>NW_027130842.1:10000000-14800000 GCF_026122565.2 Emydura macquarii macquarii | reverse complement strand
ATCTACATCTCAATAAAACTTCCAGAGGAGTTGGGGAAGAATGTTCCTGTGACAAGACTGCAGTGTCAAGGTCCAGCAGGAATTTTTTTCCCCCACACAGTAAGTTTAGCTTCATATATTTGTTGGCTGACCTTTGGGATACACTGCAAGGCTTATGTATTTCACCAGGCTTTCCTGGAGAGGGTGGTATTATTGGTAATGGATCTGGAGGTTTTCTGTAGCTGTTGATCCACAATGTCAGTTCTGTCTGCGTTTTTATAAAAGCAAACAAATGCCTAGAGGTTTCTGACAGATTGCTTTGAATTAATACCTATATTATGTACTCCCACTTTCACCTCTATTTTTAGGTTAAAAATAATCTGGATGGTACTGGGCCAGACAATGCATTTTGCTGCAGTGGTTTCAAGACAGTTTTGAGGTTAACATCTGGTTCTAATTCACAGGGCTGAGAGGAGATGAACTACTTACCAGCACCCTTTGGAAGCTTAGCAGCTTGTTCAAAACATAATTATTGAAATGTCTTCTGAAACGGGAATAGCAATTATGCAGTTTATGTTCACATAGAAGAGAGATGTGGGTAAGGGGGCGCTAACAGAGCAGACTGCAGCAGGAAATGGAGAAGGATGAAAGCCCTACAACCCTGCTCACCCTGGCAAATATCCCAGCACTTCTGTCTGTCCTCCATATTCAGGACCACCCCAAACATTACATGGCTATAGCAGGGCTTACATTTTTAGTTAGTCTAATTAGTAAAATGTGAGAGGTCATATTTTACTAGTGAGAAGAGGTACTCGATATCTTTAGGGTTTTCTCTTAATAGAACACTAACCAAACACTGTAAGTTCAAGGTCTTTTCTTGCTTTGCCCAGTGACAGGAAAGGATTCAACCAGGAAACTGTAGAGTGCATCAGAAGTTCTCCCATTGAAAGTTCTGTGACCTGTATTAGATTATAAAAAATAAGTGCAGTTAATGTCTTGATTAACAATCATTAACCACAATGTTAATGAGTGCAGGCTGATGGCAGTAAACAGGCATACTTTTTATTTATTTTATATATAAAACTGCACTGAGCCATGATTGTGTAAACAGCAACATATTTTAAAAGATATTGCCCATAGAAATAATAGCACATAAGTTACAGAAGCTGGATGATTTGCCTCTTAGATCTTATTTTTGTTACTTAATCTGAAGAATGTTAGGTCTGACCTGAAGTTCAGTCATTGACATACAGCCATGTGTGATGTTCCTTTATCATCCCTTTCATTTCTATAGACTAATCAATGTATAAGACCCTGTCACGGACTGAATTAGGACATGACTGGTGCTCTTAAGCTTTTCTTTCTCTCTTCCAGAACAGAAATAATTTGGCTCTTTTACCAGGATGGAATTTAAAACAATGAAATCAGTAGCTGTCATCTGTTCTGCACCTTTAAGGATCCAGCTAAATGGTAGATCCACTTATACATCATTGGCCATTTAGAGAGCTCACTGGTCCAGTTCTGGGAGACAGTGGGACCTGATCCGTTATGCTTGCACCAGTTTTCTTTTAAAATATTGTAATAAAATAACCAATTTGATTAAAGGGGTGATAAATACACATTTTACTTGTATGCACGTTCATGTTGGAAGCTCAGATCAGAGCAACTAATTTTGATATATTAGAAACAAAAAAGTTCTTCCTGGATGCTAAGGGTCTCTCACACCAGAAAACATATTACAAACATTTATAGACAAAAGGGGCCAGTTCCACAGCTGGTGTATAGTGGGGCTGCTCAACTGAAGTCAGCAGAGCTATGGCAGTTTATCCTAGCTGATGTGCTAGCCCATTACACCAACTAATGTTTTTTGCTTTGATAAATAGCCATGTACGTATCAGCACTAGATGAATTCAAAATTATGGCAATGAGCATTAGAATGAATCCTGCTAGAATCTTTTTGATGACAAAAGATTCCATTTTCTGAAATCCAAGCACTCTGATGCCTAATATTTGAACTCGAGCCTTGGAATGTGGATAATCTATACAGTATTTCAAGAAGAGGATGTCTTTGTTTTTTTTCTTGCTGTGAATTACAGTGGCTGTCTGCTCCCAACAGCCCTTCATGGCAGACCAATAGAAGGCTCTGGCAGCAGTTTGTGTAACATGACAATACCTGTTGAGGACCTATCTATATGAACAGTTAGTTTGCAGCATGGGGTGTAAAACTATCTTGCACTTTCCTGCTGTACACGAAATGTCCGTGTGGAGCTTGCTGATGTGCACTAAAAGTGAAAGTGCACCTAGCATGCTTTGCAACATAAAATTTTAGTGCATGTCAGTAGGGTCCACAGGAACACTGACTATGCAGCAGGTTATTGAGAGGTAGATTTCCACTCTAACTTGTCCTGCACTGATTGTTTGTATAGACAAACTCTTTGAGAAGGAAATTTGATGGGATAGACACAAACCTCAATTCCCAATTAAGATCCCCTTCATGACTTCAATAAGAGTTAAGGAAATACAGTATCTTCCGGGATTACATCTGAAGTGTGAATAATATATGTTTCGTTCTTCCTCTTACCTCTTTCTCTGTTCCACTCTGATCTGCAACTAGTTGATCAAACACAGTACCATAGTCCTCATATATCTTCTGCATCTCATTGATGTGACTGGCTACTTTTTCCATTGCCTTTAGCGCTTCTGCAGTTTTTAAACAAATCCACCATTTAACAGACAAATAATTCAGTTTCATTTTATAAATGCATGATTTATTTTATTAAACCCTAGGAGAGATTTTTATTCATGTCCAAAGCCACAATGGTCCATGATCAACAATAATTATGATATCATTACTTTACTTAGTCATAGTAAATATTGGCTCCACACTTGCTGATCAGTATATTCTAAGAGCTTCTTATATGATGTTTTAAGTACCTCAAAAGACTGAAATAAATATTTTTAGTAAAAAAGCCATAAATGACATAGAAGTTCAGCCTGATGGCATGGTAGTAAATATAGCTGTGGTGATGGCACCATTAATAGAAACAAGAATCAATTAATAAAGCTATTAGGAGCTTCAGTTTGACTACAGCCACACTGAAATAAGCTATTCTCATGAGTTTTACAATAAAAAAAGTAGAGTTTGGCTCAGCACAGGAAGACTTGAGGAAATACAGTAGCAGGCCATGCAGGCTCCTTGTGTGTCGTATCTTGGGAAAACATTCATGCAGTTAAATTCTACAGGCCAGCTTTTCTCTTTTTTTACTATTATAAGAAAGGCTTTGAATTTCACTGGATTTTGTAGTCCTGCATAAAGGGGTTGGGAGAGGTGAGGTTTGCTTCTCCACACCCTGCCAGATGTTAACTGAGCATTCCTTTCATATTTTGGTGTCAATTTATTCCACAAGAAACTCATCTCAAGATAGCTCTTCTGCATCAAAAACTATTTTCTTTTATAAGAGTTTCCCCGATTCTTGGGGTTTTTTGGCACAACTGTATGTTTGACTTTTTTTTTTTTTTTAAGTGATCAGGGTTGCTGATACCTGTGTTAACTTGGTGTCTACTTTGAATCCTCCATAAGAATAACATTCAAGGCTCTATCCAGTTCCGTTTGAAGTTAAAGGAAAGTTTTGCCATTGATACCAGACAAACTTATATCTGGCCATATGTGATAAGCCCATTGCTTCAATGTTAGCCTCATGTTTTTCACTTACAATAGATTTTTGCTCAGTTTATACGTTGTTAAAATGAAAAAAATTACCCCATAAAACATTTCCTCAAAAGCCAGATCCCTGAGGTGCTGAGTGCTTTCAGGTTCCACTGAAGTAATTTAATATCCTAGTAAAGGATTCAAATGGGGAGTTTTGCCTGTGTGAAGGCTGGTGGATTAAGCACTAGGAATATAATCAACCCTACTTCCTTTCCTGTTGTGCCTGAACAGAAGTTCTTTTCCTTTTTAAATTGCGAGATTGCAAACTTCTGAAGTCATAAATCCATCTCTACTAAAATGACGGTTGCAGGCCATTTTCTCGTTGATTTGGCTGAGTTTTTTTAACATGTTTCGACAGTGAATAATAACCACAAGACGGAGCTTTCTTCACCATTTCCTATCTCAATGAAAAAGAAAAAAGAGAGCACCCTGAGCTGTCATGATTGTACTCCAAGAATAATACAGACTGGGAAGCTTGGTCCCATCCAGCAGGGCAGCTCTTGGCCATATCCATTTTTTCAAAGACATCCATAAACTTCAGCACCTAGTAATAATTTTTTCTGGAAACAACAGAAAGTAGCTGGCTCTTAATCACATTTAAAAAAAAAAAAAAGAGAGAGAAAGTAAGTATGATTCTCTTCAGGGTTTGAGAAAACTTTCCATCATCACAGAAATTCTGCTGGTGTGCAAAAAGCCTCATCGTTGTAATAAGGCATGAAACTAAACTGAAATGCCCTTTAGGTCGCCATAGAAGAATGCAGATAGCTACCTGTCAGATGATAATGCTCTTCACTCTCATTATCCGTCAGGGACACCAGCTCCTTCAGGAGCAGGGGATACTTCAGCACTCTCTGGACAGGCTTGATGAGGTATGACTCCAGCGTAGAAGAATGCTGTTTTGTGGGGTTCCGTGCATCCAGAAAGGCCTTGAAAGCTTTATCTGTTTTGGCTGAATGTGGAGAGGATAGATAGCTGGTCGGATCAGTGGGGAAGTTAATTTGAAAACAGTACAACACAATGCTTCCATTTAATAAATAAATAAATAAATAAGTCAAAACCATGACGCTTCATATGAATTTCAAACACTGATTAATGCAGACCACGAATAATTAATGGTGGGTTTTAATAGCATAATAATTATAAATAACACCTAATAGAATTGACTGTTGCTGAGTGATCTCCTGGGCATAATTCTCTCAATGTACTGTAAATGTGGCCTGCTCCAAAACAACAGATCACCAAGATCTCAGGGTAAAGAACTAATTTATCAATTCCATCTCAACCTACAGTTAGTTCTCTGCAGCTTTGACTGACACAAACCCTCATATATGTGCGCACACATACACCCAAATATAGATCTAATAGCTGCTGGTTTTTGAAGTGCGACTTGAATCTGTAGATAGCACAGCCTTATGGAAAAGCTTCTGTTGCTATTCAAGCTATCTGGAGGTGTGACAAGGTGTCTCTTGTTATTGCCTCATATCATTATTATATTTCAGCCCAAAAACAAATCACAGAGCTTCACATTGAAAGACCTACCACGTCTCCTTTCTTTTAATATTAGGATTCTCATGGAGCACAAGCCTCAAATTGATAAGATTGGTTATAGTGATTTATTTGACATTAAAATCATGCAGGTGAATTACATCAATCAAGACAATTAATTACCTCTCTCAAGGACTTTCTGAACTTTTATGTGGTTTGCACAGAATCCACTGTACAGTTTGAAGTGGTCAGCATAATACAGGAAAGAACCTCCAAGTGAGAACAGCAGTTTCTGAAACCAAGATAATCAACATATTTATTTATTTCATTATTAAAATCTTAATTAAAGGCTCTGGAATGATTTAGCTTGCTTTAGGCTAGTTTATATTGTGGCCCTGTTTTCAAGCTAGGGCAGCTTGTGTTCTCAACCATGTGGCAAGAATATATTATTTACCTATAACCATAAACCTAAATTAACAAGTGAAATCACTGCATACCAGAACATTAAAGTGTGGCTCTATGCTGAAAAGCCAGATGGTTTTGTTCGATTCCATATATGTTTTGTTTCAATGGCTTTCCTACCACATGTGCTCAGTTTACAAGTGAAAAAGATGGTTGCAATGCATTGTTCCAAAGATTAGGTGTCCTAAAAGCAAGTATAGCCTAACCGAAGTATGACTGTAGAGATGAGAGAGTTATTGTAGGATATAGAACCTTTTGGCTTTAGGTCATAAGTTCAAATCCTATCCAGGTTACTAGATAAAAGTTGTTCCAATTTGATAATTGTTCAGTGGCCTATGGTAAATGTTTTGATGATTTCAGCCAGTTCCCAGTGGACATCACCAAAACAACCACCTCACCTGGCAGTCAGTCTCAGCAATGAGACCCAGCATTGCAAAATTATGTATGGGCACTGACTCTCCTCTCACTTCTATGGGGTGGTCCCTCCAGGTTAGGACTGAAGCTGTGTCAAGAGGGCCAGTGATGTTCATGATAGAGAACTTCGGTCTCCAGTGTTGTCAAAATGGCATGTGTCATGAGCATTGAATTCACTTTTTTAAAAGAAAAACAAGGACTTTTTTCCTTTTTTTTAAATAGAGCTTTCCCTATTTATTATGGATAAGGTGAAGATTTTGTCAAGGTTATTTTTAGTAAAAGTCACAGACAGGTCGCAGGCAATAAACAAAAATTCATGGAAGCCCAGGATTTGTGTGACTTTTACGAAAAATAATGGGGGGAAGGAGCTTATGGGGGATGACTGAAGCCAGAGCGAGGAGGGAGGATGAAAACCCGAGCCCCGCTGTGGGTGGAAGGGATCCAGCACCCATCGCCATGGGAGCTAACAGTATCAGGGCCCCCATCACAGCCCCGGCGGAGCTCTGGGTCCCCCCACCGCCTGTGGCGGCTAAGAGCTGTATGGCTCCCCTATCACCCTTGGCAGCTTGGAGCTCTAAGGCCCCCACCAGCTGACAGGTCCAGCCCCACTGCCCCAAGGCTGAAGTGGAAAATGTCATGGAGGTCTCTGAAAGTCTCAGCATCCGTGACTTCTGTGACCTCCGTGACAGTCTCATCCTTAATTATGGATCTTTGGGAAATAAGCTAATGAAAAGCATACAAGGTAGAGATTTAACACTGTAATGATCTGCCTTCTTAGTGCCACTTCATAGAGCAATTCAAGAAAAAAAAAATCAATAGCTGCAATAAAATTCTAGTGTTTCCCCATTACATCTCTACAAAGAAAATCAGAGCTAGCATGAGCCTGAGTTTCAATATAAAAGTGTGAAGACACAATTTTCCAGCACATATAAAAATAATTGCCTGTTCTCCTCCAATCTCCCCTCCCCAGTTATGTGTGGGTCAGCTACACCAATTACTTCATCTTTGATTCCTTTCTCTGCCAACAACGTCATCTCAAAGTGTGAGTCTGCAGAAAATAAATCTGTTTTGATGCATCTGCTGCTTAACTACAGCACATTTCAGAATGGAGCTTTACACTGACACAGTGGGATCCCATTCCTGTACTTTCACATGCCCACTTATGCAATCATTTGCTCTTCAAAAGCCTTGTTTATCCTATTGGAAAGGGAGCGGGGAGTTTACTTTACAGTTTAACAATATTGCTTGTTACACAGGTAGTAATAATTGGTCATGCTGTTGAATACACTTTTATTTTACCCTTAAATGACTATATTATATAGTTCTATCCTACTATGGGGCTGCAATGGGAAAGGGAGAAGGTTGGGCAACCATGTGATGGAACTTGTGGTGTTGGGAAGAATACGGGTGACTATATGGGTGAAAAGAAAATAGGGGCTGATGCTGGAAGAAAGTGTAAAAATATTTGGATTATTTTCAAGCCTGCTAACATCTTCCTTGATAGGTGGTGTGATTCCTGGGCACCTTTGTTTTTCCTTTTTTGGATGAAGGTGAGATTGGGAAGGACTATGAATCCTAGGGACTACCAGGGCAGGAAAGATATCTTATTGGAAAACAATCCACAGAATGAAAAAGTAAAAAGTAGGAGCAGTTAAAAGAAGTGGAAAGGGAACAAACCAAAAAAAACTTAGCAACAAAATTAAAAGTAGCCTTTTTACCCACAGTCTCTTTAGTAAAAGTCAACAAGTGGCTGGGAGACACAACAGCACTGTCCCTTAGTTCCATAAGTTCCACTGGGATACAAGCCCACCTCTTGTGGGTCAATTTTGTGCCGTGAACTGTGCCACAAAGGCATGTGAAGCAGTATACAGGGCCATATTCTGCCTTCACTTGCACTCCATGGCCCCTATTCAACAACAGCACAGGAGATGACTCCAGTTGTATTCGATGGGAATTATTTACAGGGTCCAAGCATAATTTTTTCAGGCCCAGTACAAACTTGTAGCATGGGTCCCCTCCCACACACATACCACAATCTCTCATCCCATACATACAATCTCATGAGCCATGAACATTTTTTTCCCCATGGTAATGGAGGGTTGCAGCCTCCAGGCACCAGTAAAGTGTACCCTTCCCTCCTCCCCCATGTCGGGGACCCTGGTTATTTGTATCATTTATCATTTATAGTAGATGAATTAGGCACCATCACTTCAATGGATTACATGGGCATAATGCAGCACAGGTTTTGGCCCAGTGATAATGACCTTGCTAGAAGAGAACGCAGCACCTTTAGGCATTAACAAGTTTATAGAATACTCAATGTCTAAATCAGTATTTTTAAAGTTACATTGTGCACCATGGAAAAGAGAAGAGTTAAAAATGCCAAATTAGTATTTATTTTTCATTTCTGAATTCAGCTGGTGTCCAAATTCGTATCTGCAACAAAAAGTAAAGCTTTTTAAACATAAAAAAGCAGCCACATGGAAAGAGAAAGAAGAAGAGAGTGAATAAACCTCAATACCAGAACCCTGCACAAACTTCCAGACACATTACAACGAGTTAAAAGATCATATATTTACCCTAAACTGGGATGGGGTTTCAAGTGTGTTAAAATCAGAGGAGGAAAAAATTCCATCTTCCAGGGTCTCCAAAAACACCTTCTGGAAATCCAGCATTTCTGGCAGACTGCCAAACAATGACTCCATCTGTATGAAAATCAGACATAGCAGAAATGAAGTGTCCAACTCTAATGGATACCATAAGGAGACAATCCACTAAAGAGATGCTATAAAGAAAGGAATGTTAAAGGTCAATGATATTTTGTTTTCTTAATAGTGTTGGCCCTGATTCCACAAAGAAAAAGTGGCTTAAAAAAACCCCAACAAAATGTTTTTTTAGAAACGTTTTAGTCAGGAGAATGATTACCATTACAAAAGACGTGACTAATGTGCTAGAGAGAAAAACACAGGGGTGTGTGCTCTATTGTTATGTTTGTTATTTGCTTTCTCTGTCATATCCTCAGCAATGGAAAAGCCCAAGTGTCAAGTGATTTTACAGAGAATAAAAAAGAATAAAGAAAACATCTTTTTTAACCATTGCCTCACCTCATCTTGGGTAAGGAAGGTCTCATTTTGAAGGGGATCCAAGTATAATTCAAAAAGGCAGCTCAAATCCTGCAAGAAACAAAGCATTTGCTCAGCTTTACATAACAATTCAAAATTGTACTGCATTTGGTATCTGTGGATAAAAATCATCTTCAAGAAGAAAACTGAGAAACCATTTCCTTTTTTGCAACACTAAAAGCTATTTTTAATTTAGAGGCAAGCTAATCTGAACCTAACACTGCCGAGTTAGCTTTAGTCCCATCACCCCAAACTGTACAATGTAACAAAGAAACAATGTTTTAGTGTAGGGAGGTATAAAAGAATTACAGAAGATGGTTTTATGAAGGACACAAATATTCAAATACATGAACAATATCAATGTTCACAAGCGTACAGGTTGGGTAAAAAACAGCAGTAACAAGTCTGTTAAGCACTGGTAGTACCAATCAAAATGATATGTGGTGTTTTAAAATCCTATTAGACATTACAGTGGTTTGTTATTTTTTCAGGGAAATTTGACTAAGGACTTTTCCAGTCATTTCTTCACAGACTCGATGCTACTTTGGAAGACTTACTATATCTCACTGAAGTATGATGGCTGTGCCATGGGTCAATGCTGCAGGACTTTGTGACCCTGAGAAAAGTGGCAGAATTTTTTACAGAGCAGGCAGGGAGTGTCTCCTACAGAGTCCTGCACCAAAATGCTATGACTTGCCTGATCTGGGATGTTTGACAGCTATTACAACACACCTTGATGACCTCCTTATTAAACCACAAGATAAAACGAATCTGAGTTGTCATCCTTGAAGCTATTTGCATTTTGAGGGATCAAGATGAAATTATCTGACTACCAAATGCCTGCACAGTTTAGCTCATGTTCCCACATACAAGTAGGTGTCTCGTGTCACAATCCTTGCTTTGTAACAAATGGACACTTCCAAATATCTGAGGGCAGGGTCTGAGCTTTGATGAAAATGGTCTCTATACAAGAAAGAGCAGCTGGATTTATTTAGGGATCCATTTTCTGTAGAAGCTCGAGGAAGCATAGCTGGAGATAACTGAAATTTCTAAAGCAAATACATTGGGAAACTTCCCTCCTCGACTTCTACTTGCCTGTTGATTCCAGCAAATACCTCTACCTAATAGCATATTTTTTAAGACCAAGTGTTAGGCTGGCAATACTGGGGATTATGAACAGGCTTTTTCCTTGCTGAAGGTCAACAAATCCAAGCTTCACATAGGACTTTCAATTGAAGTTACTGCTTTTGGAATCCAGCCGTAATTAGCTTGGGTCTATTCAAAGAAGGGCAATGCATTCAACAAAGTATGGCCTTATTAACTAATTAAACGAATTATTATTACTAGAAACAGCTGAAATTGTGCATTATCTGTTTTAATCTCCCTGGCTGCTGACTTAAAAATAATCATGCACTGACCAGTGAGTCAGTTTCCATGCTGAAGACATTCTTTGTTACCAGAAGGGCCAGAAAAGTTTATCTTTAAAAAAAAAAAAAAAAAAAAAAAAACTTAGATTCTGGAGAAATATGGAAAAATCCACTGGATGCCCTGTGACCTGACTGGATGATCAGAACCCTCAAATATTGCAGATGCCCTCTTCCCATTAATTTCCACTCCCCTGTATATAGGAATATATCTCACATTGCCTGGGGATCCGAAATCTTTGGGCCCAGTCCTGCTGCCTTTACTCACAAAAGATAAGTCCACTGAAGGTGATGTGAATGCTCATGTGAGTAAACTCTATAGGTTCAGTCCCTTTGAGTGGCCAGCTCATACACAGATAAGCCTGAAAATGTACAAGTATAGCATGCAAACCCCTGTAGAGCTCAACAGGAAGAATATAGCTAAACAGGAAGCTTTTTCTGTTACCTTGACATATGATTTCTCAGTGTCCATAAGTTCTTGGATGACCTTTCTCAACCTATCTGCATCAGACATGGATCGTGCCAGTGGTCTCAGGGGTAGATCTTGGCTGTCCTTTTGCCCTTCCATACCGTTTGCCTGGACTTCAGGAAAATTCTGACACAGTGTACTGATTTGTTCGGTGCTCTATTGGATTAAAAGAAATGAACAGATTTGCAAACAAATGGACACAAAATGTAGTGCAGCCTTTTTAGAGCTTCCTGTAAGGAACAGGGATTCACATATTCATGCTTGCTCTTATTCTCAATTCACTGGACCATATCATAGACACTGATTTTTTTTTTTTTTTTTTTTTTTTTTAAAGAACAACTCCCTATTGCTTTGAAAGCATGATACATCTTAAAAGAAAATCATCAATGACACAGTGGTCCTTTACAAGAAATATTGTTTCACAGATCAAAACAGTAAAATTGCAGTTTTCTAGTAACCTGATCCAGCATTTTTTGTATGGACTTCCATGGATATTTGAGGCATGCATGAAATACAAGTTCACGCTCAATGTGCAACATATATTTTGATACTAAGTATTATCTGAAGTTACTTTCTGTCTGATCTATTTCTCCTCTTCTTTTGCCATATTCACTCTAGGGAGTTAGGAAGGAACAGAAGATAAAATATTTCTTTACTTTTCTTTTTACTAGCAAAATGTAGATTTTAGTTGTCATCTGCTTCAGATTATTGACTTTTAATGAGACTTGAGCTTCTTAATAGCAAAGTCACTTTTGAAAATGAGACTTAGAAACCTACATCACTTAGGGGTGTTTGAAAACTTTAACCATATTAACAAAAGGAGATTGTAGCCTGATTTTTAAGTGTATTAGTTATTTTATGGGGTTATAGGTTTGCCAATTGCTTGGATTAGAAAGTTTTTGTTTTAAATCAGGCTTTAGAAGAATTTTATAAGGACCTCCATGTGCACAACGGGAAGTTTTTTAGTAATAACCAAACTGATATAGAGAAAATGAACAATTAAATGGATAATGGATAATACAATTTTAATTTTAAAGACCTATAATATATATATTTTTATGATATGCTTTGGATTTATATACTTACGCCCTTTTTTGGTTGAGAGAGATGTTTGATTTTTTAACTTTTGAGTAGAGGGGTGGAATAAGCACTGCTAGAGAGCTAAGAACTATAAACTAAGACTACAAATAAGACTATAAAATGAAGAAGGAAAATTTTAACACAAACTAAAGAAACTTTAAGCAAGAGTAGATGACGATTGCACCAAATAGCACCATTTTTTTTTTATACCCCAAGAATATGTTGGGGTTTTTTTAAGTTCATATTTGGATTTTTTACCCCCAAATTATTGGGGTATGCATACTTTATAGGCCGGCAGGTTTATGAATATTAAGGATCTTTATGACATTTTACTTTTTATTTTAAAGATTTTATGACTTTACCTATGTGGGTTTTGTGGTGTACTAGTTTGGGCCTGACATTATTATTTTTAACACTTGTTTAGGCCAAAGGTTTTGAGTATGTCTGCTAACTGCTAACTTATTTAGGACAAACGTGACCATATATGTTTTGTTTTTGTTATACCGTTAACACTTTTAACACTAATTTCCGAATATATGTATAATAATAATTATGTAGCTGTTACACAGGATGTGGCCTGTACGGTACCTTGCATTACAGCAAAAATATATAAAATTTATAACTTTATTATAATTACACAATTATACTTAAATTTATAAGAAAAGATACATATTTATATTTATATTTATATAATGCAAGCAAGCAGACTAGTTTTATGGGCTACAAATTCCCCCTTTGATGGGGTGGTTGCATAATAAACCTCATCACATAAGGTTTGGATGGTTTGAGGGAATAATTTTTTTTTTTTTTTTTTACAGCTTATGGTGGAGGAAGAGCATTATAGTAATGGTTTTTTTATGTTTTGGTGTCTGACTGTTATGGGCACATATTTTTTAACATTAGGATTTTGTTTTTGATTAGGTTTGAGTTTTGGCTTGTACTTATTAATTTTACACTGTATGCATCCTAATGGGATAAAGATAATTTTTATTGCAATTTTTTGTACCACAATTCATTTTTGTAATTCAACCTTCATTGAGGGGACTTTTTTTGTTTTATTTATTAATTGAGCAAGAGCTTGTTGGCCTTGTTTATGTTATTGGTAATTTGTATGGGGTGTGTCTCTTTACGAGACACTAATGATTTTAATGATAACCCTAATGGGGAAATATAGACAAGGAAGGTTGGTGTACTTTAACAGTTAAATTTTGGTAATTTGGGTTAGATATAATGGTAGTAATGTTTTTAAAGGTGGGAATAGGAGAGATTGTTTGATTTTTAATTAACACTGGTTGCTTTGGGGTAAAGCAAAAAATTTGAGTTTGTGATCTGACACTTTAAGGGACCATAGTGGTACCTTTTTTGATTGGTTACTATGCAAAATTGACCATTTTTAGCATAGGACACCCTTTTTATTGGAGTTTTTTATGTCGTTAGCCTTACCAGGCACAACGAGGACGATTTGTTTTGTAATTTTTTTTGTAATTTACACATGACAGTATTTGTTTTAAACACATTACACCTACAAATATAATGAAGCCCTTTTTTAGAGCAACAGGCCATTTGTGGAACTTTTTAGGTTTGAGTTGGAGTGTGAAAGATTACCACGGGAGGCACATTAACACGTTTTTTGTAGATTTTTTTTTTAGGTGACCTATGGACTGGACGGCTGCCAACTGCTTGTACGCATCCTTGACTGGATCAAACACCGGTAAAGAAATAGTGAAAGAGACATACAAGGATTGTGCCACTGTACAATTTTTTGGGAAAAAAAAAACAAAACACAATTGTTTTGGTTGGGGTGTGGTGTTACAGATTTTATATGTTTTACTGTTTCCAATGACAAGAGCTGGCAAAGATTTAAACAGGTGGATTGCTTTTTTTTTAACCCCTGAAAATATTTAGGACAATACCAGCTTAGTAATTGTTTATTTTTTATTAGGTTTGGAACCTTTTTTAATTTTAGAGCTTGTAATGTATCTGCGATAGTATTCATAACATATTTTTTATATGCAGAGCAGATAATTTTTTTTAAAATGTTGATTTTTTTGTTGATTATTGTTTACTGCAATTAATTGGTTAATTTTAAATTGGGTTTTATTAAACAATCGGGCTATGTTATGCACATTATAAATAGTGAATTGATTTTTTTGAGCTAGTCCTTTTACTACCTGTAACATTGGGCACGAGTGGTGGGACACACTTTTGTTTTATAACTGTCAAACATGCGTGGGGGAATATTATATATAGTTAATGCCGTTTTATTAGTTTAGGCTGACAATTTAGTTCCCTTTTGTGTTGTTTTTATTCATTTTTTTTGTTTTACAGTATGTTTTTAATTTAAAATTACCTTATATTTTTTAAATTTTAAATCAGGTGAGGGTAAGGGTTTTACTTTTGTTTCTCTCTTCCAACTTTAAACAATGTTTACACTCGCATTAATACTTAAAACATTTATGAAATGAAGGAATGAGTTTATTGAAACATTTTCCACAGGTTTGGGAAGCATTTTTAAGGTAACCATACATCCTGGATTGATTGCAATAGTATTTATTTATTTATTTATTTATTTATTTAGGAACATTTGGCTTTAAAAGTTTAATTGATTAATTAGGTACATATTGCCGTGCTTTTTGGTCTTGGGTGATCTGTTGTATTTTACATTTTTGATTTTGGCTTAGTTTTACCTGTAAAATGACAATAAGGGTGTAGTAAATTAGGAATACCAGTGTTCACTTCATGATGGTTGATTGCTGGACTTTACTGGCAACTGTTTTTACTGCTGTTTACCTAGCTTTGGAGGAGGAAGCTGCTTCTGAGACCTGAACGATTAATATAACTTTAACTGATTAGCATGGAAAAATTTGTTTTTATTACGCTTGCCTTTTGTTACCCTAATTTTGTACACTGCTGAACTGAGTTTATTGATGAATTGGAATGGTTTGATTCATCGGTTACACAATCCATGCTTTGGTGCCTTGTATGTTAACAACATTACCAGATTACCGACTTTTAAAGTTTTTTTTTTTTGTTTTGTTTTTTGTTTTTTTGAGTTTTATTGAAGTAGGCCTTTGCCTTTTGTTTTAATTTTTTTAATTTAACAGCTACCTGATTTAAATTGTGTTGCAGATTTTGCGTTATGTATGCATTTTTATTTCCTTCAGTTGAGTGCCACTAGTGTGCCAGATTAAGTGTTTTGGTAGCCGCGTGTTTTAGCCTGTTATTACCTTAAAGGGTGTTTTGTCAGTAGACGCAACAGGTGTTGCTTTTAATGCCATTAGAATTAAAGGCATGAGGGTATTTTAGTTACGTTCATTAGCATTAACTAGTTTTTTCAACATTATTTTTATAGTTTGATTGGTTTGTTTTACCATTTTAGATGACTGAGTTTTTGCAGGACTTTTATCAATTTAAGGCAGTTCTTAAAGAACCGTTCAGTAAAATGTGATTTCTGATTTGATTTTACCTTTACAGGGATTTTCCATCAAGAGAAAACTTGTTTTACTAGTACCCTGGCTTTGGCTTTTGCAGTATTGGCTTTTAAAGGAAATGCCTTTACCCATTTTGAGAAAGGCTTGACAACCACTAACAGATATTGGTTGCTTTTTTGGGTCCTTAGCAGAGGACCTATAAAGTCAATCTGCAAAGCCATCCATGGTCCCTTATATACCTGAGATTTTAATGGCGCGGGTTTTTTTTTAGATGGAGTAGGATTAGCTTGAGCACATGCCAAGCAGTTATTACAGTATTGTTGCACATTCATTTTTAAAAGCGGCCACCATTCCACAGATGCAAGACGTTGGACAGTTTTGTCCACTTCTTGATTTGATTTTTTTGCCTTCCCCCTTTGATGGTGTTGTGCAGATGGGGAATTGGCAGTGAAAGTGCACCTACATAGTACTCCCTGTGTTAGTAAAGACTTAACACTTCTGTTTATATATGTGGTTTGGCTTGATTTGTATAAGCGGATTGTTTTTGGGCTGGTATATCTTTTTCTTTTACAATAATAGTGACTGTTATGCATTCACAATTACGTTTGTGTGTGGCAAATGCATCGGCATGCTTGTGGAGCAGAATTTGTAACTTAGGTTGGTTTGTGTGTTTAGCCACTATTTTGTTCGTGTTATAGTCTTTTGGTTTTGATTTCTTCACTGGAGACACCATGCCACATTTAGGCACGGTCAATTGCCACGGTGGGTGGTCAATTGCCTGTTTTGTAAAATACAACAACTGATTAATTAAATTAATAACACATCCAAATCAATAACACATCCCTGTTTGTATAGGAAATTAGATTTTAGTAAGCTGTTTTTTGGGTTTGCCAATCTCATTAGAGCAAAGGTGTGAATTTTTTTTATGTGACCTATTTGTATTTTGATGGGTTTAGATAATGTTGTCATGACCTGGTTATCTGCAAAAGTTGATAGCACTTCTGTTTGTTTTGAAGACAGAGGAGAAGTTTTAGGGTCTTTGACATGAATAATGCTAATTGCTTCCCCAGTATTTATAATAAAATTTATGTAGCGGCCCCCTACTACTGCAGATACTGTGGGTCTCCCGCTTGCATTTTTATTTAAAGGGCTATTCCAAGCGGGGCCGGAGCTCCCAGTGGCAGCAAGGCTCCCGCCAGCTCCACAGCCCCAAGTGGGGCTGGTGCTCCAGGTGGCAACGGGGCTCCCGCAGTCAGCGAATCTCGCACGGTACCACAGCGCACACGCCCCCCCAAAAAAAGCCGGGGCCAGAGCTTCCAAGGCAGTGGGGCTCCCGCCGGCAGCAGGGCTCTACCGGCACCACAGCCCCAAGCGGGGCCGGAGCTTGCAGCGGCGCTGGAGCTTGCAGCCGCCCCACAGTTCCACGCGGCACCAGGGTCCAGACAGCACCAGGACTCCACGCCGTGCTGCAGCTCTCCACGAGGCTGAGGGCTCTTTGGAGCTGCCCCTCAGTGGTAGGCAGCGAAAGCATGGTCCCCGGCATGGGCAAGGCACCCAGGACCAAGGACAACTGCCTGTGTGGCAGCTCAGGTCCCATGGGGGGGGGGAGGGGCGGCAGTCATTGGAACAGCCGACGCCCGCACAAGGTGTCCAAGCAGGAGGGAAAAGTGCTAGTAGGGGTACAGTCCATGCCCTGGCACAGTCTGAGGCCCATAAACACCGCTCCTCGGTTGAGGAGTTGGACCCCGTGGAGACACCCCCTACGGGTGCACCCCTTCGGCAAGGGGAACACCCGCAAGACTTGCCTCGGTAGTCCTATTACTCCTTCCCAGATGAGGCAGTCTCCAGGGACCACATGGCGCCACTGAAAGATTTCAGGGCGCACCAGGAGTTGCTCAAGAGCGGGGCCCCTACCCTGAGGTTGGCTTCCGCCATCCTGCATGGAGGAATCACGCTGGGTAAGGCAGCGCTCCAAACGTCAAACGACGCTGCTGCCATGGCGGGTAGGGCCATAGCCCCCGCAAGTTCCATGAGGACGTGCTCATGGCTGCTACCCTCAGGCCTGTCCAGGAGGTGCAGCAATCTATCCAGAATGCCTGGATCCAGGAATCTAGTATGCTGCCCTCGCCCTACAAGGACGCATACTTTCATGAGTCCATCCTCTGGAGCCAACAGGGGCTGGCTCCTACTACCAATTTACAGCCTGCCCCTTGGCCTATCTTCGGCTCCAAGGGTGTTCACCGCTTGCGTGGGGGTAATGGCGGCCCTCCTGAAGCGAAAGGGTGTGCAAATCTTTCCCTACCTGGACGATTGGTTGATAGGGGATAGGTCCAGGTTCCTAGTGCAGGTCAGCGCGACTCACGCTGCTCCACATGCAGCAGGCTGGTCCTGCTCATAAACAAACAGTCATCCACTGACCCCAGTGAAACACAGAGTTCCTTGGGGCCACCCTGGACGCTCCCCAGGCCAGAATCTTCCTGCCTCAGCCATGTTTTCAGGTGATGGTCTCTATCATCTCCCAGCTGCACCGATACCCCCGACAACAGCCAAGCACTGCCTACTGCTGTTAGGCCACATGGGGGCCTGCACATACATAGTGAGGCTAGCTCGCCTGAGGCACAGGCCGCTTCAGGCATGGTTGACCTCGGTATATGTTCCGTGCAAACACCCACTGAACTGGGTGGTCCAGTTCCCCGCCCGCCCTAGCCTCCCTAGACTGGTGGAGATTCCTCAGGGCAGTGGGGAATGGCGTTCCCTTCATGGAACTGATTCCTCGGTCACCTTAAGCTCCAACGGCTCATATGTGGGATGGGAGCCCACATGGGTGCCAACCTGAGCACTCGGGGGCTCTGGTCGGTGGAGGAAAAGTGCTTGCAGGTCACCGTGAGGGAGCTGAGAGCCATTCGCCTAGTATGCAGGCTGTTCTTCCAATCCCTGACAGGCAGAGTGACGCAGGCACTGCCGGACAACACTGCAGCCATTTTACATGAAGAGGCAGGGAGGGGCGTCCTCCCTGCCTCTCTGCTAGGAAACTAGCTGTCCATGGGGCTTTGCCATGAGGCACGACTCTGCTGGACTGCCTCTCACCTCATAGGGGTGAGGAGCGATGAGGCGGATCGCCTCAAGTCGTTTCTACCCCACCACGACTGGTCGCTGCACTCAGGGGTAGTGACTGCGATCCTCCAGAAGTGGGGTGTCCCCCAACCGGATCTGTTCGTGTCGGTTGGGAATGCACAGTGCCAATGCTCGGCTTGCGCCGGGGTCATGAGACTGGGTTGCTTTCAGATACGTTCCTCAGTAATGGGACGGGGACCCTCAGGTATGCGTTCCCACCCACTCCACTCCTGCCAAAAGTCTTACTGAACATAAACAGGGGCAGGGTGGATGTCATATTCACTGCTCAGGCCTGACCGAGCCAGCGCTGGCTTACTATGCTGCTGGACCTTTTGTTCGCCCCGCCCATGGGGCTCCTGGGGCGGCATGACCGTCTCTCCCAGAACCACAGTTGCCCGTTGCACCCGGTCCTGGATTCCCTGCAGCTAACGGCCTGGAGGCTGTGGCTGACGGAGGTAAAGGGGCCTGCTTGGTGCAGGTCCCACACTCCTGCTGGGCAGCAGGGACCCTTCTACACAGGTTGTGTATCAGGCTAAGTGGACATGGTTTACATCTTGGGCGGAGTCCTGGGGCATTCCGCCAGCCTCTTGCCTCTTGGAGTACTCCGGGGTCTGATGCTGGCCTAGTTGATGGTCCACTTGGCAGCTATTTTGGCCTTCCATCACCTGCTAGCGGGGAGATCCCCGTTCTCCCATCCCACGTTGGTCAGGGTGCTCAAGGAGGTGGAGAGGCGGTATCCCCAGGTCCGCAACCCGGTGCCTCCCTGGGATATCAGCCTGGTCCTCCCGCGATTCATAGGGCCCTCCCCCTTGGAACCCATGGCTTCATGCCCTCTGCTGCGCTTTCTGGATGGTAGCCTTCCAGGCGGCCATTACCTCAGCTCGGGGGGGTCTCCAAAATTAGGGCCTTGACCTCGGAGCCCCCTTATACACTATTCTATACGGATAAACTACAGTGGAGGCCATGCCCGGCCTCCCAGCCTGGGTTGGTTTCCGAACCTCGTTGTAACCATGATAAATCTCTCCCTGTGTTTTCCCAAACTGCATGGTTTGGGGGAGGAGCGGAGATGGCATTCGCTAGACACGAGACGAGCCCTGGCCTGTTACATCGAAGACACGGCCGTTCCAGAAATCGGCGCAGCTCCGGGGAGAGAAGAGATGACGACACGATGACGACGACACCGGAGGAAAGGATCACCGGTCTCTACCCAGCACATCTCCACGTGGATCACATCCTGCATCAAGTGCTGCTAGGAGCAGGCAAATGTGCCGCTGCCGGGTGTCATCACAGCACATTCACCCAGAGCTAAGGCCTCATCTGCGGCTTTTCTGGAGAGAGTGCCCCTGCAGGACATCTGCAAAGCAGCTGCCTGGTTGTCGGTCCACACCTTCACGTCCCACTACGCCATCGTTCAGCAGGCAAGAGAGGACGTAGGATTCGGCAGAGCCATGCTGAGGGCAGCTCATCGGTAACTCCTACCCACCTCTGAGGTATGGCTATTTAATCACTTATATTGAAATGGATATGAGCAATCACTCAAAGTAGAAAACAGGGTTACTTACCAGTAACTATTGTTCTTCGAGATGTGTTGCTCATATCCATTCCACACCCGCCCTCCGTCCCCGCTGTCGGAGTTGGCAGAAAGAAGGGACTGAGGGGGCGTAGGGCCAGCAGTGCCTCATGTGCTGCGGCATGAGCGCAGTATTCCAGGGGCACCAGAGTACGGGGTCTGCTAAGGGGAAGAAAGTTCCGGGAACCAGTGCACGGTGGCGTGCACACACCTATATTGGAATGGACATGAGCAACACATCTCGAAGAACAACAGTTACTGGTAAGTTACCTTGTTATTTTATTTCAAAGCCCCTTATGTACGTTTTACAATTACAATTATCTTGCAAGATTAAATTTTACTTATAAAAACACATGCTATAATAAACAGAACAGAGGAATGTAGAAATCATTTTGGGATCACTGCCAAAACAGTTTGAGGAAACCAAACTTCCGCTTTTCAACAACAGTTTCCCAGATGCAGATAGCAGATAACTTTTTTGCTTTTTAATTTAAGGTGATTTTACCTATTTTACCTAATTTACCTATTCCTGTATTACACACTTTTCGAGGGTTCCATCTGGAGTGCCAATCTGTAGCCTGATTTTCAAGTGTATTAGTTATTTTATAGGGTTATAGGTTTGCCAATTGCTTGGATTAGAAGGTTCTTGTCCTAAATCAGGCTCCAGAAGAATTTTATAAGGACCCCCGGGTGTACAACAGGAAGTTTTTTAGTAATAACCAAATTTGTATAATTTTATAAGTTTTATTAGGATAACATAAAATGATAGACAAATGACTGATATAAAGAAAATGAACAATCAAATGGATAATGGATAATACAATCTTAATTTTAAAGACTTATATAATATATATTTCTATGATATGCCTTGGATTAGTATACTCACGCCCTTCCCTGGTTGAGAGAGATGTTTGATTCCTTAACTCTTGAGTAGAGGGGTGGAGTAAGCACTGCTAGAGAGCTAAGAACTATAAACTAAGACTACAAATAAGACTATAAAATGAAGAAGGAAAATCTTAACACAAACTAAAGAAACTTCAAGCAAGAGTAGATGACGATCGCACCAAATAGCACCATCTTTCCCTTCTTATACCCCAAGAATATGGGTCCTCCTTCTAAGTCCATATTTGGATTTTCCACCCCCAAATTATTGGGGTATGCATACTCTATAGGCCGGCAGGTTCATGAATATTAAGGATATTCATGACATTTTACTTCCCATTTCAAAGATTCCATGACTTCACCTATGTGGGTTTTGTGGTATACTAGTTTGGGCCTGACATCATTACTTTCAACACTTGTTTAGACCAAAGGTCCCAAGTATGTCTGCTAACTGCTAACTCATTTAGGACAAACATGACCATGTATGTCTTGTTTTTGTTATACCGTCAACACTTTCAACACCATGAACTTTGGAGAATTCAGGTTTCCCACGTTCTTTCTGACTAAATTCTTTTTATATCTCATGCCTTTATTTTACTAAAACGCCAAGGTGGCTTTCATTACAGCAAGTCTAGTCCTCTAGTGTCAAAGTACATGGCCCCTCCCTTAGGTGGTGCTTCTAGCCTTGCAGACTTACTGCCCCATGTCATCCCCTGTGAAGTGGGGTGCTGCAGAACTTGGCTCCATGATGCACATAGGGCTGTGTGCTCCCCAGGGTTGATTCTTCACACGTGGTGCAGTCATTTACACCTATTTGCAAAATAGGAAATGCTACCCAATCAGAATAGCAGCGCTTTACACCCACCTTGCACTGCATACTTTGCACAGGTGCTAAGGGCCACACCAGATGCAAGGCAGCCCAGAATGAGGCTCTTTGCAGAACAGTTTCTGCAGTGGATCCAGGACAGACCCACTGTGTTCTGCCTGGACCAGCAGCCCAGCATTCAAGAGTAACTTCACAACAACAAATCAGTGCATCTGCATAAATTTCCTGCTTTCATTTCAACTTACTCTTCTGCTCTCTATACTTTTCCAAAAGCCCCTTCATGGGCACTTCGCAACCTTCTCCAACTCTTGTTTTGTTTCCTTCGCTGCACCTTATTCTTGGCCCAGCCTCCTGCTCCTCACACACTAAATGACCTTCCACTCGACATTTTAATCCCTCCTTAAAACACACCTTTCCTATAAAGCCTTCCTATGCCGATTCCTCAAAACCATCTCTGCCACATCAAGACTAGTCCATCACGTGGTACACAGTATGAGACGCACAGCATGATATGGTTGGGATGATATAGCTGAGGTTAGTCCTGCTTTGAGCAGGGGGTTGGACTAGATGACCTCCTGAGGTCCCTTCCAACTCTAATATTCTATGATTCTATGATTCTACAGCATCTGACCTGTTACTCATTTAGACTCAGCTCTTCAAAGCTGCCAGGGGGATTTGGATACCAAAGGACTTCCAGCTCCACCTAGATGACTTTGATAATCTCAGCCTTGTTGTGCTTAAACTCCTGGAGCATGCTGGTTCTTCCTTTATCTTTGTATAGGGCTAAGCAGACCATTGGCACTCAGTAATCGTAATGATACTCTCTGTGTCAGCTTCACAGTGTGTTATTAATCTGAATCCAAGCCACATTACAGAAATAATGATTCAGATAACTGAATGAGGGCCAGATCCCCAGCTATGCTCAGTGCAGGATCTGTGGAAAGGGCAGAGGGAAGGTGGTTGCATTGATCCTGTGGCCACACATGAATCTGTTCAGCCTTTGGCACATCTTATAGTCACTGTACAGGCAGCTTTAATTCCCCTTTGGCAATACACTGTGGAGTTTAACCTGGGCTGAGGATCTGGCCCATGATATGTCAAAAAAAACAACTATGTTAGATTTAAAAGGTCAGGTGAGACAAGGCAACAAGGGTTAATCTAGGGTCCATAAACTTACATGCTGGGATTCCAGGAGAGAATCAAAATAGTCCGAATTGTGTCATGTTTAATTTGACCATTTTAACAGGTTTTCCAGCATGGGTGTGTAGAACGCTTCTACCACCACATCCAGGGGTGTCGAACTCACTGATGGTGACGGGCCAAATTCTTGCAAACTGCACTTCACAGGGGCCATGCAATACCCTCCGCCGAAAAATGCGAGCCACCTTCCACTTTTCGGCAGCGCGACATCAGCCCTTTTCGGCGGCGGGATTTCGCGGGGGGCCATGTTGCCGGACTGAGTGCATTGCCGCTTTAAGGGATTTCTCTGCATCCGGCATCGACGCTTTAAGACTCTTAAACCGGCAGTGCCGTAGGCAGAGAAATCCCTTTAAGTGCCAATGCCCTCACTTTGGGCAGCAGCACGTCTAAAAAAAACTGACTGGACGCAGGCCGGATCAAAAAGGTTCGCGGGCCGTATGTTTGACACCCCTGACCACAGCAGCCCTACCTGTGCAAGTGGACGCTGAAGGGGGCAGGGCCATGACCTTGCTTCCTTTCCCCTACTCTCCCCACCACCTCATAGGGACACAGAAGAGACCCCAGAGGTTGCTATTGTGAGAAGTCCCCATGGAGTCATGCAATGAGGCAGAAACTCCTTTCTCACCCCTCTGTGGTTGCTCACACTCTGGCCTTATGCATTTTGCTTTAAGAAATGAGAATATAATTGTCCCTAAATCTTGGTTACAAGGTTCTGTGTAAATAGGAAATCTCTAAAAGGTCTATTAGAGGGATTTGTTCTGGGCAAAGATATAAAGTGACAATGCTTATTAATATTGCCAGATTCTCCAGTGAGTTTGGGGCCGTGCAGAGATTAGCAGTGATGCTCATCCTGTAACTTGGGTATGAGTCATGTCTGATTCTCGACAACACAGAGTACAATGTATCTGAGAAAAAAATACTTTGAGAACATCCTTTTAAACCGAACAAAGAATCCCTTACTATGGAGGTATGATTAACCTTTTGTATTTTCTTTGCTATTTGGCATACACGCACATGACAGCCTGTAGCTGTGCAATCCCCTGCAGAGTTTAAAACCTATGCAAAATTAATTGGAGAAAGAGCACATGACATTAATCAGAACTGGTTAACCTCCAGCACAATTTTATGGCTGCCCTATGACACTGAGACTTGATATTGAATGATACTGAATGAAAACTAGTGTTGCATGAGGTTAGTTTTACCTTCTCTCTGTTGTTTATTTACCCATTTCTCATTTAAGCAGGACCTGTATTCCAACGCCTGCTCTGCCAGCTGGCATTTGTTTGTTTAAAAAAAAAAAAAAAAAGGGGGGGGGGGGTGGGGGTCAAGGGGAAAAAAGGAACATTTTTAGTAGTCTTAGAAAATTCTTTAACATAAGAAAATTTTCTTGGGAGGTTTTATTTTTATATATATATTTATATATATATAAAAATAAAACCTCCCAAGAAAATTTTCTTATATATATATATATATAGATTGAGAGAGAGAGAATACATCACTATGAAACCTAAAGAAAATTTGTATATCTCTATCTATATATAAAATGTGGTTAGGTTTCACACTCTTACAAAGAATGTATAGTTACAAAGAATTCCTGCACCTACATGGAGGTAATTAAGTCTTTGAATTTATTATCTGAAGGTGAAGCATGTTGATTTATCATAATGAAGAAATAGAATGACATTTTACCATCATACCGGCAGAGAGAACATGACACACTTTAAACTTGAATCCTTTTCTGGTTAGTTGCCTGATGTACCTGTAGTTTACTATTTTTCAGGAATGAGACTGGATTAGCACCACTGCTGGTCAAAAAAAGAAGGGCAGTGGTATTCCAAAAAATAAACAGTAGGGAAAGGCCCTTTTCTAGTATCAGCTCTTGTGGGAGAAAAAAGCCCAAGCAGAAGTCCATAAAGTTTCCACTTGCTTTAAACGCTAACTCTGCTAGGCAGGGGTAGACCCAGTTGCTTTTGATCTTCTGTCACCCACCCAATGCTTTCTACTCAAAGTCATTTTCAAGCATAGAAATGTGCAGGTTGTAGTTTCTTAAAGGTACAGGTGACTGTTTGTCAAGGCAGAGCCCTTTAGGGAATCACATTTCTCTGGGCAAAATTATATCTATAAATTCCCCAGGTGTGCATATATAGACAGTATACATGTTATCCCAAATCATTCATTTGGCTGGAAGTCTGAAAAATGTCAGCAGTTTGGCAGTTACTGAAAGTAAGCTGGTTTTCACTGAAAACTATCATACATACTAAGCTTTTCACTACAGATTTCATATTTAGGTTAATGATAATGGGTGACACTGGAGGTGTGGTAGGAGACTAAATAAAATATAAAAGTATATAACAGAACTCTCATACTGCTATAACTCTAGTTATTTCAGACGGTCAGTTATAATCCCCCAGTTTCAGGGTGGTGTGTCTTGGACGTCATGCTTTTTTTTTTTTTTTTTAGTCTGAGGACAACAACAAAATAGAATTGTCTGTCTGCTAACTAAAAAAAGCTACATTGTTAAGGATAATATAATTACGTTTCCAAGGCCATTTGTTTATGATGTGAAACAGATCCTTGCTGGTACTGCTAAAAAATCTCAACCATGTCTGAAAAACATTAGTTGTGCAAGTACACTAACTTTTTCTAATAAATGGCTCCACAATACGTTAGACCAACAACTATGGAGGGCCAAGACATCTCTAAAGTCCTTACAGTGCATAAAGGATAAGATTTCTTTCGATTCAATACAGAAGACCATGTAAAGAATTTATAGTTTCTTTTTAAAAGTACAGTGAGATGTAACAAAGTGCACTGTACTCAGGCAAACAAATACAACTCTAAAGTAGCCTCCCAATATCACAGTATGAATTTAAAAGGTGCTCTCTAGAAGCATTGTTGTGTTTGGGACTGTTTCATTTTGAGATTTTTATGCTTTGTAATTAAAATATTACTAGTAAAAAGCAAATTAGATTAAACAGAAACAAACCTCATATAAGCTCTAGGGTCCTGATTTGCAAACTAAGCATATTCAGATTTACCTTTAGGGACAGAGCAGCAGACCCAGTAAGGACAGGATGAAACACAGTGATGAGCGTTCTGTCTAGTAGCCAGACACGCTGAGCTGAGCTAAGGTTAACGCTGAAGTTCCCAATCCCAGAGATTTAAATCAGAACTCTCCTGCCCATTGATTTGCTTTTCTTATGAAGAATGTAAAGCAATGCTGGCAAGGTAAAGTTGTTCTAATTTAAACAGGTGAAGTTTTAATACTAACTTTATTTAAGAAAAAAAAATCCGCTGATATGTTTGCTGACCAAGCAGCATTCTCTGTTTTAATTAAATATCTAGCACCCCTTTGTGACAACACAGCACATCTGCATTTGACATGTACAACGTTTTCTTCCAGTGAATTGTTTTGTAAGATAATTTAGGCCTGCATTCTCAAGATGCTGAGTACCTGCAGCTCCCACTGAGTTCACAGGAGTTTTGCTCAGCATCTCTGAAAATCAGTCCCTTAGGGACCAGATCCAATTTGTACTGCAGTCAAAGGCAAAACTGAAAATCACTGTAATGATGCAGGGTCCCAGCCTTTAATGTATCCTGCTAAATTTCATTAGACATCTACAGTGACATCCTGATTTAGAAAAAGATGGAAACTCTCAGTGTATACGTATTGATGAAGAGTATATAATAACTTTCCTGAATCCTTACTGTATGTTTAGCCTAAAATCTTACTAAAAGATTTGCCTTTCTCCTCCTTCCCCCTCTGTTTGTTCTGATAAGAGTCAATCATTAACATATGCCATGTAAGGAGCAGAAGATTTAAGGCAGGGGTTTTACATGCTTTTCTGTTGTTTATGTAGTGCCACAACTTTCTTATACTCTATTGCCCTGCAGGGTTCAGGATTGTAGTCTCTGCTCTTCCTGCAGAGCAAGATGCTGTCCCAGATGATGTGTTAGAGAGCTCAGAAAGGGAACCAAATGTTAATATTTTGGTAATTTGCTTTCCAAGCTGTAGTGAGCCTTTTATAACACAAGCCCTATTCCCTGCTGTGAACTGACCCACCCTTTGATAGATACTCTTTTTGCAAGACAGAAAAAAAAATGCCATTACTTGGGTGCAACTGCAAATTAAAAAAAAAACCCAAAAGACAGATCACTATAATATATTTATTGAGCAGATCTTTAGAAATCTATTATTCAATAACTAGCTACAGTAATTTGCTGTGGCATTCATTTATGCTTTCGTTGCTACTAAGAGTGATGACCAAACCACTCATCTGACGAAACACACAGTCCCTAGTGTGTGCATCATTGGTCACCTTCCTAATCTTGTTAAATAAATATCCTTTTATGCAAACAGATCCAGAACTTACTTTAGAAAAAATCCTGCATGGAGACCTGTAAATTGCTGCTGCCTGCTGCTGAGTTTTGTGAGCCAAAGCTAAATTCTTAGCTCTGGTTTTACTCCTCCTAAAGACAGGCATTGTCGATTGCCTCCATCAACTTCACAAAGGAAAAGCCTTTTCTGAGCAAAGCAAGTGCCTTTAACTCTCACTCTAGAGCACTTTCACTCTAAACTCAACAACTGCAATATGCCCAAATGCCCTGCATTAGTTATCCTTTGAGCTGATGAATGAAAATTTGAAATACTGTTGGTGCCCAGGTTTAATTGGACTAAATACTGTACAGGAATGTAAACAGAATTCCATGTGTACCTTCACTTTTAAAACATTTCCAACATCAAAGAAAAAATGCCAAATGCATTCAGATAACAGGATTTAAAAAAACAAAACAAAACTGAGTGTAGTTGTAAATGGCAGTTTACGGTTTGAAAGAATATGGCTTTGTAGAGCAAATGTGCCCCGAGATGTATCTGCTAACAGAATGAAAGATGTTACCAATTAACAGGTCTTTCAAAATTTGTATTCATTTCAGAAGTTAAACGCAAGTGTTCTAGTAATATTTCCTGCTCTTCTCTAGGACTGGATATATCAAAAAAGTGAAAAACAAGACAAAAAATCCCTTAAATTACTTCTTCTTTTAGCAACGTGATAACCTGACAAATCCAATCACCCACAAAAATCCACCATCAAAGTCTACACACAAAATAATCAACTACCTCGAAAAAAGTTATTTTAAGATTAATAGAAATATGTTTGTTCCTTTTTGCTGTAAGTAATGCGTAGATTCCCTGTAGGGACAGCTATTTGTCATCTTTTCATACCACTGACAGAAAGCTAGGTAGCTAGAAATGAACGTAAGGACTGCCATGCTGGGTCAGATCAGTGATCTACCTTTTCACATATATGTCTCTAACAGTGACTAGCATCGCATGCTTCAGAGGAAGATGCAAGAAACTCCAGTGGATAATTATGGAATAATGTGCCTAAAAGTGGAGTTTCTCCCTCAACCCCCCGCCCCAACAGTTGTTAGCTTGTGGCTTGAATCACGAGAATGTATATCCCTTCTAAAATGATATATACATATACACACATACACACACACGGTACAGTGGAACCTGGGAAACTTTCATGCAATGGCAGCTTTATGAATGAGCACACTGGCAGTGAGACACACCTCATAAAAAGAAGGCATTGTGGCTAGAGAAACCCTGGGATTCCATAGCAATCACATGCTAAGTATGAAGGGCTTTTCTTTCCCAGCATGCTGCTTTCTAGGGAACTCCAGAGCTTCCCTAGATAGTGTGCTAAGGATTATGGGACATCTTTGCCCCTGTGCCTATTTGCTAAGCTGCTGCTAAAGAGTGTGTTTCCTGTTTCCCCACCTTATCATGTGAGGCTAGAGGCTGAATCATGCTCCCCCTGATTGTACTTTTGGATTAGAGGAGGCAGTGACCCATTGTGGGGCGGGCAAGGGTTGCCTGCATTTATAAGAAACGCCTGAACCATTGCTGAAGTTTGCACATACAATATAAACTGCACCCACCCTGATTTAGGGTAGGTTCCAAATTCTGTAATATGAACTGTTCACAAATCCTAGGTATCACTATTTCAAGCTTGATTTTATCTATACATCTATGCATAGGATGTGAGGGATTTGGTCTTTTATTTCTCAAGAATTTGATGGATAACGTGAACCTTTATTTCTAAGCCTTTTTTTCTGATTGTCAACTTACGTATTTTCACTGTGCAGCAAATATTTTAAAAATATCTTTGGATACTAATTGTTACTTGTCCAAAGTTTAATTGACAGAAACGGATAATCTTAAATTTAGACATTTAAAAAACTATCACAATATTTGATATTAATAAACATTTCATTTTAAAAGATCTTCAAGCATCACAAAATACTGAATTCTTTCTTCTAAACATTCATACATACACATGCCCAAAGAGCTTTGTTCTGTATTCAAGAAACTTTTCTTAGTCACTGAACGAGAAACTATGGTAACCACTGAGATTTTAACATTTTCCACTTGCATTCCTCCTTTACAAAATATCTTGGCTTTGCCATTCTAATTCTTTAGAGACACAGAGGGTAATCCTTATCCTTTCCTGTTAATGCACAGACTACAGTTGAAACATTAAAGGAAGCACTCATGGTGATAGCAAAAACCTCAGTTAACACTTTAAAAGACTGATCCAAAACCTACTGACTTTAATGGGCTTTGAATCAGGCCCTATATGAGGTTGGTGCCATTCCCAAACAAAATAACTAGGAATTGGTAGGGATGCAGCCACATTCTGTTACTGGTAGCCGCAATTAACATCATAGAAGCCTCTTGGGGTCACACTGGTGTGACTGAGAACAGATTCTGTCCCCGGGGTGGTGGGAAGGGGGGAATGAAGGTGGTGGGGGGCAATTCTTCAAGCTATTAATTTCTGACTGAATAATTTTTAATCATCATCCTTCCTTTCATATAGGTGTTGAACTACTGATTTTCTTCTACAATCAGCAGGCTACTCCAACTTTTGAAAGTTCTCTATGGACCATATTATAACAGCTGCATAAATGGATAGACAGACACTTTCCCTGCCATCACACGGCCTGTGAAAGGACCTATCACATTTGCAGTCCCTGCACACAAAAGAGTGCAGGGCTTGCTCACTAGGTGTATCTCAGAGGAGGTGGGATGGCTCAGGGAGGAAACAAAGCCATCGCCTTCCCAGCTATTTCACACAGGTGTAAGGAGCACTTGGCCACCCATGGAGGGATTATGGCTCCCAGAAACTCATTCCTTTCTTGAGCTCTCCATGTGGCTTTGCGGCTCTATATCTGATGTTGTGTCTGATATTACCATTATGGACAACTCCTTGTTTTGTCCCATGTTGGGATTCAAAGACATACACTGGGATGTGACACTTGGCTGGAATGATTCTCTCTCTGAACCCTGACATCATTGGTGCTGTACCTGCATGCAGTGCACGATAACTGTGCTTCCATCTCCATTATTGAATCGCTGCTGTTAAGCTGTTCCTGTTGAGTACATCAAGAGCCAGAGGGATGACAAAATTGTGTTTAAATGCTTCTGCCTTGCAAGCAAAAACTACGCAGAATGTTATTGTGACTAGAATTGAGTGATATCTCAGCCCTGAAGAATGAATCCCATGCGCGATAGCTGGAAAAGAGAATTTAGTCCCCAGGGTCTGCAATAAACGCTGTTGGATATGGCTGCCTTCAATGTACTTTGAAATACTGATGCAAAATCTTGAATTGCAGATGCCAGGGATTATCTTTGGATGCCCCTGCCTTAAGCCCAACTTACTTCATCGTACTGATGAAATTGGCAGCATCTTCACAGACACTGCAGTCTAGTATTTGATCCAATATATTGGGGCTGCTGTCATGCTCCCCATATGAACCTGGGGAATTTTTCTCAGAGTAGCAGAATAAAAAGACACATTTCAATGCAGCTCTCACTGATTTCCATCACATGTAAGCATCACAGCATAGACGTTTTTGTTTTTCCTTCTTTGAGGTATCGGCACCAATTTCATTAATGAGAAACTCACACTGTCCCAGTGCTTTCGGAGAACTGTTACTGCCTTGAGCCAGGAAAACCAGCAAGATGGCACAACAGAAGAAGAAGTCGCAAGCTCACATACTTGCTCACGAATACTTTTTAAATCACCTACTTTTCTTCTGGGCATGCTTGAGCAACTGGAAAATGAGCTTCAAATTCATCAACATCATGGCTCTCATTAATTTGGGTTGAATTGCATGATCAATGCTACACACAACAGACAGGAAATGTCTGGGATTTGCAGCAGATGTTGATAGACTTCTAGAAAGCCCTTTACTAAGTAGTGCATGCATATTGGAGACCAAGTGTCAGGACCTTTTCTGGCTGTCAGAAACAACTGCAGTCCTCCCTTGAACATGTGAGGAGAAATCCTGTCTCCACTCAAGTCAACATCATAACTCCGATTGACCTCAATGGAGCCAGGATTTCATCCCCGGCCTTACTTAAACTGCTAGCAGCCCCAAAAGGAGCAAGGTGGTGGCAGAGGCCTGGCTCCAACTCCATTCTGCACCCACCAGCAAAGCTGGCTGGAATCAACGCATGCTGTGCCGCAGCCATCTCGAAATATAGTTATAATAGCTTTCAGAGTTCCCAATGTGGCCATGCACTGCTTTCAATGCAGAGCTATGCCTTCAAGGCACAAGTGAACCAAGCAAAACCGATGATGATAGACACATCGTTTCCCCCATGTCAACTTGTCTTCTCGCAGTACCTCTTGATTCCACACTGGAATGATGCCCACATTGCACTGAAGAAAAACAGATGATTTCAAGAGAATTATGTTCACCACTGACTTTTTTCCCCGTTAGAACAGAGTAAGGATGTTAATTGCTGGTTGTTCCACTAGTTCCGAGGTCTCATCAATTACTAAAGAAAATTACTAAAAAAATCCTGAATGTCTTACTGATGGTGATCAAAAACTTTGGGCAGCTATTTCTCTTGCAGTTAATGACATGCTAGGCACATGTGCACTGCCTGGGCAACAGCAAAACAGAGCTAATAAGCAGCTGTTCCAATGAACAACATTTATTGGAATTCCCTCAATGCATAAAATGTGTACCAGGTTGTATGGGCAGCTAGTGGCTTCTTCCTTCTTTTATTTCATTCCTCTCAGAGAGATCTCTCTTGAAGCTTGGGTAATCGCTGCTTGATTTTCTTTCAATTTGAATAAATGCCTATTGTTCACATGCTCAGCATAATAGGATTTGCCAGACAGGAGCTTTGCAGTCTTTGCTGCACAAAACTGTCTCTCTCTCCCCTCAGCTCCCGCACCGTTTTTCAGTTTTTTTTTCAAGATCAGTATTCCCCTGGGGACTTTTTTGGGGGATCTGTAGTTGACATAAACAAGAAAGGGAAGTATTTATCCTAATCTGTGAGAATTTTCTGCTCTGGAAGCAATCAGACATCAAGAACAATGTATACACACTGCCATACATTCATATCCTGGATGAAACCAAAGGGCACATTTGGATTGATCAGCTTTGACCCTTTGTAATAAATAATAATAATAACTAATAATAATAATTTCTAATAACATTGTTTCAGTGAAATAATTTGATGGTGTTAGTACTGTTCCAAATGAAGAAGTTTCCACACCATGGTGTTTAAGCAGTCTCAATAAAGAGATAAGGGATTCCCTCAGCTGTGAAGAATGTCCCTCCAGCACACAGCTGGGCCACATTAACAAGGGCTACAAAATGTCCATCATCATAGGGATGTGCAGCAAAATTTATAAAATGCCAAGTGACTTTTTATTATAGATATAGCCATAGTGAACCATTAAACGAACCTTTCAAGTGCTGACCCCACTAGAGGGTTTTCATTTCTAATACATGAAGTGACTATTTCAAATGTTTTGAGGCATTCTTTGGTAGCACCATTTATTCATGTTTGTGTCGCTGCTGCCTGTGCTCTACCTATTCTGTAATAAATCCAGGACTATCCATCTAAACTTTGGCATTAGCACTAAATTCACTAGCAAAAGCCAGCCTTCTGACTTTTAACACAGTTTGGACAAACAGTGGAAAGATGTATGGGGGTAGTTTGTATTGTGTGTGTGTGTTTTCTCTCTCTCTCTCTCTCTCTCTCTCTCTCTCTCTCTCACACACACACACACACACTCACACACACACACACACCTCTCCAAATGCGTATCTGTTGAAGAAATGGATTGTGAGGATCACTATTAAAAGGTAACAATTTGACACAGCTCAAATTCTGCCTTTTAACATATCCTACCAAGTAGCATATTTTCAAAGTATCAGAGTTCTAGGACTGTGTGCACTTTGTGCAAGGATTTGAACAGAATCTGATTTGTAAAGAGGTTGACTGAGATTACATGTACAAATTGCTTATTTGCACATGCAAATGGCCAGATGTATTAGTGATCATTAGCACAGATATGCACAAATTTACACAACCATTCTGTGTTATTGTAAATGCAAATTAGATGCATAACTGCAGGCACATTTTGGATAAGTGGGGACAAAAAAAAAAAAGCATGCTTTTCCCAAAGCTAAGGAGTATTTGCAAATTGTATACTGAGCATGCACAGCAGGTGTGCACTTCTAGTCTTCTGATAGTCTGAAAATATAGCCGTTGGGTTCCTCCCATGTGGAAACGGTAAGACAAACCAGGATTATCAATGTATGGAGGACAATAAAAGACAGTTACTAACCTTCTGTAAACTGTTGTTCTTCAAGATGTGTTGCTTGTGTCCATTCCAAGTAGGTATGTAAGTGCCATGTGCACAGTTGCTGGAAGGTTCTTCCTCTAGTGGTATCCATAAGGTCGGCTCTGGATTCCCCTGGAGTCATGCCATCATGGCACCCTATATAGGGCCCTGCCACCCCCCCCACCGCCGGCCGCCTCTTAAATTCCTTCTTGTCGGCTGACTCCAACAAAGGTAGGCTGGTAGGTCTTGGAATGGATATGAGCAACACATCTCAAAGAACAACAGTTACAGAAGGTTAGTAACAGACTTTTCTTCTTTGAGTGCTTGCTCATGTCGATTCCAAGTAAGTGACTCCCAAGCAGGCGGGTAGGAGGAGGTGGTTCAACGTACTATAGATTGTAGCACTGCTCTACCAACAGCCACATCGTCTCTGGCTTGTTGAGTAATGGCGTAGTGCACCACGAAGGTGTGTATGGATGAACAGATTGCATCCTTACAGATATCCTGAATCAGGACCTGAGCTAGGAAAACTGTTGAGAACGCCTGGGCCCTTGTGGAGTGGGCTGTCAACGCTGGGGCCAGTATTTTTGCCAAGTCGTAACAGGCCTTGATCCATGAAGAGAGTCTGTGAGATGAAACCTGAAGACCCTTCATCCTGTCTGCTACCGCTACAAGGAGTTGAGTCATTTTTCTAAATGGTTTAGTCATTTTGATATAGAAGCTGTCTAATGTTCAATGAGTGAAGCTTCTGCTCTCGGCTGTTGGCATACGGTTTTGGGTAGAAGACTGGGAGAAAGATGCCCCGGTTTAAGTGGAACTGCAACACTACCTTTGAAAGGAAGGCTGGGTGCGGATGCAGGCGGACCTTGTCTTTGAAAAAGATTCTGTTAGGAGGCTTGGATGTGAGGGCCTTGAGTTCTGAAACTCTTCTAGCCAAAGTGATGGCCACTAGAAAGCTATCTTCCATGAAAGGTAGAAGAGTGAACATGTTGCTAATGGCTCAAATGGAGGTCTGATCAGTGCTGACAGCACCAAGTTAAGGTCCCATTGGGGAATCGCCTGATGCATCTGAGGGTATAACCTGTCAAGGCCCTTGAGGAAGTGATCTATTGTATGATTAGCAAAGACCAAATGGCCTGCTACCCAAGGATGACAGGCTGAAATTGCAGCCAAGTGGACCTTAATTGATGACACTGAAAGCCCCTGTTGCTTGAGATATAGCAGTTAGTCCAAGATAAGAGGTATGGATGATAGTTCAGGTGGAGTACCTCTCTGCATGGACCAGATGGAGAAACTTTTAGTTAGGCAAGGAGCCCTAGTGAAAGGTTTCCTACTACCAAATACGATCTCTCTGACCTGCTCTGAAAATTTAATCTCCAGAGGATTTAGCCATGGAGCTGTGAGGTGAAGAGATTCTAGGTTGGGGTGGCAAGGCGGCCGCGACCCTGAGTGATTAAATCTGGTACCAGTGGAAGACTGATGGAAGTCTCCACTGAGAGCTCAAGAAGTGTGGTATACCAGCATTGGCGCGGCCAAGCCAGAGCTACCAGGATTATGGAGGACCCGTCTTTCCTGATTTTCAGCAGGACCTTGTGGTCTAGCAGGATCAGTGGAAACGTGTAGAACAGGAGACCTATCCATGGAATGAAGAATGCATCTGCAATTGACCCCAGACTGTGGTTTTGGAATGAGCAACACTATGTGAAATTCCTGTTGGATTTTGTCGTGAATAAGTCTATGTGGGGAATCCCCCTCCTCCGGAAGATGTTGTTCACCACATCCAGATGGAGAGACCATTCATGGATGGATATTGACCTGCTGAGGTAGTCTGGTAACATTTTCTGTGACCCTGGCAGGTAAGATGCCTCTAGATGAATCGCATGAGCTATGCAAAAATGTCACAGACCGAGGGCTTTCTGGTACAGGGGAGAGGCACATGTTCCATCCTGTCTGTTTATATAGATTGTATTGTATTGTCTGTCCTTATCAATACACATTTGTCCTCCAGGTGAGTACTGAAGGTTTGACAGGCAAGATGCACCACTCTCAGCTCTCTCACATTAATGTGGGTAGATAGTTCTTCCTGGGACCAAACTCCTTGGGTCCTCAGCCATCCTAGATGAGCTCCCCAGCCCGTCGCTGAAGTGTCGGTGACCAAGGTCATGGCGGAGGATGGGGAAGCGAAGTGAACTCCTGCACAGATTGACTGTGGGTTGAGCCACCAGTGGAGCGTTTCCAACACGGATAGGAGGACTGAGACTACCCTGTCGATGTGATCCCAAAAGGGGCAGTAGACTGAGGCCAGATATGCCTGTTGAGGCCTGAGATGCAGTCTGGTGTGTTGAACTATGTAAGTGCACGCCGCTAGGTGACCCAACAGTTTCAGGCAGTTCCTGGCTGTGGTAATAGGGTGTCGTTTCCATTTTTCTATGATGGAACATATGGCTAGGAATCAGGAGTCTGGGAGGTAAGCCCTGGCTTACCTGGCTTGAATCTAGCACTGCTCCTATGAATTCCATTCTCTGGGTAGGAATCAGAGTTGACTTCTGCACATTGACCAGGAGGGCCCAACCTGGTGAAGGTTGATCTTATGAATTTTCCATCTGCCTCCACCTGTTCCCTGGAGTGGCTTTTAATTAGCCAATTGTTCAAGTACGGGAAGACTTGTATCTTTTGCTTTCTAAGGAATGTAGCCACAAGTGTCATGCCCTTTGTAAAAACCCTGGGAGCTGCCAAGAGGCCAAACGGGAGTACTGTGAATTGATAGAGAGACTGGCTGACTATGAAGCAAAGGAACCTTTTGTGTCTTGGGATAACTGACACACAGAAGTATGCATCCTTCAAATTGAGGGCGGCATACCAAACCCCTGGATCCAGGAAGGGAATAATTGAGGTCAAGGAGACCATGCAGAACCGCAACTTCTTCATGAATCTGTTGAGATTTTGCAGGTCCAGAATGGGTCTGAGACCGCCATTGGCTTTTGGGATTAGGAAATATCAGGAATAGAAACCCTTTCCCCTTAGCTCCCAAGCAACCTCTTCCATTGCTCCTATCTCCAAGTGTGCTTGCAGTTCTTGGATCAGAAATTGCTCATGAGAGGGGTCCCTGAAGAGGGATGGGGAGTGAGTAGGTTGTGAGGGTGGCAGGGAGCTGATTTGGATGGAGTATCTCAGTTCTACCGTGCGTAGCACCCAGCAGTCTGACGCAATTTGGGCCGACACCTGGTAGAAGTGGGATAAGCGGTTTGAAAATAAGCAATGTGGAGGATGCAAGGTTTGGATTAGTACGCCATCCTCAAGTGCACCCTCAAAAGTTATGTTTGGGTCTGTGGGTTGCTTCATCAGGCCTGCTCCGTGGCCGGAGGGGGCCGGAGGTTTCCTTCTATAATTCCTGCCTCTCCTGCGGGCAAAGTCCTGTCTTTGTTGGGGCTGAAAGAAGGACCTGGGCTTAAAGTGTCTCCTCTGGGGCGCTGGAGTGTGTAGGCCTAAGGACTTGTGGGTGGCCCAAGAGTCTTTGAGACTATGTAACTTGGAGTCCAAAGATGGTCAGAGAGCCGCCTCCATGAGGATAAACTTTAAACTCTGGCTCTTCTCCTTCTTGGTCCTTGGGCAAAAGTCTGCAAATCTTGCAGCAGTCTTCCTGGTGAGTCTCTCCGAGGCACTTGAGGCAGGTAGTGTGTAGATCACTCCTGGGCATGGACTTCTTGCAAGCCCTGCATGGTTTAAACCCGGGAGACCAAGTCATGCCCTGGCCCCAGGACAAAGGGGGAAAAGGGTGACCCCTTAAGGGGACCTATCTAGTGAAATACTACTTTCTAACTCTCACTAAATACTTAACACTAATTTAAACTATTTACAGATAGTGTGAATAACCACTAAGATGAGGACACTTCCGAAGCAAAAGTAACCAGCGTTCCAGTCGATCGTTGCAGGCAGTAAGAAGGAACTGAAGAGGAGGGGGGTCGGCAGAGCCCTATATAGGGGGTCCAGAACCGACCTTGCGGATACCACTAAGGGAAATACCTTCTGGCAACTGCATGCAGTGTAGGCACATCTACTTGGAATTGACAAGAGCAAGCACTCAAAGAACTGTTGCCTTCTAACCTGTTAGGAAATGTGCAGGTGCTTGCCCACATGCAAGTTAATAGAAATATCTACCACTCATGATCATTGTGAAATTTGCAAGTTATCGTCTCTTTGGTAGATGACAATTTTTTTCAAACAGGCCAAAATGAGGATGTATTTTTTTTCAAACCTTCCAAATGTTTTTCTGTCCACAAAATGTAATATGTCTGAAATGGTTTCTTTCAAGTGACCCATGAAATATATCCATTAGGTTCTGAATAAATAAATACAATTTCAGCACCAGAAAGATCATTTTGCAAAAGCTAGAAGGCATTTGTAGTTTTTTTCTCCTAAAGGAAGTAAGAGCAGGACGACTGACTGCTCTGATCACATTTCTGCTTTAGACAACTCATTTTGATCTGCCCTTTGAAAAAGTACATCACATTATTCATAATATTTGAGAACATGAAATGCCAATAACATTGATTTTAATTCAGCTAGCCAGGGACACAAAAGATAATATTCTAAATATGCTTTATTTCATTTCACAGTTTTGGAAGACATTTCCATATGGTATTCCGAATTTTTGCATTCATTCCACTATGACTATTATTACAACAAAGTATCAACTAGCTATTTTTTCTATAGGTTTTGTCAATACATGAAAATAACCATTCTTTTTATAAGAACTTTAATATGCAGCTTTGAATACACTGATGTTACTATAAATGCATACATATAACATTTAAGGTAGTCCAACAGGTTTGTGCGCTGCATTATTAACTATTTTTTTTTTAACTATTTTGCCAAGTTAGAGACATGCCCCCAGCCTAAGGACAAAATATGTCTTTTAGAAGAGTGACCAAAGTCTACTGTACTCTGATCTTTTTTATTATTATCTGGTAAACCGCTGATCTGAAAACACATCTCTCCTTCTCTCACAGACACATACAAATATCTAACATGAGAGAGAGAGAGAGAGAATGAGAGAGAGCTTACATTAAGGTCTTTACTTTTTTTGTTCCAATTTAATTTGTTGGACACTTTGATGATGCTCAAAAGATTTAGAGCAGCTGAAAATCAGATTACATTAGTCTTACAAGAAAGGCGTACTTTCTTTGGTAAGATTATGTCTTTAAATAAATAAATAAATAGATAAATAAATAAATAAAAATAAAGTATAATGCATTAACAGAATCTACCAAAAATACACAGTAAGATAGACAACTTAGCAATTGTGCTCTTGCATTTCCAATTAACATAAGCCAAGGCTTATAGAAAACATTTTTGATAACTATGACCTATGAATAAAAATAAAAGTAACTAAACAAATGACACTGAATGCAAAATACAGCTTTTATTGCTTAAATATATGGAGAACTTGATCCTTGGCAATTGTCAATATATCAGCATTTCAATGAACACCAAGAGCAAAGGGAATTAGACCTCAAAGCAATTAAACACAGCAAAATCTAATTGAATCGGCAATTGTGCTGCATCCCCAGATTTTTCAAGGTCTTCTATTCTTCTGTCAACAATACGCCTACATATTGCAGAAACAACAATTGCCAAGGTTACATACCACTGCCACATAAACAATATTTTAACACAGTTTGAAAATGTATTGAAACAAAATGTGTTAAAAGTGTAATATTTACTGTAAAAAATGAAAATGTGGAGGGAGAGGAGGACTTTATTAAGCAGGGTATAAATTGGGCATCTCAGAGAAAGGAAAACTGCCAAAACCACAAAATTGTCAAGAACAGATGGATTTAAGTATCTACTTATTTTTATAATTGCTTACACCTTATCAAGAAGTTTCCTTTTCTGTAATTAAGTAACTCTTTATCTTCCTGTTATCTCATAAATTAACTTTTAGATTGATGGACAAAAACAAAACTATTTCAGTTCATTCATTCCTCTGTCTCCTGGACTAAAACAATGAATGAAAGATTGTTAGTGTCAATGTAGTATACCTAAGACAAAAGATTTTCTTGTCCCAAATCAGTGTGCACTCTGAAATTCATTTAGATGCTCTCTTCAATGCATTCTTCATCAAAGATTATCCTTATCCCTTATGTTGTTAGACGAAAGAGGCTATATAATGAAAAATAAAAAACTCAAAAGTGCAAATATAAAATCTAATAAACAAACATACTGATTTATATTAAGAGCTTAGCTTCGTTAAGATTGCTTTTTGTTTACTTACCTGTTTAAGGAAAAATTCAACCAAAGTTCAAAGGATTCTGCTCCACAAAGCCAAATGATTACATCTACAGCTGTTGTCTATTAGGAAATGAACATCTCTCTCTCTCATTCTCTCTCCCCCACCCTGCCAATAAAATAATCCCAAACTGCCTGCTGTTCCAAGATGTGTTTGGAACCACCTAGCACCATCGATGTCTTCTTCACAATACTGTGCTTGCTTATGTAGCCTCCTCTCACTCCCATACTTCTGTAACATTACATAATACTGAAATAGCCTTACAATTGTACTTCCATACAAATGCATCAAATTAGCGTATACGGATATGTGAGGCAAAGAACAAAACAAAACAGATACTACACCTTCAGAGATTGCACTATTTCCTTGTACTAGCCTTTATTAATAGTGCCTATTGTTCTTCTGGTGAACAGAAATCACTTCTTTTTGTTCCCAATCACCAAACGTGCACAATGATGCTACTTTCTAACTTACTGTTTTAAAAAATCCTATATGTATTAGAAACATCGACAGGGCTGTACAAAGAGCTCTGACAGTAATAGGCACCCTCCAACAGAAAGAAGGCAATCAATTATAAACCATTTACAGAAATTGTAGGTCTGTCAAACATTCGTTTACAGCTGCGGTTCATGAAATCAAACTGCATCTGATTGCAAAGCCATTTCATCCACTGAATCTAGAAAACTAGAACACCCTCCGTTAACTCTTAAAAACAGTATTAGTGTTACTGTATTCCAGTCAAAGAACTCATCTGCAATACAGTTTCAGAAATAACTTAACACATTATGCACCAGTATAACTGGTAGACACGGCAGAGATTTTAGGAAGGAGCAAACCTGTCTGATCCCTGCCAGTTCTTTTGGAATTAAGAGTGGCACATAATTTAGAGGATCACAGTGGCTTATCCCATGCAATATTTGTACTATAAATGATTTGTTCTCTGTAACAATATCCTGCTGAACTCTCTTTAATTTCCTATTTTCTGGTGTGTTTGAAAAAGACTCTGACAATCAAGTCTGTTCCTTCCCTGTTGGCAACTAAATGTTTCTTGTTTTTCTATAAAGGCAAAGCAAAAGTATAAAAATGTCTTCCTTCAAGCAGACTGTGATCTGATTTGCATCTCTCTCTGCTCTATTAGAATCATAGAGTTGGAAGGGACCTCAGGAAGTCATCTAGCCCAACCCCCTGCTCAAAGCAGGAATAACCTCAGCTATATCATCCCAGACAGGGCTTTGTCAAGCCTCAGCTTAAAAACCTCTAAAGATGGAGATTCCACCCCCCCAGGTAACCCATTCCAGTGCTTCACCACCCTCCTAGTGAAAAACTTTTTCCTAATGTCCAACCTAGACCTCCCGCCCTGCAACTTGAGACCGTTGCTCCTTGTTCTGTCACCTGCCACCACCGAGAACAGCCTAGCCCCATCCTCCCTGGAACCCCCTTTCAGGTAGTTAAAGGCTGCTATCAAATCCCCCCTCATTCTTTTCTTTTGCAGACTAAACAAGCCCAGTTTCCTTAGCCTCTCCTCATAAGTCCTGTGCTCCAGCCCTCTAATCATTTTTGTTGCCCTCCGCTGTACTCTCTCTAACTTGTCCACATCCTTTTTGTAATGGGGGCCCAAAACTGGACACAATATTCTAAATGCGGCCTCACCAATGCCGAATAGAGGGGAATAATCACTTCCCGTGACCTGCTGGCAATGCTCCTCCTAATGCAGCCCAATATGCCATTAGCCTTCTTGACAACCAGGGCACACTGCTGACTCATATCCAGCTTTTTATCCACTGTTACCCCTAGGTCCTTTTCTGCAGAACTGCTGCCCAGCTCGTCGGTCCCCAGTCTAAGCTGTGCATGGGATTCTTCCTTCCTAAGTGGAGGACTCTGCACTTTTCTTTGTTGAACTTCATCAGATTTCTTTTGGCTCAATCCTCCAGTTTGTTTAGGTCCTTCTGTATCCTATCCCTACCTTCCAGGATATCTACCACTCCCCCCAGCTTAGTGTCAGCCGCAAACTTGCTGAGGGTCCAATCTACCCCATCTTCCAGATCATTAATGAAGATGTTGAACAAAACCGGCCCCATGACCGATCCCTGGGAGCCGTTGTTCTCCCTCTTCTAACATATGCTCCTTAGGCAAGATTGCAGTGGATGGGTATGCAAGGAGAAGTGGGAGAGGGGCATGCAGAGGTACAAAGAGCCTCCCTTGAGTACAAGACTGCATCAGACTAGTGGTGCCCATGGCAAGAGCTGCTCCTAGATGAGCCTAGAGCTGGATTCAGAAAGCAGCATACAATACATCTTTCACAAAGGATGTAGCAGTTGCTTTCATGTCCAAAGCACAATGCATCCCAACAGTCCCGGCAGGATAGGTCACCTCTACATTGCCCCTAGGTGAGGCAACAATGTGTTTTAAGGGGCAAATCCAGACCCATGCTTCATGGCCGTGAATGCTCCTAGGGAATGGAACCAGCGAAGGGAGAAACTGGCTGTAAGGTGCCATGCACCCCTGCACAGCACATACTCAGCTCCGCAAGATTTCCCCGTGCAGCAGGGGTAGGTGGGCTGGCACATACAGCAGCACAGGTCTTTCCACCTTCCACCTCACAAATGTGCTGCAGAAGGACCCAGAGAGGCTACTCCAGCTATTGGGCTGAAGCAGGCTAGATAGGAGTCCCAGAAGCTAAAGAGGAGAATACTTGCACCCCACACACCTGCTCAGTGCCTGGCCCAGCTCCACTGGCCAGGTTACAATATATCCCATTGCTTGTATTCTTCTCAGTTTTTATATTTTCCATTCCTTTCCTGCTCTTTTTCTAAGTACTTCATAGAACTAGAGCAAACAATAACGTGCTAAAGTGTTATGAAAACAATTTATCTCATTTTAGTTTTCCAGAAGTGCAATGTGATGGTGTTGTCCAGCATCTGCTTTGAGATACACCACACTCATCAACAAAATAAAACAATAAATCTCCTTTGACAGAATGGCAAGGTCCAACTGAACCAAGTCCACGAACAGGAAACCACTATTCCTGAAGGCATGATGTTATACATAATAGTCCTTTTATTGCACTAAAACAACCAATTATTCAGCCTGAATACAGGTTTCAGTTTCACAAATGTAACCTCTTATCATAGTAACAAGAACAAAAAACATCTCTATCAAGATTACCACCTTCAAAAGTGACCACTGATTTTGGGTGCCCAAGATGAGACACCTTCAAGAAGTGCTGAGCACCCAAAATTTCAGCTGACATTAATGGTAACTGTGAGTGCTCAAAACTTCTAAAAATCAGGCTCCAGATATCCCTTTTGGCTGAGGAGCCAAAATAAAATAAAATGGAGGCACTCAGAACTAGTGGCTAAAACATTTTCTAAAAATTTTGGCCTAAATAACTGTTGCTATGGTCATCTCAACCCTAAAAAGTCATAAAACTATTTGTAACAACAGCAGAAAGAATAACAACGCTAACAGGTATTCAGAGAATAACTAATCAACTTAAAAGGCCTAGATGGGGCAGTGATTAGCATGCTAAGTTATCTTCTCTTGAGTCCCAGGTTCAAACTCCACCTTTAGGTGACTTGTGAAGATGAATTTGGTGAACTCTGCCTTACTCCCATTTGTCCACATGGCAATACCATTAGAGATACGGCAGCTATGCCCCAGGGGTGTTACAGGTCAAGGCTGGGCTGAAGTTAACACCATTAGTCCTCCAGGGTCATAAGCAATAAATTCATTTACTAAGAAAAAAATATATAAATAAACTGGCATATAATGAGCCCCCCCCCCCCCCCTTCTGCAAGATGCAGAGTGTCGTGTTAAAATGACCCCAGTTTCTTTGTTTATTATTGCTAGGTCTGGGATATGCTCTTACCCTGAAAGGCGGGTCAGTCTTCTGCCTGTGTGGCACTTGGTCCAAAGTGCCGTCAGTACTGCTCCTTTTCAAGCTGGCGGTGACATCAGGCACATTGCTAAAATCTGCATTTGAAAGAAAAACAACCACCGTTTGGAGACGGAAAAAGATGACCAGGAAAAAGAATCAATTTGTTTTCATTTGTAAATGCTCTCTGCTTGTAGTTAGGTCATTTTGGGGGAGGGGCTCTCCCTATATATAACAACTCAAGAGGAAAAAAGAAATGGAAAAACTTCAGAGTGGAAGCTCTGCTTTTAAAAATGCAGCTAAATAAGACGGAACGACTGAACATCTGAACATCTGAACATATCTGATCTACAAAAATAAACCTCTTAGTTCTTACTACCTGTATGCTTCCTAATGTACCCTCATCAGTCTGTAATACAGCAGTCTGTGCCACTTGATGAGAATGACCAATCAAAATGATTAAATGTCCAAAACGACTCTCTTTGGATGAACACACTGTTCTAGGACATGACTTGGTTTTAAAATCCTTAATGGGCCAAAAAGAGAATCTCATCTTGGAATAAGTAAGTTCTCTTGGCTTTTGGCTCCCTTAACATTTTAACCACTTGTGTTATGCTGAATGTATACATAGCACTTGTGGCAGTGCAAAACACACACCGGGTACTGCCCTAGTACTAGCTATGCCTGCTTTGAGCTACTGAAAGACTAAGGGCTTGTCTATGCTTAAAAGGCTGTAGCAATGCAGCTGCACCGATGCAGCTGTACCATTGTAGCACTTCAATGAAAACGCTACCTACGCCGACAGACAGGCTTTTCCTGTCAGCACAGGTACTTCACCTCCCCGAGAGGTGACAGCTAGGTCAACAGGAGAAGCCCTCCCATTGATAGAGCGCAGTCCACACTAGGAGTTAGGTCGATATAATTGTCACTCAGGAATGTTGATTTTCCACACCCCTGAGTGACGTAGTTATACCAACATAAGTTGCTAGTGTAGATCAAGCCTAAACAGTGAAGTGACTAAATCATCCCTATATACACACCAGACTTGAGTGGGACTCCATACTGGTGGGGCCAGATGCCTTTTCAGGATCAGGGCCTCAGCTAATTCTGCTGAGGGGAGGGACTGAGTCCTTATTTGCTGTATAAAGTGCTTATTGTACTAATTGGTGTTGTACAGAAATGTTAAATAGAATATCTCAGACAAATAATAAAGGAAGTATTAGAAAACCAAAATAAGATAAAATTAAATGAGATATTTCTAAAATTAACAGAACAAATAAATAGGCAAGGATCAAAACACCCACCAAAAAATAAAGGAAAAGACTAGGAAAACAGGGCAGTTGGGTACGAAGTTGACACATGAATCCCATGAAAGACAATATTCATCATCCTGATCACTTTGCTTGAGTACTCTGTCTCTTCCCCCCACCCTTCACCTGTGTTTTATCTTTTGAGTTTTAAGCTTTTTTCAATGCAATGACTGTGTCTTCTCAGATATTTATACGGTATTTACCATTAGCACAATGTGGCCTGATTGTGGGTAGGGGCACAGGGTATAACCATAATTTAAATTTGAAATAAATAAAATAAATAATAATAATAATAATAATCAAAATAAAGTTTCATTACCAGGGAAAGAACCCAGGTTGGGAACACTACATCCTCCTAAAAATTGGATATCATACTACCACTGGGAAGGAAGGAAAGATATGGCCTGCCAAATGGTCTAGACTTTGTATCCTGTTGTTTCTTCCTTTTGTGATGAAAGCAAAACATCCTGTGGTTGTGCTCCTGTGTGCTATTAGAACTGCTCCCAAAGGTCAGACAGGCAGCAATGACAACAGCCACATGGCTAAAAGCTTGCACACCCCTCTCCTTCCTGACCCCAAAAGAAAATTCTCTTGGAGAATGTCACATTTACAGATGAGAAGGGGAGGGGAAAACTCCACTGTGGTTTTAATATTCAAGCTATCTCCACTGGCAGAACTTTTTCTGCATCAAATGGAACTTGAAACAAACAATGAAATGCAAACTACACAACCTAAAATTTGTACTGAGCAGTTGCTCAGCATAGTTACCAACAACTTCAGTAGGAGCTATGGGTGCTCAGCACATCTTGGGATGTGGCCCAATATGCACAAATGTTTTGATAAGCTCCCTTCCTAATTACATTACTTATGCTATGGTTTGTCGTGCTGGCAGGCAGATACATGACTCACCATCATTCAAGAGAAATGATAATGTAACCTCCACTAGACTTAGGAAACATATTTTCTTCTGAAGTCAACTACTTACTGTTAATTATTCAATTAAAGCAGGGCAGATAGTGCACAGATGGGATAGTCAATGAGAGACACAAATACACACGGAGTGTCCAAGAATTCAACACACAAGGAAATTTCAGTCCTTGAATCTCTGCACTTATACATGCACAAGTCAATATGGAAGTTATTCGAAAGATTGTGAGTTATAAGACACAATGGGAGCATATCCTCTGCAGACATATAAAGCAGCAACAGTCTATGCTACATTCCTAGCCAATAATTTAACTTGAATATGTCAACATCAGCCATCTGGCAAGCGACTTCATCTACCACAAAGAAACCATCAACCAATGCAAATGTCACCAATCTCCTTTGTCCATTTAATTAACAAAGAAGTCTTAATTACATTCCAGGCAGTGCTGCTTTTATCAATTCAACCTCCAACTGCAAATGAAGAGAAAATTATCACAGGAAGCAAGTAGTAACAGGGAACCTTGTTTCTAACTATCAGACTGTTAGAATCTTTTTTCACAACACTTCAAGGCTTGTTCTATTTTAAATTTTCTAACCAATTTGAAAAAATATCAATATGTCAAGTGTTATCAAATGTCAAGAGTCTTGTAGTTGGTGAAGCCTCCCTCTATTCCCAAGGAAAAATAGAAGGAGGTGCGTTTCAACCTGCCACTCTACTGACAACAATCAGTTGTTGAAAAACTTCAACAAGCTCTGCATAAAAAAGGAACAGATGGCACAGCAAAATTAGATGGATCCAGTCTCACTCTCACTCTCTGCTGTGGAGACAGCCATGCCCAGCTTTGGGGAGTAGGAGAGGTTCTGTGCATCGCTTCACACTAGCCTCCTGTCAGGTTAAGAAGCGGCCCTGACAGACTTCAAAGGCAGTTCTGACCTCGGCAAGAATGTGGTGACTGCAATGAAATGCCTCAGTAATGGAGTAAAATGGGGGAAATGGGGGTGTTTGGAAGGGAGGGCTTCAGAGGACTCCTTCCCAGGGAAAATAAGTAGATACAACATAGTCTTAAGTGAACTTGGCACAAAGTTAGCAAGCTTTTACACTCCTTAAAAATAAATGGTAAAATAATTAAAAGAAGTTTTTTAAAGAAAATTATTTAACTCTTCAAGTGCTCCTGAAGAATAATCATCATCTTCAGTGCTTTCTGCTGATAGGCTTTGTAACTAAGCAAATTTTGGACCCCCCTCTCCGATTACATCTCCCCTTCAATGGGAACCTTGTCTTCCTCCTTTCTCTGGCAAAACTAATGGAAGAGGTGGAGGTGAAGAACAAGCAAACAAAAATGCATACATCAACTCTAAACAAAATTGTGTCTACTGAGGGAGAAGAGCAGATGACTCATGAAATAAACTAGAGACCTCACGATGAATACTTGATTTATCTGAAGAGCACTCAGGCACTATGGCGACAGGTGCTATGGAAAACCCTCAGATAGACAGACAAAAAAGAAGAACAGACAGGCTTCAGTACAGACAAGCAGATTTTCATCACTTGTGCATTAATTAGGACTAAATAAGTTAAAAAACTTACTGAGACCAATGGGCCTAATTCTCCTCTTTCACTGATTTTACATGGGTGTAATTTACACTGGAGTTACTCCTGACTTGTACTGGGATGATAAGAGACCACTAGAACTGTGCGTTGCGGGGAGCTGTAGGTCCTCTTCACGGGTCTCCCTGGATGGAAAGTCCAAAGGCCCCGGACTCGACAGACCCATTCCCAAAGTCAATGGTACCGCAGCCGAGGGTGCAGCACTTGAGTGGCCCGCCATGGGTCACACTCCACTCAAACCCTTACACACCACTGTTTTGGGCATCAGAGAGCTCCCCCTGTCCGTCTTCCAAAGCGTCTTACATGGTACAGGGGAATTTGAGCGGTGCCCTGTCCATGAGGTGTCCCTCGGTGCCGGTGAGCTGTGACAGTGCCAGGGGTCTCTAGAGTCCTTCCTCAGTACCATCTCTCTTACGGACACCGGTGTGCTCTGCACCAAAGCCGATGTATTAGGTGTCGGCCCATCTGGGCTCGGTGCTGAGTGCGGCTGGAGAGCAGCCTCCATTAGGATGAACTTCAATCTCTGACTCCTGTCCTTCTTTGTCCTTGGGCAGAATCCCCTGCAGCTCTTACAGCGATCCCTCTGATGGGTCTTCCCGAAACACTTAAGACAAATGGTATGGGGATTGCTCCTAGGTATGGGCTTTTTGCAAGCCCTGCATAGTTTAGAGCCATGGGAATGAGGCATGCCCGGCCCTAGGGAAGGCGAGATGATCCCAATAAACAGGGCCCTGTCTAACTAAACTAACTATAACTACAAACTAACAAACTATTGGACTATTTACAGGTATCAGTTCAAACAACCACTAGGAAGATGCTTACAAAGCAAGAGAAAATCCATGTTCCAGCAACCATCATGGGCACCAAAAAGGAACTGAAGAGGTGGAGGGTCAGCAGGGCCCTATATATGACGCCATGAAGATGCGACTCCAGAGTGCTCCGTAGCCGACCCTATGGATACCACTAGGGGAAAAATCTTCCAGCAACTGTGCACGTGTCGTGCACACAACTATTTGGAATCATCATGAGCAAACACTCAAGAACAATAGAGAGTTCATTCAGGTAATTCACTCCAGGTGTTATGACAGCTGTATTCTGATTCTCTTTCCAGATTTCATAGTGGTTTCCCTAAATAGGCATTTATAAGACAGAGTTCATAGGCTGCTTGTCAGCAACAAGACTTTAGCTGTTATCAAGCAGAGGGCGCTCTTGCAGGCCGGGTGGTGAAAGTCCTGTTCACAGTCTCTCAATCAGAAGTTTTGGCTTCAGGAAGCAAAATGTTGAACAATACTGGGCATTTTATATATTTTCTGTTGGGTCGTGCGGCCTGTTTCCTCTTCTTGGCAAAGCTAATGAGGACCAATCAAAAAGTAACTGAGGCGTCTGGTGAAGATTTGAAATGTTCAACCAGGATACCAACTGTGTCTCTTTTAATCATCCAATGAGAAAACAACGTGTCTCTTTTATGGCTTTTTGCAACATTGTGTCTGCAAAATTCCAGTATCTTCGTGCAACACATCTTGTTTCATACTAGTTTGTGTAAGATGTGTTGGGCTACACATTGAACTCCTACTGGCTTTGCTCCAGTCAGCATCCTACTTCAGCAAGTTACTTTCTGTGGCCCCTTTGCAGTGTGATCCAACTTTGCATGACTCTATATTTTACCAGCACTTTCAACGGTCTAAAAATGTCCATTTTGAAGTTAGAACAGAGTCTTTATGTAAAGTCTTTTCATACTCCTTGATGGTTCTGTCTTTGTTTAATGCAGCAACATGAAGTCATCTAACTCATTCAGTTGGGCAATCACCAATAGGTGATAACAATTAGTGAAATCATACAAAACACCTCTGTAACAGTACCTGATGATTCCCTAAGCTTCAGTGACAAGGTTAGTAGGATCACTTCACATGTGAAACTTTCTCTCTGCAACTGCCAATCATACAATAATCTGTCCTTATAGTCATTTAAATTGTATATTATTTGGGTTGGTTCACCTTAAAGATTGGCCTCTGAACATACCAATTGGATGTATCACAGTTTCTTTAACACAAAAAAAACACCTTGTGAGATATACCTGTGTTAAAGAATTGCTATATATCTGTACCTATATATTTTACTGATCAAATTTCTATTTAAAATAGACATGGTCCAAACAATTTACAATATTTTATTATCTGGTTGCTTAGCCAACAAAACGTCCTTAAACTGAAGGGGTCTCTTACTGATTACTTTAAATGGCTTAAATTTTCTGACTGGCCAAGCAAAGCGAAACACTATGCTCAAACTGATGGCTTTTCTCTGTTTGTCTGTCTGTAACACAGTAACTTTTGAACACTGCATCCAATCAGTTCCAACATTTTTGCAAACATTCTAGGCATCAATGGGCAAAATCCTATTGATTTTGGTAAAAACTGGAAAAACCACTAGCACTTAAAAAACGTTGCTCCTTTTTCTGCTTATGAAAGCCACCTAATACAGCTGAAGGGCAGATGCTTAACCAGCAGAGGGAGAGCAAACTTCAGTCCTTCCTTACTCCGTGCGTCCTGCTTCCCCCCTCAGTGGTGGAGAAAGAGAAAGAGCACCAGCCATCTGCCAATCCCTTTGAATCTAAGAGGGTAGAAAGATACTTTGGAGGCAAAAGAAAAAAGAGAGAGACACTATGCCCCGGGCATAGGAGGACTGTGGAATCCTTGTCTGAGGAGGGGGGAAACAGGGGAACACACACATAGCCCTCGGAATGGGTTGGGGTGAAAGGAAGGAATGGGAAGACACATGGAAACAATAGACATTCATCAGGAGCCCACTGGCTAAAAGAAGAACTAAGGTGAGGGTGTGTTGTTAGCCTGGAAGGTTTTAATGACTGCCATCTGGGACAGACTTCATTCTGGAAAGGCATTTGCACTGAAAAACTCTGATAACTCACTGAGCTTAGCCTATGTGAGCAATGAAGTGTGTGACCCTAGTGACCTAGCAAATATGATAGCTTGATCTACTGTATCTCTACTATGAATGTATGGACCTAAAGCATACAAAACAAAACAAAAAAAGATAAAAGAGGAAGTTATTTCACAACTTAGCAAGAATCTGTGGTTAAGCCTAGGTAGTCAGCTGTTGTAGGAATGAAGTCTCCCTCACTCTCCTCTCCCTCTGCTAGTTAAGCATCTGAATGAAAGTGACCTACAGCTCCTCTGAATGAAACACAGAAGCACAGCTGCTTGACACGTTTCAAAAGCTGAGGCCTAAATTATGCCAAGGATTCTGGCCCATGTCTGGATGTATGCAACATTATTGTTATAATAGGCTCCATATTTTCTGTATCAGTACTACACAGGATTTGGTAGTGTCCAGGAACTGGCCTGTGTGTCCTGATTTACATCCCATGCAGTCCCATTGTGCCAAATTAACGCCTAGCGTAATTCCATTGACTTTACTGGCATTACATCAGCAATTAATAATTTGGCCAATTGTCTCCACGGGGGGTAAATCAGGGTAGCAGTTGTTGTAACTGAACAGAATTATCTTTGAAAAGAAAAGTTCAACAGTTAAAGGCCTGAACTGATTTACAGTATAAACAATGTTTTAATGTACACAGCACACATTTAACAAGAAGTTAACAAGACAGTTTGTCAAGTGCCAGAAGGAACTCATTAAACCACTACTCCTGGGACCAGGAAAAAACCCTGCATGACAGCCCATGTACAAGGCAACAATTGCTTCTGTTAACCCGTTTTATGAAAGGGGCAAATGAGAGCGTACACTTCCTGCGAATTAATTACTACCCCCCCTGTACTGCATGCCATTTTCTTGTCATAGGTCAAAACTGTTACAAGACATTTAGAAGGGTACAAAATTAAGACATGTGAGTGAATTGGTTATAGAAAATTCAGGCTAGGCAGCTGGTACCATGCATACTATTCTCTAAAAGAATATTTGATACTTTTTTGTTTCAGTTTTCACCAAAAAGTTTAATCACAATTGGACGTCTAACACAGTGAATGCCAGTGAAAATGAGGTAGGATCAGAGGCTAAAATAAGGAAAGAACAAGTTAAAAATTACTTAAGACAAGTTAAATGTCTTCAAGTCACCAAGACCTGATAAAATACATCCTAGAATACTCAAGGAGCTGACTAAGGAGATATCTGAGCCATTAGCGATTATCTTGAAAAAGTCATGGAAGACAGGAGAGATTCCAGAGGACTGGAAAAGGGCAGATACAGTGCCAAGCTATACAAAGGTGAATAAGGACAATCCAGGGGATTACAGACCAGTCAGCTTAATTTCACTACCCGGAAAGATTATGGAGCAAATAATTAAGCAATCAATTTGCAAACATGTAGAAGTTAATATGGTGATAAGTAACAGTCAGCATGGATTTGCCAAGAAAAAATTGTGTCAAACCAACTTAACAGCTTTCTTTGACAGGGTAACCTTGTGGATGGGGGGAATCGGTAGATGTGGTATATCTTGACTCTAGTAAAGCTTTAGATACGGTCTCACATGACCTTCTCATTAACAAACTAAGGAAATACAACCTAGATGGAGCTACTATAAGGTGGATGCATAACTGGTTGGAAAACTATTCCCAGAGAATTGTTATCAGTGGTTCAAGCTGGAAAGGCATATAGAGTGGGGTCCCCTAGGGATTAGTCCTGGTTCCGGTTCTGTTCAATATCTTCATCAGAGATTTAGATAATGGCATAGAGAATACATTGATAAAGTTTGCAGATGATACCATGCTGGGAGGGCTTAGAGGTGCTTTGGAGGATAGAGTTAAAATTCAAAATAAGCTGGACAAAAGGGAGAAATGGCCTGAAGTAAATAGGATGAAATTCAATAAGGACCAAAGCCAACTTCTCCACTTAGGAAGGAAAAATCAATTTCACACATACAAAATGGGAAATGAATGCTTAGGAAGGAGTACTGTGGCAAAGGATCTGAGGGTCATACTGGATCTAAAGCTAAATATGAGTCAACAGTCTAATGCTTACAAAAAAAGCAAACACCATTCTGGGATGTATTAGCAGGAGTGTTTTAAGCAAAACACAAGAAGTAATTCCTCTGATCTACTCCGTGGTGATACAGCCTCAATTCGAGTGTAGTGTCAGGTTCTGGGCACCACATTTCAGGAAGGATGTGGACAAATTGGAGAAAGTCCAAAGAGAACAACAAGAATGATTAAAGGTCTAGAAAACATGACCTTTGAGGAAATATTTAAAGAATTGGGTTTGTTTAGTCTGGAGAAGAGAAGACTAAGGGGGGGGACCTAAGAGTTTTCAGGTACATAAAAGGTTGTTACAAAGAAGAGGGAGAAAAAATGTTCTCGTTAACCTCTGAGGAAAGGACAAGAAGCAATGGGCTTAAATTGCAGAAGGGGAGGTTTAGGTTGGATATTAGGTAAAACTTTCTAACTGTCAGGGTAGTTAAGCACTGGAACAAATTACCTATGGAGGTCATGGAATCTCAGTCAATGGAGGTTTTTAAGAGCAGGTTAGACAATCACCTGTCAGGGACAGGCTAGATAATACTTAGCCCTATCTTGAGGGCAGGGGACTGGACTAGATGACTTCCCAAGGTTCCTTCCAGTCCTATAATTCTATGATACATATACTAAATCTGTATGCTCTTCGGACAAGAGGCCATAATGCTTATTGTCACATTTGGAAAGCTTGTCTATGGAGCATATGGAGAAGGAATTAAAGTGGACAAAAAGACTGATCCTCTGTATAGTCTCCTATATACTGTCTCCTCTATATAGTCGTGCCACACAGACAAGGGCATATTCCTAGCTAGTTGCTTCCCTACTGGTGTGACACCACCAAATGCCTGTTGATAAGAAGCAGACAGGCAGTAGACAGCAATATGTATATGCTTGTGAAACTAAAATCTTCCTCAGAGGGCAGGGCCCTCATCCGAAAGGAATCATGGGATTTAAAAGAAACCAAGAAACAATGTTCAAATGCATGAAACACAGACTTGATTGCATCCTTTTAACAACGCTGCATAAGAAGTGAAAGAATAAAAATAAATCTGTCTCAGAATCTCTGCAACACTAGAGAACACAAAAGACACAGGAGCAAGGTAGTTTCTTCAGGAAGAACTAAACTGTATGAATGTTAACTTTGGGGTAATTTTATACATTTTATAGCAAGACAGAGTTTTATAAAAGCCATCAGTGTAAGTGAGGAATGTTTCACAGATTTGCTGAAAGATCTGAATCAACAGATGGAGGCAGACAGAAAGAGACGTGGGCTGCCGTGAAACTGGCAAAAGCCAGTGCTTCAGTCAGAGTCTGCTACTGGAAGCAATGAGTTTACCAGCTTCAAGTCCTTCCAACTCCTTTTCTCTCTTTTTTCTTAATACTGTTGTATGTCTCAAATTATAAGACTTCAATATTGAGAAATGCTTTGGATCAGGTGAGGTTTCGTTAAGGATTATTAGATAGCCATCTTGTTTCCTCTCCCTCCTCCCACTGTGATATGATTTATAAAGTTGAGATGTCATTACTGTATGAGTTTTATCCATTTTCTCCCACACACTCTTGAGCAGGACTCAATGGAATCTCAATGAGAACAGGGCTACCTGATCTTTATTAAAGAAGAAGAATTAGCCTCTGCAGAAGCCAAGAGGGGGACACCCTTCTCGAAGGTATTTATCTGTCCAGGCATTCATGCTATACCTGGTTATCTGAGTATCTGTATGGCAAAATCTGAGCAACATGAATTTCTGAGGCAATAAAGACCCTGAGATATTGCAACAACTCACATCCTGAAAACTGCTTTGCAATAGACATTCAAACCTATTCATATCAACCTCTGTGATTTGCTCATGCTTCAGATGTCAGCAGAAGGTTCATTAATTACAAAACCAGACATACTAACACTAACATACACAGCATTTAATTCTCATCAGTAACTCTGTTGTTTATTTCTCTAACATCCATGCCGTGCTGAAATGGGGCAAGTCTATATTTTCCACGGTTGTAAAAATTCCCTCATTTTTATTCCTTCTTTACAAATATTTGTTTAACTTCCTTAGGACAGAGAACTTGGTGCAAATTTAGTTGCTCAACAAATGGGGTTTCCATATGTATATATATTTTAAAACCAAGTGTTTCATTTTATTTCCCTTCCAGTATAAGCTTATTACCAAACAGGTGGCTCAGCAGCGAATGCATGTCACTGCCATATGGGATATCAGATTCATTATAGCATCAGGGAAGGCAGAGAGGTCCTATACACTGCCACCGCTGTGTTCTGGTCTCCTGAAGGAAATAAATCATTTTTATGAAAACTGAACTCCCAATGACTGATTTTTTAGCAGTGGAAGTGTAGGAAGCCGCTGGGCCTCCCACGGAGCCAGAGCCTGAGGAAGGACACGAGCGCTCTGATTGGCCCAACTCACCCCCTGCCCCAGAGTCTGCCCGGCAACAAGGGACCCGGGCCGTGATAGGGCCACCCGGCCAGGCCAATTGGCAGCCGTGGGGCGGAGCCCCAACAGGAAGGGGAAATACAAAAGCCTAGCCCCTGAGCTCAGTAGGGCCCAGACTGCCGCCAGAGGCAGACGTGCTGCCCTGCCAGCAGAGGCCTAGCCGCCACCGACGAACCCCAGCCCCACCTGGGCCCGGGGATTGGATAGGGCCCTCGAGAAGCTGGACTAGGCAACCCGGCCAGGATGACTGGGCCGAGTTACCCCAACCCCGAGCCCGTGCTCTGGAACTGCCAGACTGGGCCGAGACCCCAGAGCAGCCCGAGTGGCGGGCACCCCCGGAGGCCGGGCCGGATCTGGAGGAACTGCCGGCCGCCGAGCCCCTCCCTGCAGCGGGGCAGGACTTGGAGGAGCTGCCCGAGGCCAAGCCGCTCCCAACATACAACGACCTTGAGGAGCTGCCCCCCGAAGAGGAGCTTCCTGCCTTACCTCCGGTCGATGAGGAAGGACTAACGGCGCTACCCCAGGTGGACTATCCTCGCGGCACGGAGAAGGCAGGTACTAGGGTCAGTGGGGAGGAAGTAGCCCAGGGACAGCCACGGCCTGTGGCTGAAGCCGCCTTATAGTCGGTGTGTTGCGGCGGGAGCCCCGCCGACACAGTGGCAGCCGCTTCTGCCACTGCTAGGGCCCTGGGCTGGGATGCAGTGGATACGGGTGGGCCTGCGTCCCCCTCCCCTTCCCCTTTTCCCTAGCCACCCCAGGAGAATTGCTCTCCTGACCCCGCCTGAAGCCGTTGCCTCCTCTGCTGACCCTGCCTAGGGGTTGGAGCAATAGACTCCTTGCTCGCTCGCCCCGTCTGAGGGCCTGAGCGATCCGCCTCTGCTCACCCTGCCTAGGGGTTGGAGCAACTGACTCTTTGCTCGCTCACCCCGACTGAGGGCCTGAGCGAGTAACTGCTGCTCACCCTGCCTAAGGGTGGACTATTCGGACTACTCACTTGCCAAGCGCGAGCTATTCCCTGTTTGTAGGAAGCCGCTGTGGCCTCCCATGGAGCCAACACGCTTACAGGAAGCTTTGGGGGAAACCAATCACTTTTTTTTCCTTTTTCTGTGCTAAAAGTTGCCAGAGTGAGGTAAAATGTCATCTCGGCAATGCAGGGGATTAGATAAGAAATTGCATTCATCATAATGATGCAAAGGAGTTACAAGCATATACTCAGACAAATCCCTACCACTATAGCTATATGAAGTCAGTGTTTTTCAAAAGATTACTTTATAGTAACTTCAGCTTTGTTATAGGCCAAATGTTGATACCCAGCATGACTAAGGATAGGTCTACATTTATGGTGGTGTGCAGAGTAAAGGCACTGCACATCCCAGTTAGCACAAGTATAAAGAGGAGTGTAGACACTGAGGCATGGCTTAGGCGAGTAAAGGTGAGTGCCATACACACGTGATCCCTCAGGCCATATACACTACCCACCCAAGCACTGCGTCCCACATCTACACTGCCATTTTTAGCAGTGTGGTGTCCTGCTGCTTCCCACCACCTAAGCCTTTCTCCACTGCAGTGAAACCTCTAGCATAGGGGCTGGCAACCTGTGGCATGTTTGGCATGCAAGATGATTTTGAGCAGCATGCATCATGGTGCAGGGCCCACGTCATGTTGTGGGAGGAGGGACGGGAGGGGACGACGACGGACGGACCTGAAGGACCGAGCCTGTGAGGGGATAGTGGCTGCTGTGTGGCACTGCTTGGGGCCGGGAGCAGCTCCTGGCCAGGGGCATTGGGCCAGTGGCATACTGAGCGGGGGGCCATGCCTCCGGGCACTGGCCTGGGGGGGGGAGGTGCTGGCCAGGCCCTCCTCCTCAGAGCCGCCCCCTGTCGCAGGCAGCCAGGGTGTACTCACAGCCCCTCTGCCCCTGCGCTGGGTGCCAGGAGGGAGCCGTGGGGACCAGAGCCTCTCTGTCTCTCTCACACACACACACACACACACACACACACACACACACACACACACACACACACACACACACACACACACACACACACACACACACACACACCCGCCGCCTGGCAGTCCCCACCATCCCCATAACAGGGGGAGAGCGGAAAATGGGCTTGCAGACCACCACCCCCGCGAGGCCCTGTCGCTGTTGCTGCTGCCACCAAGAGGTGGGTGAGTGGAGGAGAGTGGGACATGGGCCTGCAGACCGCCCCGCCGGACACTGCCGCTGACAGGGGGAGGAGTGGAGAGCAGAAAACGAGCTTGCAGACACCCTCCCCCACGTGAGGCGCTGCTACCCAACAGAGGGGGGGAGAGCACCAATGTAAGTATGGCCCCCGGGCGCCAGAGACCCACGGTATGCCACTGCACTGGGCCCACGGCATGTGGGACAGGGGCAGGGGAAGACTTGACATGCCACTTCCCAAACATTGCCGACCCCTGCACTAGCAGCAGGGAAAGACTATGGCAGAGCAGCAAGGAGACAGTGGGAAAAGGCTCGGGCAGCTTCCCACTGCCTCCACACTTCTGGAACATTTCACTGTGGAGTGTGGCTACATGGATTGTGACTACTTTCTCGGTACCTGTACTCTACACACTGCTATAAAGGTAGACACAGCCTAAGGATATCAACATTTGGTCATATATGATAATAATACACTCTGAGTACATTTCCCCGACCTGAAGAAGAGATCTGTGTAGCGTGAAAGCTTGTCTATCTCACCAACAGAAGTTGCTCCAATAAAAGATATTACCTCAGCCGCCTTGTCACCCTGATAATACTCTGAGACACTTTTCATTTTCAAAGAACCTTACAAACCTTAACTAATTCTCTAATCTTCTGCCCAGAACTGCTCAATATAATTATCTACTTTTTACAAATTGGGGAAACTGCAGCAGAAAGATCAAAGCTAACAATTGTGGCCTCTGATTTCAGATGCCCAATTTGAGACAATTTGTGTTTGACTTCCAGAAGTGCTCAGCAACTGCTGACTTTCAAAGGAGCTGTGAGTGCTCAGTATCTCTGAAAATAAAGGCTCAGGTTGCTTCAAATTGGACACTGAAATACTGAGGGACCAAAAATCAGAAGCCACTTTAGAAAATTGTGGTCTAAGTGACTCACTTAATACCACCCAGAATGACAGTGTCAGAGCCAGGTTAGAACCTTGGAATCTCTGGCTCCCAAACCTGGATTCAGACCATTACATCAGTGTCTGTCTATGAAATCCTATTCAAGTCCTTTATAAATAAAATGAGACTAGAAGGATGAAATCCACTGAGATTATCTATTAAGTCAAAGTAGTGCCATTCTCTTTTGTTTACACATGAACCAAATTAGGCGTCCAGAAACTAAATGCTGATACACAGTAATTTGATAAGTGTGACAGACTTTCTAACAGAGCTCAAGTTAGAACCATTTTTTTCTTTTCAAGGTAAACATATCTGCCTTGACTGCTTCCTTAATCAGATAAGTATATACACTTTAGTGCCTAGAGTATGAAACATACTTAGCAACATCTTATTATAATGGAATATCCGGAGATTAACAAAGGCTGCAAATTTCTCTCTGAGGAATAATAAATCTGGTGAATGGACACAAACGTTTATTATATGAATACTCCAGATAATGCCGGACTATAATATCAAACCAACAAGCTGAGTGATGGCCTAATATAACTAATTAATTAGTTCCATCATAATTTTTGTTTTATGACACTAACTTTCATATGCCAATAGTCAATGTAATGGTATTTTAAATTGAACTAAAGCCCCTGAGAGAGATGCTACTTATGGTATCACAAATCTTGTAATCAGAATTCTTTTTTAATTTCAGAGATGACCTAATAAAGTTACTTTATAATTAAATCCATCCTATCAAGTTCTCCTTTGTGATTTTTTATTCTTTTTTTTTAATCATGCCTAGATTAAGATCAGAAAACACTTGCCACCACAATTAAGCACAAAGATGACTTCCTCTCCCTCATGCAGCAATGAACCTGGGCTAGGTTTCCTGTGGAATTTTAATAGCATCCTCCAGAGGTATAAAGAAGGAACTGCACCTTCTTTTTTCCATTCATGATACTGAATTAAATCTGCTATATCTATATGCACAATATTCAAGGGGAGAAAATCCCCCCAAAATACTTTATATTTCAGGCAGTATCTTAAAAACATGTTGATATCACAAAACACATTTCTCCAACAGAGCAGGGCAATCTCAAACAGAGTGATGTTTATACTACTTATTTGTGATGTGGCATTTGATAGAATGTTTCAGTTCACAAAAGGCCAAGTCCTGCAGTACTCACTCACTCCTATTTAGACAAAGAAGTCCATGGGATTTAGAAAAAAAATGAGCGATGGGTATTGGCATTGGCTTACCATGGACGTGGAGTGGGGGATGCCTCACAGAGCTCAACAATACACCAGGGGCCTGATCCAGTGCCCAGGGACTCAATGGAAAGGCTCCCACTGACTTCTATAGGCACTGGCTCCGACCCTAGGGGAGTGTGCCTGCTACTACATCCCTTGAGGGTATGCAGCATGTATGTGCTGCCTTCAGCTAGCTGGTATGGTGGAAAACGATCATTCACTCAACTCCTTCCTCTCTGTTTCTGGGTATCCATGATGCTAGCCAGGAGAAGCCCTTGCACTCAAGCTCTTTGCACCCTCCCTATCTTGTTCACCCATACAGAATGTGGCCAAATCTCACCCTCACCTCACACATTTAACATACTTCCTACATCTGGTAGTTAGTATGATGATAAGATTCAGAAATCCAAAGAGAAGGTAGCAAGAGAATCACATTAAAGGTGTCCGGAGGTAAAAGACACATTTATATAAAGGGATACCTGTATTTTACTGGAACACTGATTGGTGGGGAAGGCTGTTATAAAATGTCTCCATTTTCAGCTGATTATTGTTATTATTTTCATAGAGTTTTAAACGTACATGGAAAGTTGAGCAAGTGAAGTGTATTAAACATAGAGCAAAATTCCTGCACCTAAAAGCGACATCATTTCAACTTTTGATGCTCATGTGGAGTAATAATGGATAGTCGTGACACTTCAAACCAGAGAATTTAGCATTACTGGAATGATTCAGTGGAATAGGTTAAAATAACATAATTTTCCTGCAGAGATGATCATTTTCTGTTTCATTGCTTCTCTCAGGAAATCACTATAATTACAGACATGCATAAAATTTAAACGGATTTTATACAATTTGTATCTGAGTTTTTCTCTTGTAGCATGAGAATAATATTTTTAATGGACAAAAAGAGAAAAACTGTACTTTCAAAATAACTGACTGGTCAGAAAAGTAAATACAATCATCATCATCTCACCATTTGCTGTATTCTTTTTGAAGTTATCCAGAAATTCTTCCAGAAGCTGTGATTGATTAGGAGGGGGTAATAAGCTTTTTGGGTCCGTGGAAATGTCGCCATCTGACCATGACATACATAATGCTCGCTTAGTGCCATAATGACTTGTTCTCACAGTGAGCTTGACACTTCTCCCCGAAAACAATAACTCCATCTGCCTGAGGTCAAGATCAGACACAGCCTCTCCATTTATAATCAAGATTTCATTGCCCACTCTCAGCCCTGGAAGAATGAGAAAGGAAAGAAAATAAGAAGGAAACACAGGACCACTGATGAATAGCTACAAAATAAATCATAATGTATTTTGACTATATATTTTTATATGAAATGACCTAATCCTGCAGTTATTCCGCTGGAGTCAACAGGAATTTTATGTGTGCCATGACTGCAGTATTAAGTTCAACATGTACCTGGTTATTTGTTGAATGTGCCACCTATGACATGACTGTTTCTTTCTACTGAAAGGCTAAAACAGGATGACTCTGACATGCAGCTTTAGAAAAGGGTCTGATAGAAGAATCACTCAGACTTTTGGACCATGGGTTCATTTTAAGTTGGCCCATCAGCATTCTGAAAACCATATAGGCAAAATAACTTATTTTAGGATCTCAGTTCAGGAAACACAAGGAGCTTATCAAGCTGATTTCATCATTCTTGCAAAATTGCAACAGGGAAATGTAACAAGTGAGATTTTTACAAGATAATTCAGCTAAATCCAAATAGCAGGAACTTGTACATTTTAGGATCAGCAACAACCAGTTGACCAATGCACTACAGATGAATAAGAGGACAATTCTCCCCATCCTTTGCAGGTGCAGACAGTCCCAAACACAGCAGAATTGATGTGGTTCATCTGTGTGGAGGGGAAGATGAGAATCTTAAGACCCCGATGAGGAGATATACAATCCATGAGCACCACAAAGTAGAGAACTTCAGGGGCACCCTGCAATGCAATGCACAAGGTAGTTCTTTGGGAACCAGCCTGTTGGATACACCACTGTTTTTTGTGGGCAAACGGGAGACTAAGAGCCATGGGGGCTAATTTAGCCCAAGAGGTTCCACAATGTGAGGTAGAGAATTTCTCCCTTGTGCAGGTCCCAACATTTGGTCTGGGCGTTGGGAGCAGAATTTGTCCCAAGTGTACACAAGCATTATTCTCTCTTCACCTCTTATTAAAAGGGTTCCTCGGCCACTTTATGTAAATTATCTTACCTAGCATCATCTATTGTCCATGGTAACCAAGCAAGAAGACCAAGGATATTAGAAACAAAGAACCATTTTCAGACACAAATTTTAAAGTTCCCTAAAGTTTGCTACTTAATAAAAAGTAATGAAAAACAGAACAGTGTTTAGTTCAACCATGACACAAACCTTCTTTGTAAGCCAGTCCATCTGTGAGAACATCACTTATGAATATATGAGTGAGATGCCGGTTTTCAACAACTTGAGCTGTGACTGCAAAACCTGGAATTAAAAAGAAAAAGGGTTTTACCTTCACCCCTGTGAATTTTTTGTCAGGTATTTCTCATTTAGTTTTGTATGTTCAGTAGATTTAATCTACATTATCAAAGGGAGGTGACATCTCTCACTCCTAACTTGTATACACACTCAAACACACGCAGACCCACACCTTGAAGACAAATTCTCTCATGTAGATTTCTTTATTCTTAGGGCAGTGTAAATAGTTATCATGAGATATTTTATTGTTTTTCCAGGTCAGCCCGACACAGCATTTTAATAACATAGATCTCCAGATCCAGCAAAGGACTACAAAACAGTTTGACAAATATTATGAGGATGTTTTGAGATTTCTTGTGAAAACTGGGAGAGAAAAGTGCCTGAAGACACACATCATTTAATAACCCATTTTTGTGTACAACTGACACAATCAGGATCAGACCCCCATTATTATGGGTGCTGTAAAAACATTTTAAAAAATAAAAAGAAAATCCTCGCCCCAAAGAGCTGTATCTTTTCTCTAGCCGAGAATGCTTGACACAAGTTGATGGATGAGATCAGACGTCAGCATGAAGGAAAAGGAGTTCTTCTGCAATATAATGAGAATTCCCCATTTTGTTCCTCGCACACACATTTCTGCTCTCAGAAATGACAAAAAGTTGATAACTCAGTGCAGGATATAGCTAATAAATCCTCAAAGAAAATGGAGTCAATGTGTTCAGGAAAGGAGAAACAACAAGTATGCAACTAAGAAGTAGTGCAGATTTGTCCATATGAATCTGTGTTCTGGAGCAGATCTTATTTCCCCAGTCGACTTTTTTTCCTTTCTTTTCTCCTGCACCACTTGTTCTCCTCCTACAGCATATTCTCTGTCTTCTCTCTCTCTCTCTCTCTCTCTCTTTCTTTTCTTATAGGGTCAAATCCTGCAATCCTTACTGAGACAAAATTCCCACTGAAGTCATTAGAGTTTTGTTTGAGCAAGTACTGCAAGATTTGGACTATCCTTATCATTTATAGAGTTCATACAATGTGCTCTGGCCAGTAAAAAAAAAAAAAAAACACGAGAGGGGAAAACACAGTCCTTGACTCAAAGAGACTATAATCTCAGACCCGATCCAACTCACATTAGGGCATGTCCTGATGTTTGTTAGACCGCACTAGAGGGCTGTAAATTCTAGTGTGCACTAGCATGTGCATTAATTAGACCATGTAGATCCTGATGGCACACACTAGCAATTCTCTAGTGAGTGTTCCTGAAATACTGTTTGAAATGAGATTGCATTTATAGGCACACTGGAACTTTTAGTGAGCACCAGCAGCATCTGCACAGGCCAATTAGAGTACAACGAACTATTGCATGCTGAAATTTACACCCCTCTAGTGTAAACTAATGCACCATGCAAACATGCCCTTAAAGTCAATGGAAAGACTATCTTAGTGAGAATGCAGTGACCTCAGTGGGTGTGAATCAGGACTCCAATTTTTTTCCCCTGTTCCTATCTCTCCTTGTACAGTATTATCTTCTTTCCTTTTTTCTCCACTGCCTTGCTCATTCTTGTCAGTTGAATGACTAAAGTCAACATTTCACAATGAGCAAACATATGGATATTCTTAGGCATTCCCTCCCACAGGGAAAAGAAGGCAGTTAAAATTTCTGTCGAGTGATGGCCTGTTGGCACAGAGTTAACAGAATTTTTTGCTGCCAAAAAAGAAATCAGACATTGAGAGTAGTCTGGGTAATTCTATTGAGTTGAGCAAGAGAAACTCTTCAGAACCTCTTTTACTGGCTGGTCAATGAAATGGCGTGGGGAAGTAAGCCTTTCACACTTGCTCTCGCAAATGCAGGAGTCAAACATAAAATGGTCAGCAGTGCCAAATGGAGAGCATTTCTCCGGTCTTCCTTAAAGTGCTCACTTGTGCACTTTGCAGACTTGTCATAGTGAGCCATCTGTAGTGGCCCAGAAGTTATTAACATAGAGAAAGCTGCTGGAATTAAAAATTAAGCTTCAAAAAGAACAAAGAAAATAAAAGGAAAATCACTGCGAAGGATTTTACTAAGACTTACCGAAATCAGTTATGTTCTCAGTCTTAGTAAGATGCACATGGTAAACATTCAAAGGAAAAATTTCTATTTCATCATATATCTGTTAGAGAGAAAACATCAGAAGCTGTTAAACTGTAGGACTGCAGAAACCAAAGATTCAATACTTCATTGAAATCAGTATCATTTTAAATTAAAAAAAAAAATAAGCTGCATTGTTAAATAATCCATTAAGGGCAGATCCTGCCACCTTTACTCACATTAGAGAAGTGTGTTACGCTGCATGCATCACTGAACTCACAGTGGGACCCACTGTGGAAAAAGGTATTACCTACTGGCTGAAATTCACCCCTGTGCACAGCACCAGCACTAGGCCTATGAACCATGAAGTCCCACTTAAACCCTCAAAATAGTGCTTAAAGCAAGACTTATGTGGTGCCCTAGCTTTCTAGTTCTCTGCACATGGGAGACTTTACCCCACTGTGAGTAAGGGTGGCAGAATACAGTCTGCGGTAGTGATCTAATCGAAAAATCCCATTTTGTATCTAATTCACAGAGATTTATAGAGTATAATTTAGCTGTGGCTACAAATACCGAGAAGTTCTTATTTAAAATTAGTCAGACTTGCCTGATCTTGTATGTATTCATATGCTTCAGGAATACAATACTCAATGTTTTCATCAACTAATCTTCTAAGTTGTAGACCGTAGTGTCTTGGTTCCAGCTGCCTCATCTAAGGGATGAAAAGAACGTATTTGAAATTCATGATTTATTTACAGAATCCAGATGTCAAAGAAGCCTCCCACACACAAAACGCCTTTAGAAGTTATGCAAAGGCAATCTTCAACAAGTTATTTTCTAAATGCTTTTGTGGTTATAAACTAGCTGTACTGCCTAGATGATACGGTTCCAGTTCACATCACTGTGATTTCTGGGTTTCTTGTAAGGATACTCAGGAAACACTTGCATTAACATTACATCTTGGCTGTTAGATTAACCAAGCGTCATTATGTGTTTTGAAATGAACTTAGAACTCTGTTCTGTCCTTTTGAACTTGCACTCATCTTTATCATTTTCTGCATGGCTCGGTTCTGCACACAACCTGTACCTCTGATGAGGAAAGTGCATATGCATATAAGGGCTCTTAGGAGATGGGGGATTCCCTAAGGGGTTGCTTTTATTGCACATTTTACTGCCAGGTTTTATCTATACCGGTGAGTAATACCTACTTTTCACCATATGTGGTCCAAGTGAAAATCTAATATCTGCAGGAAGTCAAAGAGGAATGGGAATACTCCCCAAGGATACTGACCTAAAAGTGATGAGCGCCTGGTGAGACTGTCTCTTAAATTCAGCATGCTGCTGAGACTACTGCAGCAAATCTTGCATTTCAGAATATTAATAGAGCAGGGTTTCAGACCAGAAGGTGGCTCTGCATCCATTAAGATCATTTCACCTCTCTGTCTAACAGGCCTCTAAAGCTTAATCCACTGAGGAAGGATTGTTTAGCTGAATATTTCAATATGTGTAATAGAATGTATAGGTAATGTGTGCCTTATGTGCTGAATAATTATATGAAAATGCATATTCTTTCTCGGTGTGTTATCCAAAGTTTTGGGTATGCAGAATACAAATGAGTGAAGAAGAGCCTTAAAATATGGTTGAGAAAATAAAATATCAGACTTTACCCACCACACACACACTCTCTCTCTCTCTCTCTCTCTCTCTCTCTCTCTTTCAAACATCGTGTTGTGTTAAAGAATGAAGATTCCTTACCCTCACCAGAGTGGAATGGCAATATAAGAAGGAAAAAGAACCAGAAAAGATGTAGCAGAAAGGAGTCAGAGCTAGACTGCTTATGAAAAACTTTACATACAGAATAGAAAGAAAAGATAAAACAGAAAAAGGTTCATTAAAAGAAAAAATTAAAATAAAGTAACTTATTAGTAGATCATTGAAGTGATAAAGGCATAACAGAACAGTATTTTCTACAGACAGACACATTCTGGAACAGTGTAATGAGGAAGACAAATCATTTACTTTTAAATTTCATTTTATGTATCTATATCCCTTTATTTCTTTTAGCAGGGCTACTATCTGTTACATTATGAATCCGTTTCCTAACGTTTCAGCTCTGTCTTGCCATCTGGTGGTCAAGCAAAGTCTGTTGTGTTTTTCAATCAGGAGGTAAGGTCAACTGGACACATCATTTGTCAGTTAACAGGATCTTTTAAATGAAGATTTCCCCCCAGAATTATTGTTTTATTCCATTATAGTTTGAAAATGGTTTCATTCCCCATTGGTGTACTGAAGGCTCTGGTCATGGCTCCATAGGTAAGGCTAAGTTTTATTTTGCCCTTCAAGCAGTCATTCAATCTCTTTGTTTTGCAAGAAAACTACAGGGGGTCCTCCCCAAACTTACAGCACCTACTCTGAGAACAGGCTGAATTTTTTGAGAATATATAAGTAAATCCATTAGTTAGTTTATTAATTAAATACTGAGTCCTTTAAGAAATTAACATGTGTGTCAGTCTTTTCTTTGTCCCAAAGAATCTTATCAATGGAATAATGCAGACACTTCAAAATTTCCATATAGTTTAAAGGAACTAAAATCTTTACACAGAGGCTCTATTTGAAGAAATTAGGTTTTAATTAAGCTAAATTATTAATGATTATTGTCTCTAAGTGTTATAATTATATAGGCTACAAAATAAGCTCAAGTGAACAGCTTAAGTAGCTCCTTAAGAGAGGCCATTGTGACATCAGCAGTAACACAACCAATTACCACCCTTCTTCTACGACTAATTTTGATGCAACAATTCTATTCATTGTAATGACTCAGTGAAATGAGGGAGACAAGACATATGTCAGGAGTCTTCATGGGTGGATTAACAGATGCGGCTGTTACTGCACTTTCAAGATTCTTGGCTGCATGCTAGCTTGGGCATCAAAGAATGCCTATGCCACTGCTTGAAAGGCTCCCCATGACACTGCTGCTTTGGCTCCACTGAGCCTTAAACAGTACTGCTGGAGAAATGGAGGCAGAAGCAAAGGAGGAACTCTTAAAGGACAGTGATACTGGGACTCAAGAGGCTGGACTTTCCCTGTTTCAGCATCAGAATAATTAACCCACAGGTATAAGTGGAGGCCTTTTAAAGCCCACAAGCTACATTCAGATGTGAGAACACTGTACCTTGCATGCCAAAGACAAGACATCTTCCACTCTGTGTTCTGGCTTGAGGGTTAATGTGACGCCTGGCCTATCACAGAAATGAATGTATGCTGGGATTTCCCAAGTGCTCTCTTTTTGGCCACTTTCTGGTGCAGAGCAGTAGATGTTCAAAAATTCAGTAACTTGCTGCTGAAAATGAGGGAAAAATTGACAGCATATGGAGATATGGCAATATCAATAACATATTATACTCGAGCTTTGCTACTGGTAAGTACTGTGCACATTTAGCAATAGTATCACAATAAGTTCTTTCCTGTCATACATGAAGAAATTACATTATCAGTTCATACAACATCACTGACTTCAGTCCAGATTTTCTCTAGAGAACGGATTACATTATCTCTATTGCATTCAAACAACACTATTTCACTCACCTATCTCATGTTACTAGTTCGATTTCATCCCTACTGTAGCAAGATTATACATATGTGTACAAACAGAAAAACATTTTAAACAGGATTAAAACAATTATACCTATGTAAACAAATGTGAAAAGCCTTAAATAGGGTTAAATAATTAGTACCGTGTTTTATCAAACACTTTGAATAGATCACTAAATTTCTAATGAGAAAGCAGGATAATCTAGGAATCTTCCATCAGAGGGCACTATGGAGCAAGAAAAATCACTAAGACAACATAGCAGAAGCATAAAATGCTTTTGCTATATCTTTGTTTGTTTGTTAGCCGGTGTAGAGTATTTGATCATTCACTACTTAGGCTCAAATTCAAGCTCAATCCAACATTAACATGAAATGCATCTGGCAAATCACAACCAACTTTAATGTGGAGATAACGCATGACACAAAGCCATTTCATATAAATTTATACAAGTTTGATCCTTCTTAACTATCCCTTTTCTATTCTTGTCATCTTTGCACTTTCTTCTCTGCCGCAATTTACTTTTGACATTCAAAAGTAATCCACCAATGGAGAAGAAAAATACAGCTACAGCTGCATTGTGTTGAGACGGGACTGTCAACCAGTGTATTAGGGATCAGAACTCGGAGCCAGATTGTGGCTGGTCTCTGCATATGTAAGCAATAGAGAGGATTTGTGAGGGAGCACACGGAAAGGAGTCCAACCACAAACAGAGCTTCCAGGACTCTTCTGAGTGCAAGATCTGCTCCAGGATGTGAGTCACATCAAAGAGGAAGGGGAAGAAAAGGTGGGGCCATGACCCCATCCACTCCTCACCAGCTAGCAAAGCCAGACATCTATGCAGGGGAGGTGTAAAACCCTGTACACTTAGAAACCCTGGGAGATGCAATTCTTCCTGGAGCACCTGCAGGGACTGTGCAGCCCCAGAGGCCCAGTACAGGGTTGTCATTAAAAGCCACAATGGAATCCTTATAGTGGAGCTGCCTTGGGAGGGATTTGCGTTTCCCTCTCTGTTGGCAAAGCACCAAACATAATGGCCACACTCAACAAATAACAACAACTTCATTGTTATTCTTGACACGCATGACAATCATGGAAGTAAAAATGGCGTATCGAACAGCCACATCAGTGTATTTACCACATTACTCATAAATGCAAGTTGCAGCTCGATCAGAAGTCTGGGCAAGAATTATTTTATAAAGAGCAGCATTTTTAACAGACATTTTTGGAAGAAGTACAGTAAGTGTACTGAGTTGATGCCTTTCAAAAAGAAGAGTTACTTATCTTCATAACTGTTGTTCTTCGAGATATGTTTCTCATGTCCATTCCCAATTAAGTGTGTGTGCGCCACATGCGCCCATGCCAGAAACTTTTCCCCTAAGAGTATACATAGGGCCAGCTCTAGTGCCCTCTGCAACAACGCGCGTATGCGCCCGTATATAGGGCGTCGCTGGCGCCCCTCCCTCTCAGTTCCTCTGACCGAGGGGAAGGTGGGTGGGTGTGGAATGGACATGAGTAACACATCTCGAAGAATAACAGTTATGATGTAAGTAACCGTTCGGCCTTCGAGTGCTTACTCATGTCCATTTCCAATTAGGTGACTTACCAGGAGTGTCCTGGTAAGCAGGCAGGAGTATATGGGCATGCTGAATGTAACATTCACCACTTTCCTGGCCAAGATACCCTGGATCAATGATTTAGACAGGGAGAAAATGAAGAGCTGTCCAGCAGATGAATGTTTTCACTTGACCAGGTAAGACGCACTGGTGAAAGGTTTCCTGCTTTTCAACAGACCTGCTGGACCTTTGCAGAGCAGGACCGCTCTTCCGGGCTTAGCCATGGAGCATCCACACCGTCAGGTGCAAAGAGGCCAGGTCCGGATCAAGTAGTTGGCCATGGTCCTGAGACAGGAGATCCAGTCTTGAAAGGAGAGCCCAAGAGTGGGCTACAGATAGATAGAGCAGCATTCAAAACCAATGCTGGCACGGCCATGCTGGGGTTATCAGGATGACCCTTGCCTTCTCCATCTTGATGTTCATGAGGACCTTGTGGATCAGTGTAACTGGTGGGAAGGCATATGTGTGGTCGCCTGACCTTGTCAGAAGGAAGACGTCAGACAGCATGTCGTTGTCGAGCCCTTGCGGGGAACAGAATTGATTGCACTTCCTGTTCCATCTGCTGGCAAATAGGTCTACTCGGGGAGTGCCCCCATCTCTGGAAGATGAATTTGGCCACTGCTGGGTGCAAGAACCACTCGTGGTGAGAGAAAAAGGGTCTGCTGAGGCGATTCACTAATGCATTCCTCAGGAGGTGCACAGTTTCCAGGCGAATGTTGTGATCCACTCAGAAGAACCACAGCCATAGGGCTTCTTGGCAAAGGGCCAGGGACCTGGCTCCCCCTTTGCCTGTTGATATAGTACACTGAGGCCATATTTTCCATCCATATTTGAACCACCTTGCTGGACAGATGAGGGAGGAACACCTCACAGGCCAGCTGGATCATCCTGAGATCCCTGATATTTATATGCAATGCCAACTCCTCCATGACCCAGAGGCCTTGGGTCTTGAGGGTACTGAGGTGAGCCCCCCACCCTAGATCCGAAGGCATCCAAGACCAGCGACGGCATGGACCATGGGGCTGCAAAAGGCACCCCTCTCAGTACATGATGTGGCTTTGTCCACCATGATAGGGAGGTAAGTATCAGTGAAGGGACATAAGGATCATGTCCAGAAGGAGCCTAGATGGGGAATACATCATCGGCAGTCACATTTGCAAAGGTCTGAGGTGCAGCTTGGCATGCTGGACCACGTAAGTGCAGGCTGCCATATGACACAGCTACGAGTTACCCTCGCTGCAGTGCGAGGGTGGGCTGACACTCGGGCTCTAAGCTCCATCATAGCCAGGAACCTGTTGTCCAGTAAGAGTGCTCTGGCTCGGGTGGAGTCTAGGACCATGCCGATAAACTCAGCCTCTGGACCGGAATGAGCATAGACTTTTGCTTGTTTATTAACACGCCTAGCACTTGGAAGGTGGCCTGGACAACTTCAACGCTGTGTTGTACTTGCATCCTCAAGCAACCCTTGATGAGCCAGTCATCCAGGTAAGGGAAGACTTGTATGTCCTGCCCCCTGATGTAGGCTACAACCACCACCATGCATTTGATGTACATGCCTGGTGCAGTTGATAGGCCAAAGGGGGACACCGCAAAAACAAGATTACTTACCAGTAACTGCTGTTCTTCGAGATGTGTTGCTCATGTCCATTCCACTATAGATGAGTGCACGCTTCTGTGCACGGTTACCTGGAACGTTTTTCCCCTTAGCAAATCCCATAGGGCTGGCTCCGGTGCCCCCTGGAGCCTTGCGCACATGCTGCAGTATATGAGGCGCTGCCAACCCTACACCCCCTCAGTCCCCTCTTTCTGCCAACTCCAGCAGCGGGGACGAGGGGTGGGTTGTGGAATGGACATGATCAACACATCTCAAAGAACATCAGTTACTGGTAAGTAACCTTGTTTTCTTCTTCGAGTGCTTGCTCATGTCCATTTCAATATAGGTGACTAACAAGCAATACCTTTGGAGGTGGGTCGGAGTTACCAGTGAGCTTCCCTCAGCACCGCTCTGCCAAATCCCGCGTCCTCTCTTGCCTGCTGGACGATGGCATAGTGGGACATGAAGGTATGCACCGACGACCAGGTGGCAGCTCTGCAGATGTCCTGCAGGGGCACTCTCTCCAGGAAGGCTGTAGATGAGGCTTGAGCTCTGGTTGAGTGCACTGTGATGGTTCCCAGAAGTGGTACCCTTGCCTGCTCGTAGCACAACTTGATGCATGATGTAATCCATGAGGAGATGCGCTGGGTGGAAACAGGTGAGACTTCCATCCGGTCAGCCACTGCAACGAAGAGCTGCATCGATTTCCGGAATGGCTTTGTACACTCTATGTAGAAGGCCAGGGCTCGTCTCACGTCCAGCGAATGCCATCTCTCCTCCTCCGACCCGTGCGGTTTGGGAAAAAACACGGGGAGAAAAATATCTTGATTACAATGAAATTGGGAAACCACCTTGGATAGGAAGGCCTCAACTGAACCTTGTCCTATAGAACACTGTATAAGTGGGCTTCAAGGTCAAGGCCCTAATCTCGGAGACCCTCCTAGCTGAGGTAATGTCCACCAGGAAGGTTACCTTCCATGAAAGCATGAGCAGAGGGCATGAAGCCATGGGTTTGAAGGGCGGCCCCATGAGTCTTGAGAGGGTCAGATTGAGATCCTAGGGAAGTGTCCGCGCTCTGCGTGCTGCTTCTTTCTCCTCGGTGCCGGTAATGTTGCGCAGTGGCAAGTGGAGGGCGGCACCGACGGTGCGCTCAGTACCGAAGTCACGCTCAGTACCAAGGCGGAGCAGGTCAGCTCGGATGCCAGGCAGAGCACTGCCTCCATCAACAAGGCGTTCAACCAGATTTCTCAGTCCTTTTGAGTCCTCAGTTTGAAAGCCTTGCAGATCTTGCACTTTCTGTGGGCTTCCCCCAGGCACTTAAGGCAGCAGTTGTGGGGGTCGCTGAGGGGGAAGGCCTCCCGGCACGAGGCACATAGCTTGAAGCCCGGTGATCGGGGCATGACCCAGCCATGCGAAGTCCCCGCAGGGACTCCCTTATCTCTAACTATACTTAACAACAGTTAACAACTACTTAACTAAATAAAATTAAACTTAGAATACCAAACAAGTCTCTTAAACAAGGGGAATAGTACTTGCTGTGAGCAAGACTAGTTCCAACAACCGTCATGGGTAGAAGGAAGGCACTGAGGGGGCGTAGGGCCAGCAGCGCCTCATATACTGCAGCATGTGTGTGAGACTCCAGGGGGCGCCAGAGACGGGCCTACGGAATCTGCTAAGGGGAAAAAAGTTCCGGGTAACTGTGCACGAAGGAGTGCACACACCTGTAGTGGAATGGACATGAGCAAGCACTCAAAGAAGAACTGATAGTGATGCTTGCTGACCACGAAGCGTAGGAAATTCCTGTGGCCTGGGAAGATGGGAGATATGGAAGTAGGCATCTTTTAAATCGAGGGCATCATACCAGTCACATGGATCTAGAGAGGGGATGATGGAGGCTAGAGAGACCATACGGAACTTCAACTACTTGACATAGCTGTTGAGGCCCTGCAGGTCCGAAATGGACTTCAAGTCCTCTTTTATCTTTGGCATCAGAAAGTAGCGGGAATAAAATCCTCTTCCCCTCAATTCTTGAGGATTTTCCTCCATGGTGCCTACATGCTAAAGGGTCCTGAACCTCCTAGGTGAGGACTTGCTTATGAGAGGGGTCTCTGAAGAGGGATGGGGAATGTGTGTGGGAAAGAGGGAGCAATGTGAACTGAAGGGTATATCCGGCCACTACTGTGCTCAGTACCCAACAGTCTGATGTTACAGCAGCCCAGGCCAGGAGGAAAGAGTGAGGCAGTATGAAAATAACGGGGAGTCTGGATCCTGGGTAATGGCTGGTGGGCGCCCTCAGGCACACTTTCTAAAGTTCTGTTTGCCCCCAGGGTGGTAATAGCTTGACTGAGGGGCAGAGGCCGGGTATGGGCCCTGGTGCCTCTTATAACTGCTCTTCTTCTTTCTGTAGGGGTCTTCTCGAGGCTGGCCCCCAAATCTCTGTGGCTGCTGGGGCCTGAAATGCTGTCTGGTGAACGATGGAGTTTATAGATCCAGGCAATGTAATGTAGCCCTAGAGTCTTTTAGCCCATGCAGCCTGGAGTCCATCTAATCCACGAACAGGATTGCACCGTCAAAGGGGAGGTCTTGGATGGACTATTAGACCTCTGACAAAAGGCCAGACAATTGGAGCCACGATGCCCTCCTCATTGACACCGTGGATGCCATAGTTCTGGCCACCAAATCAGCCACGTCTGAGGCTGCCTGAAGGGAGGCACTGGCTACTGTATTCCCTTCCTCCATGATAGCCTCGAACTCCTGTTTGGAGGTCTGAGGCAGGAAGTCTAAAAATGTTCCCAATGACTACCAGATGTTAAATTCCTATCTACCTGCCAGGGCTTGTTGGTTAGATGTGTGTAATTGCAGGTTTGCCATGGAACAAGCCTTTTGTCCAAAAAGGTCCAGCTTTTTAGCCTCCTTGTCTTTTGGGGTTAAACTTGCCTACCCCTGCCTGTCCCTTTCGTTGGCTGCTGTCATCATTAATGATCCCAAGGAGGGGTGGGTGTAGAGGTATTCAAACCCTTTCGTCGGTACATACTATTTATTTTCTGCCCACTTAGATGTAGGAGGCAGGGAGGCTGGGATCTGCCACAGGGCCTTTGCTAATTTTACCACTCCCTCATGGACCAGAAGGGTCACCCTGGATGGGGCTGTCACTGCCAGGATGCCAAACAGGTCATCCACAGTTTCTTTTAGTTCCTTCACCTTGAGACCCAGATTCAACACCACCCACCTGAGCAGCTCCCAGTGAGCCCTGAAGTCATCAAGTGGGACTGTGGTGGAGGGTCCTGCCACAGCTCCATCAGGTGAGGAAGAGGAGGAGGCTGGTAGAGGCGGAGGATTGTGGTCATCCTCCCTAGCTTGGGTTGCCCCTTCAGGGTCCACTGTTGGGAACTCCTCCTGGTCCGACTTCACATCCAGGTCCAGTGCTAGGTAAATGGCCGCCGATGACGATGGCACTGAGACTCCGGAAAGTGATTGTCCTTGTGAACCCACAGCCAGAGGGAACCTCCATGGGTTCCAATACTGCCATGGCATGGGCCATTGTCCTTTTGGCCAGATCCCCATCAGGGGTGCCATGGGGAAGCCCACAGCTGAGGTGGCAAACTGCCCCTTGGGCAGGGTCGCATCCTCTCCTTCAGAATCCGAGCTGCTCCTTGGAGACCATGGAAGTGCCGAAACCAATTGCCGTTCTCCACTGGAGCATGGGCACTCCAGTGCCAGGGAGTTATGCTGGGAGCCTGGGTGCCTTGCGTCCCGCAACTGGCTCTTGTCATTAGGCTTCCTATATAGGCTTGGTGACTGGGGCTGGAATATCGGAGATCTGCGCTGGGAATCCAGAGATGGGTGCCAGGGCTTGGGGGACCAGCGGTGTTCCAGGGACCAGTGCTGTCACTCTGAAGACCAGCACCAAGGGTCCAGCGAAGGGTGATGGGAGATCAACCGCCCCTGGTGAGGCTCTGCAGATGGTCCATTGAGCTCTGGCGAATCGGAGACCGGCACCTCAGCTTCGGGGAATGCTGCGGAGGTCTCATTGTGGGCTTTCCCCTGGAGGGCCCCGCGGTCAATGACAATGCTTGGTCCTGGCCTCCCTTCCCAAGGTGTCAGGGGCACAGGGATTGTCAAAAGGTCTTCCACTGCCTGGAATGCCTCCGGCATAGTGGACACTGCCAGGTGCCAAGGACCCTTGCTGCTCCCTGGAGTCAGCGGCAGGTCCATGGCAGGGCTCAAGACCCAAATGGGTGAGGACACCCTGAGGATCTGTGGAGATAGGCAGTCCAGAGTGGTTCTTGCCTGGTCCCCTGTGCTATTCTGATCCTTCATCAACAGCGAGCATCCCCGTTTGGTGTGCTCCTTCTTTGGTTTCTTCTTCGATGCCGGGAAGATGACGGCGCCAGAGTGCCATTCCACACCGTAGCCAAGATACTCGGCGCTGAGTCCAACTGGTCTGGTTCCGATGCCAGTCTAAGTGCTGACTCCATTAAAATTGCTCTTAATCTACTGTCCTGATTCTTCTTGGTACGGGGTCTGAAGCTTTTACAAATTCTATGCTTCTCCAGCACATGAGCCTTTCCCAAGCACTTCAAGCAGCTTTGGTGTGGGTCATTAACTGGCATAGGCTTCTTACATGAAGTGCAGGGTTTAAAACACAGAGAACAGGGCATGCCCCATCTCTGGGCGAACTCTAACCTAAAACTATCTATACACTAACACTGAACAACTAGCAAACTAACTACATACATTAGGAATGATAAAGACCACTAGGTTGGAAGAGCTTGCCACAGCAAGAGAACGTTCCAGCACCATCACAAGCAGTAAGAAGGAACTGAGAGGGAAAGTAGCTGGCAGCGCTCTATATACTGGCTCATACATGCGTCACTACAGAGAGCACTAGAGCTGGCCCTATGGATACCACTAAGTGAAACATTTCTGGCACTGGTGCATGTGACGGGCACACACCGAATTAGGAATGGACATGAGCAAGCACTTGAAGAAAAAATCATAGTGGCAAACTTTCCTAGTGGCAAACTACCATCTAGAAAAACAATACTAAGGGAAGAGCCTCAGCGTGTGTCAATTGTCATAGCTTTACTATAGTCAATGGAGCTATGACCATTTAGATTTGCTGAGATTCTGCCCCATTGGCTATTGTACTATAATTCCGACAGAACAGTTGGTCTATTATACGATAATGCCTACAGAACTATGCTCGCATCAGAAAGCACTGAGAAGTCAAAAAGCTAGGAATTAACTATGAGCTCTTACAACTGTACAAATGATGAGAAAGAAATAAAGCAAGAAAGACATCTTGAAAGAATTAAGAGTCTTGATATCATGTGTCAAACTGTTAATTCTCAATGTGCTTTCCTGGAGAAAAAAGTGAAGCACTCTGTATGTCAACTCAGAAGATGCTACTAGCAATTCAGTGGTATGTAATCATCACGTGGATTATTGCAGGGAAATCAGCAGCAGCCCTTCATCTTTCCCTTACAAATCAATCTCACGACAGTCATTGGTGGAGAAAAATTCAACAGAGAAGCAAGGTGGGGAAAAGCATTATTTAAAGGCATCTTCCCCCCACTATAATCCCTTTTAATTATATGATCCAGAGTGTTTTTTAAACCAACATAAACTGGTAGGAATCCAAAATAATCTGTTTACCACGTACACTGATGCCCAAACATAAGCATTACTAAGGGCTTGATGTGAGGAAAACTTAAGTCTTTCTATATGAAACTACAAATATATTCCTTAGCTGTGGTCAAGATACTGTTGCTTCACCCACATTTTCCATCTCAGAAACTCTGACATTAAAAGAGATTTTTTTTCTGTGATGCCTGCAGTGACTAATACTACAATACTTCATTCATTCCTTGCCACATAAAACTGTAACAACCATCCCGTTTTCCAGCAACATGTGCCAGGACTTTTAGACTGTCATACACTATGCCACAGTGTTGCTTGAGGAGAGGTAGTATACTTCATAATTTTCCCTTCTTTCTCTGTTTATTGTCACCATCTTCATAAGAAATACCTCAGAAAAGCTGCATGGAACACTTCACTACTTGTATTTCACTGCACTCATCAGGAAGCATAGTCTGAAAGATTTGATTCTGTTTTTGTTTTTTTTATTTGAAATTGGCTAATAAAACTGGGTTGATTCCAGCCTTAACTGTTTTGAGAGTTATGATGAACCACTTCTGAGTTGTTGTATGATTCATCAAAATGCTGGGTTCTTAAAAAGAAAAAGACCATATTCTGATCCCTTAAAAAGTCTAGAAATGACTGCCCCAGTTTCGCATATTTAGCAGATATAGGGCTAGATTTGTAATCCCTCTGCTCCCGTGAATGGAAAAGACTCAGGTGTAGTGAATGTAGAGTAAAAGGGCAAGGAAAGGCCATAGATTATTCTCTCCTTTCCAGCAACCCCTCCAAAACCCCTCAATGGGTGCTCAGCATGTTTCAGGTTCTGCCTGTTTCGGGGAGCTGGGCACCTGGTCCAAGGATGTTGCAGAGGGTGTCTGATGTCTCTCCCTCCCAGCCCTGTGAGAGTATTGTAACTGCATGAGAAACTACTGACTCTTATTTCATTCAGTATAGCCCATGACACAGTGAATCCCCAGGTCTTGGAGGACGAGGAGGGACTAGCGTCAGTGGATGGCATGCAAACTATGGCAGCCTTACTCCTTCAGGAGACATGCTGTCATGGAGACCTGAGGGACCCATGGGGCTGTTCTCAGGCACAATACCTAGGGAATCTCAGATCTGCAGGTTTAGAGGCCAGAACCCTGTTGTGTCTGGTTTCTGTAGCTCAGATTCATTACAATCAGTTCTGTGGGACGTGGGGAAGGAGGCAACCTCCACAACACACCCAATGGTATAATTTGGAGGGAACTCTGTGGGTTCTCCATAGGGGAGGATTTGGCCCAGAAATCCTATGTAACTTCCATGTATGTATATTGCCTATTGAAAAGAGAGGGGTGACTTTCTATAAACTTCCCCCCTCCTCTCAGAGTCTTCAGCAAATAGCAGGCATTAAACAGCTGAAAGAATACAGTTGCTTTTATTGATTTTTTTCAGCAGAGAACACTTAATGAGTCAGATATGATTTCCATATGCACAGGAGCACTCTATGGTTCTGTACTATCATTGGGAAAATTCTGTCAGAGTGGTATAACTTTTGCATAATTCTACAGGAAATCTATATTTATATTTCTTTATTATCCGGCCACTAAATGAATACTCACAATAGGGAAGTAAACCATACAGCTCAAAATAACTGGAAATTACAGCATAAAAAGCCATTAGATATAATAAACTTTTCCCAAGTCTCAAAGGGTATTTAGCTTCAAGAGTTGCATTACAGTTTTTCATTATTATTCATCATTTTTAAGTGCAATGTTTCATTTTAAATGCAGATTTCATCTAATACTAGGTAGGCAAATTCAGTCCAAGGGGAATAGTTCTGTGGCATCATTTCTTCTTAGCTCTTTAAAATTTAAAATTACATTAGGGGATAATCCAGTTCAGGGAATATGAGTGAATGAGAGAGAGAGGGGGGAAAAAAAAAAGTGGAGAGAAAACTATCACTTTTAGTCCAGAAGGATACTCAAAGGAACCAAACTAAGCCCTAATCAAAATGAAGCCCTAAAATCCTGGTCCTTAGTACTGCAATCCTTCAGAAGGGCTGCCTTGGAAGTGCTACACCAGGCATGGCAGCTGCTGCTTGTGCTGTTATTACAGCAATCTGCCAACAAATTTGCCTCAATTCTGCCAGTTGGTTTGGTCCTACATCCTGCTCACACAAAAGCAAGTTTGCATGGAAACGCCTTCTTCTTTCTGGACTACAAATCCAGAAAAAAATGGGTTATTCTAACTGCTCTGCACATCAAAACAAAAAATAAAACAAAAAACCCCCGGAAAACCCAACCAACGAACGAACCAACCTAAACAACAAATTTTCCTCCTTTTATTTGATTGGGGTCTCATTTTAACATATCCACTCAGTCAAAAGGAACCAGTTTGTTCCATGTTCTAACCATTTGATCAACCTATATATATTTACTGACCAAAGGCTAGTCTTGCCCTCTCTCTCTTTTAATCCAAATGAGAACTTCCTTGCCAGGCATAGCAGGAGGGGAGATATTTGGCATTCACTTGCTTTGTCCTTATAGCAAACAAAGGTCTGGAGCTTGAAAGAACTTGAATGAACTCATTTACTGCCAGTGATTTTAGGCACACAAATGCATAAGAAGGCAGAAAAATAATGAAGATCTGACGTTTTGTAATAACGTCTCTTTTTAATGGATGATAATCAAAAAGTATAAGATCAAAGAAACAAGTAACCAACAAGACTAAATATGAACATCTTAATTAGAAGGGAATATTTGCACCAAGCCTAAGGAGGGAGAGGAGCTGGAAAGTCTTATCAATAACCCTGATGCCATCCAGATTCTACAGTACATTTCAAGTTCTCAATGTAACTGCAAATGCAGCTAACATCAAACCAGTAAGGACTGAGTTGTAGCAGTTCTGCCATGTACTGCTCTGCTTCAGGGGCAGTGCAGAGCAACATCAACTCAGAGGAAGAGGAGAAATTATGCCCTTTTCTGTTCCTAGACAATTGTGCTGCCAGTGCTGAGGACGGGGCCAACCCTACCTCTGCCCTCCTCCTTTAGAGTAGGTTGTATCCCAGCGGGCACTAAGGAATGTGACTGTGACCAAGTGTGACCAAGGATTCGACTGCCCTCCACCACATCCCCTCCCACACGTACGCAGCAGCCAGGCACGTTTGGTTCTATGTCTTTCTACCTGAAAATACAGGCTTTGTAATATTACAGTTTCTTAATCTTTTAAATATACAGGTTCTGTCAAATTAATCCAAGGCAAATGGCAAGCAAAAATCCAGTAATAGCTTGGTCTAGGCTATACTATAAAAGAAATAAATGCTTCCAAATTAACTAATTGCTGATTCTCTCTTGCATTTGCTCTCTCTCTCACATACAGATACAGTATACAGATAGGTATGTACCAGTGGGGATCAGGATGATATAGGAAGTTTTTGTTAAGGAAAAAGTCTACCTTACACATTTAAAAAATCCATGTCAGAGTGATTTCCCTAACAAATTGTGATTCTGTCAACTAACATAGATGCACTCTTATTTGATTTTCAAAGTGTTTTTGAAGTAGCTTTTTTTCATATTCTTATGTGACATCTCTTCAGAAATTTAAAAGAAAGTTTAATGGTGCAGCACAAAGACTGGCTTAACTTACCTCAGTAGAGTTGGATGATTTCTGGAGTAGCTGTGTGCCAGTAAATCCGTTTCCCCCAGTTGAATCAAAAATCTAAATTAAAACAAATGCACAGATAAATAATCAAGCAAACAAAGTGCCATGTAATATATAAGATTAGTTTCCAACACAACTAAACCTCTTGTACATAAACAAAGATGAAAAATAGCAAAATATCATTCCATCAAGAACCAACCTGAGAACAGATTATTTTTGCGACATGTTACCTTTTTATTTTGGCTAAGAGAATATATTCTGACAACACCCATGCTGTCTCCATAGTTAACCCTGCAGCAAGACTCCTCTTATAAGGCCACATGCACATCCACTCTCTCCCTCACTCTTATCTATCGATATATGGTGCTTATATCCAGGTGCACTTATCTAGTATCTTCAAGTGTCAAACTAACCCTCTGGCCAACAGTTTCCCATCCTGGTTTGTGAAATACTATTCCCTCAAATTATATCACTATTATTCATAGAAACTATTATCAATAAATGTTGTGGTTTTCTAAAACACATTAACTTGGACTCATGGTAGTAAGAGAAGTCTATCTTTATACTAAGATGGATAAAAAAAATATAGTACCAATAACAGGCTACAGTAAATGAGTATTATCCCCACTTTAGAGCTCGGGAACTGAGGGACAGAGAAATTAAGGCTAAACTTCTCAATTTGTGAAGTGGGGATAAAACTGACATAACTCACAGGTGCTGTGAGGATTAAAAAAAGCCATTCATGATTGTGGATTCACTCAGTTGCTATGGTGATTAGTGTCATATAATATCTAGACAGATAGACCTGCAAAACTCATTCATGGCCACTATTAGGGTCAACCCCCCAAAAGGCATATGTAAATAAAATGTAATTTAATTTCACTTCTGATATCAACAAAGTAGGGCAATATCAGTCATTAACTTTGTTATTAGAAAGTTTCATATTTTTGTCATTCCCGCTGAAGTCTTAGGATATTCAAGACAATCCCAAACTCTCTTCTCTTGACATTTCACATGATGCAGTATTGAAAAAGTGAATAAACAGCAACACTTACGAATTTCCTTTCCCATGTCCCACTCAGAGCTGTAATCAAAGTATCTTATTTTTATGACCTTTTGAAATAGTTTGCAATTTAGAATCAAAGAAACACGTAACTGTTTCAGAGACCAGGGATAATTGTGAACTTTGATCTCGCCCATCTGCCAGGATTCAGTTTCCATATCTCACTGGTTTCTAAATAACGTGGGAACAAAATACTATCCCCTTCATTCAATTTTACATCAGAAATCTTCTCAGTGTGGACTTTAAATTAATAACATAAAATAAAATTGGGCTGAAGGGAAAAAAAATTTAAAAGGCGGAAGAGTTATGCTATCTGACTTTCTGGTTAATGTATTTTGAACTACCATATTCAGTTTGAATTAGATCAATGAGAGCAAGGCTAACATCCTCTTCTTAGCTCACTTCTTAACTCAGGCATCACAGCCCTGTGAACAGAGCACCAGTCGTGCCTTCATGCTCGTCCCAAATCCCTGCTGGATTCAACAGATACACAATGAAGGCAGGGGCTCTCTCACTAGCTAGCTATACAATACCATGGCACCCCTGTCAGAGGTCAGTGGGCCAAAATTTCAGCCATCATTCTAAAATTCTTTGCTTTTATGGACATGAATCTCAGCCCTAGTATTACTGACATGCAGTACTTAGTGTTTAAGTTTCCTTGGTTTTACAGTAGGATTTTAAATAAAAGGTGAAGTAAATTTAAAAAAAACCTTCAGAAAGTGTATGAAAAATGACACTTATTTGGGGCCAGCTTGCCCAGCCCTCAGTGCTAATTCCCTGCAGTGAAAATGATGAAAGGAGCATTTTGCCCAGATTGTTGCCTGCAAATCTGAGCATGGAAGAGTCCTCCTCTCCATGTTCTGATTTCCCCCTTCTATTAAAAAAATGAGGGATATAGCTGACTTCGTGACACAATTCCCCCCTCTGAACTCTGTGGAGGCCCCTCCACAGGGTCTGGGGCATGTGGAAGGGGAGTCATATGGAGTCAGGATAGGGAGGGATAGTGGCTGAGCTGAGGCCAGGGGCAGGAGATGCACAGGGTCCCTTCTCCAGCCCTGCAGATAATTAGTCAGGGGCTCAGTCAGACTTGGGTCTCACAGCCTTACCAGTATGTGGAGGGGGAAACACCAACCCTCTGATGGGACAATGCGTGGGAGGGCTCTGGCCAAGGGAATTTCCTCCCTCAAATCCCCCTTACATGAGTTTTTCCATAAGTATGATGATCTGATCCTGTATTGTTACCTACATTCGTCATGAAAACACATCTTACTGATGCGTTGAAATATGTAACTACACAATAGACTCAGGGCCCCCACATGAGGCGGAAGAGTACACTTTATTGGGGCCCGGAGGCCCTGGACGGCCCGGCCCAGGCTGCAACCCCCATTACCACGAGGAAAAAATGTTTCATGGCTCATGAGATTGTATGTATGAGATGAGGGATTATGGTGTGTGGGGGAGGGGGCCCGAAAAAATTATGTTTGGGCCCTGAATAGACTACAACTTTAATCTGTCATGTAGATAAATATTTACCCATTCAGAATATGAATTGCTAGACCATAAAACCCAGACACATTAATGTACAATATTAAATCTATTACATCAGCTCTGGGACTATTGTGACATGAATATGGATGGGCATGTTTAAAAGAATCTGAAAGCAAATGATTGTGTGTAAATAGCAGCCAATTTTCAAATGCTACATGATCATGGATTTTCATTTAATAAATGTAAAATGCAAGTCCGAGGGAATAACAGGAGAATAATATGGGCTAGTGAATGACCCACATAGCTTGTTTCGCAAAATGAGCCCTACCGAAGTGGTAGGTATGCAGAAAGCTACTGAAAAGAGTAGTATTCTAAGTGTGTGTGCATGAGCCTGCCTTCCTTATGACAAGTTAAACAAAAAATTCTGTCTGGGTTTTCTGGGATACCCCCACTCCCTTTCTTCCTTTCCTTTACTGCCTGCACAACTCAGAAAAATGCTGCCAGACCCGCATCTGGTGCAAACTGAAATAACTCCATTTAAGTGAGTGGAGCTGTGCTGGTTTACACCAGCAGAAAATCTGTCCCCCCTATGTCATCACATCCTTCCCTCTCTGGCTGAAGGAGCACTGCTCCAAGCTCTCTTCAAAGCTCGCCAAGGCTGCTTTGTGTGTCTGCCACGTGAGGTCACTCCAGAGTGATGCAGGAATCTCCACCTTCCCTTGCAGAGCGACCTTTATTACTATTATTAACTTGTACTGCAGTTGCAGCTAGAAGCCCCCGCCATGGACCAGGGCCACGCTGTGCTTGGTTCTGTACAAACACAGAACAAAAAGAGACACTGCCAGAGACAGTGGGTGACTTGGGCTAGAACGGGCTCCGCCCCCCTGCAAATCTGAGCCACCCCACCACCCACGCAAACAGCCCAGCTCCGCAGGCAATGCCCTGCCTTCAGCAGCACCAGCTTGGTGCTGAGCCGTCTGCCTGCCCAGCAGCAGAACGAGCAGAGAGAATCGCCAGAGTCCGTCCCGAGTGCAGCCAGTGCCCGTCGAACCAGCCGCATCCCTGGTGCAGCACCGGCAGCGAGTCCGTCCCTCCCCAGCGCCCATGAGCAGAGCTGGTGGAGGGAGAAGACGGGCTGCAGAGGAGGGAGCCAAACACTACAGCCAGCTGTGGCACTGGCACCACCACACGGTTCCCTATGCCTCCCGCCCCTCCCACTCGGCCCCCTCTTCCACAGTCCCAAAATAACCACCCTCCCACAGCCCGCACACTATAGACCCCCCCCCAAACAGCCCCCCACCATAGCCCCCCAACCCAGTTCCTACCCACCTCCCCTCAGTTCCCTTCCCCCAGCCTCCACCCAGCCCCTCTTAAACCTGTCCAACCCCCTGCTATGCCATCCCAAATACACACACCCCAACCCACTCCTACCTCCCAAATAAACCCAAACCCCACAAAACCATCTCCTGCCCCAGGCCTCCCCCTCATCCCCGTGCTCCGCCATACAAGCCCCATCTCCCCAAATAATCCCACCCCATCACACAACCCTCCAAATAAAACATCACCCTCACAAAACCTGCCCACAACCCTCCCTCCACTCCCCAGAGCTTCACATTAACATATCCAAACCCTCCCTCACCAGTGCTCATCATCCCCCCACTGCTTAAAACCTCCCATCCCCAAACCACTTCCCTCCTCCTTCACCCCTGCCACTCCACCACCCTTCACTCCCTGCAGGGCCCTCCTGCAGTCTTCATCTCCACCTACCCTACACATCAGCCCAAATGCCCCCAACGTCTGGCTGCACCAATACCCTCTCTCCTTTCTTCAGTTGCTCCAGCCCCCTATGGCTCACTCAGGAACCCTCCCACCATCCAGGGTCCCTCACCCCTTTAGCCCTGGCATCAGCATCCCCTCTTCATTTTGGAGTATTATGTGGGGATGGTGACCTTTTCCCCTTTTCGCTACCCTCCCCCTCTTTGTTTTTGGAGTGGTCAGGTGGCTAGTCCCCCCTCATTCAGAGGAGCCTACCATGGCAATTTGCAAGAGCCACTGTGCTGGAGCAGGGAGTTGCAGGGTGAGTGGCTCTCTCTCCAAACCCTCCCTTCCCTAACCTCCCTTCTGCACATGGCCAAGACAGAAACATTACCCCACCCCACCCCAAACACACACACACACACACACACACGAAGAGTTCCACCAGCCGCTCTGATCTCTGTTCCAAAGAGCTGGCACTGCCCTCACAACACTCTCAGGCCCTGCTTATCGAGAGCCACTGTCTTGCTACACCGGTGGGTCAGAATCTCTCTTACTCAGCCATGTACACACAGCAATATGAACTTAGTTTTACAGTCATGTCATTTACAAATGAAATGTTTAATGATTTTAAATTGGCATTTACCTGGGTTACTGAAGGTCGTTTTTCCTTCCCTTTTCTTGCCAAAGTGTCTAGGCCTTTGAGTGAGGAAAATAAGCCCTTCTTACTTCGAACCCTCTGTGACAGAGACAGGGTTCGTTTCCTGAGAGCAGCCTCATCCCTGGAGCAGATCTAATTAAACATACATACAGGCCTTCATATCTTGTTCACATAACAGCAGGATAACGACAAAATAATTATAATGAGGCACCAATTGAGCGTGATTTCAGTTTGTCTCAACATGGTCCCAGACCAATAGGTCAAGCCTTCTACACTTCTGCTCCTTTTTTTATTAATACAAAGTGACAATGAAGAAATATCATGTAAAAAAGTCAAGGTAGGGAATATAATGAGAAAATACTGCTCTGCCCTACTACAGGCTAGTACAAAGCCCTAAGTCTGTGCAACTGCAGAATTTATTGCAAAGACCCTGAAGAAGAATGATTAGCCATGATTTAGATGTTAAGTTCCTCAAGGAAGAAAGGCACACAAAAGTCTCAAGCATGCAAGAAAACAGCATATTGTCATACCACAGGATTAGTGAACAATAACACAAGGCACATGGACAAAAAGAGAAAGTGTGTGCATGTGTGCAAGAGATAAATATATTCCCTGACTGTGACAGAGCTTGCCTAACATTTCAAGGTGGACCTTCAAAATTCTTTTTTCACCCTCATTCCCTACCACACCATGTGTGATCCACTCCTGCTCCTTGAGATCAGCCTTAGGATTTTTGGCAAGGGTTAGAGAGATGGGAACAGATTCTCAGCTGGTGCAAATGGTGGTAGGTCTGTTGAAAGTTATGACAGCGTACACCAGCTGAGGATCTGCCCCATTATTCTTTGCAGACTGAAGACAAGATTTGCAATAAGTGACTAGTGATTTTGGATACTGCCCACTTTTGGGGGCGCAATTCGAGACACTTTAAAGAGGCCTGATTTTCAGATGGAGAGTGCTTGGCACATTCTGAAAATCAGCCTCTTTTAAGATGAGCAGCTCAACACTGACAGGCCCAAAAATCACTAATCACTTTTTAAAATATTGACTCCAGCCCTCAACCTGATTTAACTGATTTAATTTATATAAAAGTTGACCTGTGAATTTAAATGAGAAAAAACTCACCGTGGAAAACCTTCCACAATGATAAGTTTACATTTTCAAGCCCATCTCTGCAAAGAAGAGGGCCAGAAACTTGTGTGGTGGTCTTTTTTTTTTTTTTTTTAATGAAAGATGAGATAAGCCTTGACATTTCTGAGTTCCCAAATTTGGGGCAAAAGAGAGAGCATGGCCAAATGCTTTCAGGTCCCAGAATCTGTCTCTAGGCAAGATAATTCCTAAACATTTAGAATCCACAAACTAACAGGGTTTCTTTGGCAGCTGGTTTGGCATTGGGTGTGCATGTATGTATGTAAGTAAAAGAGTGAGTTTCCCTGGATTTATCCTTCATACAAATAAATCACTAATGATAAGGTAACAATAACCTTCTATAATAATCACATAAAGTGCAGTGACACTCACCAGTGCATGAAAAGATGAGACTGAGAAGATGCCCAGCCTCCCCAGTGCCAGTTTTGAAGGACGGCTAGTGGCAGCCAGAAGGCTTTTAGGATTTGGTAACTCCCCACCTTGCAGACTTGCCAGGTAGCAGCGCATTCTGAAGAGGTCCATGTTAAATTTCTCTAGATTCTGCTCCCATTGCTGGATCTGTTTAGATGTGAAGCAGGACAATTAGAGGAAAAATGTTTTTGTTGGTCTCATTGAAAATGTGAGCTCTTCCACAAACTTCTAGTAAATTACTTTCATCTGGAGAGACATGGATTAGATTAGTTTTCCCCCTGCCAAAACACATTCAGTCATATTGTGTTACAACAACTCAAAAGATGGCTTGAAATAAAACAAAGCTGGTGGTCCTAAATATATACTGACAAGATGAATGTATCATGGATAGCCTGATTTCCACAGAAGCCATTACATAAAAACAAATCCTTGTGGTTCATGAAGTTTCAAGAAAATTGATTAATTTTGTTTCCTACATTTTTATGAGCTTAGATTCTACGTTTGGTTGTCTAAGAGCAAAGCTGCATGACTGAGCTAATTCAATAATTCAAATAGCAATGGGTTGATGGGTTTTGCTTGTCGTTTAGTGCTCTTACTTTTGAATACCCTATTCCTAAAGAAAAGGTAGCAATTGGTAACACCAGCATTTATGGATCTTATTCCTATTAACAGGTAAACCATTCCCTACACCTAACCATACTATAAATGTGAATTAAATACATTATATGCCTTATATATAATATAGAGCCTGCTGCAGCGAAGAGTATGTTTGCTTAATGCAATATAAAACAAATTTACACACACACATGCTATGAGTCCAATTTTTAAACTAAATTAGGCACCCAAATCCTGACCTGAGGAGTTCAAATATGAATAAATGTTCATCTAAGGTGTGCACTTGTAAGAATAAATTTCAAACTGAAGATCCAAATGCTGGACTGGATACTGAACCTAAGTAGCCAACTTGAAACCTGGGCTTTTGTGTGCATGTATATGTACACAAACACAGACATTTACATAATGTATGTGGTCCAGATTTTGCCCTCAGTTACACTGGTGTAATTTCCTTGATTTAGGAGATGTAAACACAGGTAGAATCAGGCCCATTATGTGTGCATTATATAAGTATATATATAAATATTACATGACTCAACAGAAAAAGAGCAGCTGTATTTTGTAAATTGCAAACTTAGTCCTGGTCTACACTAAAAAATTCAGTCGATTTAACTATGATGGTCAGGGATGTGAAAAACCCACACCCCTGAGTGGCACAGTTAAGGCAACCTAAATCCCCATGCAGATAGCGCTAGCTCAACAGAAGAATTCTTCCATTGACCTAGCAATCGCCTCTTGGGGAGGTAGATTACGTACACTGACAGGAGACTCCCTCACGTCGATTGAGGCGGTATCTAGACTGAAACACTACAGTGGTGCAGCTGTGCCGTGGTAGCAGTTTAAGTCCAGACATACCCTTGGAAAAATCCTATCATCTGAAATCTAGAACTCTTAAAAACTCTTTCTGGACAAGTATCTTTCAATCATTTATTGCCCACAGGACAAGCTGATAACACATGTATAAAAATCCTAGGTGCACTGATTGACCAACATATTTGTCTTGAAACTTAAAGCGAATCTGATCCGTTACCTCGTCACGTCACCAAATATCAGAAAGAAATGAATGACTTCCTTGTGTAGTCTGTTCCAGTGCTAAATTTTTCTGGTTCCTCTGACTGCTGCTCTCCCTAATGCACTTCAGGAAGGGTGCACATGGGTAGCTAAGTATGGTTTTAGGAAAATATTGGAACAACCATATTTTCTTGTTACACAACTCAATTTCATTTCAAGTCACCCTTTCCTAGTCCTTATTACTTTATGAGTGACACAACCACAAGTCATGTAACCAAGGAAATGATTCACTAACAAAAATAAAACAGATAGTTCTGGATAAGCCATGCAATATCCTAATTTTTGCAATAGGTTTTTCATTTCTGCTTTAACTTGCTAATAGCTCTTAGAGTTGTGTCATTGCTTTTCCCTGCCCTGCTAATCTGCTGCCTTATTTCTAATACATTTATTAGGGCTTTATCTACATCACTAATTTTTGCAATGGTGTTTGAAAGCAATATAAATCATGAAGGTATAAAACCTGCTTTATAATGGTGTAGCACACCTGCATGGGGGAACTGTAGCTTCACCAGTGCAAAAATATTTCAGGTAGACAAGCCTTGAGTTGCCAGTTGCATGCTGGCATGAGACACCAGAGGCTCCAAAAACATTATTCATTCTGAAGGAGTGGGATATGTTGCAGCGTGTTTGATGCACACCCCATATTGTTTTCTCCAAAAGTTTGTTTTAATGTCTGTGCTTCATTGAACAGGAAAATAACCATTTCTCACGGTAATGGAATTTTGTTAAGTCCCTTTCTTGCTATTGAAATTATCCCATAAGTAGAGGCACCGTAGACAGTCTCGTGAAACAGAGCTACCAGTGTTTGGGCTAAACATTTGGGTGTGGGGGCTTTTTTTCATCTCCTGCAAACAACAGAAAAGGCTCAATTCACTATTGCATTGCTTTAGTTTTATGCTGGTGCAACTCTGTTAATTTCACGTGTGAAAAAATGAAGTGAGGCGGGATAAATCAGGCCCTTTATCATAAAGAAAGCTGAGTGATGGTGGTAGTAGCAGCTGGACTGCAATTGAGTAAGGAGCCACTAAATGTTCTGGATTCACTTTGAGCTCCTCCACTATCATTCCTCCACCCCTCCCACATGTGTTCACAAACGTAAAGTTGGCACCATTATATACACAGGTCAGAGTTATCTGCTCTCAAGGATCTTTGGAAAAAGAGCCAAAGGGAGCCTCCAATTTTTCTGTGACATACCATCTCAGAGTATCTATGATCAGAAACATTTTATTTATGTTATTCTCTTAAAAATATGTTTTTAGATCACATAATGCACTCACAGAAAAGACAGCAAGATACCCTTCACATAAGGAAAATACCTAGTGCAGTCTCACCAGAAACAACTTTTAACAGATGTATGTATGCCTACGCATAAATCCTTACCAAGGAACTCTTCCCCCCACCATCCACCCTGGATTTATTTTATGATTGGCCTTTACTTTCAGCTTATTCCTGTCCTCAGATAACCTTAATGAGATACTTTTCCATCTACCTCTACCTCCTGGGATAACACAGTATGCGGTTCTACAGCAGTCTTCCATCTCAATACACTGACGTCCACATAGAATGAAAGTGTGTTGCAAGCTTTCCCCAACAATAAAAAGCTTAGGTCTGTCTTTACACTTAGGGCATGTCCACATTGTCACTGGAAGGCATGATTCCCAGCTCGGGTAGAGGTACATGCATTAGCTTTGCTCAAGCTAGTGCCTAAAAATAGAAGTGGCACAGACAGCAATTTGGGCTGGCCTCCCAAGTGCAGAACTAGTATCTTGGACAAGGTTGTTCTCAAGTGATTAGCCCAAGCTGCGGGCCGCAACCACGCTGCTATTTTTAGCATGCTACCTTGAACCGAGTTAGCTTGTGTAAATCTACACCCATTGGGAATTACCCCGTTGCCTCCTCCGGCTGCAGGGAAGACACAGCCATAGAATGGAATTTTCAAAAAAGTTCAGCTGTGGCCTAAATCAGCTCCCAGGGAAGTCATGGCTGTTTTCAAGGGAAGCAAAGTTAGGCTGAGCCTGAGTATATTTGAAAATCCCACACTTAACAAACAGAGTTGGGATTTTCCTGGGCACTCAGGGAGTTAGGCCCACAACTCTCAGAAAATCATGGAATTTGGGTACCTAAGTTCCTTAAGCTCCTTTGAAAATCCCACTTCACCATTTCTACAGAAATGTATTTTAAATAAATATAAATCGAAATGGAGGATGGACAGGCACAGATGCAAGAAGAACTGGAAAAATGATTACACTACCGTGTTTATCTGCCATGCAGGATGTTAGCTAATCATCTCCAAAAGCCTCGGTAATCATGATGTTAAGTTTAATGGCATTAGCAAAAGCCGTGGGCAGGGAATTTCAGGGATTGTCTTGTAGTCTTATCAAAACCAGGGATGTCTGGAACCAATTGGAGACTGTGAACCAATACCAGCTGCTATTTGTCTAAACCTTTTAAACAACGATAATTCTCTCATCCAATGATTTATACACATGAAAACTAAAGGGGAAAACTTACAATCTAAAAAGCAACAACTTCAAAGTAAAACGCATCCTGGTCCAACATGTTAATTACAGTCCAGGGCTAGCAGCTATAATCCTTACTCTGCCTTTAACTTGAACGAGGCAAATAGCCCATTGATTTCAGTAGGAGGACTGACTGAGTTAAGACTGGAGGGTTTAACCCCATCATGCATATACACCACAGCCCCTTCTTCTAATTTAAGACAAGAAGTAAAAAGTCAATGCAACAAACAATAGCAGGGAATGGAAGGAAGAGAAGAATGATAGCAAGTATGGTAGGTGGTTATGGATATGATAGGCTAGGTAAATGGACATGATGGTTTTGACACATTTTTTTTAAAAAAAAGCAACACCCAACACAACAGAAAACACCACCCAGCCATTATCAGTTGTAGGTAGGACAAAGGAAAGGACAGTCGGATTGCCCAACCACATGGCAAACTAGTGCACTCGTCCAGGTAACTGCAAGTATTTTGTTCATAATAATAAATGTTTTGATTTATACATGGAGATCTGCAAAGCCAACTATTTCCCACCAATGGCTTCCAAATCCCGTTGGTTTTAAAATCTCAGCCATAGATTATAAGCCTCCTTGAAGAAGTGGGTTTTGGAAACGGGTTAGCATCATATACACTATGGTCAGAAACAGAGTTCCAGGTTTAAAGGGCAACATGGAGGTGGGCCTGGGGAAAAAAAACACAAAGGGGGCATCCAAGTAAGTGCCTTGAGGAAAAAAAGTTAGAAAGGAGATAAATTGCGGCAGACTCTGAAGACACGGATGAGGTACCTGAGAGCCACTGAAGGAATTGTAGGGCAGTTTAACATGTTTAGCGTGCAAGGCAAGATGGATTTGCAGCAGATACCTGGACTGGGGAGGAGGAGGCTTCATGATGAAGGAGGCTTAGAAAGGATTTGGGAAGTGAGGATTGCTCTTAGATCACTAGGAGACATGGCTCCTAGATCAGAGAAAAAATTATTAACATATTGGAAAACAACTGGAAAACAAGTAAAGGGTAAAACAATACAACACCCTTATAGCATGAGTTGAGCTAAGTGAAGACAAGGATGTTTGCACTGTTAAGTCTCTGTGCTAATTTAACAACCTGTAGGAGCTGCTATAGGACTGAAATGTATGTAAATAGTTAACACAGATAAGAGCCTAGAAACTCAAAAGTATTTAGACACCAGGGAATTAGGTGCCTGAATACCTTTGAGGATCTGGACAAAAGTGCCAGTAGACGCTGCTTAAGAATACATTTAATAATTCCTGGGTTTTGTAGGACCAATAAAAGTAGTTGTTGTGCTTCTGTGCATGGAGCTCTTTGAAAGATCCTTTTAGGTAAGAGAAGACCAGTGTAACAAAAACCATCTCCATACAAATGGTTGAAATGGGGTGTCAGAAATAAGAGCCGACTCATATGAAAAGGGGACAATGAATACATTCCAGGAAATATAGACAAAACCATTTAAAGATTGCTCTAAATATTCACATGTGAAAAAGCTTTGTGCTCACTCAGACTGAGCCAGAGTTACCAAAAGAATAAAAATCCTTGATAGATGGTATAATCTTAAAACAAATTCTCCCCATTGCACCAAACAAAGGTGACATGAAGCAAAAGGAGCCCAGGTAAGCATGAGGCAAAGGAAAATATTTGTCCTGGTTTCTTTTGTGAATTTACAACTCTTTAAACTGATGTGATTTAATGATAGCTATTTTTCCCATACACAAAACACTATACTCCTTGCTAACAGAAATTACTTCAGTGGAACTACCTTCAAGAGTAAGAAGAGCAGGATTTTGCATTGAAACTTTTTTTTAAGACAGAAAGTATTCTTAGAACCTGAACTGTGGCCCCATGGATTTAAAGAAAAAAATCCTGCTGTTTTATAGGAACAGCTTTTCATCCACATTACAAACAACACAAAACTCTTACATTCCATTCCTCAGTTCTGAGACACAATCCATATTGCACCCATCTGGATGAATGAGTCACTCACTATCAGGGGACTGTGAAAAAAATCTTTTTATTTTGTCATGTGTTCATACAGAGAACTTGAAGCAGCAACTCTGGCACTCTTTCAGGAATTTGTGTAACATAAGGGTTACTTCAGCTATCAATAGATCTTTGAAATCAAAGAGTTGAAAAATGAAAGAGAATAGAGTAAAACAACACCAGTGTAAAATCAAAAGTGTCCTTTATTTTCCATTCTGTCTAAGTTAAGAAACATTAAAGAACGTACCCTGAAATAACAAGGAGAATACACAAGGAGAAAAACTACAAACAGCTTTTTCCAACTAATGTCTTTCTTATCACTGGAAGTACAGATGTACAGAATATTTACCATGCTGACCACAGTAAGGGAAGGAATTGTCATTTCAGAGCCATAGCACCAGCATCAAGGTGCTGATTCTGCAAGGCACTAGGCAAGTGCTTAACTTCAGGCAATTGAATAGCTCCATTGAACAATTCACATGCTTAAAGTTAGTCATACGCTTAAGAAACTTGCTGAATTGGGGCCCAAACTTATTAGTCAACTTGCCTTCTGCAAACAATAGAAAAGCTGGCCTGCAACTCATCACCTCCAGACTCCAACGCAGTTTCTCCAAATGCAGCGATGTTCTACATCTCAGGTTTAAAGAAAATATTTTATTCAAAATCTTAGTTGATTTCCTTTCTTGATTCAGGATCTGCCAAATGCACCAGTGTGGAGACCAGAGCAAAATATCCCTAATTTCTCTCCCTGCCTATTTACTTCTTTCCATAGTGGAAAACTAGCACCAAAACAGAAGCATTTTACTGGGGATGGAGAGAAAGACAATTTTACACTGAAGGGTGACCGTGAAAAATAATGGGCTAGAACCTCAGTTGGTGTAAATCAGTGTAGGTCTATTGTAGTCAATGAAGTGACACTGATTTATACCACCTGATGACCTGTCCCAGTAAAACCAGGTATCAATTGTTAGTCTCAGAGGAACAATAAAAAAAAAAAAAAAAGTAACTGGATTGATTGCAACTATATTTCTCTTGCAGCAAAAACAGCAAGGACCAGCAAAGTACTTTTGAAAAGATTATCTTGGAATTGATATAGTGACTTTTTATTCATGTATAATAACAGTGTTTCATTTCATTCTTTTTTTTAAAAACAATTTAAACTTCAGGTTTTGGAGGGGAGTTTAATTTTAAGAATTTTTATTGTGCAAAGTCATGATCTTACACGTTTGTTATTGAAGGAGAAATCTATTACATGTTAAAAAGAAAAAGAACCTGTTAAATGATAAACAAAACATGTAATGTGTTGCCTTCAAAGTGGCAATGTGAGAGAGGACAACAGAGGCGGGTGGAGAGGAACTAGTATATTTCAAGATTACTTTTGGTGAGCAGAATGCAATCCTATTGATCTTCCTATTTTGGCTTTTATGGTGACAGAAAAAATACACTTGGCTGAAAGAAATCTAGGAAAGCTCACATAAAAGTAGTTCCAAGCATGTGTCTGCTTTTCCCATTAACATTTCATTGTTTTAGTGCTTGCTAAAAAAAAGAAAATACCTCTTCTCACAACTATCTGACAAGTGAGTTAAATATAATGTGCGAAGTAAACGTGAATCATGTCAGCTACATCAAAATTATTCAGAAAGCATTATTACACTGCCATTATAGAACCTGCAGAAAGAAGCCCAGAATGCACCCAATCTGGTATTACTCAAAGTTATTCCATACTACCCTTTCTTTTAAAAGAAATTCATAACAAAACTAGAGGAAGAGAGGAGGGAGGGAGGGAAGCAGCCATGTGATGGAAAAGTAGCAAATACATTAATTAAAACGTTAAGAGATACATACTGTCCTCTTTCAAAGATGGACTTTCCATTCATGCTGACAGAAGTTCCACGTGCACAGACACAGAGCAGATGCAGAGCCCTACTTTTGATTTAGTTTGCAACATTCTGTTTTATATAATTCTATTTAAAGATCTCCTGGACACTGCACCTGATTCCACTCCCACTAAAGTCAAAGGAAGTCTTTTAATTGACTTTAATGGCAGTTACACTGGGCCCCATGACTGTAGCAAATATTGTGATTTATTTGCCCACTACAAAACCATACACGTTTAACAATTAAATAAGCCAAAGTAGTTAAATGTGGGTGCCTAAGCTGTGCTTGAAGGTAAGTGTATATGCACCCTTTGCATATATAGATCTCATGCACAAAAAATTTGCACTCACAATGTTTGGTGGCAAAACGGTATTGCTGCTCCAGAACAAAAGTAAATGCACTAGTGCTGTTAGTTCTGATGGGGTAAGAACTGAGATGTGTAGTACAGAATTTTCAAAAGTAGTTTGTCCTAGCTCTGTTCCTATTTAACTGAGTGGTAGCATTACTATTGACTCCAATGGGGGCAGAGTTAGGAATGCTTTTGAAAATTCCCCCCCTCTTCCCCCCCAACATATTTATGATATATGTAGACAAAAAGACAAACACATCCCAGCTACCAGATCAGTGAGATGGCACAAGCAGATTTCAGACTCCCAGATAACCCATTAGATCTGACCCCTCCCAAGACCTTTGTAGCTGTAGTTTCAACAGACCTTTTGTGGGTTCCCCCAAACAGTGAATCTAATTCTTTTAAAGCCTATGTGCTGCGTCACCATTCTTTGTAAGATGGCTCTGAGTCTGCTTTTACTGAGCTGGGGTACCACATGGCTTTAAAAACATTATATCTACTGATGGAGGCAGTCCCTGATCTAGGAGATGCTTCAGCTGCCAATTTGGCAGCCGAAGTATCAACAAGCCCTGAGGCAGAGTTATTGGTGGTGGTGGTTGTTGGCTTTTTTTTTTTTTTTTTTTTTTTTTTGGGGGGGGGGGGGTTGGAGGGGAGGGAACTATCATTTAAGTTTTAAAATTCTTTAGATTGCCAAATGTTAGAAATGTAGTAATTCTTTATCAAACGTTACCAGTGAAACCCACCAAATTTCAAACCATTCAACTCCCAAAACTCCTAAATACCTGAAAGTTTAAAAAATATGTACATACATTTAAATATGCACAGATTCTCGTACTGCAACCCCTTTCCAGGGGCTGGTGAATGGTTTAACAAGAACCACATGGTGCAGGGATGTGCCTATTTCCCACCCCTCAAAACCCTCCTGAACTACTCTTCCTCCAAAGCAGATGCATTCAGTATCTTGCTTTTTAACAGCACAGGTGTGGAGGGAGATAGATGCTGTAACTTTTGGGGGGCTGTAGGTTCTTCTAGTGTGTAGAATTTTCCCATGGATGGTACTAATTCCAGAGATTTTACAAATGCAGGACTGGGCCCTAAATCTAACCACATAGTGTGACATTTTGGCCTCACCAAAGTCAATGACAAAATTCCCATGGACATCACTGGGGCCGAGATTTCACACATGAAGTTTTATGAAGAAGTAACTAAAATCATACTCATAAACTACAGTACTAGCCTATGTTGTTATATATTAGGCCATATTTACACTACCACTTCTGCTGGCAAAGCTTTTTTCATACCCCTAAGCAACATAAGTTTTGCCAGCGTAAGTGGCAGTGTGTACAGCACTATGTCAGCAGGAGAGCTTCTCCCGCCCACATAGAATCTGCTGCTCATTGAGGTGGTTTTACTATGTCGATGGAAGAGCTCTATCCTGTCAACACAGAGCAGCTACACAAGTGATCTTATAGCTGCATAGCTGCAACGATACAGTTGTGCCTCTGTAAGCTCGCTAGTGTAGACATGGCCTTAGACACACAGGAAAATTGTGAGTGAGAGACATAGGGATCTATCCACATAACTCCCATTTATATAGAGAGAAGCCATGTGATCAAATCCCCATGCATGAAACTAAAATATTACTCCATAATCTATAGCCCCACTGTTCATGAAACTGAGTAAAAACAAACTAAACTACACAGAATTAGCTATGCACACTTCCCCCTGGAGAATAATATTATTTCAAAATTATTCATTTTAAAATAATATTTTACGGTCTTTTTAATGCACCCTATGCTGTGACTTCTGAATTAGGGGTTTAGAAAGCTAGATTATCTATTGCCTTCTCTCCCATTTGACATGGCCAACAAACATTTAGCAGTTGCAATAAGAAATCATATAGCAAGCAATGAGATTAAAGACAGAGAAAAGACTCATCATAAATTCATTGTGCGCAAACTATGTGCTGTTTGTGAATGATCCAATTCACTCTTTGCCTCATTCACTTGATTTTGTGAGAAATTCTTAGACAGAAGATTAACGGGAATAAATCTTCTGTAATGCCAGTGATGGATTTTAATTGCAAAAAACAGCCCATTTTTTCAGTGAACCAGACTGCAAAACAATGGAGATAGATATTCAAGCTTTGGACTAATTAATTAGGAGAAATTAATATGCTCTCATTAATGCTAGATACATGAATCACACTAAACTGTTAAAGTCTGTTCCTTTAAATGGATGGCTAAACTAATTAAATAAATATTTATGTGCATTACTTCTATCAGTGTATTGTGAGTTATAAAGTAGTATAGTAGAATAGATTCTCCCCTCTGAAAATCATGGCTTCAGATCTGAGTTTAGGTCACAAGACTAAGGGCGTGATCCAAACCCCACTGAAATCAAAGGAAGTCTTTTTATTCATTTAATGGGCTTTGGATCCTCAGTCTTTACCCAGGAAAAACTGTCACGAGGAACTAGATTCACAAAGGAACTTGGGCATGATGGTGTTGTCATCCCTAACTTTTAGATGCTTAGAAAAAAGAATCTCTGGGATTCACGCAGCCTGAGTTAGGTGCCTCGGCTCCCTATACAGTGAATGGAAAGAGATAGGCTGATAAAAGCCAACACACTAGGAGGCTAAGGCTAGCCTAAGGATATATCTATACTGCACACCGCTGGCAGCGGCATGTAGGATGTGCACAGATACACATTGCAGAGAAAAGCCGGCTGTGTCCACACTGCTGCGTCTCGCTACATGCATCAGTGAAAGGCTCTAGAGGTTGGAGGCACTGGAGAGCAGCCAGAGCCTTTCCCCACCGTTGGAGCCTTTATCCATGGCAGAGAGAGGCTCTGGCAGAGGAACACTACACTGCTAAAAACAGCAGTGTGGATGGAAGCACTGTTGGGCATGTAGAGCACCGTGGAGGGTACATGCCCACAGGGTTCAGACACGTCTTTACTCTCCTAAGATGATGTGCCTCACTGTCTACACTGCTATTTATACCTGTGCTAGGGATGTGGGCAGGGTATGTACTCTACATGCCCTTGCAAGCGTGTGCAGTGTGCCTGTGATAGCCAAAAGGGAGGTGCCCAGCAGGGGACTGGGAGGGTGCTAACCCTCCTCTCTCTCTCAGAGATAGGCCCCTGAAACTGAGCTGCAGGAGGCACCTCCTTCTGCTTGGGATTCCCAGCTCCAAACCCTCTCTTGGTATTAGGTGCCTATACTGTTCTAGCAGAAGCTAAGGATGGTGGTGGTAAATTTTGGATAAATAATGAAAGAATCATTGGAAGAATCCAAAGAGAGAACAAGTATGAGTATGACTCCATAGCCTGGTGGTTAGAGCATTCTAACCCAGCATCCAAACTCAGCATCCACTCCCCCTGTTCAAATTACTTTTTAAAAATTAATTATTTATCGACAGTGGAACCACTTCAATAGGCGAGATGGAAGGAGCCCCACACCAGAATATCCCATAGCCAAGTGGTGAGAGCATCCTCCTGAGAGATGGGAGATCCAGTTCAAATCCCTGCTTTCCCCTCAGGTGGGATGGAGGGACCTTGAACCAGAGGTCTCTCACACCTCAAGTGAGAAACCTAGCCACTAGGCTAAAAGTAATGAGAAAGATTCTCCTGCCCTGCCCTCAATCTTTTGTGTAAGCATGGCAACAGGCACCGGACTGGGTAGGCAGGTCTGAACACACTTACTGGATCAGGACTCACAGGCAAGTTAGGCAGAGAAACACCTCTCTTTCCCTGGTTTGCCCCTGTTCTGGGGCTTGGGTATCCAGATGCCTGGCGTGGGGCTGCAGTGCATATGCCGAGAGGCAGAAGCAGAGGCACTTTGGGAACTTTTACTGCAAACATTAGTGTTAGGCACCAAGCAAATGTAGGTGCCTACAGAGTGTGAGGGCAGCTGAGCGGAGGGGCTTTGTGAATTCCAGTAGGGCCTGATTCTGGGATTTAGACTCCTAAAGTGACAGTTAGGTACCCAAGTCCTTTTGTGGAGAAGTCTTGCCTGAGTAAAGAGACTGGAGGATTTTGCCCTAAAACATTAAGAATTCAGATTTCATAACTGTCTACTGGTTTTGTTCCATATGTTAATGATGACTCATTCTTAATTCTTATATGAGCAGCTAATAAACTGTAAGCAACAAGAGCAGAAGACAGGACTGTCACGCTGATAATTCACCCAACAAAAGAATAAAATAGATCTTGTTTGACTTTTGCAGTATGTTACAGAAATATCCATTTCTATATGAGGAAACTTGATTAGTACTCCTTATAGGCAAAGTTGTGGTAGTTAGCTTCTATAACCATTGGCTAAGTCTTTTGTATGGCATTGTACAAGGTGACAGTGATTTCCCTGTTTTGCAGTGTGACTCCATAGGGACACTTGTTCTCAAGCCTAGGAAACTAACAAAATCTGAGCCCAGAGCAGGTGAGTCTTTGTAGTCATAAATACGCCTGCATAACAAAACTCAGTAGCAGAAATTAATACATCATTTGTAGTACCTGATTCTCTATGGCCTTCCTGTTTTTTGGATCACTGACAATTGAGAGCTGTAACTCTGCCATCTTTTTCATCTTGCTATCCATGTCAATCTTCTGGATAAGGCTCTTGGTCTGGGTTTTCAAAAGCCTGACAGTGTCCTCTTTCCCAAGCTTCTTCGCAAAGAGGGAAGCACAAGCCGAGTGTATTGCTGTAATCCAGTTTTCCAGGTCTGTCTGGCTTGTTGCCTACATAACCGATCAAGAAAGCAACATTATAATCAAAGAGAAAAATAGCACTTGGGTGTTTGTCAGGTGCATTGTTTTCTAAGAGCTTTACACTTAAAACTATGCATGTGTGTGGAGTTAAGTTAAGTAGGTTGCTGCTAGTCATTTCTCCACTGTCTCATAGGGTACATCTACACTGTAATAAGAAACCCGAGGCATGACTATAAAACCTGCGGGACTATAAAATGTCAGTGTAGACATTCGGGCTCTGTAGCTCACGGAGTAGCTGACTGTCCTGTTCCTTCCTTGAAGGGCTTACTATCAAAACAGATGAGACAGACACAGGGGTGGGAGAAGGAATAGAACACTCGGGCATTGTGAACAAAGTGATTGCAGCAAACAGCATGTTAGTGCCACGATTTCTGGGAGTGGGAGGGAGGGTTGAGTTACGCGGAGATTGGCTAAATGGAAAGAAAAGGGAAGGGAAAGGGAGTGAGGGGGACAAGGCCATGGAGAAGGGGGTAAGAGGGGTAGGTGTGAAGTGAAACTGTAAAAAAGTGGGAGGGAAGGGGAGGATTGGAGCAAACAGCCAATCAGCACAGGGCATATTACCAATTATATTATACATAAAAAACACACATAGAAATATTATCATTACCTGAAACAGATAGACATCTCCAAAAGAATTGCTGAGGCAAAACACGTTTTCCTTTTTGGGATGTTCAGGGACGGACTGCACTATGCTGTCTTCTGCAAACAGGGCATATCTGGGTGAATTGCTCTGTTCCGTGGAATTCCTCCCGTAAGTCTCATAAAACAGCAGAGTACAACCTTGGGGGGAAAAGAGAAACAAAGTGAGCTCTCAAAGCTCTCTTACACTACATGCTGTATGAATAAAGAATTAAGATGCAAGACACACTTTAATCACAGTGCATATCACTGCTGTTCACCACTGGAGTTTGAAAGAGAGATTACTAAACGAGGAGAAAGGCAAATATTAATGACTTGGTCAATAAGAAAGGAAAACTGATAACTAATAAACATGAAAAATGTTTTCTGAAAGACACAATCTTGGGCTGAAAAAATAATGACAGCTTAGTAAACTTAGAATGCCAGAATGCTAGAGCACATAGAAAGGCTGTTCAGCTGAAGAAGCTGTTGTGTTTACTTAATAATTTGTGGAGCCAGTTCTCTCTCACCCAGTCACCTGGGAAACCTTTATATTTGCTAAAGGGGATTAGCAGATGCTCTGAATTTTTTATCTTCAAATACTGTACAAAATGATTAAGCATCTCTGGAGATTAACTTTGATTCCCTGGTTTCTATCTGCAAGTTCTGCAGTAAGACACTGATCACTATCCAAATAACTTGGATGTTTTAAAGGATTTCCCTGTCTTTGACTGCATTCTCAGTTTCTCAGATGGAATGACATGCCAGATAGCAGATTGCTAAATCTGCATCCTGGAACTAAAACTCAGTAACTAAGATGACAAATCATATGTATAACAAAGAGAAGGTTCAGGGGTGACCTGATCACAGTCTGTAAGTACTTACATTGTGAAGAGAAATTTGATAATAGAGAGGTCTTCAGTCTAGCAGACAAAAGGTATAATAAGATCCAATGGCTGGAAGTTGAAGCTAGATAAATTCAGACTATAAATAAGGTGCACATTTTTAACAGTCAGGGTAATTAAACATGGGAACTATTTTCCAAGAATTATGGTGGATTATCCATCACTGGCAATTTTAAATCAAACTTCGATGTTTGTTCATAAAGATATGCTCTAATTTAAACAAGAATTAATTTAGGGAAGTCTATGGCCTGTGTTATACAGGAGGTGAGAACAGATTATCACAATGGTCCCTTCTGGCTTTTTAATCTATGAATACATATCTGTCCTGAACTATAGAAATGAACAGTGAAGGGTTTCAAACTGATCCAAACAAGGATTAACATTCTATCTTTTCCCACTGTTTTTAAATTAAGAGGCACTGCAATGCAGTTTAGGGCCAAAATTTAGATTTTGCTATAAAGAGGTGATTTTGAGAATTGTGGTGTGTGTGTGCATGTGCGTGCACATGCGAATGCATATGGTGTGTGTGATGAGGATGTCATACAACCTAATACAAATAGAAATGTTTTGGTTTTACACATTTTTTTTAAAAAGGAATTGAAAATAGATGTCCTCTGTCACTTTTAATGTTCGCCTGACCAGTGTCGGAAATCCAAAACCACAGTGTTCTAGTTCATGAGAATTGGAGGTGCAACCTAGGTCACTAAGTTCAGATGTAAAACCAGATCCAGATCCAAACTTCCTCAAAGTTCAGGGTTGTTTGGATTCTGCTCTCCAATTTAGCCCATTATAGCAATTGTGCATGCTGGCACTTAAGGATTTATGGGGTTTGGAGCCAATCTTCTGGTTGTGACCCATTTCTATTGAGAATTAAGAGAAACGAAAGTGAATCTGACCAGTCTCATTTCATTCTCTAGCGTGAATTAAATGTAAACGGTAAATTCAGAAATTAGCACCCAGATGGCCTGACTGCTGGGCAGATACTCAGAGTAAAAAATCCTCTGCCTAATGTACCCCACTGAGGGCACTCTGGTCCAACAGTTGGACACAGACATTTATGTGCCCTTCCCTACCTACCCACACACATCCAGGATGTCTGTTTGCCCAGTGTAGCTGCAGCTTTGTCCCAAGCCTGCCTATGCTCTGGTTCCCCATACAGTAGAGCCACACTGAGGGCTCTGTGCAGATGCAGTGACATGGGCATGATTTGCTCTGAACAGCATGGTAAATAATAGGCCTGGCACCTAGCGTAGTCGCTTATAGCTCTTCAGAGTGGGCAAAGCAGTACCAAATCCAAATTCCCCACTTACATACATCAGCGGCAGCATTTTACAGTCACCAGGCACACACACACTTTGCATAGATATAAATGACCACACAAAATGCAAGGCAGGGGAGAACTGGGCCAGAGACGTTTAGAATTCAAGCCTAATGTTAATGGATTAGTGCTTTGTTCTCATATATATTTCCCAGTTTTCCTCCGTTAGAGAGCACTGTACCATCTCACAGTATTTTTGATTTATCTGGATTTACTGTTCGTTTATAAAAAGTACAAATTAAATTCTTTTAAAATTCTTTTTAACACACCCCTAAGATGTTAGAAGACAATAAGGATATTTTAATACATATTTTTATCCTGATAGTTTTCCTTTAACATTAGTTTTTCAGAGGAGCAGGGCATGTTTTAAGAGTTGAGCCAAGTAACAGCAGAGCTGTGATCATTATAAATACACAGGTCCACACATTCTCTCTATTCCTGATGCCTCACTAGAACGGATTATGGTCTAAGTGTTTTGATCAATGCTTGTACTGAGAGGGAATTGGTGGGAAAGCCATTTCCCTTGTTTAAATAAATTAATTAGAAGGACAGATGGAAAGGACAGTTCCCCTTGTTAAAGGTTTACTATACAAGCTCAAGTCTTGACAGCACAACAAGTATACTGGAGGCTTGAGGACACTGATAAACCCAAGTCTGGCAGGTAACCAGAAAGTTATAAGCCTTCTGCATATTTATTACTAAACAGAATGCAGAGAAACATGCTGTTCTCCATTCACATACGTGTCTATTTTTAAAAAGCATTACAAATATCTTGGATATTTAAATTTCAAGAACAAATTAACCCAAGATTTGATCAAAATCTACACAAGGAGTTCTGAGGCAAGTTTCTTAATCTTGATATAGTAATGCTAAAGACAGACAGACAGAAAGAAAGAAAGGTCTTGAAATCCACACAGACAAGTTTATTTTGGTAACAGAAATCTTTACAAGACAAGTAAGGTGTGTGATCAAGGTAATGAAGGAATGTATATTTATGAACAACTAACAAAGACAAAAAGATCCAGCACCAGGAAGGTAACTGTAACACTAAGCTGATGTGAAAAGCATTCAAAATACACTTGTTTTGTGTGAGTCCTAGTACTGTAACATATTTATTGTAAGGTGTCTTGTGGATGCTTTAAGAAATCTCACAAAAAACAGATTAAACTCATATTTGCACTTAAGAGCCTAAACAAAGGTGAGGAAAGGGCGGTATTCAGACAGTGCCTTTTCTCTTTACATATACTGTTTGCAGGCATGACTCATTTTACTGCCTCAGTCTAGTGATAAAGAGAGGCGATTTAACCTGTTAATTAAGTCTGACTGCATTTTGGTTGCTTAATGACAGATCTCAGACTTATTGCACAGAATTACTGTATTTTTTTCTTTCCTGCTAGTTTACCGTGTATTAGTCGACATTTTGGATATTGCCACTACTTACAGCACAGCATTTTCTCTTCTTCAGGTCTAGACCCAGGAATGAGTCAGGTAATAACTTAGAGGAGTAAAACCTGTGGGAAGGTTATTATTTTCTCTCCCCCAATCTCAAATATGCTAGGAAACTATTTACTTTGACTATTTCCTTACTTATTAATTTAGCATTATATTTACTAAAAGGCAATTCCATAAAATTTAAGGAAATCACCTGTTAAGTTCCTCTTCCTCCCCACAAAAAATTATATGTTGCTTTTCCTCCACATATTCATTGACACCCATCCGCAGACAGAAACACGCCTACCTCCTCCATTACACTCTGTGGCAAATGTGTAACCTTAGCTCCGACACAACTGTCACCCACCAGCCCACAAACAGCTTTTTGTTCCTCCCCAACAGAATGGCTCCACGCTCTGCTGTTTCATGGCAAGAGAAGCAGGGGGAAGAGGAGTGGGGAGGAGTGTAAAGGGCAGAAATGATGTGGGACAGCAGGGGCTGGACAGGAATCGATGGGATGTGAGGTGCCACAGGAGAGAAGACAGCAGTGGACATGGGGCCATGGCTGGATTGAGGACTACCAGGGTGCTGGGGAGAGAGGGAATCCAGTGCCTCTGTGTTGAGACTGAGGTGCTAGAAGGGCTTCCTCCGCCACTACTGCCATAGCCCCCTCAGCACAGAAGGCAGCAGCACTATGCGATGCCCTTTACATGTCAGTGCCTCAGCACGGAGGGTGCAGTTGAACTGAGGGGGGCTGAACTGATGGTGAGGGCAAGATTAATTGCTGGGAAGGGACAGGCAGATGTGGGAGAGTCCTGCATCAGGGGCACAAAATCACCTTACCCAACACATTTGAGAAAGTGGGCAACACTATCTCACACACACACTGAGGATGGACAGGGGAAGTTTAACAAATCAAAAGACAGCCTGAAAAATCACAATTTATATATTTAAAATCAGGACTGTTTGGGCCAGTCTTGTGATTTTTGACCCAGGGTCCCCTGGCAGGAGACTGAAACCTTCATCTTCTCCAGCCCCTGCTAGGCACCTGCCCAAGAATCTCTAGTCTGAGCAGTTCTCCACAGACAGTTCCCTACCCCTTCAAAGATCTCCCATCCTCCTTTTTATTGGTACCAGTTGCCTTCCCTTTATCCTCGATCAGGGCCAAATCCCCACCTACCTTGTCATAGGGGAACTGGGACCATTTCCCTTAAAAAGACTATCACCCTGTGACAGGCCCATGATTCTTTTTAACTGCCAAATTATCACAGGCATACTCTAAATTCACACACCCAATTTCGCATAAATATGTACATCAGAAAGCTGGATAGGTAATTTCCCAATTTCAGTATCAAATGCAGGGCTGCCAACCCAAAGCTGAAAGAAGGCCCACATTTGGGAAAGTACTTAAGCACATGCCTGTTTTGGGTGCTTAGAGTTAGGCATGGATTTCAGTATCTTCCTAAATTAGGTCTTCAGAGGCTGAGTTTCAGTCCAAATCATTACCTAGGTTTTTTAACCAAAAACAAAAAACAAATATAGACTGCCAAACAATGGATAGCACCTGTGTTGGCAGGTTAAAAGAGTTTAACAATGATTTACCTTTGAGTGTTATCCAATATTGCTTCCACTTTCTCCGTGCAACCAGCTCAAGCTTTTTCTCCTTCTGTAGAGTTACCAGAGGCTTGAAAAAGAGCCACCCTGCTTTGCGCACAACTCCTTGTTCTTTCTCATACAGTAAATCCAGTTGCTCTAAGGAACTGAGTGATTCACTGCTGGAGTCTTCGGTTTCTGTTGATGTGTCCGTATTCTCAACATTAGTCCTGCTCATGTCCAGCTCCCGCATGAAATTTTCATAAATGTTCTGCCTCAGTGCATCACTGCTGATTGCATTAGTGGATTCGCTTCTCTGGGACAAAATGTGGCCAGAGCCAGGTGACCACAGTAAACTAGACAGCTGTGAAGGTGCCAGAGAGTCCGTAGTGAGATTATCAATTCTGTTGTCGAAGTATTCACTCAGATCTTTGGGTTTTGGCTCCTGTAAATAATGAAATTGCAAGTAATCTACGGTGAAGAGGCATGTCTTGTTTGTGTCATGTTTCTTCACTGTTAACTCCATCAAAGTGTGCCGGTTTTCACTATGAGGATACATTAACAATCTTTGCTACTCTCTCATGGATTGTTCATGTAATTTATATGCCTGAGACCCATCTAATACAGATAATTGCCAAACCAGCAGTGTTTGCTGACCAACAGGCCTCGAAGAAATCTCCAAACTCATTGATAATTGCTGTAACCTTTATTTCCAACAGCCTGGTGAGCACTGTGAATGGAACCACATACCCCTGACAACTGCGAATTAGCCATGGTCTACACTTACCTGGAAATTCGGCGGCAGTTGACGGGAGTTACGCAAGCTACGCAGAGTATCTTGCGTTAACTCCCGTCGACTGCTGTGCTTCTCTTCTGCGCGCCGTCTTCACTGCACTGCGTTGACGGGAACTGTATTCCCGTCGACGCAGCGCTACGCTACTTGAGGGGGTGGTTTACCAGCGTCGACTTCCTGATCGATTGAGCGGGTTTACACTAACCGCTCAATCGATCCAGAAAGATCAATCTGACGGCGGCGACTTTGCAGCCGGCAGTATAGACATATAATTAATCTTGTTTTCCTGAGTATTGTGAAATGGACACTGTCTTTTACACCTCTACCTCCCTATAACAGTAACAATGACAAGACTAGTTTCATTCATAACAGGGGTTTTATATTGGGGTAAAATTAAATTCAGTCTAGGTGGCAAGGTTTCAACATCTGATCATTTAAAAACTTAAGAACTTCAGATTAACAGATGTAAATTAATTACCTTAATGGAACGAGGCTGACTTTGGCTCCTGAGGATCTGACCTTTTTTAATTTCTATTATTATGACGTGTAATTGACCAATGAAGAAAAATGTCAGAGTCTGAAATTTGAAATATTTTTAAACCTGTTAAATTCATGACTATCTGCCAAGAAAAGGTGCTCAGCTTTGTTTCAAAACTAAGAGAAAGAGTGTTGGATGATTTGCATGAACCCAGGTTTGAAAATGCAGTGGTGCCTATTTTTTCTAAAGGTTGTAGACATTGCTATTGCAGATCTGGACCTCATGGCCTGACTCAGCAAGGTGTGGCATGCCTTCAACTCCCATTGACTTCGATGGGCACTCAGGCTTGTTAGTATTTCACAAGGTGGGGCTCTACAAGCTAAATTCCACGGTCAAGGAGAACCATTCCACTGATCTGATGGGAGGACTTATCTCCCACCCAACTGTATTTTACTGACATTCTTAAAAAATACACTGTGCTTAAAGAATAAGCATGAGAGAAACTATAAACTGCCTTCTGTATGGAAAAAAAACCTGACAAATGTTACTTGCAAATACCCAGGGGCTGTACATAGCTCAACCAGAAGCACGACTATTACCCACTAAAATGTTTTTTTTTTTTCAAGTTTACACTGCTTCTATAGTGATATTTATTTGCACTCTGACTTCTACATATGGGTAAAGTAAACAAACACTGATCTCCTGTGAACTAGTCACGCCAGAAGCTTTGAAAGCAACTGCATTTTTTCCCCCACTTCCTAGATGGTGCTCATCAAAAATGTACTGGAAGAAGCTGTGCCTTATTTTGATAGCATGATGACCTGCAACATAAAGCCAAGAGCAACAGTGAGATCCCGTTGCAGATGTCACAAGAAAGGTCACTTTTCAGCAAGAAGGCTGCTGCGAGCAGTAGGCTTAGAAATGCCAAATTTAATGTAAAGATATGTTCCAAGCCAGTACATTTAAGTTTGAACTTGGAAGAGACTCTTCTAACATCTAGATCTTTTAGACTACTGTGCTCAGCAAAACAGGTGCAGCTTTTCTATAAGAGTATATGGTCTTAGCATCTCACTGGTCTTTATCATTTCAGCGAAGCTTACCACTGACTTTTAGTCAGTGCTCTGGGACTAAGCCCTAATCAACAACACAACACACATTGGTCCATTTGGCACATTCCTCAGTATGGGACAGTAAGAAGCCAGCCTGGCTCAGAAGGAGCATTTATTCGGGGATAAATCACTCCATTGAAGTCAACTGAGTTATGCCAGTATAAAATGGCATGAGATCAGAATCAAGTTCAGTGTCTGAAGTTCACTATATGTACTCTATGCAGATGGAGGCAGGAATAATCCTAACCTCTAATGAAAATGAAAGGGAATGAATATCCTAATATGCAGATTTGGGTGAGAGTTGGATTTGTATTATTTGGATAGTTGAAACTATTTGGAGTTAGAAAAAAATGGCAATGGATATAACAGGTTTAAGGTGTGAGCTATAGTGAGCAAGGGAGAGAAGACAGCAACATTCTCACAAGTGCAAGTGGAAATGCGAGAAAAGATTTTTTAAAATATATTATGCATGTGCATGCAAAACGATTGTATCTCATTGATCACACAACTGCTGGCCTGACTCCAGGCACTGACTAGCTGCAATTCTCTCACGAAATGGGAATTTTCCTGTACCCTTTCTTTAATCCAGTGTTGGCATGGCCACATGCTGAAACACTGACATTTGAATACTTCCTGATTGGTTTTGAAGGGCCATCAGCTTCCTACACAAAGGCCAAGTTTCACTTTATTATATATATTATTATTAGGTTTGCAAATCACTAATAGAGCCTTGTTTGGTTTAGTGCCAGCCATGCAACTAATTGATTACAAACACCATTACAAGTTGGCATACAGGGACTCAATGTGCCCCAAATCAATACCACTTATAGAACTTTTGTCTCTCCAGGAATCCATCTACCCTACAACTGTAACCATGTGACATCAGAGCTGTCCCTGATCCAGTTACAATGTGCTTAAAATTGGTAAAGTGGAAAGGACCCAGCCAAGCCCACCAACTGAGCTACACCCATGGACAAGTTGCTACACGTTTTAGCCTGTGGTTGCTGGAATCCTTGTCTCAAAGACAGTGGCTCTCTGTTACTCAAGACCTACATTTTCAAAGCAAGATACCGTAATCAGGGTTGGGGTTGCTTTTCTCTCACCAGCATCAGAGCCTGGTTTGATACAGTCTCACCAGCAACATTTCCCGGCTGTTGGGGAAGTCAGGCCATGTCTACACTAGAGACCTTACAGCAGCACAGCTGTACCGCTGCAGCCACACCACTGTAAGGTCTCCTATGTAGCCGCTCTATGTCAATGGAAGAGAGCTCTCCCACTAACTTAATTAACACCGTCTCCCCCATCAAGTAGTGGTAGCTTTGTCAACAGGAGAGAGTCTTCCACCAACATAGCGCTGTCCACATGGTCAGTTTTATCAGTGAAACTTATGTTGATTAGGGGTGTGTTTTTTCACACTCCTAGCCGATAAAAAGGTTTTACAGACAAAAGTGCTAGCGTAGACAAAGCCTCATTGAGTCTCTGTACTATGTATATATGGCTGGTGCAAAATAGTCACTAATTCCTTATCACATACCATTCTGAAAATGTTGTAATTAACCAATGAATGACAAAAGGGCTATATTGCAGAGACCATATTTAGAGCCTGATATGGACTTTTACAAAATCTAAATATTCAGTGCAGTTTATATCAGTGAAGAAACCTGGGGTAAAAAGCTAAAGCACTTTTTATTGATTTAGTTTTTTCCTGTTTTCTAATTGACAGCTGAGTGCAAACGTAAAGTTTGAAGAAACTTAAAGGCTCCAGAATAACAACTCACAAAAAGTCTGAAGTACAGTAGAACCTCAGAATTACAAAAATCTCAGGAATGGAGGCTGTTCATAACTCTGAAACATGCATAACTCTGAAAAAAACGTTATGGTTATTCTTTCAGAAGTTTACAACTGAACACTGACTTAATACAGTTTTAAAACTTTATTATTCAGAAGAAACATGCTGCTTTTAACTGTCTTACTTTAAGTGAAGCAAGCACAAAAACAGTTTCCTTACCATGTCAAATCTTTTTTTAACTTTCCTTTATTTTTAGTAGTTCACATTTAACATGGTACTGTACTGTATTTGCTTTTTTTTTTTTTTTTTCGTCTCTGCTGCTGCCTGATTGTGTACTTCCAGTTCCAACTGAGGTGTGTGTTTGACTGGTCAGTTCATAACTCTGGTGTTTGTAATTCTGAGGTTCTGCTGTAAGGTAATGAACCAATTTAGCAGCCTTCAATTTCCCAGAGCCAAATTCTGTGGCCCTCAGTTTGAATTTATACAGGCGAACCTCAAATTAACCTAATTTCTTGGCGCAGACTGGCCCTTAAAATTTGATGCTGTGCCTTGAAGTCAGTGTGGCTCACACTGGTTGTGGTGTGGTCTATATGGAGTGAGGAGGAGCTCCAGGAAGATTATATGTCAAGAGAGCACAGTGCCTGCCAAATGTCCCCAGCACACTAGGAAAGCACAGTTGTTGCATCAATCCCTTAGTCTAGGAGCAGTGCGTGATCTCCTACTCAGCTAGATAGTCTGCTGGACGGTACAAAGAGTTACAGGTACATTGCTCTGCCTCCTCCTTGTTCACCTTTGTGGTGGCTCACACCCCCACAGTGCTAGAAGGGAGCAGTACCTGAACTCAGAAGAGCACAGAGAGCGCAGCCCTTTCATGAGAGGCGCTATGGGAGTGAGGGAAGTTTCTGCACTCCCCACTTGTGCATTTGTACCAGGCCAGGCACAGTCTGGCTCTTACAAAGCTGATTCTGGGACCTAGAGCAGGAGACGGGAATTTCAGTCTTGATCATGGGTATCCTCAGTTTCCACTGATGGGATTAGCTTTACATTGTGATAAAGAGCCCACCCACTAGCTAACCAGATGGCACTTCAGCTTTTCTACCCAGAGAATTATGGCTCATACACAGGAAGAAGGCAGCTAGATAATAACATTTCCATAAAACTACAGGTTTAACCAGAAGCCCCCCTGTCTACAGTTGAATTTGGAGATATGACTCGGTTGTCCTTTCCTAATCTGAGAGGGATGATAGTTAACACTAGTGATGGAAGGGAAACATTTACAAAGGTATTTATAACACACACTTTCCTGTGTTTAAGGATTTGTTTTACTGCACTTTTCATATTATTTTTATAGGTATTTTCAGATCTACCAATCACATTTTGATCAACAGGACCAGATCTCTCTTTGCTTTAACACTGAAATTATTTTAAAAGCTCCAGTTCATCTCATGAAAAATCCAGTGACTAGAAAATCTATTCACTGATGTATTTGCTTTCATAAATGACAATTAGAGATGGCTGGAAAAACAGAAGAAAGGGGAATTTTTTTTTCTTTAAATCCCTTTTTTGTTGAAATTTTGGAATTTTCCAACTGACTCTAGTATCATTTTTGTCCAAATTTCATAAATTACGAAGGGGACATCAATGATTGATTAGTCTTTTGGGAAAAAAACAAATAAAGCATAGGCGTTACACTAATGGAAGGTGTCAACAAATCAGCTTTCAGCACTAGACTCTGGGATGAGTTTTTTTACATACCTGCAGCTTTCTTTTCTTCCTTGAGAGGCTTCCTGTCCAGTCACTGATGCGACGCATTCTGTTTTTTAATGTGTCCTTCTTGGAGGCATCATCGCTGAGGGGTTTGGATTTTCTACATGGGAGGGTATAAGAAGAGTACTGGGCGGGGCCTCTGTGTTCTACCCTAGAGGGGACATCAATGTCTGAGGCAAAAGAAACCCGGTTGCTTAAGCTGCCATGAGTACCAATGTATTCATCAGACAGCCGAATAGCTGGGGGTGGGCTGCTTTCTAAATTTGCATTCTTGTATAGATCACGGAGGGAGGAAAGAGATGAGCTTTGGTTGAAGGATTTTTTGCTGTCGTTTGCGGGAAAACTGGCATGAATACTTGTATCTGGAGTGCTCCTGGTCAGGTATGAGCCATCCAGCTCACGGATATCCCCATGGTTGCCCCAGGGAGAGTCATACCATGAAGACTCTGAGCTTAGGGAGCTCCCTTTACTGGATCTAAGTCTTGAGTCAGTGGGAGATAGGTGATGGCTGGAAGTGTAGTCCGTACTGGAGTTCCTCCTCACTTCAAGCCGATCATTAGATTTGGATTCTAATGTAGGTGAGTACCTCAACAACTGGACGGGGCCATTGGATTCCTCTGTAGAGACCTTGCTGTTGCTACTGTTGTGAAACTCAACCCTTAAACAGCCATCCAGCTTCCCCAGTGTTTTAATGAGAACTTTTGGGCTCCTCCTGTCCTCTGACGGTGGGGTTGATGCTAGGCTCTCATTCTTTCCATAGCAATTTAAAATGTCTCCATTGCATTCCCTGGAGGCAACATGATTACTGGCAGCTTCAAGGCCAATATAGTGGAAACCATTCTCAGGCAAAAATGCCGCATTGCTTCCTTGGCAGTAGTTCCCTGAGGCATTTGTCCTGTGTTTGGCATGGATACTGCTTTTAGGGGCCTTCGCCACTGCGTCACTGAGTCTCGGTGAATAAGGCTGGTGACTCTTGAAGTGGGAGAGGCAGCTTCTGGCTAGTGATTTGGATTTGTAGCTAGTGCCACTGCTGCTGTGTCCCCATCCATGCAAGGAGCAAGACTTCTCATCATTAGCATGAATGCTGCGAATTTTCAGAGAACAAGGCTTCTGCTTGGCACCAGATGCAGCATTTGTATGATTTTTTGATCCATGAAGACTATACTGGCTTTCTGAATTCCCCATTTTCCACTAAATTAAGAAAAGTTTCATTAGTATCAAGGGCCAACAGATGTAGAGCTAAGATTAATTGGGCACAGTTACACTCTAAACAGGAAACAACATTTTTCATTGTATGAAACAACTTTGTCAAAGCTCATTATTTGTGTGGATTGTTACCCTGCTATAAAGCTACTAAATGCTGGTGTCTAACCCCACTGAAACCATCTCAACACCTTCCTCCTCCCACATCCCTGCCAACATCTTCTTCTTCTAACTTGGAAAACGTTTGACTCCCAAGAACAATTGTATAATGAAAGGGAAACAAGAGGATAATCACTACTTAGATGTACAGTGAACTGTACTTTCAGAAAACCCCTTCTGCCGGGAGACATGCACTCTGCAGTTTCAGCTTGTCTAGTTTCCGTGCAACAAAATGTTCCTTCAATACATTGTTCAGTAACCCCTATTCAAGTTTAAAAAGAGCCGATCTGGGGGAAAAGGGACTTGGTTTTTTTTATCCTTCATTTCAATACAAAGCTGCACCATGTTTGTTCAGCACACAGAAGTTTGGAAGTTCACTTAGTGAAAAGCACTTCAGCAATCCTTGCTCACATAAAGCAGTCTTTACAAAAGTAGTTCAATTGCTAGTGTGAGAAGGTTTTACTATCTGCCCACATGTAAGTGCACTTGAAAATAAAAAGCCCAAGTCTGCTGCACTTACTTGGGTTCAAACTCCATTGGCTGCAATGTACATGCAAATGACAGTAAAGAATGTTTTTAAAAGATACAAAATAAGTCATTCTAAACTGTATTTTCAGTGTTGATGTAGTAACTGGTGCTTTTCCTCATGCTAATTTTCAGACTGTTGGACTGGGCAAAGCTTTTGCAGCCTCCTTACAAGGGTCTCAGAATTAACCCATTGTGGAAATAGATCAACCTTTTTTTTTTTTTTTTTTAAACATTTACATTTCTTTTAAAATCCTGCCTACTCTGCCCCATTCATTTTTCATTAAGATTTTTGGTATAGAGTTAGTATGAAATAGAAACAGGAATACCTTTAGAATCACCGTTAAATGTGGGTGAAATTAGCAATCAGCATATTTTGCATTGTCTTTATAGCTAGTCGCCATGCTTTCCAAACACGGGATGGCGTTCCATGCAAACTTTCTGGAAAATACAAACAAGGGAAAAAAAACCTCAGTCAAATATGTATACATATCCTTTACCTCTGCTATCAGATAAATCAACATAAAAATAAGACAGAATACAGAAATGGAGAAAAGAAAATTGATTAAGAGTCTTTATATTTCAGCTACATATTCTTATACACTCTGTTAGCTGGTGTGAAAATACTGCAAAACCTAATATTTGGGGTAGTTTTTTATTTTCTAATTCTTTCTTACTCCACTCTCAATGATGAATGATCCAGTACTCTGCATTTTGCTTTGGTAACATCAATTAAAATTCACCAGGCGGTGCAAGTATCCATTACAATTTGGACCACGTATACTGACCTGATCGGAGCAATTTTTTTGTGCTCATTTACTCTTGTCATGGCTGAATTCCAACCATGACCCCAGAGGTGAAAGGCTACTGGGTAATTCACTCTGCCAACCAGCCAGGAGACTTTCTCTTAAAGTTTATTCTGATTTTAAATTAATCTGCCAGTAAAACAACAAAAAGGCAGCATCAGACTCTGCACACACCAAAAGATAACAAGACAAAAGCTGCTATTGAGAGGCTGAATACATCAGCTGTTCACATAGCACACAAAGGTTGTAATTCAAAACAACAGGATAGGATCTGAACTTCACAAAACTCAACAGTAGGATACTGACTGAAAATGCTCACTAGAAGAAATGCATCACTGGAGAGTAAGTTTTGGGAAAAATGTATTAGAACAGCAGCTTAATGGATATGCTGTTAACCAAAATTCATCGCCCTCCCACAAATAAACTTGGTGGACAGTTTACAAGTAATCAGTGAAGAGTCCAAAAGACTATGACATTTTCAAAGGAAAGTCTATCCCAACTGCACAAAAACAAAAAATATATTGAAAGATTTAGCTTCTTTAAAAAAAAAATGTGGATGATTGTATGTCTCTCTGTAACATATTAAGAACCACACAGGTAACTAAAGGAACTAATCAGCAAGCTATGTATTTGGCTAACCTTTAGGTTACATAAGTTAAAGGTTACAAACTAGCATTAGAAACCATACTGCCCTAGATAAAGATCAGCAAACAAATGTCTTAGAGAGTATATACTTTTTTGACTTTGCTCTGCAGTGACTACACACCTCAGTACACAAAGCCATGGGCATTTTCACCAAGCCATTTGTTAAAGACTTTCACTAAATGTAGGGACTTGAACACATCTTTATTTGATACATTTTTAATAATAAGGAATTATTTAGATATTTATGCATCCCCTTATCTTGTATGACCAACTGCCTATGCCTAGAAAAGTATCAATTACATAAAGCAACTTTAATAATGGATTTAACAACAGAAGGAGGAAAAACCCCTAAGTTCAAGATGAGGAAGAAACCAACTTAAATAGAAAAAAAATACATAAACTTGGTCAGGTTCCCAGTTACTCAGTCAATGCAAATCTTCAGTAAACCTGCATTCATCATTCCAATAGGAGCAGATTACAAATTAGGGAGTTTATATTCAGAACCTACATACAAGAGCGTAAACTGCATTTGCTCGGAGACTGTGAGGGGCTTATTTCTATTCATAAGGGGACACTGAACCCAATTTATCTAAAGAAGCAGGCAAAGCGACCATCTGGTCTCCATAAGTGTGCACTGGACGGGTAATCCTTTTAACAGAGTAGGTAGTGAGCAAGCTGCTGTTAAGGACCTCAAAAGATAGACATCAATTCTTTAAGGCTTGAGCCACTGGTACAACTTCCATTGTACATATCTGATACCATGCATATATTATATAATGGGTAAAGGAATACATTTATCTAAGGTACAATGTCTGTAAAATAGGGTCTCAGTCAGTCTAGGAGACTGGTTAAAAGTACAGCAAAACAGCCACAGAAATAGTGACAAAGGATTTTTCTCAGCGCTTCGGGATTTTAGAAGGCCACGACATTCTAAACATTCAAACCAGTGTAATAATAAATCATGACGTCTGCAAGACTACCCGGCAATCACCACCCTCAAAATTAGCCGGAGTCATTGTTACTTTCCTCACATTTGTATAGAGATTTTCCTTCAACAACCTACAATATGGGTGAGTTTGGGGAATCAGTCTGGTGTCAAATCCAGGATGACTCTGGTGCATGGGAAACAGGACAAGTTCCAGTTTCTTTGATTCTGAGATGGCACATATTTTAAATCTCCTTAATTGTGGAAGAGATGGAAATTGAAACATAAAGGACTGACCTCAGCTACATCTAAAGAATTAAAAAAAAATGTCACTGCATCTTTTTATCCCAGATTAAGAGATGAATTCTCCCATCAATTTGGAGGGATGGCTGTATGGATACCTCACATAAATAAAATCAGCTTCTATTAATGTGTTCTGTTATTATAACCAGTGTATTCATAAAGTGGCTCACCTCACTTAAGGATGATAAAAAAAAAAAATGCATTTGCTTCCAATCGTACAGGCATTCCAATGAAAAGGAGTTTTTAGCCTAGGTGCTCCATGACACATTTAAAAAAATGCAAGTATAGAAAAAGACTGCTCCAGGAACTCCCTCACACCCAATAATTAACATCAGTCAGAATCCAACAGCTAAAAACATTTACCCATGATTATGATCTTCCTTAGAAAGTCCTCCCAGTCTCTCTCAGCTCAAGAACACAAACATGCATTGTAGCATGCTCTGAAAGATAGACCAATTAGGTCTATTTCAGACTGGGGGGTTGGGAGGGGGAGTGAAATCCTGAACTGAGGATCCCTCCGGGACAATGGCCTGCCAGCTGCACCCCTTCTCTTAAACCAATGGGGATACATCATAAGCACCTTCACTGACTGCCATTATTGCAGGACAGTGATTTGACAGCCTTATCAAATGATAGAAAAATGTCCTTGGGAATAAAAGGTACAAATGTATAGCCGCATATTTCAGCTTTACAGGAACTTTCCACGTTGATTATTAATCTCCAAGAATAGAAGTTTATAAAGGGGTAAACTCATTAGCATCCCATACTGTATGCAAAAGCAAAGACAAATTTTGTGTTTTCAAAATGTATAAGTGAAATAATAATATTTTGGTATTAAATTTGCTTATAAGAAATAACAATCCAAGAGAGCAGGAAGTTTTCATATATACACAATAAACTGCTTATTCTGTAGCCATTTGCAGCCAAGGAGCACAAAGATTCCTGTGGTGGTTTCACACATTTTCAGAGCCACACTATGTTGATTTCAGCACTGCCATCTCTCTTCTTACAATACAATGATACTGCCTAGGTTGAGACTTCCCTAAAATTAAAATGCAGGATGCTTCTCTATTCTATATTGTGCAGAACTATACCTGCAGACTCCAGATTGACAGAAAGTGCACAGGAAGATGTAAAAGGACTGAATACCCTTCAACCAAAGGCAGAATTATTCAGTAGCCACAGATCAAGTCTAAAGGGACAAGAGACTGTGGCAGGGTCGTCATGTGGCAATTTTGCAGATTTCTTTGGTAATGGTTGACCTCTTCAACTGTGAGGTTATTAGAGCACTACTAACATACATTCTAAGCAATGGTGAAAAAGGCATCTTCACACAGACATGAATCCATCTATTAAAGCTATTTTTATGCAATATTTAAAATGTCTTCATTCCTCTTGTTGGGTGCTAAGAGTGAAATTCACCCCTGTACAGGGCCAATATGAGGCCTATGCATCATTTAAGTTCCACGTAAGTCCAATTTTGTGATCTTATGTAGGTCTTGCATGCTTCAGAGGCCTGCTGCTGGTCCTTTGGGTGTGAGTGAATCCAACTCTAAAAGAACAAAATATCACCAGAAGGATGTTGAAACAAGCAGAGGGGAGGGATCTGGGTCCAGATAAAACTCCATCGCTATGAAACCATCAGAAATCAGATTTTTAGACTAATACAGCCTCCTTTGCAAACTAGACAAATCAACATAATTGTCACAGTATTGCCAATAACCATCAGAGCCAATGGCTTGAAAGGATGAAGCATTTTGGAGAAATGTACCAAAAATGTACTTACACGTTGGTTATATTGCCATTGCTCAGCTGCCGTGAAAAAGTAAACACATCATTGATCTTCTCCCCCCTTCCATGGCCCATTAGTTCAAAGTCTGAATTTAAGAGACCAAGAGAAAGAGCCTTGTTTAAGACTGACTGTAAAATACTAATGTATGTAAATAGATCATCTGTAAGAAGAAATTCAACAAGAGGTGCATGGGCAATCTAATCACATACACTGCATAAGTAACTGGGCAGTAGTAGCGTTCTAGGAAAAACTAAGTCAACCTATACAGAACAGATTTTCTGGCTTAGGATACATCAGAAAACCCCAAATAAAATTGGGCAGAAGACCAAAGGAAGATGTGGAGAATGTCAGACCAAGGCAAGCAAGATCACCTAGGAAAATGAGCAAGGAAAAGGCCTTGTTTTTCCATTCTCTACTGATGGCACTGAGATGAGAGCAGACATCAGATGACTGCTCTAATGAATCAACAAGGCATCCACTGTAGAGGCCTTTCGTTTAGAACAGTGGCTGCAAAATCTTGGTACCCTATGATTCTCTCTAGTAACAAACAAGTTTATATGCCAGTCCTCCACTGCCAGAACACATCACAGAGACATGATGGGTAAGAGTCCATTATTCTGAATATCATGGCCAGTACAAAAAAAACCCTATCTGATATACTGGTGTAGACAATGAGAAGCAAGAAGATGGAAAAAAAAATAAGTATAGAAGAAAATACACTGAGAGCCTAGGAAATCTCTGTTCAACTAGTACAAATACTGACCTCAGCTCCATTTTGTAGCGTTTATACAAAAGGTAGGAAATTGATCAAAGTGAGCCCACACTGACAGATGAATGTTGATTTCTTTAGATAAGTGCAGTAAAGTGAGTACACTCCCTAACCTTCCTTATGGAAGCACTTACCATACTTGGCATTGACCTCTGGTGGGAGACACTATGGCAAATGCTATTGATCTTTTCTCTTTTGTTTTTTCACTTGTTTGTTCTTTTTGTTTAAGTATTTGTTTATTTCTAAGATAAAATGATCTGACCCTTTGAGAGGAGTGAAGTGTACAATAAATGAGTCCCCAGAACTCACCAAAAGTAGCCTTCTGTCTTAGGCAACATCTACACAACTAGTTAAGAGGGGGTATTTTGAGCTCACATACATATACTCATGCTAACTCTAGGAGAACCAATATGAGTATATTTTGTAGCGTAGCTGTGGTAGCATGGACAAGGGCAATGGCAGCACAGCTTAGCTGCCCTGAATCCAAACCTGCCTAAACCCCATGTGTACTTATTTGGTACAACTAAGCCGGCTGCTCCCCATGCTACCACAGCTACACTACTACTTATGATCTCACTAACCCTCATTGAGCTAGCGCAAGTACGTGTATGCGAGGAGAATCACACCCCGAGCTCATACAGTATAGAAGGACTTAGAAGGACTTTCAGCTGTAGAATGTGACTGTAATATTCACTTTCAGGATAGGGAAGTTGAACTGGAAGAAGAAGAAGAAAAAAGATGTGGCGGTGCCAATGTCTTCACAAACATGGCTGGTCTGCTTGCATGTCAAATAAGGGCACCACAAGAAACTCTAGATTAGTGGTTTTCTGATTATGCAGAATCTCAAAGTATTTCAGAGTAATAAAAAATATCCCTCTCCCATAAGAAATTACCAGTTATTTTCTTTTGCTGCACTTATGTGGTTTGAAATGCTATGGCTTTGACTTGGACCAACTCTTCTCCCCTCTTTCTCTAGTTCAAGACAATTAATTTAAGAAAAGAAAATTCTTCTTTCAACAATTCAGCAATTCCTAATACATTTTCTTTTCAGCTTAAATCTTTTTTATACCCTTTTTTCCATAATGGTCAAAACATCATCAACTTTAGATGGTTTACAGCCTACCGAGTCTAACAAATGACCTGTATTTTTCTCTTAGCTGCTATACAGCTTATGGTTTGTGTAGGGGAAAATGAGTGATTTTCCTTTGTTAGTTCCACAGGAATACAGGATTAGAAGTATCTTGTTTATAAATCATCTTCTTCGTCCACTTTGGTTTGCAGCTTAATGTAAGAGTCACACAGACCGCCAGAAAGTAAGCTAGACTTCACTTTTTCATGCTGTACATGGATCTCTATATGAAATAAACCAAGGATGCGTGTTAATGTTACACTGTAGCTGAATTAAATACTGAGTTTCTTATTGGCAGCAATTTACAGTATTATTGAAAACTATTCATTTTGGTCACATGCTTTCACAAATCAGAAGCAGATTTTTGATTCCTGCAACTCCAATCACATTCCTTTGAAAAAATATACCATAATAATTGTACCATGGTATTCTTGGCAGAATATTTTGCATTTATATACCACTGTGTTCAAACAACGAACTAAAGCAACACACACACACACACACACACACACACACACACAAAAGAAAGATTATTTAGTCTTAAAAATCCCATTTGAAGCCAGAATCCATCTCAAACTTATGTATTTGAATCTTTTTAGAGCAGTGTCTCATTGAGTTAAAAAGAAAATTGTTCCATAGATCACAGATGAAAATAAAAGCAAAATATGACAACAGTTCTTCATAAAAAAGTAATCAGTAATTATCCAATTAATTATTCAGTATCAGCCAGATAAGTCTTTTAAACTGTTAATCATTGTACAGGCACTTCTAATTTTACATATAAATCAAAAAACAACAATCTCTCTTTTTGGTTTTACATATAAAGTCAGTACCAAAAAGTCAGCATCACTTTTCACATGTGTCATGTCAGAACTGAAGATACTATAACCAAGATGTGATTGTTTTCTTTTACTTAAATTAGTCTTCTGAGTCCAAGACCTGTGCAATTTAATTAAGTTATGTTTTACAGTGTTCACGTTAGAGCAGTATGGAAGACTGATTCAAACTTAAAGATCCTTATCTTATTACAAAAGGGACAAGACAATCTAACTCTCTGGAGACATAATTTTCTTCTGCAGAAAAAACGAAGTCCATCATTTGTAACTGTTATTGAAATGATGCACAGTCGCTAGTGTGCACATCCATTTATGTAATAGCCATTAAGCTTGACCCAAAAAAAATAAAAAATCAGGAGTGCCAGTTCAAATTTTGGCTAATGTAGTCGTAGTAGTTAAAGAGCTGATGTGGCCTCTCTCAGAGGGACTATTTCCTGCCCATGCAGGGGGATGAACTCAATGATCTGATGGTAGTTAGATGAAAAAAAAACCTATGTCCTAAGTGCATAGACCAGAATATAACATAGATTATTGTAGTGCCTTCAAGGTATTTCAAAGTATCTAGGAAATTAATGAGTTAGATCCCGGGAGCGCAAGGACTCTGTACCTGCAGGAATTGCAGATAAATTGAGCAAAGGTTTCTAAGAATTCATTTCTCAGATTGCCCCCTCCCTGTTTTCAGCTTATAATTTCTGGGCAGAGATGTGTGCAGCAACTGATGTTATGTTGCCATACATCCTGAGGAGGGTGTTCTTGTGGTTAAGGTTTTAAACTGGGAGCTGCGTTCAGTTTCTGGCTCTGACACAGACTTCTTGTGTGACCTTGAGTAAGTCAATCTATGCCTCACTTCCTTCACAGATATAAGGGCAATGGGGGGGAGGTGAGGGAGGGTATTCAAAAGTGCCTTAATGACTTAGGAGCACAAATGCCAGTGACTTTCAATGGGACTAGTGCTCTCAAGTCACCTAGGTGTTTTGGAAATCCCACCCAATAATATTTCTTTTCTCTCACCCTTTTGTCTGTCATGTCTATTTAGATTGTAAGTGTTTGGGGGCAGGGACTGTCTCTTAACATATGCACAAACAATACAACACAACTGGGCCCCAAATTCAGTTGGAACCTCTAGGCACTACTGAAATATAAACAATGTGGAAGAACCAGAAGAAGATGTCTAGCTACTTTGGATGCAGTCACAGTCAGCTAGTTAGCCATCTAAATACTCTCAACGGTGCTCACATGAAACTGTGGGTGCTGAAAAAGAGGGTTGGTTGAGAGAAAGGCCCCATTGCTTAGCAATAATTCTCCCACAAATTTGTACATGAGAACATCTTTTACTGAGAGAGGGAATGACAGATAGCATATCTATGTCTTCCTTAGTCTGTTAAAAAAAACTTTCACTTCCACTTGGACAATTAGTAGAGATGGTTAGGACCGCCAATTAGTATCTCATCTGTGGAACAGTAACAACCCTATTTGACTTAAACTCACACCCTCCTCCTCTAAAGGCAAGAGTGCTATCCACTGATACAGAGTTTACATGAGTACCCTGAGCTAACACAGGTCACCTTCTGGTAGCTTATTTATTTCATCTTCTTGTATGTACGTCCTGTGTGTCAGAATTAAAATTGGACCTCACTGAACTAGTCTGTTGTTTAAATAATGATGACGTTTAAGTGGTTGTGTGTAAATTTCAAAATTAACCACTCTAAAATGGAAATTTCATACTTCCTTCGGCAAATAATTTAAACGGATACCCTTAAGTACCAATCAGGTCTCAATATTTATTTATTTATTTTCCCTTTTCCATGGAATGCAGAAGAGCAATCCAAAAGACAATGGGGCCAAATCTCTGTGCCTCTGCTGCCACTTTACCCTGCTCTATCAGCATAAAAAAATGGAACTTTTTCCTCCAATATTTTAAATATATTTAATGCTAAGAAAGGCATCTTTTGGCCCATTATGATTTATATTTATTTACTGTAAATTACTGAAATTATGGGCCAGGATAGGAAGAATCAAAGAAAGAAATAAGAGATTGTCTGCATTAATCTTCATGGAGTAGGGCAGTCATTCTGACAATATAAACTACGAAAGCATACCGTATATATGAAGCTTTCCTCACCCACCCCCACCACAAAAACCCCCAAACAAACAAGAAAAAAAAACCACCACCACCTTTACAGCTGATCTGTAAGGTGATTTTGGTAGTGTCTAATTCATCAATTACAATTAAGTTCAACTGATCACAGATACGAAGAGTTCTGTGGAGGAAAACAATTCACATATACTGTGTGGTGTAGATGTTAACTAAAGAAAGCACAGTCTTTGGAAGACATCAAAGTAGTAGAGATACAAAAATTGTTCATTCTGCCCTGTGCCTTCAAGTTCAAAGGTCTCTTATCTCCCTCTATTTTTCTTTTAAATATTGTTCTTGTACCTGACAGATAGTTCTCTCCCACCCTCTTCTCAATTTCTACTACCCACCAGCCTTACCTTCACTAAAGCTCCTGCTTCAGCCTCTCTTCCTTAATGTGTCACAAAACCGTGCAGCATACACACAGACACTCCCTTCTTTCTGCCCCAGTAAGCCAGGAAACTGTGTCTAACACTTCAAAATGTTCAGCCGTTATGAGCTAAAAACAGATCCTGGGCTATGCTGGATGTATTTTTGTCTGTAAGCTACACACCCTCCTCATGTTCAATTTTTTCCATTGGTGGAACAGTATGATGCAGACTTAACCAGAAAGTGGTTTTCCATGGGCCGCTTGAAATGATTAGCCTGGACAGCCTTCCATAATGCCTCAAAGCCACCAGGGAATACTCTATGACTAGGCTGTTGTTTGACCCTGCATTCCAGAATTACCACGAAAGTTCCATAGGAAAGCTACTAGAAAGTTTGCTGAATAAAGGCTTACTTGCTTCAAGGTAGTCTCAGTGTCTTTTTAAAACTCACTAACAGCAACTAAACACCTAACATCCTTGTGTATGATGCCTTGGTAAACACACAACTCCCAAACCCACCGCTGGAATGTTATAGTCGTGAAAACCCCCTCAAAAATAATTTTATGATTTTACACAATAATGTCATGCACATCAGGCAAACCTGTGTTCTCGTTTGGTTTGGTTTTTAAAGCTGCACTGAGCTACTATAGCCTACAGGTTTAACTATTTGTTTCTAATACGTGAAGACAAAAAAAAATCTATTTTACGAAAATGACAATATTTAAAATTTCAAGCTTAAGGCTAGACTGCTAAATCTAGATTTAGACACATAGATAACAGCCTGATTTTCAGAGGGGCTGAGCAGCCACATCTATTGACTGCAATGGGAGCTATGGACGCCCAGCACATCTGAGAACCAAGCCACTTATTTAGATGCCTAAAAACAGATATAGAGGCCTATCTTTAAGCAGCGGAGTTCGACTATTTTGGCCAAAGTGCATGGTGGAAGATATGTTAAATCAGTAAGAATACTAAAGAAACATGCTAGAATAATTTTCATCTAGTTAAAGTGTATCAAGACTCTTAAAAATGAAACCAACAGCCATAGATACCAAACCGTGTTATCTATCCTGCATGCCAATGCAAGGAATATCGGTTTCACAAAATCAAATTTCCCTATTCAAAAGTTTACTTTAGGAAAATATCTCTCCATGTTGAAGAACAGTGTGCAGGATTTGAATGATAATTGCATTCTAAAGTGGATACGTTCAGCAGAACCCATAAATTTTTTTCCACCAATTTGCACACATTTTATTTTAGTGCACAGAGGAGACATATTTTAAAATAAATTTGTACAGGAACACAGGCATTACTATATCAGATCAGACCTGCGGTCCCTTGAGTCTAGTATCCTCTCTTATATAGCGGCCAGTTCCAGATGCTTAAGATGAAAGTGCAAGAAACTGTGCAGTTGACATTGCTGGAATTACCTGCCCTGGGTTTCTGTTTAACCATAAAAACAATTAATGGCTGGGTCCTGCACTGAACCATGAAGGTTAATACCTTCTAAACATGTTTATGCTATCAGATGCAACTACTGATATCTTCTCATTATCCATACAAAAGTCTAATCCTTTTCTGAATTCTACTGGCCATAAAGAAAATGTGTGGCAGTGAGTTCCACAGGTTTTTTTTTTTTTTTTTAAATAAGTACCAGAATGATGCACTAGTAACATGGCTAAGCTGCACCCACCTAACTGGCTAAGACATCTGTTACACTTTTGAAACTGGTGTGAGTTTTTTTCCCAACAGATTGCTTGAAAACGCTTTGAAATTACAATGTGTTTATGGTACAGTTTACTGGTCTATCTAAGCAAACTACTGAGTAGATTCACCAGACATACTTATCACAGCTTATGATGACCCTTACTTGGCTGTGCAAGTGGGGGAATAGCTGTGCAAGAAGACCCCCTCCTCCTATGTACTGCTAACCAAGGACTTCCTATACTAGCAGCCTCTCTGTTCTGGGGAGGGAAAGGATTTCTTCTACATGCTCCCTCCCCGCACAGGGAGCAAAGTATCAGAAAGGAGCCAAAGGGGGTTCCTGCGTTCCCTTCCCTTCCACACCAGCTTACAAAGCAGAGCTGACATGCCAGGGGAGCAATATACAATCATAACTATATATATGTTATAAATACAATATATAATAACTACTGCAAAGCCCGAGCACAGACAGATCTGCACACGCTAACTTTGTGAGACATTGTGTCTACCTGAGGCACAGTCTCTGCAGATGCTGATTCTTTGATAGGACTGTGTAAATGCTACAATCTAGCCCTGGTGTTAGTGTGCCAGATGGGGAAAGGTGCAAGGAGCATTCCCTATTAGGCATCAGTACAAAAGCCAGTCAGTCACAGTCCCTGCACTCGCCCCTAGCTACCCAAAAGGGGACAGGCAATCCTCTAGTAAAATCTCTTCTGCAATTCCCCAATGAGCAGTGGAGCTCCACACCATCCCAAGTGCAGGGCAAGTCTATATTGCTAGCTATGTGTCTTGCATACTTATATAGTCCCCATCACAATAGCCATGTGAGCACCTCACAATCTTTAATGTGTTTATCCTGACATCACCCCTGCGAGGTAGGGAAGTGTTACTGACACCATTTTACAGCTGCGGAGACAGAGAAACTAAGGGTATATCTATTTCCACTGCATGCTTCCCAGCTTGGGTAGACACACACACTAGCTGTGCTCGAGCTAGCACATTAAAAATAGCAGTGTAGCCACATGTAGTGGCTCGGGCTAACCACCCGAGTACGTACCCAGGAGGTACGGGTGGATTTGTACTCCGTTGGTTAGCCCAAATTGCTGCATGCGGGGAAACTGAGGCACAGATCAGTAAATGACTTGGCTAAGATCGAATAGGGAGTTTATTTTAATCCATAGCATTTGAACAAGTGGATAGAATGTTGGTTATTCTTCTTTAGTTTTAATGTTGTGGGCAGTTAGAGTTCTATACACAATCACTTCTTTAGGCAATGGAAATCCACTACCCAGGACATACAAAAATAAAGCCACATCTTCAGAACCCACGCTAGCCACTGTGACATATTCCCCTCAATCATACGTCAACTTACTACTATTTTATAGAAATAGAATTTAAATGTATACCAGGTGCCAGAACCACTCTTTTTTCTTTTTGAAAGATCAGTCCTACACTTCGTTTTCTCCAGTCTTCTCGTACCTCTCCAGTTTTCCATGCTCTTTCCAAAATATTTGTCAGTGCTATACAGTCAATTCATATGCAAATCCACCACTGCCCTAAGATGCTTTGGGGCCCCAATTCAGCAAAGTTCTTAAGCAAGTGCCAAACTTAAGCACATGAGCAATGTAGACAAGACATGCACAGGACTACTAAGGTACTTAAAATTAGGTATGTGGTTTATTACCTTGCTGAATCATGACCTAAATCCAGACCGGCTGCAACGTGTGCAGATTTTCCATGTATTCCTTTGAACTGCTTTTTATCAATATCTATTTCCTTATTGTATTCCTACAACTATTCCCACTTCAAGTACTGAAGTTCAAAGTAGGACATCAGGTTTCTCATATCAAAATCCTCCCATTGAGCTACCATGAAAATGTCCAAGGAGTGCAAGGCAAGGGCTGAAACTAAGCCTGACTGCTACAAAGAGATTACCTATTGCTAGTGACAAGGATTATTATAACTGAGTTTGGAAGGCTTGATGATTTCATGAGAGAGAAGTCTGAAGGATACAAAGTCTCTTACAAGGATCATTTGATTAGTAATAAGTGAGCACGTGGAATTCTCTTTGGTTTCTTTAGATGGTCCAAAGGAATTGGAACAAGCGGATGTGCTGGGAGGAACCAGTTTAGGCTCGCCAACACACAGAGAAAACTCAAACCATGTGACATCCCTGTAATCTATCACTATCAATTAAATCAGTGAAAACTTTCTCCTTCTCTACAAACTAATGTTCTGCCCCTGCAGCTATTACTATTTCCTAATCTAATTTCCCTATATGCTGTTAAGGAAGGGACGATCAAATTAATCTAACTGTTGCTTTCCTTAATTCTGAGTTAGAGGGTCCAGCAAGAAGACTAAACAATGAGCCTCATGTATTGGATCACAAAGAGCTTTCCTTCTTTGATGAGCTGCAAGGATCCAAATAAGCCACTCCAATATGAACAAGATAGGCTGGCTACTTGGCTAAGAAGTATACAAAGCAAAAGAGGTAGAGTAGGTGAGGAGGAAGTTAGCCTCAGCCAACATAAAGATGGATAACATCCTAAATGGCCAAGACTTTCCTACCCCAAAGAACACTACTCTCCCTGTGATATACTGCCACAGCTGAGATCAGTAGAGACACTTGAGCTAGGCTCCCCTCTCAGAATAACAGGGAAGAGTCTGGTCTGCTGGCAGGGCATTCACTGTAAAGTCCCTTTCCTTTGAAATACTCTTTCATCATGGACCAAAATAGCATGAATTGATGACCTTCAGGGCATGCTGCAAGCCATATCTCAGAAGAGCTGTGGAAGACATCAGGTGATGTTTAAAGTTTAAAGTAATATGGGAAATTTGCTTTATTTTGTGCTGTCAGGTTCTTTAGTACTGTTAGATGCATGGAGTCACTGTTTCTTTGATTTCATGTATTTTTTTCAGTAGGTTTCAAAAGCATCTAGAGTGGCTAGACTCTAAATAGTACCTCTTGTTACTCTCTTGTAAACCAATGCATGTGTCAGAGGCAGAATAAAAAATGGGAGATCATCTTGGAGAGAAAGTAGGATAATGGTGTAGTAGTTCTTAATCCTCGAGTCTGTGTGGATGATGACACCTGACAAGATAATCAAATGGTCTGAACTCAAGGATCAAATTGGGAAAAATAAGCATGGTGGTACTCTTCCAAGCTTCACCCATGTGAGTTGCCAACGTAGGATGCTGTTCTCAGTACACTGTACACGTCTGTGCCCTCCCTCCTTTCTTACATGATAAATTAAATATTTAAAATGCTCTCATTTAAACAGTCATCATTGCACATCCAAGTTAATACCTCACTGAGATGAATGGGGCAGTTCACACCTCTCAGAGCTATTGTTCTAGACTCTCTGCATACTCATCTCTGCATCAGTTAAACTTAGTTCACCTTTTTGAAGTTTTCCTCACAACTAGCTAGAAACTTACTTTTTTAAATGAAAGCTGAGATTCTCCAAAACAAGATAACAGCTGACAGAGGTGACAACACACCATACCACTGTGTACCATTCTAATCCGATCCTTTTCTGAGCTGGTGTCTATAAAGACACAGAAATAGCATTGATATGTCACGCTGATAATCACAGTATTTCACGGGTTTGCAAATTCTCTGATAGCACGGGACACAACTTAATAGAAAATGTATCTCTTGGACTAACTCCTCTTCCATTTGGGGTCACATAACATCTTTGTGACATCTACAACAATTGCTTACATGGAAAAATAATATTAGGAAAGGATTTCTTGTATTTTTAGGGTTTTTTGCTTCTCTCTCTCCCCTCCCTACTCTCCCCTCCATTCTCTAGAAGAATATAGAAATGGGTCTAAAGAAATCTAAGATGACATTAGTAGCTAACATCAAAATTAACCATCATCAGTTACTTAGGGAAATGTTTTGTTCCAATAAAAATGGAACAGCATTTGTAAGACTTTTAGTACAGCAACATATTGTCAATGGAATTAAAATGTATTTTCTTGTATGGCAAGAAACTAAATTTAAGAACTGAAAAATGCTCATGGAAATATATAATAGAGCATTTTTAAAACAGTTTAAAGTATTTGGATTTAGTTTAAAGCATTTGCAAAGTGGAGACTTGAAACAAGCAATGTAAAAGGCATAAGTCTATCCAACGTACAAAAATATTTGAAGGTGGAGTCATTTAGCACATTAGCATAGGCAAGGGGTCTCATGACATAAATATTTATAAATCACAGGTGTTATTTCACATTGTATAACAAATGTTGCTACCAATATTAACTGATACAACAGACCAGTTAATTGCCTCGGCAACAATGAATATTTATTATTTGACATTAAAGATGGAGGGTCAGAGGCTTTAAAAGATTTTTTTTTGTAATAAAGGGACGCTGTTGTAAGTCAACAGAACATGCTAAATTCATTTTGAATCACAGTGCTGATATTTGCAGCAACACACTAAGTCATACATATATAGAGAGAGTCTTTGTTACAATGGGATAAATATGGGGGAGTTTCTAAGCATGGTCTGTCAATGTTTGTTTAGATAATCTGCATCAAAAGGCATGCAAAAAGAAAAGATCTTGTTATAAAATACATTTTAATCAAAACAGTTTTGATAGCTTTTGTGACTATCATAAGTTTCACGATATTTGGTGTTTTTCTTAAAGCTCCAGTTTCTGAAGTTACACTTCAATCTCAGCCATTTTTATTAAAAGTAAATTTCCAGCCTCCATTGTTGCAGAGAAAAGCTTGAAAATGGGACATGAGCGCACCTTGAAGGTTCACAAACCAGAAGGCAAATAACAAATATTCAAAATATACTACTTTGAAAAAAAATCTCATGAAGCTTTGAAGCCTGACTCATGCTTTTGGAGCACTCGGGGCTCGCAAAACTGCTCAAGTCAAATGTTGATTTACATTACAATCATACAGAAATGTCAAGAACAGTTACTTACCTTCGTAACTGATGTTCTTCAAAATGTGTTGCTCACGTCCATTTAGGTGTATGTGCACCGCACGCACTGGTGCCAGAAGGAATCTGGTCATCATCTCGTGAGAGAATATTGTACTACCTTGTACAAGGGGATGAAAAGCTGAAATGGATGCCAGGTGTACCTTAATTGAGGACAAGGCTAGACCTCCTCTGTTCAGATACAGTAAGTAATCTAAGATGACTTGGATGGATGCTTCAGATGGGGAGATATTGTGAAAGGCTGCCCAGCTGGTAAAGCATCTCCACTTGCCCAGGTAAGACACCCTTAAGACCAAGTAAACCTGGTGGAAGGTTTCCTGCTTTCCAACAGGATTTGTGGGAGTTGCTGCAAGCAAGAATGCTTCTCCAAGCTTAGCCATTCACGTGCAGGGAGGCCAGGTCTGGGTGAAGCAGCAGGCCTTGGTCCTGAGAGAGAAGGTCTGGTCGCGACGGAAATGCCCAGGGGCGGGCCACTGATAGATTGAGCAGCATCCCGAACCAGTCTTGGCGAGCTGGAGCTCCCAGGATGACCCTCTCCTTGTCTCTCTTGAGTTTTACGAAAACCTTGTCGATCAATGGTATTAGAGGAAAGGCATACGTGAGACCGTCCGACTATGGCAGCAGGAAGGCGTCGGTCAGTGAGCCATTGTCCAGAACCTGCAGGGAGCAGAACTGCTTGTACTTCCTGTTCCACCTGTTGGTGAATAGGTCCACTTGGGGAGTGCCCCACCTCCGAAAGATTGCCTCGGCCACATCCTGGTGCAGAGACCACTCGTGGCAAGAGAAAAATGATTTGCTGAGGCTATCCACTAAGGTATTCCTGATCCCTGGAAGGTGCAAGGCCTCTAAGAGAATGCTATGAATACATAGAAATTCCATGGATGCATGGCCTCTTGGCAAAGGGCTGGAGACCTGGCTCCCCCTGGGCCTGTTTATATAATACATTGAGGCCGTGTTGTCCATCAACACTTGGACCACCTTGCCATATAGCTGGGGCAGGAACACTTTGCAGGCCAGCCGAATTATCCTGAGCTCCTGGACATTGATATGCAATGCTGATTTTCCCTTGGACCAGAGGCCCTGGGTCTGGAGGGTACCCAAGTGAGTCCCCCACCCTAGAGCTGAGGCATCTAATACGAGTGACAATGTCAGCTGTGGAGCCACGAAAGGCACTCCTCTGAGCACATGATGCAGTATTGTCCACCACAAAAGGGAGGTGAGTATTGGTGGAGGAACAGTAAGGACTGTGTCCAGGTGGTGTCCGGATGGTGAGTACACTGTCTCCAGCCACATTTGCAGAGGCGGAGGCGTAATCTGGCAAGCTGGACCACGTATGTGCAGGTTGTCATGTGACCCAGAAGCCTGAGGCACACCCTTGCTGGGTGGGTTGACACTTGGGCTATAAGTTCTGACCGGTATTAGTGCTCTGGTCCGGGTGAAGTCTAAGACTGCACCTATAAGCTCTGTCCTCTGGATTGGTATACGTTTTAACTTGTTTGCTTAACAGGCCCAATGCTTGGCAGGTGAACTGGACAATCTCGATGCTGCGATGGGCTTGCATCCTTAATCGACCCCTGAGGAGCCAACTGTCCATGTAAGGGAAGACCCGTATACCCCGCCACCTGAGATGTGCCGCTACCACCCTCATGCACTTGGTGAACACACGAAGTACGGTTGAGAGGCCAAAGGGGAGTAGCGTAAACTGGTAGCGTTGCTTGCTGACTGTAAAACGCAGGAATCTCCTGTGGCCCTGGAAAATGGAAATAGGAGTCCTTTAAATCGAGGGTAGCATACCAGTTGCCTGGATCCAGAGAGGGGATGATAGAGGCTAGCAAGACCATTCAGAACGTTAACATTTTGCAGACTCACAGGTCCAGGATAGGCCTTTAAGCCACCTTTCACCTTCTGTATTAGAAAATTCTGGAAAGAAAACCTTTCCCCCTCCGTTCTTGAGGAATGATTTCCATGGCTCCCACTCGTAAGAGGACTTGCACTTCCTGGAGGAGGAGTTGCTTGTGGGAGGGGTCCATGAAGAGGGACGGGAAAGGTGGGTGGGAAGGTGGCAGTGACGTAAACTGAAGGGTATATCCGAAAGCTACCATGTTGAGGACCCAGCAGTCCAATATTATTGCAGCCCACGCTGGGAGGAAGGGGGCAAGGTGGTGAGAAAACAATAGATAGTCTGGATCTTAGGAAATGACTGGTAGGCCGCCCTCAGGAGCACCTTCAAAAAGTATGCTTTCCCCGCACCTGGTAATGGCTTGAGCCCGAGCAGCGGGCTCTGGCTGGATATCGGCCCTGGAGCTTCTTATAACCCCTGTTTTTCCTCCTGTAGGAGTCTCCCTTAGGCTGGCTTCAAGACCTCTGTGTCTGCTGGGGTTTGAAGTGTTGTCTAGTGGGTGACGGAGTGTACAGACCCAAAGAGTGCAACGGGGCCCTCGAGTCTTTCAGCCCAGGTAGCCTGGAGTCCGTATGGTCAGCAAACAGGGCTGCCCCATCGAAAGGGAGGGATGAACTGCTGGACCTTCGACGACTCAAGAAGCCGAATGACTGGAGCCATAATGCCCTTCTCATTGAGACTGCGGACACCATGATTCTGGCCACCGAATCCACCATGTCTGAGGCTGCCTGTAGAGAAGCTCTGGCTACTGCCATCCCCTGAGCCACAGCCGCCTCAAATTCCTGTCTGGGGGCTTGTGGCAGGGAGTCTGCAAATATTTTCCAACGACTGCCAGCTGCTAAAATCATCTCTCTCTAGCAGGGCTTGCTGGTTAGATATGCACAATTATAAGCTTGCCGTGGAATAAACTTTATGCCCCAAAACGTCAAGTTTCTTTGCGTCCTTGTTTTTTGGGAGTAGAATTAATCTGACCCTTTTAGCTCTTCCACCTTCAGCCCTAAGTTGGAAGCTAGCCATCTGAGAAGCTCTTGGTGAGCTCTGAAATCGTCCAACAGACAGCAGTCGAGGATCCTGCTACGGCCTCATCGGAGGCGGAAGAGAGTGGCAGAGGTTGCGGGTCCAGGTTGTCCTCCCTCGCCGGGGTAGCCCCTTGTGCTGACAGGCCTTCCTCCTGTTCTCACTCAACATCCAGGGACGGTGCCGGGCAAGCTGCTGCTGATGTCCTTGGTACCAAAATCCCAGACATGGAATATCCTCACGAACCCGCGGATGGGGTTTGGGCCCCACGGGTTCCAAAATTGCCATGGGACGACCCATTGCCCTTGAAGCCATGCTCCCATTGGGCTGCCATAGGGTAGCCTGCAGCTGTGGCAGCGAACTGTCCCTTCGGCATCTAGCCATTTACAATAATTTTTCTAGCTGGAGGTGGTATTGTTTAAGTTGACAGGTTCCTAATGGCCTGGATTATTCAACAATTCTCAGTGGACTCTACCTATTAGAAAAAAAATGTGAAACAGACAAAATTCTCTTACTTCCATGGAACCTATCATACTAATGAGAGCAATATCACAATGTGTCCCATTTTAATCATGTGAATTAAGTAGACAAGAAGGTTCTATTATTTTAAAAAAATAATATGTGGAAGAAGGTTGGCTTCAGTGTTTCAGTATAGAATCTCAAACTTTAAAAAGATCCTTTCTTTAAATAAACAGGCCAGACACTGTGAAGCCCCATAGATACCAAATAAAATAAGTAAGTTAATTCCATCAAAGGGGAATTGGTAACATGTTGATAAAACCAAATAGTTTAAAAAAAACCATTTTGTCAAGTTTTATATTATATTAAGCTGGCATATGATAATCCTTCCTCTACGATTAATCATCTGGATGGAGAATAGGTATAAATGTATTGTCATAGCAACATGAAAGGAGGCAGATAAGTAGCACTCATATTTAAATGAAAATATTCATAAATATTCCTACATTACAATAATGAGGGGCAGGGGGAATGGCAGGGAAGTAGGGCAAAAATGGCAGTAGCTGGATTAATTGTTTCTTAGCTGAGTATTTTACCAGAAATCAGAATTCTGCAGCAGTGACCATTCCACACAGCCTAACTCTGTAAGATAGAATCAGGAGATACCATACCTATGTTTTTGGTATTCAAATCGTGACTTATTCAAATCGTTTTGCCAAAATCAATAACATTCTATTAGTTTTGAATCACTCAGAAATGACAAAGCTTGACCTGAGTTCCTGAAAAAGCATGGACAACAGTGATATTAACACAGGAATTAAAAATGTATGAATTAGAATTTTATAACCAAAGTACAAAACACGAGAAAAATAAGATTCATATACATATACAGAATCTCAGAGAGGAAATGTAAATAGTTACCAGATCATCAAATGGACCAAAACAGAACATAGTTTAGTGACACTTCATTGGTTAAGTGATTGGAAGGAGATTGCTTAAAATGTAATATTCTTATTCTGTCAAAAAACAACATGCACAGGGATCAGAAATTATAATATACTCTTATCTAATTTATTCTTATATTAATATATAATTATATTATATATAATTGAGGCACAAATATTTAACAAAACCCCTTCCATATGTTAAAAAAGATACCATTAACATGAACACTAAAATTTTCCATTAACTTGAACACTAAAGTCACCAGTTTACATGAAAAATCCATATTTATCATCTACGTATAAACATTTCCAGAAGCTGAAGGCAGAGAATTAAAAGACTGCCAGTTAAATGGAAAGATTTAAAGTCTTATGCCAACAGAACATTGTGAGTAAATAACCAATTGCATGAAAAAGCAAGACACTAACTAAAGACATATTCAACCATCAAATGTACCTCCACTGACCACAGAACAGTTTGCAGCTTACATCATATTTAGCAGGGGGTTAGCCAGTTTCTTGTACTAATCTTCTTGATTATGGCCCAATTGTCCCATATACAGGAAAAAACCCCATACAGGGGATTAGATACTCCACGAGAGTCTGTGTGTAGAGTATCCTATTCATTCTCCTTGTGGGGCTGTGGAGAGGTTGGTCCCACGAATGAAGCAGCAGAAACCTACCCCCAGAACTAGCACATATCTGTCAAAGGGCCAGGACCTTCTGCATGAAACTACATTGCCAGGGACTTCCCCTGCCAGTTACTGTCCAGTAACAACCTCTCCCACTCCTAGGTTGAACAATGTGAAAAGGAAGTGTACAAAATGTCTAGGGCAGTGTGAAATTATCTGTGGTTTCTCCTGATCCCCACCCACAGCCTGCACCCTCCTCACATGTGGTATACTCCATGCCACAGGGTGGCTTCAGTAGGGTACAAGGGAAGAGGTGGTATTCCTCCCCTTTATACACATCGCACAGACAGAGTACACGGACTTTTCATTTCCTTTGCCTATGAGGGCTAAGGGAACTATTTGAGCCTCTGTCTGCACTTAACCCAGAGCTTGATGGGAAATAATAAGCATAGCATTAGTATCTTCCATTCCATATTTTCTTTTGACTGCACTGAGTTCCCTTCTCCTTGCCTGGGCTGCAGGGCTTGGATCTGTGAAGAGAAAGGATTTTCTTGCCCTCAAACAGGAAAAGACGGTTACTTACCTTGTAACTGTTGTTCTTCGAGACGTATTGCTCATGTCCATTCCATTGTAGGTGTGTGCGTGCCTCCGTACACAGTCACTGGAACTTTTTTCCCTTTAGCAGTACCCGTAGGGCTGGCTCTGGCGCCCTGTGGAGATCCATGCACATGCCGTGGTATATGAGGCGCTGCCGGCCCTACGCCCCTTTAGTTCCTTCTTGCCACCAACTTCGGCAGTGGGGCAGGGGATGGGTCATGGAATGGACATCAGCAACACATCTTGAAGAGCAACAGTTACAGGTAAGTAACCATCTTTTCTTCTTCGAGTGCTTGCTCATGTCTATACCATTGTAGGTGACTCACAAGCAGTACCTGGGAGGTGGGCCAGAGTTACGGATGAGCTGCCTGCAGCACCACTCTGCCAAGCCCAGATCATCCCACGCCTGCTGGACGATGGTGTAGTGGGACATGAAGGTGTGTACAGACGACTAGGTGGCAGCCCTGCAGATGTCTTGCAGAGGCACTCTCGCTAGGAAGGCTGTGGACGAAGCTCTGGTTGAGTGGGCTGTAATTATCCCCGGAAGTGGCACCTTCGCCTGCTCATAGCAGAACTTGATATACAAAGTTATCCACGACGAGATGCACTGGGCAGAAACAGATAAGCCTTTCATTTGATCAGCCACCGCGACGAAGAGTTGTGTAGATCTCCAGAACGGTCTCATGCACTCTATGTAGAATGCTAACATCCGTCTAACATCTAGAGTGTGCCATCTCCTCTCCTCCTCCGAACCATGTGGTTTGGTAAAAAACACGGGGAGAAAAGTATCTTGGTTATAATGAAGTTGGGAAACCACTTTAGGCAGGAAGGCCAGGTGTGACTGCAACTGAACTTTGTCTTTATAGAACACAGTATAGGGAGGCTCTGAGGTCAGAACCCTAATCTCAGAGATCCTCCTTGCCGAGATAATGGCCACCAGGAAGGGCACCTTCCATGACAGCAACAGTAAAGGGCATGTAGCCATGGGCTCAAAGGGGGGGCCTATAAGCCACAAAAGGACCAGGTTGAGATCCCAGGGAGTCATCGGGCCACAGACCTGTGGTTAGAGCCTCTCCACCCCTTTCAGGAACCTAATTGTTATAGAGCAGGAGAAAACTGATCTCCCCGCCAAAGGCTGCTGGAATGCCAATATAGCCACTAGTTGGACCTTCAGGGAGGTCACAGCTAGTCCCTGGGGTTCTAATTGCAACAAGTACTCCAGAACTGCCTGTATCAGCAACAACCCAGGTGAAATTCTCTGGGATTGCCCAACAGGTAAATCACTTCCATTTTGCCCAATACATGACCTGTGTGGAAGGTTTCCTGCTACCCTGCAGGATTTGCGCCGAACAGGCTCGCTTGTCTGCACTCAGCCATGGGGCCTCCATGCCGTGAGGTGTAGGGAGTCCAGGTCCGGGTGTAGCAAGCGACCGTGATCCTGGGACAGGAGATCGTGCCATCTTGGTAGCTCCAGCAGGGGGGGCAATCGATAGATCCAGCAGCATGCTGAACCAGTGCTGGCACAGCCAGACCAGTGCAATTAAGATATTGTCCGCCTTGTCCCTCTTGATTTTCAGCAGGACTTTGTAAAGAATAGGAATGGGCAGAAACGCGTACATGAAGCTCCCTGACCACTGCAGCAGGAAGGTGTTGGAGAGCGATCCGGCCTCCAGACCATGGAGGAAGCAGAACTGCGGGCATTTCCTGTTCCATGCTAACGCAAACAGGTCCACCTGGGGTTAGCCCCACCATTGGAAAATCATAGAGATCACATCAGGATGTAGCGACCAGTCGTGGCGGGGCAAGAATGACCTACTGAGGCGGTCCGCCTCGTCAGTACTCGCTCCAGGGAGGTGAGAGGCTTTTATGTGAAAATTGTGCCTCACCCCAGGTCCCACAGACAAATTGCTTCCTTGCAGAAGGCTGAGGTCTGGGCTCCCCCGTCTGTTAATGTAATACATGGCCGCTGTATTGTCTGTCAGTACCTGCACCACCTTGCCCACAATAAAGTGGAGGAACACTCCACAGGCTAGGCGAATAGCCCGTAACTCTCTCACATTGATGTGTATGTGCCTCTCGTCCTTCGGCCAGACCCCTTGTGTGCCGAGGTTGGTGCTGATGTGGACCCCCTCCTACCCTAAGTCCAAGGCATCTGATACCTGAGTGACCGAGGGGACTAGATCCCCGAACGGTTCACTCCTCAACACTGCCCAGGAGCTCCACCATCAGTCTAGTGTGGCCAGGATCTGGGGACAGTGGGGACTGTGACCACCCAGTCCAGGGAATGTCTGCTCGGGGCATAAACCGAGGTGGTCTGAGTCTTAGCCAAGCAAGCCTCACCACATAAGTGCAGGCCGCCATATGGCCTAATAGCTGCAGACAGTACCTGGCTGTTGTAGTCAGGCAGAAGTACAGGCGAGCGATGATGGTGGATATCGTCTCAAAGTGTGGTTGGGACAGGAAAGCTCTGGCTTGGGAAGCGTCCAGGACTGCCCCAATGAACTCTATCTGCTGCACCGGAGTTAATGTGGACTTCTGCTCATTTATTAGCAGGCCTAGCCGGCAGCAGGTGGCACATGTCAGATTCACACTGTTCTGGACCTGGGCCCTGGACCTTCCTCTGATTAGCCAATCGTCCAGGTAGGGGAAAATTTGGACCTCCTTGAGCCCCATGTGCCCCACCACCATCGCCATGCATTTTGTAAATGCCCTTGGGGCCGAGGAAAGGCCAAAGGGCAATGCTGCAAACTGGTAGTCAGAGCCAGCCACCACGAAAGGGAGGAAACATCTGTGGCTGAGGAAAATAGAAATATGGAAGTATGCGTCCTTTAAGTCAAGGAAGGCATACCAGTCTCCTGGATCCAGGGAGGGAATGATGGAGTCAAGGAAGACCATGCAAAATTTCAGTCTCTTGAAATATTTGTTGAGACGACACGGATCTAGTATAGGCCTTAGACCCCCTTTTGCTTTGGGGATGAGAAAGTACCTCGAGTAAAAATCTTTTCCCCTCGTGTCCGGTGGAACCCCTTCTACGACCCCCAGGCTGAGAAGGGTCTCTACTCTTGCATGAGAAGTTGCTCGTGAAAGTGGTCCCTGAAGAGGGACAGGAAGGAAGGTTGTTGGGAGGGATAGAAGCAAACTGGAGGGCATAGCCTGCCGAAACTATGCCAAGGACCCAGCGGTCCAAAGTGATGTTGGCCCATTCAGACAGGAAGGGAGCTAGGCGGTTCAAGAAGGGATGGGGGGTGGGGGGGATCCAGGGAACAGGCTGGAATGCCATCCTCGGGCACATCTTCAAAATGACCGCCCTTGATTACCAGATTACCTAGACGATCCTTGCTGTGGGGCTGAGGAGGACACTGGCATTGATCGATGTCTCCTAGGCCCCCTATTTCTGTCCCATTGTCTGTCAGACGTGAACCGCTGTGACTCGTATCTCTGCTGTTGCTGGCCCTGAGGACATAACTGGCGTTTAGAGGCCTGGGGCGTACAAAGACCCAAGGAGCGTGGCCCTCGAGTCTTTCAAACCATGAAACTTCACATCCATCTGGTCTAAAACAAGGCCGACACGTCGAAGGGGAGGTCCTGGATGAACTGTTGGACCTCTTGCGACAGACCCGAGGATTGCAGCCATGAGCACCTGCTCATGCAGATGGTGGTGGCCATGGCTCTGCCCGCCGAGTTTGCTGCGTCCGAAGATGCCTGCAGAACTGCTCTGGCCACCGTAATACCCTCCTCCAGGATAGTGCTAAAGTCCAGCACCTGGTCCTGGGGCAAAGCGTCCGCAAAGTACTTTAGAGAGTCCCAGAAATTGAAATTGTATCTGCCCAGGAGAGCCTGCTGATTGCTCTGGAGAACAACCTCTCGGCGTCATTGATTGTGATGACGACGAGCCGCAGTGCCAACACAGGGAATCATGCTCCGACCACGAACTGGAACACCCGGATCAGCACCTGGGCACCGATGACTTACGGCACCACTTCTCCTCAGCGCCAAGTCTGCCTCTGGTGACCAGGTTCTGCGCCACGCCAGTGCGCGCAAACTCCTCGGTGCAGGGGAGCGGGAGTGGTGCCGACTTCCTTCTGGGGAGCGGTGTCTTGCAGGTGACCCAGACAGGCACCGCCTCCTGGAATGAGTTTTGCCCGGTGCCGGGGACTCGCTCCATGCCCTGTCGATGCAGAGTGCTCCTGCAACCGTGACCCAGAGCGACTTCTCGGGGAGCGACGCCATGTCGACCCTTCCACTCGGGGCAACTGGGCTGTTGGAGATCTTCCCCCAGGCTCCGGGGACTGCCTAAGATAACCAGGGGGTCCCGACGCGGGCTTTCCCTGCAACACCAGCACCTTCTCTCTGGGCAGAGACGGGGGGCCAACAAGGTCTGTGCCGCATGAAATGCCTCCAGTGTCGACGGCACCAGCAGGTGCAAAGACACCCTCACACTCCCAGGAGTCGGGGGTGGCTCTCTGGTTGGAGACATAGGCTCTGGCGGTGCTGAGCGAATCTCCACTGTCTAACCTCAGTGCAGCCCCATGCTCGACCCCCGCTTTCTTGGACGGTGCAGGGGAGCGACCTCACTCTGCGTGCTGCTTTTGCTGCTTCTTCTTCGACGGAGAGAAAGAAGTCCAGTGCTGAGGCGGGGTTGGTGCTGACGGCACACTCTGCACCGATGCCATGCTTGGTACCAAGGTAGAACGGGTTGGTTTGGAGGCCGGTCTGAGTGCTGCCTCCATTAGTAAGGCTTTCAAGTGGACCTCTCTGTCTTTTTGGGTTTGAGGTTTGAAAGCCTTACAAATCTTGCATTTTTTCTTACGATGAGCTTCCCTCAGGCACTTTAGGCAACTATCATGGGGGTCGCTCAGTGGAAAGGCCTTCCCACAGGGGGCACAAGGTTTGAAGCCCAGTGACCGGGGCATGCCCCACTCCCAGCAAAGTCCCAGCCGGGCCTATCCTAAGTGACTTACTACCACTATTAACAACACTTACGGACTAATCTACCTACCTAAGACAAACAACACATGATTAAGGAGAACAAAACAGATTGAGAACACTTGTGATGCAAGTCGTAGCAGTTCCAACAACCGTCACAGGCAGAAAGAAGGAACTGAGGGGGCGTAGGGCCAGCAGCACCTCATATACCGCGGTATGTGTGCGGGGCTCCAGGCGGCACCGGAACCAGCCCTACAGGTATTGCTAAAGGGAAAAAAGTTCCGGTAACCGTGCACGGAGGTGCACACACACCTAAAATGGAATGGACATGAGCAAGCACTCGAAGAAGAAATCTTGTTTGCATCTGGGAGCCAGAAGAACTCTTACCTAGTCCCTGACATCTGAGAGGGTTGCAATTAAAGTTCTTCTTGGTTGACTCTTTCCAGGCAAGGTCCTAAGGGGAATCCTATAGCATTTTTCCAAATATAATGGATCATCATGCATATCATCATTAAGTATATTTGCAAGAAACATAGCTAGAAAAAAGGGTTTGGAAGTTCTTTGCCTCCAACAACTCCAAACATTTTACAGAAGCAGATCTGGTTTTCTAACTGCTCTATACTTTTTTTCTAGAAACACTTAGCTATGGTTTTGTATGCGCATCCTATTCTGAAGCAGCATTTTTGCAATCCTGTATATTCTCTATCTACTACCTTACCAATTTATCTTTCAGCTTCTTGAAACACTATTGCTGACATAATAGTACTGCTGACACAGGGCATGATCCAAAGCCAATTGCAGAAAATGGGAAGACTTCCAATGACTTCAGCAGGCTTTGGATCAGCTCCACAGCTTTGTAAGTACCCATGAAGAGCTACTTTTAGGTCCCCATTCATCCTAACTTTAGGCCCATGAGTAGTCTCACTGACTTAGTGCTCTCTCGGCACAGGAAGACCATGCCAACATATTGAAGCAACTGCAAAGAACGTATTTTAAGTCAGATTATTACAATTTATCTTTACTTTTCAGCATTCTGCCTAAAACTCCTGGTTGCAGATGAAATCAAGAAAGAATTAATATTAAAGAGAGAAAGCACAGTACAATAAGTTTTAATTGTGTCAAATATATGAAAGGAACACCCCACCTATCCTCCATATTAGGAGCTGAGCTGCACCAGTCGTAGCTTTGTAAAATATGAAAGACATACCTTGCACCATCACCTTCTCAGTGACAGATTGACAATATCCCGAACAAACCATATGAAATGAAAATAAGGTTTAACTTAGTTCAGTAATCGAATGAGGACTAATACCTTTGGGGTACATTGAATTAACAATACACTTGTGTATGTATTATTGTGACATTCTATGTATCTTCTCTGATAGGGAAGGGGGATGCTAATACACTTCCTCCATTATCAACCCTTTGAAGCCATCTCCCTGGGAAATATGCATATACCAGTTCAAACTGGATTCTCCAGGGACCAAGTGATAAAAAAAAAAAGAGTTTTTGGATAAATAGCCTCGTTTTAAACTGGCTCCAGGCCTTCTTCCTGATCCAGCAAATAGACAGGATCTCTGGTCCATGGAAGGCCAGAATTCTTAGGATAGGACTGGAAAGACTGGGCCTACTAAGACTGGATGCTTGTTCTGAACTGAAATGGTGGTGAACTGTACCACGAGAAATCCTTTCTTGGGTTCAGGGAGGGAGCTGAAGGACTGCTCTCGGCAGCATCCATTTCAGAGTTGGGATTAACTCTGGTAAACTCATTGGCATGTGAGTAGGTTCTTTTATTGTTTTTAATATGTTTTCTATGTGATGCTTTTTATCTTAAGAGTAAAGTAGGCTTGTATAGGAAGTGCTATGTGGTGCTTTATAACTTGCAGCAATAACACCTGTTAACGGTCTCTGACAAGAAACCAATCAAGTGTCTTTGGACAACCAGTCTGTGCTGGGGATAACACAGCGTAGGCAGGGCATTCTGCTGTCTGGAAATATCCCATCACAAGGGAGAGATATGCGGGTTTCCACACAGAAAGGCAACAGTGGAGCTGGAAGCCTGGGAGTGGGTGCCCTTGATGGACTACTGTGGGGAAACAGCGGTTTAGTTGTCCTGAACTGTGACACTCAGTACTTTGTGCCTGGGATGTGAGAGCAATATAGGGCTGATCCTGGAAAGACTTCCCCACTCCCCTGGGCCTGTCAGGCACTCACCACCTCCCAGGATCAGGCAAGTACTTCTTCATCAGCCACCCATGCTGCATAAAGTAGACATAGTTCCCATAGGAAAATTCATATCTGGACCTGGACCTGAACCTTGAAGTCTGGGAATGCTTGGATCTTGGAGTTCGGTTTTGCCCATTGTAGAGATGGGGACCAGATTCAAATCTGGAATTTGACCCAGGCCTCAAGTTTAAGGGTGCTCAGATCTGATGGTTTTGTTTGGGTCCACTGCTAGTATAAGTATTAAAGTTGGTTGAAACGTTTCAAAATTCAAATTTTGGACAAAACATTCTCAACAAAAATTGAAATTTTAACAAAACACATAAAAAACAGGAACAAAATTCAAAGTGTTTTGAGATCCTTTTAAAACAAACTCTCATAAGTATATACCAATAAATAAATGTTCAGGCATATGGGGCTTTCAGAGGAGCCAAGCACCCATAACTTTTGCTGAATTTAACAAAAGCGGTGGGTGGCTCTCAGCACTTCTGAAAAGTTGCCCCATATTGTATATCAGGGCTTTAAATACTAGCCTGTAAGTGGGAAGCTGTCCCTAATCGGGATAGGGGCTAAGACGTCAATTTCTGAAGAATTCATTGTTAATTTGTTAAACACTAGACAATAAATATTAAATTGCTTTCATTAAAATTGATTAAACTTTCATTAAAAAAAAAAAAAAAACACAATGTTTTTAGCCCTTATGGTAACAAAGATAACCTTCCAAATGTGAACAAAGAAGAAACCTGTGCAGTGATATGTGCCTGTGTCTGCAGACCAATATCTTCCAGGTGCCTGCTGCTCCTCAGAACTTTACTGAGACACAGAGGAATAAAATGATCAACACTCTGGCCAGTTTCACTATTGCTATTCAGTACCCTATCGGCAACAGTCAAATTGTCAAGAATCATGTTGATTTTATGCTGCTGCTCTCTGTGACCAGCAGCGGAGACAGGAATTGGAATTATTCCAAGATTGGGGGAGGTGTACAGTAGCAGAGACTCCCCCAGACCTTCACAGAAGTTTGGAGGCTGCAGCAGGCTAGAGTAGCTGTAACACTCCTTTCACAAAAGCAGGAGAGGGTAGAGTGTCAGAAACCTCCTCCAGCAGTAAGGAGTGTCTGGGATGATGAGTCAGAGACAGAGGCACAGCTCTTTCTGCTTTCCAGCTGGGAGAGGGTTAGGCTTTGCATTTATCAAACATTTACTAGCCACAGGCTGATATAAAAGACAAAGACACTAAGCAGAGTCCAGAGACAGGCCCTTAGCAGGAATCCCAGCACTGCCTTTTTCCCCCAGCACCCACGGTGGGGAGCTGGGTTTTCATGAGGTCATTGCCCCTGTACCTCGCTGCTGGGCCCCTCCACGTGACATAACCAATTCTGGCTCATAAGTCTAGTATACTGGCTAGGAATTATCTTCCAATAATTTTTTAATGTCCGGATTGTACAAACTTCTGTGGCCGATGTTTGGTTATCACAGACAAACAGCATATCCCTATGCAATTTCCCATTAAGTACTGAGAGAGCAGAAAAGATAAATGGTCAGGCCAATGAAACAGAATCTTTTTGCTTACTTACACTCTTGGTAATCCTGGACAAAACATCTGTCCCTATGTGTGTTTAAACCATACAGGAGATAAGTGACGTATTACTTCCAGTGGGTGCCTCTGTGTATCCTCCACATATTGTATTCCTCAACAGTCATTCCAAAGCTGTGGGGGCCTCCATAAAATTAATTCCTATGAACAAAAGTGAAAGGGCCCCTTTCTGTTGCCCTGCACCTTGTGTAGTCATTTCTACCAATGCAGAGTGCGTGTAAACTGGCTGTCCATTTTACCATTATAATTTACCCCCTTTTGCACTGGTATAACTGAGTACACAAAATGCAGGGCAAGGGAAACTCAGGCCCATTATTCCCACCTAGCTTTCCCACCAAAAAAAAAACAACAACAACAAATACTCCTCTCACGCTCACTAAAACAAATGGCAACTAAAAACCTTACTTCTAATCAAGCACTTTCTCTTCTTTCCCAGCCGTTAAAAGTGAGTTATGTCATGAGGCTCTCAGTTACTACAAGGATGGGTGCCAATCTAAACATACTAGAAGATAGATTAAACAAATAGATTGAGGGGGTGGCACTTCTGGGAATAATACAGCAACATGGGCTACAATATCTATATTGTGAGGTTGGTCCAGGAAATAGCATTTCTGGGGAGTATATTGACACCCACATATTCAACAAACACAATACCTGTTCTCCCTGAAGTTAATCTAAAATTTACCAAATGATGTGATCCCTCTTCCCCACCTCACCCTTATTTTAGTTCTTCTTTTCCATAATGTTATTGAATTTCTCACATGGTGCAGGGGCCATCTGCAGTTATATCTAGGTAGTCTATGTTCCCGCATTATTGGCACTATTGCAGTATGGTTATTTTGCTGTTCTTTTCCCTTTCCTCACTTGGGATTAGAAGCTCCAGTTTCTTTCACTTTCTGCTACAGTGCTATATAAGTTTAGTATTTATCCTTCAGTCATCTATTACACTTTGCTATGATATTGTGTGATGTAGCAAGACAAAAATCAAAAGGAGGTGATGAATGAAACGGTAATTTTATCCCCCAGAATATAGAAGCAGGATGGATAACAGGACTGAAGAACATTTTGACAAAAGAGAGAAACCCCCTCTCTCCCAAACCTAATCCAATCATCATGGGTTCAACTTTGGCAGACCCTAAGCCACGATGTCATATGTAATGTTCTATTTTAAAGGGCTATTAGCATAAAAAGAGGGGCTCAATAATGCCTTACAATAGGAGCAGTTCCTCTGAAGTCAATGAAGTTACTTGTGGAATAAGGTACTATTTCCATGTAAGAGGTTTACAATCTAGCCGTATTAGAAAAGAAGGGGCGAAAGTATTTTTCTCCCTTGTTTCAGTTTATTTTGTTCATTTGACATCACTTTGTGTATGATCAGTCTCAACATTTCCTCTGCATAGTCAGTTAGGGCCCAAATCTGCAAACATTTTGGCATCTGAATAACTTTATTAATGTGAGTAGTTCAATTAAAAGCAAGGAAAGTGAGTAAAGTCACTCATATGCCAAGTGTTTGCAGAATCGGATCTTGGTAAGTCAGTTGACTATGTTATTTGCATGAGTCATTCACAAAGCAACAGGGAAGAGAGAAAAACATCCGTTGGAGGAAATGGTGACTGTAAAATCAAAATTTGCTGGGGGATTCTGGCAAAAGTACAGAAAATGACTTTTAACTCATTTTTTCAAACCAATGGAATTTCAAGTTGATGCTATCCCTTTAAACATACAATATGATGGTGATAAATCAGAAAACAAACAAAAATATTAAATCATCGTTGGCAGAAATTTAACAACCAATATTTTATTATCCTTCGTTACCTGAAAGGAAGCCATAATAAATAAAACCACAGTGACATTACAAGTATCAAATATGAGTTTATTTTTATTATGCCAAAAAGATCTCTTCCTTCCAATGCCCCAGGTATTTCATTATTCTTAAAACTTGTTGTGCATATAAAAGTGATTTCTTTTATCCACTATCAGAGACAGGATATTGGACCTGATGGACCATAAGTCAGATACAATATGGCCATTCCTATTTTCCTATACTGTTACGTTAACAAGCTCATGATGATGTAAGCAGGGGCTAAAGGAAGGAGTAGCAAGGAATAACATAGCTCCTCCTCCTCAGCTGGTGCAGTGAGCGGACCCCTTTCCGTTTCTATCTACTTTAACCGCCAGATATAGGTAATAATTAAAAGCCGCAGGTCACTATTGTAAAGAGCATCCATTATTTTCCTTCCTCGGTCTTGAAGGAAGTCCTCTCTCTTTGTTTTGGTTTTTAAAGCAAAGCTCAAGATTTGCCCTTCAGAGTTCTTCCCTGACTTTCTATGAAAGCCACATTTGCAAAACTCTTAAGTTCACCAGCAGAAGGCAGAAGAGGAAACCCACACCTACAGTAACACAGGTTACCAATCAATCCATAAAGCTGTTGTCAAGTCCTGGACTAAGTTCACAGACTGCACAGAGTTTATATATTTTAAAAACAAAAACAAAAACTACACTGCTGTAGAAGGTCACGGGAGTCTAGAACACTTAACACAACAATTGACTTAGCTAAGAATGGTTAAAAAAGGTGATATTGGTACTTTATCCATAGATCTTAGCTTCTCTCCTTTTGATTTTTTTTTTAAATGCTATTTCTTGCTACCATGGATTAATTACATTTCTCCTCTCTGTCTTCGAACTTTCATTCTCTGCTTACTCGTTTCCTTCTGGACCTTCACCCACTATCTCACTGGACAATAGCATATGGTTTCTGGATTTCACCTAATCACCTGCATAGAAAGGCAAGGAGTGGACCAACAGGGGTGGGAAGCGGACAGAGCCAGGGCTCCACACCCCATATGTCTGCCAGTACAGTTGTAGATACAAGTCTGATGCAGGGAACACGCTCACCCCCAATGCATGGGGAAAACCAGGAGACAAAATGGTCTGCTCCAGTGGCAGAGCAGCTATGGACCATCCCATACACAGGGGTTGTGGAAAAGCCACAATTTAGCTCTGAAATGGTAAAGCAAAAATACTATTTAATACTGTAATCACTTTCTTGGAACATAACTGTTCTCTCTCATTTGTGAAAGAAGTCAAGTTCATGCAACAGGATATTCACCATAACAAAGAAAAGGAAGTTGCACTGCAATGTGTTGAGTGCTATCAGTAAAACTGGCAAAAGTTAGAGAAATATTTAACTTACGATAAAAAAGGGTGGTTGATTTGCTGAGTGACAGAAAAAATAGTCACACCAGGGATTCTTCCTGATTTGCTTCTGCCTGTACTGAATATGCTCTTTCCCCTTCATAAAATAAATCACAATACTCTTAAAAAAGTGGTTTATTGCTTGAAGCAAATTCAATGAAGTACCATATAGTAGAGGCTGAAGAAATTCACGGATTCATAGTTTAAGGCCAGAAGGAAACAACAGATCAGTTGACCTCCTGTATATCAAAGACTTAAATTTCGCCGAGTTACTCAATAACTTGTGTTTGGCTAATGTACATCTTCCAGAAAGGCATCCAGTTCTGATCTGAAGACAACAAGAGATGTAAAATCTACCTCTTCCCTTGGTAGTTTATACCAGTGGTCAATAACCCTCACTGTTAAAATTTGTCTAATTTCTCATTTGAAGTTGTCTGACTTCTGCTTCCAACCATTGGTTTCTTCTTATGCCTTTCCCCGCTAGATTAAAGAGCTCTTTAGTATCTGGTATTTTCTCCCTGCAAAGGTACTTAGACACACTAATCAAGTCACCTCTCAATCTTCTTTCAGATAAACTAAAGACTGAGCTCTAAGTCTCTTAACTATAAGGCATTTTTTCCAGTCCTAGAATGAGGTTATTGACCTATAACTGGAGGTTCTTCCAGATATGTGGTTCCTATCTGTATTCTACCGAGGTTTACGCATGCGCACCATGCACCTGGAGTCCGAGAATTTGAAAGTAATGTCTGTTGCTCCTCAGATGCACCCTGGCTCTCTTTTGTGCTTCCGTCAGAGGGGCTAAAGGGTGGGGCAGACTGACCGCGTCTCCAGGTCCATCTCCAGCGTGAATCAGACAGAGCCATAGCAGAGGGAAAGAAGGGTGGGAAGTGGAATACAGATAGAGACCACATATATCGAAAAACTTCCAGTTACAGGTAAGAAACCTCCTTCTCCTCTTTGAGTGATGGCCCCCATTGTATTCCACTAAGGGTGATTAACAAGCAGTACCTAAGTCAGAGGAGAGTGTGAGGATGAGGATGGAATGGTCATTCGGAGAACTGCCCCACTGCAGGAGGTGTCCGCCACCAAGTTCTGTACTGCAAGATCTGTTCGTCTGCAGATGTGTGTGGCTTTGGTTAAGAAAACAGGTAAGTGAATGGACTGATTGATGTGAAACTAGGAGATCATCTTTGGTAAGAGTTTGGGGTGCAGACGTAGGGAGATTATCTTTTGGAAAAGTGTGAAAGACGGGTCTGCCATCATAGGTCTGAGTTCCCTGGCCCTTCTCATGAAAGTGATAGCAACAAGGAAGATGACCTTCATGGAAAGGAGGGAGATAGAGAACAATGCCAATGGTTCAAAGGGTGGTTTCATTAGCATGGGGTAGAACTAGATTAAGGTCCCACTGGGGTGCGATCGATTGGACGGGTGGGAAGGTTCTGATGAGGCCCTTCCAAAACCTAGTGGTTAGCAGTGCGTAAAGACAAAAAACTTTCCACAGGAGGGTGGAACGTGCTAATCACTGCCAGATGGACTGTCAGAGTTCAGGGCGAGACCTGATGATTTCATGGACAGAACATAGTTCAGGATGAGAGAGATCCCCACTGATTCTGGTAACACTCCCTTTTGTTGGGCCCAAGATGTGAAATGTTTCCACTTGCCCTGGTAACATTGCCTAGTGGACTCGTTCCTTCTGCTGGAGAGGATGTCTTGCACAGTCGAAGAACAGGTCTATTCCAAATACTACGCTCTGAGGTAGAGAGCCTGTGGATTAGGATGTCTGATCTCACTGTTGTACAGTCAGCAGATCAGGGAAGTTGGGGATAGGAATTGGTGCTTGGGATGATATGCAAAGGAGATAGGGAAACCAGAATTACCTAGGCCAGAAGGAGGCAATTAGAATGACTGTCACTCTGTCTCACCGGATCTTGTGGAGCACCCAAGGCAGGAGTGGTAGAGGAGGAAAGGCGTAATTGAGAGCATTGAAAGTAAGAGAGCATTGCCCTGAGAGTGGCAGCCAAGACCTCCCGTGGAGCAATATGTGGTGCATTTGCTGTTTATGTGTGAGGCGAATAGGTCTCTGGTTGGGGTACCCCATCAGGACAGGATGTCACATACTACCAAATTCTGAAGTTCCCACTGGTGGTCGAATGCAAAACGTCCGCTGAACAACCCCATGAGCACATTCTGTGTCCCAGGAAAATAGGCCGTGGATAAGAGGATCTGGTGATTGATGCACCAGTTCAAGAGACTGACTGCACACAGAGCGGCTGATCTCGTTCCCCCTTGTTTTTTGATATAGAAATCAGTGGTGGTGTTGTCTGACATGATGAGAACATGATAGGAACAGATGAACAGGAGAAAGGATTGGCATGCCTTTCTTACAGCTCAGAGTTCCAGGACATTTATGTGCGTCCTGGATTCTCGGGGAGACCATGTTCCCTTAGTCATGTGACCATTCATGTGTGCTCCCCAACCTATGACTGGATGTGTTGGTGATAATCGTCTTGTCCGGGCAGGAAGGGAACCACCACACACGTGTGATGTGGGTCTGTCCACTACGGGAGGGATGACAGTAGCTTGGTGAGGACTATCAACATGAAGTCCATAGTGTGATGTTTTGGTGAGTAAGCTGACTTGAGCCATGTCTGGAGGAGCAAAGGTGGAGTCGTGTGACAGTGGGCACATATATACACAAAGCCATGTGGCCTATGAGGGACAAGCAAGTCCTGGACGGTATATAAGAATTGTTGACAATGCAAGTTATGATGTGTCTCATTGCCTGGAATCTGTATTTTGGTAGGTAGGCCTGTGCGGTGATCGAATTGATGGTGGCCCTCAAAAAGTCCAAGGACTGTGTGGGGTCTAGAATTGATTTCTCGATGTTGACACCGAATCTGAGGAATGAAAGAAGGCTGACCAACAGGAAAGTTGATGCTTGGGCTTCGTGCCTGGACTGCGTGGCTAGAAGCCAATCATCGAGATATGGAAACACAAAGACCCCATAATGTCTGATATAGGCTGCTAAATGGAGAAAACTTTGGTGAAGATTCTGGGAGCGGTGGCTATTCTGAAGGGGAGCGTGCTGTACTGGAAATGTTGGGTGCTTACTGTGAATTCAGGAAACGTCTGGGCTAGATGGGCAATGTGAAAATAAGCATGTTTCATATCGAGGGCCATAAACCACGTGCCCTTCTCTAAGGATGGGATAATCACTACCAACATGATGACCATATGAAACTTGAGTTTGTGGATGAAGCGATTGAGATGATGGAGATAGAGGATTGGTTTCCACCCGCTTTTCTTCTTGGGTATTAGGAAGTAAGTCGAAAAAAAACCCATCCTTGACATTCCAGGGGAATGCATTCTATCATTCCCTGTTGTAGTAAGGAATCCACTTCTTGGGTGAGAATGCTGCCGTGAGAATAGTCCCTGAGGAGGGATAGGGAAGGGGGTTTTGGAGGAGGTAATGTGATCAATTAAATTGTATAGCCATGGTGCATGATGTTCAACACCCATTTGTCCATTGTTGTTGCACTCCAAGTGGGAAAAGAGTGCTAAACAACCCCAAAGGGGGCAGAGGGGTCACAAGGTGATAGGCATAGTGGTTGGCAGCTCTCAAGGTTGCCTCAGAAATAGCTCTTGTCCAGAGGCTGAAGCTGTGAGGCGGAAGCCTGTGAAGGGGGCACCGAAAGGCAGGATCTCTGAGTTTTCTGTTGCTTCCTCGGTGTCTCATAAGATCTCTGAGGGTAGAACTGGGGGACTTGTAGCATTAGGTGGAGGGTGGGCGGTGGAATTTAAGTTTTGGGGCAGGAGTGTAGATGCCCCGCGAGCAAAGGGTGGCTCTGGAGTCCTTCAAGGTATGTAGCAATTCATTCATCCTTTGATTAAAAAGATAGGATTCTTCAAAGGGGAGGTCTTTGGTAGTGTTCTGCACCTCCTAGGAAGCCAGAGGAATGGAGCCAAGATACCCTATGTGTAACTATGGCTGTAGCCATAGCCCTGGAGGTTGTATCTGTTGAGTCCACTGCCGATTTGAGTGCTATTCTGGCTAGCACTTCCCTTTCTCCATGAGCACCTGAAAATTAGCCCGGTCATATTATGCGAGGCTATCAGTAAATTCATCCAATTTGCTGTCATTCAGAAAATCATAGCACTGAGCCCTTTTCAGCCTCTCAGCATTGGATCTCCAGTTCAGAAAGGTCCACAGGCTAGCCCCTCCACTGGCTCCTAGTTCTCAGCCCTTTTCAGCCTTCTGGCACTGGTTCTCTAGTTTAGGACAGTCAGCTCTTCTGCCAGTCTCCTAGACTATTCCTCCCTCTCCCAGAAAGGGCCTGCAGAGAGTTTTCTACTCTCAACAGCACTTCAGAGAGACCTCCTCCAGTCTCCTGACTGACAGCCTTAACTCACCGACTCTCTCCCTCTCAAATTATTCCTGGACTTTTATAGTCCCCAGGTGCTGCCCTGCCTTCTTAATTGATCAACTGGGAGCACCTATTCTGGCACAAAGGCACTGGACCAGCTTCATTTACTGGGGCCAGGCACCCTGTAACATTATCTGAATAGTTTACCATCTTTAAAGGCATTAACCCAAAGAGGAATAAATGCAAAACACATAATTTCCAGTAATCTTAAATCTTAGTCTAATCTTTTAAAAAGTTGTTTGTATTTTAACCAGAACAGAATACACCACATTTTGAAAAGAAGGAATGGAGATTAAATAGAAAAGCCCTCAAGGACAGGATAAAAATCTTTGTTTACACTCATCCATACAGTCACGGAACTCATGAATTTATGGTTCTGCTGCTCTCAATTTAACCATACATGAGTCATTCTATGGATGAAAATAAACATTTTCAATGTGTAATTAACTCTTAGCAAACTGGGTAGCTCAGCAGCAGAGAAAACAACAGAGGACCGGCCTATGGTAAAGTTATTTGATATATTTAGGCCACACTCTTGCAAACACTTATGAACATGCTTAACTTTAAGCATGAGAGTAGTCCTATCAAAGTCAAAAGGAAAAAGAATATGAATCAGGTTAGAAAAATGCAGGGGGCTTGGTGATAGCTTGTTGAAACTGGAGGGCATGACAGCAACCCTTCCTTCAGGATAAATGTAAGAAGCAATTGAACTCCTTTTGGAGCAAAATAGCTGAAACCAAAAGAGGCACTACCCAAAACACAGCCACATGCAAAGCAGGTCAGAAACTGAGCAATGTGGGCAGAAAGGTTTTGCTGGGTATGGTTTTGGTGAAGAGGGGTGTGAGTGTAAGAGTGAGAGAGAAAGTGCGCACACACAAACACAACCAGAAACAGCAGAAGAGCAGACAAGGAAGGCAGCAGAAATCCAAAGACAGCCAGAGAAATACTCGTAGCATGATCCTGCAAGAAAGCTAAGAGAGAGGGTTTTTTGGGCACAGTACTGGCAGAAAAGAGAGGCTTGGAATGTTGAGGAAAGAGAGTCCTACTGTGTTCAGGGAAATAGGACTGTGTGTACACTCTTTGTAAATAAACATGATTGCATCAAAGATCTGTCTGACTATCATCAATTTCTCCTCATAACAGAAACATCCCACAAAACCTTGAATATTGGCTAACCACTCGGGTCAAAAAAGGGTAATGATATTTTATACAGCAAGCTCTCTAATGTTGGCCATGATAGGCAGAAGAAATGTTGATTGTCATAAAAAGTCAACTTAAGGAGTGATGTTTCTGTTTGCTGCCTGGTCCCTTGAGTTCCATGCCCTCCAGCATACCCAGAGCAAAGTCTTTTAAGGACACTTTACAACTGATGGAACATAATGTCATACACGTCACAACAGAGCGCTATTTATTTGCACTTCATTCTATGAACGGACAATCTCAGAAAACCATGAGTCTGATTTTGAGACTCCTCCTGCAGTACGAGTCCCTGTCAATGAAGATGTCAATCAGCCAGTCAATAAATGGAAAATAAAACAAAGTGTATTTTTTAATCTTAAAGATTTGTTGTCAGTATTAGTTACATCTTGGGGAAGGTTAAAGAAAACATGAACAACTCAAATGAAAGAGAAGCATTTATCTATTATATTTCAAGTTCTGCCATTTCTCTCTGTTTATTTTAGTGCTTTTCTTTCCTATTCCCGACAGAGGGAAGAGAGGAGATAAAAATGACATGTTCTGATCACAGCCAACTTCTTGTCCTGATTCCCATCAGCACTGCCATGAAATGCAGAATGCCTTAATACGCAATATTCATCCTGGCTTTGAAAAGCATACGCCAGGCTTGTACACCCACTAAGGAATGCTGTACCAGGGTGCACAATTCTAGTGCTTGTGGTCCTGATTCAGGAAAGCATCCCTGTTCAGAAAACACTTAGACATGTGTTTAACTTTAAATGTGCACCTACGTCCCATTGAAGTCACTGGACCTTAGATTTGGACTTTAAAATTAAGCATGTACTTAAGTGCTTTTCTGAATCAGGGCTTAACACAGTTCAAATCCTTACTCCTCTTAATGTCAGTTCCTTTTCAAATTATATTCCTCTCCCAATTTCCTCTACCCACTAATTCCTTCAACCAACCAAATTAAAAAGAATACACCAATTAGCATTAAACTACAATTACTGATTTGAAAATTACTTATTGTTCCCTGCAGAATCAGAATCACATAGCTGCATTAAAGCCCAAGGACTACAAGCATTTTCATCATTTCATTATGGAACTGGCAGGATATTTCCCACAGAGATAATTTTGTGTGATGGTGAATATAGTTTCAGTGACGATTAAAAAAGCAGTATTCTACCTTCTCAGTGGTTTGTTTTTGTTTTTTTTTATAATTTACTCTTCATTGGCCTTTACAGCAAAAGATATATATTATGGGTCTGCTTAATAGCATCTTAAAATGTATTGATGAGCATAGCACATTCGCACACCACAATGTGCAATTTCAGGCACAAGTGCAGATTTGCACAAAAATGATTTGTTTTCTACCTACAGTACAAACGCAAACTTCTGCACACAGATGCACACTCCATCGTTATGAGCATGTGTAAGGATGGTGCTGAAATTATGGTCCATTCTTAAAATGAAAATTAACAATTTACAAATTTAAATTGCAAGAAAGCACAGCCCTAGGCTGCTTCAGACCACAGGGCCAATGGAGCTAGGAAAGCTCTTTTATCATGCAAAAGGTTTGGAAAAAGTAAAAGATCCACTTGATACTGAGTAGCCCAGAAATATTTTAAACTTTATCTACCGAATTACATCCATGGTAAATTAAAGTAATCTCTGTAGGGTGGAATCCTGCCACAAATTAAGTCAGTGAGGGGATCGCCATTGTCTTCAGCAGAGCCAAGATTTCACCCATGGGTTACAACTTTGCTGCATACTATGGCCAATGGCCAGCGATGGGACACTGGATTACGTTAATGCTCAATAATACATTCAAGTGCACTTTAAAATAACCCATTCAAGTCTGCTTTATTTTCAGAGCAGTATTTTAATTTACAGAAGAAAACAAAATGTTGGTAAATAGCATTGTTAGGCTTCTTGTCAGGTATATTTTATCGCATCTTCCACAGCCTTTGTGAATAGTGAGACAATGATGTTGCATCCCACAATGATGTAAGCAACCCTGTTCAGCATTCCAGGATGGAGCAAATGCTCCAATCTTCAAGGCAGGGTGGAGAGGTGCAGTGCCTCTACAGCCATGCTTCCCTGTCCTCAGAAGCCTATGGTATTCTTTCTAGTCTAACACCAGATGGTTGGGACTCGTGGGATGTCTGCCAGTGCAAAAGCAGGGAGAGACAGAGAACAGACATTTTACAAAGCATATGCCTCTGGGGCCCTGGCAGAAATACCAGGGGAGAAATCAGTAGTAGTTAATTGAGGATTAACTGCCCATCTGCATCTCAGAAGTTCGGGAGGGGGGTAGAGGGGAGGAGGAGGGAAGGAGGAATTAATTCAAACGCAGTAAAATAGCCCAAAGCCAACACAGCTGCTCAGCTCCTAGGAGAGACATGCCACCAGGATTCAGGCAGAGGAAGAGCGAGGGAAGACGCATAGAGAGGCTGACTCTCCATGTAAATAGCCCAAGAACTCTTAAACTGAAAAAGCTGTTCAAATGAAGGTGAATTATCTCTACTCAGACATTCACGGAGAGACAGTAAATGCCATGATGCACAGGATTTCAGATCTCAGTCTTTGTTGTAAATCCCCAATTCTTAAAATAAATAATTTTAGTTCTCTAGAATAAAAAAATACTTAAAGACAACATATCAGAAAACATTAACAAAGACAGACCCCTTGTGTGAGATTAGGCCCCACCTATGCCTCAGAGGATACTCATCCTATCCAAAATGATTCTAAAGAAATTAGCTAAAGGTTTAGGTAATCAATTTGGTTTGCTGCTTAGAATGTCCTTTGCCCTGAGTTATTCATCATTGCCCTGTCTAATTCACCATAAAGGAATTCCTGAGGAACTGCCTAGTACTCAGGAAGGCTCTGATAGGGGAGTGGGGAGGAGAAACGCACCAATAAACAAATGATTTGACTTGGCATAGACTACTTTGTTTAAAAAGATTCCTTCAGCTTTGAAAAAAAATGAAAGCAAGTAAAAAAAAAACAAGAATAATTATAAGATTTTATTCAATTAAGCCACTGAAAAGCAAATTCTGAAACTAAAGAAATAATATAAAGTAATCACTATTTACAGCAAATCTCATTATGTTACGTCTGTTCGCATTCTTATACAGTTTACATTCTATAAACATTTAATTATATTTTTCTTTTAAAATATCCATCCTCTTTTCTTCCTAATGATCTCTTTCCTCTTTTTATGCTCATCCCTCCCCCTAGTTTTTATTGTTATTATTCATGGTTCAAATAATATCATTAGTACTTACTGACTTAAATTGTTGTGTAGGTTAAACAGCTGCCTCTTCAGAAGTGGCTGCATTTTAGCATTGAATTAAATGATCCCTCTATATATCTCCTCTAAGTTGGAGAATTTTTGTAAACTTAATTAATTAATGTCTATAGAGCATTTTGAAATCCGCTAGAAAACAGGCGTTACAGAAATAAAAAGTACAGATATTACCTTCTCAATAGTAGCTAGTATTCAGCCAGTGTAAGCCAGTTTATTGTAATGGCACCAAGACATTTCCCTTCCTTGATATTGCCCATGCTTTGTCCCTCCTCAAAGCAATGACTCTATAGAACTAGAGTGGCAGCTAGCATAAGCCACAGAAATTGCACTTTAAAATGGTACCAGGAATCAAAGTAATATTTGTGGCACAGCATTAGCAGAGGCTAAATAATAGTACACTTTTTCTCTTTGGGTAATTTGTGCTTCATATCTTTCTTACAACTTTCCAGAAATTCTGAGAACAAAGGAGATAAATCAGGCATGCCTTCTCTGTAAAGACTACAAAGGAAGGCACATATTTAAAGTATTTCAAACATATCCCCAATGATTGCTGTAAAAACTTGGCATTTTACCTCCCAAGATATAATGAAAGACAACATGATAAAACTAGAGGAAAATAAGACAGAAAACCAGAACAAGTTAAATAGATAATCCTTAACTTTTACAGTGTAATAAAGTCCCTTTTATAATATTTTCTGTTCTGATAATATCTTCTCTTTTCTTACATCACCACACTAAAACACAGGCTGCATGGACACAAATACTGTAGATTTGTCTAAAATAACATCACTGAGTTCTGAATTTGTCACTGCACAGAATCTTAAAAAAGTATTGTTATGTATATCCCTTTTAAGAAATCTTTCCACACAAGTTGCTTCCAGGCTTGTGCCAAGTACTTACTGTCACTGACACAAGATTGTCATTTCATTCATTCATTCATTCAAAAAACTTCACACTCCACTGACTAACACAGGAAATAGCCTTTAAAAAAAAAGAAAAAAAGCAAGCACTCATTTTCTAAAAAAGCTTTTGTTATTAATATACTGAGATTCACCCCATGCTGTGTTTGTGGATTACAAGCTTAGGAGGAAGCATCAGCTGGTTAATAATCATCTACATCTGCCTCAACATCATTTTTATGCTACAGTCCATATCCTTCCACTGTTTTATCAGCTACCTTCAATAAATGATTGTCAGGACTATTCCTCTACATTTGCAGGAAGCAACTACCAGTGCAAAAAAGGCATGGCCTGATTTATCTCCATTGCATTTGTAATGGCAAATAAATCAGACTGTTAAAACTATTACATACAGTTCATGCAACATAGTGTCTTATTTATTAACAGGGTTTTATAGCCTCCTCCCTACTTTTCTCTCTGACCCTGTCCACACTTACCTCCGAGATTCGGTGGCAGTCGATGGGAGTTACGCAAGCTATGCAAAAAACTTGCGTAACTCTCGTCGACTTCTCTGCTCTTCTTCTGCGTGCCATCTTCACTGCACTGCACCTACGGGAACCGCATTCCCGTCAACGCAGCGCTACGTCATTTGTGAAGGTGGTCTTAGTACGTCGATTTCTGGATTGACTGAGCGGGTCTTCACTGACCGCTCAGTTGATCCAGAGAAATCGATCAGACAGCGGCGAATTTGCCACCCATCAGTGTAGTCGTAGCTCTCTCTCTCTCTCTCTCTCTCTCTCACATACCCACACGCACACACAGAGCCTCCTCCCTACCTTTTCACACACACACACACACACACACACACACACACACACACATTGATGTTTCTGAATTGCCAGCCAGTACCCAGGCCGCTGTTAAGAGGCCAAAGTTGAGAGGCTTTAGCAAGTTAAATATCCAAATCTCAATTGTGCAGGTATTTATAATTCAGAATTAAGTAGTTACGGTATAAGACAGCATTAGTAATGTGACAGAAGCACATAAAGTAAGATGGTTATTATGTTAAATGTATAGACTGAATTTCAGATTTTTTTTTTAATTTTTTGAGCATTGTAGTTTTGGAAGGTTAATGTCATCCATTATATTTTTAAACTCACCATCACTTAAAATATCTGTGCTCTTTAGAGCTGATGTATACAAATGCAGCCATCATCTCACCTTTTTCTGGATATTTTTATTTTAAATGAACTTTTTAAACTTGACAGGGCCAAAAATAGAGACAACACTAAGGCTTGGTCTACACTACAGAGTTAAATTGATACAAGGCAGTTTACATCAACCTAATTATACCGTTGTCTACACTACAATGATGCTTCAGCTGAAGTAATTGTCCCTTTACACCAACATCATAACTCCACCTCCACAAGAGGTCAATGTAGTTAGGGCGACACAGCACCCACGTAGATGCTGCGTTACTTAAATTGCCTGTTGGCTGTCAGCCCTGAGTGGGAATGACAGCTGGAGCCCTCCCGTCAGCTCACAGCTGCCCTCCCCGCCGCCTGCCCCACTGTTGACAGCCCCTCCTCCTGGTGAGGATGAGCACCACCAACAGGAGGAGCATAGTGTAGACATGAACCACTGCTTTAAACTACTGCAGTGGCTGTACAGCGACTGAACTCGACTTAATTTTGTAGTGTACACAAGCCCTAAGTGAGCACTTTTATGCACAGCACACTTCAGTGGCCAAATTTAGTGATGGTGTAAGCAGGGGCACCTTCAGGGCTAAAACTGACTCAATGTAAACCTGGTGTAATTAAAATCTTTCAAACACTTGCACCACTTTCTTCCCTGGAGACATGAACATGGAGAGGAAAACTCACACATCTCATCCTTTGTTCATAGAAAGGTGGAAAGGCAGTTGCCTCCATGGCAATACTGCCCCCTCCTTGTATCCTGGTGAGCCCACCAGGAAGTTATGGATAGACGCCTGGGGAAGGGGAGGGCCAAGATCAAAGGTGAACATCAGAGGTGGGGATGGAGTGAAACACCGTCCCCCTCCAAAGCCCTCTGGGAAATCTACTGATCTTGCTAGGGAGTTGAAGGGAGGCCAGGGCAACCTTGAAGTCACCATGTAGGCAAGGGCTTTTAGTGGTTGGCCCTGTAGCTCTATCAGATTCTTTGTGCTGAACCCGTTATTCTGTGGGAGAGCAAACCCACCATGCAATAATTTGGGGGAAACCCAATGAAGTAAAATGTGGCGGCATTCCAATACTAACTCTCTTCTGCATACTTTCTCCACAGGGGTGGGTGATTGAGCCAATGGGTTCTTAATCCCAATATGAGCCAAAGAGCAAAGATGCATACTGTAAAAATTTTAAGAACACCAGGCACTACTGAAGGATTCAAGAGGATAAGTAGTAACATTCACATTTTCCACCTCTTTAGGTACAATGTCTAAAGCAAACCCAACAAATGCCATGCTCCTAATAGCTCTAAAAGTGCATTCACAATACAAACATTGGAGGGGTGGGGGAATCACACTGTGTGAAAGCAGATTTTCTAAATGTAAGTCCATTCTATATATGATGTTTCTTTTTCACATAAAACAAGCTTTGAAAAGCATCTCTTAGAGTCTGACATGCTGTTTTCCTTTGCTTTCACAGAGTTGCTGCCTCTATTAAGTGCTTAATTATTTTCCTGTTATTTAATGATTTGGGTTTTTATTTTTTAAAATAAATATCATTGTCATCAGATGTCCTCATTGCAGAATAGCCAAAGTACAGAATTAACGACAATTTTTAATAAATTGCGTTTGCACCACTAGAATAACGGAAAGGCCATTCTCAAACACATACAAAGCATGTCCAAGGGAGAATCCTCCATCTGCGGGACACTTTTCACTAAAATGACCTAATTGATCAATTTAAAATCTCATTAGGAACATGCAAACAGTACTGAAAGCAGCTGCTGGTCAGGTTTAAACCAACAGTATAATTCAGCAGACAATAAAAAATGTCACTTGACCTTTGTCAAAAATGTGTGTAGGGGGTTCCATAGCTCTAGTGTAGATCTGCTGCAGACATGTATATTCCCAGGGACTGCAATGTTGGCCTTGAGACTTCAAGGTAGTGCAGCAAGAAGCCACTGTTGCCACTAAAGAACTTGGTTCCTTCAAAGGGAAGGCTGGAAGATTGGCGCCAGGATTCCCGCCACATAACTACTGTCATGGCTAAGGACTGTGAAGCTGTGTCAGCAATGGTGACAGCGACCTGCAGGGAAGCTCTGGCAATCAACTGACCCTCCAAAATGAGGGTTTGAAATTGTTCCCTATGGTCTTGTGGCAGTTCAATAAAATAAGTAAACCTTGTGTAGTTGTTAAAAATCACATTTTGCCGTGAAGGTAGTTTGTGATTCAAGACTGAAAAACAACTGACAACTAGCTTTTCCTACCCAGGAGATCCAGGCATTTAGACTCCTTCTTGAAAAGAGGAGATCTGGAGTGTGCTTGATGGCTGCTTTTTTTGACCATGTTTACTACCAGGTGGGTGAAAAAGTACTCCATTTCCTTGGCCAGAATGTAATTTTTCTTTTTTTTTTTTTTTGGTCTGCCCATTTGAAAGTGGGTGAAATAGCGGCAGGTGTCTGTCATGGGATACAAGCTGGGGATAACAGCACTTCATTAATGGACAGGGAGATCTTGCCCTGAGAAGTGAGATGTAGAAGTCCACCAGGGAATGCTGAGACTCCTGAACCTCCTCCAAAATAATCTGGAAACTGCTAGAAACACTTTATTAAGTCTGGGGAGGCCCTAAAGACACCTGGATAGAGAGTAATAGTGACGTTACTGCCTCATCTGGGGAGAAGGACTTGGCCAAAGAGAGCGACCCTTCTTCGCTCCATGGGTCTCTCTCCTCTTGGGTCTCTGCTGGTACCAAGGGAACATGTGGCACCAGTGCGCAATGAGGTGCCAGTGGTTGTTCCGCTACTGGCAGGTGATCCCGATGGTATTTCTTTCAGGCTGATTACCCTATAAAATTGGTCTCCATAAACCACGCAGGGTTCCACTCATCCACTGTGCAAGCATATAGGGGAGGAGTCCCCAAGGGTATTTGTGCCCTGGGAACCCAGGCCAACTGCTGGGCTCTGGAAAGTCCTCCTTAGGGTACACCCCTAGGACAGCTGGGTGGTATTGTGCTGAGAAACAACCCGGTACAGAAACCTCAGAGTCTGAGACTGTGTCATCCCCCAAGTTCAATGGGGGAAGAGAAGAGGGGGCTTCAGGCACCAGTGCTGGTCCTGGTGCCAGAGGCGGTGGATCAGATCCTGTTCCCATGGGTAAGGGTTCAGACACCAACTGCTGAAGCGGAACTGGGGAAGAGCCTCATAGGATGCCCTTTAGAAAGGTATTCTGGTTCCTCTGAGATGAGGAGATGCTCCGGGGAAAGGAATCTGGAGGGTTATGATAGCGAGCGGCAGGAGCCTGAGGCGGTATCTGGACCCAGAACGGGGATTGAGGATGCTGCATGCATTGCTGGAGAGGCCAGAGTCACGCAATGAAACCTGGTCTAGCACCAAGTCCCGCTGTGACCTACAGGGCAACTCAGCCAATCACATGCTTGTCCAGTGTTTATGGGTCTACTCATGCAATCATAGAACAGCATACAGCAACATGTGACAAAATTCAGTCATCAAAATTCAGACTTTTTTTTTTTGCAAAATAAAATACACACACACACACACACATACACACACTAACAGTCTATGATTTGAATTTTCATCAAAAATGGGAAATTTAGAAAAAAAATCAAAATGTTTCGATAAATACTTTTCTTCAAAACAGCATTTTTTTATTAAATATTTGTGTTTGAAAAATTTTGACCAGCTCTACAAGAAACAACGTAGACCCAAACATGTAAAAATCAGGTCAGTTCAACACCTTGGTGCCATCAGCAACACGCTGGGGTGCCATGCGACAGACCAGAGTTTTGACTCACTCTCTTACTCACTTATCCAGCAGAGGTCAAGAGTAACACGGAGGTGACACGCTGACCTTCAGCGCAAAGTTCTCCTATCAGGTACGTCTCAGCCACTCCCACTGAATTCAATAAGAACTTTACATGAGCCTCCCTGGTCAGAAACTGGCTCTGAGAAAGGAAGCTCTGATTGCTGTTCAGAACCCACAGCTGGATGTGGGAGCAATGTCAACAGACGGTTAGTCCTAACTGGGACCTGCTGAGACGGGATCTTAGAAAGGAAGAATATAATGAGACTCCCCGTCTCAGATTCCACTAGCTGAACTGGATACAGGCATGCTGACAGCCAACTAACACACCCCACACCACTGCCAGTATAATTAAAAGCACAAGACAAAGTCCTTCCCCCACTCCTATGTGCAAGCTTAAATCATTGAGCTTGGCATCAGAGGGAGGAAAGACTCTTTCTCCAGGCCACACAGTGGTAGCAGAGCCACTCTGTGGACGCTATTGTAGCCCTGTGGCTGCAGCAGCCCCCACCAAATCTGCATACCGCAGCTGATTCAGCAGTACCAGCCCTGGCTTGGCCCTAACTTTGCCTCCCAGCTTCACAAGAATGCCCAAGGAGTCACCTGGAACTAGGATCTGTGCCAAGCATGGGACGGGAACTCCCTAAACAAGCTAACCAAAAACACTACCTTCCTGTGCAGCACAACCACACCATTTCCACTACGCCCGGGATCTTTTGCGGTGCAGAGATAGGGGGAAGATATGCATCATGATTGATAAGACTGGGAAGCCCTAAAACAGATCATCGATGAGGCTTGTGAGGAATCCATTGACCTTGCTACCCGCCACCATCAGGACTGGTTTGACAAGAACAACATTAAGATCACAGCCCACCTGGACCAGAAGAGGAAAGCTTTCTGCGATTGGCGAACCATCCATCTTCCAGTCAGAAGCAGAGCTCTTTCCATCAGTTCAAAGCTGTGGTTCAAAGGAATCCTAGAATCTTATTGAATCAGCTGTTCCCTCTTGCAGAGTGGACTCCCAGAGTGGACCATCATGAAGCCCCATGGACATGATTTTCGCAGCTAGGCAAATCCAGGAAAAATGTCAAGAGCACCACCAGGAGCTGCATATAGTCTTTTTCAATCTGACCAACCCTTCGACTCTGTCAACCATAAGGCTCTGTGGAAAATCATGTCAAAGTTTGGCTGCCCAAGTAAATTTACCACCATATTAAGACTCCTCCACAACCAGATAACTGCCTCCATCCCGTACAGTGACTCTACCTCTGAGCCCTTTGTCATCTGAACTGGTGTAAAGCAAGGTTGTGTACTGACACCCACTCTCTTCTACATTGACAGAGGAACTGGGAAATATAGAACACTTTGCCTACCTTGGCAGCCATCTCTCACAGAGGGCAAGCATAGATGTTGAGATTCAGCACAGAATCTGCTGTGCCAGGCTGGCCTTTGGCAGACTGTCTTGCCATATGTCCAACAATCACAACATCAGAACAGACACGAGACTCTTAGTATACAAAGCAGAGGTAATTCCAACTCTCCTCTATGGCTGTGAGACCTGGGCAAGCTACAGAAAACACCTGAAAAACTTGGAACGCCAGTACCAGCACTTTCTCTGGAACAGCCTTAACATAAAGTGGGAGGATCGCCGCACTAATATCAATGTCATCACAGAGGTCAATATCTTCAATGTTGAGGCCCTGATTATCCAACACCAGCTGAGGTTGAGGGGGCACTGTGCGCGTATGCCTGATGCATGCCAACTGTGATAAAATCAGGCCAGAGGGCCTCAAAAGGGCATACCGGGGCCAGAGTGTGAGCCCTAGAATGCCAAAAACCCTTTTCCTGCAAGCAGAGAAGAGATGATTGCAGGGCAATTAGAGACACCTGGACCCAATGAAGGGCTAGTCCAGGTGTACTTAAACCCTGCCCTCCATAAAGGGAGGGGGGGAGCACAGGAGAAGGAAGCTGCCAGAAGGTTTGTGGCAGCTGGAGGAGAACTTCCCCCAAGCTAGGAGACAGTGATTCTCTAGAGCCAGAGGGGCAGAGAAGGAGACAATCCTTGGCCCCAGCCGGCAGGAGGAAGCCACAGTAAGGTACCCCCCCTGACTCTGTGGGCACGCTGAGGGGAAAGGACAAAAGACGTGTTCAGCCTGGGGAGATAAGGTAACCGGTGACTCCCTGGCCCACTACAAGGGGTAGAAGCGTGAGACCCACAAGGGTGAAGCTGGCTGCCACACTACCAAAATTATTGTTGTACGCCCAACTCACCAAAGGAGAAAAGAAATGGGGAGGCCAAAAGAAATGCTTTAAAGACATCCTCAAGACAAACATCAAGAGACGTGGCATCAACATCACAAACTGAGAGACAGTAGCCCAAGACAGGGCTAACTGGTGAAGACTTGTCAGAGAAAGAACAACCACTTTTGAGGAAAATCGCTTTGCCCTGGTTGCAGAAAAATGCCAGGAAAAAAAAGGACAGACAACGGTCATGCAGCAATCGTGGCCCAATCCTGCCTCCAAACACCACCTGCAATGTCTGCCAACAAGTCTGTGGCTCAAGGATAGACTCCTCAGTCACCAAAGGACCCATATAAAATAAAACCTGTGAAAGAGATCATCCTCAATTTTCGAGGGATCACCAACGACAAATTGATAAGAGTCAATGCTTTATACAATTATTTCAATTTATACAAGTTCAATAAAAGAGCACAAATCCAATGCTCTGGGAGCCTTCTCATTTAAAAAACAGTGAAAAACAGACCATCAGTTTCCTGGGATCCACTCAAATACACAGCAACAATATAAATATAACTGAAATTAATTGACCCCACTGAATCCCCAGATTCCCACACAACACACCATTACCCAGCCCTAAGCTATATCCATTTCCTCACAAGGCAGCAGAGTTCAGCATTGCCTGGCAGCATGCCCTGAAGATCATTTAAGATCTGATTTATATGGGCTTTCCTTTACTGAATCTGGATTGGAGAATTTTCAGTTATAAAATGAAAGATGCAGATTGTAAAGAAAACAGATAATTTTTTTAAAAATCCAGAACACTTGCTCAAAGATTCAGCAAATTGCACAGCAGGAAGATGCTTTTATTTAGAGGGGTGTCCAGAGACTCAAACTCAAGACTCAGTTCCAATACTGGCTCTGTCACTGACTTCATTTGTGGTCCTAGGTAAATTACTTAGGTGCAAATATTAAAAGCAGCCTATCTTTTTGGATGCCTAGATTGCAATACCTAAGTCCTAATTTTACAAAGGTACGGATTATCATTATTTCATATTTCTATTGCACTAGACAATTTGTAGGGGACAAAAATATATCAAATAAGAAGGGGCACTCGCCAATCCTATTGGTTATATGTTGTCAGTGTCATGTAGTTAATTGATTTTGCATCATCTTGTACGACAAGACAAGGGAATGAACGTATCTGACAGGCCCACCGACGGGGAGGAGATGGGGATGACAAGGGGAGCAACTCCCCAGGGGCCTGGTGATTTAAACAGGCCAGGGCAGATGGGAGGAGAGATTCGCATCCTCCTCTCTTCTGCACACCTCCTTCCCCCCAAAACCCCTACCTCTCGCGCTTTCCATCCCTCCCCTGAGCTGAGCTTATTTATTATGCACCATGCAGGTTCCCAGGTGGCTGAGGAGGCGATATCTGCTACTCAGCTTCCTGGGTTCATCAGTGATCTCCCTGGGGAGCCCAAGGGACCCGGGAAGCTGAGTAGTAGATACCAACTCCTCAGCCATCCAGGAACCTGCATGGTGCATAATAAATAAGTAAAAACTTCCGGCAGAAGCCCACTCGGACCTCAGCCATCCCTTTCTAGGGGGGCCATTGACTGTTCTGTGCTGGGGCCTGGAATTGCTGTCGGTGGGCCTGGTATCTGAAGAAAGTCCATAACCCCACGAATTAACCTTAACCTGCCAAACGAGCACCTCTGTCTTGTTGGCAAATGTCAAAGTACAAACCTCTGATTTGCTGGGCTGATGTCAAGATTCAGGCCTCAGTGAGGGGTACTTCCTACCTCAACATCTCTCTCGTCGGGATGATGTCTAGGCACTGTCTTCTGTGGGGCTTCTTCCTTTGTACTTGTAGCCTTCAGAAAGGCAGGATGGTCCAGTGGTTATGGCACTGCACTGAGACTCCGAAGACCCCGATTCAACATTCAACTTTATCAGCTGGAGGGAACATTTTCAAAGGCACGACTGTGCTTTTGAAAATCTCCTCCTTAAATTGCTCTGCGCCTCAGTACTTCCTCTATAAAAGGTGGGTGTTCTCCCTAGGTCACAGGGAGTGTCATAAGCATGAATTCACTGATGTTTATAATGTTCTCTGATGTGACAGGATCATGTATGTAAATAAATTGGGCTGATACCAAGGCACAAGCCTTTGTGACATGACTGGCTCAGTACCTTTAGCCTTCTGAGAAGATCCAAGGGACAGGCCACTATGAGATCACCATTTCAGCACTGCACAAACCTACAGATGGACACAGGCTAAGTCAACGGCCAGTGCAGTGCTCAGCACCACTGAAAAAAAATCAGGTTTTTTGGTATTTAAAGTTGGGCACCCCAAAAATCACAGGCCATTTTTTTAAAATTTGGCCTTAATATTTCTGCTCAGTTTTCTCATTTATAGACTGAGAATAATACTCTCCCACCTCAGAGATGTGTGTGAAGATTGTTTGATTAGTAAATGGGTTAAATTTATCACAGCTATAAGGGGACACAATTCTTTTGACTAAGAGAGTGCAGCCCAATTTAAAGCAGAGTTAAAGATGGCCCAGTATTTGTCAAACACTCTGCAGATGGAAGGTGGTATACAGATATAATTGTTGTTGTTCATAGACCCTGTTAGAACACACCACAGCAAAAGGATGGTTTCACAGCTTTAAAGAAAGAAAATAAGCTTTTGAAGTATGGGGCAGGTGGATTTTGCTGCTACCGAATGTACCGTATTGATAACAACATGCAGGAAATATTGTAGTCATATCAATTACCAGGCTGCCTTTTTTGCAACTGAAAGAGAAGAAGAACTGCTTTTGGGATTGTCAGTGCAAATGCATTAACCTCCTTGAACAGTTACTAGTATCCAAGTTACCAGAGAAAGAAAACACATTCATTGTGTTCTTGTCAATTTACTTTGGCTAGCACTGGCTGCTAACACATTGACAAGCCGCTATTGTTTCTAAAAACAACTTACCACAGCACCTTGGATATTTTCAAACTCTTGTTGCAGAAAAAAAAAAATGTCTGTTTAAATGAAAGCTATTTTTTTCTACCCAAAAAAAAAAAAAAATTCCTATAGTGCTCTGAGGAAAAAAGCCATAGGAAAAGTAGAATCATTTTCTTCATAAGACAGTATGCCTTAGTGCAATATGGTTCTGTGCAGCAGAGCTATGCCAGACAAATCCTTTCCAACATGAAACAGACCAAAACAATGAACTCCTCAAGTGAAGGAAATGGCACTGTACTGGAATTCCAGAAGACATTATATTGCATGGCTTCCTGAAATCACTTCAAGTCTTAAGCAGTTACTTGAAAGTCAGCTTCAAGTGCAGGGGAGGAGACTTCTTTGATGCCCTCTGTTTAATGGAAAATAGTGAAAATTTGACTGTATTTGTCCCCCTTCTCAGGGTGCAAGGAGTGAGAAGCTCCTCTATACAGCTGCTTCATTGGCAGCCCACCTCTCCTTGGAGTAGTGCATTATCTTCAAGCACCATAAGCAGAAAACAAGGAAGCATAGTGCTTATCATGACAATATATCAGCAGTTTTCCTCTGGGAAAATCTTGCAACCAAAATGGGCAAACTCCTTCTCTCACTCTGTAAGTGCATTGACATAGGCCGCTATATAAAGTTTTTATCCCAACAACAGACATTTTCAGCTTCTCCTTTCTTTGAAATAACTCTTTTTCCTTTGTTACAAGTTACACCTCCTGCAGTAACTGAAAATGAAAAACTGCAGAAAAGGGCTTCCTGTCTTCCCTGAAGTGACTCCTTTAGTTTCCTTTCTGAGAAGATAAGGAACTTCTGCACCTACAGACACATGCTACCTCTCAGAATGGAGGCATTTAAAATTCAAACAATTCCTATGACTGGATTGGTTATTATCCACACGCATTAAGAGAGTTTGGCCTAGGAAGTACTCTTGTAGGTGTACTACAATCAGAGCAATTTTTAGTTGTAAAGACACAGTGACCAAGGGCAGGGAGGGAACTGTTGAGCCATTCGACTATCAGACATACTAAGTCTTAGATCCAGGTAAATATTATGGTTTACTTCCTTTTAGATTTTTAATTAATTATGCTATCACATAAGCTCTATAATGCACTGATTTTCTTGAGAGCACTTTTTACCCTCCCTACTGGCTACTCTTCAGTATCTTCTCTTTCTATTTCTCCGCGATCCCTCACTAACACTTGGAATACCAACCTGAAAATATTCCTCATTTACTTTTTCCCTTCTGTAAAAACACTCCTTTCCTCCCTCCCTTTCTCAACCTCCTGAGCAAAGGTGACCCTGGCAGTTTTTCCTCTCTCCCACTTCTAAAGAAAATCTTCCTGCTGGCTTTCACATACCCTGCATTGTCCTCCCCTGCAGACAAGGGCACCCAACATTCATTCACTTATTATGGACATCGGGTGACATGAACAAATCGGAATTTCTCTGATTAGTCCATCTTAAGCAGCTTGCACTGTAATAGTCTGAAGTTAATTAGTCTACTGCACGGGATGTCATGGCTGAGTGGAGCCATTCCACAAAGAAAAAGCTGCTGTGTCTACCTGAAATATGTACATCAGTATCAACGTGCTTTGTATTATGTTTATGGCTCGACATCATTAGGCTTCAGATCTTTAGCCTTTTTTGCTAAAGTTTGTCTTAATCATGTGTAATATACCAAATATCTCTGATCTACAGGGAAACCCAGGACAAGTAAGCCTGTGACTCCTAGACAGCCAGATGGACTATTCAGTGATCCCCCAGATTTCTGAGGGATTTCTCTAGTTTGCCTCTTTGGATTTTGAATTTCTATATGTGCTTTGGATGAGAAGGCACTTAGGTCAGAGTCAATTTCTTGCCATATATCTGGAGACTTCTATTGCACTTACATATTTATTCTGTTTGTACTGTGCAACAAGTATCTGAAAAAACTATTAAAAACGTCAAGTGAAAACAACAGGTGCAGTGATACTATATGACAAGTTTATTTTAGACAGCACCCTCGTTTGAACTGTTTTCTACAATCAGGCAGTAAGTACAGATTTGGTTGTATTTACTGTAGGTTAGCTGTAACTAATCCGCTTCTCTTATTTTGATTATTGTGGACCTGATTCACCAGAACATCTCAGTTGCTTTGGACTACTCTGGGCAATACACATCATCTGTCAACTTCAGACAGGTATGCCGAGCTTATGGAAGCTCTGCATCATTAGAGTGGCACAAATCAGCTACGGCATACTGGGTGAATCTGGCACTAGAATATATTTTTTTAAATATAAATACCATGATGACAAGTGAACTGGGCAGGAACCAAAAGTTATGGTACAAATAAGACAGAAGTAAAGGATATTGAACTTGATCTTCCACCATTAAAGAAAATGGATTTTTTTTTAATGGACTTGTATGGGAGCAGAACGAAGCACATTATCAGGCCCACATAACTAAAATATATTCACGTTTTTTATATTTAAAATTCCTGGCTCAAGGCTTTGTGTGACTGATTCCTGTTGTAAATCAGGAGTTACTTAAATTGATGTAAATGGATTTACACTGGTGCGTAATCAGTGTAAATGAGATCACGATAAGGCCCGATATCTGATTTTAACAGATAAAATAAAGGATATGGTTATAATTGGCTGCCACCTTTCTCCTTCCCTTAACTCCCCACCTCCCAATTGTCTGTCATTATTTGTATACTGCTGAGTTGAGACTGTAAGTGCCTCGAGATGAGGATATGAGCCAGATTCTTGTCTTCATTACACTGGTGCAAATCCAGGGTACTTCCACCTAAATCAATGCTCTGAATTTACACTGGTGCAACTGAGAGCAGAATTTGTCTCTGTCTACTAATTGTCTGTAAAGCACCATGCACAGATAATTCATTGAATAAGTGATAATGATAATGATGATTCCTGTAAGTCACTTGGTTTATGATTATATTTAACTTAACATAAGAAATAATCAGTGCAGAACACCCTGTGAACTGAAAAGCCAGTTTTGCTGCTGCATGCAACAGCATTTTTGTTATATGACAGTGATCACTTTCAGGGCATGTTTTCCTCCATCTCTCTAAATCCAGCTTCAAAAGACAAAAACAAAGGAAACTATATTCCACTAGAAAAGACACCTATTCAAAGATGTACATACTCTGTTTCAAAAGCAGGACAAAAAAGGTCTCCATGCTTCATTGTGATCATATGTCATTTGATTATATTTAAACTCTTAACCTTTTTACAGAGTTCTTCTTCACTTTTCTGATTTTAAGAGCCCTAAAGTGAACTTTTGATGCCATAATTCTACCAGTTATTCAGTCATCTATAAAGTCCTCCATCAAAAACAGGATAGGATAGAAAAAACCCTGTTGTTTATTATGTAAAAACCACCTAAAAAAACTTTTAAAATAAGTATTAGTTTAAAAAACCCATTCATATGTTTTTCCTATATGATGTACAAAGAAAGTGAGGGATGAACAATTTTTTCTTTTGAAAGTCATCTTTAATTTTTTTTTTTTAAAAACAGTGTATCATGATGACAAGTGGGGTGGGCAGGAACCAAAAGTTATGATACAAAATAAGGCAGAAGTAAAGAATATTGAACTTGATCTTCTCCCATTAAAGTTAATGGAATTTTTTTAAACTGACTTGTATGGAAGCAGAATGAAGCACATTATCAGACCCACAAACCAAATTTGTATGTAAGGTCATAAAAAACCAACCAACCAAAAAAACACGCCAAAGGCTAGTTTTCTCAGAAATACTATGATTAATTTGAACTGGATCACACCAGAAATACTGTGACGCAATCACTCTTAGGTGAGACTGATTCTAGTGCTGCTTCCAAAATATCTGAAAGCTACTAAATCTTTGCACTCAGCTCTGAAATAAGCAACAGCAGTGCGCCTCATCAGCTTCATGCCGTCAAATGGAGCATAAACACATGCCTCCAGCCTCGATCCTTTCTTGAGGCTATACCTTGACTACATCAATATAGTTCAGCACAATCCCTTCAACTATGCACCCCCTTCTCTGCTGTAATCTTTGTATTTCCTCAGTACAGTTTTGGATGGATGCACAGATCAATGAGCAGAAAAAAGGAACAAATAGTAAGGTGATGAACTCTGATACCCACTCAACAATGGTACATAAGTTACAGTCAACAGTTCTAGTTACAGTTAGATTCTCCAGAATCACCTTTAGAACTGTGCCAAACAAAAAACAAACAAAAGAATATTATAAAAATTTGTTGCAAGTCTCAGCAAGAACAACAAAGAACTTGGAGCAGTTTGAAAAGAAATAAGACACAATCAATTATTTCAAAATAAATAACACGGGCTCTTACTGTATAGCTTTGAAGCCATTTGATATTATATTTGGGTTTGTGCCTTCCTTGCTTATATTTATATTGGATTTTTAATTAAAAATATGGTATTTTTCCAATGAATCTGAAAAAAAAACTTGCTGACATTACAATTTCATAATTTTATTGCACCGCATATACTTTATTCAAGCATTTCCTGATTTTTGAGCACGACTTTGCAACCTGAACATTTGCAATATAGTGATTTGTATGTAATTTATGTATCTATGTCTATCAGCATGGAATCTGGGTGCTTATAAGACTGAGCACTTTCATCAGATGGAGAGAAAACAAAAATCAGAGCACAATGACATGGGTATTCTTTAGGATTTGACTATTTGAAATTCAATATGATTTTGGCATCTAATTTACTTAAGCTCTTTTGAAATCTCAGTCATTTTACAGAACAAGGTCTTGTGCAAGGACAATTTATCATATACAGATCTTGAGCTCCTCTGGTTTGAAAGGAACACATCACTCCAAAAGAACATCTTCTCTTCCCTATTCTTTAAATCTCCATTATGTTTCAGAGTGGCTCATTGCCACTCAAAAACAACCCACTCACCATGCAAATCAGAAATCATATTCTTGTGACCAGTGAAACCATGACAAATGTAAAACAATTAAAACTACAAAGTAGAAAGTCAGATAACTGGCTTTTATGTGGAGTCCTGTGCAGATACAAAATTTGTATCCACATCCGATCCACGGTCCACAAACATGGTCCGCGGATATTTGCAGATTTGCAGGGCTCTATGTTAAAGCAAAGAGAATAAATAAAAATTAATGACCAAAAATATCATATACTAATGTATCATTGCATTCACAATATTGTCTTGTAAACTGCAATAGGAAAAATTGTTCTGAATAAAAAATAACTTCTTAGTTTATTTAATTTCAAAGCTGAAAAATTACACAACTTTTGGCCTGTTTCTGTATATAGAATGAGATTACAGAAAGCAATAAAATGACAAAACATCCTTTAAACATATTTCTATTCTCATTTCAGACTTCTTGCCGACAGTAAGTATGTTCACCTCTAACTAGTAAATTCATCACAGTCTAATAAAGAAATATGAACTAAGCATTTTAGCAAGGCCTTTATGTAACAGTTTTATTTTTCTTTGTGATGATTTGCCTATAAACTATAAAACCCTAAAAGTGTAGTGTTTAAGAATAGTATTCTTTTTATAATAAAAAAGTGTGCCATTCTAGTGCAATAGTATTGTTCAGAAATTCAGGAGTAGAAAATCTCCCCCCATAGAAATGACAGAAAACACCAGAGGACTGATTCCAGTGAGAACATAACAGCCTTCACATACAAATAAAACAAACTACCTTTATGTAGTAAACATCTGCCTGTGTAAACCACTAGTGTTTCTGAATGATACAATGAGTAGTTATGGACACGCCATTTATGTGCCTGTCAATAGCTTGAGTCCAGCACTGGAACAGGCTATGCCATTGCAGTAGGTGGTATTTAGCAGTAATGGGGACAGATTCTGATCTCAGCTGTGTAAATCTAAGGTAACTACTAAACTCAATGGATGAAATCCTGGCCATGGTAATGGCAATGGCAAAACTCCCACTGACTTCCATGCGGCTAGGATTTCACGCAGTAAGTTTATTTCAGATTTACACTGGCATGACTGAGATCAAAAAGTAGCCCAATAACTGCATGCAACTACTTAAGGAGTATACTAATATCTAGCTCTTACACCAGCTTTCATTGTAAATCTCAAAGTGCCTTACAAAGCAGGTATGTATTATTATCTGAATTTACAGGTGGGGACTTGCCCAAAAAGTCACCCAGCAAAGCAGTGGCAGAGCCAGGACTTGAACCCTAGTCTCCTGAGTTCCAATTCTGCTCCCTACTCACCAGGCAACACACTGTAATCTAATCACAGGAAGAGGAAGAGGAAAAGTTAGCTGTGTGGGAAAAAAGTTCTGTATAGAAAAAAAAATTACTCTCCAATACACATAAAACAACACCAATTGTTCTGTCATATCACACTGTCAAAAAGATGATCCAGACAAGTACACTGTATTAATGCCTATTAAAAGGAGCACATTTTTAACCGTCAGGATAACCACTGGACAATTTACCAAGGGTTGTGGTGGATTCCCCATCATTGGAATTTATCATCAAGTCTGGATGTTTTTCTAAAAGATATGCCTTAGTTCAAACCAGAATTAATTCAGGGAAGTCCTCTGGCTTGGTGTTATGGAGAGCTAATGATCACAGTGGTTCCTTCCGGCCTTATAATCTATGAATCTGAGAGCATTAAACAATACATCCGTTTCTAAAAAACAGTGTTATAACCAGTCATTTATCTTATTCTTCCTGTGAAGTTCAAAGCATATGGGAAGTCCACTCCCATCTCCTGGATTTTAGCATTTGCAAATCTTGCAGCTTCTCTGAAGGCTCAGAAATGAAATACTGTTTTTTCCTCCTCCACTTTCTATGAATAATAAAGCTTTTGTGAAATGCAGCAACCTTCATTCCAGTATCTGTAAAGGGCTTCTTGACTGGTGCAAAATCCTGAAACCATATTATTTATTTATATATAAGTGGACTATACAAAGTCTGGATAAATATTTATTTTGAGATTCTGCATAAATAATCAGTTGTATGTTATTTAGCATTACATAACTCTGATCTCATATTATGTTAAAACAGACGTGAAAGAGGACGATAAAGGTAGAAGGGGAAAAATTACAATTTCTTTAAAAATCATAAAGGAACTGTATACTTTGGCTAAAATACAAGTACTTTTGCGAAAATTATTTCAAAAACAAAAAGACATATTTGAGCCAATTATCCTTAAATGAGAAATAATATTCCCGATGCTTAAACTAAACTATTTTGTTTATTCCATCAGCGACTCATTCTCTATTTCCTAGCAGTACCCTATTATATTTAACAATGTTAGGAGACATTGGCCAAATATGTTTCTATTATACAGTAAGTCATTCTCCAGGTCAGCGCTATGATGCGTATTACTAAAGCCATTTCAACAACAACATGTAGATTACTCAGGATCAGTGAGATATCAAAGGAAAAAGGCAACCAGATAACAAAACAGCACAGACAGCATACAGGCAGCTCCCAAGTTGCTAATACAAGATCCTGCTAAGTCTGTCAAGGAGCCAAAGGCTGCTGCCAAAAAAAAACAAAAAATAAAAAAAGCCACCACACCATCTTCCACAGCATGGTATATGTGCCTTGTGATGGTGAAGAATTGAACCAGTCTGACACTGGGTTATGGAATAATTGGCAACTTGCCACCTGGCCATATTTTTTTATTGGCTATTAACCATTTAATATTCTTACAGTTCAATGAGTAAAACACCAATGTGTTTTTAAACTATTACTCATTAAAGCCCCAATTCAGGAAAACATTGAACCATATGCTTAATTTTAAGCACATACTTAAGTACCCTTCTTGATTCAGGCTGCTTTCCTGAATGGGGACTATAAATTGTCCATTCCATGTCACAAGTGAGGGAAATGGCTATTCATTTCACACTGGAAAGAATACAAAAATGTGGGCCATCCTGTTAATGTAGAGTAAGTTCTGTAGGGCCCAAATCAAGTATCCAAGGAAGTCAGGAGCATGACCCAAGTTATGACGAAACACAATAGATGTTTGGAGATGATGAGGTCTCAGCCAAACTTGCCAATATCTAGCAGATGGGTAGGCCTCAAAAGATTTCTCCTCAGACCTGCAGAACTAATAAATCAGCCTAATTTAAATTTTCAGCACTCATTTTAAAAAAAATGCTGCATGCATTTCAGTGGGGTACAGCTAAATCTTCCAAAAAGCATTACACTTTATTTACAAAAAATGTACACTTGAAGAAGTGTTTAAAAACGTAGAAATGACATAAGACACCCAGCCAATTTCCCCACTGCTGCACAGTCACTAATTACTCACTATTACCCATCCAACCTTAATGTTGCCACCTTCTACTTTCAAAAATATGCAAAAAAGGTTCAAATAAAGAGTTAAGAGATTACAGAATCCAACTTCTTATTCAAAGGATAATTTTCCAACAGCCTCCAAGCAATCTGTTATTTGATGTTACATAGAGTAAACATAAGTAAAGAACGGTATGACATTAGTGAAGTGAATGCATTCTATAACTTATTTTCAAAATTTGAGAGTTCTGAAGGTTTTTTGGAGGCTGAAGAATTATTCTATGAAACTTATAATGCAATTGATGGGTGTTGGATAGATTCAATGGATATATACTTTATACCTTAACTATTTCATAATGAATTTTTTTGTTTACTAAGAGATTAATACATTGCAACATTCACAATTGTTTGGGACAACATTAATAGCTATAGGATGCCTGTTCCTCTTTTGGGCCCAATCCTGTGCCTACTAAAGTTATGTGAAGTTGTATCATGGACTTCAGTGGAAGCAGGACCGAGTGTTTTTTAAAGAATAGACCTAGCATGTTACAGTAGTTGTGTAATCCTCAAATATTATTTAATCTAAAACGGCAAAGTACTACAGTGGTGAAGCAAGTCCCATATAAACTATTTCTAAAAATAGTAATATGCATTTTGTCAGTGTTTAAACCCCAGCTTCCTTTAAAGCCAATAGAGAATAAGAAAAATTCAGATGTAAAATGAAACTGCCAAGTTTTGGCTGTTGGCCAGTTTTACAGAGGAAAAAACAAACATAAAATACTTTCACTAGCATAGTTAAGTGAGTTTTTGTCATAAGCAAAAGACAGCGTCTGCCAGTAAAAACTCCTTTTCATTTGGAAAAAATGAAAGTTTTGCAAAATGTCACATTGTAAAAATAAGCATAATTTTCTTCTTAAAATACTATGGGTGAAATCCTGGCTCCGCTGAAGTCAGTGACAAACCTCCCATTGGATAGAACCAGGATTTCACCCATTGTGCCAACTCAGCTGTCAGAGGACAGATAAAAAGCTTTTAATAAAAAACAAAAACTAAGGTTATTTTTAGTCACCTTTTACCATTTCCTTGATCTTTCATCCAATTCCTGCCCCCTCCCAAAAATCATAACAAGCTGAAGGCGCAGTACTAAGGTGACTGATTTGATTTATTTTTCCTTATAGCTCAGTCATTTTTGGACCACACCCTCTTTTCTTTTGAATGGCTGGAGTCCCAACTAAACAGAACTCAGAAGAAGAAATTCACTTGCAATTTACTAGTGTAGTAAAATGATCATTTACTGTGCAGCATTAAAGTCTAGCTTTGCAATGGCTCATCCCCATGTCCTGTGATGAACCAGAGCTCAGGCAAGCAGTTTGAGCACAAAACTTTTTGAATCTGCTTTTCCAAATGTCAGCTTTGAAGTTAACTCTCCTTCTTTTAGGTCACTGTTGTGTTTTTATTTTGTGGAGGTTCTGGTTTTTTGTTTTTGAGGGATTTTTTTGTAATCAGCCACAAAGCAATTTATGGCAGGAGATTGAAGGCAAGTGCTGCAGAAGATTATTTCATTTGTTTTCCACCTTTAGAGATCTGAGTTAAAATTCTATACTGGTCACAAATCATAAGTGAGCTTGGTAATTTTATCCCAGTTCCCTATTTGTGCACATCACAAAACCTCAAGGTAGGTACAGAATTTTAACATTTTTAACTTAAGTTAATTTTTTTACAGTGAGGGTAATTAACCATTGGAACAACTTACTAAAGGTAATGTAGATTCTTCATCACTGGAAATTTTAAAATCAAGATTGGATGTTTATCTAAGAGATGTGCCCTAATCGAAACATGAATTTAGCGAAGTCCTGTGGCTTGCGTCATACAGATCAGACTAGATGATCACAATGGTCCCTTCCGGTCTTAGAATGTATGAATCTATCAATAGGTCTGGATTAGTGGTTAGAAATAAGGTGACTTGGTAAAACCAGGTAAGAAAGGCGGCTGATCGCCTGACCACAATATGCCTGACTCTGACTCGCCAACAGCTCTTAGTCCCTCACTTATTATTGCTTGTTAAATGCCAACAACATGTTTCGTATTGTACAAAACGGAAGAAAATATAGCCCTTTACTCACAGAACATTCAAATCTGAACAATGTGCTCTACATTCATTCAAAACAAAAATTTTAAAAAGGGCAAAAAGATTGCATAATCACAGAGAAAGTTAATGTCTAGGGAGTTTTTATACAACTTCAGAAAGAAACTCATTGGAGATCCTTTGTTTATTCTTCACTGGTACACTCAATCTATAGTGAAGTGATATACTCAATGTCCTGTTTATTTGTCTGGGTCAGTCATGTCCAAATTCACATCACTGCCTTCTTTACCTTTGTAATCTGCTATATAACTAAAAGTTTTGAAAATACACACACACACACACACACACAATCTACTGGAGGTAAATAAGATGTATCTTGAATACTATACTTTTATTTTAAAAGGATCTTTTCAAACCTTATAGATTTGCACAGGGAAATTCCAGCTGTATTCATTAAAGCTTATCTACAGATATTACACTTTCTAGTTTCTAAATCAGTTGTTCATGTTTTCAAGAATTTGCAAACATTTAACTTAATCAGTGCTACAACACCTAGGCACTCTCCAATTCTCAAAGCAAAGGCCACATTAAAGAATAATACAGAATCTCAGCAACGCATTTCCAGAACTCAGTTATACAAGAGCAGACTCCTGGGATCTGAGTAACAATTCCTCAGCACATAGAAAAGAGGAGGAGGGAAATTAAATGCCACAGCTATACTGCCCCATTTGACTAACCTCTCCCATTGGCATCCTCATAATAAGTAACTAAAATGTGTCCAAAAACAACATAAGCAGGGCAGGGTGCCTGAGAAGATGAGGCAGGACCTAGTGCACTTTGGGTAGGAGGCCCTAACGACCAAAGAATGCAGCAGCCAAAGCAGTAACAGTCTTCGGTGCTTAGAGAAGTTGTGGGCTGGCCCCTCAGGTCACTACCTCACATTATACCTTGACTGAGGAACCTTCTCCTTCTGTCCATGAAACAGCCTAAGTGGAATGTGTATTAATTAATCTTTACCACGCATTAATCTTTATCAGACCTGTCTGCTTATGCGCCTTATGCATCGATTTGATAAACAAAGTTAGCATTATGAATTTGTTTATGTCACTACAAAGAGAAAATAAAGAGTCCAGTTTTCTAAAGGTTAAGTAGGACTCTGTGCACATTGAGGGCACTTCCATTTTTATTTTTTATCATGGGGTTGGAGCAAAAGCTGGGAAGGAATATAACTGGACTGAGCTGGATCGGAGACCATGATTTAGTAAAGGAGAGATATCAGGCCTCAGGGCCTTAGGATTCTGGAGAAAGTTGCAGGGAGTGGAAACGAGAGACCTACCTATTTGCCTACCTTTTTGCTTACATTACAACAAGAAAAGTGACCATCAGTGCAAGCAGATACAAAGGGGCAACTTTCAGGGTTTCAAACAGGAATTTTCATATCTTTTTGATAAGGTTAAACTCAAGTGGGAAACCAAGCATCTAACCAGTGGGTTAAATTAAAACACCATCCTGAGGAACAAACATGCGAGTATTCCTCTTATACTTCCTCTATGGGCAGAGGGCTGCTTCTTGAGAGTTCCAAAAGAGAAGGGTTCCACTCTGCAATTTTTATTACAATACTTTGCAAGAAACACTAGCACGCAAACATCAGGCCGAATACGTGACAGAGAAGAGAGGACTTCTTTCATTCCTGGAGGCTTGTAGCATTAGAAGGACTGTGTTTGGCATACCCAACTTTTCACTGTCTTCTTTAGTTAAGCTTTCCCTGCTCATGGTCCAGACAGACAGTATGGCCGAACTGTGTTGTGGTGGAAGAATGGGTCATGAGAGAGATCTCAAGCTACACTGGAGATGGAGAGTTAAAACGTAGGCTCTTCACCATCTATAATATTGTAGGTTTGGCAAACAGGGTCATCCAGCCAGACTTGAAACAGAAAGTATTATTTTTGCTTTGTTCTTCTGTTGTTACTTGAAGACTTTAGCAGCCTCCATATGAAATATATTGGAGAGAAAGCATAAGCCAGAGTGAATTTCCAGGAAAACCAAGAATATGCATTTGGTTGGTTGGTTAATCCCGTAATAAACTGAATGCATAAATTTTGCTTGTCACAAAAATCTATTTGCTCAAGTTTTTCACAATGAGTCTAATAAAGATTTCCTTAAGACTCCACTCAGCAGGGTGAAATTTTCTTCTGCTTCGTCACCCTGTCCTGAGGTTCTCTTCTTCCAAAATTTTATAGAAGTGTTTTTCATAAGGATTTCTTTTTGGCCCACACTAAAACAGGCACAGAGTTTCTTTCAGCTAGGTTTTACTTTTCATGTCTCCACGTTGGTTTGTAGTGCTGTTGGTTAAGAGTGGAATGTGATGTTACTAATAGAGATTCCTCAGGCTGAATACAACTAGCCCACCATTTACACGAGGACATTACTATATATGTTTCTCTTCACCTCTGACTACTTCCCAGCTCATTCTCACAATAGAATTTGCAAACAGCTTAGTCTTCTCTTGGTTTTATGTTGGCATCTGCTTTAGGGTGTTCTCCCATTTGACTGAATAATATGACTGAGATTTTTACTTGGAAAAGAAGTAAAGAACTAAACCTAGGTTGAATTTTGGTTTTCTTGTAGTTTTAACCTAGGAACAATTGTTGTAAGGGTCCACAGATGGAGTTGTGACCAGGTCTTAATAAATCAATCCTGAGGCCACTACCTTATAGCAAACGCCAATTACTTTGAGCCAAGAAGGGTTTCTACAGGCATGTTGCCAACAAGAGGAAGATTAGAGAAAGTGTGGGCCCCTTAGAGAATGAGGGAGGCGACCTAGTGACGGAGGATGTGGAGAAAGCTGAGGTACTCAATGCCTTTTTTGCCTCTGTCTTCACAGACAAGATCAGCTCTCAGACTGCTGCACTGGGTGGCACAGAATGGGAAGGAGGCGAACATCCCGCAGTGCTGAAGGAACGGGTCCAAGACTATTTAGAAGGATTGGACATTCACAAGTCCATGGGGCCGGATGCAATGCACCCGAGGGTGCTGAGGGAGTTGGCTGAGGTGATTTCAGAGCCATTGGCTATTATCTTTGAAAGCTCATGGGAACAGGGGGAGGTCTCTGAGGACTGGAAAAAAGCAAATATAGTGCCCATCTTCAAAAAAGGGAGGAAAGAGGATCCAGGGAACTACAGACCGGTCAGCCTCACCTCAATCCCTGGAAAAATCATGGAGCAGGTCCTTAAGGAATCCATTTTAAGGCACTTGGAGGAGAGGAAGGTGATCAGGAACAGTCAACACGGATTCACTAAGGGAAAGTCATGCCTGTCCAACCTGATTGCTTTCTATGATGAGGTGACTGGCTCTGTGGATGTAGGGAAGGCGGTGGATGTGATATACCTTGACTTTAGCAAAGCTTTTGATACTGTCTCACACAGTATTCTTATCAGCAAGTTAAAGAAGTATGGGTTGGATGAATGGACTATAAAATGGATAGAGAACTGGCTAGAGCATAGGGCTCAACGAGTAGTGATCAATGGCTCCATGTCTAGCTGGCAACCGGTCACAAGCGGAGTTCCCCAGGGGTTGGTCCTGGGGCCGGTTTTGTTCAACATCTTTATTAATGATCTGGAGGATGGGGTAGATTGTACCCTCAGCAAGTTTGCGGACGACACTAAGCTGGGGGGAGTGGTAGATACCCTGGAGGGTAGGGATAGGATACAGAAGGACCTAAACAAACTGGAGGATTGGGCCAAAAGAAATCTAATGAGGTTCAACAAGGACAAGTGCAGAGTCCTCCACTTAGGAAGGAAGAATCCCATGCACAGCTATAGACTGGGGACCGACGAGCTGGGCAGCAGCTCTGCAGAAAAGGACCTGGGGGTAACAGTGGATAAAAAGCTGGATATGAGTCAGCAGTGTGCCCTGGTTGTCAAGAAGGCTAATGGCATATTGGGCTGCATTAGGAGGGGCATTGCCAGCAGGTCACGGGAAGTGATTATTCCCCTCTATTCGGCATTGGTGAGGCCGCATTTAGAATATTGTGTCCAGTTTTGGGCCCCCCACTACAAAAAGGATGTGGACAAGTTAGAGAGAGTGCAGCAGAGGGCAACCAAAATGATTAGGGGGCTGGAGCACGGGACTTATGAAGAGAGGCTGAGGGAACTGGGCTTGTTTAGTCTGCAAAAGAGAAGAGTGAGGGGGGATTTGATAGCGGCCTTTAACTACCTGAAAGGGGGTTCCAGGGAGGATGGGGCTAGGCTGTTCTCGGTGGTGGCAGATGACAGAACAAGGAGCAACGGTCTCAAGTTGCAGGGCGGGAGGTCTAGGTTGGACATTAGGAAAAAGTTTTTTACTAGGAGGGTGGTGAAGCACTGGAATGGGTTACCTAGGGAGGTGGTGGAATCTCCATCCTTAGAGGTTTTTAAGCTGAGGCTTGACAAAGCCTTGGTTGGGATGATATAGCTGAGGTTAGTCCTGCTTTGATCAGGGGGTTGGACTAGATGACCTCCTGAGGTCCCTTCCAACTCTAATATTCTATGATTCTATATTTTACACTGTTGTTAAAGTAAGCATGCATGCCTAACATCCTTTAACATGATAAATAGACATATAAACCAAACCTAAATTGGGCTTTATGAAGAACCCATTACAAAATCAGAAGTTGCTGATTCTCTAGTGCTATAGCACCATTTCTGGAAGTACCTGATGTCAAAATACTGCAAGTATTTTACTATTATCATCACCATCAACATCTCTCTCTCAGATTAATGAGCTCTTCTGCTTAACTCATAGTTTTCTGACTCTTACATGATCAAAACTAAGAAGGGGAGGGAGGGGAAAATAGGTGGGGAGGGCACAAAGTGCTGAATCTGTCCTAAGAGTTGCACAGTGCTTTCACTGTGCACTCAGCACCTTACAGGATCAGGTCCTTTATCAATAATCGGCATGACTTGATACTAATCAGGAACTTGGTAGTCATATCCCTCCTGAAGATGCAAACAAGGTACAGGCAGTATGAAGACAATTATTCAGAACAGGACCCACAGAGATATCAGTGCCATACTCATATGATTAGTCTTTAAATCATTTCTTTTGTCTTCCGAACATAACGTGATGGCATAATTACTAAGGTCAAACTGGTTATTACCACTAATAGATTCTGCATAACTCTTGTGATGTAGACTGGCAGTTGTAGTGATTAAACAATACCACTGAAATTGCAGAAACGATCAAGTGCATTTCTATGCTTCACTGGTTAATTTCTGGTTGTAAAAAACTGAACAGATGGAGCTTGTGGGTTTTATTCAATATCTTGGACTTCTTTTAATTAGATTCCTGTTCAAGCTTGTCTGCTTGCAGAACATCCACAGACCTCAGGTTTAAAAACAACCTTGGGAATCCCATTCCCTTGGCTGGTGGAGACTAATGCATCAAGGAAGTACTGTGCTTTAATCTCTTTCGGAACTGTGCCTGCTGCTTCAGTCTTAGGAAACAGTCAGCAGGTAAACAACAGCCTGGTATTAATGAGATATTCTGAAGATGTAGTTGTGCCACAGCCAAATATCAAATTAATGCATCAGTTCTTTATGATGCTTAAAAATTTCAGAACATTTTTGTTATTTTTATCCATCGCTAACATTCTGTATGCCATAAACTTTGCCTTTCACATCTTTATGGTCCTCAGGCTACAACAGTCAGTTTTACTTCCTGCAGGTGATGGCTTATTCTAGGTTTCCATTGTCTTTTGAAAGAACACAAGAAAGACAGCTAAACTCAAAATTAAACAAACAAAACATGTTGGTAGCTGTTAAGAATTCTAACAATTCAGATGAACTTTTATTTTCAAAATGATAAATAGTACCTATGGCCCCAAAGAGTTGAAAACACAGAAAGACATTCAGTGTGCTACACTGGACCCAATCCTGAAGTTCTTCATCAGGCAAAACTCTCATCAACTTCAGGATCAGACCATGTATTGTCTTTTCTTAATTTAAAAAAAATAAAAAATAAAAAATCAGGCCAACCAAAAAGGAAAATAAAAAGAAACAACCCTGGTAGATTGTTTATGCAAGACACAATGTGACATCAGTCACCTAAAGGGTTAGATCCGAAAACAACAATCCACCCTGCGTAGGGGGCAATGTTTTGTTGTGCTGTTCCTAGAATGAAGGCTGTGATTCAGAGAGACCTTATGCCACTGTACCACTGCGTAGCTGGGCCACAATTTGGCCCAAAGTGATTTGCCAGTGTGGAAAAACAATCCTATTTGTTGATTAAATTTAATTTAAAAAAAAAAAGTTGGAAGTGGTTTGACTGTATCCACCTGCTAATGTTTATATGGTATTACAATAGAATTTAATATTTTATAAAAGTTACTGCTTTTTATTTCTTTCAATTCTAATAACCTTAGACATTACTTGGGATAACAATAGGAATATAAAGACCAGGGGCCTAGTTCTCCCTGATCTTTCACCTAGTTTCATCACTTACACCTGTGCAAAGCAGATATAAAACAATATCACATCTGAATTCTCCACTCACTGGAAGCCACTGTAGCTTTATACACCCATTGTATAGAAGCGTAAATGAGTATGCAATGGGACTACCAACACAGTAGATGAGCAAGGTTGCAAAAGAAGGGCCTTACTCCTCTGCACAGATAACTGAAGTCTATGGACAATCCAGCTCCATCTCAGCATGACGTGCACAAGCATTCACAGGATTGAGCCTTAAAGAGGCTGAATAGAAGCAGATTTATTGAAGTTAGTCACGGAGCTACTCCTGCACAGTTCCTATACAGCTGAATTTCTTTTGTACTTGGCAGGCACCACAGGTCCCAAACTCACACCCATGGGGTTGCCAAGCAAGCACCTTCCCCTCTGTGCCACCACACAGCAGGGTCCAAGGAGAAAACTGCAGCTGTTACCCGACCACCAGAAGCTACACCCACTAACTCGGCAGGATCAAGTGACTCGCAGCAGACTGCTGATTGGACCCCAAGGTGTATTAAGCTTCCTGTTCCTGTCCCACCCCTTCTCGAAGCAACTGGTTGCTAGGCCTGTTGCTGCTTCAACCCTAAGCCCCTGCTTCTATTTTGAGCTCTTACTCCTTTCTCCTGTTACCACTCCTTGTCTCCAATCCTGCTACCACCCCCTGACCCCTGATGCTGACTCCATCTTTGACCCTAGGCATGATTTCTGACTCTGACCCTTGGCATGGCTTCTGACTCTAGCTTTAATCTTTTGCCATGACTCACAACGGTGACCCTGGCTCAGACCATTAGGTCAGACAGCGTCATGGCCCTGGCAGTCATAGACCAAGGCACCCCAGCAGTTCCACACAATATTATATTTTTCTTTAAAAAAACAAAACAAAACCCCATTTTTTATTGTCAATAAAACAGAACTGTGGAGCATTTCAAAAGAATCAGAAATGTTAATAAAAACAGCCTACCATCACTCCTTTATAAAATACCTTGGGTAAACATCTTTAAAATGCCAAGAAACAACTCAATTCCCTCAACATTATCTCTTCATAAAACCGCAGCAGAAAGAATCACAACTTCATAACTCTTCATAACGCACCACAGACACCAACATCTTCCAAATGCCACACTGACCCACAGTCATGAGCTCCAAATGGTGACTAGGGCAAAATGATATCATATGAACTAGAGTTCAGTAAAACGATTTGCTTTCGGGCCAGTCGGGAATGGAGGGTATGACTTACATCGCCCCAAAGTGACTTCTGTGTCTGATACAGGAACACATTAGATGGACACCAAAATTCTGCATCCAGCTGTCCTTGAGCAGAGGACCATTTGCCATAACGTGAGGCTGTTAGTAGCAGGAAAGTAAAACCTAGGAGGTTATTTTATTATGGGCAAGTATAGATAAGATTCATCTTTGGTGTGAACTGGTTTACACCACTTTGGTATGAACTAGGAATCATGCAAGGACTCCTTTTGAAGTCAAATAAAAGACTCCAGTTGACTTTAATTAAAGTTGGATCAGGGCTAGGTGAAGACTATGAGGGTTAGTCTGTAAGTATTTTATAATCAGGCTTATAAATTGACAATTACATTTAAAAAAAAAAAACAAAAAACAAACCTTGCATCATTTATTTGCTATCTGGCTCTTTTGCTTCCCACTGCATCCTGAATTAGAAGCACTCAGGCCAAGGAGTCTTTCTTGTGCTTGACACTGCTTCTGCTGCTCCACTAAGTTGAGGAATTCTTGTGTTATTAGTCTATATTTTAGGAGAGTTGTCCGTCTGGAAAATAAAAACATTTTAACATCTATGAGCTTCAAATTGCATTAAAGGTTACTTTTATTTTTGGACCCCAACAGTTAATTTCCAAAAAGGTTTCACATTCAAAACACACAGATACATATTCAACCAAGGTAGCTATGTAAGTATGTGTTTATTTTACACACACACATGCACGTTTTGTGTATGAAATTCAGATGCACGTATTGAAAAATGGCTTTGACAGCCAGAGGCATATTGCAAACTGTCAATGCAGAGAGACCAAGCTGCAACAAGAACGCCAAGAGGAATTATTGCCAAGACACCCAGAACTCCTCCAGGGAAGCAAAATGCAATGTCAACTCCATCACCCTTGCAACAGGTGCAGCATGCTCTCCCCACCCTCCATTCACGTAGCCAGCTGTTTGCTCATCAGAATGTGGGATTCATGGGAACCCTACACCACTATGGCCCCATCTGGATGGTTGAGGCAGTAGCAAGGAGCAATGCTTGCTAGTGTCTCAACCATCCAACAGGGATTGTACCTCACATAGGGGCAAATGCAGGAAGACTTTTGTGTCTTATTCCCACTTGGTGTTCCCTTATAAGACTTTTGACATTACCATCAAATTTCAGCCACCCCACCTAGACAACATCTGTATATCAAGTAGAAAAAGCACTCTTGGAATGCTTCCTGCACTAACAGTTTGAATTTGCAAGCACCTCTGCTTCTAGAGCAGACCAGCTAACGTGCTGCTTTTCTGCCTCTACCTCCCAACAACGAAACTGAAGACACCACTGCTATGCTTCTCTACCGAAACAAAGTGCAGACCGCGTGTAACAGAGATCTGAGGGTATGTCTACAAAGCAACTGGGAGATGGGATTGCAGCACGAGTAAGCAAACTTGAGGTAGTTTTGATTGAGTACCAACACAGCAGAGAAGCCATGGCAGCAGCATGGAGTAGCCGCCTGAGTTCAAGCCTACTCAGGACCCTGGTATGCACTAAAATGACTACACTGAGCCACCACCTGTGCTGCTGTGGCTTCACTGTATTTTTAGAGAGCTAGCTCAGCCAAAACTCTCGCAGGTAGGCCTACATGTGCTGCAATCACACCTCCTGACTGCAAAGTAGACACGCCTTAGAGGCTGCAGGGGAGCACTGATTTCCTTACTGATAACCTCACGTTCCACTTGGCAAACTCTTGACTTGAGTTGTGTGTTCTCTTCATGGATCTGAAATTAACATGGCTGCTTTTCAACAACTTCTCACTGGGGTAGAGCACCTGTGCAGGACAGTTGTCTTTATTTGTGTAATTGTTTCAGTGAGGTAGCTGAGTAGATCTGGGAGTAGCACTGCTATTCTGTTGTGTTTATATTTTAAAAGTTAACTCTGGCTGCAGAACCAGAAGAGGCCTATACAAAAATTATGTGGAAAATTTAAAAGAAAACTGACCCCTCGGTTGGATTACATTGAATCTTTACCTACAAATACTGGCTACATTTAGTTTGAAGTCTAAACTTATCATGCATAAGAGAGGCATGAACATTTTCTTTTAAAAGGTTATTCTCAGAGATTAGGCCCCGATCCTGATCCCAAGGAGTAAGAGGCAAAAACTCCCATCGACTTCAGTAGAAGCAGGATCGATCGGCCTCTTAAAATACACGAGAGAATAGCAAATAATGCATGCTACAAACACATGACAGACAGACAAATTAACAATGGACTAGCAGGGTAAAAAGCAATATCATACTTTATATTACACCCGAAAGTAAGCATGAGTAATAAGACAAGTAATATGTCATATTAGTCGTTCCCAGTTATAAAATTGTTTGTGAGTTTTCTAACAAACGTGTTTCCTCAACATCAACACAATTCTCCATTTCACAGTAAATTTGGAATCCCAAATATTTAGAATACTGGCCACTATGACACAATACACAGGGCACTACAACAAAGTGAATTAAATTTTGTCCTCATATGCATGTACAACTCCCAGTGACTTCACTGGGAACGACTGGCATGTGAGGGTGAATGTGATCTGCTATTTGTAACGATCTAATTAGAGCTGTGGTGACATTTCAATAATAAAATTCAGTTTTCCTTTATAAATGTATGGCCAAAAAATTAAATCTGGGCCAAAGATAGTACAGAAGAGGACAGAACTTTAATGTATAAGAAGCAGGGTAGATTGATTTAAATCAAAGTGATTTAAATCACTGATTAAAATAATTTAAATGAACAAACAGAAAAACTTGACTTAAACAGTTGATTTTAATTTTCTTTTGCATTTATATTTTTTATTTTCCTAAAGAAAGGTTGACTCTCAGTGGTTGGTAACCATTAAAACAGGTTGATTTTCAACAAGACATAGCCTTTAAACTGCATTTGGTACTTCTTTTTGCTAGCCAGGAAGATACAATACATTTATACCACATTTATTAGAGCAACTATATAGCTTAACACACATTTATTCAGATTCCTTATTTTTATATATATTATTAAATTAGAAAATGGTGGATAGTGCATTTCTTATTTATTAGATGATCAATGTCACGCTCTATTTGGATGGAAATGGTAATAAAATTAAAAATGTGTAAAAACATTTTAAAATTGCTTTTATTATTAGTTAAAGAAAACTACATTAAATGTGCTGGATACATAAGAAAAAAAGTAATTTTATCAAAACATGTTTTGCATATAAAACCAACTGATTTATTAAATAAAGGAAGTATTATCTGTAGTTAGTAAATTGAACTGACTATTTCTGGTCACAATGTCCTTCAGGACTTTAGAACTAGTAGATCCCACCCTTACACCTTGTTTTTATTCATAGATTGGAAGAGGAAAACAAGCTTTCCTGCTTTTTCAACTCCCAATCGGTTTCTTATGAATGAACAGTCACTGAACTGAACTAGTTGAATAAACTAAAATAAACAAAGTATTTTCTCTGTACCTGTAGTAAGCTTCTGACAGCCTTTAAACACTTCAACAAACTCTGGTTTCAGGTGCTTGACCAGTGACTTCCCTCAGTTCAGTGGTTTGATGCTCTTTAAAACTTTGGCAGCAAACATACTGCTTAACCTTTATATTTAATTTAAATGATTTTAATGTGTTATAATAAACTTAAGCATTTAACATAGGTTACAAAAATTTAACATTAACATTTAAATAAATTTATTTTAAAAAACAAAAATGTATTTAATTTAGATTAAAACCTCTGACTTTTTAACATCATATGTTTTTTTAATCCACCATGATAAGAAGTGGCTAGATGGAGTAACATCTTTCTGATGGCCTGTCATAAAATGGTTCTGTTATATCAGAAGTAATCATAATAGACATTAGTCTATTATATCTCAGTCAGAGATCCTTATTAGGGATTCACATGTTCCTTTCCTTTCCTAGATTCTTCTAAAATACTGTCTAGATCAAGTGTTCTCACAACAAATGTTTAAGTGGTATCAGAGTGCGGACACCAACTCTTGCTGGTGGTTGCTCTGACAACTTTTCCAAACCCGCGCCCCTCTGTCCCTGGGGCTGAAGCCCGAAGCCGGAGCCCTACCACCCCCAAACTCCGCCCAGCAGGCTGTCGTGGCCGCCAAAAAATGCTGGTGGCCTGCTTCTGAGAAATGCTGGTCTAGACACTAACTTCTCCTGGCAATATAACTTTAAGAAAAGCCAGCACATTTCTATTCGGAAATCCATCAGTAGTTAAAAAAAGTATGCCATGTAGAACATCTGCTACCCAGCAGTTTCCCCCCTGCCTTCGCACACCAATGTCCACAGAGCTGCAAAGGCCTGAATGACCAAAGTAACCATGGAGAGGTTTTATGGGTTTCCAGAGAAGGGATATGTGTTGCTTCCACATACATGCAATTTTCACCCCTTCAATTGCCAGTTTGCTATATGGATTGGAGGGGGAGCATGCAACCCTCTATGCTGTTTATAAAGGTTTTCATCTAAGTCTGTTTCTGCTATAGTAAACCACTTATATCAGATTTCCCCCTGAATTTGTACTGAGATTGAATCAATTCTGAATGATCTGATCTCATTAGAATGTTCTTTAAAAGAACTAAAAAAGCCAAAGAACAGCTATATAAAAGTCATTCTGATTGGCTACTTAAAGGCCACAAAATCAAGATCATTCATATCTCAGGATGTAACTCTATTCTCAATATAACCTGTTGGCCTGTATATTAAAGTAGTGTAGTTTAATATAGCAAATATCGTACGCTGCAAAACCAAGATGCAAAGGGATAAGTTAACAAAGGACTAGCGAGCAGAACTGAATGCCTTACATTGGGTGAGCTTAGGTTAGACAATTAGCTGTATATTGCTATACAATTTACATAGGTAATTAATCTTTGTTGGTTAGTACAAATACATTCATATTTTCCTACCAAACAGAGCAGTACACAAAAGCAGATACTGACACACTGCTAAATCTGGTACTGCAGGGAAGAGCTTGCAGCAAAACTGTTGCACAGCTCTCCGACTCACAATGGTGTAGGAATAAATTACTCTGGACTCACTGTTGAAGAGGGTTGGGACATCGGTTGGAGTGAAAAACTCACTCTGCATGTACTACATTGGCAACCAATTGCCACTGGTCACTTTCTTTTGGCCGGTTGCCAGCCACTCTCAGGGCAAATACAGCCCCCTTGCTAGAGTCAATGCTTAGTAGAATACAGCCAGACACAGAGCAACTAGCAACTCAGAAAAGCAACTGCATGAAACGCATATGATTTAGTGGGTCTGATCTGTTCCATCTGTTGCTCATCCCACATGTGCTGAAAGGGTGTAATGTGCTACCAGCAGCTTCACAGGTCTCCGGATATGAAGGAAGTGATTCAGAGCATGAGGGTGTGAAATGAGCTTCCGCTGGAGTTAAGTTTGCTTACTTGCTTATAGTATCAACGGCATGCTGCACCTGTGAAAAATGAACTGTGAGCACGTGGACCTAGCAGTACACATTCATGGCACCTCTACACCCTCCCATAGTACCCCACTGATGGAACATAGGCCATCCAGTCTCCATGAATAGGACGTGGAATACTTGCACAGTCGCCTTCTGCAAAAGCAGTCTTGCTATTGTTCATGCTCTGCAGAATTTATTACTCTGGGAGTTAGATCCCAGAATGTGTTTTCTAGCCAGAGCACCTTGGTTAAGGGACAGGAACCAAGACATGCCTGGACCCAGGCCCTGGCTCATTATAGAGTCAACTACTTTTTCTCTATGCAGGTCCAGAAGTACTGGACACTATCCTTGAACAGGATTTTGGCATGCACCCTGGCTGCACAAACAAGGTATGGATTTAGACCAACAGTCACATGTTTTTAAAATGACAGAAGGGCATTTCTTCCAAACACAATCTTCCTTTATTTTATTTTCACGATGCATTTCTGAAAGTCACCTTGAAGTGTAACAGAATTTTATTTGGACTGATGTTTCACAGGCAATAGATTAATAAAACAGCAAACACAAATTATTTCCCTTAACTACTGAGGATAAATGTGTTTGATCTTGTTAACAAGAAGTTCACACTTTTTTCATAACACTTACTCTAATTCAGCTAACTATATGCAAAACTAACGATCACCATCAAAAAGCCTCTAAATCTCTACTCAGCAGTTTAAGGTGATTATTCACTGAAGCAGTTGAGTTGCTCAGGAAAAGTTGTCACTGAACAGAGATTGTTCCACACTACAGAAACTTGCACTAATCAGTTACAGCTTTAATGGCTCATTTCTTTATCCAAGTAAAAAACCCTTCCGCATTGCTTCCTTAGTATTTTAAAATAAAATCTTAAAGAAGGTTAAATTTCCTAACTCTGGACTTCAAAACAGGGGCCCAATCCTGTAAGGCACTGTGTTCCCTCAAAATAATAGAAATGCTTAGCTGAAGCTTTAACAAAGATATAGAATTCCCTGTTCTGAAAAACTGAAACTGCAGATTAGTGAAAAATAAAAATAAAAAAACAGACAGGAAAAGGATTGGACACCAACACTAGGCAGAGTGGGGGATGGGACATCATAACCTTCTTCCATCTTACAATGTTACTGTGTTTCTACTAAAACCTTATTTATATCATCCTGTAGAATTATTTTTAGAGCCCTGCAAATCTGCGTAAATCAGCGGACCAGGTTTGCGGATCGCATATTGGATGCAGATACAAATTTTGTATCTGAGTATCCTACGAAAGGGTAGCCCACAGAGCTTAGCACTGCCTTCAGTTCTCCACACCTCAGGATATAAAGATATCTAAGGGTAGGACTACGTGTCCTCATATTCATTGCTCTGCAATGCTGCTGCTGTGTTTATTCTTTGTTCAGTACCAATTAAGTGCTAGACACTACACAGCACACAAAACCAAAAACATCCATGACAGACCTCCCCATTGGCATCTGACAACACAATGCATGATCATCATCCCTCATGTCATAAAGAGTCAAGAGGGGAAGCTGCTCTTACATCAGTATCTATTTTTTAAAAGCGAAAATGTCCAGAAATCAGTCATTCTTGGATCACTTTCCTGTAGCTTTCCCCCCCTCCCATGAATGATACATTTACTCTAAATCTCTCTTATTTCAAGGTACTAAGAAAAATAAAGAGAAAGGAAGGAAAGAAGTTTTGTTCCTATGCTCTTTTTTAGCTGTGTCTATTATCATAGAGCTGGTATAGAAGTGCTCAGTGATGCTATCAGTTCAGGGGGAAGGAGTGTTAGTATATCCGCTCAATGAGAGGGGCCAAACAGGGAACGGAGGAGAGACAACAATGGCTGAATAGGGAGAAACAGAAATGCAGGAATTGGTCCTGTGCTCATTGAAGTCAATGGTAAAACTCCCATTTATTTCAATGGTGCAGAATGAAGTCTGTAGAAAAAAGGGGGTCTCGGAGCCAACTTTGAACAAACTTAATTTCAAACTATTTTGCAGGGGAACAAACCAAAAAGGTTCTTCCCCCCCAGAAAAAGTTTTTGGAAATGGAGACAAATTTTCTTCTTTTTTATTTAAAGCAATACTGTAAAATATACAGTAATTATATTATATAAGCATCATATATGCTCATAAAGCAACGTTGCCACAGAAGTGCTATTAATCTGGTCACTGCATCAAACCTCAAATTAGGGATGGGGGAGTGTCCCAAGAGAGAGCAACACACAGCACTACTATTATACAGGGAACTGCAGATGTGGAAAGCATCTGTGTTACTAGCACTTAAGATGAGTACAAGAGGAACATCCTTAATACCAAGAAACTCCTTCATTTTTAACTTTGAGATCTAATGATAGAGCCATGCCAAAATTATACTGTCCATCTCCTAAATTATATTAAAAAGAAATCAAAACCCCTGGAAGACAAATTTTAACAGTTATTTCTGTGGTGTTCTTAAGGAATCCATTAGTGCATGGAAAAAAGTGAGTGAAAATTATATAAATTAGATGCAAGTCCTCTAGTCTAGCTAACATATCAATCTCAGACTATTTTTGTGGTGCCTTGTATTATTTCGCTGACAGCATGTTTTTCATATACTAGTTTAATTTTTATACTATATTTTAATAAGGATATTCATGATTGAAAAACATTTGTTTAGAAATATTAAAGCAGACAAATAATGAGAGTGAACCAAAATGCTGTCTTGTCACTTAATAGAGTTTATGAAATACTGGGCAAATGATGCTAAGACAAACTGTTAAAGAGAAATATTCAAATTGTTCCTGCTCACTATAGCGCCCGTTTCAAAATTCACTGAACTCATTGGAAAGTCTCCCACTATTGACTTCAGTGTGCATTGGGTTGACCTACATATGCCAGTGAATAAATCTAATCTAAAAAAGCAAGACTTTGAAAATGACATGGACCTGTACTGGATAATTGTTTTACTTCACTTTACAATCCATATGCTTTTATCAATTAAGAACAGAAGGCTGACACTGACAACAATGTTTTCATTCACATAGCTTAATTACCTTTTTTCCTGTGAGCATGTTCTGGTTTAAAATATGCATGCTTGGTGCTTCTGAACAAAAGGTTTTCAGAACAGTGATAATGGCTTGGAAATGCTGTAAATATGAAAAGGTGTGCCATGACACGTAAAGGTGTTAGGAAATCCATGGTAACATTCACCTTGGTATGAAATGTGAACCTCAAGGTGTACAAAACATGATTTTTAATCATTGTTAGTACAGCAGATGACTAGGTAAGACTGTAAACAAGGCCTAATCATTTATGCTCAAAAGGCAATTTGCTATTTATTGTGACCCTATGGTATTTCTTACACATTAATAACTTTTCAGTACTGATGAATCACATTAACTCTGTAGATGCAAGAGATCAACGAAGTTGTGGATTTTTTTCCAACACACACTTTTCCCCCCTAGAGAAACACACACACTGCATATATTAACACAGTTTAAATTACAATAATTAAAGTACCTCAAAAACCATCTAAAATGTTACTATTTCTGATACTTAGATTAGTTAGCACTTCTCCGTGAAGGGAAGTGCTTTTAGGCCTTTTAGAAGAAGTGCTCTTAAAGGAAGAACTTAAATAAGGAGAGGATAGAAATAGGGAAGTAATAGGGAGGGTTTAGAAAATTTCATAGAGCAAGGCACAGAGAATATGGTGGGAGTAGGACCCAAAAAACTAAAGTGTGCCTTTAGGCACTGTCCTGAGCAAGGGTGGTGTATAAACTGAACCATCTGAGAAGTAGCCCCAAAGAGGCAGAGTGCCTCAGAAGATACGCTTCTAAGGCTCGCAGGGTAGCCCCAGTATTGCTAACTGCAAGCACTCAAATATCACTAGTCAAGCCCCTTCAAAACCATGACAGTGGCTTAAAAATCCATGATATTTTAAGAACATCACATTTTGGATCTGTTTGATTTACCTTTTCTTTTTTCTTCCCGGCTTCCCCACCCATGTAGTATACATTCAGGTCACATTTTCAAGCTTTCCTCTGCAACCAGAAGGGCTAGAAACTAACTTTTTTTTAAATGAAAGCTGAGATTCTCATGTTTTTTGGGGGTTTTTTTACTCCAGAAGCTGGGGCTTTAAGAAAAATCTGAGATGCTCCCTAAAATCATGAGAGTTGGCAACACTGCAAACCCAGAATCTAGGAGACAAAGAAGTGGCTTAAGAACACTTTTACCCTTACCCTGAGCTGCACCTACTGTGCTGTGCCTCCAGAAAGGAACAGCACTTGGAAGCTAGCCCAGGGTTCTATTCTCAGCTCTACCAGAAGTGACCTCTCCATTACTGCATCTGTAAAATGTGGAAAATGGCACTTGCCTTTCGAGTATCATACCACGCCATAAGGCCTTACTGAATAATAGGGTAGGTGAAGTGCATGTAATTATTAAGAGCTGAAAGGAGAGACCTCACAGCCTCCTCTTGGCACCCAACATATCTTCCCCTAGGGGAAGCAGTAGCTGCTGATGCACTGTTTACCCCATTTGGAACTCTGTGCCTGGAAGCATGCACAGTGCAATGCTCTGAGAGACTGGAGCATACTTAATGCAGTTGGTACGTTCAGAGATTTTTAGCAGCAAGCCTCTTTTAACCTACTCTACTGAGCATGTACAAAGGGCAATTTTCAGAGTCTTGTAACTTGGACAAATCTGGATTGATTTCAATGAGGGCACCATTCCTGAGCTCAGGACGACCCCACTGTCAAATTTCAAATTCATCCTACAGAGTCTGGAGGCATTATAGCTCCTCAAAGAAATGGTTGTTTAAAAAAAAAAAAAACACCAACACTGGCAAACCTACCCAATTTTCCCTAACTGCATTCTTGGAAACGGCTGAACCACTTTTGCTGAAACTTTCCAAAAGAGTTCTGCTTGCGGCAGAGAGCACGCATGGAAAATGTTAACTTTGAATGGCTGAGTTTGGCAAAGTTAAAAGCAACTGAAAACGGGCTAATAATGGAAAGTGTTAGTCAACTAGCAGTTCCAGCTCCACCTGTAATACATATATTGCTTTAATATATGGAATGGTCAGGGAGGTCGCAAGCCCAAAATGCCCATCTCGTTAAAGGTAAACATGCTGTTTTTTACATTAGTGCCCCTGTGAGAGAAGCCAGCAGTACTGTGATTTTCAAAGTGCAGTAAAAGCCACTAGATGTATATATTTCTGTGTAGAAGAAAACTATTATCATCATGGCTCCAGTAGGGACACCAAAGACCACCTTGAGGAAAGAATAAGAAACATAAAACAACCTATTTCCTCCTGAAAACAGATTACTAAGCAATGTATATGCCAGTCTCTGATGTTCAGAAGCTCAGTAATTGCATTAGCAACCTAAACACCAAATTTTTGGACTTACTGACTGTCGTTCCTATTATAAAGTAATTTAAAAAAAAGGTTATGAAAAAATAAATTATTTTCAATGATAACTTTGTTTCCCATTAAGGGGCTGATACTATGTTAACATAGTCAAAGTTAGGAGTTGTACTAAATCCCAGTGTTCTTTGGTGTGCTCCATTCTTGAAGAAAATCACAAAAATGCTACATGCAAAACCTAGTAATAAGTAGTTTGGGACAAAATTTCTAGCAATTTCTCATGCAAAACTCCCACTATAGACACTTTAATGTGCCTTCAGTGTGAGTTCTGCCTAAGAAAGGACTTCAGGATTTGGCCCATGCCCTGTATATTTAAGTCATCCCAGCCTCAATAACATGCAGTGCCAAACAGCAACAAAACCTAGCATTATTTAAAACATTTGCATGCTAGATCCTCCAATTGCAGGGTGCCACAGCCAGCAGGAAACATTGGTCATTTTAGTAACAAACTAAAATGAAATCCTTTTTAACTTGGCTTTCTTGTATCATTTACTTTTTATAGCTAGATTTTCAAAACATAGTAATTGCTATTTTTATTATACAGATTTACACAATATTTAATTTTCCAGTTTCCCTATATATAGACTTCAATTTACTAAAATAGTAGTTTGCAAGATCCAGAGCCCAAGGGTGGAGACCTAAAAATAAGCATGGATCGTTTAAGACCTTTTATAACATGTATGGTAAGAAATTTTGTTCTTTTCATATGAACCATATAATACCAAGAGTGGGAAAACCACAGAGAAAAAAACAAAAAACCCACCATACTCCTTGCACGACCTTAACAAAAAGGATAGTTACGTGGATAGTTCAATGCAACCACTTGACTGTATATTCCACATATATGGCTAAATACTTCAGAAACCAATAAACCTATCTTTTTGTGTCTGTTGGCTCAAATTTTTCCTGTGCTCATGATTTCTTGCTAAATCTTATTATTAAAAAAAAGTTAATATCCAAGATTTATTTTTTTGGTTTTAAGAAAGAAAGAAAAGTATTGACTTTCGTTATCCAGTTAACTATTTTTGAACTGCATAATTGTGCATTAAAAAACATTAGGGCCAGATTTTGTTATCTTTATACCCGTTGAACAGTACCCTTACCAAGTAGTTGCATTGAAATATACAGGATCAGTTGCACAGTAAGGTAGTTAAAATTAAAATAAGGATGGCAGAATCTGTCCACTAAAGCTATAATGTGCTGTATACTGCAAAGACTAAGGGTATGTCTATACTGATGGCGGCAAAGTCGCTGCCGCCAGATCGATCTTTCTGGATCGATTGAGCGGTCAGTGTAGACCCGCTCAAGCGATCAGGAAGTCGACTGAGTAAAACCACACCCTCAAGTAGCATAGCGCTGCGTCGATGGGAACCGGCAGAGTTCAGTGAAGACGGCACGCAAAAGGGAAGCACAGCAGTCGACGGGAGTTACGCAAGCTACTCTGCGTAGTTTGCGTAACTCCTGTCGACTGCTGCCGAATCTCCAGGTAAGTGTAGACCAGGGCTATATCTCTGTTCATATGCAACCAGTAGTATGCTACAAGAAATATATTCACATTCAAATACACACACTAAACTTTCTGCCCCGTGGAACATCATAGTCCCATGAAGTTGCAATATTTTAACTGAAAGAAAAAAATTTTCATATATAAGGAGAAACATATCTATCAGACCAGATTATGATCTCATGCCTTCCGAGATTCTAATATTCCACAGGACACAGACTTCATTGGCGTTTCCATGCTGTAAATTTACACTGATGTGAGATCAGAATTTAATTATAGATCAGATTAGACTCAATTAAAAAACCTCTTCAACTTTTATGTGTTTTTCTCCATTCTTCTTGCTGTTTTGGTGCTTAAACAAGTGGTTCTTCTTCCTTGCCCATATTTTTCACCTTATAAATCTTTATAGTCAAATGATGAATTTGAGACACAATTGTTCCCACAGCAGCATAATGATTAAACAAACCTTCATAGTAGGTTACAACAGGTAAAGCTTGTGAATTAAAAAGACTATTCAAATACAGGCCTCTTCAACAGTAAAAAAAGGCAATACGAAAAGTTAATATCAATGAGTATTGTTCTTTATATATAAGTTCTTGCCCCCCCCATCTCCCCTCCCACCCCAGTTTGTTTGAGGGTGAAAAGTGCTTCTTTAAAAACCCAAAAGAACCAGACAGGAGGAAACCTAAGATGGTTCCAAACAGAAATGTACATTTACTTTTGTACATCTGAGGTTCTCTAACCAAGCTAAGGAAAGAACTCAGCTGCTTGGCAATGAAAATATTCAGAGGCACTGTTTTGCTGAAGAAGCACTGCCCATTCTAACAGTTACTGAATCAAAACTAAAATTTAAATAGTAAAATGTAACTTAAAGTTTACTCTTTAGTCAGAAAAAAGTGATTTCTTCCAACTATAAGGAATGTGAATAACAGCAAATACTGTATTACTTCTTCCTGATAAGTGGCAGGCAATTTTCCATATAAGGTGAAAAATGTGCTAACGCAGCTCATGCAATACCATTAATTCTTAGTCTCTTCTCAATATTCAAGAATATAAATGATCATATAAATCAACTTTTCAAGAAACATTGAATGACCATTATATAATCCAACAGCTATACAAATTATAAATAAAATGAATAAATTTTATTCATACAAGTAAACTTGCTGTTAACAGTACATCTGGAATTGTAAAGTACAACTACAGAAGAGGAGGAATGAGAGGGGGTTGTAAGCCTCATTGCTAACAGAGCCAGAAAACGATCAGTCATTAGTTCTGTACATTCTCCAGGCTGATCAGAAGTATGAGGGCACACACTCAGCAGGGCACAGGCATGTGGCTTCTTCTACTGACCTTTGTCATTTTAAAAACACCTCTTATTATGTAGAGGTTATCAGTACAGGGCAATAAAATAATATTTACAAACTTTTCCTGTATATTGCAGAAAGTCACTCCACTTTAGATAAATATGTTACTCACTAAGATTACCAGTGATTTCAATGGGCTTTGAATCATGCCCTAATTAAAAGGTCAGGATGGAAATCAGATGTCCATCAATGTCTGATGCATGACAATAAAACACGCTATGGTAAGAAAAAAATACAAGCCTGTAGTGTTGCATTATCAGCATTTTCTGCATTCACTTATAAAATATCTCTCTGACCCATTTGTTCTTCTGTTTAATTGGCTGCAGTTCTTTTAACTATTTGTGACTAAACACCCATATATACTTGTGTATACTGGTGACTCATATATAACCCAACATCTTCATTTTAACAATGCTGAAAGCAGCAAAGATTAGTGGACCATGTATAAGGGAACCTCACTAGCCCTTGCCAATTTTATCCAAGTTCCTTTCATTTCATGAAAGCCTTGAGCTGCCAAGGCCATTTTACTATGGTTCTCTAATGTTTGCCCCAGGCCTTACCTTTTTTCCTCTCTCTTTCATGTGATGAAGAAATAACCAGATTACTATAATTGGCTCACTAGATCACTCTGTGTAAAAGCTATCCTGCCTTGTCCAATCAGTGACTTGACATTTTAACATATACTTCACCTTTCATTCTTGAAAACCTTTATTTAGAAATACAAACATAATGGCCAACATTCTTAGCGGCTTACTTGATTTTCAGCCTAGGATTGTATGGAGATGATGTGCTCTTTCCTAGTGGGTGAGAAGTAGAAGGGGAGAACCGTAAGTATTGTTCTGAGCCAGCCCCCCAGAGTCCCATCCATTCATAATCAGTAAGTGACTAGAGGATATATAGAGCCAGATGGGAAAGAGGTTAAAAAAGTAGACTTGCACGGGATCTTCAGAATTCCCTCTGAGACACAAGGAAATCACTGGTGGGAATGGCAGAGGAAAAAAAGCTACCTGATTTATAAATATCTTAATTTAAATTTAATATCAAAGAAAGAAAAGAAAAGAAAAGAAAAGAAAAGAAAAGAAAGAAAGAAAGAAAACCCTGTGGCTAAGGCACTGAACTGAGATTTAGGCCTGGTCTACACTAGAGTGTTTTGTCAAAAAAAGGTGACTTTTGTCGACAAAACAATCCTCGTGTACACACTGCAGCCACCCTTTTGTCGACAAAACTGCCCTGGTATGTTGCTAGACTCAGTCCATTTTGTTTTGCCTTGATTGTAAAGAAAGCAGGCTTCGACCTACAGTATATTATTTGTCCCTTTTATAAGTAATTGAATACAATAATTACTGTGAGCCCCTTTAGTCTTCTGTTTTCCAGGCCTAACGTATTAAGCTCCCAAAGCTGTTCCTCCATCTCCAATTAATTCTTGTTGCATCATCTAGAATCTGTCTGTCTTGGATGCATTTTTCATCCTTGTTGCCAAAATTGCGCACAATATTTTGTTCTTAGATGCTAAAGACAGAAAGATCATATTCAATGTAAGGAATGAGAAAGGTCCACTATGGACTCATTATTTCCTTAATTTTGCAGCCAATTCCTAATGTGGCATCTATTTTCCTTTACTGTGACACAGCAAAATTTCTGACCCATGCACAGAGTAAGTGTCATGCTCCCATTGCTGCTTACATGGCAGTAAGGCAAGAATGCAAGACATTAACAGAAGTTTTACACTACTGGGGCACAAACATGTTTTTTTTCTCATGAATTTGTGAAAATTTCTCCAAATTTGAACTGAACTAGAAATGAGCCAAAAATGAGCTAAAAATTGTATCTTGTTTCTAATAAACTGTTCAGACATGTATCTATGAATTATTGTAGATAAAAAGAAGAATGCATTGTTAAGCACCTGCTTAATGTTTCTATAGAATGAAATAGTCCAGTAAGAACAGTAATTCTGAACATTTACAGTGACTAATTAATACTTACATCATCTCTCAGTGTGATAGGAAATATTAAGTGACTGGCCCAAGCCCCTCATAAAGAAAGTTGCAAATAGTTTTTAAAACATGAAATAAATGTATTTTTACTGAAGATTTAAAATAGCCTTACGACAGTAAATGTTTAAACAAACAATGTTTGTTTATTGGTTTGCGTGTGGTCCCTTTTATTCCAGAATTGTCGGGTGCCACTGCAGTGATGAACCAGAATGACCAATGAACCCTGCTGGAGCATAAAACCAGAACTTCGAGAGTACAGAAAATCTTAATAAATAAGTTTCATGGTTTTGAAAAAGGCTTTGTTGTTCTTTTGTGGGGGGAAGACACTTTTCATAAACTCAGGAGACTATGAAGTCACTTGTCTGATCCTCTGTGACTGGCTGCATACTCTTGGAAGAGTCCTTGGTAACAATGACATTACTACATGTTGCATGCTGTGTGTCACTACAGAGTCGTAGTGTGGAGTTCAAGGAACCCATAGCAAAAAAAATACATTATTTTAAACTTACTGTTTTGTATGTGCTGATTGCACCTTTCACACTTGCTGTTTGCGGTAGTCAACACATACAAACATATTTGGTTTTAAAAATACGTACGATCCTCCTTTAAATATTGAGTGATGTAATGAGGTTTGGTGAAGCAGTCAATGTAGTAGATTAAAAATACACTTTAGATTTTTACTTGAAATACAGGGTACTATTTCCTATCCAGGTTTGGCAGATCACATTGCATTTTCATACATTAGGGATACTATAAACAGAAAAAATGTGCAAATAATAGGAAAGCTTTTACAGCTAGCAATTTGAAACTATCATCTGATCCTTCTTTCTTAAATGTAAAGAAAGTCCTGGGATTATAATAATCAGATTAACATTTTTCTTGTGTTTTCCTCTAGGGTATTTGTTTGTAAGAAGCTGTTTGCTTAGTGCTGTAGTACAAGACCCATAGATTTGGCTTCAGTAATTTTCTATAACATTTTAAAATAATGAATTGTTTTCCTTCCTGCCTCCCCCACCAAAGTGGAGGAGGTATGTTTTGTTGATTTCTTGGTAGTATTACTAAAATAGATATTTTTCTGATGTATACAAACCTGACAACAAGATAAACAACTGATCACTACAACAGGTCATTCTGAGATTGGTTCATGGACTTCAGAGTCCTGTAAAGAATGTTTTTACATTAGTTGTGTTCAGTCATATGCTTTTGTCCCCCCTCCTAGCTGTCTACAAACTGGTTTTAAGAAGCAGAACAAGAGGCTGTCTTTCATTTGCCATTCCCTCCATTCTTCCCTCTGAGACATGTCCAGGAGAGGCTTCTGCAGCACAAGCATGCTAATCCAGCAAGGCACTTAAGCATGTGTATAACTTTAGACTCATGAGAAATCACAGTGAAGCTACTTAAAATACTCATGTGCTGAAAATTATGCATATGCTTAAGTGATTTGCTGGGTTGAGGCCAGGGTGATTAACATGCTGCAGCTATGATATGATTTAAAAAAAAACAAACCAAAAAACAGAATTAATGTTTTCAGCACCTACAAAAGCATAAAGTTTTACTATTCACCTATTCAAATCTCTTTTTTTCATATAAACCACCAAACAGTAACAACTTCTGGTAATTAGCAACTTGCATTCAAACCAATGAACTAGAAGTGAAGGTACCATAGCTTATTACTAATCCTCAAAGTCATCCAGTCCTCTTCCAATTAAAAACATTTCTAATATATAATACAAGTCTCTCTAGATATTTGTGATTTTAGAGGATTCTGTTCTATTCTACTTAGGTTCTTATACCGCACCTATCACCATGGTATATTTAAATGACTGTAAGTCATTAACAATATTTAAATAACCCCAACATCCAACTTGAAAACAGAAAAACAAAAGTTGCACATTTAAAAAAAAAAATCATATGTTAACAATATGTGTGAACCATAAAGCTAGCCTACAAAACCAAATTAATTAACACATAGTATACCACACTACAATATGCGTTCTGATACATTGTCTTTCAGATCAATACTTCTCAACAGGGGGAAAAAAAAAAAAAAAAAGTAGTAGTAGTTTTATGGTCACTATGGAATCCAAATGTCTATATTCCATGTATCATTATTAGGTGGTAAATATTGGAATGATATGCAGCTAGGTGTATCTCTTTGTGTTGTTCATTACACGTCTTCTCTGTGACCTTGGATCAGTAAAAGCTTATTTTAGTCTTGTAGAATTATTCTCTTTAATGCAGTTTTCCCTGCAGGGAAATTGTCATAACCTTAAATTTAACCACTTCCAAGTGCACTTAAATTTTATTCTACAAGCATGTTTTCAGTGATATCTACTTGATCTACTTGATCCAAATATCTCAAAATGAATACAGTCAAGGAAACTATTTTATTCAGATAAAGTGAAACATTAAACTTCATTGTAGTGAAACCGGAGAGAAGCAAGAATGTCTTTGACTTAGAGGGGAATTTTAACCCTGTCAATTACTCTTTAAGAGGCCATTATGTGTTTTTAAAACAAAGTGTGAAAGGCTAACTCTGATGTGGCCAGGAGCAAACATGCTAATAATTGCCTTCAGAGAGCATAACTTGTATAAGCAAAAGGCAAAATGGGATGACTGTTATCCATGTGACAGCAGAGAGCTCACATGGCTAACCACCAACTGAGAGCATCCTAAGAAACTACAGGACACTGGCTCCTACATTGTGGGAAATAAGCCCAGAAGGTATAACAATTATCAGGAGAAGAAGGGAAAGGAAGCACTTTTGCTGTATCTTCACAGTTAGTTACATTTAAACATACCACACTCAGAAAATGCAGTTCGCCCAAGAATTTTCCTGGAGGATGAGTCCATGCATTGAAACTCAGATTTTTACTAATATACATTTCATTTACAAAACTGCATGAGTCACTGATCTCAACACCTTTTAAAATTAAATATACATTATCCAAAGATTTGACAACTTTTCAAAAAAGAAAATGAAACCAACCGAAACTCACTTGACGTCAGATTTCTTTACCAACCCAGATTAATTTTATTGCTAAACCCAAATTTAACCCAGTTTTGGGCCACAACTTTCTTCTTTCACCTAGGAGGTTCACGCTCCCTTTTACCATCTTTTACATGGTCTGAGGAGGGAAGAGTAAGGGTACCCAGTTTATGGTTTTAGGTAGAAATTCTATGGTGCTCTTATATCTACTGCAGTTGAGTATATTAAGTTGAGCTATCTGGTTTATAAATATCTTAGTTTACATTTAATTTCAAAGAAAGAAAGAGAAAGAGAAAGAGAGAGAGAAACCCCTATGGCTAAGGCACTGAATTAAGATTTAGGCCTGGTCTATACTAGAGAGTTTTGTCGACAAAAGGTGACTTTTGTTGACAAAACAATCCTGGTGTACACACTGCAACCACGTTTTTGTTGACAAAACTGCCCTGTTTTATCGACAAAATAAAACCACCTCGACAAAAGGTGTAGGGCTTTTGTCGGCAGAGGTAGGGCGACACAGTGTTAGTGTAGCGGGGCTGGAGCCCAGCTCCTCAAGCCGCTGGGCTCCTGCTGTGGGTTGCAGGCAGCTGCCGCCTGGCTGCAAGCCCAAGGAATCCGGGCTCCCAGCCGGGGCAAGCTGCAGGCGGCTACCGCCCCGGGACACCAGCAAGCCAAGGGCGGCTGCATCCCGCTGCTGGCAGCCTGGCTGCATCCCCCACATCTTATGTCGACAAATTTCTGTAGACATAGCCTCTGAATATCTGGATTCAACTATTGGTTCTGCCACAGACTTCCTGTGAGACCTTAGGCAAGTCACTTAGGCCCAGCTCTCAGAATTGCAAGACCCAGGTAACTCTGGATATGTCTACGCTGCAAAGAAAAACCCATGGCACTGAGTTTCAGAGCTTGGGTCAATTGACTGGGCTTCGGCTGTAGGGCTAAAAATAGTGGTGTACACATTCAGGCTCTAACTGGAGCTTGGGATCTATCACCCTCCCCCAGTCTCCAGGTTTCAGAGCCTGGGCTCAGGTGAGCCAGAATATTTACACTGTTATTTTTAGCCCCAGAGGCCCAGACCTGCAAGGCCAAGTCAACTGACCCAGGCTGAGATTCAGCGCCCCATGTTTTTCTTTGCAGTATAGAGACACCCTTAGATGGCTAAATCCAATTTTCAAAAGTACCTTAGTAGCCTAAGATATGTCTATACTGCAAGGGCCACAGCAGCACAGCTGCATCGCTGCATCACTGCAGCTCCACCACTGGAGTGCCGCAGTGCAGACACTTGCTCCGGCGACAGAAAAGAGTTTTTCCGTTGCTGAAGTCAATCTACCCCCTCAAGAGGCAGTAGTTGAGTCAAATGAAGAATTCTTCCATTGACCTAGAGGTGTCTATACTGTGGCTTAGGTCATCCTAACTACGTCTCCTGAGAAATGTAACTAGGTTGACCTAAGTTTTAAGTGTAGACCAGACCCTTAGTCTCACTGAAAGTCACTTTTGAAAATGGGAATTAGCCATCTAAGTCAGTTGGGCCTTGCAATGCTGAATGGAAGCAATGCCGATACACCTTTAAAAATCTGGGTTTTAATTTATCTTGTTTTGTCCACCCAAGAGGTTTTTTTCCTTCAAATTAATTGATTGCCAAGGAACTAGACAGGGTCACCCCATTTGTAAAGGCTAGTCTGGACATTCCACAAATGTTTGTTCCACTACAAAACCATTCATCATTTACCCAAGCCTTGGGAGTTCTGGGCTCAATTCCCAACTTTGCCACAGACCAGCCCCATTGCTCAGCCTCCAGCCGCAAACGGCTCTCTACTGCCACCACCACTCTGTTCTATATCTGAGCACAGCAGACTGTTATGGTTTTGATTGTTATAGTTTATTTTTAATTCTTGGTATTTTTATGACATGCAGTGAGTGTAGTGTAGTGTGTTTGGTAAGAAATGAAATCTTATTAATAGGACACCTCATCTATAGCAATTCTACTATCAACTCTTTGCTGAGAAGTGGAGAGATTGGCAGGCTAGCAAAGTATGGAAATGCAGACTAGTGAGGTTCTTCTTTATAAAGACACCTTCACTGCTGAAATACAGATACCACTTCTTTCAGATAAAAAAAACTCAAGGCAAAGTTCATGAGGGTATAAAGAACGCAAATGAACAACAACAAGAAGTTTGCCAACATCGCATCCTATAAACCAAGAGCACTGGGTTCCTCACAGCTCTCTGTAGTATTTATCAAACCCATCTTCTCTGTAATACAGCACTCTCACTGAAACTGGAATGGAAAGTCGAAGAAAGAAATAATGACGACGTCAATGTGTGAATCAGAGGAAAATAAAAGCTGTTCAGGAACAGAAAGTAAATTCTTCCAAAAGAAACGGAATGTGTTTAATTTTGCTTATTAGTCAAGCACAAATAAGTGCAGAAACTGTTAAAATTAGTGTTATTAATTTGTAATGGAACAAAGTAGGAAAAGATTACTCAGTCTTTTTAATAAACCATTTTTGTGATGGAAGATAAAAGTAATGTCTCTATGCTATTTATGTCATATTTGCTGCTTTTTATAACCTGTATAGTGAATATTTTATTTTCTCTGTTATTTTTATACAAAAACAACTGGTCAAGAATTGGACTATTCTTAAATCAACAGAGTGATATTTAATGATTTTTGCCTTCTGTACCACTGTGTTCCAAAGCTTATACAGCAGTATATAGTGATACAGAGAATAAAAAGGTTAAATACCGCCAGGAATAGTGGAAAAAAGAGACAATTTGGAAGCTGCACTACAAGAGTATTCACAGCATCACTCAAACTTATTTTTAGCAAGAGATGTCCTCATTGTCATTTATGACAAAGAACTAGTGAATGCTCTGTCACTGTTGACCTTTGATTACAGGCTTTTCACAAGGATAATTGTGCATGGTGAGACCTTCTTGAAAGATCTGTGGCCAGAAGAAGAGCTCTGTGTGGCTTAAACAGTGGTCTCTCTCACCAACTCCACTACACAAATTTCCTTGCTAGAGCTATGGAAATTATTGCAATTCCACTACAGGCAGAGGAAGTGCAAGGGACAAAAGTGAATCCACAGAGCTTTGAGGGTGTAAATGACCTCTCTCTTCTTTAGCTCATTACCTTGTCAGCCCCAGGAGTCTTCTTCCTTTCCCTGTAGTTCCAGACCCACTCAGCCCATTCAATCTGCCTAGAAGCTTCTCCTAACATCACTTCAGGGGGAATGACTATCCTCTCCTGTCAAGATTCACCATCAGAGAATCAGAGAAATGTAGGGCTGGAGGGAACTCAAGATGTTATCAAGATCAACCCCCTGTGCTAAGGCAGGACCATGTGAACCTAGACCATTCCTGACAGGTCCAACCTTTTCTTAAAAACCTCCAGTGATGGGGATTCCACCATCTGCCTTGGAAGCCAATTTCAGAGCTTACCTACCCTTATAATTAGGAAGCTTTTCCTAACATCTAACTTAAATCTCCACTGCTGCAGTTTAAGACCATTACTTCTTGTTTTATCTCCAGTGGACACCGAGAACAAGTGATCCCAACACTCTTTATAACAGCAGTCATTAACATATTTGAAATCTGTTATCAGGACCCCCCTCAGTCTTCTTTTCTCAAGACTAAATATGTTCAGTTTTTTTAACCTTTCCTCATAGGTCAGCTTTTCTAAATCTTTTCTCATTTTTGTTGCTCTACTCTGGTCTCTCTCCAGTTTGTCCATATCCTTCCTAAAGTGTGGTGCCCAGAATTGGAAACAATACTCCTACTCCGGGCTGGGGAGGCTTCAGCTGAGTGGGACAATTTCCTCTAATGTCTTACATATGACATTCTTGTTAATAACTCCAGAATGACATTAACCTTTTTCTCAACTGCATCATATTGATGACTCATATTCAATTTGTGATCCACTAAATCCCCAGATCCTTTTCTGCAATACTATCACCTACCCAGTTATTCCCCTTTCTGTAGGTGTGTCTTTGATTTTTCCTTCCTAAGTGTAGTACTTCAAAATTAAATAAAGACAAGTGCATCATATTGATTTCAGACCAATTCTCCAATTTGTCAAGGTCATTTTGAATTCTAATTATGTAATCTGAAGTGCTTGCAACCCCTCCCAGCTTGGTGCCATCTGAGAATGTCATAAGCACACTCTCCACTCCATTATTCAAGTCATTAATGAAGATATTGACTAGTCCTAGACCCAGGTGACCGACAGGACCAGTTCCCTGAAAGGAACACCCTTTATCACTGCCCTGGGAGTCCGCCACCAGTTTAGGGTGGCTAAGACGGGCAGGGGAACTGTGACCATCCGGTCCAACGGGTGTCTGCTCGGCACATATACCGAGGCCAACCATGCCTGAAGCGGTCTGAGCCTCAGGCGAGCTAGTCTAACTACGTACGTGAAGGCCGCCATGTGGCCCAACAGCTGTAGGCAGTGCCTGGCTGTTTCGTGGGGCATCAGTGCAGCTGGGAGATGATAGAGACCATCTCCTTGAAATGTGGCTGAGGCAGGAAGGCTCTGGCCTGGGAAGTGTCCAGGGTGGCCCCAATGAGTTCTATGCATTGCACTGGGGTTAGTATGGACTTCTGCTCTTTTATGAGCAGTCCCAGCCTGCTGCACGTGGAGCAAGTGAGGGTCATGCTCTCCTGCACTTGGGACCTGGACCTGCCCCTGATCAGTCAATCGTCCAGATAAGGAAAGATTTGCACACCCTTTCGCCTCAGGTGGGCAGCCACTACCACCATGCACTTGGTGAACACCCTTGGAGCCAAAGATAGGCCATAGGTTAGGGCTGTAAACCATGAAACGGAGAAAACGCCTGTGGCTGGGGAGGATCGACACATAAAAGTATGTGTCCTTGAGGTCAAGGGAGGCATACCAGTCTTCTGGATCCAGGGAAGGGATTATGGAGGCTAGGGGGACCATGTGAAACCTGAGTCATTTGACATATTTGTTTAGATGACGCAGGTCTAATATGGGTCTCAGACCCCCCCCCCCTTTGCCTTGGGGATGAGGTTAACATAACTCGAATAGAACCCCTTCCCCCTTCTGCCTTGAGGGACGATTTCCACCGCTCCCAGGTTGAGGAGGGTGTCCACCTCCTGCAAGAAGAGTTGCTCGTGAGAGGGGTCCCTGAAGAGGGACGGAAGGGGAGGGTTGTTGGGGGGGATAGATGTAAACTGTAGGGCATAGCCCCCTGAGACTATCCCAAGGACCCAACAGTCCGAAGTGATCTTTGCCCATTTGGGATAGAAGGGTCTTAACCTGTTTAGGAAGGGGCGGGGCGGATCCAGGAGAGCAGTCGGGGCGCCACCCTCGGGTCCGCCATCAAAATTGTCTCCTCTGGTTGCCCAACCTCCTGGGGGGCCCCTGCTGGGGAGCTGAGGACGAGCTGGGGGGCTGATTTCTCCTTCTAACCCCCCTATTCCTATCCCTATTCTTATAGAGTTGGAAAGGCCTGGGCAGGGGCCTTGGCTGCTGCTGCACCTGGGGCCGTGACTGACGCCTGGAAAACTGCGACGTGTACAGGCCCAGGGAGTGAAGCGTGGCCCTGGAGTCCTTCAGACCGTGCAACTTTGCATCGGTCTGGTCGGAGAATAGGGCCAACCCATCAAAGGGGAGGTCCTGAATAGACTGCTGCACCGCCTGGGACAGGCCCGAGGATTGCAGCCACGAGCACCTTCTCATGCAGATGGCGGAGGCTATGGCCCTTCCCGTTGAATCAGCAGCGTCACAGGACGTCTGGAGCTCTGCCCTAGCTACCGTGGTTCCTTCTTCCATGATGGTGCTAAAGTCTGCAGCCTGGTCCTGGGGCAGGGCCTCAGTGAACCGCCTGAGGGAGTCCCACAGGTTGAAATTATATCTACCCAGGAGTGCCTGATGGTTGGCAATCCTGAACTGCAGGCTTGAGGTAGAATAAACCTTTCTCCCAAACAAGTCCCGCTTCTTATTGTCCTTGTTCTTGGGAGTGGACCCTGGCTGACCTTAACTGTCTCGCTGTTTAGCCGCGTCTACCACCAGGGTTCCCAGGGTGGGGTGATTGAACAAATACTCAAACCCTTTGGCCGGGACATAATACTTTTTCTCGGCCACCTTTGACATAGGGGCAACCGAGGAAGGGGTTTGCCACAGGACCTTTACAATCTTAAAGACCCTTTCGTGGACTGGGAGGGCCACTCTCACTAGGGCAGCCACTGCCAGCACATTAAAGAGGCTATCTTCGGCCTCTTCTAACTCCTTCACCTCCAGCCCCAAGTTGGAGGCCACCCTTTTGAGCAGCTCCTGGTGCGCCTTGAAATCCTCCAATGGCGCCAAGTGGTCCCGGGAGACTGCCTCGTACGGTAAGGAGAAAGAGGACTGCCGAGGCGTGTCCTACAGGTGCGCCCCCTCCTGGCAAAGGGTTGCACCCATTGAGAGTCCCTCCAGGGGGTCCGAATCCTTGTCCGAGGAGTGGTGCCTATGGGCCTTCTCCTGTGCCGGAGGCACAGACTGCACCCCCGATGACATAATGGATTGGGGCCTTGGCCTCATCTGGATACCCCATGGGGCCCAATAAGGCCATTGTTGTGGCCATTGACCCTGGGGTCAACCCGGGGCTGACTGCGCCACAGGCTGTGACACCTTGTGGGGGCACTGGCTCTCCCGACAACTGTCCCCCGTGGGAGACCCCGAGTCACTGGACCGGTGGTGCCATGCACATCCTCGGTCCTGGGCACCCTTCCATGCCGGGGACCGCCCTCTCGACACCTCCAACCTGGAGAATGAGGAGGACTGCCTCCATCACTGCAAGTGGTGCCAACAAATGGAGTAGCACTCCGAAGAGCTAGAAGTACTGGAGCATCGTCTCGGTACCGATGATTTCCAGTGCCGCTTGCCGTGCGGCCCTACAGGCACCTTCGGTGACTGAGGTCGGCACCGCTTCAAACTCCTCGGTGCCAAGCCGGAGTCCGACATCCAGGTTTTGCATCGTGGACTGTGCAGTGCCAGGTCCTCCGATGGCGACCAGGTTCTGCGCCGCCTTGGTGCAGGCGAACTCCTCAGTGCCAGGTCCTCCGACAGCGAGTGGGTTCTGCACCGTCTAAGTACGGGTGAGTTGGACTCCTCGGTGCTGGGGATCCGGAACGGGAGCTGTCCGAGCGCTGCCTAGCAGACCTCGACCGGTGCCGCCTCCTGGCATGCAGTGCCTCCAGTGCCAGGGATCGATGTCAGTGCCGAGAGGGAGACTCCACGTCCTGTGCCGGAGCAGGTCGGCTCGACGACGCCGACCTGGAGCGACTGCTAGGGGAGCGCCTCTTCTCTACCCTTGGAGGCTGTCCAGCAGGAGATCTTCTTCCCCATACCGGGGATCTCCACCGCCCTTCAGGGGGAACCAACGCGGATTTCCCCCATGACACTGGCCCCTTCTCCCTCAGTGGAGCAGGGGACGGAGGAGGCGTAAGCAAGGCCAACAAGGCTCTTGCCACCTGAAAAGCCTCCTGTGTCGATGGCATCGGCAGGGGCACTCTCCCACTCCCAGGAGTCGGGGGAGGCTCCCTGACTGGAGATGCAGGCACTGGAGAAGACTCAACGGGCTGGGGACGGTGCATCTCTGTACTCGACCCTGCCCGTACCAACGGTGCAGGATAGTGTCCGCGCTCTGCTTCTTCCTCTTCACTGCCGGCGATGTTGCGCGGTGCCAAGTCGAGGCTGCTGCCAGCGGTGCGCTCTGCACCAAGGTCACGCTCTGTGCCGAGGTGGAGCGGCCCAGCTCGGACGCCGGGTGGAGTGCTGCCTCCATCAGCAGGGCTTTCAACTGGATTTCTCGGTCCTTCTGAGTCCTCGGTTTAAAAGCCCTGCAAATCTTACATTTTTCTTTTCTGTGTGCTTCCCCCAAGCACTTAAGGCAGCGGTCGTGGGGGTTGCTGAGCAGGAAGGCCTTCCCTCAGGAGGCACACGGCTTCAATCCCAGCAACCGGGGCATAGCCCGGCCACTCGAAGTCCCTGCAGGGACTTGCCTTATCTCTAACTACTCTTAACAACACTTAACAACTACTTAACTAACTAAGAACTAACTTAGTATAACAACAAGTCCAAACAAGGGGATAGTACTTGCTGAGAGCAAGGCTAGTTCCAGCAACCATCACGAGCAGAAAGAAGGAACTGAGGGGGCATAGGGCCGGCAGCACCTCATACACCACAGCATGTGCACGGGACTCCAGGGGGCACCGGAGCTGGCCCTACAGGATCTGCTAAGAGGAAAATAGTTCCAGGTAACCGTGCACGGAGGTGTGCACACACCTATAGTGGAATGGACATGAGCAAGCACTCGAAGGACAGCTCCATTTAGCTCGGTAGCAGGCTCTAGGGGATTCTCTCCTGCTTTAGTTAAAGATTTGTCAAATTGGGATACAGAATGCATGGTTTACCCTCGACGCCCATCCAAAGACCCTGATATGAGGTGAAGAGGGCCCGGATTGGGATAACGGCACCTCCCCTGATCTTGTGAGAGCAGACTTGGGAGCGTATACAGGTGAAGTGGTATGTGGGCAGAGAGTCTGAGGAGGTCCATGAACCAGAACTGTGGGGCTGGAACAGGGCTATGACGGTGGGTCAGTCCCAGTGAATCTCACGAAATACCTGCAGCTGGAGGGAGATAAGGGGAGGGGCATAGTGGAGGTCACTTGTCTAAGGGAGGAGGAGAGCATTGCCCTGAGAGCCCTCCCCTAGGGCTCCTCTCAAGCAATAGAAAGGCAGCTTTCTGTTCCTGTGAGTAGCATAAGAGGTCCCATCGGCGGACTGCCCCACTTCACGAAGAGGTACAGGAGTACGGTATCATGTAGTTCCCACTTTAACTGAGATATGGTATCCCACTCAACAAGTCGGCCAGGGAATTCTGAGTGCCCAATAGGTAGGCAACTTGAAGTGTTATGTGGTTCTTGAGGCACCAGTTCCAAAGCCAGACTGACTTGGAGTAAGGAGAGGGAGATCTGGCACCGCCCTGCTTGCTGATGTACACTACTGCTGCGATGTTGTCAGAGAGCAGTTAACGTGGAGGGACTGAATGAGGGGGAGGAAGGACTGGCATGCTGAACAGGCTGCCCGCAGTTCTAGCACATTTACATGAATCCTGGTTTCCCTGAGCTGTGTGGTAGCCAAAAGTGGGTTCCCCAATCCATGAGGGAAGCATCCACTGTGATGGTGGCCTGTGGCACGCGAGGGGTGAAGAGGGTGTCATTCATGATCTTGAAAGGATCGGACTGCCATGTGAGGGAGGAAAGCACAGTCCTGGAGAAACAGTGACCTTAAGAGTCTACGTGGTCTGCAGAAGGAGGGGAGCCAAGCCTGAAGATAACACATAGGGAGATGCGCATGTTGCGTTACATAGGCGCTGGCCGCCAGATGTTCAAGGAGGAAGAGAAAGTGTTGGACAATGGTGCATGGTCTGCGACGAGAGCTGTCAGGGCTGTAAAGCGGTCTGCCAGGAGAAAAGGCCTCACCACGATGGGAGTTGAGTCGCACCCCAATAAAGTGTAATGTCTGAGTAGGTGTCAACACTGACTTTTCCTCCTTGACACAGATACTTAGAGATGCCAGGAGACTGCAAAGACTGTGGAGATTGCTTCCTGTCACAATAGCGCCACCAGGAGCCAGTAGTTGAGGTAGGGTAATACCGTGCAGCCGAGGCAGCGCATCTGGGTCATTACCACGGCAAAGACCTTTGTGAATACCCATGGGGCTATCGCTATGCCAAACAGGAGGACCTGAAATTGGTAATGTTGGTGCCCTACCTGAAAAACGGAGGAATTTGCAATGGATCAGGTGAATGTCCACATGGAATAAAGCATCTTTCATGTGGAGAGCTGCAAGCCAGACTCCCTGAAGTAGAGAGGGGATAATCGATGCCAACGTGACCAAATGGAATTTGGACTTTTGGATAAGCGTGTTCAACACCCGAAGCGTGGACTCTCTGACATAAAGTGTGTGTCTATTAAAACAGATAGAAGGATATAATACTACAGAACCCTAGTTTGTATTTTTGGGAGTTTGCATTTTCTACAAATTCTAGGGCGTTTGTATTTTCTTAACACTCTGCTCCAGAAACATCCTCTACTAAACATGTAACAGATTTTATATACTTATATAGTCCTCATTATAAAAAAAAAGTATTGCTATACATTATATGTTGGCCATGAACAGATTCTGGCACAGTCCAATATACACTTCACATCCTGTATTCATAAATTATATGTCCACAGAGTATCATACTTCTCAACCTGTTGATTCCCTATTGTGCAATGCAGGCCAATAAAATGGGTGTGGGAGAAATATAAGAGTGGAGTATTTGTGCATGGTTGATATTTTAACAGGAAAAGCAATGATTCAAGACTTCTGAAAAATATGTTCAATACATTTCCCAAGCATCCAGCTTTTACATCAATTTGTGTTTTGAATTGTAAAACCAATGCCACTTCCAACTACCTTGTGTTGTGAAAAAAAAAATCTTACCACCTCATGCTGAACATTCCTATTATTTCATTTGTATTTAGCATTAGGTTTCAAGGAAAGACATGCCATGATGATGATTTACGCTATTTTAAAAACCAATTGGTATGTAAAATAAACACATGGTAACCATCATTTCATATCCCTTAGGGAGAGGGGAGACCCTCAGTTTTATTCCTGTCTGGCACTCAAACTTCTATTTAATTACTGGTTATTTTGATTTATGGGCAGAATCACTAAAAACAGTGACTCTCTGTGTGCAGACAACCACCTTTTGATGGATATGCTAGTAAAGCTCAAATTCCTATGTAAACAGGACCAAGTTTTAAAAGTAGCTGCTGTAACTATATAATGAAAATGGCAACAACTATGTTGTACCTTGCCTTACAGAATGCCAAATGGTACATGGCGAGTGTTTGTGCCATAAAAGTTAAACAAGAGGACTACAATTGTTCAGCAATTTGGTTGGGTACTTTTGGGTTTTTTTTAATATGGTGGTCTGCTATGGGAAGTAACTTTCTTTACACCAAATATACAGCCTGTCACAATTAAAAAAGAGATAGAAGGGGGAAAGATGATGTCTGGAGACATTTTTTAGCGGCAGAAAGGTGGAAGCAAATATTTTTCCAAGATCAAGTTTATGTAACATTATGAAAAATTATTAGTGTTTAGAAAAAATATCACAATAATGCCGTCATCACCTGCTGAGAGCTCCAGCAATTGCCCAGTGAATTGCATGTTACAAAGGGAGTGCTATCTTTCTTCATAAAGAAAGTATTACCTATAAGTTTGTGCCTGCTTTATTGGAAAGAATAAATTAAAGTATTTGCACTGATATAGCATCTTTCCTCTGAGGACTTTTCAACTTTGAATAAGGCTTCATCACTTCCATGAGACAGGCAAAGTTACTGTACTCATTTTACCAATGGGCAAACCTTGGCAGAGTGAGATGTAATACCTCACCGTAGGTCATGTGAGTTATAGCACAGCCAAAATTACAATTCAGGAGTTCAGACTCCTAGTCTCCTGTTCTTACTATATTCCTTTGTCCTTTCACTAGAGTGGTAATACCTTACGCCTCAGCCAATACCAGACTTAATTTTGATAATAAGAATGTTTTTGAGGTCCAGGTAAAAGGGAGAGCCTGCATGGGCTGCAGAAAGGATGCTCCCACTTAGTTTTCACGTTTTTAAGGTCAGACAGACCCTTTGGATCATTAGTGTCCTAAACTGATTATTTAATCTCTCATGAAAGGTATAACTACTTCCTCAACCTCTCTGTTTGAAGTACTTTCTCAAGTATGGAGATGGTAGCTCCTTGAAGCTTTCTTCAACTTATTGCCAGGCTGGATGGGGGGCAGGGGGAGGAATGGATATTTCACAATATGAAAGCTGACATACTTCAGAGTCCAAACTGAGCTGGTCCATAACAGGCTACATTACACTTAGATGTCAGTAGTACCAAGAGGGCTAAGTTGAAGCAATTTCTGATCATTTATTACTTCATGGGTTTAAGCCTATCAAGAATATTGTGTCAGTCTACAAGACACTATTTGATGTAATAATCAAAGAAAGAGACTCTCACTTTTTCAGTATGAATAAATGTGAATGAACTATTAACAGGAGAATACTGGGAAACCTTGACTAGATCAAAAGGCTCCTCACCATCTGTACAGATATCTCCCAATGGTATTAATGGGAGCTACAAGCAGATAGTTTTTTAGAGTCCTAAGTCACATTTTTACTCGTGTGGCAGACTGAACTGTTTGTCATTTGCCCCCACATTTCCTTACTAGCGCCAGAGTAGGAGCTGCCCTCGATAAACTCTCCTAGGACAGAGTTTGTGGTATATGATTCGATGGTTATAAGGAGTAATATACAGATTATAATAAGAAAATTACAGTTGCTTGTTTAACAGGAAGAGACTATCAATGCTTGTTAGTAATGTACAATCTGTTGTGGAATCAAAGTTCACATCATTTAATGCACTGGAAATGTCAATATAATGTTGAGTTCAAAATGGAATTTTATTGCTTAGCCAAAAATTAGAAGAATCCATCATTAAACAATGAACAAAGAGATTGGTTATTATATGCCGTTTGACCTGACATGAGAAGAATCGTCTCCGCAGAAGAGCAATGAGTCCAAATGAACTGTAAATATGTAAACCACAAACACAAACCCTAGGCTGGAGTACTGATTGAAAGTCATGGAATTGACATATGTTAAACCCTACTGACAGTCACTTTTTTAATTACAATCAATATCCACCTTCCTTTTGTTAGTTACTATAAACACTTTGGGACAGCGACCTTGTCTTTCTAGGTGCCTGTAAACAACCTAACTCACTGTTGGTACTGTATGAATGATAATGATCACAGAAGGCAGATATTCTGCATGCTGCATGGATAATTAGACACATAATTCCCTTGATTGTTGATAATAGGCATCTAATTTCATCATATAATAAACTAATAATGTAACTATAAACAGCTAGTCATGTGCCTCATGTGTACTTACCAAAACTCCACAGAAGACTAGCGAATTCAATCAAGACTGAATCACCATCTTCAGGTGAAAAAGGCTGTGTCTCCACTACAACCAAGGTGGGGAGGTGATGGGGGAGCTATCATGGGATAACTAATGCACGTTAGTTTTCCCACTATTAAATGCTAGTGGAGACAAGGCACCTGTAGGTTTTACCATGAGGTAACTAGGCAAGATCAACACCCACCTTTGCCAGTGGCTGACATCATCTCCTTTACCGCACTGTAAAACCACAGTGTCTTGTCTCAATAGGATTTTTACAGCAGGGCAGTGAACATGCGTTAGTTAGCCCGTGGTAAAACCGTACCTTTTTCTGGCAGTGAAGACCAAGCCAAAGAGTTAGATAAAGACAAAACTTCAGCATTGACACTGGGTTTTTTGTTTGTGTACTTAAAACTTCTGTGTGTAAATTTGTTTTCTTGGGTTTGTGGCAGTATTGAAGAAAGAGTATAACAACATTTAGTACTTACGTAGCACTTTTTCCAAATTCAAAGCACTTCATGAGCATCATTGGCCAGATTGGGACCACGCTTATAAGGATGAGCACTTTCACCCTGACCACAGTCATAGTGAAGTCATTACTGTTAACTATCACTTTAACTTTTTTTAAAAAACAGAATTTAATGCTAATCATTAAATAACAAGCTTTCCTCTAAAGAAAATTGTCCTATTTTGATGTTCATTTATTTCACTGCCAGTCTCCTGAGCTGAAATGGAAGGGAGCTTGAACACACACACACACACACACCCGCACAAGAAAAGTGTGTGAATACACAGTTAAAGCTGATAATTTATTCTTCCTGTAAAAATAGCAGGAATAATTTATTCTTCCTGCAAAAATAATTGTTAAGAGTTGACAATTTAAATGTTAAAAAGTCCGATTTCCCAAGGGACCTACGCCACAAAGCTCTCTGGACTTTGAGGATCTGGGCCAAAGTAACTACCAGTCTCAAAGGTGTTTAAGCACCTAGGTCCCATTGATTTTAATGGAAATTAAGTACATATGCACCTTGGAGAATCTGGGGCTTTGTACATCACAGTGAGAGAGGAAATCTGGGAAGATCATGTCCTCTTGTTGTCCTCTACAAACTGATTCCAGGACCGTAGCTTTCCCTTCTCCTCCAGAGAAGCTGAGGAATTCAGGATGACATTGAAAGATACAAGGAGGGTGAAGATTGAACAGCATGTCATTTTCAGTAGCTAATGGTAAACTACAGACAACTGGAGGAGGAGATGGTCAGGTGACATATTACATTTAGGTACATATTACATATATTATTACATATTTAGGTGAGTATAGACAGGTGGCTGGAGAATCCATTCAGACATCATTGCATTATGGCTTCAGCTAAATAGCAAAACTGAGTTGAACATTAGGACATATGCTTCCTTGAATGTTAGAAGATGTGTGGCTCCAAATAACAGGAACTCATGTATTAAGAAAAGCTATTACTTTAAAGACTTATAATCACTTTCTTACTTCTGGACAAATCAAACCCACCAAAGGCATGTGGGTGCATTTAAGAGGACAGGCATGACAAGTGTGCAGTTGTCAAGTTACCAGCTAAAAAGGGAGGTCAATACAAGTCTTACAAACTTGAAACATTTACATTTTTAGCAGCTACATAAAATGGCTTATTGGATATTTTTCAAACTTTCATAAAAACTGAGATTACGCAAAATACGTGTCAGCCCAAAACTAATGTTTGTGTAAATTACAAATGGTAAAAAATTAGGGGTGAGAAATAAATGGATTTTAACAATTACGCAAAATTCTTCTCCAGACAAAATGCCTAAAGCTCAGCTTAGCACTGAATGAGCTTTGAAGTGTATAATTACTTAACAAGCTTTGTGTTCCAAACAATGGTATCTCCATGGTTCAAGTTTATGTACTCTCTGCTATTATACATACAATGATAACACAAGTTAATTACATAGAACAGATATCGCAAAGTAACACGCATTATTTTGCAAAAGCATAACTCTGTTAGAAACCATGGTGATTATACACCAACTACTAGTACCACTATCATGTTATGGCCTGATTACTATGCAAATTACAGCAGCTCCTATCTATGTAAATGTAGCACCAAAAGGCATAACTGAATGCTCCACAATCTCATCACAATGACCCTGGTTAAGCACTAAAGTTCTCTCTCTAGATCTTTCACCAACTGAAAATAGAAGCCATTAAGTTCAGTATTGTAGAAATGGGGCAAAGAGAAAAAAAATTGTTCCCTTTTCTTTTGACATTTAAAAGCTATTTATGAAGTTTTCAGCCTCCTACTTGAGGAATAGTAGCTGTCACTCTGGTAGATGAAAATAAAGGTGCCTTCTAGTATAAGATAATTATGGTCAAAATCTTTATAACATAAGTTTCTTAAGTGATGAACTTCAAAACAAATCAACAATGTAAAATATAAAACAAATAACATGGTGAAACACTGTGGCATTTATGTTTCTAAACAATTATACAACACCCTTGCAAAATCTATAATTCCATTTTTTAAGATAAAATGCAAGCTTCCTTTAGCATCTTGGTGATTCAATCAAACTGATTTAATTAGCACAACACAGAGTGGCCAAGGACCAGTGTTTCTCTGTAAAGTAGGAATTTCCTTGGGCAAGCATTGTGCATAGGCTAAGATGTATTCCTCTTGCTAGCTCCAGTGAGTGTAGTCTTATTTCCTACTCCTGCAACAGACCAAAAGGGCCTGCTAACTTCTTGAGGTGTTTCCTCTCTCTAAATCCTGCTTCTTTTTAAAAAAACAATATGGGAAAACAGAAGCAAATGTTACTGAAGTGCAATTAACACTGTAGTTAGAAATCTGACTATAAAGAGAATCTATCATGGAGAGTGATCATTCATAACATTTTCTAACTCTTTACACAATCATAAATATAAAAAACGTATACAAGTCACTTTAGCCTCCTAAATAAAAACACAAAAAAGCTTTAAAATTGGATTCTACTCTTCTTCTGCAGCAACCATTACAAAACTTAGAGACACTGAAGTTAACTTTGGCTCAACATTTATATTATGAAAAGACAAGCTTCTTTAAAGCCTCAGACCAATAGAAAAGTTTCTGCCATTCTTTTTAGTTCCACTAAACATTATTTTTATGTAAACATTCTGCAGTACTTGAAGCCCAAACATTTGAAAGTTGAAAAGGACAATTGATTTTCATTGTCCAAGTTGAAATTAAAAAAACAAGCAAGGAGACTAGGTAGTGATTAGTTTATTGGATTTTTAGAATGCTCTCCCTTTCAATAGTCTAAGGTGTTATTAATAACATAGATAAATAAATGTGTTTGTTTACAAAATACAGGGTAAAGTCTTGGCTCCATTGAAACTAATGGCAAAAGTCCCATTCTCCTCAAAGGGGCCTTGTTTTTTAAATTGATAGTACTCCACTAAATGCATGCTTGCCTTTACTTTCTGAACTGACCACAGTATTCTACTTTAGGTTCATATCTCAAAACTTTGACAAACACCATTTTCCTTGAGGCAAGAAACAAACATCTGTAACTATTTTTTAACAAATTGCAATGTATGAATGGAGACCGAGTACTATTAACATGTGTGCACATGACTCCTTCTCTTCTCCAAGTAGGAAGCATTCATTAAAAGAGGTAATGATAAATACCACAAGGCAGGTCTACCCAGACATAACAAGTTCCTAGTTTGAAGGGCAAAAGTCAAGTTAGCTCAATCAAGTTAACGTGATTGAAAAAAATAAATCCATTAAGATTCAGGCTAACGCATCTGAAGCTGTGCGACCTAGCCATGTTATAGTCTGTACTCCACAGAAGCTATAATATATAACCAGATGACAGCGCTCCATGGTGTTATCCTGCATCTTAATGGTGGATTTTTTTTGTTATTGTTCTTTCCTCAATCATGTTAAGTTAATTTTATTGAACTAACCTGATTTTGGGGGGCAGACCCTTTTTTGCCTGCTAAGATTCCCTGAAAGCTTGTACCTTTCACTAACAGAAGTTGGTCCAATAAAACATATTACCTCACATATCTTGTATCTATCATACTCTGGGACCAAGACAGCTACAAGACTACAAACAACTTAACATATTGTTTATTAAAGCAAATTTATGTATTATAATTGCATTTGCTAAATAACGCGTACAGGAGGTCAGTGTCATTACATAGCTCCATAGTTCTCAAACCAAGCTACAAGGACAGTGAAATACAGTTTAAAAGATCCCATGGAACAAAGAGCAGAACCAGCCTTACGTTTTATGGGGGCCTTCCAAACGACAAAGTTCCTCCAACTTCTAGTTACCTGCAACACCATCTACAACCTTACACAAGTTCTTATGTTCCCTCTCAAGCTGTGGCAGATTATTCCATTCCCTAGCACTGTGCCAGTGGATCAGATTTTCATGCAGAACAAAAACCTTTTACTTTGCTCTCTGGTCTAGGATTTGACCCTAAATTAGGATACAGATCGTAAATATAGATTGATCTAAATAAAAATGGTAACCAGTATAAAGTTTTAATACAAAACAACTGCATTTCCATTCCTTTTCTTAAATCACTTGTTAGCTTCCAAATTTTCCCCAAATTCTCCAAATTGAGACCTTTTTCTGCAAACTGTACACCACAACCTATTTGTTTACCTGAATACCACTGAATCAATCTAATTACTTGTACTGCTCTTTGAAAATCAACAGTGACAGAAGGAATTGGGGAGATGGAAGGAGAAGTAGAAATAAGCATAGAGAAATAAAAACCTAAGGTGACAGAAGGGGAAACAATGTTATCAATTAATGCTTAATAAAATTATCTTAAGGTTAGTCTTCTTCACTGAAGAAACATCTTTAAACCCAGATACCTTTCAGTGGATGCAACTCTGGACTCTAGAGCACCACAGCCAAAAACAAATAGGGAGAGAGAACAAAGAAAGAAAAAGTAAACACTTATTTTAATCAATGCTAATAATAAACCTATTTTCAGCTGCGCTATCTCAAGCAACAACTGCAAGCAGGGCAATTGCTAACAAAGGAGGAGCAAGCATAGCTTCTGTGGTACACTGGGTGATACCTAAGCAGTTGGACAGGGGAAGGGAGTTAGAAAATATGCACAATCCACTAGAAGTGCCCTTTAGTCTTTGAAATCAGGAACAGGCTTTCTAATAAATTCTTTAGCTATTTTATTATATAATCTCATTGGTACTATTTGTCTGAGCTTCTCCAATATTTACTTTAACTGTTTGTTATTGTGATTTATCTTTTTATGGGTCATATAAACGAGTTGACAATAGGGTGTATTGGGTCCAGTAATGGGTCCAGATGGTATTATAAATTTAAATGGGATTCTCATGGAACTGAGGTGCTAAGCAACATGAATAAGGAAAACATAACCTTGCCCCCAGTGACACATTATATGTGGTAGCAGTATTGTTCATCCAGTAGTCAATATTGCAGGATCTGGGTTCATTTCTAATTGTAAATATATATAGAATATATGATGTTGCCAAACTATAAGGAAACTGTAAGGACTTCTACCCCACTTGGACACCTTTTGTGAACTTTTCACCAGCATACAGTCATTGCAGCCACGCCTACAATTGTGACCTCTCTTGTCCTTGTGTTAAAGGTCACCACTTTGGACTTATGGTATCAGTAATAATGCACTGAACAAAAACCCAAGACATTGTTTGTAATAAACCCACAGTCTATTATCCCACACAACACATAATGTAATCTCCAACTATATGTAGGACATTTTTTCCACATATATGACAGTAAAACTTGGAAGCACCAATCAGACTGTGTTCCCATTGTGTGAAGTGCTGCACAAAAACATACAAAGATAAAGGTCACTGCTCCCAAGAATCTACAATTTATTCTTTGTGGTTTTTTCTAGATATACATTCAGAGACTTGTTAATGTTGCTGTTTTTATTATTATGGTAAAAACTAAACAGAATAAAAATACACTTTTTCTCCACCATTGTATGTAATTTCATTTCTATTTAATTTATGAAAACAATGTACTTGGGAGTAGATGGTATTATTTGGTTTAACCTCCAGCTGGCTGCAGCCCAAAAACTGCTCCACATGAGGCATATGACCAGCTGGGAGGAGCATGGGACTAACCTATAAGAGAGTCCTGAAGCTTTCCCCTAAGCAACAGCTGCAGAGACAGCTTCTGCAGAGTGCACTGCAGGGAGGTCAGTCTGTCAGTCACTGGGTCAGTCCCCATGAGGCTCACTGAAAACAACAGTGATGCAGAAAGGCACGCTTTTAACTTTACTATCATGAGACATCCCATTGACCTCAGTTGGGGCTACTCACAGTAGTCAAGTTAAGCAAAGGCAGAAGCATTTGCAATATCAAGGCTCAGATCTGTAGTGCTCCTTTGCTTTAAAAACAAAACAAACAAACAAAAAACTATTAGTAAGGTAGAGTTGGGGAAGTAAACATTAGTGAAACTCTGCTATAAAATATGAGTTCCATCCTACATTCCTTGCACACCCAAAATTCTCATTGGTTGCAGTAGGATGCTTCTACACAGCTTTATTCAGAAAATTGATTAAGGACTGAGTCCATAAATCTTAACCTTAAAAAAAAAAAAAAAAGGCTTAACTTGGTTTCAGTGGAAATTCTGGGTGTACAAGGAATTAAACCTGGGCCCCACATAGAGCCAGATTATACCCTTGGATTCACATGCACACATCCCTTTGAAACTGATGGGAGCCATGTGAGCGCATCTGAGGATAGAATTCTGCTTCATGGTGTTTAAATACAATAGAAAAGCACTGTCTTTACACATTTTCCCTGCTGATTTCAAAATCACTCTAATTTTTTACTGTTTAACTTTTTTACTGTCATCGCTAAGTTTTCTGAGTTTCCTTTTTAGCTGAATATTTTTTTTCATTTTATAGAGAAAGAGCTTACATGCGTCTCTAACTAAACTAGTAAGTAGTGTTATACATTTTTTATTTTTATAAAGCCTTGTGCTGCAAATTTTTGTAATAGAAGATGGTCAGTACCTGTGACAAAAAAATTCCTTTTTCCAAGTGCAGTTTTATTAAACAAAACAAAAACCAAAAAGTACATGACTTGTTTAAAGACATTTAGAAGAGGATTAAAAGCAGCAGGTGCCCCCTGTTTTAATAAGTAGGTCACCAGTTTCTAACAGCCTCCATAATAGGGGAGATTGGTGGCTGCAGCCCCATCTTATTTGTGAATAATAATAGTCTTATCACAACACGCAAGATGCCGTAATCATTACAAGTGTCACTAGACAGCACAGCAAGTGCCTGAGGCTACTGGAACTAAACTCAGGAATAGCTCCAGCTGGACAGAGTTAAGTGCAGAGCTGCACAGCTTTTTCAAATAAAGCCCCATTTCCATTAAAAAGTTGCACAAAGGCAAACAGCAAACTTTAGCCCGTCTGCTGAAGGAGACTTTAAAAGACATTTTGTTTTTTAAATCTGCTTTGGACACAGAACACCAAGATCCTCCAGAATTTAATTTAATTTAAATGGGGAGGGGAGGAGACTTTCAAGCTCCACTTCCCTGCATTTCTGAAGTGCATCACCCCAACGTTATCGTGCCGGCTCTGCAATGGAAACACAACTCACTCTTGATGGTAGTAGACTGCCTACTCGGATTTTCGTTCCCAAAATGATACTTCCTCGGGCAATCAACACCTCTCTCAACCTGTGCGCGTCCCAACGCGTCGCTTCCAAGCCCTTCAAACCTGCCCGGGACCGCGGCTGCTCAGGGGGTACGACTCCGAAACCGGCGAGCTCTTTGTTAAGACAGGCTGAAGCCCTTCAAAGCTGCCCCAGGGGTCGGCGCCCCTTCCCCGCGCGCCGTAGCCACGAAAGGTTCCACCCCGGACTAATGGAAACAAGCAGCTCCGTCGCGAGCGCCGATTTGCATCCCTTCAGCAGGCAGCTGGAGTTCAGCCGTAGGGGCGGCTCAGCTCCCTCCTCCCCCACTCCCGCCCCGGTGCGCGAGCTCCCCCCTCCCCAAAGTTTGCAAACCTTTGCCGCCAGGTCGCGTGCTCGCTGCCGGCAGCAGCGGGGCCCGAGGAGGCTGTCGCTGGAGAGGGCTGCGAAGGAAGAGCCGAGAGGCTGCCCCCTCTGCGGAAGGCGTGGGAGGGGACGAGACGGCTGCAGGCGCTTGCCCCTCCTGGGCACGGTTGAGGCGGGGGCACCCCTCGGAAAGGGCCGCCCCAGCCCGGCAGCAACGTGGCGCCGAAAAGGCAGGAGCCGGCGCGGTGCAGCCACACGCGGCGCCCCGCAGGCGGAGTGGCCCGGCCAGCCGAGGGCTGCCACCCTGGGAGCCGAGCCGCGAGAAGCCGCCGTCCCTTGCCCCGCGCCTCCCCCTGGCCGCCTCGCGCGCAGACTTTACTCCCGCCGCGCCTGCTTGCAGCGACTCAGCTCCGGAGCCAGCCCAGGCGGGGCTGCCTCGAGCCCTGGCAGCGCTGGGGCTGGCTCCCGCCGGGAAGTTGCTGCCGTGACTCCGCTCTGCAGCGGGACACGCTTGAGGTCAGCCCGCGGCGGCGGCTTTTCCTCCCTCAGCCGCCCTCCCTTTCCGCCACCGAGCCCGTGCGGGAGTCCTGGGCTCCCCGGGCTGTTTAACTCCTGGTTGGCCGCCTCGCCTTCCCCCAAGCAAACGCTGCTTTGCAGCCGTCTGGGCTCTGCAAGCAGGGTGGGACTTTTCGACGTCTCTGATTGGCTTGGGGACAGGAGTCCCACCGCCTGTGCTCCCAGCTCGCTCCGAGGGTGCGTCTACACGGCACTGGAAAACACGGGTGCTGGGACTGGTTTGAAGTGGTTTCCATTTATTACAGTTAGGTTCAATGGCTCGCAGCATTCCCCACTACACAAATTGTTCCAGCTCCCCTGCTGAAAGATCAGCAGCAGGACCAGGGCTGGCCTTGCTCAGCTCATTCGGGCTGTCAGGTTATAAATAAGCAGTGTAGACATCCAAGCTCAGGCTGGAACCTGGGGCCTGAGATCCTGTGCAGTGGGAGGGTCTCAGCCCAAGCCAACGTCTGCACTGCAGTTTTATAGCCCCACCAAGCCACCTCAGCTGGCCCAGGCTCTGAGACTAGGTGCTGTGGGTATCTGATCACAGTGTAAGCCCAGGGTTCAAACTCAGGCTCAAAGCTAACCTTCTGCCTACACACAAATTGCACTAACCAAGGGCTCAGTCCCAGGACCTTAGGGAGTGGACGGTCTGAGCTTGAGTTAAGCCAGGACCAGAGTTCAAGCCCTATTGCTTTGCAGTGTAGACTCAGCCCAATCAGACTCTTATTCTAGGAATCCACCAAAAGCAACCCACAGTTCCACAGGCTGATGATTTTCTTCTGACCAGTCAGTCAAATTTGGTGGACAGTTTCCCTCCCTAGATTTTGGTACAGATCCACAGAAACCAGTAGAAGCAAATAGAGACCAGTCAAAGACTGCCATCGCCAAGTGTGGAAAAATCATGAGCCAAGCCCTGAAAAATCATAAGACTGGCTTTATAATGATGAGCTTTTTTAAAAAATGGGAGTTTTGTTTATTTAACTTGTCTTTTGAACCTTTAGGTTACACTTGGGTCATGTTTCCAATCTTTACTCCGCACTTATGAGGGCTAGAATCTTACTTTAAAAAAATAATGCTGAAATGTGCACATATTCATATGACTCAAGGATCTGGGACTTTAAAAAAAATAGATAAAATATCTCTAGACACAATAAAAGTTGGCAACACTGCGTGATTGTAATGGAGATCAGTACCATTCCACTTAGTCTCTGAACCTTCATTTTGGTATGGAAAATTGATAGATCAATTTATACTGCATTCTAGGGAGAAAAATCTTCTTTTGATTTTCAGAATACTGAACTAGTTCCCAGCAGGAAAGACACACAAATGAGAACTTTCAGAAACTTTCATCTGCTTTCTCTAATATTTGGTTCTACTGTTTCTATAAAATGTTACATATGGTAATTTTACAATTATGTCAAAGTTATAAACCTTGTTAATGACATGGAATAATCTCTCCCTTGGAAAATCATATATTATGTTATTTTGCATTCTTTGGGAACAGTTCTGAAGTCCTTATCCAAAACTTACTCAAGCAAAACTCCTCATGAAGCCAATGGGGGATTTATCAGAATAAAACAGAGATATGGGCCAAAATAAAAATGTGGATATAAACACGCCTGACCATTGGGGAAGTTTTGATTTGCTTTGCGTCTCAAAATTTGTTTCCTAAGTAAGATTAAGAAAGTATTTGCGGATTCCCTTCCGTTTATATCATTGTGGCCTGCATTCGTGTGTTTTAATTAAACCCATCTGTGCTTATTGGGTTTTCAAAATATAGTAAGATGCTACTAATGTAAGAAACATTGTTTCTTCCTCACCTTCTTGAATTGCCCTATTGGATAACTTGTTTGTTAGATGTTCATACAAGATCTTTACTCACATCAATTCTCTTCTTGGTTTGCTGTGGAACAGTGACTGACTGATTCCCTGCTTTGTGGGATTTCCGCTCTGTGACTGCTTCCTCTGCTGTTCTTTTTCTCTTTTCAGTTTCAGGCAGGAGCCCAGGCTGTGGGATCCTCCCGCTTTGCAGGGTCCCAGAGCTCAGGCTCCAGTCCAAGCCCAAATGTGTACACTGCAGTTTTACAGCCCCACAGCCTGAGCCCTGCTGCAAGCCCTAGTCAGTTGACCCAGGCCGGGTGCGGGTATTTAATTGCAGTGTAGACATACTCTTTGTCTCTGTTTCAACGGCCCTGAAGATATGCAACTCTGGGGTCTGTGTTAGAAAACAAAAGAACAGAGTCCAAACTGTTTTCTTTTTATTAGACTTACCCCCATCATAATACAGGAATTGAACCTGTGGCACTATAGTCAATAGGAGTTTTGCCATTTACTTCAATGGGAACAGGTTGAGGTCCAGTGACCTTTACAGGCATCTTTCACTCCATTAGACCACTGATTATTGCTGTCATACAGCTATTCTTCATTTGTTTAAATCACCAGTCAGTATTGGAGCCTCAACACATTTTCTTTGTACTAAAAAAAGTTTATTTTTATTTATTTTTCACAATTTTGCATGGGTTCAGATGGACCAGCCTCTATCTGTTGAACCCCATTTTAGGTCTGAACTTGTGCAAGACCTATTAATATTCGTGTACAGAAGGCTTGATTCATTCTATTGCTCCTGCGCTTTCCTTCAACACAGATTAAAGCATACAAACAATTTTTGGAAGCACTTTTTTCCTTTCTGTCCCTAGTCTCCTGGTACTATCAGCAGAAAATTAGGTAAAAAATTGAATTGATCTTATGGCCAATGTATGTAAAACTTTTTTACAAATAAATTTTGTATTTTCATATTTACTGAGGCATGGACTGCTAGCGTCTTGGTCTGTTATAAAGATTGAACATCTGTTTTTCACTAAAGGTAAATGACAGTGTGCAAAAATGACTGCTTCCCTCCAATCCCTTATACACACACTTGAAGAATAATCCGTATTTGGGGGACGTACCCAAAACACAGTTTTGTGCTTTTGTGCACCCTCTGCTGGTTCTACTGCAGCTGTTAGCTAACAAAAGCCATTCTCAAAGTTGCATTGGCATTACTGATGATTTTGGTGCTTTAACAAAACAAGCCATGCTGATTCAAAAATCTATTAGGAATTCTTGGGGGACGATCGAGAAGATAAGTGGGAAAGATAAAAATCAAATTTGCAAAATTAAAAAAAAAAAAAAGAGACAAAATTAGGAGAAAAAGGAATTTCTTTTCCAGCTTCCATGAGAGTCTGGCAAACAATGGAGAGTAGAAAATTACATATGTATAATATTTATAATACTTAAAATGTACATATAAAATGTAATTTCAAAATGTTTTATGGGTCATTTTATACCCCACAGGACAAATCTTTCTCTCAGTTAGACCAATGGAATCCCTCTTTGAATTTCATAGGTGTATCAGAGAAGAACCTGTCCCCCTGTGTTGAAGAGGCTGAGAACTGCTAATTATATTCAAGAACCATTGTGGATCTTTTGTACTTGGCAACATATTTTAATAAAACCAGGGTAGGAGCCTGAGCTGCAAAATTTGATTCCAGGTTCACATCTGGAACTCAGTTCCCCTTTAATGTTTGAGTATGTTTGATTTTGGTGTCCTGATTCTGGCCCCTCTCTAAAGAAGACCGTATCAAAAAGTTACCATTTCTTTCCTTTTATAATTAATAATAATCCCTAGCACTTTTCATTTTAAAATAATTTACAGCCATTACCTGATTCTCCCTATATCTTTGTGAAGCCAGTAGGTAGGTCTATCTAGGTCTTTATCCAAACTCATCAGTATGGTAACTGGTAAATAACTGTTGTTAAACCTTTTTGTACAGATGAGAAAATGGACAGAAAGAGTTAAGTGACTTGCCTGACACCACAGAGTCTATATCAGAGAGAGGATCACTGCTCAAGAGTTGTTTGCTCCAAGATATGTACTGTATGCAGACTGTACTACACTTAGAATTACTGGAATGTCAGCTGTACAGAAACCTGAAGGAAAGTACTATAAATATTTTGATGTCAGAGATTATCTCCAAAACGTTTATCTTTAAGACAAAATGTGTTGAGGGTGGGCTGGGGGATATGTTATTGACTTCTTCTGTATTTTCCATTCTCTTGAAATGAAACCTTCTTCACTTTCGTGATTTTTCTGTCCAAGTGATTCAGTTACAAAATAGCTATATAGTCACACGTATTTGGAGTCCATATTTTATATATAATATATATATTTTCAACAAATCATTAGTAAATACATAGTGCTTAGGAGTCTATTACTTTATCGTAAATCTCCATTTAATTCATATGCTTGGAATAGTCACAATCAATAGTAATGACTTCTAACCAATTAATATAGTGTTAATATTGACTTTGTTTTTATCATTACATTCCTAGATTAGGGGCACAATCCTGCAGTCTAGACACAAAGAAAACTCCCAATGACCAGAGTGCAAGGAATCCAGGATTCAACCACTGTTGATTATTATTTTTTTATTCTGAGATGACAGAAGTTCTGTTTCCTCCTTCCTCTTTACCCTGAGTACCACTGACCAAGCTGCTAGCCTTCCTATGTTGGCGTGTTATAGTGTAGTTTTTGCTGAGAATGCTGTGTTTATAATTTACAATATACTGACCAGATCCTCAGTGTTGCTTTGCTGACTTCATTGACCTATCTGAGGATCTGGCCCACTATGTACAACATGATCAAATTAATTATTATTAATGGAACCGTTACATTTGCATTTCCTGATTTTTGTTTGTTTGTTTATTTGTTTCAGAATTGCAACCCATGTTGCTGCATTCATATAGGTCTTGATATTTAATTGCCTTTTTGAAAAGAGAAGACCCTAATAGTGGCAATGCAGTTCTGTAATTGTATATTGCACAGCTCCATATGTTTTTAACTGTACCAAATTGTAAATATGCAAAAACTCTAGCTGTGGCACGATGGAGTTGTACAGTAGAAGCAAACTCCGTAGGGTCAGAACAGACATTTCAATAAGAAACCCTGAGTTGCACATGTGCAAAACAAATATTTAGGGCCAGACTGTGAGCCCTTACTCAAAGTGGTGGAGAATCACTCACACAAGAAGTCCCACTGAAATCCAATGAGACTGACTACAGTGGAAGTACTGTACTCATGTAACAACTAAAGAGCACACAGTCTAATCTTTAGTCACTTATAACTACTTTTTAAAATTCTTTTTAAAATGTGCACCAAAAACTATTCCTCATTGAGGTTTAGACACCCGTGCAACTGGAAGTTTCAAAGTTCAGCCATTTAAGTTGGCCATGAATTAAAATAAAGTAGTTTAAAAAACTAATTTGCTCAAACTTTCCAAAAAATTACACTTTTAGTTGAGACTATGCATGGAAATGTTCATCTTAAAGGGAAATGTTTAGCATAAGTTATGTGTGAAAACAGAAGTTCAAAATGAAAACTAAGATGCAACGTTAACTACATATTTGGGAAAGCAGACTAAGACAGAATACACTTACATCACCAGATCACAGGATCAGTTTCATGGGTGATGCCACAGATTCTGTTAAGCCAAGCACTTAAGTCCCAGTGGCTTTACTGGGACTTAAACAAGTGTTTAAAGGTAAGCCTATGCTTAAGTGTGCTGAATAGAGGCCTTCAGGAGGAAGGCAAAGCTAGCCATGAAATGTCTAACCCCTAGAGAATCCACAAGTCCCACTGCAGAACCAGCTATGGTAAGAGAATCACATAAGACATGTCCAATGCACCTAGGTACATTGATTGATATTCATTATGTTTGATATGCCAGGTAAGATGTAACAGGGTAAGCTGGACAAAGTCATTGATTAAGACCTAAATATGGAACTCCACCATAAGTACTTCATAGGTTACTAAAATGGAGGCTACTCACTATTTAGTTAGTCCAAGTTCAAATTCACTCAAAATGTTATTTATGTTTAAAAAACAGACATTATTTAGCTTCAAAGAGGTGTGATATAGTTCCATAGCTTTAAGGTATTATTGCTTTAAAAACAACAGAGCCATAGAATGGAAATAGGAAACCAGGGGACTGAAGATAGATACTTCAATAAAGATTCAGGCTGTGTAAATCTTTCTTGTTCATGCACTTAAGCCTGGTGTCAGACAAATGAGTCTTTCCTCCCTACATAACATTATCCCCAATGTATGTTTCCATATTACTAGGTATTCCAGAATACCATGACATTTCAAATGAGTGTCTTCTGAGAAGGATAAGCTTGTCTCTTTTTACAATATCTAGCTCTCTAAAATAACTAATTTCAGGTAAACTTTCATCCAAAGTGTCTCTGTCTGTTGTTTTAGGCAGGATCCTTCTCTCCAAGTCCCCTCATATTGGCACATGTATGTTCTAACTTGCCACTAAACTTGTTCTTCAGATTCTTAAGTTATTAAGTTATGCAAACAATACAACAAAAACAATTTTCCTTTTTTTCACTTAACAACTGGGCCAGACAGGGCTGTCATAAGAAGCACACACTGAAGCATGCATGGAGCCTTTAAAGATCCTTATGTAGAGAAAGTACTTAGCTGGCTTTCCCTCCCTCAGGCCTAATAGAAGGCTGTCAAGCCTGTCAGTTCCTCCTCTCTTCAACCCTCTTTAATGTCTACAAGTCCACTCATGGAAAACCTCCCTTCACTAAAGACTCAAACAAGCAAGCCATTTATTCAGAGGAAGGCCAAAATCATATCCCAGAACCTGAATGATAAATTGCTCGCAAAGGCCTTGATCAAAGCCCCATCAAAATCAATGGAGCTTTCTGTTGATTTTGATAAACTTTGTATCAGACCCAAAGAGAATTAGGGAAGTATTATGGTTCTCAGAAACACAAGGTATGGACGAGTGTCTTTTGTTGAAGAAACTGACTTGCCTCTTCAGGCATCAGAAGAAGGAAATGGCGGGTTATTGGCAAATGGAAATCTTATCTGATTTCACAATTTCCAAAAGCTCTTCTTAACTCTCAGTAGATCAGACAAAGTGAAGTGTTTCAGACTCCTTGCAGATGCCCATATTAGAGCTTTCAGCGTTCACTTACAACCTGAAAACTTACTCTCTAAAAACCACGTAATGATTCCATATTTGAATTTCTCTCGATGACTTTGTTGAACTCAAATCTTGTCAGTTTCTGAGTCAAAAGCCGAATTTTTAACTGCCGGACACAAAAAACAAACAAAAAAATCCACTGAAAACAAATCTTCAATCTGTGTTCTTTTAGACTACTTGTACAAGATCACCAGTACTACAGATGCTGAAATCGGAATATATCTATCTGTGCTCACAGAACATCCAGTCATTTTAGTGCTCGTTTAAATAGCATGCAGCAAGCTGGGGTGTAAATCTACAGCAGATTAGCGTGTGGTGCACTACGTCACTGTGTAGACCCTGCTTCTGAGCACCAAAAGTGCTTTACTCTTGTATATCTGCACCCAGTGCAATTTAAGCCTGGCGAGATAAGTTCCATAAAGGACTTTGCTCTCTACTGCTTGATTTATCTGCTGTTATTTAGTGTTTGTCATCTATCTTTCTGTCTTTATACCCCTCCTGACTTCCATCAATTCTGTTGCTGATATGCTAATCACAGTATAATCCAGTGTCTCTCATAGATGCATTGGCTCTACAATACTAAGAGGAGTGGAAGATGGTCAAAATGCACTTTTGTCTTAAAATTCAGCAGACATGACTCCAAACACAAAGAGGAAGCAGATCTGTTGTGTAATAAATTACCCTTTTTACACATTAAAAAAAAAAAAAACTTAAACTGAGAGATCTTTTCTCATTTCTAATTCTCTGCTCATTAGAATTTCAAAGAAATATTCTAATTACCTGTCTATTCGTGGAGGTAAGTATCATGGTCAAATGACTGACATATATTATTTTTTCTTTGACCTTAATTTGTCTACACTAAATCATGTTAGTTAAAATGCATTACTTAACATGTTTTCTAACATGATACATTTTCCCAGTGCAGGCTTTAGATTGTAGTTATCTGGGACAGGGAATTTCCTCTTAGCTATTTGTTTGTATCATGCACAGCAAAATGGGGTCTGGATCTTTGGCTGGAGTTCCTAGGCATAAGTATAATACCAATGCTAATTTCCACATTTTTCATCACTAGTGTGCTGTTAATTCATTGCTGGCTCAGATGGAGGAGTGTTACCTATTCTTATGCCCAGACTTCAGTGTGATTTATTCACATTCCTAAGAGCTATCCCAAATAGAGATGCTGCCCTGAATTGGGGCCTAAATCACCAACACAACCTCCTTTGATGCTGGGGATTTCCTTGGAGGCCTCCCATCCACATACTGAACAGCTCTGGATGTGCTTAACTTGTAAAATGCAAAGAACTGAAGGAAGAATGGTAGTCAAACACTGACTACTGGTGAATTTGGATTGTAGTGATCTCTGGCTCTTGGGTTACATATTCACTTTTGTTTTTCAAATAGATTTTTAAAAAGAAAATAATTTAACAAGCAAAGAAAGACCAAATATAAACATCCATAATGATATTGGTAATCAATACACAATGGGGAATCCGAGAGCTTCCCAATATTCAGAGAGTTGTTGTCTAATCTCAAAACATGGGTGAATATTTTCATGAATCTTTAAGGCTTCTGATTATAGATTTTAACCAATAAATACCAATAAAACACTCCCAATACAAAAAATACGAAATCGGTATTTCTCCAATAAACACTGGAAATGGTTACTCAGTTCATGTTGACTTCACCATTTCCCCAGTGCAGTTTGTTTACAAATGCAATGTCCCTGCTTCCTGGCTTGCATCTAAGGGCTTGTCTACACAGAACAATAATGTGGACTATGGGGGTGTAATTGCTAAATTGCACTAATGTGTTGCACATTAATTGATCCACACAGGCCCTTCAGGTACGTACTAAGGGTATTGCACTTTAATATAATGCTATTTGTATATACAAAGATAAAGCCCTGAAAAAAACCCCCAGTTTTTGGACATCTCCATAGAACTCAAAATTTGCTTAAAATAACCCCCGTCCCAATTAAACTAATAAACCCCACAAAATGAGTCTTTAGTAGCTTTAAAGTTATGCTATTTCGTTATCCTATGCATTTGCACCCCAGTGTTTGAGCAGTTCTTGTTAAAAAGCAGTTTTCAGATGTTTGTAAACAATTGCTTCGCAAAAGTGCTTGGGTAAAGTGAAGGGCCAGACCTCTGTACTTGAGAGGCAAGCTGCTATTTCTTTATATAAGCACTCTATGTTACCAACTCCCAAACCTCAAGTTTCTGCACTCTATGGCTTTTTTGTAATTAAATTCAGGTGAGGAACATAGCCTTTAAAAATGATATTCTAATTTATGCCATTATTCTTCAAAATACACACTCCACAATATAACACGATGTTACGGGCCCAAACCTATATGACCTAAGAACCTGCATGCTTGGCAAAAGAATTCTTTGTATTGGTGGCCATTATAAATGCAAGAGAAGGTTCATTCTGCTTGAAGCTCAGTGATCAGAATAAAATGGAAAATGTAAATGCCGAACAGCTGTACTTGAACCAGGAGGTTGCTCCCATTACTCAATTAGCCAGTCTTGGAATATAAAGGACAAAGGACACCTTCCCATGGGATTGTGGAATAAAGTTGGCAGACTCTCAGGCCCTCTGGGGCCTCAGGCACAAACTGCATTCACACGGCAAAACGATGGAGTTTGGACCTGGTCCAGGGGACATGGGTTCAAACGCTCCCCCCTGTGGGATCCTGGCCCAAGTCAGACAGAATTGGGTATAGGTGGAAGAGATGTTTCTCTCCAGATCTAAGACTGAATCTCTATTTTTAACTTGCTCCATTGCAGATAAATATTACAGGAATCGTTTCAGGAGCCGTTAGGGCTGGCAGAAGACTGACAGCTGGTTCAGCAGTTCCCTTTCTCTCTTCCTCAGGTTCCCATCACCACAGAATCTGAATGTCTACACCTTCTGATTCCCAAGCAAGATAGGGTGATGTGGATAAAGCTGTGCATGAGTGCTGGTACTGATAGACTTGCTTCCAATCCTTGGTACAAGACCAGAGGAAGAGGTGTAACAGCAGAGCAGGATTGACGGTAATTCCAGGCTTAGAGTTTGGAGGGAGACCAAGATCCAGCCAGAGACAGTAGGTAGGACTGTATTTATAGCAGAGCGGGGCATTACTTACAATTGATGGTTACAGGATAGTTACAACTGATTACTGCTGGGAAACAAGAATTAGGGCCCAAGAGAAGACAGAAATGCCATTTCGGTGCCTCAACCTTGAACATTCATGTGCCATAAGATGGTGACCTGAGGGAAGGGCTTTACACAGATACCTCACACCTGATTCCTGCCAGCCAGCTGCATCTTTCAGCAGAAGAAGTCAAGAAGAGGAGCTGATATGACCAACATAGAAAAGCCCCCATAGACAAGAATACGGTCTCTTAATCCCTCTTGTCACAGCACAATGTTGAGACCAGTGAATGAACTGAGGAAGAGAGTAACAGGCTGCAACAGCTGGGTAGCCCTCATAGATGTATATATTTTGAAAGTGTCAGTCCCTGTGGTTGTGAGGCACCATCCACACATTTAGGGAACACAAGAAAACATTGTGGGAAATGACTCTGTTTGGACTGGCGTTGCTCAGAAGCCATAAGTAGCTATTTTAAATTCATTTCTCTTCTTAGTGAGAAATGCCGAGTTTTCTTCCTCCCCTTCACAGTCAACACTGCAAGGAAGGTTCATCTTGCATTTTGACCCAAAGAGGGTAAACTCGGGCACCGTCTCATCATATGTGGTAGCAGCTCTGTCACATGACTGAGTGAGCATGCCAACGACACTACCAAAGTGCCCAGAGGAGGACTCAGAATGTACATGTGCCCCGCCCAACAGCTGGCTAGACAGCAAAAAGGACTATTGAGTGTTGAGCAGCAACTCAAAGAGGCACCAGACCCTGCCAGAACAACAGATGCAAAACCTGCAGACATATCTCCTATGCTACACTGATCAACACCCCACATAACACACCTTTCAAAATCCATGGATCCTACACATGCCTATCACAACATGTGGTGTACCTCATCTCCTGTGCTAAATGCCCCAATAACAACTATGTGGGTGAAACCAGACAATCACTATGCTCTCGAATGAATTCCCCCAAGAAAATTATAGAGGACAAGAACACGTCGTACTCTGGGGGGATCACTTTTCACAAAGCGATCACTGTGTATCTGACTTATCAGTCCTTATCAAAGAAACCTCCACAACACTTTCAAAAGATAAGCCTGGGAGCTTAAATTCAGTACTCTGTTAGACACTAAAAATCACAGACAATGGCTTTATGACTTATTACAACAATCTGTAACCCGCTAACTCCCTCTTTTTGTCCTTTGACTGCAAAGGTGTTACTGGGCCACTCTACTTTGAATGGTCCCTTACAATATGTGAAAACTACTTATGCTAAACAGTCTGTTCCACCTTGCAATTTGCTGTGACCCTGGGAGTACCTTTCCCAGACCAGAAGAAGAGTTCTGTGTGACTCGAAAACTTGTATCTCTCACCAACAGAAGTTGGTCCAGTAAAAGATATTACCTCACCCGCCTATGCAAATGCTAGCCATTTTGTTTAAATATTAAACATTAGAGTTATTCTAATAAATCAGTATGAAAGTGGATTGGAAATTGATTGGCCATCTCTTATCTTGGATTATTAACATTTTTTATTTCTATTGCAGTAGCACATGTGCTTGCACTTTCCAAACACAGAGAGAGGCACAGATCATGCTCCCAATAGTTAATGTTCTAAGAGTCCTTTTGATATATCTGATGCATTACAGAAACATGGGAAGACAAGTTTCCTGCCTTGGTCACAAATTGTCACTTCAGCAACATAAGAGCAAAAGTAATTAGCCTGAGATGTGGAATTTACAGTAGGTTTCTATGTATCTGTCTTAGGTATTTTAGACAACAGGTCACTTTAGTATATAAATTCTCAATAGTATTGCTTGGTACTACTGTTCTACTAAGTACACTATCACAGCCACACACAGTAACGATAACGATAAAGCAGAGCTTGAAAGCTGCAAGCCACAAAGCATGGAGAGCAATATTTTATTTCCCATTTTGTTTTCAGGTTTTGGAATCAGCATTCACAACTGATTTTGGTGAAAGTTAACAGAGGAACCTAGAGAGAGATCCATTCAGTCTGATCATTGCTCTGTTCCTGTTTTAAACTCATTCTTTTCCAGGACTCCAGCAAACCAAGCCTCCCTCTGGGTCACAGTCTCACCAGCTGCAAGCTGGGTAGTTTGATTTATTGTACCTATGTGTCAAGCACTGACTACATGTCAATGTGAATATTGAGATTTCTCTCTTGCGTACAATTGACAAGCAACAATTCGAAACTTTATTATTATAAATGGGCCTGAGCTGCAAAGTTATGGTCCAGATCCAAATGTTCCCATCACTCAAAGGATTTGATTCAGGCTCCTTTCTTATAATAAATTCCCTGTTACACAAGTTTAATAGATGATTAGCAGCCTCAGCAATCTAAATATATGCTTTTGCATTATCAGCTTCAGACTTCCCTCCCTGTCAGTCCTTGAGAGCATATATAATCAAATATTGAGACTTGCTCTTTGGATTAAAACCCTGAAGCCTGGCCATGAAGAGTTTCAGGATGAGTTTGCATTTCTGAACAGTTGCCATAAATTAACAGTGTTTAGTGCCACATTAGACAGCTTGCAGCAAATTTAGCAATGGTAACTGCTTTAACTTGAATGTCATGAATGTCTCTGTACTGTACATAACGACTGATGATCTTTGCCTTCAGAATACTCTTCCAGACTTCTGCATTCTTCTAGAAATAAAACACACGTGACAGCAGATGCCACAAATTAATGTGAGCACCCTATATCTGTTTCTGCTTGCTGAGAGCTTTTTTTATTTCTTGCTAAAAAGGACCACACGCTCTGGGGACAGATGTAAAACCCAGAGAGTCAAATTCTGCTCTCATTTAGATGGGTGTGAATTTGAAACTATTGCACTGAAGACAACTGAGAATACTCCAAGTTTCCATCTCTCTAAGTACGGGCAGAATCTAGTCAACGTTCTCGTAAATGTTGGGTCGCTCAAAAGTATGAGTTTCATATGACCCAGGTGTGTCTTTAAATTTAATTAATTGGTGCTATTATATGGCAATTAATTAAAAATAAAAATAGAACACATACTAGCTGTGATATTGCTGAGCCTTCAGGTCAGCACCCTGTCAAATTGGTCCAGATTGGCTGTAGTCAAGCAGCAAATTATTTTGGTACTGCATGTTTCAAATAGGCACTCAGTACCAAACCACCAGGAAAATAAAGATTCTGTGGAACTTCTTAGGACAAATTCAGCCCTGAAATAAATGGGTGCAGCTTCCTTTGAAGTCAATACACACTCCTACACCTAGAACTGAATGTGGGTGGTTCAATGAGAAGTCAATTTTAATCTAAATGAATCAATATTCTCTTTTCTTTCCAGCCTTTGTTTTACATGTATGTGTTACACACATGGGGAATACTCGCTGTATGAGGAAAGTGACTAGGTTTTTTTTTATTCAGCACTAAGTGTATTTAATGCATTAAAGGACAATAACAGAATAGAGCACATTTAACCACTTTGCAAACATTGACTAATCAATTATCACAACATCCTCTGGGAGCTATAATAGACAAATGCTATTCTCCCTGTTTTATAGATGGGGTAACTGAAACTAAGTGACCGTGACTTGCCCAAGGCTCAAAGAGAGTAAGGTGTGCCAAAAAACTCATATATTATCTCAGTCCCAAACTAACCGCAAATAAAGGCCCCAAGGCTCATGAAAATTTGTGATGATGCAGGCTGTTAGCTTCTTATTTATCATGTGAAGGTTTTTTTATCAAATCAGTAGCTACCCAGATCCTTTCAAAATGTGTAAACTACCACCACTACTGGTGTAAGATAACAGTGGCATGTGGTTCGATAGCCAGTGACTAAGATAACCAGATATTTCATGTGATGAGAGATACCTAAACTATATTATCAATTTGTGTTTATAATGTTTGAGGTCTGGGTGGGTTGTAGTAAGTTGAATAGATGTATACATTTGGCAAATTTCTCTTTTATCGCCAGAAAAGGAATCTGAGTCACTTGAAAGTGGAAAGACATATTAGCTGGACAGGATAAAGTCTGGCTATGTGTGTGACCAGTGCAGGTGTCTCAGAAAACTCTGCAGTTGCATTTACCAACAAACATTTTATTGGGGAGAGGAGGGAAATATACATTTATAAAGCTGATGTTATCCCCACTTAAGTCACAACCCCCACTGACTTCAGTGGGGGCAGGATTAGACCCTACTCTGTTTGGGCACCATGCTTTCCAGACCAGCACAGTAGAGGGGGATGCTGAAGGACTGCACTTAGCTGGAATCCTAGTAGGAATTCTGCTTTACTTTGCTAGATTCTGATTTCCCAGGATGCACACACCAGAGCAGTAGCTCCATCACCCTTGGGTACCTCATGTTCCCCAAAACTGCAGGCAGCTAGGACCGATGGGGTTAGGGGCAGAGATACTGTGCTGTCCATTGATGGATTTCTGACTAATCACTATGTGGTGGTACAGGAATATGTGTGTGTGTGTATAGGGAAAAAAAACTGCACAGGGACTGGCCAAATTCTCCCCCTTTGATAGCACTGGCTGGAACTCAGTATATTTAGCCAGCCAGTGCAAGGTCTCTTGCACATTTCTTCTAAACTTCCTCTTTACTGACATTCAGCATTCCTGCCCCTTCTCTTCCTCAGTTCACGCTAAGAATATATCTTCTTCCCACAGCACAGGGGATTCCCAGGCATAACTGTCTTGGCATGAATGGGAGTTAAGTGTGTGAGTGCCTCACACATAAAGATGTCACTGTAGCTCTTGGTGCCTTCTTGAAAGTACGGGGTTAGCTGATTTAATATATGCATTGTGGATGTTCTTCAATAGGTGCAGTAGTACTGTCTACTGGGAAGTTTTATTTATAATAATTTTGGCTCCAAATATCCTGTGTACAAAAACAACTGGAATAAAATACTTTTAACAAACCAACTTTGTTTATAATCGGAATGTTTTTTTTCCTACTTTCCACTTTTCATTTCTGCCTCCATCTATTCCTTCTCACTCTTTTCTGTATATTCATCTAGTTCTCTTGAAACCCTACTATTGAGAAGGTTCCTCTCTTTCACTGAAAGCATTTAAAAAACTCATCTTGACTCTTACTTGGTAATTAGTTTGATATGGTGACTAATCATAGGATGTTCTGTCTGGAACATTAGCTTAGGTTGAGAAAAGCAGACAAAGAAAAGCAAGTGTCAGTGCGATGTGACTCAGAGTCACACTTGCACTTTTTCTGTGAGATATTTATGTTCCAAACATATCACCTGAATACTCTGTATATTCACCCTCAGTAGCTGTATATTCAGCAACTTAAGTTTGAGAATATCTTGGTTCATAGCCAAAGCAAAGCATATCTCCAGTGGAATCTATGGAACTATACCTTGGTTTAGTTAAAAAAAATACTGTTGACTTCTGATCTCCTACTCCTGAATTTGATTATGATCTAATAACTCTGATGATCCTTAAGGTGAAGATGCACATCTACTATCTACAGATGAGGATTATCTAAATTAGGCCTGAGCTCACAGAGAGTGGAAAGATGATTGAAGCATAGAATGGGGAGTCAGGAAATCTGGGCTCTGTTCCTCACTTTACACAGACTTTCTAGGTGTCCCTGAGCCAGTCATTACCATCTTTATTCCTCATCCTCATCTGTACAATGAGGTTAATAATATTTACCTGCCTCACAGGTTTTGAAACTGCACTCATCAGTTTGTAAAGTGCTTTGAGATCCTTCATTGGAAGTGAAGGGCAATTGTAAATGAAGAGGATGGCTTCTATAGGCAATCTAATATATATGGGCACTGAAAATAGAAACCCTTAAAGACACACACACTGCTTTTCAGTTAAGGTCTCTAGGAATAGTTATTTCCAGGATACAAATCAAGACATTCCCAGTCAGCTATGTTGAGTTGCTTCAATATGTTACAATAAATTTGGATGCATTATCATGCACTCCTATTTTTGACCATGCCAGTGTTATGCACAACAATGATGACTAATTCATAAAACAATAATAAAACCCAACTGAGATAAAGCTATGCACCCCACAGATTGAAAACTGCTCTCCATTTCCCATAGACCTAGAGAGTCTGATTTTCAGAACTGCTGAGCATCCATCAATCCACCTGAGGTCAGGCACATGTTCTTTAAGGGAGGAAGAAAGTTCTTGGATCAGATACTGTGCTGTATCCAACAAATTGGGGATAATAATAGTTCCCAATCTCACAGGAGTGTTGTGAGGCTAAATTAATGTGTGCAAAGAACTTTGAAGTGTTAGGAAGTGCTATAGAAGAGCATGGTAATATGCTGGGTGGTGAAATACTACTGTGATGAGCAATATAGAAATTCCCATCGTAAGAATACTCTAGTTTCTTTTTAGCATTTCTTCCCTAGGAATAAGTAGATTCACTGCTGCAGTTTATTTTTTAGTTGAATCTTCCTGTCACTGCTTTCCATGGTCTTTGCCTTTTTTCACTTCAGGCTTGAGGTGTTTAGAACTGGGCTATATCAGTTCTCAGGTGGTCATGGGAGACCATGTGAGGTAGCCTTGGTTTGTTCACAACCAGCTAACACATTTCAAAAGATGTTAAAACCTGTGCACGCTCATGTTTAGAAATGGATTAATTAAAATGAGTTGCTAAACATGACCTATTTTCCGGTCCAGACGGGCAAAGGGAACATGCACATTTCATCTTATCTGGATTTGCTGTTTGGATTGATCTGGGTTGACCCACCCTGAGCTTCACTTCATTTAAACAAACTGACTTGGACAGAGAGATGGGTCATGTGGAAGGAGGGGGGAAGGTGAGAAGGCAGGGAGGGCAGGACCCAGACTGGTGAGAAGTGGTCTGTGAGGTTCATATTCACTTAGCCAACTTGCTATCACATTCACTAGCTCAGGTGGCCAGTCTGCAGGGATTTAGAAAATTAAGACAACAGCTGTTTTTTGTAAAACCAACAGAGACCTGAAGCCCTGAAAACCAGAACATTCCTCCTCTTCACATACCCATGGTGATCCTAACAAAAAACCCTGTTTCAATTGTGCAAAGCATTGCATTGTTCCTGCTTTGTGTTCAGTTGCTTCGTCTCTCCCTCATTCAGGGGCATGACTTGGCAAAGCGACCATTTAATGGTGAAACAAGGGGGCAGATGCCAGGTAACTATATTTTTCACACACTTCTGAAATGTAGTCAATGGTTTCACACTTGGGCAACAGTTGAAGAGAACCAATGCTAATAGGCAGCAACATTTTAAACTGCGATCAGGCCAATTAACTCCACTCACACAGCTGTGAGATTTAGTCAGAGACTCCATTTGCAACCTTCTTGACCTGCGCCAATACAAAGTAAGCAGAAAGTGCTGGAAAATAGAACAATTCCATGTGAAAACAATGATTACATCTTCCATTCCTGTCAATAGGAATGACGTAGCAGCATTGGCTCTGAATTGTCTGCAATCAGCTTGCAATCCAGAACATTTCTCCTAAGAACACAGCAAGGATCTGATTTTTTTTTTAAAAAGACTCTTTAAGGGCTGTAGGTCCTGTTTCTCCACGCTGTCGCATCGGGTTTATGATGTTGTAATGCACTTGAAATTAATGGAATTACACCAGCATAAAACTGGTGTAATGGAGTGGAGAATCAGGCCCGTAGCGTATAATTTGTTCTGACATCATAGGATTAAACTATTTGTTTGATTTTTACTTACAAATTGTAGTGCTGATGAAATGTGTCAGACTGAAAAGCCTGGAAACTGAAGTCCTCTTTCCTTCCATTAACCAGGCAGCAGCAGTGCAAGCTTTGCCAAGCATGCTGCATAATGCGCCACCAATATGCCTCAACCCTGACCTGGATACACCATCTCTAGTGTGACAGGGTGGTTTTGTCTTCACGTCCATTCAATCTTTGAAATCTCTGTGGAGATTGCCAAGGGGGACACCAGTTAGTGCCGGTTGTGATACTGTTTTATTGTGCTGTGGAAACCGGTCCAACAGTAAGTAGATTGACATCATCCAACTCATTTCCCACAGCAGTCAAATAACCTACTTTCAGTAACTGCCAACCTACTTATATCCACACTCATGACCTAGATCTGAAAGGTGCTGTATTCTGCTTAATACTCCATTACGAGTGCCATAATCAGGAAGGAATACCTGAGGGGGTGGTATACAAATGTTCTCAGCATGAGTTTGGGATGGTTGGGAGTGCTCATGAATGGAAAAATTCCACATTCAAGGGATTAGGGATGATGTGAAAAAGGAAAAAATAATCTTGCATTTTATTTTTATATAGGGATTATCTGAAGCATCTCTGGGATTTGGGATGCTATGAATAGTCCCAATGGAAATAAATTAGTAGGAAGGGTGTAGGTGAGGCAGTCAAAGGTGCATGATAAATATGATTTATCTCTCAGTTCTGAGATTTATCACTTCCACATTTGCAGTATAACAATGTATTGACTTTTTAAAAATACTATCGGATCAAGTATAATGTAAAAACAATCTGGTATTACTGACAACAAATCTTTCTACAAACCTGCACAAAGAGGAAAAGACTACAATGTGCACTAATGCAACAATTAGACCAGATATCTTGATGCATAGCAATTATACCTTACTAAAACTATATACAAATAATTATGCTAATGATTCAACTTTACATATGCTGAGAGTCAGGTTTTAACTATTATACTTTATGGGCCACTTCTTTAGTGTTGCTCCATTGAAAGTTGGATCACTGGAAGGATATGGCCCTTATACAGGATGATGCAAGAAATTGGACAGATCAACAGACTTTGGCCTTGAGGATTGATGATTATTATTAATAATAATGTATAATTATTAATACTATTTTAATATGAATCATTGATCATTTCAGCTGTAGATCTCAAAGTGCATTACAAAGGAGGTAAATATCATTATCATGAATATTTATGCTATTAGTCACAGATAACAAGGGGCACATATGCAGCTGCGTTGTCCATGTTCTTACGACATCACAGCAAACTGATGCACTAAGTGTTAGGAAGGCAGGGCCTACTCCCCATAACAAACATCACCACACAGATAAGTTCTCAGACAACTCACTCACTCCCTTTCTCTGGAAAATGCTTTTAATCTGTTTACCCTGCCAGTGTAAGAGCATGACCTTTAGTCTATAGGGTAGTGTTTTTTCAATTTTCTGAAAGTCATAACAATTCTTTCAAATAATTGATAAACACAGATAGGAGCAACTGAGCAGGATATTTGTGTGCCAGGTTTCAAAGGCACTTGAGCGTGTCAGTAATTTGATGTATTACTTTGTGAAAGCTGTCACACTGGTATGCCACATGATGCAGCACTGATGCGTCAGCACATGGGCATAATGATACATGTATAATTTCTCAGCTTTGCCAGTACATTTTCACTATGCATCTTAAACCTAGAAAATTAAAAGGGCGGTTCTTCCATTATTCTCTTTTACACCTCTCTCTATCAGAGGAGCTGATTCCCAGATACTATGAATGAGTCCTATACCAAAGTCCAAAAAGAAAAAAGAAAGACTTTTTTAGATTCACAAATTTACAATTTTGAATAATACACCTGAGGAGGTGAGGAAAAACCTAATCTATATACAGCAGACACATTTCAGGGCTATTTGTAAAGGAAACACTACCACTTGGCCACCAGCCCAAAGTAGGAAGATTGGACTTACTAAACTGGCTTTACATGATAGATAGAAAAATGTCGACAACAGATCAGCACAGGCTGGATAAAAAACAGCCCAGGTTTTCTTTATGTCAGTGGGAGAAGAACGTTCAGGAATTTTTTGGCAAAAAGGGTTATAATGCTGATTTGTCAAAACTGAAAGTTTTAGCTGGAAAGGGTTGGTTTCAACAAAAGTTCATTGGGAAGGTTTCTCAAATCCAGAATGGCATTTCTGCTCAAAATCACAGAAAGATAGTCTCTTTAGCCTGGTTGTTGGGTTCAAGGCCTTGCATCTTCCACATCCTAGGTGAATGTCCTAACCACTGGGCTATTAGCTATTCCTGATTTACTGACTCTGGTTTTTCACACAAAGGTCTCAGTTTCATCCTGATGCGAAAAAAAAATTGAAGTCTCAAAAAATTTCCCATCCATTTCTATGGGGGAGATAAAAAAACTGCATCACATCTAGGTTGCTCTTTGAAATCCAGTTCAGGTCACTGAAGGCTGCTATATTCTGGTTGCTCAAATGGCCTCTGTGACGTGAGGGTGGTGCTCTCAGTCCAGATCCAATTGGGAAAACATCCATAACACCCAGGTAACAGGCAACTCAGAAATACCTAAGACAGATCACAAACTAACAGCATCATGGTCAAGCCCGCTGATGGGGGAAGGGAGGGGCAAAGGGAGCAATTGCCCAGGGGCCCGGCGATTTTAAGGGTGGCCTGGGTCATGGGTGGTGGGGTGAAAGCTTGCCCTCGGGGAGGCTAGCTCCCCATTCTGCCTCTTCTGCCTGTGGGCCCTGCCCTAGGCCCCGCCCCCACCCCTCTCCCCAGCCCACCTCCCCGCTTGACCCTCCTCCTCTCTTCCACACCCCCCTTTCCCTGCTTGGCCTCCCTGCAGTGACATCCCCCTCCCCGCTCAATCCCCCCCTGCTGTCACTCGCTGCGTGTGTATCTCCTCTCCTCCCCCGCTTGCCTCCCCTACTGCTGCTTGCCGTGTCCCTCTCCCTCCTCCCCACTCAGCCCCTCCAGCTGTCGCTCACCACCTGGGGGAAGGGAGAGTGTGGAAGAGAGGAGAGGGATCAAGCAATGGAGGGGGGAGGGATGTGGTGGCGAATGGTCTGGGCAAAGGAGGGGGTGGGGTCTGGGGTGAATTGTGGGTGTGCCCGTGGGCGGGACTACAGGCAGAAGGGGTGGGTAGGGATTGTTCTGCCCTGGGGCCCGGAATTCCTGTCAGCAGACCTGATCACGGTTATGTTTCACAGCATCCACACAGAGACGTTAGATAAAAGCATGAATTCTCTTGCAGAAAGGTTGCAACATAACGTTATATTTCCTACAATTCTGAATAATGGCACATAATAACTCCTTCCAAAAAACAACCTCCCCCACCACATGCCCCCAATAAACAGAGAGAGACAAAGCAGGCTGCTCCATAAAACAGAGCGGCACAACTCAGCCCACCTTGATCTGGGCAGCCTGGCCGCAAATTTACTCTGTCTGACCACATACTTTCCTACAGAGCTCACTAACATGCAACCAGGACTCGGAAAGCCTTTACAGACTAAAAGGATAGCTTGCATTTTTACCACAATTTTCCATATAATATACTCACAACTGACACTAATAGGTACCTTAGCTGGTAGTCTCAGCAAACACCATGGAATGAAAGGGTATGGATAATGAATTGCCTTCTCAGCTCTTGAGGTGGTCGCTACAGACTGAGGGTGAGGCAGTCTGAGGAAGACTGAATTACTGCCGTTGTGGGGAGAGAGGCCATCAGTCCCCAGGGGTTTCAGTCCAGGATATTCATAAAGCACTGAATTCCCCCAAACACTGGTCAAAGATTATAAATAAAGCGGCATGTGTGTATTTTAAAATCAGAAATGGAAAAGACAGCAGCCTGTAATTTCCCCACAGCACCTGGATTCAGCTGTCAAACATTTGGTGCAAAGAACCTTGTTACAATAGAATGCCTGATCACAGGCTCATAGCTAGGATTTGCACAGAATTCTCTCCCCCTTATCAAGTATTATTGCATTTTCCCAGTTGATATGAAGTGGAGAAGCAAAAGACTGCAGTCATGTCAGCTTCAGCACTTCACTAAGCCTGTCACTATTCCCCCCATCCGCCTCTGAATACAAGTTTAGATTTATTTGCTTCAAGAATTATTTTAGGTGGAGACCTCTTAAGGAAAACAAAAATCACCATTTGGAACAGTAATGATCCCTAGAAACCCAGGACAAGCATATGTATGTGTATTTGCCTTGAAACAAAGTATTTCCAAAAAAACCCCCCAAACCCCTGCCATTTCTTACCAGAGAGAAACAGATGGGTTTCCACGATATGTATTAGCATGGAGAAAACCTATCCCAGTACAGTGTTTGCAGTATGCCCAGGCCTCAATCCAGACCACAGTTTGACAACTGGCTCCCCAAGGACCAAGCATCCTCTAATATGTAAGGCTGTCTGTTCTACTTCTAAATCAACACTTCTTCCTTTCAATTAGGTTCAGCAGTTTGACATCCCAGTATGATATCTCATCCCAGTACGGTCCTCAGAGTATTATGATGTGCTAATCTGTGTGGTTGCTAGCAACAATAGAGGTAGTTTAGAAATCCTAGCCAGTCTGCAATAATGGAATATCACCAAAGAGGGGTGAATTCTACAATACATCTAAAATAGGTGTTTGATAACAGTGCTACATTGTGGCAGAATACAGTACAATGCACCAGACACTGTTTATATCATCTTCTATACAAGAGCAGCCAACATATGGCAAGTACATTTGTCATTCTGTGTTAGACATTCGGACTGTTCCTGAGAAATAAGATGATGTACTTCACCCAACATTTTATATGATGTTAATTAATACAATTTTTGTACCATCATTTGATGTACAGTAGGGCAGGGAACAATGCACTTCCAAAGACAACAACGGTACATTTTCACTGCAAGATGACAGCTGATAGAAATGGATCCATTTTTGCTCCATTGAAGATGAACGTTGATAGGCACAAAGTTTAGAAGGAATGGAGTTTCTTTCCCTCATACAGAGAAGAGTGTAGGTTAATGAAAAGGATCACATAGCATTTGAGATTGAAGCTTTCCCTTTATTCACAGAACTTGTGTAATATGGTCAGAAACTGTGCCCTACATGGCTGCACTAACGTGCTATCTGCTTGTTCAAGAATGGCCACCTCTATAAGTGAAATTTAATTCAATCAGCTGGCTCATTCTACCATCACTGGCCTTTGCTAGAGGCTGCTTTTAAGGGTGTCCGTATCAGCTGTGAAGACGGTTTTTGTGATATGGACCCCTAGTCTATTGCAAACTTGACTGAGATCATTGACTTATTTCACATAGGTCCCAAAACAGGTCCAATGACCATTGCTTTCTATCACTCCCGTTCTGGAACAGATTGGCGACACTGAGGGCTGGTTAACGCTACCCGGTTATTATGTAATGACAGTAATTATGTCAGTGTCTATACTACAGCCTTTCTGCCGCTGACGTAAGCGCCCTACTACACTGATATAATAACTTTACCTCCATGCGAGGTGTCGGGCTTATGTCGGTGTAGTTAGGGTGACGCAGTGTCTGTGTAGACATTGTGTTACTTAGGTTGGCTATTGGCTTTCTTGTCAATTTCACAGCAGGAACCATAAAATTAACAAGAACACTGGGAACTAAAGCCCAGCTGTCCCCACTCCTTGGGAGAGCTGGGCAGTTGGACCCCACTCCTGGCTGGGACCTGGGGCGAGAAGCCCAAACGGCTTCCTCCCTGCTCCCTGCTGGGAGCCAGGCTGTCTTGTCAATTTCACGGCCTCCAGCTAAAGTCCTCTGTGTTAACAGTGTTCCTTTCTCCTCTGTATTAATGAGCCTTTAGTTCCTGGTATTGTAAGTCATCTGAATCATTTTTGTGGCACTTTTCTGCACCTTCTCCAGTTTTTCAATATGCTTTTAAAAATGTGGACAGCAGAAGTTGGCACACTATGCCAGTATCAACATTTAGCCCTGTTTACATATCCAAAGATTGCACTGGAACTTTTTGCTATAGAATCACACTGGTAGCAGATATTGGTTTGCTTGTCCATGCTGACCCCTAAATCCATTTGAGGGTCACTGTTTTCCAAACTGCAGACCCCATGTGTAGTGTGGCCTACATTCCTTGTAGCTAGATGTATAACTTTGCATTTGGTGGGAAAGAAAAAAATCCAAAACATAAATAATTTCCCCCCCAAAATGCATTAAAAATATTCATTTTGTCTCTTTAGAATTTTGTTGACAAAATGGAGAATTTTGACCACAATTAAAATTGTCCACAAAAACTTTGGTTGAAAAGCCATTTTTGCATTGAATAATCTTTTTGATAAAGAAGTTTTAAGTAGCTCAATTTACTCTCCTGTTTTAAAAATTTCAGTCAGCTAATGAGGGAACAGAGACAATGCCATGTGACTGAGGTGTCTGTAGCAGGCCATGGCCCACTCCTGCCCTCTAGCCCCACAATAGCCAGCTCAGACTCTCCTGGCTGTTTATTTGAGTTCCCTCCAACACCTTCACAGCCCCATGCAACAGTATTGCACACAATATCGCCTGTGCTTTCCGCTCTCGCTCCTCCCTTCCCTGAGGCCTCTGTGAAACCAGACTCCGTTCCTCTAGCCCCTGGCACTTCCTTCCTATGCCTCTTTATCAGTCTTGAGCTGATGGGCTAATTAGCTCACCTAGCCCACCAACCTGATTGGCTAATTACTTTTAATTAATCATCTTTCTCCAGGGAACTAATGGGTGTCAGATTGATCAGCGTGCTGAGGTGACCAGGTGTCCCGATTGTATAGGGACAGTCCCAATATTCTGGGCCTTGTCTTATATAGGTACCTATAACCCCCCAATCCCTATCCCAATTTTTTACACTTGCTATCTGATCACCCTACAGAGTGCAGGATCACCTTTTTACTCCCTGCACACTGTCATGATGTCCACACAACAAATAGCAAATAGCCAAAGTGAACAGCACACAGTGTGAAAATTTGTTCAGGTTATTTGGTAACTATGTAGGAATAATGAGTGCATATGAAGAATAAAGATCAGTTCACGAATGATTGACTAACAAAAACAGGGGCTATGTTTGTAATGAATATATTTGATATTAAACAGTTCAACTAGCTCTCTCCAGCAGTTATGGAAATTACAAAAGAGCAAGAACTCCGTTAATCAAGTAAACATAACTAACTGTGGCCATAATTAAACATTATTAATACTACAACACAGGCATGTTTTAACGAAGTCTTGACTGTATTGGACTTTTAAAAAAATAGTCCTAAAGCATACCATTATCTAGAAAACAACACGTTACCGACTCAATATACTCTAAAGACCCTTCTTTATGTAACTTCCATTAGCATCAACAGATGCTTAAATACACATTAGTCACGATCAGATCACACCATAAGTTTTGTTAACGATCCCAATATTGGAACAACTGATGTAATCAGAGTCTTTTCCCATGTGAATCAGAAGAAAAGCTTGAAGAATCTTAACTGAACAAGAATGAATGTGCCTTTTGAGGAACATTTTTAACACCTAAGTGACTTAGGATCCTAAGTCACACCAGTAAATTAATTATATTGATTTCCAAAGTCAACTGTAGATACTATATAAATAATAGCAGAAAGGACAAACTGTTTGTTTTTTTTTAAATAGGGGTAAATGACAAAACTAAGGGTGCAATTCATCACTGTCCTGCATATTATGTAGTCATTTACAGCAGTGCAAAGTGAATGCATAATGTTACCGAGTTAGTTTGCAGTCACTTTGCAAGGCAATGGTGAATCAGACTTCAAATCTCTAGAATGAAAAGAGCCCTTGCTGTTCTTCCAAGGGCCTGTTTCGGCTGACATTTTCCATTCAAGCCGTCAGTTTGGTCTTTGGGTTGGGGGATGAGTCATGTCACGATCCCAGAAGAGTTAAAGAAATCAACACATTCCAGAAGTGATTCAGTGACATGTACATAATTAAAGTCATATTGAACTCACGTTGAAGGGTATGAACATTTTGGCATATGTCTACAATTTATTATCTGTAGATTTGGCATCGTTGGAGCTATATGTCTGCATTCAAGAAAATAGAAAAAAGAATTGGCCTTATTTTGTGCATACGTAACGCTCTTTGAAGCATTTTGTTTTTCTGTGTAAACTATGACTCTCCATGACACATTTAACCCTTTCTTTCCCTCTGTAATTGGCCCCTCTTGCATTACAACTTACATAGAGGGGAAAGAAAGCTGAGAACATTTTCTGGCAACATGAGGGCTTCCAAAAAATCCCAGTCAGGGTGACAAATTTGCTGCAGTACTATGGCCTGCTTGCCTAGATACACAACAAATAGACAGCGGTATCTAGACAAACTTTATAGTCAAGAAACGGCAAACCTTGCCCTCAAAGTGCTCCCCAGTAACCAGGCTGGGTGCTGGGGAGATCTGTTGCTCCATGGCTGCAATAGCCTATTGTATTGCAGCTTCATGGTGGTGAGGGAAAATGGTTGGTGACTCTAGATAATTGTGGATCCATTGGCCTAGCTTCCACCTCTGCCTGCCCACAACCATTCCCGCCAATGTGCACATAGGAAATTCCTTCCTCAGAACTGGCTCTGCAGCACACAAAGCCTATGTCTTCACTGCTAAAAGAGGTGTATTTCTTACATTGGGTTAGCTATCTTCATGGTTTTTGCAGTGAAGATAGCCAGAGAGTTCACACCCTTGGGACCTGATCATGATCTTATTTGCAGTGATTTTATACTGGTGTAACTCCATCGACATGGTCCAAAGGTACTGAAGTTGAAAAAGGTCTGCATTCCAGTCTCCCATTAATGGTCACGCAGGAAGAAAAATCACTATGGTGGTTATTTATGGGCTAGAGAGGAGGCATTTTGGAGAGAGGGGAAACCAATATAAATTAAAACAATATGCTCATGTACATACCTTAATAATGTGGAGGAGGATGACTGAGGAGTGTAAAGGAGGATGACCTGAGGAGTGGACGGAGGAGAGAATGGCCTCTGTGACAGGGAATGAGACATGAGCGGTCAAGCCTAGTGGGCAGAGCAGGAGTCAGGCACCAAGAAAGGAAACTGAAAGTCCAGAACCAGAGTTAGAGGCCCGATGCTAGAACTAAGGGTTAAGCCAGAGCCAAAGCCAGGAATTGGAATTAGAGATGTTGGTCTCAGAGAACATGAACAGGGACCAGGATTAGGCCAGGGCTGAAGTCAGGAACTGGCGATGAGGCTAGGAGCTGGGTATCGGTCAGCAGGGTCTGCAGCAGCAAGCTAGGATCCACCTTGTTGCACAGACAACTTCCTGTGGCTATCTCTGGCTTAAATAGTGCACATGGCCCAATCAGGTGCTTTGGAGCACCTCCAGTCAGGTCTCTGGGGGCGGTACATGTAGTGGCATGTAATACCTTTGGGCTCCCAATACACCAGTCACCAATAGACCCGTTGGGTGGTGTTGTGAATGCAGCAGTGGTCTACGGGCCTGCGGTGAGGACCCATGGATCCTCACACTCTGTTGGGCCATACCTTGGACTGATGGCATGAAGAGTGCATGCTCTACTCTTGTGTAGTACCAAGAAGGCGGAGTTGACTTATTAGAAAAAAATGACATATCAGTGATGAACATTACACTGATTGCCACCTATGCTCTAACTACATTTTTATCTCTCGTTGCCCTTACATGAGAACCTTGGTATTTTCTGGGTCTCTCAGGGTTGACTTTGAAGGCAGAATATCTCTATGGGGACACAAAGGAGCACACGGTTCAGACAGACACATCCCATAGGGGAGGGAATCTTCTATATCCTAGTAAAAAGGAGAGGATAGAAATTGATAAAGTACGGGTAGGAGCTGATGAGAAACAGTCAAATGAAAAAGAGTCCCATTCAAGTACTCCACATGAAGGCAGAGAACTAAAAAATGATTAATTTTATAAGTGCTTATATACAAATGATAGAAGTCTAAATATTATGGTGAGTGAACTTGAGTGCCTGGTATTAAATGAGGATATTGATATGATAGGCATCACAGAAAATCGGTGAAATGATGACAATCAATGGGACATGGTAATACCAGGGTACAAAATATATAGGAATGACAGAGTAAGTCATGCTGATAGGGGACTGGCACTTTATGTGAAAGAAAATATAGTTAAATGTAGTAAAAAAACCATTAAATTAATCAAATTGTACCATTGAATCTTTATGGATAGGAATTCCATGCTTGAACAATAGGAGTATAGCAGTAGGAATATACTACCAACCGCCTGACCTGGATGGTGATAGTGGAATACTCAGGGAAGATGATAGGGACTGTAAAAATGGAAAACTCAATAATAATGGGGGATTTCAACTATCCCCATATTGACTGGGTACAGGTCACCTCAGGATGAGATGTTGTAAGGGATCAGGGCATAGCAATCTTGCCTAGATGTCACAGCTGGGCTGAGGTCTGCATATCAGGAGCAATAGTCATTGAGCAGGAGTCAGAGGAATTGCAAGAGCCAAGTTCAGTAAACAAGAGTCAGGCAAGGGCCAGAGACTGGAGGTCAAAGGTTGGAATCAGCAATCAGGGTCAAAGTCAGGCTGGAGTTGGAAACTGGAGATCAGAAGTAGTACGAGGCCAGGGTCAGGCTAGGATCAGTGACCAGAAGACTAAATCTAAAATCACAGCAGACCAAAGTTTATTTAGTTGCCCAGGCAACTTCCCAGGCCAACCACTGGGGTTAAATAGGGTGTTTGGCCAATCAGAGGGCTGCAGGGTACTGTCACTCTGGCTTTGTAGGATAGTACTTCCTGCTAGTTTCCACAGTGTTCTCTGTAGCAGGCTCATCATGGCTTCCTGGTGGCCCTGTAAGAACATCTATGCCAGGTGCTGCAGACACAGGTTCTAGTCCAGGAGTGCTTACAGATGCAGAGATAAAGTTTCTAGACACCATTAATGGCTGCTTCTTGGAGCAACAAGCCCACAAAGGGAGAAGCAATTCTTGCTTTAGTCCTCCAGGGAATACAGGATCTAGTCCAAGAGGTGAATACAGCTGAACCGCTTGATAATAGAGATCATAGCATAATGAAATTTCACATTCTTGTGGGGGGGGAATACTAAAGAACCCCACAACTGTAGCATTTAACTTCAGAAAGGGGAACTACTCAAAAATGAGGAAGCTAGTTTCATGGAAATTAAAAGGAACAATCACAAGACTGAAATGCTTGCAAGTTTGCATGGAAACTGTTTAAAAACACCATAACAGAGGCTCAAATTAAATGTACACCCCAAATTTAAAAAAAAAATAGCAAGAAGCTGAAAAAAATGCCACCATGGTTAACAATAGAGTAAAAGAGGCTGTTAGAGGCAAAAAAGCATCCTTTACAAATTGGGAGTCAATCCTACTGAGGAAAATAGAAAGGAGCATAAAGTCTGGCAAGTCAAGTTTAAAAGTATAATTAGGCAGGCCAAAAAGAATTTGAAGAGTAACTAGCAAAAGATTCAAAAACCAACAGCAGATCTTTTTAAAATACATCAGAAGCAGTAAGCCTGCCAAACAATCAGTGGGGCCACTGGACGATCAAGGTGCTAAAGGAGCACTGAAAGAAGACAAAATAATTGCAGAGAAGCTAAATTAACTCTTTGCATCAGTCTTCACTGCAGAGGATGTGAGGGAGATAAGACAAGATGGTATTCACCCAAAAATTCTGAAGGAACTCAAATATGAAATGGCAGAACTACTAACTGTGGTACATAACTATCACTTAAATCAGTGTCTGTATCAGATGACTAAAGGATAGCTAATGTGATGCCAATTTCTAAAAAAGGCTCCAGAGGTGATCCTGGCAATTACAGGCCAATAAGCCTAACTTCAGTATCAAGCAACTTGGTTGAAACTATAGTTAAGAACAGAATTATCAGACACATGGATGAACACGATTTGTTGTGGAAGAATCAACATGACTTTTGTAAAGAGAAACCATTCCAAACCGATCTATTAGAATTATTTGAGGGGGCCAACAAAGTCGTGGACACACATGATCCAGTGGATATAGTGTGCTTTGACTTTCAGAAAGCCTTTGACAAGGTCCTTCACCAAAGGCTCTTCTGAGCAGTCATGGGATAAGAGGGAAGGTCCTCTCATGGATCAGTAACTGGTTAAAAGACAGGAAACAAAGGGTAGGAATAAATGGTCAATTTTCAAAATGGAGAGAGGTAAATAGTGGTGTCCCACAGTGATCTGTACTGGGACCGGTGCTGTTCAACATATTCATAAATTATCTGAAAAAAGGGGTAAACAGTGTGGTGGCAAAGTTTGCAGAACATACAAAATTACTCAAGATAGTTAAATCAGACTGTGAAGAGCTACAAAGGGATCTCAGAAAACTGGGCAACAAAATGATAGGTGAAATTCAATGTTGATAAAGGCAAAGGAATGCATATTGGAAAACATAATCTCAACTATACATACAAAATGATGGGGTCTAAGGCTACGGCTACACTGATGGCAAATTCACCACCATCAGATCGATTTCTCTGGATCGACTGAGCAGTCAGTGCAGATCCCCTCAGTCGATCCAGAAATTGACGTACTAAGACCAGCTACAAAAGTAGCGCAGCGCAGTGCAGATGGAGCACAGAAGAGAAGCTCAGCAGTCGATATTGAGCTGAGATATTGGAGTCATCCTGAGTAGTTCTCTGAAAACATTCACTTAACGTGCAGCAACAGTAAAAAAAACAGAAAAACAGAAAAAAATTCTAACGGAATATTAGGAACCATTAGGAAAGGGATAGAGAATAAGACAGTAAATATCATAATGCCATTATCTAAATCCAGGGTACACCCACACCTTGAATACTGCATGCAATTCTGGTAGCCCCATCTCAAAAGAGATATATTAGAACAGGAAAAGGTACAGAGAAGGGCAACAAAAATGATTAAGGGTATGGAACAGCTTCCATATGAGGAGAAATTAAAAAAGACTGTGACTATTCATCTTGAAAAAGAGATGACTAAGTGGGAATATGATAGAGGTCTATAAATTCATGAATGGTGTGGAGAAAGTGAATAAAGAAATGTGATTTACCCCTTTTCATAACACAAGAACTAGGGACCATCCAATGAAATTAATAGGCAGCAGGTTTAAAGCAAACAAAAGGAAGTACTTCTTCACACAGCGCAGAGAAGAATTTTGTGAAAGCCAAAATTATAAGTGGGTTCAAAAAAGAATTAGATAAGTTAATGGAGGCTAGGTCCATCAGTGGCTATTGGCCAAGATGGTCACAAATGCAACTCCATGCTCTGGGTGTCCCTAGCCTCTGACTGCCAGATACTGGAGCTGGACGACAGGTGATGGATCATTTGATAGTTGCCCTGTTCTGTTCATTCCCTTTGAAGCCTCTGGCACTGGTCACTGTTGGAAGACAGGATGCTGGGCTTGATGGACTGTTGGTCTGAATCAGCATGGCTGTTCTTATATTCCTATGTTCTTAACTGGAGAAGGGGTCTTAGGATCCCCTTCGAGTTCTTCCACCCTATTTGGGCTATAACTGATTTCTCTCTGACTTGTTCTGTGCCAGAATGAACAATTGGATGATCTGTTATTCCACTCCATCTTTCCTTGTTCAAGGCACAGACAGTAGCTAAGCCCTATGCCTTTGGCCCCTGCTGAACTGAGCATAGCATGTTATTTCATGTACTTTTATACTTTGGCCTTCATCCTCCTTGCCTGTTCACATCGATCAGTGCCTTCCAGTGAGCATGAAGATCAGATGGCGCAGCACTGTCGCTCTAGCTGTGGCTTTTTTTATTTTGGTTCCTGAGCACTGATTTTCTGTTTCAACACAAACAGCTTATGGGCATTGTTTACTTCCTAGGTGTCCACTCTTTGTCTCTCTGTATACAGCTAGGGAGGAGACAGTAGAAATTGTCTGCAGACACTCATAGCTTTTTGATCAAAGAAGTTCACTGGTGTTTTCTCAGTTCATCCTTCGATGCACCACAGATACTTCATGTGCTGCTCACTCACTGGATAACTTCTTGGTGTCTCAGACAGCCAACGGGACGAAGGGTTTTGTGTCATATAATGTGGCAAACGTCCCTTAAAGCTCCATCTGGACACTAGCATCACTTCAGTTCTTTGCTCTTTGGCTCTGCCACAGGGCTTCTGTCTCTTGCCCTGGGAAGATCTATGGCCAAATTTTGACCTTGTGACAGTGGCTGCAGTTCCACTGTAATCAATGAAGTTGAACCCGCTTGCACCAGATCTGAACTTGGCTCAGAAAGTGCAATCTTTTGGCTCTTACTTAATCTGAAGTATTAACTCCAACGCCCAGGGTACAGAGGCAGGTGTTTGCTTTCAGCAAAGAAAGAGATGGGCAGGTCAAGAAATTGGCAGAACTGAGGTTGAGGCCTGAGGAAGTGTAGTAAAACAAACAATAATAATTGCAGCAAAATCTGTAACGTCTCAGGAAAATAATGATAGACTATTCCATAAACGATAGGGCCAAATTTATAATCATTTTTCTATGTTAAAAAAAAGTTGTTCCCTGTTGGTGTATGAAACACACACACAAACAACAGGGGAAAGTGACTGCTTGAGTATACAGTTAAAGTGATTGTTCACAAAGTGCTGTCAAATGCACAAAGTTTCAAGTTTCTGTTGTCCCTTCGAAGGAGTAAATTTTTTTCTAAGGTTTTCGGTGGGGTGTGTTTGTGTTTGCAGGTTTATTTGTGGATGGAGTGGTTTTATTTTCTGGAAGCGTACTTCTGAATGTGAATTTAAAACAATCTCTTGATTTTTTAACTATTCAAATATCTATCAACAAATAAATTAAGAAAATAATCTGAATCTTGCAAGTGTTTGGAAAAACAAAAATGACTGAAAAAAGTGACAAATGTTAAACGTATAGAAAGCCCAATTATCTTTCCCTTTACTAACACAGTGTTGGAGTAACCATTTGTTTTTTTACATATTCCATATATCATACTCTAGTACATTTATGCACAGTGAAGATACTGATGAAAAAAAAGTTCTACGGTAAGGTATTTTAAAATAGACTTTTGTCAGGACTAAATGAACTGAGTAAATGGTCAGATGTGAAAAGCGCTCCCTCTAGTGCTAAGAAATTTCAACTTCACACAATGTAGAAACCTGTTAGTTTTTAGGCTGACTGCAGTATGGAATCTATGTAGTAGCAACAAGCAGCAGCAGGAGTCACAGATTAAATGAATTCAGAAAGCACACAGCTAAACTATAAATATGAATCATTACTGATCCCCGCTGGATCCCCCCTCCTCCCCCACACCTTAATTCTCTCAACAGACACAGAAAAACACCACTGAAGAAAAACACGGAAAAAATGTAGGGAAACCAAACAAGTCCTAGGTAAATTTGTTGCTGAAAGAACTAAAAGGGTTGACAATGTAAGGGGAAATGCATGATATTTGTATGAGCCAAGAGAAAGATGTTGTGTTTCTTTAAAGGGAAAAAAAGCAAGATTTAGTTTTATGTATAGCTTTTGCATAGCAGGAAAATTCTTTTGAGAGGTATTTTTTAATCCAGGACTCTCAAAGAATGGAATACATTATTCCACCTTAACTAAACCTAAACTGCTATTTTGAATATATGTTTGTTTGGCCTCAAGTAATTGGACAGTGATGAAGGCAACCCTTCATCTTTGTCTTCATCAGGGAAACCCATTAGTGCTTCCTAAGAAACTGCATGGCTGGAATTCTCAGCAGTAATGGTGAAGAGTTTTTATATATGCTGCATAACTCCCTTGGCTCTTTACAAGACCCATAGTCTGCTTCTCTCTCTGGGGTGTCTTGCACACCCTAGGGTGCTAAGTAGGATTGATGCACTATGTGCAGGAATAGTGACAGCAAGGACTGGTGCTTGTGTAGGGGTTGCAATTAGGAAAGGAAGATCTCTTGCATCTTTTCTTCTCTCCCCACATATACAGGGTAGGCATAAGTGAACTTATAAAATCTTCTGGGACGTGCAAATGAATGGTGCTACGTAAGGTCCAAATATTAGCTTTTGAACCAATTACACTGGAGATTCCCATCCAAAAACTACATGAAGCTGAGCAACTCAGATATAGAGTCTGAGTGTGATGTTTTAAAAAATATGTTCTGAAGCCAAATTTAGAACATATTTAACATGTTGTATATTCTGAAGAGTATAGGTGGATTGGAAAGACTCAGAATTATCGGAAGTACAAGAACAATGAATTTGGAGGCAATTGGATTGGAAACGAAAAGGAAACTACATTGGATTTTAGGCATATTTCTAAACCTCCCAATTATTACATGAAATATATGAAACATAAGATGGAAGTAAAAGTTGATTACAAGGCTCTATTCAGCATAAATCCAAAGTTGCAGAGTCCAGGATCATCAAATTCCACAGTTCAGCAGCTGTCAAAACAAGATTTTATTCAAGGGCTGAAATAATTTCTTTCCTTTGCTCCTGGAGCTCAAACCTCAACTATTCCTCCCCAGACTGCCCTGCAATATGAAGACAGATGGTTAGTAAGGACTAACCTGCGTATATGTCAAAGATCAAAGATTACCACACACACAGGGCTGGGCTCTCAGCCGCAGACTGACACTACTATATTTGATTTCTCTAAAAGGATTTATGCAGGGTTACCAGAAAATGGTGACCAGAGCTCTGCTAATCAGAATTTCCAGGATCAGCAATATTCATGATAGTTTTAATGAAACATAAACTATATTTTATATATTCACTTCTATATAGCATATTCACTTCTACTCCATTGCCTGCTTCTGACTCAGAGCATGACTTTACCCTCACCTATGTACAAATAGAATCAGAACATGGGTGGAAGGAAAGATCAATACTGAGTCAACCCATGCACACATGATATTGTGGCTTTGATCCCTCTGTAAGGCCCTTCTCCAAAGGCTGAAAAGCGATAACCCTCTCAAGGAGCTAGTTCAGGTAGGTTCCATTCTACAACTGGGTCTCTATTGTTTTTTACTGATCTGTGTTGGTTTTTACTGGAAGACCAATAAACCCAAATAACCAGTAGCCAAATAGAGCTCTTGTTCTGTTGCAAAACCAATCTTCCATCTGGAACCAAAAGGAGCCAGCTGAGAATTTTCAACTGATTTCTCCCCTAAGGATTCATGAAATGCAAGAACACAAGAATAGTTCAAGGAAACCTTTTGTACACCATGCTGCATTTCCACACTGTTCTTACCTGGTGCTTTTGGGTTAAATTGTTGTCCAGGTTTGGTTTCTTAGGCCCTTTGTCTATAAGTTTGTTCGTACAGGAATCGTATCATTCTGTATGTTCTGTACAGTGCTAGCTAGGCACTGAGATGCAGTTCATCCTCTTATTCTATTCAGGTTATTATACTGCCCTCATCACCATAGTATCTGACTGCCTTCCAGTAGTGCATTAAGCGACATGTCTAACATCTGTTATTTGAGGTTCATTCTTTCTCTCTTCCTGAACACTATGCCTTTCTGGATAAAGAGAAATGCTGTTGGTACTACAACTCAAAGTTGGAACTATTTTAAAAAAAACCAGCAAAAGCAATCCGTTTAACCAACTATAATAAATTGTAGTGTTTAGTAAATGAGAATTAATATTCTGATCTGGAGGTGGAGTAAGGTAAAAATCATGATGAATTCCCTGCTAGAGGCTTGCGATAGAAGATCTTTGTGAAATTGCCTAAGAAATGGCCTTACAGTATGAATGAATGAGTCTTTGGTCAGAGCTTAATTAATTTAACAGCTGAGTAAATATAGCTCTGTCCTTGCTAAAAGAGAATAAGTAATGAATTAAGTGCATTACAAATTAAGGAAACAGAACATCACAACTTCAAACTTGAAATGTAGTCGTTTTAAAAAAATGAATTAAATCTAGTTTCTGCTCCTACCCCTGCTCCTGAGTCCTCCTGCCAAATATTTTGAAGACCTCCTACAATACTATTATCATATATTACAAATGTTTTTCTCACCCCTGCGAGAGTGGAAAAGATGCATGCATACAAAAGGGGAAACTGACTGAATGTACGGGGCAAATGGTGAAACTGTCCATACAAGAAACACTGCCAAATGTGCAAAATAAACATACTGCAAAAACAGAGAAACATATTATTCAGATGATCTCTTTCAGTTACAGTTCATGTTATTCTTTTAAAAAGTGTGGGGCTGATTCTCATTTATGCTAAGGCTTCTTTATATTGTTCTAGCCACATAAAGGGGCCTTAAGCTGGATGTTAAGGGCAATCAGGCCATGTATATCTAATTTTTTTGATAAGATTCTACAGAGGGCTCATTCCTACAAGGTTCCGTGTCCCAATTCCCATTCAAGTTAATGGAGATTGAGGTGTTTAACATCTTACAGGAGGTATTAGCACCATGAAAGATCACATGGGACTTGAGAACTGCATAAAGGCTGAGGTGTTCAATGCCTATTTTGCTTCAGTCTTCATAAAAAAGGCTCATGGTGACCAGATACTCAACATAATTAATATTAAGAACAAAAGGAAAGGAACGGAAGCCTAAATAGAGATAATCAGATTAAAACAATATTTAGATGTGTTAGATGTATTCAAGTCAGGAGGGCCTGATGATATTAATCCTAGGTTACTTAAGGAATTAGCTGAAGCTATATCAGAGCTGTTAGCAATGTCTTGGAGAACTCCTGGAGGACGAGTGAGGTCCTGAGGTCCCAGAAGACTGGAGAAGGGCAAACACGGTACCTATCTTTAAACAGGAGAACAAAAAGGACCCAGGGAATTATAGATCAGTCAGACTAATTTCATACCTGGAAAGATACTGGCATAAATGATTAAACAATCAATTTGTAAGCACCTGGAGGATCACAGGGTTACAAGGAATAGCCAGCATGGGTTTGTCCAGAACAAATGATGCCCAATCAACCTCATTACCTTCTTTGCCGGGGTTACTGGCCAACTGAACGGAGATGTATGTGTGGAGGGTGGGGGGAACAGTAGATATGATATATCTTGATTTTAGTAAGGATTTTGACAGTCCCACATGACATTCTCATAAGTAAACGGTGGCCTAGATTAAATCGCTATGCGTGGTTGCCTAACTGATTAAAAGACTGCACTCAAAAAGTAGTTATCAATGGTTTGCTGTCAAACTAGGAGGGTGTATCTAGTGGGGTTCCACAGGGCTCAATCCTTAGTCTGGTCCTGTTCAATATTTTCATTATTGACTTGGATAATATAGTAGAGAATATAAAATTTGCAGATGACACCAAACTGGGAAGGATTGTGAGTATTTTGGAGGACAAGATTAGACTTCAAAATGACCTTCACCCAAATTGGAGAATTGAACTCAATTCAATGAGATGAAATTCAGTAAAGTTCAGCTATGGCAGAAGAAGGACAGGAGACACTGGATGTGGTTTAGTTAGGGTGCAACTTTATTCCTCAATGTCTGGGAGACTCTGGCAGATAAAATTGTACAGTGCAGGTAATTCCATAGCCATGGACATATATCTGGGGGGCTGTTGGCAGCCCTCCCCCTTATCCATTCTGGTCCCCAGTCAAACTGCTGCTGGGACCTCGCAATCCCCCTACTCGAATGAAGGTTAAGAGGGGCTAAAAGGGACTGCGGGAGGGGTTTGACTGTCTGTCATTCCAATCATATGAGCCTCAGACTCTCCACCCTGTTCCTGCTCCTTTAAAGAATACCTCCTTTAAATCTTTTCCCAGTCCATTTTATCTGATGCCCATTCCCTACAGAGTACCTGCATGAGACATCTGCCACAAGGAGGGGCCAGCAATTAGCTTGGCTGCCTCCCCCCATACTTAGCTGGGTTCCCAAACATCTACTGATGCTTCCTTGAATAGTGTCCAAAAACATTATCAGCTCCCAACTCTGATAGGTGGCCTCCACCCTCCCTGAATAACTCTAGTTCCCCATATGCTATGTCTGGATAAGAGTTTACCAACCTCCCTATGCCACCTATGCATTTGGTCACCTCCCCATTCACATATCTGCTAACTTTGCTGTCCCATAGGGGCTTCATAGCTCTTCACCGCACCCTGCATTGCAACATGTCCAGCCAAATGATTTTTCTCCTGGGAAAAGTTCCAGGATCTGCCCCAAGTCCCTCTTAGCTCTCAGCATTAAGTCCACCCCTTTACACAGTCCCAAATCATTTCCCTGAGGTGAATCACAATCATATACAGTGCCTGCTCCTGGGCCACCCTGGTGTACAGAAGGGGCGTCAGCTGATCTGATAGCATGCCCCTCCTGCCAAACTTAAGACTGCTTCACCACTGAGGCCCACAACCTGGAAGCCTGCCTATGCATCCAGTAAACAATACTGTGCCTGCAGATCCATGCCACCGTCTGCCTGGCCTGACTGGAATGAGACTGGTTTCATGCCTTGACTATTTTATGAAATAAAACATATCTTACAGAACTGAATAACCGAGCTATCTAAAAATGGACATCTTTCCAATCCAACCAGTTTCTTGTGCTATTTCCCTGGTTTGGGTGTTTTTTCTTGACTGATTTTACAGGGTGATGTGGATGGTGTAGAGGATACATCTCCTATTTCAAGGGAAATTGTTATCATTTTAATGATACACAGTAGATTCAGTTAAAACCCTCATCGCCGTGCCATTTCAAATAATATTACTGTGATTTTTGCAGTTCCATACCTGCTACACCCTTCACTTACTTAGCATAAATACAAAAGACTGTTATTTGTAAGCAGTAATTGACAATATTTTAATCGTGGCCATTGTAAAAGGTACTGATATTAAATTAATAGATTTTAGGTCAGATAGGATCACTATGATAATCCAGGCTGATTTCCTTCACAAGACATACTATAGGATTTCGCTAAATGACTCCTGCATTAATCCCATAATTTCTGGCTGATTAGAACCTATCTTTATATATGCAGCTAATCTTGATTTTAAAGACTTCAAGCGATGGAGAATCTATCACACCCCTAGATATGTTGTTCCAGTGGTTAATTACCCTTATTGTTCAAAATTTGTATTGTATTTCTGGCTCCCAAGGGAAAACAGAAAATTAAATGGTACAAGAACACCCTATGTAATTTGTGATTTCTTGTATTTATAACCTTATTCAGTTATTATTAACACAATAATGACCGGAAGGTATAGAGAGACAAGGTGGGTGAGGTAATATATTTTATTGGACCAACTTCTGTGAGTGAAAGTGACAAGCTTACGAGCTACCTGAAGAAGAGCTCTGTGTAGCTTGAAAGCTTGTCACTTTCACCAACAAATTTGTCTGGCTTCATCTTCCATACACTGGCTCATGTTATTATGTAATGGGTGCCCTATACCTGGGTCTAATAAACAGACAGGAAAAGTTTTGCTTCCCTACAGTGCTCTGAAGTTCATCTAATATTACATGGGTATAGAGGGCCAGGAACTAATCACTGACTCCCTTCTCTCTTAGAAGCTCTCTCAGCAGATAATTGGTTTACCATTATGAAGAGTGTAGATCCAACAGTCAGCAAGAACAATTTCACTGTATCTTTAAATTCAATTAGTCATTAAAAGTTAGCACAGAGCCTGCCTGTTTCCCATGGACTAGAAGCTGGTAACACTGCTTTGTTGTTGTCGTCACTGTTATATGTGCAAGTGTTAGTTTTTGTTTAGTCTGCTGTTGACACTAATAAATTACAAAAAAAAAAAAAAAAAGGTTAATAGAAATAGAAAATACTGTTAAGGGTTGCTCTTCTGGCCATAAAAAGCACCACTTGAAAAATGGAGATTTAGTAACTGGTGACTCTTCAAGTTACAAAACTTCTCTGCGATTTTCTGACTTTGGCATTTGTTTAAATGCATATTTGGGTTAGTGCTAGCCCACCTTTCTACTTTTCAGTTAAATAGTCACTTTGGGAAATTCTTCACAGAGGGTGGAATTTTCCCTGTTGCTTTTACCATAGGTTCTTCAATCTCCTCCCACCAAAACATTATATCCATTGCTCAGGCTTTGTTTCAGTTGTGCTTTTACTTCTGAACTGGGGGTGGGAAAGAGGACCAACAGGTCTTAGGAATTAACTGATGACATATGGAAAATATTGAATTTCTCCTTATGCTGCACTTAGGGACCTGAGGGCTGGAGTCACTGTGTATACGGAATACACGGAGCTCCTAGTGCAAATTCCAATGATGCTCTGGGAATATTCTTCTTCCTTTCATCCTACTGCCTGAAAGTGCTTTGTCCTTTCGAATTCACCAGCAATGACTGGATTACAAGGGGTCATGGTCTCAACAGCTTCATTTGTTGGTTAAAGAGGGGCTGGTCTGAGTGTGCCAAAAAGGACAAAGGACCATTAAATGTATAGTAATTGGCCAGGAGCTGTCAAATGGTGAAGAATGAAAACTATAGCTCCCATATGTTTCTGTGAGGAAATTATAGTTACCATATGGTAAATATAAAGTCGTCCTAATGGTAAGGGTTGTTAAGCACTGGAACAAATTACCTAGGTTAGTTGTGGAATCTCCATCTTTAGAGGTTTTTTAAGAACAGGTTAGACAAACACCTGCCAGGGATGGCTTAGATAATACTTGGTCCTGACTCAGTGCAGGGGCCTGGACTAGATGACCTACCAAAGTCACTTCCAGTCCTACATTTCTATGATTCTATGGGGTAGCAGAATCAGCTATTACTTGGGAGGTGGGAAAGGGATAGATTTATAGACCTCGTGGATGGGTGAGGCTCAACTCTCTGGAAAGGATCCCTTTATTTAAAAGGAAAAGTACAATGGTGAGAAACATATAGTGCAAAGAAAACCTCCTTGGAAGTGGGCATTTTTACATGTGTTCTGTTTAATATTATTTTGTTTTGTTTATCAAATGTCTATTTTGTCTTTAGATTTTTTGAGCCTAGGACAAGGTGTCCAGAGTCCTGGATACCACATCAGCCCCAGATTTATTGTGGGATATTAGAGAAATCACTTAGCTCTCCTTTGACTCAGTTTATCAATCCACACATTGGGAATAAAGAGACCTATCTCATGTGGATTTTGTGTGACTTCATTGTTTAATGTTCGTAAAGACACTTGAGCATCTTGGATGAAAATTGCAATAATAATTTTTAAATGTAAAAATATGTAATTGTCTATAAACCTCGATCATTCGTTTCTCATAACCTCTGGATTCCTTTTTTGTATGACAAACAACAAATAAATATCAATTTAGCCACCAGATTATGGACCAACTGTTGAGGTTTTTCCCTATATTAATTACATGGATCGGCAATGCTGTTTGCGCAAATGTATATTTCAAAAGAAAGCCAATTTTAAGCCTTAGCACTGTAAAGTAAGCTATGTAATTGTGGACATATGTGTGTTTTGAAGCTTTGGAGACTGGCAGTAGGAACAGAACTCCATACAAATATATGGTTTGGTGTAGTTAGCTGCAGTGGAAACATCCTCATATTTTACTACCAAAACCCCTGCTGTGATCTGAAGGGCTCACTTTTTCCAAGAGAACAAAAAATCTAATAGACAGACAACACTGGATAAAAGAGCTGTCTGTATACCCACTATTTCAGGTCAGGGGTAAAATTATGCCAGAAATGATGGTCTTCTTCTTCAGATTCATTATTGTCTGCTAAGAAATTTACTTAAGACCATCTTATTTAAACGTGAACGTCATACTGGATTTTAGTCTGAGAAGCTGGTGTTTTGCTGGCTAACCCACGCAAATCCACATTAAGTATTTGTTCTAATTGTGCAAATATTGAATTAATTCAACCTGTCAAAGTCAACTAATACTGTGTATAAAGCTACCTCTATCATGCATCAAAATGTTTAAAGTCGTCCGGGAACAATGACTTTTGAAACTTTCCTTTGAAACTGATTGAAGAGAGGAAGGCAGTGGAGATCTTTAAATATTCATGCACATCGACAAAGAAGTTCTTGTGCAGCTGCTGAGGCAAAGGGCACGGGCGCTTCTGAAAAGGGGATTCAGCTAGGGAACAAAAAGCTCCCACCTTTGCCCTTATTAGTGTGCCATGGGATTTTCTTGTTTTATTAATCATTCCTTCAACAGATGGGGCCACAGTTAGGCATCGTCTTTTCAGAAAACTACTTCTAACAGAACACTCAGGCATATGGCGCAGCATGCTACAGCTCGGACAAAAGTAGTCAGCTTTGTCAGCTTTTTTGACATAGGCCAAACTTCTGCAGCATTTATGTTTTGACACTCAAATACAAGTCAGGTTTGACAACATTCCTACAATTCTGATGACTTCAGTTGCTCACACATTTAGGCCTTTTATGCCACAATTATAGCGAAGGCCTTGTCTTCCCTCAAAAATTGCACTGCCTTAGCTATACTAGTACGGTTAAAATGGTGCAACCCCCCCCAGTGTAGTATATACTGGTATAAAGGTGCTTACAGTGGTGTAAATTATTCCCTTATGGAAAGGGGAACAAGCTATTGGATTATGGAGACCCCTTGGCAAAGGGTCCCCTGTTCTTTGCAAACAACTCTCACCTCAGACCTGAAAAATTCACTGCACCAAAGCCATGTTTTACAGGTTATTTATCCATAACGAATAACACGTAAGGTATAGAAAGCTTGTAACTTGTCAAGATTCATAATAACTTTGAGATTCATGCACAGCTAATATTTAAGGACTAATGTATTTACACTGAAAGTATGCTTTATGGACTCAGAGTAGAAATTAATCACCAGGAGATAACATGGCTCAGGGTATGTCCACGCTTAAAACACTACAGTAGGGCAGCTGCAGACATTACCTACACTGAAGGGAGGGTTTCTCCCATTGGCGGAGGTAATCCGCCTCCATGAGACGTGGTAGCTAGGTTGATGGAAGAATACTTCCATTGACCTAGAGCTGTCTTCATGGGGGTCTTAGAACAGCTTAACTCTGCAACTCAGGCATGTGGATTTTTCACATCCCTGATCAAGGTGTTAAACCAACTTAATTTTCTGGTGCAGATCCGGCTTCAGTGATGACCCATTCAAGCAAGAGGGACTTGTGAACCCCTCGCTAGTCAGCCAGCAAGGTAATGCAAAGTTCCTTTTGTCTACTCTTGCCACATACCAGAGCAGTCAATGGAAAACCATCAAAGACAATTGAAAATGATCGGAATCACTTGGAGATGAAAAGGAACATTAGAGGCAGAAGATCACGCTGGCTCTGAAGAAAGATAAAAGACTGTTAATGGAGTGTGGGGAAAGGCACTCTAGATCCATTCATGGAGGAAAACTGCTTAAAGAGCAGGGGGGCTTTCATGAACGTTTGGATCCTGATTCTTGTGAAACCAGCCATCTCTTCAATGGACTGAACTTTGGGGGGAAGCCTACTTTATTAAATAGAAAAGGTAACACTAAGTATAAACCCAGTTTCACATTTTATGATTTTGTTTTGTGATGTACCCATTTATTTCCATCACTTTTCCTCACTTCTAGTTAAAGTTTTATTCTTTCTTAAATAAATCTACTTTTGTTTTATTACAAGAGCAGTGTGGTTACAGGATCGGTGGTTTAAAGTAAAATTGGTAATCTGGGGTATTCTGCACTTTTGTGTGCAGAGGATCTGGAATTTCTCTGAGTGGCCAGTGTCAGGGGCTGGATACCATAGGTGAATGCTTCAAAGGGACTTGGAGACTAGGGGGCATCTGTTGTTAACCTGGAAAGCAAAGTTAGCACTGGAGTTATAGCGCAGACAAGAGTGCTTGAATGACTGACGTTGTTAGGGAGCTGACACCCAGCTATCACAAGAAAGACTCCCTCACACTGGAGGCAGGGGGCAATAAGGTGACTCACAGTCCAGGATGCGCCAAGAACCATCAGAGCTATAATGGTAAAAGGCACTTTTATACTGGCATAACTACACCCATACTAAGGGCTGTACTGGTATAAATATACTGGTTTAAAAAAAAATCCACACCCTTAACCCACATAGTTATACATAGGTACAAAATCTGTGTGCAGACCAGACCTAAATGTTATCTATGTGGTGATCTTCCATTTCTGCAACTCCCCATTAAAGTCTGGTAACGATGCAAATAGAAAGAGCATTTAACAGCAGAATACTTTTTGCTTACACTCAAAATGCCACAACTACTGCAGCTGCAGTGGTAAATGTAAGAGTTTCTTAAAATTAATTTCCACAGATTCAATTTCTTTTTGAATCTTTATTTCTCCTTGTGGTATCACTAAATGGGTGAATTTTACTACTTACAAAATAAATGCAACAAGCCAGTATTAATGCTGTGTGAAGGGATGTGAGACCAGGCGCCTGCAAGTCAGAGGTGTTGATTCTCCCTTGCACTGCACCAAATACAGGCATTCACAGTAGTGAAAAGTGAGTGCACTTCGGATGTTAAACACTACCATGTTGGGGTGAATAACTACCCAAGGAGAAAAACAACAGAGGCACAGGTTCAGGAAATGCCAAAGATTGCACTACAACCTGGTGGTTAGCCCCTCCGCTTTTACCATAACCACCCCCACAGAAAGTCTGATGTGCACCCTTGCCTCCCAGTCGGAAAACACTGTTTGGAGCAGGGGAGGGCATATGGCACCCTGAAGTTTTGCCTAGGGTGGTAGATTGTCTTTTATATTCTACATTAATACAGAAAAGCAATACCTTAAGGGTTGGCTTTAATAAGAGAAAGAGAAACTACAATATATGTGGAATGTGGCTGAGCTAACGTTGCCAGATCAACATTAGTGTTCAAAAGGCATAATGTGGAGGGCTTGATCCCACAACCTGAATATTGCCTGAACACTAGGTTTTTATTTAACTTTTAGGCTGTTTTTGCTTTTTTGAAAAGGAAAAAAAAAAAAAAGAAAAATGGCAAAAGAAAAGAATCTAAATGTAATTAGCTTTTACGTTTTTCAACCCAACAGGTGTGCAGATACTCAGTACACAAATATCAAACATTCCGGGCTTTGGCAAATCAAAACCAATTTAGACTTGGCGTTTTTGTATGTTTTTGTCTATGTTTCCAACTTTACAGATCAATGGAGACTGGATTTTTATGCTCGTCAAAAGTTTCAGTCAAAACAAAGCTCTTAGATTTGAAAGGCCTGATTCTCTAATGCCTTGGGCCTGTGCAGTCATTTATGGCATGTAAAATGCTACTACACTGATCTGAAAACATTTCATACCACTTTACTCTCACAGTAGAACCTCAGGGTTATGAACACCAGAGTTACGAACTGACCGGTCAACCACACACCTCATTTGGAATCAGCAGTATGCAATCAGGCAGTGGCAAATACACCCATACACAAAAAGCAAATACAGCATAGTACTGTGTTTAATGTAAACTACTAAAAACATTAAAGGAAAGCTTTCTTCTTCTGCATAGTAAAGTTTCAAAGCTGTATTAAGTCAATGTTCAGTTGGAAACTTTTGAAAAAACAACCGTAATGTTTTGTTCAGAGTTATGAACAGTTCAGAGTTACAAACAGTTCAGAGTTACGAGCAACCTGCATTCCTGAGGGGTGCAGAACTCTGAGGTTCTACTGTATTTCACTTTGGGGAAAGGGACGACACAAGGGAAAATCAGGCCCAAAATGTACAAATATTTCTCACTCCAACATTTTCCTTTCACATGCTTTCTCTAACGCCCTTTTTAGAAAAGCTCAGTCAGCATTAAACATGGTTCCAACCACATGCAGATAATGAAAGATCACCTGGAGCCCTTGAGCTCTCTCTGAGGAAAATCTCCAGCTCTCTACTTGAGTGTAATGAGTTGTATAGTCCTGACAGGAGCAGGGTCACTCTTCAAGGGAACAGGTTGCTAAGGCCCATATCCTCCAAGGTATTTAGGCATAATTCCCCATACCTTGGAGGATCGAGGCCTAAATGCCTACTCTCAGTTTATGTAACGAAGTGGTTCTTAAAATACACGTTGTTATTTCTAATATCAACCTCCACAGTAATAGTAGGCCACCAAAATGTGTTAATTGTGCTCCTTGTGCATTAAGCCATGTGTGTGTGTGATGGGAGGCCCAAAGAGGATATATTGGAAGTTTTTAAGGACATATTATGAAAGATAGAGAAAATGATCAGAAACAGAAGTTGGAATTTAGATCTTTATTATACAGTTCCATAGCTGTGGTCACCATGCAGTTACACCATAATGGGCATGTTCTTGCCAAAAGGTTCTCACTATTCAAATTTCAAGAGACCACAGAAATACAGCATTCCAAATAACTGGCACTTTAATTTTGATAGAGCAAAAATAAATAGAGGAATGACAAAATGTACTTTTCACATACAGTGGGGCATATATGTGTTCCTTCTTTTCGATAGTTATTTAGCAGATTAAATCAACGTCTGACCCCAAATGCAGACCTTTCATGAGAGGGCTTAGAGAGTGCAAGTTGTACTCCTTCCCTTTGATTATGAGACAGAAAGCACTTTTCTGGTAAGTGTATTTATCAAAAACAAGTACAATATCATTTTGTATTTCATTACCACTTCCTGCCTTTTTCTCAAACCCTTTGGACACTAAAAAGGAAATGACAAGACAGGGCCAGGCAAATATTGGCCCTGAAACTTTCCCTTTCCAATTTTCATGGATCTTTGAGCATTTAAAGGTTCATCGCAAACCTAAGTATGTTCAGGTGTCTCGTAAGGAATCCAACATCTCTGGGGCATAGTTATCAGTCAAGAGCTGCACAAAGACTGCACATGTAGTATTAAGTAAAAGTGGTTACTTCTAAAAAAACCCTTTTTAAAAAAAAATGTGTGGCTCAAAACAAAACAAGTCTCATTTCCTGAAGGTTCTTCTTGCAACCTGTCCTTCAATTCCTTGCACTAGAATATGCTACAAATGGAGTTAGTTACAATTTACAGTCCAATGTGATCTTCTGGTCCTGCAGAAGAGCTTGCCTCTCTGATGATGCACAATTCTTCATCTGAGGAGTTCATCCTCAAAAGCGTAAATAACGGCTAGAAACTCATAGAGTTTATGGCTTTAATTTATAAAATTAAACCTGCTCCAGACAGGTAATACCGGTGTATTAATTTGCCACCCCTGGGTTCTATCAGAAACAGTGTATTGGTGCACAACATGTAATGCTGGGTTCCGTCTAACACTTCAGAAACAAGATCCGATGTGAGGCACATTAGAACACTGAAGCACTTCTCATTTAACTCTGCAGGGCCCGGGACATGGTAAGCTGCCAGAACTTCCTCCATCATCTTGCCTGTTGACAAAAGGAACAATAACTAGTCATCACTGGTTACTGCAGTGTTTCCAATTAAAAAAAAAAAAATCCTGAAAAAGAGAGATGATGTCACTCAGTAGCAACTGTTTCATAAATACCAGGGATCTGTGATGCAGTTTTCAATCTCTCTCTTATCCTTAGCAAGCTAATAAGGAAGAAACATAATCAATACGGAATATTTCCTAAAGCACTACCCAATAGGAATCCAATAGGAAATCCTTTTTTCTATTCTCTTATTTTGTTCAATAATTTATAATATTTAAAAATACTTATAAAATGTTCTTTGTGTAAAAAACAACTGCTATTTTACAGAGAATTCACTGCTGGTGAAAAAGGCTGGATTGACAATTCTGTAGTTTTTCTTAGGTCACGCTTTTTATTAAAGGTACAGTTTAAACAGTTTATACAAGGTTTATAATCATAAATAGATGTTTTAATAAATGACTAATCAACTGTTCTAGATTCTGAAGAGTCCAAAAGGTCAATAAACTTATAACTATCTCTAAAACATATTACTCATGACTGTAACATACTTATAACTTAATGACTGATTATCTCTTCATAAACTATTTATAAATGTACCTTTACTATAAAGTATGACCCTTTCTTTTTATCCAAAGAAAAGGTATAAAATGAGCAGTGGCAATGAAATGTTCTCCACTCTGCCAATGAGCTTCTGATCTATAATGGAAGGGCACCCTGTGCAAGTGAGGGCATAGATCAGTCTCCATATCCACTCTGTTACTGGCCTTCATTGAGAATGCTAGCCAGGGGGTTACTGGTGACAACGGTGACAATGTGTGCTGGGATCCTGACTGAGCCCACGTACTTAGATCACAAAGGACATGATAGAGTCATCAGATGGTAATGACTCTCCGTCATTACTGACCTGGGCAAGATTAGAAAAAGGACAACTTCTTAAATATATTTTGTATACAGCAGTTATGCAATGAAGTTGAAGAACTGATATTTGTTGTTTTTCTGCACACTCCTGACACATCACTACAGCTATCCAAATTGCCTTTGATTGATTTAATTATTGCCTTTATCATTTTCACCTTATACCCCTTTACTATAATGCCATCAGAGCAGTTCATGTGTTTTTGCTGTACTGTTTTGTTTAAATAAAGCAGTTAATATCTACAAATACCTTCTGAAATATTTTTGAAAAGTAAAGCATCATGGAGGAGACATGTTTTGTAAGACCACATTAACTTGCCATAATTCAAACAAGTTCTAATTTTATAACTACATTTATGAAGCATGAAAGGTGTTACATAATTCTATAATGCTATTAATTTGGGCTAAATGTACATCTAACCATTGCCTCCTAAAACAGAGTAATGTTCAATACAAACCTCCACTTAAAAAAACAAACCAAAACAAAGCCAAAAACAAACAAAAAAGAAATGGTACTACCATGTTCTTTTGGAAATAAACCAGTTACATATATCCCTGAAAAACTTAGGTCTACATAATTTCACACTATTATTATAATTATTATTTATTATTTGCATTGCACCAGTGCCTAGAGCCTTCATTCATGGATCCGGCCTCCATTGTGAAAACACTGAAATCTGACTGCTAAAAGCCAACCATCTACTAAAGATATCCTTTCAAGGATACCTCTATGGTAGTGGAATTTGGGAAATTTGGGGACAGTCTCACAAACAACATAGATACACATCAATCTCCATACCTAATTCAGATTTCTTAACAGATCTCTATCCTGTGATATATAGTTTTTATTTTATCTGTGATATATTGTTTTTATGTTATCTGAGCAAGTCACAAAAGTGAAATAATTCCACATAGTCCTTCTGTTTCTTTCTTTTTTTGAGCCGCAGATGGCATTGCACAGTATCCTGACAATTATATATTGTATTCGCTGTGCTCTGGATCTGCAGGCATTGGAGGGCAATGGAAACAGCAGTACAAAATCAGGAGACACTGCTAACCTTCAGTTAATCAGGAGTTTCATTTAACTTGGTAAGTAGGTGTTGTATTGCAGTAAATTCACAGTGAGAAGCAATTTGTGATGTATGGCATTACACAGATGTTACAGCATGAGGAGTACATATACTTCCTGCTTCCTTCAGTGAAAATTCTAATAAGGAACTAGGAAAGGAATAACAGGTTGTTTTGAACTACATGGTCTCTCTCAGCAATTATAAAAATGGAGGGGGCTAAGTAAAATTCTATTTCATGGGCAAATGGTGCCTTATACACCATAAGTGGAGCAAGGATTCTCCAGTGTTCTAGGAATCCACATGTGGAAAGTGGCAGGCGAGGAGAACTGGATGAAGAATTGTCTCACACATCACAATACCTGGCATCCTGTGAAAACTCTACAGGAAATTTAATACAGCCTAGGATGGACAGCAACCTGCATTAGATTTCTTACAGAGCCTCCTCCAAACTAAGGGACATTGCCCATTAAGGAAGGTTCCCAGGGCCTCTAAAGCTGGAGTAGCCTAGCAGTACAGGAAAGTCAAAAGGGGCCTTAGAACTGGTGCAGAGGCAAAGAGTCTGTTTCCAGATTGTCCTGTACTGCAAATGGATTCCTGAGATGCACAATAGTACACGTGTAAGCAAACGCATTGTGGCCAAATTCCAATTTGGGTAAGTATGTCATGCCTACATAAACTCTCTTGGTACTTTCACTTCTTCCTCTAAAACTGCTGTGTAGCATTAAAACACCTGTCACATTTCACTCCAGAGGTAGCCAGCATTTCGGTGCTGGTTGATATATACAAAGCTCAATTATGCAGTTCTAGTGAATGCAAATCTCTCCTGAAGCTCTTAGACTATTTGCAGGGTAGCCATCAAGACATACTGAAGAGCAAGTTTCTAGGATTCAACAAATAAAAGCAAAAATAGAGCAGATTTATATACTGGAATGTGACATCAACATTTTGATTAACAAAGACAAATAGAACTTAGTAAAACCCAACATAATACAAAAATCTGAAGTAACAAATTGTAGTAGACAGCTCCAAATGCACAAGCTCTCTTGATGTTGCAACAATAGCAATCATCTTATTGCTTGTAAGTATTTTAACCCATTGAGTGACTTAAAACATACATCCAGTGAAAGTTCATATGGCATCAACAATGACAATGGAATTTCCTGAACTATTTTGTTTCTAGAAGTCCAAAGCACTAATGGCTACTATAACTGCTAATGTATTTACATGATTGCTTTATATTATGAAACTCTGATGTCATACTAAGAGGAAGACTAACTGGCACCTACCAGGATAATGCATGGAACTTTGTGCAACATTCCACTTTAATGTATAATTTGTAGTCACCAAGAAGTTAAAAAATGCTGACAATATATTAGCCCACTAATCCTCTGAGTTTTATGTTTTCGTGTGTGTGTGTGTGTGTGAACATTTGTGAGTAGTGAAGTCTTGGGTTTGGATCTCTGCAACATTTGTGCTCCACTCCTCTTCTCTTTTAAAATTCTGATATTGAAAGTATTCTGAAAGATTGCTATCCAACCATGAAATAGAAGTTATGCCACGCCATTAAGTAAATTCACATCTTAAAGGGAAGCTGCAGTGTAATACAAAATTCTAATCACAATACTTAATAACAGAGGAGAGTAAAATGGCTAAGCATTTTTAAAATATCTAAAATATAATATAGGAGACTATTTAAAAACAAATGAGAAGCTGCCAATTAGAGAGTCAAGTGGGACAGATTAAGATTGAGAAAATTTAGGACCCATTAAATGCTATTGAAAAATCAAAGTTTCAATGTTGTTATAAGGAACAGTACATGCTACATTTAAAAAATTGCTTTGCTTAACTTGAAGTGTTTTTCTCCTCTTAAATATGGCTCTGCAAGTGGCACTGGGGAGGAGAGATCTCCATCTATTTTTTCTTAATGATTTGCAATTTCATTTTTCTTAATTTACAAGCAGAAGGATTTTCTAATTGCCAATCCTGCAAACTCAACCTGGGATTGCAGAGTCAAGGTGGCCTTTTTCCTTCTTGTGCATCTTCACCCATAATAAGCGCTCTGAAACCCAAATTACACTTATGTCCAACCCTGTGATTTTATCACAAGTCTCATGTTATTTGATTTTTTATGTAAAGCCCAATCTCCTGGAGACAAGTGCTTATGTGAGAATCTGTTTTCTTTTCTTTTTTTAAAACTAAGTTTCTAGTCCTCATAGTGCAGAAAAAAAAAACTAGAAAATATGATCCGCGTGCACCCTGAAGACTCAGAAATGGAAAGCAAATGAAAAGAACTCCAAATGTATTATTTTAAAAACATCTCATGATTTTTAAGTCAGTCTCTTGCTTTTTTGGGGCCATGATGATTGATCATTGGGGGGTTGGAAGTACTCGGAACACCCAATGAAGTCAATAAGACTTGCACACTGAAGCAGCCATAGTGCTGAGCATTGCTATAAGGAAGACAAGAGTTCATCTGTTAGTTCTGTTCTCTTGTTGCCTGGACTAGGAAGGATACAAAGACAGTGTACTTAATCACTGCAGAAAAGAGTACTTCATGTCATTTGACAGAAATTCTTCGGGACAATTCTTACTCTGAAGCTGTCAAATGAATTTTTGCCAATCATCAGGATAAATGCACGTGCATTGTCTGCAAGCATGCTCTCCTGTTTAACGGCTTTGTCAGTGTTTCTTTCCTCTTCCCTACTTTACCTATTCACTGGAGTCTGGCTTCCCTTCATCTATTTGATTCCCTGAGCTTCCCCCAACTTTCCCCTTTGTGATGGGGCATTCACCCCACACCAGCAAAAGAGACCAATTAGCCTTAAACTGCAGCTGCTAGGGAGCTAATGGTCAATGATACTGATTGAGAATGAAGCTCACCTGGGCAAGAACAGGTGGGGGCTTCTATAAAGCCTAGGAGTTGAGGCTGGAAGGGGGCTGTAGAGAGGTAAACCTGCCGGATACAAGGGGGAGAGTAGGCACCTGAGAAAGGCAGGGTGGGAAGCAGTCCCAGGAAGGACTGAAATGGAAGTCCTGAATGGCTGGTTTGGGTCCCTGGATTGGAATCTTGAGTAGAGGTTGAGCCCAAGTTCCTTTACTAGCACTGTGGGCAGGCCTGCTGACAAGGGGACAAATGTCCATTGGCCTGGCAATTTAAAAGTGTTCAGGTAGTTGGGTGGATAGATACGCATCCTCCTCTCTTCCGCATCCCCCCATTTCCTTGAGGCCCTTGCCGCTTGCACCCACTGCCCCTCCTCTCCCCTGAACTGAGCTTATTTATTATGTGCCATGCAGGTTCCCGGGTAGGCTGAGGAGGCGATATCTGCTACTCAGCTTCCTGGTTCATCAGTGATCTCCCTGGGGAGTCCAAGGGACCCAGGAAGCTAAATAGCAGATATCTCCTCATCAGCCACCCGTGAACTTGCATGGCACATAACAAATAAGCAAAAACTAAGGGCAGAAGCCCACTTGGACCTCAGCCAGTCCTTTCTAGGGGGGCCATTGACTGTTTTGCTGTGGAGCCCAGAGTTGCGGTTGGTGGGCCTGGCTGTGGGATCGGTGCAGTCAGCAAAGTGGATATGGAGACTGCCTGAGACTTTGTGGGATGAGACCCTGGAAGAAGTGGATGATAGTTTCTGGAGAAGAGCAGACTGGGGGGGGGGCATTATAATAATTTCCAAGTATAAAAAGGTTGTTAGAAGGAGAAGGGAGAAAACTTGTTCTTGTTAACCTCTGAGGACAGGATGAGAAGAAATGGGCTTAAACTGCAGCAAGGGAGGTTAAGGTTGGACATTAGGAAAAATTTCCTAACTGTCAGGGTAGTTAAACACTGGAATAAATTGCCTAGGAGGTTGTGGAATCTCTGTCATTGGAAATTTTTAAGAACAGGTTAGACAAACATCTGTCAGGTGTTTAGATAATACTTAGTCCTGCCTTGAGTGTAGGGGCCTGGACTAGAAGACCTCCCAAAGTCCCTTCCAGTCCTACACTTCTATGGTGACTTATCTGGTGGGCTAAGCCATGAAGAAGAGGCACTGTGGCGCCTGACCAGCAAGCAAGGGGCTACAGAGCAAGTGACTGAGGCAACAGGCTGAGCTGGATGGGGCATGGACAGTGGTGAGTTAATTCCCCAGATGAACCATGAAGAGGCACCACTGGATGGTGAATAGCACAGACCCTGTTATGCCATTCAGCAGCGGAAATCCATTTCCTGTGACTGCAGTGCAGATATTGCCTTTCTGGTGGCCTACCAGTGCAAAAATAGTCATGAAAATTGAACTTTACACCCTACAGATTTTCCTTAACTCATTTAAATTTCTGACGGATGTCAGTCTGGATTGAGATCTGATTATTCAACAGAAACACCTTTGATTAAGGTCTTTAATGGGCTTATTTTAGGTATAGTTGAAGATCTGTCGTGTGTTTTGGTTTGTCTGTTACCTTTGAGGGTATTGATCAGGAAATCAATTGTTTAACTTCTGATTTAGTCTTTCAGGCCTGCCACTCAAAAACGTTTTCACTTCTTTCTGCTGTTCATTTCAGGTTTACACAATACTTATTTCAAGTTTGTGATTTAGGTGTGGGAAGTGCATCAGAGTCCCATTCTTGGACCTTTAGACATTTCTTTGTTTCTACCGGAAGCCTGTCCAGAATTTAACAAACAAAGGTTAAACTCTATGCAGATTAACTTCAGACCTGGAGCTCCATTTTCCAGACCATCTGTTGACTTTTCCAAACTATGAGGAAACTGTTGTAACCTCTGTTGGTTCAGCTAGACCTGAGCTAAAGGCCTCATCTCATTTGTTGCAACTAAAAGGTTCAATTAATGCATGTAAAATTGCCTGGAACAGTTGTTATAGGAAGAGACGTTGTTCCAAGCAGTGTTTCCGCTTTGCTTTTACACCTGTTGAAGACAAGGTCAACAGATGTTCTAGCCTACAGTCCCAAAGTGACTGCCTGTTAGACTTATAGTGATAATTACAATAACCACAGAAAATCATTGGTTTACCTTCTTTCCTAAAAGATTTTAGGTATGTTTGAAGAGGGGAGAATAATCCATTATATTGCTCCTAATAAGCAGTGACTAAAATTTAATAGTTTCTATATTAATAAAAAACTGATGAATTAATCAGGTTTCCGTTCCTCATTCTGTCACAAATTTTCTGTATAACCTGTGGTAGGTTACTTAAATTCAATTAATCAGTTACTCCTCGAAAATAAACGCTGGAATTAACTCCATGGCCAAGGAAGCATTTTGGAGGGGAAGACAGGAAGAACCATTGGTTTAATTTAACATATTCTGGACTCATCTTTCTCTTTTGAAATATAGACCACGCTAGTTAGGAGGTCAAACATTTCCAGCAGCATTTTTTCCTCCATTGGCCAACAGAGAACTGGAACTAGTTTTCAGTAATGGCAAGCTCTTAAGTATTTGAATATAGCTGTCCTTGAATGAGCCACTGTAAAAATCAATTGAAATTTCAAATTATGTGATGTAATGTGACTTTGTGAGGCAGACAGAGGGATAAAAAGCAACATTAGACACGCTGCAACATTAAAAAAAACAAACCCAGCCATTTTAAAATCTTTTAATTTCAGAAAGTACTTTTTGTCAATGAGACATAGCTCTAACATTTTGAAAACAGGAGGGTTATTGTGTGTGTGTTATCTTAAGAAATAAAGTCAGCCTTATAATGGAACTCCGCTTTCAACCTTAAACAGGTGTAGGATACCACTTCTCTGTAGTAAGTCACATAAAGCTGCAGAACAGGGGCTAGAATTCTTGTCCTAAAGCTTCAAAAACCACAGACCTCTAGCTCTCAAGCTAGCTGTCAGCTATAGAAGAAACCTTACATTCTTTCTAAACTGCAACCCACCAATAGAGAGCAACATGCTCCAACACATGTCTCAGTCAATCCTCCAAAGAGCTCCCATTGACATCAGTGGGAGCAGGATTTGGCTTCAAACTATCCGACACAAAAGTCTTTAATACCTTTGCTTAATTACAATCTATCTTCTTCAAAGGTAGCTGGCACAGGAGTTTTCAAAGATATTTAACATTATGGAAAGTTTGAAGAGATAGTAACAAGTAACATTTTTGCTAGAGGGAGCGGAAGAAACCTTAGACCACAGTCAACATTTCAAATCAGATTAAAATGTCAATAACATGTAACTCAGAAACAGTCAGAAGATTTTGCCTCACATTAACAGAAATATTCTCTTTTGCCTTCAGAGTGAATTCGGTAACTTGCAGCCCTAACGAATATTCCAGGCCAAGAGGGACTTAAGTAGGGCTTTTATAATAGAAGCTGGCTGAAACCTTAAATATGAAAAGTCTTCTGCACTTCAAAAATAATCATTTTGAAAACAAGAGAGATTAACGGTAGGATGATCATTTGTGAGATTGCCAAGAAGAAAAGATGGCCTCCTGAGTATAAGCTCTAACAATCATTTGCTTGAGAGATGCTTCTTAAAGAGAGGCATTGGCAATCTCCACCAACAGCAGAACAAAAGTCTCTCCCCAAAATTTTTCTAAGCGTCAGTGCTGACAACTCATTCAGGGATCTGAAAATCAAGCTGTCAGCTTTCTGTATGTCACATGACTAACAAAAAGGTTCCACAATTAGAATTTAGTTAACTGCTCTGTTAATGACACACAAGCCAGAATTATAGCTCGTCTTGTTGTACCTGTGTATACCTCTGTGGTAATGAAAGAAGTAGCAAAAGTTTATTTTAGTCAGTAAAGCTAGTAGATTTGACTGGAAATAAGCAGAGACAAGGTGGGTGAGTTGAGTCCAACATTTTACTGGACCAACTTAGTTGGTGCAAGAGTCAAGCTCCATGTAGCTTGAAATCTTGTCTCTCTCACCAACAGAAGTTGGTCCAGTAAAACATATTACCCTACCCACCTTGTCTTTCTACTATCCTGGGACCAACATGACTACAACAACACTGCAAACAATGGAAACAAGTACATGCACAGGAAGAAAAGCCACTGAGTAAGAAGATGCCATATATCCAAAGTAATTTTTCTGACATCTTCTTTAATTATTAAATAATTATTTGAATGTTTGTTGTGGGAATAAGACTGGAAAAATATAAATCTTCACTTGAGTTATGTATTTGTTACATTTCTCAAACAGTTCCAGCCTAGTAAAATTCAACCTGGTATCTTTAAATAGAATTTCCTTAAAGATTACTAAAAATGTACAGGCCTTGCCAGAAATGTCATTTGTAAACAGCTTGTTTTTGCATGTGCAGTGCTGCCAAATATATTTACTCCTAAAGAAATGCTCTTTCAGCTGCATTTCAGTGGAATAATGGTGATAGTTAATAGCCTGTTCAGTTAATCATTCCTTTGAAACACTGCAGAATATAACTAATGCTTTGTTTCCTATTTGAACTCTAAAAGTACAGGCACTCTATAATATACATGAGATCCAACCTATCAGTCTGATTTTAAACTAAATCCAAAACAATCCCCCTAAAATACTGCTAGTATATGGAGCCTCACCAGGAAAAGAGAGAGTGCTGTTGTTTCCCACACAGCTACTGAAATAGGTCTGATAGCAAGGTAGGAAAAGGTGACTTTAGAGAAGACAGTTCTCCAAAACTCACTTGTTTAAAGAAAAAATGTGTCTTGCTGACATCCATAAAGTGAGCTCAAATAATTATTAGGGGACTATTTAAGAAAATTAAAAATAAATAAATAAATAGAGATGACCCTAAACTGTGAAGTTCAGAACAAGATCCACCCTCTTCTAAAGTCATGGAGCATGTGGATACAAGGTTTCTTCAAGTTGGCTCATTGTAGAAATACATTTGATTCTGGGTCAAGGTTTGAACCCAGATCTGAATGTACTTTGGGCCCATTTCTACAAAGAAGTTCTAATAATCTTTTCCCTGATGCCAAGCCCTCCCTCCCCCGCCCCCAGATGTGCTTTGTGTATTCAGAAACATCTGCTAATTTCAAAAACAAGTTTTAGGGCATCTTACTTCCATTAGAACTGCAGATCCAACACAGCTAAAATTGATTGAATTGACCCATGGAAAACAGTGGAGCTGCACTGTTGTCACATGAACATGAATAAAAGACACTGGGGTGTAGGTGAACCTCTATCACGTATGATGCTGTGTGCTAGGGAAAGGACTTAGTTTGTCTCACTGAGTCTAGGATACAAGGAAATCAGTTAGAAAAAATGTCTTTATTAGTTGCAAACTGAACATCTTTGATATGGAAATTGAGATACAATAAATATGGCACTCACAATATCATTTTTGCTGAGTCACTTTTGTGGTGCCAAATTATATTTTAAGATTTCATAGATAAAATCGTAAAATCAGGAAATGCAAACGCTACAGTCCAAAGCAATGTCAACTCAACTATGCTGCATATGTGTAGTATTTTACAGTTGTAGTCTCTGGTTAAATATATACTTTGGTCTCATTCATCTCTTTGTTACATTTTGACATTCAGAACCCCTATAGTAATATTGCTGTCCTTGTTGCTCTGCTTTGTTCTGAGGTCTGAAAAGAAGGCTTTATTGTGATATATGTTGACTGGTTGGCAGAAGGGGAAAGGGCTGGGCAATAAATCTTTTTGTATGTTCTGCTCAAATATATTCTCCACTCATGTTGTGGCATTACCATTATATTGAGGGAGCTATGGAGCTTATACGAGTTTCTTAAGTTGTTTTGAAAAGGCACAGGCCTAGTTTTCAAATAACTTAGGGACTGCCACACTTAGCACCAGTGGAGACTGGGTTTTCTGGATGCTGCTGCTCTCTGGAAGGGATCTAGTATAACAGCTCTTACAAATCCCCTACCAGCTGTTTCATGGAATAGTACTGATAGCAACCTCAAAGAATGCTTTCTAGCTGTCCATTCTGGATAGAGGAATTCTGCCATGATAATGGGGGTGAGGGTGGCGAGGGGAATTAAAAATCCTGCAAAAACCAGTATTGAGGAATGATAATAGGGGCCAGTGTGCACTTGTCCAATCTCTCCTTTCACTCTAACAGTCACTTACATTTTTGATAGAACAGTTCTCTCTAACCATAGACAATCAGAGCAATAAAGCTGAAGGATCTCTCATACCTATGAGTCTGAGTCTAAACGAGTGTCTCAGGAAACAGGAGGAAGTACACAGAAGAAAAAAACAAAACAAATGAGAATGAAAGTCAACTAAATATACAGTGTTTGTTAAAACACAATTATCTTTATGCTCCTGTTGCAGTAATTAAGTTATATTGAATATTTTGATGGATTTTAGGACAATATACTGTTCTTCTCTGTTTGTTTTAGACTATTTTGTACTATTGTGTGCTACTCCAGATACATCCCAGCAGTGATTAGATCATGGAAACAGATACTGCTAGAGTGGGGGAGGAGGGTTCTGTACCTGGTACCTTTTATAATTGTATCAACCTAAATTCATGACCACGAAAATAATTCCTGTTTAAACTCATTATACATGAGACTAAGTGCAAGGTAAGAGGCAGGTGCCTTACGGTACCTGCCAGTTTTCAAGGGAAACTGTTTCTTTACCAAATGCTTTCTCCCATATCTGGAACTCAGGTCACAACTTTTCAAGGGAAACTGTTTCCTGTTGTAGGGTACTTGATATCTCCAGGAAATCAGATAACATAGGGAATGCAGAGGGAGAGAGGTAAACTAAGAATAAAGGGGCTGGGGGTGACTAGATTTATGAAGACCGCCAGTCTAGCACAAAGGACTAACTGCCACACTCTGTATTTCCCAACATCCTCTCTCATGCTCCAGATATTCAGTCCACACTATACATTCTTTCACTTATTCGCTCAACACTCACCCTCTCTCTCCTACACACTATACTCATTCATTCTACATTCACACACTCAAACCTGGTCACACACACTTCACCCCCATCATTGGTTCACTGGAGCTGGGTGAGCCAGGAACTGGGGTAGCTGGTAAGGCTACTGAGGGACTTGGGAGAGGGTAACCAATGGACTTGAAGAGAAGAAAGGGAGATTATCAGAGGTAGAAGTGAGAGTAGGCAGGAAACCAGGGACCTGGTTTGAAAGTAAGCTGGGGAAAACAAGGTTGTTTGGAGGATTTAGAATGGTGTTTGTATCCAGGAACTTGAGTGTTGGAGGCCTTGGCCAAGGGTAATGGAGCTAAGTGTTGTGGGAGGGTAATCCAGAGCCAATGGCACGGGGAATGTTGGGTGTATATGGTAGTGAGGTGTTTGCTCAAGAGGAAACAGGGGCTCAGGGGAGCTGGCTCTAGCAGCTGTGAGTAGAGGTGTGGTTATGCAGGCCCTTGGGGGAATTGGAAGAGGGGAACTGAGGCCTGGTTATGTGTATGAGCCCTTGAGGGGCTAGAGTGGGGAAAACAGGGCTGGGAGAGGAACAGAGGTCCTTGGTCAGAAAGAGGTAGGCATCTGGGGCCTCAGAAATTTTGCTCAACTAGAGGAAGGCATGGGGACAAGGATTTGGACTCTCCTCCCTGCATCTGATTCTTCTGATACTCCTGCCTCAAACTAAGGCCCAGTCTGGGTGGAGGCAAATCAGGATGGGAGCTCTTCTCCCCATGGCTGCATGAGGCTCCTGCCTCCCAGTTGGCGCTGAAATGCAGCTGCTCCATCACCAGGAGTTCTCAACTGTTTCCATGGCTGGCTCTTTGGTGGATAGGATATATTTGTCTGGCGCATCTACACGTTGCGGGATCACGAAGTCAAAACTAATTAGCTGCTTTATCATACAACACTTGCAGGAAGCTCTGGCTGGCTGCATTTTCTCAAGGAGATGGATGGAATACAGAGGTCAGCCAATTAGAATGGTTTTACTTATAGACCAAAGAGTTTTCCCACAGACCCTGTTTATTGTTGAACTTTTTGTTTAAAGGTGCAGAATTCAACTGATGTAAATATTTTTGGCAAAATTATGAAAATTAATGTTTATCTGTATGTCAGCTGAGCATTAATGTCTATTGATTCACAGATTTTAAAGCCAGAAGAGGACATTAGATCATCTGATCTGGCCTCCTGTATATCACAGGCCATAGAATTTCACCCAGATACCCGTTTTGTGCCGAATAACTTTTGTATGACTAAAATATATCTTCCAGAAAGGCACTGAATCTTCATTTGAAGACTGCCACATGTGGGGAATCCACCACTTTCTGTCATAGTCAGTAGCTGTGGGGCACCTGCTAGACTATTGTGCAAGTGGTCAGTGAGTGCAATATACGGAGCTAGAACTTCAATGTGATATGACCAGGATGATAGTTTATATTTATTTTTAAATGTAATAAATTAGTCTGTAAGAAATGAGAACAAAACAAATTTCCATCAGTATTTCTATTGGATTTGGTTACTTTGACATGTAACTATGCTATGCCCAATACCAAAATATAGGCCACTAACTAGGATGTGTTCTATCCATGTTCAAGGCAGTTTGTAAACATGATAAACAGGCAGTTGGGTCATTAAGTATTTACTTGAGCAAATGTAAGATTTAGATGTTTGAGTTTGGGGCATGCATTTGAAAAATCATCTCTGTATGTTTTATTACGGTACCTGCACCAAGCAGGTAGAGTAAACCTTAAACACAATGGCTAATATATGAGTGACTGTTTCACATGTAAAATGTCACAAACTTTCATATTTTCTCTTCAAATATAGTGAGCAACAATAAGTAATTGGTTGCCTGATGTCCTTTAAAATATCTTTTAATTTTACAAGTGAAAAAATGTCCTACAATTGTAAGATATTGAGGGGCATACTTCCATAATTTAGATATAGCCACAGCCAGAACACTCATGCAGGAATGGTGCTGGTTCCTTGTCTTATAAATTACCTCACTTTAGATTTGTTAGGACTGTGTCTAAAAGTAGGAAGATGCCATAACTGAATTTTACCATACAAGATTTTTTTTTTAAAACTGAGCATTTTTAAAACATTTGTCACCACCACCACGTTACTCATATCAGCTGATTACATGCCAGACTCAGGCCTTCCTGAGCATTGTAAGGTTTCCAGTTTAGCTCAACTATAGTCTTGCTGCTAAACATTTGACTCTTGGTTTGTTGCTCTGAGCGTGCTAAACGTTCCCATTGTGCTGTGAAATGGCCTCTTTAGGGAATTACAGGACCAGCCGATGTTGCAGGAACTTCTGTTGGCCCTTGAGGAGCTGTGCTGCTGGGGCCCCTGAGGAGGAAGAAAGGAACCATAAGCCAATAGGGTTAGGCAGAGACTCTGAAAGAATGGCCTGTACCTTCCCAGACCTAGGCGGCCTCAGGATGGTATTGGGGCCACATCCCCCTGTTTCTCCAGGAGGTTCAGGGATGAAAATTCTCAATGAATGTATAGGAATTATGAGGAAAACGTCAGCATTTCCTATTATTATTTGCATTACAGTAGTGCCTATCGGTGCCAGATGAGTTTGGGGCAATGCTGTGCTCAGAATTATACAAACAGATAAAGACAGCTCTGTCCTGTACAGCTTGCACTCTAAATAGACCAGACAGACAAAGGATGGGAGAAAGGAAGCATTATCATTCCTAATTTATGGATGGAGAACTGAGACACAGTGACTCAGTTGCTCTAGGTCACAGTGAAAGCCTATGGCAGAGACAAGTCTTGAACCTAGATCTCCTCCAACTCAGTGCCTCAACCATAAGACCATCCATCCTGACTCCTATACAAGAGTAGCCTGTGTAGGGAATGATAAAGTTCTAGATCTAGCAATACTTGTACACAAGCAGGGCTACTAATAGTGGATCCATCTGATTTATTGCTGATTTACTTGAATGTGAGACAGAACCACCCTTTAAAAAGAAATAAAACTGGATGCTTCTAATCTAAGTTAGGGAATACCTAACATGGATACATAAGAATACTGATCATAACATTCAGGTGCTTAGAAACAACAAGAGGGAAGAAAACAAGATCCAAAGAGAATTTGCTTGTGGGAGTTAAAATGGTACTTCCCTCTGACCTGCTCCTACAAACACAGATGGGATGGCACAAATTTGCAGAAATTTAACAGGAATTTATTTCAAAGGACAGGGTTTTCCCTATTTCCAGCAAAACTCCTAACACATGCAAAATTTTGTATTTTGTAAAAAATTTGCTATCGCCTTAACTTGAAGGAGGAAGGGGAAAGTAGAAGGTAGGATTTACTTTGACTAAACTTTCCAAGAATATTCTTATAATAGGCCCTAATTTAGTAAAGAAAAGTATTCAGCAAGCACTTAAGCAAATGTTCAAGCCCATACCCTAACTTGGGATTTTAGTGCTTTGACAAACTGGGATCACAGAGCGTAGCTATATGAGCATAGTAGGAGTCAAGAGTTTCAAGGACAAATTGAATTGATTACACAAGAGAGACATATTAGCCATATGTACTCTCTGAGGGAAAACAACATGGAAGATTATGATATAGAAGATGGGATATCTTAACTCTGAACAGCAGTGCCTCTCACTTAGATAGGTACTTAGATAGGTGAATCTTCAATCGGATGTGCACTCAGATAGTGGAAGAGCAGAATTTAGCCCTTTAAAAACCTGTGCTTACCCCTTCCACTCTTTATCCAAATGGAGGATGAAGAGATTAAACCAAAGGAGGGGAGCAAAGAACATGTGTATGGTGAAAAATTGAAACCTATAGCTTTATTGTCAGTACAAATGTATTGGAGTGCCAAAGTTCTGTCTTGTAATTGTTTACATTCTATAAATTATAAAGCAATAAATCAGGTTAAAACCAAAACAGGCAAAAACATTTGTGTCCTATACACACTGCACTGCCTCAAGTGCAAAGGATAAGATGGCATCTTTACATATTGCAAAAACAAATATTATCTATAACAGCTTGAGAAGTCTTTTTATTGTGATCACACAGTTTTGTGGATGCAACTACAATACAACTTTATTTTGTATATCATCTTTCATACAACTTGTATAAAGTGGGTTTTTTTTTTTTTTTTAAACAGAGTTCAATACAATTTCAAAGTTAATATAAAATGAAAGCATATGAGGAGAGAAATTAAGAAGAACAGGTGAGACAATCTAAGTGTTGGTGGTCAAATATGAGTTGATATAAAAATTGTAGTGGATTTTAACCTGGGCTTAAGGGAAATATGCTAAGTCCTCTTGCTGGACAAAAAAAATCAGACAGAAATCACGAAGACTACTGGCTTGAGAAGATAATTAAAATTTTGAAAAAAGGTATTTTCTCAAACACCACCCAGAATTATCAATACTCATTTTGAGATAACAGAATGTGATTAAACACTAGAAGTTCAACAGAACTTGTTGAAATAACTAAGTGAGCAGAAGAAAATTGAAAGACTGGGGTCTGTATTTCTTGGAACACAAATATTTTATAAATTGGAAAATGATGATAGTTGTGTAAAAAAACCTGACATCAGAGGGACCTACAAGTAGAGCTGTGTAGAGGACAAATTCCATTTTGCAAAGGATTTCAATATTTTTAAAATATAGCTGTGTCTGAATTGCAACAAAACCTGAAAACTTCGAAATTCTTTGAAGGAAATTTTCAAAAGCTTGTGTTGAGTCAATAAACATTTTGTTTCAATTTCTAAAACTTTTGTATTCTAATATAGAATACCAAATTTTAAAAATGGAAACAGGCATTTCAAAACAAAAAATGGAAACATTTTTGTTCCAAAAAAAAAATGGCAGAACTTTCCCCCTAGTTTTCTTCTGAAGCAAAATTGACCTGATGATTTCACAAAACATTTTGATGGACTTCATATTCTGATGGAATATGGTTCCATCAATGGTTCACTGATCAGCTCTATTGTGGAAGAATCTGTCGTGAGTCAAGATGCTGTGATGTGTCAGATCCACAGGTAGAAACTGAACCATGAATTGAACCCAGAATAAAAAAAATAATGGCTTAAAACTACTGAAATTTAAGCCTTTTCATTATTTCATAATTCATATTAACAAACTGAAGCTCAGATTTTTACTATTTGCTTTTCTTTGTTTAAGTGTATTTTTCTTCAGTTTCCTTTAAGAAAAATAGTTTAAATATTTATATGAAGATAATTTTGTTTTCTTCTTCTCCACAGTTCTTACTTATACCCTCTCCTCACACTATTCAGATTCAGCAAATCAGTTAAACCTGTGCTTAACTTTAATCATTTGAGTAATTCCATTGGCTCCCATGGGATCACTCACGTGCTTAGAGTTAAGCATATGCTTAACTGGTTTGCTGAATCTGAACTTAGTCTTAGTTTAATTTTTAGCCATTAGTAAAAATAGAAGAGGGTAAAAAAAAAAAAAAAAATCACAAATGACGACGGAGGCAGTTCAATCTGCTTTTCAAATGGATTGTTTCAGAAAAATTGAAGGTACCTATCACCACAGTATATAATTGCCATGCAACAATTAAGAAATATTACTGTATGTGACCTAAATGACCATATTCTCACAGCCTTCTGGGTCCCCAGTGTGCATATTTTGGTGGGCTTTGTTTTGTGGTTTTTACTCCTTGCTTCATCCTCTGCAATCTCCCCTGCAAATATTCCATTACTGATTGGGGGAGAAGGAGGGATAGAAGGAATGGGAGAAAAGACCTTAAAAATTAAACCAGACAATTGGCAAATATTTAGAGCGCTTCATTGTCGAAATACTTTTCAGATGTCGACTATTGCAATTAATCCTCACAGAGCATCTGTGAAGTTGGTAACTACATATTATTATCCCAGTTTTACAGCTAGGAAACTAAGGCAGGGAGTTTCACTGATTTTTCCAGGCAAGAAAAGAAATCAGCATCAGAGTCCAGATTAAAACTCAGTAATTCCGCCACTTTACTATATTCGCATCAGCATTAGGTCATACCTCTCGCTGGAAAGAATGCAAAGGAAGTTATTGTTTATGCATTTACATAATGATTAGGAGCCGAACCCCATCACCCCTTCCTACCCAGCATCTGGCAAAAAGGAGAAAAAAGCAATATTCCATAGCTACTGTGTGATTATAGAATAATTTGGTCTGGAAGGGACTTCTCATCAGTCATCTAGTTCATCCTCCTGCATTATGGCAAGGATTGAATTAATAATTTTCAAACCATCTCTAATATAGGGTTGTCTTGTCTAATCTTGAATATTTCATGTGAACATGACTATAAATCCACTTGGCAGATTATTCTACTATATAACAGGTTTTATACTAATACCGGTTTTCTGATTATTAAAGTAAAATTTTCCTTGTGGCATCTTATGACCTGTACTCAACACTGAGAAGCAGTATGATCTACTGGATAAGGCAAAAGACTGAGACCCAGGATACCTACATGCTAATTCTAACTCTACTGTGTGACCTTGGGCAAATCATTTTTTTCCCTACCACATTCTGCTGGTCTTGTCTATTTAGATTGTAAGCTCTTACTGTGTGTACCGACAACACCTAGCACAATGGGGCCCTGATCTTAGTTGGGGCTTCTAGGTGCTAATGTAATACAAATAATAATATTACTTGTTGTGCCACTGAATTCTTAGGATAATCCATAAAATAATATATTATTTTTATAGTAGCATTACTTAGAGGATCTCAAAGTGCTTTATAAACGTTAATTGATTCATCCTCATGTGTGGCAGTTAACATTCCTTTAAACACTTATAAATGGTTGTTTCTCTTCAGTTATTTTCCCCAGACTGAACAAGCTGAGTCACTAGATAGCAATAGTTCAACAGAAATAGTGCTAATTCAGGTCACCAAAACTATATCAGTCTCCTAAAATTGTAATTTTTTCCTGACAAGTGAATTCAGCTCCAAGCAAATTTGTAGAAGTTTGCTTAAAAGATGGTCTTCAGACCCAGGGAACTGTCTCTGACTTACTAGAATTATTTGATAACAGAAACTAAATACTTCTGGTTCTAAGGATCCACCAATCTTCTGTAAAAACAGAACTCCGCTAACTTCATCTCCAAGAGTGCACAAACCCATTCAATGTATAACTGAAATCTAGCACCAGCTGCACAGCTACAATTGTCAAAAGTAGTCACTTTTCACTCTATAAGTCACGCTGCCCCAGTATGTTTTGTAAGAATGACCTTATAATTCTATTCGTTAGCCACAATTAAAGATTCACTTTGGACATTGCACTGTATTAAAAGCTCAACTGCCAACTAAACAATTTGTTGTATGCAGTGTTGTTTTAGTCCTGTCAGTCCCAGCATATTAGAGACAAGGTGGGTGAGGTAACATTTTTTATTGAACCAACTTCTGTTGGGAGAGAGAGACAAGCTTTCGAGTTTACATAGAGCTCTTCTTCCGTGGTGACTGTCAAGTTTAATGTATGCCTTACTGGTTTAGCTCAAGGATATGCTGTGGAATCCACTTTTTGGGACTTTGAAACATATTAGTGTTTACTACACATTCAGAGTGGCTGGATCCCAGTTGTTAAGTAGTGGTTTCATTGTAGATCTTTGTCCTTCAGTGGCTAGTAGACTAAACAGGCAAGACTTTCTACTACAATTCTGACTTTTAGAGGTGAACCGTAAAGCTTTAAAAATTAACTGACCGTGATTCAAAATAATCAGGAGTGTATTCACAATTAAAAATGAAAATATATACATTTAAAATCCCCAAATCTTTTAAAATATTTTTTCTTTACCTCCCATGACCAGAGTTTGAGATTTTTTTTTTTTTTACCATCCAATACCTGAAAATCAAACCACAATATCAGCACTTCTTGGACAGAAAGGATATTAGTTGTTGGATGGAAAAACATAGGGCCCTGAACAGAGGATTTGTTAGGTAAGAAACAGCCCTGCTTTTCAACTGGATTGTTTCATATTGTAAAATGTATTTGCAATTTTAAAAACTACACACTTTATAAATGATTTGGGCTCTTAGTTCAGGTTCTGAAAAGAACGCAAAGACAATTTACCTTTAGTAATCTATAAGACGTTGGTTGTTTGCTTTTATTTTATTTTAGGTTTTTTTAAATAGCAATCAGTGAGAAATTGGGTACTTACCTTAAAATTAAGGTAAGCATTAGCATGAGAGCCCTAGTAATTTTCTGACCTTTTTGAGTATTAAAAGCTAGTAGCTGAGTGGAGTTTGTGATGCATCTAGAAGGAGTAACAGATTTGGAATTTTTTATTTTGTATTAAAATTAAGTTGCAAGGTGTTAAGGTAACATAAGACCAAGGACACCTTTGTAACTGGCATATTGTCATGAACTGCAACACTATAGGTCTGATCACGCCTGTTATAAAGCAAACTCACAGAAGCACTCATCCTTTTCCTCGCCCTGAGAAATCTGCAGACATTTCAAGCTGATAAAGATAAGCCTCCCCATGAATACACAGATAATTTTGGCCTTGGATCCTATCATATTGTGTTGTCCTGTCCCTTTCAATGGCCTCTGTGCCCCCGGCCCCAGTACAAAGCCTCACTTTTGTGTTAATTTTTGTGTTGCCAAAACAATAAAACCAGAACAGCAGCAGACAGCTGTGTATCTATCAGCTCTCCTGCATCTGTGTCATCTCTGCTGGCTCCAGAAATATAACATTGATCATGAGGAATTTCTATCCCACTCAGATCCAGTATTGCCTCTGCCTGACCAAGAATTAAAAAAAGCAAATGATACCATGGGAAAAAAGGGGATACGTTCACCTAGACTCTAGAGCAGTGGTTCCCCACTTTTTTGGCTTGAGGACCACACATTTTTACAACCCTGAAGGGCCACCAGTCTATCAACACACAAAAATGTATTGACAGATGCACTACAAATCACTACATATTTAAAGTAAACATTTTGATGCTACAGTGTTCATTTTTACATTCACCATTTCACACCTATAAATTATTCACAGTATATCACACACACACAGGCAAAGCACCAGTGTAGATGAGTGACTGTCACCACCCTGAAGCACATGGCCTGGCAGTTAAGTCATGATGGCTGGCCTGCACAGGCACTGATTTTTAGAGTCCTGTCCCTCTCCTCAAGCATGGTGGGTGTTGGCTGCTCTGTCCCCCACCCCCACTACAGCCAGACGGAAGGAGTTCAGTAAGGAGGCTGCCTCCTTGCTGATCTCCTGTCCCTCTGGCTGCAGCAGGGAAGCCGCACGCATTCACCCCGTGCGCTCTAACTGGGTCCCTAGGCAGTGGCTCCCTTCTGCAGCCAAGGGGATGGGAGATCAGTGCTGCCCTCTCTTTCGCTCCAGCAGGGAGCCCAGCACCTATGGACCCAGGCAGAGCGCTTTGCCGTGCTCCGTGCTGGAGCCAGGGGAGCACTGATCTCCATCCCCCCGTTGGGTGCAGCAAGGAGCCTGCTCCAGTCTTGTAGCCCCGCGGAAACGCGCTCCACCTGGGTCCTTTGGCAGCGGCTCCCTTCTGCAGCCAGCAGGAGGGGAGCGGTGAGCCACTTTTGGCTCCCAGGCCGTGGGTTGGGAACCACTGCTCTGGAGGCACAGGGTGACAGAATGCTGCTTTTGCTCCTGGGACAGCGAACCAGCCAGCTAGAGAGGTGGAAGTAGGCAAATAAAGCTAGAACTAATAAAGGTTCTGCAATTACTGCCTGAGCTTGTGCAAACAAAGGTGCAGTGAAGTGCAAGCAAGCCGCCATCTTCACTCACCCGTGCAAGGCAGCAGAGAAACAGTCTGCCTGAACTGAGAGTCTGTTGCTAGCAGACGGAGCCCAAGTACAGCCAAAGTAGTGTAAGCACACAGCCAGCAGAGGGCAATCAGACACAGACAGAACACTGTTTAAAAAAAAAAAGGGGGGGGGGGGGAAGGAAATTTCCTCATGAAAAAGGAGTCCAGAAGGCATAAAATCCAACAGAAGGACAGAAAAATGGCACCTTTTGGGGATGATGTTCGGGAGTTTTACAAAAGCCATGAATCATGGGTGATGTACCTTGAATGTCTAGAGCAATTTGTAGCTTGAATGAGTTTCAGGGGAATAGGGCAGATATGCAGGTGGTATGGGGAAACTACAGGATGAATGCAGGAGAGAGTGGAGGACTAGTGAGTGGGAGAAACTGCGATGTGTGACTGCAGGAGAAATTTGGGGAGTACACTCTGGTTGCTTTCTGATACTCTGGTGATGCAAAGCAGCTGTAAGCCAAATGTAAGCCAGTACACTCTGGCTGCTTTTACACTGTTCCAGAGTGATGTAAAGAAGCTAAAGCAGAGGGGTGAATCTGGCCCAAAAAGTTTTTTAAAAAGATTTTTAAGTTGATACTTTGTCTCTTCAAATTATTAGAAACATCACAACAACATTTTAGGTTTTTTCCTCAGTGTTCATGTGTTACATTTAAAAAAAAAAAAAAAAGGAAATTCCCATACCACACTATGTTAAAATGGAGTCATAGTCGAGAGTACATAGCAGTAATTTAAGGAAAAATACATTATAGGAATGATGTAATTATTCCAAACAAGTATTATAAACCCAGGAAATTCAGACTTAAGACTACATATTAAGGCATGAAAATGAACAGTGAGTGCACACAAACTAACTTAAATTTACCCTGTAGGTGATATTATTTATTAACTATATATTTATAATTTAGGCATCTTAGTGTTCAGTCTCAGAATAAATTAAACTGATTTTTAAATACTTTTTTCCTTTCCTCATGTTGTCACTTACAGGAGTGAAGGTTGCTTGGGTGCCCTAACTGTGCATTTCCATACCTTAAACTTATTTAGTTTTATTTTAATGTTAATTCTGAATTTTCTAGGTGTATAATACTTGTTTTTGCAATAGTTACACCATCTGGTGATGTATTTTACACTAAATTACTCTCAACCTTAACTCCCATCTATGTGCAGTTTTTGTCTGGGAAAGAATGCCTTCTCCAAACTTTATATTCATTATGATTAGGGCCCTACCAAAGTCATGGTCCATTTTTATAAATTTCACTGTCATAGCATTTTGAAAATCTTGAATTTCATGGTTTCAAATATTTAAATCTTAAATTTCACAGTATTGTAACAAAGCATGAATATGTATTTAAAAACAGCAAACTGTAAACATGTAAAAGCCTTTAAGTCAGCACTTCTCAAACTGGGGGTTCCAGCGCAATGGGGATTGCAAAGTTATTGGGAGGGGAGGGGTCGCAGTGTTGCCACCCTTATTTCTGCACTGCCTTCAGAGCTGCGCTGCCGGAGACCAGCTGTCCTGGCACCCAGCTCTGAAGGCAGCGTGCCGTCACCAGCAGCAGCGCAGAAATAAGGGTGGCAATACATCATATTGTGCCACCCTTACTTCTGCACTGCTGCTGGCGGCGGCACGCTGCCTTCAGAGCTGGGCACCTAGCCAGCAGCCACCGCTCTCCAGCCGCCCAGCACTGAAGGCAGTGCGGAAGTAAGGGTGGCAATACGGCAACCCCTCCCTACAACAGCCCTTCTGAGTCAGGATCCCCAGTTTGAGAAACTGTGTACTTCTGTATACTTTTATCCTATCGTGTAGTACAGGGTAAAAGTACACAAAGGACCAGATTTCACAGGGGAGACCAGATTTCATGGTCCAAGATGTGTTTTTCATGGCCATGATTTTGGTAGGGCCCTAATTATGACTGACCTATATTGACCTAATGGTACTCAACTCACAGGATAGCCCTAGAATTTCCTGAGTGCTGTCTTAAGCATTATAGGCCAAATCTTATATAAATGGCTTTTAAAGAAATAAAGAACGTAAAAAAATCGATCTACAAAAAGTGGCCCCACATTTATTTGTTTATTTGATTCAAAGCAGTTGGTCACAGAATTGCCATCATGGTTGTTGAAATAGCTACATGAATCCAACTACCAAGGATCTCTCTAATCCTGTTTCAAAATAGTATCGTTCAAAGCAAGTTTCTCTGTATTTCAAAACTGTATTTCAGAAGATTAAAAATAGAGCAACATGGTTAATCTATGAAAATAAGAAGTCATGACAGGGTTATGAAAAAATTGAAATGCAGAACATTTGCCAATTTAAGCAGGGAAAACAAAGATGAAATCTGAATATTTGATGCCATTACTGAATTAGAGCACAAAGCAATGACTTCAAGAAAAGGAAAAGATAATTTCAGAATATTAAAGGTGATGTGCATAGGATCTCTCTTAAACAGAAAGTACCATACACACTTAATCAAACTAATGTTTTTAAAGTAAAAAGGGTACCCTTTATTCCTTACACTATATCACTTGTTTGACCATCACATATTTACCAATAATTAAAGTTTTACAAAAGTTCTTTCACGCAGGTTTAACGTGGAGAAAGTTAATTCCTATTGGAAATGTACGATGTGTTTAAAAAGATATTTACTTTCTTGTTTCTGAATGGCTGCTGTTGGCTATGGAATGGTAAGTGTTTTACTAGATGTAGCTATTCAGAGCTGAGGATGATTAAATCTTTGAAAGCAAATCAGAACATACTTGGATTCCTGAGTCAAAATGATCCTAACTTTGCACACACGTGAGATTAGAATCAATGTCTTATCAACAGGAGTATTCTGAAAGTATAATTAAAAATTAAACCTCAGGAAATCTATCTTACCAGAGCCCTGCTAGCCAGAAACATCAAGAAAATTATTCATCTTGTGAAATTATTTACAACATTCCTTGTACTGGATTACATCTCCTGTAATCACATTTGGAGCAGTAGCAGATTTTATTATATTGATCTCATTATATATAGACCATGGACCTGATCTTGCAGTGAGCCATGTGTTTCTGCACCTGCATGGAGTCCCCCCCGACACTATTGGAATGGACAGGCACAGAAGGATGTGCATGTGGAGAAGCCCATGCTATTAAAAACCATAGCACATTTATACCACCTAGAAATTGAAGTACTTGATATGCTTTAACTAGTGTTTCTTTCCAATTTTTTTCAGTGATGAAAACACCCACTACCCCTTCAGTCATGTTGTTTCCTCTACATTATAGAATATGTTCTCAAAAGAATCTTAGCACAATTGTGCTAAATGATGGTTAAATTCAGGGTTCTTAGATTCAAAGACAAACCTGCCAAAGATACTGAAAAACAGAATTCCTTACTTGATTGTACTTAATTTGATCTTTTTAAATCACACTTGTTCTAATTTATAAAATGAGAAGTGAAGTGTAATTATTATGACAGTGTCCACAGGAAGAAATTCTTGCTTGCTTTGTGATGAAAATTTAAAAAAATGCAGGGGGAAAAAGATTGCAGTTAGACTGTTTAATCTGAGCAGAATCATCAAATGGAAATAACTAAACATTTAACATGTGCCCTTAACACTACCTTCTAATCAAATGTCTAAAGTGACAAACTTTAAGATTCATCCAACAGATTTTATTCCTTAAAGAAACAAGGCCCTGATCCTGCAAGACTTACGCATAAAGTCACTGTTGACTTTAGTGGGTATTTACACCTTTTCCTATGTGTAGTATACAGGAGAAAAGAAAATTATAATCAATTTGTAGAGCAGATACCAGCAGAACTGGTCTTAAAACAGCATATAGAAATAAAGGGGAGTTCAGTAATTCAGTTAGGTAAGATCACATTCAAGTACTATTGGTGCTACAATTTGACTAATTTTAATATGGCAGATGTTATCTGAATTCTGTATATCAATTAAAGAATAGCCACTGGACTGGGAGCAAACAGACAACCACCACTACTGATGGTTCCACAGCAGCAAGTAACCAAGTTTTCCATGCATGGGAACAAAGCTAATAAAGCCGGTGCAAAAACTAGGATATTAGTCATGTGAATTGCAAGTTCTATGAAGAGTACAAATAAAAATATAGCCATAAATGAAAGGCGTAAATGTTTGAAGGACCATTTTATTTTCAAGTTTCTAAAGGGATATAAAACATTTGCAAGTTAAAAAAAATTAAGGCAGCCGATGTGATCCTTTTTTAAAAGGTAACCAACCCTTGGAGTTTGCATACAGTACATATAAAAAATTTTTTTGTCCACTATTCAACTGCAGCCTCTGAATCTTTACTGAAATTCCCTGGCATTTTAACAAAAGCTTGTTATGTTAAAATGTATGTCGTTAGTGTTAGATTTTACCATTTTGTTATTTTTAATCAGCTAACCTGACCTTAATGAACAACTTGATTATCAAAAAAACCAAAACAAATCAGTGAATACCACTGTTACTAACAGGGAAGAAAAGAGGAATTAATATCTGATTCTAGCAAAGACTTGCACTAATCTGAAAAATATTTCATTTTTTATTCTGGTTTCTACCACAAATTTAGAAACATTCTACTCACATGAGTACAGCAATCAGGTTTTAGCCTTTACTACTTTTTCCAAGAACTCTTCTACTTTTTAAATATTTTTTGCAACTGTCAAATTTAATTTGTATTTATTTAATCTACTAAAGAGTAAAGTAAATCTGACCAATGCTGAAGTTTGCTTATAATAACCATAACAATGGTATTGTGAAATAATAGCCTTTTACCAACTAAAATTTTGCACCATAGCTGATATCAGTAGTGAAACACACACAAAGCATGACTTTACTCTTTTGTCCTCCATAAATCCACAGTTAATAAATTGCAGAAGCATGCTTCAAAAATTTCTAGTGCTATAGTGGCCCGTTGCTTGACTAGCTAAAAACCTATTCTGTTTAAACTGTGTATGCTACTCTGAAATGATCATAAATTCTAAAATGATAATACAGATAAAGGGAGGCTATAAAGTTAGGTCTCAAATTCATCATGATACTATTTTCTAACAAAAGGAGAATTAGTTTTATTAGGAAAAAGTTTAATATATCTAAACCCTTTTGCATATATGGGAGAGCAGGGTCTGCTAGCAGATTAAAGGGACACTATAAATCTGTTTGGGCCACAAAATTGCTCTCTCAATAGAACAATCACATACACCTTCACTAGAAGATAGTTTGATACTAGTCAATGTATTTTAATGATGAAAATGCTCACAGTTAATAAGTCAAAATAAAATTTAGTAATTTACAGGAAATATGGCTGAGTCCCAGAGATCTCTTCCACGTCCTTGCATAGCTCAATCCCTAGTTCTAGCAGACTGGTTTTCCTTAATGGAAATCCAGTGGTTTTCCTAATTTTCCTTGCTGTGCCACCATTGGTTGGACCCTTACCTATGGTGTATTTCTCTCACTCCATTAGCTTTTAGAAATCACAGAGGAGAGAAAAGGCAGAAAACACTTCTGCATTAACTTAGTGACAATGGACAGTATACATTAAGCTCCTTTCTTCTCAGGGCATATTGAGTAAAGTAGTAGATACAACTTGACTCCACCTTCATTTGGGTAGGCCTCACCCTAATTTTACATGAAGCTTTAACTGCTCCAAGGGGGGAGGGTGGTGGATCGGGGAAGGCTATATTATATCAGGAGGAACATGGCATGTTTCACCTTTCCTTTAAATACTGCCGCCCAGCCTTCTTGTGAAGTGATTAAAATATGGCTCTGCTCTGAAATGTGACTATATAAATGGCACATTCTTAACAGATCTGCTCACTGTATTTATTCAGAGTCATATCTGCTGACGTTAGTGTCAATAAGATGGCTTTTTGCTTTGCTTTATTACTGCTCTATTCTCCGGACTGAGAGCAAACAGGTTAGGGGAATGCTCTGGAGTCCATTCTTTTCTGTAAATCAGCAGATTTGTTTAACCGGTGTAACTAGTAACAACTGAAGTGTCAGAGAGGGCCTAATTTGGCTTGCAGAATCTTTATTACTGATGGTAATTCATGAGAAAAGAAGAACCCTGCTCGACGTACGTATCTCTGGTTGAATTTTTGTAAGGCTGACAGTTTATATTTTTTATTTGTAAAAGGAACATATTTTACATGTAGGTCACTGAGAAACAACATACAGGAAAGCTCACAATGCCATTTTTACAGTCACCTTTGAGAACAGAACAATATAATGGGATTTTATTTTGAATTTTTAATGTCTCTATATACACTTACACACAATTGTTACAACTTAAAGATTAAAACAATATTTATTTTAGCTATTAAATGATGACTGGATTGCTAAAGATGCCGACATTGTTATTATTTACTATTTGTAATACAAAAGCACCTAGAAATCCCAACCAAGAATGGGGCCCCCATGCACTAGGTACTGTACAAACTTGCAGTAAGAGACAATACTTACCCTGAAGGGCTTACAGTCTGAACACACAAGGCAAACATAGGGTGGGAGAAATAAAATAATATCTCTATTTTACAGATGGGGAACTGAAGCACACAGAGATGAAATGATGTGCCCAAATTCACATTGTAAGTTAGTGGTAGACAGCCAGGAATTGAATCCAGGTCTCCTGAGTCCCTGCCCAGAGTCTTAATCCAAGACCAATCTATCTTTCTGGTGGATTCTAACATTCTCTGAATACTAGCATCTCTATAGTGCTGTATGATGAGGCTATATGGAATTTATAAATCACATTTAAGATATATAGTTTAGACCTTGAGCATTTTGATAGATTCTGACCATCAAAAGAAAAAAGAATGTTCACATTTGAAGTGTAATGTGGCAAAAGGAAAAAATTAAGTAAGGTAATTCAGTTTTAAACAATGCACATATTTTACTCTAAGCAACAAAGGTGAAAGTTCACAGTGTGGGAAACATTTCTTGCCACGAAATATTTGAAGTAAAGGGACAGATTATGCTATCAGTTACACCAGTTACAAAATGACTCCACTTACTTCAAAATTATTACTCTGTATTAACACTAGTATAAGTTTAAAGAGGAATTCGGTTCAAGGATTTTATTTAAAAATGAGCATCCCTGAGCCTCCTACACACAGCAACCATCTTGTTGAAAAATAACATTTGTGAAACATTGGATGGATGATTGGACATTCAGTTCAGATTATTAGCCAGTATTAATTAGAATGTTCATGTTTAACAATTAAATGTTACGATATAGTATTAAAAACAAGGGAAACTGGTTTAAATCTTAGATTAAGCTACTCTACAACCAATATCACAAATGTTTGTGTGTTTAGGAAAATGGCCACCACTAGCAGTGGACTTAATTACCCATTGAAATAAATGACAAATTTTATAAAATTTGTAGTCAGAAAGGGTTCTTGCCACGCTAAATTTCAACAACCTATGCCTAACAGAACGAATGCAGTCCTGTTCCCCCCCTCCTCCAAAATTGTTATTAAAATTGGTTCTGTTTTAGATTTGGGACTATGGGGAAAGGTGGTGACAGACAAGACTTTTTTTTTTTTTTTTTTAAGACGAGCTAGAAAAAGTTGTTTTAGCATTAGAAGCATTTTTTCATTCTGTGTTGGACACAGATCTAATGTTGGATGATGATTCCAAGCTTTCTCTCTCTCTGGTTGAGAATGGTTCTATGTCTGGATCTCGAGACACAGGAGTATTGCAGTGGTATTGGATAACTAAACCCAAGGAAAACTGCCAGATTCCAGAATGGATGATTGAGCATTGCCCACAGTCTCATGAAATGAGATAGCGTGAAGATAAAGGAATAGAACGATGCAAATATTTTAAGACAGTTTTTCAGAGTTATACTGTGTTATACCGTGCTATACTGTTTCTGAAAAACAATGTGCTTGAACTTTTAGGCTAAAAATGTAGGAATCACCTTCCAGTTATCAGCTGTAGGAACACTTTAGTGTCCTGATCTTTGATGTACACAATATAAGGAGCTATGCTGAAGAGCAGGACAGCCAGTACCAATGGCAGCTGGGCAAGTCTTTTGTTTGATCCTACAGGCAGTGTATAAAAAAAAAGTTACATTTCAAACTTATTAGAAACTAACCAGGAACAAGAATGCCAGAAAGAATTCAAAGAACTGTTGAGGAAGGCTGAAGTACATCCAAAAGAACAGTAATGATGAATAGGATGTAACGTTCTTATGAAAGTGGTCACCAACCATGGTCAAGAGAGGAATGGCTGTACAAGAAATGGGGAGACAGATGTTGGCAGCTGATATGTTTGCGATGCCCACCTCCCAGTACTTCAGAAGCTCAAATCCCTTTAGTTTTGGAAGTTAATTCTTGGCCTTGTCCCAGAAACCTAAACACACGAATGGGAAGTTTATTCCTACTGTAACCTCGTTTCTAGTTTATTTGAAAAATAACTGATCATGCACCAATAATAATGCAGGTGCCCCACATATGGCAGGGGTTGGACTATATTACGTGTGCCAATACTTTAGCAAGGGCCCAAAGATGAAAAATATGACTTTGGTTGCTTGTAGCCTTCTTTCTTTCACAGTACTTGGGGTGGATGTGAGGGGTTTCTAAAATCTAATGTTAATATCTAGCAGTGACCAATTAGGTAAGCATATGCACTTCTGCCAATTTAAAAAAGGCCTGCTATTCATAAGTGCCAAGTGGTATATTAACCACTTATCAACAAAAATTTACTATAAAAGATGGCCTCTACAATGGCAAAATCAGGGAGTGAAGTTACTTACCCCATTATAACTGGAGTTCTTAGAAATGTGTGGTCCCTATCTGTATTCCACTATGGATATGCATGCTCTCCATGTGCCTGAAACCAGAGAATTCTTGCAAGCAATGTCAGTTGGTCTGGGCCTGCACCCCTGCTTCACACTGAAGGCATAAGGGGCAGGGTGGACCGACCACCTCTCCAGTTCTTCCTCTACCATGAATCTTGCCATGATCTGAAATAGAGGGGAAGGAGGGCTGGTAATGGAGTACAGATGGGTCCCACAAATCTTTAAGAACTGCAGTTACAATAAAGTAATTTCCCCTCTTTCCTTCGAATGCTGGTCCCTTTGTGTTTTCCACTGGAAGTGACTGACAAGCAGTACTCAGAGAGGAGGAGGAAGCGAGGATGCAGGTGGTAAAACCACTTTCCCAAAGGATGAGTCAGAGGAGTCTTGGACCAAGATGTAACATTTTGTGAATGTATGGCTGGAACTTCATGTAGCTGCCCTGCAAATATTAAGGGGGCACCTCTTGAAGTGATGCTACTGAGGTTGCTTGTGCCCTTTGAGCCCTTCCACCATGTGGGGGAGGAAGCTGTGCCAACTGATAGAGTAGGATACAGCCAGAGATCCACTTTAGATTCTCAGAGGATAAATCTTTTCCTTGTACTTGTTCTGCTTTGGCAATGAACAGTCCAGGTGACTTTCCGAGCAATTTCATTCTCTGCAGGTAAAATGACAAGGCTTGTCTCATGTCAAGGGAATGAAGTCTCCTCTCCTCATTAGAAGCAAGAGGCTTCAGGAAAAACAAAGGTAAGTGAATTGACTGGTTTATGTGAAATTCTTATTCTTTTAGGATTTTGGGTGTAGTCAGAGAGAATTTGTTCGTATGGAACATGGTGTATGGTGAATCGGTCAAGGTGAACTTGCGGGTAGAGGCATAAGTTCAGCTATCCTTTTGGCAGAGGGGGTGACAATTAGGAAGACTACTTTCATTGACAGATGAGACCCAGAACACTTAGCTAGTGTTTCAAAGGGTGGCTTAGTGAGTGCTGAAAGTACTTAGATCCCATTGAGGGGTGAGTTACTTTATTGGTGGAATAAAGGTTCTGCTCAGACCCTTCAAGAAGCTGGCTTTTACTAGGAGAGTAAAGATTAAGTGATGATCTGTTGGCACGTGAACACACAGCGAACTAAGGGAAAGGCCTGTCACCTTGAGAGTGAGAAGATAGTCCAAAAAAGCAGGAATATCCATTATCACAGGACATATGTGGCTTTGTTGGGCCCAGACAAGGAATCATTTCCACTTGGCTAGGTAACATTTCTTGGTGGAGTCCTTTCTGTTATTATTAAGAATGGTTTTCACAGCTTCGGAGCCTGAACGTTTCTAGGCTTGATGCCTATCCAAATACCAAACTGAGAGATAAAGGGCACCCGTGTTGGGTTGTCTGACCATGTCCTCCTTCTGGGTCAAGAGATCTTGAAGGTCTGAATACTAATAGGTGGACAGGATGACACTAATAGGAGAGTTGAAAACCAGAACTGGCTTGGCCATTTGGGGATAATGAGAATGACTCATGCCCTATCCTGTCAAATCTTCCATAGAACCCAAGGTAGTGGCAGGATTGAAGGGAAGGCACAGTTGAAGTGATGTCTCCAAAGCAGTAGGAAAGCATCACCTCTGGAATACTGTCTTGAGTCCCCCTGGAGCAGTATATGTTGCAATTCCTGTTTTCCTGGGAGGCAAACTGAGTGAAGATGCTGTTTACCACTGAATCGTGTAACTCCATTTGTGATCGATGACAAAATGTCTGCTGAGACTGTCTGCCAGTGAATTGTGGGTGCCCAGAAAGTATGTTGCTGATGGGGTGATGTAGTTCCAGATACACCAGTTGTGTAAACTGACTGCTTCTGTACACAGAGGAATGGATCTCGCCTCTCCCTGCATGTTTATATAGAAAACGGTTGTTATGTTTGTGACAGATGACACAATATCCTGGACAAACCATACGGAATTAAGTTAAACCTTCTTGAATTAAGTTTAAGTATTTTAGGAGTTCATTGTATTAAAATGCAAATGTTTATGTACTATTGAGGGATTTACGTATTTCTGTGGTGGAAGGAGGTGGTGGTGGAGGGGGGAGGCAAATTCGCTCTGCTTGTAACACCTTCAGAAAGCTATGATCACTTGGAGAGAGGATCACAGATGCTGGTTCACACTGAATTCTCAAGGGATCAACAGACGAAGAAAGGATTTTTGGTTAAATAGCCTGACTTAAAACTGACTCACCACCACCTTTCTGATCCAGCAAATGGACAGGACCTCTGGTCATTCCCTGATTCCGTAGGGAATGGCTGGAAGGTCTCTGGCCTACTGATGCCCCAAAACTTGGGGGCTGCTTCTGAGCTGAAGCTGTGATGAACTTGTGAGCACAGGAAAAACCCCTGTGTGGTTTTGGAAGGAATAAGCACAACCAGAGCCCTTGGTGGAGTGAGAGGGTGATCTCTGGTACTCTTATTGGCATGCGTGTATGTTTTTAAAAAATTATTTTAATATGTTTTCTCCAATGCTTTTAACTTCAGAATAAATGAATGTGCATAGAAAGAACTGTGTGATAATTTAACTATGGCAATTAACTACACTGCGTACCATCTCTGAGGAGAGAAGCGAAGCAGTCCTGCTTATGAAGTGTCTTTGCTGGGGAGGTCACAATATAGTCAGGGAACTGTTCAGCCTGGACATACCCCCAACAGAATGAAGAGAGAGACGTGTCTCCACCCAAGAGAGCCAACAGCTGGGGAGCCAGAAGCCTAGAGTGGACGAACTTGCTGGACCATAGAGGGGGAATATAGGTGCAGCTGCCCTCAATTGTGACAACGTTGCCTGGAGTAATCCGGCTGGATCATAAGGTCTCAACTTTTGTTTTTGCTGGTGGATGCCAGTGGGTGGAGACATCAGGTGAGAGGCAAGGCAAGGGCGGGGGGAGGACACGATCGGTCATGTGTGTCCTCTGCCTAGTGGACACCCCCCATCCTGCCCGTGGCTGCCATGCTCTCCCCACCCCACGTTACCTGTGGGGGGGGGGGGGGGCTCTATTTCTCCAGCTGCGCCTCCCTCCTGCCCCCTGGCACGTTTGGCTGCTCTCCCTGGCAGCCCGCCTGGGCAGGGAGCCACTTCCAACACCAGGTGAAGACAGCCCCTGCTCTGCGGCATGGCAGCTGCCTGCAAAAGAGCCTGGCGGGGGAGGAGGCTTCTGCTCCCTGCCGGGGTTGGCTGCTGGGGACGGGCTGAGTGAGCCGGGAATGTGCCAGGAGGCGAGGGGGAACAGTCTGTGTTAGCATGCTTAAGTACAAGCCAAGCAACAAATATGGGGGAAGGGCATGTGACCCTGTGACACCCCCTCCTCCCCCCAACATGTCACCCCTGTCCTCCTGAGGCAACTTATCCCTAACATCCAGAAACTCAGAGTAATTCAGAAATCACATTTGATGGAAAGGGCTTGATAGTTTGAGATTCTAAACTGAAGGGTGGTAGATGTAATCACCTTCCTCCCTACAAGGTCTAGATGCTTGGCCTCCTTATCTGTAGGCTGGCCCCTGGATGATGTTGTTTGGATCTTTCCATGGCTCCTATGTGCCTTCTGATCATGCCCATGAAGCTTAGGAGGGGCCTAAGTCCTTGTGGCTTGGGCATGAAGACTCACCAAACTTGGATGAGTCACAGAGGGATCTCACCTCTTAGGTGGCCTGGGAGGGGATGTGCTCTTTCCACTTTGCAGCCTGACAGAGTACTAAAGGGCTCCTTCATGACACTGGCTGCTGTCATGGGGACGTCACTACAGCCTTGCTCTCAATGGGCCTCACGGTGCATTCCATAAGGTGCTTCTGAAGTTGGAGTTTTTGCTGAAGCTGTTGCATTCAGCTGGGAAAAGAGCAGCAGATACTCACTTAGCTGAAATATGAGCTTCTGTGAGGCAGAAGAGGAAGCGCTGGCTGTCATCTCTGATAAAAAAGGAGCTGAGGCAGGACACAGTTTTTGAAACCCTATACCTTGAAAATAATCTAAGTACCACACCAGGAGACAAGGAGGATTTCCCGGGGTGGGTATTCTTACACTAACTGGGGAACAAAACACTAACAAAAAACAGTTACTAACCTTTTGTAACTGTTGTTCTTCGAGATGTTACTCATGTCCATTCTACGTTAGGTGTGTGCACTCCATGTGCACCGGTGCCAGAGATTTTTCCCTCAGTGGTAACTGTAGGGCCAGCCCTAGCACCCTCTGGGATTGCATGCGCGTATGTACCAGAATAAGGGGTGCCACTGGCCCTTCCACCTCAGTTCCTTCTTGCTGGAAACAGAGGGGTAGGAGAGTGAGTCATGGAATAGACATGAGCAACACATCTTGACGAACAACAGTTATGAAAGATTATAACCGTTTCTGATTCTTTGATTGCTCGCTCATGTCCATTCCATGTTAGGTGATTCACTGGGAATCCTTTCATTCTGTCTGCCACAGCAATGAAAGTTTGTGTAGACTTAGCGAAGGGCTTTGTTCTTTTGATGTAGAAGCCCAGGGCTCATCTAACATCTTAAGTATGCAACTGCCTCTCCTCAGTGGTGCTGTGAGACTTTGGAAAGACGACAGGCAGAAAAATGTCCTGGTTGATGTGGAACTGCGATACCACCTTGGGAAGAAAAGCCAGGTGAGGACTCAGTTGGACCTTATCGTTGTAGAATATGTGTAAGGGGGTTCTGACATCAATGCCTTAATTTCAGAGACCCTTCTGGCCAAGGTAATTGCCACAAGGAAGGTGACTTTCCATGGGAGTAGCAGTAGTAGAGAGCAGGATGCCATAGGCTCAAAGGGGGGGTCCCAGGAGTCGACAGTACTAGGTTCAGATCCTATGGGTCAATTAGTTTGCAGAGCTGTGGGTAAAACCTTTCTAAACCCTTGAGGAATCTGTCATCTCATGGGAGAAAACTGATCTGCCTTGGATTGAAGGATGGAAGGCAGAGATGGCTGCTAAATACACCTTGATCGACGACTGCACCAAACCTTGATGCTTTATGTGGAGGAGATAATCCAAAATGGATTGCAGAGAAGACTGAGTCGGAGAGAGATTCAACTCAGTTGCCCAACAGGTGAAGCGCCTCCATTTTGCCAGGTAGGTAGCCCTGATGGAGGGCTTTTTGCTACCTAGCAAGACTTGTTGGACCTGCTTGGTGCAGGCCTGCCCCGCAGGGTTTAGCCTTGCAGCAGCTACGCGGTCAGATGCAGGGATGCCAGGTTTGGATGGAGCAGCCGACAGTGATCTTATGAGATCAGGTCTGGGCGGTGAGGCAGCAGTTGAGGGGCTGCCACCGCTAAGTCCAGTAGCATGCTGAACCAGTGTTGGCGAGGCCATGCTGGAACTATCATAGTCCTCAGTGTGGTCAATATTGACAATGGGATCGTGAGAACCGTGTCCAAATGATATCTTCCTGGGGAGTAAACTGACACCAGTCATGTCTGAAGGGGCCTGAGGCATAGCCTTGTGTATTGTATCACATAGGTACAGGCCATCATGTGTCCTAACAGCCTGAGGCACACCCATGCTGTGGTAAGGGTGTGAGCTGTGACATGAGCAATTAAAGTTTACCATAGTCTGGAACCTGGCCTCTGGTAGGAAGGTCTTGGCCTGGGTAGCATCAAGGACTGCCCCAATAAATTCTATCCTCTGCACCGGGATCAATGTAGATTTCTGTTCATTTATCAACAGACCTAGTGCCTGGCAGGTGGCTTGGACCATGGTGATGTTGTGCTGGACCTGTGCTCTTGAATTGCCCTTGATTAGCCAATTGTTGAGATATGGGTAGATCTGTATGCCCCTACCTCTGAGATGTGCTGCGACTACTGCCATGCACTGTGTGAACACCTCTGGCACTGTTGAATGACCAAAGGTGAGTGCTGTGAATTGGTAGTGGCTCCTGCTGACTATGAATCTCAGAAATCTTTTGTAGCCACGGAAGATATAAACATGGAAGTGTATGTCCTTTAAGTTGAGGAGGCATACCAGTTTCCTGGAGCCAGGGAGACCATGTGGAACCTCAACTTCTAGAGATGTTTGTTGAGGTGATGCAGGTCCAGGATGGGTCCTAAGCCCCCTAGGCCTTCAGAATTAGAAAGTAATGGCAGCAGAGTCCTTTCCCTCTCAAGTTTTGGGGAACTTCCACTACGGCTCCCGCCCGTAGGAGGGTTTGTATCTCCTGTACGAGAAGTTCTCGTGAGAAGGGTCCCTGAAGAGGGACAGGGATGGGGATAGAAACAAACTGGAGGGTATATCCCACTGCTACAGTGCTATCGCGGACCAATCAGGGAGGAAGGGTGAAAGGCTGGTCCAAAAATAAAAGAGGGGATGGACCCTGTACAGTCTGATAGACAGACCTTTTGAAGATACAACCTATTTCTGCCTGGGTAGCGGGTTAAGCCTGACTGGGACGATGCAGTGAGAAGATGGCCCTGGAGGTGCCTGTGACCTCTATCCTTTCTCTTGAACGGCTCATGTCTGGAGTGACTCAAAAACCTTGGAGGTTATTGAGGACTAAAGTGTTTCCTTAAGGCCGAGTGTGTATAGAGGCCCAAGGAGTGCAGGGTGGCCCTAGAATCTTTCAGCCTGTGCAATCTAGTGTCCATCTGTTCTGAGAACAGTGCTGTGCTCTCGAAGGGGAGGTCTTGAATCGACTACTGGACCTTGTGAGAAAGGGCTGAAGACGGCAGCCCCGAGGACCATCTCATGGAAATGGCCGATGCCATTATCCTGGTTGCTGAATCAGCCGCAACTAATGCTGCCTGAAGGGAAACTCTGGCTACTGTCTTGCCCTCCTTTGGTACAGCTGTGAATTCCTGCCTCGACTCCTGAGGCAGGGAGTCTTTAAACTTGGCCAACGAGTCCCATATATTGAAATTGTATCTCCCCAGCAAGACTTGCTGATTGGAGATATGCAGCTGGAGACTGGCAGTTGAATAAACATTTCTGCCAAATAAGTCAAGTCTCTGGGCATCTTTATTTTTCAGTGGAACTGGACTGCTCCTGTCTGTCCCTGAGACCACCAAAGACCCTGGGAGAGAGTGGGAACACATGTACTTGAATCCTTTGGCTGGAACATAGTACTTTTATTCCGCCCACTTAAGAGTTGGGGAGCCGAGGAGATGGGGGTCTGCCACAACACCTTAACCAATTTCAAGACTCCATCGTAGCCAGGTAGGGCCACCCAAGAGAGTGCCATTGGTGCCAGGATATCAAATAAGGCATCCATGGGCTCCTTTAGCTCTTCTGTCTCCAGGCCCAGGCAATGTGCTTGAGCAGCTCTTGATGAACTCTAGAGTGATCTTAGGGCACAGGGTTTGTATGGCCCCAACCACCTCGTCTGAGGAGGATGAGTATGATGTTAGTATGGGCGGGAAGGGGATGGTTCTTCTGCCTTTGTAGGGGTAGCTTCCTCTGGGGCTAATGCTGGCATCTCGGTACCATGGTCCAAGCTCGAATCAGATTCCTGTGCTGGACATGACACAGTTGTGGTTTGCCTCTCTGATGTCATAGAGAATGACGAATGGGAACCTGGTGCTGAAGGGAACCCCCAAGGATTCCAATATTGCCAGGGCATGGGCCATTGCCCTGGGTGACCAGGTGCCTGCTGCAGGGCCTGCAGGATAGGCTGGCATACACACAGGGTGTCCATGCCTCCTGGGCAGAGCTATGTCCTTGCCCTCTGACTCCAAGGAAAATTCTTCCCTCGGGGATCATGGTGGTGCCGCTTCTGCCTCCTCTTCCTGACTATACTGAGGGGCATGATGCCTGGGTTCTGGAGAACGATGCCGGGGTTCTGGAGACCAGGACCAAGCATCCAGAGAGTTGTGCCGCATGTCCGAGGATCGGTACTGGTGGTCTGGGGACTGTTGTCAGGACGGTAGGGACTGCTGACGAAGAGTCGGCGACAGGCAGCGTGGAGCCGGGGATCAGTGCCCTGGAGTTGGTGATTCCTGAAGGGGTACCATAGCCGAATTGCTTCTAGACGAGCCCACAATTGCCAAAGCTGCAACTGGGTCCCTGAGTTGATCTCTCCTGCCTTAGTAAGGAGGGGGGTCATGAGGTGTAGGCGGCACCGATAAAAAAATTTTGGCCTCCTGAAATGCCTCCAGCGTGGAGGGAACCCTTAAGTGCCAGGTACCCGACCGCTCCGAGGAGTCAGTGATGGATCCCAGGTTGGGCTTGGAGCTCTGAGGGGCAAAGCTGTTGTGGACTTCAGTTCTGGGGAAGACAAACAGCCCAGCATGGGTCTCAACTCGTCCCCCACTCCTTTTTTTGTCCCTCTTGGCCGCCAAGGAATGCTGCATCAAGGTATACTGTTTTCTTTGTTTCTTCTTTGCCAACGGCAGTGGGGAGTGTGGCCAGGAAAAGCACGGTGCTGGAGGGGTGCTTCGGATGAATGCCGATGTGCTTGGTGCTGAATCCGAGCGGCCTGGCTCAGAGACCAGTCTAAGAGCCGCATCCATTAGCAGGGCTTTTAGTTTATCTGTGTCTGTCTTTATGTGTGATCTGAATCCCCTGCAGATTCGACACTCATCATGGATGTGAGTTTCCCCGAGATACTTCAAACAGCTCAAACAGGGATCATTCGCAGGCATCAGCTTATTGCAAGTTGTGCAAGGTTTGAAGCCTGTGGATCGGGGCATGCCCTCTCCCTGGGACAACATCCCTGAAAGGACTAAACTTTAAATCTAACTAACTAACTATAACTACACTTATTCCTAATGTTAAACTATATACACTAAATTACAAGAAAAAATATACTGGTTTGGACAGATTACCATGCCAGGAAGACATTCTAGCAACTGTCACAGGTGGTAAGGAGGAATTGGGGGAGGGGGAGAACAGGCGGCACCCCTTATACTGGTGCATATACGTGCGACCCCAGAAGGCACTAGAGCTGTCCCTACAGATACCAATGAGGGAAAAATCTCTGGTACGGGTGCACGGGGCACGCACACGCCTAACATGGAATGGTTATGAGCAAGCACTCAAAGAACAAAAGATTAATAGTATACAACTGTGAACTTTTCCAAGAGGAGGAGAAAGGATCAGCTTTGGACACTGGAAGATTCTGACTCAGGCCATGTGGCGGGAAGAAGGAACTGAAAAGATGATTGGTCTACTGCTTACACTCTTGGTGTGGAGCGTGAGAACAGGGGCACAAGTGCAGACCAACGGATACTGCTTGCAATAACGTTATGGCCCCAACCACACAGTAGAGCGCATGCATGCCCGCAGTGGAATACACATAGGGACTGGCACTCAAAGAAGAACCTGTAAGTCACCATCAGTGCAGTTCCATAAGGGCTGCTTAGTGCAGACAGAATTCTGGCATTAGGTGACATGACCTGAGTCCTATCTATCTTACATTGCTTACTTCATTGCTATCGCTGGTGGAGCTGAGGGTGAACTAGGGGTCTTAACTTTCCTAGTGTGACAGGGAGAAGAAAAACTTTTAGCCGAAGTAGAAACCAATTGAATAAAACTACCATTCTAATCTGCCATAGCTTTTATAAGACAGTAGGTTGACACCTGAAGAAGTGAAATAATAGATGTTTGCAAATTTGGTTCACATCATATATTTAAAAGAAAGGAAGCATCCCTTTGAGGTAGCTTCCAGTGAATTTATTTCTGTAGAACAGAAGAAAAATTATTCCTGCATGGAAGCTTATAGGTATACTGGACGAGAGAAAATATTTTTAAAATTCCACAAGATATTGGAGGAAGGGAGTTACAATGGACTTTTTATTGTCATTCTGGTTTTAAAAAATAAAAGACTGAAAAGAAATGGCACCTTATTGTTAAATAGATATGTACCTTGTAAATTCCACGTTTTATATATTTTTTAAAAAATTTACTACTTTTTCCTTCTAGTTAGCACTGCAGAGCTAATAGCTTTAGAAAAATTAAATGGCTTCTACTTCAGATTATGAAACTTTATAATATTTTTAAACTAAGCACCAATTGAAGAATTTTTGTTGGCTGTGATGCCTGAGCAAGAAAGGACACAGCTTGACATGGATGAGTACTAGGATGAGTATTTGCAGGACGTGTGTTTGAAAACACTCTTCCCCACTGTTTTACATGTAAGGTAAAGTCACTGAGGCTCACCGAAGATAGAACCCAATAAGGTAATTTGTGGGCAACATTTATAAATGCATTTTAAAGACCAGTTAAATAAACAAACTGATACAAAGACATTAGTGTGATAATTCTTGACACTTCTATAGCTGTTTCTATCCAAGGATCTCAAAATAAAAATACTAATGCCTTGCAAAATCCCTGCCAGGCAGGTAATCACTGTTTTATAGGTAAGGAAACTGAGCATGAGCGGTTTGGAGCCAATTTTCAAAAGTGACCCCCAATTGAGTGCTTCTGTTTTCGGGTGCTCAACTTTGTAACACCCAGAACCTGACTGTTAGAGGCACTAGACACCCACAACTCCTATGTTCATAAGGCAGTCTGTGTTTAAACCTGAGCACTCAAAAATGGAGGCTACCAAAATTAGAGATCACTTTTAAAAGTTTGGTCCATAAGTGACATGCATCAGCACACACGGGAATTCGGTGGCATTGTCAGAAACAGTATTCAGGTCTGATTGCCAGTTCTATGCTTTAACCAGAAGATGGATTCTTTAAGTCCCAGCAATTAAATTATTTGAGGTGGTTACTCCTTCCAGAGCTGAACTTCCACTTTCACTGAAGTAATAAATTGTAAACTTTTTTTTTTTTTTTTGGAGTATAGAATCTCAAATATAATTGTAGGCCTAACAATGAAAAAACAATTCTTGATACTCTCTGACATCTTTCCATATCTGACAACAACCTCATCACAGGGGAAAGATAATAGAGTCTCTCTCAGTCATGTTGCATTAAGTTTTTTTTTCCAGTTATTCCTCATTTTGATTTCCTACATTGAAAACAAAAGGCCAAAAAGAGTCCACTTACAAGCTCTAGGTCTTGAAGACCTTCGATACTTTAAAGCAGTGCCAACACTAAAACTAAGTTAGTGCGCTGAGGTATTTAAAAAAAAAAGGGGGGAGGGGTTTCCTCAACTAAGAAGGTCAATTACCTTGCCAGGGTAAGGGACTTATAACTAGCATCTTTTATGAAGCATGTTGTTTCTGTACAAAGAAAACTAGGGGCTGAACAGTAGACATCTCAAAAAATTTTTTTTTAAATTCATCCTATTTATCTTTTAATATCTTCTGGGTATTCAACTTTGCTCCATGATTTTCAATTATTTTGTTTTGCTCTTCCCTTACAATTGTGATACAAAATATAAATTCTATTTCAGTTAATAGGAAAGAATACTTCATGAAAACGTGAAAGGCAATTATTGGTGCACTTTATAGCAATTTTTTTTATTTTTGTGGGCAGTCTGGATTCTAAAATCTGTTCTTAAGATCATCTACAGGTCATAGTAGTACACATTTTCCCTCTGTGGGATGATAGTTTAATGTCTACTCTTGCTCTGATTTAAATAACGGGGGTAAGGTGGATTAAAAAAAGCACTATAAAACTGATTGTAAAATCATGAATGATATATGAAACTTAATTTTTTTAAACATGCTAAACTGATGAAATTGGAACCTCAAGTCTTCTTTCATATTTTTTATTTATAATTAGCAAGCTGTACATGGGACAACAATGAAGTATTATATTCAGGTCAGGTAATAGTCTATATGCAGCTCTACTGGATAAGTAACTTCAGCTCAGAATGCCCAAACAAAATATATTAACTATAATTAACTCTAAGTCATTATTTCACACTGTCAAGGTTCCTGTGTACCCTGTGGCAAAGCCTCCAGATTTTGCAGCAAGCTAATGGAAATTCTGTGACAGCTTCGGAAAAAATGGAAAATCAAGGTTTTTAATTACACATTAAAGTTAATATTAATCAGTACACTAACCCTTGTGTGATTTATTTTGATATTGAATTCAATTTTTATGTTATCCTCACATTTTCAGTGTGCTGCACTTTTTGCTGTGAATAATCATAGAGAAGTAGGACTGGAAGGGACCTTGACAGGTCATATAGTCCATTCCCTTGCACCGAGGCAGAACTAAGTATTATCTAGAACATCCCTGTCAGGCGTTTGTCTAATCTGTTCTTTAAAACCTCCAATGACAAAGGTTCCACAGCCTCCTTGGTAATTTGTTTCAGCGCTTAACTACCCTTACAGTTAGGACGTTTTTCCTAATGTCCAACCTAAATCTCCCTTGCTGCAATTTAAGCCCATTACTTCTTGTCCTGTCCTCAGTGGATAAGGAGAACAATTTATCCCTTCCTCTTTATAATAACCTTTCATGTACAAAGATTATGTCTCTCCCCCCAACCCCGGTCTTCTCTCCTCTGGACTAAAAAAGCCCAGTTTCTTTCAATCTTTCCTCATACACAGGTCACGTTTTCTAGATCTTTAATCAGTTTTGTTGCTCCCTGGACTTTCTCCAATTAATCACCTTTCCCAAAGGGTAGTGTCCAGAACTGTCACAGTTCAGGCATTATAGTGCTGAATAGAATGGATTAATTACTTGTGTCTTGCTGACAACAATCCCGCTAATATATCCCAGAATGATGCATCATAGAACTAGCTATATCATAGAAATTTTCCAGCGAGGGAAAGCCAATGGTGCCAGCACCTGGTTAGGGGATGATTGGGCTTTTGGCACGTGCAGAAACAATTTGAGATTGAAGGATACACACTAGCTGATGTTCTAAACTGTTGTCTTTACGTTCTAACTTTAACATGCCAATGAGATAAATGGGGCAGGTCACACCTTGCATGGCTATTGTTTCAGGATGTCTGCAAACTCTGGCAGACAGAACTATATTGGTTACACTATGTTTATATTTCTGAGGTGGCCTTTGCAACCATGGAGGCTAGAAAGAATTATTTTTTTAAAGGAAAGCTCAGAAGCTGGAGTACAATTCTGTGGGAGTAAGGGATGAATTTCACTGCTGTGAAATCATGACATATATGATCCAAGCACCTCTTGATGACAACTCACAGAGGGCACAAGAATGCATAAGAGTTACAAGGAACCACTGACTCTGGTATTTACATACTAGTTTACCAAAAAGTGTCATGTAAGGTCTCTACTGAGAGCCTGTGTTGCAATGGTTAACATAAACTTCACAAAATGTATGTGCAAACGAAATGTAAGGAAATGTGTGTACATATCGGAAATTATACTCTTAGGAATTTATAGTGAATGGCTGGTCCCCTGAGGTAGCATGCCAGAAGACAGGTTCCACCAGACAGGAGCTGGGAGACACTTATCTCCCTAGTTGATCATTGTGTACTGTTTGCAGTGTTGCATCAAGTCGAGAGACAAGCTTCCGAGCTACACAAAGCTCTTCTTCAGGTCCTGAATAGCTCAAAAGCTTGTCTCTTTCAGCAACCGAAGTTGACCCAATAAAAGATATTACTTCACCCAATTTGTGAGTATTTGTGTATTATCCATCTTACAGTGGAAGTCTATTTACATACTGAGTCAAATGCTAATGAAGCATTTGCCTGGACCTCAAGAGAAGAAATTAACAGGAAAAGGTGACCAGGAGGGGAAGGTACCCAGTTTACAGGTAATGAATGAAGGACTGGTCAAGGTATCAGGGATGCAGAAAGACACCCTGGCATACTTTATTTAGAAAGACAAGCTGCCAGCAGGCATGTTTCTCAGGAAAGGAAGGTCTCAGTCATTCTGACTGAAAGATGCTGTGAGAAGGACTTTAGGTAAGCAGCACCGTATTAGACAAGAGGATATCTTAATTGTACGTGTAGGCTCTAGAATGCATGATTTTTATACATAACCCTTTGTTTCCATTAATCTTACTTGCTAACATTTGAATCTCAGATGTTTGTTAAATAATCTTATGCTTGCTTTCTCTATAAATAAATACAACTACTGTGTGTTTAATAGAGCTGTGTCCTGAGGTGAAATTGATATGCTGGTGTGTACTATTCCTTTGGAAGTAGCAAATCTGGGACTACTGTGAGTGTCCAGTGGAATAAAGGCTGCACCCTCCAGGGAGATGCTAGGTGGGAGGGCGGGGGGTTGGAGTTCGCCTAAAGCTAACCTGCATAAGTGACAGTAGTCTGCATAGGCTGAGAGAAGAGTACTTGTCAGGTAGATGACCCCTGACAGTCACAGACAAGGCTCCCTCACGCTAAGGGCAGGTAGTGTTGAGGTGCCCTCTCAGGATGCATCAGTGGCGTAGGGTACAGCATCTACATCCAGTTTGCTGGTGAGCCAAAGATCACGCTCCAGTCACATCTATACCATATAAGAGATGTACGGAGAGATTCAAAAGAAAGAAGGTTGGAAATAAATATAAGAAAAAGTTGACAGTTTATTGTTTTCGATTTGTTTATTTTGGGAAGTGAAATAGAACAAAAGAAGGCCAGCATGATTAAACCGGAGACATATGCTAAACTTGACAGACATTATTTGGAAAGACTGTTCAGCTTGTGGCTTGAATGTTGGAGGGAGAAATGCGAATGGGGTAAGATCTCTAATCATGGATTTTGATGATCAGCAGGGAGATAAAAAATATGATCCATCCACAGGGCCTGAGAACGAGAGAAGTACAGATTTAGGATGCCAGCTGGGTATCAATCCCAGTGAGGCAGCCATAAGGCCTGAACTGGTCATGTTAGAGATCCAAAGGCTGGGGCTAGTGGAGAAGGCCAATAGACAGGATATAGTGAATAGAGAAAAGGAGAGAAAGGCCTAGGAAAGTGAGTTGCAAGTGGACAAAACAAAAGCTGGAGGCACAAAAACAGTACTAGAAGTGGTCCAAAGACCAAGAAACAGAAGAGGAGAGGCAGCATGCCCTGAGCATAGTAAGTTTACAAAAATGGATCCCTGAGCCCACACTGGCAATGCTCACCAGAGATCACACAGCTGAGACAAGTTGTGCTCGAAATAGAGAGACTGATTGCATTGAAGAGTATTTGACTACCTTTAAAAGGATTTGCAGTGTACACAGAATCCCTGATGAATACAGAATGATTGTTTTGCTCCCCAAACTGATTGGTAAAGCTTTGCAGTGTTTAATGAAATGGATGTAAGAGAGATTAAGTAACATTCAGTTTAAGACATTTGTGTTTAAAAGGTTTCAAAGTAGTACAGAGACACAGTGCCTCAACTTTAGAAACCTTAAAACTTGATTAAAATGAGTCACAGGGAACATGTTCATAAAATGGGAGGGTTATTTAACAAATTGTATAAAAAGTAAAGGGGCAGACTGTTATAACAAGATGATAAATGTATTTGCTCAGGAGCAGTTCTTTGACATCTGCTCCGAAGGAGAAGCCCCAAGCTTCTATAGTGGTGGCAGCAGCGGATTTGTACCTACTAGCAAGGGGGGAGTGAAAGGGAGAGAAGGGAACAGACTGGATTTAGATCACATGCCAATTTTGCTTAGCTGCATAAAAAGCCAAGAGCTCAACCACCAAAAGATAGAAAATCTTTTGCATAATCAACAACCTATTGAAATCTCTTGCACAGAAACCCATTTATAGTAGAAACGGTACTTATTAAAATGAGCAGTAACAGTTTTAGGCCAACTTATGCTCAGTTATAGTGGTGTAAATCCAGAACAATTCCATTGACTTCAGTAAGTTATTGCAGATTTACATCTGTTTAACAGCAATATTTGGCGTATTTCACCTGTTTAATTACTTTCTTGAAATAGTCTTCAATATTTGTTCCCTCCTAAAACAAAGTGATATGTACCAGTGTTAAGTATTTCCATCAAAAGAAATAAAGATCTAGGACAAAATGTATAAGCCCTGAGTGACAAACTTAAGACACCCAAATAAGTAATCTGATTTTCAGAGGTGCTGAGCACTGCAAACTTGAAGTCAATGCTACCAAATCAGAGCTTGACTACATGGATGCAGCAAACAGTAGAAAAAGGACCAGAAGGAAGGGAAACAAACCATACACAGTCAACGGCTCCCCACCTTTTCCTCTTAAAAAAAGAAACCACAAGTTAAAAGAAATAGACAGACTTGTCTTGGTTCTTATTAACTTGCTGGTTACAGAACCCTGGTTTTGGTCCACATCATTTAATTAGCTCAGGAAATGTAGGACTTGTAGGTTTATTGGTCTGGAAAGAACCATAGAGCTGTGAGTTCTCACTCAGGAGAAGTGTGAACTAATTTGAACTTTAGCTGACTTGTTTTTTCTGTGGAAACGGCAGACTTTTTTTTTTTTTTTTTAAAAGATGTATGACTTCTTTAATGGCTTCTTCTGTCAAGTTGCTGAAATGCTTGACTCCATCAAAACTGCCCTTGACTAAATGAATATAAGAAACAGAGTATGATTCCTAAGTCGTTAGCCAGAAATGTAGTCTGACTAAGGTGAAGGGAAGAACACATTTTAAATGGAGATATCACATTAAGCATCGTAGATAACAATAAGAGCTGTTGGAAACAACTGGATTTGTTGCTTAGGACCCATGGGCAGAAAAGGAAATTTTCAGAGCAGGAAATATATCCTACTGGATAGGAAATGGCAATTCTTAAAAATCAGATATGTCCCAGTTTCTTCTAAGGCTTTGTTCAGTTTTGTTTAATTGTGTGAACTTTTGGAGTATAGACGTATACACAGCAAGTTGGAAAATTGTTACCTACCTACCTTAGAAAGAAAAAAGCTAGCTTTATAATCTTTTAAACTTTAGATTGTTAGATATTTTTCACAGAATGTAACCATTCAGAATCAACTCTATTCCAGAGTCAGGTACAGGAAAGTAGAGTTCTTCCCTGCCTTTGACAGCCGGACAGGATCTTTAACTACGTTTCCAGCTTGGAATAAGCATTATCTGTTACTAAGCAAAGAAATGTGGAGTTGGGGGAGGGAAACATGGCATCTTCGCATTACCCAAATTCTGGGACCAGCTTCACCTGGAAGTTAGAGCACCTGCAGGATGCTGTAATTCATGCTTGGCTTCACATAAGCTGCTGAACGGGCTGTGAGAATCAGAGAATAGCCAGGAGTACAGGATGGCACCAACATACTAGGGGCTTGGAAGACTGCCAGTGTAGTTATATTCTTAAGAATGCTATCAAGAATTGGAATCAATCAAACTATGAAGATGACGAGGAAAGATTATTATATGGACAAGGAAAACATTATATATCTCATACATTTTAAATCTTTTATTCATTTTAGTCAATTGAAGGTTCTTACTAACTTTTCATAGGAAGAGAAGGGAAAGGAAATCGACAAATGAGAGTTGAGCAGGCATTTTAAAATCGGGGGGGGGAGGGGGGCGCCATTCACTGACCTCAGTGGTAAGTAACATGAGAAAGAAGTCTGTTTAAGTACACAACATTTTTGGAGGAAGAGATTAACCAGTATATCAGCAAGCAACAGGAACAAATAGGATTTACATCTAGCACTCTGAAGAAAGAACTGAGAACTGGAAGTTTCAGGATTGCTCCTGCAGAATTATGATCTGTAGGCACATTAGGGCTAGAGCAGCAACTTCCAAAATTTCTGGAGAGGTAGAAGAAGTAAGGTAATAAGCACAGGTCTAGCTATGGGTCATTTTCTGTGTGGCTCTGCAAGTACAACTGGATGAGGAAATCTTATACTGGCAATTTTTCCAGACATTCTTGGTAAAACTGGACAGTTATCAATCTTGATATAGTCCCAAAAAGGCAGGGTTGGCTGTAACATAACATTATGAATGTACTGGGGGGAATTTTTTTTATTGCCTCCTTAGCATATAAAGAGGCAGAAATCACTCAATGAAAGTAATTTTCCATCAACTGTATTTCTGCAAGTTTTGGAGAAGAAACTGAGGCGCAGAAAACTGGGTGAAATTCTGGCCTAACAAAAGTCAAAGACAAAACTCCCATTGACTTAGAAGGATTTCACACACTGCTTTTAAATTAAAGCCAATGAAACAGTACTGTAATTCTCTAGAAATATAAGGCCAATGAAAAGAAGAAAGTTAAATTTTTGCAGAGTAGAAAGCAGTAAGCTATACTATTGCAGGAGCTTGCTAACCTTAGAACCTGTGTAAATACAATTTAAAACTGTGCAGAGGTACCAAAAATTCAATGAAGTTGACTCTGTACTGAGAGTACTTAACACAGCAATTCAAATTCAGATTGCTGATTTATGTGATTTAGTAAAAACCACTTGTCCACCTCTTAAGAAATTTTTTTGAGATGTTTTCTCTCTAAGCAAAAACACCAAACTTTTCAACTTGTGACCTGGACTGTGGCTTGTATAAATTTGAAGCTACTGATATAAGAAATGGATAAAGGTAACAGATCAGACTATCATCTGACCAGCAACTGGATCAGAACCGTGAGCCTGATCTGGGGACTGGAGAACTCTAAGAGAAAAAGAAATTTTCTGCACACATTCTTCAGTTCAACAGATTCATCACAAACAAGGCTTTACTCTTCACTCCTTTATTTGGGACCCTTTCTGAGTTCTGCAGTCTCAACATATCAAGCATTAAAAATTATTTGCTCTTGCCAACAATTTTTGTTATAGAAATAGATGAGATGGCATTTGTATCTTAAATACTTATTTTCAGAAGCTTATAACCTAACCAAACAATTATATTTTGAGCTGAAATTTCTTGACTGTTTTTTAAAAAATATTTGGAGACAAATCTGTTCAGACATTTGAAAATTGGACACTGAAAATAATGTATTTCAGTGAGTATTTTACCAAATACTGGTTTTAATTTTTCTTTAAACAAGAAAAAGTACAAGTATATTAATGTAATAGTCAAAATTTATTTGCACCAGAAGTTATAGTTTCCACAACTCTAACTCTACCCCACTGTTTATATATAAAAAAACCATATAAATAAATTAAATGGTGCATTTAAAAATAATATTTTACCTGAATTAAGCCCCATATGTAATTTGTATAATTTTTTGTACTACTTCATAAAATATTTTGGGATCATGTAATAAAGGTCCCAGTTGTTATGCATACAATGTAATGGGGACAGAATTGCAAATTATAATAGCAGAATATAGGACGCATCAGAAACTTAACTCTGAATTTCATAACATTTTGTGCAATTAAAATTTCACCCTTAACAATAAACTAATATGGGTCTGTTCTGAATTTATTTAGCATATATTAAAAAAACGAAAGGAATCAAATTTATCAATGACTGTTCAGGAGCAGGTCAAATGAGAACCAACCAGCTAAAATTGTCAAATATTCATTTTTAAAAAGTGTCAAAATTTATCAATGAAGAAATCTGAGAGTACACCATCGTCCTTTAATAAATACTAAAAATCAGAAGCTAAGTAGAAATCTACTTAAAATGCAAAAAAAAGTCAAGTTAGTATGTGGAATATAGCCTGGGTAAAATTTCCAAAAAGTGTAAGTCTTGCGCCTGTATGATTTGCTCTAGTTTCATAAAGACATTTAATTCCTGTGACTAATAGTATGTGGCAGATTTTTCAAAGTTCAATGGAAAAGTTGGTAAAACATCAGATATATGGTAATGTTAACCCTTATTATATGTGTTATGCTGTAAACAGAGGTACAGAAAAAACTACGTATACAAGAAAAAATGCAATACTGACAGAACTGACAGTAACAAGCACAAAAATTTTTTAACTCAGATTACCTACAATTTTTTAAATATTCTACTCAGACTCTTCCTATATAACTAAGTACATGAATATGTTTTTATCTGATAGCATAATGAGGAAAAAGTTGGAATGCTAAATTAATCCCGTTCTTTTAAATTTATTCTGTAAATCATGAATGTCAGCAAACCAATGACAACTGATATAATTGGCCTTATAAAATCAAATATGTGTTTTAACTTCTTTAAGAGCAAACTGAAGAAACCTTAAGTTTCATAATATAAATTAACATCTGTTTAATTTTTAATAACTGCGTAAATCAAACCTCCTCCTTCTAATCTTCGGCACTATTGTATCTAAAAGATGGTAAGAGTGCAATTTTCAGTTTACCAATTTGTGTGTGTAGACTACAATAGGGTACAATTTTCAAGGCAAATAAAATTTTATAGTCTATTGACCTCAAAATAACTACTTTTAGAAAACCTGAACAAGCCAACCCATCATCAGCCCAATTCAGACCAGATTCTCTTTTATTGGAAATCAGTTGTTTAAAAAGATGTTACGAGTTTTTTTCAACTTTTCAGAAGCTCTACTTGATATTTTCTTCACTGTAAAACTTCAAGTCTAAACTTCAAAATGAATAACAAAACAGTTTGTTATCAAGTGTCAAAAGCACTGCACAATTTGTTCAGAATAAATAGTTAAATCTATCAAAAATGAACATCTTTTGGATAAAACGTGCTTTTTTCCTTTAGATTGAGGAGCAAATGATTATGGTTAAGACAACAAGGTATTTTCTCAGCGACCATTCAGTTCCCAGTAACAGGCTTTTATTATATCTATCTATTATATAATACCAAACAGAAAGATGTTTTTGACACTCCTGTTTGGTTAATCATTTTCATATTTTAAGGCAAAGCAAAACATTTTAAAACAGGATCTGTTGTAAATATTGATTCATCATGATACTGATTTAAAAACAGAAAGGTCCTAAAGGCAAAGTGTTTTCACTCTTCAACAATGGTTTGCTAAAAAAAAGGTCTGAAAATAATCAGAATGCAAGAAATAGAAATATATCAAAATGTAATCTATTTGTGTAAGTCCAGAGAACTCCTTGTATGTCTTAGAAAAAAATAATTGCTGTACAACTAAAAGAATCATCTATGACAATTGTAAACAGGAAAGTGAAGATCCTTGCCCTTTAGTACCTACATTAAAAAAAAAAAATCTAATGATGCACACTGCCTCATTTTAGAAACTGATCAGGTTTATGAAATGAAATACATTCATTCTAGCAGCTTTAATTATTATTATTATTATTAATTTAATTAACAGGAAAAAAGTTATCACTATTTGTTATTTCTAAATATGTTAACGGAAATGTGAAAGTAGGAAATTTGTTATCTAATTTTTGAAGCTCTAAAAATGAAGTGAGTGAAATATATGAGGCTCAGACGAATTAGAATCCAGAAAATGAATGAAAATCTTTACAGACATTTGGAACCTCCGTAGAGTTTCAAACTTGATTATTAAAGGGGATAGAGAATTACTGGAGAGTTTATCAGAGGCATTATGTTGTGAATATTCTCTACAGGCCATCTCAAAAACTTCCAAAGATACTTAAATGTGATGCCAACCATGTACATTATTGACTAAATTATGAGACCCATACTCACACCATATAACACCTTACTTCACAAGCAGAACCATTTGAATTAAAAGGATTTTTCGCAAAGTAATTTACTAAAGGTTATCAGAATCTGGTCTTATACATTTAATTCATCCAATAATATCCCACAGTACATTTAAAAGCTTAAAATAAGTGCATGTTAAGGCTTGCAGAAAATAGTATCAGTATAGACATGACCTCACCATAACAAATTAAGGCCATCATCCTACACTGTGACTGACATGGGCACAGCAGTCTACTCACACAGATCACAATGCAGAATGGAGGGACACAACATTGAAAAAAATAACATTTTGCATGTCTGAACTGATATAAAGTTTTCAACTAAATGTGTAGATGTACATTTTAATCTTTGCTGTTTGTTAAAACTATCTGATGTCATTTTTTCAAACGATAGAACGTGCACATTTGTATGTTATTTACATGAATAAAAATGTAAACAAAGGCTCATGGATCAAGTTCTTTAACTGTTGGAACGTGGCAAATATCTTCCCTTTCAAGAACAGCTCAAAAAGGTAGAATATTTTCTTGTTGTAAGAGGATACCTTTTTCTTGTGAATGTTCAAAGACATAAAATTTTTCAATGACAAAATTAAGCAGCTATAACTCGCTATCTTTAATTGCTAATAATACATGATTTAGGCCCTTCTCCAGTTCTGAATGCTTTTCTCTTGGTGCTATTTTTCTATGCTTAGGTACTACTAAAATTAGAAGGTCTGAAAAAAAAGTTCTATCTAGAAACACGATACAGCTAAACACTACTTTTCTGTACAATAAATTTTTATTCTACACAATAATCGAATAGCTGTTGGAACTGTAATGGTACAGTGTACATCTACACTAAGTACAGTAGCCAATTTATTAAAATGTTAAAGACATTTACAGAACAGATTAAAATATTAACACGGTTAAGCTCGTCATCTAATAAATATACATTGCAGAGAATCAAAATGGTTTGCTGACCCAACAAACATGCACAAGGAAATGGCAATGTGATCTGATTTACAACATTGCCAACCGAATTATTTAACCTCTCTCATCATGTGGTGATTTTCCTACACCATCCTATTGCAAACAATGGACATACTACAAATCTCAATTTAAGAAAAGGCAAGGAAGATTAATTTATCTATCTTGTTTTTTGTTTCATTGTATAAAACACAATGTTGAAAACAAAGTGATTAGAAATATTTGTATTTTGTTATGAACATTTGGAAAATCAATGAGAATAGCCTTTTTCATGTACTGTACAACTATTAACTTAAAAATGTCAAAGCGCTATCAAACTGAAAAGAAAGGAAATGAGTAACTTTAAAAAAATACTATACAGCTATTTTGTGTGTTCAATCATCCTAAATCACGCATGCCTGATTAGCATATTGTTGAGAGGCACAACACTGATCAAGTCCCTTTACCCCCCCAGTCTGCATTTGAAGGTACTTCTGTCCTAAACATTGTAAAACCCAACTCCTCAGAGACATTCTGGTATCCAGTATGTCAGCACGGTCCTGTTACATACTACTGCTTATTTAATGCACCTGAATCTCACTGCTTCCTAGTACTAAATATTATTACTACTTGCAATGTAGGTGCAAAATCATTCGTGTCCAAGCTTTTAAAAAGCAATATTTTCATTTACGAAATCAATTTTGGGGGCCTTTAAAATACAAATTCTAGTAATTGAGAAACAGAATTAGATCACCACAAAAAAAGGATCACATACAACTTCTCGGTAAATACAGATGCATCCTTATGCACTACAGCCAAACTCCCAAGTGACATCCTCACACTTCATACTCGTGGGAAATTTTTTTTAAACACCATACAAATTACTGATAAATTAGTATTCTTTAATAATAAAAATCAACTCTGATTTCCCTGAATTAAATATCTTTCATTCTACAGAAGAAAATATCGACTCTTAGAACTTCATAAGAGAAAATTCTCTCAAAACTGAGTCAGAGGATGCTTTTGGACTGATAGAATTTTAACAACAGATTTTTTGAAAAGGGAGGAGAATAAATGTACTGCAAGTGGGACAAACTGAAAATCTTACATTACTATATCACCAAATCTTCCACCTCTGGAAAAAAAAAAATATGCAAGAAGCAAAACAGGTGAAACAGAAGAGAGTAGTGCTACTGAATTACCCAGGAGGCCAATTCATCTCAACAATTTATCTCAGAAGTTCTATTTTAGTATTAAGCCTCCAAAGCACAAAGCCCACTTTATTTCTATTCACATGTAGATTAAACCCTCCCACCCCCAACAACAGCTTTACTTTTCATGCAACAATTCTGGACTTCAGAGATTCACTGCAAGCAAATAACCATGAAGTACTTTAATGCTACCACTCACTATCTATCCAGAACACCAAATATATTACAAAATAAGATAATGCAAACATTTGATTCAATTTTGGCTTCATGCATATCTACATTTTAAAAAAGTAAGCTAAAATCTTGTTGTATATCCTTACAGTATATCATGTCCATTCCACCTTCTAAAAGTAGTAAGAATGGTACCTAACTATGAGTGAGTAAATAAATTTAAATTTGATTTATTCAATCAAATGAACTTCTCCAATTATCTTGCTACCTCAAGAAGGTGAAAGACTTATTTTTATAACCTAATTTCATTTCAGTTTTATTAACCTGTCTTCATTATTCTGTGTGCACCCACCCAAGCACACACAGAAATATTGATATCTACATACATTTTACACGAATATTTACATACATGTTATATACATAAACTAATGTGACTGCATGATTTTCAATATAAAAGCATATGCTTCTTTCTAGCACATAATTGTTGCAATGGCCTTACAAGAGTAATATAAACCTTTTGCAACAACTAGCTAAAGCATGTACCACAGCTGATCCAGGTTTTCATAGCTTGTAGGTTTTTAAAAAAATACAATACCTAGAACACTGTTATCAAACAAATATGTTTTATTGGCATCTAAAAACAAAATGCACCCAACATTAAAATGTACTTTTATCATTTTTTTTAACCCACTGCAGTACGAGGAACAAATCACAGACACTTACTTTAGAGAAAACAGAGACTATAGTGTATATTTTACAAAATCACTTTTAATCTCTGCATTATGATCCTTAAATGACCAGGGCTATTTCTTTCTTTTTCTTGCCAAATTTCAGGAACATAAACTATCACAGCTTTGTCTATGCTTTAAAATTCTGCAGCAGCCTAAAAACATGGACGAGATACACCAGCACCTGTTTTCAAGTATAACGATTTCCACAGCCAACCTAAGGGTAGTATCTAAAAAATTCCATTTTCTTCCATAGGAAGTCTTTGTTTGACAAGCTGTTATTTATCCTTGTGACATTAAAAGCAACTGGGGTCAAGTTTATGTTTTATCAGAGAAATAAAAAATGTTTACCTACCATGTTCAAATTAAGAACAGTGTTCTATACAAGTCAGTTGTACAGTTATTTAAGTGAAAGATGAACATGAACATCAGATTAACTTAATTCTGGCAGACAAAGTGAACTACTAAGGTCCAGTCAGCCATTTATCTATTACAGAGAGATGACAACTTTACAAAAGGTATCTTTTACCTACTGAGTGATGATTATGTTCCCTCAGTTTCTGTGCTTTCTACCACTGGTTCACTTTCTATATCAGCTTCTGTGTCACTCTTCTCTTTGTTTATCTCACTTGAAGATGCCAGTTTTTCATAAAGTTCTGGATCATTCTGCACTTGCACATTTGGTGGCTGACTTTCTGTCTCTGTATTTTCACCATTCACCTGGGGTATATTATCAGCTTTGCGCTGGGAAGTGGCCCCTTCAAAATATTCAAAAACCCTTGGATGTGGAGGGGGGATCCAGTTGTTCTGCATTCTGTCTCTTCCAAATCTGTTTCCATTAATTTCTCTGCAAAAATTAAAATCTCTGTCATCCCTATCCCTCTGTCTTTCCCAGGGTCTTCTGCGGTCATCAAAATCCCTGTGAGCATCTTGTTCAAATCCCCTGTTCCAGCTGGGACCACTTCTAGTATCAAATCTGTAATTAACATGACGAAATCTCTCTCTATCTTCATGGAAGCTTTTAGGACCACCGTAAATAGGGAAAACATGATGTTCTCTTTCATCATAATCTCCTCTCTGTCCCCAGTGCTTGTCTGAATTGAAACCAAAATGCTCTCTTCGACCACTATTATCCACACCTGGTCTTCCAAAATTCTCTCTCATATCTATATGTGGTCTTGCAAAATGTTCTCTTCCATCTATTGGAGGTCTTCCTAGACCCTCTCTTGGATCTACTGGTGGCCGTCCAATAGAATCCCTTACATCCACTGGGGATGGCCTATTAAGAGTCTCTCTGTTTTCCACTGGTGGAAAGCGATAGTCTCGGTCTCCTTCCTGTTGAATGTTATCACCTCCAAGTGGTAACCTTTTTTCTGGATTAGAAATGCTATCAACATTTTGTCTTCCAGGTGTTCCAAAAGGTCTGTCTGTTTGGTTAAAAAGATCTCCTGGAGGAGGAAAAGGACCTCTAGGTGGTGGATGAAGGGATGGGTCAAGGATTGTTGGGGGAGGGATATTGCGCTGTGCTGGCATTCCAGGCTGTATTAATGGAAATCTTGGTCCAGGTGACTGGGGTATTAGTCCTGGACGCATATCTAAGAGAGGCAATCCAGGCATCCTTTGACCACTTATATTTAAATGGGGTATGTTATGAACCCCTGCTGGATGCTGCATCCCCAGAAGTCCAGAACTACTTGAAATATTTGGTGGTGGCACTCCCAAAAGTCCAGAACTACTTGAGACATTGGGTGGTGGCACTATGAGAAGCCCAGAGCTGCTTGAGACATTGGGTGGCGGCACTCCCGCCAAAAGTCCAGAGCTGCTTGAAACGTTCGGTAGTGGCATTCCTGCCAGAAGCCCAGAGCTGCTAGAGACATTTGGTGGCGGCACACCCACCAAAAGTCCAGAGCTGCTAGAGACACCGGGTGGCTGCACTCCTCCTGCAAGTCCAGAGCTGCTAGAGACACCGGGTGGCTGCACTCCTCCCGCAGTTCCAGAGCTGCTAGAGACACCAGGTGGCTGCACTCCTCCCGCAAGTCCGGAGCTGCTAGAGACACCAGATGGCTGCACTCCTCCTGCAGGTCCAGAGCTGCTTGAGACACCGGGTGGCTGCACTCCTCCTGCAGGTCCAGAGCTGCTTGAGACACCGGGTGGCTGCACTCCTCCCGCAGGTCCAGAGCTGCTTGAGACACTGGATGGCTGCACACCTCCTCCCACACGTCCGGAGCTGCTTGAGACATCATTCTGAACTGAAATGCAATAACAATGTTTAGTAGACTGAAAAAGTCAATGTAACACTAAACAGTTCACAATACAAATCATGTTTGTAATCTAATATTTGAGTTAGTATATACATAGTTGGAATATTTACTTATTTAAATATTTGTAATAATTCTGAGTTACAAACACTGATATTTAGTCACTGGGCATTAAGTCACCTAAACCAATGTCTTTACATAGCAAAGATTGAACAGAAGCTTTTTAGGGACAGGGAAAATTACATGTTCAACAAGCCTACAGAAGAAAAATGTGAACATGTTTGAATGAATGCTTAAAACTATGTACTAAACTTAACTAACCAGCTCCTGACCCCTTTCACTTCCAGTAAAATTTAAAGGATTTATTTTTAAAATACTCAATTATGTCCCCTGGCCCAGCTTTACTTCTCCAGCCTAGATGGACACAGACGTGTAAGAGAAATTTCTTGTCCACTGAGGACATGACCTACTGGAAAACAGTGATCAAAAGATGCTAAAAGAGCTCATTACCAGCATTCCCAGATTAAATCTCAAATCCAAGACCATATTCAACCCAAATCTTCCTACATTGGGATGAGGCAACACAATACACATGGGTAAACTTGAATGTATAAAGTCAATTTATATGTGGCAAAATATGTAGGTATAGACATTTCTCACCAGATCTGTTGTTTTCACTGGAAGAAATCTGAACATCTGCAAGATGTGATCCTTTTTCGTCTGACTCTGGTTTGTTGCTTGGAAGAGGATTAAAAACACTTCCTGCTGATAGTGTTGGAGTGGCTAGACTGCTAGAAACTGTGCCAACTGGTAAAACAAGGCTACCAAAAGGAACATCTTTCATCGTCTCTTGAGTAATTGATAGTGGAGGCTGCACTAGAGCTGTAGGGAAAAAACAAACAAAAAACATCTCTGAATATTTTTTAAACTATGTTGCAAATTCAATTTGGCAGATGCTTTATTGTTAGAGCATATCATCAAAAATGGTCATCAAAACAACATTGTTCACTTACGAGTAAGATGTTTTTCAAAAAAACATTTTTAATCCTTAACTATAAGTTTCCCAATGTTTCACTCTTTAAAGTAGATTATGAATAAATACAGAAGCAAACAACACTGGTTTCAACAGGCTTTAATATTCGAACAATTGAATGTAGCCAACTTGAAAATTATAATAAAAATAATTCATAAATAACAAATTCAATGATTGAAAGAAAAAAGACAGAAATAATTTGCTTAATTAATATTATTTGATCACCTATATAACTACCTGATTAAACAATGTATGTGTGAATAAATAAATCATTCATTTGCAAATAATTTCTTCAATGACTGTTGGGAAAATATTAAATATACTGTTTGTGAATATTATTAGATCAACTCAATTATGCACTATAAACCTGTTCTCAATACATTTGTGAAAACAGCATACTTATACCCCACAGAACACTATATCTACCAGAATCTGCATACTATTACTTAATTAAGAACAGGGTGGATAAAATCAATGATTTTTATTTTTAAATTTAAAAATTAGATTTTTTTTTTTTTTTTAACTTAAATACAGGGTTTTTTTAAATACACCTATTTAAAATTGCATTTGAAATCGTGACAATCTACGTTGAGGCCTAAACTTACCATACTCTATTAAAATCGTTTAAAGTAAATTAAAACAATAATACTGAACAGTACATGTTTGCTGCTGAAGGTTAAAGAAAGTTGAAGCACTGAACTGATGGGAAGTCACTACTGGCTAAGCACCTGGAACCACAGTTTGCTGAAGTGCTACACCAGCTTTTGACGGCAGTAGCATCCTCTGCAGATGCAGAGAGAATATTTTCTTCATTTCAGTTTATTCCACTAGTTCAGTTCAATGACTAGTTCATTCAAACTTAAGAAACCAACTGGGAGTTGAAAATGCAGGAAAGCTTGTTTTCTTCTTCCAATCTATAAATAAAAACTAGGTGTGAGAGGATGAGATCTACTTGTTCTATAATTTTGAAGTACAATGGTGACCAGAAACATTCAGTTCAATTCACTAACTACAGATAATAACTTGGTTTAATAAATCAATTAGTTTTAAACACAAAACACATTTTGATATATTTTGTGATGAACTTTTTTTCTTTTGTACCCAGTATATTTTAGGTAGTTTTATTTAATTTAAAAAAAAAATTAAATGTTGTTTTTGTGCATTTTAATTGAATTCACATTTCCAAACAGACCTTGACACAAATCACAAGTAAAAAGTTAATTTAGTAAGAAATGCATCAGTCACCATTCTCTAACATAATAAAAAATGTAAAGCTTAAGAATCTAAATAAATGCAACTTAATATCGTGTATCCTTCCAGTTAACAAAAAGATGCAAATTTAATGTAAAGATGGTGTTTAGTTGCAAATCAACATGTTGTAATGGTTACCAACTAATGAGAATCAACTTTTCTTTAAGAATAACTAAAAAGTACAAATGCAAAACAAGATTAAAACTGATTACTTAAATCAAGGTTGCTGATTTAAATCATTACTGAAATGGGCTATTTAATCAGACTTAAATCAATCCAGTTGGAGTAAAAATTAATATATCAAAAATAGCTAGATTTTCATTAACACAAAATTAATTTTCTTAAAAAAAAAAAAAAGAAAAGCCAACTCACATGTTGGGACGACTGGTGGAACAACAGGGGGTGGAACAACAGGGGGTGGACCTGGTGGAACTGGAGGAGGCATAAAACCTATATGAAAAACAAGGAATAATTTAATAGAATGGCCAACTCTAATAAAAATGCAATAATAAAACCTTATTAATCTGCACTAATCAGAAGAAGAATGCCCCACTGCAAACTGGCAAGTACCAGTGGTGGGGGGAAAAGAATTAGCAAGGGCTACTGCTTTCCAGAGGGTTCCAACTTTAACACAGAGAGTGTATATGTACCTCTTTAAAATGGCCATTTATACCAGCAACACTCAAAGGAGAAGTTAAAGTTTCAACTAACATTTTCTAATGAAGAAAAATGATAAAATGAAACAACAAAATAGTTTAATTTTTAAAGCTAGACTAAAAATGTGAAGATTTAACTAAATATTCTGTCCTGAATCTCTGAGTCAGAAATAGACCTAGCATGTAACATACATTTAAGGTACTGGGTTAGCATGGATATATTTATTATACAATCAACTAAAATGGTAACTTACCAGGAGGTGGCTGTGAAGGGTTGAAACTTGCCCGCAAGAAGGGAGGTGGTGGAATTGCACTGTAGCCAGGAGGTGGGACAGACATTGTGACAGGAAATGCTGGTGGAACTAAACTAACAGCAGGTACAGCTGGAGCTACTGGAATCTTTTTTTGGGTGAGAAGAAAAAAAATGAAACTTCAACTTTTACACATTATTCAATTACTTTGAAAAAGGAATAAAATGATTTTGATTGAAATTCTTGTTCATTACAAGTAGTAATTATAATCAAGATTCTACTTATGCTGTGGCAAGCATGATGACTTACATGGCATTTTGGGTAGTAGACTGGAAATTCTGCAGTAGCTTCAGGTAAATAAAAAATTGAGGGTTTTATACTTTTATTATGGAAAATAGTGTAGTCACAGTAAGGCATTATTTGTGCTTTAATTAAAATCTTAAATTTAAAAATTTTATATTATATCTAATTTCTCTAATAGCCTGCTGAGTTTTATATCAAAAACTAAAAACTGTATTGTAGAAGTTGCCAGGGAAAGCTGGAGGTTTTGAAGCTGGGATGAGGGCAGTTTTCCTCTGAAAGGTTACTAAAAGTAGCAAAATAGCAATGAAGTTTATTGCATCTGTTTTCATATTAAATTTGTCTCATTTACAAATAAAATTGTTTTCCAAACTGCTATCCCTGCAAATTCAGCTCAGTAATTCAATGTTCAGCTTACTGGTTTCATCTATCACTATCTGCAAAAGATTCTGTATGGCTAAATTCCACCCAAATTACATTGATAGAACCCTGCAAATATAGCTAAACGCAATACTTGGCTCCTACAATTAATATTTAGGCCCCAGGCCTGCAAACACTTACACACATGCTTAATTTTAAGCATATTAGCAGTCCACAGACTTCACTAATATCAACATTTGCCAGCATTACAAAGATGCCACTGCAGCTAGACTCCCTACTGCTGATGCAGAAAAAGTTTTTAAATGTATCTTCATTCCCTCACTATAGGTCAGAAAGAATATCTACAACATTTGAATGCACACTGGGAGAATGCCATTGTATCCTTTCTTATTCTGTTTTAAAGAAACAACATAAAATGCATATTTATATATTGTATGTAAATCAGGAACTAGAGCTTTGATAACTTGCAGGAAAGGAAAACAGTGGGGAAAGGACAGAGAGGGAAGGGAGAAAGAAGTATAGAGGATAGGTTGTGTGAAGAAGGAAGGATTTAAAAGGAGTTTCCTTTTTTCCCCAAACACTGTCTTTCAGCAATTGAGAACCTATTTTAGTTTTTGTTTTATAATCTCATCAACTTTCATTTAAAAATTCCAAGTATTTAAATATTACAGTAGAATAAGGGTGACTTGACAATTTTTTTTTTTAAATGATTTAGTGGGCTAATAAAGAGAAGGCTACTCACCCTACACAGTAACTGTGGTTCTTCAAGATGTGTCCCCCTATGGGTGCTTGGGACCAATACGCCTCAGATCAGAGATTTTAGGTAACAGCATCCGTTTGGCCCACTCATGAGTCCCTTGCAGCCTCGTGCTCTAATGCATGGGCAAACCACCCTCAGTTCCTTTTCTACCACAGAACCTGCTGTAAAGAACTCTGAAGCAGGGGGAGGAGGTGTAGGGCACGCAAGAGTATTGTAACGCGGAAACAGCTTAGCTTGACAGGACTAGGCCCTGAAATCCAGAGTAGGCTTTATGAGCAATGCTAAGGCTTCCTGAGGGCTAGATTTGGCCTTGTCCTTTGGAAACCCTTAGAACAGGGGTGTCAAACTCGCTGATGGTGTGGGGCCAAATTCACATAAACTGAACTTTACAGGGGCCATGCAATACATGCTGCCGAAAAATTCGGGCCATCTTCCCCTTTTCGGCGGCGGGATTTAGCAGTGGACCCTGTTGCCAGACTGACTCCGTTGCTGCTTTAAGAGATTTCGGCGGCAGGGTTCTGCGGAGGCAATGCCCTCTGCCGACAAAACTCTTAAAGCAGCAATGCTATACGCAGAGAAATGCTGTCAGCACCACTCACTAATACTGGCCGAACGCGGGCCGGATCAAAAAGGTTCGCGGGCCAGATGTGGCCCACGGGCCGTATGTTTGACACCCCTGCCCTAGAAGATAAAATGAATTATCTCCGGGGCCTAAAAATATCCACAGGATGAAAATAGCATAGAATCTGCTAAGATTAACAAAAAATTTTTTTGCTTAGACCAGCTGCATAGATGCTTAGACCAGCTGTAAAGATAACTTTAATTATAAACAACCAACCGCAGCTTTTGGATGAAAAGTCCCAAATGCCCCTAGCTAATAGCCAACAGACTAACAGAAACCAAGTGTTAAGGCCCAATCCTTAAGTGGATTGCAATATACATAATCAGTAGCTGGCAAACTTATTGCTGGAGTTAGGGAGAAGAGGGGTGTATAGGAACCTCCAGGCGCCGCCCTGCTTGAGGCTCTCCGTGGATCTGTCAAGGTACTAGCGGATGCCCCAGGCAGGTTGGCTCCCTGGTTGCAACTCACTTACAGGGCGAAGAATGGTCCTCCTCTCCCTCATGCTGGTAAGCACCTTCTTTCCCGCTTGAGTAGATTGGGGCATACTCGTAATACCTCTCAGTCTGTAGCCTTAGCACTCATGGGCCCTCAAGTATTGTTTGCTAAGTGTTGTTGCTGCTCAGATAACACTAACTATTGTGACTAAATAAATCCTTGTTTGGGTATTTCTTTGTCCAGTTGTTCCTCCCTGACACTGAGATCCCAAAATACGAACTCTCCACCCCAGCAGAGCACAAGAGGGTGGACAGAAGCACCCATAGGAGGACCACATCTGGAAGAACCACAAAGTTTACTGCACAGGGTAATTAACCTCTTCTTCGAGTAGTGTCCCTATGGGTACTCCACTCTAGGTGATCGTCGAGCAGTACGCTCTATGGAGGGGTGGGGGTTAGGACTGAAGTCTAAGATTGAAGACAGAACAGTAGAGCCAAATATGGCATCAGAAGCTGAGCCATGAGTGACTGCACAGTGTTCAGAAAAATGTATGAATGAACGCCCAACTCACAGCTCTACATATTTCCATGATGGGAACATTCTTAAAGCCTCCTGAAGTAGAGAGAGAGATCTCATGGAGTTAGTTAATACTCTACAGGAGCCTGAACATCATGAGACTGAAGGCAGTAGGTGATGCAGCCAGATACCCATCTAGAGAATTTTGCTTAGAAACTGGAGGTCCCTTAGTTCTGTCCACAATAGAGAAAAATAATCTGGGAGACTTCCTAAAGGGCTTAGCTCTGTCTAAGTAAAAGACTAATGCCCTCCTAATCACATGTATGTAATGTCATATCTCCTTTATCCTGGTGTGGCTTAAGGAAGAAAACTGAAAGGTTTATAGGTTGATTTATGTGGAAGTCCAAAGATACCTCTGGCAGGAACTTGGGATGCAGTTGCAGTGTGACCTTAGTCTTAAAGAAAACTGTGAAGTATGCCATCAGAGTCCCTATCTCACCCACTTTTTGAGCAGAATTGCTCCAATGGCTACTAGTTTTCATAAACAGGTGTAGAAGGGAGTAGGTGTCCATTGGTTCCAAGGGAGGCCTTGTATGACATTTGTGTACCAAGTTTAGGTCCCTTGCCAGTGTAGGGCCTCTGATTTGTGGGACGAGGTTGTACAGTCCTTTGAGAAACCTCCTCTTTGTGCAATGTGTGAAGATGGAAAAACCTTCTACCGTATGGCGGAAAGCCATAATAGTTGCTAAATGCACTTTTATGGAGATTAACGATAATCCTATCATTTTTAGCTCTTAAATGTAATCTAGTACAAATGATAACAGAAAGGATGTGGGTGAGATGTTTTAGGTCACACCAGTGTTTCAATCTCATCCACTTTTGGGCATGTGCGTCACAAGTTGACTATCCTGCTATGTAATAGCACACTCTGTATGTCCTCAGAACAAGTTGTTTCTAAATCCACAAACCACCTATCAGCCATGCACTGAGCCAAAGAACTTTTAGGTTGGGGTGATGGATTTGACTGGTACTCTGACAGAGGAGATGGTCCGGAGAGCGATTGGTTGACAAAGAACCAGCTCAATGAGGTAAGTTTGTTTTAGCCACATTAAACCTACAATAATATCTTTGTCCCTCGTCTTGAACAGCATCTTGGCTATCAAGGGATAAATGCACACAGAAGGTCTGGACTCCAACAAAGGAAAGTGGCATCTCCCAGGGAGTAGTGACCCAGACTGCTCTCAAGAAGAAGTGGGAGCACTTCTTGTTCTTAGCTGTGGCAAACAGGTCTATCTGTGGAATGCCCCAATAAAGAAATATGTGGTGGAAAATGTCTCCCATTTGTGATCTTGCAAGAAGTGCCTACTAAGGGCATCTGCTGTGGTGTTTTGTATACCCGGAAGGTTAGCTGCTGAGATGTTGATCTGGTTTCCTAGGTACCAATTTCAAAGCCAAAGTGCAGAGGGAAGGTGATCTTGCTCCCCCTTGATGATTTATATAAAATGTGCATGACACGTTGTCCACCATGATTTTTATGTATTTGCCCCAATCAATAGGAGGAAATGGATACAGGCATTTCTGACTGCTCTGAGTTCTAAGAAGTTTATGTGCAGGGTGGACTTGAGAGGAGATAACCTGCCCTGAACAGTGTGCGAATCTAGGTGAGTTCCCCATCCCAGTAGGAAAGCATCAGTCATTAATGACATGGTAGATGGTTAAGCAAAGGGGACCCCTGCAAAAACATTGTGAAGGTTCTTCCACCAGATGAGGGATTTTTTTTTAAACACTATCAAAGGCATGGAGAATAGTTGGTTTAAACAGTGTTTGCTTGGCAAATAAGTTCTGAGACACTCCTAGAAGCAGCACATGTGAAGTCTCGCATGATTTATTGCAAAGGTGCCATATGTTCAAACACCTGGAGGCAATTTCTGGCCATTGTCTGAGGGCTGTCTTGGACTGTAGTGATTAAACTGCCTAGGGTTATGAACGTGTCTGAAGGGAGGAATGTTTTGGTCGTTACTGCAATGAAGTAAGCTTCTATGAACTCCAGACTTTGCTCCGAGGGTAAGGTGGACTTTTGGATTTTTAACTGTAGTCCCAATATGAGAAATAGGTTTACGGCCCTCTGAGTGGCTGCTGAAGCTTCCTTGAAGGATCGCCCTTTGAGCAGACAATCGTTGAGATATGGGAAAATCAGAGTTCCTTGTCTATGAAGATAATCCGCTACTACAGAAAGAACTTTTGAGAACACTCTGGGAGCAGATGAGAGACTGAACAGGAGCACTGTATATTGAAAATCTCTTGACCCAAAGTGAAGCATAGGAACTTTTTGTGGGAGGAGCGGAACGTTATATGGAAGTAAGCGTCTTGATGGTTGAGGGCCAGGAATCAAACCCCTTGGTCCAATGATGGAATTATTGCTGCAAGGGGTACCATTTTGAACCTCTGAATCTTTATGAATCTGTTGAGTAAACTTAGATCTAGAATAAGTCTCCAACTGCTGTTCTTTTTTTTGGAGTCAGGAGGTACCTGGAATAAAATCCCATCCCTCTGTGTTGCGTGGGAGATGGTTCTATAGCACCCAGATTCAGGAGACAGTTGATTTCCTGTCACAAGAGGTGCTCATGAGAGGGGTTCCTGAAGAGGGATGGGGAAGGAGAGTGGATGTGGGGGAGGGAGGTAAAGTGGATGTAGAAATGATCTCCAACAGCCACTTATCTATAGTGATATATTCCGAATTCTTGTGAAAATGAGAAAGGCGATTGCCAAAGCAAGGTAGACAATTGTTGCTGCAGACAAGAGTGGGGATGGTAACTCAGCACCTTGACCAGCCCATCAAAACCAATGTTTTGAAGTTGTTGGCTGTGAGGTCAATGCCTGAGAAGTAGCTAGTCTCTTCTTTTGAAATCGTCTCTTATGCTGGGGTTTGTAATGTCTCTCCGAGGCCGGAAACTGGGTGGGTCAAGATCTGTTTGCTGTCTGGGACTTACTCAATTTTCTTTTTTGTGCAGGGGCGTAAATTCCCAGGGAGCGCAAGGTGGCTCTAGAGTCTTTTAAGGTATGCAGAGATTCATCAGATTTTTCCACAAACAACATGAAAAGGAAGGTCCTCAACTTTATTTTGAACTTCCCCCTGAAAACCTGACAACTCAAACCAGCAGGCCTTCTCATAACTACTGCCATGAAGACAGAAGGAGGGGCTGTATCAGCAGCATCCAGAGAGGCCTGCAGAGATGTTCTTGTGAGCTGTTGGTCCTCTGCAACAATCACTTGGAAGTGCTTCCTCTGGTCTATTGGAAGATGCTCAATACGAACACCTCAGGAATGGAGGTTGTTTGTAACTCTGAAATATTCGTAACTCTTAAAAAAACTTTATAGTTCTTCTTTCAAAAGTCTGTAATTGAATATTGACTTAATACAGCTTTGAAACTTTACTATGCAGATGCTGCTTTTAACCATTTTAATTTAAATGAAACAAGCACAGAGTTTCCTTACTTTGTCAAATCTTTTTTAAACTTTCCCTTTATTTTTTAGTAGTTCATGTTTAACATAGTATTCTCTACTGTATTTGCTTTTTTCTGTCTCTGTTGCTGCCCGATTGCATACTTATAGTTCCAAATGAGGTGTGTGGTTGACTGGTCAGTTTGTAACTTTGGTGTTCGTAACGCTGAGGTTCTACTGTAAAGGCATTCACCTTTGAATAAGGCTGTATTTTTGGCATGAGGACCCGATAATTGGTGATCCTAATTGCAAGGTAGCCAATGAGTAAGACTTATGGCCAAATAAATCAAGACACTTTAGGTTTCTATCATATGGAGTCAATTTAGCATGGTGCTGTCTGCCACGTTCATTCACAGCATTAACTACAATGGAGTTGGGGGATGGATGTGAAAATAAAAATGGATCGGTGCCAAACAAGGGAGATTCAGGCATTTCTGTTACTGCCAAGTCCCAAGGAAATCAAAATACTTGTGGTACCTGAACAATGGATGGTACCGATGAGATAAGCTGGGCAGAGGTAACTGTGGCAGAAGTGCTGACAGTGCCGAAGGTCTCATGTGCTCCAATGAATGACCAGTAAGTATTGGTCTGGTCTTTTGCAGAGCCAAACTGCTGGGTACTAATGTTCCAGTAGACTCTTTTGGTATTGATTTAAAAGAGCTGGTTCTCTTCTCTCTACCACTCCAATCACTCAATGATACCAATATTCTGGAGCCAAAACCCTTACAGTCCTTAGGTTTGCTAGTGGTCAAGGTACCTCCAGCCTCATGGATACTGAGTTGGAGATCAGTAAGTGCTGAAGCAGATATCTGAATTGGAGATAGTCTCCTTGAAGTAGATTCTCTACCCTGAGTACTTGAAGACCACTTTTCTAGAGCCTTTCTGCGAGGATTCCAGAGATTTTCTCTTTGATGCTCTAGAGGAGTGCTGTGCCAAGCAGGTCGAAGTGGTCAACCTGTTCAGTGACAGTTATATGGAGGTGGAGTCCCCTGTTTGGGGTCAGAAGCTGGTTGGCACGAACTCTGCATCATGAGGAGAGGTAGTTTAAGTTCCCAATTCTTTCTGGTCCTCAATTTTAATTGAAGACAAAAATTACACAAATTTGGGGAATGTGCGATTCCTCAAGGCAGTGGACATACCAGAAGCAACTGTCACTGACAGGGATAAGACTGTGGGCAAGAAAGACCGCATTTAAAGCTGGGAGAACCAGGAATACCTTCCCAAGGTTTAAGTTCCCCTGAGGGGGAGAAACCAAGGAGATAGAGGTCCTTATGCTAAAAGTATACTTGGGGGGGGAAAAAAAAAAAAAGATTACAGATTACAGCTAACTCAGACAAAGGAAACCATAAGAACTAACACTAACCAACTAGTTAGAATGAGAGAAAAATACAATCGAGGTAAGCTCTACTTGCACGCTTCTGAGGCTTCATCTCAGGCCAAGGCAGCTGAGAAGGAAATGCGGGTGGTTCGCCTGCACAACTCTAGACAGCCTCAGTGCAGGGCATGAGTCTGCGGGAGGGAGGGGGAATGCGCAGGCTGAACAGGCACAGCTACCTAAAATTTCGGATCTGAGGTGCATGGGGCGCAAGTGCACCTACAGTGGAGCATGCATAGGGACATTACTAGAAGAAAAACTTTGCTTTCAGGCCTGAATTTATTATCTGAGAATATAATTACCTCAAAAACAGATGAGTGTGCTCAAGTATTAACAGTATATCTGCCTTCCTAATTCAATGGGAAACGTAAAACAATAGTAAAGAAGGCAGAAATACTGGAAATACAACAAAATACAATATAACTTGAGATGGTTGAAGTAAGTAACTAAGCATAATTCTTGTGACAGAAAATGGAAGACAAAATACAAGTTGTGTTAAAGAGACATTAATCACGGAGTTAAGCTAAAAAAATTAATTTTCATCTTGAGGCCCCAATAAATTTATGGCTACTTTAACATCTAAAAAATAATTAATGACAAAAATCTCAATTCTCAGGAGCAGCCACGTAAGTTAGCAATCTTGTATCAATGCAAGAAAAAATAAATTAGCAGCAGATTTAAAATTTATCTTTCTGTGGTGTCATTATATGTAGAACTGAGTAAAAATAATTTAATCACTAAACAATTTTGACTGTGAGCATTTAAAAAATATACTTGACCAATATCTCTGGTATTGAGCACACCTGAAAGACCAAAAGAGTTACAATACAGTACCTTCAGGTTTGATAAAAACAACAAAATGTATTCATATGTTTATTAAAGCAAAGAAAATCCTTTTTAGAGGTAGAATAATTCAGAGACATTAAAGCTTAGATTGTCCCCACCAAACTCCATTTAGCAAAAAATGTTCAGCAAGCCCCTAAAATAAATTAATACTAAGGCTGCTCAAAAGTGCAGAGAAAAATCACTTTCATTTATTCTCAAACAGGGGAAACAAATGTAAAAAGGAACTAAAGCCAAGTAGAAGTGGTCCCAGGCAAAAAGGAGTCATTGTGCTGGTGCTGCTATGAAAGGATGTTTTAGTGGCTCACTCATTTCAATCTTTTTTTAAACAACTGACTACCATTTGAATTATAGAACATTTGCTCCATCATCAACATTTAAGCCCGGATTCAACAAAACACTTAGGCATGATCTTAGAGTCAGGTCCAAGCTTAAGAGCTTTGCTGAATAAGAGCATTAGTTTGCTTATTTTAAAGATAAAATATGAATTCTCCTTGTTCTATGTTTTCTACATTTATCTAAGCTATTTATTCTAATTTATCATTTGCATTTATCCATATTAACTAAAAATTAAATCTCTCTCTCTCTCTCTCTCTATAGAAACCACAGAACACATGAAAACTGGGAGTACACACATACTCAATACTAACCTGTAGCATAGTTACAGGTTGGGTATAAGCTTCTGTCTGTGTTGTAACAGCTGTGTTCTTATCTACAGTTGTACTCTGAGTTGTTTGGATATTCTCTTTAACAACTTCTGAGCTCCTCACAGTTTCCCATTCTAAATTAAAAAAAGAAAAGTGTGTTTACTTTGTAGAAACTGAGCTTAAATGTTTTGTTTCCATTTCCACATTAAACCACTCAAAAAAAATCGCATTTTGGTCAGAAAGTTATAAGCAACAACCAACCTCACTACACCTGAGAGAAGCTGGGAGACGAAAAATAAAATAAATAAAATTATATAGATATAGACACAGAGTTCCTCACTTGTTAGAAAGACCGTCAAACTTTAACAGAATATAAACATCTCAACTTTTTTTAAGTGAATGGAGAAGGAAAAACAAAAATTCTAGGTATACAATTTAAATGTTTCTCTATCAGAAACTGATTTTTTTTTAAATGTCAATTTAAAAAATTCAAGTTCACTGTCACTTTATAAATGATTCATGACATATAAAGAATATAGCAGCCTCTTATGTACTGTCATTTACATTTATAACATGTCTATATTGTAACTAGTTTGACACATGGTCACATAGGGTGCTTACCAACAACAACAAAAACCCACCTCCACCAGCCCAAGAAAAATGAAATTGGCATTCTAAACACAAGCTGTTGGATTTAATTTTCAATATTGATTCAAATTTAAATATTGCTGCCAGAGTTAAAAAAGACAGGCATTTATATACTCAAACATCATCCCTTGTCAATATCTAAGGCTATGTGTACACAACCCCACAATTTGGACTATAGGGGTGTAAACTGCCACACCCCTGTGTGGATGCTGCAAGTGTGAACTAAAAGGTACCTAGTTCACATTACATGAACTAGATGCCTTTTAGTTCGCTCCTGCAGTGTGCATATGGGGGAGAAGCATGCAATTCACACAGCCCCAGTCTGAACTGTGGGACCATGTGGACAAGTCCTGTGATACAAAAGAGATTATAAACCAATAAATGGAGGTTGGAAAGGGGAAGCTCAAATAATACTGACGGTCTCAATAGAAAGTTTTAAACAATAAAGGAATATTCAGATCAGTCTCTTCCATCATTTTAGTTTTACATATGATAATCTGAAGACTTAATTTTTCAAAAAGAGCCACAACAAGGTCTCAGATTTTGCATGCACTAATATTTGCACATGTCCTTAGTGACTGAATGTAGAAAATCAGAAGCCACTTTTAAATACATTAATATTTATTGTCTTGCTTAACTCCATTGGTCTGAATGCTGACATAGTGGTACCACTTGCAGGGTTATAATTGGATGTTGATTCAAACTTACTACACAAAGGCAATCCAAATGTCTGTATTTCAGACCTCAGTTCCATCTGAACTGTACACAGGTAACTAATACTAACAAATTCAAAAAAGAACATGTACAGCATAAATACGCAACTTTTGAAAACAAATTTAAGGAATAACAGAAAATAAACATAATTTTATTTAACAAAAGGTATACATAATTATCCATACCTGTATTTACAGTCTCCTGGTCGATCATGCCTCCTTCAGCAAAGCCATCCAAATCATCCACTTTTACTTTTTCCCAAGGTATATACGAAACTCCAAGATCCACATCCCAAAATTGCTTGTACTCTGTTTTCACACCTTTATTTAAAGCCCAGGCAATCTGAAAATAAAATCCAATCAGATGACGTGGCTGAATTTAAATACCTTAGTTATCCACCTCACCTCCCTTTCAGTGCAGATCTCCACTTTACATTTACTGATGCTTCATCAAGTTCATTTTTAAATGTAGCAAGCAACAGGGCATTTACTCAGTATCTAATAGCAACAGCCACTTGGAAGATCATTGTAACTAAAGTTCTTTTAGCTCTTTGAATTAGAAATATTATTTAACAAACTTCTTATAAATGGGAAAATGAAGGCACAGTGCTGAAAAGACTTGTCCAAGGGTCTTGGAGTAAACTAGTGACAGGACCTCAAACCAGCAAAACATTTAAGCACATGCTTAACTTTCAACACACAGTCCTCACTGATGTCAAAGGGAATACATACAAGCTTGAAGTTAAGCTTGTGTTTAGGTACTCTGCAGAGTCAGGAAGAGAATCTAGGTCTCCTGACTCATAGTCCTTTGTATGTTCAAACTTCATAAATATTCCCTAAATAGCAAGTTTCTCTTTTCATTTTTAAGATCTTCCTCACTTCCTGCCTAAATACACATATTTCATAAGAAAATTTCCCACTCTGCCCCTTACAAACAGAAATTATTTTGCCTCTTTCTCGTGCTCCATATTGCACATCTTGATTAGACTCATAGTATAGAAAATTCAATATTTTTCCAAGTACACAATTGAACCATCATAATATTTCTGCTGTACTTTAAGTTGGACAATGTTACTGGACATAATATGGCTTACCTTAATAATTTTAGATCCAATTTTGTAGGATCCAGAACTAAGTTTCTGAAGAGCACGATACGCATCTTGTCTATGAACCATGCAGACGTATGCACAACCTCTTGGAGGAATCATCTGTGAAAAAGAAGTATATCTTATTATTATGTAAGCTAATACTTTAGATAATGTCTTCACGTGTCAGTGAATTCTAATTTTTTGTAAAACACTAAAGTTAACATTTGTTAAAACTATTGTAATAGGTTATAGCTCTGTACTTTAAGAGGTACAGAACCAGTAGAACTGTAATGAACAAGTATTCGTGGCACAGTTCCAAGTTGCTTCTCATGAAGAAAGTGGAATTCACAGCAATTCTGAGAAATGCAAACAGATGTAAGACATTATATTTACAATTTAAAGTGACTCTCATGAACTATAGGCAACACCTTTACTAATCTTGATAACAGGCCTCTTCACATTTATTCAATTGCAGAATAATGAATAAATATAAAAACTACTTTAATGCAATATTAAGATGGCACAATAGTAAGAAAAAGCAAATGTTACAGGGCCCACTACCTTGTTCTGGCTGAAATTCACTTGGCACAGGTCTGGTGGTGAGAAATAAAAGAGTGAATTACTCCCATCCTGGTGATGGCTGGGGGCCAGTCAGCCAAGTGCAAGTGAGAGAAGACCAAATAATGGGCTTCCAAAGGGCCATTATATCAACTGAGAACCATGGTAGCAAAACACACCCACCCAACTGGGCTCCAAAGCTTCTGGGTCAGTTAGCCAAGGATTCCCCTATGCCAGGGAATCTTCACATGGCTTGTTAAACCAGCTATGCAGTCTGTTGTAATCCAAAAGTATGACTAAGGGGCCTTAGCAGCAGCCAGGATCAAGCCCAAAGTTCCTAGAGAATTAACTTAGCTAAGTTCAATGTTATATTTTCTATTTCTAGGTTCCTTGTGTTAAATGTATACCACAAAATACAGACAGGGTGAGGAGTGTACAAACGTTAAGATTGTTGTAATAGCTTTAATTTTCCATTTCTTGACTTCAGTTTTAACTGTAAAGCCTTAATAGAACATTTTGTTTTTAAGTTTCTTTGCTTTTTGTCATAACAGCAAATAATAAACAAACAAAGAAAACCCCCAAAACCTGTGCTTAATGTTAGTATTTACATGGTCTCAATGAGGTTTTGTAGTTCACATCAAAATTAAATGAGTAGGATATGTGTGTGTGTGCATGTGCACATGTGCAATGGAAAAATAACTATTATCCATCTTGGAAAGTGTCCGAAGTTGCCTAAAAGCAGCATTCCTGCATCTCTCAAGATGGGGAGACAAAGTTTGAACAGCTCTTTCACTCACACTTACATACCCACTGATCATGTTCAAAAGCAATTTTTCAATAGTTTAATAATTGTTTACCTAATCCAATGAAATGCACTACTCCTCATTAACATTTACAGTACAAAATGAAAATTTGCAAATTTAATTTTGTGCTGTAATCAGTGTTTCAAAAGTGTGGTTCATTTATCTTTTCAAATCGGAAACACCGATACACGGATACACCGAATTCAAACAACAATTAAATTTCCTTAAGATTCCCATGTAATTATTTTTCCATACACAGGCTAAGCATGGAAGTTTATAGTCAAAAAGAAAAACATTTTAGACTTATGAGCATCCAAAATCAGGGAGTTGCAAAAGAATCTGTTTTGCCATATCAATCATAGCTTTCACGATGATCTTAGACGGGTGGTATCTCAGTGATAATGTATTATATAGTTGTGTCCAAAAGTTTTGGTTAGAAGCTATAAATATTATAAGGTATTGGATTGTTTAATAAGTAAATAGTACTATACAGAGCAAGAAAATATTTTTAAATGGTTAACTTGAATTCTGTTATTTTAAAAGATTAATTTTGATAAGATGTAAGAGTATCAGTATTCCAATTTGGAAGAAGGGTATATGGAAATGGCTGAAATTGCTTAGTATGAACTAAAAAGTGTAGTTCTACTCTGAAAGGTGACTTTATAAAAATGGCACTGTGGGATTCCATGGTTATTGCTCTCATTATTTCCATCTCAAATTTGCTCAGCTTAGAAGATATTTTTCTTAACTGCTAGCCCTGAAAACTAAACCTGGGATTTGAAATACAAATAGTGCTCCTCCTGGCTTGTGCACCTGTATTTAAGATTCTGCAGGGCAAACGCTACCCTCAGCTACGCCAGTGTCACCCTACTGCATTCAGGTGTATATAAGGAAATTACCTGTAATAAATGGAATTGTACATGTACCCTGAAACTGGGGCTTTTTTTACAATTCTGTTGTTGAAGCCAGAAAGAACCCAGTTTGCTCTCCCAGAATGGTGTTGGTTCTGCAAGACTGACAGAACTAAAAACCAATGTACTGTTAGCACTAAAGTAATGTGATCTGACTCTGAATACTCAGAGGAAGCACATGTGCTAAGATAGATATAAATTATACAGTGACTTTTCAGAGTGCAAAAAATGGTTACAATACCCCTACAGTAACTGTGGAATCTTTGTAGACAACACATCCTGAAGAACCACTCTTGGTGTATATGGACCCCACCTTCACAAGACTGGAGTCTTCTGAATAGCAGTGTCCGTTGAGGCTGTGTGCCTACACTTTAGCCACCTCCCTCTTCCCATAGCTGAAGGTATAAGGGGCAGGGCAGTTGCAACCCACACTCAGTTCATTTACTGTTGAAAACCACATGAGGCTAGGACTGACTGGGATGGGGGAAATGGAGGATGAGCCATGCAATTTGCGTGACAACACACCTTAAAGAACCACAGTTCCTGTAGGGTAAGCAAGCATCTTTTCTTTGAGTTCTTATCCACAGATTCCACTCTTGGTAAAAAAACAAGCAATAGCCCATTCCCCTGGAGGTGGGCAAGAGTCGTCCTACTTGAATAGAGATTGCAGAACAACCCAACTAAAACTAGCATCTGATCTGAATGCCTGAACCAGGGAATAGCGTGTGGTAAATGTGTGACCAGGGCTCCATATTGTTGCCCTCATATCTCTGCTTCCCAGACAGAATGTGGAATAAGCCCTAATTTATCAAGCAGACCTTTCTTAGCTAAATTGTAACAAGTCTCAATGCATCTGAGATCCACCTGGAAAGTCTATGATATGACAGGTAGAAGGTGAAGTCTGGCATTATGCGTGTCATAAGTGCATGCTACCATGTATCCCATAAGTCTGAGGCAAGACTTCACTGGTGAGCTGGAGTGATTCTGGAGCTACCGTATGAGGTCCATCATAGTCTGGAACCTTTACGGAGGTTAAGTATACTTTTGCTGCCTAACATTGTGCTGATGAAGTCTATTCTCTGAGTTGGGGTCAATGAGAAATTTTTTCTGCTGACTCTGAGCTTCAGAGTGGCAAAGAAATCTAGTGTCCCTTTCAAGAAAGTCAGATACTTGCTATGGGCATTTCCCCCTAGCAGCTGATGAACAGGGGAGCACAAGGATTCCTTGCCTCCTCAGGTGTGCAGCCACAACTACAGAACTTTGGTAAACACTAGTTGAGCCATGCAGACACTGAAGTATAGGAATCTACTGATGGAGAGATCTGCCTACCAAAAATCTCAGGTACATCCTGTGAGGAAGGGTGTATTGAAATGTCTTATTAACTGAGAGCTGCGAACCAGTCCAGGGGATCCAAGGAAAGGATTATGGGGGCTAAAATAACTATCTGGAATTTGAAACCATCTCGAGCTTTTTGGTAAATCTCTGTACAAGAAGGCCTATCAATATTCTAAATTTTGTTTTTTCAAATATGCCAATAGGGAAAGAAATCCTATCTGACTAAGATAACAAAAACTAATCCTAACTATAGAAGTGCCTCAGCTAACTCGCTCAGAGCAAAGGATTCGGCCACCATGGGGTTCCGTCTCGTAGTCATCGGTAGTAAGAAGGCTGTGGGCCCACCTGCCTCTTATATCATTAGCTACAGGGTGCAGGCATAACACCAATATACACTGCTATTCAAACAATTCAATCTCATGTGCCCGGGAAGCATGCATACCAAGAGTGGAATCGCTGTAGACAATAACTTGAAAAAGAACTCCATTTCAAAGTGAGTGACAAAATGGAACATTTTATTTTTTATGAGATAAATTGTTTTGTTAAATTAACAAATGTATGCACATCTCTGACAGTTAAATAGCATGTCTCCGACAAGCAACTGAAATTTTTATGGTTTAAAAGCAGTTACTAGAGTAGTGTCTAGGTGTGTTCATCACTAATTTTTTCTAATATTGTACTATAATATGTATATTGTAACTAATATTTGTGATTTAAAAAAAATTAAATTCCTCTTATAGCATATTTCAGTTTAACAATCAAAATAACAGTTCCCATGAATAATCTGAGGGAAGAAGCATACCCATTTGATTATGTAGAGTGCCCTTTCTTTAGTGGTTCAAATAACGATTGTAATACAATTGAAATAAACTAGTAAAGATTATGGCTAATCTTAGAATTGGGAATCTAACTGTAGGCACTTTTTTTTTTTTAAATTTGGCCTATAAAAATAAACTACAAGAAAACTTCTTTCTAGCAGACAATTCAGTTCACATATCTTATGTTTTCCTAAATACAACACACATCATATTATGTACATATTACTGCAGATTCGGCATATGGATCATACAGCATAACCTTTCCTAAAATAGTAATATGCAACAGACAGACTTTTAAAATTGAGGGCACAGTGCTCACTTACATTAATAGATTCTATCTGTCCAAATTCTTCGAACAAATTAGTTAAATCTTGCTGTGTGGCCTTCTTATCTACTTGACCAACCCAAAGTGTAGTACTGCAGACTGTCAAGAGAGACGTTACATAAATTAAAAATTACAATACTTTGTACTACATTGCATTCTGCATCCAAGAATTTGAAAGTGTCTGATCAACAATTAAGCCTATAACACCAATCTAAGGCACAGAGCAGCTACACAGGAGATCTTACAGCAGCGCAGCTACAGTGGTACAGCTATGCCACTGTAAGGTCTCTAGTGTAGACATAGTCTTAATCACTGTTTTCAAACTTATCTCTGCATACATTAGGGTTTAGAGTTCATTTTTAAAAAAGAAAACAGACGCTGGAGCATAAACCCGCTGTTACTAGAAATCTGTTGCAAATTATGCAGCAGCAGAATACACACAAACCCTGATAACAATAGTTGTAAAGTAATCCAGACTGTCAGTAGACAGACACTTGAATTCATGGTTTCTGGCACCCACCCCAGTGCACATTCTTCTAGGCTAAAGGGTATCTTGTAGTGAAGGTTCTCTCTCCCCCTCCATGTCTTCCTCAATCTCCAGGGCACTAGCATTCCCTGCAGGGATCACAGCTTCTTGAGTAGCACTCTGAAGGGCCAAAACTAAAGTTAAACACCTTTGAATTAACAGGGTTTTGAATACCACTCTTGATTCTGGACACACAAATTTACCAGGGACACCTCAGTGATGGAAGTTTCTTGTGAATCCAGCCCAATACACCCCAATTTAGTCCCTATATACATGCAAAAAGCATGATAAGAACGCTGGCATTTTAGAAACAGGTAATCTGAGAATAAGGTGGAACAAGGGAACAGTCCTCAGGAACCCATTGATCAAATTACCTCAAATCTCCATCACAAACTCTATCCTGGTCCTTGAACTGACATATCGATTTTCAAGTCAGTCTATGTGTATTTTAGAAAGAATGAAAAATTCAATATTAAACAGACACTATGCTGTAACCCTGTTGAGGGGGGCAAGTACCACTGCCCATAATTTTTACAACAATAAAATCTTTGAGGGAACAGAATGCCACCTTCTTCATGATTAAATGATTGATCTAGATTAATTATAAAATAATTTATTAACAATCTAACTTCTGAGATGTCAGTTACTAGGCTAAAATTACTCATAATGGTACATAATCTAAATTTTGTTTCCTTACCAGAGAAATCTAAAGGGCTGCTCTTTTCCTCTGTCTTGAATACTAAAATATTAAAATATAAAATACGTGTTACCTACCACTTAGTGTTTTAGACCGGATAGGAGGCAATCCCTTTTTTTGGCGTTCTTTTTCCCTTTCCCTAGCTCTTCTTTCACTGGAGTATGACCGAGATGACTTTCTCTTCCTTTCTCTTGACCTTGAGCGTGAACGTTTTCTATGTTTACGTTTTCGGGAACCAGACCGTGATCTGGACCTCCGTTTTCTTGGTGACCTAACAAAACATTTCATTTTAATACCTGGAGCTGGTTCTCCACTTTTATTTTTCTTTTACTAAAAATCAAAACTCAGTATGTCAGTACAGACTTTCCTTAGTGTTCACCTAAACATTTAGGAAAATTGGTCACCTTTTATTTTATTATTGTATAGAAAAAAGAAATATACTGCTATTAGTGTGGAAGAGAAAAAGGGCATTAGTTTAACCGTAAGAAAGAAGAACTGCAAAGTTTAACTGCAAAATAATAAGCATTACAGTAGAAAATTCCCTCTCAAAGTCAACAATTATTTTAACTAGTTATTTTTATTATTTGGAGATTACTTGAAAATGTAAGTAATCCAAAACTAAACAAATTAAGCTGCCACATAAAAAAAAGACAACCTAATATGCAACTTAATCCTTTGTTTAAATGTAGACTATTTGTTTGATTCCAATGTAACACATAACCACGTTGGGAAGTCAAAAACTTCAGGATGATATAGATACAACAAATATAACAACACTGTCTCTGTGTTTTAGAATAAAATAAACCTGCTTATATTTTAGTAATAAGTAAAAACCTGGAACGAGATCTTGAGTGTGTTCTTGATCTTGAGCGAACAGCTGATTTCTTTTCTTCTTGTTCAAAGATCTCTTCTTCAACTACATCTTGTCCTTCATCTATATCCATGTCCTAAGTAAGGAAGCAATGAAAAACAAGGAGATACAATATTTCTATTATCCCTCCAGAAAACCATATTTTTTTAGGTGTAGTATTTTCCTTCAAACCTCAATAATTTAATCAGAAATGGTAAATTTCACCTGCTGTTGAATATCCATTGAATCATCTAGGTTTGTTTCCACTTCTAAAAACTGCTGTTGGCTACTCCCTTGTGATGGTGATGCAGAGTGCTCTGATCCAAAATTTCCCTCTTGATTTTCTTCAGGGCTTGCCTGCACATGACATGAATATTAAGTTAAAAAAAAAGTCTGAAGCCAAATTGTATGTTATGTCAAAGTGAGATATAACATAGGACATACAAACATGATAAACTGTTTTTCAAAAATATTCTATTTTCAAGTGTCTGGGATTTTTTTTACTTTTTTTTTTTTTTTTGTAAATGCAGATCCAGTTAATGTGCAGTAAGAACCTGCTAAGAGAACTTTGAGTTGAATTTGATTTCCCTCCATTTCACTCTGTATTCTCCAATACACAAACAAACAGAGTTTAACAGAGCCAATGCATTTTCAGTTCCCACCCAAAATACCATTATCAAGCCAATAAGTCAGATAATATTCACTGAGGATGACTATCTTTTGACAATTCTGGTTAATTAGAAGTACAAACTGCAACAATAAAACAAAAACCTACCTTGAGGGACTATAGTAATCTTGTACAATACACAGAAGCATATATTAAAATATTCATATAATTTTAAAATATATAAATATTCTGTTGGTATAGAAGTCATTGATTATAACTTATTGTAATCAGTTCCAGAAAGAACCACACATTATCATGACTAATTATTTTGTTGTGACATAAACGCAACACCAATTTAAATGTAATTTAAAAATCTGCACATAGTTCCAACCTTTTAGACCATTATGAGATTTAAGATAAAACAATTAAAACAAGACAAATCATGAAATTGTGTAGTATTTTATGCCAGGATGTTAGTTACAAGAAAGAAATCTATCAGTACAACTAGATCTGGAAAATGTCACAAATCACACGAATTTTAGAATGTAAACTATAAAATTGTTAATTATTAACAAAAAAAATTAACAGTACACACTTACTGCATATAAGCTTTAGAGTATAGGCTTGTTAAAGTGAATGCTAACAATGTATACAAAGGAGGTACAAGCTGGAGGGTTTGGATAGCCAGCTTCCCATCTGAAATGACTATTTCATTTGAAAAAAAATTCTCCCCCAAAATATCCTTTAACTAAATTAACACATTTTAGAAAAATAAAGGAAGCAGCTCTTCAATTAAACTACAACAAAAGTGAAATTATGTGGATTTCATTGAAGAAGGCAGATGGCTTCTACATGAAGAAAAATTATGACTTTTATAGTTTTAGATTCAATTAAAAATACAATTTTCTAAAAAACTGTCTTTATAATACCTTTTTCCACAAGAAACATGCAATAGAATATTACTTCTCTTTTTGACAGACTGGGAAGAAGTTATTATTACCATCAGAATTATTATTATTAATAGTAATGTACTGCATCCTGAAAAATGACAGGGTATCATGATAAAGGTGCTGGCTATTCATAAAACGAATAAAAACTAAACTAAAGATTGACAAAAGAAGAGCTCCAAATAAAACAGTCTTAGAATCCACATTTTCAAAGTTTTAATTTAGGATTCTTGTAATGACTATTTTAAAACACTACATCAATTATTAGAAGACACAATTTCTGGACTGCTAACCAAATGAACCCTTTAGGAAGATGTATGTGGCTGAAGTATCCAAAGAGATGAAACAGAAGTAAAGGACATTGAATTCCGGTGTTTAAGCATTCTTTTAAATATATAGATATTTTAAAACTTCAGGACTCTCATTATACTTCCATTGTGCTTAAAAACTCTGTGTTCCTTACACTATCTAGTGACATCAAGTGGCAGAACGTTGAACACCAGATTCTTCCTTCCTGTTTTTCTGAAGCATGTCATTGTCATTGTTCCTGCTTCATGTATTTGTCCCTTAACACCAGCATTATTTTTCCTGAACCCACCATTTTGTGTTTTCTTGACCTTGTTTTCCTTAACATCAACTCTCTTTTGATTATCTCTTATGCTCCCTGATTCCAAGTTCTACTTTATTTCTTGCTCCTCCTGTCAGTTTCTTTTGCCCTCCTACTGCCCCCAGAATCTTTGCATTTTATTCTTGTTTTCTTTCTCCCTTAGTGTCTCTCACCATGGCCTGGACACAAGACCAAAGATCCTCTTTACAGTGTGCTGTATGCTGGCTGTAATTACTGTTTTTTTCAGCAGAAGCCTGAGCCTCTCAGTGGCAACCAAGATTTGAATCAACTCCCTCTCCTGATCAGCTGACGGAAGCACACACAGGAGCACACTGGAAATGGGGTAGTCAAGTGGCAATCCCCTGGGGTGAGAGATGCACCCTATTCATGAATGAATCACAAATGCTAAATTCCCATTCCCCAAACTTAATTCATTCCTAAACTCACCCAATTTCACTCATTCAAGAGCAACACATTTCACTGTAAGGTACCTAACCTAATATTTGAATTTACTAAAGGTTCTTAACCTATTCAATACATTTATTCTGGAATTTTAAGAGTTATTTCTAGATGACATGCATCAACTGTTACAAAAAACTCTCCTTCATAGGGATATGCCTACATAGCAGATGTTTTAGGGAGAGTGGAAGGTCAGCCAACAGGAAAATGCACAGACATGGAAAAGAGTAGGCCAATTTACTCCACTGCTAAGAGAGCGTCAATGTACAGTGTCCGTTAGGAAATGAGTGTGGGCTGTCAAGAGCATGAGTTCTCAAACAGTGGGTCAACAGATGGTGCCTGCTGCATTACACATAGGCCGAGAAGAAATCAAAATCACTCAGTTGATAGGACCCAGAATGATTTGAGGATTTCAATAAATCAAATCATAGGTTAGGGGTCTATTACAGGAGTGGGTGGGTGAAGTTCTGTGGCCTGTGTTGCGTAGGAGGTCAGACTAGACAATCATAATGGTCCCTTCTGACCTTAAAGTCTATGAGATATTAGGGGGGAGTTGAAAAGAGCCATTTTGTCCCCTTCCACCTGCTGCAACAGCGTATGACCTATTCAATCCTCTTCCCAATCAGAGAGCAGCTCATCCCTTCAAATTTTAGTTCCTATTCTTGATTTGTGCAGGACTAAATGTGATATAAATACTAAATGAAATGTACTTAACTATCCCTTTTTTTCCTTACAAGCATGCCATTTTTCCAGCCCTTAATGAAAGAAGAGAAACCATTTAAAAAAAATCCTATTTAAGAGGTGAACATGATAACTGAAGGTGAAGTGTGTCAGCAGTACAGCTGAAGGGTATTCTCTCCTAATTTAGTAAGTACAAAATGTATAGCTCACATTTGTTTTGTATCTTTTTTGTTTTAGGGCTTTTTGCTTCCACTTGCTCCAAGTCATCACTTTGCAAGCTTATTCCAAGTAATTAGCCCGCGACAGAATTTCATTATGAGTAAGAATATTAGGGAGAAGACACAATTTTCTGTCCTGAAACACAGGATCTATTTTTACCAATGTGGAAGAACACGAGAATCAATTACTATGATACCCACAAGATGGAGTAGTTTACCTTTTGAGGCTGCTGTTGTTCTAGGAGCTGCTGTCGAAGATGTTCTAAATTTTGTTGTTGCAGTTGTTCAGCTAGCTGATGAAAGAGTGAGTTGTTCACAGACTCTGACACTAGAGGCCTAAAATAAAATAAAATAATTGAAAAACCCTTAACATTGAAGTTTTTCTCTTGGGACTAAATAACCTAATGAACAAAATTTCATATTTTAAAAATTAGCAAGCTACACACTTTCAAACAAATGAACTTAGTACCACATACTCCTTAGTTACAATTATTATCCTTCCAAGTGAAATATAAGATTGTTACTCTAAGTAGAGAGCTATTGTCAGACCAAACTCTCATTCTTTGTCTTTTTAAAATGGTAGGCACCCAGTTGAAGGGTTCTAGCGTCTGAAGGATGTTGTATACCATTTGAAACATAGACATGTTCTATCATTCAAATTCACGTAAATTGTTCTCTGTTACCATTGCTCTAGTATAGTAGTTTATATGAAGGACCACACAGCTGGTCTACTTTTCAAACTGAATGTTCAATTCTTGTAATACTTGATAAAAAATTATAATAATTAATCTAATTAAAAAGGAATGTAACCTGATCTTACAGTTGGGAAGTGGGAGTTTCCTTTTTAGGCTCTTCATTGAGTTCAGGCTCTTCCCCAAAATCAAACCTATCCATCAGCTTCTAGGAGAAAACAAATCAAACATTAGAGAGAGAGTATATTTTATAAAATGTTTCCTACCAAGTCATTCAAAATACTTAGCAATCTAAAAACAGGAAATTTCTATTTCTGCAAAGACAATGTAGGAAAGCTGACCATTCTTTTAAGTAGAAAACCCTTAGAGGAATCATTCCTGAGCTCTGCCTGTTAATCTAAGAGGAAGAACATGTGTTGCCCAATAGTAAATAAATGACTATTCTCCGGAGGTAAACATTATATATAATATGCATATGCTCTCATTCCTTTAACAGTCGTCCAATTACTATGGCCAACGCCAACATTTCATTGAAGAAGAATTATCTGTTAGATACTGCTTGTGGATGTCAAAAGAATTAGGATTTCGTTATTTTCTTTCAATAATGGTTTAATTTTAAGGAAAAAAAATCAAAGATACAAACAAAAATGTATAGATTAAGAAACACAAGTTATTTGCCATGGAAATTGAGGTGGTTCTTCAAGAGTGTTATCTCTGCACATGCGGTGCCTCACAAGTGTCCTCTTTCAGCACCAAACATTAAGCTAAAGTTTATCACCAACCACCTCCAGTAGTCCATAATTAGCGAAATAAGGACTGTCACTATATTCTTGGATTCTTGGGTACTGGAACTGCTAGAGAGTCTTTTCTTGGACAGTTCTCATATCCATTTACAGAGCTATCTGCCTCCATATGTCTTAGCAACTTTCAGAACAGTATGAAATCATCAGTTGGTGAAGTAAGTGAGATGAGCAAATCCGAAAGATGAAATACCTCTTGCTGGTCAAGAGAGGGTTGCCATTTATTTCCTAGATCTTCATCTTCCTCTAAATCAGACACGTAATCAAGATAACTGTCCAACAGAGGGAATGAGATGCCAGAGATATTGGTACTAGTCTGAGTGGAAGATCTCTGGGATCTTGGGAAAGGCAGAAGTAGCAGCAGCAAATTTTTGTGATTTATCTTGTACAACCTCCAGACATATCAAGGGTGAGGAGGATTGTCCTTATCAGTGAAGCCACATATCCTGTGCCTTTGGATCCTCTTACAGAAACCTGATGAGTCTCCAAGAGGGAGCACTTGACTGGATTTAAAAAACCTATGTTATTTAAATGTATTTATTACTGATCTGAGAAAGGGGGTGAGAAGTGAGAAGAAGTAGAGAAGGAATTGTCTTGTAGGACCATCCAATTTATTTCCCATTCATAGTCGAACTGGAATTTGCGACTGAGGATGTCTGCAGTCATGTTGTGCGATCCTGCCAGGTATGCCGCTGAAATTATGACATTGTGAGAAATGCATCAATCACATAGTTTTAGTGCTTCCATGCACAAGGAGTGTGATCCGGCTCCTCCCTGACAGTTTATGTAATACATGCACTCTACATTGTCATGACCTTGATTAGTGGGAGGAAGTGAGCACAAGCATTTGACCACTCTGAGCTTGAGCAGGTGATGTGAAGGCACGTCTCGGATGATGACCATTTGCCCTGCACCATGAGACAATTGAGATGCGCTCCCCATCATATAAGGGATGCATCGGTGGTCAGAAGTAATGATGGGGAAGGCTGAATAAATGAGATTCCTATACATACATATATTGGGTCTTTCCACCCAATCCAAGAATTCCTTGATCTTGGTGGGCATTGATAGTAGTTTGTTTATGCAGTCTCTGTTGAACCTGTAAACTGGACCAAACCAGACCTAGAGGCATTTCATGCATAGTCTGGCATGAACTATGACCGATGTGCCTGCAGTCATATGCCTTGAGAGCTGGAGGCAGTGCCTAGACAAAATTTGGGGGCTGGATTGTACTGTCTTTGCCAGCGTGCAGAGGCTCAGGAATCTGTGATGTGAGAGGAGCGCCTTTGCCTGAATGGAGTCACGGTTGGCTCCTATGAATTCTAATCATTGTAGTGGCATTAATGTTGATTTTTGTGCATTGATTTGCACGCCCAGGTTCTGGAACAGGTTCAGTGTAGTCTAGGTGACTCTCTGGGCTTTGGCAAAGGAACGGGCCCGGAGAAGGCAGCTGTCCAGGTAGGGATAAATCATAACACTCTGAGAACACAGAGTAGGCCACCACTATCAAGAGGACTTTGGAGAATACCCTGGGAGATTATGAGCGGTCAAAAGGGAGTGCTTTGTACTGGCAGTGATCCTAGTCTAGTGTGAACCTAAGGTATTATCTGTGACTCGGTATGATGGAAATGTGGAATAACTGTTTACAGAATGACCATCTTGAACTTCTGCACCTTGATAGATCTGTTAAATATCTCTTAGAATAAATAGGAGATACTTGAACCAAAAGTTCAGAGTCTGAGTTGGAATGCTCCTCCACATACAGTAAAGGAGGTGACAATCCCTCCTCATGGATAGGTGAAAAAAAAGAGGCAGGTCTTTCAGAAACATGAGCAGTTGGTGACCCACCAGACCTCAGTACTGAGAGGCATCCAGAGGTTGCGAAGAACGGAGACTTGGACTCATTCAGTACCGCAAGCTTCCTTGGGTACCGGAATTCTTGTGGCACTGGAAGTACAAGAAAACTCAGTTCCAGTGCCAATGATATTAGACAGGCTGTGTGAGACCCCGACGATGGTACTGGTAGATCTTTTGGGTACCATAATCGTTGTGGTGCCAGCACTACAGAACTTGTTACTGGTTCTTATGATACTACAGAGGCCATATGAAACACTGTCGCTGGTACTGAGGGTGTAAAAGGTGCAATGAAGCCGGTCTCTGGGAAGTAGTGATCTTTGGTACTGAGTCCTTTACCACTGAGGTATGGGGCTCAGATGAAATTTTAATGCGCTTCACAGTACCCAAAGTACCCAGAGATTCACTAGGACTCCTCTCAGGGATCGATGTCTCCAGTGACCAGATCTTCTTTGAAGAACACTACTCTGATGTTTTGCTCCTTTTATTCCCTTCCTTATACTTGGAGTTGAAAGCTCTCAGTACCAGTGACCAAGTTATTGGTATCTCAGTCATGGAGAGTGTTGGAGACCGGGGTTTTGGTGTCAACTTTCTCCTGGAAGCTCTCGGTAACCATAGTTCTCAATGATGATAGGGCACTGACAGACATGGACTCTGAACAGGTGTCTGAAGCAGTCTTCAGACATGCTCCATTATTAAAAGTCTATAGCTTATTTCCTTGTTTTTATAGGCTCAGTTCTCAAAGGACAAGCAGATTTTACATTTGCTAGGAATAAGAATCTCCCAAACAACAAATGCAGTGGGAGTCTCTGTACTAACAGGGATTGTGCCTTGACAGAAGAGGCACCTTTTAAAGCCTGGGGGGCCCTGCATCCCCAACAGAAGAAAGAAGTTATTCAAATCCCACAAGAGGGGAAATGAAAAAAATTTTCCCAGAAAAGAAAAAAGGAACAAACATTCCAAATACAAGTTACTAAATATACTCTAATTATTAGCTAGCTAAATACTAATAAAAGAGGCAAACAAGTACACGGCAAATGGGCACATGCTAGACTCCATCTCAGGCTGAAGGTGGTTGAGAAGAAACTGAGGGCGGTTCACCCATGAAGCCCTATATAGCCTTGGTATGGGGCACAAAGATATGTAGGGCACATATACAGGACGAACAGGCATTACTACTAAATTTCTCTGATTAAAGGCGCAGGACCACATGCGCACCTAAAGTGGTGCACCTACAGGGACTAGGTTTTCTGAAAATCCAGATAAATTATTTCAAGTGATTCTTCTTCATTCACTATTTTGTTGACACAAAAAAATGCTAGTAGATTACAAGCACAATTTTCCTTTACAGAAGTTGTGTAGTTCAATCCTATATTACATTCCACTCAATTTTTTATTTTTCTTGTTAAACTAAGGATCACAGATCTATATAATTCTCATAATTACAGTTAAGCAAATTTAAAAAAAAATAAAAAAGGATAGGTACACCAATTTGCTAATTTCCGCAGATGATTGGAGGGCGAGAGATTGCATATTTTGTTAACAATTCTTGAATGAATACCATCTGGTGCAGATTTGTCGCTGTTTAATTTATCACTTTGTTACAGTACCTACTTTTTTGGCACCAAAATCTGTGACAGCACCTCATTTTAGTTAAAGATGAAAATCACTTAGTGTTTAAAAGACCAATATTCTATGTGCTCTAAAATGCATATATTGACTTCAGTTTTGTTTTGAAATTTGATGCACCTCATGGGGATGCAAGGAAGGGTGAGTGGTCATTTGAACAAGCAGCTCCAGAGATACAGCTCCCCCACTCTGTTCTACAAAATCACCAGTTCTTATGATGTTTTTGTGCACACCTAGAGCTCAAATATGGCTCTAATCCTTCCCAAACTAATCTCAGCCATTTGGGATTTACCACTTAATTGTATTATTGTAGCACCTAGGAGCCCCCGATCATGGACCAAGACCAGGATCTGCTAGGTAATTTACCAACACAGAACAAAACAACAGTCCTGACCTGAAAGAATTTACAGTCAGACTGATTTTACTTTAAAAGCACTGTCAAGGAAATTAACATTAATTAGAGGGAAGATGAAAAGACTCTGGTAAGCAGTTAGGGCAATATAAACAACCATTTTGCTCATTTGGCCAAGGGTAAGAGACCATCTTGTTAAGAGATCATTTCTAAACAAAGTTTCTGAAAACCCAGTTCCATTGCTAGAGTTTTGAGGAAGAAACAGGTTTCCTAAAATGTAGTTTCTCTATGATCCTTAGATAAATAAGGAATTATTAAGGGGACCTTTGCTCTCTGGGAGCTCAAAAGTGCTGAAAGAGCAGAAGGAAAAGGCAACAAACGTGGAAGGGAAGGCAAGGGAAGATATCTGCATACTCTCTCTCCTGCCCCCTTTCACTCGATACCCCGCTATCCACCAACAACTCCTCCTCATGGCTGCTACTCCAGACCAAAGAAGACTACCCTTTCTTCCACTGCTTCTTGATCAGCAGACAAGAATCTAGAACATCCCTTCTTCTGCACACGGAATCCAGCAGCAGGGAAAAGACAGCAGGCTCACTCTTCCTTTTGATGCTGCTGCTTCTAGAGGAAAAAGGTCAGAATTGTGCAGTGGGGAATACAGGAGAGTTTTAGCTCTGCTCCTCTAACCCCGCACATCCATGATCCCTATTTCTGTTCCCCTTTCAAAACATGCCCCACTGACTCCATGTCAGTCCCTGCACTGTTCCTGTATCCACTGCATGGCTCCTCAATATGTGGGGTCATCACTGATATCCAACCCCCTGTAAGGTGGAGGGCTGGGAAGGGAGGAAGAGATGTGCTGAACAGGCAACAAGATGGGACCTAAGGAGATGATGAGGGGCCGTGAAGGGACTAATATGCACCCAGTGCCTTCTGTGACTAGGGTAATCACTGCCAACAAACTAAATGTACGGGAAAAACTGGGCTGTGGCACATGGGAGTGTGCTGAGAAATTATTAAAAAACCAAAACCAAACAAAAAAACCTGCTACACACACCATGGAAATTAAGTGACCCAAAACTACTACAGATTTAAGGTTGTCCTGTGGTCTCTCATGCCTGTCCAGAATGTATTTCAGCTAGACTCAAACCTCTGAAACCTTAACTCTTCATTTCCTAGTTAACAGAAACCAATTCCAGAAAACAGGAATTACAGAGTTAAGGTACACCATTTCTGCAACGCAACCTTAACTTTGAAGCTCCAATACCCTACATACTACCGTTCTATTCTTACAGATGCTATACAACATGCTGGGAACTGAGCACTTGAGCAATTTCTGACAAAGCACAACACCTCTTTGCTAAGGCAAAACTCTGGTTTAGGTCATAGCTGCCTACACTCAAACACTTTGCCTATTCTACACTAACCACCATAGACTTAAGAAATTATCAGAGTTTCACCCTGAGCTGGGGATACCTTCTGCTAATTATTAGAAAAGAGATGAGTTGGGATAGGTATTTCCCAGCATCCTCTGTGGTGAAGACTGATTAAAAGATAATTTAGCTACTCTAACACATCCTTATTCTCCCTAATAAATCCAGTAGAGACTATCCTCTCACAGGCTTCCTGCTTTTTATATACTGAAATAATTTGTTTTTATATATTTGGTTATTTCATCTTCAAATTTCCTCTCAAACTTCTTAATATCTAGTTATATATTACCATTGCCATACTTTACTATATGCTCCTTTCTATCTTGTCATTCAACTGTACTTGTTTTCTTCTGGTCTTTCTTCTTCCTTTTTATTTAGAGATATGTATGCTTTCTGTGCTCTATTAAGCATGCCTATGTCCCCTCCATAGTATGTTGAAGGATTTTAATTTCCTCACTTTTGGGGTCATTTTATTAGCTTTGTCTCTTTAAAAACAAAATCCCTCTCTAAAGTTTAGGTGTCAAAGGGCCAGCTCTGGTATGATCAATCCTGCTAAGGACATAAACTTGATTATATTTGTGGTCACTATTGCTTTGTGGTTCAATTATAATTATTTCCTTGGTATTTATGATTAAGGATGAGATTTGGTCACAGACTCTGTGACTTTCTAGGACCTCCGTCACTTCTGGGGCAGGGCTGGAGCAGTGTCAGCCCCAGGGCCACTGCCCAACAGTTGACCCAGCAGTCAAACTGCTGGAGCAGCAGGCTGGATCAGCTGCATGCCCCGGCAACTCTTGTTTTCCTCTCTCCCCCCACCAGGGTATATTTAGTAAAAGTCAGGGACAGGTCACAGGTTCCGGTAATTTTTGTTTATTGCCCACAACCTGTCCCTGATTTTTACTAAAAATACCCATGTCAGAATCTTAACCTTATTTATGATGCAACAAACCTACTTATTCTACCAGTCATCCATACTGTCTTACTGGAAAATGAGGGTACATGACCACTTGAATTTCTACAGTATTTCCTGCCTCCACCGAGGAAACCTTTCAGACTTTATTTGTATGCCATAAAGGAAGAGAGGGAGGGGAGAACGCAAAAAGGTACAAGCCCAACCTTCTTCCTTGAGCAAGTAATCTTCAAACTCATTAACTGAGATCCTCCTTGTGGATATAATTATAGAAGGAAACACAAGAATGATTTTGCTTTACTAATGGAAATTAACTCTGACATTCTGAAAAATGTCTTTTACCCTTAAATTATAGGAAATAAATCATTGGTATAACTCTCGCTAAAGAAAATAATTTGAATTTGGAAAAGCCTGTGCGCAAAAAACTTCTCTGTAGCTTACTCATGCACTTAACCAAGCCACTGAAGACAGAGATACAACCCATGTGAACGCTTTAAATATACACAGTAACAATAAATGTTTTTCTTCAAACTTGGTCCTCCAACTTCTACCTTGTTAAAAGAGACATTCTGTTCCAGTGGATTAAGTGTGTTGGCAGCAGCAGCTGCAGCTGTAAGTTGTGCTGTGAGGGCCTGTAACTGAACGACAAGACCAGCATCCAGTGCTTGAAGTAGTGAAGGCTGTGGTTTCTGTTGTTGTATCTGCAGTGTCTGTATTAACTGCTGAAGCTGGAAGAAAGAGAGGGATAAATTGCATTAAAAAAAAATAAAACTCAGTCAGCTTTTTGCCCTTCTCATGAATAAAGACCTCACCAGTGCAGTACATCTAACTCAGCTATAATTTCAGTTTAGTCTGTTGGTAGTTATAGCAAATTATATTCCCACTTACTGGCTAATTTGCTTTCTGTAGCTCAGACAAGATACTGTAGACATGAGGTTCCACCTCCTAATTCGCTCTGACAGGTAGGATGACGACCAATCACAATCCAGGATTTATCTGCTTTCTAGGGATCCCTCTTCTGCTTCTCCAGTTTGATTCCTTCTGATCTGTAAAATAATCTGTTAGCCTGCTCTACCCTCTTCAGAATGCATCTGGATTAGGAAAAGCTGTACCAGTGTAGCTATACTGATGCAGAATAAATCACACGGGTGAAAGCTCCATTTTATGCTGGTGCAGCATGTCTACATCAAGGGTTTACATTTGTGCACCGATATTGCCTACAAAGCAAGTCTCATGTTGAAGTTTGGGCTTGGCAAGTCTAGCACAGTGGGTGTCTGCACTGTCTCAACTAAGCCACAAAAAGCGAATTAGCCAGTAAATGGGAACATAATTTGCCTTTCTGTAGCTCATCTTGCGACAGAACAGATACTGGGTTTTATATGGCAATATCTTCTGAGAAAGCACTCTAGGAAGGGAGAACAGGAGACTCATGGTTGAACCAGAAGAGGGAACCTGAAGGCAGGAGATGGGTAATATGGGGAACAAGAACCCCAAAGGCCTCCACCTACTCTCTTGAAAGAAGTGGTCCAAACACTCTGCATCTAAGAACGACATCTGCACATTAAGCAGATAATGCACAGTTTGTAAAACAAGAAGTACAGGGAATATAAAGTGAGATTTGCAAATCTTTTCTCTTGATACCTACTATCTGCAGACCAGATGTTCATGACTCTGCTGGGACGGGTACTAATCTCAATGAACAGTGGACTTTTACAGTCTTGTAAATCTCCTGGAAACTGTACTTGAATCATTTGGTCACAATATAACATATCTTCAGCCCTTTCCTAAAACCCTAAAAGAGAATGATAAAGGGGTTCTGTTTCTCTGAAGGTTTCTAAGCTAAGTATGCCATGAGGACTCTCCTGAGGTCCAAGGTGTGTCAAAAATTTCTGTTCCTGGTTTAAGATTGGGACAAACTCTAAAGGGAGGTGTCCTATTTAGGTGAAAGGAAGCTGTGTCTTTTGAAAAAAATGTATGATTGAAGTGCCATTATGAAATTCTAAATACAGAGGACTACAGGAAAAAGTGTGAAGAGTCTTCCTAAATAAGATGATTACTACCCGGAAAGTGCCTTCAGGATGAAGAACTACAAATCTACCAAGTGGAGAAGCTCCCCTCAGATTGTACTTACCGACCTTGCTAGTGCAAAGGGAAAAGAAGCTCTCCCCTCAAGGTAACCTCAAACTTGCAGGAACAGGCACTTCAACACCTTCATGAGATAAGACCCCAGTACCCTAAGTTTCTGGATCTTGTTTGGCATTTTGAAGGAGTTGGGAATCTCTGCTCGGCTGGTCCAGTCCATGCTGCTCACAGGAGGACAGGGTACCCCCCTTTCTATTTCTCTCACCTTAATTATGATGTGGAAAGTTTTTTCCACATAATGCAGGACAGGGATTTTTCCCAGCTGGATGAACTAGAATCCCAACTGTTTTACACTTCATACAAAAGGTTTTTGTCAAAGATCTTACTCCTAGTGAACTTAATATGTAAGCCTTAGTTTTTCTTAAGGTTTAATCTCTAGCTCGCTAAAGATTCAAGTTGATGAGTGGAGTAGTAGGATTATTTTCCCCTGGTATCATGTTTCCTGAAGATGGTAACCCTTCTGTAACTAGGTACTGCTAAGAAGTCTATATAACCAGGATGGACTGGTTTTGTCTTCCAAAGTCCACACAAAAATGCATGAACTGATGCCTTGCTCCGCTAATGCTTTGGAGAGAGCCTTTGCTGCTGTGAGGGAGTTTGCCCTTTACTGAAACTGGGCAGCTGTTTTGTCTGTCATATACCACAAAGCGCTTCAGCTACTGCTTTACTCCACTAACAGGGTGAAGTCTTTGTCCAGTCAAAGCAGCAAATTTCTTCAGGCACCCATGTGAAAGAGCCTACTGCAAAGGACACAGCTGAGATGTTCTCTTTTCAGTATTTGTGCATGGTTAAGAGACTATAGCCATAACTGGCGACCATTAGAGATCACCTTCTTGCATGTTGCTCTGAATGTGACAAGAATGAAACTGAAGTAGCTGAGGAGGAAGCCCTAGAATGGGAAAATCCTGGATGATTGGTCACCATCCTGCCTGTCTCTATACTTCTTCTGGGACCCATCTCTCTCCTTTTACACTCTCACCTGTATGTGCCACCACAAACTGAGTCACAGAGTCTCTTCTTCCATCCACAAAATACAGTCCTAAAATGTCAAGGTGGGAACCAAAAATTTTGACTGCAGCTTGTGGTGGTGGGGAATGTTGCATATTGAGTCCCCACTTATATCTAACTATCAAATACCTCATTTTCTTTTCCTCTATATATATTCATGTTGTCTCCAATATATATTGCCATACTCCTACTGGGTCCATCTTTCCCTCCTATCATCTTTTGATTCACATGCTATTTCTGTACCATCTGCCATGTTTTAGAGACTCTGAAACTCCCTTCTGGTCCCCAGAATCTTTACCTTTTCTCCTTTGTTTCTTCCTGAGTTTTTTTGTTGTTGTTTTTTTTAATACCCTCTGGCAAGCAATCTTTGACCTCTCATACAATTCCTCCCCCACACCTCCCCATTCTCACTTCGCAGGTTCCCTTTTCTAGGACACCACCCCTACCAAATCCTACCTTCCCTACTCCATGTTTCCTTTTTAACCCATTGATCTTGAGGAGATCTCACCTCACTCCAGCACTCTCTCACTCAAGTTCCTGTTGTCAATTTCCCTGAGTCATGACAAGATAAAATATCTTCCTGCCTCAGGCTTCTGGTCAGTTACAGATGGCACTGCTTATCAGAGCACAGCAGAACTGTTTCACTGTCAGCCCATGAGATGGCAGCATCAGGACTGGTACTTCATACGGTGGCAGTCCCTACTCACTAATTTGGGTGGGATTTTTTTGGTGCCCCAACAAAGCAGCCGTTGGACATCTTCAACATCCAGGGCCATCACTGTAGCACATTCAAATTGGGATGGTAGGGACTGCCAGAGTAGCAGTGAATACCACTATAACCTGACAGCCTACATTGTCAAAAGGGGCTACTGATTTTCAATGTCCAACTTATGGAATGTCGACATGCCCTGATTTTCAGAGAAAGGGGAGTTAACATTTTCTCAACATCAGGTCTCTAAGATGTATCAAACTGGGCATTCATATGCTAAGGATCCAAATTCAGCCACTTTTGAAAATGTAGGCCAAAAGTTGTATTAAGGATACTGCCAACTTCCTGAATATCCTGAGAATAGAAGTAAAGGGAGCATTTAAAGATGAACTGCAAAAGAAAAATGAGAACTGAGTTTATCACAGACTTCTATGTTGAATACCTCCCAATACACACAGAAATGTGTTTTAACTTACAGGATGCATTCAGCATAGAAATAAGTTTGAAGTTTCACCCCACTCCCCAATTGAACATTTTCATTACTTCCTGATTCACAGAAGATATCCTAGAAGGCATTCCTCTATTACACTGTAAATACTATGGATTGTATGGGCTGCATGTAATCTTCTTCTGGTATCTGATGTCACCTTCTTGAATACATTCAGTGAACCAAGAAAATTTCACAAAGGATAAAAATGGTTAAATGGTGATTCACACTTATCTCTGGAGAATGGTCTCTATGGATTGGTTACACAGAGGACAAATTTTTAAAAGTAAATTAACAACATTAATAAATACTCTCGTGTATCTGTCATATACAAACATTGTAGACTACACACAATATAAAAGTCTATCAGAAAAAGTATTTACCTGTTGGCCTTGGGGACTCTGTAAGATCTGCGCAACAGCAGCAAGTGTATCTGTATTAGCAATTTGAGACACCCAAGGATCAGGTAAACCTTGTACAACATTGGCTGGAGTAACAGGGGTTACAGGAGTTCCTGAAAGAGGGAAAGCAAGGTAGAGGTAAGTGTTGTTAACATACTTTTAAAATATATATATATATAAGTGTAGCAGTAAAAACTAAAGCTGGAAATCAGTCACATTTAATATGGTGGTTTATCTCACATTATGGACCGATTGCATAGAAACAGTTTTTGAACTATAAGAAGCCACAAAGGTTACACTCCTACATAGTGATTTTTAAATGTCCGAAATGAAAGATGGGTTTGTAACTTAAAAAAAAAAGTCTACTAAATGTAGTGCTCTGGATAGGTGCCACATAGACATTGATGGAAACCATCAGTTCCTTTACCCACAGAACAGCATAGCATGACATGGCAGGAGTAATGCAAACTTCCCCACCAATGTGCCTTAATTGGTGGAACCACCTATAACTGAATCTCATGACACATTCTATTGTTGGCCTGTCTGCTGGGGCTGCCAACAAGGATGCCAATGAATACAAAATGTAGTAGTGTTCATTGTGATCTGGAATTTGGAGGGAGTCTTTGCTCCTATGGAGAGACTCTCATGTTTGAGGGAAACTGAGGGAGATCTGAACTGGTTTCAAATGCATTTCTAGTCATCAGATGGTAATGACTTCTGGTAACTACAGAGACATCCATGTTTGAAAATACAGGTGAAAAAATTCAATTACAACCACCATGCCCCAAAATATTATTGGACCAATGAACAATCCTTAATACTATTTTAAACCTAGCAGCATAACAAGACGAATGTAATTAGGAAAGATGAAGAAGAGTCAATTTTGATTTTCTAAATTGCATTAGGCTAAGTCATTTTGAAGACATAGTATAAATTATAAAACTATAGTTAAAAAAGTTCTTTCTACAGAAATGCTATCTATGTTTTCTTCCCAAGCTATTATTATTTATTTGTGTTATCAGAGTTCAAGGGTCCTGTTTTGCTAGGTGCTGATCAGTCAAGTAAAAAACAGAAAATCCCAACCTAAGGAAGAGAGCTCACGAAATCTACATTTCTGACAAGACACAAACAAAAACAGACAAATAGGATTAGGGTAGGTTGAGAGGATAAGGTATCAATAAAACAAAGAGTTAAGCAAAAAAGAAGAAACCAGATATTAGTATTGGCCAAACCAATAAGAAGATGCATGCTGTCTACAGATCACTAAGAGGTAGGTTTCACACCTGGGCTAATACTCAGCTACCCAAAAGACTTAGTCGTCTTCAACGTAGATTACAGTACAGATGATAAATTTAAAAATAATTAAAATATTCATACAAATAGAGTAACTGCTAGAGGAAGGAGCAGGTGAGCAACTCTAACTTTGGAGAGATGTTGGCCCTAAAGAAGGAAGAAGCTCCCGGCTGGCCGCAAGGTAAAACTTCAGGGAAGAGATATTCTTGCTCCACAGATAACCGTAATAAAGATGTCCAGTAACCTACAACCGTGCTGCACTCTCCCAGCTCATCCCCTGGTGGGCCGGTCTACTTTAATCATAACTTCCACCCACTGTTGTCAGATTCCAGAGGCGAGAGTCTCCTCTGTTTTGTTTTTCCCATCCAAATTCTTTTGGGGAGGAATATTTCTGAGTCAAGAGGTAGAGTTCCAAGGCTGGAATTTTGCTGACTATTTCCATGTTGTATTTCTGATGAATGCTGCTCCAGATGTCATCAGAGCAACACCCACTCCTTCCTATAACTTGGAAATGAAGGCACGTGCTGAGCAATGCCAAATGCAAACTACTGCAATAACATTTTAAAAAATAATCCATATCAGATTTCAAAAAGTGTTAATATGGTAAAAAGTGACAGTACCAGCATTTAATTTAATAAAAAGAGTAGGAATATAAAAATGCATACAAGGCACAATGAAGTTCAAGTAAAGGGCTTACCTAGTTCACATAATGAACTATAATATATACACAATTTATGAAAAATACGACAATTTCATGGGTATAAACAAAGTTTCTCTATATTTTGGCTTTTTCTACATAAATAGTGCATATGCTTAAATTATCACATGTATATTAGCCTGATTGGGTCTACACAAACAGAAGAAATCAAATTTCAGTGCTAGGCAATTTCTTAGATCATCAATTAATTATGGTCCTATGTATAGCAAACAGAAATACTAATTTTGCTTTAAATAAATGCAAGACAGTGATTCTCAATAAAAGATCCTCGCACATTTATGGCACCAATATTTAATTAGGGTTTTCTTCCCTTCTATGATTTTTCACTGACCCATCATTTTTATTTGCAACCATAAAACCATTTCTTATTCGATAAACCAGGGTGGATAAAAAACTGAAGTTTGTTGAAAAATATAAATATTGGATTTTTTTTTAATTTAAATTGGATTTCTTAATTTAAATACATTTTTTCAATAAATCTATTAAATATGAGATGACTACCAATGCTATAATCTAAATTTACAATAATCTATTAAAGTAATTTATACCAAATTACAAAATTAACATTAAGCAGTACATGTTTGCTGCCAAAGTTTTAAAGAAAGTCAAATCACTGAACTGGTGGAAGTGACTGGCTAAGTACCTCAAACTAGAGTTTGTTGACAGTAGCAAATATTGACAGCAGCAGCCTCTTCTGCAGGTGAAGAGAATATTTTCTTCATTTCATCTTATTCAATTAGTTCAGTTCAATGACTAGTTCCATTCAATGTTAAGAAACTGAATGGAAGTTGAAAAAACAACAGGAAAGCTTGCTTTCCTCTTCCAATCTATGAATAAAAACTAGGTGCGAGAGGATGAGATCTGCTAGTTCTAAATCCTTGAAGGACATAGTGACCAGAAACAATCAGTTCAACTCACTGAACTACAAATAATACTTCCTCTGACTTATAAATTAGTTAGTTTTTAAATGTAAAACATGTTTTGATAAACCTTTTTTTTCTATGTATCCAGCACATTTAAGATGGTTTTAAGGAATAAAACATTACAATGATATTTCTGTGCATTCTTAATTCCAATTTCCATCCACAGTTTGACATGAATCACAAAAATGAATCAACCGGTAAATAAAAAAATGCATGGCTCACCATTTTCTAATATAATGAAAATATGTAAAAACTAAGAATATGAGTAAATGTAAATTAAGCTATATAAATTCTTAAATAAATGTGTGTAGACACACTGTATCCTCCTCGTTAGCAAAAAGACGTTCCAATTTTAGTGTAAAGTCTGTATTATGTTGCAAATCAACATTTTAATGGTTACCAACTAATGAGAATCAACTCTTCTTTAGGAAAATAAACTTAAAAAGTACAACTGCAAAACAAGATTAAAATTGATTAGTTAAATCAAGGTTTCCCACTTGATCATTTAAATCATGATTAAAATTGGTGATATAAATCAGTGCACCCTTGGACAAACTGCATATTACAATTAAAGACAGCATGTGTGGTTGGAAAGTAAATTTAACAAACATGGTTGCATTCTGTTTATGGTACTTCACTGATCTATATACTGGTTAGTTATTAGTAGATCAAATTTTTTCCTTCAAACAACTCAATTTAGTTTGAATACTTGCCTGAAGTCTACTGAAAATTTTGGTTCAATTTCAAACATGTTAAGTTGGCAAATACTGATAGCTGAACACAAAATTCTGTTCCAAATGTTCAAGCAAGCTTTCCAATTCACTGTGAGACTTGTATCTCATTTTCATTTACCTGGTGTATTGTTGCTCATGGAAGCTGTGGTACTGGGCAAGACTGGAGTTACAACTGGAGGAGGAATTCCTGCTGCCATATCAAGGAGAGGCTGAATAATTTCACTCTTGAATACATTATTCTTCTGCCACAAATTTAGCACTCTAACAATTTTACTCTAAAAGGGGGGGAAAAAAGCACAACAAACAAAAAGATTAAAGCTAGAAAACTCCATTATGATTATTGTGTTTGATACAGTCAAATTATGAAGGTAAAAAGTCTTGCTTATTTAGAAGCATACTAGAAAAGGATTAGTTTTGCTTCTCCAAATTCTGTATTCTTAATCTTGCGGAACAACCCTAGAAAATTATTTTAAGGGAATAATTTAAGAGTTATTGACCGTTAAAAACAAGAAATCTTTCCTCCCCTCACAGCATTTTAATACAAGCACATACTAAACATGCTTAAATTTATCTACCTCTGAGCACCAGCATCATTTGTGTCCACTGAATATGGAGAATAATGACAGTTATCTACTGCTGCTAAGACAGCAGAAGGAGCCCAAAACTGTGTGTGTAAGTCCTACTAGAGGCTGTTTTTAAAATGCAATTTTTTGATGAAGTAGTGTATTTAGAAGTATTAATCTGGAAGAGCTATTACAACAGCTATACAGTAACACAGTAATATAATAAAAACATGGACTTAGAGGTTGGTGCTTCTTTAGCACTCTGCAAGAAACTATGAAACCATAGTCTGGGCAATTTCATAAAGAGAATTCTGATGTAAACTTAACTAGCTCACCTTAAGCTTGCAAAAAGTGCTTCCTTCCTAACCTTGTTTTGAGCTGCTCTTAGCACTCCAAAACCTTCAATTATCATGCAGAAATCTTCTATGTTTTATATCTGACCGGGGTGATTTTTTTTTTTTTTTTTTTTTTTAAGTTTGAGCAAAATTACTTTTAGCAACTTTTAACAAACACAGTGACTTGGAGGGTGAGGGGGAGAGAATAATTTTCCATGCTATAAAACCATGTTCTCACAGCTTTCTAATGAACAACTCTAGCGCTGCCTGCATATGCATGAGAATTTAGTTTACTTGAGGTTTATGGAATAAGCATATTGTACAGTGTGTAAGAAATAATTCAGGGCTCCTTCAATGAAATCTCTGAAGGTTTGCTGAACCTGCTCCACTAACCCAGAAGAGGGAAGAAACAAACCTTTGCCCTACAATACCCATTTCCTCCTTGGTCCCTGCATCAACTGCAGGAAGAGAAAGGATGATCTCATGGTTAAAGCAGAGAACTGCATTCTATCACCGCCTCTGCCAGAATTCTTGTGTGATGCTGGGCAAGTCAGTTAAACCAAATGGCTTTTGTCCAGTCTAGTTTTATATACTCGACATGACTGAAATTTTACTACTTTCTTTAAGAGATTGTTTCAAAGCTTAATGCATGTTGTCAAAAAATGTATTCTGATACTCAGCCTCAATTTTCCTTTACCTAATCCTATCCATTAGGCCCTGTTAAGATCCCTTTTATACGGAGGTTCTCAAACTTTTTTTGCAGGGACCCCCTTTGAAAATATTTCAGGCTGTGACGACCCCCCAAAAAAGTGATGACTCCCCCAATGTCATGCCACCCTTACTTCTGCATTGCTTTTAGGGGCGTCACTGCCTTCAGAACACCCAGCCAGCAGCTGCTGCTGCTCTCTGGCCACCCAGCTCTGAAAGGCTGTGGCTGTCAGCCATGCATGGGGCTGACAGCTGCAGCCACGGCGTATTTGGGGGCTGACAGCTCACGACCCCCCGCCCGTTTGAGAACCATTGCTTTTATGGACTAAACTACCTTGGGGTTCCATGGGAGATGTAGTGAGGCAGAGATGTATCTTGTTCTGTTGAAGGGGGATAGCTGGTGCAAGGAGGGCAGCAAACATATAGCTTGCCTCCCCTCACTGTACAGAAATCCTTTCTTAATTTGCTCCAGCACAGATTCCTCTAGGAGCCTAACTGAAACAGGCCAGTCCCTAAGATGACATGCATCTAGGGAATAGCCAGTGTTCTCAATCTTGATTAAGTCCACATTATCTTAAATCGGGATTCCCCAAGTGTGAAAGATTCCTTGGCTGGGGTAGAGCTGGCTGTGCCTTCTGTTAGTCTTCCCAAACTGCCACCCATGTAGGGACATTCTGACAGTGATTCTGGATCACTGGAATGGCCCCAAAAGAACTGTTCCATACAGCGAACGTTAGATCTGTTCAGTCCCTGGCTGTCCTCAGGATCAGAGTGGAAAGATAGCTGTCAAACAACTTTATCATCTCCCCTTCAGTTCTGCCAAACATAAGATTGGCATAGCCCAGGATTCCGCCACAAATTAAGTTTGTACTTTCTTTCCAAGGTGTTTCATATAATTCACAATAGTATGAATTTCAAGGCTATCGTCATTTTACCAATGCAATTTTTCCATACTGGTTAAGATAAATTTAGAATGTGTTCTGCATTGCTGCTTCTCTCTCTTCCAACAAAATGTGTAGGTCTGTTCTGAGAATACATATCCAATCACCCCTCCCCCATACACCTTGTAGAAATTTCCCATCCACTTCCTCACAAAGGGGGGGACACTCATTTGCACTACACTTCTACATAGACCTTGCTTCCTTATCTCATATAGACACCTCATTTCAACCATCTCTCTTCACAAGCACCCTATGCAGTGATTCCCCTGGATCTAACTGGATATATTTCTCCCTCAAACCAAATATGCTTTCAGTTTTAAATTTGCTTAAGAAGAAATTATAAGGGTTACAATTCAGTTCTGCTATAATAGAACACTAATGTTGTCAAACCTTTTTAATTTTCTTTGAAAAGATGAAATTCTAACAATTGTGTTAGTTTTAGAAGAAATTACTGTACAAGACATACCTTGTCATCCCCAGGACAACGGTATAAATTCTGGAAAGTGCTGATGATATTATTGCTGAATCTAGGAGCAAACACATCCTTCTCTTGCCCAAACTGATGCCGGGACTGTCGCACAATAGAGTCAATGACATAGAGACCAGGCACCTTGTATTCCGGTTTGCACTACACAAAAAAAGATAGTTTAAAAATAACGTAAAAAGAACAAAATCATACATTTTAGGAGCCCAAGGACAGAAAATATCAACAAAATCACAAATGACAGGATTTTTCCATTACTTACATTTTATAAATTGACTTACCAATACAACCAATGTTAAGTGATAGCTCACAATAATTTTTCATTAGTTGAAGTACAATGGATATCAATATCATAACAATAGGACTTTAAATATATATACACACACACACACAATTTTTTAAAATTACATTTTATATCTAGTAAGTTTGCACTATATACATACATTATAAATCTGAAGCCATCTAAATTATTACAGCCTAGTTCAAATTTTCAGCTCATAGTACTTATATGCATCTTGCTGAATATCAAATGATGAAAACTAATTTCCCATCATTCCAAAAAAACTGGACTTACAATCAAACAGTCTGATAATTTTAAAGTAAAACAAGTAAGAATGTATAGTTTTGAAAGGTAATACTACTGTTCCTTGGTCAGATAAAAAGCACTTCACTAATGACCAGGCAGACAGAATTTCAACCAAGTGAGTTGGTGCTGGGTGTCAGTAAGTTTAAAAATATTTTTCTCTTTCTGAACACTCACTCACTCATAATGTTGGCTCATTTTAAACCCTTGTAAGAACTATGACAAACCTTTAACTGAAATAGAAAATTAACTATTTCTGTCCTTAATGCTCTCACACTTGTTTATTTGAGAAGACACCCACTATATCCATTTTAAAACACTGGGAAAGTTTGAAACTTGTACTATACCATTTGTATATAATATCTATAAGACCACTGATGGATAAAGTACAATCCTAGTTATAAAGGAAACTTTATTATACAGGAGAAATTACTCCCAAGGTCTTGAGAACACACAAAGTTGAAACACTAACTAAAATCAGTTTAAAAACAGATTTAGTTAAACTAGTGCAAACCTTTGTGCAGCCACACTTATATCACAGTGCTTCTTGCACCTGTACATTTACTGACAAACTAAAACATGAACCAGGTTTCAACTTGATTTAAAAATGTCTCACAGGCATTTGTGCTAGTTTAGCTAAATCACTTAAAACACACCACTTTAAACTTGTGCAACTGTGTGTGCAGACCAGGCCTAAGAATAAATGAAACCTAAGACAGTTCATAAAATATTCTCAAATTTATTAAATATTGGTTGCAATTAGAATCTTAAACATGATACTGCAACTTTCCTATCATTAGAGTCGCAGAAATCAGAGACCGAAAACATCTTCTAGTCCGTATCTATGCAATACCTTTCCTGACAATTTGATCCCACCACTTCCCTAGGAAAAGTGGTTCACAGCCTAATGGTACTTAGTCTCAAGAAGTTTTTCTGGATATTCACCTTAATTTTCCATTACTTTTACCCCATTTCTACTAGGTATATCTCAGTATATAACACTATGTAATTCCTCCCTCTCCTTGGTGTTTACACCCTTGAATACCTATCTTAAATATAACAATCTTTGTTTTGCTCTTCAGTCATTTCTTAAACCAGCTCTATGTATTTAGATCTTCTAATCTTTCCTCAAATCTCAACGCCTGTAGCCCCCCTATCACTTTTGTTGCTCTTCTCTGGAATCCCTCTTATCTGTCAGCAACATGATGCCCAGAACAGAAGCAATTATTTCAGAAGTGTTTGGATAGGTCCTATTACTTTCCTGGCTTATGCAATCCATAAATACATTTATAGCACATTGTAAACATGTGTCTAATATGCTGTCCAGTCTCAGCTCTAAGTCTTTCAGCATTACTTTTACCTGATTTCTCACTTGCACTAATAATCTAAAGGATAAAAGAGTTCAGGAGAGCGGATAGTTTCTCAAGGAGACAATATTAAAGACATAACTGCAAACTATCCCAATGAGAAGGAAAGATAAAGAGTAAGAAGTCAATATGGCTTCATCATGAGCTCTTAATCACCTGAAAAATAAAATGGAATCCTACAAAAAATAGAAACATGGACTAACTGGTAACAAGTACAAAAGAATAGCACAGGCATGTAGGGACAAAATCATAAAGGCTAAGGCACAAAATAAATTTCCTATCCTGAAATCCAATCAAGGAGATAAAAGGCAATAAGAACAGGTTCTCCTAATGTACTTATAGAACGAGAAAGAAGGAAAGCGCTAAATTGATGACATCAAGAAGACTGAGATGTTTAATGCCTATTTTGCTTCAATCTTCACTAAAAAGGATAATGGTGACCAGATACTCAACACAATTAACAAGTAGGAAGGAATGCAAGCCAGAAGAGGGAAAGAACAGGTTAAAGGGTATTTTGGTAGGTTAGATGTATTCAAGTGAGCAGGATCTGTTCAGGTAGTTCCTAGGGTATTTAAGGAACTAATTGAAGTCATCTCAGAACTGTGAGCAATTATCTTTGAGAACTCATGAAGCATAGGTGAGGTCACAGAGGACTGGAAAAAGGGCAAACATGGTACCTATCCTTTAAAAGGGGAACAGAGGACCCAGGGAATTATAGACCAGTCAACCTAACTTCAATACCTGAAAAGATACTAGAACAAATTATTAAACAATCAATTTGTAAGCACCTAGAGGATAATAAAGTTACAATAATAGCCAGCATGGATTTGTCAAGAACAAATCATGCCAAACCAACCTAAGTTCCTTCTTTGACAGGGTAACTAGCCTAGTGGATAGGGGAGGACGCAGGAGAAGTGATATATCTTGATTTTAGTAAGGATTTTGACACAGTAGATGAAATTACTATAAGGTAGGTGCAAAAATGGTTTAAAGCCTGTACTGAAAGAGTAGTTATCAATGGTTCGCTGTCAAACTGGGAGGATATATGTAGTGGGATCCTGCAGAGATCAGTCTTGGGTCTGCTACTATTCAATATTTTCATTAATGACTTGGATAATGGAGTGGAAAGTATGCTGAGAAAACCTGAGGATGACAACAAGCTGGGAGGGGTTGCAAGCACTTGGACAACAGGGTTAGAATTCACAATGACCTTCACAAATTAGAGAATTGGTCTGAAATCAACAAGATGAAATTCAATAAAGACAAGTGCACAGGACTATACTTAGGAAGTAAAAATTAAATGCACAATTACAAAATGGGGGGAAACTAGCTGAGTGGCAGGACAAGGATTTGGAGGGTTATAGTGGATCACAAATTGAATGAGAGTTAATGTGATACAGTTGCCAAAAAAAAGGCTAATGTCATTTTTGAATATATTCACAGGCGTGTCGTATGTACGGCCTCACCTACACTAGGAAATTAGGTTGGTATAACACCATCGCTCAGGAGGTCTGAAAAATTCACACACCTGAACAATGCAGTTAAACCAACCTAACCCCTGGTATTGATAGCGCCAGGGTTGATGGGAGAATTCTCCGATTTACCTAGCTACCACCTCTCAGGGAAGTGGATTACCTATGCCGATAGGAGCAGCTCTTCCCTTGGCATAGTTAAGTGTATTCAGCGAAGCAGTCCTACTGCAGCGTTTTAACTGTTGATAAGCTCAAGAAGACGGGAGGTGATTATCCTGCTCTACTCAACACAGGTGAGGCACTAACTGGAGTGGTGTTTCCAATACTCGGCACCACACTTTAGGAAAGATGTGGACTCAGGTCTGAATGGGGTCTCATAGCCTCTTCCATCAGGAACTGTTTCAGTTGGAATTCACAGGCCTCTCTAGTTCTGGATGGGAAGAATTTGCAGATTCTACACTTAGTAGAGATATGTGCCTCACCCAGACAGTATGGGCACCACTGATGCTTGTTGCTGATGAAGGAGCAAGGGCAGTTCTTGAATCCCGGGACTTTGGACACAGGCCCGAGATGACGACAAGGGAAGGGTGGATTCTACTCTGTACTAAACTATATACTAACTACAATTCTTAAGCTAAGATATAAACTACTTACAATTAAAATTTTATAGGTTCTGCAATAGCAAAGGACACGATTCCAACTTAAGCCATGTGCTGGCAAAAAGGAACTAGAGAGGTGTCGACCTGCACTGCCTCTAATACCCTCAGTTGGGAGCATGAAGAGAGCTACATGTATAGGTCAATGGACACTGCTTTCAAGAAATTTAGGACTCTGGCACATGGTGCGCATGCATACCCACATGTGAAATACATGTACGTAGGTACGTATGTGTGTAATACTGTAGCAGACTTTAACAAACTTCTAAAAACTGGCAGGCAAGACCAGAGGGAAGAAAGTCTAAGGAAAAAATGAGTTCAGAAGAGTTAGCAGTTTTTCAGAGAGAGAGAGAGATTATTAACAGCACAAGAACAAACCATTCCAGTGAATAGGAAAGACAGGAAGTATGATAAGATACCACCCTGCTTAACTAGATCTTCAACGACCTAAAAGCCAAAAAAGAGTTATACAAAAGGTGGAAACTAGATTAAATGATGAAGGATGAATATAAAAAAAACACAACACAAACATCTAGAGACAAAATTAGAAAGGCCAAGATGCAAAATGAGTTTAAACTAGCTAGGGACATAAAGAATAACAAGAAAACATTTTACCAATACATTACAAGCAAAATTAAAACTGAGGAGAGAAAGACAACAACAGAAAATACGGCAATGACCAAAGTGCTAAATCCCTTTTTTTTGTTTGTTTCAGTTTTCACTAAAAAGGTTAGCAGTGATTGGACAAATGACACAGTGAACATCAGTGTAAACATGATAGGGTCTGAGGCTAAAATGGGGGGGGGAGGGGGGGCGCGGCTAAGAATTATTTAGACAAGTCAGATGTCTTCAAGTCCACAGTGCCTGATGAAATACATCCTAGAATACTTAAGAAACTGACTGAAGAGATCTCTAAGCCATTAGTGATTATCTCTGACAAATCATGGTGGATGGAGACATCCCAGGGGACTGGAAAAGTGTAAATATAGTACTATATATAAAAGGGGGAAAAAGACAACCCAGGGAATTATAGTTCAGTGAAGTTTAACTTTGGGACCCGGAAAGATAATGGAGCAAATAATCAAACAATCAATTTGTGGGCACCTAGAAGATAAGTTGATAAGTAATAGTCAACATGGATTTGTCAAGAACAAACCATGTCAATCCAACCTAATATCTTTCTTTGACAGGGTAAAGCCTTGTGAATGGGGGGAAGCAAGAGATATGATATCTCAACTTGAATAAGGCTTTTGATACTGTGCACATAATCTTCTCATAAGCAAACGGGGAAATATAGCCTAGATGAACGTACAAAAAGGCAGGTTCACAACTGATTGGAAAACCATACTCAGAGTAGGTTCACAGTCAAGCTGGAAAGGCATATCAAGTGGTGTCTTGCAGGGATCTGTCCTGAATCTAGTTCTATTCAATATCTTCATAAATGATTTCAATAATGGCATAAAAGTGTGAACTTATAAAGTTTGCAGACAAGATCAAGCTGGGAGGGGTTGCAAGTGCTTCAGAGGACAGGATCAGAATTCAAAGTGATCTTGACAAACAGATGAAATGGTCTGAAACAAACAGGATGAAATTCAATATGAACAAAAGCAAAGTACTAAAACACTGAGGAAGGAATAATCAATTGCACAACTACAAAATGGGAAATGACTGCCTAGGAAGGAGTACTGGAGAAAAGGATCAAGGTAATACTTGTGCAAGAAAAGCAAACATTCTGGGATGTATTTGCATAAGTGTTGTCAGCAAGACACGAGAAGTAATTCTTCCACTCTACTCAGCACTGATAAGGCCTCAACTGGAATACTGTGTCCAGTTTTGGACGCCATACTTCAGGAAAGATGTGGACAATTTGGAGACATTCCAGAGAAGAGTAACAAAAAAGATTAACGGTTTAGAAAACATGGTCTACAAGAAAAGAATAAAAAAACTTGGTTTGTTGAGTCTGAAGAAGAGAAGACCAAGGGAGAACATGTTAACAGTCTTCAAGGACATAAAAGGTCACTATAAAGAGGAAGGTGACAAATTGTTCTTATTCCACTGAGGACAGGACAAGAAGTGATGGACTTGAATTACAGCAAGGGAGGTTTAAGTTAGACATCAGGAAAAACTTCCTAACTGTAAGGGTAGTTAAGCACTGGAATAAATTACTTAGGGAGGGTGTGCAATATCTGTCACTGGAGGTTTTTAAGAACAGATTAGACAAACACTTGTCAGGGAAAATCTAGAAGATAATACTAAATCCTGCCTGAGTGCAGGGGACTGGACTACATGACTTCTCAAGGTTCCTTCCAGCCCTACATTACCATGTTCGTTTGTGGTTTGATTTTCTTTTCCTCAAATATACTAATTCACTTGTTACCAAGTAGAGTAATATAATTTTTTGCCTATTTTTTAATATTGTCATGTCTGTTCGAATTATTTCTCGTTCCTCAATAATGGGTAACGTCTCATCTTCTTTAGGATCATTTGCAAATTTAGTTAGTGTGCTGTTTCTGCCTTCTTCCAGATCATTAATGAAGATGTTTAACAAGGTAGGTTTGAACTCAATTCCTAATCATCCACACTAGGCATCTCTCACAGACTAGCTATCTCTCTTTATTATTACATTTGCCTTCACCTTTACTTATTAAACAATTGAACCAGGTCAGAATTTCCAAATACAAATATACTGTATTGTCTCAGCTAGGGAGCAATTCACTTTCACATGATTATTATCCTGTTAAGTTAGAGCAGGATATATAAGCAGATTTTTACTAGCATTTGAACTGCCTGTTCAAAATAACTTTTTTTAAAAAAGTAAAATTTAAAAATTATTTAAAATTAAAAAAGGTTATTGATTTAAAGGCCTGTTAGATGTGAACTTTATGTTTTGTTTTTTAAAACTGACAAGTTATTAACATCTGTACAATAGACGTGTCAGTCCGTTACTGGCTGTTATGAGTTTAAAAAAAAAGTATGCCAACATGTATTATCAAAACAGATGTGACAATATAATTCAGTATACTACATTGGATCTTGTGAGGACATCACTTCCAATGAGACTAGCCACTGAGTTAAATTTGTCAAGTCGCCTTCCTTGACAAACGCCTAAACTCCTCCTATGAGGCCTTGGGCAGCGGGTCTGTAAACTTGGACATAGCCGTCCAGCTAAGGAAACCATATTTGAACAGCAGGGCCTGTTGGTCAGCAAGGAGGAGGACTTGAATCTGCCCTGCCAGCCGTCATTCACTGCAGTCATAACTAGGGAATTAGGGGCCAGATGGGAATAAAACTCCTTAATTCCCTGCACAGCAATGAAATTGTGCTTCTCCATCTGCTTGGTCGCTGGTGGTACTGAGGCTAGTGTGCTCCAGAGGGCCGTAGCCAGTTCAATGAGTGTATCGTTGATTGGGAGGGCCACTCTTCCCAGGTGCAGGTGGCTGCAGAATGACCACCAATTTATAGGTGTTTTCGTGGAGGAACTCCGCTTGGATGCCAAGGGACATGGCTACACAGTGTAGGTGGTCTTGGTATGCCTTTAAGTCCTCCAGTATCAAGGGGAGGATGAACTAGGCAGCACAGCATTGTCTGGAAATGAAGATGACCCTTAATTGAACCAAAGATGGATCTTGCTCCAGGGATGACGTACCCAACGGGAAGACTCTAGAGGCTTTGCCTGGCGAAGGACTGCTGCTGCCTGGGCTGTGATGGATCTGCAGTTACCACCATAGATCTGGTGAGCGATCTCACCTTTGAACGAGATTTAAGAGCATGATCAAGGAGCATCCCACTGATTCCAAGAAGGCCACTGATATGGGTAGGGCATCAGTGGCCAATAGGCACCAGGCCAGGGACCTCCATCCTGACCATGCCAATCTTGAGAACCATAACGGTCCACTAGTGGCCCCTGGTGCTCCTTGGGTGATAGGAAGTGGGAGGATGATGACCCCAACTCAGATGTGGAGGACCTGCAGGATCCCAATGAAAAGGGAAGAATGAGTCCACAAGAAACAAGTAAGCAATCCAAATCGTCCATTGCCCAGAACAAGGCAGAAAGTGGTACCACAGATGGAGGTGGTACCGTTAGTACCAAGCATGCCAGGGCCAAAGGTGGTGTTGGTCGCAACATGAATAGCAATACTAGCGTGACCAACTGTATGGAGGTTGAGGGATGCCAGGGAAGCATCTGTGGCACTGACTTCATGGGTGCCGACATGGGTTCTGGTACCAAGGTCCCCTGTTCTGATTCTGGTACCAGCTCCACACCAGCTACTGGAAGGGGTTCAATGGCTCACTTTATTGGAGGAGATATGGAAACGTCCTGGACCAACGGAGAGATTGAGACCGAAAGGCAGAAGAGGTCTACGGCAGCCTAATAAGCCGAAGACAAGGACACAGTCAATACCAGCATTTCCCTCATCAGTACTGGAATCGATGGATGCCCAGAGGCCGGAACTAGAGTTGACAATACAGAATTTCTGATCTCCCTACTTGATACCAGGCAAGGGTCAGAGGTACCCAGGCTGTCCTGCACGCTGCACTGAGGGAGATGGAGAAGTCACCCTAAGACATGGAGTGCTCTCGATTGGTCTTATCTGACCTCTTCCTCAGTGCAGTCAATGGGGAATGGCTGCTCCCTCTCTTTGGACAGGCATCTCCTCCAGAATGTGAGACAGCAGTGCTCTCAGAGACCGGGGGGATCTTTGACTTGATGAGGGTCTCGGTACCAGACCAGTCGCTGCTTGAGGCAAAGGTTCTGTGCAACCTAAGTTCTTTTCTTGAATGTTCTGCAGATCAAACAATGCTTTTTGAGGTGGGCCTCACCGAGACAAAGCAGGCATGGCGTATGGCATCGCTGTTGGGGATCACTTCTCCACGCAAAGGACAATGTTTAAACCCCAGTGAGGGCACCACCAGGGGAACAGGCCACAACAACTAACACTAACTATATACCACAAGAACTAGACTGACTGTGCAAGGCTACAACCACACAGAGCTCCAACTCCAGCCATGGGCAGAGAACTGATGGGGGTGGGGTGGCACTGCCTCACTTAGCCAGGGAAAGGGCCACAGCCATGAGGGGCGAATTCCACCCTTCTATGTGTACTGCTTGGCAAAATCTCCGGCTCCAGTATGCTTGGCACACACACACACTTAAGTGAAATACACATCTGTATCTACTCAAAGAACTTGCAGCAGCAAGGAAGAAAGTTCCAACAACCATCATGGGTGGGTGTAAGAAGGAACTGAGAAGGGGTCGGGGAGAAGCTGTGCCCTATACACAATTGCACAGCAGCATGAGGCAGGAGAGGGCAAATGTGCTGCCCTGATGGGTACCGCTGAGGCAAAATTCTCTGGCAACAGTTCACTGAGCACACGCACATACCTGAAATGGAATAGATATATGCTATCACCCAAAGAAACACCATGCATATTTTAAAAAAATCCCACTAAAATATCATTAGCTTAGCATTAAGGTGGCTCAACTGTACCTATCACCAAAGCAAATCATAAAAGGCAAGGAAATCAGATAAAAGTAATCCAAACATCCAATGTATACTATACCGATTAATTCCTGCTTCTCACCTCAACTACCTCTTTTCCGCTACCTAGATCCTATATTTCCACTCTTATCCTGAGCAACCAACAGGCATCCTTAACTTCTAACTACATTTACTGATAAGTACGTTTCTGCAATTGATACAAGATTAATGTCGCTTTCCTAAATTATACCATGCATAGTTTTGTTTGTGTTTTATTACTGTGTGTAATCAAATGAGATTTAGTGTCACACTGTTAAGCATGGTTACGAGATGTTTTTCTGTAATCTTTATGAAAACTTTCATCAACTTTTTTTTATTAATTACTTAATAGTAATTATAGATTTTAAATTGGCATGTTATAGGTGTATTATGTATACAGTGTGAGGCTGCACATCAATTGTTCAGGATTTGATAAAAGAAACCTTAACTTCTATTGCCCACACTCAATCCCAGTCTCCGTTATTTCTTGCCTTCCAGGTCCTGTTTCTTATCTCTATATTAACGGCCACGGTAAATCACCACCATGGTTAAAACCATTCCATCTCTTTTATAAATGAATAGGAAAGTAAACATTTTAGCTGAATAAACTTATTGCTGCAAACTCCTAAAAATAATCTTAACTCATAACAGTGAATTAGAAATCAAGAAATGCAAACAATTAGTAAAGAAAGCTAAGGTACCAATGACTGGAAACTGAAGACAGAAAAATTCAAACCGAGTAAGATGCAAACTTTTAACAGTGAGCCCTTGTCTATACTTAAAAAATAAGTTGCTCTAATATAGGTCGACTTACTTCTACCGCTGTAAAGTGGCTGATATCCACACTGCCCTGCTCGGGTCAGTGGAGTGCGTCCTCACCAGGAGCACTTCCAGTGACCTAAACGGCAGTGTGGGAAGTTGAGGGCCCCATCTCTCAGGTCCCTGCTGGGGCCGCCCAGGCTTCTTGCCCCGCTCCCAGCTGGGACCGGGAACCAGCTTCCTGGGGTTGCAGCAGCTTCGGCTTCTCACCCTGCTCCCAGATGGGACTGGGAACCAGCCACCCGGGCTTTGGCTTTTTGTCATTTTCACCACACCAGCATAGCAATGAAATTGACAAGAATGGCAGCCCCACCACTGATGTAAAGGGACACAGTGTCTACATTGACACTGCGTCGCCCTAAATATGCCAACAAAAGCCCTACGCCTCTCATCGAGGTTTTATTTTGTCAAAAAAACCAGGCAGTTTTGTCAGTGGGGACTGATTGTAGTGTACACCACCTCTGTTTTGATAATCAAAGCTGACTTTGATGGACAAAACTATCTAATGTAGATCAGGCCTGAGAGTAATTAACCATTGTAAGAGTTTACCAACTGATATAGTAAATTCTCCAGCACTTGGAATCTGTAAATCGAGTTTGTATGTTTTTCTAAATGCTCTAGTTCAACCACAAATTATTGGGTTCAATGAAGGAATCACTGAGTAAAATTCTATTGCCTGTGTTATGCAAGATAAACTACGTGATAATAGTTATCCCCCTTCTAAACTTTAAAATCTATGGGAAAAAATTAACAGGAGATGAAGAGCAGCTGTAGTACATGAAACTGCTTTTTACTCTTTTTTGTTTAAACTGACTACCCTTTAACTCTACATAAACACGTACAGAATTAATCAATAGTAAACTAAACTAAAAAACAATAGTAATGTTTTAATAATGTTATCTCTGTATTCATTTAGGCAACAATTTATCTTACATATACCACCAACTCAGAATAATGAGCTTATTTTTCAGTCAAGAGGACTATCTTATTTATCTGAAATTTTTGAATGACTGATATTCCACTGAATTTTTACAAAAAATTGAAATGATCTAGGTAAGAACGCAAAATATTTAGCTGTATATGTACACCATAAAAAAATCTCTTAACATTTATATTTTAAATAGTAGAATCTTAAATTCTAGATTATATCAATACATTAATACAATACTTTCAAGTTACGTACCTTTTGAATAAATTTCTCAACACTCTGTACGACGTGTTTGTAGAACTAAAAAATAAGAGAGATCTTTAGAGTAGGGAACCAACAAAAATGCTTACACGTATCTGACCTCCAATATCATTTGGCCTTACAGTTCTGTCAACTTGACTTTAATTTCTACTCCAAATATTTATTTCTCAGAAGTGGGAGAAGGGCAAAATTGCTCCAAAACTACTGTTATTTTGTTGTTGTAAGGAGCTAAAAGAAAAGGTAAATATATTGCATGTAATGCACCATACTAGTATCATATCATTGATCTATATTTTACTAAAACTTTAAAATCTGCACTTCACAATCTAAAAGGGAGAATGAGTAAAGGAGGATCTTTTCAAGTCTAGAGAAGACATTTTCTTCAAAATAAGTTATTCAGAAAAAGTTGCTCTAGTTCACTGCACTTGTTGAAACATCCTATACCAATGAATATTTCTATCCAAATCATATAGCAAATGGGGAAACATGGGCTGAATTTCTGTATTACAACTCCAGCGAATGCAATCCAGAATGCACAGCTGAGAGAGAGAGAGAAGGAGCAAATATGGCAGTTTCTCTAATTTATGCTGCCTCCTGACTGTTATATATGGGCGGCTCTGAAGCCTGAAGTAATAAAAAATTCGGTAGTACTCAGTGTGTCTCGGAGATTCCCCCTCTGCTCATACTTATAAACGAGTTATATAAGAGCGTTCTAAATCCTCTACAAAAACATACTGATTTCCATGTGGCATAACACAAAAACACTGACAGTGGATGGTTTTTGTTGTTGGGTTGTTTTTTGTTTTTAATTACTATATCTTTTGGCAACAATTATTCTAAGGGAGGTAGCAAGGTCCAGTAGATAAGGTACTAGACAGGTAGTCACGAGGTTTGTTTCTAATCGTGGTTCTGCTACTAATATATTGTGTGACTTTAACAAGTAATGTCACCTCCATGACTTAGTTTCCCCACCTGCACAATAAGAATAACATTTACTGTTTTTTGTAAGGAACTTTGAAATCTATGGATGAAGCACTATACAAAAGCTAGATATTATTATAGCACGCAGCGTTATTGTATCCGTGCTGGCTCTCGGATATTAGAGACAAGGTGGGTGAGGTAATAGCTTATACTGGACCATCTTATGTTGGAGACTAGTGTTGGAGCTTACACAGAGCTCTTCTTCAAGCGTGAGAAAATACTAAGAGTGTCATATTTCCCAGACCTGAAGAAGAGCTCTGTGTAAGCTCGAAAACTAGAAGTTGATCCAATATAAAATATTACCTCACCCACATTTTGTCCCTCAAGTATTATTATTAACCATTTAATTCAGAAGCTATTAAGTGGTGCATCACACAAACTACTGTTTGATCAAAATGTTGCAGTATTTCCAGTACATTGCAAACTGTACTTTACATAGTGCTCTTGCTTCTTTCTCAATCTTCACCTGTTCATTCTCTTCCCCAGATATCATGCTACTATCTACCTCTGACTGTCTATCTCACCAGTCCAGGTGCCGCTAATTTCCCTGACACCAAAACATCTCTGAATATTCAGATTAAAAATTCAGGTGTGAAGGCTTAAATAATGTCTCCCTTGCTTTTATACTCTCTCTCTCTCATTTTTTCCTCTAATTTTCCATTCCTTCAACTGAATAACCTGCATTTTTTCCTCCATTTTTCAATGCTGTTGTCTATCTGTTTTCGTTTAGGGATGTCAAATTTTATTCATATACAAACACTAACAGTCCTATAATTTATATTCAATCAATGTGAAAAATAAACCTGTGCAAACACTGAATGCTGTGCCACAGTACAAAGTGTTTCAGAATTCCATGACCATGAAAAAGAGAGTATAATCGTGCCTATTACACAATCTTAAAGTGCATTTCTATCCTGAAAATATAAACTGTGGATTTTGATCTTTATTGTACTTCACTCATTCCAGAGCAAATTTACAGTTAAAAGTAGGGGGGGAAAACCAGCTGCTAGACCTGTACAGTCCTGTTAGTCTCTAAGAGTCAAGCTAAGGTCTTTCTTTTTCACACACCAGTAACAAAAAAATGTAAGCCAAAACTAGGCCCTTAGTTAAACTGTAAAATCCCATTACTTATTATACTTGCCCATAACTGGGAAAGACTTGCAGAACAAAAAAAGTTATTAGCAAATTCTGCACATTATCAGGTTATTTAAAGAACATGTAAAAATAGAAGTAGCTGAAAGGAAATAAAAATCAGTAGCCAATCTCTTACCTTTATTGCCTTGATTGCTGCCTTGGTGATCTGTGTCATTTTAGCCTTTGAAATAGGTGGTTTGTATTCATTTAGCGAGTACAACTGGGGTGGGGAAAAAAGAGCCTTGTAAGAACAGAGGGAAGAACTCTTTCTATAGTAGTAATACATTATGCAAATACAATAGGCGTCACAATTTTTTTTTACAGTGTTTCATCCATAAATCTCAAATATGTGCAATACTTTTCATGCCAATCTGATTTTCAACTGCTTAACTCACCAGAAAAGCCACTATCTGAGTTAAAAGCCCAGGGATGACCAGTAGGGTGTAAAAAATTTAATAAAACTGTACATTCAGACTATTGCATAGATACATTCTACGTCTATTGGAGTAAAACACAGATGGACGATGCAGTCTCCTGCAGACATGGTTGCACAGGACAAAGTATATATATTCAAACATGATGGCAATCACCATTCAGGGTTTTTTTCTAGGCAAAAATATTGGTCACAACAGACATGATGGCCCCTTTGCAGTAAAGGTGGTAAATTCTTGTCTCCTTCCTTATTACAGTTATCTGGCCTCATAAATTCTGTAGAACTCAAATCTTTCATTTAAAAAGAAAAAAGTTTCTCATCCTAATGATAACCTTCAGACTGTGCAGTGATGTTTCTACTTGAAACAACAGCTCTGAAAGGTGTGAACTCACCTATCTCAATGGGAACTTAACTTTGAAAATTTGTGCCTGTGTGCTTCCCACACGGACCCCTGGAGGGGTTAACATAGGCCAGACAGGTCAATTAACTTATTAGGCTGCAAACCGGTGAACATTTAGGCTAAAGCCCTAATCAAGGGAAGTTCACCTGTGCAGGAAAAGGCACAGCATCTATAAAGCCAGGGAGCTGGTAGCAGAAAGTCACTTTCCTTTGGACAACGGAGAGAAAGGGATTTGGAACCAAAAGGAGGGGCCTATCTAGCAGACCCAGGGGAAAGAGGTTTGGCTAGAAAAGTGGAGAATGAAAGCCTGGGATAGGCAAGGTAGCAAGTAGTACAGGGGAGTAGCAGGAAGGTTTGTGGTTGCCCAGACCTTCGCTGCTGGATACAGGGCCCTGGACTGGAACCCTGAGTAGATAGCAGGCCCTGGTTCACTTACCAACCACTTAATGAGTGGCACAATCTGGGCAGTGAATTTGGAGGTTGTCTAGGGCCATGCAGTCTACCTACTGAGGGAGTGGCCCAGCCTTGACAGCCAATTTAAGGACTGCCTGCGATGGTGAGGAAGATGTTGACAGCACACTGTAATGGACTTGGCTGGAGGACTAAGCCATAAAGAAAAGGCACAGCAGCTTCTGAGGAGCAAAAGAGGAACCACAAGAAGAGGACATCGGGCTGAAAGGCCTAATCTCCAGAGCAGCCAGAAGGAGGTGCTACCCAGCAGTGAGTGCTATGACAGCCCCTGAAAAAAAATATCATAGTTAAATTGCAAATAATTTAGGCATGCAATTGTATGCCTCCTTTGAGCACCCAGTTTATGCAACTTAATCGGGTAATTGCAGATATACTAGATCATACTTCTCTGAGTGATACTAAATTCAATAGTAACTTTAATAACTAGAAATAGACTGTATTTCATCCTCTGTATTTCCACAAACTTCACATCGTCAGTGGTAATCCAATGTGACAGAGCTCATCAGAGGCTTGCTGTGGATTGAGGGAGTATACAATCTTAATTTTATAGCCATGACTGATGGACCAGAATTAAAAATATGAATTCACCCGTCTCCACTGAACAAGTTTGACATCCATACTCCAAAGCCATTTACTTACTTTGAAAACCTTAGGCTACTGTCTCAACATTCATTTTCTTTTCTCCTTTCTCCCATACTCTGTGCTACCAGATGTAAGACAGTCAGATACTGTGCTGTTTTTATTCTTATAGCAGCAGATCCAGGGCAAAGCCAGAAACAGAATGCCAAACCAGAATGCCCTACAACTGGCTTGAACTGTGACCTAGAATCAACCTACAATATGTCGGCTCGTCTTTTAATTTACACAGTTAGTTACAGGTAGTCTGCCTCAATATTTATTATACTATATAGACAGAACTATTTAAAGAATGTTAAGGTTGCAAAGTCTAGCACTCAGAAGCTAGGAAATGGCTGAATTAAAGTCACCTGTGCAAACTTAATTTGGCTCCCTTGTATATATGCATTATGGTCTTCAATTGCATGATCATTTCCTATTTCTTTTGGCTGTAACTTCCTTAGTTTCTTTAATAACTTTAAAATTCAAAAACAAAAATTCCATCATGTGGAATCATACTGATTCCCCCACATGGGTCATCAGAAAGACAGGAATCTTCAGATCCACAGCACAGTCCTCTACCACTTGAGCAACTGAAGAAACTGGTAGCAGTAGGAGTCTGTGTGTGACCCTACCACTAGAAGGGAATAGAGATACTTTGCAGGTAAGTTTCACAGCTAATTTACTGGACAGCAGAAATATAGGGACTTTGGTTTCAAATCAAGGTTCTAAAGGGGAGAGTGTTATTGAGCGGTTAGACCCTTCAGTCCATCTCCCCACCATGTCTCTCCCTGTCCCCTTCCATTCTTACCCCTCCACTCAACTCCTACCCCTCCCACCCCAACTGGTGCGTTCCCCTTGGCTCCTCCCAACCACCCCACTAAGTGACTCATCCTCACTCTGGTCCTGACCCTGGTCCCTCTCTTCCTAGGCTCCTGTCCCCTCCCACCTTGAATATTCCCCCCTACTTCACTCATTCCTCACTCAATCCCTCTGCATTCCAGGATGTTTCTTCCTCCCTCCATGCTGTCCAGGCACCAGCAGTGAGATCACAGAGCACAAGAGAGTGTCCTTGCTCTTAGTTCCAGTGCCTGATGCCACAGTGGCCCTTGGCAGCTGGGAAAAGCAACTGCAGGGAAAGTTATTCTCAGACCTTGGCTGAAGCATGCTTAGTTGTTGTGTGGGGATGGTACACATGCAGTCCAATCAGCATGTAGGAGCTGTCCAGGGATGGAGTATGCTCAGTAAAGATAGACTCTTCAGAAAATTTTAACTGCCCAGCTCTAACAAACTTTTACTAAGCACATGTGATCTGCAACGCTTCAGAGGCTTAAGATCTGGGCAAATTTTCACAGAAAAGGCAACATTACTATGCTGACTCTAGAGACAAAATTTCAAGTCCTTGTTCCAAAAGCATAGAGGTGCTAGCAGCTAGAACTTCTCAACAAAAAAGCTGTAAGAATTTTAAAAAAAATATGAACAAAAAAACTTATTTATCCATAACTCTGTTCTTGGAAATAGCTAACCCATTTTAACTATAATTTCCCTAAAAATATTCAGCCTTAGCAAGATATTCATCATGGAAAATTTCCATTAGAATTGGTGAAGTAATAGGCAATTGAAAACAAGCTCTTACAATGGAGCATTAGGCAAATTTTAAAACCGGCATTGCTACCTATCCCAACTATAACATGCCCTTTCACATTATATTTAACATGAAAATATTCTTTTCCTGTTTTTTCAGTTATCAGAAGGTTTCAAACAGAATGGGATTTGCTCCACACTAAGAGTGCTAAGTATGGGAATGATCAACACTGTAAAACGCAGACAAGATCAAGAACGGAGACGAAGTAGAGGCCCCAGACTTTGGACACAACAATTATTTGAGACTTTGTTGATAGCGGTTTCAGTGAAATGAAGAAATGAAACCTAGTTGTAGGTATTCAAGGATTGGACTGGAGAGGAACTCATGGTAGTGGTTACAAATGGTTTGTAGACAACTGTGTATTTCTACACTGAATGACATATTCAAGTGTCTTTACTTCAATGATTACATACTCAAACTAACACAATTAGAGACAAATTTTCATGCATCAAACAAAATCCACGAGAAAAGGATTTCCACAAAGATGTAGTGTAAGTAGTGGAAGGAAAGTAATTCTCTCCAAACCCAGTACAAAGCAACCACTATCTGTGACCCACTGTGTGTTTCATCCATGAAGCTTTGGTAAGTTGATTCATACCTCTCAGCTCTGGCCTACACTTACCTGGAAATTTGGTGGCAGTCAACAGGAGTTACACAAGCTACACAGAGTAGCTTGCATAACTCCCGTCGACTGCTGTGCTTCCCTTCTGCGTGCCATCTTCACTACACTGTCCCACCTGAGGGGATGGATTTACTGCATTGGCTTCCTGATCGATTGAGTGGGTCTGCACTGACCGCTCAATCGATCCAGAAAGATTGATCTGATGGCGGTGACTTTGCTGCCATCAGTATAGACATATCATCAGACACATGGACGACACCCACATCACTCACCCCAATCCTTTTTTGTGCTTTTGGAAAGAGCATGGATCAGTGATCTTCTACAGAAAGTCACTTATATTGCCTCTCCATGGCCTGTCCCCCTACTCCTTGCACAGCAGACTGGTGGTCACTCCACTGTTTTTTGGGTCTTATGACAAGTGTATAACAGAAAATTAAATGCAAAATATACAAATATTTATGGTTGAGATTTTGCAGGAAATAAAGTGAGAAAATTCAAACTTATCATTTCAACACCAAGTTTAATACTGCTACATTGCAAATTTATGTAATTTCTCACATATTCATTTAGTTTCGCCAAGCATTTATTAACCCGTTATTATGAAACTTATTAAAACAGAATGAAATCAAAGTTCTGCCAACAAAAACTAGGTCTCCATTCCTTAAGGATCTGTTACTATATATTAATGGCAGGATACCACACTGCTATGACTGAGGTCCTAAAAATTGCTTAGGAGTCATCCTACATGCAAAAAACAAACAGCACATAAAAAACCCAAACACCCTGCTTTCTAAAAAGCAAACATATAAGTCCTTTGACCTGGCCCCAAAATGTCAATAAACTTAATCCACTAAAGTCAGTCTCTCTTCCATACACTACACCCGAAGTTCAATACAGTATAAATTTTCTGGTTTAGATTACGTAACATCAGAGGAATGAAAAGGTGACCTGAAAGGAGTCTCTCTCATGTCAACAGCAAATTCAAGATTGAATCTCTCTTGTGCACTGTCAACAAATGGACCTGCAGCTGCATTTGTTATGATGTGTTAGTTCTTAACACCAGCAGTTCCACAAAAACCACAAATTCTGAACTCAATTTTTTCCAGATAAGGAGAAAAGTATTTTGAACTATTTTTCCTTAAATACTTTTATAAAAAGTTTAAATCTGCACATTACAACACACTTTGTTTTGAAAATGGACTATACTTTGGACAACTGGTGTATTATGTCCCCCATGTACTGCCTAACAGATTGCAAGTCTTCTGGAACAAGAAAATTATTTTCATCTATGTGTAGTTCAGCACAGAAGATGCAGACAACCCCATGACAAACACTTATTTGCAATTTTACAAAGTTTAATTTAAGATAACATTTTTAATGTTCTTTTATATTCCTTATAAGTGAACTGAAAACCAAGTTTTATATTCCATTCAACCAGGAATAATACACAAGAGTCAGCAGCCCAGTGTTATTCAAACCAACAGAAGATAATGCAGCCAGCAGCCTTTACTACAGAGGTGTCCTAACATAAACAGCAGCCTTCCTAAATGGTTGCTGGCAGCATATATACTCTTAGCTATATTTGTGCCAAGCTGACATATTATGTCACCAACAAACAACTGCGAATGCTGCTCTAACTCAGTGGTTCTCAACTAGGGGTACTCCTGGTGGTACACAGAGGTCTTCCAGGAAGTACATCAACTCATCTAGATATTTGTCTAGTTTTAAAACAGCCTACATAAAAAGCACTAGTGAAGTCAATACAAACTAAAATATCATACAAACAATGACTTGTGTATACTACTCTATATACTATACACTGTAATGCAAGTACAATATTTATATTCCAATTGATTTTTTTATAATTATATGGTAAAAATGAGAAATTAAACAATTTTTCCATAATACTGCGCTGTGACACTTTTGTATTTTTATGTCTGATTTTGTAAGCATGTAGTTTTTAAGTGAGGTGAAACTTGGGGGTACGCAAGACAAATCAGACTCCTGAAAGGGACACAGTAGTCTGAAAACGTTAAGAGCCACTGCTCTAACTGTTCAACTCAGACAGCACAGTTCTCTGTTACATTGCTCCAACTGCCCTGCTTGGATGCAGGTTCAGTCCTAAGGCTCTTGGCAAGTCTCCAGTATGGTACTTCATTGGCCAAAGTTTAGTTATTCTTGGCTGAAAGGCTAAGATACACTGATGTCAAATATTTGACTGCCAACTAATTATAGTCTGCTGAACTACAGTATTAGGAGAAATATAATGATCTTAACAGAAAAAATGCATAAGTCTACTGTTTTTATTAGATGGTTTTTCTTCCAAGTCTTGTGGATGTTTTCTATTCTAATCATCACTGAAAATCAGTCTTTTTCTTTGAAACAATACATTTTACAACTTATCTCTCTTGAATACTCCCATAACTCTAGTCAACCTTCAACTTTATTTACAAGAGACAAATTGTTTATTTATCATTTGTGCTGTATTTTATTTAATTAACAGGCAAATAAGTTAAGAGAATCTTCCACTTTAGAAATTGTATCATTTTTCAATATAATGATATTTACATGTTATGAAAATCATAGCTTCTCCATGTCAAAATAGAGAATAGAAATAGAGGCAATTTGTAAAAATGTTCACCTATCCACTTTGACTTAAGGTTTTCTAGATGTCATGATGAAAATCTTCATCGCTTTCATGGCTTTGGAACCCTGTAGGCAACAGTAAAACTGACAAGAATAGGATCCATTTTACTTTAGTGTTTCTCAAGAAAGTTATGAGCAGCAGCACAGGCAAGCATTGAGCATGTTCATTGTGTAGGACTCAACATGGAGCATGAAGGAAGAGTAGAATAATGGGAACCCTGCCAATGATGCCATAGATATAAGGAATGATAGCATGGATAAACCAGAATTGGTTTGGGTCAAAATACTTGGGGGAAGTATTGTAAAAGAGGTTCTACTGCAGTGATATTAGGGTTTTGCTATAAACAGTGAGAGTCAGATTTGGATATAGATAGAAATATCTCTTTTATATAACTGCAGAGATGACATAATTTCCAGTAGTATTTATCAAAGACTAACTTCCAAGATATAGATTAGAGAACAAATGCTACTAATAATGGTAAGGCCCAGTTATTCCTGATGTAATAGATGACATTTCTTCACCAAAATAGTCACTCAATCAACAAGAAGCGATGCTATTGTAGACTTGGTTTTGTTAAGCTGCAAGGGCATTATAGAGGAGCTGGTCACACACACAGAAAGACACATCCCCACACTCATATCCCTTTGGATCGAGTGATCATGAGTTGATTCAGTTTAAATTAAATAGAAGGATACTCAATCCAGGTCAGTAACTAAAATTTTCAAATGCAAGGAGGCAGAAAGAAAAACTAAGGGAACTACTTAGTGAAGTCAGCTGGACTGAAGAGTTCAGGGACTTAAATGTGGAGGTGGCTTGGAATTTCTTTAAGTCAAGAGTGCAAAAATTATCTGGAATTTGCATCCTAAACAGGGTGGAAAAATTGTAAAAAAGGGATCCAGACCCAACTGGATGAATAACCATCTCAGAGAGCCTACAAGGAATGGAAGAAATGACTGGTAAGCACAGAAAGCCACATCTTAGATATTCAAAAGCATAGGGTAAAGTGAGAATTGCCAGAAGTCAAGGTGAGTTAGACCTTGCAAAGGAAACTAAAACAAACTGTAAAAGGTTTTCTAGTCATATAAAAAAAATAGAAGAAGACAAGAAGTAGGGCAGTTACACAGCACGGATAGGGTGGAGATTAAGGATAATCTAGGTATAGTCCCCTCAAAATAAATGAATACTTTATGTCATCCTTCAATAAAGATGATTATTTAGAACTTGGGGGCAAAGGCACAATTGATTAGTGGAAATGAGCATATAGAAATCGAAATTACACATCCAAGGTGGAAGCAAAAAAAATCAAAGGACTTGACAATGGACAGAGTTTGAATGGTATCCTTGAAGATGAGAAATAACAGTCACTGTATCCAACTACACAGATTTTGGTGTAGAATCTGGATTTTGGCACTGTTTTCTAGAAAAGGGCTGGGAGAGAAACTAGACCATTAAAATTTCAAAATGCACATTTTCTTTCAATTGCAAAAGGCAACTATTGCCTTCTGCTCTACTAGTCAACAAATATAAAGGTTAAAAAATGGAACTGGGTAACATCTCAATATTTCATCTTTTTTAAAAGCAAATATTATGTTAAGCTTAATTAATTTAGAAGACTCATTACATATATGGAAGATTAAAAGAATATCTAAGCTAACTGATTTATTTGGGCTGGTTTCCAAATTTAAAGGAAAGATGGGTTTGGTCACCAAAGGGATAAGGTGAACTTCATGAGCAACATTTGGAGACAGATTGAACTGATGCTGCAGGCAAAAGGTCTGATTTCTCCTTCTTCATGCAAAGAATTTCCATTAAAATTAACACAGGCTAGAAACAAGCAGAAAACAAAGGCAAAAATGATAAATTCAAGTCTGGGGATTTTTTTGGTGCATCTCAAATTCTGGTTATAAAACCAGTTTGTCTGCACTATTTGTCTCTGACTAATGTGCTAGATAAAATTTTAATATGAATTATCATTATCAAAAGAGAAGAGAATTATTGTGATTATGCTTACAATGAACTGTCACCCAAAGGTGATATTACATGGTCAAAACAAGAACATGGAATTAATTTTGTGAAATTTCAAACTCTTCTGTAACACATCCATTTTATAAAGGCAGGAACAAATGGCAAATTCAAACTAATAAAAGGAATTCACACAATGTGTAATTAGATTAAAAAACTCTCTGCCACAGGAAATCATAGAAACAAAGAATTTAGCAACATTCAAAAAGGGCTAGACATTTATAGTTGGATTTGGTTCTGCTTTGAGCAGGGGGTTGGACTATATGACCTCCTGAGGTCCCTTCCAACCCTAATAGTCTTTTATATGGATTACAAGAGTACCAAAAGTTATAGTTAAAAGGAACAAAAATTTTGGAAGGGCTATTAAAGTGGAAGGGATATAATTCAGAGTTTAAGGGTGAAACCTCATGTGTGGGGTAGATTATCCAACATCTGCCTACTTCAGGGTTCTTACACATTCCTTGGAAGCATTTGGTGTTGAGCAATATCAGACAGGATACTGGAGTAGAGAATGGCCCCAAAGAATCTAGTTATGAACCAGGACCTCATTGTTCTATGAACCATACAAATGTTCAAGTACAGATCCGCAAGAATCTACGTTTGGAGGCTGAGAGAGAGTAATGTAGCAGATGCCCCCTCCCCTCATGTTTCTTCTAAACTGGGTTTAGGGTGAAGGGAAAGGGGTACTTTCTTCCAGCAACCAGAGAGGGACAAAAGGAGGAAAGTTTCAAGTGTACTACACACTTGCTAGTAAATGCCTAATATTGAAGAAACAAAAACCAACCAAACAAAAAACAACAGAGCATAGGAACAACACACAGGAGCTACATCCCAACACTCTCTACTTTCCAGCAGTTTCCTTCAAACACAGCAGATATGTAACCCTCAATGAAAAAGATAAACTTTGGTAAACATGACAAATTATGGGTTTTATATTAATTTATGAACATATCAAACACTGTATGCATTGAATATTAAGTAGACATTTTCCTTTTTAGTTGTTTAATTGTGTCTGGAAGGACATGCATTGAAAAACTGAAAACATGCCTCAGTGTATATATTCCCTGCATTTCTCCCTCCCTCTCCCCCGCCTCCTTTTAACTTATTTCATACTTTTTTTTTTCCAGTAAGATCAGGATCCACATTTTAACTGAGTGTGTGTGGCATAGAGAGTAGGACAGATAAGATACAGAGCTTGTAAGCCATTCTCAAACCTACAACTTTTCAGGCAGCACGGAAAGAGATCAAGAAGGTCTGGCAGCTTCTCTGCAAGGTCTTTTTGCCCATGCATTTCAAATGGTATATATTTTTTTAAAAGTAGCATGCCCTCTGGTTCCCAGAATGTGGACTTTTATTTTAATGTGTGATCCAGTGATTCCATGTTCAAATTAGCACACCCCTGAATGACATAAGATTTGCCAGCACAAGTGCTAGTGCGGACAACACCTCCCTCTGCTTGTTTAGGTGGTTTTATTATGTCGGGCAGGAGAGCTCTCTCCCATATGCTTCTACACAAGCGCTTTTACAGCAGCACAGCTGTATCGTAAATTTTAAGTGTAGACTAGCCCTAAAGCATATCTTACAGAAAAGCACACGAGAATGCACTATTTCCTTGCTAGTTTGGTCCAATGGTTAATCAATCTCATTGTTAAAAATGCGTGCCTTATTTCTAATTTGAATTTGCTTGGCTTCAATTTACAGCCACTTTGACTTCCTCGGTTAAATTTCAGACCACATTACTAACTAGAATTTTCTCCCCATGAAGGTACACTCTGTAATCACGTCGCCTCTCAATCTCCTTTTTGATAAACTATGAGCTTTTTAAGTCTCTCACTATAAGGAATTTTTCCCAGCCCTCAAATAGTTTTGGTGACTCGTTTATGCAGCCTCTCCAATTTTTCAACATCCATTTTACAGCATGGATATCAGACCTACACTGTAATCTACTATAGGTCTTACCAATGCCATATACAGAGGTAAAATAATTTCCCTACTCACTACTCCCCTCTTTATACATCCAAAGATTGCATTAGACCAGCGGTCCTCAACCGGTGGTACGCGTACCACCGGTGGTATGCCAAAGAAGGCTGGGTGGTACGTGAGCCGTACCGCGCCGCCGACTCCGCCGCCGGCGGAAGGGCCCTCCCACCCACCCTCACAAAACTCTGCCGCTGAAAAGGGGAAACGGCGGAAGGGTTTCAGCGGAGGGCATTGTTCCCACCATGGAGCCCACCGCACAACCCCACCGCCGCCGAAAGTCCCGGCCCGCTGCCGCCGCGAAACCCCACCGCCGCCGAAAGACCCTCCCCTCCTTTTTTTCCCCCGAGTAGAAAAAAAGGTTTAGAACTGCTGCATTAGACTTTTTTGCCACAGCACTGCACCAGGAGCTCAAAATGAGTTGCTTTCTCACTATGACTCCTAAATCCTTTTCAGAGTTACCGTTTTCCAGGATACAGTCCCCCATTCTGTAGGAACAGTCTACTACAGTCTTTGTTCTTAAATGTATGTCCTTGTATTTTTGTGTGTTAAAAAACATTGTTTGAATGAGACCAGCTTACCAAGTGTTCAATGTCACTCTGTACAACTCCCTTAGCCTCATGATTTTGTATCACTCTTTCTATCTTTGATTCATCCACAAAATTTATTATCAGTGATTTTTAATTGATTAAAATAAAAAGATTGATCAATGATAAAACTGCTGAATAGCATCAGCATCAGTTATCAATCAATAGCCAGCTCTGAATCCACTGAACATGTCCTTTCAAAATTAACACCATATAATATCAATCAGAAAGTTACATGGTACTAAGCCAAACTCTTCACAATAGTCTAAGTATATTACATCTAACTAATAATCTCATCAAAAAATGAAATCAGGTTTATTTGGCAAAATCTACTTTCCAAAAATCATGCTAACTAGCATTAATTGTACTCTCATCTTTTCATTCTTTATTGATTGAATCCTGTATCAGCTTTTTCAATTATTTTGCATGTACTGATATCTAGCTAATTGCCTTATAATTACCTGTGCCATCCCACCTGCCCTTTTTGAATGCTGGCACATTATACACTCTTCTAATCATTTGGAATATTCTTTGTATTCCAAGATTTATTAAAAATTAACATTAGCAGGCCAGACATCTCCTCACCCAACTCAGAACTCTTGGGGGCAAATTACCCAGGTCTGCTGATTTAAAAAAGTTTATCCCTACTAGATGCAACAACCTCCTTCATTACAAATGGAGAATCCTGATTCAAAACAACAATTTAGAAGGCTAATTTTAAACAATATTTACAGTGGATTTGTCAGTCTACAGTAGGACTTTGCACTGGTACAACTACACCACTATATGGCCACGAACGACTGAAATATCCTGTACAGACAATGCCTACACCAGTTAAATATATGATTTTGAATTACTTGTCAATAGCAAACACCAAGACAGCTTCCTTCTGATTTATAATCACAAAAATACTATTTAAGGAATGGCAAAACAGATTTTTTTTTTTAAAAAGCCAAAAAAGGCAAACAGAGATTTTGCACAATTTTAACTTCTAGTTAAAAATGGTTATTTGTTTACAAGAGAGGAAATGATATAGTATATTAATGCTATTTTAAAAACTAATTAATAATACATTTTTAACAACATCAGCTCCCTGAGGGCTCAGAAATCTGAATTTTACACTTTCTGGTTTCTGTTAGGGTGAACGGCAGCACAATTACAATACTTAACAGGAAAAAAAAAGTGTGAAGTTCAGATTTCTTAAGATCTTGATATGGTAACTATCTCAAGTTTCATTAAAATTAGTAATGCTATAAATATCCAATTCATAAAAAAAATGTAAATATAGCCAGTATTTTGTTGATATTTATGTCCATAAATATTTAATAATGAATAAAGAGTATGAAAGCCAAATACATAAAATGGCTCATGCTATATGAAAACGACCATTTTAAATATCTTCATCCCCATCCATTCCCCACCTGCTATGGTCACAAGATCTCTACCTTCCCTGACTCACCATCTCCTCAAGATGTTATCAACATCCACATTTTCTATCTTCACAACCCTAAATAGTTTTTTCACACACACCATTGTATAAAAGTGCTGTGTTTTACAGGCTTTGTTTCAATATTTATTATTAAGTGACACACATCATAACATGATACGTAGCTTCTCTGAAAATTTATTTTGTCTAACACTGTTTTAATCAACTATTGCTAATAACTTATATTAAAGCTTGAAATAGCCGCTCATTCACCCAGGGCAAGCGGGAATCTATCTTCTATACAATTTAAGTTTTCGTTTTCAAAAATGTTTCTTGCTCTTACAATTACAAAGAATCTTTTAAACACAAAACAATGCATAAACCAATAAAGTTCCATCTTCCTCAGTCCGCAGAGTGACAGGTTCAGTGCATGTGATGCTGCTCCTAATTGTCAAACTGTCACAGAATGAAAACAGTACAGTCTCACCTGTAATATCTCCTATTTGGAACTCCTCTTTGGGTGGAAGTAAATCTGACAAGAATCAGGTCAATTTCACACTGCTGCAACACTGGAAAACTCTGAGCAGCAACAGAGGCAGGCATTTGAGTTAGCTAGGGTACATGAGGGGAAAAAACCTGCAGATGGGAGGCAGCAGGGACATCTCAACACACACACACCTTTGCAGCACTCAGGAGCCTCTTAAGTGGGAAGGACAAAGAACACCACAGAAATGAGAACTTGTTCTTCCTTCCAATGGTGAGAGGAACTTTGGAGGGTAAGATGCGGGTTGGAAAGATAAGGGAATCCCTCAAATGTATTATCTGGAAGCTGATAACCAAAGAAAGAGCAAAACAGACTAAAAGGATAGCATCTAGATAGGAATCTTATCACACACACTTTCCCCAGTAGCAGGCAAATAGCTGGCTTCTAATACATGCACTGCACCTGGAGGGCATTCACCTTCCATATCCATCTTTGGCCCACAGGTTTAGTCCTCTAGCTAAAATCCAAGTATTATATAAAGGTGAGATAACTGAATATTTTTAAGAGTGTGGGCAGGAGAGAGTGAGCGAGCAAATGGACAATTTTAGCTGCTCTAAATGAGAAATTGTCTTGGTGTACTTAAGTGCCATCTCACCAATATTAACTGAAGAAATTCAACCATCTCTTATAGACTTGTAGACTTTAAGGTCAATAGGGACCATCGTGACCATCTAGTCTGACCTCCTGCACATTGTAGACCACAGAACTTCACCCACCCACTCCTGTAATAGACCCCTAACCTCAGACCAAGTTACTGAAGTCCTCAAATACTGGTTTAAAGACTTAAATTACAGATAATTCACCATTTTATATTAATTTAAACGTGCAAGTGACTCGTGCCCCATCCTGCAGAGGAAGGCAAAAAACCTCCAAAGTCTCTGCCAATCTGACTTGGGGGAAAATTCCTTCCCGGTCCCATATATGGCAATCAGTTAGACCCCGAGCACGTGGGCAAGACCCACCAGGCAGCTACCTTTGCCTAATTTCAAGCCTAAACTTGTTGATGGACCGTTTACATCTATTTGTTCTTGTGTCCACATTGGCGCTTAACTTAAATAACTCCGCTCCCTCCCTGGTATTTATCCCTCTGATGTATTTATCGAGAGCAATCATATCTCCCCATAGCCTTCTTTAGGTTAAGCTAAACAAGACAAGCTCTTCGAATCTCCTCTAATAAGGGTAGGTTTTCCATTCCTCAGATCATCCGAGTAGCCCTCCTCTGCACCTGTCCCAGTTTGAATTCATCTTTCTCAAACGTAAGAGACAAGAACTGCACATAATATTTCAGATGAGGTCTCATCAGTGCCTTCTATAATGGTATTAACACTTCCCTGTCTCTACCAGAAATACCTCGCCTGATGCATCCTAGGACTATATTAGTTTTTTCATGGCTGCATTACACTGATGGCTCAAAGTCATCCTGTGATCAACCAACACACCCAGGTCTTTCTCCTCCTCTGTTGCTTCCAACTGTTAAGTCCCCATTTTATAGCAAAAATTCTTGCCGTTAGTCCCTAAATGCATGACCTTGCACTTTGCACTATTAAATTTCATCCCATTTCTATTACTCCAGTTACAAGGTCCTCCAGATTTTCTTGTATGATATCCCATTCCTCCCCGGTAGTGGCAATATCTCCCAATTTTGTGATCTGCAAATTTTATTAGCTCACTCCCACTTTTTGTGCCAAGATCAGTAATAAAAATATAAGACTGATCCCAATCCCAATACCTGAGGAACTCCACTAGTAACTTCCATTCAGCCTGACAGTTCACCTTTCAATATGACCCGCTGTTCTTTCCCCCTTTAACCAGTTCCTTATCCACCTTTCAATTCTCATGTTAATCCCCATCTTCTCGAGGTTAACTAACAATTTTCCATGTGGAACTATATCAAATGCCTTTCTGAAATCTAGGTAAATTAGATTCACTACATTCCCTTTGTCTAAAAAATCTGTTATCTTTTCAAAGAAGATGATCGGGTTGGTCTGGCATGATCTACCTTTTCTAATGCCATGTTGCATTTTATCCCAATTACTGTTCACCTGAATGTCCTGGCTTACTTTCTCTTTCGAAATTTGTTCCAAGACCTTGCATATAACTGAGGACAAACTAATGGGCCTGTAGTTTCCTGGATCACTTTTTCCCCCCCTTTCTTAAAAATAGGAACTATATCAGCCATTCACGTCATAGGGTATAACCCTAGTGTTTACAGATTCATTAAAAATCTTTGCTATTGGACTTGCAATTTCATGTGCCCAGTTCCTTTAATATTCTTAGATGGAAATTACCCAGGCCCCCTGATTTAGTCCCATTAAACTGTTTGAGTTTCGCTTCCACCTCAGATGTGGTCATTTCTACCTCCATATCACTGATGCCATTAGCCACCCTACCATTATCCTCAAGATCTTCATTAGCCTCATTAAAAATTGTGGCAAAGTATTTGTTTAGGTGTTGGGCCTTTAATCTCCACCCTATCTTCAATGCTTAGTGCTCCCACTTCTTTCCTTGTTTTCTTCTTATTTATATGGCTATAGAACCTTTTGCTATTGTTTTTAATTCCCTTTGCAAGATCCAACTCTGTTGACTTTTGGCACTTCTCACTTTATCCCTATACTTTTTGACCTCCAAGCAGTAGCTTCTCTTGCTGATCCCTCCTATCTTTCATTCCTTGTAGGCTTTCTGCTTTCTCTTAATCACCTGTTTGAGATGCTTGCTCATCCAGCTTTATCTGCAACCTTCCCTACAAATTTTTCTCCCCTTGCTTAGGATGCAGGCTTCAGATAGCTTCTGCAACTTTGACTTAAAGTAATTCTAAGCCTCCTCCACATTCAGATGCTTAAGTGCTTCAGTCCATTCCATTTTCCTAACCAATCCCTTAATATTTTAAAGTTAGGTCTTTAGAAATCAAAGACCCTTGTTGCAGAGCTATTTTTGTTTATCGTTCCATTTAGTTAAAATTGAATTAGCTCATGATCACTTAAACCAAAGTTGTCTTCTACAACTAATTCTTTTATAAGGTCCTCTCTACTCATCAATACCATATCTAACATGGCATCACCTGTTGTTAGTTCAGCAACTATTTGGTGAAGAAATCTGTCAGCTATCACATCAACAAAATCTGGGCTCTATTATTATTAGTAGCACTTTTAGTCCAATCTATATCTGGGAAGTTAAAGTCACCCATAATCACACAATTCTGAGTAGTATTTATTTCATTACAATCATTAAAGAGGTCTCTATCCAGATCCAAATTGGTGGTATGTAGCACACCCCAAGCACTATATTGGGGAATTTCTAGTAGTTTTCTTCCCCAAAGTGATTATGGCTCAAATAGACTGTCTTGTCCATTCCATCACTTCTAATTTCTTTACAGTCTCCCTCATCATTAATATATAATACTATTCCACCATCTTTGCCTTCATATTTGTCTTTCCTGAACAGCACATACCCTGCAATAACTGTACTGTAGTCACGACTACTATTCCAGCATGTTTCTGTTATCCCTATAATACCTGGTTTCACTTCCTGCACCAGTAGTTCTAGTTCCTCCATTTTGTTAACCCAGGCTTCTTGAATTGGTGTACAAACTTTTTATTTGTTGCTGCTAGGCTTCGCCCACATTCCTCACCCGACTAGGTACAGTCACTATATCACTGCCAGTATCGCCTATCAGACAGGTATCAGCACTATCCTTCCTCTTAATGTCCATTCCCCTACCCATTGCTGTTCCTTTTTCCATTGCTGTAACCTTTCTTACTTGATTTTCCTCCCTCTCAGTGTAAAAATCAGGCATGGAGATTACATGAGCATCTCCCAACCATCTCCTCTGAGTTCCTAGTTTAACGCTCTTTTAGTGAGTTGTGCCAACCTCCATCCCAGAAATTTATTTCCCTTCTCTTAACAAATGCAATAAAATGGTTCAATATTTTTGTTGTTCCTTGTTTCTCAAATTCGTAACATCTAAGTGGCAACTACACAGCTGGCAACTAAGCTATGAAAACTACTAGGAAACTAAGTATTGGGTGAAACAAAGACTAAAAGCGACTCATTTGCCTTCCATGATGTGATGATATACAGAAGCTTTAGTATTCTCAAAATCTTTTCCATCTGATCAGAGCTGTCTATGGATTTCTACTGACCTGTTTGTTACAGATTCCTTACTCTTGACCTCTGGAAAGTCAACAAGAAATATGCATGTCTCTTTTACTTCTTTTTTAATTCCAAGGTAAGCTAATAGTTTTAAAAGATTGAAATTTCATTTAACATCTGTACTACCTTATTAAATGGTCTGTTATGACAACCATGTAAATGCATACCATTAAAGTTAAGACCATTCAAACCAATTGCTCTTTAATGAAAACTTCTTCAGTGTGCAGAACAATGTTCAACACAAAAAAATAAAGACAACATGCAGGTACAGAAGTGCTAAGTAAATAGGGAGGGGAACTGTAGGGTGGAAGTGATTTAAACTCTTCTTTAGTTTTATTTTCACAATGTAGCTAAGGCATAACGCAACTAAAACAAACCAAAAATCTTGAACTCAGTGAAATTATTTTATTCAATGGAAAATACTGAAATCTATCGAAGATAATGAGGCAGGATTTCTCAAAACAACTCTTTCCAAAATAAAATATGTTATAGCTTAAATAACAAATCCCCTAGTGCTACTGACCAGGAATTAACTGTGTTCAATGTCTATCCCAAAAATGTGGCGTTGCCATTATCCATGCTGAGAAGAAGAGAGCACTCACCCCACCTCCTTTCATGACTAATTTTAAGATAAGCATTTAAAGCTGTGAAAGATAGCTCACGGTAGCCCAAAACCATGAAAAGTGAACAAAATTTTCACAACCACCACCAGAGAATTAGGATTGATGAAATTCTGGACAACAACAGACATAACAATCTTTCAACAGTGAAATATACAAGAATTTAATTGATTTCATTCTTCCTACTGAAAATATTCTGGGGCAGTAGCTAAAAGGATCAAAGCTTTAATCTCATTTTGCTATTAAAAAAACTATGAGCAGCAGCATCAGATGAAAGCAAAAAGAGAGAGGCGAGGGGAGAAAAGATAATAAAAAGCTCACAACACACCACAGTTCAGAGAAGAAAGTGGAGTTCCTCTCTGAAAGGGGTGGAAGATGTGGAAGAGTGGTGAATTCACCCTTTCACGGTAAGTAGGCAGACTGAGGGAAGAAATGTGGAACTCCCTGCTTTCTCAGCAGCCAAGGAAGAACGCTCCAGATGCATCAGGCACATCAAGTCAAAAGATGAAACTCTCCAGCAGGGCCTAGGGATATTGTCTTGGTGGGAAGCAAATTTGTTCCCTGCCCCATATGAAAATGCCAATCTATTCTCAAAAAGCTATGTGGTTTCCCACTGCTCCCTCCCATCCCCCATAAGTTGTATCATTCCCTACTTTGTGCATTTTTCAAACTAACATTTGTTTTTCTTTACAATCACTTGACTTCCATTAGTAAACAAGCTGCTCCAGTGCTTTCTAGACTTCACCATTAAATTTACAGAAAAGTTCAATTCATGATGTACGTTTCCATAGTTTTACATGCATTCATTCAGTTTTCTATTGTTCTACTATATAGTTAAAAGACCATCCAAAAATAATCTGATATTTGATTACTTACGTAGGTCAAGCTTGGATGAGATTTTTATTTTTCTAAAATTCTGAGAGGGAGGTCTGATTTTTTTCTTTTTTTAAAAATAACAGCACTGCAGAAAACGCATGATCATCAGGGAGTAGTAGTGGTGATGATGCAAGAAATATTGCATCATGTGAGAAAACCTAGGTCAAAAGCAGGGGTTCCTAACCACTGAAACTAATGCAATGAGAAGGCACCCCATTCTTAAAAATCAAAAAAGCTAAGAAAATACATGTTTAAAGAAATAAACAGAGATTTATCAACAGCTACTGAACCAAAAATGCTGTATACAGGCAACTGATTAACTAGCAAATGGTTAATGATTAATTCACTGTGTGCATTTTGTTGATGAATTTGAAAAATAATCATTATGGTGTGACGATTGTATTTCCTTCAACACCCGCTAGTATCTTACTAAAGTATCTTACTCCATACTTGGCCAAATCAAAGGGGTCAAGAATTCTTCTTAAAATGATGAATTACATAAGGACTATCATTTTTATTGTTAATAAGTAGTTGACCCTCAAAACTGATCTCTTTCACATGATCATAATCACGATCCTCTTTTCCAAAAGCTCTCTCTGTCAGAGACCAAGAGGTACATATGAAGAGACTAAGAACTATGCATAGCATCTAAATTGCCCAAAGCAAGTGTGGGTCAAACACATTTCTAAACTTGGGACTGTAGGCCCAATTGTTATTCAAAATTTTTTCTTGGGTAAAGATAACCAAAAAGACAAAACAGAGTCCATGCCACGAGGCAACCAAACTATAATATGTTTGGATTCCTTAATCTCATTATACGTTGCTTTAAATGCACCATTAGTTTGAAATAGTTTAAGATAAATGAATCAGAACTATCTTCAGGTCTTACTCCTACCATTGAGTCTTCTTCACAATATTTATGGTTTCACATTGTACATTTTTTCTCCCATTTTGCTGTATGAAAAATCAATACAAAACAACAGAGGGGAACAATTATACTGTCTACACAAAGCATTGACAAATGAACAAAACAGTTCTGAAAAAATATCTAATTTCTTTCAGTTTTAGTAATCTTAGGTGTTACTTACAGTAAAAATACTTAAAACAATTCTAAGTATAAGATGACAGTGTCCTTTTTCACAACAGCTCCTACAACAAGCAGTACAATAATAGTAGACCAAGTGACGCAATATATAGACCATGGTAACAATATCAACCACATTTTATCATTAGAAGTTAACCAACAATCATTTCACAAATTGCTGATGCAACAAGTGTAAGGCCAATGATCATAAAAGCCCAGACTTTTTCAGAATTATTTGTCAAAAACATGGAACATGGTTTTGGGGTTTGCTACTGCTACTCTTTTACAGAATTTCAACACTACAGCCATCTTAAAAGAGCAGGCTGAAGGCTCGTAAACTCAAATTACTTACTTTTTCTTTTTAAATATGCTGGCAAAGGATAAGCAACTTTTAATGACTTTCTAACACTGAACAGTCAAGGTTTGGGGGCTATTTTTAATATAAAGAAAAACAAGCCAACAAACACAGCACCCATGGGCAGTGACATTTTAGAAGAGGGAGTAGAAAGAGAAAGTCACAACCATGTCTCTGAGTATGTGCCCTGTGTTAGAGATGTTTACAAACGTTAAATACACTGAGATTCTAGGTTTGGCTGTAGAACAAAGAGTGGGGCAGTACCCTTTTTAGGGCTTTGCAGAGATAGACCTTAAAGTTAACTGAAGTTTAAAGGGATACCATCAACTTAAAAAAAAAAAAAAAAAAAAATCATACTTGTGTCTGAAATTATTTTTACAAGTAATACTTATGGTGTTACTGAAAAAACAGAGAAAAAAATAAACTGTTCCAGTTTATTTATATTCACACTTATGAACACCCATTTTCATTTTTTCTATGTATAGTAAAGTAGACCCCAATCCTGCAAACATATATACACATGCAGAACTTTATTCAAGTTAGTCCTACTGACTCAATGGAACTATCAACTTGTGAAAAAGTAACCACATACTTGCTTAGTCAGTCCCCTGTCTGCTCCCCCACTCGTTTCTGTAGATCTTTCACACAACAATAAAGAAGAAAGACATTTTAGAAGTAGGAGTATGGTACTGTAAAAGCACAAAAATTGCAGTGGAACTCAGGGATAAGTATAGTATCTGAAACTACTTTCCACTAATGGTTGAAGACTGACTAGGATTTCAGTTGATAGAGTCCCTTTAAAGTTGAACCGAAATAATATTTTTAAATAAGTTTATATATCAATTTCTGATTATTAACCCTTTTGGTGCAGGAACCTTGTATATGCGCCTCAAATCATGACTAAAAAAATATTTCCCTAGACTTTAAATTACAAAATGAGAATTAAAAAAAAAATAAAATAAAAATTAAGAGCTGTTTTTACTTCCAAGATCTGAGTTCTCGCTCTGAGACTTATCCCAGAAGAATCATCAATGTCACAATCTGACACCCCGAGGAGAGCACTCTTTTAAGTGTTAGTGATGTCATATGAGGTAGAGGTAGATATTCTGAAAATATGAAATTCAGCAAGAGAAAGGCAAACTGATTTTAAATCAGTCTTACGAATTGTCATTTTTCCACTGACATATCTTGATTGAAAAGTAAAAATCTCATCAGCTATTTCATCATATCAAGGGTAAATGAGCCTGTTTTGTATGTAAGATGGTAAACTTCTAGGATTTTACAAAGTTGTTTTAAATAACTGTGATACATAAAGTGTACTCTTCATTTAAATCTACAAATGTATTCTAATAAAGATTTGGTATTTCAGAGCCTCAGTACTGCAAACACTTACTACTAAATGGTGCACTTACTATCACAAGTAGCCCCTCTAATTACAGACCAACTACTCACTATAGTAGGTGTTACTCCCACTTGGAAATGTTTGCAGCAAAAGGCCTTCATCCTTAAAAACAAACAAGAGACAGAACAAAAGAAATCCAAAGAAAAACTTTCCTTTAATCAAATCAAAGGTCATTGTTAGCCACTTCAGTGCTGAATGACATACTAGGACAAGGTCTTATATTGCATCTGTCACTATACATATTGACCTTCCATTCATCTGACATTAAATACAAGCCTGCATAGTCACTTTTAATTTTAGTGTTGATTTGGGACCCAAATACAACTCCCTCCCCTGTGAGAAAAAGAAAAACCACACGTAAGTAGGAAGTGTCAGATCAGTGGACCTAATATTTTACAATTGTTTAAACGTTATTTCTGAGCTGTCATCTGGATTTAGCCAGTAAATTACATAAACTTATGTAAAATAATTAACTGAATCCAAACTTCAGAAGTGAAAGTATTTCTGAGATCCTTCTACAAATTTAGCCCACTGCATCTGCTGCCAATTTGCCTCTACTTTAAGTCAATATGTCCAAAATAGAAACATCCACCTCAATTACTGGAAAACAAATGTGATCTTAAAATATAAATAAAATGTACTTTTTAAAAATGAAGTATAGTAGATTTAAGTAGTATATTACCACAAATATTAAAGGGTTAACTGTTGAAAGCAATGCAGCACTGCTTACAGATTGACAGTTCAGTATTTTACATGTTCCTTATTAGTCCCCCCAAAAGTGTCTTCAAAACCAATTATAAAGTGTACGATCTTTAGGCACAGAAAGTTAAGTTAGTGCCAAATTCAGCAGGGTTTTGGTTTTTTTTTTTTTTTTTTTTTTTTTTTTTTTGGGGGGGGGGGTTGGACTGGGGAGAATGAAGTCATACATATTGCCATAGATTTGACTGGCATTGATTATATTCAAGGCCCCAATTCTGCAAAGAGCTCTGCACCCATCCATAGTTCATTTCCAGGTTCAGGCCTTTGGTTAATACATTTTTAAATATCCTTACCAGTGCTGCCCAACACTCAAATATAAAAGCATAGTCTAAAATGTAACAGGAAAAAAATCACTGAGCAACCCCCAATACCAATGTCTACTCACAATACAGGGGGTTTGGGGGACGGGGGGGACGGGACTGATTTAAAATGTTGTAACTTGATCCTTTTCTTGCACACCCAAAATTCCTTTATATCAAAGGTTTTAAATTTAGAACCCCGTGATTCACATACATTCATTTCTAGAAGAGTTCTCAATTTAAATCTTTAGACAGAATTAACTTTAACAGAGGCTTTGTGAAGCAAAGTCTCCATCTTTGAGTATTCACTGGGCTGGCTAACTGAGTAAGAGCTTCTGTGTTTTTCAATATGAAATTGAAAACTTTTGCTCATTTGTCCCAAGGGTGTTTGAGCAGATATTTCAAATCAATGTGTTCTTATGTGACACTGTTCTTATGGCAAAATGCTCTCTTTCCCATCCCAGAAAACACATATAGACTAACTCAAAATTGAGTTGAGAATCAATTTCAATTGTCTGATTTAAATTTTTCCCAACCCCAAATTGTCAAACTACCATTTCTTCCACTTAAGGTTCATAAAAGTACATTAATGGATAATTACATCAGATCTTCTGAGTATTTTTGTCTGAAAGCTTCTAAATATTTTCCCCTCATAATCTGTAACTACTTTGAAAAAAATCTATATTCTACTTTTGGTTGGCAGCAGTAACCTGCTGGGTACTCCACTCTACCATAAACCAAAGCTGATTGTTACTTGTTTTTAAAAAGTATCAAATTACTTCACTAAATAAACCCATGCCTTACCCAGGAGAAGACAACAGCCTGCAGTCTCTAATATAGGGTTAGACAATAGGTAGGCCGCGGGCAAAATCTGGACCGCCAGACACTTTGAATGGACCAAAAAATCTTTTTATTTACTTATTATCATTCTTATTTTTCATCGTTATTGTTTTCTCTGGAGTCTCATCTTTGATTATACCCGGACCAAGAAAACTGGACCTTGACAAAAAATAATTGACTACCCCGCTCTAATATGTAGCTTTCATTGCAAAGCATACTACTCTGAACAATTTAAAAGACCATTATGTACACACAAATTTTTCTTACATGTATGTATACAGGTATGAGAAATTATTGCAGTGTAGCCATCTTTTCTGGTTTTCACATATTAGAAATATGAACAAATAATCAGATCCCCCATTGGCCTCACCACACGAAAATCAAATTTCCTTCCTTTTTACAAATCTAACTTTTTAACTGGACTATCTACTCCTGCAATGGCCAAGAGCAAAATAAGGTGAGCCTGACTAATTCACACTCTAACAGCACCATTAGCTACTGGTATCTAAGGAAAACAGAGATATTGCTTCAACATCTTGACTGGTAGGTGCAGATTTAAAGACCTTTTCTACCATTTCCAATGTAGATGATGTCTTGATATCCAATGTAAGTGCTATGAAACAAAGATGGGGAAATTTGGTTTTGGTTTAACTGCAATAGGAATACCACTCTCAGCTACCAAGAAAATCCCCTAAACCTTGAGCTGATTCCCCGATTAAAAATTAAATCAATGGAAGTGTCTCAAGGGGTGTTGAGGTGTGCGGATGTGTATGTAACAACGGGGAGAAAGGGCGGTAAAGAAGATCAGCGCTTCAATGGTGGAGAGAGACCTGAATGGCCTGGCCTCCCTCTCAGTACAACCACCCGCTTACCACCGCACCACCGCATGAAGTTAGACAGACACCATCAATACAGCCCGCGCCCCCGGAAAGGAGAAATCTCCCTTCCCCTCTACCCCAATCCCCACCCCGCACACAGCCCCTCCCCCAGCCCCCTAGGGAAGGCCGGCTCGGTTTCTGCGCTGCGCCGCGCCTTCTCCCCGGTAGTGGCACGCCCCTGCCGTCAGAGGGAGCCCCGCCATCCTGTCCCTCCAGCCGCCTCGGGGGGGGGGGGGGGAGTCGCCCCCGCCCCCCCGCCGCCCAGAGAGGGACGATTCCTTCCCCTCCCCCCCTCCCCGCCGCTCCCCCAGGGCCGGGCGCCAGGCGCGCAGGCAGCAGCGAGGGGCGCCAGGCCCGGGGCGCCTCTTTCCTACCGCCGCGCCGCGCTGCGCCTCGCCCGTCCCGGCCGCGGGGCGGCTGCTCACCTCGCTGTTAAAGGCTTTCACGGCCTCCATGTTGAGGCCGAGGCGGGGGGGAGCCGGGCGGCTCGTCTCTGCTGATGGCGGCTGGGCTGGGCTGGGCTGGGCCGGGGAGGGGGCTGGTCTCTCTCAGGGTCCGCCGGGCCTCCTCGCCATGGCGGGTGGCGCAGGGGGCCGCGGGACCCGGGCCCCGCTCGCGTCCGTCTCCTCCCTGCTCTGCTCGGCCTCCTCGCCCCGCTCCCCACACCCTCCCCCCCCCCCGCGGCGCCGGCTCCCCGCGCTCGGCCTGGCCGGGCCCGGCGGAGACGGAGGGACACGGCGCAGCAGCTGCGTGCAGGCAGGCAGGCGGGCAGCGCGCGGACACCAATATGGCGGACACACACACGGCACGGGCTCCCCTGGCAGCGCAGCTCGGAGGAGCCGAGAGGAGACGGAGAGCAGAGGAGGCGGCGGCCAGAGCGGCCCCTGGCGGCCGCGCGCGCACCAGCCAGGCCGGCGGGGAGCAAGGAACCATAGAGGCGGCGGCCAGAACGTCGCTGGGGGCCGGCTGTGGCAAGAGCGCCGTGCTCTCTTGGGGGGTCTGCGCCTCCCGCAGGAGGAGGCTGAGTACTGCAGCCAGTGGGCAGAAAGCGTGCATCGTCGCATCGCGGGCTGTGCTGCTGCTGCTGCTGCCTATCCAGATCGCTCTGTAACCCCGCGCGTGTGGTGGGGAAACGAGAGAGATGCTCTGGCTAAAGGGATGTCCACCTGACTATTTGGAGAGGCTTAGTTCCCCCCCCCTCTCTCCTCGTCCCCATTAACATTTCCTGTGGCTCACCATCCCCTGGTGTCTCCCATCCCTGCACCATGCCACTTGCATGTTCCTGTGGGGGAGTACCGGGGGCGGGGACCAGGATCGGGGTGGACAAGCACACTAACCTTGAGAGAAGGGAGGATTTTGACCAAGAACAACAGGGCAAGAGCTGCCTCCTGCAGCCTGCTCGGGGACTGTAAATGGCTGCATCGGGCAGACTTCGCTTTTCCGTCTAGAAATAATTATGGATGACATGCCCCAGTTGCTGGGCCAGAGCAGAAAAAGTCCAGTGCAATACCACACTATTTTCACCACCACTTTTTGGCTTTGTAAAGTAGAGGCTATTGTTATGCATTTTTATAGCCTCTGTTATGCCACATCAAATTAGATTATGTGCATTAGTTACTGATATAATGGCATTTAATTCTGTACTTGAGGACTGAAAAGTGGTTAGTGGAGAAGGAGGGAGGAAAAAATAAATGTTTTTAAAAGTGCAGAGGAGATAATTATGTATGATCAATATGAATTTTTGAGGCAGAAGCTGAGCTAAAATGAGCTATCATACAGTGCGATTGAGTTTCTAGTGCAGCAATGATGTTGTCACAACTGCATTTAAAGGGCAATAGGTGTCCTTTTCAGACAGTCCTTCATTGAAACAATGCTGTTTTTGAAACAACGCATTTTAGTACAGCAGGCCCCTCTCCCAAAATGAAATAATAAAGTAGCCAGTTTAAAAAAAATAAGTTCAGGGATGAGCCTTGCCATTTTTTGTTGTTTAAGAAGGTTCTTAATAACTCTACCTGTATAGACATACCCAGTGAAAGAGTCACAAACAAAATGGGGCAACACTGAAACTGACTATAGACCCCAACCCTGCAAACTTCTGCATACCTAACCCACCTGAAGTCAATGGGACTACTCGTGTAGATAAAGGTAAGCGTGTATGTAAGTGCTGGCAAGACCAGGCCTAAAGTGCTGTCAATGCATAAAGTAGCATTTTCTCTTTAGTTTTTAAATTATAGCAACAGCTAGGATTATAAATAACAATTGGAACATTTTCAGGTTTTTTAATTTGTTCTCCTTGAAAGCTGTTTCTGTTATAAGTCCTTTAAGAATTTATAATGGGCAGGATGAAAATTAGGGTTATAATTATAAACCTAAAAGTTTTACATTGTTTAATATTCATTTACATGACAGTGTTTTTATTTAATATACAACATGGTAACTGAGAAGGTTGAGGTCAGTTGGAGGTCTTATTGAGCTGCTTTTTAAACTGATTAGTATTTTAATTTGAGGTACTTTCCTGAGTACAAGCTAGCAGCAGCAGGAAGATGACTAAGCCTAGTACTTCAAGTTTCTTCCTTGTACTTGTGGAAGAACTGCAGAAGAAAATGGACTGGAATGCTAGACAATTTTCTCTGCATTCCTTCCATATGTGAAGCACTACTATTTGCTAACCCTACAGAGACCTGTTCTACAGGCGGCAACATTCAGTAAGGTGAACCAAACAAAAAGAAAGAAAAACTAGTAAGAGAGCAGAGAAAATATTTAGCATTTACTAACATGTCACTTTATGTTCAAAGTGCTATAAAAGCTAAATTAAAATAGAAAAAGGAGACTGTGTGCATGGAAGTATGGAAAAGAGGGTCAGTGGGCACACAGAGAGATTATTGGAGGGTGTGGGGGAGGGAAATAGATTCCAAAAGGGCATCAGGGAGAGAATAGTGTGTGTAAGGTTAACAGAAGATATGAAGATGGAACTGGAAGAAGGTGGACAGCCAAAAAAGAAAAAAAAAAAAAATTTAAGAGTCAAAGTGGAGATACTTTACAAACATAACCTTCAAATAAACTGACATTGGGTAAAATTCTACAATATCAATTTTACATACTGTATATAAATGATGTTTTCAAATATAAAGTACTTAAACAATAAGTTATAAACTTTTGATGCGCCGTTTGTTTTTAAATACATGCATAAGACTGATATATGCATTCACAATAATCCTCACACTGACATTAGTCCCTGCACCGACTTTAATACACAATACACAGTACACTTTCTGTACCCCAAAGAGTTCAGTTGCTGCTAGCTAAGTCATGCCATTTAAGTCCACTTCACAAAATACTGTACCTCTTTCTGGTTCTGCTTTTGCTAGCTAAAGCATAGCTCAAGAATTTTTCATGACAGCTTAAAATAAGCAGGGCAAGCCCAGGAGTTTTTCCTTTACCATATAGGAGCCCCAGCTTCAGTACCCACTGAATACCAGAGGCTTATTCCATGAATCAGATGCAGTAAGGTGTGGCCCATTTAAATCATAGGGAGTTCTGAGTGCTCACTATCATTCAGGAAAAAAATCTTTAGAATTGTCAATTGCTGTAATTCAGAGTGCCATTCTATTCCAGAAAAGTGACATCAAAAACAGTACCCCTTTCCACAACATATTTGCTTCCAGATTCACAGCTGACAACTCTGAAGTTTTTACTAGGGAATGAGTTAGATTCTGTTTTAAATTGTGCATTATTAGAATTTTTCAGTAAGATTTAACTGCAAGTCCAGACTCTGTTCTCAGGTATACCCACTTAAACTTTTCTGACATCATTGCCCTCAGACCTGTGCAACGATTCAGCTTAGAGAATCTTTATTACTGATGTGAGTCAGACAGAACTTGGTTTGACTTTCATATTTCAGCTTAAGGCTGCAGGACTGACAGAAAAAAAGTGATTTTAATTGTAAACCAAGTAAGTGTTAGATAAACTAGTAGTTTGTAAACCAGTGCTGGGAATGGCAGCTGGGTCAAGCTGTGCAATCTGCCTTATACAACCATGAAATTGTTGCATGCAAATTAGTTATTGAGTAAATGTGGCGATTGATTGACTCACCTGTGATTCCACAATGGTCTGGACTCTTGGCATAACATAAATATCTACCTTACATAGCTGTACACTGCACAGTTTTAATTTGTAAAGTGAAAATGGCTGAGAATTTACAAATTGGACAGTAGCAGACCACAAATCCCAGTGAGGATTGAACCTGGTGACATTCTGAACAAAAAGAGCCCTCATCCATGCTTGTAGCTTGTTTCCATCACTTCACACTGACTCAGACATTTTAAGCTTCAGAATGACACAGAGTGACAATCCTGGATTATTATATACATTCTTAAGACAAACATGAAATCTTAACATGCCATTTTTACAGATCTGCTTTTCAGAGTGAAACCACACTTTTAAGAGCCTCATTATAAAGGCAGGTTCACTTAGGGTAAAAAGGGGGGAGGGGGAGAATTTTCTATAGTGCCACACACTGGACTAAGTGCCAGTTCCTCTCTTATGGTCATGTGCTGGCATCCAATGACAGAATTTGGCTTCTTCTCCAAACATGGTTCTCACATATGAAGGCAACAATGTGCTGTTCAGGACAGGACCTTTGCCTCTGTTTTGTTCTCTCTTTTCCTATAGAAATCCAATAAAGTTAATAAAGATTTAACAAGACCAATCTGAATTGCTGTAGAGACTTTACATTGGATTAGTTATATCACAATCATAACTAGTAAAATTATTTACTTAATTATTATTTCATTAATAAGTATACCAGTTTGAAAAACATTCTAAAATTAATATTGAAGTAATGGTAAACATATTACTTTTACAGGATATTAGTTTGTTTTTTAAACAAAAGGAGGCTGGACTTCTGAGCTTTTGCCCACAAAATGTGTGGAATACCACACTACAAAAGAAGCATAGTTTTGCAGTTGCATTGGTTCTGGCCTTGAATTAACCACAAAACTCCCACATAGCTGCCTTTGCAGAATCCTTATGAGCAATTCCAGCACAGTGAGTGCACATTGGATAAAGGGGGAGCAGAGGAAGAGGCAAAAACCTTCTTTAAGACACATGGACTATGCCCCCGATCCTACTGGATGACATCTTTTCTCTCCAATACATTTAGACAGACTGAATTTGAATCAAGGGTGAGATCTACAAAGGTATTTAGGGTCCTAAATCCCAGATTTAGAGACCTAAGTGTCTGTTTTGGCTCCATTGTGATCCACAAAGCTGCCACCAAACCCCGTAAGTGCCTAAACTCACTCAATGCCTAAGTTTCTGCCTCTGAGTATATGCTGTGCTGCCTGTCTCTAAGCATCTGGAGGCCTCCCTCCCCCCTTAAGCCTCAAAGTGAATCACGAATGGGGCAAAGATAGACATTTGACCATCTATCTCACATGCGGGGACCAATCCATTAGGCAGCCTCTAAGCATGTCTACCGAATTGGGTCCTAGTCAAAATCTGGCTACCAGAGAAGGAGATGATGCCACCTTATAACGTTTAGCCCAGTGGTTAGAGCACTTGCCTGGCATATAGAGACCCAGGTTCAATTTTCCCCTTTCTGCCAGAGAGAGAGAAGGGATTTCAACAGGCATCTCCCACCCCTTAGGAGAGTTCTCTAACCACTGGGCTCTGGGATACTCTGATGTGGGGGTTCTCTCAGTCTCTCACATATTGAAGCTGTTCTACTGTGGATAAATAAAGAGTGCTTGGAGCAGAGGGACTGGATCCAAGATCTCCCACCTCCCAGGTGTGTACCCTGACCACTGGGCTAGAGACTCATTTCCACTCTTTCTTTAGCCTAATGACTATTTAATAATTTATCCACATTGGAACACTCATCAGACAAGAGAGAGGGAGAAAAATATGACTGTAGTCAGTGGTTAACGGCAGATTTTTCTTGGTTTTTTGCAGAGAGATCCAATTTCCTCCAGAGAAGAATTGGGAATATTTATAGATGCCTTTCTGTAAGAGAACATCCTTTAACATATAGGAGGCACGGAAATGTGTTTGCCCTTATAGGGAGAAAAGGGATAAATAAGACTAAGACTATCTTTTTTGTACTTGTGACCACATTCATCCATGCTAATCTAGTTAGCATTAGTATTTTGAAAACCCCTAGTAAAGTTAGTAAAGTCTTCACGTCCTAACCCTCTCAAACCTCACCCAATCTTAACATCTGGATGTTGCAGCAATGTGTGATGCTGCCACCCCACTATCTTCCTGTCATGACATTGCTGAAGTCACATTGTGATGAGTTTGACCCCAAAAAATACATTCAAAACTTGAAACATCCTTAATTTAGGAGCCAAATTCTGCCCTCAGATGTGTACACATGGGATTCCCATTGACTTCAAAGGGAATTGCATGCTCATGTCACAGGAAATGAGAAAAAAGTATTTTCAGCACCATGTCATTTAGACGTCTCCCAGAAGGATTAGATAACATGATGCTAGCACTGTTTTGGCAATCTAAACAATATCTACACTCAAGTTCCCAATGTTGCTACCATTAGTTCAGTGTTTCTAAAATTGTCTTAGTTTAGTCTTAAGGTTTTTTAACTCTTCCCTGCTGCATCCCAGATTTTAGGCTTTAGTATCTGGGTAAGTGGGCATTATTTATTACAGGTTCATATATCACATTCACATCTACTCTTCTCTAAGGTTTGCTATAGCAATGAGAGCACATTGATCTGTTTAGTTGCAACAAGATATCAGCATTATCACAGCTGTAACTGATCTCAGCTTGCAAATAAAATAAGGGAGAATGTGAAGATAGTTTCTAAATAATTGTAGACGTCAATATTGATAGGGTTCTGGGAGGTAGTGTTGAAAACATTTTTTCTGTAGAAGTGATCAAATTTCAGTAAAAACAAATTTAACTATTAATATATGTGTAGTGGAAAACCACTTATGAAAGTAAAAGAGAGATTAATCTCTCAGTTCCATTTAGTAAAATAAACCTTTTCTAAATAGGTACAAGTGTTCAAACCATTTCAAGAAGAGGGGACTTTTATGGGATATTTTCAGTGTTATTTTCTGCTATAACTCCCACAGCGTTAAGAAACATCTGTTCAAGACTGTGTTGGTTATAAAGTAAGCAAACAAATGGTGTTAAAGCCTTGAATAAGAATGCTGGAGATAACTTGAACTGAAAATGCAGTTTATTACTTTGGGTTTGGGTTTCTTTTAACAGACTGGCTGGCAGGCATGACAGTTCTTTATTATGACTGATTTGGCTCTCCTGATCTTTCGCTCACGTCCAATTCTTCTCTCTTGCCTGCTCAGACGAAGTATATGCTCAAACTCTTGTGTAATCTCATACATTTATCATTGAATAACAAGCTTGATATCATAAGCTTCAAAAACAGGACTCCATTTGCCAATCCCTTAGGACAAACAGGTATGACACTACGGAGCACAGCAAAGTCATTCAAGCCTCAAAAGGTGAACAATAAAATGCAAGTCTCATTTGGTTCATTGGCCTCTTCATTGTCCCAGATAATTAAGAAGGGGGTAGATGAAATTCTTTCCCATTGTTTCATTCAAGTATTTTGGACTCCTTTAATAGAAGAAATATTTTAGGAGATAATTTTAATACAAATTTTATGAATACAGCTAGTTTTAAAGAGAGTAGTTCATTTAAAGAGGGAATATTTTATTTAGAATATCCCATAGATTGTTTTAATTGCCCTATATGTTCACAAATTTTAGCTAGTTTCGGTAAATGGGCGAAGCATATAAATAATGTACATAAAAGCACTTCAATAAGAGTTATTTGCAAAAAATGTGGTAAATATTCGCAGTTCCATAACATAGCTTGCCACTACCCCAAGTGCAGGCCCAAGGAGGTAGATAACTCAGAGAAGAAGTATGCCTGCACGGTCTGTGGGTCTGCCTTCTACACTCGCTCGGGGCGGAGTCAACACATCAGACATAGGCATCCTGCGGTGAGGAATGAGGAAAGAAAGGAAGCTAGAGTGGTTGGGAAAACAAGTCGCTCTCGGGTATGGACAGAAGAGGAAATTGAATTATTGATTCAGCTTGAAATAAAATATGCAGGGATCAGAAATATTAATAAGTGTATAGAAAGTGAATTAAAAACAAAAACAAATAAGCAAATATCAGATAAGAGGAGGGACCTGGCCAAGAATAAGGTTAAAAAGGATGAAGATTCTATGGTTTTATGGGAAGAGGGCGGGATGGGAGATATTTTAGAAGATATTCCTCCACGTGAGAAAATTAAACCTTTAAAAGATAAAATTTTAATTGATAGGTTTTTAACAGGAGTTAGGTGTAATGGGGCTCGTATTTTAGAGAAATTGGATTTTATTGAACAGCAATTAAATGCTTCTGCCACTGTAGCAGAAGGTTGGGGATTATTTGAGGAATTATGTAAATTGTTGATGAACTCTCCTCATGAAGATGTAGAGAATTTGGAAAATAATAAAGAAAATAATATACAGAATGATAATGGGAAACAAGGAAGAAAAGTGGGTTAGCCTCCTGATAAATATAATAGAAATAGAAAATATGCTGGGAGAAAAGCTAAATATAGATTCTATCAAACCCTCTTTGAAAAAGGTAAGAAAAGGTTGGCTAGGATCATTATGGGAGAACCTGATAAAGCGACATATAAGATAGCAGTTAAGGAGATTGAAACCTATTATAAAGAAATTTTGGGTAGAGAAGGACATGGGAATACCAGAGGATGGCCAAAAGTAAAAGAAGTGGTAGATAATGAAATTTTAAATTGGCCTTTATCAATTGATGAAATTAGAGAAGCCTTAAGAGAGATTGATAATAGTAGTGCTCCTGGACCAGATGGAATTAAGGTTAAGGATTTATGGGATATTTATAATTTAGACAGTAGGATTTTAGTAAGGATTTTTAATATTTGGTTTTTAAATAGACAGATTCCAGAGTGTTTTAAAGGCAATCGTACAATCCTAATTCCTAAAGTCAAGGATCCACAAGAGTTGAAGAAAATATCATCTTGGAGGCCATTGACTATTGGTTCGATTTGGATTAGGTTGTATACAAAAATTTTAGCTAAAAGATTATCAAGTGCTGTTAAATTATGCCCCAGACAAAAAGGTTTTATCGCAGCCTCTGGCTGTGAGGAAAATATATCGATTTTAGAAAAGTTAATTAAAGGGGCCAAGAAAATAAAGACGAAATAGCTGTTGTTTTTATTGATCTTGCTAAGGCATTTGATTCGGTTGGCCATGGTCACATTTTAAAGGGGTTAAAGAGATTTGGGATATCAGAGTTTTATTGATATTGTAAAGGATTTGTATACAGATTGCTACACTGAAATTAGTGTTGGTGAGGATAAGACAGAACCTATTTTAATTAAGAGTGGAGTTAAGCAAGGTGACCCGCTCTCCCCTATTTTATTTAATATAGCCATGGACCCTCTTTTATATAAATTGGAAGATGAAGGAGATGGTTTTATAGTGCAGGGTAGAAAGATAACTTCATTGGCCTTTGCCGACGATATCGCTATATTAAGTAGGTCCTATAAGGGGATGGTTAAGAATTTAAAAATTCTTAATCAGTTTTGTAAAAATTCAAGTTTAAAAGTAAATGTTAAAAAGACAAAGGGCTTTCATATTTTCCCAAGCATGGGAACATATGTTATCAACCCAAAAGATAAATGGGGATTAGGTGATGAATTAATTGATTATATTCAACCTGGTGAGTCTGAAAGATATCTAGGTGCAAGAATAGATCCATGGGTGGGAGTGGCTAATAATTCCCCTAAGGAAAAATTAATTGATTGGTGTGAAAGTTTATGTAAGGCTCCGTTAAAACCTGCGCAGAAATTGATCATTTTAAAAGTTTACATTTTAACGAGAGTTTTTTATGAATTACTTTTAATCGAGCCGCCACTTTATATGTTAAATGAATTAGATGTTTTAGTTAGGAACACTCTTAAAAAGATTTTACATCTTCCCCAGTGTACAACTGACGGGCTATTCTATGCTAGAACTAGAGATGGGGGTTTAGCAGTTACAAAATTTAGTACCCAAATTCCAAACATGTTAATTCGTAAATGGAGGAGACATATTGTCTCCAAAGATGATTGGATAGATTTCTCGTTTTTATATGCTGGGGAAAATTTAGTGGAGAAAATTTTAATATATAGTGCTAAAACGGCTAATCCTAAAACGTGGAGAGATGAAGAGTTTTTAAAATGGAGTAATTTAAGATGTCAGGGAATTGGTATTAAATATTTTAAAAATGATGGTATTAGTAATTCGTTTTTAAAATATCCTTGCTTGGCCAAATCCTCCTTTCTGATTGCGGCATTGCAAACGAGAGCGAATGTTTTTCCCACCAGGGAAGCTCTAGCAAGAGGACGGAAGATGGAGGAAGGGTTATGTAGATGGTGTGGTAAGGTCAAAGAGACAATTCCTCATATCTCTGGTCAGTGCATAAAAATGAAAGAAGCAAGAATTAAAAGACATAATAGGATAGTTAAAGCACTAATTGATAAAGTAGGAAATAAAGGATGTAAAATTTGGATTGAACCTTACCTTCATAATAAAGAAGGGAAGTTGAGAAAACCCGACCTCATTATTGAAAAGGAAGGAGTGGTAGCCGTTGTGGATGTCACAGTTAGATGGGAAGACAACGCTGACAGTGTGGAGGCAGCCCACATTGAGAAGGAGGCATACTACTCTGAATTGGAGGAGGAGGTGCTGCAGCTCACTGGTGGGAAGATCATCCACTTCTTTGGATTTGTGGTTGGGGCGAGAGGTAAATGGAGTGAAAGAAATGATGAAATTTTTAAAATTTTAGGTATTGATAAATTTAAAAGTTTTAAAGAAAGTGTGTGCAGACTTGCTATGTATGCTACGACGGATATGTTGGCTCTTTTTAGCGATAAACAGTGAACCCGAACATTCATTTTGTGTATCCTGTGGATTTTAGATATATTTTAGATATAGATATATTTATTCTCCATATTTTAAATTTTATCAATGGGCTTTAGTTTTCATACTATTGACCTGTTGACTATGTTTAACTGTCCTTTCATGTAATTTAATTTAATTTTAAAATTAATTGAATAATAAATATTACTTATAGGTTAGATCTTGATTTTAGATTATCTTAGCTACTGAATACTAAATTGGACGGTGGACTGGCCGCATAGTAACCAGGAAAGGGCAGGTATTTACGCCTGTACAAGTAAGTTAACAAATGAGCCCTAGGACAACATACATCCATTGTAGGTTTTTAAAACAAATATACAAAGATGAAATCAGAATCTCAGATGAGGCTGTAGATAACCTTTTGTATCAAACCTCAGAGTACAAGACTGCACACTAAACAGAGTAAATCCTAATTAAGCGTATGTGTCCCATGAATTAATTTTGACTCAGGTGAATATGAAACTGAAACCGAACAAAATCTCTTGCAGCATCATTGGTCCAGAATCATGTTCAATGTATCGCCACCATGAGAGCTATCTTTACAAAAATGCAGAAGACAAAGAATGAGGGAATGGTTGAAGTTTGTTTCATTCAACAAATACAGTTTAAAACTCACCTGTCTGCAGTACCTAACTCACAGTTGGCATGATACAAAAGTCCAAGTGCCCATTAACTGCAGAACATTCCTTGTGCAATGTTTGTATTTACAAATTAACTGTTTATTGATTTTGATAAATACCAACAGAACACATCCGTTGCACTGGTGTATGGCCTGCCATCCCTTTTATTTTGATAGAGTATATGCTGCACAGCAGTTGCTGCCAATAGCTAAAACTAATCACTTTTTTTTTTTGCCAGCCCCCAAGCCAATTCTAGCTGAACCAGGGTTCTGTCCACATTTCATTAGAACTAGCCAGGCAGCTTTTCCCCATCTCCTACCTCGCAAAAGTCATCTGGTTACCCTGTCCTTGCCCCTTGCTGATCTCAGGTCCACATGCAATGTAATATGATGCCATTCTACCATTTACTTCCTCAGTGAACTAGGTCATGTACCACATTGTAGATTATGAGGTATGATGGGGTGCTCCATTACACATTTTATGGTAGAGAGATAAATTCTCTGAAATAGCAGTGGTCAAAGGGAGGAGGGTGGGAAATGAACACAAATGAAATTTGCACAGGCATGCTCAGGCCCCCACTGCAACTGGAAACAGGCAAAAGGGCCTAGCAGTAGCAGATAAAGCTACAACACCAGGGCTCAGAGGTAGCTGGACACCAGGGCATTTAAGATGGGGCAGAGAAAAGGTAGAGTATGTAAGAGAGGCTAGATGTTGATGGGGGAACCCATCTAGTTAAGACTTTATGACTTTGTTACTGTATAGGATGTTAAGAAGTGACTTTGTTACTGTGTTTTGGGGTTTCTGTGGGAAACACAGTATATAATCTCTGTTTGTCTGTAATTGATAACTTTTGAACATTGCATCTAATCAATTCCAAAGTTCCAGGTAACGTTGTAGGCATCAATAGGCAGAACCCTCTTGGATTTTGGTGAAAGTCAGAAAACCAGAAGGGAGAAAAGGGGAGCACATGGAGCCTTTGGGATCTGGTTAGCAGCCTCATCAGCTTCAAGTAGGTCTGGAGTTGTTTATAGATCAAAGAATCAGCTGATGACAGCCATTCACGCATAACAATATTCTCCCAGCTTTACCCATCATCTCAATAAATTGTAAAATGTTTTGACATTCTGAATGACTTCTCTCTGACAGAAGGACAAACTAATAATAATGGTGGGAAGGAAGGCACAGAGAGCCCCTGGCATTGGCAAGGGAGGGGAGAGAGGGAGACAGGCTCTGCAAGGAGTTCCTGAAATTGAAGGAATTGAAGAGTGGCATACATGCAGCTTGGGAGGGGGGAAGGAGGGTGAAGAGGAGGCTAAGAAATGAAGGAATGCAGGGAGTCCCAGAACATGCAAGGAGCTCATCCTGCAGGAACAACTAAGGGTAAGTCTAACCTTCAAGCTGGAAGTTTAAATTCTAGCTTGAGGAGACGTACCTGTGCTAGCTGTGATTAAGCTAGTGCACTGAAATAATAGCGTATAGCAGAGGCAAATGGTAGGAGGGGCTAGCTACCCCAAGTACACATCGTCCAAGATGCCTGGTACCTACTTGAGGTGGTTAGCCTCTCCCATTGCTCACCCAGCCATGGCTGCACTCTATTTTTAGCACTCTGGCTTGATCAGAGCTAAAGCTGGTATGTCTCCTGAAGCTGGAATTTACATCTTCACCACGAAGTATAAACGTATCCAGAGTGTATGGACCTCTAGTTAATAATGGTTAGACTCTCCTTTTAAGTCTTCAGCTATCCAAAAGATTGCAGTTGTGAAGCTCACCCCATTCATACATGCCTTTGTTACCTCCAGGCCAACAACTAACCACAACAGACTATGAAAGCCACTTGGTGGCTTCATCTAACATAGGAAGCGGCTGCTCATCTTCTGAAAATAATTACTACATTTGTGCGCCATACTTTGCAGTAGATGACTTAATTTCCATGTATCAAAAAATAATCTGTAATAATATCACTTAACAGAGAAGCTCAGTATCATTATTTCTCTTCTGCAGATGTGGAAACTGAGGCACAGAAAGGGGACATGTATTGCCCAAAATCACCCAGCAGGCCAGTGGCAGAGCTGGGAATAGAACCCAATTTACCAAGCTACAGAGCCCTACAAAATATTGCAATTTATTTTTACTTGTAGACAATAGTAGATGCTCAGTAAAATGAAAAAGAACAGCAGCATCTTCCTGCTGCAGTGTTAGCACACACTTTTTTTTTAAACACACACACACACACACACTCTCTCTCTCTCTCCCTCTCTCTCTTTAACTTGTTTGCTAGTGGTACCTCAATTTATTAAAAAAAAAAAAAAAAGGAATACTAGAATACAGAACAGTCTACCATAGTGGGGGTTGTATCAGAGTACTATGAACATTTCTTTTAAGATCTGTAACTAAATCAAAACCACTACAGGGTAAGACATTTTGAAACATGTACTGTCCATTGAGTTCCTGGTGAATTTTCCCTTGTTTACAACCCAAGTACCGTTGAGTCATAGATAATAGCAGGAAGGTACCTGATGTCACTTTACCAAAAAGTGTCCCCGTCTCTCATCCTAAAAACAGCTTCCTGGGTTATGAAAGGACTGGCAGGTGGCAAGCATGGCAAGCCAAACACAAAGAGTCTGTTTCCATTTACTGAGTTATTCCATGAATAGTGCTCCTCATGTACAAAAGAAAATCTAGTTTAGCTCCAGCATGGTCCTGGCCTACACACAGTTTTTGTACCAATTTAACTGTTTCAGTTGGAGGCTTGTTTGTTTTTAAAACCAAAATAGTTACACTGCTATATAGATACATTATTTTTGTATAGTTTATTCCCCAAAATGTAGAGGAATAAGCTATGTCAATATAAGAAGCTTTATACTGTTGTAACTGCATGCACGTTGTAGGGTTTTATGCCTTTAGCTATACTGGTTTTAAACTGATATAGTTAAAATGGTGCAAAAGCTCTGTTTGGACAAGCTCCTTGGATTGCACAGAGAGAGTGTAAATCTGGGCAGAACTGGCCTCTACGCTCCTTTGAGTTTTAATCCAGACTGTATTAGAGACGAGTTGCAATAACATATTGGCTGCCTATAGAGGAAATAGTAATAACTAAACATTTTGCTTGGAATGGTATAAGTGGTCTGTTCCTTTATTATTAAATGCCAGTATCCACTTTATTGCATAATCCTAAATCCTCTATTTGTCTGTCTTTGATATAGGCACAATTTATGATATATCTAACCCTCCTAAGTAAATAGACTCTGCTAATGCTATACCCTTGTGTGTCTATCACCTCCATTTGCAAAATGTTGTTGAGGCCCTTAATTGTAAATTTAATTTTTTAAAAGTTAAAAGGTTTTTATAAACCAGAAACACTATAGTTTCACATTCACTGAAGACTTTTTTTTTTTTTTGAAACTAGATATTGCAGTTTTATATTAGTGCATGAAAATAAATTGGTAAGAAACTAGTCTAGTCGTAGTTTATTATCCAAATTATGTACGTTAATTCTGTATGTATTGTCAGTCCAATACATATATTTATTTTGTAAGGCACTCAGGTACTATGTTCATATGATAGAAGCTAAATGAAGGGCAAAAAGTAAACATATAACATAAATGGAAAACAAGCAAACTAGATTTATACAGTTTTTTTGGCTAAAATAATCCAAGTTACTCTTAAAACACATTATTTATTTTAACCTTGGTTTGTTTTTTTACACATTTAATAATTTGTTATACAAAGATTAAATGCAAATGCTGAGACCTTGATCACTACTGTTTCTCTGAGTATTAAGAGATACGAGGTACGGTTATCTATTATATAGATTTTCCTGAGCAACTGTTTTATTAACACCTTCATTTCTTCTCACCCATCAGAGAAACTGAAGTTGATAAACAAGTTTGAGTTGCTACATTTTTAAAATTTTTAAACTGTAGTAGTATGTGCTACAGGTCATGGGTCCTTTTAGCAAATGAAAGGCTGCCTTTTTAGCTAAAATGACTCCCATCCCATCCTTTTCCTCTATGCAGAAGTGTGGATTAGTGCATTGCTCCCAAAGCACTGTATCATCCCCACACAAATGCACAATAGCATGTACTAGCAAAAAGGAGAAAGACTACAAAATCCTAGACAACCTAATATGCACCCATACCACTAAGAAATTGAGACATCTCTTACTCACAAATCCACAATCAGAACAGCTCTAGCAGTCTTGGGTAACTCCAGGTAAACATGTTAGCCTGAGTGGTTAGTCAATATTCATGGCTTGCAGGTTGTTTCCGTTAGAAGGAGAGATTGATGATGGAGTCAGTCAGGTGTTTCTTTGATGCGGTCCTGTTTATTGACAAAGAATGTACAAATTCCTGTTTCCCTGAATACAGTAGGAATCAAACAGGAAGAAGTTTCTTTCTTCACAATTCCAAGCCTCTTTCCAGCCTGTACTCTTCCCAAAAATCCCTTGCCTTTCTCAGGGACACTGTTCCAGTGATTCACTTGCAGTGTCCTTGGCATTCCTGCTGCCTTCTCTGGCTCACCACAGCTCCACCTAACAACACCCGGCCCCTGTGTTTGCAATTTTGCATTCACTCCCAGAGAAAATACCACAGACCACATGATTCAACTCCTACAGCAGCATTGCATGCTGTTCTGTGATTTGAGTAATGGCTTCTGTGTTGTTTCAGCCAATACCAAACAAAGGGGTATTGAACTGTTCCCTCAGTCTTATCATGCCCACAGGTTTCCATCAGGTTTGACTAGCCACCCAGCCTCCAGCATAATACAGGACTTGGAGGAATGAGTAGCGGCATACAGCAATAGCTCAGGTGGCACAGATATAAACTGCTACAGAGATCGGTATCCTGCAGGAATTACTTCAAGGAATATAGTCCTGACAGTCATTGGAATGGTTGAGTCCTAGGTGTTTTAGTCTTCCTTCCTACCATTATTCATGCCTCTGACAGCACAAGGAATGATTTAGAACAGCCTGTGACTAAATATGAAGTTACATTATAGGGGAGGAGGGGGGGTGAGGTAATACCTTTTATTGGACCAACTTCAGTTGGTGAGAGAACTCTTCTTCAGCTCTGTGTAAGCTCACAAGCTTGTCTCTCTCACCAACGAAGCTAGTTCAGTAAAAGATATTACCTCACCCACCTTGTCTTGCTAATATGATGGGACCAACACAACTATAACAATACTGCATATGAGAGAAACAACTGCTAAGAATGTATAGGAATGGTTAGGCTGTTTATCATGGGAAGGACAACAGTGACATCTAGTGAATAATTCTATAGTGAACAGAAGACAGTTCTTACATAGTTTGAATTTATAAAACCTTTGAATACCACTTATGTCAGTTTCCCGACTATGACAGAACAGAAGGAAAGGCTGTTTAGATGTCACCAGATTCTAGGTCTCCTTTGTTGGGAAGGAGAACCCAGGTAATGACAGAATTTAAGATTCTAAACCCCAACTTACATTTAGCTATGTATGTACTGAAGTAGACTAGAGTTTAAACATATTGCAGACCAAGTACTGTCTTCTGGTAACTGCATGGGACTTTCATGGACTTTACTGGGAACTGCACATGTATAGACAGAATTTCATCATAACCCTACTGGTATTTCAGTGATGGAGGATTTCTTTATACAAAAAATGAAAATAGGGAAATAATGTAAGCTTAATTTCTCCTTTTACTGTCATTTAAATTGCAGACATTGTTAACATCAGAAATATTTGATGTTTAATGACAGCACATGCCCATGTACCCACAAGAAAACAACTGGATACTTTTAGGCAGTGTTGAAACAGTATTCATATAAAATGGACACATGGGGTCAGATCATGTTCCTATGCAGAGGAAGCCACAAAAGGGCCATGGAAATTCTGTGTAGGCCCCTCATGGAATTTCTTCAGATTTTTTTCCACTGAAGGGGAGGGCTGCACCAATATCTTCATATACAGGGAAAGCCAGAGGTGCAGCCTACGGACCCTATGAGATCCAGGCAGATCTCAGGGGATGCGGAGATCTGTCAGGGCCACCTGCATAAAGACGCTGTGCCTCCAGATGGGCTTTGGGCCTCCCCACAACTCTGCTGAACTACAGCCATACTGGCAGGGACTCCCTCAGATGGTGCTTGTAACTGGGACACACCAGTATAGAGCAGACTCTGTTGGTAAATTATTGCAGCTTTTGGCTGCATTAGCTTCCTCCTTTCTTTGTTGAGGGAGGGGGAAATGTGCATCTGTCTCTTGCCCCCATATTCAAAATGGGATAATACTTCCTTTTTCACACTCTTTGTCAGTGCTGTCTCTTTAGATTGCATACACACCTAGTAAGAGACATTCCCTACCCCAGAGATCTTACAATAGGCTCAGATCTCAACTGAGGCCTCTAGAGGCTACTACAGTCATAATAATAAAACTGACTCATTGATGACTCTTGAGGCCTCACTTGACATCACTGAACATTTTGAGGTGTGCTCATCTCTACTTTGTGCCCACCATAATGCCACATGACTGAGTTTCTACGTGGATAGAGTGCATAATAACCAAGCATAAGATCAGTCAGTTCTAGCTACAGCATTTGCTGGTAAGACCTGCTTTGAGGAAGGAAAAAAAAATCTTCCATCTGACAGTCTAATTGCACCAGCTTTAATTAAAGGAACCCAGACACTAATCATTACTGCTGATGCTATCTCAAAGTAAATGATATACTGAATACAGCCAAAGAGAAGGGAACGCACTCAACACCTACCCCGAGAGTCACTGAACATTTAAAAAAAAAGTTTAAAAAAAACCCCAAGCCTTAGTTAAAAAGCGAAGAGTAAGTATATTAATGTAGGACACAGGAGAGTCAACAATAATATGAAAAATCAATGAGCACACAGCTGTAAAAACATAGTATAACACACAGATGTTTCATAGTTGCATGTTTTCCTACTAGCAAAAAGACAATAAAAGGTAGCCACATCTGCCCAGTGTAGCGTTACACCTATAAATGAGTTAATTAGTAAGATGCCAATTCAGAAGCTTGTGCAGTTGATCTAAGCTCTTTTGGGCGAATATGCTCTGAATAACTCACTTCAAAACTCTTAATTTCTTTTGTTTCAGAGTCACGTCATTCAGGAAACTGAAATAAACCTTTTTCTTTGGAAAAAAATCAGTCATACTATGATTTTTTAGAGTGTAACTTGCTTTTTACATTTGTTTTTCAAAAGACAAGTAACAGTAGGATTAAAGGTTTCAGTTCTGTATTTAAGTTATTTTACAATCACTATGGTAGTTTTTCCAGACCTAGTGTCAAATTACTGGATACGTTTGGCAGTTTGAAAGTATCCTTCTACCCACTGTTTCCCATAGTTCTATGATTTTTGCTAAATTTTTGGTATAGAGAAGCATCTGAAGAAAAATTATTGGAGGTAGGTATTGAGGGTTTATACCACATTCATTGCCATGGTATCTGAGGGTCTGATTCTACAAAGACTTACACATTTGGCTTTACCCCAGTGAGTAAATGAGGCTCATGTAAGCACAAACATCCAGCCACTTGTGTTGATCCAACTGTAGGATCTGGCCTTGCATGACTGAATGTTACTGATATTTCATAATTCCCCACTGCTTCTCCTCAGACTTGGTTACACGGAAGGCCTATTGGACATAGTTAGATCAGGAACACAAGAGAAACAGTCTTTTACTCCCAGGTATAGACAAAGCTAAAGTACATGTTTTTATTGTTGCTGAACATAAAACAAATGATTTATGTTGTTCCAGCAAGGAAGATATAAATTAAATAAGTTTATTGCAAACTAGGTGCAGTCCTCAAACTCCTGGCAAGTTGCCAATGCAGCCCTTGTGCTGCAAAGCTTATCTACCAAGAGAGATGAGAATGGCATCCTAGTCGGTGGGTAACATCAGATGTTGTGTGTTAGATACTCCCCATACTAGAAAATGCTCAGGAGAAAAAAGAATGGAACTGTAGGGTGCTCACTACACAACTGGTTGCTTGCTCTTCTTTCTTTCAGCCTTACACTATAGAAAGGTGGAGGCCTGGGTGCTCTTATTTTAGGGAAGAATATTTTCCTCTTAGAACCAGGTGAAACTAGCCGTACTCGATGGTAATGCTGGACTCCTCTTCAGGTCACATGAGTGCTACTGTTCTACTCTCGCACGGCCCTTTCTGGTGCTGGGAATGCAGCATTAGCCATAAAGCATGGAAAAGTGGAGAGGGCTCATTGGCTGAATCAAAACAGCAGAGCAGCCATGGGACTATAAAGTTAGTTCCTGGGTTCTGTGGAACATAGTCTAAAGTAGAACAACTTCAGCTCAAATGGGCTATTAAAATATAAAACTGGGCCTTAAGGAAAGATGATCCTGTAAAGCTTCTATCAGAATTTTAGTTATTTTATTGGGTTTTAAATGAAAGAATCCTATTTTTTTATACCTGCACTGGATTCCCTTTCACTTCTCTCTCTCCCATTCTATTCTTTCATTCTGTGGGGTGATATTCCTCCTTGATCATTCTGGTTATTAGTTTTGGATGTTGTTTTCTTTTAAACTTACTCAAACATTATTACTGAGCCATAGTTCTCTCTCTTTACAGCTCTTTATAAAAGAATTAGATTTATCAAAATTAAATTTAAAAAAATAAGCCCACAGCTTCCTGGAGTAATTCTTCACTTTCCCCTTTGCCGATGTAAGCCCTCATTTCTACCATTTTCTATCCCAGAGGTGAGCAATTTTTTACATTGCCTGATGAATATAACAAGGTCCAACCAGGTGGTAACGTTTGGGGAAATGGTGGGGACTGAAAGGGGAGACTCACAGCTCTCCTTCCTCTGCTAAAGCACAGAGGGAGCTCCCACTCTATCCTATCATGTTTTGTGACAGCTCCATCTCTTTTTCAAGTCTACTTTCATCACTGGGCCCAGTTTCTCCAGACTGGGTCAGAAGCATAGCTGTTCTCTCTTGCCCCAAACAGGGCTCTCTCTCTCTCCATCTCCTCCTGTTGCCCTATCCCTACCTTTCCCCTTCCCACACCCAAATCCAGAGCCAGGGGAAATACTGCTGTTAGATACTCTTGCAGCAGTACTGCCTTGTAAGTCAGCGTTGCACAGATGGGAGTGGAGAAGCACCAGCATCTGTAGCCACTCCCTGATGCAGCAGCTTTTCACCAGCACACCAGACATCCATTTGTTTTTTGACTGATCCAAATCTCAGGGCTTTGGTAGAGCACACACACACAAAAATTGTCAGGACACTGGCACAGGGAACTGTCTGAGGGGGCTATATGGTTCCTAGTCTCAATGGAGAAGATCTTTCTACAGTGTGTAGATGTAAGACTATGTTGTCAATTTGGGCAAGGAAACAGAGGCAGAGCTAAGATTGTTTGAGGGTTACTTCATTCTGCATTTCCCTGTGGTGATTTGAAATGGTTGGGTTTGTTAAAGTATAACTTTAACCTATAGTTTCCTTCTTTCTGCAGTTTTTAATGACTTTGTTCTTATTAGGATTTTTTTCTGGCATGATGGATGCAAAGGCACATTCTTAGTCCAGCAAAAAAAAAAAATTTGCCTTGAAATTTCATTAGCATGTTTGTTTCTATGTTTAGTAAGACAGTTACTGAAAAACGATACATGTTTTTGGACTAGAAAGTCCAATTAGATTTTCATCTACAGTCTACCCCACATTCAATTTCTATCATTTGAAGCCCTACACTTTCAGCCTGTTCCTGGGCATATTTTATATACCTGCAGAGGAGTGACTCACCAGCTAGCATGTCCACTTGCGGCTGGGCGTAGCACGCAGCCCTTCTTCGTGCATGCCATTCTCTGCTGATAGCCACTCTGGCCCAGCTGCTGGTCCACTTCTTTCTGTGATTCAACCCCACAGCATCACCCCTCCCAGAGTATTAATACCCCAAATTAACAGCATCCAGCACAACACTAGTCATTTATACAGTCTTCCAGCCCTCCCCACCCCCAGGCTGTTCCTCAATCTCCTCTTCTTTCAGAGGGACAAGTTCTGGGTTTCTCCCCAGCAGGACAACTCCCCCCCCCACAAACCTTAGCTACTGCTGCCCTCCTTGGGTTTGTGCTTTTAGTCCATTTGGGTTCTCCCCAATTCCCTGCTCCTCTTCTAGAACTCTGACCCACAGGGCTGCCTCCTTGTAACCTTGCCCCCTTTCAGGTCCCACCATAAGGCTAGCTCCTCTTCCAGCAAGAGGGAACCCCAGACCCCATATCTCCTGGGTGTCCATCTTCCTAGGTCTCTTCTCTTCGTCTGAATCCTCAACTCCAGTCTATTCCCATGGCCATCTGCCTGTGGAGCAGACTTCTCTCAAACCCACTTACGAAGTCGTCTTCACCCCTGCTGCCCTTTCCCATCAGGCCCAATCCCAGCGTATTAACTCCTTCCTCAAACTCCTCCCCCCCTCTCCCCGCCAGCCTTTTGTGCAAACCCTCTCACTCACTCTAAGTTAGGTCCAATCGGTACCCAAGGCCACCTGAGCCGTAGCCAATTAGGATTGGCCAAGAAGTTAGCTGATCCTCCCAGGCAAGGCTAAGCCTGACTTCTCTTAAAAAGCCAGCCAGTCTATAACAAAACCCTGCAAGTTAGGGCAGGAAAATCTGAAATATTTAGCTATGCCTGTAGATAAGTTAAATTTTATCACCTGTGGATAATGGAAAACCTGGAATTCATGAAGGTTTGGGGGGGAAATGCATTGACTTCAAAATTAATGCCAGATCTTACAAAAATCATCAAACAGTGCTTCTCATTGAAGAAAACCTCTACTGAAGTCTTCATTTCTATGCAAAACTGTCTTTGATCTGATAGCATGAACCCAAAAGCTCAGGGTTCTATTGGCAGCATAGCCACAGACTTTATTTGACCTTGAGAAGTCATGTAACCCCTCTGTGCTTTAGGGCATAGTTTCTCAACCTGTGGTACATGTACCCCTGGGGATACGTGAGACACAGGCAGGGGGTACCCGGGGAAAAACAGAGTGAAGGGGAGGCAGGCAGCAGCCGCCGGTTCTTGGGGGAGGCGGGCAGCAGCCCCCCACTTCCCGCCGGGTCCCAGATCCCAGATGGGAGCCCAGTGACAGCCTCCTGCGTCTCGCGAGCTGGTCTCGCAGCTGGGTGGCAGCCACCGACGCTCCAGCTCCGAGCCAAGGGACAGCCTCCAGCTCCCTGGCTTGAAGATGGGCAGCAGCCCCCTGCTCACATCCCTGGGTCCCAGCCGGAGTGGAAACCTCCTCTGCCCCAGCTCGGATTGGGTGGCAGTCGCCCACCTCCCGGGCTGGCAGCCAGGCAGCAGCCACCTGCATCTTGCCCAGGTGGCAGCTCCCCTCCCTGGCTCAAAGCCCAGAAAACTTGTGAATTTCACTGCTCTAGCTGAGCAATGAAATTGACAACTATGACAGCCTCAGATTTCACCAGTTACCCTCTTTTCCTGCCTTTCTCTTTCTCGCTCTCCTTCCCTGTCTCTCTCTCACCCCTTCCTCCTCTCAAATCTATGGCAAAAAATGTGGTGCGGTGCTTTATATTCCCCAGCATTGGCATACCACTCAAAGCCTCCTAGCTTTGGTCAACATCACCTCTAGCCCAGGTACATATTTGAGTTGTGCACCCCTGGTGTAAAGGCGGTAAGCTTACCCACACTAGATCTGACATCTGTCATATCACGATCTTACATATTCAGCCCTTCTTCCAATATATGGCTCACATTAGTCTGTAAATATAAAATCCCATGGAAAATTGAATGTTGGGGGTACTTATTAAAATTTTCAGAAGTTAGGGGGTACTTGCTACTTAAAAGGTTGAGAAACACTGCTTTAGGGTCTCTCCGAGCATAGGATTATATCCCTGACCATCTTGGCTAATGGCCATTGATGGACCTATCCTCTGTTAACTTATTTCGTTCTTTTTTTAACCCAGTTATACTTTTGGCCTTCACAGCATCCCATAGCAATGAGTTCCACAGGTTAATTGTGTATTGTGTGAAAAAGTATTTCTTCTTGCTTGTTTTAAACCAGCTGCCTATAAATTTCATTGGGTGACCCCTGATGTTTGTATTGTGGGCAAGGATGAATAACACTTCTCTATTTTCTTATCCATTTGTATTGTAAATCTGAATTTGCTAAAATACCTACTCAAATATCCTGAGAGAATCTGCTTCAATACAGAAATAAAACTCTTTCTGACTGCACACCCCTAGTTGTCACCTATTACCCCATATTGGAACCCATACTTGATGGGACCCCATCATGAAAGAAATCTTTCCTGAACCCCTTCTTCTAGCCTTAAAACAATCCTCCAGCCTCTCCAACATCATTATCAGAAGCAAGCTGCCCACAGACCGCCAGCACACCAACTCAAAGTGGCACTAGGCCCTGCCAGAACAATAGATGCAAAACCTGCAGATATATCTCCACTGCAACACTGATCAGCATACCCCAGAACACACCTTCCAAGATCCATGGGTCCTTCACATGCCTACCACAACATGGGGTGTACCTCATCGAGAGCACTAAATGCCCCAATAACAACTTTATTGGTGAAACCAAACAATCTCTACACTCTCGAATGAACTCACACAGGAAAACGATAAAAGACAAAAACACCACATCACCTGTGGGCGAACACTTTCCACAAAGCAATCACTCAATATCTGACCTATCAGTCCTCATTCTCAAAGGAAACCTGCACAACACTTTCAAAAGACGAGCCTGGGAGCTTAGTTTCAAAACTTTGCTAGACACTAAAAATCATGGACCTAATAGAGCCACTGGATTTATGGCCTATTTCAACAATTCTATAACCCACTAACAACTCCCCATCCCTCCACCAGCTATTTTCTTTCCTGTGACTGGAGAGGTGTCAACGAGTCCCTTGAAATATGCGCTAACTACTTATGCTAAACAATCTGTTCCGCCTTGTATTTAGCTGTAACACTCTGAGTAAGTTTCCCAGACCTGAAGAAGAGCTCTGTGTAAGCTCAAAAGCTTGTCTTTCTCACCAACAGGCAGACTGCTACCTGGATGGAGAAGTTGACATAGAAATCTTAAGAAATCCATTGTCATAGAGATGTTAAGATTTTTACAGGTGTTTACTTGCTATCAGTTATATTTGACACTAATTATTTGAGTTCATTTGGAAAAAATTTTGACCGACCAAGTTTTTGAAAGCAAATGAAGATGCGTGTAGAATTTTTGTCCCTGTTTTTCTGACCAGTGCTATATATAACCTTACTGCTTCCATTGACTGGTCACATTCAATCTGATTAACTCTTATATGGGACCTCCATAGTTTCTACATCACTGAAGTCAACACTGGTGACTGAGCCCTTCTACCACTCTTAACCGTAGGTGAAATCCACCCTATAAGTTAAGCATCTCTTTAGCTCAACAGGCAAAGCAGTCACTCAAAAAGGATGCTTTTCCCCCATGGAGGAATCCACACTACCAGCACAGAATAGGCCAGCATGAAAAAGGCTGTTGGACCTTAACTACATGGATCTAAACATCCAATAACTCCACAGAGAGGACAAATTTGACCTGCCCATAAACTGAAAAGTGAATTCACTCCAAATTCCCTTCCTCTGGAATTTCCTAGATGGATTCCAACTACTGAGGCCTTCTGAGGGAAGGAGTGACTATCACTCTTTGTGCCTTTAAAAAAATGTCTGTTGAAAAACACTCATTTGATTGATAGAAAAGGGGAAGAACAGGACTGAATTTTGATATGCTGGAAAATCCATAATAGATGTAGAGATTGGTACGTGGGTGTGCAGTACTTTGCTTTCACCCTCTACCTTCAAAACTGGATAAGCTTTATTCTGCCACAGTGTTGCTATGTTGTATCGAAAATCTAAAACGGTCTTCTGATATCACATGGCTAAGCATGGCTTCCTGGTGAATAGGACCTGGCATTTACGCCCTACCCTGAATGTGCTATTGACTTGCTGATAGGAAGCCCTGTTGCGATAACATAGGAATGAGTGATTCAGCAGTCACAGGAAAGAGATTCCACAGCTGCCAATCCATCCATTTCCATGCAACCCAAGCTACCTTCACATTAGGGTGGGGTCCGGCATTGTTTTGTATTTAATTCTTTCCCCCTCCCCCCTGGCCTTTTTTTCCAAATGTCACAAATTTTCCACACAGTAAGTATTTAAAAAAAACAACCAACACCCTCCCCCCCCCCAAAAAAAAAATCAAGCTGCATAATGGGAAGTCCAAAAGCATTAACTGCCTCTCAGCTGTGATAGCAACTAAATACATGAAGACAAAGTGCTGTATTCTGAATGTCAAGACAATTTATGAAATTAGTCTTAGAAAGTTTGTGGGTTTCAGTTACTGTCATTTTGATCTACTGCAGAACTGTCATAGCCTCTAGAATGAGCTAAACACAGTCCAAGATAAGCAAAAACCAAAATCCTTCATTTATTTTATTTAGATTTGTTTTTAAAATTCATTTATTTTCTTTAAATTTGTCGAGAGGAACACCTATCCAAGGCTTTATGTGCTCCTGCCATAAATTACGAAAACAAAGTTAAAAATCCAGCAGAACACCAGAATATATTGTAAAAGAGATTTAATTCCATTTGCTAATAAATGCTTTCTGAATGAGTGCAGCACACTATAAAATGTTTCACATGACTATGAAAATATTTTTGCTATATTTGGCCAATACACAATTAGCACAAGTTGTTTTTTTAACCCTTATCTGAATTAAATAGAAAGAAATGGAATGTTCTTCTCCTGACTTGAGAACACATTCAAAATTAAAATGTATGCTATAGAATAAGCTGTTAAATGATTGTATATGGCAGGCTGAGTTCCTGTCCATGCTCAAATATAAACCCTATAAACTAGCAACTGATTTTAAAATGACTCTTGCTAGAAAAGTGTGATTGTTGCAAAACCCAGACTGGGCCTAAGCATGTTATAAAATAAAAAGTGTATGACATAGGAACATATGAATTGCCATGCTGGACCAGACTAATTGTCTGTCTAGTGTTTTCTAGTGGTTGATACTCCCTGCACCTATCACACATAAAGCTACATTCACTATTCAGTTTAAATAAAACCCCACACATTGAAATGTTCCTAAAATTGGGTTAAAAGTGGCCTATTTTTGCTATATAAATTAATGGAACAGTTCCTTTCCATGTCTGTTCACAGAAAGAAATGCCCTCTTGCTGAAGAAACTCAGTCTTTCTATTGACTTTTTTTGGGACTGCATTCCCATTTGTGATGGGATTAAATAGCCTCTTGTATCTTGTAATTTAACTATACTGTCTTTTTCTTGACTTCTAGCTTCCTTTGCTGTTTAGGGGCATATATGCTTTCGGTGACACCGTTAAGTTATACTTACATATCCTCCAGGCTGAATCAAATGATTTTAACTTATTCACTTTTTAATTTAGAGTCCTTTAGACTAACTTCCTCATCTTTTCACTTTTTAAGTTAGGGCCCTTTAGACTAACGTCCTCATCTTTTTATAAGAGGGGAGGTAGGACCCAGGATGCAGCACAGGTACTAGAAGCCTGCATAAAGATGCAAAGTAATTTCCACTGGTGTTTACGAGCAGGGGGATGTGGAAGATTGAAGTCACTGAGGCACAAGGAACTAGAGTCTGGCAGAGGCTGAGCAGCTCATGCAGGGGAAAATCTAGGAACAGCCATACTTGGGAAGAAAGTGTAGGCTGGTTATATTTTGTTATTTATGATAATAATGACAGCAAAGCACAAGTTCTGGGACTGATTCTGACCATAAATGGCATCAGAGAATTCCCTGGTGGAGGGCAACTCTCTGCTGGTGTGAAGCTAGTTGAAGTGGGTCTTCAGCCAGCTACCCCAGTGTAGGGAGTATGCCAAGGCAGAGAGAGAGCGTTTGGGTGTGTGATGTGGCAGTGCGGAGCTCTGCTCCACCATTCCACCTCTCCACTGGTAAAAGTTACAGCAGCCCCTGGGCTGCTCTAATTCATGTTGGGCTGGGGCTGAATCAGAGTGCCATTACCCCTCTCTCATCCCTTGTGCTGAGCAGAGCTCAGCCGAAAGAAAGAATTTGACTCATATAGCAGATAAGTCATTGAATTTCCAACGGTATGGCCTCCAGGGAAGATATGACCAGCTGCAGAAAAGAATGGATGCTTACTGACCGGGAAGGTATGAGGAATTTCCTAACACTGCACTCTCACCATTCCCACCAGGAGTCACACAAATGTTTATTACGACACCTTTTATAAAAGAAGTCACTATGACACTACAGTAAAAGCCTTGCCAACATTTTAAAGGGGAAGACAGGACTAAGGAGTGGAAACCTGCATCTGAAGAGACCTTCTAATTCTGGCTCTGTTAACTTTTCCTTGGGCTAGGGGAAGAGGCCAATTGTCATGATATGAAGAGGTGGGATTAAAAACCTAAGACCCTAGGACAACAGCAATGGATAGAGCATCTTCATAATAACCTACTGATGGGTGGTGTTTGGATTCAGCTCCCAAAGCTAGATATGGATAGAAAGTATCATTTTCATTTAGTTTGGGCTGTCATAATCTCCACAGGGACTGTGCTAGAATTACCAGGGGTCCATCATATAGTCTCACATCCCATTATAGACCTGCTTCTCCCCTGCCCTGTGCTTTGGATAGTCATTTACACCTGTGCAGAGCAGATGTAACTGCTAGTAGATTAAAGGAGAAATGATTCTGCATGCACTCTAAACAGGTGTAAATGACTCCTCCAGGTGCAAGGCAGTCAACAATTAAGGCTTCAGTCTCCATCTTAATCTGCCAAAGCTCATCCCTGGTAGGCCCTAGTATAATTTCAAAACTGCTATCCGGTGAAATTAGGGGTGGGGTTGCCAAATCTATTTGCACAAGAGAAGACTTTACAGTTTATTTGTACTCATTCAACACCCTCAGTCCTAGACACTGGGTGGCAGTACTAGCATTGTCACAAAACACCACCAAACACCAACCCAGTTTAATGGGGAGAAAAAGCTCTGTTGCTGAAATGGCTCTTAACATTTCATGATGTGTACAATAATTGGCTCCTTGCAATAAAGGGGCACACAAATGCAATCCTGGTGACCTTATACTTAATTTTTTTTTAAAATGAGAAACCCTATTTTTCTTTTTGTTTCTGCTCCTCACATACTCTAATTACACTGGAGTGGGGGTGGGTGGAGAGGAAATACAACTGTGTTCTACAGTAATGGCCCTCATGATGTAGTAACATGTTAGTATTGGAATATGGTTGTGAGCTGTTAGAGTACTGTACCATCCTTTCATATTCTCACATTTGCTGGGTCTAGCCATCCCTAGAAGATGATTTTGGATCTGTTGGAGCTGCCAACTGCATTCTTCAGACTGCCTAGAATGGGTTTGAGTGGGCTACCTATACAGGGACCAATGCTTAAAGTGATCTGAAAAAAATGTAGGCAGGGTCTATCATCACCCCCACATCTACCCATCCCCTACCCAACAGTCAGTTATGTCCCCAACCCACAAATCAAGCCTGTCCTCCCAGCTCGCACCAATTCTGTTTCCTCCAGCTCCCACCAGTTCTCTCCTCCTCCCCCTTACTCTGATCCTCCTGCAGCTTCTGGGGTTCTTCACACCCCTCCCAGGGTTGGGGGTACTGTAATGGTGGCTCCTCTTCTCTTTCCCGGGCTGGGGGTTGTAGGGAGGATTGCGGGAGAGCAGAGGAACTGTCCCCATTGCTCACAGGAGGAGGTGAAGTTACCCTGAGCTGCTGGGCTCTTCTGCCCCTTTTCCCCACCATCTTATGTGAGAATGGTGAGGGCTCCTGAGGGAAGGGGGCAGTAGGTCTAATTGTCCATTCTTCTCCAGGAGTCAGGCAGCTGGGGAATGCAGCTGAGAGATGGGATTTTCCCCAGGTGGTGCTAAAAATGTTCACCCCCTCAGTGACCTGGCTCACTATTTAGAAATTGTATTTCCTGGGTCTGTGACCCATTACTATCTGGCACGCTTGAAGCATTGGCTGGGATAGAGAAGAAAAGAGTTTGCGAATCAATCCCAGGCTGTGAAGATTGTTACCACAGGACCACTGCCATGGCCCTTGAATTACGTATCTTGGCCATGCCCCAGTTCTGATGTACATAGTTATGTGTGGAAACTAGGATTAGTGGGTTTTCTGTGTACTTCAACTTTACATTTCTAGCAGTCTGCTGGAGGCAGCTGCCATTTTGGATTCCATTTCAGATATAGCCCATTACTGGGCTGATGCACATTATGCTTTCTCACGGTTTCTTATTTTGATGGTTTTCCAGTAACCCAAAATATGTAATTTGGACTGGACTACATGGCTGCTCTTTTGATGTGGCACATTGCACTTCTCTGATTCTGTTTTGCTCCGTTGCCATGCACAGCTTCTCTTTTTGCTTATTCTTCAGTCAATATCAATGCGGGTAAGATGGCTATTCAGTTGTGTCATACAACTTCCTCTCTGGATCTTCATTTTGCATGAGGCTCAGATACTGCCAATGATGTGAATCTATCTGCTTGCTGAAGGTCATCTATCATATCCTGTTTAAAGAAAATTCTTGATCATTAAAAGTGTATTTATTCTAACCAAAAAGTTTCATTTATATTCATCCCAACACTAAACATTCTTTGCTGACCTAGTGAAGAGGAGCAATAATGGTCCAGTTTCAGCACTGTCTTTGAACAATTACAGATTTTTTAAAAATAAATGTAACTGTCTTATCTACTCACCTCGTGGCTCTGAGGCTGCTCTTTTGAACATTTACACTTCTTTTGGAAAGCTCTTTCCATTTTTCTCTTGTTGGACATTTTATCTGCTTTTGACATTGTGTTGAACATATTTTCTATCTTTAGATTTTAATTAGAGGGTCTTATCTGAGGCTATTTCAATCTTTGCATGTGTTAAAGTCGATCAGTCTTCAGTGAATTCAGTTTTTTTCACTGAACAAGAATTATTCTGTCTTGGCCACTTCTTAGAGCTCCATTTGCAGTGTTAAGGCTGGATTCTGCAAAACCCTATTCATGTGAGAAATCCCATTGACTATTCATCGGCCTATACTTGCACAAGCAGGGATTCGTCATGTCAGTAAGGTTTTGTAGGATCAGGCCTCCATTTTGTTCAGCATATATAACATTCCAATGGGAAACTATGTGTAAGATCTATTGGGTTTGTACTGCCACACAGACATGTTCTGTTAGAGACTTTAGTAATCCTGGGCAAGTCATAACTTCTGTGTGTCTCAGTTTCTGCATCTGTAAAATAAAGCACAATTTTTTAACAGTGAGTGTGAGTAATCATTAGAACAACTACTCAGAAAAATGGTGGATTCTCTATCTCTTGAAGTCTTAAATGGGCTCAAGACTGTGTTTACTGGCCAAGAATGAATATACAACTCCGCTCCTTGATAGAAGGGTGTGACATGTACTGGTTGTGTGATAAACTCCAGAAGAAAAAGACTGTTACCAAATGGGCTGACCACCAAACCCTGGGAAAAAGTAGGAGAAGACTTACTTATCTTCAGTGAAAAGCAGTATTTGATTATAGTGGAATAGTATTAAAAGTTTGGGAGGTCCATGCCCTCATTGACACAAGAAGCAATTCAGTGATTAGCAAACTGAAGTCCCACTTTGCAAGATATTGCATTGTAGACACAACTCACTGACAACAGACCCCAATTTGCTTTGGAAGAATTCAAAGAATTTGCAAGCAAATGGGAGTTTGACCACCATACCGCCTTCCCAGCATATCCACAAAGTAATGGTAAGGTGGAATCAGCTGTGAAAACAGCAAAGGCTTGGTTTACACTAGAAAATTAGGTCAGTTTAACTATGTCAGTCTGGGGAATGAAAAGTCCACACCTTGGAGTGGTGTAGTTAAGCTGACCTAAGTCCCTGTGTAGATAGCTCTAAGTTGACAGAAGAATTCTTCCATTGAGCTAGTTACTGCCTCTCGGGGACATGGATTACTTACACAGATGGGAGAACCCCTCCTATTGGCGTAGGTAGTGTCTATGCTGAAGCACTACAGCAGCACAGCTGCAGTGCTTTAAGTGTAGACAACTTCCAGCCCTGAGAGACTGTTACAGAAGGCTGTTTTTTGTAGTTCAGACCCCTTGTTAGCCTTTTTGGCACACAGGTATACCCCATCATGGGTATCACAGCACGGATGCCAAAACAGTCCAGCACAGGCATTGATGAGACAAAGGACCAAACCCTCTGCCAACAATGAGAGGAGACGTGTTGCAGTCAGCAGGATGGAGATACCTCCAAGAGGAGATGTCCAACAATCAGAGAAAGCAGGCATCAGAGTTTGACAGATTAGCCAAGCACCTACCAGCCCTGGAGACAGGCACTCCCGTGAGGATCCAGCCATTAGAGAGACACCAGACAGAGTGGACTAAAGGAGTCATGAGGGGTGCAGTGGGACCCACCTCATATGAGATGACCTCACAGGAGGGACAAGTGATCTGAAGGAACAGGAGACCTTTACGAGCCATCAGCCACAACACCCAGAGACAGCCTACAGAGATCATCACAGAATGGGGAGATGGAGAACCATCCAGAAGCCAACCCCACAGGGAGGGAGGAGACTCCACAGAGGGGTAGTCTGTTAGACTCAGAGAGGTGACCGGGAGACAGAGATAAGTCACGTCCAGTGTGGTGGACTGTTGAACATACCAAACTATCTCAAAAACTATGTAGCCAGCTGAATCTGTGGTCAAGATAAGACTCCAACTTGGATATAGGCTAGCAACCTCCACCTCAAGGGACAAAAGGTGGGCATCTGGGCATCAACTATTTGTTCTTAATGTTTACACTAAAATGTTTGTATCACGATCAGTGGAACTGGATTCAGAAGGCCTATGTTCCATGAAGGAACTCCAGTGGAACAGGGTCATGGTGGGGAATAAGGCTGGAAGCAGCTCAGCCATATGGATAGAGCACTGTGTAGGATTTAATCAAATTCCACTTGTTCAGCTTAACTTGCATTCAGCATCATTCTTTGTGAATGAAACAAGAAGGAGTTGTTTAGAACACATGTCCTGGACAGCTGTAAAAAGAGGTATATACGGTCTATTTAATGCCACATGGAAAGTGACATCTGCAATGCATGTAACAAAAATTGTACACTTTGTGGACTGTAAATAGTTTTAACATTTGGACTCAAATTATGGAGAAAGTATGAGGGATCGTGAACAGAGAAGGGAAGGGAAGGGGAAGGGACAGAGTAAGTGTCAACAATCAAAAGGGAACAAACCACTGGTATTTGTTGTTCTTAAATTAACTCAGCTGAAGGTTTTTTATTTGATCAGTTCAGTATACCATAAATTCAACATAGCTTCTTAAATAAATTAGTGGTTGGAGCAGAGTCATGCCCAATGGTCAGAGAAACAGTCATGCCTAGGGGGCTAGAACAGCAGCCCAGGCCCAGGATCAGAGCTGGAGTCAGAGTCCAGAGTCAAGCGCCAGAAGTTGGAGCCCAGGGTCAGAACCAGAGATCAGAGACCAGAGCTAAGGAGTAAAGCCAAAGTCAGAAATAAGAACTGAGGATCAGAGCCAGGTTACCTGCAGTGAGAGAAGGTAGGAGAGGACTGGGGGCAAGGCAGGAGCTATCACAGCCATGGGTAAATGCTTTGAGCAGCCACTGAAGTGCTGCTGCTGCTGGGCTTAAGAGCTGGGTGGCTGACTGTTCCAACCAATCAGGCAGCCTACTGCAGGCCAGCTGTACTCTGTAGGTTGTCTGCAGAGTCGCTCGACTGCAGACCCTGATTCCTGACACTGTGACTAAGATACATTTGACAGGCAGCTGCCTATGCATCTTATAGCGTCTCATCACCAGGGATCCTAGAAATCCCTTTGCCACGGAAAACCGTGGAATTTGCGTTTTCACAGCGATTCTTTTGTTTTTACATTGTGTGGAAAAATAAAAACATGCATTAACTAAATTTTACTGCAAGTACCAGTGTCACTTATTCAGTGCGTGCAACCTTACCCTCTTGTGATTGATTTTTGAATGTGCTTTAAATTTACATAGCTAAACATACTCCAATAAACTGCTTCCAGCGTATAGAGGTTAGTCAACAGTCTATAGGGGTTCATGTTTTAATGCATCTCAAATTTCACTTGAGCCTACAGGACTAACTTAGAAAGTGAGCAATGTTAATATAAAAGCAATTTTCTCTTTTTATTTTTTGTTCATTTAAAAAAACTTCCCAATTTTCTGAAAATATAGAATACAGACATAGAAGTATTTGGTATATGTAAGAAATACACATTGCAATTCTATTTATTTTATTTTATTATAATGGTTGATGGCACTGGTAGACTTCAAACTTGCTTAAAAATTGTAAATATATCAATCCAACACAGTGTGTTCAACTGATATGTACATTGTGACTAGGGAAACTAAAGTGCCTCATTTCATTTTAATCATGGAAAATGCTGCTTTTTATGTTTTTTTATAGGAGAATTTTGGGTTTTTTTATCACAGAAAACTAGAATCCTTGCCTATCACTACTGTTTCACTACACAAATCTCTGAGTCTCTTTGCCCAACTGTCTCTGAGGTGGGTGGTCGCTCAACTGGGATATGTTCTTAAGATTTCGGGGCCCTATTTAGAGAAGCACAGGTGCCATAAAGCACACGCTTATCTGCTGCTGTTGAATAAAGCTTTTGATCCTAGGCTATCATTTTTTCCCTTTGAACGTACAGGACGGAGAGAGAACGCCGTGGTTTTAGACTCCTGCAAGGCTGTCTTTTGCAGAAACACAGGATACCCACTTCATACTCTAGATTGCAATCTTGCTGCTACAGACTTAAAGTATACATTTTCTTTTTCTTTAAAAAAAAAAAAAAAAAAAGGTCCGCTGGTCTAGACTTGTACTACTAGGGAATGTCAGGGGTTTGTTTTGATTGCGTAACTGATTACTACTCAAATCTATATTGTCTTTTCCCAGGATGTAACAGTAGAGAGTTTCTCCAGGACTTCCAGCCCATCCCCCATTCTTTCCCATGTTAATCCCAAAGCCTACTCATGGCAAAAACCGTCATTACAGCTGAAGGGTGGATGCCATTCCACATCCTTTATATCCAGGTTAACAAAGCACATCTGCCACAATGGGTGCATCTAGAAAGCTTTGTACCCGTTTTCCAGAAATGACTGGATTAGCAGATCTGGCAGGCTTTCATGGCACAGTGATAAAAACAGACAGAAGCAGAATGGGACAGCATGATAGAAAAAGTGTTGGCAGCAGGTCTGCACTAGACCAGTGTTGTCAGTTGTCCGGTAGCCATACTAATACTAGAGCAAGCCTTCAGTCTTTTCTGTATTGTAATCCCCTTTTCCAGATCAGGACACCTCCCATGTAGCCAGGATCTAGTCTGGAAATGGTTTGATTCCTTGGCACCTGTTCTTGACCCTAAAGTTGAAAGTGCATGTACTAGAGCACTGGTGGGAGAATTTCAGAAACCCCTCAGTGTAGACACAGCCTCACTGTGCTTGACTGTAGCTAGTGAGAGGAGCAACCTGGATTATCAGGGGGTGTGCATATGCTTCTGTCAATGAAGGTGGCAAACAGTTGCCAGGAAGAGAGCATGTGAAAAAGATTGACAGTGTGACTGATGTGATATAGAGCTGTGTTTCCTCTTCGAGGAAATCTCAAGTGTCTTGTGACGGTATCTGAGTAGAACTGATGGGCCTGCTCAGAAGGTTCTAATCCCATAATTAAATTGGAAGCCTGTTCAAAAGACAGAGATGGTGTACTGTGATAGAGTAGAGAGCAGTAACCCCCCTCAGCTACCCCTAGCCCAGTGGGCTAGGCTGGGCTGAGGCAGTGCATGTCAGTGGAGCCAAGAACTAAAAAGGAAGCAGGCAACATCTGACCGCACTGATTAGGCTAAGCCAGAGCCCTGACTAATGAGGCAAAGGGGGAACAGCTGGCTACCTTGCCAGGGAGGGTATATAGGCCAGCTCAGGCAGTTAGGAAAAGGGTTAGAGCACATGGTAAATAAATGAGTATGGGTGACTGTAACTCAGATGGCTGAGCCCTTTGTACAAGGGGGGGGACTAGGAGGGTCTGGCCATGCAGTATGCTATATGTATGTATTACAGAGATGGTGGTAAGAACAATTGTGGGCCTACATGGAAAACAATTTAAGTTCTTTGTTCCTCTAACCCTACCATACTTTTCCAACCCTCACTTTTTCTCCTCCCAGTTTTTCCTCCAGCGATGAAGCAATCAGAAACCATTCTAAAGGGAGCTCTCTATGTGAACTGAAAGTTTAACAATGGTCTGGTATTCATAGACAATCAAGGTGAATTTTATTAAGAGCTTAGATTATTATAGGTAATAATGGGTGTTCCAGAAAGCTGCCTTAGTGCTGAGTAAACAACTTTTCTTTGTTTCCATTGCAGCAAGTGCCACCTAAAATGTAATATAGTGGGCTGAAATCAAAAGAAAAACTGCTCAGTGTGCAGTGACTTCTCTAGCAGAGCACAGAATGGCCTCTCAGTTGAGAAGCCAGGGACTGTGCCAGTTTCTTTCTCATAGCTTTGTCAATGAACTTCAGTCATCGTCTGCAACATCCCTGCTATTCCTGGTCTGAGGCTTCTTTTCAGTGGATAAGTGGTCAACAATGCTGAGTAGGTGGGTGGGTTTCTAGTGCCTTATATATCAAGGCTAGTTTACATGGTACCATAAAGTACCAGGGGATCAAAGATAGGGAAGTGTTTTTTATTTTATTGTGTTTTATTTCTGGTGGGGATTTTAATGAACAGTGAAAATTGTAGGCCCCAAAGAAAAGAAGCCAGTTGAAACAGAGCTTCTTGACTCTGTAGAAGGCTGCGGCATAATTAACATCACAGTTGTACAATCTCCGGAAGCCAGAAGCCTGGAACTGTGCCTCTTTGTCCTTCGATGTTTGGGCACATGGTACTAGTAACTGTTCTAAACTTAGAGACCTAAGAAAACTGACATTTTCCTGGGAGAAAAATCAACAGCAGAATTGCCCCTGTAAATGGCCTTTGTTCCAAGTGACTGTGAGATCACCATATTTATCCCACTATTATTACTTAAATGGATTTGAAGGTAGGTGGAGGGGAATCTCTGCACACAAAAGGGCAATGCATTAGTCCTCTTCTGGATTTTTGCGATCTTTAATCCAGTCACTTTTTTTATGTCATGTATTGTGGAAGGATTGGTGGAAAATGTTTTGGAGTGGATGGTCAGGAGATTGATGTCCTGAAAAAATCCGCTTGATATTCCTGATCAGGACTCTGAAATACCTGACCCAAAAGGCAGTCCCTATGAAATAATAACAATAAACATAATAGTCATTTTAATTTATTAATTATCTAGTGGCCTCTGCTGAAATTGGAGCTCTCATTGTGCTAGGTGTTGTACAGGTACAATGGATAGAGGCAGTCTCTGCCCTGAAGAGTTTATAGTCTAAGCAGATGAGACAGACAAAGGGTGAGATGGGGAAACAGAGGCACAGAGTTGAAGTGAAGTCAGAGAGGAGGTCACTGACCAAGCTAAACTTGACCACAGCTCAGCAAAGAGGATCTAAAATGTTTCCAATTGCATAGAGGTAACTGGCCTATTTGATTAAAGCTTATACAGTGGCAAATATTTTTGTATATTGGCTAGGGGATCTCTTTCTCTTACTAGTGTAAAAAAGCCCTAGGCTCCCATAAATATCTCATGAATGGGAGGAGGTCTCAGGTCAAAATCCCTTCCCTTCCACATATCTCCAACAACACAGTGAAGCCTTATTTTAACATTGTTTCTGCAAACCAAACAGTTATTTGTTTTTCAGCTAGGCTTGGGATAGTTGCTGAAGGGGGAGTTCTGTGAGCTCCTTTGCTCATCCTCCCCCAAGCTGAGGACTTTAGAATCTTGAAGTAGCTTCCTTGAATATTTTCTCAATGGTTACTTGCTAAATGAGTGCAGATTCATGGATTATGGAGTTTATTAAAGTGTCTCTGGGAAATTTTTGTCTATGAGCAGTTTTGACAAACATAAAGGTTTGAGGGAAGGCAAGTATTTGAGGCCTTCATGAAGAGGTATTTTTATACCAAGGATGAATCTTATTAGTTATGGCGGAATCTCAAAAAGTTCAGACAGCAAAGCATCCCAAACGTTTAATGCTTATCCAGGGTTTCTCCCATCTAACTAAACCTCTTGGGTCTGCAATTTTGGCCTTTATGTTTTTTGAAGAACAGGCCTTTTTCTGACATTTCTGGGGCTTCCTACTTCCAGTCAGCCTGACTATACTAGGAGAGCAACATATCTGATGGTACCACAGCACTTCTGTTTCTGGGGCCTAAAGTCCTGATCTTGCACTTCTGAAGTCAATAGGAAAGCTCTCCCTGTCTTCAGTGAAGCAAAATCAGGCTCTAGAAATGCAGAGGGACATAAAATTAAAAGTAATTGGGTGGTGTGGATGGAATAGTTAGCAGAACTTTTTTTAAACCTTATTAAAGAACTTTTAGGTTTTGAGTGAAGGTTCGAGAGGCTTTTTTTTCTTATGCCAAATTAGTTTCTCCTTCCCTAGTTTTAACTGCGTAAAGCACTAAAATACACCAGTGCTTTATTAGGTGGAGCAGAAGAGTTGTTGCAATATCCTTCCTCCTAGTATCATGCCAACTCTATGACACATGGGGAGAGAACAACATGAGAATATACAGGAATCTTTCTCTGACCTATCTTCAATTTGCTCAGGATTATAGATTGTGAATTTAATGGCTAAAACTCAAGATCCCAGATGCTGACCCTTTCATGTGAAGGGGACCCTTCATGACTTTTGAAAATACCCCTGGCATCACACTGCTCTGAATAACAGCTGGCATCCAAGGAGTCTTGTGGGCACAAAGTCTACAATGGTGTCACTGCAATGATTAAATTAGAACTCAGTGTTACAACTTCTGTGAGGGAATGGTAGTAAAAAATGGGCAGTGAGTAGATTAAACAGAAATATGATGTTATTAGTCTATTATATTAAAGAAATAGTCTTCTAGAATATGAAACCATGTTGTTATGTGAGCTCCAAAATAACTTTGTAATGGTTCAAGGTGTGAGGCATGGAACTTTCTGGAGCATTGTTTTGTTGCCTTTTTAAAGGTATGATTGATTTCCTATTCAGTGTCACTGACAAGTGTGTACTTTACCATTCTTGTCTGTTACTATATTTGTTTCTTTGTTAAATACCAATGTTGTACGATATCATATGACACACCGTCATTGAATATGGTCCAGTTTTGAAATAAGTGCAGGACATTCACCATCGTCTTCCTTCATAACCTCCCCCCCCCCCCCCCCCCCCCCAAACATACAGAGCTATGTGTGTTTTCCAGACGGTGGTTTCTGTATTATGTAAGTACATCAAAGGTCATAAAATGTACAGTGGTAACTTTAGCTTCTGCATTTCAGCCTCTACCAGCCAGATCTGACCCAATGCACACATGAAAATGGTGAATCATCATCATTGGCTTTGACAGTGAGGAAAGGACTAATGTTTGATCATCTCTGTAAATAAGGGAGATCTGTTCCCAGTTAGATGTTGTTTTTTACATTTATCTTTGTTTTGTCAGTGCTGCAAACATTCCTCATTTTCTGTTCAGTACTTTGTTTGTATGGTTGAAGGACTCTTTAATTACCTGTGATTGGATTCTTTCCCCTCCCTGTTTTAAAACAGAGTTCACATGCTGCATGTAGTCAAAAACTCTCCCCTTTCAGATGCTTGTCTTTAGTAGTAAAGAAATTAACAATAGAAAAACATAGGGTCTGATTCTAATTTACATTAGTCGTTTTACACCACTCTTACATGTAAATGTATACTGAGTGTAAATGTAATTTGTGCTTCCTTTAAGGCCCCTTTAAATTGATACATGAAGGTCCCTTTAGAACAGTGTAAAATTCAGCTCCAGGCTTCTCCTCAGGTACCACTGATACTTGAGTTCTGACCTCAACACTAATCGTCTACTACATCCTCTCTCAGCTCTCTTGCCCAGCAGAACCCACTTAACCCTTCCCTAGCAGAATCAACATCTGCTAGCAGACTGGTGTGCTTCAGGTAAATATTGCTAGCCTCATATGTTCCCAAATTCCACACACTCTAAGAATTTCCAAGTAACATAAAATGTGACTTTTTAAAAAACGAACATGTGGCTTAAGCAGATGGAGGAGGAGAAAGGTAAGCAGTGTGAAAAGCTTACAAATTTCCAAACTGTAAAATGATTTTAGTACATTTCTAAACTCTCCTTGATTTCCCTTGAAACATTATGAATTTTAAAAGGAAAAACATTGTTTTCAGAATTTCCTAATGAAATAAAGTAATAATAAAATCTGACATTTTATACCCCCAGACCCTAAAATAATTTTTAAAAAAATTCTGGGACTCCTGGAATGGCCCAGTTCTGTAGCCCTTATTCACATGACTTTTTAATATGACTACTTATGTAAAGATTGCTGATGGGAGTAAGAGTTACAGAATCACCGCCCTAAAGAGGTTTCTGCTCTGACTTAAGTTCTTAAGACTTTAGTCTGGAGGTTCTTGTCTGATCTAAACCAAATCTCTCTGTGTTTACCAGACCTCATTTGTTTGCCTCTTGTCTTTAGAGCCTGATCCTACCCCATTGCAGGCTGAATGGGACTTATCCTGTTCCCACTGACAATTTCTCAAAAGTGGCCATTGATTTGGGGGCACATCAATTTTTGGGTGTCCAATCTCATACACCTAATGCATGATTTTTAGCACCCACAACTCCAATTGAGGTTAATGGGAGCTGTGGGGCATCTCTGAAAATCCAGACAAAGGTGTTTCTTATTGAGTACCCAGAAGTGGAGGCAGTCAAAATCAGTACCTATGTTGTAAATGTTGATTGTAGCTAGTGTCTTTTGTTAGGGGTTATGTTCTCTTGCTTCCACTGTGTTCAGGTGGAGATTCCCCGTTTTATTTAGAGGAGTGTTTTTCTTCTATCACATTAATCCAACTTCTATAAGAGTCAAAACTCTATTTGATTTCAGGGGGAGCAGGATTGAGCTCCAAATTATCTGTTGATTTCTTACCATATGGATCATTCAGATATTACAATATGTTGATTCCCTTTTCCTGCATATTTGTTTCTTCCCTAGGGAAAATGTGTTCTAATTAAGAATTTTAAAGATTAGTTTGCTTTATTGAAGAAACACCCCCCTCCCTCAAAATACCTTGAGCTGGTTGAGTGATGTGATAGGTTACTATTTGTGCTGTTGAAAGATTAAAAGTACAGGATGAAACTTTATTAGCCTAATTGCATCTTATGTCAGTCTCACTGGTTCTAAAATAAGGACCACTTGCATGGACTATTAGAAAGGACAAAATAAGGGTAACACTTCTGGAATTATTTTAAAATCTACTCTCCCCCCTTTATTACTCAAAGATTTTATTGGGGTATGAGATTGCTGCCTCGACAGGGCTAGAGAGATGGGGGGAGTTAGGTCAAATGGGCATCCTTCCCTTTAGCATTGGTGAAACACCCAGTAGTCCTCCAAGATATGTTACAGGTGTGCTATAACTTGGACTGGTCTATGCTGGGAACTTGCATCAGCATAGCTATGTCTCTCAGGGGTATGAAAAATCCACACCCCTGAGAGCCGTAGCTATACCAGTGTAAACAGTGCTCGGTTGACAGAAGAATTCTTCTGTTGACATAGATACCACCTGTTGGGTAGGTGGATTAATTACAGTGATGAGAGAGCCCCTCCCATCACGGTAGTTTTTACACAAGTGTTACAGCATTGCAGATGCAGCTGTGCTACTGTTGCATTTTAAGTGTAGACATACACAAGCTGGTGCTAACTGTGATCTTTCAGTGCTAGTTACTACACCTTTATGGAGATGCAAAAGGGGCACAGCTAAGAGTAGGGTGCTTCCCTAAACCACCCTTCTGCAGCAACAGTTCTATGGGGCGAGATGGTAACTTTCCAATCTGTCCTGACAAACGGGCAGGGCTTAGCAGCATCACCCAGGAGTAGGCCAGAAAACAAATTGTGATTCAGTCACATTCCTTCCCTGCTCCCACATGGGAACCAACTTCACCTCTCTTTGTAGAGCTGCTTGCTTCCCCCTGGGCACCCAGCCAGCTACTTTGTCTGATGTGAAAGAGGGGCAGAGAAAGGGAGGAGCAGTGGCTCTGCCCCCTCCCTGCGTCGAGCTTATTGGCTGAATGGCTCCTGCTGTCTTTATTGGGGATCCGGTCACAATGTGAGCAGGGCTAAACAGGGTAGTAAACAGGACCTTCCTCCCCTTGGTCCCCCATGCAGGAGAGTGAGTGCTGTGACAATCTAGTCTATAGTGCTAACCATTAGGATTGGTGCCTTTAGCTGCAGTAATGCAATACAAATAGTGCAAGCTTCTGCAAATAAACAGGGCCACACCATCTTTGTGTTTGCTTTGGAGCAGAGGGATACATGAAACTTCCTCCCCCAGATTCGTTAAAAAGAATGCCATGCCATGACTAACCCATTGTGAGATCATGGGATAGGCTCTGCATCACACCTCTGCACTGCATCCATATGCTAATCTTTCACATTTGTCTCATGCTCTTCCTTGGTACTGTTCTTTATCATTGCTTTCCTTTTTGTCTCTCTCTCTTCTCCCATTGGGCTAACTTGAAATTCACACTCTCAGATATCACTGGCTCTATTTATAAAAACAAATTCTCTCCCCCTCCTCCCCAGTTTCTTTGATTCCTCAACTCTGCACTAGAATCAATAATAGTCCAGAAAAAAGTGAATCTAACTTAGTGTAATTCAATCTTTCCCTTCCTCTAATCCTTGGCTCCTGAGTATACTTTCGTGGTTTGTGATGGCAACAGGACCCTTTAAACTAAGATAAAAACTTGCATAGAATTTCACTAGCTGGCTTTGTTATGCCATTGAAAAGTGTTGCAGATACCTTCCCCTTTGCCAAATAAAATCTTAATTGTTGGGTTTTTTATTTTTTTTAAATAGCTGCAGAAAGCCACAGCTTCATTCAGGATTAAGTGTTTCATTATATCTGTTGGAATAGCTTCAGATTTAAATTCTGACTTGTCACAAGTGAAACAGTGGAGCAATTTATGGACAATCTTTAAGCGTTCCCTCTCTCTTTTTTGTGTCTTTTCCCTAGACCATTAACAATAACTTCCACATTACTACGGCTGTGTTTCTTAGAAACAGAAATGCATGAGGCTTCTATCTTAGAATCACAGAAAAGACACATCTGTGCTTAAGGGAAGCCCCCAAGGTTCAGACGGGCATATAATGGAAATTAAATTGCTATCCATGTTTTGGGAGACCTATTCCTGAAGCTGTGTGAAAGTTTACATTCGTCTTAAGGCCATCCTGAGAGAGTTGGCACTTAAACTGGTGTCAGAGCCTGGTAGACCGGACTCGGCACCAAGCATGGTGACCTCTGCACATAGTGCCCCTCCAGCGCTGTCTTCATCCTCTAGGCACCAATCACCATCCCTGGTACCGAAAAAGAGGTGTAAGGAGACACGTACCAAACGGAGTCACTCACCGCTGGATAAGACTGAGGCGAGAGCCACGTTGGGCCGCCAATCTTCCCCACCTCTGAAGGGTCCCATGCCACTACAAGCTTCGACCCTGGCACTGGGCCCCCCACTGACCCCAGGTAGTTGTAGAGGGCCATGCCACTTGGTGGTGCCATCAACCCGGAGGCCTTTCAGGCAACGAAGGACCTCATGGCAATGCCCGTGCCGCCGATGCTGAGGGACGGCAGGCCGCCGCACCGAGACCGAGCAACGGCACCAGCAGGGAAACTATCGAAGGACAAGCTGGCTAGGAGATCTGCTCAGCAGTCCCCATCCTTCAGGCACCTTTCATCGGTGCGCGAATGGTCCCTGGAGTTAACATGCTCTCCGGGTCAAGACAGTGGCAGACGGGGCTCTTACCGCTGGTCCCTGGAAGATTGGCACCAGGCAGCAGAGCATCGCTACGGGGCCTTGAAACGACGCAGGTCGCCAGACTCACGGCACGTTTCCCTGGCACCTCAACCCCGCTCTCCTAGTTCTTCCAAGAAACCGAAGGACAAGAGCTGGTACCGTCACGCCCATCACTCGGGCTCTCCGTGCTGCTCACCAGTGCCAGAATTTCACCAGGTTCCACACGGCACTGGGAGATATTCGGCGTCGGCACCACGTTGGCTGTCGGAAAGCAGCACCTGATCCTCGGAAAGCTACGAGGTAATTCAGATGAGGCAGACCCTGGCTCCAATGCCCGGCTTCTCGACAGTGCTGCCAATGGGGGCCTGCCCACAAGGAGAATGGCCAGGACCATGGCCTTACTGGTGGGGGTTTCCATCTGGGATCCCGCAAGCTGGTTCTGTGGGAGGTTCATCGGTACCGAAGTCCTCTATTCCTCAGAGCTCGGCACTGCATCTAAATGTGGAATTGAACCATGAAGGTTCACAGGCCTCGAGTTCGGGGGTGGGGGGATCACCCCATCCAGAGCAGCAGCCCCTCCCCCACCTCAGCTACCAGCCTCTTCTTCGTCATGACTGGACGAGGCAGTAGTAGGACCTTCTTCAGTGGTGCCGCTGGATGACTTCAGGTCCCACCAAGATCTGCTAAAAAGAGTCACATCCAACCTGGGCCCCAAAATAGAGGAACTGGATGAACCAGTGGACAAACTTTGGGATCCTGGCGTCAGCAGCTCCCAGTAGAGTGGCCCTCCCTGTGCAAGAAGGGGTGGTTAAACTAGCCAAAGCGCTGTGGCAGACCCCGGCCTCCTTGCCCCACATGTCAGAGGGCAGAGAGGAAATACTATGTACCGGCAAAGAGGTTCGAATACCTTTACACCCACCCCTCACTGGGATCGCTGGTAGTCACTAACCATTAACGTGCTTCTCAGCCGTACTGCCTAGATGCGCAAGGGAGTGGGAAAGCACATGGAAACACAGCTACTTCTGTGCATTTCTATCACTTCAACTACCTCTTTATTTTAGCCAACCTAATGACCCCCATGGCTCCTGTACGCAAGCAGCATCAGCTTCCAAACTCTTATCAGAGCTCCCCTCTCCTGCATCCTGAATGTTTGAGCTGAAGGGCTGGGGCTGGCTGTAGCCTTCTGGGGTTGAGAACAGCTCCTGACTCCCAACCTCACCAACCAAACTGCTCCCCGGCTCTGGGTCATCCTCCAGCTCCAATTCCTCATTGATGACCTCTTCGTCGGGGTTCAGTTCAGTCCGGTATCCGATGGCCACAGGGCTGCGGAGGTGTCTACGGGTGTCTTGGGGTGGATGTGGGTCACTGCTGAGGATGGCTTCCAGCTCTTTGTAGAAGCAGCAGCTCATTGACTCCGCACTAGAGCGACGGTTTGCCTCCCTGCCTTCTGGTAGCTCTGCTGCAACTCCTTGATTTTTCACTCGGCACTGAAGCATGTCCAACTCATACCCCTTCTCTGTCATGGTACGAGAAATCTGGCTGTAGGTATCAAAGTTCCTTCAGCTAGAGTGGAGCTGGGACTGTTCGACCGACTCTCCCCAAATGCCGATCAGGTCCAGAAGCTCTGTTGTGCTCCAAGCGGGAGAGCATTTGCTGCGTGGAGCCTCCATGGTCCGCTGGGAAGATGAGATGCAAGCTCTCCACGCCGACCAAGCAGGAAGTGGAATAAAAATGTCAAAAGTTCCTGTGACTTTAAAGAGGGAGGGGTGGGTGACTGCAGAGCAACAGAGTGCAAACAGATGTTCAGAGTGGTCAGGATTGGCATTGTGGGATATTTATAGAAGCCATTTATTGCGACCTAACCGTACAGCAGTGTCTACACTGACAGTTTTTCGAAAAAAGCTCTACGCCTCTTGTTGAGGTGGTTTTATTTTGTTGACAAAATAGGGCAGTTTTGTTGACAAAACTCTCTAGTGTAGTCCAGGACTGTTAGGAGAGAGACACAATTAGACCAATGGACTGTAAACTGGCTGTGTTAACTTAAGATGGATTAACCATTGGTTGCTGTAGGCCAAGTGATGTGCATCCAGAGGTGCCATTAATGAAAGCTTAAATTGTCTAATAAAGAAAGTATTGCTTTCTCTCAAATATCAAAATTCCTTGAGGAACATCAGGAAGAATGACAAAAAGAGGGTTTATTTCTTACATAAACAAAACTTTGTTTCTGCAGTTGTGAAAAGATTCAGATCCATCTCTGATTATTGAATATCATTGTGATAACTAGCATCGAAGTAACGAAGCAATGAAATGGATCAAAGTGTCTGCCACTGTAATTCTATGTAGCACACATTTCTGCAATATGAATCAACTTTTTTTAATAGGATTTTCAGAATTACTTTGTTCGTGATTGCGGCTAGAGGTTTATACAGCCAAAGAAGGAACATTAAGCAAGTGGTTTAAAAGTGAAGCTTAACATCTTTAACTGACAGATTTTCTGTCATTTAAATGTCTTCACATACTTCACAACAAGACTAAACAAGTACACTTTGATTCTGAAGCCAGATTCTTAGCATTCAGCCTGCCAGTTTCCAGTTATTGGCATTATTATCCTGAGGAGCAGAGCAAAAGTAATAAAAAAAGAATTTGCAATTAGCTAGAATAAGATTTAATAATAGTCTCTCAGATGAAATGTAAAAGCACAGTCCTGTCTGTTGTGATCTTTGGAAGTCATATGTCGCTTTTCATAAAGATAAAGGTGTTAGTCCTAGGACCCTAGACAAATTCTAATTTGGGTATCTGCATTTGGCCAAAATCTTGCTTTTAGTGTGAATAGATAAGGTTCTCTTCAGTTTCTGCACTTCATTGAGTCTAAGTTAATTACATGTGACAGGTGTGGCTAGAGGTGAGACTGACTATAGGTATGGATTTCTGACCATAAAAGGGTAGAGAGTTCTTAGGATGGAACTGGAAAGTGTAGTATGAAACAACTTTCCAACTAGATGTGCCTTCAAAAGTGATCTGCAAAGCTAATACAAAACTTGAGTTAAGACCAGAAATATATACTATAGGCTGCTTCTAACTAGATGTAGTCATCAGAGAAATGCATTTTAAATTACCTTTTGAAAAGTTCTTTTTCCATGTCTATGAAATTCTCTGGTATATTTTAGTTTGCCACGTCGTCCCAGAATGTGACAGCACTTATGCCAAAAATGCCATACAACCTACGGTAGCATTGATGTCACAGAATGATATAGTTGGGGATGTCTAGCAAACTAGGAAATGCCAGAGGATTTCACAAGCGAGGATAAAGAACTTTGTACAATATAGCTCTGCTGAATATCCCTGACAGCTTGGATTGAGGCAGCACACACTTCTGAGTTAACCCCATTTTCATCTCAGCTTTGTAGTCCTCTTGTAATATAGAGATCCTAAGTGTGAACCAGCTAGAAACTGGTAATCTTATCCAGCAGTCTTAAGAAGGCAGAGTGAGGAAGAAAACTGGCTTGCATCTCCTCTAAACAGTATTGTGAGCTGAAAAGAAGGAAGAAAGATTGTCCCTCTGGCTTCAGTTATAAATGGGGTGAAAGGCAAAAAATGTGCAGCATGATGTCTTGTATTTTCTGAGATCTTCATGACATTCCCTTCACCCTGACCCCACCCATTACCTATTGTACAAAAAATGCTTATGTTTTGCATTATAAAGGGCAGTGGAAAATCTTTAGTAATTTTGGGCTAAATAACCAAAACAAATGAAGTCAGTGGGTGGTCTGTGTTCATTGTGACATCTCACCTAACAACTGAACATTGAATTTGTTGAAATCACTCATTTTTAATATAGAAACTTGGGTAGGGGGAGGAGAGGAAAGAAACTAATGTTATGTACCAAGACAGTATGTTCTTACTCTCACTGATAAAATAGAAGAATGTAAAAAGGCCTTTTGGGAAGGGAAACACAACTGCATATTGTTAAAAGTCAGGTTGTTTATCTTTTTGTGTCACAGCCCACTCTCAGTGCTTTCGTGTCAGATCACTTCATCTTGATGCTAATGCTCTTTTGGCTTTTTTTTTTATTAAATGAAGTTTTAAATCAAATGCTTGTTGTCCATTAAAGAAATGCTGATCAGTCACAGGTCTTATCCCAGTGGAAATTTCATCTCTGTTGTTTCCTACATTAAGCGGACTTCCCTTGGCTTTCATTATTTAAGAAAATGCTTTGATTACTGTATTCTTGCCAAACCTACAAGGCACAGTAAGGCTTTTCAATGGAGAGAGGTCAATATGTGTGTGTGAGTACTGTGCTGTTGGACAAACACGTTAATGTGGCTTTTCAGATGTGTGGAAATCTCCACATAAATCAGTTTCCTTCCAATAAAAAAAACAAAACAAACCCAAAGCAGCAAAGCACCCATTTACAGTTCCATTAATGTCTTTAGTCAGGGCTGCCTTGGCTTCAGTAGTCAGTAAATAAAGTACTTGGGCCAAATTTGGGCCCTCTGCTGCTATGGGACTTCCTTGTACAGTAACTGTGTTTTAGTTGAGAAGGCGTTTAGGAATTCTCTCCATTCTTTTGTGTGGATACAATGATTCCTGCAATATTCTCTACAAAGATTTTTAACAAATGCCCATATCCCCAATTCCTGGGACAGGTAGGGCATCAGGGACAGTTCTGTAATGCAAACTCTCTAGTGACTGTTCACCGTATGTATAACTGTGGTGCAAGCATTTCCCACTTTCAAACTCCTGTTGTACTATGTCACTGTCGATTACAAGCTCTTTAAAAGCAGGGATTGTCTTTGCTACCTATTTGGGCAGCACAACAGAGCCCCAATCCTTGATTGGGGCATCTAGGTGCTACTGTAATATATGTAGTTATCTGTTCTCAATCAGTGGTTCATGTTTCTGTGTACTGCTAATCTATCCATTTAAATGTTACTCTCTCTTCATTGTTAAATCTGAGAGCCCTGCGCAAATCAGACATAGTGCAGCGTCTTTCATACACTATATACTAGTTTCCTGTTTCCTCCACAGTGGCAGACAGAAATCTTTGTGTGTTCATTCTCTTTCTTCTTTTTCTTTTGTTTTATTGTAGGAAAGCTGAACTGAAGTAGTTAATTTTACCTTCAGTGCCAAAGAAAGTAAGGTTTGTGGCAACTCTAACCTACTGCATAAGTGAATTCCACTGCTGAGCTGGTTGTCAAGAATGCCCTGTTTCCAGCTGCTAAACAGCTGTTGCATTCCACCCCAGAGCTGGCTGCATTTCAGGTGAAATCATTCATCTCCCTGTCACACGTGCAAAATACTTTGGGATCCATCTAGATGAAAGGTAACAATAAATAGGAAAGGCATGTTTATTAACATGGCAAGTGTAATTTTTCCCATATTTAAATAAAATAGCTGAATAAAAAGCATTAGCTATTTAATCTAAAATGAAAAAAGCTATTTTTACTAAACAGCCATGTCTACTTCTTACAAAGTTTTCAAAACTCAGATGTTTTTATAATTATTGTGTGTTACTTATAGTGCACACTATATGAGAGTAAGGTGATTTAATACAACTATCTAATTCAATATGTATTTACATATTAAGGTAGACAAACCTTGTGTGTATAGAAGGAGGAAAAAATTCAGCAACTGACCTGTAATATTTTGGACTAGACTTTTAGCTGGTGTAAATGGGTGATTCATACCAACTGCTATTTATATTATCGAGTACAACTTTCTTTTTAACTATTGGGCCTGATCCTCATTTACACGAAGGCCTCCTCTATGCTGCTTTGGCAGCGTAAATTACATTTACTCTCCCTTTGAAGCCCTTTATGTTGCCAGAGTGGTGTAAATGAGAATCAGGCCCATTAGTTTGAGAATCAGGAACACTTTTGTGTAAAGCAGATATCAAATAGGACAGAGACGACGACTTTTTTTTTTTTTTTTTTTTTTTTTTTTTTGCAACATTGTACAGATTTCTTGTTATCTATAGTTTATGTTAAACATAAGCAGTGCTCAAATTTCATATTAACTCCTGAGGTAAAATCCAGGCCCCACGGACGTCAATGGCAAAACTCTGACTTCAGTGCAGCCATGATTTCAGCCCAGGGTTTTTCCCACTAGTTTATGTAATAAAAACATACGTAATTTTAGGAGGGCAGGAACTTCCCAGTTCCCTTCCATTGTTTTGGGCCTCTTTATTGCATTTGGCAGCAGCTCAAACAGCTTTGTGGCATCCATCCTATTCAGAATTTTGGATCCTTCAGCAAGGAACCTCCCAAAGAATACAGCTGGAGGTTGTTTCTGCTGTTATAGTGCATTAATAACGACACTGCTACTTTTTTGGGTGTGGGGATTTATTGATTTAATTAAATATTGCTTTACCCTTTGTCCTGTAAACCTGAGATTTTTCTCCACTAGCCCTTAAAAGCAGCAACCTTAGAGAAGCTGAGGCTGGCTAAATTACACTGAGACAAGATGATGTCCAGTGTGTGAAATTCCAATTGACTTCAGTGGGAATTTTGCCTATCAAACCTCTACAGGCTCGGGGCCCAAGTCAGCAGGTCACTATGGTGTTAATGCTTTTAGCAAGGCAGCTGCAGAATAGCAGGAGAGAGGCTGTGCATCAGCTGATGCTGCTGAGGTGGTGATGGATTAGTGGAATGAGAGGAATTTGTTTTGTTCTGAAAACAAGGGGAGGATTAGCTGCTGCCCCTGTTGACTCTGTAGAGAGAGGAGGTTGAGATGACAAGGTATTTACCACAACACCCCTTGCTGCCCTGGTCCTTTGCTTAAGCTACATCTATCGCTGCTGTCAGCATCTTTCTCTGCAAGTTGCTGTGATCTTTACTCCCCTTTTTGCAAAGGAATATTTTTGTGGGACTTTGCTGGCAGCAGAGAAGGAGCACTCGTCTCTCCATGCTTGTTCAGTTCTCTCCCACGTTGCTTTTGCTTTTTAACTCTCTTTGGTGGTGGTTTCTGTTAGTCAGATTTGCAGAGCCCCCCAACTTTACATTCTGCTGCTCTGAACTTCCTTCCAAACCAAAAAGAAGTAGAGATGGGTCTGAACTGCAAAGGGTTCCAGCCTGAACCTCCCTTGTGCTAAGGGGTATATTTGGATTTGAGGATTTGGTTTAAGCCTGTCTCTAAAAATAATAATAAAGCAAATCATACGTTCATTTAATTTGCTTCCAAGGAAGCAAAATCAGGCTGCTCAATTAAGGTGATGCTTTTGGATGCAGTGCAGCAAATATTGATTGCAGTACTTTGTGTCTCAAAGGCTCTGCTTTCCTATTTCAGACACAGTTCAGCAAGGTACCTTCTGCAGAAGTCTAAAGGCAAGTCTACACTACAAAATTAAGTCAATTTAAGTTACGTCGATGTACAGCCACAGCAGTCATTAAATCTGTCTTTCATGTTCACACTGCGCTCCTTCTGTCAGCGGTGCACGTCCTCCCCGGCAGTGCTTCCACCAATTTTAATGTCATTGTGGGGCACTGACAGCTGGAGCCCTGCCATATGGGCACCGGGATCAATCAGTGTGCCTCTGAGTGCAGGGCTGGGGCCTTTTACTTATCGTTGGCAACAAATATACATTCTATAAATCATAAACTGCTATAGAACCTGATTAAATGGTGGGCAGAGGAATGATCGAGTAGCCTGAGCACATGCAGGATGGGAGCCACTAACTCATTGGGTCTGATCATCCCATCAGTTGCATGTGCGACTCTCACTGAAGTTAATAATTCTCTGTGATCTAGAACAGGTCACTGGGCCTCTTCCCCCGCCCCAATTTCTGGACTGCAAAATGGGGTTAATATTTACCTCTCACACCGGGGTGTGGTGAAGCATTGTTAATGTCTGTGAAGTGCTTTGAAGATTGAGTGCTATACAAGGGCTGAATAATTCATAGTTACCATTCTAACAAGCAATAATAGAATGGTAGAATAGGGTGTGCAGTAAGTAGTATCATTTTGAACCAATTTCTGCTGTTCATCCTGCACTATCTATTTTCCTTAGAATATAATAAACCTGAACTGTAAAAACCAAGGCCAAGAGTTTTAAACATGGGTGCCTGAACTTAGGCACTTGAATCCTTGTTTAGATACCCAAATAAGTGGCCTGGCTTTCAAAGATGCTGGAACTACAAGAGCTCAATGCCTCTGAAAAAATTGAGCCTCTTATTGAAGTGCCTATTGCAGGCACTCAAATTAGAACTTTTTTTTTTTTGTCCCTCAAATTATGGGACACTCATGTAAGACCATTACTTTGATTTAAAATGGTAATCAAAGAAACCAAAAGCAAAATTGTTTTCTATGTTTGTGTTTATATGTACATGTGTTATGTTTTATATGTAAAAGTATTTTGTTTTAAAAAGTGTAAAGATTGACAAATGGGGGCTGCTGTTGAGATGAAGTAGATCATTCTCTCTGCCCTATGGCAGGCCAGCCCATTCACAAGGCATAGTAGGTGAGTTCAGCCAACTGTGCACACTGTATACAGTGAGTGAGAAACACGTGAGGGTGAAATACTCCCTTTCACCTACTGTGCTCATGATATGCTGTCTTGCTTCTCCTCACATAATAATCTAAAGTGCGTGCAGTCACAACAGGAGGTGTGCAGACTTGTGAGAAATGCTGAGAAGAATTTGCTGAGTGAGGTTTTTTATTTTTTTTTATTCTGTTTTGAAAAAAAAAAAAATGTAAAAAGTTACATGGTTTGTTATTGTGTGAGGGAGAGGCCGGGGAGGACTTGGCTGGGGTCAGCTTTTACATTTTCTTCTTTTGCAGTGAAAGAAATCCTCCTAAAACCAAAAGTCACCGAAATGGGAAGAGGGTTGAGCCATTTGAAAAAACCACCAAACTAATCCGTTTGATCCTTCTTGTGGATCCTTCACATTGTTCTTAGTCTATAGGAAATCATGTCTCCTCCTCCCCATCCTGAAGAATCATTGTTACTTGAGTTCATTAATAGCAGCTGGCAGCAGCTAGGACAGTTAACGTTGCATCAGTGCAGTGCTGCTGCCAATATTTTGAAGAGGGGCTTCTGCAAAAATTTCTCCCCCTTGCATGAGGTAAATCCTGTGACCTGGGTATGAGTAGACAGGCTCGCACTTTAAAGAGGAAAGAGACATTGGGAATCCATTTGTTTTCTCATTTTCAACAGACATGTTTTCTCACAACCGCAGCCAAAGAGGGAGGCAAGACTACTTGGCAAGCAAATTTTATTAAGCGGCATCTGTTGAAATGTTTATATTATCTACCTGAAAACTACACTCATTAGATTGAAAGTAGTGTGCATTATTTAGCCTGAATAGTTAGAAGTGGGGATGGGCATAAAGACCAGGTAGGGAGTCTGGGGTTTCTTTCTCAGGGACATTTTAGAAAAATACCTTGCATTTGGTGCAACCAGCTGTGTGCATGAGGCAAAGTATTTATCCCTTCAGAAGTATTTTTATGAGTCCCAGGGATGGGCCATCTCTGGCAGGGATCACTTCACTGTATTCAGAAAGGAGTGACCCCCGTGAGAGGCAGGGAAATCACTGGGTAGCAAAATTTGAACAAGAGTTGTGTAATTGTTTCCTTTTTAACCCCTTATCTTCACACATTTTCAGTTTTCTGGGTCTTCACCCATGATCATGTTTGGTCTCTCTGCAAAGCCTTTTTAAAAATAGTTTTCATACAATTAAAAAAGCTGCTAGAGTGTAATGAAGTATAGGATAAAAGGAAATGCAGCAACTATGTGAGCCATTTATGAGCCATTCCCTCCCCATGATGTTGCTCTCACACTTGCCCAATTCATGCTTGCTGTGCCCACGTGATCTAGATAGCTGAAATGTGTAAAATGCGACAGCCATGTCAGCACGCAGATTGTACTGATTGGACAATCTGCATGTTCTTTAATCCAAGTGCAAATGGATTTTGATTAACCTGACTGCACTGTAGTAAATTCCTGGGATAACAGGACTTTACTATTCTCCTGCGTACTCTGTTCAAGACAAGATTTATAGTCCTGAGGAAGAATCCCCTGTTTACAGTTCCCAACTCATATACAAAAGGACCTGGATATGTGTGGCTCATTGGGATACTTCTATGATGCAGGTGGAGCTCAGACTATGAGCCTCGTTAAAATGTTTTATCTTTTTGTTCGCCAACACTACTAAAATAGTCCATTTAAAAAAGAACAAATGACGCAGCTCCCTTCAGGGAGAGTGGATGTGTCTGCTATAGTAAGACCCTGGAGTTACATCTAGAGTCTTTATTAAATCCTGATGTATGTATTTTTCCAAGTTGCAACTTAGCTCTCTGGAAAAGAGAACACGAAGAAAGATTTTCTGGCTTTTGATCAGTAATTTGAGTTGTTTGGAAGATAAAAGGTATCCAACTGAACTCTTTCCAAGGATTTGCTATGGGATCTCAAATTCCTTGCTCTATCTCAGTTCAAGCTGTTTTATAAAGTATCGTTGTAAACAAAATGATGGTTTAAGTGAGTTTAGAATGAAACAGAAGGTTGATTTAACTCTTTTGTGGGTCTCTTCCAGCTTCAAACTTTTGTTTCCTTCTCCTCACAATGATAAAATCACAAATAAAAAAGATCTATAAACATAGACTGCCTCTTATAGTGTGTGTGTGTGTGTGTGTGTGTACAGTGCCTAGCACAATGGGGTCCTGAATTTTGTTAGGGCCTCAAGATGCTACTGTAATACAAATTATTATTAAGAAATAACTGGGTGAGAATTACCAAAACCAAAGTCACACTTCTCTTTCAAGATGACAGCTGTTGGAGCTGGCAGTGTTATGCCCACCCTGGCACACATGACTGAGCCTGCACCAGTTCAGGCTACCCAAGTTCTTACCCTTATAAAATTTTGAGGTAAGTTACAAAGACTGTTGCTTCCCAGCAATTAATGAAAATGCGCTGGTATAGGAACCTGTGACGCGGTGTACTTGCCCCGCACTGGAAGTGAAGGGGTTAAGCCAATACTCTGGCAGGTGAAGCCATGCCCCCTGCCACTGCTGGCCATGCTTCAACTGCTGCAGCAGTATAAAGGGGAGCAGCTCAGCTCACTCAGTGTGGGACGCCAAGCAGGGAGGATACACGGTGGAGGTCCAGCCTAGGAGCCAGAAGACCCTGCAGCCGCTCCACACAAGGGCTGCCACCGACTCTGGCCCCTAGGCCTACCGGCCCTGAACCTGAGGATCTTCACTGGCTCGGAGCCGAAGGGCCTTTAGGGGCTCAGACCGCTAGGCCCCATTGCCCTGAGGCTCCCCACCTTGCCCCCTTCTGGAGTGGTGGAGTCTACACGCCCCGAGACAGAGCCAAAGGTGCTTTTCGATTGATTGATTGTCTGAGGACTTACTGCTTTGCATAGCCTATAATTTTAGTCCTGTTCCTGGTACCAGAACGTATCCTATCTAGCTAGCATGCCCCAGCTGTGCTGCTGGATGTACCAGCTGTGCTTAAGTTTCTATTGATCTTAGTAGAAAGTTGGGAACATAGGAGGTGCTGCACAGAAGTAGCAAAGGTTAACTTACTTTTAGATTGCCTTCCTGTCAGCTTGAGGGCTTTGAGATTTTTTTGGCATAGCCTGTGAAATGTCTGCTTCAAAAACTTGCCTGAGGCTTATTTTAAAGTCCTGATACAGACACTTTAAAAACATGTTTAACACTCTTGCTTCCCAGTAGGGCCATATCCAAAATTGTCAACCTCTTGAAGAATTTGAACAATGTACAATCAGGCATTAGTGCTGTTGAGATTCTATGTTGTTTCCTTTCACTTCTATCTCATGAAGTTCTGTACATGCTTGATCACAAATAATAATACAGCTGTAGGGAGGGAGTGGCAGAAATTCAGAAGTCCTTTGTTCCTAAGTCAGGTAAGCACTTTTGAAAACCCCACCCCAAATATAATGAGGGCCAAACAAACTTGTACAAAGAGCACTCCCATTTAAAGGAATCTAAAGCTTTGAGGGATCAATCAACTACATGTTGGCCTTAATATTTTTGGAGACAGATTGTGATTTTTTTTTTTAAACAAGTATTTGGAATGTGCAGAAATGTAAGACCCTGGGCATCTGATGACAATGCATTGCGTCAGTCAATTTTAGCTGCTGTTGCAGCCGCTTCACTGGAACAAGAAGTGCCCAAGTCTGAATGGGGCATGTCTTGAAACACAAAACAAACTGTCTTGTGCTACTCTGCCAATGCTAACCCTTTATAAGGAGCTACTGCCAATGCAATTGGTGTTCTTGGTTATTGTTTTGTATATGAACCCATCCAGGTGGCTATGACCTAAGCAAATCGTGACTATGCACACAGTTTTATGATCCCCCTATTTGCCGGTATGAATTCCTGTGCTCTGTTCAGTTTGTGCACATTTCCCTTGTGTTAGTGTTCAGAGTGAGGACTTTGTGCATGGGGAAGATTCTTTATATTGATAACTTGAAAAGAAAGTTGCCTCTAGAAATTTTGTCAAACTGAAGTCAATGGGACTGTGCACATGCTCAGGGGATTTGGTACATTGCAACCATAGAGGGTATGCAAATAGATTTCCCCACCACTTCCTTTTTAGGTGTTCATTAAACCCACTTTAAATGGAGGCCTTTTTTTTTTTTTTAAAAAAAGCAAAGAAACTGCAGTGTTCTGATGTAACGTATTTTGCTGGAACTTATGTTCTTCTGCTCTAAGAGTAAGAAAAGTAATAAATCCATCTTGTGAACTGTTGTTGAGGAATAAGGATCTCTGATACTGCTAAACTTTCAGAAGCTAAAGTGGAACACCACCACTTAATAGTAGATCACCTAGATGCTACAGGGAAGGGGACTATAGTAATGCACTTCATTCATCAATATATGGACAGTCATTATTTTTGGGTTGGTGAAAGAATAGTAAACATAATAGTTATTCTGTACCCAAAGCATTATAATGAACTTAAAAAAAAAAAAAACAACCCATGCAGCTCAGTTACCTTTTGCCATCACTAGTATCATTTAAGACTATTGGTCTCAGATTGTTCTCCACCTTTTGAACCAACAACATGTTTAAATATTGACCTTGTTTTTTATATTAAAAAAAAAAAAAAAAAAAAAAAAGGCTTGTTCAAACTCTCTTCTGAATCTAAAGGTGGTGGCTAGCCCTAGTCAGCAATGCTACTGCAGGAATCTGGCTCAGATTCAGGTATGCAGGAACTTAAGGCTTCATTTATCCAAAAGCTTGAATCATCTTCACATACATCTGAGTAGTCTTAGCTGGCACTTAGTCAGAAAAACAGAATTCTTTACCAGCAGAATGCGAGAGGTGAAAATGTGGGTTATAGGCATGGAGGATGTAAGATGTCATGGAAGGCCAAGGAGGAGCGGAAATTATGCTTTTGCCAAGATAAAGGAATACAAACAGCTGCATCAGCTCAACGGCCCTGAAAATAATGGCAACTTTGAACCTCTGCAGTCCCTGAAAATTCTGAAGTCACCCACCTGGTTTCACTGGTAGCTGGAGCTTTTGGAGAGTCATTTGTTCCTACTAACTCTTGTATGCCAGCACTACTACAGCCCAACGCCCAGATCCTCAGAGGTATTTAGCTGCCTAACTCCCATTGATTTCAGTGGAAGTCAGGTGCCTAAATACTGTTTGTGGATCTGGGTCCAAATCCTTAAATTCCAGATCAAACTCTTATGGACTTCGATGTGATAATATCTGGGAAACTGTTCAGTAAAAACCTCGGGATGGAGCTGTAGATGTTGATTTTTAAGGGTCTGCCAGAAGCAAAGCTACTCTGATGTATAAAGGTCCTGGAATTGAAAGGCAGTATGCTCCAATATGGGATTCTTAATCTAGGGATTCTGATCCACAAAGGTGTTAGGAACATGTGTCAAGAAGTTACTACCACCCTGTTCCTCTCATTTTGCTAAGTGGGAGAAGGGGTCCAGCAGTAGTTGTGGTGTGGAGAAGAGGTTGTGGTATGGAAACGCCTGAGAACAACGGGTCTAATGGATTTATGAGACAGAGAGCCAGGCATTAGAATTCTAGTCCTGGCTCAGCCACTGCCTTGCTGTGTGGCCTTGGACAAAACAACTTACAGATTTGGGAGGGGAGAAGGGGGAACTGACACAGAAGTGTCCTGAGGATTAACTGATGTTTACACAGTGCTTTGAAGAGACTTTTTGAAAATGTTATGTGCTTTGAAAATGATGCATGTATGAAGTATTATTAATACCAATCCAGTCTCTGCTCCTGTGTAATGTCATAAAGTGTTCCTCGGCTGAATCTGCTGCTTTACAAAACATTTCACACATGCATAAAGGAGACATGATACCCAGTACAAGTTCTAACCAGTTACAGAAGTCTTGTTATCAACTTCTCTCCACCTTTGGAATGCAATGCTGAGAAAGGGAAGGGAATCATAACTTTATACAAGAATAAGTAGGAGAGAGCTGGTCTGACCAGATCTTTGTTGATATGATGCTTATTAACAGCACAGTTAAGATTATATTTATTTTATTGGTGAATTCAATTTTGTATGTGACAGAAGACATACACACACACACACGTATAAAATGGAGCAGCACCTTTTCTAGCACTAATTTGTATGTCCTAGTCTATCTTCTGTAGATATTTCTGATCTCTCTGGTACTGCTGTTTCATTATTGCACAAAGCAGTATAGGAAATGCTGGTGAAAGGCACTACTAATAGATTGTGTGTGTGTGTGGGGGGGGGGGATATAGGGGGATGGTTGAGAGGAGACTCAGGGCTAGTCTACACTTAAAACTTAGTGGCACAGCTGTATCACTACAGCTGGGCCGCTGTAAGAGTGCTTATGTAGCCACGTTATGTCGACGGAAGAGAGCTCTCCCGCCAACATAATAAAACCACCTAAACGAGTAGCAGTAGCTGTGTCAGCAGGAGAGCGTCTCCTGCTGACATAGTGCTGTCCACACAAGCGCTTATGCCAGCAAAATTTATGTCACTCGGGATGTGTTTTTCCACACCTCTGAGTGAGAAGTTTTGCCGGCATAAGTGGTAGTGTAGACAAGGCCTCAATTCACACTAACTGTTTAATATGATGATGAAGTTTACATTTTTTTCTGGTAATGACTGTATACAGTACATTCTGGTTGTTGGTCAGCCATCATTCTGCCAGTGAGCATGTTCATAAATGTCCATTGATTTTGCCACCTTAGGGTAATAGGCTGTAAAGAGCAGCGATTGGCAGATGGAGGGGAGAGAACTGTGCTAGAGGGAGTGAAGTAGTGTCAGTCATTTATATTAAACAAAATCAGGATAAAAGGAGGAAGGCTGAAAAGATATAGAAGTAGGAATATACAGTTACAAACTGTCATGCTATCTGGAGTGGCTCACAACTGGGAGTGCCTACCTAGACTGTCAGAAAACAAGGGCAGACACCCCAGACTGGTGGTATGTTCTATAATTAGATTTCACCAAGCAAACAATATGTGTAATAAATGTAAACTCCTGAATCCCCATAACTGTCTTACCATGGAGTTACAGACAGTCCCCTTAGACTCTCCAGTCTATCTTGCCAGACAAACTGGACTTCATGATAAAAAGTCACTTAAACCTTAAATCATACCACATCAGGTTTTTCCCAGCCCCAAGAGACCGGTCACTTACCCCAGATCAACTGGTACTCCAGATCTTCACCAAAGATAATGCTGGAAGCCAATTCTATAGTAAAATAACTATAGGTTTATTAACTAAGAAAAAAGAAAGAGTTATTGAGTGGTTAAAGCAGATAAAATATATATACAGGCGAGTCACAGTCTATAATTCCAAATTGTAACAGAGATGTAGTAATCTCCAGTTTCCCCAAAAGCCTCTCAGGACTACCCAGAATAACTCTGGGGACCTCTGTCTTCTCGTTCAGTTAGTCTGCTCAAACAGTCCAGAGATATAGGATCTTTCTTTGAATCCATATTTATAGCATCTTCACACAGAAAGCAAGCTGACAGTATCTCTATCCACGTGGGCTTTTCTTTTGATTACAATGAGTGAGGAATTCGCTTAGCTTTTTGACCTCCAACCACCATGCATAATGGCCACTAGCTTTGATATTAGCATTTTTTGGTTAAAGCCCTTAAGTCCTTCATTAGTATTTCATGAGATTTCTCTGAAGGGTTATTTAGTTGCTGCGCCAATATAGCTCTTTGTGAAGATGCTCTCTACGCCAACAGGAGAGCTTCTCCCATCAGCCGAGGTACTCCACCTCCCTAAGAGGTGGTAGCTATGTTGACGAAGAAGCCCTCCCATCGAAATAGCGGTGTCTACACCAAGAGTTGGGTCAGTATAACTGCATTGCTCAGGGGTGTGGATCTTCCACATGCCTGAGTGACATAGTTAGACTGACAAGTTTGTCGTGTAGACCGAGGGCCTGCCTCAGGGCAGACTTCAAGAAACAGGGCACAAACCCCAACTGGTTGTGTGTTTTATACTTAATTTTCACCAACCAAAGAAGAAGTCTGAACTCCTTAAGCACTATTAACACCCTTAACATGGAGTCAGACAGTTCCCTTGGGTACCCCAGTCTATCTTGCCACCAGGCAAGCTTGCCTTTGTGATAGATGATCCCTTACATCAAAAATCACATCAATATTCCAGTTACTTCCAGAACCAAAGGACCGGTCATTTACACCTGTCACAAAAGTACCCTCAGTTCTTTCACCAAGACGATGCTTATAGCCAATCCTGTAACAAACTAACTAAAGATTTATTAACTAGGAAAAAGAAATTGGAGAGAGATTTACGAGGTTAAAGCAGGTAAACGTACACAAACAAATGACATATAGTCTTAGGTTCCAAAAGGTAATAGAAGCTGCTGTGATATGCAAACTTTCTATATCCTTTAGAGCTAACCTAAGCCAATCAGCTTGGGGATCCCTTGCTTATGCTTAGAAATATTGCCCCCTCCAAATTCCAAGCAACCTAGTGATAAAATTATTTTAGGTCAGTGATTTTTATTCCCTTTCTACTGAAGCTCATGCTGATGGGATGAGTTCATGTGCAGGTGGTCTCTTCTTGGAGAGGAAGGGAGGAATGCAATTAACAAAGTTTTTGTTCTTTGATGTTTCACAATGGTTCATCTGATTTCAATGGGCCTTCTTGGTGGGCAGGACCAGCTTTTTACATTAATCGAAGCTTCTTTCTTATTTGGTGAATTACAGAGGTTTACAATGCAAACACTCAATATAACTTTATACCATGGGATACAGATGTTTAAGTGTGATCAATACATGCAGCATCCTGCAAGCATTTCATCAAGTCTAAACACATTTGTATCAACTTAACATCTATTTTAACAATACTGCACACAGGCGAGCCACATTGGTTTCCAGCGATGCATTTGTCAGTGTTCAGCAAGGCCTAAGGGCCTTGGCATGAGCTGGCACCCTGTCTGCCAGCATCACACCTTCATTTGGACATTTCTAAGGATGATTCTTGCAAGGCAGCTCTGGATATCCAAACACCCTATGAGTATGACTGTGGGTGGCTGGAGCCCTTGGTAACTTTCCAGAACCTGCGGCTGGTTTTGACTCCTGAAATGCAGTACTGCCTTTCATCAGCAGGGGGAGTGAGCTGGCAATGCCAAAGAAAGCAGGATCCTGCAGAAGGGAAAAATATAGTTCCTGTACTTCTGATGGCAGTTTCCTACTCTTGTGCTTTTTAGTGATGGATTCATCAGACTATCACTAGGGGCACCATCTTCTGATTGGAGTGCCTAAAGTTAGACACCAAGCTAAGTTGCTAGCCTGATTGTCAGAGGTGCTGAGCACTACACAAATCCCACGGATGTCAATGGGAGTTGTGTTCAGCATCTCTGAAAATCAGTCCACTTTTATTTAGGTGCCTAACTTCAGGCACCTAAGTTTGAAAATGTTGGCCTACCTGCCCAGAAAACAGTACCACTGCTTTTAGTGGCTGGCACTTGGTTGGTTTGAACTGAAATCCCTAGTGCTGGAGCCCTTTGAAACTCAGCTGTTTTCACTGCAGCATTAATGCATAAGCCATTCGCAAGCAAAGAGACTGTTGGGCTTGGTTCATTTCTTGTGGGAAGTGAAAGACGTACCTCAGGAAATAGGCTTCATATTTGTATTGGGAAATAACTAGTGGAGTGGTGCTCTCCTTCCCTTAAGTGAAAGCCCTATGACCACTAATAGTGCATCAGATGCCTCTTGCTCATGACTTACAATCCCAGGGACTCGACAGTTCTCTTTGAAATGTATCTATTTACCCAGTTTGTCTGAGATACTTCTGTTGTGTCTGTCTCCTAAGTGTCCAGATACCAAGGTGCTGAAATTTGTCCCTGGAATTACCAGAAACAGCATAGATTACTGCTTGTGTCCTCTGTGTTGAAGGCATGAAATCTTTCTCAGCAGCCTTAGTTCTTAAGTACCCCTGAAACTAACTGGGCTCAGTTTTTTGTCTGGATTTTGACAAAATGCAAGGCTGTACTTGTATTAGGGTGACCATGCATCCCATTTTGGCCAGGCTTTTTTTAAGTCCTGTCCCAGCCGTCCCAACTTTTTTTGGCAAAAGTAGGCATTTGTCCTGTTTGCTCTTGCCAACCTGATCAGTTGGCAAGAGCAAACGGGACAAATGCCCACTTTTGTCAAAAAAGAAAAAAAAAAAAGTGGGGTGTGGAGGAATGTGGGGGGAGGGGCAAGTGAGGATACCGGCCCCTTGCAGGGGAGTAGGCAGTGCTCGGGCGTGGGTAGGCAGAGCTGGAGTGAGCAGTGATGTCAGTCCCCCACAGGGGGTGGGGAGGCAGTGCTTGGGTGAGTAGCAACCCCAGCCCCATGTGGGGGACAGTGGGATGGGGAGGGCTAGCCCCATGCGGTATCCCATTTTCCCTTTGGGAAATATGGTCACCCTAACTTGTATTCATGAGCTTCATTCAATCCTTGTCTGTGAGTGTTGTGGGATCCCAACTCATAGTTTATGAAGTTATCGTTTGGTGTCTCACTCCCATATCCAAAGCACCACCAGCTAAATAACCCTGTAACTTGAGGTCTGTTCCAGGATCAGAGATTATGGCTGAGCAGAGCACTTCTTGAAACTATTCATTGTTGGATTTCTCCGAGTTTCATTGAGCTGTAGTTGGAGAGTCCTTTTGCTTGTGCTGTTGTTCAAGAGGCTCTGGTGAAAACAAAAAGTCCTCTTTGATATGCCCAGCCAGTGAGCATACATCTGGTGGTAGTCCCTGTTGTTCACCTGGACAGTCTCTGCTTGCTGTCATAGCTACTCCAGCTCTACTTAAGGATTAGCCAATAAAGGGAAATGTAAATAAACTGAGCCTATTTTAACACTGAATATGCCAGATTTGTTCTAGGTGTGTCATTTAAAGTTTAGAAGTAATTTGGGGGATGGTCAGGGTGGGTCCGTAGATGAACTAGAGTCGTGATGAAGTCTGGAAGCTGGAGCTGAGGGTGAGCATTCACTCTCCCTTTCACACTGTGATTGGTTCTGCTTCGGCCCTTGCTGACCGATCATGCATCCTGGGACCTGGAACCAGGGCTTCCACATGGGGGGGAAAGGGTACACTTTACCGGGGCCCAGAGGCCCTGGGGGGCCCAGCCCAGGCTGCAACCCCCATGGGTATGTGTGTGGGAGGGGGTCCGAGTTACAAGTTTGTACTGGGCCCGAAAAAATTATGCTTGGGCCCTGCCTGGAACCAGTTATGTTAGGCTCACCAGCAAACTAAGGATTCGAGTCACCAGACTTCGATGTGCAACCACAACTGGTGCTGGACTTGGATATCTTCTGCAACAGCTGCCGCGCTGGTAGTTTACTCAGGCAGTCCTAACCACTAACACTTTTGCACAGTAGATATAAGGGGGGTAACCACATTAGAAATATGCTGTATAGCTAGTACAAGCTGTTACATAACTAGTGGCCTCAGTTGCTCTAATTTCTGCATTTGATGATTCCACAAGAATTTAAACCAAGCGCGGGTTGCTTGGGTTTGGATTAGCATGCAAGCAACTTTGTCTCCTTATTACCTTTCTTTTTAGTTGTGGCTCTAAAGGCTCTAGACTGACAAGACATTTGTAAGGTAAATAGGCTTACAGGTGAAAGAAACTTAGAAACAATGGCAAAGCCTTTGTAGGAGCAGGCAAAACCCATAGGAGGTGTTTTAGGTCATAATCCCGTGAGGTGCTGAGGACCATTGACTTCAAGAGTAGTGAAAGTGCCCAGCACCTGTCTGGCTAGGATAATTAATAAAGAAGAAACATTTCCTTTATTTGTATTAAGAAATCAAATGCTGCAACAAACTCTTGCCTGTCCTACATTCCACTAAAAAGCTGATGTTATCAGAATAGCACAGAATACAGTTTCTGACTGTGGCATGAAGCTTTAAACAAACTGCTGCTTTCTTCTGACTGTCCTCTATCCCATGAGCCAAAAATGAGCCCTGCACCAGGGGGTTCTCTAATTTTTTTAAATGTGTAGACTATATCCTAATAGACTGTTTCATAGATCCCTCCCTTCTTATCTGTGATGATGTGTACCATGCATCCTCCAGTTCCCAATCATGTAGCTCCTTATGGCAGCTAGAGCAATTGCTTACCTGGTAAAGTTACATTAGAAAAGTATTTAGTTATTTAGCTGTCTTTTCACAGGACTTACCAGGTGGAAATTAGGAGAGCCAGCACCAGGTCATCAGCTTTCAGACCATCACCAAGAGCTCCATGGACTGTGAGTAGTCTATAGACTACAGCTTTAGAACCATGGTGTGAATAGGGTCCGTATACGAGAAGTATACAGTATACAGCAAGAGGTGATTCTGACGATCACTGTGTCTCACCAGAAATGGTATTCTGTACAATTGCTCTAATGGTACTTTCAGCCAGATGCACCCCAGGAAGTGGGCTCAGACCATGGCAGCGGAGAGTCCATCCAAGGGACGTTTGGAATGCTGCAAAACAGTCCCCACCTCTCCTCGGGGGTACCAACAATGAGCCATTGGTGCCACAGAAGTAGGTGATGGTGGCTGGGGAAGGCCCTTGTTCGTAGAACCCCTCATTGGACTTCATGGGTGTCTCTTTTACAGAACCCCAGATGGTACTGCAAGAGCACCTATCATCTCCATTGCCTATTATTTCTATTGTGACTTTCCACCCTGAGGTGCCTTGAGCCAAGCTCACAAAGGAAGGTGCAATTTGGACCTCCCTGTGCTAATTAAAGTGAACCTCGCCCTATGGAAGTAGTTCATTACCCAATTTTCAGACTTGACTCCAGCCACTGGAGAATTGCCGACGTAAGTGTCTTGGTGCTTACCTGCTCCCTTTTCATTCAGCACTATCACTGAATGTTTACACCCAGCCTGCAATTGGCTTCTACCTTATTTATGCCTAATTTATAGCGTGCTAACCTCGAGTTTGTTTATATCTAGCAACTAAGTTTATGACTTGTTTGCATTTCATTTATAGTTTGTTTGCACCTACTTTATTGTCTGTTTATAAAATCTGACAGGTAGACATTTTATGATGTTACACAGGACCTTATGGATCAGAACAGGAGCTTCATGCACATTCAGGAGTGTATGTATTTCTGGGTTTTGTTTGGCTGAGCTACTGAATAACCTGCTGTGTTTGTGGACTGGAGAAGCGAACCATATATTTTAAGAAATGGAGAAAGAGTGAATAATTCCATATTAAGGGTTAAATTGTCCAGTCAACAAAAACCCACTGGAGGGAGTGGACTAAGTTATTATTTGTATTGTAGACAATATTGACTGGAGGCTCCAATCAGAATCAGGCTCTCATTGTTTTGGTCTCTGTACAAATGCAAAGTTACAATCCCTGCTCCAAAGACCTGTACTAAATGAAGACCAAACACAGTTAGCCAAGTCACAAATATTTGCAGAAGAAGGGGCTGGAGGGTGAGGGCAAACAGTGATTGGAAATATATTATTACATTTGCTAGTTAAGTGGTATGTTAATAAATGTTTTGCAGACAAAGAATTTAACTCCACCTAAGTATAGGGAAGTTGGCTCAATGGGATCATCAGGCTGCTCCGAGGCACCGTTTGCACTAAGCAAAAGTTTTATGGGTCAAGCAATATTGCCAGGTCACATGATGTTATTTGGAATCTCATGGTATTTGTTTATTCTTAAAGCCCCAGTTTCTGGGGTCAGGTGATCATGTAAGAATCTCCGCTCTGGTTTAAAAAGAAAAGTAAGTTTTTAGCCTTCATGGTAGTAGAGAAAAGCTTAAAAATGTGAAACTTAGTAGCTCAGAAGCAAGAATACAAAATGTGTTAATTTAAACACTTCCGTGATTTTTTAAAGCCAATTCCTGATTTTTGGAGGGGTCTTTCTCCTGATTTTTAATGCTTAAAAATGCTTTTTTTAAAAAATCAGCATGTGGCCAGGGTTAAATGGGGGAAGTTGTGTGGGAAAGACAGGTAGAATCTTGAGGTGAGAGAATGCCCCCTCAGAACAATTTAAAAAAAGCTCTCAAACTAAGTAAGTTTTAGAACAGAGGACCCAAAAATCTTCTGTGGCCTCTTTATGCTGCCCTAGCAGGGTAAAGGGGCCCTAGAGAGAGAAATTCCCTCGGGAATTCTCCAGTTTAAGGAGGGTTCTCTGCTTGGCATATATCTGGTGCAAGAGGTCTAGGCCAACCGGCCTTGCAGCCTTTACTATAGGGCCATGCCAGGGGACATGAGGAGTGTGGCTGAAGTGCACTCTGCTCCAGCTATTCTCATCTGCCCATGGTTTGTAATGGAGTTATGGGGAGTCCAAGGGAAAATCTGAGGAGCCTTAATTATACTTCTACATGTACTGAGCAGGTCTCTGGGCAGCCCCAGAATTCAGGAGAGAGAGAGGTGGCTGAAAGCCATCTTTCCCCACTTTCATTCCTGTGCCCAGCACATAAATGGGGAAATAGAGAAATAGGGCCCAAGACTATGATCTTGAAAGGTGTTGAGCATCCATAATTTCCTTTTATCTCAACAGGAATGGCAAATGCTCGGCACCTCTCAGCCCATAGCTCAGAAGAAACAGAGTTTCATGATACGTTGAAGGGGGAAGCTGTATCCTGGTGGCCTGACCATCCCCTGTCAATAACAATGACCCTTCTCCTGAAGCTGCCCTGGAAAACACAGGTACGTACTCTTCCTGTCAGCATAACCAATCGTGTCCAAAATAAATGTAAATGTGAAAACATCAGAAATGCCTTCTCTGCGCCCCCGCACAGGGATGTAAAAATTAGTTTAATCAAAAATCCATTCAAACGTTTTAAAAATAGAATGTTTAAACTGTTAAATGCTTTTGGGGGGGAGCAGCCGCAGCTGGACAGCTCTGGCTGGCGGGGAAGGACGGAGCCCAGCGTGGGGAGTAGTTGCAGCTGGTCTCACCCACCAGTGCGCTGACTCCGCACCTCCCGCATCCCCGTTCACAGGGAGCCAGCCCAGCTGCGGCTACCACCCTCCCGCTCCACGCTGGGCTCCCTGCTTCCCCACCAGCGAGAGCTGCCCCGCTGCTCTTGCTGGTGGGGAGCCAGCCCAGCTGCTGCTCCTCTCTGCCCCCCAGGTTAAACAGTAATCAGCTGTTTAAACGGTTAACCTTTTACATCCCTACCCCCAAAACAACTGGAACAGTGGCCAGAACCTTACTGATATAAATTGGTTGAGCTCTGCTGATTCATTGTCTCTCTACTTTTCTTTTTAAAAGGCTAAACCAAACACAAAACCAAATTTAAAAATGTAGTAGAGATGAACCGAACCAGGGGACTGATTGTCATTTTTGCCTTCTGACCCTGTTGATAAACAAAACGTATGCTGATTTTCCATTGTGCCTCTTGCACCTCCTAGTACTTCTCCATTGAGAAGGTGATTAGAGTCAATGGTTGTCTGTGTTGCTCTTCCTGCTCCTGAATGCTAGGTGGGATGGGAGCTCCCATCTAGTTGTCTTGTCCCCTGCTTCAAAGAAGCATTTCCTTTTTCTTTGGCTCCCTAACCTGTAGGACGAGGGAACATCTTTTTCTTCTCACTTGCTCCGCTGCCTGATGGGCTGGGAAAGGAACTTCTCTTCTCTTTCCCCATCATAGGGGAGATGATGGTGGGGACTGGGTGGGTTGGCGGTGTGGGAAAGGGATTAGTTCTCTTTCTCCTTTCTCCTGAGTGTGTGGAGGGAACATATCTTGTCTAGTGTGAAAAGTGCCATGAAAGCAGACGAAACTGATTCATTGCTCACACCGGTGTAAATTCTGTTGGGCCCAATTTTTCCACTGTCTTGTGCTTTGTGTAATAATTTAGATCTGTGAAAGGTGGGTGTAAGAAAAAAAAATGCTTCCAGTGATGAGAATGAGTGGAAAATTCTGACTTGGCAGCATTTTTCACTCACTTTGTTTAACTGTGACAACTAAGGTGCAGGGCAGTAGAGAATCAGCCCCACAGATTAATATGGAGTTACTTATGGGTGGACACGAGAAGAGAATCAGGTCCTTTGTTTTTAAGGTTTCCCCTGAAAGAGGTAAGTAAGTATTAGTGATGACCTAAATCTAAATTCTTGGTATTTGGGTCCCAACTCTAGTAAGCATGGGAACTGGAAAGAAATATCTGCACTTTGACTGAAAAAATAGGAAGCCATCCGTAACCACAGCAGAAATAAAACTAATTACAATACAAAATATGCAGTCATTAAAGGAAAACATTCCACTGCCTGCATGGTGTCTACTCCACATGAAGAAATGAAGTTTGAACACTGACGTAGGTATTCCTAATCCTGCTTTGATAACTCCAATTTCCACACACAGTGAAGGCTGACAGATCACAGGCTGTGATTAAAATAAACAGATTCAAGTTGAAGAAGAGGGAAGTGAGTTGTGTTCTTGTGAAGTTTTGGGACAGAGGTCTGGAAGAACAGATCTTAGGAACAGTCCTGAGTTTTAAAAAGAGGAAACAGAGAAAGTCATAATTACTGACCTGCTTCATTTGTTATTATACGCTGGCATGCTGGCTAAAGTAAATAACGAGATTTGTAATGGCTAAAAGAAGTTCACTTCGGTCACTAATAGAGAGACCAAAATTACATACACATAAAATAGTAATTAGTGGTATTAAATTTGGGTTCCCAAGTTTAGTTTCAAATTGCTAAAATGATTAGTTGCATGTTACTAAAGGAATAGTGAATTGTTAAAGGCTGTTTTCCTGTCCTCTCTTCATGTGTTTTTCTGTGGGAGGGGAGATCTGGCTCCTTATGTTTTTGGTGAAAAAAATGCTTTGCCTGTGTTACAAACCCCACTTTCAGTTATTAAAAAGGAAGAAATATTATATTGATTTTACTTTTCATCATTTGGCATGCTTTTTCCATTTCACTGTCCTTAGACAATGAAAATAGACTAGTCTTTTGGGTTTCAGGCATTAATACAAAGTGGCAATTTTGGGCCTTTAAAAAAAAAAAAAAAAGATTTAAATTAAAAAAAACCCCAACTTCATTCGTTTTGTTTTTTAATTCATAAACATTTCTATATCTATTTTATTTTTATTTTAAAAAGCCTTAATTTTGGGCATAAGCCGTCTGTCTGTCTCTCTCTCCTCGTGTGTGTGTGTGTACTAGTTTTACAAGTGGTCATACTTATTGCATAATTATTAGTCCTCATGCATGTTGTGTATGAAATGAAAGACCAATTGATTTTCAGCAGTAACCCACACTACTCCATTTAACATACTAACAAATTTTGTGTGCATATCATTTCAACTTCATGAAAAGCTGTAGTACTTGTGAGCCTGATCCTGTGAGAAGTTGAGTCCCCCTTCTCAACGCTTTGAGGTTGCTCAGCGCCTCTCAGGAGACATTTGTCTTCTTGGTGGATCAGGCCCTTTGAGAGCGACATAAAATAATCAGAAACAGAAAATAGCTTTATGTAGGGTAGCTATGCAGCGAAATATAGCAAAACAGGAATGGTTGGTGGAAATTGATGTTTTAGGCCCTGATCTCTCAGTAACTTCCATGTGGCTGGATCCATGCACCTGCGCAGACCCTCACTGAAGTCCATGTAGGTGTGAGGAGGTGCCTGCATGGAGTTAATTGCAGGATCTGGGCATGAATGTAACTTGAGATAGGCTTGTATAGCACAGGTCTAAGGGAATTAATTGGTGGAGTTTTGGCCTGGCCCCTTATAAAGTGCAGGCCATCCTTGATGCGTAGATCTAGACCTGAACTTTGTGGATGCTCGAATGCGATGTTTTAGTTATAAGCCAACCTTTGGTTTAACTGGCTGTTCCCTTCATTTCCTGCTCACCTTTACCTAAAAGACACATCCTAAGACACCCCTGCTGAATGTGGGCTTTTGGTTTACTTTTCAGTTCTAAACCTGACTCTGTTGTGACTGCAGTGAAGAGGCCTGCAAGCATTAGTTATAAATCCTGAAGGGGTACTGTAACTAAAATCACTTTAACTGCGCTGTTAGCAGTTGGGAGCCAACTCTTGGTGTGTACGCTGGGAAGGGGGATTTCAAAATTAGCTTTTTTAGCTGCTACTACTCATTGAACAGAAGTTTTCATAGAACTATCCACTGGGATTCCAAGATCTCTTTCTTGGGTGCTAACATCTAACTTAGAACCCATCATTGTACATGTATTGTTGGGGTTATTTTTTCCAGCGTGCATTTACATTTCACTTATTAATGTTGAATTTCATCTGTCATTTTGTTGCCCAATCACCCAGTATTATAACATCCCCCTGTAAGTCCTTGTAGTCCGCTTTGGACTTAACTATCTTGAATAATTTTGTATTGTCTGCAACTTTGCCACTTCACTGGTCATGGTATATGATCCTGGAAAAAGCTAGATAAGAGATTTTTTTGGGGAGTCTGGTGTTGAGGTTGTAAGCTAAGAAATTTCTTTTGTTTCTGGTTCCTCCTGCATTTGGAGAAGCAGGATCTTGGGCATTCCTTGCAAATAAACAAGATTGCATCAAAATAAATACTAGAAACCATCAATTTCCACTCCTGAGTGGAACATCCCCACGGCCTTAAACTTTGACTAGCTGGTTCAACTAGCTAGCTGAAAAGATGCAACTTTCAGATTGTTATGCTGGCCCAAGCAGGTACCTTTTTTCCTATCAATATGTATGTGCGATATCATACACATCGACACTCTGAAACCAACCAACTGGATGAAGAAATCATTCTCTCAACAGTTGTCAGTAGACATACATGATAGGCTGCAATGAATTCAAAGATGTTATGACTATGGTCTATCATATAAACCATGTACTTTTGTACACACTGGAACACTTTTTAAAGGTTTTTTCTTTCCCTTTGTCAGGAAATACAACTGCCCGATCCTTATAAAGCCATATCTCATACAAAGTCTCAACAAAGCTTTACAAATATGTTAGTAGCTCTAAATAGTTGATGTGGACTGACATTGGGGAGGAAATGCAAGACTTTAAAACCTTGATATTCTGTATGAAATGTGTCTTTTTTTCTAGTGGACATTTCAACTGTGGGTATCTTCAAGTTCTGTTTCTTTCGGATGAAGGCAGGGCCAGAAGAGCAATGACCATTCCAATGACGTTTCATTTCATTTTTTCCTATTTCTTTTTTCTATATGAAAGAATGTATTTAAATTGCTTTTGGTGGCTTTATATAAATTTAAATAGCTTTATATATTTTTTTTATGATTGTAAAAGGAAACCAAATATAATTTTAGCTCTTTCGGCATTCCTTATTTTATGTCTGAAAGTTGCCAGATGACTGAACAAGTGAACAGGTGTTTTCCTGGTGCCTGGTTTTCATGGTTTTACTGTCATCAGTGCATTGAATGATTGGTTTTGATTTTCTGAGACATGTGATTAAAAAAAATATTTTTCTAACACAAATAAACTAAAATTAATTTCCAGCCTGAGGCTGTCTCTATACTAGTCTTTTTTTTTTTTTTTTTTTTTTTTTTAATTTCCCACCATGACCTTAGCTAGTGTAACTCCCTTGCTGGTAGCAACATTGGAATCACCAGACAGAGCTCTAGATGGCTACTAATATTTTAATCACTCTATTGTCTAATCCCGCTCAGAAGTCTACTCAACACAAAGACTAAAACTCAACCAGCAGCCAGCATCTTGTCGATGTGGGTATATGTTATCTTAAAAATTTAGTTTTGTTTCGACCCGTGTTTACTAACACAATTGTACATTGTAATGTAGATGGGACACTAACGTTTGTTCCGGCATTTTCTTTGTCCTAGGGATGTTTTATTCCTAGGCTGTAGCAGAGGGTTAAACATTACTGGCAATACATTTTTATGTCCTGCTGTCCATACCAGAATTTACAATCCAGTGAGTTAACACCTCTTAATTGACACTTGCTAAAACATGTGAAGAATGACCTGAAGAAGAGCTCTGTGTGTAAATTTGAAACCTTGTCTCTCTCACGAACAGAAGTTGGTCGAATAAAAGATGTTACCTCTCCTACCTTGTCTCTCTAATGTTTAAAACGTGGCAGTTCATATGTAGCCTTCCCCCCGCACCTCTACCCCCCCACTAGAGCTCTCCCTGTTCCCACCAGTAGTTGAGCTGTACCAGTGTCAGCAGTTGTGGAAAACTTCAGAAGAAGGATACTGTAGACAATGTCTGAGAAAGCTGAAGTGCCTGAGTCACTTCTGAGCTGTACATTTGGGATGGTGTCCACTTTAGCCCTGTCTAGATGAGGCTTTGGTCTACACTACCAACTTATGTCAGTATAACTATGTTGCTGATGAGGTTGGAAAATCCGAGCTTCTCCCGTCAACATAGCTACTGCCTCTCAGGAAGGTGGAGTATCTATACCGCTGAAGCTCCCCTGTTGGCATTGGTAGCATCTTCACTAAGCACTAGACAAGCACTGGGATGCTGACTTGCTGTAGAATGAGTTTTTTGTCTGATCTACATTAGCACTTCCTAAATTTTTACTGAAATCAATGTGAGACCAGTTGCTGAAACAACTTTCCATAAAGGGTTTTCTGCAACAGGTGGGAGCTCTACCTCAAACATAGGTTAATGTATAATGGAATGGATCAGCTGGTGCCCTCCATGCTGAACTGTTCCCCTTACAACTTTTTCAGTTGCCCATCTTTCCTGCTCATAGGTTTTATTTTCACAATTTAGGGAAAGACAAAACCATTATGACCGCAAGAGTGCAGTATGGGCTGAGGGGAGCATATACAGATGCCAGGATATACCAGAGGGACCATCCAGACAGCAGCACAGAGGAAGATCCCCAAGTCAGATGCACTCCCTGTTCTACTAAAGTATGGAGGCCTCATGCTGTATCTGTAGGACTATCCATTTTGTTACACTCACTGCTATTTGCCAGGTGCCAGACTACAGCTCTCAGGAGTATTTCACTCTCTTGCATGAGAGATTAATTTTTGTGGGAGCAAGATGTTGGAGGGAAAATGTGTCCTGTCTTATGGCTGGCACTTATTAACATCTAAGATGGCAGCAGCAAATATACTGGAAGTAGGTTGGGCATGTCAAATACTCAATATATCCCCAGGTCTTCCCCTTGCCTGTGATTAGATGTGATCGCATTGAGCAAACTAGGATTAAAGAGAAGGTGAAGCTGTTGCACACACAAAAATTGTTTCCTATGTCTAATGCACTCACAGGCACACGGAAAAAATAGCAAATTGAAACACTTCCAAAAAAGACAGGTGTGCAAATTGTTCCTTCTGAAAGGAGGTGCGATGCTGCTGTTTAAAAAGCTGCTTTCAAGCAGGGTTTATTTCATCACTTTTCAGAATGTAAATATTGTGTTTTCAATGTAAACAGCTGCAGGACATCTGAGAACAAGAGATCAGAATATCGCAGCCCAGGCTGCACTGACCCCATAAATCAGGCAACATTCACCATTTCATCCAGTTAGTTTTCAATGTACATTTGACTGCCCAATTTACAAAATCAAAAAAATTTCACCTGTACATTTTGGACCATTGTACTTCTGCTTTTTGTCAACGTAATGGAGATGTGAATACATGATGAATAATGCAGCTCTAGCTGCCAAATTTAGTGGGCAAAACCTGATTTACTAGTCTTACCCCATGTTCATTCCATATGGGCAGCTACTGGGGTGTCTGTGGGAAAAGGGGAGGCAACAGGGAGTGGGGTGCTGGGTGTGATCACTATATAGAAGAAGTTAACTATTCATGGATGGTGAAATGTTGTGGGAAGAAACAACTTCAGCTTCTGGTTCCAGAAAGAGTATTCTCCTAGCAAATGGTACAGGCCGTATTGTATTTATAAATGGACAAATAAAAAACACAGGGGGTAGACTGATAAATTGTATTTCCCTGCACCTTAATTGCACTCTTCTTTGCTGGTGTAATTTAGAATGTTAACAGAAAATAAATTATTGCATAAAGAAATTAGTAGAAGTTAATGTGAAGAAGCATTTCATAGCTCTTGTCATAATTATTTCTTTACAAATTGCAATTTAATTCTACCACACTGCACATGGCAATTTAAAAAACTGGACTCCATTGTACTTGTTGCCATTAAACTATTATAGTTATGGGCACTTTCTATATATGTTACATGAATAATGAAATTATCTCGCATGAGATCCCAAAGGTGTCCCAAATAAACAGATGTGAAAACCTATAAGTTAAATACATTACATAATATCAGTTCCCAACACCATGTCCCAATTAAGCAAATATCCCTATTAGCCAGACCCTGATTAAATGGAACCAACTGTATTATGTTTTTTTAATGCTTTTACCTACAGAAGTACTACCAAATATGTAGATCTATCAAGATATAATATCTCAGTACAGTATCTGAGAGGACCGGAAAGCTTTTAAAAATAGACAGCAATGATTTCTTTGGATGCTTTCATCAGTCTGATAATGACTAGACAGAGAAGAAAAGGATAAGAGAACAAGTAAAGAATGCTTGATCTAAGCCTTTGGATCATAAGCTGATTGTTGTCTGTAGAGGTCAGGGAAGGAATTCACCACCACCAATGCAAAACATGGCACAACTGACATTAGGGAGAGGTGGGAAGGGTTTGTTTACTTCTAAAAACCAGCAGATACTGGCAAAGGTATGTTATCATGTAACAAGGACCAGTGATCTGATCCAGTATAGCATTACCTATGTTCATACTTAATGTTCCATGCCCACCTAGGAGAGAATAGCATCCAGGTTGTTAATGGTATTAGCTAAAAAAATAAATATCTAGATCAAATTACATTAGTTTCTCTCCTGCTGGGAAAGTAGTGTGGAATTAACTCCTGACCGTATATTCTGATGTCAGAGTGTCATCACCGCTATGCTATACTCTGATGCCTGAGATCAATAATGAGTAGAAAGATCTAAGTTTCATACATCCCTTGGATATAAATATTAACAAATGGATTTTTGTTTTAAAGACTTACATATTGCCTTCTAAACGGCAGATGTGAACTGGTTTGGATTATGTTAGATCTTTCAAATCTAGTAAGAATTTTTTATTTTAAACCATCACAAATCAGGAGCTATTGAAAAAATGTTCTTCATGACAATGTATATGCAGTCAAAACCAGTGATGGGCAAATATTTGTCTGTATGGTTTGAATGAATATCTAAGAATCTCAATCGGCATTTGATCTAGAAATCCATCTAGAAAATGTGAAGAGGTTTTTCATCAGACTTTTGGTAAGAAAATGGGTCCAGCTGTCAGCAATACCTCAAGATAAGCTTCTCAAAGCATTTCAGTACTTCACCTCTGGGCCCAGCGAGAACCAGGAAGTAAGCAAAAGGTGTGTATGGGGAAAGAGGGGGGAACCAGGAAGGCAATTCTATCTGTTCCCATGGATTTACTTACCAACTTTGTCATGATGACTCAGAACTCTACCCCTGACCACACCCACTCTCTTTCATGTCACCTAGGCTTTCGTTGGTGTCATCTTCAAACTTTTTCTATCTTTCTTCCTCCGCCGCCCTTTCCGGGATCTTGCCAAATCATGCAGCTTCATACTATCTCTGAAATCTGTTCCCACAGCTAATCTCCTGATCCAGGCTATGACTACTGCTTGCCTCAACTCCTGCAACTTCGTCTTTTCTAATGTGAGCAGACAGACTTGTAGAGTAGATCTTAAAGTCAGTACTTATATAAGTACTTGCGGTATCATGCTATGTGGAGAGACCTTCATTTACGTGAGAGGAACAAGCATGGTGAAATTGACAGAATATATAGAGTGCAGCTTTGTGGGAGTTCACTGAACCTGAATGGCTCTGTGCAATTTCCAAAATAAGGAAAGAAAAAAAAAAAGTAAAGAAGAGTCTAAGGTGATTTTAACCCTTTTCACAGTGAAGGCTGAGTTTTGGGTGCCCCCACCTTGATGCACAACCATATTGCACCAGCTCTGTCTCTGAGCTCTAGTGGATGGGAGATAGAAGTGATATCATATCATCTGTCAGAAATGCACACACATGATAGAACTCTGCTAGGCTACAATGGATTGCTACTCTTGACCTTGCACCTTTGCAAGGGAAATAAACCATGCTTCTTTCATCTGACTATATTGCAGGATCCCTGACCTGCAGTTATTGCTGACCTCCCAGAAAAGGAAAGCAAAAGCTAGTCCATCAGTGTCCGCCTCATTAAGCTCACATAACGCATTTTTACTGGGGGAGAGTTTTCCATTCTCACCTTCCCTCTGTGTCTGCTCTTGAAACTACTATCAAGGTCTTCAAATTGCGATTAGGATAATTCCTGCAAAAGGATTTATTATTTATATTATAGCAGTTCCTAAAGACCCCAAACAAGATCACACTTGTTGGGCTAAGCACTGTACATAGACATAGTAACACAATCTCTGCTGCCAAATAGTTTACAGTCTGAAGAGACAGGAAACAAGCGCCAAAAAGGTAAAGAGACTTGCCAAAGGTGACAGAGTAGGTTGTTAGAAGAGCTGGGACTAGAACCCAGGTCTCCTGAATGCCACACCACTACCCCATCCAGTGTGCCACACTCACTACCTGAAGGCACAACTTATGGCCCGGGACCAGCCCCTTAAGACTCCCAAAAAAGTGAGAAATTACATACAGCACAGGCCTACAAAAGTGCCTTTCCTTAGGCATCCTCCTTACTGCCCTCAGAAAAGCATGGGATTTTAACAAAAAGAAAATGAGATCATTTTCAAAGGGCACACGCCCAGGAGCTAGTATTCAGCCTCAGCAGCCAAGCTATATGCCGGGATCTCTGGAGGGGCAAGGGAAATGGAATTTAATTTCTGAGCCACAGAGAAGATGCCTTAGGATTGCAAATAGACATAAACTTCTGTGTTGCCCCTCAGCGGAGGAGAATAGTAGTTGTGGATCTGCTCATTCTTTTTGTCCCCTTTCCCCAAAAATCTTATAGCTGGAGTGCAGGAAGTACCAAGAAGAGCTCTGTGGAGCATGGTGTTTGTCGACCCTTGCATGGGGTTCCCATATCTTGCTGAGTGCCCTTTTTGGTATTTCATTGGTTCTAATGGATAAGGCTCTCTGTAGCCACAAAACAAGAGAACAAGATTTGGCTCAAGTAGAATAAGGGGTTACCAAAAGACTTCCATGTATAGGACTTGGCTCAGACCACAGCAGTGTTACGAGAGGAATGCAGGAACTTGTCATCATGGAGAGCATTAGTCATGTTGCTAAATAAGTTCTAGAAGTAGCACAATAAAGTTGTTAAACTGCTTCCTTAGCCCTTTAGTATTCAGGGCTCTCCAACTCCAGTTCCTCCCATGGTGGGATATATTCTCCATCAGTGCTGCAGAGTTGGAAGAGAAGAGTAAGTCACAAACAATTTATTGTAGTTTTTTAAGTTACGTTATCCAAGTCTCATTCTCAGACCTTGGACTGACCAATCAGCACAGGAGAATAAAAGGGCAATCATACACATCAGAAGTTCAAGGACCCAACTGACTGCTCTGCTATTGGGCTTGTTTATTGTATTACTTTCACAGACAGCCACTCCTCTCCTTGACTCATTCATTAAGTCAAGTTGGTACTCGAATCATAATTGAAAAGGGCAAGGACCAGATGAGATGACTTCTTGTTTACATCATCCTCTCACACCCCTCCTTGTTTAGACACTCGCCAGTCTACTTAGAATGCCAGCCTCTCGGGGCAAGGACTGTCTTTTTTGTCTCTGTGTGTACAGCATCTAGCACAATGGGGTCCTGGTCCATGACTGGGGTTCACAGGCACTACTGCAATACAAATAAGTAACAATCACGCAAATTTCCCATGCGACAGCCACTATACATCCCCTTCCCACCTGGAAAAGGGCCAGTAGAGGACAAAACTACCGAGGCTAAGATTTGAGAGGAATTGGGCCACAGTGGTTTAAACTTGCAATGTATTTCTATAAATCCTTGGAGATTCAGAAGTTAGTTGTCTGGGCCTGGGATCATCGAGTGCAAACACTGGTCATGCGCTGTTGGCTCAGATCAATTCCACAACCAGTTAGTAGGGACATTGAATATGAATATATTCCTTCAGGATATGACACAGAATAAAAATAGGATTTAATTAGATTTAATGGTTTCTGTGTTTCTTTTTCTGCACAAGCTACTCTACCAGCCAATGTTTGTGAATGAATGTCTGTTAAAGGTGGACCCTAAAACAATATTTTGACTTTCATTTTGGAAATTTTTTTTTTCTTTTGAGTTAATGAATGAGAAATGCAATCAGAGTGGAAATTGTTATTCATTCTTCTTGGCAAGTGACTGACTTCTGAATGAATTCTGGGTGCTTATTTGTTTGATCCATTCCATTTAAAAATGTTTGAGTTATAATGTTGTTAATTCACATTCTGATACTGAGATATCATGAAAACAATCTTACTTTTGTGCCATCTCTTACTAGAGAGACAAGGTGGTGAGGTAATATTTTTTATTGGACCAACTTATGTTGCTGAAAGAGACAAGCTTTCGAGCTTGCACAGAGCTCTTCTTCAGGTCTGGGAAAGGTACTAAGAGTGTCAGAGTTAAATACAAGGTAGAACCGGTAAGAAGTTAACAGATGTTGCAAGAGAACTTTCAAGGTGAAGTGGACAGTTAGCAACTCTGTGGTGCTAGGACAAAGGAGAGTTAGTGAGTTACAGATGGTTATAATGAGCCATAAATCCAGTCTTTGCTGAGTCCATTGTCTTTTGAAGATGAGGGCAAAGACTAAGAGGTCAGATATGGAGTGATTGTTTTGTGAAAAGTGTTTGCCCATGGATGATAGGGTGTTTTTGTCTTTTATTATTTTTCTGTGTGAGTTCATCTGAAAGCATAGTGATTGTCTGATTTCACCCACATAGTGGTTATTGGGCGCATTTAGTGTACTGGATGAGGTAACTCACTTGTTCTGGTAGGCAAGACCCATGGATCTTGAAAGGTGTGTTGTGGGTGGGTTTGCATCTGTTGTTATGGCAGAGCCTAGTACTGCTGGAGTTGGTATGTCCTGGTCTGTGGGGAGCTTGCTTCCAATGATGAGCTTGGTGACACTGGGGGTTGTATCAAGGCCAGAAGAGAGGTTTTGGGAAAGATGTCTTTCAGGATGTGGTCCCCATAGAGTATGGGTTGCAATTGTTTAATGATAGTGTCAGGCTATATAGAGTGGCTTATGATGGTGAGTGCCAGCGTCAGGGCAGACTCTCAAAAAACGACATGAATCACAAACTGGTTGTGTGTTCTATATCTGGATTGCAACCAAGTAACAAGTGTGAACTCCTCAAGCACTATAATAGCCTTAACATGGAGTCACAGACAGTCCCCTTGGGCCCTCTGCCACATCTTGCCACCCATGCAAGCTTGCCTTTGTGATACCTCTCACACCACAAATCACAACAATATTCAGGTTACTCCTAGTCCCGAAGGACCAGTCACTTACCCAGGTCAGCTGTACCTCATATCTCAAACACAATGCTTGTAGCTAATCCTATAATACCAACTAAAGATTTAATAACTAAGAAAAAGAAATAAAGGCATTTTATGTACAGGGTTAAAGAAGGTAAACACACACAGACAAGTGAGATACAGTGTTAGGTTCTAAAAGGTAATAGTAGCTGCTATAATACACAAGTTCTATACGTCCTTTACGGCTAAACCAAGCCAAGCAGCTTGGAGATCCCTTGCTTATGCCTAGAAATATTGCCCTCGCCAAATTCTAAGTAGCATAGTGATGATAATTCCTCCTTGATAGGGATTTTTATGCTCTTCCCCCAACGTTCAAGCTGTGATGTGAAGGTTTGTGCACTACCCTCTTCATGGATGTGGGGGGAGCAATCACCAAAGTCTTTTGTGCATGCATGGCTTGTCTGGTGTCTATAGACCTTCTTTTATTGGGGAAAAGATGACACCTCTTGTGGCAAATTAGAATTTCGCACTTGGTAATGCTTCTCCAGTGACTGTGGGGCTTTGCAGTTTTAGCAAACACTTTTATAGTTACAGAGCAAACACTTAAATATTACCTTATAACATGGGATACAGACATTATAAGTAAGATTAATACAAGCAGCATCCTACAAGCATTTCATCAAGTCTAAAAACTAAACACATTCTTATAACTCTAATATCTATTTTAACAATACTAATACACAGGTAAGCAAGATTGGTTTCCAGCTATGCATTTGTCAATGTTCAGTGAGGCCAAACGGCCTTGACATGCATCACAGACACCCAATATGGGTTCCAATATGGGGTGGTAGGTTACAGTGAGGGGTGTGCAGTCAGAGTTTTTTTTTTTCTGTATTGAAGCTTGTTCTCTAGGGTATTTGAGTGGTCTGTTCCATGATGTGATCTGCTTCTCTGGTGGAGTGTCCTTGTTTAATGAAGGTGGTTTTCAGTGTGTTATGGTGTGTATCCTGGACTTTCTCCTTGGAGCATATTCTGTGGTATCTGAGTGCCTGGCTATAGATAACAGATTTCTTGATGTGTTTGAGTGGTTACTGGATCTGTGAAGGTAGATGTGGTGATCCATGAGTTTCTGGTATATGATTGTCTGTCGGGTTCCAATGTTGAACCTGATCGTGGTGTCCAGGAAGTGGATGCTGGTGTGGGAGTGTTCTAGAAAGAGTATGATAGATTGGTGGTGATGGTTGAAGTTGTGGTGGAAATCTATGAGGCAGTTTAGGTTGTTTGTCCAGAGGATGAAAATATCACTGATGTACCTCAGGTATATCATTGTTTGGTGGTGCATTTGTCCAGAAATTCTTCAAGAAATCAGTGATCTATAAAGATTTGTGACACTGGCAAATCAGGTGCCAGCTTATGCCAAGGTTCCCTTGTCTGACTTGAATACTGACAAACACATAACTGGAATCAGTCTGGCTCACTTGTGCATTAGTATTGTTAAAATAGGTATTAGAATGATAAAATGTGTTTAGTTTTTTGACTTTATTAAATTCTTGTAAGTTGCTGCATGTATGAATCTCACTTATAACATCTGTATCCCATATTGTTAGATAATATTTAAGAGTTTGATTATAAGCCTCTGTGACTGAATAAATCACCAGATAGGAAAGACACATTCATTATTCTGATCTCCAGCCAAAGATGTTATGTTCTGCCCCACAAGAAAGGCCTGTGACACCAAATAACCTATTTTGGAGTAGCAAAGAGAGCAAAAGATTTTGTTGATTGGTCTCCTCCCTTCCTCTCCCTCCCCCTCATGTGCAAGAGAATTCCTCTAATCAGCTGAGTTTGCAATTCAAAGCAGAAGGGGGGAAGGAATAAAAATCCCTAACATGGAGGAACTCTTTCTCTATACTGCTTGGACTGTCATGAGTAAGGATTTCTAGGCATAAGTAAGAGATCCCCAGTGTTTAGCCTGGGTTAGCTCTAAAGGACATATTAAGCTTGCTTATGATAAAAGCTTCTATTGCCTTTTGAAACTTAAGACTGGAACTCATTTGTGTGTAAATGTGTTTACCTGCTTTAACCTTGTAAATAAATCTCTTATTTCCTTTTCCTATATAATAAATCTTGAGATAGTTTATTATAAAATTGGGTACTCTCATTGTCTTTGATGTGAGATCTAAAGTTCAATTGACTTGGAGTAAATGAGTGGTCCTTTGGGACTGGGAGTAATCTGAATATAGCTGTGATCTTTGGTGTAAGGTAAAGGTAAACTCACCTGAGTGGAAAGACAGATTGGAGTATTTAAGGGGACTGTCTGTGACTCCATGTTAAGGCTCTATATAGTGCATGAGGATTTTACATTTGATAATTGGTTGATGAAATCTAAGTATAGAACTGACGTTCAGTTTGGAGTTTTGTGCCCTGTTTCCTAATAGTTTGCCCTGATGTTCGTACCCATGGTCTTGAGCCACTGCAGGACAGCTTGACAGATGTATTTACAGTAAGTGTAAAATCTCGTGTCTTATGTGCTTCCTTTCTACTACAAAAGGAAAGCTGTCTGTATCTGCTATTTTCCTCCAACTTCACAAACAAAATGTGATGAGGTAGCTATAACTGATGCGCTGTGTGTGTCTTCTCTGGTAACCTTAAATATTGCATCTACTTGATCTATAATGTTCTATTGTCACCTGGTATTTGCATTTCAAAGAAATCTGTCAGTATCTGAAATGTTTAGTAATCACCCAGGGCAGAGTCAGATTTGTCCAGAGCGAAGGCACAGTCTGAGCCTACTTTTGGAAACCGTTAATTCACACTGGGCATGCTCAGGGGCAAGTTAATGCATTCATTAGCTCTGGCCCTCCCATACCAATAGTCGCTGCCATACTAGCACAGTAACTCCACAAAGGCTCTTCAGGGAAAACAACTGCAAACATTTTGGCATGTCAAAAATAGGTTTTAGACACACTTTAATCAGAATGTCGTGCATGCTAATTAGCTGAATTTTGACTGAGCAGGACAGCATAGACTCCCCTTTAAAGACTCAGTCTGGTGAGGTACTGAGTCCCCTGGACTCTGCCTGACTTCATATGGAGTCACAGGTTCTCAAGGGAGTGTTCAGCACCTTTCAGGATTGAGCCCTGCTTTGTAGCAGGGCTGTTGCCTGCAGAAGATAGTGTTGCAGGTCTCACACACACTGAGTACAGCTATCAAATGGGGCATTCTGCTAACGGGTTAAATCTAATTTCAATGTCTGGATATCCGTTGGCAGATAACTAGTTGGATAATAACTGTCCTCTGTGTGTGGAGGAGGCACCAAAAGATTAAAATTCCTTTTCACTCACTTTTACTGATTTTTGCAGTCTCTGGCCTATAAGCTCTAGAATCAGCTGTCCTTAGAGTTTTTCTTTTGGCTGCTATTGGAGTGTCTGGCATAAGCTCCCTCTGACTTGGGAACACAGAGTTTAACTGTCCTAATTCAGCATGACTGACACAGTATTGTCCACAAGCAAGCATCCACTGAACAGTACATTACAGAAGGAAAAGGCAAGCGTTATGTAAGGGCCAGTCTACACTTAAAACAGCGGCACAGCTTTATCAGTACAGCTGTGCCGCTGTAAGAGTGCTTGTGAAGCCGCATTATGCTGATGGGAGAGAGCTCTCCCGCCGACATAATAAAACCACCTAAATGAGTGGCGGTAGCGATGTCAGCGGGAGAGTGTCTCCCACCAACATAGTGCTGTCCACACAAGCACTTATGCTGGCAAAACTTATGTCACTCAGGGGTGTGTTTTTTCACATCCCTCAGTGACAAAAGTTTTGTCAGCCTAAGTGGTAGTGTAGAGAAGGCCTAACTGATGCACAAATGGTCCGATTATATTATTAATATTCTTCATTGTTGTGGGCCAAGAAATGTTTAGGTCTGTGAAGTGTTTAGGTAATGTGAAGCATAGAACCAATTATTAGAGCAGGTCTGGGTTTTAAAAGCCACCACCCTAATTTATTTAAGTGTACATCCATAATGGTATTTTGTGAAGCATAGGCAGTTTTCTTAGAGCTGTGGAAAACCTTGGATGATAGGTGCCTTACAAATACAAAACAGTTACTGAACTAAATGTTCCTCTTGTCTTCCTGTACATCAGCATGTTGGCCTTTTATCAGTGTCATGGATTTTCCGCCTTACTTTATTTTGGTTTGTAAAAATGTGCCTGTGCATAGAACTGCTGTAAAGTAACCTATCTACCTCCAGGATCGTTATACTGCACAGTAAACTGCTTGCCACAGTAAAAACCTGCAGACAGATGTTTCCTAATGAACAGTGAGTGTTGTTGCCAGTTCCATGTGAACCGCATAAATAAGAACTTTTCAAAACAATACCCATTTTGTGGATGGCTTCCCCAAAGAGGCAAGTGTCTCCAGCAAAAGGAGAGAGCTTCCTGACAGAATGTGGGGATGTGACAGCTGTTTGAGCAAATGTTCCCATTACTTAAATGTGTCTTCATGCACCCACAAGAGGTTTTTTGTTTGTTTGTTTTTTTAAAGACCACCCAAATACACTGGGATTTCAAAAGGCAAAAGAGGAAAAGGAAGTGTTCAGGGAAGGATCCTTCATACACTGTAGCTGAGAGATCCTTCCTGTGGTAATTCAGAAAACTGTTGCAAAAGTAAAAATGTCTCTTATACTGTATTTCTGTACTTACGGATCTGGAAACTGAGTGAGAAGATAGTTGGCTTGGGGTGAAGCACACTTCCCAAGTGGAAAAATTGACTCTGTAGCTCTGTAGATCTTTGGTAGAGGGAGCCTGATTTTCAGAGGTACTGTGCACACCCATGTTCCACTGACTTCAAATGGTGACGTGGATGCCCAGCAGCGGTTCAGTAAAGCAGACCCTAACATTTTTTTTAAAGCAACACCATCAATTTAAACAGCATATGTTTCATTTCTTTAGGGTGTCACTACTAGTATAGGTGTATTATTACTATAGAACAAATTCCAAAAATCCAATTTAGTTGTCACAATCTGTGCTTTTTGTTTATTTTATATATTTATCTTCGTTTGGCCACAGAAAATCAGTGAAGTTGGCTTGTTGTATACAATCATTCCCCCATCAGCATTTTGCTGCTATTCATTCATTTCACCTTGGGAGAAGGGTGGGAATGGGTCCTGTGACCTGATGCAGATGGATGCTGTGACGTGCTGCAAATGCCTGTAAAATGTTGCTTTAAGGCATTCCTTTAAATATACGAAAATAACATCTATCGGTTTGGCATGGAAACGCTTCACTCAGAACAAAAGAGGTTCTGGAATTTGAGTTTTTCACAAGAAGTAAAAGTGTTGAATTTCTTTGCCTTCTTTATTGTGAGAAATTGGTTATGAGGAGAAAAAATCTATTGTGCTTCCGTGTGTGTGTGTGTGTGAGAGAGAGAGAGAGAGAGGCCTTGGGTAAGTAACTCAGGGAATGGCTCATGCCAGCTGACTGGGACTCAGGCTAAGGGGCTGTTTAATTGTGGTTTGGGCTCAGCATGCAGTTCAGGCTCTAGGACCCTGTGAGGTGGGAGTGTCCCAGAGCTCAGGCTGCAGCCCAAGTCCGAAAGTCTACACTGCAGTTAAGCAGCCCCTTAGCCCGAGCTCTGCAAACCCAAGTTAGCTGGCATTGGCCAGCCATGGGTGTCTAACTGCAGTGTAGACCTATGCATTGCCTCTCAGTGTCTCTGTTCCCCATCTGTAAACAGGGAGACTAATACTTCCCTACCTTACAGGGGTGTTATGAGGAAAACTACATTAAAGATTGTGAAGTACTTTGAGATCTACTGATGAAAAGCGCTATATAAGAAAAAGCATTATTATTATTATTATTGCTATTATACACACTGTCTTCACACACTGTCTAGTAATGTAAAACATAGAAGCGATACTACAGAGCTGGTTGGAACAGTTTTAGTTAAATGAAAATATGCCGTTTTGTCAAAGCCAAAATTTTCATGGAGATGTCTCGATTTTGAAAAAGTTTTCATTTGGAAGTTTTTCTGATGTCCAGGGCTCTCTGGTAACTTCTGATATGGGTGTTGGGGGGAGTGTGTGGTGTGTGTTGAATCGAAATCCTAAGTTTTTGGATGTGAAAACACCATTTTGACATAACTCCCTTTTGTGACACATTCAAAAGGTTCTGGTTTTGTTCCACTTCAGAATGAAAACAGATTTTAAAACCTCACAAAACAGGATTATCATCCTCCAGCCAGCTCTACTAGTGATGTACACTCATTCCACTTTCTCTACCCAGAAAGATGCAGCCTGACACTAGAAATTTGTCTGTAATCATTGAATTCTGAATTTCTTGCCTTTTACTGTGTCTCTCAACTCAACACAAAAGACACAATGAGTCAGATGCTAATCTCACACCAATAACAGATTAAATTCCATAACTTCAAAGACATTATTCCTGATTTACACTGGTGTAACTGAAATCAGAACCCAGCCCATAGTCACATTCATTTTATGATGGGACATATACCCTTTACCACTGTCAAATCCTTATTACTACACAGCTATGTGTAGTTAGAATAGGATCTATTTCAAATGGTCTTTTTTTTGCATCCATTGCTATTTTGGGTTTGTTTCCCTCTGACATACATTCCTGCTAATAATTAGAGGTGCTCAGCTTGAGTAAAATTAAGGCTGATAGCTAAGGATTTTAGTTATCGATTTATGTTTTTTTCAATGTTCATTTTCATATAAGAAATACAAATGTAGGGCTTGATTCTCTTCTCTGGTGAGTGTAAATCAGGAAGGACAGTGTGTAGGATGAAGTAAGGGCAAGTTTTCATTTTCAAAGTCCAAGGATTTTTCACACTTGAATGGCAATAGAGTTATGTGATATAGATATAGGGATGGATTTTGCCCCAGTGGAACTCAAGTGGTAGGTGTCAAGTGGTAGGTAGCTCTGGGAAGTCTGCCTGGTGGTGGACAAAGCAGTGCATGCCATCCACATGCTTCATCCCACACAAGGGGCCAACAGCACAGACCACAAATGCTATAGTGACTACTGTGATAGAGAAACCTAGAGAGATAATAAGAATAACCTTGATTTGTGGTGTTCCAGAGGGTAGCCGTGTTAGTCTGTTTTCAGCAAAACAACGAGAGTTCTAACAAGACTAACAAATTTATTTCGTGGGCAGAAACCCACTTCGTCAGATGCAGATTCATCTTGATTTGTGCGGGGAAAGTCAGCTGGCCAGGCTTTTGTGGACCATCAGATAGGATTTAAAACTGCTCTCCTCCAATGTACATCTGCTCTGACACAGCTGTCCCTGTAGGTACAATTAGGTACAGTGTGCATCCCCTGTATCTGCAGTGGGTGAATCTGTTCCACAAGTGAAAAAGGGATTGGGTAAGGAGGGGCCTAGACTTTTAAATGTCCATCAGAAATTCTCAGGTTAGCTGACAGGACCAACATACCTATCTTAATGTCAGAGGGCCCAATTGTACAAGGTGCTGAATCCTCTCAGCTGCGATGGACTTCATCTAGCAACTCCTGGGAGGGGCTCAACCCCTTACAGGATTAGGCCAGGGATTTCAAAGTTTCCTTTCCCTGTCTGACCTGAAGTGGCCAGTACAATCGGCTGAGAGATCTCACAGTCAGTCCCCAAGTTTGAACTTCTGGGGGTGGTGGTGGGAGGGTCTCAGGGGAAAGTCCTTGAATCAATCATTTGTTTTCTTTCACAGTGCATCAGAAGTCATATCTCTTGACTCTCAGAATACTTCTATAATTTAACATTCCCTGGTTTGGGCAGGTAGCCAGGAGGAAGGGAATTTATTTTATCAGTGGGTGGGACTGGCAGATAGTGGGATTGGTTTGGCTATTTCCCAGTAGTTGGCAACATCCATTTGTTGATTTTTCTCTAACTGTGCCCTTGCATGGTATTATGATATAACGGGAGCAATAGGGTTTTTACAAATACTGCTCAGTAATAACTGAAGATATTGGTTTCCTAGAAAAAGCTCCCTTATTGTGGAGTGGTTGTTAAACTCTCAGACTTACAGATCAAACCAATCTTGTGCATTAATTTCATATATCCCACTAGCCTGAAATTTATGCAGTTGAAAGCGTTCCTGTTAAGAAAAGCATTTATTCATGTGCAGTGAAGTCAGTGGGACTTACGCACATGCTTAACTTGTCTCCTGAATCAGGATCTCTGTGAGCTGTATTGCTCAGTCTTTTTCAGCCAAAGCCTTCACATTTTAGTTTTCTCCATGGGGGAAACAAATGTGGTGGGCTAGGGGGACCCTTTCCTTATGTAATTAAACTCTTGCATATAGAGTTATGGTAGCTCCCAAGTAAGTTGTAGTTGCATATTGGAAATGCAGAAATCTGTTGTTGGTCACAGTGGAAAGAAAAACTGACCTATTTCCAGTGCGTTGACTGAAATAAATTCCACTTCCAAAAATATACTCACCAGCGAATGAAAAGCTTGCTGTTCTTTCAAAGCTGTGCATTGCTAGTCATGCTGCTTGATTTAACAGCAAAAGCACTGTACTGTATATCAAAGAATGAATGAATTATATGGTACAACCTGTGAAAGAAGGTATTAGGCGGCATGAATACAGATGGTAGAATCAGACCCTAACATTGGTAATATTAAGATTGGAGTGGCATATATCATCAGATGTTTACTGTAAGTTCTGTGGTATGGTGTGTTGGTCACCGATGTTTATCAGTGTAGGCTGGGTGCGTGTGTCCCTGTGTAGATGCTGTCCCAGCTCTGCGCAGGTAACCAAGATGGCTCTCATGATCGAATGGATCGACACGACCATGGATTAGCTGAGCAACGAAGGCACCCAGGCCAGGTTTATTGCGTGCGGCACAATAAGAAGTGACCTACAGAGTATCTCTGGGTCAGTTTCATATAGGCGGCGTTACAATGGCCACGGCCCAATGGCGGGACTTTCTGTTATCCCCTAGACCGGACAATATTATTCCCTCTGACACCCTCTTTTATACATAGTTTCATACAATTTCGTTCTGCCCCCTTTGATGTAGGTAGTTGCCACCCTCTTCCATTAATTGGCTGATTTGGGCAAAACAACTCCATGTATCACCTTTTGTCATTTCTATCCATCAAAGTGTCATTTTAGGGAGTTGGTTATCTCTTTGGCATCAGGATGTCTTGGTGCCTTCTGCACCTGCTACATATTTTAGTAATATTTTGGCAATCTTGCAGTATCAGCACTTTCCTGTGCCAATTTCAGTTAACTTGAGTGACCCCTTATACTCCTGTTCACTCGGCTTTTTCCATTTAGGCCTTAGCTTGTTTTACAGGGCTTAAGCTCTCACTTCTTACTAAAAGTTCTATTTTAGCATAAGGTGTATTTGAAATTATTCCAATGCTTGCATACTTACGACTCTCTAGTATGTAAATGTATGTATAAAGTAATTTTTAAGATCCCTCATTGTCCAAAATCTGTGGCATTGATATTGGCGATTTCCCAGGAGGTAGAGAGCTGCACCTAGCTTGCATAAAAATTCCATCTATGTTTTTATCAGGAATAAATACCCACTGCCATAATGTGTGCTCGTACTTGCATGTTTCTTGTTAGATTAATAAAAATTGCCTGTTGGTTGAGTTTATTATTAATAAAAATCTGCAATTGTTTAGCTTTGTCCTAATCCTGAAATTGCAGGGAAAGAGTTGCTATGGACTGCATTTTAGGATACCATGGGCTGCGTTTGGCCCTCAATCTATACTTTTGGGTGCCTCTTCTCCAAATTTTTATGGCACATGCTTTCATCATTCTTTATAGAATCTTCTAATTCCCAAAAACCCTTCAGTAAATTGTGTGACCAAAAAAGTCATGTGGAATAGAGGAAGATACGGTTGAACACCTTGGGCGAAATCCTGACTCCACTGAAGTCTATGGGAATTTTACTATGGACTTCAGTGGGACCAGGATTTCACCCACAGGTTTAAAAAATGGGTAAATGCCTTATCAGGTGAATCATTCTCTTTGTAGCCCCAAAAAATGTCTGACTGTAGTTGTTGAGTAAGACTGTACAAACTGTTGGCAATGACTGCCAGTACTGACTCTTCCTTGTCTACCATAGACTTTTTTCTTCTGTTTCAGGGTACCCGGGACACCCATTGAAATCTTTCTGCAGTGGATCCCTTTCTCAACTCACTGCATATAAAGAAACTGACATGTGGGGCCCTACAATACCACTACCACTACTAAAAATTTAGCTGAATCATGGCTATGTAAGTACACACTGGATCATTCTCCTGTGTGTGAAATAGCACTGAGAAAAAAAAAAGAGTTTCCATCTCAGGGGAAATTCAGACATTTCAACATTTGTTTTAATCTGTAGTCAGGAAGGAAAATAGAAGTATCAACATTTTTAATGGAATGACAAGTTCCAAAACAATTTGAATCTGAAATTAATTAAACATTTCATTTCATTTCATTTCCTACCCAAATAAAACATTTTGATATTCCATAATCTAAGTATTTCATTTCAGTTTGTTGAAGTGATGCAAAATGCTTCGTTTTGAGTCATTTCAACATTAAACTGCATTTCCTTATGGTGGCCATATTGCCTCATGAGAGTTGTGGTTTGGAAGCTTGATAACTTTATCCTTCCCATGGTTCAGGATCCCTGGCCAGATTACATCTCCCATCATGCATTTTACAATTATGTGACTCCCATGATGCACCATGCTGGTCAGTTAGAACAAAGACGGCATTGCTTCACAGGAGAAATGGTCCTTACAGGGAGGCCAGCCCATAGGACAGAATGGGGGCCTGAACTCCAACTCCAACTCCCAATGCACCACAGCAGGGAAAAGCAGTTAATGCTGACCTGACCTGAAATGAAACACTTTAGGTGGCAGTTCAACAATCTGAAGTATTCGGAGGCAGGTCAAGCCCACCTGAAACAGAATACTTCCTTTTGGTTTTCCCCACAAAAAACTGCCACGTTTTAGGAAAATTTTGATTTTGCAGAAACTGCATTTTCCATTGAAAAATCAATCTGAAAAAATGTTCCCAACCAACTCTAATCTTAAACTCTGTATATCCAAATGCCTCATTTGACCTCTAGTCTAAGCAGTATAGGCTTGTATTCAGCAGTGGCTACATAATCAGCCACTTCAGATAAACAGGGGTGAACTATACTCTCCTTTTTCTCTCCTCAGTTTTCTGTGGTATCCCTTTTTCTTCTTCTCTGCTTCCACCAAAAAAAGGTGGCACTGAATGGTGGCTAGACAACATATCATTTAACCTCACCCCACCTAATTATTTTCAGGTAATTATGTTCCAACACCCAACCAATTTTCATGTAATTTGGAGGACAGGTAATATCTCATTGTGGGTAATTTCTTTTCCACCCTTGAGTTCAGGCAGGTGCTGGTTTGTTTGGTTGTTTGTTTTATCCTAGTTTTTGTTATCACTCATTGCAAGTCATTACTTTCGTTTTCCTAAGTGCTTTGCTCTATTAACTAAATTCAAAACCAGCCCTTCTAAATAGCAGTTGACTCCCATATTTGCGTCAATTGGTTTATTTTCAACTTACATAAAACAGCCTTGTTTGGCTCCCCACACTCTCCAAGCTCAAAAATATAAGATCCCTGACCTGAGTAAGAGCTACAGACCTTTCTTTCCCACAAAAAGGAATACAGATCATCTCATGGCAACAGCTGTCAGGTAAAGCCCTGGCCTAAACCTCATTAGGGATGCATGTACTCTGTGGTGATCTCAAGGAGAATTCTTGCAGCACAGCACAAAAGCTCAGCTATGGCAAATCACTCTGGGGAGATCCAGCTGTTTCAGAAGAATGCTAAATATGTCTGGGGGAATAGTCCCACTCGCATGCAAAGCCTCAACTTGCACAAGGGAAAAATAAAAAAGATTCAAATGTAGGAAAGTGATGTGCTGAAATCTTTCCTCAAGTCTCCTTTCCATACCTCTCTCCAATAGAGACCCAGTGTGGACTGTCTTCTGAATGGAGGGAGACTATATTAATTTATATAACTATCTTCCAACATCCCATAGCAACAACATGCAACTCATTGTGCTCCTAATTTCTCCTAAGTATCCAAGGAATTTTATAGTGCTGGAGGGAAAGCAGGGTGTGTTGATATGTGTTATAAAGCATGTCAAAGAAATTTAAGCTTACTGGATAGAAATGTAAGGCTCAAAAATCAAATCGCATGACACAAAGCATCTGAATCGATAGCTAAGTGAATTGGTGTTTTGTGCTTGTTATAGCCAAAGCCCCTTTAGAAAAATACAAAAGTTAATATTAGTTCTTTTAAAATGCTGGGGGGAGGCATCAAGTTAAAATGCTGTGGGGGGTTTTATTGTAACTAATGAAAAAAATAAAGACTGGAGACGGGGTGGCTGAGAATTGAGAACGGGATAAGAAGCCTTTCACCCCAGTGCCAGCAGTTTGAATCTGGCCCAGATCAATAGTGACTCATAAAGCATTAGCATTTCACATCTTTTCAGTGGTCTGTGTGAAATGAGTTGGAGATGTCAGTTCCATCCCTAATGGACAAATATCCACTGTAAAATTAAAATAAAATCTCCATCATATTTGGCTCTGATAACATCCTAGTTGGCACTCTGGTGGAAATTCCATTAAAATGCAGTCATTGCTCTGTATTGGTTTCTGATGTGTTCTGTCAGTTTCAACTGAGCTCTGACCAACTGACCAATAGACCAACTGTGACCAACTCTGAACTGACCAACAGAAACACTGCTGGTTCCAAAATCCAGGTACCAACCGGAACCGGTTGACAATTTTCAATTAATATTTCCACAAAAGCATTCTCAGCAGAGAAGCCAACTGCAGAATGTGGGCATAGAGTCTTAAAATGTATCCCTAGAGGTGGTTTTGGCTGGGAGCAAGAATGACACGCCTGATACCCGTGGGGGAGTCTGTTCTTATGCTATTTCCACCTTTGTTTTAAACCAGTTGGGATTTCCATGCCATGAAATTTGGGACAAAGCTCGAATTAATGTGTGCTTAACTGTGCCTAAATTCACTTCCTAGATGTCTGAGTCTTGGCCATCACTTGTGATGCTTAACACGTGGGAAGTGAACCTGTAAGAGTAAACTGGTTTATGGAACACAATCAACTCCACTCCACAGCTAGGCACTTGTGTGGCTAAGCAGAGTCAGCAAGTCATTCATGGCTTTGAGTGGTTATTTTTGCCATTTGAAACAAAGTATCTAAACGCAAGTATTTCTTCCTTTCCAGAAACAAAAGTCACATGGACATGATTTGACTTGACAGTAGAAACAGTGCTGACCTGACCTGTGGCATCAGGGTCTAATGAACTAATGCTTTAATCCACTAAACTACCATGTCAGCTCAGCTCTCCCTTTCTATCCATTGTTATGGGGAGAACAATTCTCTGAATTTCTTATGCCAGGCTGAAGTAGGTACCTTTTGTGTAAATGCTGTGGGCCTCAAGATAAATCACTACATATTTTTACTGTCCATCTTCTTTGGATCAGTTTATTCATGGATCTTTTTATTCTTCCTCCTTTTCTGTGTGCATACATGTTGTAATGTGTGTTTGTGCTTGTGTGTGTTGAGTGGCATGTTCTGTACTCTGTAGCTGTGTGTGCAGTGGGAAGGATAAAGGTCTCTGGTGGGTGAGTACAGTATCTGTATTTTTAAGTGGGGACTTTGATATGCACACACAGTTTTCTAATGACCTTATAGAAAAGCAGCCACTTGGATCCATGTGTTGACTGAGCTCGTGCTATCCTTTTTTATAGACTTCTGAAACTAATTGGAAATGAATTAGTTGTGCTTTTCCCTCCCGCACCCCCGCTGGCTTCCAAATCTGGGGTTAGAGTATAAGCATCCTTGGCTCAATGATGTTCATTATTTTAACTAATTTCTAAATCTTTTGTTTCCTTGAAATCTTGTTTCCAAAGGTTTTAAAAATCTGGAACGAATCTGCTGACTGAATATTTTTTTAATTATTTGAGTCAGGAAGGAATCTTTGTTGATGAAAGACAGTGGGAAACTGATCCCTTCAGCTAAGTACGTACTAAGATAACAGTTTCCTATGACATGTAAAACCTTTCTTTGTCTTTATAAAATGACCTTGCTCTCTTTAATAGGCAGTCCCTAGGAGAGCACAAAGAAATGGTCGAAAGAATGTATATTTTATTAATGACTACAGCTCAGTGATTTAGGGCCAGAGCAGCAGATATCTGCCTGAATTCACTCCAGATGCTGGTTTTGTTATCCTGATTTCTGGCAGATGTTTTAAAATACATTATAGGCAAAGACAGCAAATAATTTTTGTAAATGTAATCCCCTGGCATAAACATACCACTCCAGTTCAAAAGCCTATTGTAGAGGAAGTGAAGAACGTTGGAGATCCTGTATCTCTGGATAATTTTACAGCAAGTAAATCCACTTAAGTTCCATGGGTTTTTTAATGAACTGTTACATTATATACATCATTGTTAAAACTGTCTTTTAATGAAAAATAGAGCAGCAGTAATTGATTTAGAGTGTTGGATTCAAGACGGCAAGCCTCTGTACATTTTGTTAAAAATGTGAAACAGTATCTGCTCTGATTTACTCTACAACTTCTAAAAAATTGGGTTATACCTGCAGAGTACACTATGGATTGGAGTCTGCCTTCCTGGGCATGACAACGGCCAGCACCTGTGTGGTTTCATACCTATCACTCAATCTGTTGATGTGAGGGATGAGTTCTTTGGCTCATGATCTAATGTTTTGAAAAGCCAGTTTTGTGTTTGCAGCAAGAAGGCCCAGAGGTTGAAGTTCTTTGTTTACCAACCGAACAGATTCCGAAGTCAGCTGCAGTGCAAGCATCCCCATTTTACCAGACTGTCTTGGTGGGTTGAGTCTCCACATTCAGGCCTGCACTCAGTCTTAGGCACTTTGTCATGTGTGTAATTACTTGAAGTGTCAGGACCTCAGCTGTGGTTGAGTGGGTTGAACATAGGAGTTGGAGTCAGGAGACCTCAGCTTTGTTCCTTACTCTGCTTCTGTCTGACTGTGGCCAAGTCAGTTAATGTTTATGACCACACCTAGCTCACTGAGGTTTAATTAATTGTTTGTAAAGCTCTTTAAGAGCTTTGGATGATAGATGCTATGTCATGACATGATACAGCCAAAAGGAAAAGGCCCATGTGCTTTACTTGATAATATGTTTCTGTATCTTATATTGTCTGGAATACATTGTCTGCTTTATAAATTGTTTTTTATGACATCATTAGTTTTGCAGTTATGTGGAAGTTCTGATTTCAGTTCTGATTTCCTTGCATTCTAACTGAAAATAATTAGAAATGTATCATAACTTTTCCAGTGAAAGCTAGAACAAACATTTTCATGATGTAAACTCCACCTATTTTCAACATTATAGCAATGCAGTTGCATTAGCCATTTGTATTATATAATGAGTGTGATGCATAGTATTCTCTCAACTTGATGTCTAGAGTTTTAGCTGTTCAGTTTGCATTAGTGTAAAAAGCTCCATGCGTTGATTTTTGAACTATAACCCTTGACCTGTATCTGCACTGCTGCAGACACATTTGAGAAAAAAATGAATACTGTACTATAACTGATAAAAATCAGTATCTTTTACGTTTTAATCTTGGAACAAACCCAGAATGAAACCTGAGGACAATCTATATCACATGGGCGCTAGAAACCCTGACTGACAAAGTGGCACATGAAACAGCATGGAATTTAGAGATGGTGCAAAGAAGTCACCAAAAAATTAAAACGGGAAAAGTTTTCACTTTCCTCACTTTTTAAAGATAGCTAAACGATTTTTCTACTTTCTACTTTTCTACTTTTTAGTGCAAATGAGGAGTGCCTGCCATGTGGACACAGAGATCCACAAATGCCCGTTTAGATGAATAAATAGCTATTATTGCACTCCTTACACCAGGGGAATGTCCATTGAGGAGGCATAGGGCAAGAGTTCCAGCTATCCAACAGCAGGCAGGCACTGCATGTAGCAGAATATCTGCCTCATTATCTTATATTACTGTACCTGCATTATATATGAGCTCTTTTTCCTGACCTTTAAGGCCCTGGACAACTCTGCCCCAGAATACATCTCCAATTTTATTTCCTACTACTATCCTTCACTCCTCCAACACATCATGCTTCACTGACCCCTTTATATGCTTCCCTTACTTTCTTCTCCATTTCTTCTCTCACACTGTTCCTTGTTTCTGGAATATCCTCTCCATCCTAGTATGGTAAGCTGCATCATTTTTCTTTCTGTTCCATCTTTAAAATACAATAGTTCTGAAAGACCTAAGATCTTTAGTGGTTGAAATCTACAGCTAATCAAAACTAAACAACACTTAACTCCTCTCTCTTCCCCCAAGAAAAAGTGACTACTGCACCACTATCCAAGTATGTGACAACTCAAGTATGTGACTACTGCACCACTATCCAACTCAACTCAAGTATGTGCTATTGCTGTCTCAGACTGTATGTTCCTCGAGGCACAGTTCATGTCTTACTCTATATTGTGTACCAGGCCAAGCACACTGTTGGCATGTAACCAATAATGAGAATGGGCATAAAAGTTGGGAATTCTTAAGATAAGATCTCTCCAAGGTACATATTTTCAAAATCAATGCTCAAGTTCAGGAACTGTGAGTCACACTGAAACAACATACAGAAGTCACATGAAAGCTTTATTAATATTTATTTAGCAATGTGTCTTTTTTTCTAAATAATCATCTAACTTCTTACAGCAAAACACAGATAAAATTTATGCTGTTACTGCCCTCTGATTGGCTCAAATGGTTAGGCCTTCTCCCCCCCCCCCACCCAAAGTATGCAAATAACCACATATCTGGATAAATAAAAATAGAACAATGCTTTTTAAGACATCTGGACATAATTCTGAACATAATGGAATTACACAAAGAATTATCTGTCCACAGAAAACTTCATAAATGCTGTCTCCTATCTGAACCTCCATAAAGAAGAGCTGCCAAATTTCAAATGCAGCCTAGTAGAAGATTTGGAGGAGCTCTTCCTGTTCTGCATGAAATAAAAAGCTAACGTGTAATGCAAGTAAAAATACAATGGTAATAGAACGGTGTTGAAACAAAAACAGAAAACTGAAGAGACTCGGAAGATTTTAATATCAAACACTGTCCATCCACGAGAAGACTAAGGGCTAGATTTCTAAAGATCTTTAGGTTCCTAGAGGGATTTTCAAAAGCATCAAGGTGCCTAACACTCAATGCTTTTGCAAAATCCCACTAGATACCTAAATACCTTTAAAAATCTGGTCCTAAGTGATTACAAATGAATGGACAATATGAATGGATGGGCAATGCAGGATCATAATTCACTGATGATGGCTAATGATGGAAGTTTTCCAAAAGGATCAGATTATTCAGATAAACTCTTAAAAGCTTGGATGTTTATCTATATCTCTTGGGTGGGATATTAAAAAACCTGGGCCTAAATTTTCTCCCATTGCTGTCAATGGCAAAACTTATATTGACTTCAGTGGGAGCAGATTTATACCAGCAGTAAGTGCTATTGAAGATCCCACCCCGTGCATCTGAAAAATGGAGCAGGATGGCAAATGCCATGATAAGGGCTCATTGGTTTGGTTTGAATCCACTTTGGCAAAGATAAGACCCAAAAGAGAACCAATGAGTTTCACAAAGTTCTTTACATTGCATATTGGTTACTGGGGTGTTAGTGAATACATAAGTGTAGGGCATATGTTAATATTGTATTATACCCAGCATGTGGGTAGCTATGTTAACCAAAGTATCTTGTGATTTCCAACAATTCTGTCCACTCTCCTCACTTATGTCAAGAGAGACATATCTCACAAGACTCTGCAAAGCTAAATGGAGCTTTTGGCATTAGCAAATATAAAGCCTGTCACAGGCAAAATACATATGTTGCACGTCCTACTACAGATACTTTCACGGGAAAGGGCAACTAGTTTAAAATGTAGCATCCAAAACAGAGACAAGGAAAGGTACAGAACAACATGTTAAGGAACTGGTACAAACTGGGTGAGTTGGATCTTAGGTGATGTATGAAGTGCAGTCTAACTCATAAGAAACTGTGCTATAGATATAAATGGCTTTGTGGGTGCATTTTGAAGCACGCCTACTGTGTAAGTTGAACATGCTGGGAGAATTGCTTTCCAAAAGATGGAGTATGTCTGTCTCCCTTTTATATTGTTCTGCTCTGTCTTAGACAATAAAATTGGCTAAATGTTGTTATTTGGGCTCTTGAACATTTTTCATAATGAAGCACAAGAGTTGTCAATCGATTTTTTTTTTTAGCAACAGGGGTTTCAGAAGAGTTAACAGGGGTTGAACACAGAAGAGCACACCACATCAGCAAGTATTGGAAGCTTCACGAACCACAATGAAACCATGACATTCAGTCTTCAGTGCTAGCAAATAATTTTGCTTTGAATTTCAACAAAGGTCTACAGGCCAAGAACAGGTTCACACAATATGCAATGGGTTTCAGGTATATGTATGAACACACGAACTCCACGTTTTGCAGTCTGATGGGAAAAGTTCACATAGCTCTAATAATTAATGCACATAGGCAGTAGCCCAATTATTAGACTCAAATACAGTAGCCATTTTGGCATGATCTTACTCCCACTGACTTCATGAGGAACAGATCTGAGTCCTTTAAATGATTTATTGAAAATACCCTGTAATAGGGTAGTCGTCCCCTTAAGCATAGTCGGGTCTAGGAGTTAGCCCCCCCTCCATCACGTAGCATGGCCCTTTAAGATTTTGAAAGGTCTGATGTATATACAAGGACCTAGGAGATATTGACAGAGAGGAAGCAGTCCTGGGAATAAGTAGTGTGTTGGAGGAAATCCTCTCACTGTTTCTTTAAGGGAGCCTGGGAAGATTCCCAAACCTGAAGGGGAAACATTATGGGCCAGGAAAGCCAGGACTAAAACCCCCACTGCTCCGGAAGAAAGGGCTGTTAACACCACTGAACTTAAAAGGGAGCTCTATTGCGGAAGATGTCGGAACTAAATATATTAGACCCCTGAAGAAGAAAGACTCTGGAGACGAGTGAGTTATTTTTGAACCCCAATGGAAGGTATTGAGGGAAGTGTGCCTGCAGGGACTAGCTTGGCCAGCAGAGGGCATTACAGGGCGGGCATGCCCTATGGCAGTGGTTCCCAACCTGTGGCCTGGGGGGCCAAAAGTGGCTCGCGGGTGCTTTCAAAGTGGCCCGTGGCTCCCCTCCTGCTGGCTGCGGAAGGGAATTGCTGCCTAAGGACCCAGGCAGAACACATTGCCATGGGGCTAAAAGATCAGCGCTCCCCTCCCCCTGGCTGTAGCAGGGAGCATGGCAAAACACTCTGCCTGGTTCACTAGGTGCTGGGGTCCCTGCTGGAGCGATAGGGAGTCCTGTCTCCTTGGCTGCAGAAGGGAGGCACTGCCTAAGGCCCCAGATGGAGCGCACAGGGTTACAGGACGCGTGCTGCTTCCCTGCTGCAGCCAGATCAGGCAGCCTCTTCACAGGACTCCTTCTGTCTGGCTGCAGTGGGAGGGAGGGGGGACTGTCAGCAGAGACTGGTGGACCTTCAGGGTTGTAAAAATGATATCTGTGACCCTCGAGCCAAAAGGGTTGGGAACCACTGCCCTATGGCATACCTCAAAAGGTGTTACTCCCTGTACAAATGGACAAATGGCCTGAAAAATTTAGTTTTAAATGGTAAAATCAATTTAAACTTTCCAAAGTGCCAGAGAGAATATACAAGCAATACACTCCTATTGTTCTTCTATAATTAAAACACGCTAAGTGGATGGTTTTTGCTTTTTTTTAAATATCTAAATACAGTTCTAACTTTTCATGGCCAAGTTCTAACCTCATAAAATGAATACTGTGGTTTTGTATTTAAAAAATCTGACAGTCCCTGCACTGTACTAACACAAGCAGGCATTGCTACTGTTATAGGGTCCCACTGACCTTGACTGCAACCCAGTAACATCAATGGATTACACCAAAGATTAATTTGCCTCACTGGTTCTTTGTGGGGCTAATCCTGCTCCCATTGAATTCAATTATAATGTTCTTGTTGACTTCAGTGAGAGCAACATCAGGTTCTATATCTTTAATTCAGACTAAGACAGAGTACAGCCTTACGAGGCTTCGATTTATTTGGCAACGGAAAACAAGCATTATTCAAATATGTATTGCTTTTCCTTTGTTTTAATATTTCCTTTCTAGTCCTTTTATTTGTATTTCATTTTTTGTGTTCATCTGTATTTTTGGCTTATGTCCATGTGTGTGTGTGTATAATGTTGTCATTGGAAGAGTTAGCTATTGTATATAAGACTTGAGAATACATTTTTTTTATTTTATTTTTTTTTCCATACAGAAAGGAGAAAATATATATAACATGTAGATACTACGGTTTTTACGTACAAAGCTTTCTCCTTCTATACGAAAATTATTAAAATATTAAAGGAAAAATGCAACCTCAGGTCTTACTGATCTGGTAACTATTCTCAAATACAGCACTAGTAACTGTTTACATAAACTATCCCAGCTGCTCACTGGTTAAAGATTTGACCTTTTTTCACACAGAAACAGCAGGGAAGCAGACATGTGGAGGAGGAGCTTGCTATTACAAACAACAGAATTGATCATTTAAAGGATCATCTGGAAAGCTTGCCTTCCGATAAACTGCTGATGAAGGCTACAAGATGTTTAACACTTAACCAGGATAGTACACCATTGTCACACAACTTGGAGGGAAATGAGCACACTTACACCAGCAATTGTTGGTTTACCTTTTAGTATTGCTTAACACTATGGGTTTAAATGTTCAGACTTGGGGTTTTTTACCTGGCTAAATGGACTGTTATACTGTATTTTGCATTAAGAAGCTAACAAAAGGTCTCTCATACCACACTGACTTATGCCTGTTTGGTATCTGTTCTTATGGATTATGTTCTCTTAAATCATCTAATATTATATTACGGAGGTTCATTCTTGCCGATTTATAGCATACAGTGAATTGAAAGTGGCTCACCTTTGGCCTTTTAACAAAAGCAATTATTTAATGACTCAGTGCGTGGAAATGTCTGATTATTTTACTTGCCTCTAAATGAGATTTTCCAGTTGAGAGCAACTCCTCAAGATTAAGGCTTGATTCAGCAAGGTATTTAAGCAGATGTGTAGCTTTAAACACAGGGGTAGTATCATTTTCTGGGGACTGCTCCTGTGCTGAAATACCTTGATGAATCAGCACCTGCTCAAACAAAATCACCACATTTTCTTATTCTACACTACAGCATGGCTGGTTGCTTTATATTTTTGAATATATGTTTGTCCAAAAGAAAGTCAGTGAGAAAAGAACCGGCGACTGTGTTGACAATTGTAAAATAAGGCTTGGTGGGGCCATTATTGTTAGCAAGTAATTATTTTAGAAGACACAAAGACTTGATGTGCCAAACCGTCTCATGCCTCGCCAAGCGAGTAATGCATTTCTAAACCTGTTTTGTTCAAATGCTATACTGGCAGCCTTAACTATGGCCTTCTTTACCACGCACACGCGATCACAATAAAAGGCAGGAAAAAAATTACATTGACCACCATAACGCTAGAAAGATATCAAAAGACAGGAAAATATTACTTTATAAAAGGATTTTCCAGTACAATAACAGTGAATGAAACAGGGACTTGTGAAGCCTTAGGGATGTTTTTATCCTTTCAGAAAATAAACAAAGGACTAACAACATTGTCTGGGTAGCTATCTGCTTTTTCAAGGCAAAACGCATTGAGATCCCTGGCCATCATTTTAATCGGAACTATTTGATCAGTGCTCTCAGTAAGAAGAGGTTTATGTTTTGACACAAACGTGCTGGCAGAATTGCCAGGAGTGAAGATGAGTTAGAGCTTGATCCAAAGCCCATTGACTTTAATAATTCGTTCATCATCATCATCATCAGTTCGCCTGACGTTAAAACCTTGGGGCATGGTTTTCAGAGTTCCTGAGCACCCACAACTCTAATTAAAGTCATGGCACCTTTTGAAATTGGGCCATTGTTTATGTGCTATTGGCATGTCTTTTGAGAACAAGCTCCGGAAAAGGAGAAATGTAGAAAAACTAAACAAAACCTACTTAGACTTCCTGTAAAATGATGTGGAAAACACTTCAGGAGCTTCAGCAGAGTTGTTGCACTTCTTAGCTATTTCTCATGTAACATCAACATTAGAAAGCAAACAGTGAATGCATGTTAAGGGGATGATTTTCAAAAGCATCCAAAGGATTTAGGAGCTCAAGTCCTACTGATATTCAATAGAATTTATGTTCCTTAATCGCTTATTGAAAATCCCACTTTAAAGTCGTCTCACTCTTGCAAATGTGTGTGTGTTGTGATATAATTAAACACTGTAGTGAATTATGTGTTCATGAAAGACAAGGTATATAATTACTGCACAAGATACACACTCCCCAATAGATCTGCCAATGTAACATCTCTTTAGAACATAAGAGCATACTGGGTCAGACCAATGGTCCATCTAGCTCAGTATCCTGTCTTCTGACAGTGGCCAATGCCAGGTGCTTCAGAGGGATTGAACAGAACAGAATCATCAAGTGATCCATCCTGTCGGCCATTTCCAGCGTCTGGCAAACAGCAATCCCTGCCCATCCTGGCTAATAGTCATTGATGGACCTATCCTTCATGAATTTATCTACTTCTTCTTTAAAAGACAAGTGTCTATCCTAAGCAGAGTCACAATTGTGCTGATTTGTTCTCATAATTTTGTGTTGTGGATAAATGTCCATCAGCTGAATTGACTGATCTCCTTGCCACTGACTGAATTAATGCAAAGACTAATACCCTTTCTGTTTTACTTTGCTCTCTACATTAGTATACACTATACTCTTACAAATAGATGGTCCCTCCAGAACGTGGTTGAGGCACATTGGCAAAGCAGTGTGGGGAAAACTTCTGGGTCTGTTCCAAAGCCCATGGTGGTTGACTTCACCACCATGTTGTACCTGTTCTGTGGATATAAAGTGGCTTTTAGTCTTGAAGGCTGTCCATACAGAAATTTTCTGAACTTGAAATTCACTTTAAAAAAAGTGACAAAATACATCACATGCACAAAAATAGCCCCCAAACTAATAAATATCTGTATTCTTCCATTAATGTGGAAGAGCCAGAAAATCATATGTTGAACCCCAACTGTGACTCGTGTCTAATGCTGACATGGCAATACTCTTCTAAGGAGATATATACTAGAGATGCCAGACGTGAAGTGTTTTAAATATTAAAACCATTCTGCCCATCCCCATCTCTAGTGGCTCTTGAAAAGAATAAATATCTGTTGTCTAGCTTGTGCTGTCATAATACATGCTACAGACATATTACATACACAAGAAGCCAAGGCCTTCAAACAGCTTTGTCTCCTTATGGCCTCAGGCATAAACAATGCACAGTTGGTGTTGATGCTGCAATTTCTGCCCATTGGATCTCTCATCATTAAGCCGTTTTTGATGTCCTATTCATGTCCTGTGATTTTTCCTTTAAGTTTTTCTTGTATGCAGTTTGGTTCTGAAGAATCCATTACGGAGGGGAAGGTCACTACTGTGGTTTTTACACAAAGGAATAGAAAAGGTCTTAGCATGAACTCGATTCCTGCACGAGTGTATAATTCTTTTCTTGTCTGTTGGACTTCTTGCCTGTTGTTCAACTTTTTAATTATATTATCATATTTGAAACAATTCCTCTAAGCTGGAAAGGAAATATAATTATCCTGCATAGGAGACAGGGAAGACTTGTAGATATATATATTTTCTGGAAGTAGTTTCCAAAGTTTTTTGCCAGATTTCTGCCCTGAAAATTACTGTCCTGAGGGGAGACAGTAAACCTATTTTTTAAGAGTAGATAGGTTTCAAGAGGGACTATTGTACTTCAGATAATTGCTTTACCCTTTCTTATATGATTTATAAGGACTCTCAAAGAAAGAGCCAACAATTGTTTGTGACTTTTATTGCCCTCAAAGCAGTCATTGATTCAATTGATAGTCTTACTCTTTGGTCCAAATCCATAAAACTGTGCAAACCAGTTCCAGTTCACAGATAGGTTATGAGACCTTTTTTCCCTTGTCTATCTGCATGGACTTCCTCGGCCACAGTTTCATTTTGAGTTTTAGATTTGACATAAGGAAAGAACTGACTCATGCAAAAGCAAGAAGAATCCGGAAAAACCGGTGAAAAACATACAATAAAATTACTGTGTTTCACTATTGCTCTTCTGTTTTGTTTAAATAAAATTATCAGAGAAATAAACGTCTTGATGATAAGTAAAAAAGACCTTCTATATAAATTGAATATATTGAAACAAACCCATGAGTTTAATTTAAAATTCCTATTTGAAGCAAAAGACAGATGTGTTATGGTACTGGTACTTTCACAGCACAAACAACATTGCTCTGAGGACAGGTGCTATGAACATCTCATGACTGGAGCAGAGTTCACCTCCAGGCTCTGCTAAAGACTTCATGTGTACCTGAACAAGTCATTTAACCTTGAAGTCCTGCGATTTACTCTCATCAGTAAAATGAGGACAATACCTTCCTATCTGTCTGCATACTTGTCTGGCCCCCCAATTGCTGTAGTCTCAGAGCACCTCACAAACATTATCATATTTAAACTTGCAGCACCCTTGTGAGCTCTCTACGTTATAGCTGGGCACTGTATAGAGAGAGATTAAGGCCCTTACTCTGGAAACACTTATGGTATGTCTACACTGCAATTAAAAACCTGCAGCTGGCCCCTGCCAGCTGACTTGGGCTTGCAGGGCTTGGGCTAAGGGGCTGTTTAACTGCAGTACAGATGTTTGGACCTGGGGGCTCTAGGACCCTGTGAGGTGGGAGAGTCTCTGAGCAAATGTCTACACCTCAGTTAAACAGCCCTTTAGCCTGAGCCTCTTAGCCCAAGTCAGCTGGCGTGTGTCAGCTGTGGGTGTCTAATTGCAGTGTAGACATACTCCTAGCCGCATGCTTCCCATTTGAATTAATGGAACTCTTCATAACTGAAGTTAAGTAGGTGTGCAAACTGTTTTAGGATCAGGATCTTAGCAACCTGCCCAGTCGTTTGGGGGATAACGGACAGAGCAAGGAACGGAGTCCCAGTTCAGTGTCTTAACCACAGGGCCCCATGTAATTACTGAGACAATTCATTAACGTTTGCAACATAGTTCAAGAGTCTCAGATGGAAGACGCTGCAGAAGTACAAAGTATTATTATAATAGCTGTGGATTTGCCTTTGGTTATAGTGTGTTTACTGACATCTAAGTAAACTGTTTGTAAACTTGTAGGAGCTTCAGCTCTTGGTTATACTGCTTTGTTTGGCTGCAGTAATCAGCTGTAATATGAGTTCCTGAGATCTGGATTACACTTAAAATGCACATGTGAGTCAATGCAGGAAAATATCAAAACATCTGCTCATATTATTTGGGGTTTTTTTTAATAGGCAGATTGAAATATTTCCTGTCTTTCCCTTATGTTAGAATCCCCCCCGCCATAAATAACATTTATATTTCCATGTAAAACCCCAATGGAAATAATTAGGAGTTTCCTCACAACTATCCTGTATTCCAAGAGACTAGAGTCTGAAAGCAAATGTATAATAGTAAGAATGACAGGTATCTGAATTAAAATGTTTGCTTGCCTAGCATGTTTATTCATTCCAAAAGAAGAGGAAGAGGAAATATATATGTTTCCTGGTGACTGGAGACTGGGGGGGAAGGAGGTGAAGAGAAGAATTCTGCAGTATTTTTGAAAGCAAGTGCTTATATAGCTTCTTTTAAAATCTATATATTAATCTATGTATTTCCAGCGCTGCCGTCATCATATCATCTAGGCACGGATACGAGAAGTCAAGAACCATCAGCACTCTCCAAGTAAGATAGTCCTCTCTTCTCTCCCATTAGTGAGACCTTATTCCTTAGCTCTTCCTCTGAGTGAAAAAAAGAAAATGTATCAGCCAGAGATGGCAGAAGGTGTTTCTGGCCATTGCTGTAATATGTGGGAGGGATTCTCATCCCTGCTTTAGCCCCTATCTGTTCCTCCAGCAGTGTAGAAGGGATAGGGGAGAATTTCCACAGTGCAGGCACTGTGATGGACAACCACAGGTATTCTGATGCAAGTCCCCCTGCAAGCCCTGGTTTTCATCAGAAAGGGGCAGGCAGTAGCACATGATACTGTTGTCATTCTGGGTTGTTTGGCATGCTATAGGCAAAGCCAGGAGATGCTTTTAAATTTGAATAGCCCCCCAGGCTACCTAAATTACTCTGGAGGCAGTTTCAGCCTCTGAAATAGCCAATAAGTAGGAGGGTGCAAAAGTGGCTTAAAGATACTCCCCTCTCTGCTCCCAGCACTGTGTCAGCTGTACTTCACCTTCTGGAGGCACAGTGCAGTATCTGACCCTCTGTGACTAAGTGGAGGACAGAACTGAGTGTGAATCTATGTTTGTGCACTACTCTGATAAATGATAGCTGGTCAGACATCCATGACAGATGGAGTAGACGGCTTCTGCTATTTTCTCACGGTGTTTCTCCCTCTCTACCAGTGTAACCTTCAATTTGCTTCTGTTAAATCTGTGCCAGCTCTTTTTCATCCCAGGGCATAATTCTTCTGGAGCTGAGGAAACTGGGTGATGAGAATGCCTGCTCTAGATATCTCTTTTCTTATGTGTGGTCCAAGGGCTAGGTCAAGGGACGGAGGTTCAAGACTCCAGGGGTGAAATCCTGGCCCCACTCAAATCAATGGCAACACTCTTACTAATTTCAGTGGGGCCAGGATTTCAGCCTAGGCTTCTATTTAAGGCTGACACCGACAGGCTGGCAAATCACCCTCTGTGCTGCAGCTTACCCAGCTGTAAAATATACTTAGTATTTACGTACCTCTGAGGGGTGCTGATAGGCTTAGTTAGTTGTAAACAGTGTTGATATCCTTGAATGAACAGTGCTAGATAAGTACAACAATATAAAAGAAAATGTTGTCTGCTCAGTGATTTGAGACTGACTTTCTAAAATAACTCAAGGTGTTAAGCACTGTAAATAGATTATAATGCAGAGCCCATTTCTGCACTTTTACTGAGGCAATGTGCCATTGGAGTTGAGGGGATTTTACCATGAGTAAGAACTGCAGGAGGAGGCCCTCTGTATTAAGTGTAGCTGTGTTTGGCAAAGTATCAGCAGCCAATGTACCTACAAATAGCAAGTCCCAGTTGGGAGATTTAGCTGTGAACCTGCTGACTGAAACCTGAATGAAAGAAAACTAGGAAGATCCAGCTATAAGACCTGATCCAGCCTGTAACAAAATCTGTAGGAAATAAGTATCATTGGAACAGTCTGATGAAAAACAATCCTTTCACTGAAGAGCTTGGTAGTTCCATCAAGAGCTTTTGGTAACCTTCATGCTAGATTGCTGTGGTTATTGACGGCACACTCATAATTACTGCCTTCTTCCTGGTAATAAATATAATTTTGTGATCAACTGTAGACCCATAGAAAATGAAACTAATTTGGCAAAAGCAAGAAAAAGTCTGGCCACAATCTCTACTTTCAAATCAACACTTATCACTTAGTACTCTTCAGAGCCTTTTACAAATATCAGCTAATTAATTTTCACATCATGCAGGTGAGCTAGGTAAGTATTATTAACCCCATTTCAGACATGGGGAAACTGAAGTGCAAATGATAAGTGACTTATACCAGGCTGTCAAGGGAATCAGTGTCAAAACTGGGGTTAGAGCTCAAGAGATCCTGATGCTTCAGTCTAATAGACCCCCTCATTTCTCTTCATTACTTTAGATATTTTGCTTATGGAAAAACTCTTTATATTAACGTTCTGATTTAACATGTATATTATGGTCTTACAGAAAGAAATTTCATGGCTTTAACTAAATTTTAGATTCAGGACCTGAAGTGAAATGACTTATTTTGGTCAAATTCATTTCATCAGTAACATACTCCTGCTTACACCCTTCCTCCCTCCACACACACACCATGAGTTGAAATCCTCAGTTGTGGCCAAGGAGTACAAATTGCATCTTGGAAGGAAAGGGCACAAAGGTGACTTTACACTCCTCAATGCTGGGCTGGCTGTCGGATGAGCCAGTTCCCAGTACAGTAGAGAACAACCCCCAAATTGCTCTAAAGAATGCCAGCTCCCAACAGCCCCAAAGGGCTGAAATGGCAGCTTGGGATCTCTGAGGCACAGAGAAAACATGGCCACACTCCGTTTTCTGAAGCCAGTGGTGCAGCACAAACCAGCCATAGTTGTGCAGGATATTCTGAACCCCTGAAAAGGAAAATTAGTCCAATGGAATATTCCATATTCAAGCTGCAGACAAAACAGATCTATTGCATGCAGTGTGGAACGTTAACACCTTCATGTTGCAGCACATATATAAACCTCTTCACCAACTGAGCACATGACAATTTCCGATATCAAGGTAGGGAGTGGGATATAAATCTGTGCAATCTTGATTTGTCCCCCTTGTGCATATGTATTATGATACAATTGTTAATTATATGATCACATGCTATTTTTTCCAGGAGACCAGTCCCAGTTCTGGAACTGATTCACTGTGAGTCACTTAATCTCTCTGTCTCAGTTTCCCAATCAGTAAAGTGAAGTTTCAAATGCTTGCCTACCTCACAGGGATGTTGTGAACATTAGTTAATTAGGGTTAAATCTTTTAATATTCTGTGAGTGGTCCCATGACTTCACTGGGATTATCTGAATGAGTAAGGCAATGCTCGAAAAGCTCTATATAAATGTTAAATCGTTGTTGTTTTGTTATTATTATTATTAGGATGAGGAGTAATGAATGACACATGTTCAGGGAAATCATTCCCTAATGGTCGTCTATGAGCTGATAACTATTGACGACAAAGGGAAGCAGCTGATTCTTTACCAACATTTCTATTTTTCTACTAATAGAAGTTTGCCAATATTTCTTGTACACTGTGAACCCCACATTAATAAATACGTAAACCCTTTAGACACATGCCGTAAAATACAATGAAGCTCTTTAAAACAAAGATTTGCTGAAGGAATAAACAGGATAAGGTCAAACAACCCCCGCATGCAAAGATACAAATTGTAATATGCTGACCTTTTAACAAATTGTCCAGTAAGAAGAATAACTTTCTTGTGCCCTGAACTGAAAACATTTATGCTTTTTTAATTTGGTGTGTGACCATGGGCTAGTCACTTAACCCTAAGGATATGCCTACCCTGCAATGAAACAGTTTTCCATGCCTCTAAACTGAGATAATAATACTTACCTGCCTTTGAAAAAGGATTTTGAGATCTAAGCCCCAATCCTTCAATTGGAGCTGTGTGGACAGAATCTTATGCCCATTTAGAGCCTCACTGATTTTGTTGGAATTCCACCTGCAGGAATCTGATTTCCATCATCAGGGATTTGCAGATTAAGGACTACATTCAGTCTCAGCCCTGAGTATAGGGCAGTCGTAGCTGTGTCATCTCAGGAACAGCACAGTGAAAGATTGTCATTTGGACACTCACACAATTCTTCCCTTGCTGTGTCTGGGGGAATACATTATTTCACCCCCTTATTTACTGCATCCTTTACATTGGACCGGTTTGCTGGCTGTGTGAAGGAGGGAATGGAGCCATGACTCTGCCCTCCTCATACTCTTCCTGCACATGTGACTCTAGGAGGGACTGGGAGTATTAGGCATTCAATGGCTGGGACTCAAGTTTCCAGACCTTTCATGGTAAGGGGACACCTAGGACTTGTGAGAATACTGGACATCACAGAAGCCTGGACTACAATAGGCATCCAAAACCTCTGTAGGCACACAGTCTACAATGGTGTCACTCCCCTGTGACTCCCTCCCACACCCAGAGCTCCAGTCCAGAAGCCATAATGTAGCTGCATGGTTAAGAGGCAGTCCTTATCCCCTCCTACTCTCCTACACAATCACCTTAGGGGTAATGTCAGTCTAGCTCTAAAAGTCTAGCTCTAAATACTAATTATTGTTATTATTAAACAAATAATGTATCTGTTGGGAGAATACAGTTAAAATTAAACCTTGTTACTGGATTGAGATTAAACATAATTTTTATATTAAACAAGGAGGACACATTTTCAAAAAATGGCCTGTAAATTTGCAAGTGTAAGCATTTGCATGTTCAAAATCCTCACATTTTCATGCACAATGGCAGAGCATACAAATTGGGTAATTAATTCTTTATAGTTACCTGATCTGCACCCACACTTACACATGCAAATACTTGCCCAGGGCAAATTTTCAAATATGCCTGCTGGGTTGATGCCCCTGACCTATAAATACTCATCCGTCATTGTTGGAAAACTTTTGTGAACGAGAACTGGAGGGAGTCAGCAACCAACTGATCTGCATGTTTGTCTGAATGAAATCCGTGGGATGCATTTTGGATGAAATTCATACCATTGGACAGCCCTTGTGCTGGCCATCAGCAGAGGATTGAACTCCATGAATATGTCAGATGTAATCAAGGAAAGAGCACTGACATGTTCTCTGACAACACAATTATGTCAGACAAAATATTGGCAATAAAGAGGTTCAGTAAAGAATGCAGCATCTGAAGTCATGCTAAGGGGTGATGATGTTTTTCAACTTGGTATTGATGGACGTGGTTTCACTGAGGAAAGCTGGTAAGAGTGAATTTTCCCTTCTCCTTTCTTACTGCAGCAAGTATTTAAAGCAGAGACATGATTAAACAAACAGCACTTCATCTAATCATTCCAGCTAATTGCATCATGACAATCACTTATCAGCGAATCTCATTTTAAGGGGAGAAGAGACTGAGATGATGCAGTTGTAGACAAAAGCTGCTCAGTTTAATACACAGTTCCTGTGTGGGTTTAAATGGAAGAAACACAGAAATTAATCCATATAAGAAACAGGAGATATGTTATGGGCTCTCTGCCTTTGCTCCAAATGAGGTCCTAGCAAGCTGAGGGTAAGGGGATACAGTATGGCACACGGATACAGAGCCAACACCATTTCATCTTGTGTAAGGACACTAAACCAGCCATTTAAAAAAGCTGTCAGATATACCAGTGAGGAATAATTAAGAATGACACAGGAATGTACCATCTTGTTAGTCTGCTGAAAAAGGACCTGATCAGTATGCCTTAAACCAGTGTGTGTGTGGGGGGAGGATATTCAAGTGGGATGGGGCCCAAAGACAAGTTGATGACAAAGGAGATGCTGCTCAGCTGATGAGTGCTCTAAAGCCAACAAAGAGAAGCATTTGCTTTTCTTCTTACAATCTGGGGGGCTCAGCATCTGTGTAGACAATATAGAAGTATTGCCACGTTAATCATTGTTAAACTGCTAAATGAGCATGGACACAAGCCCCATCTGTTTATTCAGGTTTTTGCCTAAGGTGCCTTGGTTAGGAGGGAGTTGCTTTTTGTTGTTGAAGTTTGAATGACTAGGTACTTCTGGGTATTGTGTCAATTTGTGGATTTTAACTAATTGCATTTTAGTCTTTCCAAGGTGCTTGGAGGTTAATTGATAGGCACGTTTCACAAACAACAGCAAATAAATTAACCACAATTTAACAAAAAATTGAGGAAATGGATGGTTCTGAGAGAAATAAAAAATAATTAATATTGAGAGGGTTTTGTGTGTGTGTGTATTTTTTCCCTCACCCCAAAAGTCTTAACTTCATCATGTTTCTGTTTTTCAAAACTATATGTCTAAAATACTTTATCCAGCTATATAAACCTCTCCAGATGTTGCTGCAGGGTGCAGTGTTTGTTTGTTTGTGTGTGTGTGTATCTGTTCACTTCAATGTTGCTGCAACAGGGTCTGAAAGTCCCAGTCCTGGATCACAACCCCATTGTGCTAGGTACTGTACAAACATAGAACAAAGGACAGTCCCTGTCCCAAAGACCTTACAGTGTAAGTATCTGACAAGAGACATTAGATGGATACAGTTAGAGAGATGGGGGAGCACAAGGAAACAAAGAGACATTATTGGACAGTGTGATAGACAGTGGTCCCAGCATGTCAGCTGCCTAACCATTGTGAAGACAAGGTTAGTGAGGTAATATCTTTCATTGGACCAATTTCTGTTGGTGAGCCACACAGAGCTCTTCTTCAGGTCTGGGAAACTTGGTGGGTAGCTCTCCCACCAACAGAGTTACTGCCACTCATTGGAGGTGGTTTAATTATGCCTCTCCCATCGATATAGAGCAGCTACATGGGAGACCTACAGCGGCACAGCTGCAGCAGTACAGCTGTGCCACTGTAAGATTTGGTAGTGTAGACATAGCCTCCAATTTCACTCCTGACAATGTAACTCACCACTACACCAACTTAATAACTCCACCTGCATGAGAGAGAGATATAGAGTCAATGTTGATGTAGTTAGACTGATGCAGTGTCAGTGTAAATATTGTGTTGCTTACATCAGCTGTTGCTGGCTTTAAGAGGCAATCCCACAATGCCTTACACTGACAGTTCAATTGAGGCAAGCGCTCCTGGTGAGGACGTGCACCATCGACAAAAGGAGCACACACAAATGAGATAATTACTGCGGCGGCTGTATGCTGATGTTAAATTGACTTAATTTTGTGATGTAGACATGCTCTTACTCAGTGTCACAGCTAAATAAAAGGTAGAACAGATTGTTAACCTAAGTAGTTAAAACGTATTTCAAGGGACCATTCCAGGTGAAGTGGCCCATTAACACCCCTCCAATCATAGGGAGGAAAGAAAGGGGGTGGGTGGGAAAGCAGCTGGGGAGAGGAGGTTGATAGTGAGTTACAGATTATTGTAATAATAAATCCAGCATCTTTATTCAGTTCATAGTTTTTAGTGTCTAGCAAAGTTATAAATTTAAGCTCCCAGGCTTGTCTTTTGAAAGAATTATGAAGGTTTTCTTTTAGGATGAGGATTGATAGGTCAGATATAGAGTAATTGCATCGTGAAAAGTGTTCACCCACAGGTGATCAGTCCTCATCCTCAAAGAAAAACCTGCATAATGCTTTCAAAAGACGAGCCTAGGAGCTTAAATTCATAACTTTGCTGGACACTAAAAATCATGGACTGATCAATGGACACTGGATTTATGGCCTATTACAACAATCTATAACCCACTAACAAACCCCCATCTGCTTCCCACCCCACTTCTTTTTTCCCTTTGACTGGAGTGTGTTAACAGGCCACTTCACTTTGGATGGTCCCTTGAAATATCTGTTAACTACTTATGCTAAGCAGTCTGTTCTACCTTGTATTTAGCTGTGACACTTAGGGCTAGTCTACACTTAAAACTTACAGTGGCACAGCTGTATCAGTACAGCTGTGCTGCTGGTAGAGCGCTTGTGTAGCCCTGCTTTTGTCGACGGAGAGAGCTCTCTCACTGGCATTATTAAACCACCTAAACGAGCTGCGATAGCTATGTCATCAGGAGAGCATCTCCCGCCGACATAGCGGTGTCCACACAAGCACTTATGCCGGCAAAACGTATGTTGCTCAGGGGTATGTTTTTTCACACCCCTGAGTGACAAAAGTTTTGCCAGCATAAGTGCTAGTGTAGACAAGGCCTCAGAGTTAGGGCAAGTCTAAACTACAGCTGCACCACCATAGCGCTATAATGAAGATGCTTTAAGCCGAGGCACAGTTAATCCACCTCCCGAGAGAAGGTACCTATGTCGGCGGGAGAAGCTTTCCTGCCAACATGGTGCTGTCTACATGGGAGATTAGGTCATCATAACTACCTTTCTCTGGGGTGTGGATTTTTCACACCCCTGAGCGATGTGTTTAGACTGATATAGGTCTGTAGTGTAGACCAGACCTATGTTTCCCAGTCCTGAAGAAGAGCTCTGTGTAAGCTCAAAAACATGTCTCTCACCAACTGAAGTTGGTCCAATCAAAGATATGACCTCACCCATCTTGTCTCTCTCATATCCTGTGACTAACAAGGCTACATCACCACTGCACACACCCATTGTGTAGTTGAACCATGTTTCACGCACACGTGCTCATCCATCCCATTAGAGTTCGCCATTCGGCTTGAATGTGAAGAGGAGCAGTGAGAGCTTCATGCACTTGACAAATGGGCCTCAGGTAGGGAGCGCAAGAAGCTGTTGCTGAGCAAGCTACCCTAGGGGTGAACCTGGTATAAACACCCAGACAGTTTCCCCCGTTTCTCTAATGTTGGTTAATGGAGAAGTGATTCTGAGATGAGTGACATACTTGGCAATGTAGAACAGTTGAAGAAAGTGTGTGCTGCACACTAGTTCGTATAGCCCATGGAACCTCTAAGTACAGGCTATTAGTCACTAGTGGTTTGCTCTGACCACATGAAGTTGCCTTGGACAAATTCTAAACATTTCCTCAGAACAGTGTGAGCCTGAAAAACATTAAAAAACTTAATGCAGCTCCCACAATGAGGGTAACAGTGAGAGAAACAATCTACTGAGATGGATTTCCAAAAACAGGAACATCCAGAACGGAAGCATTTAGAGTAGGAATATCAACTAACATGCTAGGATGCTATTGCGAACAGAGGAGGGGAGTGGTCCCGGAGAGCCTGCAGTTGCTGCTGATATCTCTGAGAGCAGTTCTACCCTGGGCCGTCAAAGATTCCTTTCCCATTCCCTGCTTTCAACACAGCATCTGTCAGCATTTTGGGGTAGGCAATGTCTTTTGTTCTGTGTTTATACAGCTCCTAACACAATGGGGTCTTGGTCCATGACTGGGGCTCCTAGTACTATGATAATATAACTACTACTAATAATAAGCATGCAGCAGTCTGCCTTGTCTTGTCTGAGGCCCTTTAGGTGTTGCCAACCCATATCCCTAAGCATTTGCAAATCATGTGTCCCCCTCAATCATGAGACTGACTTAAAAATCACACATTATTTTTTAGAAAATGGGGTTCTTTTCAATTGCTTTCTGGATTTTGAGCCTTTTAGGATTCATTCTTTCAAGCTTTTCTCTACAACTATGAGGGCTACAAATTTTTTTTAAATGAAACCTGAGAGCCTCATGTAATCACATGACTCCAAAGGCCAGGGCTTTATGAAAAACACCAGCAGCAGAGTTGTGATAAACTCATATGAGTTGGCAATTTCTTGCTCCACTCCTGGTCCCTGTGGTGCTCCTCCAAGCAGACAGTGGCTCCCACGCAGTAGTAGGACTCGGCCACCCCAAATTAGAATTAAAGTGAGAAAGGCGAGGGAAAGCATTTCTTTAACACACAGATACTATCCTAGCATAATCTAGGTCAGAACGCTACTTTAGGGACTCTCATTTTTATATGTTTGTACAGTGCCTTCAATGATGGGGCCCAACCTGGTTGTGGCTTAGCCTCTACTGCAATATAAATGTTAAATAATAAATAATCATAATAATAATAAAATAAATACATAAATACATAATAAATAATATTGCTAGGTGCTTAGGGATGCTCTTCCCCACATACCATCAGTGTCTCCAATTTCTGCCATCAACCAAGAAGTGGAGGTAGGGGATGAAAGACAACAAACATGATCGTAAAAATAAATCATTTTTTCCAAAGATGAAAAATAGCAATGGGGGGCAGGGTTAATCTGGGTGAGTTCCCCAATTACAGTGTGGGTGGAGTGTACGACACCCCTGAAAATGTTTACTGTAACTACTGATCTTGCATGGTTTAGGATTAAATTCCTCTATTTCCTCAAATTATGCTCCTGTAAGAATCCCTATGGTATAGCAAATCCTTGATTGATGATGTATATTAGAACAGAGCAGCTGAAACTTTTTCCAGAGTGAGTACCCATTTTGGAGGCCCCATGCAAGAAATTTCCATTTAAAACACAATCAACCATTTCCATCTCTAGTCCCATTCTACGTTCTCTGATCCCATTGTATTAGAGGATTGCTATGCCACTTAATGTAAATGGATTAAATTTGAAAGATTAACTATTTTGCTGGAATAGTATCAGTCTAAAACATTTAAAGGAACTACCTGACAGAATATGTTAGATTATAATACTTCTTTGCATCTCTATAATTCTTTCCATACAAGGATTCAAAATGCTTTAAAACATGAATGAATTAAAGCACACCACGCCTCAGTGAAGCAGTTTTGATATTATCCCCAATTTACAGATGGTTGATTGGAGCAAAGATGATGAAGTAACTCATCCAACGTCCGGAACTAAGTTAGTCTGTGACAGAGCCAGAGGCAGAATTTAGATCTCCAGCTTTACCCACTAGACCATACTCTGTCCTGTTGGCATAGCCAGCCATTTGTTTTTCTTTTAGCAATGGGCCCTAGTTTCCTATGCCAAGAGGGCCTCATTTCCCAAATTTTTTAACAGGTTCCTAAAAATATTTATGTCTTAATGTTGGGTGACCTTTTTTCTGATATGCCCATTCTGCAGCAATCAGACTCTTCCTGCACTGCAACCCCAGCCCATAATCAGCTGGTGGGAGAGCGCAAAAGTGTGCCGCAGCTGCATTCCCCTTTGAGCCTAAAATCATTACCGATACACTTGTTGCTTGCTGGAGAAACTAGCTTTTTAGATTTGCCCTGGCCTCGAGGTTCTGTGACAGTATATAACTAGAGTTGGAAAAATCACTTTCTGACAAATCAAAATTTTCCCCAGGAAAATTTCAATTTTTGCCAGACAATTTAAATTTTCCATTGGAAAATCATTCTCATCTCTCAGGTCATCCTGCTCTTCAGCAGCCTAAGGGTAGTCTGTCAGGAGTTTTAGGTCTTTCAGCCTAAAACCTTAGCTCCCAAGCTGCCTGGCTTCCCAACCCAGCAGGCTCCTGGAACTCTGAACAGCTTGAGGAAACTCAGAAATGTTTAGAGAAAGCCAAAATGAAATATCCTTTTGATTTTTTTTCTAAAAAATAAAAAATTGGAATTTCTGTTCCATGGGAAAATTTGATTTTTCATTCCATTTTGGAATGGAAGTTTTTTGAAAGTTCAGAATTTCCCATGGAGTGGGACTTCCAGTTTCTGAGCAGCTGTAATATAATGCTTATTCAGTGGGCCATAAAATAGGGCTGGCTTTTTCTGTAATTGCTAACCTTCAGAAAGGAAGGCTTGGATACTGACCTAACCCCTAGATAGCGCTATGTTGATGGGGGGGCTGCTCCTGTCCACATAGTTACCGCCTCTCAGGGAGGTGCAGACTCCGATGAGAGAAGCTCCCGTTGGCAACAGTAGATAGTGTTGCCAACTCCCATGATTTTGTCATGAGTCTCATGATTAGGGTCCTACCAATTTCATGGCTGTGAAAAACGTGTCATGGACCCTGATATAAGCCCTTCCCTGTTAAATCTGATTTCTTCTGTGCTGCTGGGAGCACCCCAGCCAGAGGCTGCTAGTCTGGGCCAAGCAGGGGAGGGACAGGACTTGTCCTTCCCCTTCTCAGCCACTTGGAGAGGGGTGGGAGGGGGAAGAGATCAGACCCATCTCCAGAGACAGCATCCTCACTTTGGCACTGTAGCAGCCCCGGAGTTGGGCTCAAAACTTCCACCCCGAGGCTTCTGCCAGGGCTCGGGGCTCAGGCTGACCAGGCTCGGGCTTCAGCCCCTATGGCTCTTACCATGGCTCGTGGTGCCCGGGTTTGGGGCTTCTCCTTGTGGCTCTTGCTTGAGCTCAGGGCACCAATTTTTCCTGAATTAAATTGGCTGGGGCCCCTAGGCACTGGCCGGGATTAGCAGCTAGGAGCCCCTGGCTGGGGCGCTTCTAGCAGCACAGGGGAGATTGGATTCTCTCCACATCTGGGAGCTTCTTCCAGCTAGGGTGACCAGATAGCAAGTGTGAAAAATCGGGATGGGGGTGAGGGGCAATAGGTGCCTATATAATATCAGGACTGTCCCTATAAAATCAGGACATCTGGTCACTCTACCTCCAGCTGCAGGAAGCTCCACAGCTGCTGCCTTCCGAGCCCAGCTCATTTGAGGGTGGCAATCCCTCAACCTTCCACAACAGCTTTGGAACCCCCCATGATCCCTTTTTGGGTTGGGGCCCCCATGGTTACAACACCATGAAATTTAAAATGTGAACATCTGAAATCCTTAAATTGACCAATTTTAAAACCCTCCGGCAGTGAAATTGACCAAAATGCACCATGAACTTGATAGGGTCCTGCTCATCATAATTATTGCTTTCCTTAAAGCCACAGCTCCTGAAGCCAAGTAGATATGTGATGATTTCAGCCTTCATTCTTAAAGAAAAAGTAAGTTCCTAGCCCTCGTGGCTGTGAAGAACGCTTCAGCAGGTGACCCCAGTCCACCCTAAAAGTTCAAAAAGCAGAAGACAAAGCAAAAGAACATCAACTCTATTATTTTGACATAAGCTCATGATTTGAAAGCCAATCTCGTGACTTTTGGAGAGGCGGACTCATGATTTTTGACCACTTGGGATTGGCAATGCTGCCCTGAAATTGACATTAGGTCTTTGCCTGATTAGGTAGAAGGGATATTTGAGTTCCAGGAGGGGGTCCCCCCAACAAAACTCCTGTAAGGAAAAAATGAAACCCAGGAAAGAGAAGGGACACCCCCTCCCCATTGTTTAAAGAAGAAACCGGAGGGGCAGTTGCCAGTAAAGGGAAGCTGTGCTTGGGGAGGGGCTGAGGGCCACACACGCTCTCTGCTCCCCTGGGGAGGCTATCGGTCGGCCCGCTTTTCTTCGGGCGAAGGGGGCAGCTCTGCAAAATCCGGCCGTGCAGAGGCGGCATTAAAGCGGTGCGGACTCGAGCGCGTGGGCGCCAGCGGGCGGGGAGCGGAGAGCGCTGGGCTCGGCCCGGCCTTTTGCCCCTCAGGAGTTTCACTTCAGCCCCCGCTCGAGCTGGAAAGGAACCAGCTGCCAGCGCAACCTGAACCCAGCGGCCGGTCGCGTCGCGCCGCACCCCGCCCTCCTCCGCTGGGCGCAGCCAGAGCTCGCAGGAGCGGCGAGAGCCTTGCACAAGGGGAGCCGGCGAGTGACTAGCGCGCGCCGCCGCCGCCGGGCAGCCTGTGGGCAGAGGAGGCTGGCCGGGGAAAGCGGCAGAGCAGGTGGAGGAGGAGCCCGCGGCAGGCAGGAGGCGGAGCTGGGCGGCAGGCGGAGCTGGAGGGGAGGAGGGCGGAGGAACCGACTGCAAGGGGAGGGAAACCTGTGGCCAGCCGGACTGGAAGCGGAGAGGGGGCCGGGGAGCAAGTGGCTGGGGCGGCGAGGCGAGCCTGCCCCGCTGGCCGCCAGGGACCTTTGCGGAGCGGCTCAGCCCGGCGGGAGAGCGCCCAGCATGGAGCCGGTTACCAAGTGGAGCCCCAAGCAAGTAGTGGATTGGACCAAGGGTAAGAGAGAGAAACTCGTCCCGCTGCCGGCTCAGCTGGCGCGCACCGGGCTTGCAGGCTGGGCTCCCCCCCCTCTGCCTCCCGCGTGCTCCGCTGCGCCCACCAACTTTCCGTGCACCGGAGCAGCTGCCTGGAGGTGACTCTGCAACACCGCCTTCCCCCGGGGAACGGCCGAATCCGGATCGTTCTTAGCCGTTCCTACTCTCCCTCACTTTTCCTCTTCCGAGCGCTTTGTGGAGCCCGGCTCAGCCCCCACTGCTAGGGACTTTTACTTGCTGTAGGCAAGACAGACAGCCCCGCCACCACCGGACATGTTGTTTTGCAGCTTGATGGGGGAAAGCCTCAGCTGGGGAGTTAACGTTAGTTCTCGCCTCCTCTCCGCTTGTTAGCACCTCCCCGTGCTCGTGCCGCACAGCTCTGGCCTCCCCTGCTGGTCTCTGTATCACGCTCTGATGCCTGGTGGCGGGCCGTCGGGGGCATAGCGGGACTCTTGCGGGCTTTTTTCCCCTGTTGAAGAGCCACGAAAGGCTCATTAACACTCTAGAATCGTAGTGCTACTGAATGCCTGGCTCAGCGGTAGCCCTTCTGCTTTGACCACCCACTCAACCCTTCCCCCCACCCCGGCCAGGAGAGGAGCTGATAAAATGACCGACTTTGCAGCTTGAAGGCTCTCTTTGATGTGTTGACCCTAAGTCAGTCAGTCAGTCAGTCTTCCTGGGCTGGAAAAGTTATTTTCCATGAGCGTGTGTAAGCTTGGCACTCCTTGTCTAGGATTTCCAGAATCCTGCTTGGAAACCTGGCAGTTGGCTGGGAGATTTCCCAGCCACTTACATGACTTTAGTCTCCTGGCTCCATAGTTCAGAAAGCAACAAACTACAGTATTATTTTTGGGGGGAGGAGGAGATTTTTGACCTGGATAACTGTGCTTCGGGTTGAGATTGAGATTGAGAGCTGTGTGGTACTGTGTGTGTGTGTATATATTATATATATATGTAATGTGGTTTTTTTCTTTCATTGGTTTATGTCCAATCCCTTTCGCTTGTGGTCATATTGCCTAGTCTACTTGCACAATAATAATACTATTTAGTACTGCAATAATGCAGCTTTCTCCAAAGAATTTTACAAGCATTCTCTAATTCATCCTCCAACGTTCTAAACAAAGCCAGTTACTCACAAAAAGGCATTGAATTTGTATAATTTTGATGGAAAACTGCAATCAGCTGTAGTAAGTAAGAATTATTAACCCCGTTTTACAGGTGGAGAAACTAAGGGAGAAGAAGGAGTTAGTGTGTTAGAGAGTAGGAGTGGAACTCTGAACTCCAGCTTCTGAGACTAAAACACCAATTTCTCTCCTTTTATCCACCAAAGCTTCTCACCTCATTATGAGGGTTCATTAGTGTGTTGACGTTATGGTGGGAAACCTCAGTGTTGCATCTGAAAGGGGTTTGTAGAGCATCTTCAAAGCTGAACAAATGGGCAAGTTTTTTCTGGGGGACAGGGAAGGCAGGCAGCTGGAAAGGTCAGGGCTGTCCGGCTGCACTCACGTTTGCAGCTGCAGGATGCCAGAACTTTGCCGATCACTTTGGATTTTACGTGTGATCATCTCTAACCCTCTGCCAACACTGTTTTTGGAAAGGCAGCTTTCAAATATTAATGTCTGTGTTTTTTTCATAGTCAAATCTTGGCAGCTCTTGTTTGACTTACTTTATGATCCACTTTTTAAAGACTGTTACAATCTTGTCACATCATAGAGTACTTGACGAGCTGCTGTTGTCAGTTGCAATACGCTACATAGAAAGGAAAATGATTTAAGAATTGGGTGAGAGGTTCACTTCCTGCAACGTATCATTTGCATTTTTCCCCCAGAGTTTTTAGTTACATTATATTGCAGGGTTCACTTGTTAGATGGAATTGGAATTTGTAAGATGGATCAAAATGTTCCGTTGGCATTGAGCTGACTTGAAGCTATGATTACTGCCCTTGTGAAGAGTTTCCTATTGACCAGAAGAAGCACTCGCTTAAGCATCTTAATTCTGATTGAGCTGTATAGCTGTGGTCAGTTCTTGGCAACTTGGTTTAAAGACTGAGGCATATTTGGAAGCCCTGCTGGTGTTCTGATGTAGGATGACTTGGGTAATTCCAGAATTCTTGAGTCTGAACTCATGTAAGAATGCTACAGCACCTATGATGGATGACATGGCATGCAAGAAACCCCTATGAAAGAGAATGCTGTAAAAATATGATTTAATGCATAACTTCACCACATAAATTACTTCCATAGAAAGATTTGTTTCTTTCAATGATGTTGATTTAAAGGACTTCATTGTTTTATTGAAATATGTCTTGCTTTTTCACATGAAATATTTACCCAACACATTCTTTCCTCTTCACTAGGCTGTCTCGTCTGTATTTTATCTTGGCATTGAAAGTTTATTGCCTTACCTGATAAAGGGATAAACCTGCTAATCATTTCAAAAGGTTTTATTGTATGCCTTAAGTAAACTTGGTTTGTTTTCTTGCATAATTTATTTTAGCTTGTCTGTGCCTTTTAACAGGTCACTCTTTATTTGGGCTCTCACTTAATTAGTGTTAAGTGGAATAATCGAGGCCTGGCTGCAGTTGAATCTTTTGATTGACACTAAGACACGTGTGCTTTGAAAGGAAGAGGCTCATATGAGTGAATAAATTAAAGACTGTCATTGATTTTCAGTTTCACAGTGTGAATTTGACCTCTTGGCTTCACATCAAAAATCTCCTTCTGCTATCCCTGCATGCATGACAATTTTGTAATAAGGAAATAAGCAGGGAAAAAGTGTTTTCTTTATGGGTACATGTTAACCTCTTTCATTGCATCTGAATGTCAGAATTGTCACTTAAAAAAGCCTGTAAATAACTGGGTAATAACCATGCTGGCACAATGTTTCATGTATTATTTTAAATCCAGAATAAGTCTGCCTTTCAGCACAGTACTGTCAGATTTTATTTCTGATCAAAGATCAATTTAAATGTTATCCTGTGACTACTTATGGCTCACAAAGCTTAGTTTTTAGGACTATTTCCAATTACAGCATGCATGCATGTGGGGGGGGGGAAGCTCATAGCTAGGTTTGGATTAGATTTTTATAAGTAAATGTTGATAAATGCCAACTTCACAGTTCACTGGCAAACTGATGAAAAATATTTCTATCAAAAATAAAATTTACAGGTAGGTAAAGTAAGAAAAATGTTGCTTGAGAACTTATTAGTGTTTTGATTTAAGGATACTTTATATATTTTGATACGTGATGTCGACAATTTGTTTGCTAATGGTTATACAGGTTAAATGTCTTGAATCTCAGTGTTTGCTGTCATTAAATAATTGTCTGACTTCCTGAAATTTTCACAGTTGTGGGAAATTAAAATTGATAAAAATAAAAAATTCTAAAAAATAAACATCAATATTCCCCATCAAAACTATAAAAATCATAATACTGAGTTTTGCCAAACCTACCTGTAGCATTTGTATGAGTATATGTGTGCCGCTGAGCAATAGCTAAGAAAAAAGTCAGTGTAGCTGAACAGACAGCACTGTGTGAGGAAAAACTGCTTGTGTTTTGATGCTCTGTTCTACCTGCACTCAGAACTCTGGTGGCACAGAGATGCATCCTGCCAAAATGGTATAAATAGATGCAATGGCAGATGGCAGTTCTCAGTGGAGGATTCAGGTTTGCAGATACTGATGCATTCCTGTTGGACAAGGATTAAAACACTTTAGAAAATGTGGGGAGTAGGCGTAATAATTGTTTGGGTCTGGTTGATCCCATTTTGATGCTCAACAGGAGATTGTAAAAGAGGTTTTCTTTACTACTAAAGCCTTCTCAGCTTCCAATTCTTCTAGAGCAGAACCTCTGGAATTCCTTTCTCTTTTAAAAAAGAAATCCAACAAAACAACCAAAGAAAACTTTTAGTAGAAGTATCTGTAGAGGCACTTAATTTTCTAAGCAAATTTGACTTTCTCCTTAGGGGGAAAAAAGCGTTGCTAGGATATGTTTCCTGGCTTCTGTCCTTGGATTTACTGACAGGCTGACTGTCATCCTAAGATACAGTTATATAGAAGCTTTATATTATAGGGTTTAAATTGAATTTGAATATGGGCTTTAGACATACACACATTTATAAAAAAAAATGTATGGCCTTATTGTTGGTCAGCAACTTCTAATGGCTGATATAGACCACGGTTATCAATCCTTTGCTGATTCTTGATTCAGACTAGTTCTCCATGATCCTCCTGGACAAGTGTATTAATAAAATATGTTTTTATGATTAAACTGTGCTGAATTGATAGTACTGGACACTGCATGCAGTAAGAGCAGAACCATGCTAGCTAAAATTGTTTGAAAATATCAGTGTTTGATGTCTTTATCATGGTTTCATTGTTCTATGTGCGCAGAATTTTTCTCTTAGCTGTGCTCAGGACTACCTTCTGACAAGCCTATAGTGCTGTTCCTGAATCTCCGTAATGATAGCTGCAAACCATGTTACTTTGTGCTTTGTTTGTATTGCTTAGCGTTTGAAAACCCTTTGGAGCACATTCACTGACTGGCCCTAATGAGGACTGTGCTTCAGACTGCTCTCCTCTGCTGACAGGAAAAAATCCCGAGTGGCTGGCAAGTGGGTTTTTTTTTTGTTTTTTTTGTTTTTGTTTTTTTTGCACTGACCCACAAACTTATCTCGTCCCCATTCTGGGGCCCACGTTTAGCAGTGAGAAGATACTCCATTGTCTAGGTCAGCAGGCCCTTTGAATCACTACAGATACTGCCAGGAAGGGTGTAGATTAATGCCAACTGTGGTATGGCCACCTGTTCACTGGAAACTGATTGTACTGAGGTCAACAACCCGTCTTACATAAATGTCTGACCAGCCATTAGATGATGAGTGAATTCTGTTTCCACTGAAGTTGATGGGAGTTTAACCATTTACTTCGAGGAACTGAGGATTTCACCCTCAGGGCTTGTCTTCACTGCAGAATCAACTCAGGCTCTTAGGTGTTGCCCCCAACCTTATTCCTGTTGATAGGATTTACCTCTCACCCATGTGTGGTGTTGCTTTTACCCCTAGGGTAGTTGGTCTGTCCTAGGGTATCCCAAGTATTGCTGATGCTCCAATTGGTAACTTGCTCACTTTGTGGTGTGGTCACAGGCTGAATCACTCTAGTGCTGATAGTCCTCCAGTGCCTTCCCATGATTCCCTCTGGGTGCTCAGAAGGACAGACAAGTTCTCCCATATTCACTGTGAAAGAATCATATTGTGGTTCAATTGCAGCTCTAAGATCTGTGGGAAGTCACCCTAGAAGTCCTAGCGCCCTCACAGGAGTGTGTGCAGTGCCAGTATGAAAGCACCCCACTGTAGCTTTGCAATGTGGCCACTCTCACTCAATCTAGGCCAACCTGGCTGCTGATTACTGAGGTAACTGTGCAGTGAAGGCATATCCTTAGTCTCTACCAATCCGGGATGGAATCCACCTAGTTATTTAGGGCTTGTCTGTGCCAGTAAACTCCCCTGGGTAATCATACCACTATAGTTATACTAGTCTGACTACTTGTATGGACACTTATTCTGAAATAAAAGTGTCCCTGTGGGGAATTACATTGGTATAACTATAGTGGTATGATTTATGCTAGTAAATTTTCCTGCAGAGACAAGTCCCCAGAGGCCAAGGCCTCAGATCCAATGTTAGCCATTTTGTATTAATTCTTCAGAAAAAATGTTGATAGGGAAGAACGTAGCTTTGTCCTTTTCCAACTTTTTAGTGGCATGATTCTCTTGTGTAAAAGAATAGTAATAGTTTCTGTTACCTCTTCCTGGAACAGAAAGGAATATCATCTTGATTACTTCTTTTGTTCTCAATAGCCACCATGTTCTTCTCTAGTAGTTGACATATCTATTAGTTGTGATTTCAAACCAAACTCTGCAAAAGTGTGATGTTATACTGGAGTGTAGACGCTTTCATTGTATATCTCTGTTTATATTACAAAATGGATTATATTCTGTGTTGTTACAATTCTCGACTCAGGTAGCCCTGAACCAAGTTGACATTTCATTCTTTTATTGCAGCTTCAAGTTTAGTTACTCTCTGCATCTACTCTTGGGTGTCGTTAGCTTCTGCCCTTTGGTATGTCATAAATTATTCTGATTTTTGTTCTTGGTACCTGTAAATTCAGTTGTTCTAGGTATGCCTTCTTTCTCTTCCTACTAGTTAGTAACAATTCATCATGAGGGGCTCTTGACTGTTTAAAGCTCTATGCATTTTATGTGGCTTTTCTTATGCAGCTTGGAAAAGGTCAACTGTACCACAATTATTTATGCTATTAAGTTGCAAACCATAGCTGGAACAACTATGAATGGCACATGGGCATCAGACTTCTCTTAGCCTTCACTTTTTGTAATGGTCTCTTGGGAAAACTGAATAGTGTCGTAGGGTACCAAATAATTTAAGCACAATATTGTGGGGATTATAGATTCTTACTTGCAAGTACTTGTATCTCCATTCTTCTGACTTGAAAGTAACTGTTGTAATTGGGCTACGGAAGGAATTTTTGTTTTTTATGTTTAGAAATAATTGTAAAGAGGTTTTGCTTAATAGACCAGGAAATGGCATTGAATGGACACTTTTAAACTCTGTCTATTGAAATTATTAATAGAACTAGCCTGTAAATGGTCTGTTAGCGAAGGTTGAAAATAATTAACAGATCACTTATCTGGATTGAAACTGACAATTCTTTAAAAAAAATTATATATATATATATATATATATATAAGTGCACAACCAGTTTATATCATGATGGGTTTTTAAATTTTTTAAAAAAGTTTTATTCATTTATCTCCACTGAGATCAGTGAATGTTCAACAAAAAACAACTGAAGAGGAAGAGCTAGCCTTTGCATTAGTATATTTAGTTCACATTTTCAGGTTTTGCTGTGTCGCAATTTCTTGAGCAGCTCAGGGATTCCATGAATGAGTTTTTTATGTGAGTGTACACAGTCAGTTCTGTCTGTTTACTTTGACATCAAGTGACTGATCAAACTGCTCTAACTAAGGATCAGAGGCCTACAGACAAAATACCATCAGGCTATTTTAAAAACATGTTAAACTTTAAAGCAACAGTGACTTATTAGAAAGTTGATTGTAAACTTTTAAAAAGAGATTCAGTGTAACTTGTGGATGGAAATCTGCAGGAGTGATGAAAGTGTGTTTAAGTGTCTCAGGATCCAAAGATGTGTTCTCAGTATTAGTTAACTGGAGGTGTCAAGTGACTTAGTTGAGAGAAACCCATATATAACTTGCCCAAAAGCAGAGATTGGTATATAAACCAAGTAATAGCTTTTTGCTTAGAAAAGCTTTTCAGTGACAGGAAAGCTTCTGTATCTATTATTGTTTTTGAGGTGGAAGTAGGGTTTTATCTGTTGAAAACTGGTGCTTGTTAGTGTTATAGGCTCTTGCTTTATGCTTTTACCTGGCATTTATTTTAGTGTAGAAGAAAGCTGATCACTTTTAGAATGTAAATCCTTTTGGGGTAGGGGCCATTGTTCCTTATGCTTGTACATTGCCTGGCACATTGTAAGGGCTACTGAAAACCAATAGTGTATATTGGACAACATGCTGTCGATGTCACCATCTCGGCTGAAAGCAGAAAAGAGACTCTAGCTTTTTTACTGCAACAGATGACACCCTTGTGAACTGTAGTTCTGAGGGGGGTGTGTGCGCGCGCGCATGTGTGTGTGTGTGTACAATTTCATAGAGAACTCCTACAGTTTTGCAATCATGTTTTAAGTTTTTTTTTAAATATCACAGTCCCTGGACCTGTCTGAAGTGAGCTGTGTTCTTGCAGAAAACTGCCCCCAGGAAACTAAAACAGACAGTGACTAATAAAAACCAATAATCCTAAACTCCTAGGGGAGTTTAGAAGAAGTGACTTGACCTCAATTCCCCTCCCAAAATATCAGGCAGTCACTCAATTTTCCCTTTGTTTATTGCATTTTCTTGTTATAGAAAAATTTATATTGATAGGAAAATGTCACAAGTATTAATTAATTAATCCAAACAGTGCCCCTGTTAGTTGATCTAATGAATCAATAATAATTGTATTTATTATTCATAATGGTGTAATCTGACCTGATTTGTAGGCCTGTTTTGCAGGCCACACCTCACTCATTTCTACATCCTAGATGTCACGGTTTCCTGGGTTCTGGGCTGCCTGTCACCTTGCTCACCACTAGGGATGCTGTTCTTGCTGAGCAGGCAGCTTCTCAGTCTCTGTCTCTGACTGCCCTCTCTCTTCTGATCCCAGCCACATGGAGCAGTAGGGTGGGAAGGAAGAGGCTTAGGCAGGGCAGATGGGAAACTCTTATGGGGACCAGAGGCTAAAATGGGCTGCCTTGAAGCATCCCATTTTCCATCTTCAGTGCTTACATGGTCTCAGTTGTCATAGTATCTAACCTCCTCATGATTTATTTTTTTACTCTTGGTTTATTTAGGAAGTATTGGCATGTTCACAGATCCTTGTCTTGTAAATATCAAAAACAAAACAATTGTTACAGCAGTGAGCAGTTGAGAGCAGTCAGCATTGAGAGAGTATCTAGTAACATAGCCATCAGATCTCTCCATAAAACAGGGTGTTACCCTGTTACAGAGTGAGCATGGTTACAACACCTATGATGTAACTTCTAGTGATTTTTATCATGGGTGGAAATTGTGGCAGGCATGTGGAGCTGATGGCTCCCCAAACTGAATACGTCACAGAGGTGATGCGTGGTGGGGTGGGTGCCCAGATTTCTCACTTCTACTTGGCTCTGCTTCTTCCCCACAGAGGAACGTTTGGGGGGCAGGCGGTAACGTGAGGGACTCTGTGCATCCAGATCTGTTTCCCCACGTGGGCTGCCAAAGGGGAGGACAGGAGAGCAGCTCCTGACCCTCACAACAGAGTTCCAGCTTGGGTCTGTTTCTTTTTTTACTAGCCTATAAAATGAGAGATTTGCCCCAGAAACACAGGCATCTAGACATATGGGCCACATAAGATCTGAGCTGCTTCCCAAGCCTCTAGCATAGAGTAGCTTGCGTATCTCCTGTCAACTTCCTAACTTCTACGTTCTGCGGCGTCCCCACTACGCTCTGCCGACAGGAAATGCCCTCCCGTCAACGCAGCGTTAATCTTTTTGCAAGGGTGGATTAACGCCATCGACCTCCAGGTCGATTGAGCCGATCTCTGCTGACGCTCCTTCGATCCCAAAGAATCGATCCGACGGTGCCAACAGTGCCGCCAACAGTGCCGCCATCAATATAGACATAACCTCTGTGCAGCATCAAGCCTAGTGAACATCTAGGCGGTGAACAGAGAAGGTTAAATGTGAGTGGAATGTGCTTAGGCAGATGGGCAAAGGGGAGAGGCTTTAGCGGTGGATTTGTTTGTTGTGTGCATCGCGTATTTATGTATCTCTACAACCCAAGGAGACATGATTCATAATTACACGAAAATGCTCGGTCCTGTTTGTTCAAGAATTTGTTTTTATGCTGATGTTGATTGATAATTGGTAGCTCATAAACATGGCAAATAATTAAGTTAAAACAAAAAATAAAGGTGATTAAATAATGAATGTAAACTGTACTTTAATCACAAACAATTGGTAAATTGAGAAGTTAGACCTGAACCTATTATTAATGGTCTTAAGCCCCTTGCTGCCCCCCTGAAATATAGAAGTCAAGCTATGCCTATGATTTTTATTAAATTGAGTGAAGTCTCTGAGGGGAGACATTTTACATACTGTTCAAAGTAATTGGAGAGGCAGATGGGCAATGCCTGATTGAATAGCTCTGCAATGCATCACCTCCGATCCTTGCATTAGCACCCTGGGTTTGTTGGCTGGGGTACAGGGCAGTTGATAATGGGGCCCAACCTGGCAGAAAAAAGGTCTCTGCCCTTCACTGCTAAATGCTGATCCAACATACTCCTGTTGCTGCCATTGCAGTTCAGAATGTGCATATGATTTGACCTACAGACATAACATTTTATTCCCATCTTAAACTTGCTTATCAGAATTGCAGTCTCCCTCTCCTTGTCTGCTAATCACCCCCCCTTGACTGGCTGATCCAAACGCTTCCTTAAATCAGTCTGTTTCTGGAGAGAGACAGCATTGCCGCTTCAAACAGCATCTTGAAAAGTTAGTGTGAAAGCTGGCTACTGTCCACATTGTCCAAAAAAGTCCTATGGTGGAATGCTGTATCTGAGCAGATAATTTAGCACTAGCTGCCCAATAATATCCTCATTTCAAGTATTTGCTTTGGCACATGGAATGATAGGATTTCTGTGTAGGACCCCCACCCCCGGAACTCCAGAAAGCAAGAAGGAACAAGTTCAGACATGCCTCAAGAATGTGGATCAGAAACAATACAGAGACACCCCTTTTGGAAGATCAGAGGATGGTGCTCTCCCCGGGGCAGCTTCTGAACTGAACTTCTGAAGTCTGATGTGAGATTACCGAAAATATTCAGGAGAAAAAGGTGTTACTCTTTCCACAAACTATTACTTTAACTAGAAAGTGTCAGGATACAACTTTCCAAATAATTATTTTCTGCCTCAAGCTAACAATAAAAACCCCCAACCTGCATAGCTTAATACGCTTACCATCAATATGAAAAACATGAAAGATGGCATTTTCAAAGCCGATTTAAGAGCTCACCTGTGCTATTGACCCATTAGTTTGCTCACCTGGTAACTTTTGTTCAGAATGATTTTAAGAAACCGTATCTGTTGATTGCTTAACTTTACTTTTTCCCTTCCCAAACCCCCAGTACAAAATTCCTGTTACTCAAAGTCAATTTTAAAGTGATAATAACAAACCACAAACACAGAACTTTTAGGAATTCCTTAAGAAAATAAGAGTGGTACTTTGGAGGAAAGAGGAGATAAGATATGATGTACTGTTGTAGTCTATTTCAGAGGGGTAGCCGTGTTAATCTGTATACAGCAAAAACAACGAGAGTTCTATAGCACTTTAAAGACTAACAAATTTAATTTCAGTAGGCATAAGCTTTCATGGGTTGCACCCCAGTTCCTCAGATGCAGTTGGTAGAAATATAGCAAATACAGGCAACATATATATAGTAGGTAACATATACATATCCAAAGGCATAGACAACAATGGGGTAGGTGGATGAAAGCTGGGTACTTGAGGCATATGTATTTTCTGCAGAGAAGAAAAAAATTCTGTAGGGGGACATGAATTCTGCATGTGTGCAGTGGTGCAGAATTCCCTTAGGAATACTGTGTGTACATATGTACGTCTCTCTCTCAGATTCATACTTTCACCTGTGATGAGTGCTCAGGCCTCTACTGCAATAAAGGTCAATATCTGTCTAGCTGTAAAAAAAACTGACTTAAAATATTTGTATTTAATAGCAATTGGGTATCTTGTAATGAAATCTAATTATCAGTGGATGAAATCATGGATTATATATATGTAAACATATATAAAAAATTAACAAACTCCATATGATAAAAAATTTAATAAAATCTTGAAAAGCAAACCCACAGATTAACCTTTGAAAGGTATTTTGTGTGACTCACAGTAGTGCAGCTTTCTTCAGTGGTACCTACAAATGAATAAGGCTAAAAGACTATTTTTAGTTTTCCCTCTCCTTTCTGGCACGGATTAATGATCAACTGTAATCTGACTTATTAAGAGAGCATGTGATGTCAGTCTGTCCTGCGTGATGAGCTCATCCGTTGTTGGAGGGAGAGCAAACAAGTGGGAGTGACTGACCCAGCAATGCCAAGCTCATAACAGGTCCCTGTCCTGCGTGTGGCACAGATATTGGCCTTGTGGGGGAGGAAAGAGGCTGTGTTGGCATAGAGCGGTAGTTCTCAACCTATTTACCATTTTGGGCCCCACATGCAGCTCTGTGTTACGTGGGCCACATCCACACAATATATATATACTACCTGTATGGCCTTGAGAACCACTGACACAGAGGACGCCCTTTGAATTTAAGATTAAGATGTGGGACCTGCTGTTAGTCACATTTGAGGTGTGTTTTCATACTTGTTAGTTTTTTCTGCGATGTCCTAACCAGTTTCCCGGACATTGGTGGTAATCAATCAGACCGTGTGCATGTGCACCGTCTGTCTGTGAATGGTGGGATTCTGGCATATTAGGATTTGATTCATCTGTTTTTAAAAACACCAAAAAGTAGGTAACTATTTAAAAGGACTCTGCAAACAAACTCCTTGGCGGCAGGGACAGTGTCCTCTATGTGTTTGCACGGTGACCAGATCCTATCCTAGATATTTATCTGGTCCCCATTACTGTAGCATGTGAGTGCCTCACAATCTTTAATGCATTTATCCTGACAGTATCCCTGTGTGTTGGGGATAGACTATTATCCTCATTTTACCGATAAGGAACTGAGGTACAGAGAAACTAAGTATCTTGCTTAAGGTCACAGAAGAAGTCTGTGGCAGGAGAGCCAGGTTCAATTCCCTCCTCTAAGTCTCTGGCTGCTATCCAAACCACTAGACCATCCTTCTTCTCTGTGTTAGTCCTCTAGGTGCTGCCATAATACAGTATATAAAAAGTGACATTGTGTTCAAGCCAACCAGGGAATGTTGAGTGTTAAGAACATAGCCTGACTGCATGTAGGATTGTGAAATATTACTAATGGACACACATCAAGCTGACCTATCAGAAGGCAGGAAAGCAGCTGCTGAATAGATTAAAGGGTGACCTACTATACAGAGATGCTGTCATGTGTCTTGTAGTATCAAGTTTCTGTTAATTCCCAAGTGTAATGGTCTACTTATACTCTCTGAATGTTTCCCATTTTACCTTAATGGTATCCTTTGGACCCCCCTTCCAGCGTTTAATTGTAATCCCTGGTATAGCTAAAACCATGCCTATACTACAGGATTGGCCATAGGAGTGGAACTAGTTGCAACATGGTTATCCCTGGACTTGATAAAAACAATCCGTGAAATACCTTCAGTTGTACACTTTAAGAAGTAGCTTTAAAATACTCTCCTGTTAGAGAACTCTTATATGCTTGATCCATCTGTTTTAAAAGTGATGCAAGTCTTGTGTTTCTGAGGCCCTTCTCAATTTGGTATCTAAGCACCAGATAGTGGTCATAGTAACATTGACAATTTTTTTTAATGGCAGAGGTTTAGTTCAGTAAGAATTGGACTGACACAAATCCCAAGGCAGTCTAATTGGAGAGGAATTCCAGCTCTCTGTAGGCAAGTCACATGCCTGACATGCTCGGGGCCTTTTGTTCAGCAATCATTCACATAAATATTCACTTCCCAGATCCTGAACTTTTCTGAGAACTTAAGGTTCTACTTCAGTTAATAGAACTTGGTTACTGCAGGAAATGCTGGATGATGAATGGACTATCCATGTGGCTCAGGCCCATCTGTATACGTTGTATATTCAACTAAGTTCTTATTGATCAAATCATTGTCAGGTTTCCAAGGATCAAATGTGTTGAAATTATGGATTATTAACACTTTGCAACAGATGTTTAGCATAATTTACAGCTTTACTAAAATTCATTCTGGTTCTTTAGTATAAATTGTTTAAAACCACTGTGCTCTCACATAAAATTGCTAACTTCTGAAACCTCCATTTTACCTTGAGAGCATTCCCAAGAGGTGCTCAGTATCTTGCAGGATTGGCCCTTTTGAGGTTATTACTTTGTGTATGTTTGTGTGACTGTTTTCTGCAAATTTCAGCCTCTCTCTGACATGCACCAGTGAAGCAATATACTCTGTAATAAAAGTTGCCAAAATAACATGTTAAACTTTCTGTAGCACCATTTCATGCCTAGAGGATTCCAACATAAGTTGAAGATGGGTCACCCTTGTTGATTTTTGTCCTTGGCATAAAACACCGCCTGGAGACAGGGCCTTCTCCTCAAGATCTCCCATGTCATTCACTGCAGTCAAAAGATCAGTCTCTTGGGGACCATTACTTTTAAGTACTCCTTAATGGCCAGATAAGCAGACAACTCCTAACTCGGGCATCTGTTGGTGCCGTTCTGGCCCTGATGCTTTTTAATTTATACCCTGCGGATATACCAATGACAGAGTTGAGGAAAGTAGTGTAGGTGGATGACGTTGCCCTAGCTGCTCAGTAGACAAGCCTCCATACCCTCAGCTGTACCCTAACTCGAGATCTTTATATAATGGCTGATTATTTCCAATGCTGGAAACTTAGGCCTAACCCCCAAAAAAACGTGGTGACCGCTTTCCATCTGAACAATAAAATGGCTAGTACCAAACTCGACTGCAGTTCTGCGGGGAGAGTGTCACCCTTGGGGCTAATCCAAAGTATCTTGATGTTACATTGGACCGGAGTTTGACCTTCCAACAACATCTCAAAAACACGAAATAGGTCAGGTCTCATGTCGCGCTTATTAAGAAACTGGCCGGAACATCATGGGGATCCAGTTCACGAATCCTATGAACTACAACAATTGCCTGGTACACTCTGCGGCTGAAAACTGTGCGCCAGTGTGGTCTCTCAGCAGTCACACTAAACTCCTTGGTACACAGCTCAATAATGCCACATGCATAGTGTCAGGGATGCTGAAATCGTCCCCAGTTGACTGGCTCCCAGTCCTATCGCACATCGAGGCTCCACATATTAGAAGAGCTGCCCAGACATTTCGCTTTCTTAACCGTGTCAATGCAAACACGAGGATCCCGTTGCATTATGATCTGCAGAACCTGCCAAAGACAAAATTACAATCCCGCAACCCTCTATAGAGCCGCATCAAGACCCTTATACTCAACTTTGATGCTGAGGCTCAATGGAGAGCCACATGGAACGCTTCAACCACTCAAAACAAACAGCTCGTTGTTGAACCTGCTGAGGAACCACCAGATTGTGATTTATGCTGGAAAGACTGGTGCAGATTGAATCGCATCAGGACATTTCTTGGGCAATGTGGACAAATCCTCTTTAAAGGGAAAATGAGGCAAACATCTGTAGGTGGTTGTGGTCACCAGTCGCAAACGATGGAGCACATGGTCTGTGAGTGTCCCCTTTGTTCTTTTGCCAGGGGCCTGAAGGACATTCTTCAGTTCACTGCTGCGGCAATGTGCTGGCTATGAAACCTAGATATAAATTTGTAACAATTGCTTCCTTCCCAAGCCATACAAAAGAAGTGCTTTGAGTACAATAGTAAGTACACATCACACACAAGTCAATTTGACAAAGCTTCAAAATATTTTATATAAATTGGTGTTTTAAACATAAAATTCACAATGCTAGTCAGTTTTCTTACAGTTAACTGAGCATTGCACACGTGCTTGTATGCAGGCAAGGTCTTTGCCATATTGGGAAGTAACAATTAGTGTGCATCTCACCTGGGTTTTCTTTGAAGTGACTATAAAAATATGGGACTGAGGAAAAATTTGTACAGATCTTGTTTGATCTCAGAATCAAACACACTGTACTCTGGTAAATCAAATTTGTAGTATTGTAGATGCTAAATCATACTACATGTTTTAGCATGTCAAACTTATCAATATAGCATATTGCACCATGCCATCTTGCTTTTGTCAACACAAACTATTCTAGTTCCGCTGAGGCACTACTATGTTTACATTGTTTTTTCCAGCTTAGTAAAATGTATAATGTAAATAGACCCATAACAGAGTGGTAGGTTCTAGGACCTTGTATTTTAGAGGGCTGAAGTTGGAGTCTGTCTCTGCTGCAAAGGATTTAGGGAGCTGGATAGAGGGGTTCTACAGGGAGAAACCCTAGGAACAAGCCAGACCCAGGAGGAAATTTAGGCTGAGCATTGTTTTGTTGTTCAAATTAACACTAAAGGCAACTCTGAGAAAAGAGGTGAACTTGGACCAATAACCTGTTCTATGTTGAGGGCATAATTTGTGAACACAGTTTGGTTCAGTCTGTGCCATAAGGCTAAACTGAAAACTGTGAATCGTGTTTTAACCATGTTTCACAAAACGAGAGAGTTCTGTAGTAATGGGGTGACTGAAGACTGGTCTTTGCCCTAATTAGAATAGGGCTTGTGATATCATCACCTGAGCAGGAAAAGCACATCTTGCTGCAGAGATAATTTTCCTAGCTCATCGCTCTTGGGGCGTTGTTGGCTCCCCTTTTCTGTTTCATCAAACGTGATCTACTTCTCTTCACTTTCAAGGCCCCTTATGGCCTATTTCCTCCCTACCTATCATCTGTATTTTACTGCTGAGATGTCAACTTCTCTGTCTGATCACCCCATGATGCCAGCCTCTATTGCTCACTTGTTACATTTTCAAACAAGCCCTTGGTGCTTTCTCGTGCTCAGGAGAAGTGCCTCATAAATATCTTCAAAACGAACTCTTTGTTCTCCAAATCCCTCCTTTAAAACTTTTTTTTTTTTTTTTTTTTTTTTTTTTTTTTTTTGCTGTGATGCCTACAAAAAACTTGACAATGGTCAGGTTGCTGGTGTGCTGAGACCACTGCTCCTCATGCTGACCTATATTGTCTTTCTTTCCTTTTACTCCCTCATCTGTCTGTCTTCACCTGTTTTCTCTTGTCCTGTATTTAGATAGTGAGCTGTTTGGGACAGGGACTGTCATCTTGTTCTGTGTCTGTACAGTAACTAGCACAATGGGGTCCTCGTCCATGACTGGGACTCCGAGACATTATAGTATTACAAATAATAATGCTCTGGGCGAGCCAGAACTCTGGTCCTAATAGGTAAAAACCTTTGTCTCTTTGCCTTAAAGAATGTATCCATGATTTGTTTTTAGTTTGGGAGTTCAAAGAGTATTTTAAGCTTTGCTCTGCCATATTTAAGTGATTAATAGCTGTTGATAGCTAGTGATTCTCATAGGAGGGACGTAAACACAACATCTGGTGACAGCTAGATTGTAGGGTGCTAGTCATAAATGTTTTGTAACATTTTGTAGTCATCCCCTAGATTATCTCATAGGCTGGTTATCTGTCAACTTCAGCGGTTTTTGCCTTACTACATTCTTGACTAGCTCATGGGTGTAACAATAACCACAGTGGATTCCCACATATGCACATTATTCATATGTGCATACACAAAGGGGGGAGGGGAAATGTGAGTAATAGACCTAGTTGCAATCAACCAAAACAGTTCCACATGGTAGCTTGAGAGCCTAGCCAAATTAAAAAGATTGCCCCATTTCTTCTTGGGAACCAAGAGGCAGTTTTGCAACACTTACTCCTGCTTCCATGGTGGGAACAAGACATCAGAGCATTAATTACTAGAGTTCAAGAAAAGGAGCTCTTGTGACTAATGAACTACTACTCCTTAAACCACAGAAATCCATACGCTTCTGAACAGAGCTCTTAATTGCATGTTTTAGGTGAAGGCACTAGAGTGTGGGGGTTAGCTGCACTGCAGTAACCACATGAAGTGATCAAGCACACACACCTCATGTATGAGAAATACAAACAGGTAATGCACAGTGTACTAATACCATTTTAAAAACCAAATAAATTGGGGCTTGACCTGTATAAACTTAGTATTTATTTTTTAAAAGTCAATAAAGGCCCTAGCTGTGTTTGCCAAACAATATAAACATAGTTCTTCTTGGCAGAAAGGTGTTGACCTAATTTTCTTGGGCCACGTAGCTGGAACCTAAGATATTAAAGTATTAGTTGACAAGCCATGAAGGTAAATCCCTCAGAAACATGTTTCAAAGGGAGCATTGTTTTTTTGGGTTCAATAACCCATATGTTGTTTTTACACCAAAGATTATTGACACCGCAAGCGACTGAATTTCACGCTTCTCCATCTCAGTTTTTGTCTTTCTTAAAGGAAATTAACGACCCTGTCTTGAGTAAAAGTTATCCTAACAACAGTGGTAAGCAAGGACAACTAGATGGCTAGAGGCTGGGTAATCGGATGTATAATCTATGATCAGAAGTGGTCATGGACATCTGCCTGGCTGACCTAAGAGAAATGAGTTGGTTGGTTTCAGTCCATTTGTCAGTGACCAGGTGTTCATATCACAAAAGCCATTGCCACAGCTGGAATTAATTGCATCACTTGTTGGAAGTCTCAGCAAAGAGGTCAAGGATTTGAATGGGTTGGAGGCTGACCGATCATCTCAGCTCTAGAATTGGTCCCTCCAGGTCAAAGTATAGGGAAGCGTGCACTGCCACTGGCATCACTGTATGGGAGTAAATGGAAGATTTTGGTTTCTAGGGCTGTGGGATGGAGGGTTAGCTGTGCAAAAAGCAGCCAGTAGGAAGGAGGCTGCAAGAAGCAGCCAATCAGGACCAGCCAGGCCCATATAAGATGATCTGCAAGGCAGAGCAGGGTCAGTCACTCCCTGGAGCTTGAGGAGAGAGGACTGGCTGTCTTGCAGGCTGAGGGTAGCTACCCTCCCCCCCCCCCCCCTCTCCCCGGACAGAGCAGTGCTGCAGGCAGGGACCGGGGGAGCTAAAGACAGCTCCTGGCTGGTAGTGGGGACTTGCAGGCTGAAGCCCTGAGACAAGGGTGAAGAGGGTGCTGGGGTCGCAGGGAAGTGGCCTGGGGAAAGGTATGGAGGAATTGGGGAGGTGGGGGGGACACAGCAAGTAGCTACCATCTACAGGGTTTCTGGGCCGGGGCCCAGAGTAGCAGGCGGTTCCTGGTCCCTCACCTCACCACCACAGGCGAAGTGGCTGGACAATTGGCTGCAGTAACCACTGAGGCAAGTTGCTACACAGCAGACTGCCGATCCCCCCAAAGGGGCAGGGGGAAGAGTGTGGCACGGTTGGAGGGCCGAGTCACTGGAGAGGATGCCATGGTCCTAGGAGTGACCCGGGTCCTGGAAAAGAAGAGAGGGTGGCGAGGCACAACCAGCAGGGGAGTGCACTGGAGGGCAAAACTAATCCCTGTGATGGCCAGCAGTAGGCACCAGAGCTGTGAGTTCACTCTGTCACAGGCTGTTAGTCCAGTGTCTTTGACAAGTACTAAATTAACATGTGCAAGCACTATATGCACACATGCAAGGAAGGTGCAGAGGTGGAAGTTGAGAGAGAAAAATGATAATTGCTCCTGCATACTCTCAAATATTGATTGATTCTAATTCCCTTAAACTTAAAATTGTAAACTTCTGGGATGGAGGGAAATTTCACACTTGTTTTCTGTTTCACATGGGACAGGTAGGAGTTCCATTGAGAGAGAGAGAGAAAACAATGAATTAAAGGGACTGAACATGGATAATCTGGCAATATGCTATACATATTTTCATTTTTTGTCTTGTGGGCAATTTCCCTTTCCATTCCTGATCATGCTATCTCTGGCTAATGAAGAAAAGTAACATGAGGGAAGTAATGTATTTTAGCTAACTTCAATGCAATATGATTTTTGAAAGTCTTAAGCAGCCTTCTTTTACTCTTAATGTTGTTCCACCCCCTTCCTTTCTGCTCCTCTCTCCTGCACACATCTCTGCCTACTAATTCTTTTTCTAATTCTTTTGTCCTGATCCTCACCCTATGCACAAGCTTCCTTGCTACTTCTCTCTAGATACCTACCTAGCTTTCATCTTTTCTCCCTGCTCTTCTGAATAAACTGTCCAGTCATCTTATTTCCTTCTGTACTGGCATTGCTATCATTGAAGTAGTAGTTCCTGTTCCCTGCCTTCCTTGTTCTTTGCAATGAAGAGCCCAGACACTTGTAGAAAGAACAAGGGAGGACAAAAGCCATGTGGCCAGCAAGTGCTGTGTGGAACAGCAGTGGCTGATGGATTTCAGGATTTGCTGATACAGAGTCATTCATCATCCGCCAGTTGATGGTGGCAAAATTCATTATTACATGGTTGCTGTTATGGTGACATCAATCAAACCAGTTAGTAGTATGTCAACTTCCTAGTGAATGGAATCCACTTTGCAGAAACCACCATCACAACTGATATCCTTTCTGGTAGTTTCAGTGGAGAGGCGAAGGATGTATTGGGCATGGAGACTGAATGATGCTCCTAGTGGCAGTCTCTCTAGTTTGGGGCTGAAACTCTTCTCTGAAGTGTTGTGGGATGCATATATTTCTGCTGCTTTGTTCTTGTTCTGTGGGTAGAGGCTTCACTTTCCAGAGCTGTCAGTTTGGCATCTTGCAAAATCCTTAAACTCTTAAAAACAACTGCCACCAAAAAAAAAAAAAAAAAAAATCCCTAAAACCTCTGACCTCTCACAAATAAAGATAAAGATTAGCTTGATGTAAAGTGTTCAAAAATCGTTACATAAAATCAATACACATGTAATTCATGTGTTAAATGTGAGGTAACAAAAAAATCCAGAAATGTCTTAAATGTCAAAGTGACTTTAGTCCTCTGACCTGGACGTTTTACTTGGTTTTAAATTCTCCTCACCCAAAATAACACATGTATGTTTGCACCAAATACTACTTTGAGTTTACATTGGCACAGATTTGCCATGTGGGTCGATGAGCAATTTTGCATGATTTGAAACACTGAAAATAAGCTGGGAATTTTAATAGGATCACACCAACATACAGGTGACCATACGAAAGTAAATTCTGTAAAAAATAATTCCTAGATTTAAATTACCTTGGGTTCTTCATCATTTTATGTAGACTGAAAATATAAGACAAAGTGAGTAATGAGAAGACAGTCTAGTATATGAGTTTGTCATCAAAAGCAAATCTTTCCACAATGTTTGAATTCACGAAGCTCACAAAATTTCTGGATCAAACTTAATATCTTTTGTTTAGCAGATATTTCAGCTGCAATAAGTTTCCATGCCTTTTTAGCTTTATATAGATTTTATCCCCAACAGATGAAACCTTAAAAAAAGTGATGTGGTGTTTGCAGAGTTAAAAAACTCCAAAACCAACACTTTATTTTTGCTAGCGATTTTATAGCCTTTTATTTGTTTTGAGTTAGTAGCACCAATAAAACCACTGTGTGATAGACGTGAATATTACTCCTGTAATAGATCGGGAAAAGGGGAGAGCTTAATATATCGTTCTAGCAGCATGGTTTTCATCCTAGTAAACGTATTAGAGACACAATACTGTTTTGTTAAAGAGACAAGTTTAAAGTCAGCTAGACTTGTTACAAAAAAGAGAATCAACAAAGCTGTGGGTGTTTAGAATGGTGAACTAATACAACATGGTTCTCCTTTTCCTGCCTGTCTACCTTCCATTCTCCCTGTGTCCTGTTGTTTTTGATCCAGGATCACACTGTATTGGATTTCTTATGGAACTGTGTATCTTTTTTTATGTAAAAGAACACATTGTTATATAACTTACAATAATTCTTATTGTGCTAAGTACTTCTCCCCTCAAGCCACATTCCTGTTTAGGGCTGTACATGCAACTCAGTATTTTGGAATAACTGTTAATGGACAAGGTAGGGCCTCTGAGCACCAATGGGAGGCTAAAACAAATAGAAAATTATGAATGACACTAAAAACCACTAGTCATTAAGCAATTAGAACAATAAATGAACAATTGTATCAGAAACTGAAAGAGAAACAAGCTTTTTCTTCTAAGTGACTCTAGAAATAGGTAGAGGTGCAGGTGCATGGAGGATTAGATCGAAAACCCCCAGGATTAAACTATCAACCTTTCACAGTGCAAATCATTTATGGAAAACTGTATCTCCTTTTATGTGTTATGACGTTCCCCTGATGCAATCTGGACTAGTGTATTGGTGTGTCACCCCAATCTTGGAGCCCATCTTACTCTGCTCTACTGTGAGAACTCCCTACTCCTGGGCTGTGCATGCACAATCTCCATCATGTAAGCTGCTCCCAGCTAAATGAGTAAGTGCTTCTAGCCAGCTGCTCTTTGCATTGTGCAACAGAATGACCCCAGTTACTACCCCCAGTCCCAGGTTCGTCCTAGGAACCTCCCTCTTACAATGTTCAGTTATGCCTGACAATGAAAGCTCATATAAATTCGCCAGTTTAACAAAGAAACTGATATGCATCAGCCTTGTTATTCCAAGTGGAGTCTCCAATACATTTCAAACCAAACGTACAGCTTTAGATAAAACAAACAAACAGACGTTTATTAACTACAGAAGGATTTTAAGTCAAAGCATAATTCAGATTTGGTCAAAAGAAATAAAAGTAAAACTCATTCCAGGCTACGCTTAACACTTTCAGCAACCTTACAAACGTAGGTGATTCTCACCATAAGCTGGCTGTTTCCCTTCAGCCACACTCTCCCCTCTGGTCAGCTTGGTGGTGTTAGTAGATGGAGGTGGAAGAGACGTGAACATGGCAAATGTCTCCTCTTTTTATAATGTTCCTTCTCCACTCTGGGGCCCCCCACCCCTCTTTCTTCCCCCTCCCGCCAAACAATGTCTTTACATGGACTCCTTGATGTCCTCAGTCAACGAGCATTACCTCATCATGGTTCCAAGATGATCAAGGGAAGGGAGGTAACTCACTCAAGAGTTCAACTGATCCTCCATTGATGCTCAGGTCAGTCCTTTGTTCCTTGAAGGCTGTGCTGGGTTTGTCCTATGCACGCCTTGATGAGGAGTGAACTGCCCCTCTGCTCCTTGAGAGTTTTGTCTGGAGTGAATACTTTTCAAGCCATGAGGACACATCTTTGGGCATATTACATAGTGAAGCCTCATAACCATACACATAAAATTGCAACAAACACATTACTATAACAATAATGATCAGTACCTCATGAGCATACCAGAGACATCTTATATGACATACTTTACATTAAACAATACACAATTATACTGTAAGGATGAACATGGGGGTGCAGGGCGTCCTGTGTGTAGCTAAGAGTTCTGTGTTTGCACAAAATCTTATAAGGACACTGTCAACTTAAAATGGCTAGTTTCTAAAAAAGCATCCTTTTAAAGTAATGCAATTTAAAAAAAAATTGATTTAAAGAAAAGAACCTGTTTGTATAAAGTTCTCTTCAGCAGGTGAAACTATACAGGGAAGACAAAGAAACTGACTAGACACCAAGTGGTGTGCATGTGTTCTCCCCCTGCACTCCAAGATGACGATGTTTCTTTGCGTGCGTGTGTGTGTCAGAAATTCAAAACTGTGGCAAGCCTTCCTTTGTGTTAATATTATGATGATGACTCGAACTGGGTGTTACCTGTTTGTTTTGAAAGGTAGTATTAAACCCGCATTGTTACAACTGCGTTTTGATGAGAACATGCCATGAACCTGAATGGGAAGGTTCACATCTCTCCTGCTGCTATTGTTTCAGCCTGCGGTCATGTTTGTAGTGATTTACTCAACAGCTTTACTTTCAAAATCAGGTGATCTTTTAGAATGAAAATAGTGGAGAGTGGTGCTATATGTATTTTCATTGCCTCTCTCAACAGATCTCGTTTTAAATGTCACTTGGTCTTTGCCTTTTTTGGTAAAAATCAGAGCACGTGCAGGGAGAGGATGGGCTCTTTGAAGAGCTACTCTCTGAGGCATAAAAATGATGTTCCATCTATCTTTAGTGCAAGCTAAATGCAGACTAAATGGCACTTCACAGAGTTCTCACTGACGTATCCTCCAAGTAACTAGGGGATCTGAGGTGTGAGGCTGCGTGAGTGTACATAGTACATAACATGCATCCGATATCTAGCCAATTGTTTTGTAATACCTTGAAGAATGTGACACTGTTGTATGACCTAGAATTCACCTCAGGTGGTGGCAACAAAGGTATAGTCCACAGTGTAGACTGGAATTGGGCACTACACTCTCAACAGCACTTACAGTGAGGGCAACACAGTGATTAAAAAAGGCCTGAGCTCAGTGCACAGTTTCCATCATTGGAAACTGAATTACAGGGCTTACCACTCCTAGTGCAGATAAGGCTTCAATATGATACTCACTACAGGAAACCAAATTCTGTTGTTTGTTTTGTAGAAATCTTTTTTAATGGAAAACAATTCTCTGGTTTTCATAACCATGGGAGTAACTTTAGTTACAGTATTTTGAGCTTGTTTTTGAAAGGTTGTTGCCACCTACCTGCAAAAACAAATGGATGATTTGCCCATTGGTGTTCTCTGTTTCAAGAGTTGTTACTAGATCCTATACACAGAAGAACGCGTGTGATTTAAGCATGCTATGCACTCTTTCCAAATTCCTAAATGGTATGAGAAGGGAAACAAAAGCCTTGTCTATACCGGGGACTATCCTCAGTTACAGCCATCAGTGGCCAGACTCTACTATAGTTGCGCCAGGACAAAGCCCCAGTGTAGCTAGGCAGAGCTGCCATTTGCACTGGTAGAAATGATCCTTGTTTAAAGGAGAAGGGTCTAGAGTTGTCCAGGACCAGTTAATACCTCTTGCCCTGTGTACGCTACACTCAAATGCCAGCCCTCCCTAATTTTCCATAGTCCTCCCAATTTTTGCATGTAATTACGATATGACCAATTCAGGTTAAATCCAGAAATTTTGCAGGCACATGCATGTTTTTTATATGTATAAAAATGTGTGTGTCACTCACTACAACGGTGCGATGATCACAACAAATAGTGCCATAGCTGTAGGGGGGCATTCTTTCCCCACTGCCCTGTGGCACATGTGCAGAGTGTGCAGTGAGGAGCTGGTAAGAGGCAAGCTGTGGCGGTTATAGATTGGTTGAGGTGCTCATGGATTCACCAGCCTAGCCATGGGCGGCTCTTGTAGGACTATGTTAACGCACTGTCAGTACTTAAGAGTGCACCGGCCGGGTCCATGTGGCATAGTTAGGAAGCAAGCTGCAGGCTATGCTCTATCAAACAGTCATTGTGTAGTCTGTGGGAGGCAGGGGGAAGAGCGGGTTCCAAGCATACTCCCTAATTTCTCCCTAACTTTTTTCATAAACTTCCTTAAAATTCTCGGAGTAAGATTGTCATCTCTGTACACTAGGTGTAATTGTCTGTTTAAAGCTTCGTTAAAATGTGTTGACTAACACATCTTAAAACGCAAGCTATTCTCTAGTCTAGAGTCAGCCTTAACACAGAAGTGATGCCCATGTCACTCTGTTCCTGTGCTGGGGCTTCTGTTTTCTGCTTCCAACTGCTAGGAGAGGATCCAGTAGCTCTTTGACTCCACTCAGCTGGGAAAACTTTTCTTCTTCCTGGATGACTGCATTCTCAAGCCCTCTGTGGAACAGAGTCTTTCCTGGCAGTCTCCAAAATAAATAAATAAAACCAAAAAACCATGGAGAATTGGGTTGGGGTCCTGATATAGGAGGAGGACTATGAAAAGGCATCTCTGTTACTGAATGGTTCACTGAGTGAAAAAGCAGAAACTCAGCTATAACTCATCAAGATCATGCATTACACTGCTGAAACCAGTAGAGCAGATCCCGCTGAATGCAGTGTGCTGAATTTTGGGACTTGTAGCTCTGTTGACTGTGCCTTGTATTTAAGGTAAATTGGAAGGGTGATAATTAGTGCTGATACTACATAAAACTGAGGGGGAGTGGGGGTTTGGAAAGAACTGTGTGGTTAGTGTAAATGCACAACCTGCACTGAGTTAATTAAAATCCGTTTCTTTAGTTAAACTTGTATAATTTTTCTGTATAGACAAGACCATAGTTAAATGGATGCAATCTTTTGTTAAGATGTCCATTACCTGTCTCGAAGGAGGAATTGGTAATTGTTCTGACTGGGTGCTGCTGGTCAAGGCACAGTCTGTAAGGTCTTGTTAGCTCTATATGATCATTATCTATATTACTTCTGACATATCTACAATAGAAGATTTCTGTCCCCCTCCCCCTTTAAAACACACCTGCATAAAGTTGCATTGGTAATTGTTCTGTCACCATGCTAAAAGCTGTTTATTTACTGACAGTTTCACAGCCATGTGTCTTCATTTAGCCAGATGATTTCACTAATAGATTGTGATAAACAGTAGGATACATCACAACAATTATTTGAGATGATTGCTGTTGGAAGAGCTTGACTGAATTTGTTAACAAGTTCTTTCCTAAACTGGGTTGAGTATTCAGTGTACAGAATATTCTGTAGGTATAATGAAATTTTTGTACATATAAGAATTGGCAGGTAGTTGATTTTTGTTTTTCTGGGGAAATGAGCGGATTGTTAAATACAATGATAATGAACTGGGGAAAGATGCAGAATGTAACCAGATCTGGGTCACGTTTTTGATTTGATGGCAGTATATCAATGGCACTAGTTACAATGGCTCATTTCAACAAAACATTTAATTAATAAAAAAGAAAATCTAAAGGGAGGTTTCTTATTTCAAAAGATATAGTTCCCTTTTGCCCCCAGCCCTTTAGCTGTGGAGAAATGTTTGTGTACTACAAACAGTGCTGAAGTTGAGGCTTCCATCACTCTCTGCCATCTAAACAGTACTGTATGTCAATTAAATAACATGTTTGGAAATGCCTTAATTGTGCTAGGATATGCCCCTATTTATTTGATTTTTTTTTTTTGGGGGGGTCTGCTTCACACTGTACACTAGTTAGGGATGCAGGTGAATTGTATCTAGCCACAGATAGGGTGGCCTTTGGGTGACTGTGCTGTCTGCAATGCCCATCAGCACACTTTGTGGCACTGGTTAGAAAACGGTTTGGCCTTGCCTATGCAATGCCAGGTATACTTTATTTTAATGTTTATTGCATGCATTTGCTGAAAGTTGGCTTTTGCAGGTGGCTTTTGTTGAGACTTGAAGTATCAGGTGTCCACGGTGAACATGTGGACACACTTTGCTTTCATCCGATTTATTAAGTTTGCTAAACAAAGTTGGTTAACATGTGGAAAGGTTAAGATTTAGCCAAATTTGACAGATGAGCAAAATGCCAGAGCTGGCTGTTAGGTGAATCAGCCCAAAAACCAGTGCTGTATATTCATAAAGCCACCTCATCAAGTGAAAATGCAGTTTTTTCCTCGTGTGTGTGTGTGTGTGTGTGTGTGTGTGTGTGTGTGTGTGTGTGTGTGTGTGTTACTGCTTGCTTAGATATTGCTTCTTACTCTACAGTCAATTATCCCGTTTTTGGCGCTGGTTGGAATTGGTGTTGAAGAGCTGCCAGTAGCACATCCTGCTGCCAGCACTTTGAGACCTGGAAGTGGGCCTTGTTTGTAATTCCTGTTCTTCCTCCCATTACAAGTTTAGTATTCAGTGTCTCAAAGAAGAGTCTGGCTACTGAAGTTTGAGTGGTAAATCCTCCACCTTGTTGAGCCAAAATTTTCAACCTTGGTGCCTAAAGTTATTTAGGTGACTCAATATTCAAAGGGGAAGTCAATGGTTTTGTCTTGACTAGGAAAAGTGGCCAACATTAAGTCAGATGTAGTTAATCTGTGCTAGCTAAGCCTGTCCTAAACTTTCCTACACCTGCACTAGGAAAAAGGTTGGGTTTAAGTCACATTTAGCTAGCATGTATTAACTAAGCCCAATGTACATACATCCACTTTTCCTACACAGAGATTGTGGGTGGATGACCAGATGCTCTGAAAATCAAGCCACATAATAGGTACCTAAAATATGGTACATTCAGATGTTTTATTATTTGACTCACCTTGAACATTTTGTCTATACTTATGTTAAAGTAATTACTGCAGTGAGGGAAATCATGCATATCCCCTAGATTATGCTATCCTTGCTAGTTGCCTTCAAATCTCCAAAGTAGAGAGAGAGAGAGAGTCATATTTGTGGGTTCTGGTGGAAGGGAGCGAAGATGGATAGTGTGATGTGGGAAGGAACTGAGCAACTTACAGAGGTGTCTAATTCTCTTATAGCACAGTGCACAGGTCTGATGCTCTTGATGTTCCTAAAGCAATGATGCATAGTGCCGCTTTTATTGGCTTTCATCTGACTATGTTACATTGTGAACAAATGAACTGTCTCGTGTAAAATGACCATTTAACGTAGGCAACTCTGGCCATCTCTCCGTGTGACTGTGTACAACTTGTAAGAGGTAAATAGTCCTATAAATGTGTGTAATACCGACTAATAAGATTTTTTTTTTTTTTTAGCGCTAGAAGGAACCATTATTATCATCTAGTCTGATCTTCTGCATAATACAGGCCATTTCACCTGGTAATTTCTGGATCAAGCCCAAATGTTACCCGATTAGGCTGAAGAATAAGATGAATAGTATAGCATGGCTTTTAGAAGGCTTACTTTCTCATAGTCTGCATGTGTCTCTTCCTCTGTGTATGAGCATGCTAAAATAAAAAACAAAACAAGCCAGCACGTGCAGATGAAATGATTGGGGATGATCTTTATGCAGAATGCATGCAACTGACAGGTTTTTTGGCTTCTGAAGCCCTTGGGATATATGGGTGTGTACTACAAGGAATCTCTCTCTTCTAGAGTTGTCTATATTTTCAGGCCATAGCCAATGATTTCTTGCAAACTTGCACAGCTGCATTTTAAATCTTGTAGTATTACATCTGTGGTGGTGATGTGACCTATTTTTCAGTGTCAGCTGTGATGAAGGTTCATGGTTGGCTCTTAGTTCATATTTTCATGCCAAATAACTTTTTTATTAAGTCATTCTGGTTAAACTCAAATTTAGTTATATTGTCAACTTTTTTTTAATTTTAAAACAGTGATTTGCCAATACAGTTCATTTTTCTATTTATATAGCTTTCCAGGTATTTGCCTGTAATTCTAATTTTTAAAACTAGGCCATAAATAACAGGAAAATCCCTATGAAAAATAATGGAAATGATATATAACTCTAGCTGAAGATAACAAAAGAAAGACCCATATTGTTGTGTCTAAGATTTCCCTAAAAGTGAGCGATTTTAAAAATGAATTTTGGTTGAGCTTTAGCCAAGATTTCCCTGGGAATGAGCCACAGATTTTTGCATCTTCATTTATCTCAGGGATGTCTTTTACTTTGTACAGTGTTGTGCTCTGACACTGTCTGTCCATACTGAATACGTCTTCGTCTTGTTGTTGAAAACTTTGCAGTTAGAAATCACACTTCAGTCTGGACCTATAAATCAGTCCCAGAGTGCATTACCACTTGCTGTTTATATCGCAACTGGATTAAAACCTGCATGCACAGCTGTGCAGTTCACCCCAGTGTATTTCATAGCATTATTTACAGGGTCTGACGTTTGCTAGCCTTTTTCGCTGGTGTGTGAAATGTTGGCTGTGTTTTTCTCATTTAAATTGTCATTCTACAGTTCGTATTAAACCTTTAGCCCTTTTCATTTATAATAAATTATTTGAGATTGTGGAAGGATCTTATGCCTCTGTGGTGGTAAATATCCAGATATTTAATTGTTAAATAAAAAAAGCTATAGAAAGGGTAAAAAGTTTCTTATGACAAAAAAGAGGTTGATACTTGCCTAAGGCTCTGCACTCTCAAACCTGTAAATCAGTCCTATAGGTATGGCATGGGACATAGAAATGCAGTTTCTGTCTACTGCCTTGCTAATGCATGTCATGCGGATAGGCTGACTCTAACTGTTGCCTTATCACAGATGCTGCTCCACCAGTTGTAGCAATTATTGGAGCACCAGTGTAGATGGGCCCATGCATTCTTGCTACTGTGTTGGCTAAACCTGCATGGTGTAGGTGCAGTCTAAAGGATGAGAGGTAATTCAGTCTCCATAGCCATTCAATTAATTCACAGTGACAAATGTGCCAGTTCTGGTCAAGATGGTAAGTTATATACAAAACTTTTGGTTTTATCTTGTAAAAGGTGAATCTTGTGGGTGAATGTGGACTACACTGATTTAATTTCTAGGTAAGCTTAAAAAAAGTATTTGCAGGTCAAATATATGTACATACAATACAATATCCATCATACAGGGAATACAAGGAAAACGATTATATTGCAAAAGATGTACATTGGGATTGTGTGGGACAGTAGGCGTCCATTAGCAAAGCTGAAGATTGGATTACCTTTCCTGTCCCTGTTGTGATCTGCGTGAGCAAATGAGAAGGGAGGCATCTCCAAGGTGTGGCCCAGCTGGCAGGTGAACACTGGCAATCCTTTCAATCTCATCTCGGAATGACAAGTAGAGTGAAGGCAAGAACCCATAACACCAGGTCATGCTGTTCTATGCAAGGCCAGCAGCCAGAAAACCCAGACTTAATCATAAGGCACCAGACATTGTCTGAATCTCCATGACCTACTTACATTATTTGACAAAAATTTGGAGGAGCTAATATGCCCTTAACTAGACTGTGAAAGGGCTAGCAGTTTTATAAAACAGTTATTTTTGTGCCAATGAGAGTCTCTTACATTGTGACCAGACCATTCTTTCTCTCCTGGCTTTTTTGTAATGTGATACTTTGGATCAGATAATGACTCTGCCAGGAGTGTGATCTATGAAGCAATTTACATATATAGTCAAAAGCACACATTGGAAGAGGTTTGTTTGTTCTGCTTGATATGCTAGAAAAAATTTCAAAGATCTCCAGGAACCTTGTATCTTCTTTTAGCAAATCCAAAAGCCCCCTAGGAAATGCTATATCCAATCATACTCCAAATGAGGGAGAATATTTTAGATAATTAAAGATGAATAATAAAGCAAACTTAAGAAATACCCTGAAACTGGGGCTGAATACATATTGCTAACTGTGATTTGGAGTGGAGGGGAGAGAACATGAATTAAGACTGAAATTCGTTTCAGCTTGCTTCTTTATAAACAAAACCAAAAACCTGTCAGAGGAACTTGGCTGTTTGGTTTGCTGAAGACATCTGTGACTGCATTATTCCCTGACATGTCATGGGTTGCATGGGACTAATGGTGTCAGTGATGTTACTCCATAACATAGCACTTCCACTGTGCTGCAATCTGTCTGTATTACAGCCATCTGACTCTCCTGAGCTGGCTGTGTAGCTCTTCTCTCTAATATTATATCTCTTCAACTGTAAGGCACTCAGCTACTACCTGAGCTGCTTCTGTAGCTTCACAGAGCTGGCTTGCAGCTTTTCTAGGTCCTGTTCCCTTTCCCATCTACCTGTTGTGGGGCCCCTATGCTCACTTGCTGCTTCCCTACCCTCTCTTCCCCACCTACCTTAATTCTGCCCCACGGTCACTCTGTCTCCTACAACTTTCATTCATTCCCTTCAGTCCTGGAGTTAAGAAAACAAATGAACAGGGTTCCATGACAATAATAGTAATGAAAATGTAATATAAAATATAAGAATCCAACATTATGGTATCACCAAAACATGGTATAGGTGAGACTCTTAGCCAAGGATTGGTGTTCTTTAAAACTACCAGAGGATTGGATTGGATTGAGGTAGATTTTCCTCTGGGGTGGTTTCCCAGTGGTAGGTGTCACTGCCCCAATAGATGCTGGAGTAGTGGAGCAGAGTAAGACTGTAATATCTTCATTTACGAAGGTTAGATACTTACAATGTCAGAATGTTCGCTTGAGAGTAACAAGACTTGGCAGTCAACATGAGACCTAAAATGCTATCCAAAGTGTTAGGTGTCCACTTAATTGGTTTTTCCAGTTAGCACTAGGGTTCAGCTATTCTTTTACAGCCAGATCCTATATTATTGTTAATGACTTGAGCATATCAAATAATTTGTTTAACAGAAGGGAAACTAGGTAATAGTTTTTAAATTTTCAGTCGCTTTCCATACTATGTCCTAATTAAATTCTCCTATATTTCCTAGTATAGGGATTAAGCAAAATAAATCACTGTTGCATATACGTGTGTTTTTTCATGTTGTGGTGATGCACCTTTTTGTCTTCAATATTCCTGGAGTCAAATTTATCTTTTAATCTGTATCTTTCATTGCTGAGTGACTGGTCTTTTAAATAGTGGAAATTTTAATTCCCCGTGCACAGCGAACTGGATGGCTATGGCTGGGACCCAACTTTATATATTCCTTTTTAATAGTTCTCTACATTTCTTTTTATTATTCAGAATGACCTCCTTAATCATGACAAATTGAGCCTGAAAACTGGCTATAATCATCTAATGACTGGTATCAGTGTGAATCTGTAGACTCAAATATTGTCCTAATTTTCTTGCATGGATACAGAATATCAAGTAACTCCTGGGCTGTTTTGAGTGGTGATGTCTACAATAGCTCTTCAAGAGAGTCTAGACTGTTCTAAGGATCTGTTGCATATCCCCAAACCTCCCAAAATTAAGGGGAGAGATTTGTACATTTTAAATAAACACTTTGGGACTCCTTGAAGGATTTTCAGGATATTAGTAACATGAACCTGACTAGGATTTTTTAATAACTGGAAAAGATGTTAACTCTCATGTCTAGTTTCTTTGATTTTTAGCGCACACACACAGTTATATCGCATGCAATTGTAGAATTGTAGGAGTGGAAGGGACCTCGAGAGGTCTTCTAGTCCAGTCTCCTGCACTCAAGGTAGGACAAAGCATTATCTAGACCATCCCTTACAGGTATCTGACCAACCTGCTCTTAAAAATCTCCAATGACAGAGTTTCCACAACCTTCCTAGGCAATTTATTCCAGTGCTTAACTACTCTGACAGTTAGAAAGTTTTTCCTAATGTCCAACCTAAATTTCCCTGGCTGCAATGTAAGCCCATTGTTTCTTGCCCTATCCTCAGAGGTTAACAGAACAATTTTTCTCCCTCTTCCTTGTAACAACCTTTAAGTACTTGAAAACTGTTATCATGTCCCCCCTCAGTCTTCTCTTCTCCACACGAAACAAATGCAGTTTTTTCAGTCTTCCCTCATAAATCATGATCTTCGAGTGCTTGCTCATGTCCATTCCACTATAGGTGTGTGCACACCTCCATGCACGGTTACCCAGAACTTTTTTCCCCTTAGCAGATCCCATAGGGCCCCTGGAGCCCTGCGCACATGCCACGGCATATGAGGTGCTGCCGGCCCTACGCCCCGTCAGTTCCTTCTTTCTGCCCGGGACGGTTGCTGGAACCAACCTTGCTCTCAGCAAATACTATTCCCCTTATTTCCCCTTGTTTGATATTCTAAGTTAGTTTTTAGTTAAATAGTTGTTAAGTGTTATTAAGAGTAGTTAGAGATAAGGCAAGTCCCTGCGGGGACTTTAAGCGGCTGGGCCATGCCCCAGTCCCTGGGATTCAAGCCGTGTGCCTCCTGTGGGAAGGCCTTCCCACTCAGTGACCTCCACGACTGCTGCCTTAAGTGCATGGAGGAAGCCCACAGAAAAGAGAAGTGTAAGATCTGCAGGGCTTTTAAACCCAGGACTCAAAAGGACTGAGAAATCCGGTTTAAAGCCCTGTTGATGGAGGCAGTGCTCCGCCCGACGTCCGAACTGACCCGCTCCACCTTGGTACCGAGTGTGACCTTGGTACAGAGCGCACCGTCGGCACCACCCTCAACTTGGCACTGCGTGACATCGCTGGCACCGAAAAGGAAAAAGCAGCTTGCGGAGCGCCGACATTCCCCTGCGCCATCGGTACAGGCAGGGTCAAGTACAGAGATGCATGGTCCATGGTCGTTGAGTCTTTTCCGGTGCCTGCATCTCCGGTCAGGGAGCCTCCCCTGACTCCCGAGAGTGGGAGAGTGCCCCTGCTGACGCCGTCGACACCAGAGGCTTTTCAGGCGGCAAGAGCCTTGTTGGTCTTGCCTATGCCACCTCTGCGCCCCCCCTCCACCAAGGGAGAAGGGGCCGGTGTCACAGGGGAAACCTGCGTTGGGTCCCCCTGAATGGCGGTATGGGAGGAAGATCTCTCACCGGACGGTCTCCGAGGGTAAAGCAGAGCCGCCCCCCCAGTAGTTGCTCCAGGTCTGCGTCGTCGAGCAGACCTCCACCGGCACAGGACATGGAGTCTCCTTCTCGGGGCTGATGTCAATCCCTGGCACCGGAGGCAGTGCATGCCAGGAGGCGGCACTGGTTGAGGTCTGCCAGGCGGCGCTTGGACAGCTCCCGTTCCCCATCCCCGGCACCGAGGCGTTCGCCTGCACCGAGACAGCGCAGAGCCCGGTCGCTGGAGGAAGATCCAGCACCGCACAGTCCATGACACGGAACCAGATCCCCGGAGTCCGGCTCAGCACCGAAGAGTTTGGAGCGGCGCCAACCTCGGTCACCGAAGGGGTGTCTGCAGGGCGGCAAGGCAAGTGGCAGCAGAAATCATCGGTACCGAGACGATGCTCTGGTATCTCTAGCTCTTCGGCACACACCTCCGTTTGTCGGCACCGCTCGTGGCGACAGAGGCAGTCCTCATGATCCTCCAGGTTGGAGGCGTTGAGAGGGCGGTTCCTGGCACGGAAGGGAGCCCGGGACCAAGGACATACACGGCACTGCCGGTCCAGGGCCTCTGACTATGAGGATGACTCGGGGTCTCCCAGCGGGGACAGTCGTCGGTTGAGCCGATGCCACCACAAAGCATCACAGCCTGTGGCGCAGTCAGCCCCGGGTTGGCCTCAGGGACAATGGCCGCAACAATGGCCTTATTGGACCCCAGGGGTTACCCAGGTGGGGCCGGGGCTCCATTCCATTATGTCATCAGGGGTGCAGTCCGTGCCTCCGGCACAGAAGAAGGCCCATGGACACCACTCTTCGGATGAGGAGTCGGATCCCGTGGAGGGGCCCTCAGCAGGTGCAACCCTCCCCCAGGAGTCGTCTTCTTCCTCACCTGACGAGACAGTCTTCTGGGACCACTTGGCGCCACTGGAGGATTTCAGGGCTCACCAGGAGCTGCTCAAGAGGGTGGCCTCCCACTTGGGGCTGGAGGTGGAGGAGCTAAAAGAGGCCGAAGATAGCCTCTCTAGTGTGCTGGCGGCAGCTGCCCCAGCGAGAGTCGCCCTCCCAGTCCACGAAAGAGTCCTTAAGATTGTAAAGGCCCTATGGCAAACGCCTTCCTCGGTTGCCCCTACGTCAAAGGTGGCCGAGAAAAAAGATTACGTCCCGGCTGAGGGGCTTGAGTATTTGTTCACTCACCCCACCCTGGGAACCCTGGTGGTAGATGTGGCTAACCAGCGAGACAGGCGAGGTCAGCCAGGGTTCACTCCCAAGAACAAAGACAATAAGAAGCTGGACCTGTTTTGGAGACAGGTTTATTCTGCTGCAAGCCTGCAGTTCAGGATTGCCAACCATCAGGCCTTCCTCGGTAGATACAATTTCAACCTGTGGGACTCCCTCAGGCGGTTCGCTGAGGCCCTGCCCTAGGACCAGACTGCAGACTTTAGCACCATCGTGGAGGAAGGAACCGCAGTAGGTAGGGCAGCGCTCCAGACGTCCTGTGACGCTGCGGACTCGGTGGGCAGGGCCATAGCCTCTGCCATCGGTATGAGAAGGTGCTCGTGGCTGCAATCCTCAGACCTGTCCCAGGAGATGCAGCAGTCTATTCAGGACCTCCCCTTTGATGGGTTGGCCCTATTCTCCGTCCCGACGGATGTGAAGTTGCACATCTGAAGGACTCCAGGGCCACGCTTTGCTCCCTGGGACTTTAAATGCCCCAGGTGCAGCAGCAGCCAAGGCCTTTGCCCAGGCCTTTCCAACTCCAGAGGAGTAGGATTAGGAATAGGGGTTTAGAAGAAGAAATCAGCCCCCTAGCTCGTCCTCAGCTCCCTAGCAGGGGCCCCCCAGGAGGTCGGGCAACCAGAGGAGGCAGTTTTGATGATGCGCCCAAGGGTAGCGCCCCAACTGCTCGCTTGGATCAGCCCTGCCCCTTCCTAAGCAGATTAAGGCCCTTCTATCCCGAATGGTCAAAAATCACTTCGGACTGTTGGGTCCTTGGGATAGTCTCAGGGGGCTATGCCCTGCAGTTTACATCTGCCTCCGTTCCTCTTCAGGGACCTCTCTCACGAGCATCTCCTCTTGCAGGAGGTGGACACCATCCTCAACCTAGGAACAGAGGAAATGGTCCCTCAAGGCAGAAGGGGGAAGGGGTTCTATTCGAGGTACTTTCTCATCCCCAAGGCGAAGGGGGGTCTGAGACACATTAGACCTGTGTCATCTAAACAAATATGTCAAACGACTCAGGTTTCACATGGTCTTCCTAGCCTCCATAATCCCTTTCCTGGGTCCAGGAGACTGGTATGCTGCCCTCGACCTCAAGGACGCATACTTTCATGTATCTATCCTCCCCAGCCACAGGTGTTTTCTCCGTTTCATGGTGGCTGGCTCCCACTACCAGTTTACAGCCCTACCCTTTGGCCTGTCTTTGGCTCCAAGGGTGTTCACCAAGTGCATGGTGGTAGTGGCTGCCCACATGAGACGAAAGGGGGTGCAAATCTTTCCTTACCTGGATGATTGGCTGATCAGGGGCAGGTCCAGGTCCCAAGTGCAGGAGAGCATGACCCTCATTTGCTCCACATGCAGCAGGCTGGGACTGCTCATAAATGAGCAGAAGTCCATACTAACCCCAGTGCAACGCATAGAATTCATTGGGGCCACCCTGGACGCTTTCCAGGCCAGAGCCTTCCTGCCTCAGCCACATTTCAAGGCGATGGTCTCTATCATCTCCCAGTTGCATCGATGCCCCACAACAGCCAGGCACTGCCTACAGCTGTTGGGCCACATGGCGGCCTGCACGTACATAGTGAGACTAGCTCGCTTGAGGCTCAGACCGCTTCAGGCATGGTTGACCTCGGTATACGTGCCGAGCAGACACCCATTGGACCGGGTGGTCACAGTTCCCCCACCCGTCTTAGTCTCCCTAAACTGGTGGCGGACACCCAGGGCAGTGATGAAGGGTGTTCTGTTCAGGGAACTGGTCCCGTCGCTCACCCTAATTTCCAACGCTTCAGACGTAGGATTGGGAGCCCACATCAGCACTAACCTAGGCACTCAGAGGCTCTGGTCGAGGGAGAAGAGGCACCTGCACATCAATGTGAAGGAGCTGAGGGCCATTCGCCTAGCGTGCAGGGTGTTCCTCCGTTTCCTGACAGGCAGAGTGGTGCAGGTGCTGAAGGACAACACTGCAGCCATGTTTTACATAAACAGGCAGGGGGGAGCACGCTCCTGAGCCCTCTGTGAGGAAGCTATCCGTCTGTGGGACTTTGCCATGAGGCATGATTTCCACTTGACTGCCTCTCACCTCCCGGGAGTGAGGAACTATAAGGTCGTTTCTACCCCGCCACGACTGGTCGTTGCACCCAGAGGTGGCGGCTATGATCTTCCAGAAGTGGGGCATTCCCCCACTGAACCTATTCGCGTCGGCCTGGAACACCAAGTGTCCAAGGTTCTCCTCGCTCCGGGGTCACGAGACTGGGTCAATTTCCGACTTGTTCCTCATGGTTTGGACGGGGACCCTCATGTATGTGTTCCACCCGTTCTGCTCCTGCCCAAGGTCCTGCTGAAAATAAAGAGCGACAGGGCGAACGTTATACTCATCGCTCCGCACTGGCCGAGACAGCACTGGTTCAGCATGCCCCACTCCTGAGGCGACACGACCTTCTATCCCAGGACCACGGTCGCCTGTTGCACCCGGACCTCGACTCCCTGCACCTCATGGCTCTCTGGCTGATGGAGGGGGAGAGAGCCTGCTTGGTGCAGGTCCAGCAAGTCCTGCTTGGCAGCAGGAAGCCTTCTACACTACACAAATTGTGTATCGGGCTAAGTGGAGGCGATTTACCTGTTGGGCGGAGTCCCAGGGTATTCTGCCCAGCCTCTCGCCTATACAGGTGATCCTGGAGTACCTGCTCCAGCTAAAGCTCCAGGGTCTGGCACTGGCCTCGTTGAAGGTTCACCTGGCAGCCATTTTGGCCTTCCATCAGCCGCTAGAGGGGAGATCACTGTTCTCCCATCCCATGTTGGTCAGGTTCCTCAAGGGGGTGGAGAAGCTTTATCTGTAGGTCCATAATCCGGTGCCTCCCTGGGATCTCAACCGGCGGCTCTCGAGACTCACGGGGCCCCCCTTTGAACCCATGGCTTCATGCCCTCTGCTCATGCTTTCATGGAAGGTAGCCTTCCTGGTGGCCATTACCTCAGCCAGGACGGTCTCCAAGATTAGGGCCTTGACCTCGGAACCCCTTTATACAGTATCCTACAAGGACAAGGTTCAGCTGAGGCCGCATCTGGCCTTCCTACCCAAGGTGGTTTCCCAATTTCATTGTAATCAAGATATTTTTCTCCCCGTGTTTTTTCCCAAACCTCATGGTTTGGAGGAGGAGAGGAAATGGCATTTGCGAGACATGAGACGAGCACTGGCCTTCTACATCGAATGTACAAAACCGTTCCGAAAATCAACGCAGCTCTTTGTCGCAGTGGCAGACCGGATGAAAGACTCACGTGTCTCCACCCAGCGCATCTCCTCGTGGATTACATCATGCATCAAATTCTGCTACGAGCAGGCGAAGGTGCTGCTTCCGGGAACCATCACAGTGCACTCAACCAGAGCTCAAGCCTCATCTGCAGCCTTCCTGGAGAGAGTGCCCCTGCAGGACATCTGTAGAGCCGCCACCTGGTCGTCGGTGCACATCTTCATGTCCCACTACACCATTGTCCAGCAGGCAAGAGAGGACACGGGATTCGGCAGAGCGGTGCTGAGGGCAGCTCACCGGTAATTCTGACTCACCTCCAAAAGTATTGCTTGTTAGTCACCTGTAGTGGAATGGACATGAACAAGCACTTGAAGAAAACAAGGTTACTTACCAGTAACTGATGTGCTTCGAGATGTGCTGCTCATGTCTATTCCACAACCAACCCCCCGTCCCCGCTGCCAGAGTTGGCAGAAAGAAGGGACTGAGGGGGCGTAGGGCCAGCAGCGCGTCATATACTGCAGCATGTGTGCGAGGCGCCAATGGGTGCTGGAGCCGGCCCTATGGGATCTGCTAAGGGGGAAAAAGTGGAATGTAGACCTTGAATTATTTTTGTTACTCTTCTCTGGACTTTCTACAATTTGTCCACATCTTTCCTGAAATGTGGAGCCCGGAATTGGACACAGTACTCCAGTTGAGGCCCAATCAGTGCAAAAAAGAGCAGAAGAACAACTTCTTGTGTCTTGCTTACAACACTTCAGCTAATACATCCCAGAATGTTTGATTTTTTTGTAACAGCGTTACACTGTTGACTAGTATTTAGCTTGTGATCCACTGTACCTTCCATGGTACTCTTTCCTAGGCAGTCATTTTCCATTTTGTATGTGTGCAACTAATTGTTCCTTCCCAAGTGGAGAACTTTGCACTTGTAGTTATTTAATTTAACCCTATTTACTTCAGATCATTTCTCCAGATCATTTTGAATTTTAATCCTCCCTTCCAAAGCACTTGCAACCTCTTCTAGCTTGGTATCATCCGTAAACTTTATCAGTGTACTCTCTATGCCATTATCTAAATCATTAATGAAGATATTGAACAGAACTAGACTCGGAACTGATCCCTGTGGGGCCCCACTCGATATGCCCTGACTGAACCACTGGTAAAACTACTCATAATCTATTATAAACACTTTTTCCATATACCATACCTTGCTGAGTGCTACACATGTTACTTGAGGTTCTAGAGATATCTTTGAAGTGGATTTATAACACTGAATATAGTCTTTCCAACTTCATATCCTGAATTGGATTTTATGAGATGGAAGAGGAGTTCTAATTACTCTGAAGAAAAGTAGCTTGATTATTTGCTTTTCTGAATGAGGTATATGTTCTTTTAATTTACCGTGGTATAAACTTAAAGTAACTCCATTGAAATCAATGGAGTTAACTATTTATCCCAGTGTATCTGAGATCAGAATCTGGCCCTGAATGTGCTACTGAATGATTCATTAATTTGCTTGAAGCTAGGCTACTTTTTTTTTTTTTTTTTTTGAGTTGCCTTGCCATATACGCTAGAGGTGAAGAATGGGTTGCTCTTCCTTCTAGAAGCACATGTATTCTGGGTATCTTTGCTGCTGTCTGTGCAATATTGTGTTCCTTTTGCATCTGAAGAACTAAGCTTTCTGAAAAATCCAAGTTCTCTGAAGCATCTGGGTTCTGCAGATGGAGAATACTGAAGTGTATAAGAGACTCTGAATTTCACAAACTGTATCTATAATTTTGATAGAAGCTGGAACATCTCAGATAGCTGGAGGAGATGGAATGTTGCTGGTATATCAAGATTCCGATCACATGAGTGTTTTTTAAAACGTTTTCCAAATTCTTTTGTTAACTTGACTTACATGAGTTTGTCTGAAATTTCTTTTGCCCTATTGGGGGAATATGAGCTCTTTTGGCTTATATACTATACATAAATATTTCATTCACACTATGGAAAATTAAACAATAGGCTATAAATCTGGTTGCAATCTCAATTAAAATATAAAAAATCTCAAACACATGTTCTTTAGTAGGGAAAAAAAAAGTTAGTTTGAACTCAGTATGAATACTTGCCATAAAAATGTGTTGGGTTTCAAGGTCTTAATTTCCTACTTTTTCATAAAAAGTATTACCTTTTCATGACTTTGGTCTTAAACATGTTTCCCTCCATGAACAATCCTTGTGCCTTTTTGACTATTTTGGACCATATAATTTGGTAGCATTATTTCAATTTACATCTGTTCTCACAGAGTGACCATGAAAGTATTGTTCTGAAGGGTTATTGTGAAAAGCACAGGATTTTTCTTTTAAATACATCTTTTCAGAAGTTGATGTTGAGTGATGATAGATATTCAAGACGAGGAAAACATGAATAGGGAAAACTCCAAGTAAACTGAAAGGCACGATTATATTTCATATAGGGATGTGCACATAATAGTCTGGTGTCTTTTAGTGCAGAGTTCATTTAAAAAAAAAAAAAAAAAAAGGCCAAAGAAACAGTCCAGAAACCCGGGTCAGCACCTGGGACAGATACTAGGAACATGAATATTGTGTCCAAGTAATTTGAAAAATGAAAAGCTATAGCAGTCTAAATAAAGTGTAGTTACTTGAGGTGTCTATACAATTTGTAATGGAAACTATGGGCTTCCAATGGAAGTGATGGGAAACAAGCGACAAGCATTAAAAATTGGGAATGACAAATATGTGTACTGTATATTAGCCTTGGTTTAGATTTGTTTAAAAAAAAGTAAATATTTTAAACAATGAAGGCCAGATTTTTTGGGAAAAGAGTTTGCATACCCCAAAGGGGAGTTTGGCACATGTGAGAAAAAACACTGGACTCAATTTTCAGAGCTCTCAAGGACTTGCCAGAACAGACTGCAACTTTAATACGGGACAAAGCACTAGGAAATTTGTGCTCATCCAGCTTGCATCTGAAGACTTGTGCAGGCGTTGGCAGCACAAAACAGCTTGATTTTCAGCACATGTACATCAACAATCATGCATGTGCATGCAAACAAATATCCACTCAGGGTTTGACATATCAAAACAACGTAACATGCACAACCTTTGGAAAGGGACGGACTGCCTAATCCCAGTGGTGCTTATTGCTATTATTCATTGCTTGTAGAGTGCAATCAGGGCCAGTCAAGTGTGTTAAACAAGTGCCAGCTGCCAGGAGCTTGCAATGTGCAAGGATCCTGTGGCTAAAAATTGTATGTCGGTAGTGACTTTACACTCTGCTGCTTTGGTATGAATGCACTGCATTTCGCTTTCAAAGTCCTCTTCCATTTTCTCTCAGATGTCGGTTTGTCACACCCATATGTCTGAAACACTTGCCTTTCTGCCACCTCTCACGAGCTGATGAGTTGTACGCAGTACTCCTCCTTCCTCGGTCCTTCTAGTTCAAGATATTTTACTGTTTCCATTGGTGATGTGTGGAACCCCCACCACAATCTCATGCAGAAGGAGAAATAAATATTAACACTAAACTTTTGAAAACATATCGATACATTCTTGTCAACATTTACAGTCTTTTTTGGATATTATGCAATTGTCATGTATATGGGCTTGAATTCAAATATGTAGTTCTCATGTCTCTAGCTTTGTACTTTGATGCACCTGTATAAAGCTGACTTAATCAGTGTGATTTGTTTTCCTTTATTCTGTTTAATTATGTCTGTGAATTGGAGAAGGGCATTAAGAAGACCCCATCAACTTTAAAATCATTTCTGTTTTGAATAATTTTGTTTCTTCTATTCTTACAGCTAACATCTAAGGTTGCTATAATTGTAAGGGATTGGAGAAGAAAGATTTCTTTGTTCATTCGACTACGTGATGTGTACTTGATTTTCATTGTTTCTTTTTCATAGTTAGTTTCCTCTGTTTTTAAAGACCTTGCACGCAGCAACAAGAGACGGAATTTATTTATTTTGCAAAACTAGGAAAATTATAATTGTAAAAATCAGCAAGGGAAATCAGATGGCAGGAATAGTATCTAGAACTACTTTTAAATCTTCTTTTAAAATATAAAAAACAAAGCTAACTAGATTTCATCTTGACTCTGTCTTCAACTTTAGCAATGGGGAATGGATGGTTCAGGGAATGATAGAAAATGCTATTTGTCTCATAAATCATGGAAATATTGAGACATGTCAAATATCATGATTACTTTGCCTTTATGTTGCTTCCCTTCCCTTCCGTGTGGTGTTTCTGTTTTTAAACTGTACTTTTTTTCAAAGTAGGGGTCTTTGATTTTTCTTACATCCGATAAAGCACCTCGCTTGCCTTGGCTGCTAAATAGTACATATTTTTATTTGCAGTATATGTTCTGTAGGAGTCTTGAGTCAATCCTAATAACCAATTCAGGGTGGACTGAACACCAGTTGCAGCAGGCCTTGTTCACCACTTGAAAATATCCCAATAAAGGAGTGCAGTCCTCCACAGCGCTATACTAATCTGAAGCTAAAGGGAGCATGTTTATCTACTTGGACATGCTCCTGGAGTGTGCACTCAATTGAGAGCATGTTCCAAGTTGGGCATGTGTCTGTTTTGCAGACCAGACTACTTTGGTGCACCTAAAATCATGGACACCTGTTCCCTTTTTTGCCAATATGCAACCTGATGTTAGGTGTTTGCTTGATAATCAGGTGCTTCATATATTGGTGAAAGCATTTCTTTGTGCTGTTTAGAATTAAAGAAACAAAAATTATAACTGGTTCTTGTCTTTTACTCTCTTTTGTAGGCTTGGATGATTGCCTGCAGCAGTATGTCCCCAAATTTGAACGGGAGAAGATAAGCGGTGAACAGCTGTTACAGATTTCCCATCAGGATCTTGAAGAGTTGGGTATCTCACGAATTGGACACCAGGAATTGGTTCTGGAGGCAGTGGATCTCCTCTGTGCACTGGTCAGTTATACGTTGAACGTCAGATGTGGTTTAAGAAACTTAAAATACTTCACTGTCAGTTGTAACCATGGCATCGTTTATCAAAACAAATTATCCATATTGCTTGGTCCCTTTATTATACATCGTGTTGAAAATAAAACTGTAGAAAATCATTTAATTCAGACCAATGCCATGTTAGTAGTTTGTTTTTTCCCCCCTGTTCAAATACAGTCCATAATTTGTATGTTAAGAATGAGGTTATTGGAGTGGCACTAAGGTTAAATCATGTGGTTTCGGTCACTGAACGCATTACCAAGAAAATTACCGTCAAGTACAGTGCATTGGTCATAGAAAATTGCAATAGTGTGTCATAGCAGATGTTGTTAATTGTTGACACAAACTGGGCTAGCCAAGCCAAATCTCTGTTCCATACACTAGCAGAACTATAGAACTCTGTAGTCTTGTAGATATCTTGTAGATAATCATAAAAAAGTTTTTAAAATGAAATAAGGAATATTTTCATGGTAGGACTACTGAACAGGAGGGCTGAAACATTGATTGTATCTGAAATTTCAGCTGTTTCCCTCCTTCCTGTTGTATAATTGCATGTATGGGTTTTCAGTGTAGACCTGCTCTGGAAAGAGTGCATAAATCTGTCTGTATTGGTGATACAGTATTACAGATACAGTTTATTTAAAAGCTGTGATTTGGACACACTTTGAGTACATATTTGATGTAATGCTATGAACTAGAGCTAGAAATATATACAATTACATCATTGAGAATGGTGGGAAAGAATGCTCAGCAATTCTTTTGCCATTACTGGCCAACATTCCATTCATTATCTCACGTTTGATACACAGAGAGTATTCTTCTTAAAATGGACAGAGCTTTTACTCTGCGTGAAATGTGCTTTTCTTGTTTCAGAAAGATGGTACAGAGATCATTTGTACTTGATTAAACCAAGGACAAAGGGGATATCCTATAACAAAGCAAGTTGCTTCTTCAAAAGAATTTATAAATATTTTTTCAAATACTTCAGCCAAAACATTTGTACAATAATAGAGGCTTTTTTTCCTAAATAGTTTTGTGTATCAATATTTTTAACTTTAAGTGAATGTTAATGGAAGAACTGAACTATCATTCATGCCAGGGCAGGGCAGGGAGGTAAGTGTGTCAGCCAGGGAAGAAAGAGCCTGGCAAAGTAATAAATGTTACTGTAAACTGGCCTGAGTGAAATAATGAACGTGGCAGCCACCTTAAAGCATTTTTTCTTCTTACTGTTATAATATTAGAATAAAACAAAGCTGGACAACTGCCAGAACCTAAAACTGTGCTTTATCTCCTACAATTTCCTCCTAATTTCCTTTGTAGACAAAAGTTTTGACCTCAGACCCGTTTCTGGAAATACTTTGTATAGTACAGCTCAAGTTAATGCATTAGACAGAGTTCAGAATGCTGTAACTGAAATGCCCTTGTTCTTTTTTTGGGAGGAGGGAGTTTTTGGAGGGAGGTGTTCCTGTGTTTTAGCTGTGTCCTTTGGCGTTTTCTAAATTTCTCTTTTAGGAAAGGGCTTATTGTGTAAAATCGGCCTTAATTTTGTGCTCTTAATGTTTCTGCTCCGTGTTTTGATGTCAGTCAGCTTTTCCATGGCTTTGCTAGCGCTGTCACTTTTTGAGTGAGGGAAAAGGTCTTCTCTTCCTCTTCCTGCTCCTCCCTACCATCCCTAGGTCCTTCAGATACATTTTTAGGCATTAATGTGTTCTGGTATTTTGTGCTGAAGTGACTTTTTTTCCCCCCTAAATTTTAACCCTTGAATTAAAAAGCCCCAAATAGTCCATATTTGCTGTTAGAAGCATACTTTTATGAAGACTTCTTCCTCTGCCTCCCACAATCTGCTCCTATGTGACCTGGTACATTCTAAATGCAATTGACTTCTCTGGGCTTACTCCCCCTCTCTCTCCCCCCCCCCCCCCCCCACACACACACACACACAAAACAAAACAAAACAAAACAAAAACGTGGCCTTGTCAGGATTTTGGTGCTTTTTCTCTCCACTTTGAGCCTTTATGAAAGACTGCCCTTTCCCCCAGTTCTGCCTAGGAGGGTTCTTTTCTGGACCTCTTTCAAGAGAATCCACTGGTCCCACCGCGTACCACAAGAACTCTTGAGACCCCAAAGAAACAAAGGTAGAGTTGCCTTTGAAGCATCTTTCTCCTTAAATGGGCCCCAGATTGTCAGCCTCTGAGATTTTTCCAGGCTCATCCAGACACTGAATAAAGGATAGATAGAATCTGATCCAAGATGTCACTATGGAAAGGACATCAAAGAAAATCTAAAGGAGGATCACATCGAAGGATAAGAGCTAACGATATTAAAAGAACACTGTCAACTTGAAAATAACTTGCATCTGTAAATGTTGTCTGCTGCTGTAGTAAACTACTCCTAAGTAGAAGTGAAGCTTAGAGTAGATCTATTTTTTCTGTTTGTTTACTTTGCACATTTGATAGTTCATGGTGTACAGTCAGTTTCACGGTTTGGTTGATTGTATATCCTCCTGCTAGCCTTTTCAGAAGGGAATTTACCAGAAACAGCTGCATCAGAGCTGTAACTGAAGAGGCAGCAGGCAAGTGTGTGCTCTGAGGAAAAGGGTGAAGGGCTCCTTTCTGAGCATATTTGTTCGATGCTCTTGAGCCTGCCTAAAATACCCTTCTAAACAGGTAGATAGGGCAGAAAAACCCTGTATATTTCTTGTTATTTAAAAATTACAATTAAAAGGATGCTCTGTCAGAAAATGGACATAAAAAAAAAAGTCTCTCTGGTTTTCCATACATTTAAAGGGGGAGAAAACAGGGTTGTATTTGCCGGGGAAAAGACACTTTAGTTGACTGAAATTCTAAAGGGACATGCATGCTTTTTAAACTCCACTTAAACCACAGAAACTGGAGCACAAATTTAAAAAATAAGATGTCGCAATGAAGGAGAATTGGAGTAAAAATCACCTTGGAAGGGTGGTAATATTGTGGACTATCTTGCTGAGGATACAACTAGACTTGGAGGCATCGGTTCAGTGAATGAAGAACAGTGCAGCAGTTAATGGGAAATATTAGTTTCTGCTTCAGTTTGATCTCCGGCTTAGGCTCCTGAATTCTCCCTTGACTTGTAATATTCCTATATGTATTATAGTGCAGACTAGAACGTCAACAGTGGTAAAAAGATGCAGCTGTTTTTCCTTTCCTTAGAGCTGAGGAATCTTGGTGCGGTGGATCTGCCTTTGTTAGTTTTGCCTGATAGGGCAAACTCTTCCCTTACGCTGTAGCAATGTTTGTGGCATTGCATCAGCATGGTGCAGTACAACATGATGATGATCTGGTGTATCGTCGTCATCAGCATCATGTGAAAAATTGATCAGACCATGCATTGATGCAGGACCACCAGATCAAGTTGTATCATGATGGCGTTTCAGAGGATTCCAGTGACATCCTATAAGCAGTGCTTGCAGAATTGACCTGAAAAATTAAAGATGAACCAAAACTACCAGGCTGGTTAGCAGCCTTGTTTCAGGACAAGTGTGCACTGCTCTGCTTTTGCTGTAACTGTCCATGTATATAGACGTATGACTTGTGGAGGTTTCAAGCCAGCAACTTATCCCAGCACTACATTCATGAGGCTAAGGGAAAGAAATTGGAATCAATGTATATTCAGAATTTACACTTTTTTTGGATCTTCTGCCCCAACAATACATCATAAGGAAGCATCCAGTTGAAAATATTCTTTTTTATTTCAGCTATTTTTATTTCAGCTACTTAACTCAAGGAGCTGTCAGATCAGTACAATGTTTAACAGATGTTTCTGTAAACTATAACATGGTTGGGGAGGAAGAAGAGGAAGGGAGTAAGACACTTTGAGGTGTATTTTCTAATCTGTACCCTTGCATATGGCTTCTCAAATTCATGAATATCTAGATAGGAATGTGTTTCTGATGGCCCTCTTCTTTGTGTGTTTTATCAAGTTTCCTGATCTTTGAACAAGAAAAAAGCTTCCATATATACAAGCGACAAAACTGTTTTTTCTTGAAATAATAAATTAATGTCTTAAAATTCCTTTTAATGCAAAAAGCTAAATATTTTGGGCTTCAGCTTCCTGTCAAAATACATCTAACAAATTCATTAAAAGGAAAATATCATCTGACTGACACACTATATATAGGTGTGATGGGAGCAGGGGAATGCAGTAACTCCTGGATTCTAATCTGACTCTGACTCTCTTGGTGGCCTCTGGTGAGTCATTTAATCTGTTCTTAAAGATGGAGAAACTGAAATAAAGTGGATTATATTTAGCTGCCTTTTGGCAGTGTTGAAGATTGACTGATATTTGTAAAACGTTTTGAAGATTAAAAACATAAATTAGAATGAAAGACGGTGTGGTTATATCAAAGAAGTAACTAGAGGGAGATCAAGCATCAAAATAACATAGGTGTTCAGATCCATGGTATAAGGTGCAGAATGGGAATTTAAATAAAATGGAACAGAATTAAATCCAATCTGGAAACACGCATTTTCCCATTAAAACTTGTATGAGATTGGTTTCCTTTCAAGCAGTTGTGCAGGTGCAAGTTTTCGTGCAGTAGTGATGATTGCTTGCACAGATTAGGCATGCAGTTGCATTCTCGTTTTTGTGCGTATGAATGTGTGCTTGAAACTCAGGCCTTGGGAATTCTGCAGTTGTCTTTCACCATACTTCATTAGAAAGAATCACAGCTCTGTAAAGAGTGGTTCTAAACCATCTAAGGACTTATTTGAATAAGTTGCTATCCTTGAGAGTTAAAAAGGCCTATAACGTTTTCAGTCCCTAGTAAAGGAATATTTTCTGCACCCTCCCCCCCTTGCCGAAGTAATTAGCTTTTATACTTTTTTTTGGCACGCTGCTACTTTCACATTCTTGTGGCTGCAGGAGCTGGCTCTGCACTCGGAGCTGGTGGTTGGGAAGCAGCATACCAAAAACAAACAATATTACAGTATCCTGTAAGAGGATGAAAAAACTTGGCTGCAAGAAACTTATCAGAATGATGTTCTCCTATTTGTTTTTGTTTTTAAATCGAAAGGTGGCAAGTTTATATAGCTACAGAATGTAGTTGCTTAGACTTTGTTTATTGAAGCCAGAATCTTTCCTGCTCTAGGATGAAGGAAAATTTAAGGATATCCTCTGCTGCTGTTTCCCAGACCACATCCTCTCTCATCTCAGCAACACATTTCTAGTTGCACTTAAACACTATGTACTCCCTTATCAAGTGCTCTAGTAGACTTGTGTGGTGGATACCCCCTGGACTCTGGCCAGAGAAGGGAAGTAGTTTAAAGGCAATTGGATGGCTGAAAAATCTCATATTTTAGCTTTCTGGATACTTTTGGGGTGGAGTTTTGTAGGCTTTTGGGGTGTGTTGGGGTGAGGTTTTTGTTTTTGTTTTTTTAAAGTTTTCTGTCACTTGTTGACCAGCTTCCTCTGTGAAAGATAGCCCAGACTTCATTATGCACCTTTGATCGGGAAAGCCACAGGGTACATGAGACTTGAATAGAGTGGAGCACAATAGTCTGCACTCTGCAAAAGAGATCCTACACCAGTTCAAGAATATTCCCAGTGAAGGTGGAGAGTGGGTCCTGTAAGCTTAATGGAGTGGGAGGAGTGTTTTTGAAGGCCATAATAGGGCATCTGGAAGGAATACTGTGATTGGGTGGAGTAGGAGGAATGGGACTTGTATGGAATAACTGGTTTGATATCTCTGTCTGATCTCTTACAAATCAGTAAATCAGCACTTAGATACAAAGTGCAGTAGAAAATCATCAGAAAGCTTCCCCATTCCTAGGATATGTAATAACTGTAATAATTCCTTGAGTTGCTGTTTTAGTTTTTTTTCTTTTAAGTGATCTTTGTGCTGGAGTGGTGCCTTATTGGCTTGGGCTGCATCTAAACAGAGGGTTTTATAAAGTCCACTGTTGCCCTGGCTGTGGTGTAGCTCCAGTTCAGAGCTGGGCTAGTCTACGCTTGGGCTTCTGCCACAGCCAGGAATGGTGGAGATTCATCTGTGCAAAAGCAGTGATGGGAGAATTTCACAAAAATCTCAGACCACATCCTAGACACTAGGGATGAGATTTTTCAAACATGACTAGGATTTTGGGTGCCCAACCTGAAATGACTTAAAGGGAGTTTATTTTTCAGAAAGTGCTGAGGACCTGCTACCTGCTCTCTGAAAATCAGGCTTCTTTAAGATGTCTCAAGTGAGGTGCCATCCCAAATTATTCATCACTTTTGGAAAATTCTTGGCCTTAACCTCTGTTGTGTACAGAACGGATACAACGTGGGTTTTTTGACTGACATTTGTACAGAGACAAACTGATTTTGCATAAGCGAAATGGATTCTAATTTTGTTCCTAGTGATTTGGGCTGCATTTGAACTTGTGACCTAGATGTTACAGGTTCTGTATCTATTGCTACTCTCCCAAGCTTAGTATTTTACCCTAGGTTTTACCTTTTTGGGGTGGGGAACCGGGGGAAAGGAAAATCTAAGGCAATTTTCTCTCTCATGTTGATGCTTTCCATACACTTACAAATAAATACCCTTTCTTGATAGGGGAACACTTAGAATGGTTATTTCACAGTCAAACCCCTGTTGTAAATATTTAACCATATCTGTTCCCTGGTAGTTCAGCGTTTGTCCCCAGCAGATTTAAACATCCCCTTTTTTGTTGTGAATGGAATGTAGCTGTGTTGCTTCTGGTTTTCCCCCATAGTACTGGGAGCAGCCAGCCTTCCGTTCCCTTTGATGGGAGAAAAGTGAATCAGTGCTGATGTGTTCCGGTAAGAATCAAGTGATGTGATGGGACTTGGGCCCTAATCTTGTGAGATTCTGAGCTCCCTCAACTCCCCGTGACTTCAGTGGAAATTGATGAGGTTTGCCACCTAATAAAGTTAGGCCTTCAGAGAGGTAGCTTCTGATACGTTTGTCTGTCTGTGTGGCATTTTGCAGATGGAAGTGGAACCCTGCTACATCTATATGTTCAGAATTCTATGGACTGCTTTTCAAGTCCCTGAATTTGGGACGGCACCTACCTCTGCTTTCCAAACCAGTTACCTGCACATCCACAGCAGAGTTTCGGGACTTCCTGTGTTCTCTAGGAGCTTGGAGCATTGGGGATAACTAGGATTAATAGCATACTTTCAAATGCCTAATAAAAGTCAGAGACTGCATTTCACAGAACAGGTTGTCTGATGGTGTGTTCTATTGAGTTGCTTTTTTCCAAGCAACTTTTTTTGGTCAAAGGATAGAAATGATAGGCAGGTCACTGGACCCTTCATTCCAAACAGTCTTTTGTGGTGCAATTAGCTGAAATGGAAATCTCTATATTGACTTACAAAACTATTAAAAACAAAACAAAACCTTTTTCTTGCAGAATTATGGCCTTGAAACAGACAATATGAAGAACTTGGTTCTCAAATTGCGAGCTTCTTCCAACAACCTGCAGAATTATATCAGCAGCCGGAGGAAAAATTCAAATTATGATGGAAATACCTCACGCAAACCCTCCAATGAATTTCTGACCTCAGTGGTGGAGCTCATTGGTGCTGCTAAGGCCTTGCTAGCATGGTTGGACAGGTATGAGATTGGTATTCTTTAAAAGAAATCCACATGGTCACTTGTGTTAGCGAAATGAATTATTCTTGTTTGCAAAGGCAGCTTCTAGAGTGATGTCTGGATGTACATGTCTTTGTTCTCACCTAGGCCACCACTTTTTTTAAATCTAAGAAATGTCTGTAATTAGCAAGCTGAATTGCCAGGGTGCTGGTGGCTGCAAGGTATGGGAGTGATATTGCTAAAATCAATGGATCTGACCAGTGTTTACAGTGGTAGGACACTCTTTGCCTCCCTCCTCACCCCGGCCTTAAAATTTCCCTAGTGCAGACAGATCTTTAAAGTAGATTCCTACTCCACCCTTCCCCCCCCATATAGATGCAATTTCCTCCCACACGCACACAAAATGATTGTTTAAAAAGCAGCCATTTGTTAACGTGGCTTTAATTTTTGACTGAATTTTCTCTTTCCCAAATCTGTGCTTCAAGGGACTGGAGAAAGACAGGCAGCAAGAGAGACTCCTTTGCTTTCCCTGGCATGGGCTAGGGTTGCTCTGAGACAGCTGCTGCGGAAGCAGACAGGCAGCCGAGCAGATAGTTTCCCAGCAGTGATGCTGGGACAGGATAAGGAATGACTGTGAATTCTCTCGCATGGTGCCAGCTTTCCTGAGGACCCAACTTGTGAGGAGGGAGGTCTGAAGGAGCTCATGGGGAGGCAGAGCTGTTATGCCATGAATGGCTCTGCTGTCACTGTCAGGTGCTGTTCGCTGGCAGAAGCTTGCTTTTCTGGCTTGATCCTCTCCTTTCCTCCAGTCACTGCCAGCCCCCACCAAGTTTCCTGTCTGCTGCTACTCAGCCCCAGCAGCAAGATGCTGACTTATCCAACTTTGAACCCAGTCAGGGTTTGGAACTCTTCTACTTCTCTCCCTGCCCCTCATAAAGTAGCAAGTGGGGCTGAGGTGGCCCCTCAACAGCTCTCCAAAGCTGTCTCCTTTAAGGGAGGGTATAATCACCCTTTATAAGACTGAGCTAGACTTGAGTTCTTTGTAAACAGTGCTAAAAGGTTAGCAGCTGTTCTGATTTACCTCTCTCAAGAAAAGCAAACCATTACAGAGGCTGATCTTGGCTAGGATATCTTTCATGGTAAAGAATACACTTGTGAGAAGTTGTTAGTTTGTTCCGAACCATATCGGTGCACTTGTATTAAAAGGCACTTTAGTTTATTTACTGCAGCTATGTTATTCAGATTACATTTTTACTGCGTTCACATGATATTTCCAGCAAGTCTCAGGTTTGCTATCTGACCTACAACTGTGTAAATCTATGTGCTCTGCCCATTAACAGCCAGAGTTGGGAGCCAAGAGGGTTCTTTATTCTAAGGGGATTTTGTCTTGTTACAGGGCCCCATTTACAGGGATTGCTGACTTCTCAGCGACAAAGAACAGAATCATTCAGCTGTGCTTGGATCTCACCACCACGGTTCAGAAGGTCAGTTGACTTTTTCCCTCCCCTCTTCTTCTCACCTCTCCAAAAAGGAAGGAAGGTGGGTGGCTGGGGAAGTAACTCTGCACTAGTTATGTGTAACTTGTTAATGAGGAAACCAGACACTGGAGTACTGTACACGTGGTAGGGAGCAGGTGTATGCTGACTGCCACCAGCTTCCATTGGTTCTCTTCTCCTGTAGTTGAGATTTTTGTTCAGTTAATTTTCAAACTTTTCAACAGTGTTTAGTTATGTGTCTGATGCAGCTCCCATTTTAAAAGTCCACTAGTGTTTTCATTAACTTTAATAAGAGCTGGGTTGGGCCTTGAAATAGCTGCTTTAAATTTGAAAACCTGCAAGCTGGCTTTTTAACTCCAGTTAGAATCGACATCGGTAACTTGTTTTGATAAATACAGTAGCAACCCAAATTACACCCTGCAAGAGAGCAGTAGCCTTTGGGTGTGGACTGCCACAGGTCAGTGGAAGAGCTGCCTTTCCCTCATATTTTTGCTTCCACCATGCTGACTTCCACAATGTTGTATTAAAAAGTGACTGTCAGTTATGATTGGCCAAAATCATAATGGTTAGAGGGGCATTTGGAACATAAGTGACTTTCAGCAGACCAACTCATCTCATGCTTTGGGTATAGCTGGGGTCAGAGTGGCTGGCTCCCCACTCTCCTTTGATGCCTCAGTATTTGCCATGCTGAGATATGCAGCTCCTGCTGATCACTGCTGGATCATGAAACTCCCTGGTAGAAGGTGGTCAGGTAAGCAGTGTGTGTTGGGGATTTGATTGTGGAGCTTCTTGGGTGGAGGGGTGTGTGTGTGTGTGTGTGTGTGTGTGTGTGTGTGTGTGTGTGTGTGTGTGTGTGTGTGTGTGTGTGTGTGTGTGTGTGTGGGAGAGTGAGACACACAGACAGACATTGAAAGAAAATGAGTTAATTGGCTCTCCTCTTCTGGGATAACTCCATGCTCCTGCAGGATCCTATGGTGACTTCTTCTAGGATCCTCCAACATGCATCAGTTGAGAATCAGGCACCCAAATACGGTTTATTAATTAATTGCTCGAGGCCCTTCTTACCTTCACTGTGGGGCATTCGGTACGTAACCCTGTAGCTAGGCTAACTTTTAACTACACATTTGCAGATCACCATTCAAGGCTTTTCAATCTACCTCTGCTTCCTTTTTTCTTTTTTCCCCCTCATTCACCCCCACATCTTCACAACCCTCCCTTTTTAACCAGTGCATGGAAAGCAATTAGATGCTGCTGCTTTTAGAATAGCTTCTAACCAGCGGAGCAATTGGTGTTGGATCACGTGTACTAAGCATGCCAACTCAAATTGAAATAGTTGGGAATAGGGGTTGTGGCTGTGTTTAGTGGGGGAGGAGGATAGGGAGATAAGGGCCTATTTACCCTATCAAATTTGCAGTTTGAGGGTCATGTTTAGGACGTGAGTTAAAGCAGGGTTAGTCACTGGGAAGATGTAATTTCTGCACGGCTTGCAGGGTTCACAGGGACTAATTGAATAGTTGTATGATTTTCAAATACTCAAAGGAAATTCTAATTTAAAACAAGCAGCTTCATGCTGGAGTCAACGTTGTAAATTTCTATCAATTACTTAAGACACAACCCTTCAGAGAGCCTTGTAATTTTCTCAAAGTAACCTCTCACAAATAGTAGAAAGTTTGAAAATTCTAAGGGTTACACTTTAAAACAAAACCAAATATGGAAGGGCATAGTTAGGCCTGGTCTACACTAGAAAGCTATGTCAGTACAAGGCAGCTTACAGCAACCTAGTTGTGCATGTCTCTTCGCTCTAAATTGGTCTCCCACTGATGTAAGCGCCCTGTTACACCAACATAGTAACACTATGTCCCTGAGTGACACAGTGCAAGAGTAGACATTGAGTTACTCATGTCGACCTTAACTGTCCTCCAGCAGCTGTCCCACAATGCCCCACACTGACCTCTCTGATCACCGTTGTAAATTCCACTGCCAAACTGTCATGGAGACTGGAAGCCCTCCTTCTCTTTGAAGCCCTGAGAATTTTTGTAACTCCTTTTTCCTGATTGCCCGGCTTGGCCAGCATACATAGCAGTTCTCCACTGTTGAGTGCAACTGACCAGTCCAGCTACACATTCCAAAAGTCCTCCGGCTTGGAGTAGACAGGAAATATTGGATCTCCTGGGCCTGTGGGGAGGAGAGGCTGTGCAGGCACGGCTATGGTACCACAGGAACCAGCAGCAATACCATATGAAAGCCAAGGAGCTGTGACAGGCATACCAGAAGGCCAGGGAGGCCAACAATTGATCCAGATGTGCCACTTTTGTAAAGAACAACATGCCATACTTGGTGGAGGACCATCCGCCAACCCCCTTCCTCCCTCAGCACCGTGGATACCTCCGAGGAGCTCGCTGAGTCAAAAGCCCCTGTCCTGAACAGCAAAGAGGTGGATGAGGGACAGGCAATTGGGGGATTCAGCTGCGCAATGAGCCAGGACCTGTTTTTGACTCCACTGCAGTCCAGCCAGTCGAGCACAAGCGAGCCCGATGCATTGGAAGGAACTTTGAGTAAGTGTTTAGATAAATTTTCAGTTACAGGGATGGCACCCCCAAAGTAGCATGACACATCTTTTGACTTTTCATTAATTTACTGATGGTAGAAGAGTTAGTGGTACAACCAAGAGTGGTGGAGTTGTTATCTGCTTTTCATTCCCCTGTAGAGTTAGGCGGGGGGCCACGTGGAGCAGTTTGTTTATGTACACAAGGATGTCCTTTGAATCCTCCTGAGAGATCCACATGAAATTTTCATTGAGGTATTCTGCAATTCTCTCCTGAAAGTTTATAGGGATGGCTGTCTTATTTCTTCTTCCATGAGAGGACACTTTCCATGGCACTCAGTGATAATTTCAGCGGGCACCATTGCAGTAGCAGCATCATATAGGCCTGGGTGACTTCAGGATGGCACAGCAACTGTGGGGTGTCTGCCTTCGTTAATCTCAGGAGTGAGATATCAGCTAAAATCACCACGGTCTGTGGAAAATGGTGCTAGTGTTCCATGCCATTGCCCAGTACTACTAGAATCATGAAAGCCAGAGATTCTGTCCTCGTTTCCCTAACCTCTGGTGGGCCATACTCACCATGGCTGGTGCTGTGACTGGCTTAATGCAATCCCAAGCAGAAGTGAGAATGTAGTGCTTAAAACTTCAGGGGAGCAAGGGAATGAGCTTAGCATCTTAAGTTTTGCTTTCTGTAGCGAATATGCTGACAATGATACCTCTGTGTTTTTATCTTCAGCTGCTGCCATTGCAGCCGTCAGGGTCTCTCCCTCCACACCTGCAGAACATCTGAGTCAGAGAAAGAAGAGGACTTGAGATGACAAGTTCAGTGAGATACTGCAAGTCAGTGCTGCATTGTACTGTGAGCACAGGGCCTGGAGGATGAATTTGGTGGAGAGGAGAAACGCCCAGGAGTCCCAGCAGGAAATGGATCAGGAGATGCACCAGGACATAATGGGGCTTCTTTGGCAACAAACACAGATGATGCAGCCTCTGGTGGACCTGCAGGTTCAACAATCCCAGGCTCACCTCCCTCTGCAGCCCATTGAGAACTTAATATCAGACCTCCCTGTACCCCCCTCAACATTCCACATGGCATCAGGGATCATTGCATTACCCCTTACACTCTACCCCAGGGGGACATTAAAGACAATTGCAGCTTCACATACCTCTGAAAGCCATGGCTGCTGTATGTGTAGCTGAAATGGACATAATGTTCTTTCCACTTCATAAGTTCTGTTCTCTTACATTAAAAAACTTAAAACTTAATACATTGTTTGTTTTTTAAAATTGCATAGGGTTTTTTTTTTTTGGTTTTTTTTGGCACTGATTTTGTTAGAAAAAATGTGTATTATTTGGAACATAATCCATCTTTATTAGTTCACAACATATTCTTTCAAGTGCTCAGCAATTCTGAAAGCAACCAGTTATCTGTTACTGTACAGTCACATAACTCATAGGATCATTCACAAACAAAATGAATAGGTGCATTGACAGTGTTCTATTTCTACATGTACTGCAATCACCACACGATTCCCACCAGGCCACAAAAGAGCAGGGTCAGGTACAGCACACTACAACAACACACTATTCTTGCTCCCTGAGCAGTATAGCTCTGTATTTAGCTATTCTAATAGCCCTTATATCTGGCTGTTCAAATTCAGCTGACTGCTGCTCCATCTCTGCTCTGTACACCAATGGAAATCCCCCCTCCCTTTGCTGCACAGATATTACGCAGGACACAGCAGGCAGTTACAACCATGAGGATATTTTTCTCACCGAGGTCCAATCTTGTAAGTAAACAATACCAGTGACCCTTCAAATGACCTAAGCACATTAAACTGTCATTCTGCACCTTCTGAACTGGTAGTTGAATCTTTCCTTGGTGCGGTCAAGATGGCAGGTGTATGGCATCATGAGCAAGGGATAGGCTCCCCCAGGATCACTGTTGGCATTTCAACATTTCCAGTTATAATCCGCCAGTCAGGAAAGAGAGTCTTGTAGCTTTCTGAACAGTCCTGTGCTCTTAAAGATGAGAGTGTCATGCACCTTCCTTGACAGCCCACGATGTCAGTGAAGCGTTCCTGGTGATCCATCAATGCTTGCGTAATGCGTGTCATATATCGCTCCACTGCAGTTTGGGAATCCCATTGCTGCAAAGCCATCTGCTATGTCCTGCACATTCCTGCATAGCAGGAGGTGATTAATGGTCCTGCACACTTGCCTCACACGGCTCCTGTGGTGGATTTCCCTACTCCAAATCGATTCTTGACTGACCGGTAGCAATCTGGAATTGCAAATTTCTACAGTGTGATTGCTACTCACTTCTCCACTGTCAGTGCAGCTATCATTTTGGTGTCTCTGTGCTGGAAGACTGAGGCAAGCTGTCCACACAGATCCAGGAATGTGGCCTTGTACATCTAAAAGTTTTGCAGCCACTGCTCATTATCCCAAACCTGCATTGTGATCCAAGTCCACCAGTCAGCGCTTGTTTCTCGGGTCCAGAAGCTGTGCTCCACCATCTGCAGCTGCTCCTGAATGTTACTAACAACCTTTAATTGATCTCACTGTGTCCCACAACGAGCTGTCCTCCAAGGAATTGTTGTGTTCCCCACTCATTTGGTTTTTCTTGAGTCTTTGCAAATGTTCCAGTATTGTGCGCCCTGTGCTTACAACATTCATGACAATAGAGCAGAGCTGTGCAGACTCCATGCTTCTCTCAGGGATGGTGGATAGTGAGGAGGGCTGCGCAGGTTTGTGTGATTTTTAAAAAAAGGCCTGAAAATTATGGGATATAGATGGTTGCAAAATGAATAGTTGACTCCAGGCTTCCAGTCACCCCTGCATGACTCATTTCGGCCCCATCATGCATTGCCAAAGCTTCCCAAAAGACAGTGTGCTGGATGGTGACAAGTTGCACAGTGGGATACCTACCCATGGTGCACTGCACTCTGTATCAGTACAAGTGCTCCTGGTGAGCATGTGTGCCGCTGACACAAGGATCCAAGTATGCACGGGCACTAGCGATGTACTAACTGTGGCATCCATATGCCAACATAACTTGAATCCATGTAACTTTTGTAGTGTAAACTTGGCCTTAGGCTGTGTCTGCACTACAGCTTATGTTGGCATTACTTATGTCACTTGGGTGTGAATAAATTACCCTCTTGAGTGACATAAGTTACATGGACGTGCGCCGATGTGGACATAACCGTCAGTAGGAAAGCATCTCCCTTTGACTTAGCTACTGCTGCCCGCGGGACGTGGAGGAGTTAAGCTGACAGGAGAGCTTTCTCCCATCAGCTTAGAGCAGTTCCATTAAAGAGTTTACAGATGTACCACTGTAAACTCTCTAGTGTAGCTGTGCCCTTAGTCACCACACAACCTTTTATTTTCTGTCCCTGTATGGCTGTCCACAGAACAACCAAAAATCAAAAGAAACAATCCTGCTTGCAGAGTGCATGTCATCATTACGTCAGTGACTCCAAAAATTGAGAAGTGATCTAAATGGTTCTTAGGACCTTACCCTTGTTCATATATTATTTTCTATTGAAGTACTTAAAACAAAATGAACCTTGTTTTACATTAGTACAGCGAACTACTCTTTACATCTCATGTGACTACACTCTGTCACCAGAAAAAGCGAGGCTTCTGTCTGTTTGCTAAAAGTGACCGCCTCAACGTATATGGAGTATCAAATGTAAAAGCGTGGTCAGACTGTCAGACTTGGTATAGATGCATATGCACCTTAAGAACCAGGCCAAAAATTACCTTTAATGCTAAGGGCTCAGTGTATTGGGCTCACACCAACATGTACCTTTATGTACAAAACCCAAATTATGTGCTGAGTCCTTTGACTTCACAGGCAAACTATATAAAGTAAGTAGACTTAAAGATTTAAGATATCTGCACATGCAGACTGTGAATACTTAATCTTCAGCAAATCCTCCTTCATGAAATCTCTTTATTAAAATGTGTCAGTTTTTTACAATGGGGTGTGACAGTTGTGCAGCTTGAAAAGGTAGTGCAATATGGGTCAGAGTTAAGGTTGTTCCGGTGATCTTGTAATGTTTGGGTTTTTTACCCAAATATAACGTTAACTTTTATTTTTTGACATTTTGTTATTTTTGAGAAAATAACATTTTCAGTGGGGGTTCTTATGTAATTAATAAATATTTACAACCTTACCTGTAGTTTAATTCTTCCCGCCCCTCTCTCCCCCCCCTTCTTTTTGCTTGGGAATCTATTGGTGTGTTCCATTTGGCTATTTTTACAGAGAACAATGGGCTCTTCTGTAATCTGCTAAATGAACTCTTTTCAGTTCATAGTCTTTTGTACCTGGGCTGTGTAAATAATGCTTTGTGTGCTGTTCCCTTGCCTTCATGAATGCCATCAATAGCATATTTTAAAAGCACTTCTGAAGCTATTTTTAACAAGTGTTTATCCATTTTGAAATGTTGAATAGAGTAATAGCTGACTCAGTATTTGCAATGTCTAAAACAAGCTTGTATGGTTTACTTTACCAAAGTCCATCTTTATTTGTGTATAACTCATTTTTCCTGGAAAATTCTTCTGGCCTGTATTCTCTTGAAATTTTGAAGGTCTGTATTGCTTTTAGACCAGGTGTCAGAAAATTGTTGTTCAGTGGTGCATTTGATCTCTGGAAGATGAAGCAAATGTCTGATTAATCCCTGCTCTAAAAATACTGCTTTTTTTTTTTGCTTGAGGTCAGGAGCAGCTGTATTTCATATTTTGGAACCTAGTCTGTTTACACAGTTCTGTTAATTACTGCTTGGTTTCTCTTTTTAGGATTGCACTGTGGCTGAAATGGAAGATAAAGTTCTACATGTAGTAAGTATGCATTTCAGTTGCAACTTAGTTATTTGTATTCCCATTTATTTCAATGACTGCTTGATTAATCAGACTGACAAAGCTGAAAGATATAAATTCAATGTACCATGTAAGCAATACCCCATTGCAGGCTGTGTTTATCATTCATTATTCTTTCAAAAGGGATGATGGTGAATTTTTAATGGTGTGTAACTCAGCACTGCTATATGCAATAGATAATCCTTAAGGTTTTGTTGCATAGATATTTCTGCAAGATCAATGTCTGACTCAGATTTTAAGGGGAAGTGAAGGAATGTGAAAGGATGTTAGACTAAGTAAAGCAAAAATATCATGATCCACAGCATGGGATATTTCACTTTGTTAAATAGATAATATACTTTCTTGTGATCCTTGTAAAGGCACTGTCCTGCCTATGGAACTAGAAAGATCTATGTCTAATTATACTTCATTTTGAAAGCCCTTGAGTTCTGACCAACAGTGGGATGTAATGAAATGCTTTTAATATTTGGTAACAGTTAATCATCGCTTCCTGCTTTTGACATGAGCCAGGCTGTGTTCTTTGATAAGACCTTCCCTTTGCTGATAGATGCTTAGGCATTCAGTAGCACAATAGCTAAAAATAATTTTGTCCATAAATAAGGAAACCAAGCCAAGGAGTTTTCAGTTTCTCACTTTTCCATTTTTCCACACCCCATCCCGTATACGTACTGTTGTTTGGAATTCCCTTGTTTTGGCAGTTCCTCGTATTCATTCTGAGGCATTGTTTTGATTTATTTAAATTACATTATTGCAGTTCTGTAAATCTGGTTTAGAATCAAAACCTTGAGAACATCTTACCCTGTGCCCATTATGATATGACAGAATTATCTTTATGCAAGGCTGCACTTTTATGCGGCCCCTTAATTACATGTCTCCATTCAGTGAGAAGTCCCAGGGGCACTTGGAGGTATTTACTGTCTCAGGTGAGCTACCTTCTAATTTCCCAGCCAGTGCCAATAAATGCTGTCCTGAACATTTTAAGGCCTCTCTTTTCTTAACTGTTGAAAACAACTTTGAGTTGATATGAATTTAAACAACGTATTTAAGACCCACAATACAATGTGTGGTGTATAATGGAAATTTGAGTGTGGGGAAAAAACAGACGTTTCAACTGATTAAACACAGTCATTTTGCCTAAGACAAATCACTCTCCTCTTATACATAAGCCTGACTCCCACTGACTTCATTAGGAGTTACTTACATGTGTTTAAAGTTAGAATTTGTCCTTAGAATGTAGTATTAGTTTGGGATTGGATATATTATGGTAACAAGCAAATATAAGTTTTGCCTGTGTAAGGATTCCAGCAACAGGCACAAAGAAGACAACTGATGCTAAAATACTTAATTGTTAAAAGCCTACCTAGTCAAAAGCTTGGTATAGAGAACTCACCAGTTGCCACTGACATTTTTAGCACCATGCTGACTAATCCTTCTTAAAACTGGTCTAAATGACTGTGTGAAACATTGGCAGCAGTTGGCACTAGAGATGGTCAAAATGTTCTGGATTTCAAAATGAAAATTGCAGAAAAATACCGACTAAATTTTTGCAAAACATTTTTTTTGTTGTTGCCTTTTTTTCCAGGCAGCTGTAGCTGTCCCAACGTTCTCGCCACTGGTTTAGGGGCACTGGTGGTAGCCGTAGTGGCAGATTTTTACCCCAGAAATCTAGGATAGATAAGGCCATAGAAGAGAATTGTCTGGATGTTCTGATATTCTACTAGCAGTTCTTTCAAGCTTTCTTAGTGAGCCAGATTTTATAATTAAATAACTTCTGCTTTATTGAAAAGTGAATGGGGGAGGAATTCTAGAAAGTGGCATAACCTATTTTTGTTTGTTTTCAGTCCAAGATTTTAAATGGAATTTGTGATAACATGATCAGATCAACTACAGATCCGTTGATGAGCCAGAGTGCGTGTCTGGAGGAGGTTCATTTAACCAACATTAAACCTGGGGAAGGCCTGGTAAGAATCCAGCTGTCTGCTCCTATGATTACTCTGCAATGGGGACACTAAGTCTGCATTGTTAATGCCTGGCCCTGCAAGCGGTTACACCTCTGAGTATTGTTTACTCCCATTAAAATCAGGAAGGATTCAGTGTGGGAGTAACTAGACTCATAGGCACAACTGTCTGCAAGATCAGTCCCTTGTTCGTAAGGCCATAGCAGGTTTTGTGCTGGAGTGGGAAATCATGGTGGGAATAGGTAGGGGTGTGGGTGTGTGTGTTTTCAAGGTAATTTTTGAGGTGGGAATATGCTGAGTACACCTGGCTTTTGGGGGCATTCACCAATGGAGGTTAAGAAAGTGGTGCCTTACCTTTCCTGCTTACCTTCATCAACTGTACGTAAAGGCTGTCTGAAGGACATTTTTTGTCTGTACTTTTTCAGGATTTTTTCATTTGTAGCTTTGATGGCATGTGAGAAGTCTTTTGGGTTAGTTGTTAGCAAGAGTGTGCGGTAAACCTTTGACCATGCAATGGCATATCCTGTAAATTCACCCAGTGAATCTCAGCACTGCTGAATATAGTTGGTCCAGCTGGATGTTCCATTCAGTTGAATGGTGTTTATAAAAAATTAGAGATGGGACCTTTCTGGCTGGAGTGGAGGTGGTTCACATTTAAATGACTTAAAGGAAACAAAAATATTTCAGATAAATATTTAACTTACTCTTAAAACTACGAAGAAGTGAGAAATATCTCTTTCATCTGTTTTTTTTTAAAAGCACATTTAAATAGGTTGGGTGCAATTATGGAGAAGCTACAGTGTTTTGAGCAACATTATTCCAGGGCTAACAGAAGGGGCACTAATAAATTAACCATGTTCCCAGAACTATGGCGACTTCTTCAGTGAGTGTTGTGTATCAAATAAGGACATTCACAGACTAGCGCTATGATGGCTTGTGCTCTGCAAGAAATGGAGGGAGGATAAATCTTTGCAAATAGAAAAATCTTGTGTTCTCTTCTCCTTCTTGATTTATGCTTCTAGGTGGGGGATGGTAATTCCTGGCACACAAATAGCACTTAGTACTTGCATGACACTACACAGCTAAAAAGCACAGCACAGATAATAAATAATCTTCAAAATAGCCTATAAGGAAGGAAAATTATCTGTTTTGCCTATATGGAAATTGATACACCAGTCTTCTATGCTGTAGAAGTCTACCATATGTAATTAAAATGTTAGTATTAGCCTGTTTGTAGACGGTATGTTAGAGAATCCACATGTTCAGACTTATTTGATTTGCATTTAGCCGTGCATCCACACCCAGTAGTATAATAAAGTGGTGCTAGCGCATGGTTTGCCGGCACTCCTGGTTTATGCTAGCCCTGTAATGTTACAAGTGGCTCTCATTAAGAAAAAGGAGTATTTGGGTTTGCTAACAAAACGTATAAAGCATACCCATAGAATAGTTGTAGCAAACTTGTAAGGAGGGGCTTGGCAGGCAAGGGACTAAATGACTTTATCTAGCACACCAAAATTCTCCAGGGTAGTCCAGGCTATAAAGAAGTTAAGTTACACTATTTAAAAATAAGTATTTTAAAGATTATCTGCAAAGGGTGAAGTATAAAATTTCAAACTCTTTAATTTGTATGTACTGAGTGCCCAAGAATTCAGGAAAAGAGGAATATTTTGCACATTGATACTAAATAACACTACTTACAAATAGGAGTCCATGAATTTTCATACATTTGATGTTTTTTACACAGAATTAGTCTTAAGTTTGTTATTAGATGTTGCTTAACCTAAGATGTTATATGATCAGTATGCAAGATTTTAATTTTTGACACTGCTTTTCTTAAATTTGACAATTTGAATTCCTTTTTTTTTTTTCTTGGCCCACATTAGGGAATGTATATCAAATCAACTTATGATGGATTGCATGTAATTACTGGAACTACAGAAAATGTAAGTACATTTAATTAAATTTGAAGTAGATGTAATTTTAATTTAAACTATTCTGGATGAAACTATGCTTAGGCAAATTCCTGAGGCTTTTGTTTCTGCCCTGAATGGATTTCAAAATCCTGTGTGCATGTTTGTGTGTTACACCACTAGTTTATCCTAGATTTGTAAAGGTTTATGCATATGTATATGCTTTTAATAGAATAGCACAAGGACATTGATCTTCTGTTGATGTAATAGCTGGGTCAAGCAGTCACATTTTGCAGAAGAGGCCTTCTACATTGAGGTGGCATACATATAGGTATGATCCTATGTTTCTCTTTCAATGATGACCCTGAGAAGGGCCGTTTCTCGTGATTGTCACTTGAGTTGCTTTTAGACTGAGAGGCCATCAACTGGTGTTCAGTGATTGCTCTGTTGATAGCATTGGTTATGCCAAAGCATCTAACAGATGCTTATCGGATAATGAAAAAAAGCATCAAAATATGTCACGTTACAAGATAACATTTAGTGGGGAGCCAACACCTCCAAAGCAGGGACTGGCCACGTTTGTGAAATGAGCACTGGAACATCTTGTCTGTGGACTCAAACTCTTCAACAACTCTTCAAAATGAAAATCGGTGAGTTTATGATCCACAATGTCTATAAGCCACCAAATATCTCCTATGCCATACAGGTTTCATTGAATCACAGCCACTCTTTAATATGGGTTGTAGACTTCAATAGTTGTAACACTGGGGTTACAATGATACCATAGAAGAACACATTTTTTAATGGACTTTGAATCAAGACCAGGATCTGCTGTTTAATTCTAAGCAGCAAGGAACCTTCCATTCTGCCAGATGGAGACTAGGCTACTTGCTGAACTTGTGGTTGGGGTCCCGTGGCCAGAAATGGTGAAATAGTGGTGAAATAGAACTGTCCTTGAAACTTTCTGCATAACCAGCACCCTCCTGTTCTCGTATATGTTGGTCTGCAAGTCCCCCTAATCACATCGCTACCAAGTTGGAATTTCAGGAAGAAACCACAGAAAAAGTGGTTCACAGAATACCTGCGAACGTAGCTAGCTATGACAGATTCATCAGTCTTTTTAAAGTGGGCACAGAATGGAACATTCTCCCTCCTCCTGCCAACTACAGGAAAACCACAATTCCTGCTGGTTTACAGACAGCGAGGCATTCCTAAAGGAGTACAGGACAACAGGAGACCCTGCTGCTGCAACTCCTGAAATCACTGAACACCATATAGCTTTTGCCCATCACTCTCATCTAGCAGAGCCTAGATTTCGCTCCCTCAAGCAGGAAAGCCTAGTGGCTTCTCCGTAATCTGGGAGGCATGAACCCTCTCCATTGTAGAGTGCCACATGTCTCAGTCACTCCATCACCACCCAAGTGTTCCCGAATTCCAAGGCTGAAACCAATTATCACAAAAAGAAAGTCAAGAAAGAGCTTCATTTCTCCCTATCTGACTGCCCAGTAACATCGAATGTATCAAAGCCATTTGCTAGAGAAGAGGTGGACAAGGCCATAACGGTCATCAAAATTAACAAGGCTGAAAGGCCAGATGGCATCTTCCCTCCATTTCTGAAAAACCTAGGTCGGCATGGCTGCGTGTATGCCATTTGCCAGAATATGGCAACAGGCAGAGGTCGTTGGTATCCTAAAACCGGGAAAGCAGACCACAATCTAAAAAAACATCGGCTGATGTCATTAATGTGTGTAACATACAAGCCCTTGGAGAGCATCTTTGAGGATTATATCCCTAAAGAGCAATCTGGGGTTAGACTGAGACAAAGCACCTCTGGTCAGATAATTGCATTGATCACTCATGTCAAAGCCGTCTGTCAATACGGGCTTAAAACAACAGTGGCTTTTGTGGACCTGTCCTCAGCATACGACACAGTTTGGTGGGATGGTCTGCTTCTGAAAGTGTCAAAATAGTGGGTTGGAAAACGCTGCTGCAACTGACAGTTCTGCTCACCAACTGCAAGTTTCACATATATCTAATAGAACAGACCAGTAGATCTCTACTGCACAGCAGGCTCCTATAGGGATCCGTGTTGGCACCATCCTTCTTATTAATATCAGTATTATGTCATCGACCCAGTCACGGAAATTTGGCTACGTGGACGATCTCATGCTCGTCATCCAATCAAGCACTTTCACGCAAGTGGAACGTATCCTCACAGAAGATCTGAAAAACTGGAGGAGTACTATTGGTTCAGGTGACTCAGATTGAACCCTAAAAAAACACAAACCAAATACAAACCAACTAAAAATAAAACTTTGCATCCACCTGAGCAACCACCATGCAAAGAAGTGCCTGAATGTCATACCAAACTCAGGCATGAGGATTTCCTAAAATGTCTTGGAGTGGATCTGGATCATGGCCTCACATGTTGCCCACATCTGACAATGACCATTGCCAAGATCACAGCTAGGAACAATATAATCCACAAACTAGCTGGGACCAGTTGGGGAGCAGATGCCCACAACTTGCAGACATCTGCCTTAGCCCTCATCTTCTCAGCAGCTCAATATTGCACACCAGCATGCTCAGGGACCGTACATATGGAAACACTGCTATGAGAATTGTCACAGGAGTGCTGAAGTCAACACCCACAGTCTGGCTCTCCATCGTCACACATATCTTATCTCCATCTCTTTTAAGAGAAGCGGCAATAATATGAGAACATGGTTTGATGAGAACAAACCTGGACTTGCACATCTACAAAGATCTCCAGTAGCCCCAGAGCTGCTGCCTTAAGTACAGAACCCCCTTCTGATTAGTGGCCAAAGCTCCCCGAACTGAAGATTGTCACTAAAAGACAAGTGGCAGAGGCTGTGGGAAAACAGCAGGGTGAAGAATCAAGACTTGATCACGGATCCCACAGACCAAGCACGTGCCTTTACCATGCCACTAAGATATGGATCACAGTGAACTGCATCAGAACCTCACAGGGGCACTGCAATTTACAACTACACTAATGGGAAAACAGCCTGTATTTGCATGTGGAGAAGACATTCAAATCATGGAACATATCTGAACTGCTGCCCTCTAAGATCTTCCTCTGGTGGGATAGCCTTGATTCGTTCCATGTCACTGGAAGCTATAGAGAGGATGACAGTCTTGGATGTCGAACTTTAATATTGCTTTTCAAATTGCCATATTAAAGAAGAAGACTAGAATTGTTATATAATGACTTCAGTTTCCATCATGTAAATATATAAATGTCTTCAAAATACCATTTGGCATTAGAATATTTGCCGTACAGAATTACTAGAAATTATTGTTCAGTTACAAAGCTTACGGTGTCTTGTGTAACAAATACCTGCTGAGCAAATGTGTTCTTCCACACTTTGCTTTTATTAGGACAGCTTTTCTTTCTCAAAAGAAAGCAGGCCAGGGTAGCTGTGTGTTTAGACCAGGAATAAAGTGTGCACTTCCCAGTGGCAAAGTAACAGTAGCCAAGATCACTAAAAGTTTGCCTCTTGGGTTTAGGGTGGGGCTGTCTAGATACTAATCTGCTGGGATGCTGAGACTGCTGACTATTTATTGTGTGTTTATTCAGTGCCTAACGCAATAGGGCACTGGTCAATGGCTGTGGCTCCTAGATGCTGCTATAATCCAAATAGAGAGATTCCAGATACTATTATCTATGTAGATGGTGTGATTGCTGAAAGGAAGAACCTGGAAAGTGCAGCTTGTGATGTTCTTAGAGAAAGGACTGGTGATTCCTTCTGAACCCTTGCTAAATTACAGGGATTAGTGAGGACTGGGATGGAAATCTGTATTTACCATTTATTTTGAAAACTGTAGGCTTTTATATCTGCTAACTCTTAACCTTATGGATTATTTGGCATAACTAGTTCACCATAGGCTTAAAGACTGAGTCTAATGTGCAGCAATGTCAACATTTGATAGATGTGAATGATTGTTACATTGGTCACCACTAAGATGTATAGATAGATGAAAAAAAGCCTGAATGCTCTGAGTGAGATTCTACTGCAACCATAAACCAAACTCTGAACTGAAGTGAATCTCTTGGGAAACTGCATTCTCCTTGGGGAAATAACATCAACTAGGAGATGAAAGTGAGAGATCTATTAGCAATAATTAGACTTTCTTCTCTCTTCTTTCTGATGACAAAAGATGTAGTTTATATCAGGCTACAGACTAGCTTTTTGACACAGGTAGTAGACACATTTTCTTTCCAGCTTTGACAATGCATTTTATTTACTAGTCAAAAAATGACTTTTAACATACGGAAATGAAACCTCTGCCAGGTGGCTGTTATCAAAACTTTGGTACTTGCACCAAACCACACTGAATGGTTCCAGGGAAGCAATACACTGTCTAATTTCAGTCAGTTGACAGGATTTTCAAGGTCTTCCTGCCTATTCATGACTTCCTATGTTGCATGAGAACACACTGGCGAAAACAAAACTTCCCACTTCCTTCCATCTTCTCCATAGGAGTGGAAAAGCTGCCTTCTGAGCTGAAACTGGGTATATTGGTACTGTTGGAGATCTCCCAAGCAGATTGTTGGTCACCCAGTAGGATACTCTGAAATGAGTGCTCATTGGTTAATGAATCACTTAGAATCACAGAAATGAAGGGCTAGAAGGGACCTCGAGAGGTCAAGTCCAGCCCCCTGCGCTGAGGCAGGACCAAGCAAATCTAGACCATACCTGACAGATGTTTGTCTAACTTGTTCTTAAAAATTTCCAGTGATGGGGATTCCACAACCTCCCTTGGAAGCCTGTTCCAGAACTTAATTTCCCTTATATTTAGAACGTTTTTCCTAATAACTAATCTAAATCTCCCTTGCTGCAGATTAAATCCATTACTTGTTCTACCTCCAGTGGACATGGAGAGCAATTGATCCCATCCTATTATCAGGTCCCCCTTCAGTATTCTTTTCTCAAGACTAAGTAGGCATAGTTTTTTAACCTTTCCTCATAGGTCAGGTTTTCTAAACCTTTTATCATTTTTGTTGCTCTCCACATCTTTCCTAAAGCGTGGCATCCTGAACTAGACATTGTACTCCAGCTGAGGCATCACCAGTGACGAGTAGAGTCTTACATGTGATGCTCTTGTTAAAACATCCGAAAATATTAGCCTTTTTCACAATCGTATCTCATTATTGACGCTCATTCTATTTGTGATCCACTATAATCCCTACCTCCTTTTCAGTAGTACTACTGCCTACCCAATTATTCTCCATTTTGTAGGTGTTCTTTTGATTTTTTTCCTTCATAAATGTAGTACTCTGCACTTGTCTTTTATTGAATTTCATCTTATTGACTTCAGTGTCAGAACAATTCTCTAATTTTAAAAGTAGTTTTGAAATCTCATCCTGTCCTCCAAAGTGCTTGCAGCCCCTTAGTATCCTCCACAGATTTTATAAACATACTCTCCGCTCCATTATCCAAGTAATGAATGAAGATACTGAATAGTACTGGACCCAGAACTGACCTGTGTGGGTCCCCACTAGAATGTTTTCCACAAATGTAATCACAGCCCCAAAGATGTCATCAGCATTGGTTTAGTCAGTATTCACTCCTCCAAACAGGCATTTCCTGGCTAAGGAAGCAAAGAAATGAGGTTACTCATAGTATTTGGAGCCTCCATTACATCCATGGCATCTTCTTCATTGCACAATTTACTCCTGTGGCTTCCCTCTATTAAAAGATATTACTTGAGTTTTTGAAGGTCTGGTGTTAGAGAGACTCTTCCATCCAAACTTTCAGTTCTTCAGTAGCTCAGGGGAACTTCCCTGCTGTCCATGTTGTTCTTTGGGGAGAGAATGAGGCTTTTTCTGTGGTGAATAGCGCTCCTTGTGTGACTTGCACTGTGGGCACCTTTACTAGGCTAGTGTATCTCTGTTCTTTCTGTGTTGCTAGGGCTTCATCAGAGTTGATAGGTTGTTATGGTAGCAGGAATATTTTTAAATAACCCTAGCAGTAACCTGTGCATGGCACCAGTTTTAGATAACTCAAAGTAAATATTTACACGTTTAATGGCTGTTTGATAATGTCTAGCTGAGCATGTTGTCTGTTTTGGGAGGAAATTAATGTTTAAATGTTTTAGAATACTGATATCTCACATCAAGCACACATATGCTGTTGTCCTTTTACTTAAATATAATTTGCTTGTTGTCTTGGCATTTTGTTGTCAGGCGTTTTGGTTAAAATGACTAAATTAGGAACTTCAAAAACTTGCTTTCATTTAGATTAATAAGCCGTGAGGAAAAATGAAATGATCCCAGCTGCACTCTTGTTACTTTTCTGTCATATGTCTTCAGTACTTAAGATTTAAGGCTTTTAGTGCACACACTAAATGAAACCAAGTTATCACATTTAGATTTAGTTATAAAAATGGCAACATGAATAACCAACACTACCCATTCTGTTTAATAGGATATGTTTAATCTTTTATTATCCACTTCAAAGCTGTTTTCTCCTCTAAAACCTTTTATTCAGTGTCGTTTGTGTAGAAATTTTGTTTTTAAATCAAATTTAAAATAACATAGATTTAAAAACTCCTTTGCAACACAGCTAACTATTCCATCCCTGTAGAACCAAACAATTTGTGATATTCCTGTTAGCTCCTGTTCCTGGATTTTCTTACCACAGAAGAAAGCCCTCCCCCAAACATAAAATCATAATTGCCATTTTTTCATTACTTAAGTTTAGGTTGCTATAGATGGTGGCCAAAAAGCAGATTAGATAGTTAACACAGGCTCTAGAACATACTTTAATTTGGATCTGAGATGACTGTCACGTGTGAGAGATAGAGAGAGGTTCATGATGTGAGGCAGGGGATAAGGTATCGGCCCAGATGAGTGTATATTAACTAGAGCTTGGTGTTTTCCTGTCCAGTGAAAAATGTTAAGGTTTCAGATGTGTTCCTGAACCACACTGGGATGAAACTGAGATCTTTCAATGATTTTCCCCCCAAAAAACCAAGAGAACGTGCTTGGGTGCATCTCACCCTTGAATAGCCCACTGGTTAGGGACTCCCACTTGGAATATGGGACACACAAGTTCAAGTCCCTGGCTTTGCCTGATTCAGACCAGACACTTGAACATCTGTTCCCCACATCCCAGCTGAGTGCTCTGACAAACAGCCTATTCTGGGTTGGGGGGTCTCAAACTCTCTGTTAGAGCTGAACAGATCCAACAGGAGTGATGGAGACAGGTCTGAATCAGGCAGAGCAGGGACTTGAACCTCTGATTTAGACCAGAAATCACATCCTAGACTCAAGAAACTGTTCCCAATGATAGATTTTTTTTTTTTGTTGTTAAAACTGATACATTCCCGCAAAAACACAATGTTTTGCTGAATTGATATTTTCCAATGAAAAACCATTTTGTCAGAAAATTCCCTTCACCTCCAATATTAATCCAAGACAGACAGATACACCGCCAGACAACTGGATGACATGCACAATAATTCCATTGTAACTTGAATTCTTCTGTCCCATTAATGTATATGGATTTTATAGATCTTAGCTATCCTATGTTCCTTCTCCTTCTCAGTTGTGAAAAGGAATACTGCTATGAACCTTGTAGAGACTCCCAAGTGTAAGTGCATGCTGCAATGGGACTATCACTATGCTTGGCAGTAAGTGTTTGCAGGCTGAGTCCCTCTGAGTTACTTGATGACAGAATTTGTTATATCATCCGTGAGTCATTGATTGCCTTGTCATTTCTTACCATTTCTGATTAAGCAAAGTACTTTACCATACAGGTAGTGGGGACATAATGCACATGTGATAGTTCTGTATATAAATATAATTATATATACATACGTTACCTGCTACTGTTTTAAATATTACTTTTATAATCTGAGTTTTGGAATTAAGGAGCAGAGTTTTTTTGGGTTCTTTTTCTTTTTGAAAAAGGGAAAGTCTATTGAAACACATGCCTCTTATTTACTCCTCTGTAGTCCCCTGCTGATCGATCTCAGAAGATTCATGCTGGGGATGAGGTGATCCAGGTTAATCGTCAGACTGTAGTAAGTAATCAAAAGCCCTATCAACCTTTTTCTAAATTGTTTGTTCTGCAAGACTTTCCCTCCAAGCTAATATATGGATAGTGAGCTTTGTTGTATTTAGGGTTTTTTGTCCTTATTGCAATGTGTGTAAAAATGATTTGATTTTAATATAGAAATCTTTTCTTCCACTGAAAACACTTGCAATATTTGATTTTTATTATGCAGATTGTTTTCCAATAAATCTTTGAAATATTTTTTGGATAGAATGATTTCTTAAAATCTTACACAGCATATGTAGGGCCTGTGTTTACAGTGAAATGTTGTATTTGTGTACATTAAGAAAATATACTAACTTTTTTTATTAATAAAAGGATATTTTTTGGCAAATACCTTTTTCTCCCTCAGATGGTTCAAAGTTTCCCCCTCCCCCTATTTTAGGTCCCGGTCCCAGTCCTATAAACAGTCACGTTTGCACCTAACGTCACACACTGGAGCAGACCCATAGAACTCGATGGCATTAAATATTAGGAATAAATGATATTGGAGTATTTCAGAGTGACTGCCTGTGTTGAAAGTTGAGCGTATGCATAAGCCCTGCAGGACTGGAGCCTGACCTAACACAAATGGATGTGCGCTTGAAATTAATGTGATATATTTTTGAGACACCCCTAAAGAAGAAAAAAGTTAGCATTTCAAGATTTGTACCCTTTATGGCTGCTTTAGTCTATCTTTTGTGTTTGTTTCTATTTTTTAAGAGAGGAACAGTCTGATCTAGTTATATTCCCTTCATTCTGAATGCATGTAAGAGGTACCTTTGTATTATTTTTAAGGTGGGATGGCAACTAAAAAATCTTGTGGGAAAGTTGCGAGAGAATCCTGCTGGAGTTAAACTGCTACTTAAGAAACGTCCCACAGGTTCTTTTAATTTTACTCCTGCCCCACTGAAGAACCTACGCTGGAAACCACCACTTGTACAGGTGATACTCTGCTGGAAGAATTTATGTTTATATATTATTGGTCAGATATGTATTGCTTAAAATTCCCTCCAACATAATTTATTCTTAATATTTGACATCAACAGCCCATGTGACCGTATATTCATGGAGTATTGGGGCTGCTCATTCTGAAGTGGCTGTTTCTTTTGGATTCATAGTTAAAATGAGAAGGGGTCCCTTTTTTAGCCAAATAATCTCTTCTAATATTCCAAAAGAATAAGAGTATTTAATGTTGGCTTTCATAATCCATGTTATCAAGGCACTGATTTTAGAAAAAAAGCCATTTTAGGCCAAAAGGCTGATAATCTGTACTGATGAATTTTGTAAGAAAACAATAAATACTGAGATTGGTTTGGAGAACTGATATGAGATTCTTTTTGCTGAATAAACTAATGATATCGAATTTATTCTTCCCTTTTTATTCTGGAGAGGGAAAAGTAATTCAGCCACTGAAAGAAAAGGGAGTGAGCTTCTTGTTTGTTTTGAGGATATGTTCAAATGACATGTGAAAGCGTGATTTGGATGTTGGAAAAGCCACAGGATGGGTAATGGGTCGGGGAGGGACAAGGGTTAATAACTTCAAGGAATTATTTTTGGGGACAGCATGTTATAACAGAAAAGCAAGTTCTTTAACAGCTACAGGAAGAGACAATGAATTATATTCTAATCTAATAAATTACCTGTAAATACAGGTATCGTTTTTTCCTTTGTTCCAGCCTCCATTTTGGCACAAGATCCCAATAGCTCTGGGTGTAATTGTGTCTCAGCAAAGTGTATAGATGACTATCTGGAGTGCTTGAGGGGTGTGTATGTGCATGCATGCTCCAAAAAGCTGTAAATCTGAATTCCCTGCTGCTTATGAATGAGACTATCAGGTTACACCTATGCGCATTGAGCATCATTATTTTACATGGTTTACAATGTGTGCATTATTTCCAAATAGTGGTGAAAATATATTCCATGCTTTTCTTCCCTTACCCTAACAGCATTACCTCAGACTTAGCTACACTGAGTCTGATAATCTTGCTCTCATCTCTCCCCCTTAAACATAGGGTAAATTGCTCAACCATACCATTGGGTTGAATGAAATGATTTCTTCAGCATACTGAATATGTCTGTCACCATCCCTACATCAGCAATAACTTTTATAGTCCTATATAAACACTGAACAATTTACAGCTCTACAACAGAAGGGTATAAATACAAGGAGGGTTGTCAAGTATAGCTTTTGTGTATTAAATTTGTGACTGGAAAGAGCAAAATAACTTTGTGCATATTTGTTAATAATTTCTAGTGCATATTAATAGGGTTTGGGTGTAGAAATTCTGCCTTTGTTAGGACATCATGAAAGAAATATAAACTCTGATCAGTAAGCTATTCTTTAGGTAGTACGGCTACATATTTATTAAACAAGCCTGTTTAAACAGTGAATTCCACAGGGGGAAAAAAACAATAACTCTGATCACTGGATTGACTTCTTCTGTTGAGAGGTAGGAGATGCTGAAGAAGGTAGTTACTAAAATATCTTACAGGTATTATATTGCTTTAATTTCAGACCAGTCCTCCTCCAACTACAACTCAGTCACCAGAAAGCACCATGGATACCTCGATAAAGAAAGAGAAGCCTGCCATTCTGGACCTCTATATACCTCCGCCACCAGCTGTTCCATATTCTCCTCGGTATGCAAATACGCATGCACTACTGAACAAAAAGCTCCTTTTTATCACAGACTTTTCTGTGCTGGCTTGCCTGCAAAACTCTGTGCAAATTATCTTGAGGAAATTGCAGATCTCGCAGATTTTCTCTGGGCTTAGTAAATGCATAAGCCACTAAGAATATAACAGTACTTCTTATTGTTGGAGAAAACAGTCGTGTACAGTTTTAGAAAATCACTGTGTGCTACATAGAGCAGAGTTGCCCAAAAAACATTAACGGATGCTATTAGAGCATGTGAAAAAACACTGAGTAGCAAAAATAGCCATACTTAATCCCTTTCATTGCATATTTTTCCCATGTTCTGTTCTTATCAGCTTCAGTAACTGCTTGGGAGAATTTTATGATAGAAAAGAACCTGTTTTAAATTTGTTCAACATGCAGAATCATAACTCAGGAGTACTCTAGGCAGAGTAAAAGAGAGTCAGTTGGCAGGCTGTATTTTTTACTTTGAGGATCTAAATCCATAATAAAATTCAGACTTAGTCACATGAAAGGGAGATCAGGTGGTTGAGATCATGTTAGCTTTAGGCTGTTCCCAAATCATTAGTGATCTAACCTACCTAATTTCCCATGGTAATATCCCTGAGAAGCTGCTGGGTGCTCAGCACTTCTGAAAATCAGGTCACTTGTGCATAAATACGAAACATAAACATAAATAAGTATTTAGCAGCCTAACTGAGATGCTCAGTTTTTAAAACATTGGTCTTCAGTTCTCAAATTTGTCAGACTAAATATGCTTTGACTTGTATTTTTAAACAGTTTTTACTCTGAGGCTCTGCAGTGCTTTTTATAAGCCCTTTTCAAGTTGTTTAGGACCAGAATAGCAAATTTAAGCCCAACAGCCTGCACCTTGAATGAGTGTTTGTAGGGATGTGGTTGGAGTTAAAGCTGATGGAGTTTATAAAACTTGGACACCCCTCCTGGAGTGGGAAGGAAAAGGATGTAGAGAATTGTTGGTTTTGTTCCCGTAAGGAAATAAACATGGGAAGCTTTTGGCAGATGGAAGAAGATAGGGTACCCTCTTCCCTTTTATATTTTGTATGCTGTTGTCACTTCTCTACCCTCACCCTTAGAGTGAAGACAACCATGGGCATTTGCCCAGCCTGATTCAGTTGCTACCTGCATATAGTGGTAATGTAGCTGAGCTCTCTGTTAGGCTAGACACTTGCTGCAGTTCTGTGCGGCTCTCTCTGAATCCCCATAGATATCTATATGTGGGGGAGAGCTGGTTCTTGTGTCTCATGGAGGGCTGGATAGAATTACATGAAAGGGGGAAGTATGTGGTGCATATGTACTCAGAGCCTGCTGTCAATTTCACTGGCTCAGCTGGTTGGCAAGTCCTTGAGAGAGTCATATTATAGTGGGTGCAAAAAGTGGGTCAGATCACAGTTGTGGGGTGGTGTATGGGTTTTTTAGAGTTAAGCAGATGCTCCTGGTTTTCATAAACACTTGGTCACTCTAGGAAGGAAAGTTCACACAGAAACCACCCAAGAACACGTAAATATCTAATTGGACTATTTTTTACAATTAAATACTCTAAAAGAATCACTATTCTGTAAGTGTGTGTGTGGGGGAAGGTGATATAACCTAATGTCAGGCTAATATGATTTATAACAACTGAAATGCCAAGCCTCCCAGATAGGGGTGACCTATGGGATACACACCCAAGACTGAAAAAACTTTAAGAACGCCATTATTTTACCTGCATTTTTCCCTTCAAAGAATTTTAATTGAATCACAAGAGAACCACAGCATCCAAAGTACTTGATCAGCTCCATATGTTTGGGCATTAGACAATGAGGGCCCTGCTGTCTTCATGATAAGATTTTCAGTTCTAGTCCCTAAAGTTTTGTCTGTAGGTGTCTATAAGGACACTCCTACATTTTACATGCATTAAATTACTAGCTCATCACTGAATTTTTATTGGGAGAATAACTTTTTCTTTCCTCCTTGATGAATGTTTAATGAAGTCTTCCATCTCTAAACATGCCTCATTTCTGCAAGTTCTCAGCACTTTATTTGCACAGCAGTTACAGCTGGAAGAAGCATGACTATCAGCTAGAATGATCGTTCTGGACGCATGACTGCAGTACTAAAATACCTGTCACATTGCTAATCAAGGCAAATGTCCTTTCAGGGATGTGAAGGAGAGTCTTGTTTATGGAGGAGGCAATAAACCTAAGCAGCCATTACCTGGCTCCAAGGGTGCAGAGTCTCCTAATTCTTTCCTCGATCAGGAAAGTCGAAGGCGAAGGTTTACTATTGCTGATTCTGATCAGTTGCCTGGGTATCCCATGGAAACAAATATACTGCCAACAAAGATGAGGGAAAAAACACAGTCTTATGGTGAGTTCCTGCCTCTTTTATTGTTGCTATTTGGAATGTAAATGCTTGGGTGGGTGTGGGTTTTTGTGAGTGTGTGAGAACTGCTGGCTGAATCTTAAGGGTAAGCTGAGGAAGACAGAAGCAACAAAATTCTAAGTCTGAAACCACTTATTCATTTCACTAAAATGAAACCCTTTGAATCATTATTTTAATGGCTGGCACCAGAGTCCTGGTGGATGAGATCAGATTTTGATTTCCCATTTGTGCATTGATTGTAACTTTTGGTCATTATTTTTAGTAGCACTGGAGATGAGCATTTTGTGTAGCTGTCAGATCTCATCTTAATGTTTCCTTGTTTCATAAGTAAAGTGTCTTGAAATAATTTTTATATTCCGTTTTAACTGCTTGCAACTGCATTCCCACAATACTGCGCTGAGATAAATGGAGATGAGATAATGTTCATTCAATGAAAATGTTCTCCTAAGCTTAACAGTACATTTCTCTTATAATCTTCTCCATGTTGCTTTTAGGAAAACCTCGCCCTTTGTCGATGCCTGCAGATGGGAGCTGGCTGGGAGTGGCAGATCCTTTCTCAAGGCCCCGAGCACCAGGGAGAAAAGGCAAGACTATTAAAACAAACACACACAAAAACTTCCTTCAATCAAGAGATTAATTGGGTAGAAAAATCTAAAATTTAGGAATAAAGACTGCTGTTTGCAGATCATATGTTCAGCCCTGATGTCACTGTTTTATGCTTTCATAAGTATTAGTAGTGCTAGGAAGTGGCTGGACAACTCAGGCTGAGTTTGCATTGAGACCAAAACCTTTGTTGTTCTGTTTTGCAGTTTAGTTGAGCATCTGAGGTGAGTTGGAATGATTAGGGCAGATCTGCACTTGTATTTGTTTCTGCTATCTACTAACAGCTGTTCCATTTCACACATGACTTCCCCATCCCTCCCATGTCTGTCCCATGAATGTTGAGAACTAAGCTGTTTCTTGATCAGAGCTTTTCTGTTTATTCAAGCTGAAGTAGGGGGGCTGGTTTTGAAGCAACCTAGGTCTGATCAATGCAAAGCAGAGCTATCCAGGAATTATTCCCACTACAGCTGCTGCTAGTGTCCAGGACTAGAAGCTTGATGTTCTTAGGCTATGTCTGCACTACCACTTATGTCAGCATAACTTGTGTTGCTCAGGGGTGTGAATAAGCAACCCCCGAGCGAAATAAGTTACACCGACCTAGGTGTTGGTGTGGACAGCGCTATGTTGGCAGGAGAGTGTCTCCCGCCAACATAGCTACCACTGCTTATTGAAGGTGGATTAATTAAGTTGATGGGAAAGCTCTCTCCCGTCAGCTTAAAGCAGCTACACTAGAGTTTACAGCAGTTCAGCTGTGCCTCTGTAAGATCTCTAGTGTAGCCATAGTCTGAGAAAGTGGTTGGGATGAGGGGAAGGATTAGCCAAGAGATTACAGGTGAGGATACCAAGCAAAAGGGAAGGCAGAGAAAACCAGGAGTGCTATAGACAATTTTTATCCCATCAGACACAGTGCATCATTGTCAGACAGACAAGAAGCACTTCCTCCGGAAATGCTAATTCAAGCCTCAGCAAATGTCAAAGTAAGAAATCCAAAAAAGTTGGGTCATCATGGCTCTTCTAAAGTTTTGGACCCCGTTTTTTGTTGCTAATGGGACATGGTTCCATTTGAACTTTTTTCATTTATAAAAAAAAAAAAAAAAAAAAGCCAGGAGAAAATCCAATTTTTTAACATGTACTTATGCTGGCAAAACTTAGTCTGATGGTATTGGGCATTAGCTGCTGGTTCATGTGTTAAGTTAGCATGATTTCTATTGTTTCTCCAAAGTTCAAGTGCTGTACTGGTAGGGGTTGTATAAGAACCTGTGCAGAATAGGAAAGCTTGACAGAATGACTATTGTTAGCTGTTCTTGAAGTCAGATACAGAAGTCTGTGTATTTCCAAGAAAGGCCTTTGCAATATAGAGAAGCTAGCTTGAGGTTTGCAAAATGCTGAAAGCTGACTAATTAGCCAATCCAACAGAATGATCAGCAGGTGGCAGGGCTGCTTTTTGTTTAGATTTCAGGCGGCTTTTAAATGTACTTGAGCTGTTACGACAATATAAATGTGCAATCAGAAATAAAGAACTTAAATTCATATCTTCCAAATATTTGGTTTCCAGTGTCCAGACAGTCTTAATATTGTGGCTTTAAGATGGTTATAGCAAGTCAGGTGTATGTTCGACTTGTGTTTCAACAGTATGAAAACAATGTTATTTCAGTCTCCTAACATGCATCATCATGGTACTAACTCGTGTGAAATATTGCTTTAGAGCAGTTTTTGCCCTGTGAGAGTCTTCCACTTAACCTTCAAACACTGATCCGTGCTTATCAATTTTATTGTTTTGCTTTGGGTATCGAATAACCTTGTGATCTCTGGAACAGATACCTTTTATTGGCGAAGTGTGTGGGCCTAGGACAGGTGACCAATGCTAGCCCTCCTAGGTTCTGCCACTGACTTCATGGTCTCAGAATGGGAAAGTCACTTGAAACTCTGTGAACTTTAATTTACCTATCTGTAAAATGGGAATAATAACTTATCCACCTCATAAGCACCCTTTGAGCCTTAATTGATATTTGTATCATGCCTTGAGATCCTCTGAATAATTATAAAAATGCAAAATAGTTAATATTTAATAATGGGTTTCAGAGGCAAAAACTACATACTTTCTACCATCTGTTTTACTGCAGGTGAAGATGTTCTCTGCAGGTACTTCAGTAATGAGAGGATACCCCCAATCATTGAAGAAAGTTCCTCCGTACAGCATCATTTTGCAAGGCCAGGGGCCGACAGGCAATTAGTGAGGGGCGCAGACTACATCAGAGGCAGCAGGTGCTTTGTGAACACGGATCTCCATAACAGTGCAACCATCCCTTTCCAGGAGGAAGGAGCTAAAAAACTTTCTGTTACATCACCCACAAAATCTTCCTCCACAGAGCCTTCACTACTGGTCAGTTGGATCACGAGACTTAAACTGTTGACTCATTGATTGTTTAATGGACTATGTTCTCATCTTCTGTTACCAAGTGCCTTTGTTCCTCAGTCAGACTTCTCTGCCTTTCAGCTACAGTATTATATAGTGACTGGTGTGTTGATCTATTTCTGCCGAGTTGTACACACCTCTCCTTTTTGTGATTTTTTTTTTGATGGCCCTAATATATTGGAGCAGAGAGGACTGGATAATATGAGATGGAAGTGGGACAAAGGTCTAGTTTTGTTTTTTTGGGTTTTTTTCTCCTGCCCCAGAGTTGAGGGAATTCAGTCCTCTGGAAACAAGTAAGGCTTCAGTGAATTCAGAGATCATATCTGATCTAAAATCTGTATGACCTGTGCAGAAGCAATTGTTGCATTACAATGAGGTCCAGGGGCACTTCATTTGTTAAAATGCTCTGATGCTGCACAACTTACTGGGTTGCTGAATATGTAGGGCTCAGCAGTAATCTAGAGTTGTTCTCCTGACCAGAAAGGCAAGAAGGGAAACATCGACTTTGTATAATAGTGTGGTTTTGTGGCAAGTACTGCTGCAGTTTTAACTTTGTAAGGAATAAAGGTAGCTTCTCCTTTCTGATAACCAGAGAACTGTGTTAGGAATTTATCAAACCTGGTTTATAATCCAGTTGTTGAGATCTCAGTACAGGTAAACTAGTGCTCTCTGATTTGCTACAGTGCTCATCCATAAAGATGTGGATTGCTACAACATGCCAAGGACAGGTATCTATAGAGGTGGTAAAAGAAATGTATTTTTCCTTCTTTTAGAATGATTTGCTGTTAACCAAAGAATCCTTTTAAAAACAAACCCTGTTGGTTTTATGAAACCTCTACAGTGGTTCAGTTTTTGAGCTGATTGATATGTGTTTTCAGAAATTAAAATATGCTGTGATATGTTAGTGGGTAAGACACCTGGCTATTTTTAAATGTAGCTCAAATTTTTCACCTTCAAAAGTCTCAAGTAGCAGCAGGTATTTGAGGAGGGAAAAGGTTTGTAAAAATTATGGATATTAAAGAATCATTGTTTAAAACTGAATGTACAAAAGGTTGTTAGTATGTAAAAAAAGAAAAAGTGTTTGTGTTAAATATAGCTGTATATTTTTTTTACTCTTAACCATATGTAGTTTGTACATTCCTATCTACAGCACTGTGCACTAATTAACCAATGCGCAAAAAACCCCCCACCAAACAAATACTGTTATGTTCTCCATTAAATTAACGGACACATGCTGCCCTGGGTGATCTTGCAGTAATGACAGCCTCTTGAGCTCCATCTACATTAAAGAAAGGAAAAACCGTTTAGCAGTTTTTGAAGTCTTTGTCTGTACTATGGATTTTAGCATTTTGGGGTACTGCCCTGACCATGTTGCAACACAGAATGGCTTTGCCAAGGTAGGTGTGACCAAGCTGATGTTCCGACAATGTTACGGAATTCTGTTACGGCCTTCTAGAGATGAGGTGGTTCAATTCAGCTCTCTGGTAAGCCAGTGCAACTCTGACTTCAGTGGTGATTTACACTATGGCTGAATTTGTCCCTAGAACTGTAAGACGATTTGGTAACATGGTTATAACACAGTTTGGTCTCATCTTCATAGGCATGACCATCCGATGTTGTAATAGTGAGGGCCCTACTGCGCTGCTCTCCAACAACATGACAGACTTTGTAGTGCGGACAAGGCCAAACGCATTTGTAGCTCAGATGAGTTCCACCTGCGTGGATGGGGCTGAGCTGAGTGCAGGAACTACTCTGGTATGAATAGATCTAGGCAAACGGCACTGTGTTTGGAATCCACTTATAACATAGGCCAGCCCTGTGCACACAGGCCAGGCTGGCTGCTTTTGAAGTGTGGTCCAATTCAACCACTGCTGTTAAATTCAAAGTAATTCATAGTATACAAACTTTACTTGCCTTTGCTATCCTATCTTTGATAGGCTTAAAGGTATATGTAGAAGTACACATTTGTGAACAGGGATGTACATGTGTTCAGATGGGTGGAACCAGAGATGTGTCCTGCTTTCTGTTGTTGCAGGATGGCATCCAGAGAACCCTTTTTTTCCCCCTTCTGGGTCTAGTAGAGATGGCTCATCCAGTCCCATTCTCTGGAAGCCACACTCAGTCCAACAAGAATAATGAGAAAAGCTTGCCCTAACTGAGCCATAGTTTAAAACTTTGGTAGTCGTTACAGCTTAAATCTATACTGGCTTTTAAACTGTGCTTGAGAACGGTTCTTAATCCTAACCCTAGTTTTGGATCTTAAATTTACTTTACTCTGTTCCAACTTTTGTGCTGATCTGATTTGGCCAGTTAGCATCCCTATATTTTGAATATTCTTATAACAGTTTGGTGACTTCCACACCTGTCAGCCAAACCATGTTAGAAATCATGTTAGAAATTGTTTGTCTCCCTTCTATTCCCCCTTCCCCCTCCCTGCCTTTTTTCTTTCAAGTTAAGTTGCAAAACAAAACCAGACTTTCATTCTTGCCCTTTACTGCTCCTTTACAGTGTATAGAATACAGCTTCAGACTTCGTAATGCAAATATATGATATGGTAAGGATTTTCCTTCCTTCCTTTGTGTTGGAAGAACCCAAGAGTGACGTCGCGCACAGCTGTAGCGGCATCACTCATTTTCTCCAATGAGAGGACCTGTGACACTGAGTCTAGGGGCCAGATTTTTAAAGCTATTTAGGTGTTTGCAGGTGCAGATAGGCACCTCATGCGTTTCACAAGTGCCTAGGTGCCTAATTCCAATTGATTTCAATCTTGACCCGCCTTTGATTTCAATGGCAGTTTAGTGCCTAGGCACTTCTGAAAATCCCACTAGCCCCTATCTGCATATGTAGGCACCTAAATACCTTCAAATCTGACCCTTGATCTTAAACTGTTTTCATGAACATTATGAAATGTAAGGCCAGAAGGGACCATTACATCATCTAGTCTGAGCTCCTGTATTATCACAGGCCATTGTTGGTATGTCTAATTGCAGTTAAAAACTGGTGGCTGGTCTAAGCCAGCTGTCTTGGGCTCAGGCTAAGGGGCTGTTAACTGCAGTATCAATGTTTTGGGCTGAGGCTAGAGCCTGGACTCTGACCCTGCCAGGTGGGAAGGTCCCAGAGCTTGGGCTGCAGCCCAAGGCCGAACATCTACACTGCAATTAAACAGCCCCTTAGCCCAAACTCCGTGTCAGCTGGCCTAGACCAGCTGCGAGTATCTGATTGCAGCATAGATGTACCCTAAAATTTCATCCAGCTGCCCCTGTTTTGACTCCAGTGACATTAGACCAAAGCATTTTAGTCTTCAGGCGAGCCAGAGGACAGGTGGGACTGAGGTGACACCAGTGGGAGAAGCCTCTGCAATGGCAGGGAAATGTGATTAGGTGGGATAGGCTCAGGCAATCCTAGCAGGCCCACTGCTGCAGAAGAAGGTGACTCGCAATGTCTCTGAGCATGTGGGCAAGACACCTCAGGCAAGCGCCAGAGAGAGAGGATTCTCTGAAACGCCTTGGAGCACTGGGCTTGGACATCATTGAACAGTGAAGGGCACAAGCATGTTTCTTTTTGCTTTACAGTTCACCTTGGAGAAATCTCTGGCATTTTAAAAAGTCCTGCCATCAAATAGGGTGAATTTTGGAGGGCAAGGGGTATTTTTTGTGCTTCACGTTGAACAGTCCCTTAGAAAGTTCATCATAAGTAGTTCGCACTATCTGTTCAACCTTGTATTTTGCTGTGAAACTCTTAAGTCTGGGTTACACTACTGACATATATTGGTATCATTACTTTGCTCAGGGATGTGAAATTAAAAATCCACATCCCTGAGTGACATAGTTAGACTGACCCTAATCCCGGCTATAGACGGTACTGTGTCTATAGCTACTACTTCTCGAGGAGGATAGACATAGCTACTACCTCTTGGGGAGGTGGATTAACTATGCCAGCAGGAGATCTCTCACCTGTCGGCCTAGGAGCATCTTCACTAAAGCAGTACATGACACAGCTGCTTTGATACAGCATGTTAAGTGTAGACCTGCCCTTAATACCAGTCCCAGGCCTGAAGATGAGCTGTGTACCTCAAAAGCTTGTCTCTCTTTCATTAGCAGAAGTTGGTCCAATCAAAGATATTACCTCACTCACCTTGAGCCTTTAATAGCACTAAGGCTGCACTGGGGGAAAATAAGGGCATGCAAGCTAACAACCCAGTTCTGCAAGAAACGGACTTGGAGGAAGCTGCCTGTGCCAATTCCACCACAAAGAAAACTGCTTTTCTGAGAGCAGGCAAAATAAGTTTTCAGTGCCTTCTTCCTAAGCATAACTGTGAAATAATAGATCATCCCATGCCAGGTCTACCAGGGTCAACAAGCACCAACCAGCATAAGCCGGTAGCAGAGCACGATGGACTGGCTCCAGATGCTGCAAAAGGCACTTGCTTATTAACCATGAATTTCATGTGCGTTCAAGCAATCTGCCTGAGCTTGCCCCTGTCGTAGAAGTCTCTCAGCCCCAGGCTTTGCTTACCTTGTTAGATTGCAAGCTCCTTTTGTAGCATTGCTTTCTTTGAGAAGCTGGCACTTTGCAAGCCTGATAGGAGGTTCCTTCTTTTTAATATACTGGATTGTCAAATTGGGGAGGTTACACCATATTCCTTTCCATAGGAGCATCTGGGAAGTTTTGCTTTGAAGTGGGACTGTCAGAAAATGTTGGAGGAAGAAAGAGACATTAACATCTTATCAGCACAGTAGTTTGTTTGTTTAGGCGTAAACTGTCCAGCGCAGAGAGACCTAAGATACAGAAAACCAAAATCAGGACTGTATCTTAGAACAGACTAAGCCTACTGCTGCTCTCTGACATCCTTGGGAACAGCCTTCCCTGGCTTTTTGTTTTCATTGCTGTTGAAACTGATTAACAAGGAACACAGTATCAAAGAAGCTAGAAATAGCATCAAATATAATGATTGTGTATGTTTATATCCTTGATAGTGTATGTAAATTAGATAACACTCAGGTTTCTGGCAGTCTGACAATGTGGCCCTCTGGCACCCCTGGCCTATCTACCCTTTTGCAAGTGCGTTCCCTTCCTGAGGACCTGATCTTAATTTATTGCTCAGGAACGCTATGAACACTTAAGGCAATCACTGAAAGTTCCTAATCTAATGAGACAATTTAAATGACTAGTGTAGATCATTAAACTGGTGCTGGGAGCTGGCATTATGTAGTGCAGTGTGTTACTGCACAGACTTTTCACCTCTGGCAACCTGGGTTCAAAGTGAAAGTGTCTTCTCCTAGAGCTATTTTGTCCCTCTACAGCATGAGGAAGAGGATGAATAGGGAGAACAAGGGGAAAATGCTTCACAAACTGGATTGGGTTTAAGAGAAGGCAACAACCTTCCCACCATGGTGGTGGTCAGGGTGAGGGAGTGGAGGCTAGTAGAACCATGGAAAGGGAAGTAGCTATTAAACCATTGAGTCCAAGAATCCAGAGAAAAATCTCAGGCTCAGCCTCTGAAAGACTGTCCTTTTGTTCTGTGATTAAGCCTCTTTCTTCTCTTGGGCAGCATGACCAGTTGTTTGCTTACCACTGCTAGCTGTGCTCTTTCTTCCTTGGGGAAGCAGATGGGCAGAAGTTTGTGCAACAAAGGACATTGTTAATTTCTGGCTCCACACCTGCTTTGCTAGAAAAGCATGCCATGTTGCCACATAGTCTTCTCTCAGTTCTGTGAGCCTACTCTATGTGGAGAGGCTGTGGTTGGCTCTGGGAGAACATTCCATGTGTTTCCCGGCCCACAATTAATGTGCAAGTGATCTCCTTCACACCAATGCAGGGAGCATGTAGCTTTTAATACCTTGTTGGTATACATTGCAAAAATGGCCATACAGCTGGAAGTCTACTCAGAAGGACTGGTGGGTGGTCCAGGCTACAATGGGGGGGACCTTGTCACAACTGTAAAGGGGAAGTGTGTACACACTGCTGGCCTGAATTATTATTTATGCTAAGGCCCCTTGACACTGTTAAAGTAATGTTCCAGGGGCCTGAGTGTAAATGGCAATCAAGTCCTACATCTTTTCCAAGTCAATATCAACTCCCTCACTTTTCATGAGCATTAAATGAATGACAAATCCAAAAACCAACTCAGGGCGGGGAGATGCACAGAATAAAAAGAGCAGCATCTTGAAGATAGCAGTGGGTGTTGTCATTGCCCAAGGAAAGTATATCTGTAGATGGTGGTTACTTCCCTATCTTATTTTCCTTCACTGGTAATGAGAGAAAAAGTATGTGGTAGAAGAATAAACTTAAGATAAAAATCTTACTTGAACAGCTACCTACCTCCACCCCAAGCTTCAGTATTAACTGGTTGAAGTTTAGCAGATAGCAAGATGACACAGAACAAGTGCAATTACTGGTTTAGCTAGAAGGATTTAAAGTACAGAGAAGAACCTGCAGTAATGAAGGTCAGAGTACGGCAAAGTCTGGATTGTATTTATTCTATACCATAGCTGCCTTTGTTAAAAGTTCTAATTCTTTAACATTGTTTGTAACACAGAAAAGTATTAAAAATGTGATTTATACAAAACATGCCTCTCCCTTCTTAGTTCTCAGCTGGAGAAGGTAGCCTCACAGCTTTTGTTTGCGTGAGTGAGACTGTTTTTCTCTTAGCCTTCCATTATCTCTGATGCCACCCACCTTAATCAAATAGCTGTTTCTGACTCAGAGGCTGGGGGAAACTTCTGGATGTTTTTATTTCCCATCAGTTTAATGCACATGTGCTGTGAGCGTAAGTGTATTTGCTGACCTACATTTTTATCATTGGCCCTGCTCCTGAGAGATGCTGAGCAATGTAGCACCCATTGACTGCAATGAGTATTGTGGGTGCTCTGAAGCTTTTGGAATCAGGCCAAAACTTGGGAAACATACACATTCAAGATTGCCTGTTAAGTACAACTTGGCTGCCAAGGGCTTGACTCTTGGCATGTAGTCTGTGTGTACGCTAATGTGTAATACCTAGACTAATTTTACTAAAGAATACAGCAACAGATGACCTTTGTGTATGCAATAATACTAAATGTACAGGAAGCCTGTAGTATTTATTATCCCGCTATGGTACAACAGTGCAGAATCACTGCATCTGTTTGCTATGTCTTGCTGGGGACAAAGCAACACATTTTAATGGAACAACATTAGACAAATCAGTTACCACTCCACAGAAAATGTTGGTGTAGTGAATTTTTGGCATTCTAGTGTGTGCTGTGTGTGTGCATTGTACGTGGAAGTTGCAGGAGTGTTTACATCAAAAGCAGTGGAAGGGAGTAGCCAGGCCAACAGAAGCCTGCAGAGTTTAAGTGAAATAAATGAGCTGGTTGAATGAGAATGGTCTGTAACAATACATTCAGGACAACTCTGAAGCAGTTTTGGTTTTCTAATATTAGGGATGGCTAAATTTATGTGTGTTCTGGACAACTGCTGTTTAGAAATGAGTTGTCCAACAGTGGCACACACACAGGGTAAGTTTTATGTGTGTGGTTTCTATAAATCAAAGACTAAAGGAAATTAACAAGCTGTTTCCTCTTACTAAGCAAAACTTGCTTTAAAACAATATTCTATATTGACTTGTGTGTTCATTTAACATAACATGAAACCTAAAACTCAGCCAAATCAGGAAGCAGATGGTAAAAATTGGACAGTTTTCCATTTGGAGGAATGACTGGACTTCTCTTTGCGGGAATGTGATTTTTGTTTTTCAAGTACAAGTTGTAAGTGGTGATTTTTTTGTTCCAGGGTGAGCATGTGTCCCTCCTCAACAGTTCTAAACACACAGACACACCCTGGATGGTCCAATTTAAACCCAGTCCTGGGCTTGTTTTAACTAATCAACAGTAAACTCAGTTCCAACCTATTTTCTGGGCTTTGCTGCTGCTAAGATTCCTTCCTCAGAACTGTTCAACTAACATCCTTGATCCTCTTTCTCAGTACTCCTCCCTTTTAACTGGGCAGGGTAACGAAACTTGCATCTATTAATCATGAAAATGCACCTTCTTGACAGCCTATTACACATGGTTTCTAGATTTTCCTTTTACGTGTTAGTCTAACTTTCACCATAACTAACAGTTTACACAGTCTCAGCATGACTTCAGCATCAGCTACTCAGATACAGAAGTGAAGCATTGGGTGGGTTATTTGATCAATAACAATAAATAAGGCTCTCAATTTTACCTTCCTCTTTTCGGCCCTGATCCTATGTCTGACCTGCTGTGCCTGTGCAGAACCTAATAAAAGATCTGTGCAATTGCATAGATGTGATGTGATCTTCTCATAGCCTTCGAGTTTTATAATGGGCTAGAATGCTTGAAAAAGCAATGGAATACATTTAAAAACAATATTAAGTGTAGGAAGAGTGCTCAGAATATTTAGTTACACGTTTTGGAAGGTAGGGGAACAAAATCTGCTCTAGTCTGGTAAGAAGATAGATCTCCATATTCTCTCCATCATAGTTTTAGAAAACTACACACCTCCTAAAGTGATTATTTTCCCCATGTGCTTATTTCTGATTTGTGTGGTGTTAAAATATATGAAACAAGGACAGTCCTTCAAAGTGGTTATATATAGTTCTGTACATGGGACTTGAGCAATAAGATATGACAAAAGCGGTCAACTGCTTGCTTTTATGTGTAATCTCACTGAACTCTGTGGCCTACGTTGCTGCATCAGTTTGAAATAAAAAACCCCCACAGCATCCTGCAAGCTGCGCTATGAGAACTCTGCACTTTGATAACCATGTAATCAGCACACTCACCTTTTTCTGAGGGAGAGAAGAGAGGGAATAGGGGATCATTAGATTAGTTAGAACAACAGGGTAGTTGACTTGTTTGCACAATCAAAACCTTTCAACTCAGTAGTAGTGGAAATCAGTTAATTTCTCTTTGAGCACCGAACAGCAATCTGGAAGATAATTACTTCTTTTGGTCACTATGGACTTTGTCTAGTGCTGAAAGATCGAATCCCATTAATAATATTGCTGACCTGACATTCTTCAGAGCTGTGGTGGAGTAAGAAGTGTTTTGAAGGGCAAGCTATTACTTTAAGAGCAGGGGCAGAGGAGTTGCCTGGTCCTGAGGCAGCCCCTGAAGTTCATCAAGGTGGGTGTAGGATTTCTTGGCCATGGGAGGTGGGGCCAGAAGATGGTGGCCAAGAGAGGGAGAACGAGAGGGATCCTGTTGGTGGTGATCCACCACAGTCCTCACCGTACCACACCAGCCAAGCAGGAGATATATGAATGAAGAGGATTATACGTGTAGTGGAGGAAAATCAGACCTGGGTATTGTCCAGCTCTCTTCCTGGTGGGAGAAGCACTCATTGTAGCATGACCTAGAACAGATGTAAATATCTTTTTACAACTTCCTGCATGATCACCTCAATTATCCCTTGGAAGAATGCAAGCACCTCATCCCAGGTGGAGTTTATGCAGTTAGGTCAGTTTAAGTGTAAGAACTTGTCAGGTTCTTAGGTATTTGTGGGAGTTGTTAATGCTGGAGCCTGTGGCTGTATTTATTCACAGAAGAGGTAGAAGAGGCAACAGCAAAACAAATCTCTCTCATGCCTGACCTGGAAGGACTGCCTCTATGGTCAGATTATGGTTAAAATGGCCATGCCCATTCAGTTCTTGTCCTTTGATGAGGCTACAAATTTGCCAAACAGAGGTGGCTTGGGATGAGGAAATCTGCCCCTGGGGAATTGGACTGAAACCAAACAGCCATCAGCTAGTAATCACTTATTCACTAACAATGGAGACTGTGTCTGAACGGGTAAGTGGTTACCAATCCCTCAGTGTAAATGAGGAATAACATTTCACCTCTGAGGAAGGTTTTCCTTCAAGGCTGATGGGTAAGAGGAAATGTAGTTGAGGAAAGCCCTCTAACTAGAGCACCCAGAATCTAATGAACCCAATGGACTTTTTTCCAGCTGAAGACTGAGCTGCTGGGGCTGTGGGACTGGTCAGGAAGGGGTTTTTGTGGTTGTTTTTTTTAAATGGCTAATAGGTCTCAAGCCATTCCCCTGCAACCTTCAAGGAGTTTTGATTGTAGAGGAATATTTACTCAGAGCCATAGAACATCTCTTAGGCCAAAGAGAGATTTGACAGTCTGTTACCACATTGACTTTTCACAGGAACACCAAGAATTCAAAGGTGCATTCCATCACTATTCATGAGCACACTTTTCTGGACAGTGGTAGTCCACTGATCAGTAATGAAAAGGTTCATGCTGACGTATGCAAACTTAGGTTTTAAAGATGACTCCATAAGCTGGAAAAAGTTTTTTGGGATGCCATAGATACACTATTGTCCAAGGAGAGAGAGACACCTGCAAAGTGATCAACTGAATTTTAATAGCTCTATCTCAAAACATCTATTTGGGTTCAATTATTGGATGAACATGAGAAACAAGACTGAGTTGTTTGTTACAAGTAGTTATGGCAGTTACATACAGGTTCTCTCCACATAGTTTACATTAATGCTAAATAGCCGAGTATAGGCTCCAACTACGGCACAAGCCTATGCCCTTTTATAGGTTAACTTCTGGAGGAGAGAGAACATCGCTCCTCTCTCACTAGACTGTAATGAGATGAGATTCATCAACTAGCCTCGTTACATAGAGCTGAGAGAGCTGTTGAGTGGTTAGTGAGAAATCTTACAGATGGGGAAGTCTTTTATCTTCTCCTGCCTCAGTTTCCCCAATTTGAGAACATCCGCTGGCTCTTAGAACTGACTACGGTCGTAGTTCTGCAAAAGTCCTCCTAGCTCCTAGATCACAATGTCTCATGTGGTGTACCAGTAACTGATTCACCTGCGATCGGAGGAAAGCATGCCAGGAATTCGAAATGAGGTCTTCTGAGGTCTGTGCTTAAAACTCTCTACAATAGTCCTTTTTCTCCTGGTTCATTGTAAAAATAAGAAGTTCTATTTATGGATTTATAAATGAAGCTTTTTTTTTTTTTTTTTAAATCCCCGTAGCTATAGCTGAGATTTTCACAATCCAAAATCTTTTACAGAGGAACACTCCTCTCTGACATCAAAGCTCTTGATTGACTACTTCACATAAACATCCACCTTTTTTTTTTTTTTAAAGTGGGAGTACAAGATAATCTAATGTTGATCAGACCTTCCTGAAAACTACACTTATAATTGTGTATTTCCCTCTTAGTTTGTGTGTGTCTGTCCCGTATTACATTAATTCCAAGTGGTCTCTCTCCAAGAATTTATTACACAAACAGTTAACTATAAATGCTACTTTTATTTATAGTATTTATTCAGCCATTTGTTTTACTGCCTAAAATAACTTCAGCCAGAGTCTTACTGTTTTTTTCAGTAATAGCATTGCCTCAGTGTTTCCAGGAGCCATCCTCAAGCCTTTGGCTTTTCTAAAAATTCCTCTAATACTTAGTAAGCAATCAGCTTTGACTCCACTTAAGAAATGTTTGGACCACCCTGAGCGGCAATTGAGTCTGGAAGCTTGGCCCTTCATTTTCAAACACTCAAGGTCTCTATGACTTGTCTTGAGCCAAAGGAAAATCTGCTTCTTTTCCTGGTCTCTGAAGTGTAAATCCAGATTGCAGCCTCTGTTAGTAAAAGGAGGAGGAGCTATATTCCCATCTCCTCCTTTCTTTCCATTCTTTTTTTCTTTTCTTCCCTCTATAGGGAAGAGCCAGTTGCATGGCAGAGAAGATGCACACACAGTTTCCTGTGGAGAGGAGGAAGTGAAATAAGCATCTCCCAGCTGGGAAAACTCTTCCCTATCAGCTGCTAGTACTGCTCCATCTACTGGCCAGAAGGTTGGGAGTCTCAGAAGCTCCCCAGACAAACAGCAGAAAACATTAAGATCTGTTTCAGCTATTGCTCCCCTGACCACATGCAGAAAGGGCAGAACTTGCTTTAGACAGTTTGAATTACTAGACTCGAACAATTCTCAAAAACTATTTTAAGTGTGTGGGGGGGTGGGAGAATGTAATCAGGCTCCCTGATGTAATTAAGTGTTTTTTAAAATCTGGTTTCCTAGCATATCCTTCCATAGTGGGCACAAGCTCTTAAACCAATATTATGTCCAGCCTGCGATGAACAGAGCTATGGGAGAACTAATGTATTGAGAACACTGATACAGAGGGGGCAAGAGGCTCTGTCTGCTCTTTTCAGTTGCTACTGAAGTGTGGTGTTCTGAGAAATACCTCCTCCTGGCCTCCACATTTGTATACATGAAAGAAGAGCAATACAGAATGAGCAGGCCTTGGGAATTTCCACCAAGAATTTGTATATTTGTTTCATGGGCTAACTAAAATGACTGCAGCACCACTAAGAAGTCCTAGAGAGAACACAAATTACTTAGGGTACATTGACAAAAGCTATTGTGTAAGCAGAATCAATTTGTTGTTAAATTTATGTGAAGATCTACTTCAGGGCAGTAAACATAATACATAACATACCAGGACAAGGAGTGCAACAAGAGAGGAAAACCAGAAGTTCAGGTTTCAACATAAAATCACTCCCATTGGATTGGGTCTTATTGCAGAGTCTCTGCTATGGCCTTTAGAACACCAACTCGGAGCCTCTAACTACAGAGACAAAAGCCTTTTGCAGGTGCTTTTAAGAAATAAACTCATAAACACAAAGTGTACAAAAGATAGTCTTAGGTGCTAGGAAGGCCTTGCTGGGCTACTTCTGAAACCTGGCTGGGAATTAACCCCCAAAGGCCATAGGCCATCAACTACCTCAGTGGGGTCATCTTCTAGCAGCATGGAGTGGGAGAGGGCTTTGAGGTCCTAGTCGAGGATCTGCCTAAATGGATCCCTTTGTTTGTCACAAAAGTTACTCAACTGGCAATTTTTGAGTTAGTTGTGCTTCTCAGATTTTTCCATACTGGGATTCCCACCAATATTTCTCTCATTAACTGGGAAATCGGTAGTAACTACTTCCCATTAGCAATATGGAAAAGGCTGGGCTGCCTCCACCCCTGTCATTTTTTTGTGACCCTTTTTCTGATCCGCTGGGAATTGCAAAGTCTCAGCTTGAGAATCCCTCGTGTATTTGATTACAATATTCACAGTTTTGATGAACTGCAGACCAAGAATAATTTGCTGATGAAATCTGTGAATCTATTTGAATCACAAATAATCTGGCAATACTGCAATTGTGAATGGAAAATTTGTAAGCCATATAAAGTTTTTGTTGCACATTATTCTCAGCAATATTTGTTTCCGCAAGTAGTGATAAACATACCTACATTTTAAAAATATAATTTAAAGAGGGTGCATGCACGTGTACACATAAAATGACAGAAAAGGAAAAAAAACATGTAATTGTTATTTTATCAAAAAAGTGAATTTTGAGATCTGGTCCAAAAAAAAAAGATTTTTTTTTGTGAAAAATTTCTGCCCCCGTTCGCCATGTTGAAATTTCAGCCCCTCTACTGTCCCCTCCCCATGCAAAATTTAATCAGAATTTCTAAATTTAGAAAGCCTCAGTTTTATAATCAAATAAAAAACAATCATTCTTAATTTTGATGAAAAGTACACATTTAGCAGGTTTTGATCACTTTGTTGATTTTGTGTAGTTCTCTACAGGTATGTCCACGCTGCACTCCAAGCCAGGTTTTGGAAGGGAGTTAACTCTAGTAGGTAGAGATTCCTAGGGCAAGTAGACACATGCGTACTAACTCTGCTAAAGCCAGCACATTAAAAATAGCAGGGCCATGGGGCTGCAGGCAGTGACTCGGGTTAGCCACCCACATACAGTCATGCCCAATCCCACTTCTACTCGGTGGGTAGCTAGAGCTGCCAGCCATGCAGCTGTGGCCATGCGGCTATGTTTAGTGTAGTAGCTCTAGCATAGCTAGTGCATGTCTGTCTACCTGCCCTGGGGGAAACACGCTCCCAGCTGCTGAAGCCATAAGGTTGCTTGCATGGTTGAGCATTTGTCTGAGACACCTGCTTCTACATAGGGAGGGTCTCAAGATATGGGCTTGATGCAGGAGTTCTTGGGTGAAATTCTATGGCCTGTGTTATGCTGATCATAGCAATCCTTTCTGGCTTTACTGTGTTTAAATCTACGAATTGGGACGATGAAGGTCATTATGAAAGAAAACAAAGCCACTGGCTAAGAGGCACCCCCATAGCATGCTCCACAGGCAGTGTCCTAATGGCCCCGTCCACCCATTGATGATTCTCACCTGTGACCAAAAATCCCCTCCCCCTCAACCAATGGAAATGGACATTTCCCATAATCCAATGGCACTCTATTGTCACTTGAGGAGCCACTATGTACCATTATTCCCAGGGATATTAAACCATTTCCAAAGATGAACTGTACATTCAAAGTGTCACCTTCCTTTAGCCTGGCTCTGAGGAGGTTGCCGGGACTGCTGCAGAACTCGGGCGGTAATATGTTCCTCTGGACAGCCTTAGCCATGGTTTATCTTTATTAATGGCACAACTGGCACGATTTCTATAATAAAGACTTAGATTTCTGTAAACAGACTGTTCTACCCTCCGGCAGAGTTTCATATTTTGTATGTTTGTCCTGAAAAACAATACTGGGAGTGAGCAGTTAGTCTGGCATGGAGTGCTTTCCCAGAATGCACTGGGCCTGATTCTTCCCTCACACTGGTTTTACACCAACTCCATTGGATTTAATGGAGTTGCTCCTGATTTGCACTGGCATGAGTGAGAGGAGGAGAAAAGGAGCCTTAAGTGCAGAGTATTAAATTGACGGTTTCAACAAAAGGGCACTGCAATTAGAGAAGTAAAACAGGCACTTCCTCATCTTTACAGAGCGCTTACTGGGTGCAAGTTTGTATTAGCTAGCGGTTCCCCCCTGCTCAGAGATCTCCAGACTTAATGCTGTTCTAATAGGCTCTAATATTAACACTTTCTGACTTAGAGCATTACTAGTTTTCAAAATGCAGCTACAGCGAGGGAAAGAGAGCTTTCAAACCCGCACTGCTTCTCCGCTTGCTGCCCGGTAAGTATGAGTCTTTGCAGTCTACTGTGAGAGAAACAGCCTGGTTTGTTTGGTTTTGTTTTTTTCCCCTAAAACCAACACGTATCATGGTGTTAAAATTGGTGAGTCATTGTCTAGATCCTCTTTTGTACATTTTTCTTTTATTATGCAGCTTTAGAATAGATTTCTATGGATAGTAAAGGCTGGCAGTATTAAATAAGTCCACTACCATAGCTATACACTTCAATGAGAGAATAACTCAGGAAAAAGGTTATTAAAAATACTGACAAGCAAGAACTGTAGCTGTTGTCAGCCATTGATCTGAATGTGCTACTCTCTGTATAGTTAAACATGCCATGCCTCTGTTTCTCAGTTATAGATTGTGTTGATATGTACTTGGTCTATTAACTGGGGATTTGATTAAAAAAAGCACAATGTACCATTTATGCATTTTCTGCAAAGTTCACATGGAAAAAACTATGTAATAGGAGTTGTCGGAATGAGGCACGCTTCATTGGACTGCTATTGTCTTCTGCATGCTGCTGGAGATGTCTCCTCTCCTTTAGTCCCCCAGGAGATAATCAATAGATCGTAAGAAAGCAGAGTCAAAAGGAAAAAATGCCACACTCCCGCTTCAAATGCAGACTCTCTAGAATTAGTGGGGGTGCTCTCTGGTTAAATAAAAGATATCCAGGGGAGTGGAGATGTGTATGGTATGGTTCTGTGCTTCCCCCAGGCACTCTTTATTTATAATTATCAAGTAATTCTCAGCTTTGTTTTTGTTACACTTGGGTATATTTCTAGCAGCATTTCTTGGCCTAAAGGCTCAACTTCATTCAGGCTGTCTCTCCTTGAACCTAGGGCATGTTCTGGACAGACCCTGGTCCACTTTAGAGTAGCATAGAGGTTGCTCTGAAGTTTACCAGAAGGCAGTGGCCACTAAAAGGATGTGGGGGTTTCATCCTCTAGCCAGGAAGTGCAGCATGCCCACCCCCAATATGCCCCCTATATCAAGAGGTACAAGGGGATGGGATGACAAACACCATCTATGCAGGCTCTGTATCAACTAGGAATTGCACCATGCTGGAGGAATCTCCCCCACATAAGATATGGCTGCACTTGGTGCCACTAGAATGGTACAAGAGGTATAGATCATAGCCCAGGATCTCATCCTCTCCCTAGAATTTGGTAGAATGCCACTCGATTTAAAATAAACAGCTGCTCCAGAGAAATATCTATGTGGCATAACACTATTTAATACAGTTCTCACATTCCTGTTCCCCCATGAATAGGACACAAGCAGTTTAGGTGGTGAGAACATTAGCTGCCTGTTCCCTGCACCTACTTTGAGAAACTCTCTCCACTTTTAGATTAAAGTAGGGGATTTAGATTCAAATAAAACAAGAAAGAAACTTTGGAACATACATACCCTTTGCAAAACGTTCATACTGATTTTGTGCCATATTCCAAGTGTTGACCCTGTGCCTGTCCATTCTATTTAGATTGTAAATTCTTTGATGCAGAGACTCTCTTGTTCTATGTTTGTACAGTGAATAGGACATTGGGGCTCTGATCTAACTTGACCTCTAGGCACAACCATAATAAATAATAGCAAGAGTTCAACAGGCTTAAGGGACAGAAGCAAATGCTTTGGATCAGAATGGAGTATCCCACCAATGAAGACCCAAGGTTGCCAACCTTGCATTTTAGTTTTTACTGACCTGAAGATCTGAAGCTGATTTCCCCCCTCCCCCAGATAAATTTCTTACCGACATCACTAAAAATACCATAAACAATACACTAATGTCACAACAGTGTGCATTCACTCATGATATTCTGTACACAGGAATTCAGACTTACACAGTTGTTTTAGCTGCAGTTAATTGATCAAGCGGGTTCTCTGGGCCTGTTCAGTAATAAAAAACAGGAAATTGATAAAGTCGTGGTCAGTGTAGTTTTGATACAAGAAGTGATTCTGAACTACAACAATCAGTGTCAAAATACAATGTTTTATTTCTACCCCAATTTCACAGACAGTTTCGGTTTTTTTTACAGGTTTATGGACAATGTTAAAGTTGTACAATTTTTTACTGATCGTCTATGTTTATAGACGGTTGGCAACCCTATGAAGACCATTTGGAGATCCTGTTCTCTGGCTCAAATTCTTGCTTTCCTAAGCCAACAGGAACATGCCAGTAGGATATTCACATATCTTGAGTGTATGTCAAGCACACCAGATTATTAATATTCCAACTCTGAACCGATTGAAGCTCTTATTGAAGCAGGACAATAGAATAGGAGCCCCCAGGAGACCAGAATAGCAGCCTGCATTTCCAGCAGATTTACTGTATTTCCACACATGGGTTTGGAGGCGCGAAACCCACAAAAGAGGATGTGGGGAAGACAACTAAATAACATCCTTTGTGAACAGATAAGTGAAGTGTTTTTGCTCCTCATTTGAGTAAGTCACGCATGACGATGAGCAGGCCCATCATCTGCACAATCTTTTAGCGAAGTTAATATCGGTGAAAGGTGCTATAAAAAAAATCTTCAGATCACTACCTTCTATTGCTTATTAGATTTGCAATAAAGGAGGTGGAATAATGCCTTGAGATAAAGCAAACTTGTGAGATGCATTGTCGGAGCACCAGTTTACTTTGAAAAACAGTCTCATCTAAAAACTACCCCTTTTTGTAATTTGACAGCTTGTTCGATTAAACCCCTCGTTTCCTACTGGCAGAAATGTTGCTCCATCAGTTTCTGTAGATGAAGAAAGTGAATGGTATTTCTTCTAATAATCTATTTAAGTTGTTTGCATAGAAAGGGGAGGTATTAGGGATTAGATGGCTCGTCAAGTGAAGGATTGACTGTGCCAAAACTTTGTGTGGCTTAGCTTAAAAAATAACAAAAACAAACACCTCCCATCCCCCGAGAGTCCAGTAGCACTTTAAAGACTAACAAATTTAATTTCTGCAGGCATAAGCTTTTGTGGGCTGCAACCCACTTCATCAGTTGTTTTTGCTGTATACAAACTAACATGGTTACCCCTCTGGAACTTTTCAACAAAAACAAAAAACCAAACATTGTTATTACACTGGCCTTTTAAATCTTCTCTTCATACACTATAGATACCAGGAAGGATCATCCCTGATACAGAAGTGATCAGGTAAGAGATCATTTCTTTTGCCCAATCCCATTTTAATTCTCACTCTTGTAAAAGGGGAAAATAACTCAGCTTAAGAATGCTATGGCCTCACATTGCTCTAGATGACTTCACAGATTGTAAAGTGTCATGTAAAATGACTTAAGTTTCTATCCCTTTTGGTTATTGAGGGGAAGAGAAATCTCCCATTTGGTGTCCCAAGAGGAGAAACCATAATGACGAAGATCCTGATGAGCAGTTGAGGAACCATCAGTTCATCTCAGGGATGCACGTGCAAAATCACATTTGGGGTCCCTTGTCCTACCTGGCTACCAGTGGCCCAAAGGGGAGTGGATTATAGGGGTGCGACTGTGACTTTATGCAGGATGAATTCTCAGTGCCCGGATTCACTAAATTTAGGGCTGCTTCTTTCAGATGGAGCAGCACAGTAACCCATCTACACTGGCATAGCCGGCTTTAGACAGCTCAAAAGTAATACAAGAGCAGCACGTGGAAGAACCCTTTTATCAGGTGGCAAAAGCCCCCCACAGGCATGGAACTTTTTTCACTTTAGCATAATAGATGTGTTTCAAGGTCCTCTGCAGCAGGAGTAGATTGAGACATGCCTGGACACTACAATCTATCCTATTTACAATTTACTAGCTAGTAGACTAGTCCCGTAGTCCTGGACCTTTCCAGACTACTGTACCTCTTTCAGGAGACTGATTGGTCTTGCATAGTCAAAGTTTCACCTCACCTAAAAACTACTTGCTTACAAAAATCAGATAAAAATGTCACAGCAGACTATTACTGAGAAGTTGCTTACTTGCTCATCTTTACCATGTAATTATAAAATAAATCACAAGCAGTATAAACATGTCATTGTCTGTATGAAGTTTTAGTTTGTACTGACTTCACTAGTGCTTTCTTTATAGCCTGTTGTAAAACTAGGCAAATTTCTAGATGAGTTGATGTACCCCCTGGAAGACCTCTGCATGCCCTTGGTTGAGAACCACTGGTCTAATCCATCCTTCCTTCCTTCGAGACTCAGTGATATCACTGAGCAACATCTGGCACTGGCCTTCTCTCCTAGACACTTTCCACAAGTAACACACATGCCTCTTCAGCCGTGTCACTATCACTCATTAGGCAGGTTGTGAGCCTAGTGCAATGCACTGATAAAGAGGCTATTTTGTTTGGGAGGCAAGAGTTAGACTGCTCTGTGCGTTAATTCACCTATAAGAATTATTTCTTCCAAAATTAAGATACCTTTTTGGTTAGATTTTTCAAATAAGGCATTTTAAGTGTAATTAGCTTGTAAATTGCTTTTATGATGAAAAAACTATGTTCATGCCAAGTACTGGTTACACATGCAAATAGGTGGAAAATAGTTTCATTACAGCAATTTAATGGGACAGTAGGAAGGTGGTCATATTAAAGGGTATTTAATTTGTTCTTTGTCACAGCAGTGTGTGACTGGCTGCTTGAATTTTAAACTTTGGATGTACACACAAAGCCAAGCCGCAGTGCAAACAACATTTTTAAAGTTATTTAAAAATCCAGGCCCAAATTCATAGCATCAGCTAGGTTCAGATGGGAGCAGGGAACGGCAAAAGAGCTAGTTGGGGCTCCCTGGTCAAAGCAAACGCCAGCATAATTTAGCACAATCGCTGGGGTGCTCTACAGTACATTAGCAACTGTGGCTCTCAGCAGCTACTTTGTCAGCTGGAGCTTACTGGAGCACAGTAGTGCTATGACTACACTCTCTTACCCATTTTCAGGTACTTCACAGGGGGGCTCTAGGGAAGCTGGTGCATGTCAGCAGAATCCTTAGCTGGGATGATCCAAAAAACTCTCTGACTTGAAGCAGCACAGAGGGGCTAGACAAAGAAGAGAACCTAGCCCAATACTCCTTGTGCAGTCATTTACACCTGTGTAGAGTGGATGCAAAATGCTGTCAAAGCATAGTGGTAGCATTTCCCATCTCCTTTACACAAGCACACAGGACAACACAAGGTGGGTGGAATGGAATCAGTTACACCAGTGTAAAACTGGGGCAGGGAGAGGAAAGTTAGGTTCCCCATTTCTCCCTTTTTTGAGCATGGCCCCATCCTGGAATCTCTGAAGTCTATGGACACACTCCCATTGACTTAATTAGGGAAGCAGCAGGATCAGGTGTTTCCATCTTAAAAAAAAAAAAAAAAAAAAAAAAAGAGAGAAATGAAATGTTTGTAATAGCTACTGATACATGCAAGCTTAGCAGCATTATTAGGCAAGTAGTTACAGCAGAAGCGTGACTGACTACACACTACCAGACTCCCAGCACTGTCCAGGGATTGCCAGCTCTCGATAACACTGAAGCTTGCTTGAGTTCAGCCAAATGTCCAATGAGAGGTCTGGAGCAGCAGTCTCTTACCGGGTGTGGTGTCAGGCCCATCCACTGCTGCAGTTTACCTCTTCCAGTCAAAGGGCCTACAACTGGTGCTTTTCAATTAGTTTACCATATTGGGGTCTAGTTTATTAAAATAAATTATCATCTTATCATAAAGCAGAGCTTACAGCCCTCATCCCCAGCCTCACTAACTCTTATTAGGGCTTTCCCTTACTTACAACCCTCCCTAGGTTCAACCATTGCCTTTAGTCTGGTCAAATAAACCACAGAAAGCACTTGCTAGATGTTTGTCATGCTTCCTTCAGAAAACTACCAAATCAGCTGCTTCCACTTTTTCACCATTATCACAACCACTCCCAGCAGCCGTGTGCTTCTCCTTATATACTGTAGCCAAGTCACATGACTATCAGCTGACCCTTGGATTCAATCCCATGACCTGGAAGCAGGTTAAATCAGCTACAGCTCGCCCTGTGACATACCTCAATTGCTATTTTACACATATGTGAGTAGGGAAATTGGAACAATTTGTATAGTGAGGGTGCTGAGAGCTATTGAACTAAAGAGTAAACCCCAAATGTGATGGAAACCACTTCAAGCCAGCGCTCCTAGTTTCAGCACCTCTGTATGTGGGGGAGGGTGTGACTCTTTGACACTTCTTCTGTTTAGTTTTGGAATATAAAACCAATATTCTTTATAATAGTTCAGATACTGATGTTTATGCAATGTCTTGGAAATATTTTAATTTTTGGTCATTGCTGCCTAGTAGTATATACACAGTTCAGTGCAAAATTTTCTCATGAATCACTATTCTTATAAGGATTTGCTTCTCTGTGGTGGCTGCCTGTCTTTAACAATGTGCCAGGTTGAACGCTAAACTTGCTAGAGTCCACAGATTTATGCTTTGTTTTGTGTTCTGCTTTGGAAATGCTGTTGTGACTTCATGACCTTTCTGAAACTGGTATCCTGTGCCTTTTAAACACAGACTTTCACTTGAAGGAATTTACAACAGATTTCCCTTTCACCCCTTCACACTTAGATCCTGGCCTCATTCCAGAATTTAGAAACTAGATTTCTAATCACTTTATTTACAAGGTGAGTTGTTGTTTTTTTTTGTTTGCTTAACTTGACAGATTGTAGACTACGAGGCGCCACTTACACTTCTTAAAATATGCTTTATTTTGCCTCGATTGGTTATATAGACACATTTATCCTTTGGCTCAACCTTTCTCTGTCCACTTGGATAAGGTAAGGCATTTCAGATTAACTGTAATGTTAAAGTGACTTTCTGCTGGTGAAAATGGGTGCAGATCCATGAAGCTGTGCTCGTTTTTATCTGCAGAGATTATGGCCCTATATTTCTGAATGAATTCCCATCTTAAGTAGGGATGAACAAATCTATTTGGATAAAACAAGAGCTGGCCTGAACTTTTACCCCAATCTTAAAACAGACCTGAAACCTGGTATGAGAGTCAGAAAAGCGCAATAAGTATTTTGGAAAGAAAATCCCCATGTTTCTGCCTTTCCTGGCTGGTGAGCTTATGATGCCTGGTGCTGCTTTTTTAGTTGCAATCTCTGCCTCTGACACTTGGTTAACACTAGGAGACTGAACAAAGGTGAGAACATTAGTGCTAAGAGACCCAGCAGAAAGGTACGTGCCTTCAAAGCATGCTCAAATGCTGCCCTGGCACTGGCAGGTGAGTACCTCGCCACTACTGGCTCCTTCCTCCCTCTCACCGCCAGAAGCAGCTCCTCTTCTTTTCAGAATCTACTTCCATTGTCCAACAACCCCAGCAGAAGGTGTGGCATCTTCTCAAGAGGGGGGGACAGTGGACCAGATGCTGGCTCAATCTATGATTCCTTTACATTGTTTCCAGGGCGTAAAGGGGGCTTCAGCTGCTACCAGGGGCATTCTCTCAGTTGGTGTATATGGCTGTCCCCTATCCTCCAATGCAGCCCCCTATATTGGGGGGAGGGGTGGGTGCTGTGGCAGTTCTGGGCTGCAGAAGGCCCCTCAGGGCCACTCTGACTTCTGGAACAGCCCAGAATAAGAAAGGTGTAAATGTGGCTTGAAGCCACCTCTGCTCCTCACTGTAGGCTGGGATTAGCCAGTGGCTGGAGCAGCCTAGTATATCTTGTCTAGTATTTTTTCTGGAACTGATCCCATGAAATGCCCAGGGCAGGGGCATCAGCATTGTTTTCAGTATGACCAGCATCTGGGGCCCTCGGACATTGTGTGTTTGGACTATATACACTATCTCATTTAGAATGTCCACTTCTATGGACAAGGACCAAGTCTTCCTCTATGTTTTCACAGTAGTGAGTGTAACCCATCTGTGAGTATATGTGACAGGTGCTTGTCTGGGCCTGATCTGCACAGGCTATGAGTTTGAAGCTATGAGCTACAGAGTTTTAGCTTAATTGGCAGCAGCTTTTGCTTTTAGCACTGGAGGTCCCCAGATCTACCAATGGAGTGTTGGCCAAGATGGCGGCTAGCACATGAGCAATATTGATGGTGGTTAATAAATAATGGTTTGCATGCACCTTCCCAAATCCTTTTTTAAATTTTATAATTTAAACAAAGCTGTGCAAAAGGGCTTACTTTTTCACCTCATTTTGGGCAGCACATTTTGCCATTTGGTTCTGTGCTATTTGCTGAAATGTTGTTTTTCATGAAATTGCCAAGAAATGACTATTTTCTCACTGAAAGTGTGTGACACACATAATATTACCACCCGGGCAAACTGTCAGCAGTGGTAAGGCTTTTATCCTCTTTATACATCAGGCACTAGAGGGTGAAATAACATGTGAGTGTCTCTGGCAGTCCATCCAGAAGAGCACCTATCTTGCCTGCAGGGCCTGATCCAGTAGGCATGATCTGAGATGCCTAACTCCACATAAAACAGACAGGGGGCAGAAGGAGGAGGAGAACAATGTTTGTAATAATCATTAACCCAGTGGTTAGAACACTCAGCTGGGATGTGGGAGACCCTCCAGTTCAATTCTCCCTCTGCATGATGAAAGAATTTAGGCAGGAGAACGGCATAAAGTTAGGTGCCTAGGGAACTTTAATAGCAGAAATGTAGGTGCCTGGTGAGTATAGGCACCTACCGGGTTAGGCAACAGCTAAGTGAGGGTTTTGTGGATCACAGGGGTGCCTAAAATTGGGACTTAGGTGGCTAAATCCGAAGCACTACAGTCCTTTTGTGGATCTGTTTCAGTTCCCCATCTGTAAATGGGAATTGCAGTGCTGCCCTACCTCATAGGGATGCTGTGAGGATAAATACCATTAAGGATTCTGAGGTGCTCAAACCCTTCAGTAGTGGGGCCATAGATAACTCTTAGCTTGATGAGTATTTCCATTTGAAATCAATGAGGCTACTCATCCCGTGTATAACTTATTGCAGAAGCAGGACCTAAGAATTATTGAGAACAAAGACCCTTGGATCTTATAGTGAGGAGGAGATCTCAGTGGATTTAGAATGCCTTTATGACCCTGTCCATACAGTAAAAACCACAGCATAAGCAGTGGAGCTGAACTGTGCCTGGATCAGGTTCTAACGCAATTTGTTCCAAAGCCAAACTGTTTTGTAAACAGGTTTAAAAAAATATATGATTGAGTTCCAGCCACAACCGAGTTTATCAACCGTTCTTAATCCCAGTTGTTTTGCTGTGCATTCAGGACCTATCAGAAGTGGCTTCTTAACAGATATGGCCTTAATGGCTATAAAGCAATTCATTGTACTGTCCCACAGAATTGGAGGACTGGAAGGGACCTGGAGAGATCTTCTAGTCCAGTCCCCTGCACTCAAGGCAGGACTAAGTATTATAAGTATTGCACCATAACTGTAAAATTATTAAATGTCACTTATTTCTTCAGGGTTTTTTTTATAAGTTGGGTGTTTTTTTGGATGTTGTGTGTCTCTTATCTCACTTAACTTTTGAGTTTATAAAACACTGATAAAAACAATACACAATTGATCCCCACTGAAGGCCTGGAAGTGATTAATAATGAGAGAAGATCTTGAGGGGAGGGGAAGGAGAACAGGAAATCAAATCTTCAGTTTTTCTATATATAGAAAACACCTCAAGGACAAGCACATAATGTTTTTTATAAAGACATTTAAGATGTGTTTTGTAGGCACATATTTTCAACATGTTGTCATGATCTGAAACACATGTAGACTCTGAAAAATTATGTGAAATATGTGGAGCTCTTGCCCACACGTATAAGTAAAAGTTATGCACAGTGTATGTGTGTAAACATTTAGCTAGCCGAATGGCCACATGAGAACTTCTTCAGAATGATCCTGGAGTCAGAAAGCCACAAATTATAGCTCTGAAATTTACCATGGTTGTGTCTCCGCATAAATAAAACCAACTGGAACAACCGAAAAAAGTTCACAAATTGTGGCATTTCAGAGGATGGAAACGTCTTTATTTTTTTAAAACTATTTTCTTGGCTCTGATCGGAAGGCATATGCGAGAACATAAATAATGTCCTCAGTTCTCAGTTTGATTCCTGATAGACATGCACACACATCCAGATTTCTAAATGTTCCAGCTCACTTAATTATTGTTTTGGCAGAGGCCAAAAGTGGGCTAGTAATTAGGGGGCTCCCTGGAAACAGGCTTTGCTTCTAACTATTGCAAAGACATCAGTTGATGGTCCTCTTGCTTGTCCTTGCAAGCTCATTTTTGTAAGATCTTTGGGGCAGGATCTCATCTTCCTATGTATTTGTCCAGCAACTAGCACAATGTAGCCCTGATCTGGTCTGTGGGCTTGGCTAATAATGTAATATAAATGTTTAATGCTGAATTAGACAACAGCATAAGGAGGCCTGACTTCTTGTTCCTTTTTGTAGCTGGCAAGAGTTCAGTCAAAAACTAGTGGTTGGAACCAGTCCTTGTAAAGCATCTGAGACAGCTATTGGTTATCAAAAGTTCTTATACAGACAATGATTGCTCAAAGTATTCCAACCAATGGCTTCTCATGGTGCTTTTTTTGTTTGGCTGTCTTAGTCTGCCCATCAGTTTGTAGCCTATGCAACGTCAGGGCTCTCTTTGCCTCCATTCCTGTTACTGTCACACCTGAGTCTTTAAATTAGCTTCAGCTGGGTTAATGCAGGCCTCACAGCAGTAACTGCCAGGCACATGTGGATGCTTCAGAGATAGAGACTCTGGATCAAGCAGGAGAGAGGCTAGCAGGTAAAATACATTCCTTTAAAGGGTCCGGGGAAGAAAGGAAAAAGGAATGTTTCCTCTGTGGCAGGCTTCAAGAGAGAGATTCTACACCATTTCGAAAGAAAGGTTTGGTGTCATTCATGTTCCATTCTTTCTTTCTTCCCTGGACAGAAGGTTCTTTGAGCAGAGGAGATAAAAATCAAAGGGGAACATCTCTAGATTTTAAAGGTGGAAGAAAGGGGGCTGCTACCCATTTCCTCAAGAGTTCTGCTCTCCAAGTTCTGTACCAAACAAACAAGATGGTGGCAAGAAACCCTCCTTTTCTAACTCAAGTTCCACACAAGCCCCTGGCCTGATAATCTTAAAAAACTAAATGGAAGGGGAAATCTATTTGCATAGAGGGGTAAACGTCCCCATCACATCTGGCAACATTTGAAGATTTTTGTCAGTAGGGAATTAAAACAATCACCCATGTTTTCACTGTATTGAGATTAGCTGTCCTGAGAGAGCTTTCTGGAGGGAAAGTGTCAAAATGCTAGTGGAAAAATAGGAAGAGTTGGCATTTATGTGGCCTGTCGCCTTACCTGGGAAGAGGGAAACCTCGTATCTTCAGCTCGATCCAGAGAAATTGTTTTATTTTATTAATTTCAGACAAAGGGAAGCTTGTTTATATTTAGGTCCTACTTCTGCAATTGGATCCACACTGGTGGACTCTTGCAGCTAGGATTCGACAGGGCTTTGTGTGGATGTAATAATCTGCCTGCACGGATCCCAATGCAGGGTCAGGGTCTATTCCTGCTGCTGCTGCTGCGGGTGAGGATTTTAGCAGCTGGATCAGCTCTGCTGCATTCTCTCGTAGCCAGACCTAGCTGGGACTCTTCCTGCATGACTGCAGGTATTGCTTACTAGCCTTTATTAATCACTCTTTGGTCAAATAGTTCAATATGCTCTTGTATTTTTTTTGAATTTCTCTAGTAGTCCAAAGATGGACACTGCTATTGATGAGGTGACTGTCACTGACTGAGTCTTCATGCAGAATAGCTATCTATCTAGTATTTAAGGTACTTACATGGTCCCCGTAACCACAGTGTCTGGGCCCCTCACAGTGCTTAATGTATTTATTATTACTCCTGCTCTTACATCACTGAAGTCAATGAGAGTTTTGCCATTGACTTTAATGAGAGTAGCATGAGGCTTCATGTTACTTGCTAAAGGTCACACATGAAGCCCATAACTAAGCAGGGAATTGAACCTGGGTCTCCTAAGTCCTACCTTAGTGCTCAAACAGTTGTGCCATCCTTCCTCTCAAAGGTCCCACAACTTAGTGTCTGGGGATTATTCATTAAGCTAGAATGGTGGCCACTGTCAATTATCTGGTCCCCGACCCTGCAATGACCTTTGGATGGACACACACCTGTGCTTCTGCAGAGAATTCAGTGCATGGTTAGGACCAAGGGTGTAGCCAGAACTGACTTTTTTTGGCTGTCACGGGTGGGCATAAGTTTGACCAGCCAAAAAACGAGCGCTTCCCGAACTTCCGGCCGCATGACAGGAAGCCGGAAGTTTGGGACGTGGCTGGCCAAGAAACTAAGCTGCCTGACGCTCCAGTTGCCAAGACAGCTTAAGCGGTGCGTTGGCAGCAGAACTTCCACAACTGATTGGGTGGGCCTGCTTTCAAAGTGGGTAGGCCATAGCTACACCACTGGTCAGGATCCTAGTTTATTAAGGACACGTGAGGCTAAGAAACTATACATTATCACTGAGAAAGATGTAGGGTGGGATTTTGCTGTATCTAGAATGATTTTGATTTTTCCAGCCAGTGTTCTGCTCTGTCGGGAAAATGACATAGTTGTGTTTGTATCCCTTTTTTTTTTTCTTTTTGGCAGTGACAACAATGATCAATGTCTAAATCTTTTGAAGTTCTACTGGAGCCCAGTCAGTGTAACACATTTATGTCCTTAAAATATAGTAGTTTTAGATTGACATTGCTGTCTTATATTCTTTTGTGATTTGGTTTTTTTGCTAATTTTCAACTTGCTTTTTCTTAACAATATAGAGTGCCTGTATTTCCCCCGCATCCCCCTTTTTGGAGAATGGACACACATAAACCATCAAATTCTCTGTGCGTGTGTGTGAGAGAGCATATTCATAAGTTACTGGAAAGTTATGTGTAAGAGAGGCTTGAGATTTGTAGTTTATGTCTGTTATACATATAGGGTGAGTTCTATTTAAGTTCCTTAGTAGTGGTGGGGTTGCAGGTGTCTACAGGAATTGGAGCTTTGTATTGAGTTATAATTGTTCAAATGGCATTGAAGTAAGATCTATATACACAATTTTGCCACGAGTTGAATAACCTTCTTGTGCTCTTTCTTTCAAAATCTCTCTTTGCTGACTCTTACTTCTCCCAGGGTGGCTTGGCTGGGTACACAGAAAGATGTGCTTAAGTTTCTATTCATATCTCCCATGTGTGTTGTATGGCAGGCCTGTGTAAGGCCCTTAAGTGCTTAATCTGAGTATTGTTCAGGGAGTTTAGAGCCGGCTATAACTAACACTCTCTGGAAAATCTTGTATAAGACTGATCATAACTTCTAAAATATAACATAGCTCAACACTGTTCTAGCTGAACCAGTTTCCACTGAGGTTTGGCCAGCTAGAGAGGACGGGACCATGTTTAAAAATTATTTTCTAGCCTGCTGTAGGGACTAATAGACTCACTTATTACCCTGACCCTCTGGCATTTTGATCTGAGATCTGGACAAAAGAGCAAATGGTTGAAATTTGAATTCTCTGTAGCTAGAGCCCTGTCAGAGAAGAGTGGGTCCCCACAGTCTCTCTGGTTGTTCAAATGGGTCACTGAACCTGCTGTCACATCACAAAAATAACTTTAAAAAAAAACACTGCTTGCTCCAGCCATAACACACTGAGTAAAACAGAACTTGTTATGTGCCTGTTAGAAATCCTTCACAGTCCAGCAAGTAGCTAATATTTAAAAACATTATGGCTGGAGGAGATAGGGTTGTGGAATGCTTTACATTTATTATTTGGGGTCAGGATCTAGAAAAATCTTGGGAGTTACTCCATTTTAATACTTATGGCAGGCAGCCCAAAGATTTGGGGGGAGGTGGGGAGGAGGAGAATTGATTATTTAATATAGTACTATGCAATAGATGCTTAGTGTGTGCATGCATAGAGACTGTAGATTGTTTATTAAGCAAGCAGTCTTGCATAGCAGCACTGGCATGTAACTGTTTCCATTTGTCTATTTGTCTGGTGTGTGCAGCCGCTTCCCAGCAGAGCATTGCTCATGACCTTTAAAACTCCTATGAATGCTGCAATGTAAAAATGAACCAACCAGCAAAGTAATGTTTTGAGATGCTGCCACCTTGTGGAAGTTCCAGGGCAATCGCATGACAGACCAACTCCAGGGGCGCTCAATGAGCGAGTGCCCAGAACTGCTAAAATATTAACTTTGTTTTGAATATTAGTGCAGTTCAAGAACTTTACGAGTGACATGCAGTATCATAGAATTTCTTTTCAAGACTCTGACTCTGAGATGCTCTTTCTGAGGATCGACAAAGCCTTCAGGCCAGGGAAGCCTCTTATAAATAGGCACATCTAAGATGCACTTGGTTCAGAATTTTACTGAGTCGAAGAAAAATGATATAGGCAAAACTTTTGTTCTGGACATGAGGTAGCCCTGAGAAATAGAAATGTTGGGAGGCGGCGGAAGAAGGGTAGACACTACAGTCAGTCTCAATCTCACCTTTCCTGGACTAAACAGATATAGATCTACTTGTTTCCTTTCCATTATGAGTGTGTGAACTAACTCAGAAAAACATGGAAACAATCTACCACATCTCTGTGTCTAAAAATATGAGCTTTAGGTCTGCATCATCTTACACACCTGACAAATCAAAACTGCCTTCTGCTTGTATAGTATAGCATTAGAGGTGTGATCCATGCATTGAGGACATCCTTGCAGCTGAAATCCACTTCGCTTGCATGAAGCTAGAACAACTGGGCTGTATGCAGGTGAGGTTCCATGCAGGGATTAAGGAAGTCAAAGTCACTTTCCCAATCCAAGGTAGGGTGCTGCAACGTGGTCCCCTTGGAGCCACAGTTCTCTCATATGAGATGGATAGCTGCTGCAGCCCTTTGGGCCACATTTTCAAAAGTGCCTTGTGCATACTGGGTGCTGAGCACTTTTGAAAATCTGGCCCCACATACCACTCACATGGAGTTGGAAGCCACTGGATCTGCACAAATGTGAATTTTGTGGACCCGCCATTGACCACATGACAGCTTTCTGTTCTAATTTATTTAAGGCTGGTTCAGAGACTCTTTCCATGGTCTCTGCATGAAGGTGCGTGGGCGTTTCTGCATGATTGCTCTGCTCACAGTCTCGCTATACAGACTTGTTGCGGTATCTAAAAGGTGTGGAGAGCCTTCTGCTGTCCCTCCATGCCCTGAGTGATATCGGCCACAGATGAGCACCGCTTCAGGAGCAAGACTGCTGGGGACAGTCTGAGTTGGGAGGCAACTCAAAGCTGGGGACTGGGGTGGACATGGGTGAGTGTGGAACACCTGGCAAGGAGAGGGCTCTGCTGGGGCAAGAGAGAATTTCCATAGTATACCTTGTTGGTTTCTGACTGAAATTCTGGAGTTGAACCTACATTGTTTTCCACATGAAATGAATAGGAACTGGGGCTAGAAAAAGCTTTAGCAGGCAGCTTTAAGGATTGGAAGTGCCCTTGAAATGGTGACATTTATTTAAAAAAAAAAGAGAGAGAGTCCTCCTAAGAGGGTTGAGTTTGGAAAGCAGGGAGGGAGACTGACTGGAGCTGGAAACCATCCACAGCTGTGCTGAGCTCCCAAAATATGTTGTTCCCTGGCTAAATATCCAGGATTTACAGCCCCTTCAGGGAAGGATGGAGATGTTGAACAGGGGGGAGGAACATGTGAAGCGTGCAGCTGAGAAGCAGGACATCAGGAAAGCAAATGTAGTAAAGCAGGAATGAGCAATACGAAGACAGCCCAGTTAGAGCCTTAATTCTCTCTTGCCTTTCCCCACCACCCTCAAAATCTATTTCCTTTTACACTCTATTTCATTCTCTTAGTTGCTTCACCAATTTCTGTAGTTAAACAAGGTACCATTTTAATAATGGAAAACAGGAGTTGAAAGCTCCTGCTGCAAAATAGTACCACACCCAGAGCATTGTGTTACGAGTGGGTAGGGGCTCAGTCCTTGATTGCATTGAGAAAACGGCTGCTTAGGAGTGTTGAGTGGGTGAATGGATTTGACCCCTGCTTGATTTGAGGGTGGGTGAGTCACCCTGAGGGAGAGAGCACCTTGAAAGGTGAGTGGGGGAGGAAGGACTCTGCGTCTGCTTGCTTTGAGTAGTCAGAAGCATTGCAACTCCTACAGAGGAACTTACGAGATGAACAGTCTTCTGTGAGCCACCAAGTTTCAATGTTTTGTGTGTATACTGAAAGCACAGTTTCTAAAGGGTTTTCACTTTTAGGGGCTCTCTTGTCACTCCAACACGGCACAAGACTTAAGCAGTGAAAAGAGAATTTGCACCCCTTTTACTCAGCCAAGCAGTATGAAAGTTCACAGTATATGCAGCGATTGTCACCATTTATAAACTGTAAATTGTGCCTTCATGAAATGTATTCTGATGATTGGAAACTGGTTTACTTGTCAGTTCTTCTCATGTGCTGTCAGCCTCTCAAATGGCCTCACTTTCATCAAGATGGCCAACTCCACCAACTGGGTCAGCATTGCCACTATCAAAAACAATACACTTCTCAGGGTTCTTTTTTTAGACTGGTGGGCTGAGAAAAATGATTGCAATTTTCCTACATAGCCATTCATGCACTTAATTTGTATTTCTTCACATCAGCAAAAATAACATAACATTATATTTGAAATTAAACCATGATCTAAAAGGAAACCAGATTTCTATTTTTGCATCTAAGGTATTCATGAGTTAAATACAGAACAGATAACGTTGCACTTATGCCATATTGATGAGATGATCTTGAGTATGCAAATGATATTGCCTTACTTGAAGAGACTACAGCTAATACTGGAAGAGCTGTGAAAAACTGCAGAATCTATTGGACTTAAGGTCAATGGTGATGAAACTAAATCTAGGCATGCCTCCTATAAAACGGAAATACATGACCTGCCAATGCTGCATGTAGATGGCAATGACATTGAGTGGGTGTATTGTTTTATCCATCTGGGTAGTCTGTTGACAGGAGGTTTTATATCTGAAGAAGCTGCATGTCGAATTGGACTTGTCAGTGGCATTTCAGCATGTTCAAAGACCTCTGTTTGGATGGGGGGGATGTCTGTGTGACAGCTAAGATAGGAAGTGTTCAACACAGAACTGATGACAACTCTCTTACATGGAGCAGAAACATTCAAAGCAGCTGAAGAGGGGAAATTAAACAATTTTCAGTTTCAAAAGTTATGGGGTGTTCTTAACATCCACTGGTTTGATATTTTTTTGTAACAAATGAGTAGATATTTAGATGATCCCAGCAGATTGCAGTCTTGCACCAATTGAGAACAAGATAACCGCAGTGGAGTGGTCAAGTGCAAAGTGCAGAAGAAGATATGCTTTTACAGAAGGGTCGTAGAACTGAATTTGAAGGAAGTAGACCAACTGCGAAGGAGGTTGGAGGATGCAATTTTGAAGGATTTCAGAAGCCTAAGCCCTCCCATGCTGACTCTTGTCAAAGGAAGAAGACTTGCAAAGGACCATTCAAGATGAAAGTCCATTCTGCATGCCACTATGGCTGTATCACAGTTAGGTGAATCTGCTGCTGCTGCTGTGTACCTTATAAGTGAAGATTTCAAAATGTTTTCATATAAAAGACTGTTAAGAATTATTCATATTTTATATATAGGAAAACAGTGCACCAAGATGTCATGTGCCTTGCCCAAGTTCATGGAGGGAGAACAACTATAGTGGGAATTTCCAGCACTTCTGCTGCTAATCTAATCTTCATTACTGGTCACAATGGTGGAAGTTCCAGTGTAGACATGATAAAGGCTTATATTTTTAATCAGGATGTCATCTAATACTAGTACTTCAATTTCCTCATATGTAAAATGGGAATAATACTGAACCATCTTTATAGTTGCTTTGAGATCACCAGTTTTAATGCACAAGAGGTAGGCAGCATGCTCATGAAAAAGCTTGCTTCTTGTTAATTCTGTTACTCCTGCTGTTACTACTGCTAGTAGTGCTTGCACCATTGCTAAATCAATGGTGAGAAAAGTGCTACAGAAAACAAGTGAATCAATGGCAAAATAGAGAGAACCCAGATTTCTTAATTCTTGGCCCCTTACTATAGTATCTAGGCACCATTAAAAATAAATAGGGTTTGATTCTAACCACTAGATCACGAGTCTAACATTAGCAGAGTATTTTTTGAAATATCTGAGTATATGTTTCCTTCCTCTGTCTAGTGAACTGATCTTTAATAATGGAGAATGCAAATAAACTGGGGGTGGTGGAAGCACAGAAAAAAGAAAAATAACCCAAAGAGAAGGTGCTTGTGTCCTTCTTTTCATGCTAGACCAGTATTTGCAATGCTCAAGAGAGCAATAAAGTGGAGGAGTAAAATATAAAAAGAGGAAATGAAAAACATTGCCACTTGCAGCCTCAGCAGAAAGTGCTGATGAGAAATGACAAGAGAACAGTCATGGAGGGTGACACCTGCTTGTGCTTCCCCAATCAAGAATTTATCAGAATTTCCATTAAAAAGTTTTCACTTCAGGGATTTATAACTCAACAGTTGAAATTCACTTTGATCTGTACATTTGCACAAAGGGTTGCAACGTTGATGTTAATTTGGCTTTGGCAGTCATATATATATTTAAAGCAATTTTTAGAACTTGGGATGCAAACAAAAAAAGTTACACAATTTTACATACCTATTTTGTTACTAATACCAAAACGGACTTCTTGTAAATTTAAAATTGTCCATAATGGAGATGAGGCCTTGCATGTTAAAACATTCATATCATATTAACATTTGAAAGTTGACTGCTGCCCATGGAACCTGAACCAAAGCTCACTGAAGTCAATGGATTCCAGTTCAGGCCCCTATAGAGTAATAATTGTTAATGGTTTAATTGCATATCCATATCAATGTAGTCGTTCTTGTTCTTTTTATTACCGTTGGGCTGCCATCCCATTGTTCTGGATGCTGTACAAATAAATAAAAACCACTCCCTATCCCAGAAAGGTCACAGTCTCATTTGATGACACTTAGAGCTGGTTGGAAAAAAAATCTATCTATCTATATTCTGACCAAAAAGTTTTCATTTGAAATTTTGGGTTGGAAGTTTTTTCTTCAATTTATTTTGCAGGAAAGCTTCTAAATGCAAATGTTCATTCTGAAACACTTTTTTTTTTTTTTTTTTTTCCATTTCCAGTTTTTGAAAATGGAATACTTAAATGTTTTTTCTTGTACTTTCTCCCTCTTGGTTGAGGATTGGGAGGGTGATATATGCTACAATAAACCCATTTTTCATAATAAACAGTCTCGATTCACCACCTGTTTAGCCATTACGTCCGTGCTATATTACTCTGGCTAGTTTTACAAAGGGCTGTTACAAACTATCACGTCAAAAAGGAGCATAAGCAGTTGTGTTAGTAGTATTGTCATCGGCGTGGCTGATCCCACAAGCAGTTTCTGTGCTAAGTGATTCCCATTGGTTTTTCTGTGTGCAGAAGGCTTGATGGATCAGGCCCTACCTGTATGAAGTTAACGTAAGTGTGCAGGGCCATTAATTGCATCCTGCTGTGAAGGACTGTGACTCTTGAAAATGTGAATGAAATAGTGGATAGCTTTATGGCAATGGATTCTCTAATTGCAGCAGGTTGATAAATGGCATGTGTATCCCAATTTTGGCCCCAGACCATCTTGTGACGGAGTACATCAGTAGAAAGGGGTATTTCTCTATGATATTGCAGACACTTGTAGGTCATTGTGGGCATTTCATTGACATCAATGTGGGGTGGTCAAGGAAGGAACACTGGCCTGTACAGAAAGCTGCAAGCAGGGACTTTCTTTCCAGACCAGAAGATTGCAGTGGGGTATGTTGAAATGCCCTTAGTGATCCTGGGAGACTCGGTGTACCCCTTATTCTTATGGCCCATGAAGCCTTATACGAGAAACCTGGACATCAGCAAGGAATGCTTCAATAATAGGCTGAGCAGGTGCAGAATGACTGTGCATTTGGCCGATTAAAAGCACGCTGATGCTGCCTTTATGGCAGGTTAGCCCACATGATGAAAATATTTCCAGGGTTATAGAAGCCTGTGCACTCCATAATATTTGTGAGGCTAAGGGTGAAAAGTTTCCCTTGGGGTGGAGTGCGGAGGTAGATTGCCTAGCGGCTGATTTTGAGCAACCAGATGCCAGCACTATGAGAGGGGCACTACAGCGGGCTATTTAAAACAGGAAGGCCATGAGGCACCATTTTGACAATGAACACCAGTAATGTGTCTTTCTATACAGCACTCTGCCATGCTTTGTTAACTTGTTGCCTTGCATGAACATTTTGATGAGTCCTGACTGGGATTTGTAGTCTGCAAATGATCCAATTGACACTGTATTTATCGCAGCAGGAATCACCATGTGTAGGAGGCACATAAAGATTATCTGTCAGAGAGTATGGATTTATTAAATACCAATTAACAATATACACAACGCTCAGTGGGAAGAGAGATAATAGTGAAGGGCAGTGTAGGCTCTCATAGCTGTGTGTAAGTCCAGCTATCATTTTGGAAGCTGTTCAAAGGCATGGAGTGAACAGGGTACTGTGACCAGCCAGGAAGTTGCAAGGACTATGTGGGAGAAATTTGGGAAGGGCATAGCAAGCGGTTCTGAATCAGCTGCAGTGGAGGGCGAGCACTCATGAATTCTGCCTGCAGTATGATTAGGGACTTCAAAATGATGGAGGACTAAACAGAGATGTTGATCATCTGCTCCTGGCCCATTAAAATTCTTCCTGGCTCTCCTTTCTGTCCTGCCTGTCTATTTTCATTTAAAGTCTCTTTCTCCATGCCCTGCATAGTTGTTTTTCAGCCTTTGAGGATTGGAGCACCTCTCGAAACATGTCCTCCTTCCTCTTCCTCGGTCACTTTCTTATGTGGCAGAGGTGCTCAGCCAGTGTGTAGGGGGTTCCCCTGAAGGCCACATGTGCAGAAGCATAAGAAACAATAAATAGAAGCATGATTGATAGTGCACTCACAGCACTGAACAAAATACACCTCTTTTAAAATACGAATCAGTTTCTCACTGTCCCTTGGCAAGCACACAGGTTGGTGAACACCCTAAACATGGTGAATTCAGTCCATGGCAGGGTGGCCCTCGAGATGGGGCAAAGGGTCTAGGTGGTTTTTTAAGGAGATCACTGCAGGCAACTAGGGACAAAATTGTAAATTCTGCCACCATTTTCCACAGGTGGTGATCATTATTGCTGATATCTCACTCCTGAGGGTAAATAGGGATGCAAGGATGCATCTCCTGCATGCGTGTGGCTTCAGACCGGGTCCCTATGCCTCTCGCCTGTGCACTGCTTTGGTCCCCACACAAGTGATTGCCAATTGGTGTGGGAAAGTTTCCTACAATGGGGAAGGAACAAAGCCAAGGAACCTTCAGCACAGGATCGGGAAGTATCTCTAAGAAAGTTTCCCAAAGATTTCTCTGGAGGATTCCCATGAAATCTCGCTATGCATTAACACACTATTCGGCTGCACTGCTTAACTGTACAGGGAAATGTGAAGCACACGCAGACACAGCTAGTTTTGTGCATTTCTATCCACTTCTAGAATATAACAAAGCAAAGAACAGCTCTACCTCATATATCTGAGCAGCATCAACTAAAAAAGATCACTTACCAGAGCTTCCCCTCTCCTACATCATGCACACCAGAGACAGAGTGCTGGGACTGGCTTGAACCTTCCAGGGTTGATTCTGCTGTCCCTAGCCCCACAGAAATATTCACACGGCTCTTGGTGGTGGAAGTGGGGTCGCTGCTGAGCATGGCATCCAGCTCCTTACAGAAGTGGCATGTCTTTGCCGCAGCACCAGAGCGACAGTTTAACTCCCTTGCCTTCTGGTATGCCTGTCTCATTCATAGCCCTTTCCAACATGCCACAAGAAATCTAACTGTAGGTATTAAAGTTCCTATGACGGAAGCGTAGCTGTGACTACACAGCGTCCTCTCCACCTATGCTCAGCAGATCCAATAGCTCGGGTGTGCTCCAAGTGGGAGAGTGTTTGCTGCCATGGTCAGCTGGGAAGATGTGAAGTGAGCTTTCCATATAGAGCAAACAGGAAGTGGACTTGCAAAAATTCCTGGGCTTTAAAGGGGGAGGGGTGGATGCCTGTGTACCCAGGTGCAGGACAGTGGAGTTTGAACTGCTGATAAGAGTGGTCAGGATGGGCATTGTGGGACACCTCCTGGAGGCCATTTACGGTGACATAACCAAGCGCAGTGTTTACACGGACATTTTGTTGATATAAATTTGCCGCAAAAAGGTCTGCACCTCTCATCAAGGTGGTTTTATTTTGTCAGCAAAGCAGGAGAATTTTGTTGGTGGAAGGAGCATTGTAGTGTGTACACCTCCATGGTTTTGTTGACAAAAGCTGACTTTTGTCAACAAAACTCTGTAGTGTAGACAAGGCCTAACTGAGGGTTAATTGGGCCCAGCTAAGCTCATTGGGTTGGTAAGTGACTGCACCTGGAGCCAGATGCGTTCCTGACAGATGTCACAGCTCTACTGAAGGAAAATTGTCTACATGAGTACTTGTATGAAGATAAACTGCTGCATGCTACTAATTATACAAACACATTAAAATTGTGTACATCCAATAGACAGTATTTGTGCTAACATGTGACTGGGCTTGCTGGTATCTACTTGGTCAAAGGTGGTTGGAGAGAAAAAGCAGCAATAGAAGTTTATGAAATGAATAATTTTAAAAGATGCATTGAGATTTAGGATTCTGTTCACAACATTTTAAACTCCTTGCCCTAACTAATGCTGCAGTTGATCCAGTATTTTATTCTCAGCTAGGTTCACCCACTGCTACTTTTTGGAGGCATTTTAATTAACCCTCTGTTCACTCTGGTAAGATTCTCTTTCTCCTCCCTCTTGTTCTGTTATTGCCTTTTATGACTGCAATATATTGCCCTCATATGAAACATTTAACCTAAGCAGCTCACAACACTTCACAAGCATTAATTAATGAAACTATACAATATTCCTCAGAAGTAGGTAATTATTATTTACACCCATTTTACAAATGGAGAAACCAAGGTGCAGAGATGTTCAGTTTGTCCTAAATCACATGGTGAGTCAGTGGCAGAGTTGGAACTAGAACCTAGGAGTTCTGATTCTTTATTCTCACCGAAAGAAAACAAGTCCCTCAAAATCCGTTAAGATTCTGTTTTCAAAGTCTTGCATGAGGATTTAGCCAAGAACTGGCATTAATGGGAGTTGCACAGTCAAATCTCTCCCAATCGTTTTGAAATAATACTTTTATGGGCTTGACTTGAACCCAGAAAGTAAGGAAAACTCAGGCTATAAATGTGTTCTTAAATCCCACCATCCTCTTTGTATTGAGGTGTTACTAGAGTTTTCAAACAGTTGATTTTATGAGTTGCGAAACCACTTCACACTCTTATGCACATAAATAGAAAAAACAAACAGTCAACAACTTTGTGCATGACTCAGAACTTCCTGGCTTTGATGGGTAAAAGTAAGACCCTTTAGAGTTACCTGAACATAGTGTGTGTGTGTGTGTGTGTGTGTGGGAAGCGGGGGAGGGAGGGGCGTTATGGGTTTTAAATATAAGCCTCTAGATATGTGCAGTGAATGCTTTCCTGTAGCAAGTGGCAAATCTGAATCATATTGGTTGAAAACAGTTTTATCTTCCCATCTGTGGTCTGTATTATTTGGCAGAAATCACATGTACTGCAGAATTTTGGGAAGTGTGCTGAGCAGTTTTTCTTCAGTGGCTTTCTTGTTTCTTTATGCATATCCATCAGTTATTAAATTGGACTGGATGGGAAGCGTAGATGGATATTGATTTTCATTTCTGGTGGGAAATACAGATTACCAGATTTTTGTGCTAAAAAGACAGATATTTATTGAGCTTTCCTGTTAAAGCATTTTAAAAAACAGAGTGGGGGATCAGTTCTTCCCTTGAGATACATGTAATACCTGTTAATGTTAATAGGACTTTTTGCTGAGGGAAGGAGCTTTTGATTCTTTTGGAGTTTGCATCATTCAGCAGAATCAAAAACACACATATTCAGTGCACAGAATCTATCCTCAGGCTTGGAAATGGCCTTTTATTTTGCATGAGTATGGTGGCAACGTTAATCAGTTGAGTCTGGAAAACTATGCGTACAGCTAACTTCTTATATTTGAGTTATTGCCTGTGAGACATGTAGGACGTCATATTTCTACTGGGAATACTTTCTTCATGGCTGTCCCATATATAGTGATCTACCATTTGCTATGCTTCATAGGTGTAATAATTCTGCTTCCATGTCAGCTTCTAGACCTCTGGATATAGCACACAGGGACTATTGCCATCATGCAGCTGGTAAAGCCCATGGATTCAATCTTCCATGCCAGCTTCTATGTTTGCAAGGAATCCCCTTCACATGTGAACTTTATTTACCTTAGAGATTTGTTTTGCAGTATGTGTACTATTTAAAAAAACACTTAAACAGCTGCCTGATCGCCAGACCTTAGAGGCCCACTTTCTGTATTATGTCCTTGATATCTCTAAACCCTGGTCTATGTTTACCTGGAAATTCGGTGGCAGTCGACAGGAGTTACGCAAGCTACGCGTAACTCCTGTCAACTGCTGTACTTCCACTCTGCGTGGTGTCTTCACTGCACTACGCCACACGAGGAGGTAGTTTTACTAGGTTGACTTCCTGATCGACTGAGCGGGTCTTCACTGACTGCTCAATTGATCCAGAAAGATCAATCTGGTGGCGGCGACTTTGCCGCTGTCAGTGTAGACATACCCTTGGAATGCAGGAATTGCCAGACTGGAGCAGACCCAAGGTTCATCTAGTCCAGTATGCTGTCTCTGACTGTGGCTAGCACCAGATGTTTTAGATGAAGCTGTGAAAACCTTGCAGAAGGCCAATATGGGATAATCTGCCTCCCATGTCAGGTCTCATCCTGAGCTCTAATAGTTAGATTGATTTTTAAAGCCTGCAGCATAAAGTTTAATATTTCTTCCACTTTTTGTCATTAACTACAAGTCTAGATATTGTTGATATCCATATGCACACCCAATCTCTGTAAAACATGTTAAGAGTTTAGGCTCAATGGCTTCTATGGCAATGAGTTCCACAGTCTAATTACACAATGTGTGGGAAAAGTACTTTTTTAAAAAATTTTGAATTTGCCACCTTTTAATATAATTGAACAGCTCTTGTTCTGGTTTCACAAGACTGGGAAAACAAAATTTGCTAATCTACCTTCCCTAGACCAGTCACTATTTTATCATGTCCCCTTTTATTCATAGCCTTTGTAAGGTAAAAAAAATCTCAATCTTTTTAACCTCTTTTCATATGAGGAGCTAAGATTACGTACCACGAGTTGGAAAAGAAGGACATACAGCTACAATGGCTGCTTGAGGGCAGTAGTAGCTTGTATCTGCACATACAATGGACCAGCAGCTCCTCAGAAGGTATTCTGGGGAAAAGGTCCTAGAAAAGTGCAACCTGGGGAGATTTCGTAAGATGAAGGCATTCACAGCATTTGTATGTAACAGCCTATGTGGACCTACCTGTTTGCCTACAATGGACTTTAATTGGGTCAGGTTAAGGAAAGATTCTCACAAGTGGGATTAAATGGCAGAATAAATGGCCACACTGGGATACTGCCATTCACTAAAAAATTAGAGCATTGGGGGAAAAAAAAAGGGGGAAAGTTTTAAGTGTAATTTCAACAATATTTGTGATGTGAGAACATTTCCTTATTTCTTCACAGCAGGGAAAGATTCCAGGTGGTCATTCATTCTTCAGTGCTGCTCCTGCAGCCTGAAACTTCCAAAGCTGGGCTGTCCCTGAGGATGATTATCACCTGAATGTGCCTGAGGCTGCTGCTCAGGAGGGGGTGGGGGCTGCTGCTAGTGTGCTCTGTCTGTTGGTGTCACAAGGTGCTTGCTCCTGCCTTTTTAACATGTCAGTGTGAAGGTGAGGGGCAGATCATGGTGAAATCTGCAGCATCTTCAGACTAAGCACCGAGCCTGCTCAGAGCTTGATTCCACCAGCTGAGCCTGTTTGTTTCAAGATTGAAAAGTGCTGCAGAGACTCCCAGCCCTGCTATTGGCTCTGCCACACGCTGCATTCTTATTGGCTGAGCAAAGACTAGGCCAGTGAAGGGAGGGGGGAAGAGGAGCAAGTAAAGTCATTGCATTGCTCTGAGTCCTGGCTGGTGAGGGAAGGGAAGGGAAGGGAAGGGGAGAAGAGGAGCCAAGCAAGATATGTTGCTCCCAGCTGTTGTTACGAAAAATCAGAATAGGGTAAATGCCATATCCCTGCCATATCTAAATGGCGCCCCTGAAGCAAACACAAATTTAATTTGTCTTTTGAATGGTCATGATGACATCAGTAGTGGCAATGGCACCAGTCGTCAGAACAAAAAACGTGCTATGCTGTAAAACAAACCCAGGAAGCAGCTAACCACAGTAATATGGAACTGCTAGCACTAAAAGCCCCAAATCCCAAAACGTAAACCAAGAAGGCTGGAAAGTTTCATTTAATTTCTGCCCCCCGTCCCCTCCTTGCGTCACTCTATACTTCTGGATTACAAAACGAGATGTGCAGAAATACCATGAGAGATCATGGGATGGATGTTTCATGAACAATTTTGCAGATCCAATGTTATTGGTACTTATCTCAAATGCACCTTCCCATTTTTGATGTTCACACAACAATAGTTCTACACTTGGTTGGCTGGACATTTCCTTTATCCCTTTTCAGACCATGCAAATGGAGAGAAACCTGACAGACAGGAGAATTCCTAGAAAGCAGTTCAACCTTTTTTCCTCTGGAGATGCTTATCTGTGGTATTCCAATGAGTTTGAAGGGGAAATTCCAGTGTGACATATATAATGAATTGCCATATGTTTAGTTGTACATACCATGGAAAGGGTGGGGGTGGGGTTATATTAAGTAAACGCTATACTTTCTCTAGATTGAGGTGATGTAAACAATAGGTAAATTAATGTGTAAACAATATCAGAAAGCAAGATTTGGAGCTCTAGAGGATGTATCTGCTTTCTCTAGTTAAATCCTGTTTCATGCCTGAAACCCATATGCAAGCAGATTAAAAGTGCTGTTAATGAAGATCAGTTACCTCCGTATCGAGCCCAAGAATTTAAGCTACTTATTTTGTATATTTCTTCAACCTCTCAGTTCCTGTGAAAATGTGACAGTGAGTAAAGCATGTGTCACATTTCTAGAAATTCTTTCCTTCCTCGTGGCTCTCTACTCTCCAGCTATCATGGTCCTAATGTTAGCTCTGTTGGTTGGCATGGCATTCAGCAGTTGCTGTGACAACTGGCTTACCACTTTTAGTTTGCATAGTTATGACTTTTCAAAGACACATCAGTTTCCTCTTGGGCAACTTCAGCATTGCAACTAATTTGAGTAAGAATTTCCTGTTCATTTTAAGATGTGTAGGACTTGGCAGGGCAAGTGTGCGGCTGGTCACTGGAATTCCTAGCTGGTGGGTATGTAACTTTTAATCCTTTCATCCTAAACTGGATACTTTCTTGTCTTTGCTGAATGACTATCATGGTAGCAAATTTTTGCTTCCATTTCAAATGATCATTCATTGCACTTGTACAATAAAGGAAGTTGTTCACATTAGCACATAACTGCTATGTAAAAAGTTGCTTAAAAGAGATGTGGTACTTTCTTTTCTCCTTTGGTTAAACAAAGCAAATGGAAATATTTTTTTAAAATGAACATACTTCTATTTTGTAAATGATCCCATTGGTTATCTCTAAAATGCATCAAAAGTCAGTGTGAGCGCCTCGTTTTTGTTATTTCACTGGAATCTGATATATGTTTGAAAATGAATATTGGCTAGTGAAGTAAACAGAAACTGGTAAACCAATTTCAGTTTCTTGGAGACAAACATGCGAGTCTCATAACATGCTATGTGGATTTATGGTGCTGTAAAAATGATGGGATTTAATCTGCTGCAGCAATAGCACTAAGTAAATGGCTTTATATATATATATATATATATATATATATATATAAGGAATATGTGATCTTTCATCTTTTTTGCTCATAGAGGTGTGTATGTGTGTGGGGATAGAAATGGGGGAGGTAGTATGCAAAATGACAGATGTATCCTGTGAGTTTTCTCACTCAGCTAACTGTGACATTCTTATTGTTCAAGTCCTGGGCTCTCTGTGAATAGGTTATTCCAGATTACAAACAACTGGGTCCAAATCTAAGACCAGTTCTCTAAAACAGAACTCAACCCTATTTAAGATTCAAATAAGTAACCTCTCTAAGCATCTCTGACTCCCAACAGATGCCTTTGGGAAGTATGATAGTCTCTTTCTGTGCTTGGTTGAATTTAAAACCTAATGTACCTCTTGCCAATATATTCTTTTATTTCAGATAAGAAATCTGAATGCAGTTAACAAGGATTTGGTATTTTCAGTGTTGCAGTGTTGGTTCCAGGATATTAGAGACAAGATCAGTGAGGTAATATCTCTTACTGGATCTTTCCCAGACCTGAAGAAGAGCTCTGTGTATCTTGAAAACTTCTCTCTTTCATCAACAGAAGTTGGTCCAATGAAAGATATTACCTGACCTATCTTGTTTCTCTAAAGATTTGATAGTCTTTCAGTGATGCCAGCGTTTTACAGCTCAGCATTTAAAACAAGCTTCTTTTAGGCCTCTCTTAACATAGAGCGAAATATTTTGGTAACTTCCATTGGGTGCTGTCTCTTCCATCCTTATCAGTCTTTCAAGTTCTGTAGCTTCCCAGAGGCATTTAGTTCTTTCTGGGAGTAGTACATCTTCCCACTATGCCATTCTTTTAGGCCTTCTAGCCACATTGCTGCATGTTCTTGATCAGTACAAGAAAATCTATTTCCATATGTCTGAATTCAGTGATGTGTGGCCATGCCTTTTTTAATTGTGTTTTCATTTTAACTTTGTCCAGGTTGTTCACTCTCTCTCTTTCCCTTGTGGAAATAGGATAGCAATCTCCAATTGAGTGGGGTGTGTTCTGTGTGCAGCTTCTGTGTTCTGGATGAATGCGGTACTGACTTTTTCATTGGAGAGAGAGGTGAAATTAAACATCAGTGGAGTAACTGATAGTTCTTCATGCACAAGTCACCCACCAATTGTCCTGATAATTGTGGGATGCTTCTTATTTTCATGGAGCTGTCCTGCATCCAGCAAGCAAGGCTTACAGGACATGAAGGTTGTCTCTCTCACCAACAAAAGTTGGTCCAGTAAAAGATTATCTCACTCACCTTGTCTCTCTCTCATATCCTGAGAATAACATGGCTACAACTACACTGCAAATAACATTAAGGGGTCGTTAAATGTCTTTCAGGATGGGTGAAGTATTGTGATGTTGCAGTTCAGCATGGTATGTTTGCTTGTGTGTTGCACTGCTGGGTTTTATGCTGTCTCCCATCCTGTTCGTGTGAGGCAGCTAGGGGAGACAGCGAGACTATACGAGCTTCACTGATGTCAGTATAGTGATGACACTCGGTTCCACTTTGTGTTTTCACTACTTGCAAATGGTAACGTCTCTGTTTTTATGGTTTCAGTGCCCAGCTAAAATAACAGGGGCTTGGATGGGAATGAATTGGTTGGGGTTCAGTCAGGATAAAAGAGGTGGTGATAGTGGCTGGGTGGAGACTATCCAGGGAGGGTGATATTGTTTTGTTCCTTCGATTAAAGGATGGGGAACATGCAGCCTTTTGTTAGCAGGTTTGCAGTATGGAGGTCCTGTTGGATCTTCAGTTGCTATTGGATTCCAACATAGCAGTAGAAGCCATAGACACTGTACGTTTGAGATTTGGCTCAGTGGATGCACCCGTTTTTCTGATATGGAAATTGCCACAGTTGTCCAAGCCTTTGTCAATGCCAGGTTTAATTATTTTATTATGTTGTGCACTGGGCTGCCCTTGAGGGCCACTTGGACTTCTAATAGTGCATGTAGTATGATTAGCAGAATTGGAGAAAGAGGCCTGGTTGCTGTATCACTTATTGCTAATGAAAGCAGGCTGAATGTGGTTCCACGATGACTTAGCAGTGCTGCTTGCATGTGCCATGGGTGATGAGTAGGGCCCTACCAAATTCACAGACCTGAAAAATGCATCATGGACCATGAAATCTGGTCATCTGTATACTTTTACCCTATACTAGACAGATTTAATGGGGGAGACGAGCATTTCTCAAACTCAGGGTCCGGTCCCAAAAGAGAGTTTTCAACCTATTGTAGAGGGGGTTGCAGTATCGCCATCCTTACTTCTGCACTGCCTTCAGAGCTGGGTGGCTGGAAAGAGGAGGCTGCTGTCAGGGCACCCAGCTCTGAAGGCAGCGCCACCACCACCAGCAGTTCAGAAGTAAAGCTGGCAAGGTGTGGCATTGCCACCCTGACTTCTGCATTACTGCTGGTGATGGCACTGCCTTCAGAGCTGGGCACCTGGCTAGTCGTCGCCACTCTCTGGCCACCCAGCTCTGAAGACAGCGCAGAAGTAAGAGTGGCAATACTATGACCTCCCTCCCCATAATAGCCTTGCAACCCACCTGCAACCCCCTTTTGGGTTGGGATCCCCACTTTGAGAAACATTGATTTTTAGGGCTTGTCATGTTTATATTTTTCTGTTTTTAAATACACATTCATGCTTTGATCCAGCACTGTGAAATTTAAGATTTAAGTATCTGAAACCATGAAATTCAAGGTTTTAAGAAGTCTATGACCATGACATTTACGAAAATGAACCGTGAATTTGGTAGTGTCTTAGTGATGAGATAATATTATGTACACCTCTAATCATCATCATCTCTTTTTTCCAATGCCAAGGTTGGGTAGGACTAAGGAGATTATGAGCCGGTTCTATCTTACTCATTTTGTTGGTTTCTTGTTTTAAATAAGTGCCTGGTTTGCATCATGAGGAGGTTGGAGTGGCTCTTTGGATTTGTGGCCTGGTTGGATCCCATTTCTATTAAGGTACCACAGGACTGGCCTGCCAGTATTTGACTTGCCAGCAAGATCAGCTAGCAGAAAATCCACTCACCTTTATTAGAATACCCATTTTCTGCACCTCAGTTTACCTCTCTGATGACGCACAGGCCAGAGTTCTGTCTTTTTAGAACTTTTTCAGAAAAAGTGTTAAACAGTTAAACTTCAGAGCTATGAAATGCAAAACTCTAAATGTAGATGTTAATAATGGCTGTCACCCAGCCTCAAAGAGAGAGTACCATGCAATTTCTTACTGACAAACATTTAATACACAAACATTTGCAAATAGTATCAGGAATACTTTTGAATAATTTCTTAAAAACATCTATCAGGCAGTAAACTTGGTGTTCCTTATATTTTCCCCATTTTGTTGCTGTTACGCCTATCTTGGAGCAAGGTTTCAACACATCATGTACAGTTTTAGGGCTTGTCTACACAGAGAAGTCACAGGAAAGTTAATGCAAAATAGCAAAGGTGTGAATTTTAAAGTGCAAAGCTATTCTGCATTAACTCCCCATGTGAACTATCTTATTCCACATTAAAGCTGTATCTACTCTACAGAGCCTGTGCTGTCTTAGCCTCTTAGTGTAGATGCAACCTACTCTGACAGGAATTTTTCTGTCCATGTAGGAAAACCGCCTCCCTGAATGACAGTAGCTACGTTGATGGAAGCCCTCTTCTGTTGACACAATATCATTTACAGTAGGGGTTTTGTCGGCAATGTAAGGTTGGTTGGGGTCTGGGTTTTTTTCCAATCCTTGATTGACATAGCTATGCTGATATAACTTTTAAGTGTAGACCAAGCCTAAAATCACACTTTACTCCTGGGTGAGAGCATCCATAGACTCATAGACTCTAAGGTCAGAAGGGACCAATATGATCATCTAGTCTGACCTCCTGCATAATGCAGGCCACAGAACCTCACCCATCCACTCCTGTAATAGACCCCTGACCTATGACTGAGTTAGTAAAGTCTTCAAATCACAGTTTAAATTCTTTAAGGTACAGAGAATCCACCAGCAAGTGAGCCGTGCCCCATGCTACAGAGGAAGGCAAAACCTCCCCAGAGCCTTTGCCAATCTGTCCTGTGGGAAAATTCCTCCCCGACCCCAAATATGGCAATCAGTTAAACCCCAAGCATGTGGGCAAGACTCACTAGCCAGACACCCAAGAAAGAATTTTGTGTAATAACTCAGAAGGCACCCAATCTAACATCCCTTCACAGGCCATTGGCATATCCACTACCAGTAGTCAAAGATCAGCCACTTGTCAAACTAGGCTGTCCCATTATACCATCCCTTCCATAAATTTATCAAGCTCAGTTTTGAAGGCAGCTAGGTTTTTTCCCCCCCACTGCACCCCTTGGAAGGCTATTCCAGAACGTCACTCCTCTGATGGTTAGAAACCTGCATCTAATCTCAAGTCTAAACTTCCTATTGGCCAGTTTTTATCCATTAGTTCTTGTGTCCACATTGGCGCTGAATTTAAATAATTCCTCTCCTTCCCTGGTATTTATTCCTCTGATGTATTTATAGAGAGCAATCATATCTCCCCTCAACCTCCTTTTGGTTAGGCTAAACAAGCCAAGCTCTCTCAGTCTCCTCTCATAAGGCGGGTTTTCTATTCCTCAGATCATCCTAGTAGCCCTTCTCTGCACCTGTACCAGTTTGAATTCATCTTTCTTAAACATGGGAGATCAGAACTGCACACAGTATTCCAGATGAGGTCTCACCAGCGCCTTGTATAACAGTACTAACACCTCCATATCTCTACTGGAAATACCTCGTCTGATGCATTCAAGGACCGCATTAGCTTTTTTCATGGCCACATCACATTGGTGGCTCATAGTCATCCTGGGATCAACCAATACACCCAGGTCCTTCTCCTCCTCTGTCACTTCCAACTGATGCATCCCCAGCTTACAGCAGAAATTCTTGTTATTAGTCCCTAAATGCATGAGCTTGCACTTTCCACTATTAAATTTCATCCTATTTCTATTACTCCAGTTTACAAGGTCATCCAGATCTTCTTGTATGATATCCCGATCCTTCTCTGTATTGATGACTTTGTCATCCGCAAACTTTATTAGCACATTCCCACTTTTTGTGCCAATGTCAGTAATAAAAAGGTTAAATAAGATCGGTCCCAAGACCAATCCCTGAGGAACACCACTAGTAACCTCCCTCCAGCCTGACAGTTCACCTTTCAATATGACCCATTTTAGTCTTCCCTTTAACTAGTTCCTTATCCACTTTTCAATTTTAATATTAATCCCCATCTTTTCCAATTTAATTAATAATTCCCCATGTGGAACTGTATCAAATGACTTACTGAAATCTAGGTAAATTAGATCCAATGCATTCCCCTTGTCTAAAAAGTCTGTTGTCTTCTCAGAAAAGAAGATCAGGTTGGTCTGGCACAATTTAGCTTTTGTAAAACCAGGTTGTATTTTATCCTAATTGCCGTTAACCTTGATGTCCTTAACTACTTTCTCTTTCAAACTTTTTTCCAAGACTTTGCATACCACTGAGGTCAAACTAACAGGTCTGTAATTAACCAGATCACTTTTTTCCCCTTTCTTAAAAATAAGAACTATGTTAGCAATACTCCAGTCATATGGTACAGCCCCTGAATTTACAGTTTCATTAAAAATCCTTGCTAATGAGCTTGCAATTTCATGTGCTAGTTCCTTCAGTATTCTTGGATGGAGATTATCCATCCCCCCCCGATTTAGTCCCATTAAACTGTTGGATGTGGTAATTTCTACCTCCATATCCTCATTCCCATTAGTCACCCTATTACTATCTGGAAGCTCATCATTAGCCTCATTAAAAATGGGGGCAAAGTATTTGTTTAAATATTTGGCCATGCCTAGATTATTCTTAACCCACACCCCATCCTCAGTGTTCAGCAGTCCCACTTATTCTTTCTTTGTTTTCCTCCTATCTATATGGCTATAGAACCTTTTACTATTGGTTTTAATTCCCTTTGCAAGGTCCAACTCTACTTGGCTTTTGGCCTTTCTCACTTTATCTCTACATGTTCTGAACTCCAAGAGGTAGCTTTCCTTGCTGATCCTCTCCCATCTTCCACGCCTTGTAGGCTTTCTGCTTTCTCTTAATCACCTGTCTGAGATGCTTACTTATCCAACTTGCTCTACAACTCTTGCCTATTAATTTTTTCCACTTCCTTAGGATGCAGGCTTCAGATAGTTCCTGCAACTTTGAATTGAAGTAATTCCAAGCCTCCTCCACCTTTAGATCCATGAGTTCTTCAGTCCAGTCCACTTCCTCAACTAATTCCCTTAATTTTTTAAAGTTAGCCCTTTTGAAGTCCAAGACCCTAGTCACAGATCTATTTTTGTTTATCCTTCCATTTAGTTTGAACTGAATTAGCTCATGGTCACTCGAACCGAGGTTGTTCCTGTACAACTAGTTCTTCTATGAGGTCCTCACTACTCACCAATACCAAATCTAAAATGGCATCCACTTTTGTTGGTTCAGTAACTATTTGGTGAAGGAATCCATCAGCTATCATATCCAGGAAAATCTGGGCCCTATTATTATTACTAGCACTTGTCCTCCAGTCTATATCTGGGAAGTTAAAGTCTCCCATAATCACACAATTTCCACTAGTATTTACTTCATTAAAAGCCTTAAAGAGGTCTCTATCCATGTCCAAATCAGATTCTGGTGGTCTGTAGCACACCCCAAGCACTATCCCAGGGGACGCTCTGGGGAAGAAAGCTACTAATGTGATTTTTGCCCAGACAGACTCTGTCTGATCAATTCCATCACTTCTAAAATGGACATGTGTGGAGGTGGGGGGTGTTAAAGGCTTTAACTCATACACATTAACTTCACACCTTTATCTGATTCACTTTAACTTTTCTGAGTAGTCACTATGTAGATATGCCTTAAAAGCACCTTTGTGCTGTTTAGATTAGGCACTCTTAGGCCACGTCTACATTAGAAAACTCACAGTGGCACAGCTGTACCAATGCAGATGCGCTGCTGTAAAATCTCTCATGTAGCTGCTCTAATGTGATGGAAGAGAGCTCTCCTGTCGACATCATTAAACCACCTCCAATGGCTGGTGGTAGCTATGTCTGCGGAAAAAGCTCTCCCACCAATATAGCATTGTCCTCTAGGGATGTAAAAATTAAGTTTAATTTAAAATCTGTTTAAACCTTCTAAAAATAGAAAGTTTAAAGGGTTAAAGTCTGTGGGGGTGAGCATGGTGAGCAGCGCTCACTTGCGGGGAGCTGAGCCGAGCCAAGCCCAGCTACGGTTTGGCCTCCCTCCCCTGCTGTGCTCCCCCACCCCTGGGAGCTGAGCCCAGCTGCAGCTAACCCCGCCTCCCCTCCGCGCTGGGCTCCGCACTGCTTTCAGGGATCTGAGCCCAGCTGTGGCTTGTCCCCGCCACTTGCCGCTTGCTGAACCCGGCTGCGGCTCACCTCCCTCTCCCCCCCCCCCCCCCCCCCCCCCCCACCACCGCTTGCCAGGAGCAGAGCCCAGGCATGGCTGGCCCCCTGCACGCTGGGTTCCACGCCTCGCTCACCGGGAGCTGAGTCCAACTCTGGCTACTCTCCATGCTGGGTTCTGCGCATCCCCACCAGCGAGAGCTGCCCAGCTGCTCTGGCCGGCGGGGAGTCAGCTCAACTGTTGCTCCCCTCCCAGTTTAAATGGTAACCAGATGTTTAAAACGTTTAAACAGCTGGTTCCCGTTTAAACAGTTAACCTTTTACATCGCTACTGTCCACACTGGCGCTTATGTCAGAGAAACATATGTCCACTGAGCAGAGTGTTGTTTTTCCCACTCCACTCTGGGGGCTGTGTTGGCATGGCTGTGCTATAGGCACTTCTATATGTAACATAGATGTAGCCTTTGTTTGCTGTTGGATTAAGTTACAGCAAACTAAAATCACTTTCCTCCTGAGTTAGAGCTTCCCAGAGCGGGCAGTGGTGGTGGTGGTAACATGCTTTATCTCAGGCATATTGACATCACACCTTCAGCTGAGTCACCTTAACTTTCCTGACTGTCCCTGTCTAGATAAAACCTCAGTGTACAATAAGAGCATCTACATTGGGAGCTAATGTGGAAATCCTATTCAACAACAGCACTTCTGCATGAGCTATTTTGGGATTTTTCCCTGTGTAAACAAGACCTTTTGTAGTACGCTCCTCTAGGCACATTCTACTCTAAAACTAGAGATGGGTGAATAATTTGTTTTTGTTTTTGTTTTGGTCAGCACTTCAACTGGTATGATTTAGATTTGTGAGATTTGCATACACAAGGATTGAATTTGTCCCTCAGTTGTGGTGTTTGTCATATGTATTTTAATTTTCCTAAATAGTTCTTCGTTATTTAAAAACAGTTTTGAGGACATGCACTATAGCAGTCCTCTCTCAGGAAGATTGGCTCTTTGCCCTTATGAATAGAAATCTTGCGTTCTGCAAATGCACTCATAGCTTTCCGTGATCTTTTACCTGTCTTCAGTCATACCCATATGACAGGAAGGCATCATCACACGGTACTAATTCAGTTATGCTAGGGTACTAGTGCTAGCCAAAGATGGCACTTTTAGATGAGCTACACACAAACCATTAAATAATAGTAATATAATAATAATAATAGCTAGCTCTTAAATAGATCGCAAAGCACTTCACAACTTGTAATGTGTTTATCCTCACAACACCCCTGTGAGGTAGGGAAATGCTGGTAAGCCCATTTTGCAGATAGCTTATCTGTGTCTCAGTTCTCTAAGTCCCCACAGGAACTAGACAGTCACGGCTGGCCCACGCCAGCTGACTCGGGCTCACAAGGATGTTTCACTGCAATGTAGACTTCCTGGCTTGGGACCCCCATACCTCACGGGGGGTCCTAGAGCCTGGGCTCCAGGCTTAGCCCAGAAATCTAAACTGCAATGAAAGAGCGCCGCTGTCCAATCTCGCCAACCCATTAGCTGGCATGGGCCAGCCATGGGTTTTTCATTGCCGGGTAGACATAGCTTGTGTGACTTGCCATTACAGTACTTCTGTAAGAAGTTACTATTTGTTTATTACCTTTCTTATGCTTGATAACCTTTTTGAAACAGATGCACTAGATAAGAATCTCTGATCAGAAGGTGAGATGTCATGTAGTGGCCAACAAAAACAGGATGCTTCGCAGTGTGTACTTGGACAGGCCATTAATATGGGATGGGAGGGACAAAGGTGCCATTCCATATGCTAAGCAAGAGTTCAGGCCAAAAACAATGTCCTGCCAGATGGGTTGGTGTAAGTCAAGGCAACTTAAATCACTGGTATTTAAAATACTGATATTAATCTTTTAACCAATCTGTAGTTGAGTTAAATTTGAATTGTAAAAATAATAATTGAATCACAATTAAGGGCAGAGCATTTGAGGTGCTGTACAACAGTGTATATTCAGATAAAATAACTATTTAAAAAACCAAAACAAACAAATTAGGTCCAATTTAGAGAACAAAGGAGCATGGGAGGGAAGGTGATAGAGGGTCAGCTTTGGTCATTCAAAATACTTTTTTCCCATTTTGAAAAAGGAGCCCTCAAATTGTGTTTGATGTGAGGGAGATGTAATAGGATAGATTTTAGTGGGGAATGAGTTACACACTATAAATCCCATGAGAGCAAAAAAGTGTAATTCAGACCTTCTCAGAAAATAGTAAATATTTTTAATTAACATTTTGAAAATTTTCCAGCCTTTTCACAGAAATTTTTCAGTTTTTTACAGGAAAAATGATGAAAAATTTCCAAAACTTTTTGTATTTTGTTTAAAAAAAAAAAAAAAAAAAAAAGATTTAGAAGAAAGGGCCATTTTTTGTAAGAGACAAGGTTTTGATGAATATTTTTGACCAGCTCTGTTGCAATCTCCTACTGACTTCAGGTGCAATGGTGGCAATTTTTAATCCAGGGGTTGAGTGTGTTCATCAGTACATAGTTCAAAAAGCAATTGTCTAAGACTGTCAGAGCTGCACCTTACGAGTGGTAACTAGCAATCTCCCACTGGTGGTCCATTTGTGTGCATTTTAGGCTTAAACATGAAACAAGAGCCTCAATGTGGCTGATTACAACAGTAAAATATTTACAATTATCCTTGCCATTAGCAGTGAACTTTGCAAATGTTTTAGTCTTGCTCCCTAGGCCTCTGTCTGTTTTTTAATTTTGTTTACATCTGGTTCATATGTGATCCCTTTTCCAGACTGTCAATAGATATAGGCATTTTTCCAAATATTTCTACATAGGTTCTGTGTATGATCTGGAGACACAACAGGTTTTCCTCTCTTTTGTCTCCTCTCCAACACCACTACCCTAACCAACAAAAAGGTAAGGAGCTTGTCTGAGGGCATAGTCAGGGTAAGAATGCAAAAACATATGGTAATTTGGGACCCTAATCTGCTGCCTGATACAGACTGATATAATTCCAGTAAATCCCTGGATTTAAAATAATTTATGCTGAATTTACTCTTGGCCAGATTCTGATTTAATTTGTACATTTGCTGCCTCAAATAAATTCTTGGCTTTAACTCTGAGACAGAAGAACTGTTTGGTTAGCTCAAGTTTAGCAGACCAGCTGTAAAATGCCTTTAAAGAGATTTCCATCCCTACAAAGCCAGTGAGCTGCTTCTTCCGAGTGACTGTCTTGCTTCTACAACCAGAGTCCTGTAGCACTTTAAAGACTAACAAATTTAATTTCTGCAAGCATAAGCTTTCGTGGGCTGTAACCCACTTCATCAAATGTAAGGAATAGAAATCAGATAGGAGGTGTATATATATATGTATATATATATTCAGTTAGAGTAGTTGAGCCTATTCACAACCATTGATTAGGAGGCGAGAATGTGTGAACAGTGACAATTACTTCTTGTAATGAGAGAACCATTCCAAGTCCTTATTTAGACCCATTTTGATTGTGTCAAGTTTGCATATGAGTTCCAATTCTGCAGTTTCTCTTTGAAGTCTGTTTTTGAAGTTTTTTTTGTAGAAGTATAGCAACTTTCAAGTCAGCTACAGAGTGTCCTGGGAGATTAAAGTGCTTTCTGACTGGTTTATGGATGTTACCATTTTTTATGTCTAATTTGTGTCCATTTATTCTTTTGCGTAGTGAAAGTCCGGTTTGGCCAATGTACATGGCAGAGGGGCATTGCTGGCACATAATGGCATATATTACATTAGTAGATGTGCAGGTGAATGAGCTCCTTATGGTGTGGCTGATGTGGTTAGGACCTGTGATGGTGTCACTAGAGTCGATGTGTGGGCAGAGCTGGCAACGGGGTTTGTTGCAGGGGTATGTCTTACTTCTGAGTTTCTTTGTGGTCATCATGACACCTTACCACAGTTAAAGCCGCCTTCACCAAACAAGGATGCTCCCCCAAAGAAATAGATCATCTCATGGAATGGGCCACCCTACTACCTTGAGAGAACCTACTTCAATACAGGGGAAAAAATCCCAGAGAGTTTCTCTGACTACGTGCCCTAGTTGTCACCTACGACCCCTCACTGGACCCCCTTTTGGGATATCATTCCCCCAAAGAAATCTTTCCCCAACCCCTCTCTTCTGGCCTTCAAGCAACCACCCAACCTCACCAACCTCATCATCAGAGGCAAGTTCCAAACAGATCAGGACACACCAACTCAAAGTGGCACCAACCCTATTAGAGCAACAGATGCAAAAACTGCAGACATCTCTCCACTGCTATAACAATCAATATCCCAAACAATACATCTTTCAAGATCCACTGGTCCTACGCATAGCTGTCACAACATGTGGTGTACCTCATCCAGTGCACTAAATGCCGTAATAGCAACCACATAGGTGAAATGAGCCAGTTGCTCTGCTCTTGAATGAACTCACACGGAAAAAAGATAAAAGACAAAAATGCCACATCACCCATGGGGTGAATACCTTTCGCAGAACAATCACTCCATAACTGACCTCTAAGTCCTCGTCCTCAAAGGAAACCTGAACAACACCTTCAAAAGATGATCTTGGGAGTTTAAATTCATAACTTTGATAGACGCTAAGGCTATATCTGCATTAGCACTTTTATCAGTAAAACTTTTGTTGGTTGGGGTGTGGAAAAAAACACACCCCTGGCCCACATAAATTTCACAACAGATGTGCCAATGTGGATAGTGTGATGTAGTAGTTTAGCCTGCAGAAGGGGAGAATGGGGCGGAGGGGGGATTTGATAGCCGCCTTTAACTACTGCTAAAGGAGTTCCAGGGAGAATGGAACTAGGCTGTTCCCAGTGGTGGCAGATGAGAGAACTAGGAGAAATGGTCTCAAGTTGCAGTGGGAGGAGGTCTAGGTTGGATATTAGGAAATACATTTTCACTGGGAGGGTGGTGAAGCACTGGAATGCATTACCTAGGGAGGTGGTGGAATCTCCATCCTTAGAGGTTTTTAAGGTGTGGCTTGACAAAGTCCTGGCTAGGATGATTTAGTTGGGGTTGGCCCTGCTTTGAGCAGGTGTTGGATTAGATAACCTCCTGAGGTCTCTTCCAACTCTAATCTTCTATGATTCTATGTCATTGGGAGATGCTCTCCCACCAATATAGCTACTGCTGCTCATTGTGGTGGGGTGTTAATTATGCCAGTGGGAGAACTCTCTCTCATTGGCATAGAGTAGCTACCAGGGAGACCTTACAGCACCATGACTGCAGCAGTACAACTGTAAAGTCAGTAGTGTAGACATAGCCTAAAAATCACAGACTCAGTTAAAGACACTGGATTTATGGCTCATTACTTCAATCTGAAACCCACTAACCCTCTTTTTCCCTATGACTGCAGAGGTGTGAATGGCCCCTTTCACCTCGAATGGTTTCTTGCAACGTGTGTTACCTCCTTCTGCTAAACAATCTGTCCCACCTTATATTTATTTAGCTGTGACACTAGGGCGGTGGTCCCCAAACCTTTCCTCTCATGCCTCCCCTTACCAGTAAGACAACGTATCTGCAACTCATCTCTTCCCTCACAGCCAGGAGTGGAGCCGCGGCTGGGATCCGAGAGCGAGGGCTGGTGACTGAGAGTGGTGGCCAAGGAACACAACTGTGGCTGGGACGGGGCTGGAGCGGAGCTGGAGGAAAGGCAAGGCTGGGTGGCACTCCCATCCTGCCTCTCCATGGGGCTGACCTGGGCTTGCCTTGCCCCCCAATACAGTTCTTCCACCCCCCAAGGGGTTGCATCCCATAGTTTGGGGACCATTGCACTAGCGTTACCTTTCTCAGACCTGAAGAAGAGCTCTGAGTAGCTTGAAAGCATGTCTCTCTCACCAACAGAAGTTGGTCCAATAAAAGATATTACCTCACCCGCCCTGTCTCTCTAATGACCCAAAGGAGGTAGTTTCCACACAGGCAATTTGCTGCCCTAAACATTCCTACATCCAAACTGTAGTTGTCACACTTTTCTAGAAGCTTTGAAGCTAGTAAAGAGGACAATTAACCTCTGCCATTTCTCCCTGGTTGGTGTGGTGTACCATTTGAGTGTGAGGTAAAGACAAAAGATTTGTATTATGGAACAGCTGCTTCACTAGAACGCTGTCTGTGGTTCAATTACAGGAGAAACACCCAACTTTCTCTACATGCAGCTCCCAATGCCTGGAGCTTCACTCCTTGCACTCCATGTTTCTCTCTCCTTCCTGCCGCCTTTACTTGGGGGTCTGAATTCCCAACGATTTAAACAATATAAACAGACTGGTGCTAATGATCCTTTCATTGAGCACCATTTTCTCTCTCCTCCTGCACAAATGGTGTCAGATTATGACTGATTGCTACATTTTAGGGGTTGTATATAGGAAATTCTTGAACTGTGCCATGCAATTTATTAAAACTCCCATTTTTGCCTGTCCCTGTGTCACTGTTTGTAGATTCTAAAGCTCCTATTTATTAATTATCTAGAGTATTGCCAACTTCAAGCTTTTAAGAACGAGTCTGGCCCCAATAAAATTGTGATTGTAAAAAGCAATCAACTTTGAATGGCTTTTATTTGCTTTCAGAACCTTTAGGATTCACATTTTTAAGCTTTTCTCTTCAACTGTGAAGACTTTACTAAATGAAAGCTGAGATTCTCACATACTAATGGGACCTCAAGAACTGAGGCTTACAAAAACTCCACACACATTGCGACACTCATGATAAAATTGTGAGTTGGCAACATTGTAGGGGGGAAAAAAAAACCCTTTCTTCTCCCACATCACACTAGCTTCAGCAGTAGTAAAGCTATGGTTAAATTTTCTTCAAAAGTGACTAGTGGGGATGGAGGGTGTGTGCATGATTTGAGACAACTTGGAGGGACCTGATTTTCAGTGGGTAGGTGCTCAGCATTTCCTGAAAATTAGGTACCTTTCAGGTTTCTCACATGTTTGCTAGAATCTGTAAAGTACCAGATGGACTCAAAATACTGTATAAGTACTAAAAGTGCAGAGCACACACTTGTGGGGAAAGTTCCAGGTCCGTCCTACCTAGAGGACAGGGTGCTGAGGGTCAGTTTCTTCCTCTCTCTCCTTGACAATTATTATGTCTCATTCCCAGAGTCCTTTTACCCAGATAAGTTCAGTCTAATTTCCTCACCCATCACATGGAGCTGGAGGCTAATCATATTGCAGGGGTCAATGAGAAGGGGAAGCCCATAAAAGGCGGGGGAAAGAGAGAGATTCCCATTGTGTGGGGACTGAATGCAATCAATACTGATTGTTCCTGTATGGTCCTATTCCTCTGATTTCACTTCTCTGACCCCCCACTCCTACATGTGCAACTCTTCACCCTTAACATTCATCGAGTGGTTTGGAGCTACAGAGTGCTACGTAAGTGCTAACTACAATTACAAACCTCTTCCTTTCTAGTCAATTTTTCATTTCTAAAATTATGATGAAAACTGGAAGATCAATTTAATAGGTAATTAAAAGGAAATGAAACAATATAGTAAGTGGGGAGATTTGCCAATAAGTAGCAAAAATATTTTTCAGTGCAAACAGTGTCTAAAGTACAGTTGCTCTTCCAGTGTAATAGCTTAGAATATAGTTTTTCCCTTCAGTGGAGCACATCCTGCTCTGATTCATAAATACTGAAGCAGCACTGTTTGGTGAATCTGGCTCTGAACCGCTTTTGTGTTTAGGATTGGATATTAAACTCTGGAGTCATTGCCAATTAAACAGTTACAACAAAATCTCTGAGGCTGGCACTTTGGTTCCCCCTGCACCTTGCTGCTGTCAAAGTGCCTTTCGCCATTATACAAAGAGGACGTGCACAAAATGGTCTTCAGCTGAATGGATTTCATAATGGTGGCATTGTATCACCACTACATCCTGTTACGACAGCCTAGCATCCTTTTACCTCTTTAAGAAATTCACTTTCATGAATATAGGACAGAGGCCTTTGACGGAAGAGGATAGTGGTGCCCAGGCTTTTTCTCTACAGATTTCCCCCTTCTGGTAGGCTTGTGCATTTTGTTTTACTTTGTTTTATATTCGCTCTCTTCCTCTGATATTTCTCTTTGATTCTCCTTGCCAGTCTTTATAATGAGCTGGTGTATAATGGATTTGCAAGGCTGGCGAGATCAGGGAGAAGAGCCACTCCCAAACCACAGAGAGAGCAAATTGTAGTGATTTTCTGTTTTCTTTTACTCTCAAATGTGTGCGTCAAAGGGAAAGGCTGAGTATTAGTGGCTGAACAATTATACAGCAATTTTACTATTATCTTGTTACACTCGTGACATGTTTAGTATCACTTCTGAGAAGGATTGATTGCTCTTGCTATAATTGTCTGCCAGTCAGTTAGATTAGATTAAGATATTAGATTGAGCTATGTTCAGTCTTGAACATATAGTGCTCTAATTAAATCAGAGGGCATTCTAGACATGGAGTGGGTAGAAAATATTAATGGATTCATTGTCTTGAATGAAATTATTTCTGGCCACTAGATGGCTCTGTGCAAATATACAGGTAGGTTAAATTTCTTATTCAGACCTTATTTGGATGACATAGCAATGAACTAGAGCGGGGAAGAGAATGGCAATTCCATTTCACAGAGAGTTTTGAAATTTGTTTTCCTTCCCATTTGGAACAACAAAAAAGGAAATTCGATATAAACCAGAAATCCGCCCCTCCCCCCAATTACATTTAGAAGAATCAAAACATTTTGATCATCTTGAAATTAAATTCTGCCTGGCAGGCTGAAGAGGAGCCGGGGCCCGGGAACTCTAATTGAGCTGGGAGCCTCAGACTTTAGGAAAGGTTTCCAGGCTTCTAGTTCCTTTTCAGCCTGGTAGGCAGGCTGCCCTCAAGCAAGGGACCGGCTGCTGAAGAACTGAAGTCTGGGAGCTGGGATTTCCAGGCTTTTGTCTCCTCATCAGGCTGCTAGGTGCGCTACTGAGGAGCTGGGCAGGTGAGCCGACAGCTTGTTTTGGAAACCTGCCTGGTGGGTGGGATTCCATCAGATCTATATCCAAACCAACCTGTCTTTGCAAAGTATTTCGATACTGACAAATTCTGCCTGAAAAAATGTTTTGTCAGAATTTTTCTGACCAGCTCCACAATGAACCGTACCCCCTACATTTTCTAATTCTTTGTCAGCCTTTTGTTCCCAGGATTCCTTCAGATGATTTTAATGTGAGTTGTGCAGATAATGCCTTGGAAACAAGTGTGTACTAGTTCTAGCTGTACTTCCCATTTTTTCCAGAAATATTCCCTATACTTTCTGTTTCTAACTGGGAGAAACTTTGTAAGTGCACTCGTTATATTTAGACTGTAATAACACCCCAGATGAATGTGGTTACAAAGAATAAATCTGGCTATTTAATGATCAGCTATATATTGTTGGGATTCCCTCTGAGACCTCTTTCCACTCAGCTTCTCAAGAACTCAGTGATTATCAATGAGAGCAACAGGAGTTGGAGTATGAGGGATGTTTATTTACCTTGTGTTGCAGCCACTGTTCTGAATAGAATTAATAACTCATGGGGTATGCCTGTCCATTTCTGCTGAACGGAGACAGAGTTCCTCTTTGTGTATTTTTGGAAGGTGACACTCCTCTTGCTGAATGGACAGTGTTCTCTGCAGTTGGCTTCCAGAGAGGGGATGAGGTGTTTCTTCTCTGTTCTGGGTGTGTGTCTTTTGCAAGGGATTTGTTTTGGGAGGGGGAGAGGGGGAATTTACTTTTACTTTTCCACAGAGGGAAGGAAAAATACTACAAATGGGGCCCCTACATTGTCTTCGTTGTCAGTCTTCCCTGGGCCTCAGCATCTCAGGAAGGGTTCTAGACAAGGCCTTTTTGCTGCATCACTGCTCCTTTCTTTCGTCCTCTGGACTATGAGGAGAATTTTGCATTTTAGAATGGAGTGCAGCTCTTGGGAAGGATTCCCTTAGCGCTATAACTTTACCCCCCAGCACCTACACTCACCAGCAATGAGCGTTCAGCAGCTGTTCTCCCCATTTTGGCAACCAGTGGCTTAGATTCCTCTGGCTTTGCTGTACAACTGTTTGAGGACACTCCAGCAGCTTCAGTAAAAGGGCTTTAGCACCTTCAGGATCACAATGACTTCTCCCCGCAAGCCTCTGATTCTCTGGCAACCCTGTTTGGGATGATTTTGAGGAGAGCAGCAAAGCAAATTTCAGAGCCAGGCTGCCAGTCAGCTCATCGGCTGAATGTGCAGCATGTTACAAGCTTTCTAGTGAGGGGGCTGCCCGTGTGGCTGACGCACGGGATTGAACCAGGGATCTCTAGACCTAAAAGCATGAGCGGCTACAGCTTGAACTAAAGAGCCAAACTGTTGTAGCTGAGGACTGTGACAACTCCTACCCTCTGTGGATCAGCACAAAAGGGATCCTATACCACACACTCACCAGTAGGTTACACGGGCAAGAGCAGATAAAGGGTAGAAAGATACCCCCAGTACAGTCAGCCCCCATAACAATTTGTTTTTGTCCCGAGCGCTTCAGGAATGGCTTTAGCACCAGCATCCTTATTCCCCTGAGTGCACTCTTTCCTCTTCCCTTTCTCTTCTGGGAGCCACCTATTCTTGGAACTGCTTCCTTCCGGCTTCCTCAGAAGTGCGTTCTCCAGCTGGATTGACAGCTCACTAATTGGTTATATCTACTGATCCTTTTCTGTTTGTGGTAGGAGCAGTGAATGTTGCCCCAGTTTTTCTTGCACTCCTCTCAAGAGGAGTCAGAAATCTTCTTTTGGGGAGACATCCAGGTGACATCCTTCAACCCATTGGAAATCAAGGATGCTAGAGGTATGCAATCCTCTAACTAAGCTGTGTAGAAATCTGTTAAATGCATTTTTTTTCTTCCAAGACTGGCCTCGATTTTATACCTATCACCACATTTAAAGGGCCATTTAGTCAGAACGGGTCATGCCATATCATTCTAGTCCAGGGTGCAGGTACTCTTCAGAAAAACATTAATGGTTGAGGATGCTTCAATGTAGAGTTCTTGTCCTTTAAAAAACAAACAGGGAATCTGTAGTTTTGCAGCTGCTTTATTGCATTTACATTTTGAAATGTCATTTAATTGCAGCCAAGATAGGGCAGGATGCAACTGTGTCAATATGGGGTACAGTACATGGGGAATTCAAAGTGTTCACCATTTGGGTCTGCACCTGGCTTGGTGGAACCAACTGATCAATCTAGTTTCTGACCTTCCTGGATACCGGTACTTCAGAAAAAATCTACAGATGTTCCTGCACCTCCTTTTACAAGTGAGATAGTCATCTGAGAATAGGGAAGTCCATACTAACCAAGAACGCCTCCAGTTGCCGAAAGGACATGTGTGTTGCTTCCTGGGTCCAGATGAGTCATTTGTTTTAAGATACATGGGGTTAAAGCTCATGTGACTTTACCCCTGTGTTGCTATAAGGACCTTACTCACAGGATGAGAGATGACTCGAGGACTGTTACGTAAGACTGACCTTGACACAAGCCAACGACAGACACGCCTCAAGCATATTAGGGTTGGTTGTTATGAAATTGTTAACGGTGCTTAAGTGAAATCTATGGCTAAGTTGTCGTTTAAAAAAAAATAAAGCTGTGACTAGTTTAATGTCCTCAGTCAATTCATTATCTACTGGAGCGTAAAGTCTTGCAGGCAACAACAACAAAAAAGGGGCTAGGGTAGTGCGAAATGTAAGAAAGGAAAACAAAAGGGAGAGAAGTCCAGAGCATTTGCCTACTCCAGGTTGTCTCACAACCTGATTCTAACCTGAGTGAAAAATGGCATTTCTTCAGCCAGTCTGTTTTAGAGTGTATGCTTTTCTGAGCAGGAGCTGAGGCATGCTCATTTTGGATGCTACCATAATATAAACAGAGTCACGTTACATACCTAAAGTGTTTGCTCCCAACCTGCAAGGCTTATTCCCTCTTTCTGGATGTCATCTGAAGGATGTTTGGAAAGCATCTTTGGCAGACTTGTGCCAAAAGTATTACAAACCAGCACACGCACTGTATTTTACAGCCTGTGAGAGACACGCTCACAGGCTCTGTGGCTTTTAAATTCTGCAAGAAAAATGCGATTAGTGGATTAGGGCTCCCCTTTGAGATGAGGATTGTGCGTACCTGTTTATTTCCTCTCTGTGTTTTCTTTGATCTTTGGCAGCGGTATCTCTGTTTTTCAGAATGGGAGCTGTAGTTGGATGGTAATCATTACAAGATATTTCTGATAAGCCACTTACTGTGTTTCTATGCTCATTGCATCATATGTTACTCACGTGCCATCTGGTTAATGTAGATCTTTGTGTAAGAACAGGGGTAAAGAGTATTAATACTTGGTGCTAGTCTAAACTCGCCTTGCTGCCCCCTCAGTCCCCCAATAGGTTTTCAATATCAATGATTTCTGAAAATGAAAACATTCATCTTTGAAAATAATCCCACTATGACAAATTGACCAATCAAAACTAGCATTACAAAAACTGAAAATGGACACTGAAAATCAATGAACCTTGTCAGTGAACAATTAACTGGCTAAATTTTTCATCAAAAGTAGTGGCTCAAGAATTTCAAAAAACAAAACTTTTTTGGGGGAGGAAAAACATAATAGTTTTAGGAATGCTTTAACTTTTGAAATAATGGCCTTGCTAAACAGGCCTTCTTTCATTTGAAAAATGTTAATCTGCTCTACTAATAAATTGTTGTCCCTAAAGGAAGTAGCTATGAATAAGTACACATGTGGAGCAGAATGGCTGAGTTATATTTAAAATTTTTTTTTTTTTTTTGCAAAACTACTTTTCTATTCATCACATTTTTCAGTTAGATTGGACTTTTGCTTGGCCACACTGACAGCCTAACTTTAAAAAGGCACAATTATTTGGATATAGGAATTTAGGAAGTGCCCAGTTACTTGGGCTGTGTACTCTTAAAGAGTGGCAAGTAGTGAGCCTGCATGTAGTGAGATGTATCCCACCATCACACCTGCTAATTGATCCTATTTTTCAATGTAAAAAAAACTGGGACGCTGTGATACGGGGGTGTCAAAGAAAAAGAAGGAGCTGTGAGATTTTGCGGCAGATGGGATCTGCTGCCCGAAATACCCTTTCTCGCGACATTTCTCGGCGGAGACTAGGATGGGGTGAGAATTCCACAGTCGGGTAATTCAAATGTGGCCCACTGGTGGAATTGAGTTTGACACCCCTAATGAAAATTCCCTGGGTGCACACCCTAATGAAAAGTGCTGCGCACGTCTATGGTTTGTGTGCTACTCAGGATCTGCTGCTGCATATCTACATGTCAGACTGTTACGTTTTGTTCCGACTGTTGCTCACTTGCCCGATCCATGATTATTATTACATGCTTTCATTGACAACTTACCTGCGTGTCTTGCTGCTGCTTTTTTGGCATTTTGGGATTGCTGTTCTGGGGTGCACCTGAGTGTAACATTACGGTAACAAGCGCTCCTATTCTGCAACCCATGCTGCCGGCACATCATTTCTGCTACTGACCGATGATACTTCACTTGAAGATTGGAGGCAGAGAGATTGATACTGGGAAAGAACAGTAAAGTGCTAATGGTGGGATATATGTGCTGATCATGCAACTCTGATGCTGATCGGTCACTCTTGCTGCAGAACTGCTTAGGCCAGTATCTGATCTGATGACACTGATATTTATGACAGACTTCCAGAGCCCAAGTCCTCCCTTGGCGTGGCTGTGCAGTACCTCAGTGAGCATTTTGGCACTGGAGTTTCTGGTCTGTTAAAGAGGAAGACATTTTCTGAAGCAGCAGCCCAATGAAACCATACATGAGTTTGCCTGACGTTTGCAGTGGTAGGCCCAGGACTGTGAATTTGGGGATCTCAGGATAGTCCTATTTAGGGATATTTTTGTGACTGGTGTAGCCAACAACCATCTGGGTGAATGGTTACTGGTGGAAGATGCTGACTCTTGATGCTGTAGTTGCTAAGACTGAGGCATTTGAGAGGATTCAGGCTGAAAGGGGTCCTATGTCTCAGGCTGCTACTACCTTTGTGTCTGCTCTTAAAACCTCAGCTGCTCTTTCTACTTCAGTTGCCTAGTGTCATATGATGCTACCTTAACCGGCTCCACGGCCTCATCAGCAAAAGGTGCCAGCTCCTTGCCATGGCAGTATGGTCACAAAGCCTGTTTCCCTGCATGCTGAACTAGAACTTCTAAGTACCAGGCTTGTGGGAAGGAAGGATGTGTTAAGTTAGTGTGCCGCGGTTCACAGGTTCACAACAAGGGAAGGCCTGAAGTGCCTACTGTGAATATGAAGCTTCACAAGGCCATCTTTACCAGGGACCCTGATGTTACCTTTAATATGATCTTCTCACGTGACAAAGTGCTGGAGCTGGTATCCCATATTGTAGAAATGAATGGTACACTGATGAAGTGAGCGGTGGATACAGGGAATGAAGTTTAACGTACTCCCTTCTAGGTTAGTTCATAATCTGGACATTTACCTGACTACAGTGCATACAAGTTTGGAATTGCTCTGCTTTGCAGACAGTGGGTGAAGCTGTACGCTCTGTGCTCTACAATGCATAGCGTTGACTTCAAAGTTGTGCCTGGTTAAAGATGCTGCTGTGCACACAGTTCCATTATTGTTCTACGATCTGTACTTACAGCTTGGCATTATGCATGAATTTTCATAGGACACGTCAGATGCGGTTAGGTTGGCTAGATTAGAAGGGGAAACCCAGCATATTGTTCAGAGACACCATTATTTATTTAACAGCCCTTTGCCTGCATGTCATGTACCTCCTGTGCTTGTGGACAAGATCCAAGCAGAACTGCAGTGCATGAAAGGTAATGGTATCATTTAAGATGTGGAGGAGCTCACCCCCAGTGATTGTATATAAGACGAATGGTAACATTTGACTTTGCTCAGATTTTAGGGTCCTTAATAAATATGTGGAACATGAGCAGTTTTAATTGCCAGTCTTTGAAGGGGTGACATGCCAAGTAAGTGGATCTCGGATTTCTCTGTTTTGGATTACTGATTGGTTATTGGCAAATACCTGAGGCTGAAAGTTTGCAGCTGTTATTGACATGTGGGAGGTACTGTTATCGATGTCTGTCTTTTGGTTTTAGTCTTTGTCCCTGAGATGTTTCAGAGAGTGGTCTCTTGGCTCCTTGATAATACTAGGATGGCATATTGCTATTTGGATGACATTTTCATCTTTGATCAGACCCTTCCTGAGCACAATGCTAGTCTGGACCCAACTCCAACAAGATGGCATAAAATTGAAGGCAGCCAAGTTCAATTTTGCAAAAGATTCTGTAGACTTTCTAGGTCATTCTCTGTCAGCCGAAAGTGTGAAACTGACACCTGAATGGGTACAAGCTGTTGCTTTACTAGTGTTAGCCACAGATCGTATGGGTTTACATTTGTTTCTTGGCCTAGCTTAATACATAGATGGCTGTGTTCTGCCCCATTTTAGTATCATTGCTGAGCTGCTGTGAGATTTAACTTAGGACCAGGGCCAGTTGGTTTGGACTAAAGAGGCAAAGCAGGCTTTATGAAATCCTGCGTCAAGTCCTCTGTCGGATCCAATACTATGCTTTTTGATCCAAAGAAGCCTGTAGCAGTTCAAATTGATGCCTTCAATTGGGGTCTGGGTGCAGTTCTGCTCCAGGAGGAACATCTGGTTATATTTGTATCCTGTACACTCACCCCGATGATGGAGATGGTTTTTGCTATTGTACACTTCAGTCTATTTAGTGGGAAGACATTTTACCTTTAGAAACTGATGATTTGCCAGTTTGGGGTCTCTATCGTAAGGCCATTGACCTGCTGAATGTGAGGCTGTAACAGTGGATTGTTCAAATACAGGTCTTGACTCAAGTTAACTAACATGAGGAAGAAGGTCTATGTGACTTAGATGCCTAAGTGTCGAAGTCACTTTTGGAAATGGATCTTTGGCTCTCAAGTTACTTAGAGGCTTTTGAAAATTTTACCTTCAGTCAAAGTCCTAGAAAAGATTTTTCTGAAACTGATTTCAGCCACTTGAGCACAAATGGCCCCTGTTAGCAATTCAGAAACCTTTTCATTGACAGTTACTTAAATCTCTTATCTTTCACTCAGAGGCTCCGAGTGTTCTACATCTGTGTAAATTCTCAAAATTAAAAAAAATAATAATAATAAAAGAAGAAGAAGAGAAGTCATAGGAAGACCTGTCACAACACAGTAATCACTATTGTTAATTGTTTGTTCAGTTATTCCCTTGGTTTTTGGTTCAGCATTTGATGCTCCTGCTTTAATTTGCTTGTGTAACTAAGATGTTTCCTCTCTTCCTGTTTATACTTGGATATGATTTCTAAACAGCCTTAACATTCTTTTCTATAGCATTATTAATTTATTTCTTTGGTTTTAGCTACTTTCATCTTTTTTAGTTTTGGTTTGAAACTGTTGGGGGCCAGACTCTGTATATATATTTTTTTGTTTACAGTTTTTATTTTCAAAATAAAACAAATATTACATATTAAACACAGGGGGGAAAAAGTACTAGCTATAGCGTTCCCTGAAGAATATACTTCCTTAAATTCCTGCTGCTGCTCATTTAAACAAAATACTATACTCTCTAAACTCTCCAGTTTACTGAAAGACTCTTTGATGTCCACTATTTTTGAGGGATTGGTTTTTTATAGTTAATTAGCTGCGCCCTAGTAAAGTTATTGTGGCTTTCTTCTGTCCACTAAGTTGCTTTGATTTTTCCCCTGACACAAATATTGGAATATTGTTCTCCAAAATCATACTGACTCTGAAATTGATATTATCTGAACTGGTGGCCTGAAATCTGGAAAGAGATTCTCTCTTTGGGAGAGAAATCCCTGCTGCACTATGTCTCCCTTAACATACCATGGCCAAGGACTTAATGTTGCACTACTTCTCCCCACCAAAAGTGGACACCAAGTTGGCTTATGGGAGATATAGTTCAGCTGGGGATCCCAGCCCATAGAGAAGAATGGGGACATGAGGAACAAATTAAACTCCCATGAGACACTACTACTCCCATTTTTGGCCAAAAATTCAATCTGAAAACTCTACATTTCTGATGGAAAAATGTAGATTAAAAAAAAAAAATGCTTCATTTTCATCAAATTTCTACAGGGAAATTTTTTTAAGACTAGCTCTACCCATTTCTTAAATCAAAATTTAATCTCAAACTGTTATACTGCAGATCCTGAAAAAAGTCTTGATGAAGTTACCTCAGGTCCAGATCATTGTTTTACTTCGCAGCTAGTACAATTGCATCATATACCACACCATTATGTTTGAAGAACATAACTCTTGTAAACTTAGGCAATTCAGAACAATTTTGACAACTATTTTCCCCTTTCACTGAGATTTATGCTGTAAAAGTGTGGCTTGGATCTTAACTAAACATATCTTTTTTCTTTGTTTCAGTTTCCCCCCTGGGTTTTGGAATCCTACATGGCTGCTGATGGCAATGCTCTTGTAAGTATATTGCAAATTTTGGCTAGAGCCATTAGTCGCAGGATGGGTTGAGAAAAGTGCCCCACTTCTGTATGTACTTCTGCTCTCCAAAAGGCTGAGGTCACTGTCAGTCTTTGAATAAATTCTTGCTTATTGATTGAGGCAGCCAATGAGATTGTCACAACTTAGTCCAGTCCTGCTTTCTGGAGAAGCATCAGTCTGTTGTGATTGGATCCAATAATCCCATGTGCTTCTAAGCCCTCTGGGTCTGGGCAGTGACTCTGGTCACCGTTCCTAGTTCTGGGTCTCTTGACACTCTCTCAGATTCAGACCCAATGTCTGACACTCTCTTTGGGCAGTGGTACCCCACCATCTAGTAGCAGAGACTCTGAAACCAGTGCCTCAGTGCTCCCAAACCCCCAGTTGCTTACACACATTCTCCCAGAGATCACCTGCTGTGGGAACCCTGGTTTTCTACTTACATCCTTCAGGGATAACATGGCAGTAAAGCAAGGAACACAGGCTTAACAAAGGAATGTGTTACATATTCACTCTCATACTTTCACACATTGCTTTAGGTGGAATTGGGAAGGAATTTTCCCCCAATCAGATTGGGCAGTGACCTTGGGGATTTTTCACCTTCCTCTGCAGCATCTGGGTGTGGGTCACTTGCCCAGGATTATCTGGGTATATCTCACTTGATTCTTTCCCCACCATTGTGGGGCCCTCAGACACTAATGCATCTCAGTCCCTCCAGCACAAAATAGTCTAGTCTCCTGTGAGTTGTAATACTTTGGTCTCATTTTGGTTGTTGAATTAGTGTACCGGTATTGGATGGTGTTGGTGGCCTGTGCTATACAGGAGGTCAGACTATGATCTGGTGGTCCTTTCTGTCCTTATATCTCTTACAATCTACTCTTAAAACACAAGATATTTACAGGATGCCTTAGGCCTGGTCTACATTTGGAATTTAGGCTAGTGCTCAGTGGTGTGAAAAGTCCACACCCGTCGGTGCTGTAGCTATGCCAAGAGACCCTCCAGTGTAGATAAATATATGTTGATGGAAGAGTGTTTCTGTTGAGGTAGATAACATTGTTCAGGGAGGTGTAGTATTCCTAGAGCAACAGAAAAATCCCTTCCATTGGTGAAGGCTGAGTCTATGCTATGGAGTTATGCTGGCATAAACTCCATAGGGCAGGCATACTCAAAATCTGTCCACCAGATGTCAAGTTCCTGGTATCAAATGAATGCTCAAAGCCACACCAAAGGCTACATTCTAGACACAGATTGAAAATACAACATGATGTTCACAAAACCAAAATGGAATCCATCAGTTGACACAGACATATCCTCCGAACCGTCACATCTCTATAAGTTCCTGCCTATTGACTGGGTTGGCCAGCGAGATACGTGAATGTGAGCTAGTTTGAGCATTACCTTTTCATCAAGCTACATCGTGTGCATGTGTGTATTTGCATTCTGCAGAGCTCTGGATAGTAAAGCCATCAATTTGCAGTCTACTTTTAGGTGCAGAGGTTCTAGTAGGCCACAGTTCCACCATTGCCCACCATATTCTTCATGTGTAAACTACAGTGGAAAAAGATTCCAGCATTGTCAACTGCAAGCAAAACTCAGGAGTCAGGTTGCACAAAATCACGAGTGGCTTAAAAATAATAAGATTTTAAAAAATAATAAATTTTGGATTTGGTTTATCCATCATCCCACTTTGGGCCCATTAAGGGATTCTTTTTTTAGCTTTCCTCCTTGAAGGATAATGAAAACTAAGATTCTCACATAAATTGATTCCAGGAGCTTGGGGCTTTAAGAAACATATCAAATATCATGTGACTCATAATGAAATCATGACAGTTGGCACACTATAGTCTTGCACTGCGTCAGTGAGTGCACCGTATGTAATCCATATTGTCTCTTCTGACATGGCTACTATACCACTGATTTGGACCATCAGTTTTATTGGTTATGATTGGGTGTGTTTTTATAGAGTTTTTCAGTGGTTTGTCATTGTCCTGAAAAACTCCTCCTTGTTAAAAGTATTTGTCTCTCGGTCTGAAATTAAACTTGCAAACTTGAAAATCACAAGTGGCTCTTTACTGATGATTCCTTGTGCTACCCAGTGAGTATCCTGAATTGAAAGATTCCCTACACACAGTGGCATGGATATTTTTCAGAAAGGAAACTTCAATCTGATTTTTGGAGAACTATTTACTAGTACTACCCAGTGTCCTGTGTGCTTTGTAACAAGCTGAACCTAAATTCTGCAAGTCTCTGGATTCTTTCTCATTCTAGGAAGGCAGACTGAAAGTTCAGTGGTAGATTAATTTAAATTAAGAAATGGGAGTTTCAATAATATTAAAATGAGTTCAGTGAGGATAGCTCTTTTTTTCCATGTTAAATTTATTAGCTTTGTGACAATGAAGGGGTATCAACTTTTCAATTTTTTTAAAAAACGGAGCTGAAATTCTGGAGCACGGAGAGGGGAGATTGCATGACAAATTCCACTGCTACAGAGTCCTAGAATACAGGGACCCTTGACCATGCCCGTGACCTGTTAGGAATAAATGGAATATTTCTTAAAGGAAAAGATAATGCTCCTGTTCTGATTTTTATATGATTTTTTTAACACGTAACCAAGGCTGTTGGGTTTGTGAAAACAGAGCACACTAATCACAGGTTTCATGTTTTTCATTTAACAGGAACGTTCATGGCTTTTTGCTATAGCCTACTAGAACCATAGAAATCGGTACCAGATATGTATGTTAATTCATGACGACTGTAATCCATGCCCAGATCCCAATGTGGGATTGTTGCCTCCATTGTATTGACCAGTGATTTGTCCACTTCAATTAAAAATGATTCATGCAATGGGGATTCTATTTCTTCCCTCAGGCCAGTCCATGGTCTAAGCTATTTTGGACTAGCTCAGCTGGAGAGCTGCTTCTACATCAGATAGTTAGAGAGAGCCACATACTGTCACAGTGTTGCAATCTTATCATCACAACATCTCATTCATTTGGATATAGATGAAGCATCATCTTTACAGCATTACGGCAATATCCCAACATCATTCTCACTGCCTGGCTTCTGCGTAAGAGGTGCTATTTCATCTTCCTCTTTCTTCATCCCATCCTGGTTGTGAGGTAGGAGGCATTCGGTCCAAGGGAGTAGTCCTTGCAGTTCTTACTATCTCCCTATGGAGATACAACTTCCTTTGGAGAGAAGTCTTCAGGGTCAGCCTATTTGGGAATGGAAGAACATCAGTGGCTCCCACATAACTGGTCTATTTGTTCATTGTTTACCCTATTGCCATGGAGAATTGTCCTGAGAGAAACACCCAATGGACCACAGTATAAATAAAAAATATGGAACACATGATGATTAACATGAGTCTGGGATTATTCACTCTTGGCAAAGCCATCCACAAGTGAGTTAGGTAGGTCATCCCAAATAAGCACCAGTAAAATCTTTATGATGTATGATGTATGTGCTATCAATGTTACAGAGAAAAATATTTAGAAAATTTCTGAAGTTTTTAAAAACGTGATTTTGAGATACATTTTGTGTCCTTGCGCCTATAAAGCGGTCTCTTAGTTGCCATGAGTTCAACTGTACATGGAACCATGAAAACCTTCCAAAATGGCATAAAATACAGTTTCTCTCCCTAGAGCTAATATACTGTAACTTAAAAGGCCGATATTTTGCCAAGTTAGGTGGTTAAAGATACGTTACAGTCCTTTGTCACATAGTTCTGCAATTCAGCAGATGAATATCATTTCTTCATAGCTGGGTTGTGTGTGTGAACAAATATCAAAATACTTAGCTTGTATACATTTTTCACTGAGAAAGCTGAATGTTTTAACAAGGATAAGTATCATTGTCCCCATTTTATAGCTGGGGAAACTGAGGCAAAGAGCTGCCAGTTGCATTGCCTGCGGTAACACAGGAGGTCAGGGTAGAGCTAAGAATAGAACCCAGGACTTCTGATTCCTAATTCTCTATTCTCTGGACCCCACTTCTTGTATGTTAGGTTATGTCTACACTGCACAAAATGGTGAGTTCTTAACGAGGGTTAATTCACTCAGGTTAAAATAGCAGTGAAAACACAGCAATTCTGTTTTTAATTTGAATTGGCAGCTCAGATTCAATCTCAGGCTCCTTTATGGGCTTTAACTCAAGCTGATAACCCTTAGTTTCATTTCCATTATTTTTCAATAAGGAAAATGCATTTTCCATATAATATTGTTGGATAAAATATATTATATGGATATGTAAAATATGCAAATGAATGCATATAATTAAATACATAAAATATTTATGGGCTGACATAATAAACTAAGCATATTTCTACATGATGGTTAGGAAAATCAGCCAAATGTGGACAATATTTTTTTTTTAGTATTGAGACACTATCCTCCTATCTGTAACGTAGTCTGTCAACATCTTACTCACAAAGGGGGGAGATACATGTGCTACAAAGAAAAGGGAGGGAAAATGCAGTGATATTTTTGTTTTTATTATTTGTTTACAGTAGTGCCCAGAAAGTGCTAAGGGCTCAATTATAACAAAATACCTGACATGTATTTTTCACCCCAGCATGTTAGTAATTACCCCTAATAGAAGCAGTGAGACTTATCATGTTGCAGTCTTTTAACTATTTTACCCCAGAGAACATTATGCAATTCACACTGACGTGCAGTCAGAGAGAGGCTGCCTGTGGGTGTGAAACAGGAAGCACTAGTGGATAGATTTATATATATAATAGTGCTACATTGGTTCTTGTTCAACTGCACAAACATCAGTTTTAATTAACATATTTTATGCTTCAGCTACTAGCTTCCCTTTAGCTGCAAGTGGATTTTTAGATTCCATCCTCCATATAAACACTATCTCTTCCAGTCCCCCCCAGCCTTTCTTTACAAATGTTGTAACACAATCTGAAATTTCCTTGCTTTCCTTCCTGCATTTCTTGTAGGTTCCCTTGCGTCAGAAGACAAAACAGAAAAGTCAAGGTAACAGATCTTTTCCCTCCTCTTTTATTCCTCTTTTAAAAGTGTGTCTTGTTTGTGGGAGGTCGAGGTTTTTGTATCACCGTTTAGCTGGTGAAGGACTGTCTTTTAAACTCTGCTTATTTTTGCATTGATTCTGAAAAAAATGACGGCATGCTGTTCATTTGGACTAAACCCTTGTGGTATGTCAATAGACACAGAGCTGGAGATTCTAGAGTGAGACAAGGAGAGAGAGAGAGAGAGAGACATGCAGCTTTTCATTTAGTTGGAAGCTAGTCCTCTCTAGCTGTGACTTAAATAGATCTATCATTTTTTAATGCACTTGTAAGAAGGATGAGACACATTTTTATCTAGTATGTTTTATTTTAAAATATTTCATGTCTTCTTTGTGTTATCTTAAGAGTAATCAGTAATTATTTTCTGAGAATATCTTCTCATTTTATTTCTGTACATTAGAATGCCTTTTAAATGAATGTGTAACTACTTTAGCAGACATCATAAAACTAAATGACTATTTGACTTCTGTGTGAGTTTTAAGAGACAGTTGAATGATTGTTAATATAGCAAATGTAGATTGACTGACATATTTAATTTATTTAGTACTGTACTTTTAAACAAGCAGAACCATTTATTTTAAATGGCACAGGGATTGTTATAATGAGTCGACGGAGGATATCGTGTAAGGACCTAGGACTAGTTGATTACCAGGGATGGCTCTACAAGAAAAAGGAAAAAGGACCTTTCATTGGCAACAAATGGAAAAAGTTCTGGTTTGTGCTGAAGGGATCATCATTATATTGGTACAGCAGCCAATTGGTGAGTACAATAACCTCTTAACTGTGTGTGAGTGACTGAGCAGGGACAGCTGGCACTGTGAAGGGAAAGGTTGGGGCAGATCTGAAGTATAATTTGGAGATGTATAAATAATCAGGCTTACTTATTTTTTGTTCAGCCTCAAGATTTCTTGTAAAATGAACAAACGCTAGAACCTTGCTGCAATATTTTCTTGTTCTGAAGCACTTGTGAAACATGGACTTGTACAATTTATTTCTTTTAAGGGGTGTTCTTCACTGGTTCCCTTGTCATTTAAATTCTGGAACGAACTAGCCAATTTGAGAAAGTTACAGGCACTTGCTATTAAGGAAAGGGCAGCACTCTCCTTGTGTTCTCAACTGAACTAATTGCTTAATTTTAATCAGGGGACTTTCTTTTTTCCCCCACCTCCATCTTGAACCTTGCTTGACCTGTCTTTTACTCTTCTTTTGATATTGTTGTCTGATAGGAAAGCAGATGTCAGAATTACAGTTTGGCCAGTTCATTATGGTATTATCTCTTGTCTTTCTTTTGTCACATCCAGTGCTCTGTAATTAAACTGTTGTGTGTCCTGCTAATTTCTAACTTGCTGCTCTGGTGTGTCAATGATAAAGGGCCAGATCTGGAGTGTTTAAAGGCAGGAGTACACTGCTCTTCAACTCAAGAGGCAGCTTTCAGTTCAGATGATGAACTTTCCCTAAAAAAGCTGGTACATCTTTTCTGTTTATGACAAATCCTCTGCTTTCCCCAGACATTCCCTCTTCCATTACAAAGTGAATGGGAAGCAGCCTACGATGGAGATAATGATCCTGGATTTTTGTGATCAACTGAAATAAGAAATAATTTGAAATAAAAAATGTGTCACGGAAGCAGAGTTAAATACTGCATAATTGCCTCTCTATTGACACGATCAGGTGATCTCTACTGTAACCAGTCACCCAGAACTGGTGCTGTTGAGCTAAGATGCTTTATCTGGATTTTTGATGAAAGATTATGTCTTGTGTGCAAAGACACTGCATGTACTGGAGAGTGAATGCATCTATTTTAGACCATTTTGTTGTGACCTTACTTGATTAGGCAGGGCTAGCATCTCGCAGTTGCTGACCAGGAGGACACAAGTTGGAGCATTTCCCCCTCCCGTTTACTCCTGCTGCGTTCATGTGTCCCATGGATCTGGCACAAAAGCTCCTACTGTATTTTGTTGTGGACACCTGACCTGAGGAAGCCCAGAATTTGGAGGAGTAAGGGAATTAGGCGACTATGACAGCGTTATGGACTGGAAACATGAAGTTGAGTTGCTGAATAGCGAGTGCTTAGGTTGTCTAAATGCAAATAGCTGTTCTGCTGAAAAAGGGATGTCTTGGGCCAAACAAGGTATAAGATGTTTCTGAAACCCTTGTTTACAATTACAACATTCAACAGTTAAGTGTCGTCTAGGATTTCATGTCAAAGTAATCACTGAAACCACTCGTTTAAAAAAATATTTTAAACCTTTTATCAAAGAAAGCAGCTACAATATTTTTAAAAAGTAAAGTATTAAGTAAGGTTTTCATTTCAGCATCCCTTTAGCTGTAGAGAGTTCTTTTATAGAGACAAACCCTTACTGAGGGTCTCATTATATACTATTAACTGTTCTTTTAGAGGAAAAGAGATGACAATTGAGGTGGTTTGGAGAAGTTATTGTTGAAGTCCAACTCCTCTTTCTTTAAGACAAAAAGATGACAAGCACACACACATGAGGAGAGAAGAATAACAAAGATAGAAGATGCAGCTTCTGCCTCTGCTGCTGAATCTTAGGGCTTGTCTACACTTACCTCAGAGATTCAGCAGCAGCAGTCTACCAGAGTTATGCAAACTACAACAAAAACTTCCGTAACTCCCGTCGACTTCTATGCTTCTGTTCTTTGCTCCGTCTTCAATGCACTGGGCTGACAGGAACCGTGTTCCCGTTGACACAGCGCTACACCTCTTGAATAGGTGGTCTTAATACGTCAGTTTCTGGATCAACTGAGCGGGTCTTCACTGACCGCTCAGTTGATCCAGATAAGTCGATCTGACGGTGGCGAATTTGCCGCCTTCAGTGTAGACATAACCTTACTTTCAGCCTTGATGCTGGAGAAACGTGGGCATATCACATAGTTTTATCAGCCACTCTGAGACATGTCAAACTTGTACCAGTGTTGGGCAGTTTAAGGCACTGCTTTTAGCTGCTTCTCTGGGCACCACCTCATAGCAGTATTGCAAAAGTTGTCTTGCCTCCTAAACAGAATCTTTTTAGACAGAAAGTAAAAGGAAAGAGAGAGATAGGAAAGAGGAAAAATAAGGCTGGGAAGGAAATGAACACATGAGGTAGGGGAACGCAAATCTCATCTATCTGGTGGAGGTGGTGATATCATCAGTTCCCTCCTCCTGGCTTGCTCTGTTCAGGTCTCTCTCATAGGATCAGGATGACGAAGGCCCAGCAGTGTCATGGTGGATCTTGGGATCTGAGGAGATGGTGGAGGCAGCAGCCCTGGTCTCCTTCCAGTCCATGTCCCACATCCTTGGTTGTCATTGGCAGTGTCTTGGGCCAAATAAGAGATAAGATGTTATAATGTCCACAGAGGGGTGGCTACCTTATTTAGTTAATCAATCAAAACACAGTTAAGTGATTTAGACTTTCCTCCCATTTCGAGACTCTTTCAGCTCATTGTCATATCGTAGAATCAAAGAAGATTAGGGTTGGAAGGGACCTCAGGAGGTCATCTAGTCTAACCCCCTGCTCAAAGCAGGACCAACCCCAACTAAATCATCCCAGCCAGGGATTTGCCAACCTGGGCCTTAAAGACCTCTAAGGATGGAGATTCCACCACCTCCCTAGGTAACCCATTCCACTGCTTCACCACCCTCCTAGTGAAAAAGTTTTTCCTAATATCCAACATAGACCTGACCTACTATCAATCTGCAACTTTATGGCAGGAGCCTTGAAGACCCCTTATCACGGTTCTTTTAATTTAAGCAATCCAGTTTATACTGGTCTGTTTATAAAAATCAACAAATGTTGGGGACAAACAATTTTATGTAACAGGCTGAGTTGGACTGTTGTTACCTTGGACAACTTAAAGTACAGGCCTCTGTCCAACATAGCTTTAGACAGTGGTCAGCAAAATCACATCAACTAAAGGATGTCAAAGGAAGTTTCTTGCTGGGGCTAGTCACTTACATTTATTAGGTCAAAGTCATTCCAGATACAGTTTGATTAATTTTAATGGAGTTAATGTAGGGATATATTTGGCCCATCATATTTTATAACTTAGTGAATATTTCCACCTCTCCATTTATTTTTAGAAATGCTTGTTAATGTCTTGGTCACTTAATCACTCTTGCTCCTAAATGCAAATACATGAAGCAAAATAAAGGTGAAGTGTTGTGGACCAGCATATAATAGATTCTGCTGGTTTCTTACTGACTTGTTGAAAGATATTATGGACCCAATTCTCCTGTGTGCTAGCAGTTTTTATATTGGTGCAATTGTATTACCTTCAGTGGAGTTAATCCTGACTTAACACCAGTGCAACTGACATAAGAATCAGGCTCTATATGTTTTAAAGAAGAGAAAATCATATTTCTACCACTTTCAGCAATTAGAATATTCTGTAGTTTCAACACTGTGGAGATTAGCTGCTATATGTCAGACAGTAGGGATGCAACAGAGTCACTTTCCACGTCAGCAATCTAAACACTCAACTCAGATTATTATATAAAAGGGCCTTTAAACATAGGCCTTTTTTTTAGACATTCACAACCTAATGAAGAGGGTTGAGGGCAGAATCAAGCTGTGGTCAAATGAATGAAATCCAATTAGCTTTGCTATCTGTGGTTCTGTATGACCAGTTTGTTTATTTTAAGAAGCAAGAGGTTTTTTAGTTTTCTGTAGAAGCTATAGTCAACCAGACACTGACAACAGTAGCATAGCAACCACAGTGTGTTGGGAATGGCCTTTTTCTAGTATGACTAGAGAAAAATAAGAATTGGGTGGAATCTGTAACTGAATCTATGTTTATATTTTCTCAAGTTAGAGTGGGTATTCTCCCCAATCCCATAGTGGATCCCGTGCTCCTGATTAAATCTATCCTGTGGCTTCATAAACTCTGGAACTCTCTGTTGGTCTGGCTATTGTGCTCAAATATTGCAAGTTCTGGGTCTTCCATAGAAAAAGGAATGGGGAACGAATGCATTCTGGTACACTGCTGGTGAGATTTGAAGACAGCAGCTGGGCAATCTCAACAGAAACAATGTCAGATCTGTGACTTCAATTAAAAGGTTGAGGAGAGGCAGGTAAGGTAGTCAGAGGTCATCTCGGGAGTTAGATTGGGTAAAGGAAACTGAGAAGGATCTGATTGTGTTGAAAGTTGAGAATGAGAACTGGTTTGGGAGTAAGTGGAGCAATCTTAATATAAATTAGTCTGATAAGCATTGGAACTTATCCGGATTGAACTTCAGACATCTTTGAGAATCTCTCATTGCTAGTCTCTAGTTCCCTCTTTTTGTTGCTGTTCTGTACAGATGGACGGTTCTAAACTGAACTTTTAAAAAGAACATCGTCTGGGTCTGCCTCTCCCTAGCAGTTTTAGTTCTAGTCTGGAGCATTCATACTGAAACTTTGTGAGTGGGGCATTACTTCTGCATGGGAAGAAAAACATCAATATAAATAATGCTGGTGCTAGGCTGCTGTTTCATCTCATGCCTTTCTCACACATGCACATGTGATTCACTGGAAAGTGGGAAACTAATCAACTGTTTGTTGTATATCTCTAGGACAACTTGTGTGACTTTCAGTGGTTGGACAAAACTTCCAAGTTCCCTTCTGCAGCTGTGCACGTTGTGTTAGAGACCAGGACTTGGAATAATGTCATGAGGAATTAGTTTAGAAAAATCTTCTGGTGTATATAGTAAATGGGGTCCAGGTGCTGATGGACTCTCTGTTTATCCTTAAGTCTTGCTTTAATTAATTGTATTTAAATTGTGCTCATCAGACCATTGGTACTGACAAAACGTCATTGCCTTCTGCTGACTATTTGTTGGACTATGTAAAATGAACTGGAGATTTCAATCTGATGCCTAGCAAGCCTGGATAAACATTACAACAATTATCCACAACTGGCCATCTTTTTGGTGAACTTATCAGAGAAGCAGAACATTGAATAGACATTGAGGTTGAACTTCTCACTCACGCTTACAAATGGTCCCCACTCCAGCCATAACTGAAGCATACTGATGAAGCTCACAAAAAACAGTTTGTACAGTCAAGGCTCTGCTGTTCTGTGGATGAAATGATAGCACTGGAGTTTGAAGTTATCAATTTTGCACCTTTCCCCACATCTCTCATGTTCTCTCTCAAAGTGTCAAAACTAAATAACACTTAAAAAGTAAAGATAAGAATCCAAAACCTTAGAAGAAATGATACAACCTATTAAAGTAAATGGGAAATTGGCTTAGTCTCTTTCACTGGAATCCTGTGTTTTGCATCTATCACAAATAGAATTATTTTTTTTTTAATAAAGTTTTCCCAAAGAAGTTGCCATTAATGAGCCTGTTTTTCTGTTTTGCAACAAATCTGGTGGCATTTTTTAATCAAAATATTTTTTCAAGATTTTTATAGATATTTTTGTTTGCCAAAATCTCAGATGATTAATAATATTTTATAAATTTCTTTAAAAATTGCAAAACATTAAAACTAAAAACCAGATGGGTATATTTCAAACCCATTGAAATGAATAAAGCTTAAATTCCAATCTTTTTCACAAGCCACATTTTAATTTTTTTTACCAGCTGTAGTCACTCACTTTTCAGTACGATGGCTGCTTCCTATACTAGTCTCTAACATATCAGTGGTAATTTTTTTAAAAATGCACGTCCCAATTTATTCATGATGACACATTTTGATTTGTGAACTTTCAAATTATTGGGCAGCTTGCCCAATATGTAGGGCAACCCAGCTTAAAACCACAATCGAACAGTTTGTTCTTACTTTTGAACATCCTGCTGAAAAGGTAGATCAAGGTTATTTTAATCTGAGTCCTTCATGGCCATTCTCAGATATTACAACAGGATCATAGAGAAGCTTGACAGTATCCTTATGAAATTAATAATGGTTAATTTAAAATCATTTTAGAAAATAATTCTTGAGACAAATGATAATGGTTTATGACTTTCATACAATATTCGATTTTAAAATGCCATTCCACTCCAAAAAGTGACTACAAAAATGGCACCTTTACTTCACATATCTGCTCCCAGAGCTTATTCAGATTCCTATTTGCTAATTTCTCTGAGAACAATAAGATTTTTAACTGGTTTTTACTCGTGCTAATATTGTGGTGCCAATACAGCTATCACAACTCTGCTCTCAGTTATACCGGCTGCATGTTTTGGGATTGCAGTGAAGATACAGAAAACAGCTGGACTTCTAGATTCCAGGTCTAGTTTACAGAGCTCGCAGTTTAAAACAGAAATAGAAACAAAACAAACAACCTCCTCCCCTCCCCCCCTAAAAAAAACCCCACACACAACCAAAAACCAAGAAAAGCATGTCCAACTTGTAAATGAATCAAATAGGATGTGGAAATCATGAAGACACAATAAATATGGATCCCAAAAATGCCACGTACACAATCACTTTTCAAGATTTGATCCTACAAAGTGCTGAGCCTGGTTGTCCCACTCCAGCAAAAGCACTCATGCACCTTCTTAACTTAAAGAACGTGAATAGACATGTGACTTCACCTGGATAGACTCATATGCTTAGTTGAAGCACCTGTGAAGGCACTTCCTTGGAATCCTTCTTTCTCTTGCTGGCTTCCCTTTGTTTTTCCATTCTTTTATGCTGGCTGCTAGGTTGAAAGCATTAGTTCAGGGTGTTATTTATCCTATTTTACATATGATATGAACTTAGTAAAATTCTCTCCTGCTCATTATCTTTCTTTCTTTCTTTCTTTCTTTCTTTCTTTCTTTCTTTCTTTCTTTCTTTCTTTCTTTCTTTCTTTCAACTTCTGATATCCTGCTTGCTATTAATTTAACTGAATTACATTTCAATATGTGTGAAACATTAAAAGAACGCTTAATGCCATCTCTAGGCACCCTGGACAGATGATTAAAATTATAATTCAGGGAAGACAAAAAACAACAGTAGTAAACCAACGTTTCTCTGTATAGAGGAAGCCACTCATCAAAACTGCTGTTTCCTCACCTCCTATGATTAACCCTGTTGCTTCCTCTGCACTTAATTTCTCAATCAGTATCTTCAGTCACTCGAGTCTGAATCTTTGACGTATAAAAATGTGAGACTATTCTTGGCTAATATCCTCCCTTTTACAGGCACTTCATATTCACACACAAACAATGTAGCCTGAGAAGCTGTCAGTCTTCTGCATCTCTGCTCCATTTGAATTACCCCTTCTCTTTGAAAGATCTTTACATAGCTTAGCTGCCTTACACAGTGTACGTTTTCAGAATTATAATGTGGTTGGGTTGAGGGGGTGGGATATGAAATGAGTAGTTCGGGAATTCATGTTTCAGTGTTTTTTGAAAGTACAAATCCATATTTTCCCCACGCATATGGATGCAGGTTCTTATTTGTCTGCATCACTGCCGTTCATCGGAGGAGAAGGGTTCAGGTCTACAGAGATTGAGCAAGATGCACAGGTGAATGAAGACAGACATGGGGATAGATTTCAGCAGCAGGCTGCAACCTTATTATCTGGGAAAGAGTGCTATGTCTGTCCTTCCCCAGTACCCCTGGATCTCGCATACCAGGCATTTACCTGGGTCTAGGCTGAGCACTTCTGAAAATCCCACCCATAAAGGCTTAATTATCTAATTATACCTGCAAATCAGAGAGTTAAATGTCTAAGTTGCACTAGCAATGTTGTGGGTGAATAAAGGAAGGCCTGGAAAATCTGGCCCTTTATTGTAACAAGGTCTATTTAGCAAGGTTGTGTTGAACGTCAAACCAGCTCAAGTGCTTACCCCTCTGCAATTGTCTCTAATGGCCATGTCTGAAAAGGGGATATGGTCCTTACTCCTACTGACCTATATTGATGTTATCCTTCACCCCAAATAAGAAGAGGCTTCTGTTTTTGGAGCTGAAGGTTGAGTTCGGTTTCCTGTGCTGCATATATCAGGTTTTGTTGCACATGGGGGTGGGGGCAAATTCCGTACCTGCCCAAGGCTTGCAGTTTGGGGAATGGAGGGGGGCAATGCCCTCCTCCCTCAAACTAAGCATGTGGTTTGGCTGATGACTTTGTTCATGTACAGCAGTGTCTGCATGTGAGCACTGATCCTTACAAAGGGACCTGCGCTCCCCTAACCCCTCCTCTACTTTAGTGCTGTTCAGACCCAGGACTGACGTTCACTCTTGGAGCTTGTGTCTGTAGCTGACCCTGTGGACTAGTGTGTGACTGACTTTGTGACAAATCCTGATTGCAGGTTAATGCATAGCTGCTTCAGTGGGGGGAGTAATCTTCCCCACCCTATGCTAGGTACAGATTCCATCCCCTGCTGTGCTGCTTGATGCTTGGGCTTGTGGAGCAAAAACTATGCCCATACCCTGCCCACTTGCACAGGAGGCGGAATAGTGGTGTAGCTATTACAATGAGATAGGCAACCCCTGCAGGGTTTCTGATTCCGCTACCCAGTCACATAAAAGCAGACTCTAGTTGGCTCCTTGCAGTAAAAATGTGTTTGCATGCAATAAAAGGATGTCAGGAATTGATGTAAACTTGGTCAGCAGCATCCCCCCCGCTGGATCTCAGGCTAATGCTGGTGATGTATTTTATTGCAGGCAGAGAAAGCTGAAGGATTCATCAACCTGCCAAATTTCACTGTGGACCGAGCGACTGAATGCAAGAAAAAGCAGTAAGTTTGTCACTCGGCCCCGCGAGTGGATGAATAAGGATTTTACATGCCAAAAGCTACACTTTTGGTGGAGGCCGATGAGAAGGGATGGAGGTTAGGAATGCCAGGAACAGACTGTCTGAACAACATGAACTTCTGGATTTCTTACTTTCACCATGACTGGGCTTAACTTTTGTGCAAAGAACAGTTGGCTTTGTGTGTTAACATAGCTTGGAAAACTATTATTATGATTATTTATTTGCTTTATTATTATTATTATTATTATTTTTGCTGCTTTGCCTTTTGCTTTACTACGCCACCTGTGTATTGCTGCCCTATCTGGCAACAGGACAGAGGCGAATTGAGGTGGATTCTTGGTATACGAGAATCCAGAATCTGAAACTCATTTATTTAGCTTGCACATCTTCTTGTGATACTTTAGTGCCTATTCCCAAGCATGTACCATTGTTGGTTTCTCAGAGAGCAGCTAATATCATTATAACTTTTATTTTCACAAGTACTTCTTTTACTCCCTTCTCTTCACCATCACCTCCCAGATCAGGAGGCCACAAAATGATGTGAATGTGCTAGAAATATGTTTGCTGGTTGCTAAAACAACTGATTATAAAATTCCACTAAAATAGCACAGAATTTTGAGGAAAGAACTACATTTCTTGATGGATAACCTCATCTGGATTAATAGAATGTAGTGTACAAAAGTGTTATGCTTTGGATAATTTACTCACATCAATCCATTGGTTTTTCCTACCTAAATTAATTTTTCTCGTGTGTGTGTGTGTGTGTGTTGTTTTTTTTTTCTTGAAGTGCTATTAAGATCAGCCAACCACAGATCAAGACATTTTATTTTGCAGCAGAGAATGTGGAGGAAATGAATAGGTAAGTAACAGCAACTGAACATCTCTATCCTTGCCTACCATCTTAGAACCATTCCTGTCTTTTGTATGTTGGTTCTTTAGTTGTCAAATAGTAGCTGTGATTCAAAGTATTCCTACCTTGTTTTATTTTATATTTTTTTGATGATGCAGTGGTTATCTTCTAGGTAAATATAAGATAAAACATCCTGTTCCAGTGATGGCAGTTTAAAAACATGCCAATTTAACTAGGATATTCTGGACTGGCAATATTTGCTCTATAGTTAGGGTTACGTTAGGACCCCATTATAAGGCCAATTTTCAATAAGTCCAACAAAATTTCACAAAAATAAATCAATCTTCCTGAAACTTTGCATGTTAAATCTTATCCTTGGGTGGAGCTTTTCTGGGAAGATGGTTAAGTATCAGGCAAAGAGTTCTGAAGTTTTCTGATGTCCTTGCCTAATTGGGGAAAAGGGGGAAGAATTAGAATACTTTTTTGGCTCCTATCTCTAAAATGGCTTGGCCTAGGAACACTAACCTCATTTTGTTTGTTTTGAGGTGTCTTTCAGTATTTTGGGTTAATTAATGGGAAACATAAAAAAAGAATTATATTTTCAGTGTACGTGTATGTTTGCTTCAGTATGAAATGAATTTTGTTTTTTGATTAAATGAATCATGGTGGCAGGTCCATAATTTTCTTTCTATGAACGTTTGTTGGAATCAAATTTTAAGTGCTTGAATGTTCATGAAAAGCAAATAAATAAGGATATGAAGCAAAATTAATTTTAGAAGTCACCAAACAGTTTGAATATTTTTTACTCATTATTGACCCAACTTTACACTCTACATTGTCTGACTTACATACAGCTCATATTCTCTTTGTCTCTAGATTGTATGCTGTTGAGGGTATGGAATCTCCTTATATGTATCTATAAAGTACCTAGAGTATATAGGGCTCTGTAGAAATAATAAATAACAATAAGCAACTTGGTTGAGAGGCACAGTGATCTTGAGGCATAGATAGCAGCTAATGGTAGTCAGAGATCTAATCCTGGTTCTGACATTGATCTATTGTGTGACCTTTTGGCAAATAACCTAACCTCTCTTTACCTCCCATCAGGAAATTGGGGTGAGGATACATGCTGACCTCACTGAGGGAGGGGTAGTTTGTGAAAATTAGTTTGTGTACACTTTTCCAAGTGTAAATTGCTATAGATTATTAGGTACCCCTTGCAACCAGGAAGAGCAGGGAGCAGCACTGTATATGGAGAAATAAATCTCCCTTGCTGTAGCATAGATCTATTCTCTTCTACAGAGTGAACATTCTCAGGGTATGTAAATTGAGGACTAAAGGGAGAGAGTGAATGTTAGGCAGAAGGATCTCCTGTAGAGAAAGAAGTTGACTTTGAGAGGTAATCGAGAGGAAGGTACACAGGGCAGCAGTAGGGCTTTTAGAACTCAGCTGGAAGATCCAAATAATCAATTCTGAAATATTTAGTCTCCTTTGACCGATTCAGATCTGTGCAGGGGTGTCTCACTCCAGCCTCAAGAAAGATTTTCTGCAAACTGCACTTGTTAAGTACATTTTATTATGGCTTAAAAATCAAGGCCAATATTAAATCAGTATATGCCCTATTGTACCGTACCTTACTCTGTAAGGTTGTATAAGAAATTTCAGTTTGTATTATATAATATGCATTAAAATTTGTCAGCGAATTCATAATTCACAATACAGACATATTTTAAAGGGCTAAGTACAAGGGTCAGAGTTAATCTTTGTGAATTTGCTGACTTATGAGAATTTAATTTCTCAGTGTTGTATTAATACTGATGTTTTCCATGGAAATGTGTTATATATAAAAATCACACATGCATAAAACCAGAATGAGAGTTATCTGCCTTCTTGGCCCCAATCCGGAAACTGTTTACACTTGTGAGTAGTCCCATTGAACTCACTGGGACTATTCATGTGTGTAACGTTACCCATGTGCATAAATGTTTATTGGATCAGGACCTTTGTTTGTAACTTCTGTAGACATCCATCCATTAAACCACTAACGGGTTTATGCATGGAGTAGTTTGCTTTATTTATTTAGTACATGTGCTAGAAAATGAACTCTTTGGAGTAGTCATGCTAATATAAAAAGGAAATGTGTGCTGGATAGCAGATAGCTGCATGCATTTACCAAAGTGCACTTTACACTCCTACATGACAACCTTTTAAATCTGGATTTTTTTTTCTTCTACTTATTCCTTCTGTTTGAAATACTAAGATTTCTTTTTACATTCATTCTATTAATTTTGATTGAGTAAGATCCAGATCCTTAATAAAATGGAGCCAAAATTCCTTCTCCACTTTTATAGGAACAACACCCTGTAATCTTTAATTGTTATGCACATCTATACTTCATGCAGTGACCAGGAGGAGGTGGGACTAAGGACCCAATCTTACATCCACTGAAGTTATTAGCGAATTTCCCAGAGACCTTACTGGGAGCATGATCAGACGCTATGTCATCTAATTGTTACATAGCTAGTTTCCAGAGGCCCACCAACTTTAGGTCCTGAAGATTGGTCTGAAGAGAAGGTGAATGAATTTTTGAGCAGATAATATCCTACATACTATAGCACCTTAGAGCTCAAAGGATCCAAATGATTTGTAAACTGAAAAGATACATGACTATAACCAGGTGTCACTTCACGCATTAAGGAAAAATCCATCTAGGGAGGGAGGGAAATGCAGCAGCTGTTCATAGCATGCAGCCGTACTGCCAGGCAGTTTAGAACAGGAAGTGAAGAATACTATATGAAACTGAGAGTTTAAGGTGGCGTTTAGGAAGGCAGAACATAACTTACACAATTTGAATTTGGTCTGGAAGCCTGAGTTAATGGACCTGCTCTTACAAAGTGTGCCATGATCCAGTCAGAGCACAAGATTGTGCAACTGCAAAGAATAAATAATTAATTAAGTCACTAGTTCAGATAGCCATGTATGGAAGCAGTTTAAAAATAGAGGGATTTCTAAATAGCCTTATTAACTCTTCCTTAGCCTGTGAGGTGCTTGAATGCATCTCAACTCCCTTTGAAATCAACAGGAATAGCAGCACCTTTAAGGAGAGTCTGCACTACAGGGGCACACCTTCAGCTGTACTGCCATAGTATAGACACTTGCTACAGCAACGGAAGGGGTTATTCCATTGCTGTAGTAAATCCATCCCTCCAAGAGGCAGTGGTATCTGCTCCAGAGCGTATGTCAGCTTAATTACGTTGCAGAGGGCATGACATTTTTCACAGCCCCGAGCCATGTAAGTAAGCCAACCTAACTTTGTAGTGTAGACCAGCCCTGAATCCCACAGGAAGTTTCAACTGAGGGTGAAAGAAAAGAACACTGGTGATGATAATAAAATATTGGAAGATCGCTGTATCTGAAGACTGTCAGAGATATTACAGGGTAGAATACAATATCCCTTAAAATGTGTTTGCTTTCTGTTTATAACATAGGTGGCTAAATAAACTGGGCCTAGCTGTAATTCCTCAGGCATCCAATGGAAAGAATGAAGAAGGTATGTTCAAATCATAATTTTTGCATGGAACTATTTCATTTGATTTTACACAGTGAGATTTTAGCTACAATGAATTTCATCTCAACCCTGTTCTTTTTAAACTTGTAGTTAGTGGCTCATCTGCTGTTGCATGTTTCACTAGCACCAAAAAGCCAGTTGTGCCCGAAATAGCTGATTTCCATATCAACCAAGGCATAACAATGAAATTGTCTGACAACTGTGTAATTTATTATTTAAAAGAGTTTCCATTATTTATTCATTAATACAATATTATACATGTACTATATGTGTGGATGGTGCTTCACAGACATAAAATGACAGGTGCCTGCACCCAAGGAGTTTACAGCCTAAATGGTTCACCCTGTTTGTGTTTATGAGCATCAAAGGACTCTGATACACTCTTCCCTTTAGGCACTGTTCTGCTTCTGTGGATGGGGACCTAGCTCATACATAGGACTAATTCATACAAGGCTAGTGTTAACTTTGCTGATCTTGCTCAGTGCCCTGTGGTGTGGTATTACAAGCTGCTTTGTGCTAGTAGAAATCACTGGTGGTGATAACTTGAAGTGCCTGGAGAATCCGGATGCCTCACTGTCTCCTTTGTCTTGACTGGGATATGGTGCGTTTTCCCCTTCCTTCTCTTTAACAGAAACCTCTGTTCATTGCTCCTCTAACGTTCTCCAGAAACTTGCCATTTGTGGATACATTCCCTAGTGTCTCTTCACCTCCTCACTCAGTGTTAGAGCGGAGCAATTTGGGGCGAGTGGTGGGAGTGTTGCTACATTGAACCTTAGGTCTTATAACAGGGAACCCAGTCTGATAATTTTGCCAGAGGAGAGAAGGGGTCCGGCTTTGCTTGAGCTGTTTAGACAAGCAGCAGAATGGCTGGTTGAAAGAGGGCAATAATTCGACTGGCAATCTCTCAATATTATGGAAACAAATAGGAGCTTCAAAAGGAAAGCTTCAGAAGGTACAATATGTTGGTTGTGTTTGGAGAAACAGTTGAAGGAAGAGAAGAGTTAGGAAAATAAGAATGCAATTAAAATTAGGAGAGTCAACTAAGCTTAATGGGAACTATGCAAGCAGATGAGAGAGCTCCTGTCCTGAGAAACTCCACCCAACTAATCTCTGCAGCAGGTGATCAAGTTACCAAGACTTCATCATTAGAACAAACTTAACATTGTCCAGGATTTCCCAAACTTTTTGAAGCTGCCACCCCGTGCTTCTGTTTGCAGGAAAATGAAAACAATCATGCACTCCCTCCCCTGTACTCCTGATGTGTGGTGTTAAAGGCTTATCCATCTTATTCCCATTAGCTAGGTGGGTACGCCCCACATTTTAGGAAAATGCTGATGTAGCCCAAGGACATGCCACAGTTTCCAGCACCGTAACTCTTTCCTGAATATAGCACATATTAATTATTCAAGAAGCTCTTGGGTTCCCACGCTTGGATTCTTGCTTTTTTTGGTGTGGAGAGGTGGGAAGGAAATGGTTTCTGTGCATTCAGCCCCTCTTTCAATCCATTTCCTGTATCAGAAATCAGGTATAGATTTTACTTTTCTGGTGTTTGTAAGTGTATATAAAAGAAAAGCTGCAGAAAGAATACAAGAATATTTTCTTTATTAATCAATAGTTCCTTAGATTTCTCAAATGTTTCTACTGCACGAAATGTGAATCCCTTATTCTAAATTTAATTTTGAAATATGTATCTGGCCAAAGTTTGTAGTAATCAAAAGGATATCTATGTTAAAAAATAACTAAAATAATCCTGTAGTTCTGCCAATAATAAAATGAGAACATGTGCAAAATTATACAAAACCTGGCAAGTCTCCTGAATGTCTTTCCATCAACATCTTTGTGACATCTTTCTTTTGCTTAAAATCTTCATGTCAGCACTTTTTGCTGACAGGTAAATTATTAGAACTCAAAAAGTGACACATAGTTTTCCATATATAAAAGAAAGAAAAAAAAGAAAATGTACAACCAATTATTTATCTAAAAGATGTGATAATTTATTGTTACCAAATGGTGATGCTAATTCATAATACTTCACACTTATATGGTGCCATGAAATCCAAGAACCACAAAACGCTTCACGAACATAAACGAAAACCTTGCAAACACACTGCAAGCTAGGTAAAAGATATTAAGGTGGCATTTCCACTAGATGAGTGCTACTGCTGTTTAACACATACTGCTGTAGCACATAATAATATTGTTCAACATCTTAGGAAAGGAAGTGAAGAATGCTTGTTCCAGTTGAAACCACAGGGGCAGTCATTACTTCAGTCTCCCAACACCCACTGATGTTGTCAGTACACTTTGCTTAACTGCTTCTTGCTAACCACACGATGGCTCAGTTCAGATCAGATGTACAGGTACAGGGTATGTGTGTACTTTGTCACACATGACATATGATACAGGAAAGCATTTAAACAGAATGAAGTCTTTCTCACATAAATACTTGTTCAGAGTTTGAATCTGCAGGGCTAGTGGCTGCTGAGGGATTTAGTCCAGTGTTGTCCAGTGGCTATAGCAGGGCCCCAGGATTTAGTACCAACTGCATGCTGTCTTCCTTTGTCATCTTCCTTGTCATTTTAAGCTCTGTGTCTCAATTTATCTGTCTGTAAAGGAGTATAACTGGATCAGAACCTACATCATGTTTGTGAATGCTTTCTTTGTTTTAATCTAGTTTTAAAAAAACTCCAAGTAGCAGCAGTGAATACTTCCACCAACTCCTTTGCTATTTTTCTTTTGATTAATATTGTCCCTCTGCTGAGTAGTAGCAGATGTTGGGGTCTTTCAGGCCCTTTTCCCACCAGAGGAAAAAATAGTGATGTGGAGTCTGAGTGTATTCTTAGTGCAACTTGTTTATTTCATCTGTTGTACATTAATCCTAGAACGAAGATGGTCACAAACAGTATGCAGATGATCCCCCTCTTCCAGGAATCTTGGCCAAAACACCAATGCCTCCTACCCAAGGAACAACTCTGCCCCAAGAATTGACACTAGATAGAGAGACTAAGCAAGGAAACAAACTTCCCTACTGCTTGCCGCAGCTTCCCCAAAATTGCAGAACTAACAATGACACAGCGTGTCTTCAGTCTGAACACTGCTCACATGCCAAGAAAAGGAATTTATAAAATGATCTATAGCAGTGCCATCTGATGACTCCTGCCATAACGATAGAATAGGAATAAAAATACATTTCAAATCAAGTTGCCATAAAATAGCAGTTAGGAGACACCACTGTAGGAGACATTAAGACAATGGGATTTGGCCTTCAGACCAAAATATATAGGACTGGAAAGAGCCTCCTGGATCATTGAGTGCAGTTCCCTGCAATCAGAGGCAACTCCATCATCTAATTGAATATAATCACATAATGATCTTCAACTGCTGAGCAGCTAGAAGGAATAAATGGCTCTCTACATTTTTTGTTTCATTTTACTCTTTTTCCCTAGAATGCTATAGTGAAAGTGAACATGAAGATCCAGAAATAGCAGCAGAGACACCACCCCCTCCATATACAGCACAGCCTCATTTGGTATGTATTACAGTAATTAGCTTGTTTCCAGTTGCTAAACAGCTGACACAAATGTCATTGCATCCTCTTCCGTAGGTGCATCTCTGACTAATAATTTACAATAAGGGCTATAAGCATTTATTTAATCTGCCTGTGAAACATGGATTCAATTATTTTGCAGCACCTTCTCCCTCCCTGCTTTCCTTCTCCTCCTCCCTCCTTCCCCTGTGACAGTGCACACTGGTATATCAGCCTTCTCCAGGATTGTGCTCTGATAATCAGACACATGAAAGAAATGACTGATGTGCACGAAAGACCTAACCCAAAAGTTAGAGTTTTACAAAGAAAGTTGGAGGGGGGGAATGTATCTTTGAGGAAGTGGTGATTTTTCACACTGTATGTGGAGCATTCTTCCTGGGCTGGTCCATAAAGACACTACCCTGCCCTTATTTAAATCCCTCCAAAAGAGTTCCTTCTTCTGTGATACTGAAAAGAATCTAGCTGATAGTCACCCAACTTATTGATTTTTTTTGTCTGCTTATCTTGTGAGTAAGCTTCTCATTAGCATGGAAGAAGGGGTTCACTGTTGGGGTTGGAGTGTGATGTGTGAGTGAGCGAGAGAGAGAGAAGTGAATGGAGAGAGAATGATGTCATGTGACAATGGTAAAAAAAATCAGCGTGTCATTTTCTTCTAACCCTGAACAAGGCAAACAATTAGAATAAGGAAAATAGTAGTATTACTAAAGCTATGCTGTCTCTTTTTCCATTTCCCTGTAGAGCTTCTGTCTAGAATATTCCCCAGTTTCCTCCTGTCTGGCTTCTGTTCTAGATTTAAGTAAACAGTAGGTATATATATGTTCATAGGTGAGGGGAAGGGAACATAAAACAAAAATCAGTCAAATCAGCACCCGCCATTAGTTAATTATCACCTGCCTTGCAAGTTTCCTCACATTGGCCCACCCTCTTTGTTTCTCTTTATCTTTTTTGACTCTTTAAGGGTCTGTCTACACCGCCACTAAAAACCTGCGGCTGGCCCGTGCCAGCTGACTCTTGCTCGCGAGGACCAGCTTAGAGACTATTTCATTGCAGTATAGACATTCGGGCATCAGCCTGGGTTGTAGGACCCTGAGAAATGGGAGGGCCCCAGACCCCAGGCTGCAGCCTGAGTCTGAATGTTGACACTGCTGTTAAACAATCCCTGAGCCCTGCGAACCCGAGTCAGCCGGCACAGGCCAGCCGCGGGTTTTTACCTGCGGTGTAGACAGACCCTAAGGCAGGGACCATGTCTTAGTTTGTGTTTGGAAAGTGCCTCACATGTTTTGGGCACTAGTGCGATCCGCATCATCCGCCCCACAGCCAGTAATAAAGGAAAGTTGTTACTGTCAAAAGGAGTGCAGTACCCTGTGAAATAAACTGGTCTTGTTTCCAGTTCCGAGTAGACAGGTGTCCCACATCACACAACACAGGAGCATGGTTGGCACTAAGAGGTTCCCGTACTGATATTCCTGAGCAAAAAGCCAAATTCGAAACTGGTCAGAGACTGAACTACCCCCTCACCCTTACAAGTGGTTCTTCCCGAACAAGCTGAGGCACACTGGTTAGTGAGTGAAGCTTACGCTGTATTGTGAGTACTGTTCTGTGGATAGAAAGAGAATCTGTCTGCAGGGATGTCTGTTTGGCACCCTGCACCAGAGCTAAATTTGCTTTTATAAAGCTAGTATTGTGTGTCACACACTCACCTATTTCCCCTCCTGTGCCTGTCAGATACATTAATTTGCACTCTCCTAAAACAGTTGTCTAATGTTGAACACTGCAAAACAACCTGCCTGGCACTCTTCGAACACGCATTGTTCACTGCCGTGTAACATTCAAGATTCTTTACTCCCTGCACTAATTGAAAGTTAAATATGGCCTCGTGGCTATAAATAGCGGAGAGCATGAGAACCTCAGAGATACTGCTCAAAGATTTATTCTGGGTCAAAGGCTAGTAATGAATAAAGTATCTTGAATTTTATATTGCAATGAATCATTGTCTCCAGAGGGCCAGCACTAAACCAAATGGGTTGTTCTAATACCTGGTAGCTGCCTTTCGCTCATGTTGGGCATTGAGATTCTAATTGAATATCTTTGCATTTCTCCATCGGATGGGTTTAATCATGTCCTATTTTTAATATTCTCTCTTTCTGGCTTGCCAGCAGCTTGTCACTCCATTACTGCAAAGGCCATCACTGGATGTCTTCTTCCCATATGTTCCTCTGTTCTACGTGAAACCTACTGCATTAGGAGTCAGGGCTGGCTTTAGGATTTTAGCAAGGGCAAAAGAGGGAAGTGGGAGGGGGGTGCAAGCAAGATGGACGTCATGGGGACTCACATTTCCTTGATCTCTCTCCTTATTAAGCTCCTCTTTCCTTTTTCTACCCTCTTCCCCCCCAGCTTTCATCTACCCACTCCCATGTCACCTTCCTGATGGAAACAAGCTTATTTTCCATTAAGCAACTCAGTCTTTTTTTAGAGCTAGTCAGTAGGCACTGCATCGATTGGCACTGCTCTGTCCGACCCATAGCTTTCTGGCTGCTGCTGGGCACAGCTAGCAGAGCACACTCAGATATCAGCAGACCTGATCTGAATGTCATATCAAAGTCCTCCTTGGCCAAAATGTCATAAATCACCAGAGGCAGCTGTTGGAGCAGCACAGGCACTGGCAAAATGAACAGCATATCTCATCTCGGGGTAATTCTTGAAATGGAGCAGCAGGTTTTGGGAAGGTATGTGAAGTAATGCTTTTGACACGTGCATTCAATATAGAATTTTTGTGCTATAAATCCCTGAAATTTGCCAGTCTTGGGATGTTACTGTATGAAAATCTGCTCTCCGGACACACCTCTAGTTTGGAATCCAGACTCGAGTCACATACTTTCTAATTTTTATTACAAGTCACATTTATGTTAGAAACACAAACCAATGTCCAAAATGGAAGCCTAAATCTTTTTGACTTTCAATGAGCCTTAGGCTCCGAAGTGTCTATGTCACTTTTGAAAATGGGACTTACCTTCAGAAGCCTATGTCTACACATGAGCTGGAAGGTGTAAATTTGATTGAACCAGAGCACTAGGAATAACAGTGTAGCCCCAGCGGCGCTGTCACTCACCACCCTGAGCATGAACCCGCAGGTACATACTTGGCCAGAGCTAGTGCAGTTATGTTTCCGCAGGCTGGGCTCTATACTTCAAACTTTAACATAGAGATACCTTAATTCACTTAAACTCTCTTGAAAATCTCAACCATGGCTTCTAAGGCAGGAAGGTCCTGCTCCACTTGAGGCTTTAAAGGCCAAAAGCAGCCTCTTAAACTCTCTCCAGAGACCAATAGGCAGCCAGTTCAGTTCATGGTGTCTGAATGTAAAGTTTTAACTGCTTCTTTTAGTCCTCTAACGCAAAATCAGTTTGATAGTGTAAAAACAAACCATGAATGATCCTAAGTCTACTATGTGGAGTAACGCCTCTGGGTATTTGTGAAAATGAAATATTTAAAACACGTCCTTTTGGACACTTGTGGGACGAAACTGTTTCTGTCCATGTATGTTAAGTTTCCCCACATATGAGTGGATTTATTGCTCCCAAACAGCAGTTACCTTGAGATAATAGACTGCAGAGGTCCCAAGAGGGCTGGTAAGGTGTCTCATGTTAGTAAAAGAGGCCCTATAGGTGCATTGATCTCCAGTGGGATCTTTATGAGTGCCTTGCTCAAACATCTGACTTTAAAAATGTCTCTCCAATAGAGATTTACTAGCATATGGAAGATTGCAATAACTCCAAAGGAGCCACTATAGTAACTTAAGTAAATACTGAATATTTCTTTAAAAAAACAAAATGAAAAGAGAGATCTAGAAGAGTTCTTTCCCCCCACCATCCCCCTCATCCCTTTTCTCTTTAATATAAAGTGGAAATGAAAAGAGTCCACACAGATGCAGGGTCCACATATTGTAAAGGCTTTCTTTTACGTGTGTAAATTCCAACATTTTCCTTTCCTGACTTTTGAGCATTTAAAATCATAATATTAATGTCACTTTGGCATGCATTTTTAAAATTTTTTTATTTGTATTGCCTTGCTGCACAAATACTTGACCATGGTCTCTCGTTGGCTTAAATTCTAGGGAAGAGAACCCTCCTGATCCCTATTATTATTATTGGCAGCTTTATTTCTTGCGATACCATGAGGAAATTCTGACTCTAGCATATGAATTTTATGACAGTATTTTCTTGTCCTTTGCATTTATGACAGATGTGTAAAGCTTTTCTATTTAAAACAAAACAAAACACAGTGGATGTCCTAAGACTGCACTGTAGTTATCATAACCAGAGTGTAATTAATTTGAATTCTATTAGCAGCTGAGTCAGATTCAACTGCTTTTTAAAACATTTTTAATATAGTTACCAGAATGCAGTCAATGCTACAATCAAACAGTGACCCAGGATTAGTGCTGGATGAAACATTTTTTGTTGACATATGCAGATTTGGGTTGACCAAAACATTTAACAAATTCCTGTTAAGGTCAGTGAATTGTTTCAGTCAAAACAAAACCAAAAAGCAAATATTTGGGAACTGTCAAAATAAACCCTTTTGTCATTATTCAAATGACACATTTCAGTGTTGGAGCTAGATTCAGAAAAGAATTTACACACTATTCAAAAATTGGACTAATGGTGATACCAGTGCCTCATTATGCCTTCTTGTGAGATATGGAAGAACCAGGTTCAAATCCCTACTCTGACCCAATGAATATTTTATACGAAGTGGAACAGCTTCAGCAGTAGAGCCTGAGGAAGATCCACTCCAGAATAGCCTAATGATTAAGTCACTCTCCTGGCAGGGGGAAGGTCTGAGGTCAAGTGTCTGCTCCAGAGAGGGAATTCCAACCTGGATCTCCCCCAGCCTTACCCATCTGGCTACTGGATACAAGGGCACCTCCACCACCACCAGTTTTGTGAATCTAGCCCTTCATTTCCTTTGCTTTTATTCCAAATACCCAACACACAACATTTTGTTTGACATGAAGTAAAATTTGTTCACCTTTTTTGATTCACCCAGTATTCTGAAAAGTTTCAGTTTTGGTTCAACCCAAACTGATTACTTCCCCCCAGTTTTTCAGACTAGCCAGTGAACTGAAAAACGAGTTATTCACACAGCTCTACCCAGAGTTTGAAATCAACACGTTTTGTTTTCTGCAAAGATTAGTAATTGCACCACAGGAAGAAACTGCTTGAATTTTTTTGTGCGTGCCTAATTTTAAAAGGAAGTAGTGCCTGTTACAGCAGCACTGAATTGCAAAAGCTTATGTAGCATAATGTAAAATGTTGTATTTGATTTTTAGAGATGCTGTTAATCTATGGAACATCAGTGTATTATTAATAAGTATATTAGACTGGTCCATTTATATGAAGATATGCTTTTCTTATGCCAGCAGGTTTCCCTAGCAACCCAACCTCAACATTTTTCAGTGCTCCCTGTTTTGATGTTCTCTCTTCTGGTCATTACAGATATCTGTCCTATTTTAGGAAAATAGGAATTGCCATACTGGCTCAGTGCTGTGGCCTAGCTAGTCCCCTCTGACAGTGGTCAGTACCAAATCTACAGTGGGCAGATGTGGGATAATATGCTTACATAAAGATTTCATCCTAATCTCTAGTAGTTTGAGATTGCTTTAAAACCTGAAAAATGTGGTTTTACCTCCTTTCCAATCCTTTTTTTTAATTTTTTCACATCAGCTGTTAGAACTCGAGAAGCTGTTGTCATCTATATTAACATTTGGTCCCTCTTTGAATCTTACTAATTTCTTAGCATCACCAACATTCTGTGGCAATGCCACGGTCTAACTGTGTTGTCTGTAGAAAAATATTTCCTTTTATCAGTTTTGAATTTGCCATCTTTTTACTTTCATTGACTGCCCCTTTGCTAGTGTGTCAAGAGACAGGGAGAACAAAAAGCTTCCAATTTACCTTCTCTATACTTTTCATTATTATATTAATGTCTCTTCTTATTCATCTCCTTTTGAAGATAAACAATCGCAGTCTTTACAATTTCCCTTCAAATCAAGTTTTTCCATGCTCCTAATTATTCTTGTCACTCTTCTCTGAACTCCACTTAGTTCTGCAATATCCTTTTTCAGATGGGCTGACCAGTACTGCATACAGTATTCTATACGAGATCACACTATTGACTTACATGATATTTTCTGTAATTTTTCTCCATCCCATTTTTCATACTTTCTAACATCTTGTTTGATTTGATGACTGCAGCTTCATGTGGATGAAAGAAGTTTTCACTGATCTGTCCACAGTGATGCTCAGGTTCCTTTCCTGAGCTGATTCAGTAAAATTAAAACCCTGTGAGGTATATGAGCAGTACAAGTTTTTCCCCCCAGTGTACATTACTTTGCATTTAACAACATTGACTTTGTCCTCTATCATGTTTCTCATTCACCTAGCTTGATGAAGTCCCTTTGAAATTCCTGTGTCTCCTCTGGTGTGACTAACCTAAATAACTTTGTCCTCTGCAAATTTTGCTACCTCACTGCTTTTTCCCCCCTTGCCCTTTTTAGTTCATTAATAAATATATTAAACACCACCACACCTAATTAAGAACCCAGAGACATCCTGCTGTTGACCTTTTGCCATGATGAAAATTGACCATTTATTCTTACTCTTTGTTTTCCGTCTTAGGCAATTTTTGAGACATGACAATATTTTGCCTTTCACCCATTACTTTTTAGTTTCACAAGTAGCTTCTTGTGAAGGACCTTGCCTGTTGTACCTCAGGCCTTGTATACAATGGGGATATGACCTGATTATAGCCATTGGTGGCCCCCCCTTTGAGTGTAGCTGCACTAGTGCCACTGCCTAGTGTAGACAAGGCTTAAGTCACAGGTAGGACAGATACCCCTGTAGTGACCAGAACAGAAATCATCAAAGCTGGAAAAACTAAAATCTACTGAAGCTTGAGTTGCCATGAGACCAGGTCAAACCCAAAACATAAACATTCCACAGGTGGAGTTTGTGCAAATCTCACTAGTGCAAATAGTGGATGTGCATGTCCATGCTGGAGTTAGTACCGTTGCTGCCCTCCTAATGACTGACAACCAATTAATCAGAGCCTGGTCCCTGGTATAGGGACCTGGTATAGGCCTTAGCTGATATTTGACAGCTATATGCCCACATTTTCAAAAGAGGGTGTGCCATCTGGGGCGTATGAAAGTGCGTATGGGGAAAAGTTGTTGATTTTTGACCATGCACTCATTTGCATGCTTTGAAAATTTGGGTAACTTTGTGAAAAATTGTAGATTTTTTTTGCTATCTTCTATTTCATGGGCCATTATAATAAGAAATGAAGGAGGGATTGGATGACTTTTTCTCCCCCTCCCCTAATCTATTCTGGAAAACAGGCTCAGCAACAGCCCTTCTTGACTTCGCCTCTATCAAGTGAAGCATCCTCTTCTCTATCCTCCCTGGAAAGCACTGTGAAGTCACAAGGTTCCTCTTCTTCCTTGCTAGCCAAAATGGCTTACCCGGAGAGACAGTCTTGGCTTGACATAGTTAACATCTCTTCCACCACGGAAGAGGTTGATCAGCCTTTATCCTTCTGTGTCCAGATTCATGCTGCTGATCATCCAATGGTGGACTGTAATGACATGGCAGAAAGCCAGCTTCTCAAATCTAATACTGGATCTCGGAACTCTTTGTTAAGTGAAGACACAACTTCATCAGAAAGCAGCAGGGATCGCCTACCTGTGCCACAAGATTTGATAGGAACGAGGACACTATCCAAAGGTGAGCATATTAGAGAGGCATCTCTCTGCAGGACTATTCAATATGAATTCTGCATTTTCCTCTCTTCTTTTTCCTTTTTCTCTGAAAAACTAGCCAGTGGAGTGTGATTGAAGAGCGAATGTCTGTACAGTGTGTTGAGTATATAAACTGCTGTCACAGCTGGGTTGTGGGCAGCAAGATCTAGTGGTCAAAGATAGAGCCCACAGTCATGCGACAGGAGTCGAGAATCAGCTGGGTCAGGATGCTGGGACATCAGAAGGAGGAGACAAATCTGACATCAGAACCATGAGTTGGTAACCAGAGTCAGGCCAGGCCAGGATACCAAGGAATCAGAGGCAGGAGACAAACTGGAGATCAGTCAGATGCCAGGAGTCAAGCTGAGTTGGGATGCAAGGAAGTCAAGCCAGGGGAGCAGGAGTGGGAAAGCACACTGCTCCGAGCAGGGTGAGTCTCAGTTATTCAGACCGCTTCCTGTTCCTGGCTTAAATTGGGCCAGTGGGCAAATTGGCTGCTCTGGGACTCTGCCGATAGGACATCCAGGGCAGAGCATCAGACTGGGGCTGTGCTTCATGGGTCTTAGGTCAGAAGTTGTCAGCAGGCTGACAAAGGGAGGGTTGGAGCATGGCTGCTCCTTGGAACCCTGTGGGTCAAGGTTCAAGGCCTGTCTATCATGACATCACCCCCTCTCCTAGGAGTATCCTCTTGGGTGACATAGGTCTAGGTTTCTCATGGTGACGCCTATGAAAGACCCAAGCCAGGACAGGAGTGTGAATGTTCTCAGCTGGCTCTAAAGTGCATTCCTCTGGGCCATAACCTTTCCAGTTGATCAGGTACCACTATTCACCCCACTTGACCTTGAAATCAAGGACTTTGTGAACATTATATTCCTCCTGACTTTGTACTTGCACTTATGGGGTTGGTGATTGGGCTCTAGGGGGGAGTGTATTCTCAGTTTAGGGTTTTAGAAGTGATACATGGAATATGAGGTAGACTCTAGAGTCTAAGGGATCGAGGGAGCTGGAGCTCTGACTGATTGATTTGTCTCCAGATCTGGTATGGGCCAAGGAACCAGTGATCTGGTTTTCTAGAGGGTCTGTCTAGAGGTATTCTGTAGAAAGTCATACCTTTTGTCCTACAGAGTAGGCAGGGCCTTGTTACTTATGCTGGTCCACATGCCTTTTATAATCCCCCTTTGCCTTCTCAAAGTGTCCCTTCGCATCTTCTTGGATATGATGGATGTGTTGTACTAGGTCCCAAGCTGATAGTTTGAGAGAGAATGTTGATAGTTTGGGGAAATCAGTGGTGATACCCATAGTTGACAAAGAAGGGATTGTGGCCTGTGGTTGCATGGGCTGCATTATTATACAAGAACTTGGCATATGGTAATAGCATAGACCAGTCATCCCGATGGTGGTTGGTGTAGCATCATAAATATTTTTCTAGGATCTAATTGATTCTTTCCATTTGGCCATAAGACTGAGGATGGTAGACAGAGGCTAGGTGTACGTTGACCCCTAATAGACATAGGGCCCAGAAGCAGATAGTGAATTGGGGCCCCTGATCAAAGGTGATATTTTCTGGGAGGCCATGAAGACAGACTTTGTTGTTTAACCATAGCCAGGCCAGGTAGTTTCTTCTGTTGAGGGTAAACCGAAGCAGGAATGAAGTGGGCTACTTTTGAAAAGCAATCTACCACTGTTAGAATGGTCACGAAACCACTGGATTCTGATAGTTCTACCACAAAGTCCAAGAAAATGGCCTCCCAGGCTGAGATGGGAGGATGTTGGAGGAGACCAGATGCTGAAGGAAACCATAGAGTTTCTGGCATGGGGTCATGATGCAGGCACACATTTGGCAGGAAGCAACAAAGGTCTCTATTGTGGTGTGCATAGGGGCCACCAGAAGTACTGGATGTTAATTGTTGGGTTTTATATCACCCCAAGAGTCCTTCCAGGGTGGAGTCATGGCACAGTTGAAGAACAGCCACTCTTGAAGGTCCAGGGGAAACACAGATGCAGTCTGTTACGAATGTGATCCCCTCCTGGGTCTAATGTGATTCTCTGTCAATAACGGCCATCTCACTGGGTAGAATTCCAGAAACAGAGGCAGAGCAGCTGAGCGTCAGCAAGTCCTGGCAGTGGGTTGCATTGAGGAAATTATGGGACTTGAGAATGTGGATTGGCTCTGGACTGGGGCCTCGTGGGTCAGCGCCGTACCTTTGGGACAAAGCGTCAGTATTGCTATTCTAGTTCCAGGGAGGTAGGTCAAGGTAAAGTTGAACCGGGAGAAAAATGGGACCCACTGGAGCTGTTGTTGGTTTATGGCCTTGGCCTTGCACTGGTACTTGTAGTTCTTTAGATCAGTAAATACATGGACTGGATGATGGGCCCCTTCCAGATAGTGACATCACTTTTCAAAGGTATGGTTAATAGCCAAGAACTCTTTGTCCAAGATCTCATGGTTTTGCTCAGCAGGAGTAAGCTTCCTTTAATAGTAGGCGATGCGGTGCAGTATTTGCTTGGGTCTGTGCCTCTGGGAGAGGACTCCCCCAATCACTCAGAAGTTGCTGTTCAATGTTTGTAGGTTTACCTTTTTTTGCTTAGTACATACTACTGTGATATTCTCGGTAATCTTTATACCATGAATACTAGGGTAATGCTACACGTGGCAGTTATGAAGTTGTTTTGACAATTACTTGTATAACTAAAATTTAGCATAGACAGTGTAATTGTAGCCATGTCAGTCCCAGAATATTAGGGAGACTCTAATGGGTGAGGTAATATCTTTTATTGGACCAGCTTGTCTCTTTTCACCAACAGAAGTTGGTCCAATAAAAGATATTACCTCACCCACCTTGTATCTAAGAGTTATCAGGATAATTAATAGGCACAAGAATATGTTATAAGCTACAAATATACAAAAAACTATGAATACCAGTTGTACAAAGATAAAACAATACCCACCACTAAAAACAAAGAAGAAAATCTCTGAACCTTTTGGTATAATTGTCTTGTGAAGTTATAGAGATCCCATTGGTACACTGGTTTAAAATAGCTGAAGGTATTTTGGAGAAAATTTCCTCCTCCCCCATTGTCTAGCTGGCAGCTGTCAAATACTGTAGAGTGCTTGCAAACTGCTCCCTTGCTATTGATGGTGTATGATGGAATTCCAGAAATAGATAACTTCAACAAGGTAGTCACTATGGAAACTGGATAACTCAGTGTTTGCTTGTGTGCATCATAACTCGTTATCGAGTAATCCAGTTACATACTGTTCATGTCTTTCTCTCCCTTATTTGGTTGGTGTGGGTGCGGTGGCGAGTGAAAGCTTTTTATTGCCTCAAGTTTTTTTGGGGGGAGGAGTGTGACGTCTCAGTGGCAGATAAATTTCATGGTATTTCAGCTCTGAGATTTGAGAAAACCAGGGTTCCAGCTTGAGATGGGCATATTGGAAAGGATATAATGCTGGTTCTGAGGCTCATCAAGCAGGACCTTTGCACTCCAGATAGGGATGTGTCTGAACCCTGTGAACTACATTTAAGGGGTGCAAAGCCCAGGCAAACCAGATGTAAAAATACTCTATTTAGAGCAAGGAACAACAGAACAAAATAACTGTTTTAAACAATTATACCATGGTTTGAAGAATTGTTAATGCAATCAGCATTGGTTCTTCACTTTACTGTACTACAGTTTTGCTCTTAGTTCCTATCTCTAAGGCAGAGGATATGCAAGGTCTAAAAGGATAAGGTCCCAGATTATATCGCTGCTTCTTGAAGGCACAATATTCCTATTACCTAATCACCTGAACCACTGTAACCAGAACAATTATACATTTGATGAATATTCTGGCTCTGAAACATTCAGCTCCATGCACACTCCTCCTTCTTCACTCTCGAGGGGAGAGAAATAACCAGTCACACAATCTACTTTGAGGCCCTTTCGCAAAGGGAATTATTAGAATGGAATTTCTAATACAGTGGCAGCAGTGAAGGACTAGGTGAAAGGTTGCCAGCACTGAAGAACTCTTTGATTATCAAAAGACAGGAAAAAGAATCTACATGGGGAAAAGCCTGATATATGGGGAAGAGTAGCTGTGACTTTGTGGAAAGGGATATGTAGGAAGGAAGGGGGCCTGGTGAGTAAAGGGTTCCATAATCCAAAATGAGAACTTTCAAAGCCCGAACCTTTCACTGCAAAGCCCAACATCAGGTTCACTGTAGATGCACCGCTTTGTTTGTCTTCAGCTGAGTTTAGCTGGATGTTTTGCTATTTTCTATCAAAATTGTGTGCACCATGGATAACTAGGTATATAAAGGAAAAAAACTGGGATAAAAACCATTTTAAACAGTTATTTTACATCTGAGAGAATGTTCAAAACTAAACCATAAATTTTGGTTTAATGATATACTGGCAAGAGAAGAATAAACACTTCAACATCAGTTTTAAAAAAAGTTCTGCTACAAAGAAAACCAACTATAATATTGAGCTGATAAGAATAGGAACAAGCAATGGTAAATTTATGAAACATAATCCCAGCTAGACCAGCAGAGTCTCTATTATGTCATACACCTTTTAGAGATAGAATTCAGTAAACCCAAAAATATATACTGGGTCATACTAATATCATGATAAGGAAGTAACCTTACATGGACACAGGAAAACAGAAATGAAACAAATTTATTTAAAAAAAGAGAGAACGGGTATGTCCTTACGAGATGCAAAGGATTAAGCTAAATGTTCAGATTGGAGTTGTTGGTCAAATGGAAATGCTGAACGTTTTGAGGCTTTCACAGCACTATTAAATAGTAGTAGTAGTATTTAATCCAATGCTCTATATTTTGACGAAAGTATCATAGATATCATAGAAATGAGTGTGGTACAAAACCCTAGATAAGAAAGAAGATGGAGGGGAATATTCTCTGTAGGTAAATGTAACAGGTTTCCATCATCTTCTGCTTTTTATAGAAATTAATATTGCAGTATTGTTGCCTGCTGCACATAAGACAAAGGAATCAAAACTTCATCTGGCACAAAGAAACAGAGAAGTAAACACTAGTCAGTTAAGAATATAAACAAGTATCTGACTACGTGCTCTGTATCCAGGGATTTGTCTTTCCTTCTCCAGGGCAACTAGGCACATTCAAGAACCAATCCCTATAATTTTTTATTTCTTTTGGCAACTGTTGGAACAAAGGGCCTGATTCTGACCACCATCGCAAATAACAACAGAGAAAGAAAGGAAGCAGAAGATATTGAAACATTACTACAAGAGAATGGGAACGTTTATTTATATTTATATAAGTGTCTTCTACAGCAGCAATAACATCCTTTTTCCAGAGCACTTCCTGAGGATTTATGACCAACTGAGGTTATTGGTCTTAATGCAAGAAATTCTTCCGGTGAATGATTTTCATGCTGGTTCTTCGTTGCTTCATTTTGACCAATAATATTTGAGAATTAGAGAGAGTGCAAAACTGGAGGCTTTTCTTCAAACTTTGGCAGGGGTGGCTTTGTGGGAAGGAATTGGTTAACAAGATCTGGCTCTGAACAGTTCCTGGTTTTCAGAGTTGACATTGGTTTAACCCATCTCTACTAATAATGCCACAAGCCAATACTCTCTTGTATTCCTTGCCCCCATTTTCCTGCTCTGACTGTGTAAAGGGGTCAGATTCTGGCTGTAGGTAACGAACAGAGTTCTCCTGGTGGAGTTCTGCTGCAGGAGAGACTCTGACACTGCATGTGGTAGGTAGCCCTGAATCTGGACATGGCTAACCTGAGCTTTATTTTGGTGATAATTCTGTTAGATGTAGACAAGGATCAACATTTGAAAGTGAAAATTTACCTTTACATTTTTCAGAATCTTGCGAAAGTGCTTTTAACTGTGCAGTTCCCAGTCAGGTCTCAGTTCTTTAAAAATGGGTTCAGTTCTGAACCTGAAATACAAATGGGGTAAATGGCCTGGTGTTTAATGTTTGTAATGATATGTCTTTCCTGTTTCTTCTCTCTATCACTATTACAGCGTTGAGTTTTGCAGCTCTGCATTCATCGGGACTAGTTTGTTTAACCTCTACTCTCAGTCATAACTGGGAAAGGAGATAAGATGTGAGAGAAAGAGAGAGGCAGGCATAAGATGGAGGCGCAGAGTTATCTCTTTCTTCACTTCTCCTTCCAATCTCTTTTCTCTGCTGTGAATCTTGACACCAAAATATTTGGTACGGTCAGAAGTAGGGCCATTGTGATAGCCACAAGAAATAGCTGTGTGCAGCAGAGAAGGAGGCTGCAGCAGACAGATGACTTGGTTTGACAATCTGACCTAATTGACAAGCTGTGTGCTTTATTTAGAACAAGTAGTTGAGTGTCGTGGGTTCTGTTCCCTTTTCTGCCTCTTTGTCTCTCTGTAGCACTGGGCAAGTCACAATCCATTTGGGCCTCAATTTGCTCACCTGTATAGCAGACATAATTCCTTCAGAAGTGTTGTGAGGCTAAACAAAACAATGGTTGTAAAATGCTGGGGGATTCTTGGTTGAAAGATACTGTAAAAATGATTAGGGGGTGTGGTCTTTAGTATCATCGTACAGTTTAGAAGCATGTAGTTAATGATGTCAAAGAAATGTAAAAGGATATAGCAGTTGTAATTCTTCTCTATTAATATTATTCAGTCTTTCGTTGTTGCTGTTTATTCTTTACTCCCTGTGCCCCTGCAGCTCTTGGGAGAAAAATGAACATGGTTTTTATCTTTCACTTTTGAACTGAAAAATTTGGATGAGACAAAGAAGTGCTGCAGTTGCATTTATATGGCTTAACTTGCATGGTTTAAATATTCTTATTCTGAAGGGAAGGGATAGAGAAAAATGATAATTTGTTATGAGTTTTGAAATACGTTTCTGGAGGTGAATAACAACTTGACCTGAGTTTGGCTAGATGAACCAGTGGAAAGACGAAGGAAGATCAGAAAGGTCCTAGAGAAAGCTCACCTACCCAAACTCTTCAGCACTTTTTCTGTTATATCATCAGAACACACCCTGTTTGGCTGATCAGCATACCCCCAGGGAAAGCCCTGAATCAATAAAATGTTACATGGGAGTCAAAGTATAGATGACCTGTTGATTTTTCACTGAGACATATGAGTCTGAGTGGCGTGTACTCTCTGCATATCCTTTCACTAATGAACCCAAAGCAAGTATGTTACAGTGACACAATAATACACCCCAAGGTTGCTCAAGTTTTATATGAACTATTGAAGTCACTGGGCCCTAAAATATACGTTCACAAAGCTCATGAGAACTGGCTTTCTTGTGAGATTTCTTATACTTCCTGTCTTGCTTCTATCTGGAATAGAATACTGAGTTGTATCTTGTGTTATACTGTACCAGTACTCTGCTTCCAGTCATAGGTGGAACCAGAAGTTCAAAGCTGAAAGATAGCAAATAACTTGTGAGTACATCGTGTTATTTGAACATAAGAAAATATCTAAAGAAAATGTTTAGTTCCAGGTCAAGTTTGAATCAGTTCTTACTTTATCAGAACATCCAACCTTAATTTTGCAATTACTCACTCCTGGTTTTCCCTCCTCTCCGGCCTATCAGCTTTCTGATTTTCAGACACAGTGTGTCTCCATGCCCCCCCCCCTTTTTTTTTTCCCACCTCAGAGGACTTGAGGAGTTCTTGGAACATCTCATCTTTGCTTCTCTGTGGTCATTTTCTTATCAGCCACAGGCGCTTGGCAGGTGTGTGTGTGTGTGGGGGGGGGGGGGGGGGGGTTCCTCTCAAGTGCACATCCATAGAAGCACAATGAACAGAAGCATTATTGTGAGTGCAATAACAGCATTGGTGCATTACTCTAAATTACACCTCCTTCTCACTGTCCCCTGGCAAGTGCACAGCTTGATGATCAACCAGGGCATGGTGAGTTACTGTGGGGGGAGCCCCCAAGCTGGGTGTTTGGGGATATAGATGCAAGTAGATAGGTACAAAATTTCAAATTGTGCCACCATTTTCCAAAGGCGGGGGCCATAGAAGCCGATATCTCACTCCTGAGAGTAAGCAGGGATGCTAGGGTGTATCGCCTCCATGCAAGTAGCTTCAAACCGGGTGTCTATGCTGCTCACCTGTGTGCCGCTTTGGTCCCTGCACAAGTGATTGCTGATTAGCGTGAGAAAGTTTCCCACAATGGGGGAAGAAACAAAGCAGCTCTGCTGAGGAATCTCTGGCAGAGGATTGGTGAATACCTCCAGGAAAGTTTCCTAGACAAATATTTGGATGATTCCCATGAAATCTTGGAGTTCATTAGTACACTTTTCAGTTGCACTGCTTAGCTGAACAGGGGAATGGGAAGCACATGCAAACACAGCTATTCTTGTGCATTTCTATCCCTTCAACCGGATGTATAATGCAACAAAGCAAAGGACAGCCGTACCTCATGTAACTGAGCAACCTCAACTCAAAAAAATCACTTACCTGATCTCCCCTCTCCTGCGTCCTGCATGCCAGAGCTGTAGGACTTGGACTGACTCGAACCCTCCAGGGTCGAGAAGAAATCCTGACTCCCACATCACCAAATGATCCAGTCCCCTGCTCTGCATCGTCCTCCAACTTGACCTCCTCGTTCACGACTACTTCATCAGGGTTGAGTTCAGTGTACACTGCTCCCGGACCTGCGGAAGTATCCATGAGTCTGTTGGTGGAGGAGGTGGGGTTGCCACTGAGGATGGCTTCCAGCTACCTATAGAAGTGGCAGTCTTTGGCTGTGTGCCAGAGCAATGGTTTGACTCCCTTTTAGTACCCCTGCTGCAGCTTTTTGACTTTCGCACAGCACTGCAGCATGTCCTGTTCATAGCCCTTCTCTGCCATTAAATGAGAAATTTGACCATAGGTATCAGAGTTCCTTCAGCTGGAGTGGAGCTGGGACTGCACAGCCACCTCTCCCCAAATGCTGATCAGCTCCAGAAGCTCTGGTGTGCTCCAAGCGAGAGAGCATTTGGTATGTGGAGCTCTCATGGTCAGCTGGAAAGGTGCGATCTCAGCTCTTCACACCGACCAAGCAGGAAGTGGAATTTCAAAAATTCCCGGGACTTTAAAGGGGGAGAGGAGGATGGTTGCAGGGCAGCAGAGTTCAAACTGATGGCCAGAGTGGACAGAATGAGCATTATGGGACACTTCCTGGAGGCCACTTACCTTGACAGAGCCAAGTATGGTGTCTACACTGATGCTTTGCTGTTAAAAGTTTGGCTCAAAAAGCTCTACACCTCTTGCTGAGACAGTTTTATTTTGTCACAAAATCAGGGGAGTTGGGTCGGCGGGACTGAAGGAAGGGATTGCAGTGTGTATTCCACCACTGTTTTGATGCAAAAAGCTGACTTTGGTTGACAAAAGTCTGTAGTGTAGATTAGGCCTTTTTTCTGACATGACAAAAGGCTTGTGAAAAACTTCAAAGTTGATAAATGCTGTCTAAGTGCTAAGTATCTTTTATGATCACCAATTGTTTATTGGACTTGTTAAAGACACCTACTTAACTCATTAAAAGGAGGCATTCTCAAGCATTTTAATGGCATGGACCACATCTGAGTTATCATTCACAATCACCTGGATCATCTCTCACATTTGCAGTCACATAGCACTGAATATGAAATATTGAGTAAAATTTTCAAGACCACAAAGCATAGGGTTTTTTTGGGGAAGGGGAATTTAAAAGGCAGGCCGCTAAGGTCAGAGCTACAAGCCAGGCAGGAGTCCAATCTGAAACCTTCTGATCTATAAACAGACATGTTCTCTATTGATAACTACAGGGTTTGCTTAGAAAAAAGGAACATTAGGAAAATATTTATTTAGTTATTTTTAACTTTTCTGGTGGCAGCTCTTCTCCTTGGTTACAGCTCCTGGTTGATGAGCAACTGGAAACAAAGAACGTCATATGACCACTCCACCATTGCACCGTAGACCATGGTCAATAGACCCCCTCTTTTAAACCATTTCCTAAAATTCCATTTAGATTCTACACTATTACTACTTTTATTCACCTGAGCAAAACAGCTTTGTATGTAAAATCTACTGACTCTGACCCACTTTTTTGGAAACATTCTTTCATTTTGTAGTTCTGAAAGGCTTTGGAAGTGGAATTCAAAATGCTGCTCTGATCTTTGACATGCTAGTCACTTGGGAGCTGCTGTATAGAGTTTTTGGCCATGAGGAAATCCTTCCTTCTTGTATCATAAGATTTAAATTGAAAAAATAGGCAGGTAGGATGAGAACACAAGTCTTTACACTTAATGGAGTGGTAAATGAGTGACATATAATGGCCTGTGAAGTTTAGGAGATTTGACTAGATGATCCAATGGTCCCTTCTGTTCGTAACCTCTCTGAATTGATGAAGTAATTTAATTAAATGTGAATTTTCATCAGCTTACTGTCATACAGGCTCTCAGATAAATAGCTGGTTTTGGCCTTTGACTATGTGAATGTTTTAGTAGCAAGTTGAGAATCCTTTCAATTGCAATGTTTTGTGGAGGTGATGGAAAGGGGAATTGATCCAAAAAAGGTTGAAAATTGGCCGGATGGCCTAGGAATTAATAATCTGTGCTGCCACATAAAACCCCCTGATTATTATTTAGAATAGCAATTTTTCTCTATAAGACATCAGCATGCAGAAATCAGAAGAGGTATGTTCATGAATTGCATGCCTCATGCTCTTCAGAGGCCCCTATAGTACATTGGTGAGCATCACTGACTAGCTCCAAAAGAAAGTTCCCCATAGTCCCTGAGTATTGTGTTTTGGGCTGCTGCATGAGGCTAATAAAAAAAAGTCCATTTCTTTCTGTTTTCTGTGTTGCTTAGACACCTGATAATTGTTACCTTCACTCTAAAATTGAATGTCACATTGAGGATCCTGATGTGTGGTGTTACCAGCAAAACCAGCTCTGCTATGAGTAGGAATCTGCTTTTGAACCAAATGCAGCTGCTTCTTCCAAAGTAAATAGGAAGGAAACTAGTTATAATTCTGAGACTCACAGTCTGAGTCAGCAAGTTTCAGGAAGTATTATTGCCATGTATAATACTTAGCACGTGCATTTTTTTTCCTGTTTCCTGTAACTTGTTAAATATACAGCAGTTGCTTTCCCCAACCCCCAATATTGAACCAAAGCCATAAGCTATATTTAGTTCCAGTCAAGGTACAGTCAGCCTATTTATATTTGCAGAATAATGTAAAAATGCCTGATAACACACACGTCTTGAGCACTAGAAACACAAATATTTGTAACGTACCATAAATCTGAAGTTTTCCCACTATAAGCAAAGGGTTTTACAATGCATTGGGAGGTGGGGGGGAAAGAAAACAGAACTTTCTAGAACCTGGGAAAGATCTACTTCAACATTTTGTGCCTGATCCACTACCCATTGAAGTCAATGGAAAAATTCCATTTACTTCAGTGGATACAAGATGAAGTCCTTAGATATTGTGGTCATAGGTGCTATAGAAAAACCTTACAAACATATGCTTAGATTCAAATCTTGGTTCTTAGCCTCCTCTTTTATCTCCCCTAGTGCTGCAAGGGTCACCCAACAGCCTGCATGGAATAGGCTTATAAAAGTAACTGTGACACACAGCAGTGGTTTTCATTTACCTTTTCTTTAAGATATTTACTGTGAAGATCCAAGAAAATGGATCACCGTGGGCAGCATTAATTAATCCTTTCCTTGGAGAGTTTAGGTCAATCATAACGTGAAGGCTCTTTTGTATGAAGTAGTGTGTGTGTGTGGAAGGGAGGAGCCTGTTCCTTCAGACAGGAAAAGATTTTCTTGAACAGAAGACAGTTTGGTAGGAGGAATATTTCGTTTTTTAATTTACTTCAGTTTATAAAATAGTCTGATCAGCAAATTCAGCTGGCACATCGGTGCCCAATTTAAAAACAAACATTGAAATAAAGTTAAATGTTATCCCACGGCCAATTAAAGGACCCAATATCACTGAAAGAAACAATAAAATCAGGCTTTTGTCCAGAAAGACTATGTGGACTACCTAGATGAGCCTAAAATGTGTAACTTGCAGTATGAGCTGATGGACAAAAGTCTCTGGCCCTGTCACACCAGCAGCAAAATGAGTTCCAGAGTCAAGATTTCCATATTGAAAATGCTCTGCCACTAACCTTCACCTATCTAAACCTGGCACTTATTAATTGCTATGCTTTCATATTTTCTTTTTGAAATTTTACCTTTTACCCGGGGCTCCTTTTGTCCTATCTTTCTGCTTACCAGCAGTTCTCTCCTTCTTCCACTTGCCCGTTCTAGAGGAGATAGTGCTGCAACTAGGAAGCCATCAAACTGAAAGGAATAATTGAAACAGAGAATAAACAAGTATTCACTGTGAAAGTTCCATGAGGCATTCTGTGCCAGAGTCAGTCTCTGAAATTTGGCAACTATATGTAATGTGACCATATGTCCTAGTTGTTCATAGATTGTCCCAGCATCTCGGAAAATTTATCGTGACTCCAAAAATGGCTGTTTTTCATTCCCTCAATCAAAATATTTTTGGTTGTGTGCTTAAAAATGTCAAAATGTTAGTTCAAGACGTATTGCTGTACCAAGCAGAATTTGCTCTGTGTTTTCTAGGAACAGAGAGAGACCAGTGGAACAAATGTTCAGAGTGATGAACAGTGTTTGGAATGAAGGGAAAAGCTGAATGAGTGTAGATACTATAAAAGCTTCTTTTTGCTCAAAGTGAGTGTTAATAACACTTGTTCAGAGTTTTATAATAAAGACATTCAGAACATAAAATAGCCCTTCACTTCAAGAAATATACTTGTGTCACTGTTGAGACAGATGCTGGACATATTAATACCAGCACTTACTTATTTTTTGTCATATGTATGTAACTGAAAAACTGTCCTCTCTTTTTATTTTGAAAATATGGTCTCTTTAACTTTGTGACGATCCTTTCTATTAATTGAATCCAGCATCACTGTCATATTCACATTCTTATCTTTATTATAATTCTTTTCTTTATAGAACAGGCAAAATGCTCTGAAGATGAAATGGAGCGACTTTACAAGTCACTAGAGCAAGCAAGTTTGTCTCCCATTGGGGACCGTCGACCTTCAACCAAAAAAGAGCTCAGAAAGTCTTTCATCAAACGAAGCAAAAACCCCTCTATTAATGAGAAGCTCCACAAGATCCGAATGTTGAATAGCACGTTAAAGGTGAGGCTTCACAAGGGGATCAAGTTCAAACTTAAAAAGAGAAAACCAGTTTGGATTAAAAAAGAAACAATTCTAGGCTTCACCCAAACCTCAAAGTGCCATGTCACTCAGTTAAGTCTTTGAAATGATTTTTCACTTTCTCCTGGCTCTGGATGTATTTGAAAGTGGAAGCAAGAGTTCAGAAAGAGCTGTTCTTGATATGGTTCCAGCCTGATTGGAAAAGGTGTCAGGAATTTAATAAGAGATCATATTTTAGTCTGTTGTAAAATTCACAAACTAAGGGCTTGTCTTCACTTACCTCGGAGATTCGTCAGCAGTCGACCGGAGTTACGCAAACTATACAAAAAACTTGCGTGACTCCCATCGACTTCTGTGCTTCTGTTCTGCACGCTGTCTTCACTGCATTGCACTGACGGGAACCACGTTCCTGTCGACACAGCACTACGCCACTTGAAAAGGTGGTCTTCATACGTTGATTTCTGGATTGACTGAGCAGGTCTTCACTGACCACTCAGTCAATCCAGATAAGTCGATCTGACGGCGGCGAATTTGCTGCCGTCAGTGAAGACATAGCCTCAGTGGGTGTTTGGCGAGTGCACTGAACAGGGGAGCTTCAAAGGAGGGGGAGCAGACAAAGTACACTGATAATAAAGGACAAACAAATGACCCTTAGCCAAGAAAATTTTCCTTAAGTGATTACTGCAGAATGCACAGGATGTGCCAAAGCTATTTTAAGGGCCTCTTATAACTAAAATAGTTTTAATAACACAGGCATCCTGCTTTCATGTTGGAATCTTACCGTGGATAGAGGATGTGAAGGTTTCTCAGAACATTCCCTGCAGAGTCCGATAGATAGACTCTGCAATGGATAGGATTCACTTGGAGCCTCATTTGTGTGTTGGAATTTGTAGTCCTGGTTCTGGGTGCTACTGGAGGAGAGAGAAAACTTATTAATATAAAATTAAATTGTAAGTAGAGAGGTTTGAATGAACATTAAAAAATTGGTTTCCCCATTCTTTTGGTTTTATGTCACTAGACATAAGAATCGAGTATGTTACCCCAAATGTTTTTACTTAGCTTTAAGTCGTGTACTCTGGAGAAATTTATAGAGATTTCTCATGGCATTATTGCCGATTCGGCTGTTCTGAGACTGACAATAATCCATTCTTCTATAGCATCTTCTGTCTGAAGATCTCAACGCATGTTACAATTGTTAATAAAGTAATCCCCACCACACACTTATAAGGTAGATAAATAGTATCCCCATTTTACAGGCAAGGAAACAGGGAGACAGAAAAATGTTACATGGCTTTTCCAGTGTAGTGTGTATCACCAGTAAAGGGAAGAACAGAACTGCTTAGTGCTAAGTGGATTGGTATCTCACATGTTAATATTAAATTTTCACATTAGAATAATAGTGAGTTGGGGGCCTTTAGTGCTATTAGAGTTTTCGTTTATTTGCCAGGGGTATTCACATCCTTCTGGGTAAATAAATGATCTGACAGTGGTTAGCATTCTTTATAACTTTAGACTTTTTTTTGGGGCGGGGGGTCTAACACTGGTTGAGTATGGAAAGATCGTTTTCTTGGATGCTTTTCTTAATGCAGAAAATGTGGTACGTTTTGCTTTATTTAAACCCAGAAATCTGAGTGTTGACAAGACAAATATGGCATTAGAGAATTTCACACGGAGACAATTAGAATTCTTTACACATTAGCTAAACTGGAAGACACATTCTTATCGTAAGGAAAATGCCAAACTCTATGCATTAGTAGAAAAGTATGCTTTTAAAATAATTTCTTTTTAATATTATATGAAGCAGGACATAATTAAACCTTCATGATCTATTGGAAATGTGGAACTCAGGGAAGTCTTACATCTGATCTATATTTGCTGTGTTTGACTAAATCTTGATTATCTTAAAGCAGAGTGATTTATGAACACACCAAGGCTGACTGTGATTATTATTTTGAACTTGCTACTCCACATGTGTAGCAATGAATCACTGTTGTTGCCACAGTATATCATTAGCAAAACATACTTCGAATGGTTAGGAAGAGAGGGAAGCTGTGAGCAGAAAGTTTCACACGCTAAGTGAATGGTGGAAATTAATCTTCTCTCCATAGATATGGAAGAAAAGTCCATGAAGTAAGAACATTTCCCCATTGTGAAATGTGAAAAGTGACCAGTTCTTCATGTAACTCTTCTCTTGAGCTCTTGTGCAAAGATCCTATGAAAAGTCTGGGATATTATAAATACCCAGGCATAAACAGAACCATAACTTCAGTTGGAACAAACTTTTGCCCCATGCTATGTTTTAAAATTCCTATAATCAAAAAGGGGATCACATTGCCAAGACGGGTAATTTGCCAGCTTGATGAGGGGAGGGTCCTGTAATGCTCATGCAGTTTTTATTAAGGAAAATAAGGTTTACAGTTTGTATGGAAAATATATATATTTATTAACCTTCTTATTTTCCTACTAGTGTAAAGAACATGACCTGGCCATGATTAACCAGTTGCTGGAGGATCCTGAGCTGACAGCAAGGAAGTATAGAGAATGGAAGAACACAAACACCATGTTGGTCCATGATATCTATCAGCAGCAGGATGCCCTGGATGTGCATGAAGGGAATAACAAGGAGGCATAGATGAATCTACCACCTTCTTTAATTGAAAATGCTATCTGAGGACAACACAGCTACCCCTCTGGAACTATCTGAGGACAGTGGGACCTCCAGTATGTGACAGGATTCCTCCCTGTCCCTCTTTACCTAGTGATGCTTTAAGCTACTACAGTTTCAGGTTTTGTTTTTTCCAAGTGCTTATATCTTTCCTTTTAAAAGGAAAACAACCCATTCTCCAAAGTATTATTTCTTCTCTCCAAACTCATTTCATGCCAAAAAAAATGGAACTCAAAAATTAAAAAAAGCTGCCCCTTCTGGGTACACAACTGAGGCAAATGTTATATTAAGCAGAGAAGAAATGGATTTACATTCAAGAATGGCTGATCTTTCATTAGAGATAAACTGAGCACACAAACACCTGAAAGTCACAGAGAAATGTACATATTGTAGATACTAGACTTTTGGGGTCATTTTAACCATGTAACCTATTGATGGAAAGAACTTTTTAAAAGCAATCATAATGCTAACAAGATACAAACCTTTCTGCTACCACATCTTGTCTTTTCAAGATAACTACAAATAAGAACTTTTATCGCTACTTATATTTGTTTTGACTGCATTACCGTTTTCAACAGAGACAAGTAGGATAATTATTATGGAAATATTTGAATTTTAAATAATTTTCAAGGCACTCAGTCAATGGACAGCTTGACACCATAAACATTTCCTGTTTGTGTATGGACAAGATCAAGATGCTGTTTTCCTACATCTTCTGGAGCGGGTCCTTTAATGTGTGTTGGTGACAAATAAATTGTTCTGCAATGTGGAAACTCTGTCTCACCAAGTTTCAACTTTTCTTATGGAGTATAGGACTCAGTAAAGGACAATTTTCTGCTTACATATTTTTTACAAAAGTGGATACGTAAAGTACAAGTGCATCTTGAATTCATAGTCATAATAATAGTCCTTATATAATGCTTTTAATCAGCAGATCATAAAATTCTTTACAAAGGAGGTCAGTATCATTATCCCCATTTTACAGATGGGGAGATGGAGACACAGAAGGGCAGTGACTTTCCCAAAGACACTCAGCAGGCAGTGGCAGAGCTGGGCAGAACCAAAAACATAAAACATAGTTGCTTATATTTTTGTTAATATATATGTCACTTTATGACTTACCTGAATGTGTGACCATGTACTGTATATGTTTTTATTTATATATTTATGTACTGTGGATTCCCTACTGTAGAAAGAATCACGTTACAGATAAGATTGTTTATCTGTTGATTTTAAGAGAAATGCCTGCTCAGTCTTCACATACATATTATTCATATAAAATCCATATTATTCAGATCATTTCAAAGTTACTGACACATTGAGAATTGCATTGTAAACTTTATTTTGGCATCCTTGCTTATACCTTTTGATCTGGGTATGAGATTTGGTTGAAAATTTCAGTGTAAATTCTAGGGTAGGAAAATATTTTTCTATAAAATTTCATAACCCCAGGTGGTATAGTTTCATAATCCCAGATGGCATAGTTTTGATTAACATACTAGTTAATCAAAAATTAAAACTTACATTTTTTGCTGCAATGTGTCATAATTTTCAGCCCTAGGTTTCTCAGCATAGGGATACATTTTTGAACTCCCAATATAGTTTGATTTGCACATATGAGCATATTCTACTTTGTAAAGTCACTGAGTTTTAAGAAATAATCCTCTTTATTAAATGCATTCCCACCATAGGAACTAGCATTTAAAGATACACACTCAAATACTCTGGTGTGTAAGGAGATGCATGCCAGTTAGGCAGTGTGTAAAGATGTTCTCAGCAAGTTTTGGACTCATCTAGCTTCAAAGGAGAATACATTATAAACACCAAAATTGAGACATTTGCAGATATTGACCTACCTGTATGCATAGTGTGGGTTATTAGAATTTTGATTATGAAAATTAATATTAACCATGTTCATTGGAACAGACTGACTCTCCTCCACTTACTTAGCAATTAGTTTAATTGCTTGGAGATATTTCATTACTATTCAGTTAATGTTTCAGGATCTAACCACTTAGCTGTATCCTAGAACGTCCAAGAAATGTTGGATCATTAGGAATGGGTTGGATGTGGGAACTGAATGCAGAAGGGAGCAAGGAAGAGGGGAGAGTCTGATGTACAGGCACTTTTGGCAGCTGGTAAATCTACTAAAGTTTGATTGAGGGGAGCCCTGCTTAGGTGGACTGTATAAGTTCCAGTGAGGCAGGTTTTCCCTTCTGCAGATATTAGCAGAGAAAGAAGAGCGGACTTGAGGGGTGGCGAGACACACGTGGCAAAAACAGGAGCTGGTTGGGTGATGCAGCCTAAGGAGCAGAGTTGGATTTGGGATACCAGCACTGCATCAGTTCTGGAACCAGAGAGTGGGACTGGTTATTGAATCAGGGTCCGTATTGGACTGTGGAGAGCTGTAGCTAGAGAACAAGGACTGGCTGGGCACTAAAATTGGGTGGTAAAAGCTGGTGTGGGAATCTGAGAAAGAGACTGAAACAATCACTGAAACAAAACCACAAAACCTTCTCAACTAAACCTCCTCAACTATGAAAACCACAAGCTGAGTGATGTAAATAGATCTGATATCAGCTTTACCCACCCAGCTCATTCTCTTGAATTGCACTTAGCAACCTTAACTGTAACATAAGGAAGGTTTTTTGTTTTATGTCTGCATGTGTGTGTATGCTTAAGGTTTATATTTTGCCAGTTGCAGCCGAAGCTGTAAAATACTTCAGGAATTTGCAGAAAATAGTGTTTAGGAGAAATCAAGAAAATAATGACTTATTAAACGAAGGAAGTGCTTATAAGGTTTTTAGATTTCAAGCATTTTTTTTCCAGTTGTTCCTGGTGAACAACAAAACTCCAGATTTTTTTAGTGGTATTTATCATCCTGGTAAGAATTATTTCCTTAAAGCTAATCATTTGTCATTTCTTTAAGTGTGTACCCACTACCCAACAAACAAATTAGGGCTAAACCAATATTTTCACTCACACTTGGAATATTTCCTCTTGTTTCTTTAAAAAAAAAAAAAATCAGATTGTCAAGATTTTAGATAATAAGAATTTTTTTTTTTTAAAAAGCCTTAAAGATAAACCATATAACTAAAGTATGAAGGGACAGATCTCCTGTAAGCATGGGGTACTTGGCACAGAGCCCATTGCTTTTCCTTATTCTGGGGCTTTCTGTACCAGGCCATGGTCTCAAGATTCTTTCACCTTCATCAGCTGCCAATGGCCCCAAGGGTCCATATGGCAGCCAGGTTTATGGAAGCCCCAAACAGAACACCTTCTCCCTAGCCACATCCCCAATGCTGACAGCCAGAGTAGGAGGTATAGGAGCCACTACAGGAGCAATGTACAACTCAAGGAAACAGCTACCCAGGAAGAGTCCCTTTAAGGGCTTGATCTGCTGAATTTATGGTTGCTTTCCACTGGAGAAGTGACACCAAACTGCTGGACCTCAGTCTAGGAACTTGGCCAAAGCCTTGGAAAATATAAAGACAATGCATAAATCTGTTGCACATTTTATAGAATATATATAGTGTGCATATGTTTGTATATTTGCCTAACTTTTTCAATTCTGTTTTGTCATGGCATTTGTTCACCAGTGAAATAAATACATCCCACCCCAAGCCCTTTGATCATATAACTAGCTCTTCATACTGATCCCTCCAGGCTTTAAAATCTATTGATGATGTAACCTTTTATTCTCAGTACAATGACATGGCTTAATGGGCCAAACAAAATTACAAAATCCCAAAGTGCATGTGATGAATTTGAAACTAAATCAGCTGGATAATACCAACATAGGGTGAGATGCAGACCTGTGCAGATGGCCTGGCAGAAGGCCATCCATTACATCAGTCCTACGCAAGCCCCCAAAATAGCATTAAGTGGGACATAAGTCATGGATAGGCCTTGTATGGGCCCTCTGCATAGGGGTGGATTTTACCGATCGAGAGCCTGTGTGTGTGTGTGTATTCAGGAGTAAAACAACTAATGTAAATTAAAATGATTAGCATACATTCGAGAGTGAGAATTAAATTGTTGGCTTTTCAGCCATATTCACTCCAGTGAAGAGAGAGACATTTAGCTACTAATTAGTCTCATGATTTAGCTGTGTATATTTTTTTCACTTGTAACGTGTTTTTTTTTTTTTTAACTAGAGATGGAGATGTAGCGATACACGATGAGGATCTGATCTATTGAAGTGCTCTGCACCCTCAATTCCCACTGAAGTCAATGATAACAGAGGGCTCGCCTCCACAGCTAGTTAGTGTGCAGCCAGCTAGAGTACATCAGTGAACACTATGGCACGGTAGCAGAGTCCACACAGTCAGTGCCCAGCCAACTGGTGCACTATATATTCATATTCTGTAGTTGCCACAAACTAGCTAGATGTATAGACAAGTCCTGAGAAATGTCAGCACCTGACTGAATTAGGTCTTTGAGGTACATGTAGGTAACCCTTATATAACAAGTCCTTACCTGCTTGTGATCTAACCTGCTTTTAAAGCTCTCATTATCTTATATCACTCCCAGCAAAGCCTCTAGAAGGTGGGAAAATCCAACTGTCTGATGCCTGTAGATCATTCTGCAAAAGAGAACTGCACGATTAGATGTGGAAGTGAAGAGATGGAGGAGGGATCTCTGCCCACGTATTTGTTACTAGTTCAGACAATTACTCCACCCTTTGTGGTATCCTCATGGTCAGAAGTACCAATTCAGGGATTAATCTCCCAGGTCCATCTCAGATTTGAACAGTAAATAAACAAACAGAGGCCAAATTGCAGTCATTTACAGCTTGGTCGTGAAAGCTTCAATGTGCTTAACTTTAAGCACCTCCACCGCTGACATGCTGAAGTGCTTTTCTCAGTGTGACCTTTTCTGAGAGCGGTCAGCAGCTTGCAGAACTGAGCCCTTACACCCTTGCAAATCTGGAGTATCTCCATTGGTTGAAATAGATTTACACTGTGCAAATGTGAGCACAATTTGGCCCAGTGATTTGTACTCTCTTGCTGTCAGTGTGTATGCATGCATATGCATGTGTATATTTGTGGATGTGTGTATGTCTGTATGATATATAGCAATGCAACAATGTCCTTGGATTGATAAATGCAGTGCAATTGATTGTAACAGGGTCATGTAGCCTAAAATAGTTTTGGACTACTGCCCTGTTCGCTGGCCAATAGATTTTTTAAATATTGACTTTTCAGCAACTAGCAGAGAATGGGTCACGTCACTCTGTTACTTAAAATAGAACAAAGAATTCTCAGCACAGGGTAACTTTAATGTAGCTAATATCTCAGGCAAAAACCTGTGTCTGAGAAAGTAAATTTATTGTACATATGAGTGTAACATTCAAAACTCATCTCCTGCCTTTTCAGGTGCTTTTAAGGCCTCTCAGACATGAAGGAAATGAAAAGCATGGAGAATGTGAAGTGAAGATAGCATCAGAATAAATGAACTTTTTTTTTTTTTTTTTACATTAAGGGAAAACATTCCAACCTTGTTAGTTGATAAATAATTTGACCATCTGATGCTGAAATAATTGCAGCAAAACCAGCTCAAAAATATCCAATCTCTCAGTCAGAATGTGAGGAGATACGGGGGGTGGGGGGAGAAGAGGGATGAATCCTATGTAAACAGATATACACAAGTGATGTATGTATCTATTAATCACATCAATACAGAAGACCACTGAGCACTATGCTCTCTGCTCAGTTGTGTTTGGAGACAATAGTGTTTGTATAAAAGGTTTAGGGGCATGAATTTGCAATGACAGCGTTACTCTAAAATGCAATATACACAGGGAATTACGCCTGGGGTCCTAAATGGGTGCCAACACAGTCATAATATTACCCCACCCCATGTGTGTTGTTTCACATATTATTTGAGAGAACTTAGAAATGTTTTAGAATTAAGTGTGTGTGTGTGTGTGTGTGTGAGAGAGAGAGAGAGAAAGAGAGAGAGAGAGAAAATAAAAGACTTCATTATTATTCTTTTATCCATAAGGCCAGCTGTTCAGGTCTTGGAATGATTAGTCATTTCTAAAAGTCATCTTTAATAGCTTTAATGGCTTTTCTGGAAATCAAGGATCTCTCTCTCTTTCTTTTTTCCAGATCTCATGAACTACCAGAGCTAAAAGTGAATGCTGTGATCTACTGAGATGGACAGGATTCCCAGCGCTCTATTTCTAGCTGTAATGATTTCACCAGATAGTGGACTGAAAGCTTGTCATCAATCCAGGACTGAATGGTGACTGCCTTGTGCTGTTGACATAGGTCATTGCTTGGAGGGAAAACCCTACGTTTTGGGGGAAAGGAAATGTTTTTGTGGCAGATTACTGAAGTGGGTATATGTGTGTGTGGTAATGGAGCTGATTTAAATCCATGCAGAGCTTTGGAATTAATCCTGATTGGAGCTGGTAGTGGACAGAATGCAGGTAAATCGGTCAAAAGTGGAAGATAAATGCAATTTATTGCCTGGGTATCATGTCTACATATAGGGGCATGCGTGTGTATATAGTATATTTGGCATACCAATTTATTTTTGATAAAATCCATCTCTGAAATGTAAGGTAGTTCAGCAGGAGGAGGCTTCCTGTACTGTACAGTAAGATTTTTTGTGTGGCTTAAGAGTGACCAGTTGGAATAACAGTATGTGTCATTTAAAAGAGAAACTAAACTCTAATAACAGGAAACGGCATGGTTTCTTCTAGTGGTAGAGCCAAAGTGGTATTTCCTGTTTTATGTGGGGTGTTTGAAAGAACATTCATTTTCAAATGTCAGTCATGATTTCCTTGAACTATGAGCAAGATCTGCAATTTGCTCTGCTCCAATCCACTGAATTAAGAAATCTTGTGTTCTTTTTTACATGGGCCCATCCTTTAAACAGAAGGGTCTATTATTAGTGTGAAATTCCCCCTCTGCAGTGGGGCACTATAAAATTTATGCACCACTAACATCCCTCTTTAACCCTATTTTGAGGAGTTAAGTGAACATGAGCCTTTCTGTGGGCCGTCTGCACAGGGATAAATTTTCTCCAAGACAGGAGGTGTGCATTAGTAGATTGGTCAAGAATTTAGGACCCATCTGAGTTCTGATGCTCACTCTGCCTCAGACACTGTGGGACCTTGGACAGGTTATTGTAGCTGCTCTCACAAGTTATGCTTTCTGTCTCACTTTCCCCAATCTGTAAAATGAAGATATGAACATTTATCTACCTCATATGGTGAGGTGAAGATTAATTAATATTCAGTCTTGCAAACACTTACACAGGTGAGTAATTTTACCCATGAGAAGTCAGTGGAATGACTCACATGAATAAAGTTACCACATGCATAAAAATAAGAAGAGATCTGAAAGCACTTTAAAAAAGGTCAGTTTCATTATCCTCCTTTTACAGTAGACCAGTGGCAGAGTCAGGCATCTGACGAAGTGGTTTGCAGACCATGAAAACTTATGTCCACAGAAATTTGTTAGTCTTTAAGGTGCTACAGGACTCTCGTTGTTTTTAGAGTCAGGAATGGACTCCAGATCTTCTGAGTCCCAGTCCAGAGCTTACTCACTAGTTAAGTTAATATTTGCTCAGTATTTTAAAATGTAAAGTGCTAAAAGTGTGTTCAGTGTTATTTTTTTGCCTCTTGGTGCATGCATGTAACTCCGATTTTAGAAGACATGACATGCACATATCCAAAGGACCTAGACTCCTATATTTACACTTTTGCATTCAACACTGAAGCAAGACAAATTCTTAACTCAGACTACTCTATATTTATTTCAAATTGGTTTTGAAAAAAACTAACTTGGCTGCTTTGTAGTAACATAATGAACAGCCTATTCGTAAAATAGGTAAATTTACTTCTGGATTATTATTATTAAGCTTGGTATTTTAGAACCAGGAAGCTTCTGTGAATGGCTATTTTGAAAAGTGCCTTGTGTTCTGGTAGAAAATCATAGAAATGTAGGACTGGAAGAGACCTTGTGAGGTCATCTAGTCCAGTCTCCTGCACTTATGGCAGGACCAAGCATTATCTAGACAAATGTTTGTCTAACCTGCTCTTAAAAATCTACAATGATGGAGACCCCACAATCTCCCTAAGCAATCTATATCAATGCTTAACTACCCTGACAGTTAGGAAGTTTTTCCTAATATCCAACCTAAACTGCCCTTGCTGTAATTTAAGCTCATTGCTTCTTGTCCTATCCTCAGAGGTTAAGGAGAACAATTTTTCTCCCTCCTCCTTTTAGCAATCTTTTACATACTTGACAACTGTTATGATGTCCCCCTCAGTCTTTTCTTCTTCACACTAGACAAACACAATTTTTTTAATCTTTCCTCATATGTCATGTTTTCTAGACCTTTGATCATTTTTGTTGCACCTCTCTGGACTTTCTCCAGTTTGTCCACATCTTTCCTGAAATGTGGCATCCAGAACTGGACACAATACTCCAGGTGAGGCTTAATCAATGCGGAATAGAGCAATAGAATTACTTCTCATGTCTTGCTTACAACACTCCTGCTAATGCACCCTAGAATGTTTGCTTTTTTTGCATCAGTGTTACACTGTTGACACATATTTAGTTTGTGATCCACTATGACCCGCAGATTCCTTTTTGCAGTACTCCTTCCTAGGGAGTCATTTCCTATTTTGTATGTGTGTAACTGATTGTTCCTTTTTAAGTGGAGTACACTGCATTTGTCCTTATTAAATTTCATCCAATTTACTTCAGACCATTTCTCCAGTTTGTCCAGATCATTTTGAATTTTAAATCTATCCTCCAAAGCACTTGCAACCCCTCCCAGCTTGGTATCATCTGCAAACTTTATCAGTGTGCTCTCTGTGCTATTATCTAAATCATTGATGAAAATATTGAACAGAACTGACCCAGAACTGATCCCTTTGGCCCCACTTGATATGCCCTTCCAACTTAACTATGAACCACTGATAACTACTCTCTGGCAACAGTTTTCCAACTAGTTATGCACCCACCTTACAGTAGCTTTATTTAGGTTATATTTCCCTAGTTTGTTTATGAGAAGGTCATGCAAGACAGTACCAAAAGCCATACTAAAGTCAAGATATACCACAGCTACCGCTTTCCTCCATCCACAAGGCTTGTTACCCTGTCAAAGAAAGCTATCAGATTGGTTTGACATGATTGCTTCTTAACAAATCCATGCGGATTGTTACTTATCACCTTGTTATCTTCTAAATGTTGGCAAGTTGCTTGCTTAATTATTTGCTCCATTTATGTTTCCAGGTACTGAAGTTAAGCTGACTGGTCTGTAATTCCCGGATTGTCCTTATTCCCCTTTTTATAGAATGTAGCTTTTGGAACTGCATGGCTGAAACAGTCCCCTTAATTGGCTGTTGCATCTCTTCTTAAAGAAGGACACCTCATTCTGAATGAACTCCATTGAAAGACGTGTGATGTGTTTATATTTTAATTTGTGTAGAACGGCCGGCCAGCTCTTTTTTACTAAAATAATAAAGGCTATGGGAGCTGGATAAGGAAAATTTCACTTCATTTTAGAAAGGCAATGCAGGCAGCAGCACAGGAAATATCACCAACCAATCAATGCTTTCCTTCTCCATTTCCTCCTTCCTCCTCAACTTTTTACACTGTCCTTTGGTGGAATAAAGTGTAACTGCTCATTACCTTATTTTTGTAAGAATGTAAATGAAGTGAACTCTTTGATCTGTGCATGTATTTATCTGTAAGGAAAAGGTTTATAAGTATGATGGAGACTACATGTTATATAAAAAATGTGTGTGTGTGTGTATATATAAATATCGCTCTGTATATATCATAGCAATTTAAGTTTATTAGGCAAGATCCTCAGCTTGTGATCCCTTCTGACATCTGAACAAAACAAAGAAAGAGCAGGTACAATGTTTTGGGATAAAACTGCCTTTTGATTGCCTTTGGGTTATGATAAAAGTGTTACCAAATTGTGGTGGGTTTTTTTAATTAAGAAAACTAGAACACATGCACAACCTGCTGGTCTTTAGTGATATTGCAGGTGAAGTACAAACGAAATAAGCTCATTCATAGGACTTAATGATTTCCCCTGCCCCCCTCTTTTTATATCTTTATATTTTCCCTTTTGCATTTTTATTGCATCACTTGAAGTCTTGGCATATAGACAAAAACCATTGTCACATCCAGAGGTACTTGAACTTAAGCACTGAAACCTAATTATGGCAACTGTCTTACAGTTGGCCAATTCCCTTTGCCTGACACAACCCCAAAAACACATTATGCAGGCAGTATGTCAGTTTGCTTCTGCTACATGCCACATAAAAAACTGCTAAGTTAGGTTCTGATCCTGCAAGGAGCGCAGGCAGGCAGACCTCTTTGTTTTGGAGCACTGCTCTTTATATTTGGAGTTCTTTTGGGGATTGGGCCCTTGTCATGCTACAATCCTGGTTCAGGCCCATCCATTACTTTTAGTGGCTTAAACAGAATTGCGTGCCCAGTAATTAAATCATGTAATAGTATCTATCTTCATGACAGAAGTTTGATTTTGTTAGGTGCACTATGAAAGTTATTTGACTCTTCTTGGTTTTTTGCTTATTGCTGTTTTGCTGTTTCCTTATTAATTAACATAAATTAGTACAGTATAAGCAAAAATAAATGCCAGGACATTATGAAAGCAACCACTAATAAATATGTTAGCAATTCCGTCTTTAGAAATCTACTAATAATTTTGAAATGGCTAGCAAAAGATATTAATTTTAAATATTACTCAAGCCTAGAGATAACTGTAGAAATGACATCAGACGCTCCATAAAACACACCATTGTATTATCTAACAGTCTTAAAGTCCACTTAAGGTGGCAACTGATACGGAAATATATGGTCCCTCGCTTACATCCTTATACATAATTATTTTCTCCCCCTTACCTATTTTCCGCATAGGTAGTAAATGCTGTTGTGAGGGTTGCTGTGTTGTTGCTGTGGTTATACACCATTTTCTCACAACATATCAGAATTTTCCAAAACATTTGCCTTTTTATTCTGCGATGTTTCACGCTTGGTCTCAGTCTCAATATGATTTTTTTTTTTTTTTAAAGCTTAAGTAAGCTACATCCAGCTGCTTTTAAGTTACTGAAAGCCTGGATAAAAATACACTCTTCCCAGTCTAAAAATATCACCTTACATTTTTTCCTCCTAGAAATAGCTTAAAACCTAGCTGTGATTTGGAACATGAAATTTAGCATATACAGTGTATTCACCTTACCACACTTAGAAAAATTGGTTAGAAATTATATGAACTTTTGAAAAAGTTCCATGCAATGTCCCTGTCAAATTTTTTATTTATGGACTTTTCTATGGAGTTCATCAAGGTAATAGCGGAGCACCTCACAAACATTAATGAACTTATCCTTGCAAATATTGCTGTGACGTAGGGAAATTTTCCCTTTTACACATGGTGAAACTAAGGCACAAAGAAGTGAAGTGATTTGCCCAAGATCACACAGGAAGTCTATGGCAGAGTTAGGAATAGAATTCAGTTGTCCTGAATCATAATCTAGTGTTGTTACTGCTTAAACATCCTTCCCTGTGGCACTTCAAGTGCTATTCTTTTTGTAGATCCACTACTACAGTAAAAAGAACATTTCTTAGCTACATATTTTTATTCTCGGTCTTATTAAAGAGAGTGAATTGCATTCTCTCCTGCTGGCATATGGTCACACAAACTGCATGAATGGTGAAGGCAATGCTGGCACTGCTGTCCTTCCCTGGAGGTTCTGCTGGAGGAGAGTAGGATTCAGCCCTGCAGCAGAAGGGTTGTTATGCCTGCACAATATTGCATTTCTGTTATGCCAACAGAAACCATACACAGTTGTTGCACATAACTAGAAACGTGGCCCAAGAACGTGACAAGGCCCAAGGATTACAGCCATGAGCACCTTCTCATACAGATGGCGGAGGCTATGGCCCTGCCCACCGAGTCCGCAGCGTCACAGGATGTCTGGAGCGCTGCCCTAGCTACCATGGTTCCTTCCTCCACGATGGTGCTAAAGTCTGCAGCCTGGTCTCAGGTCAGGCCTCAGCGAACAGCCTGAGGGAGTCCCACAGGTTGAAATTATATCTACCCAGGAGAGCCTGATGGTTGGCAATCCTGAACTGCAGGCGTACCGTGGAATAAACCTTTCTCCCAAACAATTCCAGCTTCTTATTGTCTTTGTTCTTGGGAGTGGACCCTGGCTGACCTGGCCTGTCTCGCTGGTTAGCTGCTTCTACCACCAGGGTTCCCGGGGTGGGGTGAGTGAACAAATACTCAACCCTTCGGCTGGGACATAATACTTTTTCTCGGCCACCTTTGACGTAGGGGCGACCGAGGAAGGGATTTGCCACGGGGCCTTTACAATCTTAAGGACCCTTTCGTGGATTGAGAGAGCCACTCTCGCTTGGGCAGCCGCTGCCAGCACATTAAAGAGGCTATCTTCGGCCTCTTCTAACTCCTTCACCTCCAGCCCCAAGTTGGAGGCCACCCTCTTGAGCAGCTCCTGGTGAGCCCTGAAATCCTCCAGTGGCGTTGAGTGGTCCCAGAAGAATGCCTCGTCCAGCGAGGAGGAAGAGGACTGCCGAGGCACATACTGTGGTGCTCCCCCTCCTGGCGAAGGGTTTGCAGGTTCCTCCATGGGGTCCAACTCCTCATCCGAGGAGTGGTGTCTATGGGCCTTCTCCTTTCCCGGAGGCATGGACTGCACCCCAGATGGCATAATGGATCGGGGCTCTGGCCCCATCTGGATACCCCATGGGGCCCAATAAGGCCATTGTTGTGGCCATTGATCCTGGGGCCAACCCGGGGATGATTGAGCCACAGGCTGTGACACTTTGGGGGGGGGTCGGCTCTCCCGACGACTGTTGCCCCTGGGAGAGCCCGAGTCACCGTACCGGCGGTGCCATGTACGTCCTTGGTCCCGGTTGCCCTTCCGTGCCGGGGACCTCCCTCTCGACGCCTCTGACCTGGAGGATGATGAGCACTGCCTCTGTCGCTGTGAACGGTGCTGAGGACCAGAGGTGAACTCTGAAGAGCTAGAGATACTGGAGTGTCGTCTCGGTACCAATGATTTCCGCTGCCACTTGCCGTGCGGCCCTGCAGACACCTTCAGTGACCAAGGTCGGCACTGCTCCAAACTCCTCGGTGCTGAGCCGGACTCCGGCAACCAGGTTCCACGTCGTGGACTGTATGGTGCCGGGTCCTCTGATGGCGACCAGGTTCTGTGCCATCTAGGTACGGGCGAACTCCTAGGTGCTGGGGATCTGGAACGGGAGCTGTCTGAGTGCTGCCTGGCAGACCTCGACCAGTGCTGCCTCCTGGCATGCGCTGCCTCCAGTTCCAGGGATCGACATCAGCGCCGAGAGGGAGACTCCACGTCCTGTGCCAGAGCAGATCGGCTCGATGACGCCGACCTGGCGTGACTGCTGGGGGAGCAGCTCTGTTCTACCCTCGAAGATCCTCCGGCGGGAGATCTTCCTCCCTGTACCAGGGATCTCCACTGCCATTCAGGGGGACCCAGAGCGGGTTTCCCCCATGACACTGGCCCCTTCTCCCTCAGCAGAGAGGGAGGTAGAGGTAGCGTAGGCAAGGCCAACAAGGCTCTTGCCGCCTGAAAAGCCTCCAGTGTCGACAGTGTTGGCAGGGGCACTCTCCCACTCCCAGGAGTCTGGAGAGGCTCCCTGACTGGAGATGCAGGCATCGGAGAAGACTCGATGGGCCGGGTCTGGTGCATCTCTGTACTCAACCCTGCCTGTACCAACGGCGCAGGGGAGTGTCCACGCTCTGCAAGCTGCTTCTTCATCTTCGGTGCCGTCGATGTTGCGCTGTGCGAAGGTGGGGCCGGTGCCAGTGGTGTGCTCTGCACCGAGGTCACGCTCGGTGCCGAGGTGGAGTGGGCCGACTTGGACACCGGGCGGAGTGCTGCCTCCCTCAAAAGGGCTTTTAACCAGATCTATTGGTCCTTCTGAGTCCTCGGTTTAAAAGCCCTGCAGATCTTACATTTTTCTTTCCTATGGGTTTCACCCAAGCACTTAAGGCAGCAGTCGTGGGGATTGCTGAGCGGGAAGGCCTTCCCACAGGAGGCACACGGCTTGAAGCCCGGCGACCGGGGCATGGACCAGCCGCTCTAAGTCCCCGCAGGACTTGCCTTATCTCTAACTACACTTAACAACACTTAACAACTACTTAACTAACTAAGACTAACTTAGAATATCAAACAAGCCCAAACAAGGGGAATAGTACTTGTGGTGGGCAAGGCTAGTTCCAGCAACCATCAGGGTGGAAAGAAGGAACTGAGAGGGTGTAGGGCCGGCAGCACCTCATATACTGCAGCATGTGTGCGGGGCTCCAGGGGGCACCGGAGCCGGCCCTACGGAATCTGCTAAGGGGAAAAATGTTCCAGGTAACCGTGCGCAGAGGTGTGCACACACCTATAGTGGAATGGACATGAGCAAGCACTCGAAGAAGAACCATAGACTGTAGCTCATTTGTGTATATATGTTTCCTGCTTTAACCTGTAAATAATTCTCTCATTTCTTTTTCCTAGTTAATAAATCTTTAGTTAGTTTATTACAGGACTGGCTGCAAGTGTCATCTTTGGTGAGAGAGCGAAGGTACAAATTGACCTGTGATAAGCAACTGGTCTCTTGGGACTGGGAGCAACTAGAATATTTTGTGATCTTTGGTATATAGCAACCAGTTATCACATAGTCCAGCTTGCTTGGGTGGCAAGATAGACTGGAATGCCTGTGGGGACTTTCTGTGACTCCGTGATAAGACTATTTTAGTGCTTTGGGAATTCATATTTGTTACTAGGCTGGTGAAATCTAATTATAGAACACACCGCCAGTTTGGAGTCTCTGCCCTGCTTCTTGATAGTCTGCCCTGAGGTCGGCACTCACAGTCATGAGCTACCCCAGACAGCGTGACAACTCTTGGGCCTTGGCAAGATGCAGAAGGTGCAACAGTCTATTCAGGACCTCTCCTTTGATGGGTCGGCCCTATTCTCCGACCAGATCGATGAGAAGTTACACGGTCTGAAGGACTCCAGGGCCACGCTTCACTCAGTGGGCCTGTACATGCCCCAGTTTTCCAGGTGTAAGTCACAGCCCCAGGTGCAGCAGCAGCCAAAGCCTCCACCCAGGCCCTTTCAACCCTATAGGCCATAATCCCTTCCCTGGACAGGTCGATGTGTACTTTCATGTGTCTATCCTCCCCAGCCACAGGTATTTTCTCCGTTTCATGGTGGCTGGCTCCCACTACCAGTTTACAGCCCTACCCTTTGGTCTATCTTCAGCTCCAAGGGTGTTCACCAAGTGCATGCCAGTAGTGGCTGCCCACCTGAGGTGAAAGGGGGTGCAAATCTTTCCTTACCTGGACAATTGGCTGATCAGGGGCAGGTCCAAGTCCCAAGTGCAGGAGAGCGTGACCTTCACTTGCTCCACGTGCAGCAGGCTGGGACTGCTCATAAATGAGCAGACGTCCACACTAACCCCAGTGCAACACATAGAATTAATTGGAGCCACCCTGGACCTTCCCAGGCCAGAGCCTTCCTGCCTCAGCCACGTTTCAAGGAGATAGTCTCTATCATCTCCCAGCTGCACCGATGCCCCATGACAAAAACCAGGCACTACCTACAGCTGTTAGGCCACATGGCGGCCTGCATGTACATAGTGAGACTAGCTCGCCTGAGGCTCAGACTGCTTCAGACATGGTTGGCCTCAGTATATGTGCCGAGCAGACACCCAATGGACTGGGTGGTCACAGTTCCCCCGCCTGTCTTAGCCTCCCTGAACTGGTGGCTGACTCCCAGGGCAGTGATGAAGGGCGTTCCATTCAGGGAACTGGTCCCATTGGTCACCCTAATTTCCGACGCATCAGATGTAGGATGGGGAGCCCACATCGGCTGCACCTGAACTAGTGACTACGATCTTCCAGAAGTGGGGTGTTCAACTGTCCACGGTTCTGCTCACTCCAGGGTCACGAGACTGGGTCGATTTCTGATGCGCTCCTCATGGACTGGACAGGGGCCCTCATGTGTGCGTTCCCACCCATTACGCTCCTACCTAAGGACCTGCTGAAAATAAAGAGGGACAGGGCGAATGTTATACTCATTGCTCCGGCCTGGCCGAGACAGCACTGGTTCAGCATCGTGCTGGACTTTTTGATTGCCCCACCCCTGAAGCTTTGGAGGTGGCACGACCTTCTATCTCAGGACTATGGTCGCCTGTTGCACCTGGACCTGGACTCCCTGCACCTCACGGCCTGGAGGTTCTGTGACTGATGGAGGGAGAGAGAGCCTGCTCGGTGCAGGTCCAACAAGTCCTGCTTCACATCAGGAAGCCTTCTACACAGGTCGTGTATCAGGCTAAGTGGAGACGGTTTACCTGTTGGGCAGAGTCCCGGGGTATTCCGCCCACCCTCTCACCTATACAGGCGATCCTGGAATACCTGCTCCAGCTAAAGCTCCAGGGTCTGGTGCTGGCCTTGCTGAAGGTTCACCTGGCAGCCATTTTGGCCTTCCATCAGTCGCCAGAGGGGAGATCCCTGTTCTCCCATCCCATGTTGGTCAGGTTCCTCAAAGAGGTGGAGAAGCTTTATCCACAAGTCCGTGACCCGGTGCCTCCCTGGGATCTCAATCTAGTCCTCTCGAGACTCATGGGGCTCCCCTTTGAACCCATGGCTTTATGCCCTCTGCTCATTCTTTCATGGACGGTAGCCTTCCTGGTGGCCATTACCTCAACTAGGAGGGTCTCCGAGATCAGGGCCTTGACCTTGTAGCCCCCTTATACAGTATTCCATAAGGATAAGGTACAGTTGAGGCCACATCCAGGCTTCCTGCCGAAGGTGGTTTCCCAGTTTCATTGTAACCAAGATATTTTTCTCCCCCTGTTTTTTCCCAAACCTCATGGTTTGGTGGAGGAGAGGAGATGGCATTCACTGGATGTGAGATGAGCCCTGGCCTTCTACATCGAGCGTACAAGGCCGTTCCGGAAATCGACGCAGCTCTTTGTCGCAGTGGCCGACCGGATGAAAGGCTCACCTGTCTCCACGCAGTGCATCTCCTCGTGGATTACATCATGCATCAAGTTCTGCTACGAGCAAGCGAAGCATCACAGCACACTGCACCAGAGCTCAAGCCTCATCCACAGCCTTCCTGGAGAGAGTGCCCTGCAGGACATCTGCAAGGTCTCCACCTGGTCATTGGTGCATACCTTCACGTCCCACTATGCCATCGTCCAGCAGGCAAGAGAGGATGCAGGATTTGGCAGAGAGGTGCTGAGGACAGCTCACTGGTAACTCCGACCCACCTCCAAAGTATTGCTTGTTAGTCACCTACAGTGGAATGGACATGAGCAAGCACTCGAAGAAGAAAACAAGGTTACTTACCAGTAACTGATGTTCTTCGAGATGTGTTGCTCATGTCCATTCCACAACCCCCCCCCCCCCCCCCCGTCCCCACTGCCAACGTTGGCAGAAAGAAGGGACTGAGGGGGCATAGGGCTGGCAGCACCTCATATACTGCGGCATGTGCGCAGGGCTCCAGGGGCTGCTGGAGCTGGCCCTATGGGATCTGCTAAGGGGAAAAAAGTTCTGTGTAACCGTGCACACACCTGTAGTGGAATGGACATGAGCCACACATCTCGAAGAACAGCAGTTACTGGTAAGTAACCTTGTTTTCCAAAAGGTGACAGAGCTGTGGTAATCTGTCAACCCTGAATGTCTTTTAGGGCTAACCCAGGTTGACCCTGGGTATCTCTGCTTCTCTTTCATAGCTCCAGCCCTGTGAGAGTCTAAACAGCAAAAGAGAAAAGCTATTTTTATTCTTTCATCCATAATTCAAGGTGATGGGATGAGTGCTTTTGCACATAGCCTCTTCCTGGGTGTGAAGGGGCAATTAACAAAGTCTTTGTATTGTGATGTCTCACAGTGGTCCATTTAGTATTGTTAAGCTGCTTGATGGTTAGAAGACTATCCCTCCTGACTGGTTCACAGTTCTAGAGCAAACAATTTTTTATATTTACAAAGAAAAAACTTAAATATTACCTTATAGTATGTGATAACAATATTATAAATGAGTGATTAATGCATGCAGCAACTTCCAAGCATTTAGTCTTAACACAAAACAGATTGTTATAAGTTCAATACCCATCTTATCCACACTAACACACAGGTGAAACAGTCTGGTTTTCAGCAATGAATGTATCAGTGCTTGGCTGAGGCCTAAAGACGTGGCAAGAGCTGGCACCTGGTTTGCCAGTGTCTCAGGAGTGTGCATCTTTTTTGGAGCCTGACCTGTCTGTACTCTCCCTGTGGCTATATGGAGTGTACAGATAGTTCTGTCCCCTTCCACCCCACCAACACAAGGCAGGCAGGATGGTAACCTGCATTTTTGCTGGAAAGAAGCTGTACAGACAATAGAACCATCTTTAAAAGGTTATTCTTAACTCTAACAGGCAGCTGTGTGTTCTGGGCCAGCTGTGAGATAAAAGTTTCAGGGACTCTGTGTGAGAGTAGAAACAGATGAAGCAGGAGGCTTTAGAGCCGCTGTCAGCGAGATTGGCTGTGGGGAAAAAGTGTAGTCTAATGTCTTTTAAGAAAATGCGGGACTGACAAAATGAGTATGGACACCTAGTTATGTGAAAAAGCAAGCAGCCTGAATGGCCTTGAAAAAGGGTGATTGGGACTTCCTTCCTTGTTTGTGTGTTTTAATGCTCTCTCAACTGACTCCTGTCAAATACAGGGAGCTTGAAAGCTTTCTGAGTGTAGGGGAGGGGCAGATCACATCTATAGATAATCTATTACTTTTGTTATATGTATGTATTTATACTGCAGATGGCTTTTTGTGGCTCTAGTCTCTAATTAATTATATTTATTTTAGTTAAAATGTATCAGGCAGTAACAGAGTTTTAGGTTGTTAGATTTCCTGGATGGGAATGTTTTTTTGTGATTTGGAGCTATGAATAGGATCCATTCAGTCACTTTCTATTTCCACAGCCATTTGAGTTTTCTGCTGACTCTCCAACTGCGGGACACAAGCTCCCTTCTGCTGCTGGATGCAGATAGGAGCAAAGTCAAAGAAAACCTACATGAGCAGGGGCTGGGGCTCTACCTACAGCAGCGTCTTCCTGCCCTACAACGTAACTGTTGCAGAGGGGTTGTCTACAGGTAAAATACTGCATCAGCACAGCTGCATCAATGCAGTTGTGCTGCTGTAGCACAAAGCTGACGGGAGAAGCTCTCTCCCGTCGGCTTAGCTGATCCACCTCTGAGAGGTGGTAACTATGTTGACAGGAGATGCTCTCCCACCAACATGGTGTTGACTACCCCGGTGCTTAGGTCAGTATAACTACAGCAGTCAGGGGTGTGGATTATTCACACCCCTGAGCAATGTAGTTTTACTGAGGTAATTCTGTGTGTAGACCAGGGCACAGATTTGGTAGTAGCTGAGGAGCCATTGAATGGAGCTTAATGGATAGGAGACTGAATTGGGATTCCACAGTCCTGGGTTAAATTTCCAGCTCAGCCACAGACTACTTTGTGACCTTGTTTAAGTCATGCAATCTAGCCAGTGTGTCAGTTCTCCATTTGTAAAATGGAGATACTTGCCTATCTCACAGGGTTGCTGTGCGGATAAAAATCCATTAGTAAGTGTGAGGCATTCAAATGCTACAGTGATGAGGATATAAGCACCTAGACAGACAGGGGCAGTCAGGGGTGGCAATGTGAGATCAGAATCTGGCCCCTTGTGTCTCTCTCTATGAAGAGAATCTGACAAGTACCAGAGTTATTCTTCACATCTCATTTCATATGAAAAATGTAGAGCTTTTGGCTCCTTTGTCGCACTAATTTCAATTTAACTGTGCATCGTTTTCGGTTCAAAACTCAGTCGGTCTGGTGAATTGATATAAAAATATTAGCAATTTCTTTCAAAAGAAAGCCTGACTCATTTCTCCAACAGTGACTCACACATGGATTAATTGTTTTCCCTATTCTCCCAGTGTGTTCGGTAGTGTTCCAGCAGATTCCCTTGATGGCCTGGTCCTACAGAAAATATAAAAAAGTGCACTGTTGACTTATTGAGTCACTGGCCTCCATGAAAATGTTTATCTTCAATTTCTAGAATTGGATCAACTGTCCTCATGCCGGGAATTTATAATTGGTTGGAAATTGGAATTACAATGACAGATACTATAGAAATCCCTAAAGTAGAAAGCCAGATGAGCTCTTTAGGCTCCTATTTTTTATCCAGTTTCTAACTGCCCCTTAATCCTTCCATTGAAACATTTTCCTGTCCCTGCCCCAATTTTATTTCCAGTTATTAAATGTCAAGCATTTTCATCTGAAGAATTGTTTTGGATGAATGTTGATCCAAGCATGTAATTATATTTTTAGCCTATTCCTCTGTCCAGACTAAAAATCTGGGCAGTTTTTTGAATTCTCCACAAGAATAATACATTTGCAATCTTTTTCTGGTGGCCAATGGAGCATGAAACCATAAAGATCACCTTTGCAGCTTTCCTCTTCCCACAACTCCAAGCTGCACTTGGTTCCAAACAGGCAGCCCTGAAGATGTGGAAACCATCCGGTCCCTGCACGTCATGGCTTTAAATGATCTGCTCACGTCATTTGTTGTGTGCCGTTGTTATTTCAGAAAGGTGAGAATATAGAAACCATGAGGTGTGCTACTACTGTTAAAATTACATTTATTTGTTGATTTTCCACAGATGTAAATATCCCCATAGTTAAGGTTAAGATTCTGCCATGGGTATTTTTAGTAAAAGTCAGGGGCAGGTCATGGGCAGTAAACAAAAATTCACAGAAGCCGCAACCTGTCCCAGACTTTTACTAAAAATACCCCAAGGTAGGGAGGAAAACAGAGTTGTCGGGGCTTGCAGCTGTTCCAGCCCAGGTGATCCAGTGGGCCAACCGGCTGATCAGCTGTTTGGCAGCAGCCCTGGTGCTGACAGCTGCTCCAGCCCTGACCCAGAAGGTCCTGGAAAGTCCCGGAATCTGTGACCTCCTTGACCAAATCTTACCCTTACCCATAGCAGTTGCCTTGGTAAGTAGAATAGCATTTTTGTCAGCTAGGCTAATTTTCACCTGTGGTCTTCACATTGGCATAAAACCATCTTTCCTTTCTTGTTCCTCACATTGCCTTAGGCCATGTTTACACTACAGAATTAAGTCAGCTTAAGTTACATTGACATTCACCCACTGCTGTTATTAAACCACTGTTGCACGTCCACAATGCTCCTTGTGATGGCGGAGTGTGTCCACAATAGGTGCTCTTGCATCGACAGAGGGAGCAGTGTACTGTGGGTAGCTATCCCACAGTGCATCTCGCAACCATCTACCATTGGGTGTTCTGGGAAGGGTTTGCAGTGCCTTATGGGGGTGGGCTGAGCATCCCATGAGGCAGTTTTTTCTGTCCCATCATTCCATGGGCTTTCTAGTACGTTTCACACCACTTTTCAACAGACCCTGTAAACTGCGCACCCGCCATCTTGGTCAGAAAGCATGGTTCCTGCACTTCTCTCCACTATTGTGATGAGCGTTATGAACACCACGAGCCTGATCCTGCAGTATTTCATGAGCCATGAATCTGAACAGGAATCTGTGGTGTCTGCCCTGCTGTGTGCCATGGACAGAAACAATTCAAGATTGCTGTTGGCATTCCTGGAGCAGCTGCACATGGGGGACTGTCAGTTCTGGGCATGACAAACAAGCACTGAGCGGTGGGATCACATCGTGATGCAAGTCTGGGATGATGAGCAGTGGCTGCAGAACTTTCGCATGCACAAAGCCACCTTCCTGGAACTGTGGACAGAGCTCACCCCTGTCCTTCGGCACAAGGAAACCAAAATGGGGGCTGCCCTAATGGTAGAGAAGTGAGCGATGATTACTGTGTGGAAGTTGGCAACTCCAGACTGCTACCGATCAGTTGTGAATCAGTTTGGTGTTGGGAAGTCCACGGTGGGGATTGCTGTGATGCAAGCATGCAGGGCCATTAATCACCTCCTGCTAGGAAGGACTGTGACTGTGGGCAATGCATGTGATATAGTGGATGGCTTTGTGGCAATGGGATTCCCTAACTGCAGTGTGGCAATAGATGGCTCACACATCCCCATTTTGGCCCCAGGCCACCTTGCGGCAGAGTACACTGACAGAAAGGGCTACTTTCTTATGGTATTGCAAGTGCTGGTGGATCAGAAGGGTTGTTTCACTGACATCAGTGCAGGCTAGTCAGGGAAGGTGCATGACGCACGTATCTTCAGGTACACTAGCTTGTACAGAAAACTGCAAGCAGGGATTTTTCTTTCCAGACCAGAAAATTTCCATTGGTGATATGGAAATGCCAATAGTGATCCTGTGAGACCCAGCACTACCCCTTGCTTCCTTGGCTCATGAAGCCTTACATCAGCAAACTTGACTACAGCAAGGAGCTCTTCAACAGCAGGCTCAGCAGGTGCAGAATGACTGTTAAGTGTGCCTTTGGCTGCTTAAAGGGATGCTGGTGCTGCCTCTTTGGCAGGTTAGACTTCAGTGAGGAAAATATTCCCATGGTCATAGCAGCCTGTCATGCTCTGCATAACATTTGTGAAGCTAAGCGGAAGAAGTTTCCACTGGGGTGGAGCATTGACGTGAATTGGCTAGCTGCTGCTTTTGAGCAGCCAGATACCAGGACTGTTATGGGGGCATTATGGGGAGTTATTTGAATCAGGGAGGCCTTTAATGGAGCCTTCTGACAGTGAGCCATAAAAATGTGTGTTTTCTGTACTGCGTTAAGCCAGGCATTGTTTTCTTGCACCGTAATATGAAGCTTGTAATGACTGCTGTGTGTGCGGTAATAACAATGCAAATGCTCCAGTTGGCACTGTCTATGAATTGTAGCAGCAACCACTACAAAGAGACAAATAGATTCATTCACTGTATATAACTACAGTTTTTTTCTACAACCATGCAAACATTTCTATCTTCTGGAAAGAACATGAAAATCAAGAGCAGATTTGCCCATGAGGCTCTCACAGCTGGATGTATGTTCAGCTGTCATTGTGAAACATCTCCCTTGGAGTGGAGTGCCTGGGGTACCATGACAGCCCTGGAAAATGTGAGGAATGTGGGGTGGGCAGTATGGGGTGGGCCTGGAAGGCAGTTCTGTATGGGCTGCAGCAGGAGGTGAGCACAGATGTGTTCAGCTTGAAGCTCAGTCAGGGACTTCAGCATATCTGTTTGTTCTCTGAGCAGCATTATCATCTGCTCCTGCCCGTTTCCTATCCTGACTATCCATATACAGGTGCAGTTTGTCATTGATTGCCTCTCTCCATGCTCGCTGCTCACAATCCAAAGCACTGCAGGATTGCAGCACTTCCAGGAACATTTCTTCCTTACTCCTCTTGTTTCATCTCCTTATCAGTTGGAGCTGCTCAGCTGGTGTGTAGAAGGAGACCCTGAAGGGCACATCTGCAGATGCTAAAGAAACAACAGAGAGAGGCACTATTATGAGTGCATTCACCCTCTTGAGCCAAACAAAGTTAGAAACACAACTTTCTTACTTTCCCTTGGCCGGCATACAGCATGACAGGAGCCCCAGCCATGGTGAGTTCAGTCTGGGAGAAGAGGGGGAAAGATGGGACAAAGGGTGGAATATCACTACAAGTGCCTATTCTGAATACTGGCACCATTTTCCGGGGTGATAGCAGCTAATGTTTCATGTAAGGGTGCCGCTCCCGTACGCATGTGGCTGCAGACCAGGTTCGTATGTTGCTCGCCTGTGTGCTGCTATGGCGCCTGCAGAAGTAATTGCCAATTGGCGCATCAAAGTTTCCTATCATGGGGAAAGAAACAAGTCAGTCCTCCCAAGAAACCTTCAGCAGAGGATTGCAGATTACTTCCAGTAAATTTCCTTAGAGATCTGTATGGAGGATTCACGAGACATCACAATGTGCATAAACAAATTTTTCTGCAGGGCACCCTCTGCCTAGCTGCACAGGGGAATGAGAAGCAGACACAAACTGTACTTGTGTGGGTTATTTCAATTCCTCTTCTACCCTCATTAAAAAAGCAGAACATTACCAAATGTCTCCCTGCAGTGTTGAAGCACAATGAGTACTTACTGGAGCATCCCTCTGTTGCAGCAGGCAGGACAAAGCCAGAGTGCTGGGACTAAGCAGACCCCTCGGGATAGAAAAAGAGATCCCAGCTCACCACACCACGGGATGTCCCTGTCACCTCTCCTCCATCATCCTCCAACTCCACTTCCTCATCCACTCCATTGTCCTCGGGGTTTCACTCTGTTGGCCACTGTCTCCAACCCCCTCACCCCCTCAATTATTGGTGGAGGTGGAGTCGCTGCCAAGGATGACACATGGCTCCTTGTAGAAGCGGCAAGTCTTTGACTCTGCACCAGAGCGACTATTGACCTCCACCTTGCCTTCTGGTATGCCTGCCACAACTCCTTGATTTTTTCATGGCACTGGTGAGTGCCCCTATTGTACCCCTACTCCTCCATGCCACGAGCAATCTGCTCATAGATACCAACGTTCCTGCAATTGGAGCAGAGCTGTGACTGCACAGCTTCCTCTCTCCACAGATCCAGCAGCTCCACCATCTCTGCCTGGAGCGTGTTTTCTGCAGGGAGCCAGCCTGGGTCAGCTGGGCAGATGCTATGTGAGCTCTCCATGCCAAGAGCAATTTCAAAAATTCCTGGGGATTTAAAGGAGGAGAGGTACATGCCTCTATATCTGGCTGCAGGGCAGCGGTTTTCAAACTGGTGACCATAGCGGTCACCATGGGTGTTGTGGGACACCTTCCGGAGCCACTTAGAGTGACCTAAGCAACACGATGTCTACACTGACACTGCACCACTCTAACAACATCACCCTAAGCGCTATGCCTCTTGTCAAGGAGGTTTTATTATGTTGGTGTAGTAAGATAGCTAGATCGGTGGAAGGAGCATTGCAGAGTGTACACCTCCATAGTTAGGTCGATGAAAGCTGCCTTATGTCGACTTAACTTTGTAGTGTAGACAAGCCCTTAGAACTCCCATTGTTAACGATGGGACCTTTCCACAAAGAATGGTGACCTTTAATATTTTGGTGTGTGCACTGAAAGTGACTTTAGAAGCTATTCCTCTGGGCACCAATTAGAGTGCTTTTGCTACTTCACTGCACTCCAAGGAAGTTCAGTTGATACTTACAATCATATCCAACAATCTGATGTATAACCCAGAATAGCTCTTGGCATTTAATGGAGTCCTATGAATACACGGGTTTCTCAATCTTTGTAAATAGTGAGTACTTTCTTTTGAGTATTTACTCTCTTTAATTGACAGTGTTCTAGTGAAATGCACAAGGTGTTCTGCTTTAATTCCTTTCTTCTTTAATTGTAAACTTCATTATGTCTCATATGCAAGAATTATACAAGACAGAAGAACATGTTTGTATATTCTGGAATTACACATAAAAAAGCAATACAATACGAAGTAATCAGGAGATTTATAAATCACTAGATAGATAATAATAGTGAAGGGCCCTAGAGATATGTTGATTCATCATGATGTTGCTCAGGAGACCCTCCTGCATAGTGATGACTTGCATTATCTTCTGATCTGCTGCAACTTTGCATGTGGCTTCTTTCTTTCTTTCACATGCCATGTCAAATCAGGCCACAGTATCCAGAAGTCTATATGTCAAAGGTGAAAGAAAGTCAGCTGTAAGTGACCACTTTTGATGGATCAGTGTGTGCGTGTAATAACATTATCCCTTGGTACTGTAGAAGATAGTGTATCACTGCTGGAGGAGCTCTGTGAATAGTGGGCCACCTCGTGGTGATGCTAATTACATATAGTTTCCATCTGTGCTGCTGAATTCTGCCTGCAAGCAGCTCATTATTACACCACTGCACACCAGATGTGTTTTTCTTATAAAAATGGCAGAGCTTTACATAGATTTCTTTTCTATCATTGTGGCAGTTTTTGGAATTCAGAGGTCTTGTAATCTTAAAAAAATACTTTGCCTTTCCTCCCACAACAACAACAAAATCTTTAGGTGGTATAAAAAGCCCACATTAACAGTATAGAAATATCCTTTAAAGAAGTATTAACAAACATACATATTCAGTCTATAATCTGTGTTCAGTTGATTAGATTCATGGTAGCAGAGATTTTAAATTTGAAAATGAATGTCTGAGTTTCCTTTGGTCCGATACTTTAATATTTTTTTCCTCCAGTGTTTTTCATTATTTCGTATCCTCAAGCTATTTTTAAGAACTTGAGGAATTCAAACCACGTTTGGCAAAATTTCTGTAATTATTGTATTGGCTTGTGCTGGCTCAACTAATAAGAAAGAGTTACATTCTCAGCTTACGGAACATGATTTAAATATATTGACTGTGATGATGTCCCTGCTTATGTCAGTGGTGAATTTGGCCCCGTAAATTTACTATAACTTTCATTGTCAGTATGTACCAGGTATTTATGTAGCAATGTAGAACTAAATTCAACAGGTTGGTGGCTGCTGAAGTAATAGGAACAGTAACTTCAGTTCAATACTTAACTTGTTTTAGAGGAAGACGGGGTTTTGTTTGCTATGAGATACTCCAGGTAGTTTAGGCCCAAAACCTGGGCTTTAGTTTAAAATAAATTGTTAGCAAAATATAAAACATTACTTTTAAAAATATTTCCCTGTGGCATTTGCAACCCAAATACTGCAGCATGGTTCTAGTGCAAGAGAACCATAAAGTGAAACAGACTTTCTAGCTTTCCGGTCTACGTCTATTGGAGTGATATGCAAAAATGGTGGCAATGACAACATTTTAATGATTAATTGCATTTTATTATATTTGGTCCAGCAGGAAGCAGCAGCGTAGTACAGTCCACAACCAAGCACATTCACAGATAGGAATAATGAATGTAGGTCAGGCTTACAAGATGGGGGACTGTGTCCTAGAGTGCAGCAACACTAGAAAGGACTTAGAGGATAATGGTAGAGAGTCAAATGAACATGAGCATCCACTGTGATGTAGCTAAAAGGTGAACATGATGCTTGGATGCATCAAGTAGGCGCATAAATGTGGTATTACCTTATTATACAACATCAGTGTGACCACAACTGGAATAATGTTTTCTTATGTGATGTCCCCACTTCAAAAAGGATGTTGAAAAATTATAAGGATTAAGAAAAGAACTACATGCATGATTAGAAGTCTGGAAAAAATTACAGCAATGAACGACTTGAGAAGCTCAATCAATGTGGCTTATCCAAGAGAAGATTAAGACGTGACTTGATCACAGTCTATAGGTATGAGGATGAGAATTTTTGATGGCGGAGAGCTCTTTGATCTAGCAGAAAAAGGCATTACAAGATCTACTGCAGGGGTTCTCAAACTTTTTTGGCTGAGACCCCCTTTGAAAATATTTTAGACTGTGATGACCCTCCCCATGCCATGCTATCCTTACCAGCATGCACGGGGGCTAACAGCTCATGACCCCCCCCATAATAACCTCACAAACCCCCTAAGGGTCATGAACCCGTTTGAGAATCCCTGATCTAATATTTGGAAGCTAGACAAATTCAGTCTAGAAACAAGTCACAGATTTTACAGTGAGGTTAACTAACTATTGGACCAGCTTACCTAGGACATGATGGATTCTCCATCACTGGAAGTCTTTATTTAAAGTCTGGTTATAGTAGTTGCAGTTGTGCATTTGATTTTTCCTTCCAAAGTGTAGTACTTTGCACTTTATTGAATTTCACCATGTTGATTTCAGACTAGTTCTCCCATATGTCAAGGATGTTTTGAATTCTGATCCTGTTAGCCAAAGTGTGAGCAACCCCTCCCAGCTTGGTGCCATCTACGTTGATTGCTAATTAGGGCCTCAAGGTGTTGCTATTTTCCAGATCACTAAATAGTAAACATGTTATGGATATTCATGGGGAGTTCCCAGGCCCACAAACATACATACTCTGGGTACCATAAGATATAAAAATAATTAGAAAATGGTTGGGGAAAGAACAAGTAGAATAGATTATTCAAGCCGTGGATTTAGTACAGCTGGAACTTCAACGAACTCAACATTATACAAACTTTGGTAAAAGGTATCATTGTTTTCTTGAAATAGGCTATTACCACAGGTAAGACTTTTTTTTTTTTTTTTTTTTTAAAACTGTCTCTATTATTTTCTGCATGAAGTATGCTCAATCAGCCTGCTGTGGCCACTGTACCATGCTTGAAGCAATCTTTTGATTATTGTAATGGTGTTGCTAGTTCTGGCTAGTAATGATTGTTAATTTAAAGTATATACTGTGTCTATTAAAACATTTAACACTTATTACTGGTCTTAGGGCAGTAGAGTCAAGGAGTGTATGAAATGGAGCATCATATTTCTCTCCAGGTTTATGATAAGCTTTTTTTTTTTTTTTTTTTTTTTTTTTGCTGTTCTTATTGTTTAAAAAGTTTATGAATAAAGCAGAATGTACCATGAATAGTTGATCATTTTCAGGCAGTACTTACTCTCTCTCCTACTAGAAGGTCTTTTCTTTTCATTACAGTAAATATAAGCATATTCAGTATCACAATGTTTACTATTGATTTGGTATCCTATATTCCGAGGTCCACAATGTTTCACTCAGTTTTTTCATTCTAAAAAGTATAAAGCCAGAAACTATCAAACAAAAAACACTATCATTGTCAATTTTTCCTAAAGTGTGACTTTCATCTGTCAATCAAAAGAAAAAGGAATGCATGTTTAGTCCAAGCAGATGAAAAATAACAAAAAAAAAGAAAAAAAAAAAAAAAGAAAAGGAACAGAGAGAGACTGGGATTAGGATAGAGAATTTACCACCAATTTTTCAACTAGAGACATTTTATTTAAGTATAGTCCCACAAATCTAAGGTAGCCATGCTCATTGCTATGTAATAAGCAACAATTTATTTCTTTTAAATCAGGAGAAAAGGTCAATTTCACAAAAATTAATTAATTTCATCCTAAACTTTAAAGGCTGTCTAATGACACTCAGCAGTATGTTAATGTAAGCAACTGTTCAGTACATGTTAGCTATTCAACAGAGGATACAAGTCTCTTATGGTTCCCAAATACAGGTCCTAATCTCTGGCCCTACCTCAAACTGCAGGAGCTTATGCTTTTAGCTCTTGAGGTTGCCTGATTCATTCCCAATGTCAACCAAGATATCAGTCATCTCACTAGCATTGGCTGAGTGAGGGGACTGACTTGAACAGAATATAGTTTAAAAAAAAAACCAACAAGCTTTCTGCAGAGAGGGAACAAATTGTGACTTTTGAAAAAAATTCTGAACATCAGGAAAAATCTGATGTGTGGTTGGATGGGCCTGATTCTGGATTCTAGCTGTGGTCAGTTTTGCCATCCCAACAGGATACCAAATGGAAGGTAAAAAGACATTGGTGTTTGACGTCTCTTCATCGTATGGTATGAGAAAACAAATGGCAGCCAAAAAGTCACTGCCTACATCTGCGGAAAAATCTTTGTCTATCAGTTCATTCCAATTTGCTCACAAGCTCCGTTGGGGAGAATTGTCCATTAAATAGTCAGTTTATAGACACGTTGCAGATGAAAAAAGAGTTATAGCAGACCTAATTATTATTAACAGAACACACTAGCTACTGATGCACAGAAATCTGAAACCACTGCTTCAAACAGGCAGCATAATAATCCATTAACCTTTGCATCACTGGTCAAGGGGAGGATGTGACACTCCACAAGCAACATTATGAAATTAAATACTAAGATTCAACCATTAACAATCAGTAAAACGGAAATCTCAGAGCATTAGCGAATTCAGGCAATTTATTTTTAATCACTGCTCTTTATTAAAATCCTATGATATTTACCCGCTTAACTCTGACCCCCTCAACCTGGATCCTGATTTGGAATAAATGGTTTGGTCAGAAATTCAACTCTACTTGAACTAGTCATGTTCAATCAGCCCAACCAAATGTTTCGCTCTTCAGTTTGGGGGTATGCCTACTATCTTCTGAGACTTTGCTCTCCTTCACAGTCTTTGTGCTGCAGTGTAAATGTGACTGCTGTGGTGCACTGTGAAGAAGCCAGTCAGTCAACAATAATTCTAGGCTCTGAAGACCTATTCGTAGCATTCAAGCAAGCAGGAGAAGGCTGGGTTTGAGTTGAACTATGTGGACAAAATCTGAATGCTTTGGTTTCACCTTTCCACTTCCTCCCCGACAGGATCCTGACATACAGTAAAATCTCAGAATTACAAACACCAGAATTACGAACTGATCAGTCAACCACACACCTCATTTAGACCCGGAAGTACGCAATCAGGTATCAGCAGAGACAACCCCCTCCCCCCCCAAAACAAACAGTATAGTACTGGGTACGCAAAACTACTAAAAAAAGTTTTTAAAAAATTGACAAGCTAAAGAAACTATTTCTGTGCTTGTTTCATTTAAATTAAGATGATTAAAATCAGCATTTTCTTCTGCACAGTAGTTTCGAAACTGTATTGGGTCAAAGTTTAGGGGTAAACTTTCAAAAGAACAACCATAAGATTTTGTTCACAGTTACGAACAACCTCCATTCCCGAGGTGTACATAACTCTGTGGTTCGACTGTAGTTTCTAAAATAGCTCTTAGCTTGTTCCTTCAGGTGAGTGCTGCACAATGTGATAGAGAAGTTTGGTTTCTAAGAAATCAGTCTCTATGCTCCTTGTTTATGAAACCTACAATGTTCACTCAAGTCTCCATGCTGTGTCTTCGCCTTCATCTCTATGCAATACAAGCTGACAGGAGACTGACAAGTTTGAGGGGTTCCAAATATTTTGTTGACATTATCTTCTGATATTATGAGGAGTTCCAGAGGGGTAGCCGTGTTAGTCTGTATTCAGCAAAAACAACAAGAGTTCTGTAGCACTTTAAAGACTAAAATTAAATTGGTTAGTCTTTAAAGTGCTACAGAACTCTCGTTTCTGCTATTATGTTTCCTTCTCTGTGGTGCCATGGTATTCCCCATCCAAACATTTCTACATTTCCTCCCATGCCACAGTCCTGTGGCTCTTTCAGAAGTCTGACAGCTACAGAAGTTTTTATATTCTTTTCTTTGCTGCCTTCTCAGTCTCCTTTGTGTTCTTTTGTTTTCCAACCACCAATTTTGACAGGCAGCAAACACCTAAGCTACAAATATCAGTAACAAGGAAAAATAATTGTTAAAATCATAGAATCATAGAATATTAGAGTTGGAAGGGACCTCAGGAGGTCATCTAGTCCAACCTCCTGCTCAAAGCAGGACTAACCCCAGCTATACCATCCCAGACAGGGCTCTGTCAAGCCTCAGCTTAAAAACCTCTAAAGATGGAGATTCCACCACCTCTCTAGGTAACCCATTCCAGTGCTTTACCACCCTCCTAGTGAAAAACTTTTTCCTAATGTCCAACCTAGACCTCCCCCTGCAACTTGAGACCGTTGCTCCTTGTTCTGTCATCTGCCACCACTGAGAACAGCCTAGCCCCCTCCTCCCTGGAACCCCCTTTCAGGTAGTTAAAGGCCTCTATCAAATCCCCCCTCATTCTTCTCTTTTGCAGACTAAACAAGCCCAGTTCCCTCAGCCTCTCCTCATAAGTCCTGTGCTCCAGCCCCCTAATCATTTTTGTTGCCCTCCGCTGTACTCTCTCCAACTTGTCCACATCCTTTTTGTAGTGGGGGGCCCAAAACTGGACACAATATTCCAAATGCGGCCTCACCAATGCCAAATAGAGGGGAATAATCACTTCCCGCATCCTGCTGGCAATGCCCCTCCTAATGCATCCCAATATGCTATTAGCCTTCTTGACAAGCAGGGCACACTGCTGACTCATATCCAGCTTTTTATCCACTGTTACCCCCAGGTCCTTTTCTGCAGAGCTGCTGCCTAGCTCGTCGGTCCCCAGTCTATAGCTGTGAAAATGAAGTGGTAGCATTTTAAACCAAGAAACAATTTAATATTAAAAGAAAAGTTCTGTTTTTTCAGCAGTATGAGTGAGTTTCCTTTATCTTCACAGACAATATATGGCCTTTACTTTCCTAGGATGATTGTGCTCTTAGATTAACAAAGTAAGAGAGGCAAAAACCATGTATCAAATCTGAAAAATATATTCCAAGTCATATTGATAGTACATGGATTTTGCTTAGGACATGAAGTGATCCCTTCAAAGGCTGCTGCTACTTCATGGAAAATTATCATCTGATAAGTGAGTCTGCCTTTTTATCTTATTTCACATTTTCTGTACTTTTCTATGCATCTTTTACTTCATGCCTAAGGACACTTACATAAAAGCAGGAAGGCTATTTCTAAAAAGTCCTTGTACTCTGCTGATCTGCACCTAAATTTCCCATTTCCCTGAAGTCAGACTCTTCTGTTTATGGTGTCAAAGTCATAAACACCTAATTAGTACTGTGATAATTCCTTTATAATTCTTAATTACATAGTGATAGTGATTGACAACCAATTGTGATGTTAGAGAGGACTGTGAACTAATAGAGAATAAACAGTGGTAGATGAATACTTAAATACAAGTCTCCATTCAAACGTTTTTAAATAATGAAAGAGGAATAGTGTTATATAAATAAATTACATCTAAACAAGATACTACATTAAAATAACATTAAAGTTCTAAAGACAGGCACATAAAGGTTAGAAAATGCCATAAGTAAGGTAGATATAAAATTCAAGTGCTAAATTACAGAAGTATACAATAAATTTAGTTCACTCACCTAGATCCGTAGAATTTATTCAAACCTCTGAGCTGCTTTGAACAGCTGCCATAGAAAAAACAAAAACCCTGTCAGAGAAATACTTTCTCTTTCCACCAAAATTTCCAATAAACTCATACCAGGGTTGAATTTGGGGCATTGGAATTACTCTGTATGATGAGGTATATACCTCACACAAGGTCTGAAAAGGTAAAATAGGCCAGTTATCTTTATAGGCTGCACCTGGTGAGAAGCCAAGGGTTTATGAGGCCTAGTGTCTGATGAAGCCCAGCTGGGGGAGGAGATGGATAGACTTATATTAAGAGGAAATTGGTGGAAAGAGACAGTTGGGTTGGATTGTGGTACTGTGCTAATTATAGCAGGCTGAGAGCCTAGGCTGGTTGAATAGAGCAGGAAATACAGGGGAGGGGGAGGCTGGAAGCTTTGTTGGAAAATGAGGGAGAAGAAGTAAGGGATGAAACATGGTTCAGATTTAGCAGTAGGGGAATAGAAATATCTTTGTCTAAAGAACAGGGATTGGGCAAGGAATGGAAAAAAATTAAGGAACAGGATCAAGATCTTAATCATCAAATCACAAACTGAAGATGTAAAGATAGATGTTAATCCCTTAGAAACAGCAGAATGGATTAGGTGAAGTATTGCAGATCTATTAGAAGCTAAAAGAATGCAGAGTGGAGACTTTAAAGGAATGTGCATATACAAATGGACTGAGAAACTTCTTAAAACTACAATTTTAGGGAAAATAAAAGTATTTTGTAGCCACTTAAATTTCTAATAGATGCAAGTGTAGTAAGGTTAGGGATTCACTAGGCATGACTGAGGATGAAATTAAAAGGGTGATGGCCAAGTGCTGTTTATTAAGTGACTTATTAGCAAGGGGGGAGAACAAACCATCCACACCTATCTCAGTAACATTTCAAGATGCAGTGTTATCCAATAGGTTTAATATAAGATAGCTACTGTTCTGGGTTAAACCATATGTCTATCCCTTTGGGCTGTTATAAATGTCAAAGGTTTTGGCACATGGTGGCTGTCTGTAAGGGGAAAACAAGGTGCGGTAAATGTGGAGGAGAACATTTGTATGAGAATTGTGTTGAAGGAACAGAACTAAAATGCAGCAATGGTGGGGATAAGCACAGTGCAGCATACAAAGGGTGCATGGCACTCAGGCTCACAAAGAAATGTGGTTTAAATCAGTGGCTGGAACATTTTCATGTTTAGAGATGGGAAGTGCAACAAGCAATATAGCAAGTAAATGTATCTGGGAAATATATAAAGGGAAGGGGAAGGCCAGGATATTGTTGAAAACACCGAAGGAGTTTCTACCTGAAGCCTTAGAAATGCAAATGTATAAGTAAAAAGCCAGAGGAATTTCAATGATATAATAAAGGGAGTTGTAGCAGTAGCCAACCTACCTATATAAGACATCAAATTACCACAAACTCCAAAATCCAATTGCCTGGTTGAATGAAGATTGCAAAGCCGCAATTAAAGAAAGAAAGAAGGCATACAAACAAGCAAAAAATACAATGAATAGCAAGGACTTAATGAACCATTAAAGATGAAAAGCAGTGACACAAAAAATGATTGATTAAAAAGGCAAAGAGAGAGTTGGAGAAAGTATTATGGGAAAATGAACAAAGAATTCAAGTTTTCAGATATATATAAACAAGATAACAGAATGAATAGGATATGGAATAAAAAGAAATTTATACTTGGTCTTACAGTAAATTAAAAATGTTGAAAGTTCTAATTTAGCAAAAGCAGACATTTTATGAAAAGAGTTCCAAAAAAGTTCCTAGTGATACAAATCAAAATAAAGTTTTGTGAACAAAAAAGAATGTTTGCTAAAGAAAATTGAACTCTTACATGGCTGGATAGACTATAACGAAGAAGTACTGAATGAAAATTTCATCATGCTGTATTTCAAAAAAGCTATAGACTAAAGTAAAAATACAGCCCCTGGTAAAGATAGCATATGTAATGTGATACATATGCACCTACCTACCAGGAGGGAGTTTGAGTTTTATTGAAATTATAAACTATATGGGGAAAAGGGATACTACTGGCAGAATGGAAGCAAGCAGTGGTTATGCCGATAGGAAAACCTGGCAAATTATGAACAAGAATGGTAAATGATCATTAGCATACTCGGGGGGTGGGAGGGGAATGAAATTTCGAACTGTACACACAGTGGTTTCAGAAAAGGAAGATGCACAGTTGATCATATTGTGGGATTAGAAATAGAAATACAAAAATCCACGAGGAACAGGGAGTTTGATAGCTGTCTTTTTGGACACTGGAAAATGCTGTGTGGAGGGAAGGCACGCTGTGTAAACTATCCACAGTTTAAGAGGAAGAACATTCTGGTGGAAAAGAGACTTCTCAAGTGACAGAACTATACAAGTCAGGGTGGGGGCGGCTTTGTTGAATATTTATAAAACTTCACAATGGAATGCCATTAGTAAGTTTAGCAGCCCAACCCTGTTTATCATCATGATTAATGATCTTCTGGAGAATGTATGGGTGGAAATAGGTATTACTCTATTTGCAGATGATTGTGTTTTATGGACCAAACATAGAAGACTTAAAATAGCTGTGAAGAGAACCAATGATGGAGGCACTTGCCATGCCTTCAATTCAGCTTCTAAATCAACACTAAAAAAATTAGAGCCAATCCAAGATCAAGCTCTGTGAATCACATATGGTGCGAATATTATGACACGGATGTGTGCTGCAGTTTAGCAATTGGAGACATGGCTATAAATTTAGGGATGAAATGATTAGATTTAACCTTTTAGGCTAAGGTCAATGGAAATAGTGAAGATAAGAATACTAAACTAATATACAAGGATGGTTGGGAATTAAGTAGACAAGAAGTAACTGGATGTGACAAACTCCAAAGTGTTACAAAGAAAGAAAGGAAGCTTCTTTATGAAGCACGGAGACACCTCAAGGTGAAAGAATATAGCCTGAAAATACTGGTGAGAGAACCAGGAAAGTAGGGTAGCATTAAAAAAAAGCATTATTTCACTTTTTTAAGGATACAGAACTGGGTGAGGGGACATAGATTTTTTTTTTTATTTTTTGGTTATGCAAAAACTGTGGAAGGTAGCAGTCATAGTCTCACATGCTAAGGCATCATAAAATTACAGAAAAAGAGACTGCTGCAGGGAGGTGTCAGCAGTCATTGTCAAGATAGCAGAGGATTCAGCTAGGTACAAGGAGGAGGTCTTAGCAGATAGTGTGCCTTGGGAATCCTGCCTTGGCCTATAGACTGGCAGGAACTCAAGAGGGGGTGCAGTAGCCCCAGGGAGCAGAGAAAGCTCCCCTGGTAACCCAGTGCACCAAAAAATAGGGAAAAAAATAGGCAAGAACCCAGGGAAACAGTAACAAGGTCAGAGCTTGCTCATGCCATGGTTGCTGGTTATAGGTTCCCTGGGCTGGAACCTGGAGTAGTGGGTGAGCCTGGATTCCCCTACTGGCCACTGGGAAAATGGCATAGACTGGGTGGTGGAACAGAAGATGGTTGGAGACAGTTTGTCCAGTGGGATTTTAGTAGTCCAGAAAGGGAGGGCTATAGTCACCTGGCTGGAGAGCTGAGTCATCAAGAAGGAGCACCCTGAGTCGGAAGAGAGAGAGAGACCACAGGGTAAGCAACTGCGGGAGGGATGTCAGGCAGGTCGAGAACTAATCCCCAGATGAGCCAGGAGAAGGTGTCCCGGGGGTGAGTAGTGAGCCTGTGACGCTCTGCAATGGCACAGAGAGCAGAACGCGGACTTACCTATCATTCTTTTGTTCATCCCGAGGCTGACCCTTAACAGACAACCTAGTATTCTGTAACTGGTTGCTAGGGTCGCCACCTGCTGACAACAATGAACAACACTGTGGCTGAGCCCAGTCCTCGGCTCTGTTGCCTTGTCAGAGCTGTGCTGCATCTCTGGAATCCAGAGGCATTGCTCCAGAATAGCCATGTAGCTCCCATGCAGCCTCCCAGGCTTTCCCTATGCTGAGAAGCAGGGTTTGTCAGTGTGCCTCATGCAGGCAGTGGTTGATCCACCAAGGAAGCAGTAAGCACATATAATGTCTCCCGTGCTCTCTACAGACTTGGGTTACTCCATGGCTGATTGACAGCCCAAATAGGGCTATCCCGTGACATGGTTCTGGCTTACAAAGCTGTTAGCCAAGACCACACGCCAGGGCTTACTGGACTGAGTTGCAATCCCCGGTTTCTCCTCTGCATTCAACTATATCTTTGAGTGATCCTGCTCTGGTCTCTCTAACTCTGCCTTCCTCCACAACAGCTGGTAAACTCACTTTTTTTTTCTTCTCTCCAGTTTGGGGCTACAGGTAGACCAAGGTCTGAGGACAGCTGCTTGTCTGCATGAGCTTCCCCCATCTCTTGAGCAGCTCAGCACCTAATTCTTTTGAGTTTGTTTGGAGAAGGTGCTGATATGCATTGGGCCAGAAAATCTCTAGGACCAGGTTGCCCTGGACAAACTCCATTTCCGTGGCTTCTTAGGGCTTACCCTGCTCTTATAGAGGTGTAAATGGTCTGAGAATTGGCCTAATGTGTTAGCAGTTGCTTTGAAGTCAGGTCTCAAACCAACTTCTGCTTTTCTTATTTGCTGACCTTTTTTTTAAATCTCCTTCCTCCTGAAGCATCAGGGATGGCCATGGCTGGAGGTGGGACATTGGGTGGGGAAGACAAGGGCTCTGAGGTGGCACCAAGCATTCTTTCTCTCAGGTGTTTAGCAAGCTGGTTGTTGCTCACCTGCTCAGGGTCTAACTAATCACCATATGTGAGGTCAGGAAGGAATTTTCCCCCGGTCAGATTGGCAGTGACCTTGGAGTTTTTTTGGGCTTCATCTGCAGTGTATGAGTGCAGGTCATTTTCCGGGAATATCCGGGTATATCTCATTTAATAATTTCCTTGTCTTTGTGGGGGCCACAGGCAATGGTGCACCTCAGGCCTTTTTGTTCTCTGTCAGTGGCACATCATAGTTTAGTCTACTGGGGGCTGGAATACTTTGGTCTAACTTTTGGTTGTTGTTTAGTATGTGGGTAGTGGGTGGTGTTGCTGGCCTGTGATATATAGGAGGTCAGACTAGATGACCTGGTGGTCTCGTCTGGCCCTAACCTCTGTCTCCAAGTAGAAATGCAGAATTTGACCTCTGGTCAGGTGTTGAGACCTGCATGTTTGGATGCAAAATTCATGATTACAGTGCAATTCCAGTGCAAATGCAATGTGGATTGTTTATTAAGAATCCTATGAATGGACAGAAGTACAGTATTACAGTAATTATATTATCTGGGTACTACACATGACCAAAAGCCTCTTAGAATTCTTCCAAGTGGGAGGATATTACTTTTAAAGAGAGGGGAGAAATGCATGGAATCAGCTTGTGTAAGTAGCAAATAATGAGGTATAATTTACATTATTTGGAATTTGTTATACTTGATATGTGTAAAGTTTTCCTAACTTGTTTATTGCCTGACTTGGACTGGGATCTTATTCTATTTTAACACAATAGTATGTGTAACACTTAATTTCAGCATGGTTGCAGGGGGTGCAAGTCAAGGCAGAGTTTGGCCTATATATTTTGCTTGTATAATAAAACAAAGGGATTTTCCATTTTTTATACAAAGAATATTGATTCTCTTCAAAGGTAGAATCATAGAGTTGGAAGGGACCTCAGGAAGTCATCTAGTCCAACTCCCTGCTGAGGGCAGGACTAACCTCAGCTAAATAATCCCAGTGAGGGTTTTGTCAAGCCGCAGCTTAAAAACCTCTAAAGATGGAGATTCCACCATCTCCCTAGGTAACCCATTCCAGTGCTTTACCACCCTCCTAGTGAAAAACTTTTTCCTAATGTCCAACCTAGACCTCCCCCCCTGCAACTTGAGACGATTGCTCCTTGTTCTGTCATCTGCCACCACTGAGAACAGCCTAGCTCCATCCTCCCTGGAACCCCCTTTCAGGTAGTTAAAGGCTGCTATCAAATCCCCCCTCGTTCTTCTCTTCTGTAGACTGAACAAGCCTAGTTCCTTCAGCCTCTCCTCATAAGTCTTGTGCTCTAGCCCCCTAATCATTTTTGTTGCCCTTCTCTGGACTCTCTCCAACTTCTCCACATCCCTGTTGTAGTGGGGGGCCCAAAACTGGACACAATACTCCAAATGTGGCCTCACCAATGCCGAATAGAGGGGAATGATCACTTCCCGTGATCTGCTGGCAATGCTCTTACTAATGCAGCCCAATATGCTATTAGCCTTCTTGGCAACCAGGGCACACTGCTGACTCATATCCAGCTTCTTATCCACTGTTACCCCCAGGTCCTTTTCTGCAGAATTGCTGCCTAGCTTGTCGGTCCCCAGTCTATAGCTGTGCATGGGATTCTTCCGTCCTAGGTGCAGGACTCTGCACTTGTCCTCATCAGATTTCTTTTGGCCCAATCCTCCAGTCCGTCCAGGTCCTTCTGTATCCCATCCCTACCTTCCACTCCCCCTATCTTAGTGTCATCTTCAAACCTGCTGAGGGTGCAATCTACCGCATCCTCCAGATCATTGATGAAGATTTTGAACAAAATTGGCCCCAGGACTGACCCCTGGGTCACTCCGCTTGTGACCGGCTGCCAGCTAGACATGGAGCCTAGGTAGCTGGGTAGTTAAGGATATGATCCTTCACTCCTGGCGGCGGGGGGGGGCTGATGGGTGCTCAGCACTTCTGAAAATCAGGTCACTTATTTACATATCCAAATATTCATTCGGGAGCCAACTTTAGGCACTCATTTTTACGACTCTCTGATAAAGTGCATCGAGGATTTGTGACAGGATCCTAGGGTGTCAGAAGTATGACATTTGTGTCTGAAAAGGCATGTCCACACACAAATATCAAGGAACTTGATTACACCATGCTTGCCCCCTAACAAGATTATAAAATGGTTCCAGTTTGATAGTGTAGACTGGACCTTACCCTTGTTTCATAAGCAAGCTAAAGGCTTGGACATTGAGACAAGCTGTTTAGATGTTTTTACTAAATGGATGCCATTTTGAATACAGTACATTGTTCATGAAAGAAAAGCACAACTATTTTTTAGTAATGCATTACAACAAAAAGACACATAATAATTTGCAACTTATCTTAAATCATTACCAATTAACATTCATGCCTCCTTAGAAAAGTGCATTTCCTTCATTTTGGCTAATGCTTCACTACATGGTCTGCTAATAAGTACTCACAGTGAATAATGATGAATAATGCACTAAAGCTAATTATTGAACTGTGGCAAGCCATGTTTTAAAAATATTTGACTAACCACGAAGAGACTTTTGAACATTATTCCACTCCTTGTCTAAAAGAAATTGTGGTTTTAAATAATTAAGCACTTTCAGTGGAAAACTAATGAATGCAGGAAGCCATGACTTCTGTTTTTAATTAACGTGTTGCTCTTCAGGCTTACCACTAAGAGTTTTAAAAAGTTGTTGATCGTTCTATTTCACTTAGAGTTTCTTAAGCTCCATTAATTGGACTATAGCAGAATAGTGACATTATTAGTATTGGTCCGTAACCAAGCAGGTTAAGGACTATTCACTTTTCCTTCCTGATACAGATACTGTGTGAGTTGCTTCTATTTCTAGCAAAGTGCGCATCAGGTTCCACTCTATTGGCTCACCTATCATAGCAACCAGATCAAGGATTTACTCCTTGAAATGATGACCCATGATAGGTTGATACAATAACACAAAACTAAGAAGTGGCTTACCTGAATTAAATTCTGTGACAGCATCGGGTTGCCAACCTTGCATTTTAGTATTTACTGACATGAAGATCTGAATTTTTTTGTTTTTTGTTTTTACTAATGCAGTAAACTTTTTACTGACATCACTAAAAATACCATAAACAATACAATAATGTTATAAAAAAGTGTATACTCACTCGTGATATTCTGTACATAGGAATTCAGAGTTACGCAATTGTTTTAGCTGCAGTTAATTGATCAATCGGGTTCTTTAGTCATATGCAATAATAGAAAACAGGAAATTGATAAAGTCACGGTCAGTGTAGTTTATGATACAAGAAGTGATTCTGAACGACGACGATCAATGTCAAAATACAATATATTTTATTTCTACCCCATTTCCTGGACATTTTCATTTATTTACGGGTTTACAGACAATGCTAAAATTGTACATTTTTTTACTGACTGCCCATAAATTTACAGACGGTTGGCAACCCTGCTATGAGGCAGCTTTCAACAGAGAGAAAAAGTTAAGACACTTCTATTGGTTCCATTTTATGTATTCTAGTGATGCATAGGGTCAGATACTCAGCTGGAATAAATTGATGTAGTGTCATTGATTTCAGTAGCTCTACCCCAATTTATACCAGATGGGGATTGGCTCTCAATCTGCATTACAGTATTCATGACAGAAACAAACATGTTCACACTAAAAGATGAGTATTTTATATGCATTTTAATGACCAGAGGGAGAAATGAAATGCAGTAGCAGAAATAAAGAAATACAAGTATTTGGTAAGGTTTTATTTTACAAAGCACATAATTTCATCTAAGTACTTTTTGTCTCATGGATAACTTGACCATTTAATTATTATACAGCAAATACCAAACAGTGGCTAGAAAATACCATATTACCACAAATTATGTACATGGATATTTGTCTTTTATACCAGAGAGTAGGTTACATGGCAATTGCTTCTGTACACTGTTTCTTTTGTACATTTTAAAGTGCTTTAGCAGCCAATACAAAATGGAAATACAGACTAATTTTGTTACATTGGTTAGAAAAGCATAAATGTATTGGACTTGCTTTTTAAAAAATTAATTTACTTGCAAAATGTAACTTTAGGTCGTCTTAAAAAGAAAAACAGTTAAGTGTGTTTCCTATTTGCTTAAGCTTTTCACAGATATAATAATAGTGATTTACATTTTATATAGCTCTTTTCATCCTGAAGGATCCCAGAGTGCTATACAAAAAATGAGTACTTGGATGAGTCTGAGATGTTGCTGATTGCACAGTTGAAACTGGAGAAACTAGTTTAAAGAGAAGATATAAACACCCTATATCAGCTCTGAAAGGATTAACAATGTACAAATATTCACAATGGAATTTACAAAAATAGCTACAGTTCCTTTATCAATCCATTTAACCAGCAACAACAACATGGAGGCCATCAAACCTTTCCAGCTGTTATTCCCGCCTGCCTCTTTCTGAATAAGTGATGATGTATTATTTATATTGGTAAAATATTTTTGTACGTGGAAGAGGAGGTTAAGGTTTTGATTTTTGTAGGCAGCATTGAAAAAAGTGAGTGATTTTTTTCCATTAAAATGCTATAAAGGGCAATTCTCAAAAAAAGTAAGTTCTTTGCTCAGGTAGCTTTGATTTCCTTTGTTACTGTAGCTGACTTAGTGATGATTTTTCATATGAAAAACCTCTACAAGAAACCACCCTTCTCAAGCATATTTCTAACTTGGAACGGTTTCAAAATATCCCTAGATGTACTGAATGCAGTTCTGTTTCTGTTTATTAGAAAATCACCTCCAGTAAACAGCCTGTATTTGTCCATCCCTTGAATTTTTGCTTCCAACCTGTCTAATGCTACTGTAACCATTCAGAGCAAAACTTGGGGCCATTTGTCCCCACTAATGTCCAGTAGCCTCCTTTTTAGAAAATGTATTTATTCTTCATGAATATGTATATTTTTGTACACTAGAGAACATGGTAAGCCCCCATTTCATCTGACTGTGCCTGCTATTAGGTTTCATGCTTCTGTAATGTGCAATGCAGAATCGCCATAGAGGCAAATAACTGATGGATCTTAAAAGCAGGCACTTTCCTCCAGGGGAAAAAGTGTCTCCTACACATTCCCCACAGCAAACTGCACAGACACACTGTGGCACTGGTTTGTGATTGCTTTGAGGGCTATGCAGCAGGAGACCCTGTCACGGCAGTGGTGTGGTTTCAGCTTCCAGAAGTTCCAACTGAAAGGAAAGAAATTGTAAATACCATGAGCATTTCACTGCTTTCCCCTCCCACCTGTTTTTTGCAAACATTTTTTGGGTGAATTTACCCAGCATTTGCTGCTGCTATCTCACTGTACAAAGCTGAAGGCAAGAATATCCTTTCAGTTCACATCATGAAGGCAGAGGAAATTACCACAAGAATAGTGGTTTTAGCTTCAAGACTATATATGATAAGATCTTTAAAGACAAATACATACATTCTTAATTTATTCAACTCTGATTTCAAACTAAGCATAGTTCTTCCACTTAAAACCTTTTTCAGTAAGGTAAGGTGGCAACAATTGTCTGTGATGGAAATTCCACTAGCAGCCACTTAGTTAAAAATGGACCATAATCCTCACATCTGAATATCCTCATGTATTAGGGCTAGCTCTAACTTTCACAGATGAGAGAAACAGGAAATACGTTCCATTTTTCATGTACTAATGAACATACGTTTCCTGATCATTTACTTCAGTTCACACTTTTAAAAAATAGCTGCAGCAATTGGATGCATTTCTATTAGTTAGTTTGTTCCAGTTCTCCTAGTGTCATTTATTCTTGATTTTCTTCACGAGTAGCATGCCAACAGATTGAGAATCACATATATTAGAGAAAAAGCAATGGGCCCATTTCTAGAGCCACTCCATATACAACAGCTACAAGGCTACAGAATAGGGCCCAGTTCTAAGGATCTGCAGAATTTAGCCATAAACTTTTGCAAAAATGACTTTTCTGCCGATGAGGTTATTTTAGAGTATTCCATTAGAAAAAACAATGCTTTAGAATAATTGAAGTATGCTATTATTTACACTGTGAATATGCCCATTCTTTAATAACATATGGCTCGGTTCTCCCTTCAGATATACAGAGCAGCATTTGATCCACAGCATAGTTTTAAGCAGTAGTTCTGAGATGGTGCAAAATATAACAGGGGGAAAAAAGATAGTGGCTACTCTAGCTTGCAAACACCGGGAGTAATGCAAAGGTGGCATGTTCAGCTCCTGGCAAAGGAAGCAACTGTGTCACTCTTCAGTGAATTTCCCTGGCTGACTGAAGGGTTAGAACTGATGGGTTCTGAAGTGAGTACTTGGCAAAATCTCCTTGGTTAAGGAAAGCGTGGCACACCTCAATTTCTTTTGCATATGGGGCTGTATGTAAAAGTATAAATGCACTTACACTGATGTGCAAGTGAGGGAGGAATAAAAAGTGAAGAAGGAATGGAGGGATCCTTAACAAGCCCCTTTCCCAAAATAAAACGGCTTAATGTTAAAATACTTTGGACTCTTCTATGAGTGAGCCAGTATAGGTATGGAGTATAAGTGAAGGATCAGATATTCAGCTGGTCTAACTGACATAGTGGCATTTTGCTGAATTTGATGGACCTGTTCTGGTTAATATTAGCTAGGAATCTGGCCCAAAAATTTTAAAAGGACTTTTTACCCCAGGCAGATGAACACTGTCTGCAGGATTCTGTTCCTAGGTTAAAATCTGCTGGAATGTTTTTCTGCACTGAGGATACTAGTGATCCTATTGTTACTGGAAAAAAACCTTTTTAACTATTCCTTTTTGCTTGCTGCTGATTATCTTAACAAAGATAAGCTGTTAATGAATTGTGCTGATGATGATTGCTAAATTATGAAAAGTCCAATTCATTTTGATGAATTCATTTCTAGCTAATCCACTAAGTCATCACCACAGTATCTGAGCATTGACTTCATTGAGCACAAGTGAGATGCAGTCAATGAATCGTCACTTTCTGACACAAAACTCCTTTGTCATATTCCAGAGCAGCTCTAGTTTCAAGCACTTTGGGCTTAATCTTGCTGAGGTTCTGAGTGCCTTCAGTTCTCATTAGCTTTAGTGGGAGTTGAGAGCATTCAGTCAGCACTTTGTCAGGGCCCTTTGTCTGTTCCACTGAAAATTATATGAATTGTGATGAATAGTCTAAGGCCTTCTCTACACTAGCACTTATGGCTGGCAAAACTTCTGTCGCTCAGAGGTGTGAAAAAAACACACAGGTTTTGTGGCTTGCGTGGACCGTACTATGTCGGCGGGAGTTGCTCTCCTGCCAGCATCGCTACTGCCGCTTATTTAGGTGGTTTTATTATGTCGGTGGGAGAGCTCTCGCCCATCGACATAATGTGGCTACACAAGTGCTTATGCCGGTAAAACTTATGTCGCTCAGGGAGTGTTTTTTCACACCCCTGAGCGACAAAAGTTTTGCCGGCATAAGTGCTAGTGTAGACACGGCCTCAGGAATTAGAACTCATACCAAGTCCCCTCTAAGGCCTTGTCTAGAAAGGTTTATCAGTATAGTTATAGCGGTAGTTGTTCAGTCAAACTGTCCTAGTATAGAAGCCGCTTATACTGTAAAAAGAATGCTTTCGCTGATTAAGGGTCAGTCTACACAAACACTTAGTCTGCAGCAAGTTGGGGTGTGACTCTACCCAGCAGTAGTAGGTTTTATGTCCTTTTTCTTTTTAATGTGAATTGTAAATAAGACTCATAAGATCTTTATAAAGGTTTATTTCTCTGATTCATTTCCTTTAGTAGCAGGAACGCTTAAGTTTTTCTTTCCCTGTTTAGGTCGTTGTTTCACTGGGAAGACTCGGGTGTAGAATAGAACCTCTCAGACCTAATTAAAGGGGCCTGGGTGTTAAATCACAAACAAAAGAATGTCTCTTCCAGCAGTTTGACAATTGTTTTAAATAAGTGTTAATAAATAAATAATTTTTTTTTAAAAGCCAAAACAAACCCCAGCCTTTTAAATAGCTGGAATAAAAGTCTCTTCGCCTCTCAATAAATCAGCTTTGATTTCCTTGGTATCTGGGATGCCATAAACCTACTAGTTCTCTAAGGCCTGTCTGCACACAAGCTGTACAGCTTTAAAATACCAATATAGCTGTGACACAGACCTCCCCAATTAGCGGGGATGCAGTTATTCTGGTATCAATTTGGCTTGTATTGTAATAACTTATTCCTATATGGGAAGGGGTTACAATGCTTCTTTATATTGGCATAACTGTGCCCACATTGAGGGTTGAGTTAGTATAACTATATTTGGTTAAAAAACAACAACGTACCTCTAACCAATATAGTTATACTGGTACAAAAACCGTGTGTAGACTGGGCCTGGGCTTGCATGGTCTTCCAAGAAAAAAAGGACTTTTCAGACCTTTTTCATAAACCATACAGAAGCAAAAATGGTGTAAACACATATTTTCCCCCTTTGCAAGTCACTTTTAAAATGGGAGGAGGATAGGGACATCTATTTGACTTACCACCATGCACTCATGGTGTGAATGAAAAGTCTATGATCATTCATCAGTCAGTTACAGAATGTTCAGTAGTTGGAAACATACTGTAAGTAAGACCCTTAGGCTCCTTTCTGTGGTGTACTGTGTGTGTGCACATGCGTGCACACTCACACACACATACATACACGCCCTCATCATTCAAGGTACTTCTGAGAGCCCCCTACTTCCAAACTTTAATTGGAGTTGAGTACACTTAGCTTCCCACAGGATTGGGTTCTGTGTACGTGTTCCCCAGCTGTAAAGGTAAAACAAGCTATCTCCTGATAGCTATAAATCAGTAAAGACTGTTACTTCAGAATACATGTCATCTCCAGCAGGGAGATCTGAATCCAGAGATGACATCTCCACTGCTAGTCATACCTGATGGTTAGTCCTATCCACAGTATTGGCAGTGGAGGCATGCTCACGAGTGTTTTGGCGGATTCGAGTGGAGTTTTGCTGCTCAATAGTTGAGGAAGTGGGAATGCAGAATTCTCTGAAACATCTTTTGAAGTTTTCATCTAGAAATGCATAAAGGACTGGATTAAGGCAGCTATTTGTGTACCCTAAAGCGATACAGAAGTGCCAGGAGACTGTTTGGAATGTAGTTTCTGGAATATTGATCAAGGCTTTAATGATGACATAAATGTGGATGGGAGTCCAGCAGACAATGAACACCGCCACCACTACAAGGACCATTCTTGTGATTCTCCTCAGGTTCCTGTCCTTCTCTTTGGAGCCAGACAGCATGCGGACACTCTTCAGGCGTAAAATCATCAACCCATAGCACACGGTAATGATCAGGACTGGCATGATGAAGGCAAAGATGAATACACAGATTTTCAGTAGGTTCTCCCAGTACCAAGCTGGGTGAGAGAACGTAAGTGTGCAGTCAATGGAGCCTAAAGTAAAACAAAATTACAGAGAAGAGTGAACAGTTCAGTTTTTAATGCTTTGCTTTAGTGTTCACCCCCTCCCCCACAACACTGTACAGCAATTTGATTCAATTTGATAAAATAAGTAGCTAAAACAAAACAGCTTTGAATGGCTGATGTATGTTTGTTTAAACCCATGCAGATACTTTACCACAGGTCTGTACATCTTCGGAAGACTAGTGTTATTGCTCGAGATGTATGAAGTGTTGCTTAGAAAGCCAAAACCAAAGGAATCTTCTTTTGTTTTTGTGTTTGTCAAAAGATTCACTAAGGGTTTGCAAAGAAACTTGGGCCAATTTTCACTTTCAGTCTGAAACCTGACGAAAGAGTTTTGTTTTGAGGCTTGGGGGTTAAAAGGACAATGAGGAAGAGGAATGGATTTTCCATCTCTAGAAAGCAGCATGAAAAAGACACCCAAGCAAGAACAGGAGGAGGAGACCAAGGGAAGCAACAAGATAAGTGGGAGAAGCAGAGGGTGTGAGGGAGGGAGTGACAGGAGAGGAGTTGCAGGCGGGTGCCTTAAAAGTCAGGAGAAGTCTGAATTTTATGTAAAATGAGACAAGACAGTAGTGGAGGGATTTGGGGCTCAGTCCTGCAAGGTGCTGGCTTGCGTGTTATACCTGAACCAGAAAAACATACAGCCACATGCTTAAGCACACTGAAATGAATTGGACCATTGTAACAGGGCAGGCTTCTCTCCCTCCCTGGGGTCCCTTGCAAACAATCTAGGATGCCTCTTTATTGTCAACACCTCTGATTTTATTTGTTCCCTCCACCAAGCCATCACCAGAATCCCTGTGTAGCACTTCCACCTCCAGTGTCCTTCAATCCTCAGCTCTTTCTCATGGGAGAAGGAGAAGAGAAAGCAATCTCACCAGCCTGAAACCAGGCTTCCCCTGGCCTCTGCTAACCCTCTCTCCTCCCTTTCCACTTCTTTCTTTTGCTTTTTAACTATCTTACCAGCTGATGGGTTAGTGAGCTCCTTAGTTCATCTGCCCACAGTCTTCTGCTCCTCAATCAGACACTAACTAGTTCCTCCAGAGAAGCCCTATGAGTATGTCTATGCAGGGAAGAAAAAAAACCTGCGACTGGCCCAGATCGGCTGATTCGGGCTTTGGGTTGAAAAATTGCTGTGTAGATGCTGGACTGTGGAACCCTGGAGCCTGAGCCCAAGCGTCTACACAGCAATTTTTCAGCCCAGAGCCCGTGCCTACAGGCCAGCTGCCAGTTCTTTATCCATGTGAAAACGTACCCTTAGTGACCAGAGTGCTGGGTCAGCTGCTAGTTCTCAGAACCACCTATATGCTGACAGTAAGCATGTGCTTCAGTCCATCCCTAGACACTACAGCATGTAAATTTATGCTTAAGAGCTGTTTTGAATCAGGGGCAGCATCTTGCAGGATTGAGGCCTTAAAGAGTGCATGGCATACTTGAGGGAGGGAAAGGAAGATTAATGTAGCTGCTGATTGTTAGAAGAGAAGGGAGGCAAGAGCCCAGGAGGCTGCAGAGGAGGTGGTTACTCCAGTCTTATTAAACATGGATGATAATGCACACATTCAAAAACATAACTCACTGGCTGAAATGTTTGGGTAAAATCAGATTAAATGTGATAAATATTTCCACTGAATGTTGGGAGTGAAGGAGATCTTGTGTGTTTATATGTAATCCAAAATGGTAGCACTCAACAGATTCCTGTAAATATTTTTAGAGAATTTTCTGTGCCATTATAGGTATTTAACACATATGAAATGTACTGGACAGGCAGTTCTTCTGTTATCTACAAAGATTTTCCACAGTACCTTCAAACCATAAAATGATTGTCCACACCTGCGGATTTTGCAGATTTCGTTCTCATTTGTGTTATTACTGTACGTGGAGTTCTTAACTTAATCTACATTGGTACATGTGTGTTTATCTTAGCCATGCCAACTCATTATTTTGTTTTACTGGTATGCATTTCAAATATGATGAACTCATTTTAGCTGTACATATTTTACCTTTAGACTTTTGTGTTTCATATATTTTGATAACCCTTTTAATTTCAGCTCACAAACAGATACCTGTGACCTTCCAATGGACGCACTATGGAATGAAACAGGAATATATGAAGAGGGATATATCTTCAGATGTTAGTCAACACCCAATAAGAAAAAGTGTTTAGGACTAAATTGTGATAATAATGGCGGTATTCTGGCTGGCTACTTTTGTTCCAATGTGCTCTTCCTTTCTTTTGTTTCCTCATTGGATGGTAATCCAACAACTCCCAAATGTCAAGCCATGAAAGATAGTTCTGCTCCACAGCATCAACATCTCAGCTCTTGTATCTTGCTGGTTTTTCTTTTTTTAGTCCTGGCTCTACTGCTCCATTTTCTAGGATTATTATGCAAATAAGTTTTCTACATGGCGCTGGTGGTGTTCCGGGTAATATTTCTTATTAATGCACTCATTAAAAAGAAATTCTGAAGTGCTAATATGTTGTTATATTCTGGCATAAAAGGGAAATATGTTTTATATTGTAGTGACTGTAAATCAACAGGTGGATGTGCCCTGGTTACAAAAAAAGGTTCTGTAATAATTGAATATTCTCATAAGGGAAGAGTAGGCAAAGTCTGGGTTGTATTATAAATGCTTTCTCCCATGACACAACTTTATTTACAACATTTGTGTGCATACAGTGTGTGTGTGTGTGTGTGTACACATACATACAGAGAGAACAAAGCTCTTTAGCAATCTAAGCCAAAGTTCTCAAATATTTAAAGATAGGAAGCGACATACAATCCCTTCTATATATAATACACACACCACACAAATGGTGCACATAACTTGCATTATGGTAATTGCTAACATAAACTACCATATCTTGAGATTGTGTGCAGTATCACTAAGCTAGCTCATGCTCTTGTTTTTGTAATCTTATTCTTCCATCATCCTTCCTCTATTTTTAATTCCTCTGTCATATTTTTACTTAGAGCTTGATCTGCTATCTGGGACTCCTGAACCCATGAGGAGTTCCAGTAAAGTCAGTGCTAGCAAATCTGTTTGCAGGATTAGATGGTAAATGCTTTGGGACAGTGATCATGTCTTTGGTTTATACTATTGGTGCCCCGCACGCATTTGGATACTTAGGATTTGATCTTGTGCCCATTAAAGCTCTATCCTGCATCTTTCAAATCAATGGGAACTTTGTTACTGGTTTCAGTTCGCACAGGATCAGGTCCTAGGCAATGGGGGGTCTTTCCACTGATTTTCCTTGGGCTTTGGATCATGCTCTTAATAGATCAATAATAATTTTGATTACATGAAAACTGGAAGCATATTTTAAGAAACAAAAGCCCTTGAAAGTATGTTTCTTACTAGTCCACTATAGTTTGTGGACATCTCATGACATGACAAGCTCCATCTACATATGTGTTCATCTGCAGTACTTGGTGTATAATATATAGATTGTTCTTTTTTGGAGGAGTGGAGTAGATGTGGAGGATAAGACTTAAAACCCTAGAAACAAATATTGTCCTCATGAAACCCTACTGGCTCCAAAGGACTTACTCAGTTACAATAGAGTCCGTCAACATTGACAGGTTACAGTAAATACTAAAGCTAGCCAACTTTTTTTTTTTTTTTTAAATTTTGACAAATTCGAACCCTAAACAGGAAAAATTTAGATAATTTTCAAGGAATTGCCCTGCCCCCACACCTTCACCATTTCTGACTAACTATAGAGGTGGTTGAAACTATATTTTGAAATTCAAAAGATTTTGAATTTTGAAAATATTACCCTCCCAAAATTTCACAGTTCCCCTTATTTCCCTCATCAGCTTTAGTGAATACACTGCTGCTTACATATACTATTTCTTTTGTCAGCCAAACCACAAATCTCATTTCGTTTCCCCTCTGATATGACAGTCGTCATAGGTTTAAAATACCAAACTATACTTTATATAGAAAACCCTTCTATAACGTTACTGCATTTGTGACAGGAATTACTTTAAACTTGTTGAAAGGGCCTGATTTTGTTTTCATTTCTACTAATTTCGTACCAATAATTTCTCCTGATTTGTACAGATGTGAGGTCAGAATTGAGCCCCCAATCTCTGAAATAAAGAGAGACGGTGCTTATGTCTTGAGAAAGAAAGTGAGAATTTAAACATTCAGTTCAACTCAACCACGGTTATGAAAGTCAGACTCACCGTGCCTGTATTTTGTGGTTGCCATGAACATAACTGGTAGACCTATGGCTGAAGAAAGAATCCAGTTGCAGACATTGACAATTTTGGCATTTCTGGGAGTACGAAAATCAAGAGCCTTGACTGGGTGGCAAACAGCTATGTAGCGATCCACACTCATGGTACAGAGCGTAAAGATACTTGTGAACATATTGTAATAGTCTATGGATATAACGATCTTACAAAGGATTGTACCAAATGGCCATGTTCCCATCAAGTAATTCACACTCTGGAATGGCAGAGTACTTGTTGCTAGGGCATCTGCCAGGGCAAGGTTGAAAATATAGATATTGGTGGCAGTCTTCATTTTGGTGTACCTAGAAAAATCAGCAAAGTGGGTGAATGAACACAACTATCAGTGTTAAATAAAATCAATACCAGTGACTTACCTGTAAAAAGCATCTGTGAAACAACAGTATTGGCATTGAGATTTTCAGAGACACACTTTTTAGAATTCATTTTATGTAATCATGCAAGCAACTGTCTAATGCCCAGGCTTCAAATGCAATATTTTTACACACCTCCATGAATGTTTGTAAAACAAAAAAGAAGTACTGCTCTAATGAGTGCAAAAAGTGCTCTAATGCAAACTAGGAGAAAATTTGCAGAAGAATCATTCTGGCTGCAACAGAATTGAGACAAAAACTGATCCAACCAATATTTTTAGTATCCACAGGACACCATAGTAAATGAAAAGAACTGCTGTATCTAATGCTAAGTATTCGAATTGTGGTATATAAAAATGGAGACCTAATTCATATATATTGTGGCATTGCAATGGTACAGATTCTTGGGGAATAGGTAAACAAAGAGAAATGTCCATTATGTCTAAAAATCCAAGTTTATTTTAAGAGTTTTTGGCTTGCTAGTAATTTTAGACAATTATATTTAAAATGTACATGATTAAATATCAAATTTACTGTAATTATGTTGCAACAGTGGAAAATGTAAGATGATTTCATATCTTGAACTGGTATGTTGGTCCGAGTGACTTACATAATTAGGAAAAATTGAATGAGAAGAGAGATGCTGTTAATATGACTAACTTTTTAGAAGTGTACACTTAATAACAGGCTTTAACACTCAGTTAGTTTTAAATCTACCAAGCACCTTTCAATCACAGCTGAACAGGTAGTGTTTTTTGTATCCTAATTTGAGTTAGGCCTACTCTGCACCTCAAACTTAGGTTGACCTAGCTATATTGCTTATGGCTGTGAAAAATTTTGTGCCCTATGTGACATAGCTAGACTGACCTAATCCTTAGATACACTTAGGCCGATGAAAGAATCCTTCTGTCCACCTAGCTATAGTCTCCCGATTGGTTGGATATACCACTGGTATCTAAAACTCCTGTCACTGAAGTAAGTGTCTACTACACTTGTAGTGCTTGTAGTATAGGTAGACCCTTAATACTGCTCTGAGTGGTGCAGTAATTTCCTTTTTGTTTCATTAACCTTTGTGAACATCCTTCAGTTTAGCATGCAGTAAGCCATTTGAGTACTGCATGAGGTCATCGAGTTTAAGGGGTTTGCAGCAGTAATTTTTCTCTCTCAGAGTAAGTTTCTGGCCATTCTGCTCTGGAATTCGGATTGCTTCCTAGGTTGCTAAGCATGTTGGTTGTCCTGTTCTCAGTGGGTCAGATGATTTCCTTTTTTTTTTATTAAATTCCTTTGTGATCCCACAAAATAATATCTAAAGCACCTTACCAAACTGAAAATGTCTTTACGTTTTAAGGACTGATTTATAAAAGGAACGGACTACTAAAGGTCTTTTTAGGACAGAAATCAAAGGAAATTATTCTATATTTCTTTCTCTTGCCTTGCTCTGGTGAGATTTTTTTACTGAACAGCAGCTGGTTGTAAGGAATTGGCATCCACCATTAATAGTGAAGGCAGATTTGTACAACCTGCATGTGGTCTCAAGAAATCTCAACTCTTTGTTGAAAACTTCTAATCTAGCTGAATATCTGAAGCAGCTACTAGCCTCTTAATTTTCTCATTTTATGGCACTGTGCATGTATAGTCATAAGCAACTTTAATATAATGTTTATTTTTCAAATAATTGTCTAATAGTTTAAAACTAAAACAGCAAGCTGTTGGTAGCACACTCATATTAATATTTTGGGAGTTACGTACCTAAATTATAAACCTAGGCATAGAATACATTTTGAAACCAAAAAGTACCCAGGATGCTCTTTCTCCTGGCACTCCCCACTCTGCCAGGACAGAAGGGTGATCACTTTGGTTACTCAACAAACATAAATGCAATCAGAGACAGATGTAGATTCCGTGAGCACCCATACTTCTTTCCTGTGGGAAGGTATTTAAAAGAAGCTTCTGGGATCCTAAGAGATACTGTTGGGGGAGATTTCATGTGGGAGAGATTCAGGAGAAGTCAGACCTATCAAAACGATGGATCGGGAGGAGGAAGAAAAAATTGACTGGTAGGTGGTGGTTTGCTGGAGGGAAAGGGTTAATATGGGCCTGTGAGCCAGTTGCCCAGCCTGTTTGCATCAGGCCTAATTAGAAATAAATCCCAGCTGCGGGAGAGGGAGGCTTGTTGCCATACAAAAGTGAGTGAACCTAGCTGAAGGAAAAAGACCCAGAGGAGTGGATGTGGGAAGTGAACATGTGTGCTCACTTGTGCGCTTCCCTTGCTTTTTCTCTCACACACTCACACTCACTCTCAAAAGCAGCCTCAAAGAAGGCTGAGGAGGAGGAAGGAGAGCAGACAAACTACTTCCAGGGGTGTGTTGGAGAGGGGTCCTGAGAAGCTGTAGTCTCCATGAACCCCTGAGTGAGGGGAGGAGTGTGCCAGCCCCTGGACAGTGGGATTGTTGAAGGAACAGAAGCCTGACATTCGACATAGGGACAAACTACAGCAGATGAAGGGTACTTGTGAGGAAGAGGTAGCTGGCTGAGCCCAAATGAGTTAAAGGCTTGGTTTTCTTTATATTTGTTGGATTTTGGTAAGGGACTCTGTGGCCCTGGCTGGGACGGGGCTCTGCAAAGTGGCCTGGCTGGAGGGTGAAGGCACTTCTACAGACAGAGTATCCCAAAGGGTGGAGGGAGAGGAACTTAGGCATCATTGCTGCAATGCCTCCTCTGTCCCCAAAGGAGACATGTTGGACAGCAACCTGCCACACCATATAAAAGTCAGGACTTGTCTACACTTAAAATGCTGCAGCTGCACCGCTGTAGTGCTCCAGTGAAGACATCACCTATGCCAGTGGGAGGGATTCTCGTGTAGGTAATCCACCTCCCTGAGAGGCCGTAGCTAGGTTGATGGGGCTTTTCACAACTCTGAGCAATGTAGTTATACTGACCTCATTTCCTAGTGCAGACCAGGCCTCAGATACTTCCATTCTTGCTGTCTTTGCGTTATTCATTGACAGTAGGGCTTTAAAAATTCTTAAACTGTGAATTATTTCATTTCATGGACTATATAAACCGCTGATGGAGGATGTTGCTTGATGCACTATGTAACCTTCAAATATCTAACTGATCTGTTCTTAAATATAAAGGAAGCAGAGCCTTCATGCTTACCAAAAGTACTTGCCTCTCATAGGCCTGATCAGATCCTAAACATCTATCTGTACTGCATATTCAAAGATTATATAAATGGCTTATTTCTCATAGATACATTGCATTTAATGTAGTTATTTGTCCAAATCAAAGGATTATTCATAACTCTAGCATCATGTCTGTGTGCAAATAGATTACTGAAGTAATTGGTTTAAAAGACTTTTAACATTGTACAAATATAACAATCATTCCCTAAAACAAGAATCTCCAAAGACTTCATCATAGCTATTATGTTTTCTGTTTGGTTATCAATTTGCTAATATTCTCCTGGGTACCCCTAGCAAATGGATCCAAGTTTCTACAGGAGAGAAATGCATTCATCTTTTTTATTGAAACTATAGGTTGCAAGTGTTGAAGTTTCTTATATGTAACAGGTTTGCTTCTCCAATGCCCTGCATCTTGTATAATGTTTATATCTGTGCAAAATGGGCCAGATCCTAAGATGCCCTACCTAGATAACCTCCCAATGCAGTTGGAGGCAAGAAAGAAAAGTGTGAGAATCGCAGCTTTCATTAAAATACACATTAGGTTTCTCATCCTCGTGGTTGCAGAGAAATGCTTGAAAATGTAAACCCTAGAAAGATGAAAATTTTAAAGTCAGAAGGCAAATAAAAAGAACCTCAAATTTATGACATTTAAAAGGTAGCTTCAAAATCACGATAATCTTGTGACTTTTCCAGGCCTCACTCATTTTGAATTTTGCCTTTTAAATACTACTCCCACCCACCCAACTTTGTACTTAATGTTCCTGAGGTAAGTCCTTTACATCAGAGAGGGGTAGTAAGAGCTGCTGGAGCTCCAAGCCGGAGAAATCCTTCGCTGTCTTATTAGAGCAACTTTCTGGCCTTCGTGCCACCTGACTGGTGCAAAGGGACCAAGACCTGGTCCGGTGAGAACACAGGAGGTGTAAAACCCTAACCAATCAGAATGAACACTCGACAGGTGTTGATGAATGTGTAAGGCAGAAGAGAATCAGGCTGCTGCTGTCAGCTCGTCTATCAATATGCTTTCAGGGGCAGGAGGGCTGGTATATAGGAGATTAGCAATTGCCTCTTTCAGCAACACAATGGCTTTCCAGTCCTGTGCTAACTTGTAGACTGAAATTCTGCTTAATCTAATCCATAATGATGTATTTAGGGTCAATGGAAAATAAATGAGAAATTGGCTGCTGTGTATTCTAGGAGTTTCTTTGCAGGAAGAAGACTTTTATGAAACTGTTAGGTTTCTGTTTTGCTTACTGAAACCAGGGAGCAGACAAACCAGCCACTAGGAAATGTGCAGGAAAGAGCTGTGTACGAATAACTAACATAATTCCTACAAATCTCTCTCTGCTGTGCTCAGGGACATTAAATTATCTTCCCAAACTAACACCCTCTGTGCACAAATGACTTGTTAAAACAAATTAAGACTTATTATGTTCAGATGGATGCATGCATTAAACTAGTTTATGTAGTTGAGGTCTCCTTGACTGGGCTTCAGAAGACTAAAATGCATGAAATACACTAAGCTGAACTATTTTTAAATTAGCACTTATTTTCATGGCTGCTCTGATTAATCTTGTATACATGACTAGATAATGTATTCTCCCTAATAAAAGAATAATTAGCAAGGACATGTTTTCTTCTGGGGCTTTTACCATTGTTAATTCATGCACTTTAAGACAAATGGTGCAATTTACAGAAGTTGCTGTTCCTTTCCTTACTGAAAGGAACTGCAAGGAATCGTTCTGTTCAGTGATATTAGATGAGCCTTCATGCGCATCTGCTTTTTATATTGACAAGTACGACAAACCTTAAGGCACAATGATGTGGTGGCAGACGTGCTCTGTGTTCTACTGTTAAACAGCTGGATCAGGAAATAAATACTTCTCCAGGTCATAGGGCCAGACAGGTCCTATGTCTGTGAGCCTAGTTTTGTACCTGATTGCATGAGGATATGTGCTACAGGTTCCAAAACCATACACTAAGCACAGTATTTGTGGCCTATAAAGGGCTCAGGGCCCAGTTCTGTATGGTGTGAGTCTTCGGCTACCAAAAGTTCTCAATTCTTACTGGGCCTTTAATTCTCAGCGCGACATCCACTTCACATTTAGTACCGGCCTGAGCATCCCCTTAAGCATTTCCTGTATATGCCAAGATAGAGGAAAAAATGAGCATGTGTGCAGTCAAAATTGTGTTCCACACTTAGCTGTGTGCAGTAGAGAACCATATGATCCCTGATGCATATAAACAAGTGGTGACTACATCATCGCATTATAGGTATATCTCTACTCCCTTTCTGTGCATATGTACCACTTGACAGAACACCAGACCTGCATCCACCATGATATATTCAATTATATACTTGAGTTTTGTCTCAATCATAGCTAAAGTTATGCTATGCAACAGTATTGTCTGCAATAAAGTTTCGACATCCAACATATAGTTGGTGAGCAAGATTTATTTGCAGGGGCATGAGGCATGGCTGCAGATCTTGGAGTCTGTTTCCATCCTTGCAGCTGATCATAAAACAACACATCTACGTAGTGCTCAGAAATATTTTTGCAAGCACCTGTTCCTCCCTCTCTCCCCCGAAGCCCTCCTGTCCAGGAAGTAGTGTCATTAAGAGCCTATTGAAAGGGAAAGTTTTCATCCTAAAAATGCATACTCAAGAGGGTGAGAGTAAAGTCAAAGTAGCTGTTTATAAACTTCAAGCATGGAGACTCTAAGTGCTAATTAAAACAAACTATTTGAGTGGTTTCTGTGCTACTTGGCTAGCAGCATCTCAGAAGCAAAGTTAAATGGCAATGGAAAGATCTGAGAGAGCAGAAATCCTCTTTGTGGGGCCAGTAGGTGACTGGGTACGTTGGGAGATGGGTAGCGTATGGGGATGTTTGTCTCCAGACTCAGAAGCAAGTGGAAGAAAAAGGTTTTGGCTATAGAGGGCTGGGACATGAGGGAACACAGTGTCTCTGTGCCAAGGAAAAGGAATGACAAGTGCTCTCTACATCCTGGCTGCCTGGGTGTATTGGCCTGCTGAAGCAACAGTTTAGAAGGAGTTCAATGTCTGGATTGGTGTGTGATGGGCTTTGTACAGCACTGCGGCTTTTAGGCTCTGAGGAGGTGAGGCAGAAGCACTGGGGAAGCCCTTCAAGTACCACTATCTTGGCAAAGAGACACTGGGCTTCCTCGCTGTGGGCCTCTTACACAGACATTGCCTCTGCACAAATGCTTCTTATCTCTAGCTCCCAGCTAAACCCCTCCCCAACTCCCTCAAGAGCTCTTGCCATATCCCCAGGTGCCATGAGTGCTTCCCTGTCTCACCAGGGGTATGTACAGAACAGAGCTGATGAATTGGGCAGAGCTGGTAGAAACAGCATTTTGACAAAAGCTGAAAATGGACGTTGCTGATACATGAGCGGTTTCATCAACTTATCTTGATCCAATCCAGTTATATTATGATGTTGAAGGAATATCTGTGTGTCTAATTGAGTTAACAATTGGTGTGTGTGTGTGAGAGAGAGAGAGAGAGGGGAACGAAGCTCTAGGTTTGTGGTGTCTGTAGTTGTTTAGTTGGAGGAATCGAAAGAAATGGGGAAGAGGGAGGCGGAAACAGGACAAATTTAAAAGGGAGACACAAATGTTTGTTCTGCAAAAGTTGAATAGATATGTAACCACTTCTGGGATGGAAGGAAGCAATTAGCTGGACCATGACAGTTAGGAGAAGGATACATTTTGAAAAGGATGTTGGGCTAACCCCCTATTCTAAGAAAATGGACCATGCAATCCTCATGACCCAGGCCAAGTTGACAAGACTTCATTTGTTTGCTAGCCATAGTCTAGGATGCACATGCAAATGCAGGGAAAAGAGTTTGTTTCTACTGAGTACTTACAAAAGAGTGATGCTAAATGCTGTAGGGACGTCAGGAAAACTGCACTGATTTTTAGATATCTGCACAGTATGTATAATGCAGTCAGAATGGCTTCTTTGGAAATGTGGAATTTATTTTCTTTCCACTACCTGTAATTCAGCCATGAGCCGGGAGTGTCACAGAAAGGAAACAGTTGCCGAGGCATAGCATGCAGCAGAATGATGGGAGGGCATACCAGAACTGAGATCACAATGAACAGTTCCAGTTCTTGCTGTGCTCAGTGTGGAATGCAATAATGCCAGTAAATAATCCAAGGTCTGGATTTACTGCTGGAGACAACCCCCTCCGCTCCCCACATAACTGCTATATGATGTGCAGCTTCCCAAAGGAAATTCTGCAGAGGGATTTGAAATGATAGACAGTGGATTGGAATGTAGAATGTACTGGCCCAGAACATAGTTACTATATTGGTGTATGTCAGCTGGTTAGGTTAGGTCAGACCAGTCTTTGTCCACTCAGCTGCTCCCTCCCATTCTCTTGATCTCTTATTCTGTGGATTTCCCTCCCCACGAGGTCCTTTCTTCACCTCATTCTTTTCCCTGGACTTTATTCCCCTTCCCCAAGGTGTCTCCTTCTATAAATTTTCTTCCTTCCTCCAAGATCTCAGCCCTCCGAGCTACTCTCCTTCCCTACCAGTGGCTGCCATGAGAGAAGGAGAAGCACCTCCAGGAGACGAGAGAAACACTTACCCCCACCTTGTGTTCACAGAACACCTGCAGGGTAGAAGAAGGAAGTAGCTTCAAAAGCCTGAACATTCCTTTGGAGGAGCCTGTGTGTTCAGTGCCCTTTCTCGTGCATTCAGGGCCAATTAGCAGCTTCAGCTGGGACCCAGCTTCTGAAAGGGGGAGGGGGGGCAAGAAAGCTGAGGTAACTGCTGGGCTCAGTTATTTTTAGCCACCTGCCGCTGATCTGGTGGGAAACAATGTGGCACCCGTTTGTGCATCTCACTGAGGGTGTCTGACTCATTCCGGTTTTTAATTTAATTGTTTTTAATGTGTTGGGCCTCGGGCTCCAGCTGCCCATTAATTCTCTTGTTGCTTTTTAATGGATCCTCTCCCCCCGCCCTTCCCCCCATCACTTTCTCCCAACGGAGGGATGTCTCACATTTTGTCCATGCTTTATTATGAATTATTTAATAGTATTACTCCTCCCCCAGCTGGAACAAAAACGCTTCTTCCTTCTCAAAGAACGGCCATTTAGCTCCATTCAGAGAGGCCATCTTGTCTGCCAGTTGAGGTAACATTTTTTTGCTTTGACTGCAAAGACTAGCAATCAGGGAGTACGGAGATTATTCTAGCTAGAATGTGAAATAGCTGCAGAGCTTATATAATGTAATTATTTTACAACTGTTTTTAGCTCATGATTTTATTTCCTCTTTTTTATTGCATATAGATTAAAAGAGCCATGGCAAAAGCCTGCACTAAATAAAATTAATTTGATGTGGTATTTCTTTATTACAATGTGTCTTGAAAAGAGAGAACTGCCAGGAAAAAAATTCTTTGGCTTTCTGTTTCAATGCAAAAATATTCTTATTGTTTTAATCCTCCTCTTTCCTAGACTTGCAGTGAAGAGCAATTTCATTTTAAAAAACAATTACTGTAAATTGAATGCTCTGATACACAAACCAATAAACAGTAAGAACATGTGGGGTCAAACTCAGTTTGAGTGCAAATGGGTAAAACTCTGCAGTGTTTAGACTGTCAACCTTCCCTGCAGTCAAAGGACGTTTGATTGGCAAACCACCTTTAACTCAGTCCCATTACGAACAGGTATTATGACACATGGAGTTTCCAGTCGTTTAACTGTTGCTCCCACATGTGCTGTGTGACACCGCCCTGAGAAAAGATGGTGGCTAATACAGGTTGTATATCCTTGTTATCCAGGAGTGGGCCTTTATAAGGTATACTTTATTTTGCCAGAAAGCCACTAAAAAGAACGCTTTCAACTTCATCTACTCACCTTTCCCCCCGATGCCTCCAGTGAAACTTTTTTTTTTTTTTTTTTTTGAGAAGAATCATTGGTTGCATCTAAGACAACAAATACAACATTTCCAGGAACACTCAGCAGGGCCTTTGTGCACCCAAGCAGTGCTCCATGGCTGCTTGGAAACTTTTCAATTCAAAATTTATTTTGGTGTTTAAAATACTATTAATCAAAAACATGGTTCAAAACAAAACACTTCCCTTTTGTCTAAAAAATCCATTTGTTCGCCCCAAAACAATTTTTTTGACTTTGCAATTTGGCTCAAATTGAAATTTTATTTTTAATTTTTGGCAAGCTTATATGTATTTATTTTGTGGAATAGCCATCACACCAAAAAAACCCATTATTTGTCCAGCTCTACTTCGTTCAGAATTAACTACAGGGTTTCTTCATCTAAATCCTCTTGTACTGGCCATTGTGACATTTTGGGGATCACTCAGATCTATCACTCACTTCCCTGTTGTCTTGGGGTACCTTAATGCTGTGCTGCTATGGCTCATATCCCTGACACCAGTACTCTGCCCACAGGCCCAAGGTCTCACCCTGGCTTCCACCACCCCAGTTACTGCTTGCAGGGTGGCAGCAGAAGCTCTTCCAGTCCAGAGTCTCCTCAAATCCCGAGTTCCTAACTACTGAACTTTCTCCTCTAGTTTGTCACCACCGAAGGCATGAAACGAGCCCACCCAGTTATCAACTCACTTTGGCACATGCACTGTTCACATAGTTTGTACAACAGAGACCTGCTTGGGGTAAAAAGAAACAAAATTTATTTAATAGCAAAGTCACAGATTCAAAGATGAACTAGAAAGGGAAAGCAAACACATACAAGTTACATAGAAAATAAACATAAAGATGCAACCTCAGGCTTTAGGATTCCTTACCAGTCCAGACTCCAGATAAATTCCCTTTTCTAATACAAGTCACCTATTGTCTTTTAACAGTTTCTTAGTGAACCTTCTGGCCCAAGGAAGGATCCAGCATTTCACACACAGCTTCCCACTTCGAGGCTGCCCTTCAGTTTCTGGATGAAAAACTATTTCAAGCCTTCTTTTCAAAAGGCTTTTTTCCCTTTCTTGCCTAGTATGGTGACTCATGGCTATTCAAAGAGAAGGGGAAATAATCCTCTGCATTTGATAGCTAGGATGTCTCAATGTCTTCCCATTAACTCTAATGGTTCACCACTGTCTTTTCCTGGGCTGGACAATGGGTGGGTGCTTGAAACTGGTTTTGTGTAAACAACTGGCTTGGGAGATGCCCCTCCCTGTTGTGAGGTGTAGCTGATGTTGTAGTACTGGTTATGAGCAATTTTTCTACAGATTCATAATCATAGTCTATAATACATAATTCCTAATGACCATCAAGTTCCAAGCATTATAAGCTTTTATAAAAGGCTTTATAAAATACTACAATAATACAGTATGCAATCAATTGGTTTATCTGCTCATTTTTGGGTTCTCTCCTGGGGGAGGGGGGTGAGAACCCGAAATGTCACAGCCATGATCAGACAGCACACTGGGCTAGATGAATTATTGGTTTGATCTCATATGGAAATTTCCATATAAATCATGGTTCATAAAAATAGAATCATTCCACATCTATCATGGAATTATTTCATCATGTCTAAGGTTAAGACGCTGTCATGGGTATTTTTAGTAAAGGTCAGGGACAAGTCACAGCCTTGCAGACAACAAACAAAAATTCATGGACGCCTTGATCTGTCTCTGACTTTTACTAAAAATACCTTGAGGCGGGGGGAGCAAACAGAGCTCAGGCTTGCGGATGCTCCAGTCCTGCCACTGTTACTGCGGCAGGAGCCAATGGTGGCTGCTCCAGCCCCCCAGGGGCTGACCCAACCTGGCTGCTGCTCTGGCTGGCTGGCCAGCTGTTTGGAGATGCCCTGGGGCTGACAGCTGAACAGCTGATTGATGGTGGCCCGGCTGGCTGCTGGTCAGTTGGGTTGGGGGCCGTTGCCGGACAGCTCTTTGGAGCAGCCACTGCTTTGGTAGCCTCAGAGCTGACAGCTGCTCCACGTCTGACCTAGAAGATGTTGCGGAGGCCTGGAAAGTCATGGAATCTGTGACCTCCATGACTGAATCGTATCCTTAATGGTGTCCTGGGCTAAATCCTGTCCTTAGTCTCACCAGTGTAAATTTTGAGTAATCCTTCTGGAGCAAATTGATTTACCACAGATTTCCATTAGTGGAGGTAAGGGCAGAATTTGGCTCAATAATAACTCAATAATAATATTATTAATAAATAATAATTTATTAGTTGAGAACAAGTAGCAAAGAGGAGTGACTTTAGCTTTGGCTTAATATATGGACCAAAACTGGTCATCAGATGTGCATGCTGCTTCAGGGATATAATTCGGTCCTTAGTTTTTAAGGAAAATCAGCAAACTCATCGCGCTGAGCTTTCTGGAAAGTGATTATGAATACCTTAAATCGCTTATTTTAACATTTGCAAGACAAATAACTTTAGATGGTCAATGCTGATCTCATCCTGTCGCTTTTATCTGACCACAATGGTGATCATTAACATAGAGTTGCAGGATTTTTACACAGTTGTACCTAATTACAAAGCTTAATTAGGCGCAGCCCAAAGTCAGACATGGTGCATAGATGTATTGTCCTGAGGCTGGGCTGGGGGGGCATTGTGCTTCAGGGACATGCCTCAGGACCACAGTTCTTCCCAGGATTCCCGTGTTGCCTGGCGGTAGTAATTTGTGTAACACTCCTTTTATGAGACGCAACTTTCTGTCCACCCGGTATTTGCTTCCAGGTATGATATTGTAACATGCATTGCACCAAATTATCCAGGAGTGTAGCAGAGGTGTCAGCTAACCTCACAGGACTGATCTCTAAATGGTAACAACTCTCGGTCAGTGGCAGCCTGGATTAGATTTAAATAAGATGAAAGTTTACACGGCCCATTACCCTGCGGCACCCAAATGAGCCTAAATGTGGTATTTCAATGTAAAAAATGTTAATATAGGTTTTGTTAATGAGGCTGAATAAAGGCAGAGAAAAGAGAAAATGTGAGTCATGTTCATCCTTTGTTCAAGGGCTAATAAAATAAATACAAAGATATAAATGCTTTTCATCAGTTTGGTTCCCTTGATCTCAGAGGGGAAATGGCTTGATAGTCAAACATTTACCAAGCTGTAGAGATTACACAGGCAAAATTTCAACCACAGATGGTATGCAAACACAGACACCTGTCTTTCTGTAAATGTAAAGGACATGGATAGGTACACTGATATGTACCAGAGTGTTCAGGTTATTTACTGTGAAATACCAGGTGGCATTTTCTCATAAATGTTAAAGAACTTCACAGTAATAATGCTAGCCATAGGGACTTTAATGCAACATATAACTGCGGTGCACTTTTCAAATCACCACTGGGCTAATTGCTAATCAAGAATCGTGATGGTTTGAGCACTTAAAAATATGCAGTATTTTCGTCTCAGTTAACCTATTTTTGATAGAAACAAAAATGACCCACAATCAGATACTGAAAGTGTACCACGTTAATTGCTATTTAGCATTTATCTAGCCTCCCATGTGTGCTCAGCTTCTCTAAACACAAAGAAACGCCATGATCACTGACCCAAAGAGTTTACAATTTAAGGTCTTACATTCTATTACATTTGCTTATTTTGAATACTTTGGGGACAATATGAACAAGTATGGCAGTTTCTGGACCTAAATAAGAAGGGTTACAAAGAAAATTAATGACAAAGTAAGGAGGGGGAAAATTAGAGGCCAGAGAGAATAATAATACAAAGGTAAATATGCGGTACAGATCATGTTATGCCAACCTCTTATACCCCGATGTGTATACAAACTTAAAAATAATTTGCATCTAAAATATTTCCAACCATCCCATGAATATTGATAACATTTCCTTTATTATAAATTTTGTCTGGTTATTGAACCTGTGCCTGGTCCAAACAGTTCCTGTTTTAAGAATGCCTTAATCCGTAATCCCTTGCCGTCTGTCATTTTCGGCCCCTATTCCTCCCTGTGAATTATAACTATAGCTTTACATTTATCAGAGAAAGAGTCGTCGATTCTTTCATCACACACAGCCGATTCTTTCATCACACACAGCATCCTCCATCACCTTCACTGGCCTCCTATCTGTGTCAGAATTCAGTCTAAAACTACTCTTCGAGGATCCAGTCATCCCATCCCACATAAAGGAATGAAAAGATATACAGTGGTATGAAACAATGGGTAATTCATACCAAATCAGCAGCACTGACATGCTATCCTGGCACACAGTACAACCTGTCCGCAGCACTCAATCCTTGTGCAGCTTCAAGAAAGTGAGCAAGTAAAAATTAGAGCTGGAAGAAACATTTTTGAATTAGTTTCACTTTGTCAAAGCTGAAACACTTGAGAGAAAGAGAGACTTTCTCATACTCTATATCCTGCTGATCACTGGTTTGCGAGAGACCCAGGTTCAAGTCCTTGATTCGCAGAAGAGTTTGCCACCCCAGATCACTCTGAGTCAAGGCACTGGAAGCAGGATGTCCCCCATCCCAGACAGTGCTCTACCCACCAGGCTATAGCGCATGATAATGTGGTCTGAAGTAACCAGTGAGCCCTGAACTCAGAAAACCTTCCTGATCAGAAAAGCTCATGTTTCAATCTGAAAAGATATTTCAACACAGTTCTGTTTTTCATGAAGACATTCAAAAGGTTTTGGTTTTGTGCTAGTGTGGAACAAAACCACAGTTTGAAACCTTTAAAGTGGCCACAAACCAGAACTGTTGTCCTCCAAACAGCTCTCATAAAATATGACAATAGTCATAAAGGACAAACCTGTGGTTCAAGAAAGGAGTTTTCAGTACCCTTTGTATGACTACTAATACTAACAAATAATACTCTACATGGGAAAAAAAGATGTTAGCACCCCAGACACTATACCACAGTTTCTATCCAAGTTTGAAGAAAGTTCAAAGTGCAGCACTATTGCAAAAAAAGATGCATGGTGGGATTTTGGTATAGTGCTCTGCGCTTTTAGTGATCATTAGGAATAATTTCATAAAATGGGTTGTTGAAATGGATTTCTGACAAAATTCCATTGCTGATAACATCATTATTAGAACAAAATCTCTGCACTGCAGAAGCATACACAAACATACAACATCCCCCCCAAACCCGTAGTAGAATTTGCTAATCCATAATTTGCACAAAAATGCAGTTTCTTTCTTTTACTCAGTAAATGCCTATTTATCAGACACAGTTACAGTGAGGTCACATACGGCCCAGAATTCATTCATTTTACAAATTATGCTATGATAGTATAGCACAGAATATTATCCAGTAATTAGTAACTACATACAGTTTTCAAGTGTTTGAATATATAAAGCATATTTTGTGATACCTTTTGCTTTTTTACTGTTTGTTCCTACTGGACCTGATCCAAAACCCACTGACATCAACTTAAAGACTTTGATTGATTTCACTGGGCTTTGGATCAGGCCATTTGCCAATTTCTATAGTTCAGCAGTGGGTCTCTTAGTCATTAATACCAGTTAATGAGCTTCTAATATACAAAATTCCAAATAACACACACTCAATTCTAACCCCTTTCCCCCCAAAAAAAACCAACTTATAAACACTTCCAAAAACACTGTTCCACCACTCAAAAAAGCAACTAAGATAACCAAGCAAGATAAACCCACCATTGCCATTAGCAAAGAAAAACACACGTGCCACATGTCAAAAGCAGAGAGAATTTGAGGAAATCAGCAATATTTTCCATGTAAAATATGCAAAGAAAAAATTACCCCCACAACATCAACACATTACGTATGAAAAAAACCACTCTCAGTGGTCTTCTAAAAGCTGCCTTCTACAAAATACACACCAGCGTCAACATTTTCCATCCCTTCTGTCCCTCACTCTGAGTGTATGTCTACACTGACAGTGGCAAATCCACTGCCATCAGATCGATTTATCTGGATCGATTGAGCAGAAGTGAAGACCCGCTCAAACGATCCGGAAGTCGATTTAGTAAAACCACTGCCCCAAAAAGCATAGCACTGTGTCAACAGGTACGCATTTCCTGTCAGCACAGAGCAGTGGAGATGGCGCACTAAAAGGAAGTTATGAAGTTGACAGGAGTTACGCAATCTACTCTGTGTAGCTTGCGTAACTCCTGTCAACTGCCATCGAATTTCACTGGCAGGCCTGAGACTGGATTGAGGCATAGGCACTATGTGCTCATGGCTTGGGCCCCAGCTCCTGGAGTCCTGTGATTACATGAGAAACTTGTCTTTCATTTAAAAAAAATGTTTCTACTCTGCTTGGTTTTGAAGAGAAGCTTGAAAATGTGCCCTCAGTGCAACTGAAGCAGAAGTATTAATCTGAGTGTGCAGAGACCTTGAAGGTACACTCTGAGAAGGTTGAACCTCACAATGCATCTGAATGGGATGTTAATTTCCAAACCCCTTCTCTGAGGCACCTTACCAACACCAATCTAGCAAAGCACTTTATGGGTGGAAGGAGCTAAAGAGTGCAGTGTGTCTGACCAACTCACCCAAGCAGATGCACCTCAGTTGCTGAGCTAAGTACTGGGGAGCCCCCAGTGCTGCCACCCTACCTCTTCAGATGAAAGAGATCATCTTGGCTGCTACCAAAGGGGTGCCAAAGCATTAGGCCGATTCCTAAAGTTGTGGTGTGCTTAGTGTCCTGGCTTGGCTTAATTTGGCCCTGAACCTTCTCTTTGCCTGCCATCATGACCCTGAGGGCCCTTTCTCCTCCTTCACTGCCCCTTATGATCACTCTAAGACCATCTCCTGCCTCTACTGCTCCTCAGCCAAATCCCGAGCAGCTTTCCTTTTGCCTCCTGCCTCTGATCCTTGAGGACTCTTCTTCCTCCTTTTCTCCTGCCCCCTTGCTTACACAGGATGACCTAGCGAGGGGCATGGGTGCTTACATTGCTAGATGCCAACCCACGGCTGAATCATAATTTCCAGCTTTCACATGGAAGATGTTGATAATAGGGTTGCTAAAAAGTGGGATAAATGTGAAAAATGTCATGGAAAGCGAAACCTACAGGATCTCCATAAAACATTCTTAAAACTACAATACCTACCTGGAGCAGTGAAGAAACAAATTGACAGAGCCAGACAGGTACCCAGAAGTCACCTACTATAGGACAGACCCAACAAAGAAAACAACAGAACACCACTGGCTATCACCTACAGCCCCCAACTAAAATCTCTCCAACACATCATTAAGGATCTACAACCTATCCTAGCAGATGATCCTTCACTCGCTCAAGTTGTGGGAAGCAGGCCTATCCTTGCTTACAGACAGCCCCCCAACCTGAAGCAAATACTCAACAGCAACTGTACACCATACAACAAGAACACTAATCCAGGAACAGACCCCTGCAACAAATCCCGTTGCCAGCTCTGCCCACACATTGACTCTAGTGACACCATCACAGCCACACCATAACACACATCAGCCACACCATAACACACACCATAACACACATAACACACACCATAACACACATCAGCCACACCATAAGGAGCTCATTCACCTGCACATCTACTAATGTAATATATGCCATCATGTGCCAGCAACGCCCTTCTGCCATGTACATTGGCCAAACCGGACTGTCTCTACGCAAAATGGACACAAATCAGACATAAAAAATGGTAACATCCATAAAACCAGCTGGAGAGCACTTCAATCTCCCACGACACTCTGTAGCTGACTTGAAAGTTGCTATACTTCTACAAAAAAACTTCAAAAACAGACTTCAAAGAGAAACTGCAGAGCTGGAACTCATATGCAAACTTGACACAATCAAACTGGGTCTAAATATGAACTTGGAATGGTTCTCTCATTACAAGAAGTAATCGTCACTGTTCACACATTCTCACCATCTAATCAATAGTTGTGAATAGGCCTCAACTACTCTAACTGAATGGACTTTGCTTATAACTGACTTCCCCATTGTTGTTCCTTATCCTTAGACGTATATATATACCTCCTCTCGGATTTCTATTCCTTACATCTGACGAAGTGGGTTACAGCCCACAAAAGCTTATGCCTGCAGAAATTAAATGTGTTAGTCTTTAAAGCGCTACAGAACTCTCGTTGTTTTTGCTGTATACAGACTAACATGGCTACCCCTCTGGAACTTTTCAGTTTGGTGTGAAATGTCTGGTTTTGAAAAAGGCCGTTTTCTCAATAATTCCAAACTTTTGAAAAAGTTTGACCTATTTTAGCTGTAACTAACACACATTGATCAGCCATGTTCAGGCTGGACCGACTGTTGCCTGCTGCTCCCCTTCTCCATTTGGTCACAAAGAGATGGCTCTGAAATATGCCCTGGCAATAGGTTGGACTCTAACCGCCATGTCTGGATCGTAATAACAAAATACAATGGTCAGTTGTTTGAATATATAAAGCATATTTTGTGATAAAAAGCAAAATAATGTTATTCTTTGCTTCTATAGGGCCTGATCCAAAACCCATGGAAGTCAACTGAAAGACTCCCATTGATTTCACTGGGCATAGACACAGCTTCTCTTTCCTTTACATCGTTAGTCAACAAATGTCCTGAGAAATCTGAAGAGAGAAATTTTGTTTTCTATCATTTGACAAAGACTCTTTTCATCTGGGTGTCCTAAGCTTCTAACTGCCAGAAATTGGGAGTGGATGACAGGATAATCACTCAGTAGTTGCCCCATTCTGTTCATTCCCTCTACAGCATCTGGCATTGGCAGCTGTCTGAAGAAGGAATGCTGGGCTAGATGGACCATTGGTCTGACCCAGTATGGTGGTTCTTATGTTGTAGTTTCAAATTAGTGTTACTAGACAAAGCATTTACCATCATGATACAAGGCATTTCTTGTGGTAAAGAACACATCACCAAGTATACCTCAATCTTCTTCATTTACGAGAAATGCAGTTAAGGCTCCAATCCTGAGAAGTGCGGTGTGCCTTCAGTTCCCATTGACTTTATTGGACATTAAGGGCACTAAGCTCCCCTGAGAAGGAGCTCAGCACCTTGCAGGATTGGGCCCCCAGGTAAATAGTCCATCTTTCCAGACATCAGTGTAATGTCAAGGATGGTAGGCTACATTTCTAGTATCTTTCTAACACTTGGTGTGCTAAAGTCTTAGTCCCAGATCCTCAAAGGTATGTAGGCACCCAACCTCCCAGTGAAATAAGTGAGAGTTAGGCACCTAAATACCTTTTGAGGATCTGGGCCTTACACCACAATCCTCCTCCCATGCACGTCCATGACAAAGCTCCCACTGACTTGAATGGGAACAAGACAACACCCATAGAGTGCTTTGGTAATTGGATTCACGCTGTGTTACTAATAGCATGCTGTAGCTAAATGCCACTCAATAGCTAGAAGTCACATTTGTTGTTGCCTAACATTTATCTACTAATATGTTAATTTAAGAAGAAAGTTATAACTCTCCTTCATGTCTTTTGAAAAGCATTACAGCACCCTCTTCATTTCAGAATTAATATTTATATGGAATATATAAAGAAAATAGCTAATGCAGCACCACAATAAGCAAAAAAATCGAGGGAGGGTGATTAAACTTGAGTTCTATTATATCATTTAGAAACACAGCAGAGGTGCTGCTTGAGTGTCACCGATAGAAACAACTTAGAGTTGGCTACATGGGACTTAATTTGAAAGGTGCAACCATAGAGTGGTATACATATAAATTCAAGGTAAAAAATGATGAGCAAGTCAGAGAGTGCAGGCGAACCTGCTCCTGCATCAATGAGAATGGTACTGAGTAGTTGCTGTGTCACTCCTCTCTAGTGGCAAAAATCTGATCAAGGAAAAGAGCAAACAAATAAGCAAAGCGCCTAAACTGCAAACTGAGAATCACATTTAAGCCTATGTTTTTCCGTGGTCCCCTTTTAACGCATCACTCAGGAGAATAAGGGAGCAACTGCACATGTGACTCAAGTTATAATATGGAGGAGTACAGCTAGGCCTGAGCATTATGGAAGGCCTTGCATGATTAAGGCCCTAAAATCATAATTTTAAACCTCCTTTTCCTAACCTCATCAAACTTCCCGGAGAGGTAATGTACCCAGGGATGAGACATCTGGTGCAAAATTTCAGAAAATTTTTTCTTTTTGGATGAGTTAGGGGGTAGATGTTTGAATACTTCTAATGGAGCTTTACCCTGAACTATGGGGCAACTCTGTGCTTTCGACCCCATTTCCAAAGGATCCACGCTTATTGGGAGTTATTGAAGTTCAACACCTCTGAAGATTAGTGTTCTTGTTGGGCCTAATCCTCAAAGGTATTTAGGTGCCTAACTCCCAGGGGAATAATAGCATATTCCGGTATCTCCCCAATTCTAAATCTCTCCAATTGAAGTTGTTCCATTTTAATTAAATAATTGAATCATTAAATATTGAGTCAAGATAGTTAGAATGATTCTAATGCCTAACAGTTAAAGCACTCACCTGCAAGGTGGCAGATCCCTTTTATTCATCACGCTGAGGGGGGCTTCAAACCAAGGGTCTGTGGTATTCTATGTGTGTACCTTAACCACTGGGCTAAAGGGTATAAGGGTGCTTTTTTCCCCCTTCATTGTTTTGTGTGAACTCACCTGAGGAGCCCACTCTGGTAAGCAGCCTTTGAGCATGCCTACTGCATCGAGTCCCACCCCATCCCCCAACTTAGGCAGCCAAAAGCCTATCTTCCCCTGGTTTGTGAATTGCTCTGAGGCTTAGGCGGGAGATAGGTGCCCAGACACCTAGAACAAGGCAGCAGTGCACATGTCCCGAGACATAGGCACCTAGGGAACTTTTACTGCAAAAACATAGCTGCTTTTCAAGTGGTGACTTTAACCACTTATAAGGTCACATGGCAGCCAAGTGGGACTTTTGTGGATCTCAGCAGTGCCTAAAACTGTAACTTGCCTAAGTATCTTTGTGGATTCCTTAACCTCTTGGTGCCTCATCTCCCCATCTGTAAAATGAAAGTAATGATACTTCCTTTCTCCCACTCTTTGTCTTGTCTATTTAGGGAGTAAGCTCTTTTTTTCTTTTTTTTTTTTTGGGGGGGGGGGGGGGGGAACTGTCCCTGAAAAGGACTCCGTACCATGGCTAGCAGAATGAGGCTCCTTGATGTGGCTGTAATGCAAATAATAAATGCAAAGATTGTTAAAATGGTACTAGGAATTATAAGATATTGAACTGGCTCAAGCTGGCATAACTAAACAACCCCAAACCAATACTTAATTGCTTAGAAGTATCCTTACTGTGTTACTTTATGCATCTGAATTTCCCCAGTGGAATACATTCAATACATGCATCAAACAAGTGTGGTCCTTATGCCATTTATAAGTATTTGCACAGCTGGACTGTTGCCAGGAAATGGCATGTCTTGCTGATTGGATGGAACCACAGAGTGGTATAGAACCTTTCCAGCTATTTAAATTGAAAACCCAGCTCCTAAAGTGTAATTTGAAACAACAGCTCCCTGGCCAGAGATAGGACTACTCCAGTCTGAACCACTGATGCATATTATTCAATCTCCATTTCCATTAACTCTGTCAGCCACGTTGGCTCACTCATGGTGTGCCATAAATTCATTAGCATGATACTACTGCTCTTAAATATATACTGTGAGTGAGACAATTTCTGCTCCGATCAATCTCTCAGATCCCGTCTTTTTGCAGTTAAGATGTCCAATGTTGGGCAATATGCCCACTGGGAAGTTTCTGCGGTTGCTGCTACAGTGCAGGCAGATGCTTTGGGACTAACTCCCTTTTCTCCATCCTTTCAGTTGCCACAAGGCTCGCATCGCCAGCAACTAGTTTCCATGCCATTCCTGCTAATCGTGCCCTGCTGCACCAACCTGCCAAATTAGTCCCCGGTTGAATCCGACATTAAAAAGTTCCCTTCGGCTTGTATTCCCCGAAAAATACAAATGTATTGTAAAACAGCAGAGTTAGATCAGTGAACACCGTAAGGATTTGAGAGAATAACTGCTCATCTGGTTTTGTCTTTGGTACGGCACCGTTTATTAAAACACGAACGGTTTGTGACTTCAGATGTGACCACACAGATCAACAACATACCGCCTTGCTTTAATGTATAGAATTGCTTCTCTTTCCTTTTATCATCGCATCATGGACACTTGAAACAGCTCCGTAAAGAGGTAATGCAAGAAAGAACGGTGTTATTTCTCCCTAGAATGTGAGTTGTAAATTAAACCCCCATCTCCTCCTACAGCAATTTCACTTGTGATCTTCGCTGTCAGTAGGTGGTGCTGTTTTCTCATAGAAAGTGATCGTAACCTGATTTCTCCCAAATGTTATACAAATGTGAGGAGCAAATTTCATTTCTCTCTTATTATTGCCCTGTGTTAAAGAAATCCGATTTACAGATGTAGAAGGCTCACCCATGAAACAACTGAAACTAATTTAAAAAAACAACCCAGCTGAATCTTAAATGGCTCCTTAGAATAACTGTTGTCCCACTAGTAAATATATTTATCTGGACGTGAGATTATCTGTGAGAAAGCTAAGAAAGATTGCAACAACATTAATTAGTTTTAATGGGTCCGATCCTTTCCTTAGTAGAGGTCAGTAGGAATTTTGTTTATCGAGCCCCAGGAAGTGGGTGTGGGTTAAAAAGGATAGGTGTTATAATATTCCCATTACAGAGTGTGTGAGTGTGTGTCTAGGGGGCGAACGAAAGTCTAGTGTTAAAGGATCATTGTTTTAACCCTTCTGTCTCCTTAGCTAGTTTGCTCGGGTTTCGCGTGGAAGCACATCCCAATTGTTCTGAGCAAGTGCATTTCTCTCCAGCTATTTGTTTTGGACCCTCAGGTACTGTTTAACAGATTATAAATCACCTCCATGAGGATTAGAAATTGCCCCCTGAACAAATGCGGGTCACTTTTGCCTCTGTGACGCATTGTGCTACCCCCCCGCTAATGTGTTATTTATTATTCCTTTTGGCAGCTCATCCCTGAGTCTGTTTGAAGTTTCCTTCATCAGGCAGAAAGGTCCGTTGCCTTCCTCTGGTCTGATTTTTTTGTGTGAAATATTTGCTCTCACCCCCGACCTAGACTGCAACTTTCCCCCAGCACCTTTTCACTGTACCCCTTGCTGGTGCGCCATGCCTCCTCTCGGGTATTTTAGCAATACATTCATGGCTTCTGCGATCAGCCCCCAAGCAGACAGAGGAAACCCGCGAGATCTGTCCAACCGACTCCCCTCGCCCTGTCCCTTAAGCAGTAAGAGGAAACCTGCAAGAACCTCAGACCCTAGCCAGGTGCCCAGCGCAACTGGAGCGGAGGAGGCAGACCTGGACGTGGAAAGTATTTCACCCGAGCCACTTAGAGTTATTTAAAAAAAAAAAAAACAACCCATCCAACCCTCCCTCCAGTGGAGCATCTTCAAGCCAGCCTCTTGAAACCTCCACGTCCTGTCCCCCCCCTCCCCTCCCCCGGGTGTCAAGCGCTCGCACTGTCGGGCGCAATGTCGCTGCTGCCGGGTGGCGATCACCATCCAGGAAAGTGACTAAGAAAAAAGTGTTGGCTACTTTATAGCCGCCCTGGGTCTCTGCCCCTCCCGCCCGCCTTACATCCCCCCCGCCAGCCCCGGGCCTGCCTGTCTCCGCTCCCCCTGGCCGAGCCCCTTACCTGATGATGACATACATGACCAAGAAGTTGCCGAAGAGCCCCACCACGCACACGACGGAGTAGAGAGCCATGATGGTGATGGCGGTGATCATGGAGGGGCTGACCCCGGCCGCCGGGCACGGGATGCCCCGGCCTCCCGCTTGGCTGCTGTTGGTGCCGCTGCAGGGGTCGGACTGGTTCCAGCCTGGCTCCTCGGCGCGCCCGGACAGGTTGCCCCAGACGCCCGGCGGCAGTGGAGGGCAGCCGGCGGCGGGAGGCGCGAAGGGGCCGCAGGCGCTGGAGTTGGGGAAGAAGGAGCTGTCCATGGTGCCGGCCAGCAGAGCGGGGGGGACCCGTTCCCCGAGCAGCAGGTACAAGCCGCGGACAGGGCAGACAGGTGGGATCCGGGGCGTCCCGCGTTGCAGGCGGGGTGGGTGGGAGAGAGCCCCGCAGCCGGCTCCAAGCCCCCGGCGAAGTGGCCCGGGCAGACCTCGCCTCTCAAGCAGCTGACACCGTCGGCTTGCTGCGGGAAGCGCCTGCCGAGGAGCGGCGGGGAATGAGAGAGGGCGGCGGGGAGTGGGCGGCTGGGGGAGAGAGGGAGCCGGAGCGAAGGAATTACAAGGGGGTCGCTGGCTGGCTCGCCAGATGCGCGCACGCTCACGTGCGCTCCCACAGCTGGAGGTGCTGCACATGTGTGTGTTGGGTGGACCAGCGTGGAGAGGCGGAGCCTGTGGCTGTGGGGAAGGAGACGGGGAGGGACATACGAGTTGCATTTTCTCTCCCGGTGTCTGCTCTTTTTAGCCGGACTTATACAACGACACGTGACCCAGCTGCTCTGTCCCAGTCTCCCAAGATGGGGTAAATACCAACTCCACTGAACCCCTGCCCACCTTAGTTTACAGCTCCTGGAACAGAGGAAAAAGAGGGGAAGGCTGAATTCCCCTCTTTTCAATCCTTTTTGCCCTCATTATACCTCCAGCTTTGTTCTGCTCACCCCCTTCTTGGTCTCTGAAGGGAAAGCGGGACAGAAGGGCATTTACTAGGGCAAAACACATCTTTCCAATAGTCAGTACTTTATTTTGGACGGGCAGCAATGGCATTTACAATAAAGTCATTTCAAATCTTCCCTTCCCCAAGAGCTGGCACTTGCTTCTCTGAGATCTTGAAGCACAAGAAAGTGCCAGCATCGCTAAAGAGAATGTGACCTGAAGCTAGGGATTCAACAGGCTGAGATTATAAAGTGTTTAAAATGCAATTGATTAACATAATGAGTCGGGGGTTTTAAAGGGGGTGGGGGTTGCCCTCTTATTATATAGCTTCAGTGAGAGTTTGCTGTATCTAGTAATAAAATGTGGTTAATCACATGGCAACAGGTTGTGAACTGATTGGCAAACAGATTTGTGTTCTGAAAATTATTTGCTTTGCATGAAGCCTAAGGATTGTGACCAGAGAAATTTCTGCTTTATCAATTTACTGCTCATGTTATTAAGATGTGGAGATTTTACAAGATTTAATAACATTAAAAGGAACGGCCCAAAAGGCTCCATATTAGAAGGCTGTGGGCATCTCTTTTTATTTGTACATTGCTTGTTTGGAAAGGTTGGCATTTTAAGTGGAAAATTAATTTCAAAGGTGCACAGAGAAACTCCTGTGCATTTCTAGGAGCAGCCTGCCCTGCTCAACATTTCTGGGATCAAATTTTTCTTGCTGTCACATCCCTGAAGTTAAATGGACTCCACTGTAAGCCAGAGAGAAAATGCCCAGTGAACAAGCAGGGAACATAGCCAGCAGTGACTACTCTGAATGCTGCATTACTTTTCTCAGGCCTAGCTCTTCCACTGCTCAGTGTCAATACACCTCCTGCAGAGCAGGGGAAAGTCGGTGTGTCTTGGGTGACCAGATAGCAAGTGAAATCAGGGTGTGTGTGTGTGTGTGGGGGGGGGGGGTAATAGGGTCCTAAATAAGACAAAGCTCCTAATATCAGGACATCTGGTCACCCTAGGTGTGTCAGAATTGCATAGGAGTGTGTAAGGCCCCAAAATCTAGTTGCAGTACATCCTGGAAAGGTAAGGAGGCTGAATAGCATCCATTTTGAGGTTTGGGAGTTATTTTCTCTCCATACCAAGAACAATGTGTCCCACACAGGTGCTACATTTGCATTCCTAGCAGAGGTTATAGCAGTTACTACAGGAGAGGGAACAGCAAATTCTGATGAAGTATCTCATGAAGAGATGCCATAGGACTTTACAGTTGGAAAATAATCATTTGAGGTATATAAGTCTGGATAATTGGGAATATTCTTCCTTTTTCTAAAGTGATTTATCATCAGGGGGTATTGGAGTTGTAAGGGAAATGGAAAAAGGTCAAATAACTCGCTGCTGTGTGCAAACCGGTGATTATCAGCATGCACTTTTCTACACCCAGATGGTGATTATTTTCAAAAGCCCTATGGCCTGTGTGGATGGGACATAGCCATTTAGAATCATATTTTAAAATGGTGCTTTAGATTAGGAACTATATCATCCCCCTTCAGTGTGAAAAGCTACGGAAGGGGGGGGAAAGGATAGCAACAACTCAGGGATTTCATCTTTTTAAAATTGATGCCTCATTCTCTCTTCAGGGGAAAAGAGACTTCCTGGCATACAGAATGGGTAGCTGACAAGGTCTTGAAATTGGGCCACTCTCTATGCAATGAATCCTGGAGCACAGTGCGCAGTGGAGCCGCCTCACCTTATTGCTCGTTCAGCCCCCACCAAAGCTATCAGACAGCTTAACTCAGGACTGGAGCCATGTTGTCATTAACCCTTCTGATGTGCCTGGGCCCGGCACCCTTCTTGGAATAAGAAGGTGCCAGGCAGAAGCTAATGCTGCCCGGAGAGCTTGTTCTTCACATCCCTTCTTGTCTCTTAATTATCACAATCTCTTCTTGCCTGGTTTGGTCTTTGATTTTAATGAAGCTCAATGACTCACCAGACTGGTCATTAGAAGGACCTTTGACATCTTAAAAATGATTTATTGATTCCTAGTTAAATGTGGTAGTGCATAATAATCTCTATTACATGAGACAGAAACATTAACACGTCACATGAAATCGACCTTTTGACAGGCGAAAAACCTTGACTGCACTGAGACTGGCAAGAAGCCCTAGAGGTTAGTCCCATTAAGAGCAAGCCTTATTAGGTGAAATTTGAAAGATAAGTAAAAGAAAACAAAAACTGGTTAAACACAGCATTTTACACACACAGTACAAACTTTATTACTCAAATGGCCTGGGAGACACTGAATAAATCTGTTTCAATGAGTGGATTTTTAATATGATTAATGCATCTTTTTGATAACAGGATTTAGGATAATTGAGGCCTGGATAATCAAAGTTCTGCTGAGTATACACTTGCAAAGTTTCTGAGTCATGTGAGAAGGGATTGCTGGTACACACAGGAGGGAGAGGCATGGCTTTTAGGTTGCGCATCCCAGAGAACCTATGGAGAATGTCATTCTCAAAAAAAAAAAAAAAAAAAAAAAAAAAAATCCCCAAATGTGAGGGTTACCTGTGATATTTCCACTTATAATAGGGATAATAGGTGAACTCCTAGCCCCACTACACAAATGGACCAGGATTTCATCCAGCCTGTCTATATTTCCAATGCTTTTGCACATTGTAATTTACACCTGTGCAAAGTGGATGTAAAATGTTACCAGAACAGAATACTACAGGTGTAAATAACTATATAAAGTCAAAGGCAGTGGGCAATGAGATCCTCATATCTCTTTATCATGTACAAATAATATAGTGCATCCACCCCAAACGTACAGAATGAATTTTCCTAGGAATTTACAAAGAAATAGGTCAGAAGGGACCTTTATGATCTGACTGCCAGCATAACACAAGCTATAGGATGAGGAACTGAGGCATGGGGGATGGGATCCACTAAACGTACAAAGGAATTGCAATGCTGAGTTTCGCAGCAGTCAGAAAATCCAGGAACAACACTGAGATACACAAAGCTGAGTTAGGCACCTAGGTACTCTATATGATGAATGGGGAGGAAGAAGTGCCTAAGGATGCTATCCACAAAAGCCAGCATGCTAGGTGGGGACGCCACCTAAACTAGCCACTAGGAGAAGCTAACCAGAGGGCGGGGCCCTGAGCTCCACTCCTCTCTCTGGTCTGGCTGCAAGTCATCCATGAATGGGAACCCACTATCGGCAGTAAAATGGCTTAGGCACCTAAGGCATTTCTTGCAGGAATGAGTAAGGAAGGTCCTTAAAAAAGTCCTTGAGTTACTTCAGGGAATAGTCCACGTAGCTTGGTACCTGGGTCCTCAGTGGCACTCCTGTGGTGTTTGCTCATGTGTCCCATCAGTGTGCAATTTCTGGAAGAAGGAGCATTTGATTCAAATTTATGTGAAGGTCCAGTCCCATATGTTCATGGCATATATTTAAACTTTTTGTATGAATCGATGAAAGGATCAAACATTGAAGTAAATGTTGATGCCTTGAAATCAATGTGCAACAATAGAAACAAACATGCATTTATCTGGAAGACAGCACTTTGGCATATCTTTGAAAGTTAAGGATAGTGTGGGCCAGGAGAGTTACAATTTATAACCTCAGTGTACCTAGATTAAATTTCTTCAAATTGCAGGGATGATAACATACAAGCAAAGATTTCAGTTTAGAAAAACAGCCATTCTGAACTGACAGAGTGCAAAGTGAATGCTGAAAAATACATATTTGGCTATGATTAAAAAATGGCCAAACAGAATTTTTTCAGACTTTCTCCCCAAAATGTTCATCTGGACTCAGAACAAGCATGATGCATTTCTAATCAAAAGAGAGAGGACCTAAGAGATCCTAACCTACCTGGTGGGGGTTTGGCTACCCTGTCCAACTGGCAGAGGGCATGGAGTGAATAATAGTTACAGGGATCCCCTGGGTCTGATTACCCACATACTAATTCACCAAAGAATGTCATGTAAATTCTCTAATGACAACCTCTGTTGCACTGATCATCATATTCATTGTGAAAAGTCTGTATGAATAATATGTTAGGTGTTATATGTGTATAAGTATGGAAATTTATGTTCTGAAAGCCTGTGTCTTGGGGCAGGACACCAGAAAATGTTAAACAAGTGTCTTTAAGGCAGGAGACACATATACCTTCTGACTATATACAGATTGAGTACTGTATAACTTCACATTGAACGCATATTTACAGGCTGAGCACAATGCTAATCAAGTGATTGCAAAGTCTCCAGGAGAGCACCTAAGCAGAAAAACTAGATGGACTAGATGACCTCCTGAGGTCCCTTCCAACCCTAGTCTTCTATGATTCTATGAAAACATAAGCTGTGAGAGGTTACCCTTTTTACAAGTGAAGACAATATATCATTGGAACGGTACTGGGGGCTGCTAAGGTACACCCAGCTATCCTTCATCACGGGGACAAGCTGTCTGCTGGCTTGTCTGTTTATCAGAGGATCACAGCCCATCTGGCTATTTGATGCAGGGAGAGAAACTTTTGGTGTGTAACCTTTATGAGACAGAGGAATGTCTTGTTATTTAAGTTTAGGCTCTAGAAAGTATGTTATGATTTTATTTGAAACGTAACCCTCTGTTTCCATTTATTCCACTTGCTTCATCTCAAGTCTCTTCTTCTTCTTCTTCTTGTTTGTACTATAAACATATCTAATGCTGTGTGCTGAGCAGAGTGGTGACCTTGAGGTGTAACTGGTAAGCCGGGGTGTCCTATTACATTGGGAATAGAAAATCAGTGAATTCTGAGAGTGTGCAGTGGAACAGGGGCTGGGCATTCCAGGGACTTCTCGGGGGTTGGAGTGTCCCTATTGTTAATGTGTAAAGAGGTGGTGGCCTGGAGGACACAGCCAGTGTTGCCAGAGGCTGGTGGTCCTGAGGAGCTGACCCATAGCAGGCACGGACAAGGCTTCCTCATACAAAGGGCAGATGGTAGCGAGAAGCCTCAGAATCCTGGGTATGCCCAGGAAGCAACAGAAGCACCTTGCTGGGGGAAGTGGGACGTGCACTGTTCCAGTGGGAGCCCTGGCATGGATTGTGCTTCAAAAAGGCAGGGTAGAGGATGACCCATGCTCCCTGTCCCCTTTGCAGAAGCAAATGCCGTCCATGGCTTTTGTGCTCACTTGGGTGCAGTGACGCTCATTATGTCCAACCCAGTGTAAAGGTGCAAAATCTAATAAAAACTAATTGCCTTATTATTATTATTATTTTATTTTATTATCTATAAGTAGTCTTCAAATCACTGAGCCCTATTTAATGTATAAAGCATAGAAGGGACATAGCTTTAGAACTCTCTTAGAAGATAGTTTGTTTTTTTCTGTCAGAGAAAGAGGCCTAATTTAAGTCCTGTTGCTGTTATTGCTTTGCATTGTCCTACTTGTGTCTAATGAGTTAGGACTGAGCCCAGGTCAGTGGGTCATCCCCCAAGCTTGTTGTTAATATTCATAGAGGGGGTTGGCAGGATTTCATCAAGGAATCTTTTATGAAAACATTTTCTTTATTTATCCAGCTTTAGTCAGAATTCAATCAATAAAATGTCTGAAATGTGGATTTAGAAGCAATGCAGTTAACATACTCTTAGCTCTACAAGGCAGAACTCAATTATGCTCTCAGGAAGTTCAGCTAAGGAACAGTAGATAGATGTTCCTGTAAAAGAATTCAATATGCCTCCCCTAATCTTCTTATCTCACCCTTCTTCCATATGCATAAGAACATAAAAAAATGGCTGTACTGGGTCAGACCAATGATCCAGCTAGCTCAGTATCCTGTCGTCCAACAGTGGTTGGTGCAGGATGCTTCAGAGGGAATGAACAGAACAGGATAATTATCGACTTATCCATCCCCTGTTCTCCAGTCCCAGCTTCTGGCAGTCAGACATTTAGGGACACCCAGAGCATGGAGTTGCATCCCTAACCATCTTGGCTAATAGCTACTAATGGACCTATCATCCATGAACTTATCCAATTCTTTTTTGAACCCAGTTATACTTTTTTCCTTCACAACATTCCCTGGCAATGAGTTCCACAGGTTGACTGTGCGTTGTGTGAAGGAGTACTTCCTTATGTTTTGTTTTAAACCTGCTGCCTGTTAATTTCAGTGGGTAATCGCTGGTTCTTGTCTTATGTGAAGGGATAAATAATACTTCCTTATTCACTTTCTCCACACCATTCATGATTTTATAGATCTCTATCATATCGCCCACTTACTTGTCACTTTTCTAAGCTGAACAGTCCCAGTCTTTTTAATCTCTGCTTAAATGGAAGCTGTTTCATACCCCTCATTGTTTTTATACCTTTCTCTGTACTATTTCCATTCTAATATATATTTTTTGAGATGGGTGACCAGAACTGCATGCAGTATTCAAGAAGCAGGAGTATCATGGTTTTATATAACGGCATTATGATATTTACTGTCTTATTTTCTGTCCCTTTCCTAATGGTTCCTAACATTGTTAGTTTTTTGACTGCTGCTGCACATTGAGAGAACCACCCACAATGACTCCAAGATCTTTCTTGAGCGGTAATAGCTAATTTGGACCACATCATTTTGTGTGTATAATTGGGATTATGTTTTCTAATGTTCATTGCTTTGCATGTATCAACAGTGAATTTCATCTCCCATTTTCTTGCCTAGTCATGGAGTTTTGTGAGATCCCTTTGTAACTCGTCACCATCAGCTTTGGACTTAATTATCTTGAGTAATTTTGTATCATTTGCAGAATTTGTCCCCCCACTGTTTACCCCTTTTCCAGATCATTTATAAATATGTTGAACAGCACAGGTCTCAGTACAGATCCTTGGAGGGAGGTGAGGGGGGCTCTATTTACCCCTTTCACTGTGAAAACTGACCCTTTTTGACCAGTTACTGAACCATGAGAGGATCTTCCCTATTATCCCATGACTGGTTTTGCTTAAGAACCTTTGGTGAGGGAACTTGTGAAAGTCTTTGTGAAAGTCCAGGCACACTATATTCACTGGATCACCCTTGTCCATATGCTTGTTGACACCCTCAAAGAATTCTAAGAGATTGGTGAGGCATTATTTCCCTTTACAAAATCCATGTTGACTCATCCCCAAAATATTGTGTTCACATATGTGTCTGATAATTCTATTTAGTATAGTTTCAATGAATTTGCTTGGTACTAAAGTTAGGCTTACCAGTCTATAATCGCCATGATCAACACTGGAGCCTCTTTTTTTAAAATTTGGGGTTACATTAACTGTCCTCCAGTCATGTGGTACAGATACAGATGAACTACAGGGCACCTTATTTATCAGGACCTGTTTTAGTTTATGGCAATAATTTCAGAATTTCTAATAGACTGAAAAAGCAATGACCCATAATAATAGCTACAGCAGGTAGCAATAATAAGGACAAGTGGGTGCAATGAAGCATATGTATTGCATGGACTTTTTCTCATCTTTCCAGATTGAGCAGTGTTGTCAAGGTGAATTCAGTTTTCCTTTATCCTGGGAGATGAACATCTAGGCCAATTAGTACAAGAGGAGGTTCTTTATTGGATTGGCCAGCTCTTGGCAGTAATTGTTTTCTACTTGATTTGCCTGCCATTACAATAAGTACTCAGAGTGCAAATTCAGTGTCTCCTTGTAGCATTTGTGTGTGTGTGTGTGTGAGAGAGAGAAAGAGAGAGGGAGACAGATAGAGAGTCCTTATTGCAGGCAATGTGCCTTGCTTTTCACAAAATGAATTTGGAAGACTTCCCATTTTCTGTGTGTCCATTTATCTTGCATTTTACAGAGGGAGGCCAGAAGATGGAGGCAATGCTAAAGATGAAACAAAACCCAGAGAATGGTCTACTGTTGACGTATGCCTTCCAGAGAGAACATTCTGAAGATTCTCATTTCATACTTCTGTAACTCCCTTTGGAGGCCTGGTCTACACCTGAAAGTGAGATTGGCCTTGCTACATTGAGTCAAGGCTGTGAAAAATGTTGCGTCCTGTGCGATGTAGTTAGGTCAACCTAGCCACTCCCCACCCTCTGTAGATGCAGCTAGGTTGATGGAAAGATAGGTAGTGCATCTTACTGTGGATGGATTTACTACAGCAATGAAAAAAAACCCTAGTGTCTATGCTAAAGTGGCATAGCTGCCGTGCTGCAACTGTCACTGTAGTGCTTGTGGTGTAGACAGGCGTTTTCTAGCTCCTGGAATACTGAACTGAGCCACTGAGATGCTACCTTCAGGATTACAATAACAGTGGCTCCATAGCCTCAGAACACCATCTCCCAAGACTTAGGATCTTGGGTGGGGACAGAATAGATTAGAAACTCCTACAGAAGCCAATGGGGAGCTTCAGATGGAGTGATTTATATAGACAGGTTGCTAGGCCAGTGACCAGCTAGGGCTGCACAGTCTCAGGGGAATGGGGAAGGGAGGGATTCAGGCTTCTTCAGAGACAAAGGGGCTAACCTTGATTTCACTTTTGGGCTCTTTGAGTTTGGAATACGAAACTATCCTTGAAATTTCTAAACCTTATAGACAACAATTTCGTAACTCAAAAAGTGTTGCAGCCAAAACAGGGGAATTCTTTATTAGACTTTATCCTAACAAATAAAGAGGAACTGGCCACTTCTCTGAACCCCAGGGGTTCTTGGTCGGATGCTCTTTAACATTTTATCAATGACCTGGAAGAAAACATGAAATCCTCACTGACAAAGTTTGCAGATGACGTAAAAATTAGGGGAGTGGTAAATGATGAAGAGGACAGGTCACTGATTCAGAATGATATAGATCAGTTGGTAAACCGGGCACAAACAAACAACATGTGTTTTAATATGCTAGCATAACTGTATACATCTAGAAACAAAGAACATAGGCCATACTTACAGGATGGAGGACTCTATCCTGAGAAGCAATGACACTGAACAAGATTTGGGGGTTGTGGTGCATAATCAGCTGATCATGAACTCCCATTGTAATGCTGTGGCCAAAAGGATTAATGCAATCCTGGGATGCATAAACGGGAATCTCAAGTAGAAATAAAAGTATTATTTTACCTCCATATTTTGCACTGGTGTGACTGCTGCTAGAATACTGTGTCCAGTTCTGGTGCCTACAATTTAAGAAGGCTGTTGATAAATTGGAGAGAGTTCAGAGAAGATCCACAGGAATGATTAAAGGAAAGGAAAACATGAAAGAGCTCAATTTATTTAGCATAACAAAAAGCAGGCTAGGGGTTGACTTGATTGTAATCTACGTGGAGAACAAGTATCTAATAATGGGCTCTTTAATTTAGCATAAAATTGTATAAGATGAACTGAAGCTAGACAAATTCAGACTGGAAATAAGGTGCAAATTGTTAACAGCGAGAGTAATTAACCATTGGAATCCTTTCTCAGGGGTCATGGTGAATTCTCCATCACTGGCAATTTTTAATCAAAATTGGATGTTTTTCTAAAGGATGTGCTCTAGGAAATAATTTTTGGGAGTCCTGTGGCCTGTGTTATAGAGGAGGTTAGACTAGATGATCACAATGGTACCTTCTGGCCTTGGAATCTGTGACTCTATGGAGCAGAGAGAGGTGCAGCACCACCTAGAGAGTCTCTACTCAACTCCCACTCCTCAGACAAAAGGAGACTTTGAACTATTGTGGGATTTATTATGTGGTCAGGTTGTGCCAGCTCTGCAAAAATCAGCAATCGGGGGGTCAGAGAACCAACCTGCTACTGACTAGCTAGAGCCAGCCAAGTCCTCCACAGGATCCAGACCAGGGATCCAGGAGGGAAAACTGTCTCACTTAGAGATAACGACATTATAAGGGAAGCTCTTTTTATTTTGTTAATGATGCCCAACATTCACAGTGCTGCAGCACTCATCACTGGATCTATCCCCAGTGTCTCAGCTGCCAAAGGTAGTAAGGAGAGATTGGGGGGTTGTGTGCAGTGGGGAATGCAGGGAGGTGGGGGAATTTGTTATATTGTTGATTTAGTATTTTAGTCATCTTAATCCTTTCCTTGCCCAGAGCCTCTGTTTCCTGTCTCCAATCAAGACCCCTGTGTTATATTGTTCTATCTGTGTGTGGCATTTCACTCGTGGGATATTGTATTTTTTTGTTCATGTGGTGAGTTATATTCCATGTGAACAGGGAGTGGTATTAGTTATTTTCCCCAGGGTCAGCACCCATTGGGTCCCAGGCATAGAGAGGCGTCACATTGGTTGGAGGCACCAGATGCTGAAATAAAGAGCCCAGGATCCAACCCATGTGAGGAATGAGCACCAGGAAGGAGGCTTCAGCCAGGAATGGACTACACTACTCTTGCTGCTAGCATAGACTAGGTATAATCAAACAAAAGCAACACCACTGGATACTAGTGAAGAGTGTTAAACCTACACTCTGTGTGATTTGTTTGAAGTACAATCAAATGGGTCATGAGGACACAATAAAGTTCAATACATCTTAAATTTAAAAAATAAAGGTCAAACCACAATCTCAGTCACAAAGTCTTTTTTTTTTTTGCACCCCTCCACCCCCCCCCCCCCCCCGCTTTTTCTCTCTTACATCTTGTCTCATTCACTTTATAGTAGTGAAGAGACGCATTTGAAAAAATAAGTCCAACACTAAGACAAATGCCTAGATTCACTGCTATGCTTTGGCTGCTCTGTGCCATTCTAGTTGATGCAAAGTAGCTGTAAACACATCTTAACCTGCCAGCTAAGCTGGGTTTATGGCTGCTTGTGCATCATTAGAGCAATGTAGGCCTGTACTGCTGAATCTGGCCAAAGGTTTATATTTACCATTTGCTAAAGTCTTCTAGAAAAATAAAGCAACCTTGTTTTGTTTCACATTCCCTCCATCTTGTAGAGTTAAGATTTGACAGATGATATGGCGTTTAAGTGGGGAGTACCTCAGCTCACCCCTCCCCAGATCTTTGCTTTATATTTTATGAAAAAAACCATGTCACTTTCCCTTCAGATCTTGTCCTTTTCCACTTATTCCTGCTGTATTATTATAGAACACTCAGGGTTGCATAGTAACCTCTATTCAAGCACATTGAAATGTGTCTCTGTGCCTTACCATGCACCAAGGACAGGCACATAGATCTCTTATTCCCTTCTTCTGTGTGCACATAGTCTTCTTTGGAATGGTGCTTCCCTCTAGATGTCCAGCTAGCTCCATGGGCTGAAGAAGGGTATGTGTGTGTGTGTGTGTGTATGTGCGTGAAAGATTCTGGCCCTGCTCCTTACCTATCTCTTTGGGTGATTGATACCCCTCAGGAGCTACAGAAGGAGTAGTTTCCCAAGTGCTGTGATCCCGGGCCCATGTGCAAGGAGGCCTCACCTTAGCTCACCTATGCTACAGCCAGGAAAAGTCTGGTCCACAATCATTAATGGGAGCTATTGAACTGGATACTAGAAGCACCTGAGCCCTGGCACAATGTGTACAATTTAGGAACAGGAGGTATTATCTCTTCCTGCACTATACGACAATGAACTTCAATGGAACACAAAGATATAGTTTGCTCATTCAGTGCGCATCGATTCTGAGTGTACTCTTCTCTGGTACCTAGGGCACTAAAATGCATTATTTTCTTCATGCTAACTGTGAACCAGGTGCCCCGTCTTAGTCACAGACCAGGGATACACATAAGTCTACATACAGGGACTTGCCTGGACGTGGTCTGGTGGCATGTTTCCCCTGTGATCACCATCTTCATGATATTCCACCAAAGGGGGGCATGTATGGCCACTGCCAAAAGCTAAGAACTTGCTGGTTGTTATGGTTATTGCAGGATGTATGCACAGAAAATATTTTAAGAGTTATGTAATATGTGTATTGCTGTGTTCCAAAGCGGCTGGAAGTTGAACTGGTCTCCTGGAGCAGTGTGGTTCTCAGAGCTAACTCACTGAAAAGTCAGAATAATTGACATCTATTGACCCCACCCAGCCAAATGTTGACAAGCTCTACAAGTTGCAGGCTTGTGCCTTCCCAAAGTACAAAAGATCCCAGGGAAAAGATCGTGAATGGGGAACCAGCAGGGATGAACTGAAGTTAACCAAATGCCCTGGGTATGAAAAGAGACAAAAGGTCCGGAACCGTATAACAGGAAAAGAAGGGTCAAGATGGCATCTATTACAGAGAGGACACTCTGCCAGTTTGAGAGTTTCCTGAAAAGTGGATCCTAGCTCTGTCGACTGGACAAGTGCTGTTCAGACTGACTATGGGTAAGAAATAGATTAGACAGGAAAGGGATTAGACAGAAAATTAACTTTTTAGTAAGCAGAGGCTCTGGATTGCATTTAATATTTTTATTGTTACATTTTTCTTCATGTGTCTAATCCCTATTCTTGCTTCTATTTGAATCTTTATCTTAAGCTTTTGTCCAATAAATTTCACTTTGGTTTTACTATAGATACGACTAAGTGCCATGTGCTAAGGTTGAACAGAGGTGATGTCAGTGAACCGGCTTCCATGGAGGCAACAAATCTGTATGCATTGCGAGTGTCCAGAAGTTGAGGGACTGGCACTTGAGTGTGATGAAGGGGGGTGTACTGATAGGTTGGCGGGACCTGTGCCTCAGGGCCAGAGCAGAACTCTGGGGCTAGCTGTGTCCAGAAATTTAGCCACAGGTTGTTGTATTTGCTCTGTCCCAAGGACTCACTTACGGGCCTAAGTTCTGGGGTGTGCAAATTGCTAGCCTGCAGATGGTTTGTGGACCCCAAAGTGGGGATGATTGTGTTGCCAGAAGCCAGTAGTTCTGGGTGAGTTTCCCCTGATGGGCAGACAAGGCTCTTTTGTTTTATAAGCAGGCTGTAGCAATTCACTCTGTACCCCTTGGATAGTCCCGAATTGTCATATTAACTCCTAGCTTACATAGTCCATATCAAGCAAATTATTTAGCTTTGAGTGTTCTATCAAATAGGTGTAAGCAAGTGCAAGTCATTTAACCTCTCTGTGTCCCAGTTTTCCCACCTGTGTAATGGGGATAATAATACTTGTTAGGCTTGATGAAAAATTGTAAGTATGTTCTGTGAAACTTTTTTAGTTATGACAAAATTTATCATGGAAAATTTAAAACATTTTCAGATTTTTCAACAAAGAAAAAAGCTGAAACATTTTTAAATGTTTCCCAAAAGCCATGTAGTTGAAAAAAGTTTCAAATGAAAAAAATGTGACCAGCTTTATTAATGCTTGTATCACAAAAGCATGGTGTGGTTTGATCAATTAATGTTTGTAAGGGACCAGGCTGGAGCTGAATATTATTGCTTAGCAGCTCAGGTAATCTTCTGGGTGCTAGCAGTAATTAGAAATAGTTAGGTTCCCTGTTCTCTAAAGAATACTGACATTTAAAGGAGAAGAACATCATTTTCTTTGCATATTAATCATAGAAATGATCAAATTTTTAATTAATTTTTTTTAGATCATCCTCTCAAATTTGAAGAAAAACAGTGGTATGTATTACCAAAAGGGCTTCTTCTCATTTTTCCCCTATGGCTCCTTATGAAATGTTTGTAGTCTAGGTTTTCTTTGAGCTGGAATTTCTGTTGGATTATGGCCTCTGGTGCATGAGTATGATATTTGTCTTTGCTTGAGTGAGTTAAGAGAGTCGTGAAGTGTCTGGATTTATGTCTGAAGGGTAAGAGAGTGAGTATGGGAAACACAGGGGGAGGAGATGCAATGATAAAAAGCATGACTGGTCTCATATTCACATGATTACTTTTTATAATTCTTTTTGTAAGAATTCAATGCCTCTTGGTGATCATTGAAATAGACGAACAGCATTTGTGTTACTCCAGTAAATACTTGCTTCTGCTAAGCTGCTACTTGCACCAGACTTGGACTAACAATAATTAATCAGTACTCGGGTGCCATCACCTTTATGCACAGTATATAATATGAGAGAATACAATTTGTCATGAGTGAATTTAACATGGTTGAGTCAGAAAGGCCTAATTCTGCTCAGTTTCGCTGAGGTAAGTGAAGAATAACACTGGTATCAGAGCAGAATCAGGTGCATTGTTCTTACCTTGGGAGAAGGCTTCTACTTAGCAATCTGATTTATGTAGATAGTAAAGTGCTTTGTGGTCCTCAGATGACAGGTGATGTGGAAATGCACAACATTATTATTACATATCATATGCATAACTTTTCATATGTATATACCATTTCATCAAGTTACTCTTGGCAAAGGCATTCTCTTTGGTTAGAATACCACTTGAAGTTGTGCACTAGCGCTAATCAAAACCAAGTTGAAGAGGCTAAGGATTTTTTTTTTTTTGGTCATTGAAAACCATCACAGTGGGAGGTGGAGATATTCATTATTCAGACAATTATTTCACACATGCCTAACACAGGTTAAGAATTCTCAATCTTGAAATGTTCAAAAACCTAAAAGGCCAATACCAAATCTAATGAAAAGGAAACAAACTAGAAAGCTGGCACTGTGACTCTAACAGCTGGCAGCCAACTTGTAGATTCTGCTTGAGTTTAAAGACTGTCTGCCAGTTCCCTGCAATACTTCTTAGGTCAGGAAGAACAGACACAATAATTAGAAAAGGGATTTGAGAGCTTAGGTCATTCCCAGCAGACAAAAGTTTTCCCTTTGATGTGGCTGATTGTGGGATGGCAGACTGGGGGGAACCTGAAGTGTCATTGCTGTATTAGCGACTAATTTGTGCAGTTGGAAATCTTGAAGTAGTTGCAGTCTCTAATATGTAAAGGTTTTTCTCTGGTTTGGAGAAATCAGTTTGAGAGAGAGGTGAAAAAAGCACCCAATGACTCACTATTTCCAATAGCTCTTTCAATTAGTCAGGCACTTCATTTGATAGCGCTCTCTTAGTGCAAGCACCCTTCCAGAGCACAGTACCATCAATTAGAATTCATGAGCAGAACACAAGCACAAAATAAAAATCTAAGCAAATGCTCAGACAAGTATGTAACACATAAGATTTAATGGTAGCCAGGGACTCTCATTCTCAGATACAATGCTAGATATTTCTAGAGGCCGATTGAGTGGGGGTGGGGTAACAATTTGCCATCACTTTTGCAGGGAACAGCAAATTGAGACAGCAATGACATTCCCTCTTCTGTGTGCTGAGGTGGGGGAGGGAAGCTTTAATTTGTGGTTGAGATACCACAGAAGTCTCACCAGCAGAGATCAACACTATTACTATTAGTGCAGTATTACAATTGGTTTTAATGAAACCCAACCTAGATCAGGGCCCCATTTGTGCTAGGCACTGTACAATCACACAGCAAGAGACAGCCCTTGCACCAAAGAGGAAATAGAGGCACCGAAAAGTGAAGTAATTTGCCCAGGGTCACGCAACAGCTTAATGGCAGAGCTGGGAGTACACACTCAAGGTTTGTCTACATAAATGTTTTGATCATGGCAAGCCAGGGTGTGAAGCTATCTCATACTAATGTGAATTTTTGTCTGTCTTTGGGCTAGATTCTGGCTTTTGTTGCTAGAGGCACAGTGTGGGAAAGGGATATAGAGGAGCTGGATCAGTTGAGTGAAGGCACCATGAGTCTTTCTCCCTGCAGCATGCTCAGTGGCATTTGTCCAAAAAAGAATTGTGCATTACACCTCGTTTCTTCTTGCAGACACTGGCAGTTGTGCACAGGGGCCAAGACCCTTGGCCATGCTTCAAGCTGCATGTCTGGTCATGCGCCCTATGCACTAAGGAGCACTGCTGGGTGTATTAGTATGCACTCAACCACCCAGCCTAGCACTGCATCAGTGGAGCGTTAGATGACCATTATGCCTGGTGCCTGTTCCAGCACACATCAGAACTTAGTCCTATGTTTACATAATTTAACATAATTTCCTGGAGAAATCCAGAAAACAAAAACAGGTTAAAGATACATTTTGTATTATCTGATGTTGTCTGATATAGATATATACATACCTACTTACTGTAATAGTCCTGATTTTTTGTTTCTGTGTATTTATGAAACATCATTAATGGGACAGAAAATGTCAGAGGATAATAGTCTTCTACTACTAGATAGCGCAAAACACTTATTTTTCAAAGTGCAAACTATTGATTTTGTAATAGTTTGCTCTTTAAGTGAGTGAATCTCTGCTATTTCAAATGATCAAGATAGATATAATCATTCTGTCAAACGGATGTTTGTGTAGTGGAATGATTGAGGCTTCATTGTGCCATTGGTGAAGCATTGCAGCATTCCAGCCAGTTTAGGGGGAAAAATTGTATGCTTCAGGCTTTAACAAGGAAGCTTATTTGGAAAAGTGGAGTTTAGTTTTATTTAATGTCATTTAATAAAATGATAAAATGTATTTTAGAAGAGCATAGGCATGTGTGTAGCACAAAAGGATCTTTATTAGTTGCACCCAATATCTTGGGTCTTTTTAAAGATGCACCCAATATAACTATTTTTGCATGAAATCATAGACCTGTAGGACAGGAAGAACCTTGAGAAATCATACAGTCCATCCCCCTGCACTGAGGCAGGCCCAAGTATACCTAGATCGTCATGGACAAGCGTTTGTCTAACCAGTTGTTAAAAACCTCCAGTGACGGGGATTCCACTACCTCCCTTGGACACCTATTCCAGTGCTCAACTATCTTTATAGTTAGAAAGTTTTTCCTAATATCTAAGCTAAATCTCCCTTGCTGCAGATTAAGCCCATTATTCCTTGTCCTGCCTTCAGTGGACATGGAGATCAATAGGTCATCATCTTCTTTATAACAGCCCTTAACATATTTGAAGACTGTTCTCAATCTTTTCTCAAGACTAAACATGTTCACTTTTTCTAACCTTTTCTCATAGGTCAAGTTTTCTAAACCATTTATTATTTTTGTTTCTCTCCTCTGGACTCTTTCCAGTTTGTCCATATCTTTCGTAAAGTACGGCACCCAGAATTGGACACAGTACTCCACCTGAGGCCTCACCAATGCTGAAAAGAGTAAAACAATTAGCTCTCATGTCTTACATATGATACTCCTGTTAATACATCCCAGAATGACATTAGCCTTTTTTCGCAGCTGTATCACATTGTTGACTCATATTCAATTTGTGATCCACTATAACCTCCAGATCTTTTTCAACAGTACTACATGCCTAATCAGTTTGTATTTGTGCAATTGATTATTTTCTATCAAAGTGTAGTACTTTGCACTGTCTTTATTGAATTTCATCTTGTTGAATTCAGACCAATTCTCCAATTTGTCAATGACATTTTGAATTCTAATCCTGCCTTTCAAAGTGCTAGCAGTCCCTCCCAGCTTGATGTCATCTGCAAATTTTATAAGCATACTTTCCACTCCATTATCCAAGTCATTAATGAAAATATATAATAATACTAGGACATGTTAAAGATACATTTTGGGACACCACAAGATAAGTCCTCTTATGAGTATGTTCTTTCAACCAGTTTTGCAACCATCTTCTAGTAATTTCATCTAGACTACATTTCCCTTGTCTGCTTATGAGAATGTCATGTGAGACTGTATCAAAAGCCTTACTAAAATCAAGATACATCATGTCTACAGCTTCCCTCTTATCTACTAGTCCAGTAACCCTGTCAAAGAAGAAAATTAGGTTGGTTTGGCATGATTTTTTCTTCACAAATCCATATTGCCATTACTTATCACCCTATTATCCTCTAGGTACTTACAAACTGATTGTTAAAGAATTTCTTCCAGTATCTTTCCAGGGATTCAATTTAGGGAGACTGGTCTATAATTCCCCAGATCCTCTTGGTTCCTTTATTTCCCCTATTTTGACTTACATTCCTTTCTCCTGGCTGCAGTTTTAAAAATTAAAATTAGCAACAAGGGGGAAGGAACTCAAGCCAAAATAGGGAAAGAACAGGTTAAAAAATATTTGAATGATTTTGATGTATTGAAGTTGGAAGGGCCTGACAACATTCTCTTTATAATAATTAAGGGACTAGCTGAAGCAATCTTGGAACCATTAGCAATTATCTTTGACAACTCATAGAGGACAGATCTGCCAGGGCCCTTTTAAACTGCCAGGCCCCTGGGCAATTACCCCCCTTTGCCCCACCCTCCCCTGGCAGTGGGCCTGCAAAGAAATTTGTCTGTTTCCATTTTTTGTAGTATTCCATTCTGATTTTCAGGTCATTAAAGAACTCCGGGTGGAGTTATATTAGCCTCTTGCCATCCTACCTTTTCTTCTCATTAGGATAGTTTGCTCTTGCACGTTTAATATTGTCTCTTTGAAAAACTTCCTGCTCTCCTGAACTCCTTTTTTCCTTAGATTTTCTTCCCATGGGACCTTAACTATCAGTTCTCAGAGTTCGTTAACGTGCAACTCTTTGGGGGTAAGGTTGTCTTTGGGGGTAGTGATTCTCATTTTGTTCTGTTTGTACAGCACCTTGCATAATGGGGTCCTGAGCCATGACTGAGGGGTTCCTATGTCCTATGATAATATAAATGAATCATTTTTCTGAAAGCAGAGTTTCTCTCTTTTCTCCTCATTGCATATAATTTCTTTCAAACACAATTTTCTAACCCTGTAACATCTCAAAAAACGTCCTGATAAGCTATTATTCATTACAATATGACATTGAGTCCATTGAGGTTTATTCATGATATTTAAGTTCCTGGGGACAATTTGCAGAAGTAAGGTTTTGAAGGACTAAGCCAGAATCAGTACTTTTTCTCTAGCAGCTCAACAAACAAAGCAATCTGTTTCTCATTTGAAGAGACTACTGCCTGTTTCCATAATTTCCTCAATACGAAATGCATGGTAGCCAATTAATACTGTTTACCACTCAACTCATGTCTTTTTTTTAAAATTTATAATTTTTTATTAATTTTTGCCAAACCTACAAGTATACAAAAATACCAGATTCATCATAATACACATGGTAAATAAAGAGAGATAAGATAAAGGGAGGGAGGGGAAGTGACATATCCATCTCAAGGGTCTATGTTAATCATAGACCTCTAAAAAGTCAGCCCAAATTGCTTCACATTTTTCAGTCATTCCCTGTCCACAGAATGCCAGTCATTGTTAGCTGTGAGGTTAGCCATATCACTGAGGTAGGCATCAATATTTGGTGAGGATCAACTTTTCCATTTTTCCAGGATTAATTTTTAGTTGACTAAAGCTGTATATTGGAACCATGCCACCTTGTCACTAGGTAATCTCCAGGTATCAGGAATATTTCCAAGAACAAAACTTAGGGGAGAGGCTCCATCTTAGTATCCAATATCAAATTGATCCTTTGGCCCACCTCGTACCAGCAATTCTTGATATATGCACACTCCCAAAACATATGAATTAATGTAGCACTAAGGGAGTTACATTTCCAACAGTGGTCAGCATTTATGAGGCCTGGTTCCATTAGCCTGAATGGGGACCAGTATATTCAAAAGACTGTCTTTTAGAGAATAACACACAGTCTCAAGTCTATAGCTGTTTTTTAAACAGTAGATACAATTATTTTCCACTGGGTTGGAGATAGTTGTGTATCCAAAGCTCTATTCTGAGCAACTTTCAAATGATCAATTTTTGGCAGAGTTTTTTGGGTCAAAAATTGTAAAAGAATACTACTGGCTGAGTAAATCCAGGAAGTTTCCTCCAAAATAATAAAAGTGCTGGAGGTCCTGGAGCTCCCAAAGTATCCAGTCCAAATACATTTATAAGTAACTGCTTTAACTGGAGATATTTCCATGTTCTGGAGCAGGGCAAGATAAATTGTTGCTGAAGATCTACAAATGGTTAACATTTATCATTATCAATAAATTGCGACACAGTCATAATTCCTATGTCCATCCAATCCCTCCACATCAAGATTTTGCCACCAATTTTAAGGATAAGATTCCTCCAAGGGACTGCCTCTGCATAGAAGAATGGATGGAAGCAGAACTTTCTAGCCAAGTTTGACCAAGCTTGTCTTACAGCCATTATTATGGGAGATTTGGGGTCATCAAATCTATAATAATTTTACCCTACAGTGCCTGAAAGGGGGAGAGGGTATACCAATTTTCATTCAATCTGAAGCCAAGGTGGGGTCTTTGTGGTTATATCTAATAGCCACAACGATGCTTGGCTTAACAAAAAGGAGATATGATAATTTTCCAAGTTGGGAAAACAAAATCCTCCCGGAGATAGGGGGAGCTGTAATTTGTTCAGACTCAGTTTGGGTTTTTTACCTGCACCCCAAAGGAACATTCTGAAAATATTACTCAATTTCTTAAAGTGAGTTTGAGGAATAGAAATAGGGAGATTCCTCAGGACATGCAAAATTCTGAGGGTTAGTGAACTCCATCTCCCCAAATCGTTAGGCACTTGAGCAATAATTGGTTCTATATTTATCTAGCAATGGTTTGAATATTTTTGGGAATTCCTAAAGATTTCACAGAAAAGGATTGCCATTGGCAGTCCAAATTTGAGAAAAGGCTTTTGTGGTCATATTTGTTAATGACTAAGATTTCTGACTTGCTCCAATAAAATGTATATCCTGAGAGGAGCCCAACTTATTAATAGTGGTTAGAAGGTTAGGAATGGTAACCTCTGGTTTAGATACAAATACAAGAGCATCATCCACACAGAGCATAATTTTGTGCTCTGTTTGGCTCTCCCTGATACCATGAATATGTTGATTTTCTCAGATGGCAATAGATAAAGGTTCTAGAGTTAAGTTAAACAGAAGAGGAGAAAGGAGGGAAGCTCTGCCTCAAACCTTTCTGTAATGGAAATGGGGCAGAAATAATACCATTGGTAACTATCCTGGAAGTCAGATTAGAGTATAAAAGCTAATCCAAACAATAAATTGGTTACTAAATCCAAATTTTGCTAACATACTCAAAAAAATAATCTCTCAGGGTTAGGATTAGGGTTAGTCCCAGGCCATGCAGTCAGCAGAATCATCTAAAGAAATGACAGTTAAGGGTTCTTTAAAATCTCTCAAAGCGTCAATAATATCAGTCAATTGATGCACATTATCTGAGCCATGTCTATTATAAAGCAAGACTACCTGATTTATGTGTATAACGTGTAAGAGAATTTTGTCCAATTCCATAGCAAGAACTTTAGCTAAAACTTAGCATTACAATTGATTAACAAAATTGGCCTGTAATTAGTCCAAGGTCTTTCCCAGGTTTAGGAATAACTGAATTTACAGCTTCTCTGAGGCCTGGTCTACACTAGAAAGTTTTGTCAACAGTAGTTAAATCGGTGATAAAAAAATGCTGCAATTATAACACTCATGCCCGTCCACACAGCACTCATTTTGTTGCCAAAACACGTCCACACTTGGTGCTGTGGTATCAACAGTGAGAGCACTGCATCGTGGGCAGTTATCCCACCATGCAACTCGGCACCTTCTGCCGCTAGGAACTGTGGGATGGGGGAGAGGAGCGCGGAGCAGCCTGGGTTCTGGCTCAGTGTCTCATGGTGCACTGCATTTCCACACCAGCATTCATTGAGTTGCTGGCAAAGACTCATGCCATTTTTTCAATGGCTTCCCGCCGTTTCCTGCGCACTCATCATCTCTATCTGAAAAGACAGATCCCGCATTACTCACCACTGTTGCTTTCAGCGTTCTGAACACATCGCAGCTGGTCGCACAGTATATCATGAGTTCCAAATTGGCACAGGAATCTGAGGATCCTGACATGCTGAGTGACATGCAGATAAACAGCACCGCATTACTGTTGTCATTCATGGAACATCTGCACACGGTGAACTGCCGCTACTGGGCACATGAGACAGTACTGAGTGGTGAGATCACATCATTATGCAGGTCTGGGATGACAATCAGTGGCTACAGAACTTTCGAATGCGCAAATCCACATTCATGGAACTCTGTGCAGAGCTCGCCCCTGCCCTAAGGCGCAAGGACACCAGTGGAGAAGGGTGTGGCAATCGCCATCTGGAAGCTGTCAACTCCAGACTGCTACCAGTCGTTGCTAATCAGTTTGGCGTCGGCAAGTCCATTGTTGGAGCTGTGTTATTGCAAGTGTGCAGGGCCATTAATTGCATTCTGCTGCGAAGGACTGTGACTCTGGGCAATGTGCATGAAATAGTGGATGGATTCGCAGCAATGGGATTCCCTAACTATGGCAGGGCAATAGATGGCATGCATATCCCAATTTTGGCCCCGTACCATCTTGTGACTGAGTATATCAATAGATAGGGATACTTCTCTATGGTACTGCAGGTGCTTATGAGTCACCATGGGCATTTTACTGACATCAGTGCATGTTAGTCAGGATAGGTGCATGATGCCTGTATCTTCAGGAACTCTGGACTGTACTGGAAGCTACAAGCAGGGAATTTTTTTCCAGACCAAAAGATTCCAATAGGGCATTTTGAGATGCCCATAGTGATCCTGGGAGACCCAGCCTACCCACTAATGCTATGGTTCATGAAGCCATACACAGGCAACCTGGATAGCTTCAAGGAACGCTTCAATAACAGGTTGATCAGGTGCCGAATGACTGGTGAATGTGCTTTTAGCAGGTTAAAGGTGCGCTGGAGATACCCTTATGGCAGGCTGAACTTAAATAAGGACAATATTCCTGCCTGCTGTTTGCTCCATAGTTTATGTGAAGCTAAGGATGAAAAGTTTGCCCCTTTGTGGACCGCAGAGGCAGATCGCTTTGCATCTGCATATGATCAGCCAGATGCCAGGGGTATTATAGGGGCTCAAGAGGGGGCCATATGGATAAGGGAAGCATTGAGGATACACTTTGACAATGAGAGTCCATAAAGGTTGGGGTTTTTTAACCGCACTGTGACATTCTATGGCTGATATCCAGCTTTAGATATGTGTTGGTGGCAGGTGACAATATCATTGCAACACAGAAATAAAGAGTGCTTATTTTTCTCAGAGCTTGCTTTTATTATTAAACACAAAACGCAAAACACAAAATAATCCTGGAGGGGAGAAAATAATGGGGAGCAGTGCCAGCTATGACAGTTGTGTGTAAGTTCAGTTGTCATTCTCATAGCTATCTGAAGGGGTGGAATGAAGGGGGTAGTGAGACAGTCCATGGGTTTGGTAGGAATATGTAGGGGGAATTGATGGAGTGCAGGAAAAGAAGTTCTATTGCGGCTATTGGGAGGGGGAGGGGGGGAAACTTGCATGGACTGTGTCTGCAATGACACTATTGTCTTTAGCAGTTCAGTTTGCTCCTTCCATGGCCTTGATCATGTGGTCATGCCCACGCAAAATTCTTCCCTGCTTCTCCTTCCATTCTAGTCTCTCCATCTTTTGAGATTCGGACATTTATTGTCTTCATGCCCCTTTCTCTCTTTTGGACAGCTCAGAGGACAGGAGGAGTTCCTGGAACATCTCCTCCTTGCTTCTCTGGGGTCTCTTCCCTATCAGTTAGAGGCTGTCTGCTGGCGTAGGAGTGTTGGCTGCAAAGGTCACATCTGTGTAAGAACAAGAAACAATGAACAGAAGCATTATTGTGAGTGCCCTAACAGCACACATGAATAATTATGAAATACACCTCATTCTCACTGTCCCCCTGTGCAGAGTACAGCTTCTTGATCAGCCAGGGAATGGTGAGTTGGGGAGGGCAAGATCATCCAAGTAGGTCGAGGTTCTGGGTTCTGAGTGGGTGGGTGCTTGCTTGGGGGATAAATGCAGGTGCATAGGGAAAACAATTTTCAAATCGTGCCACCATTCCCCATAGGCAGGGGCCATAGAAGCTGATATCTCACTCCTTAGAGTTAGCAAAGATGCTAGGATGCATTTCCTCCACGTGAATAGTTTCAAATCGGGTCCTTATGCTGCACAACTGTATGCTGCTTTGGTCCCCGCTCAAGTGATTGCCAATTGGCACGGGAAAGTGTCCTACAATAGGGGAAGAAAAACAGCTGCTCTGCCGAGGAATCTGAGGCAAAGAATCAGAGAGTACCTCCAAGAAAGTTTCCTTGAAGTCATATTGGAGGATACTCGCGAAATCTCAGCGTGCATTAATGTGCTTCTCAGTGGTACTGCTTAGATGCTCAAGGGAGTGGGAAAGCACATGCAAACACAGCTACTCCTGTGCATTTCTATCCCTTCAACTACCTGTGTGTATTAGCCAAGCTAAGGATCCCCATGCCCCCTGTACACAGGCAGCATCAGCTTCCAAATACTTAACAGAGCTCCCCTTGCCTGCATCCTGAGCACCTGAGCCGAGGGGCTGGGGCTGGTTGTAACCTTCTGTGTTGAGAACAGCTCCTGACTCCCAACCTCATCAACCAAACTGGTCCTTGGCTCCGGGTCATCCTCTAGCTCCACTTCCTTTTCGATGTCCTCTTCGTCGGTGGTTGAGTTCAGTGTCTGGTGGCCCCGAGGCTGCAGAGATGTCTACAGGAATCTTGAGGGTGGATGTGGGGTTGCCACTGAGGATGGCTTCCAGCTCTTTGTAGAAGTGGCATCTCATTGGCTGCACATCAGAGTGACATTTTGCCTCCCCGGCCTTCTGGTAGCTCTGCCACAGGTCCTTGATTTTTGCTCAGCACTGCAGCGTGTCCCACTCATAGCCCTTCTCTGCCATGCCATGAGAAATCTGGTCGTAGGTATCAAAGTTCCTTTGGCTAGAGTGGAGCTGGAACTGCACAGTTGATTCTCCCCAAATACTGATCAGGTCCAGCAACCACGGTGTGCTCCAAGCGTGAGAGTGTTTGCTGCGTGGAGCCACCGTGGTCAGCTTTGAAGATGAGATGCAAGTTCTCCACACTGACCAAGCAGGAAGTGGAATAAAAATTTCAAAACTTCCCGCGACTTTACAGGGGGAGCGGAGGGTGGCTGCAGAGCAGCGGAGTGCAAACGGATGTCCAGAGTGGTCAGGATTGGCATTGTGGGACATTTCCGGAGGCCGGTTACTGCAACATAAACATACATCAGTGTCTACACTGACACTTTTGTGACAGAAGTTGCACAAAAAAAGCTCTATGCCTCTCCTCAAGGTGGTTTTATTCAGTCAACAAAATGGGGCAATTTTGTTGACAAAAGGTTCATTGCAGTGTATATACCAGGACTGTTTTGTCAACAAAAGCTGACTTTTGTTGACGAAACTCTCTAGTGTAGACCAAGCCTTAGAGTATGTGAGTGAATTTGCTCTTTCTTGGCCTCATTAAACATAATCAATAATCTAGGTGTTAAAGTTTCAAAGACCTTTTTGTAAAATTCAATTGGGAGCCCATCTGCACCAGAAGTCTTTCTGACCTTCATATCTTTTATAGCCTGAATCTGTTCTATGATTTTTACGGGGAGAATCTAAAAGTTCCTTCTGAGAGTCAAAGATCAGTGGCAGAGACAATCCATTAAAAATTATCTAGGGTGTCTTTACTGATTCCCTCTTCAGCTAAATATAGTTGTGAATAAAACTTGAAATTGTTCATTAATATCTGACTGTGCTGTATATAATTTATTGCTACTATTGTGAATAACAGCAATCTTATTTCAGCTAGCCTTTTCCCAACAGCTTGCCAGCTCCCCCCAAATTCTCAGTAGTTTTGTTTCAAACAGAATAAAACAAACTCAGCCCTTTGGGACAGGAGTCTGTTTATTTCATATCTTAGATTGATGAGGGTTCTGAGTTTCTCTGGGGAGGAGGCAGAAGCATAGTCTATATTCAATGCCTTGATTTACTTCTAAGGGGTCGCAATTCTATATCCTCCCCGTTTCTTTTTAAAGATGGCATAAGAGATGATACAACCTCTCATGAAGGCTTTAAGGCTTTTCAAAGTGTGGCAGCTGATGAAGTGATGGGAGCATTTGTTTTAGAAAAGTTCTAACTCCTGTTGGATAGAATTAACAAATGATGTATCAATCAGCAGAGAGGTATTTAATCTCCATGTCTCAGTTGGGAGTTCATACCCTGGAGACCTAAAAGACATACGTATAGATTCATAGACTTTAAGGTCAGAAGGGACCATCAGAAACATCTAGTCTGATCTCCTGCACATTGCAGACCACAGAATCTCACCCACCCACTCCTGTAATAAGAACATGATCTGATATTACAGTAGTACCAAAGCCACAATCAGTGACAGAATTGATCAAGTCTTGTGACACTAAGAACTAGTCCAATCCTGAATATGTTGAACAAGCTACAGAAATAAATTATAGTCTCTGGTTGTAGGATTACCCACATTTTGTAAAACTAAATTAACCATATATTTATGAAGTTCCTGATGAGTATTAGTGCTTTTAGATGGAGATGGAGAAGATTCATCATGAACTGGGTCTAGAGTTTCATTAAAATCTCCAGCTATAATGTCATGTGGCCCATGTCATTTATATTCATAAAAAAACTCATGAAAAAATTCGGGATCATCCTGGTTTGGCCCATAGAGACTGGCAAAGGTGATTATAGAATTGCCAATATCAGCCTTGATAGTAAATCTGCCCTCACTGTCAGATCTTGTGCTCAGAATATTAACATTCAACTTTTTATGTATGAGTATAGCAATGTCCTTCACTTTACATTAAAACAACGAGAAATTGAGAGGCCTACCCAATCTCTATTCAATTTACAAGCTTCAAGTTCTGTCAGATGTGTCTTCTGGAGCATGGCAATGTCAGCATTCTTCTTTTTTAAGCATTGAGTATATATATATATATTTCTTTTAAATATATATTTTTTTCTTTTAATAGTGTTATTAAAACCTTTTATATTCCAGGAGACATATTTAATTATCAGATAAAATATTAAGTCACTTTGTGAATAAATGAAAAATTGCAAATTTTCCTGAGCAGCATATAGTTCTTGCATAACTAAACCATATAATCCAGGGGTAAGGTGTCGCTTCCCAGTACATATTGTACACGAGTGGGAAGGAAATTCCCAGCATGGGAGGGTAACTGGAAGGAGGCAGAAGAATTAAATAAATGAAAAACCAAATAGAAAAGATAGTGGAGAGAGAAATGCACATTAATATAGTACCATCAATCAATGGTACCAATGATACCAACCAATCAAAAAGACGAATCTGTTTAAACAGTCCAAAAATAAACACTTGTCACCCAGCAGGGGCAGCCAGAGTAGATGAGACTAGGGGATGTTCATAGTCCCTGTGGCCCCAAAAATTACAACTATAGTAATCACCTATTACCAATAGAACCTTGATACATTAATTCATAATGAAGCACCATCTAATAAAGCAATGATATATTACTAATCAAATGATAGATTTTACATTGGTGCTCCTTTCCTATGAGTTAAGGCAATAGGAAATAAATTGATAATAACTCTTTAACCCCTCAACCCAAAGGAGAGAGAAAATAAGAAAAGAAAAGGAACTAAACTATCAATATCAACTAGTGCCCATCAACTTGCTTAGAACAGCCATATCAGCTCTCAGAGAGCAATTAATAAATTCCATATGGTTGGATCATTCCATAGATGTCTCCTCTTGCGAGGAAGGAGTCTGCAAACTTTTGAGGAATTTTTCTGCCTCGTGAGGGGAACTGAATGATGCTATCTTTTCGCCATTATTCATGTGGAACATTGCTGGTATTATATAATATATAAAATACTTCAAGTCCATCTTCCTAGGTAATTGTGTCACTTGGTTAAAAGCTGCCCTCATTGCACGTACATTGCAAGCATAATCTTGAAAGAGCAGCATTTTAATTGCTGGTTCTCCCCAAAGCAGCAACTTCTTTCCTCTGGATTTCAGCAGTATAAACTCCTTAGTGGTAAGCTTTAGGAACTTCACAATCAGTGTTTTAGGCTGACCTCTTGCAGCTGGTTTGAGGGCATGGGCCTGGTGTGCCCATTCTATATCAAAACAAAAATCTACAGGCAGATCCAACAACCTAGCAGTTTTAGGGACACATTTGGAGGGTTTAACCTTTCTCTGTTCCTTCAAGGACACTCATAATTTTTATGTTATATTGTCATGAGACACTTTCTAGATCAATTAGCTTGATCTTAATAGTCCTGGTATCATTACAGTTCTTCTAAACTTGTAATTTGTTCTTTTTGAAATCATTCCCCACTTCAGAAATTCTGAGTTCTATTTCACCCATCTGTCTGGACAAAGTTTACAGTGCACTCTGAGACCCTGTCTACACTTACCTCCAGGATTTGGCAGCAGTCGACGGGAGTTACGTAAGCTACGCAAAAAACTTGTGTAACTCCCGTTGACTTCTGGGCTCCTCTTCTGCGCACGGTCTTCACTGAACCGTCTTCCCGTTGATGCAGTGCTACGCCACTTGCGAAGGTGGTCTTAGTAAGTTGATTTCTGGACCTTCACTGACCGCTCAGTTGATCCAGAGAAATCGTCAATGTAGTCATAGCCTCAATCTCAGTCATGGTGGTCTGTGGGGTAGAAACTGTAGACTTAATTTCAGCAGTATCTGTGGCCACCTATTGTAGTACACCCTCAGCTATGTTCTATCAGGCTCAGGCACTACTTTGTTCATAGGAAGCAGGGAACAGGTGTTTATTTTCTCAGTGCTTTAGTTTTCATAGAGGAAATGCATAGAGCTAGGGGATATCTTGGGGGTTTCCGTAGCCAGATGCAATATTTCTTGGGGTTGGATGGTAGATGTGGGCTGCTTCAGAACTCAAGCAACCTTCATCCACCATAGTCACAGTGCCTTCTGGTGTCCGCAACTCACTTTCTTAACCTTTTCCTACATTCTTCATTCTTTCAATATACTATCCATAATTCTGCATTTGAGAGTCATCTATCTCCTTTAGTAGCCTACCATATCAAATTTAGATTTCTCTTCTCTGCTTCAGGGCTCTGCGTGAGTCTACTCCACCTATATCTCTGATCTCATCTCTGGTCATGTTCTCTTACTATCTATACCAGCTGTTGGGACCTGTCTCAATGCACCATTTGTCTCTTTTTCTCACCCTATCCCTATGCTTTCCTCCCCGCACACTGCCCCTCTGCATGGAATGCCTTTTTCATACCAGTTCACCACACTCTCTGCATCTAAGTCCACCCTTAAAGATTGCTTTTCCCTTTATTCTCAAAAGTAAAGCAACAATGATAAAAAATTACAAGTTTACTCCCTCCTTTGCACTTCCCAGACTGTCTTGTCTCTGTATTTTAGCACAGAGGCTCTTCAGACCACAGAGTAACTTCATTTTGGCTCCATTTCAGAAACAGCATTTAAGCATGTGCTTCATTTGGAGCACATACGTTCTTTAGAACTTTGCTGAGTAGGGTTGGACTGCTGAATTGGAGCCACAGGGCTCACTCCTGCAAGGTACTGATCTCTCTAGCCTGATACAGACAAAGACTCAGGCATATGCTTAAAATAGAGCATGTAAGTAGTCCCACTGAATGGGGCAACTCAAGTGGTGAAAGTTAAGCACATGCTTCAGTGTTGTGCTAGATTGGGCTAAAAAGCTCAGCACTTTGCAAGATCAAGCCCATAGTGACTTGTGGAGAGCCAAGCACACTCTTGCTGCTTCACATTTAAGACAGTGTAATAAATAAGTAGTAGTGATAAAATATTATAGTAAATGAAGTCCTCACAATGGACTGCTCTTCAAGTGCATCCTTTCATCTGATTCCCAGTACTTCTTATCTTTCTTTCCAACACCTTCAAACTGTATTTGGTAGGGTTTTTAATCAGCTAGGGATGTGAAACCTCTCTTTCCATGTTTGACAATAGCCTTGACCCGTGTCCCATTTTATTCCCTCTGATTTGTCAGAAATCCACCCTCAGTTGAAAATAATAGAACTGAATCAGGTACATCTCGCATTTAGCCATCGCTTGTTTGAAAGACATTAATCTCTGTCTACACTGACAGTATTTCCAAAAGTCAGTATTTCTCTTTGCACACACTGTTACTGCAAGTAGGTGGTGTAATTAAGGCAGGAGTGCAACAGTGTTCAGAGATTTAGCACTATTGCATAAACCTTTTACAGAGCAGTTCATCCCCCTTTCCCCTCACCATAGATGACATTGTGGGTTTGTTTATCATTCACTGCATAAAACCAGTCTTAATATATACTTGCTGACCCATGACTGATTGATCTGATGTCACTTTTAATTCCAGTATCAACTTTGGCCTTAAATAGATGTTCATGGAAAGAAGCCAGTGTTTGGTTTTTAAATTTTGGCTCTGATTTGAGTGAGATTAACAGCATCTTCTGTAGTATTTTCAACGGATGGAAAACCCAACTACAGAAAAGTTGTGTATTATTTTGCATAGTCTAGGATTAAAAAATGCACAGAATAGAGGCTGGAAACATGTGCAAATCTTTCAGTTTCATTCCCAGGACTCAGACATAAGCACTGTTAAGAGAGAACTGTTAGCTGGAAGAATATCCTGGCTGACATGCAAATGAACACACCCTGCATCCCACTTGCTTCAGAGTACTATCCTGTACTGCCACAATAAGTAGTTTTTGTTGTGATGATGCATTTTCACATTCATAATTTAGGCTTTTGGAGAGGCAGTTATGTTCCATAGTTAAAGTTGCATGTACTTTTCCATCAGAAGTCCAATTTTGTCCCTTGCTGTGCCAAAGTTGAACTTAATATGCTTAACATTAGCTCCTCTTTTTAGAGGAAAACTGGGGGGAGCCAAGAGCAGTTCTAGGGATTTTGGTGTATTTGATTAAACCAAAAACAGTAAGGGTGCTCTGCCACCGCCCCTCTGCTTCGACCACCCTTTCTGTCACGAATGACTCAGAGACCCTCTTGTTCAGCAATCCAGTGCAATTTATTTACAATGTACAGTCCTACCACCTTCTTAACACATACAGTTTGCCTAGCTGCCTTGGGAGCTTCAACAGCCAGGCAGGTAGAACCTCTGCTCCCCCTTCCACTCCCTAGGTTTTCCTTTCTCACATTTTTTCCCCTGGGCCTGTTTATAGCCCCCGGTTAATCAGGCACACAGCTGTTTCCCTTGTGCCAATCAGGTGCAGGTGTTCCTGGCCAGCTCTAATTTACCTCTCTCAGTTGGGGCTGGCATGACAGAGGGCTGGCTAAGGGATTGCTGCCCAGCACTCTGTTACACAAACATAGAAGTCATCTAAGACAATTTGAAAAATCATACATTTTCACTTTTGGAAAAAATTCCTTACATTTCTTCTGCCACCTCATAACTTGAGAACACCACATCCTAGAAATGTCATATTTGTGTTGTTGTTTTGGTCTTCATAAGAGTAACACTTTTCCCTATTTGGAGAAAGTTTTGGGGGGTAAATTTTGGAATTATTTGTGTTGATCCAAATCTGTGAGAAGTCAATAGAGCTTATAAACTATACAATCATGCTAGATGAAGCTTGAGAAATCTATAACTTTTAGTTTGCAGACTTCTCAGTTTTTGTAGTTGAGCCCGAGGGATACATATATCCTTCTACGTGTATATATCTATATATATATGATAGCTGCATACACTAGGTTTCAGATCTATTAGCCATAGCCTTAGGCTGCAGATTCATTAAAGTCCATATGAGATTTGGTGTTGTATATAGGGTTAAAACTGTCTACAGGTGATAGCTCCGAGTAGCAAGTAATAACTGCATGGAAGGAACTCCTTTGAGGACACAATTACATCAAGCACTTTTTCCTGCTGACTGTCATGGCTATAGATTCAGTCTGTGTAGCAGCCTCTGTATTCTTCAGTGCCTTTGAGAGGGGAGGAACATCTTTTGAATGTACTTCTATCAGTCTGTTGCATTAGGAGTCTGATCCTCTTGTAGTCCAAGTAGTGTCAGATGAGCTCTCGCAGTCAAAAGGACAACACTCCTGTTTCAGTCTCCCGTAGTCTGTGTGCTTGAATCAAACACAAGAGCGTAAAGGTTGAGGGACGTGATTTTGTCTTGTTCTTAAAGTGCTGTTTCAGTTTTGATGGATTAGTTTTGTTCTATAATAGCTGAACTCTTAAGTGCAGAGTCTATCAGTAGTCTAATGTCTAAAGAATCAAATCAGTCCTTCAAGACATAGCATGCAATAGGGGATGCTAAGGTAGTGTAGAAGTTCACTGCCCTAGTTGATGCTTGAAGGGGACACTGTATCTCAGGCAGGTATGGTGGACCTGGAAATGTAGGGGATGCTCCCGACTGTTCAGCCAGTTCTTCTGGAGTTTATGGAGCGGACAGGGGATCTGGTAGCTAGTGTGATGCTCTATAAAAAGAAAGATGGCTAGTTACACTAATGCAGTCACCATTCTTACAAAGTTGCAACAAATCTTGTACAACGTATGTCATGTGAGGTGTCAATAGAAAAGTTGTGATTTGCTAAGTAGGATTATCCTGTTTATATGCATGTATCATCTTTGTATCTGAAGTTATGAATATTGGCCATACATTTGTATCTCAAACATGTGTTGTGTTCCTGGGTTACACGCCCCCAGATAAGATTTACATCAGGACCAGACAGTTATGTGTTGATGGCCCATTTAGGACACTCCACTCTCACAGAGGGCATTGGAGAAATTCATCCCTCCCAGTAGGCCTTTCCTGTGGAAGCCTCAGACAGCATGGAGCCAATGGCCACCTCGTGAGTCAACAAAGCCTGTGACCTAAGGACATGTGATACAAGACTCCATCTTGGACCGGTAACTTTCCATACACCTGGGCTGAAGGTATATAAGCGGAAGCTGTGACATCACTGCTTTGTCATCATTTCTTCCTTCATTTCTTTGGAGTGGATTTCTAACAAGGAAGCTTTGAACAAGGACTGATGACCTCCTATCTGTTTGGGTGATTCCAGGGAGACTTTTTACAAACTAGCAAATTTACCACCATCACTGTGATCTTCATCTACAGATTATGAAATCCATGTAATGTATTTGATCCTTTTAGCCATTTAATAACTCTCTTCTTTCTTTTTTATATAATTAAATCGTTAGTTTTTAGTTACTAAAGGATTGGCTTGTTTTTTGGGGAAGATCTGAGTTATATATTAGTCTGGTTAAGTGGCTGATCCTTTGGGATTGGAAGAACTTTACATATGATAAATCTGGTTTTCAGTAACCTCTCATAAGATCCAGTTGTCTGGGTAGTAGTCAAGAGCTAGAATACCTAAGGGGACTATGTTTTTGACTTCTTATTAATCAGTGTAGTGATGCAGAAGTTCACTTTTGTTACTAGTTGGTGAAATATATTTACAGAAATAACCACCAGTTTTGGGGTGTATCTGCCTTATTTTATCAGTCTTTCCTGAATTTGGCATTTCTCAGCTGTGAGCCACTTCAGGCACTGTGACAGCTAATGCTAAAATTTGGGTTCTCTTGATGATTTCCAGTTTAAATACTTAGTCATGACACAGGATGCCCAAAGTCAGGTATATTCTTTGGTGCAATCCTTTTTATTTGCAAAGTCCTGTTTCCCTGAACACAAATCAACAATCAAGTAAATCAAGTAAAACAACAATCAAGTAAAAATCAACAACAACAGACAGTTTCTTTGCTCAGAAATCCCCATAGCCTAATTCTCTAATGAGTTCTGTGCCCAAGAAGCTCTGTCTCTACTCTGCTCTAGGTGATTTTCACTACTGCTTCTCTCACTTTCTGCTGGGTTGCTTCCTGGCTTTTCTGCCTCTGACCCACGGCTTGCAAACCTACACTCCTAACCCCTGCCTTTGCAGTCAGGGAACCGCCTCTCAGTCTACCGGGGTTGTTTTTTTCTCAGGTCTTGTCATGTGGCCCATTGCCTTAAGTGGTGGCTTCTACTGATTTTAGCTATCTCACTACATAAAGGTGTCATGACCCCTGGGTTTCAAATCAAGGCCCAGAGGAGCAGTCACACTCCAATCTTCCACCTGGCAGCCTGATGACAATTGCTTGCCTGGGACCCATGGAACCCAGCCCCAGTGTGAGGATCCATCCCTGAGGTGCAATTGGCAGAGTCCCAGACCAACTGAATGGTTTGCTGGCCCTACTTAAGTCAGGAGCTGGAACAGGAAGCTGTCCGAATAACTGGGCTCGACCCTGCTCTGGACTGTGTGCCTTGTGCTTCCCGCTCCCTCTCCCCCCGGCTTCATTTCCTGGTAGCCTAAACCAGCTTGACTCCTGGCATATGACATGTGGTTCCCAACCTCCAGTTTGTCTCCTGCTTCTGACCTTCTGGTATCCTGATGCAGCTTATCCTTGATTCCTGTCTCTTGACTTTGGACTCTGGCTATGGCTACTAGTCTGGCTGCTTCCAAAGTGGTCATTACATGAGGGGATTATTTACTTTCCATTTAGCCTGAAAGAAGGGTGCTTAGCACATCCATTGATTTTTTTTTTTAAACCAGGTCTGTTGTTGTCTTGTCATCAAAGGCTCAATGGGGTGGCAGCCATTAACATCTTCCAGTATAACTGTATTTTTGTAGAATTTATTTGGGAAAGCATAGGACACATTTTCTTAAAAAGTAAAAATTCAGTGCTAGTGATTTAGTGTGGTCTTTTCCCTGCTGGTTTAAATAAACTGCTTTTCAAATATGTATGTAGAGTACTTTTTTTTTTTAAAGTCCTTACTTTGCTTTTAAAAAAAAGTCAGCATTAGAAAAAAAGACACAATCTAAGTTGAAAATAAAAAGAGATGACTCATTCATGACAAAAAGTAAACTTTTCTAGATAAAATATATTGATAGCAGGCTCGATGTGCACAGGGGAAGGGAATCAATCTAATGTGTGCTCTTGGTTTTTGGACAGGTCCTATACAGCTGTAGAAATTAGCGTAATTCTGCAAACAAGTATATCTAGCAACACAAGTCACACTGGGTGCACTGTCTCCAAGACGCTAGACTCTGTCTCAAAGAACAGATGTATTTAATGCTTTGGTTATAGTTTTCATCAAACACATTACCCAAACTTGCCTTAAAAATATGTGACAACAAATAAATCCTGTTTTGCAATACATCATCCAATTTTTATATTTAAAACAAGTGGCATGGCCCCATTATATTTTAAACATTACGAAATGTAGAAGGAACATAAAATAATGTGAGACCTGCTGTGTAATTCATTCTTGGTTGGTGCATGAAAGAAGATTAGCTGAAATAAATATTGCATTATATTTTCAAGAGAAACTTTTGTATAAACAAAATCTAGAACAATCTGCCAAGCTGCTTCTCTCACATATTTTTGAAAAATGAAAGTTCACCAGAGAACTTGATGTTTTTACTCTGCTGTGTTTATTTTATCATCTTTTCAACCATGAAACTGCATTAGGTACATATCAGTTCTCAGTTCCTTGGAATCTTATTCATAAATACAGTTATCTGAAATGGATTTTTTTACTGACATAATATACAATATGCTAATAAAAAAAAAAAAAATTTCACTGCTCTGGTTTTGCAGTGCTATTTTTCTTGGTTTCTTGTCATTTCAATGTCTCCTACTGGTTTTTAAAATATTCCTAGGTATGGACCTGTGGCCTGGTCTACACTTAAAATTTAGGATGACAGGGTGTGAAAAATCCACAGCCCAGAGTAATGCAGCTATATGGACCTAATCTCCAATGTAGTTGCAGATAGGTCAATGGAAGAATGCTTCTGTCTATGTTGCCACTATCACTTGTGAAGTTGGTGTTCTTACATCAATGGAAAATCCCCTTCCACTGGTGTAGGCTTTGTCTACATGATGGGATTATACTGGCATAACTATGTAGCTGTAGCTATGCCGGTATAGTCCCTGTAGCGTAGACACTGTCTGAGTTTCAGAATTGTAACATATAAAATATAGTGTATAGACATGGATTTCTCTAATTGGACATGTGATAGTTGCTGATGCATTTGTTTTGAGCAAAAATATCTGGTACTTGCATGTTCAAATGTTGAATTGTGAGTGTAAAATTAGCATTTATGACTAAAACTACCTATCTGTGCTTTCAAAACAGATGTGTCTACATATATTGTAAGTATAATTAGAGAGGCCTACGGAAACTCCGGCCAACAGTATTTAAACAAATATTAATCCTTCAGCGGCTATTAGCGAAAATGACTGAGGTATTGGAAAGGGGAATAACAGAGACATAACCCCAAGCTCTGGGTGTCCTTAATCCTCTGCCTGTCAGAACCTGGGGCTGGATCACTTGATAATTACTCTGTTGTGTTCATTCCCTCTGAAGTAGCTGGCTCTAGCCACTGCTGGAAGACAGGTTAGTGAACTAGATGAACCATTGATCTGACCCAGAATGGCTATTCTTATGTTCTTATTATAAATGAATCAATAAGAGCTTTTCATTTTTTCTGTGTGAATAATTCCCACTGAAGTCAATATGAACTTGATGTGTTGACTGAATTGTAAGTAAGGATTGATCACTGCTGCATCTTTTGGAAACTATAGCTATGTAAAAATCTAAGCAGCTTTCCATATACTTTATTTGTATGTAAGTGTTTAATAAAATGAATGTGAAAAGAAGGTTGGGATGCTCTGATCTCTCTAAGCTATTGTTCATTTGGATCCTTTGAAGCTGCGTAGAGAGATGATGATGGTGCACGTGGAAGGGCAGTACACAACATCCACAAACCTCTTCCAATTTGCAAATTTAAAATAAAAAGACTTAAAACTTTTATTTTTATAAAACCTTCACTGTTCAATGTTCAAGACAGTCAGAGATTGATGAAAATGGCAAGAGTGAAACTTGGTGCAAAAGTAAACCATTTTTTGGAGTATACTTTGCATCCCTCTCTGCTCCATCATTTAGGGGCTTAGTCCTTTACCTCAAGCAGTAGAAGTTAATGATCTTATCTCTGGAGTTCTTAGGTTCAGTTCTTAGTCACAACCAACATAATGATTATAACTCAAGCAGATAGTTGTTCTACACATAGCAAGCTTCCATATATAGTAGATCTAAATACTGACTCACATCCTCCATTCACAAATTAGGGCCTCAATTGAACTAAGGTGTCTGGTGTTTTTGTGACGGTTTTAAGTATCCACTAACGACTGGATTTAAACTATTAAATTCAGACCCATTTTAAATTGGGTTGTCTGTGATTCTCAAACTGTGGTGCATGGATCAACAAATCTTCTGCAGCTTGTCTTAAGAATTAAACCGTTTAAGAACTAAAAGCCTAAGGGACTGAGGTATTGGAAAGGGGAATAACAGAGAAAATATTTCTTTCTCAAAGTAGTCTACAGCATGAAAACTTTGGAGATACATCATCCTAGGATGTACTTGAGTTGGAAAAGATGTAAGCTTTATTTCGATGGTAAATCAGAGATTTAAGACTAACTTGTCAATGTGGCTTAGATACTCAAATTATTTAAGAAAATCCTGGAAACAATTTCATCATCCTGAAGAAAAAGTCATCAATTTTTCCTGTACTAGCAAGGCAAAGACACCTACCACAGAAACAATAGGATTTTACAATAAACAAGACACAGATCTGACAATACCACCTTGTCAAAACAGCATTCAAAATGAGAATTCATACCACACAAAGATTTTTCTTATTGAGCCACTACAAGAGGAACATAATTAATGACCATGTCACAGTAGCTAAGCCAATAAAAGTGATTAATTAAAAGGAACCAGCACTGCATTACATTATAGAATCATCATAGAAGATTAGGGATGGAATCATAGAAGATGGAAGGGACCTCAGGAGATCATCTAGTCCAACCCCTGGATCAAAGCAGGACCAACCTCAACTAAATCATCCCAGCCAGGGCTTTGTCAAGCCGCACCTTAAAAACCTCTAAGGATGGAGATTCCGCCACCTCCCTAGGTAACCCATTCCAGTGCTTCACCACCCTCCTAGTGAAAATGTTTTTCCTATTATCCAACCTAAACCTCCCCCACTGCAACTTGAGACCATTGCTCCTAGTTCTGTCATCTGCCACCACTGAGAACAGCCTCGCTCCATCCTCCCTAGAACTCCTTTTCAAGTAGTTAAAGGCTGATATTATATTCTGAGTCCAAGAAAAAACTTTGTGAAGAGCTGCAATTCTTTTTCATCCACATAAGGTTTGTTTGAGCTGATGGAAGACATTCTCTCAAATGTAACAATTACAAATAAATTATTACTCTATTTATTTTTTGCAAAGTACTACCTGGAGGCCCCAACCAAGACTGGGGCTCCAGGATGTTAGGCACTTTAGAGCCAAACAGTAAACAATAGTTCCTGCCTCACAGAGCTTACAATTTGAATAGACAAAATAGCCAAGTTGTAGGATGGGAAATGAAGATACAAAGAGGTGAAGTGATTTGCCCAAGGTCCTCCAGCAAGGCAGTGGTAGAGCAGGGAAGACCAGCCAGGTCTCCTGTATCCCAGTCACCAAATAGATTTACCTGTATATTTTTCCACAGTATGAGAATTACCCTGTAAACAACCTTAGCTTTAGTTTAAGAATGGGTGAGGTTCTCCAAAGTGACAGCATGCTTTGCACTCCTGAGTATGAACAATTCAAAGAGAAATGAAAGTCCTGATGATGAGTAAAATTAATCCTAGTCCCTGACTTCTTTCCAAAAGGATGACCCTTTGAGCACTTCCATCAATATGTGTTAGCGGTTGTTGCTGAATACCGTTTCTGCCATCAATGGATACCATGAGCCTGTATTGGGTAGCCCATGATGAGGTCCATGGAACATCTGTGTACATTGTGAAGACTAACATTCCATGCAGGTTTTTTAACATTTAGGACCAAATCATTTTATGTGGTGTGGCCTCTTTGCATTGTCAGAATCTGGCCATAAAGCTAGCATACTTGGCCCAATGAGAATTAGCTCATTGTAAGGAGGATCCTCTGGTGGTCTGGAGCCAATAGAGGGGCTCCAATGCTACTCTCTCCCTTCGCTGGGTGTGGGATTGGAGGGCCATGTGGTCGGGAGTTTGTGTTGATCCCTGGCTGCAGTTTTGGCTTCTTGGGGTTGTTAGCAGCTGACATACTTTGGAGCAGCTCTCAAACTTGTCAACTTACCGTGGGAGACCCAGGTCTGCAGACAGTGAATGTATCTGGCTGCACCAGAAGTTTAAACCTGGGTATGCTATCACTTTCCTACTGCTAAAATAACAGAAGAACACGGTATCAAGTCACCTAGACATTAACTTTTTTTTTGCTCCCATTTGTCCCTGACCCATGAAAATGAGGTTTTCAAACCCATGGAAAGGAAGCTTGGCTTTGAAAAGGCTGGAATCTGCTCATTTCAGCAGATGTTTAATCAGGGTAGACATTGGATCTTGTTCAACTTAAACTGGAATACAGATGCCCTGATCTGCCATATTTCCAGTTCATACAAATTAGGTATTACATTACATTACTCAAGGGAAAAATAAAGATGCTCTAAGCAGAGAACTGTCAGTGAGAAAGCTTTATTAGCAGTAACAACAATAAAAGGGAGCAGTCTGAATTTTATACAACAAGGCATAAAACCCCACGAATGCAGATAAAAGGACAATATTTATGAAACATCAGGGAAAGTCTTGAATCAAAAAATTTAAATGGATAAACACAGGAAAATTGTCAGCTGCTTGCTTGGTAATGAGAGGAAATTTGTTTAAACTGGTGTAAACCAGCCCATTGAAACAAGTGAAATATACAGTGAAAGTGAGAGATAAATGCTAGAGATTATGTAGGAGATTTGGGGTTTGATGCTCTGCTGTGTTATTCCAGTTTTACACCTGTTTGACTTGATTCTTTTAATGGAATTACACTAGCATACAACTGGAATAACACAGCAGTGATTCAGGCCCTTTATCTACTTCCAGGCCAAAAAACTCCATTAAAATAGAATTAAGGTTGAAAATACATATCAGTAATTTAGGGTAAACGGTATTACAGGGATGTTGTAATTAGCCCCAAACCCAAGTGTTTATATATTGAGAAAATTCACAGTTGAGTTAAACTTAAAAGAAATCCAAACATAGTAAGATATAGGAATGCTGAGTTAGGACATCCAAAGTACCTTAACTCTGCCCTGTCACATACCATTCCAAACTCCCATACAGTAAAAGTCTCTGAAATCTTGTCCACTGGTAACATTTGACTACATAAGGACTAGTGGCCATTTCCCCCTTCCCTCCCCTCCCATTGTACTTTTATAACTGAACTTCTCTCCTTCAGCAGGAAACTTAACTCTGCCTTCTAGTGACACCATTCAAAAACCATGAGATATGATTAAGATAGTTTAGTATTTGGGGATCTAGATCAGATTGAACTGAATTTTTTAAAGACACATTGGATTTCTTTTTCATTCCCTCTCTTCATGATGTCGCTATAGACCAGAATTAAGGGCTACTGGGACACTGTAGCAGCGTGCTGGGGGAATAGGTAAGTACTGGGGCTCCTGGAGGTTAGAAGGTGCTGGGGATAGGAGAGGAGGCCCGGGTCCTCATAGTTTCACATTCAAACATGTTAATTTTTTTGTTATACTGACAAATGAAAAAGCTGCTGAAAGCAGCTTATCTTTGGACCCCCTGGTAGAATTTCTAGGGCTTCATTCAAGATATGAAGAATGGGTATCACATGTACTTGGGGCAGCAAGATGTTCTATCATCTACTGTGAAGAGGAGAAAATGATCTCTGCTCTTATTCTTTGAGGACCTGGTCCTGCAAACACTTACCAAGGCATTACACTCAGTGCCATAGAAAGAAACAGAAACTGGGGATTATTGGCATATTGGTACCTTCCACAGAATTCCATGCAAAACTCTCTAATATCAGTGAAATTAATCCCTGCTTTATCTTATTCCTTCTAACATTGCCCAGCCTTCATTAGTAGGTTTTTCCTGTCATGCCCCTCCTCATTCCCTCTTGGAGCCTACTCCAAAATCCATTGAAGTTTATGTTTACATTCCCATTGACCTCACGGGGCTTTGCATCAGGTTTTTGGGCTGTAACAGCTTAGCACACCATTTAGGCCACCTCTGAATTTAGCCTACTGTTTATTTAAATTAAACTATCTGAAAACAATATTTTCATTCACAGCTAAAGGCAACTCTGAGTGTTTTCTTACATCCTTATTAGTTGTTTTTTCCAGCAACAACCTCTCAGCATGTCAGTTACACTTGTGTATGCTGACCTAGCATCATGTAGCTTACTCCACCATTTACATCTAAGCTTGGCCCAATGAGAGCTTCAAAATACATGGGTATGTAAGTGGGCATATCTCTGACTTCCCATGGCACGACACATACTTCCTACACCAGCTGAGGAGCTGATCTTTGCAGGAAATCAGTACAGCAATTTTAAAATTATGAACACTTCAGATAGGCCAATGGATCAGAAATAGATATGCTGTTGACCCACTGGCTTCTCACAGAAGCTGTGAAGCCGGGAACAATTTTTCAAAGGCATTGAATAGCGCATATACCAGTGGAAGACACAAAATTCAAGATCTGTATCTGTCTTATATTAAAGATAGACTGAAAAGGTAAGGGAAAGCAAAAGGTATGGGGAGGTGGGTTTTGTGATACTGAAGAACTGTGCCTCCCTGGGATTTGCTGATGATACTCTGACTGGAAATTGCTCCACGGAATGTAGTCACAAAGGAACTGACTTTGAAAAACACGGGAAACAGCCTAGGATACAGACAGAAAAGCAGCAATGAACTGTGAATATTTTAGCAAGGGAGTTCTGCACACATTTCTCCTTAACCTCTGACCTCCTTAATCTGTCTACCTGGAATGCATGCCTGGGAAATCTATTCATTTAAAAAAAATGTTATAACCAAGGAAAGTTGCCAGAACCACTTGGCAAGCAAGCAAATTAAGTACCACATGCCAGACATGTTTAAACATTGTTCCTAAAAAATTATGCTGAGCATATTGACAGTCTAGCACACTGCTCTGATTGAGTATCTTGAGGGACATGAAGTGGGGTGAAGACCTCATACGTTGGGTCTGAAATTCTTCCCCCATTTGTGTGTGTGTGTTTGCTATCAGAATAGATTGGATTTCACCAAAGAGTTTTGTCTTCATAAAAAAATGTATGAGTCCCAGGGATGTCAGCTCTAGCAGGGTCAATCATCTCACCATGATTCATCATCATGGCCATCGTGGTTATCATTGCTACCACCTGCTGAGATACAGAAATTTACCATCACCCCATTCATACTTTTTCTTCCTCCTTCCTGGAAGATGATGTGACTATACAAGACCAAGAAAGGGAACTAGAAGGGATCACTTCCATTGCCATGTCTGGAGCAACTTCTAAGATGTGAACTTAAAGTTTCTGCTAATTTCTCTCCTCCTCGTGTGTTATTTTTACCTCAGTTTATATCTCCCACTTTCCCCCCATCTTTCTCTTTTTGCCTTCTGTCTAATAAGAGTCCATCACAGGCAGCCAGGATAAATGTCATCTAACAATCCCCTGCTGTGACCAGTTAGGCAAGATGAACATAATGACTGAGAAGCCTGTTAGAAGTGGAAATTTTGCCTTCTAAACCCCGGTGAGAGGAAAATTGGAGCAATTGAGCCAGATGGTTTTTGGATTTTTTTACAAGCAGGAATATGAAGCCAGGGACCAGGAGTAGCTAGTTGGGATATATGCTGTGCTTGTGGTTCTCTAGAAAATGAACTGCAAACCAGAGACAGAAGCTTCATTTTCCTATCTTTTGTCATTCTTCATCCCACTTGTTCATCTCCATCCCCTTTGTATACATTTATCCTGCTTTGTCTTAAGAAGAAACAGCAAGAAGAGAAACTAGGAAATGAAAGATACCATCCTTACTCTCTCCTTTTCCCATTAGGGGTATTTGATGCCATTTGAAAGACTTTCAATCAAGGGATTTTTCCCTTTAAGAGACTGTGCAAATGGAGAGAGAGTGAGGGAGTTATTAAAATGCAGAGTCATTTGATTTTTTTTTTCAATGTCTTTTTTTCTCCTTCTCATTTAATGGGTGTTTATTTAAAATAGGCTGTCAAGCAAAAACAGGTGCCTGGCAACAAAATCCAAACACAAATTACTCTATCTAATCATCACAACAGGAGGAGGGAAATACATGAGTAAGAAGAGTGTCATGGAGTGTTTCCAGGGGGATTTGTTTAGATGAGGCGGTGGCGATCCAAATCTTGCACTGATAGGAAACGTGTGCACAGACCTGGTGGGGGCAGTCTTTGAGGTGCACATCTGTTCAGCCAGTCTGTCGTCAGTTGCACTGGCTGAGCTGATACAGCAGTGTCAGCTGACCTGATTATAAAGAGGGCTTCACAGAAACTGGGACAAAATGCTGGGACGTGGTTCTTGTAGTGCACATGCATTGACTGATCTTTTGTCACTTTCACCTGCTCAGAAGGCCAGCAGCTGCTTCAGATAGCCGGTCTCTGGAGGGTAGACTTAGGGGTTACAAAAACTAAAGCAAAACCCTTTCAGGTTTTTTTTGTAAAACCTCCAAGTGCCTGAAAATATGGTTTTCAGGACACCTGTTCACCCTACCACTGTTTGATCCATGAAGCTCCAGAAACCTCACAGTTCACAACACTGCAGTTGCAGTTTCAGACCCAACAGGTGGCAATCACACCACAGCCTCTTCATGTTCACAGACGGTGCTGAGAAATGGCTCTGCTTTTTTAAGTACTCAAGAAAAAAAAAATTAAAAAAAGAACAAGAGAGAGGAAAGAGAATGCCAGGACTGAAAATTCAGCTTCTTGCAAGACAAGCAAACTGTTTTCTTCAAGATTTTTGGCCATTTTCTGAGCATGGTAGAGACAGTACTGGCTCCATGTTAGAAATCTGAATCAAAAGAAAGCAGCAAACTATGCATGGGGCCAGATTCTTGCTTCACATCCAACCCTTGCAGTCACATTGAAGTAACAGAGATTGCCAAATCAATGCAGAATTTATCCATCCATGTTCTATTTTCATGTATACATTAGTTCAAAAACTAAGAAAAATTCAATAATATGAGAAAGAGAGAGGGAGAAAGGAATTCTAGCTGTCAGTGCAGCTAGAGAGTTCACCTATTGCCATGGAAACGTCCACATCCTAGCAACAGCTTATTGATACCAAGATGACATGGAGAAACTTGAGCTGATGCCTCCAAACAGGAGGAAAACAAGCTATATTGTTTTTAAGAAGTGCAAAACCATTTAACATAAAAAATATCCAGCAGTGTATTATTTTTTTCCTAAATTGTCCAGGCACTGCATTGAAACATCACCAGCTAACAGTATATGATTCATATGAAGAATTATGATGACTGAGTAGTAGGCCAAAGCAATGATACCACTCATAAAAATACAGACACTAAATTAATTTAGTATCTGCAAATATTTAGCATGTATTTTCTCAGATGAATCTACAAACATGTAGAAGGTCAATTTGCCATTTTATTCCAGTTGTTCTGCTCGCAGGACCCAATCTTGCTGTGATTGATGCCAGTAAGAGTTTTATATTGACACACAGGAATGGAAGCAGTCCCTTGGTGGGCTAAATTTTGCCATGCCCTTCTGCACATGTTGGGGCGGGACGGGAGGGGAAGGGAACTGAAGGGCTTTTCCCACTTGATTGTCTGCTTTGAGACTAGGCAGATTTACACTGTGCTCTTCCTGGAAAAGTGCAGCACTATGGCACCACTAGTGCAGGGTGGAGCCTAGATAGCATGGTTTATCTCACTAGTAGTTTGGTTAACAGAATTATACACAACACTATATGCCAAAAGAGAGTCTTATAATGGAAAGTGTTAGGCAACCGTAACTACTATTATTAGTATAACTATTTGTACTGCAGTAGCACTTAGGAGCACAGCCATGGACCAGGACTGTGCCCAAGCACAGAACAAAAAGACGGTCCCTGATCCAAACAGCTTACAATAGTTACTGCTGCCAGATCTTCCTATAATGTGTGACTTTAGGAAAAAAACAAAACTGTTCTTTCACTGATTTGTTTGAAACTTGGAATATGCAGGTAGCTCCTAGAATGATTTCTGTTTTTCTTTATTCTATTTGCCATTTTTGACCAGGAAAGGTATGTAATTATTCTGCATAGGAAATCTCTGGACTTAAGAATGTGTTTAAGTGCTTTCCTGAATTGGGGCCATTTATTGTTGTTTTGGAAGTGGGGAAAGTAATGAGTTATGGTAATCACACAGTCAAAGAGACCCTGTTTCAGCACTATGGCCCTTTATCTGTCAAAGAATAAAAATGAGCGATAATAAAACACACAAGAAGATGCCAACAATATTTATTGCAGTCATAGTCCCTAGTGACCTACCTTCCTGAACTGGTAGCAAAAATTATTCTAATTTTTTGAATGAAAATTAGCATTGTTTTGTTTTTGGGTGGTAAGAATATTAATACACCAGTCAGAATGTAATGCTGGCATATTGCTCCTAGAATTCCATCAGATGTATAATAAAGGAGATAATGATCTTAGCGGAAAAAATCCAGTAGTAGAACAGTTAGAAATGTATAGAAGCTTGGGGGAGAACAATCAAAAACTGATGCAAACAATGAGTCTGTGGAGAACATAAGAACGGACATACTGGGTCAGACTAATGGTCCATCTAGCCCAGTATCCTGACTTCCAGCGGTGGCCAGTGCCAGATGCTTCAGAAGGAATGAACAGAACAGGGCAATTATTGACTGATCTATCCCCTCTTGTCCAGTCCCTGCTGTAGTCGGAGGTTTAGGGATGCCTGGAGCATGGAGTTGTGTCCCTAACCATCTTGGCTAATAGTCATTGATGGAGCTATCCTCCATGAACTTATCTAATTCTTTTTTGAACCCAGTTATGCTTTTGGCCTTCACAAGATCCCTTGGCAACGAGTTCTACAGGTTGACTCTACACTGTATGAAGAAGTATTTCCTCATGTTTTTTTAAAACCCGCAGCCTATCAATTTCACTGGGTGACCTCAGTTCTTGTTTTATGTGCAGGGGTAAATAACATTTTCTCATTTACTTTCTCTACATCATTCATGATTTTATAGACCTCTATCATATCACCCCTTAGTCATCTCTTTTCTAAGCTGAGCAGTCCCAGACTTTTCAATCTCTCCTCATATGGAAGTTATTCCATACCCCTACTAATTTTTGTTGCCCTTTTCCAGGGATTTATATAGTGGCATTATGATATTTACTATCTTATTACCTATATCTTTCCTAATGGTTCCTAACATTCTGCAAGCTTTTTTGACTGCTGCTGCAAATTGAAGTGGATGTTTTCAGAGACCTATCCACAATGACTCCAAGATCTCTTTTTTGAATGATAACAGTTAATTAAGACCCCATCATTTTGTGTGTATAGTTGGGATTAAGTTTTCCAGTGTGCATTACTTTGTATTTATCGACACTGAATGCCATCTGCCATGGAGTTGTCCAGTCACCCAGTTTTGTGAGATCCCTTTGTAACTCTTCACAGTCTGCTTTGGATTTAACTATTTTGAATAATTTTATATCATCTGCAAATTTTGCCACTTCACTGGTCACCCCCTTTTTCAGCTAATTTATTAATATGTTGAATAGCATAGATTCTAGTACAGATCTTTGTGGGAACTCACAATTTACCTCACTGACCATTTATTCTTACCCTTTGTTTCCTAACTTTTAATCAGTTACTGATCCACAAGAGAACCTTCCCTCTTTTGCTATGGCTATTTAGTTTGCTTAAGAGCCTTTGGTGCAGGACCTTGTGAAAGGCTTTCTGAAAGTCTAAGTACACTATATTCCCTGGATGATCCTTGTCCACATACTTGTTGACTTCCTCCTGCCAAAAGAATTCTAAGAGCTTGGTGAGGCATGATTTCCCTTTACGTAAAGCCATGTTGACTCATCCCCAAAATATTGTGTTCACATATGTCTGATAATTCTGTTCTTTACTTTAACCAGTTTGCCTGGTACTGAAGTTAGGCTCAAGGACCTGTAAATTTCATGAAAACTGAATTTCTGTGATGTCTATAGATTACTCCTGTTTGGCATTGGCTAGGCAAAAATAGGCTGTGATTTCTGCTAGCTTTTGTTTGTTTTGGTTCTTTGTCCTCTCACCAACACCCTCCCTGTTTGTTTGGTTTTTTTGCCCTGTCTGTCACCTATATCATAAGTTCTCTGGAGCAGGGATTGTTTTCTTTTTGTCTGGTATCATATATCACGGAGCAATGAGCCTTGATTCGGGTTCCTAGGTGCTACCATAACTTTAATAATAATAATTAAAGTGAGTAAATGGCTGTTTTTTCCTTTGTGCTCTATGTAGGAAGTGGATTATGGTGGACATATTTATAGATTTCATTCTCCTTAAGGTGCTTGAAAATTTGTGATGCCACAGAAATTAAAAATCTCAGCAGATGTGCCTGCAAAATCATAAGACAAGTTCAAAATAAAGTGAGATTTACAGTGTCGCCTATTATTTCTAGACTTGCAAAGGTTCCTGCAATTACGATGCTATTTTCTTGCCTGAGGCAGTTCTATGTGGTGAAGAATGAATGCAGTATTATTGTTGTTAAATTAATTTGCTCTTTCACTTTTTTTTCTCTGGAAATTCATAGGATTTTAGGCCCTCCCTCCCCTGCCCTTCAGCAAGTGGAAGAAAGCATGCCACTGTGGATCCTGCTTAAGGGCATTGTGACAGGGCATGCTCTGTCCCTGTCCTCATATTTCCCAGCAACCTCTCAGACGCTCTCCGTTGAGAGGCCACTTCATGTGATTTATTTACATTCCCATCACGAACACCAAAACAGTCACATGCAGCAATATTATATGAAGTGCTTCTCTACCTTTAACCCTTTCCCATATGGCCATATGGCAGCCGCGCTCTCCCCCATCTCCGCTCCAGGCCCGCTCCCTGGCTGCAGCCCCAGCCTCGGCTCCCAGATGCAGCCCCACGCCCTCCTCCTGGCCATGTCCCATGCCTGGGTCCCACTCCAGGCCATGTATCATGCCTGGGCCCAATCCTGACTGTGGCCTGCTCCTGGGCTCCGGGCCCTGGGCCCCACTCCTGACCGGCCCCAGGCCCTGGCCCCCTTCCTCTTCCCAGGCTCTGCAGCCCCATTTATGGCCCTGCACCCTGTGGCCCCATTTCTGGCTCCTGCCCCCAGCACCATTCATGGCCCAGGCCCCACGATTGCACCTCTAGCCCCCACCCCAGCTCCAGCCACAGCTTGAGTCCGGGCTCCTGGCTCTGCTCATAGCCCTCAACCATGGCTTTGGCACTGCTTCTGGCCCTGGTTCTTGGTTGCAGCTCCTGGGGGCGGGAGGGGGCATGACCCCAAAAGTTTAGGGACCACTTTGCTAGTCAGACAGGATCTACAGTTATTCACACACTCCATACCCCTCTCCATATTGGAACCAATCCCCACACTCACTTCATAGATGGATGTCAGAGGCAGCCATGGTCAAGGAAGGCCCTAGCAGAACAGTTCCTGTGCAAGGATGTCTGAGAGATGGACTGGTTTGGGTGGCAGTGAAGCGTCTAGTAGTCTTCATGCAAATGCTCTTTGTCTCCATTAAGGCCTTTGAGATCTTTGCAGATCTTTGGTATACATGGGTTTGTGTGTGTGTGTGTTGTGGGGGGCAGACAAATTCAATGCCACTGTGGGGTGGTAACCTCTACCCTCTTGTCTACTGAAAAATCAGAAGGTAATTCTGCAAATTGAATCTCAGTTCCTCTATGGAGGAATAATATGCATAGGAGAGAATACAGCCTTTCCAGCAAGTCTGGACATTTGATTTTATTATCCACTTCCCAGTGGTTATAGCTATAAATATAGATTTTTGGATGACACAGATGCTTGTGTTGTTAGCAAATATCTCCAATGGCTGGAGATACCACACTAGATGGAGAAGGCTTTAAGGCCTGGTCTAAAACGTGAGGTCGACCCAGATACATTGCTCAGGGGTGTGAAAAATTGACACCTCTGGCAACATAGTTAAGCTGACCTAACCCTGGTGTAGGCAGGATTAGGTCAACAAAAGAATTCTTCCTCTGACCTAGCTGACCCCTTGTGTGTGTATGTGGGGGGGAGATTAATGTATGCTGATGGGAGAACCCCTCTCATTGGTGTAGCTAGTGTCTGCACTGGCACTACAGAGGTGCAGATGCAGCTCTGCAACTGTGCTGTTTAGTGCTTTAAGTGTAGACAAGCTCTGAGTTACTACAGAGAATTCTTTTGCATGTGTCTGGCTGGAGGGTTTCACCATGTGGTCAGGGTCTAACTGATTGCCATATTTGTGGTCAGGAAGGAATTTCCCCCCAAATCAGATTGGCATAGACCCGAGGGGAGGGGGAGGAGTTTTGCTTTCCTCTGCAGTGTGGGGGCATGGGTCATTTGCTTGTTTCAGCTTGAGTAAATGGTGGATTCTTTGTAACTTGAAGTCTTTAAATCAAGATCTGAGGACTTTAAACTCAGCCAGAGGTCATGGGTGTATTACAGGAGAGGGTGGGTGAGGTTCTGTGGCCTGCAATGTGCAGGAGGTTAGAACAGATTTTCATGATTTTCCCTTATGGCCTTAAAGTCTATGAGTCTAATAGTTCATATTTATTCAGGACATGTGATCCTCATTCAATGCTATTGTGATCCTGAGAGAGACAAGCTGGGTGAGTTAATATCTTTTATATTATTTATTTTATTGTATTCATCCAGTACAAGATGTTACTTAACCCCCCTTGTCTCTCTCTAGTATCCTGGGACTAACACAGCTGGGACTAACACTGCAAACTACAGTTGTAATCCTGATGTACCTTGATTCATTGATTAATTTGGGTGGGCACCATTTTCCTCTTTTTCATTTAGAGGTGTGTTACATGTTGGTAGCAGACTGATTAACGCATGTTTGCACTTAATTAGGAATGTCTCTTTTTAACTACCAAAAGCAGTTCTAAAATTGGATCATGACATATGCATTACTGAGTCTCATTTTTCTCTCTTGTTTTTTTTTTTTTTGGCTGTATCTCAACTGAAGCGAGCTAGCAAGGGAATTTCAGCTCTGAAAAATGTTGATTTGTTTTACACATTTGTAAGATTGTTAGAGCACTGTTACACTAGGGCTGTATTTGGCATCCTTGTAGATGCTATCTTGCCTTTGTGTTAGGAGCATAAATATTCAATAAAACAATTAAAGATGACTGGCCAGATCCTCGGCTCAAGTAAATTGGCATTACTCCATTGAAATAAATCACCATTCATTTTGTAGCTGCCTTGAAAACAATGGAGCTAGAGTGATTTACACCACTTGAGAATCTGGCCTGACATCTCTAGAGATTTTCAAAATCTTGTGTATGCATCACGTTTTATCAAACTCAAGGACATTTTAATGCTATATACATCTACTGGAGCTAAACTACATGATAAGGGTCAGATGCTTTATTTAGAATGGCTTTGTTATTGACTCAAGCACTTTTGATCTAGTTTTGTGTCATTTATTGTGATGGGAATGGAATCAATGGGAAGTACAGAGAAAAACTGGGAGTAACTGATAAATAACAATTTTCTATTTTAAGATAAGAAAAGCAGATTAAACTACTTGCCTTTTAATTGAGAAAGTAATAGGCCACATTCTACTCTCATTTGTAATGGTACAAATCTGGAATAATTCCACTGAAGTCAGATTTACTTTAAATTTACACCAGTGTCAATGAAAGTAGAATCTGGCCCACCTTCAGCAATAACTTGGAAGGTGAAAGCTTTATTTATTTATTTATTTTTAAATCTAGAATCAGTCAGAAGAACAGTGTTGTAAGATACAAGGGGTCAGATCCTCTGGCCCATTGAAAAGGTACAGAGCAGGACAGCAAAAATGACTAGGAGTATGCAACAGCTTCTGTCTGAGGAGAGATTTAATGCTGTGATTGGCCCTAGCCTGTTTGCTCAGAAGCTGGGAGTGGATGACATGGGATGGATTACTTGATGAATGTCTGTTCTGTTTATTCCCTCTGAAGCACCTGGCATTGGCCACTGTTCAAAGACAGGATACTGGGCTAGATGGACAATTGATCTGACTCAGTATGGCCATTCTTATGTTCTCTGCTGGTATAAATTGGTGTGGCTTCATTGAAGTCAGTGAAGCTACGATGATTTGAATAAGATGACAATCTATCACTACATTTTGATGGTATGAATTTGTGGAGAATAGTTTGAAGTCATTTAATGGGATTTGTTGTGTCTACTTAATGAGGCGCTGCTACAGATCTGATGTGAGGGACATCTAGATTTGATTGTGACAAATCATGAGGCACTGGTTTAGAATTTGAAAGTGGAAGGCAAATTGGGTGAAAGTGATCATGAAATGATTAAGTTCATGATTCTAAGCAATGGTAGGAGGGAAAACAGTAAAATAAAGATAATGAATTTCAAGAAGGCAGACTTTAGCAAACTTAGGGAGTTGGTAGGTAAGATCCCATGGAAAGCAAGTTTAAGGGGAAAAACAGTTCTAGAGAGTTGGCAGTTTTTCAAAGAGACCGTGTTAAGACTGGGAACTCAAAAAAAGAGTCTTACAAAAAGAGGAAACTACGTCAAATTATGAAGGATGGATATAAACAAACAACATAAGCATAGGGACAAAATTAAAAAAGCCAAGACACAAAACTAGATTAAACTATCTAGAGACATAAAGGGTAACAAGAAAACGTTCTATAAATATATTAGAAGCAAGAGGAAGACCAAGGACAGTAGACCTATTGCTAAATGAGAGGGGGAAAACAATAACAGAAGATGTGGAAATGGCAGATGTGCTAAACGACTTCTTTGTTTCAGTTTTAACCAAATGGATTAGTAGTGAATGGACATCTTACTTAGTGAAGGCCAGTAAAAATGAGATAGGATCTGAAGCTAAAATAGGGAAAGAACAAGTTAAAAATTACTCAGACAATTTAGATGTCTTCAAGTTGGCAGGGCCTGATGAAATACATCTTAGTGTACTCAAGGACCTGATTGAGGAGCTATCTGAGCTGTTAGTGATTATCTTTGAAAATTCATGGAAGATGGGAGAGATTCCAGAGGACTGGAAGAGGGCAAATATATTACCAATCTATAAAAAGGGGAATAAAGACAACCCGGGGAATTACAGACCAATCATCTTAACTTCAATATCTGGAAAGATAATAGAGCAAATAAGCAAGCGATTTGCAAACACCTAAAAGATAATAAGGTGATAAGTAGCAGTCAACATGGATTTATCAAGAACAAATTGTGTCAAACCAGTCTAAGAACCTTCTTTGACAGGATAACAAGCCTTGTGGATAGGTGGGAATTGGTAGATGTGGTATATCTTGACTTTAGTAAGGCTTTAGATATGGTCTCACATGACCTTCTCATAAACAAACTAAGGAAATATAGCCTAGATGGAGTTACTATAAGGTGTGTGCATAACTGCTTAGAAAACCGTTCCCAGAGAATAGTTATCAGTCGTTCATAGTCAAGCTGGAAGAGCATATTGAGTGGGATCCCACAGAGGTCAGTTTTGGGTCTGGTTCTGTTCAATATTTTCATCAATGACATAGATAATGGCATAGAGAGTACACTTGAGAAGTTTGTGGATGATACCAAGATGGGAGGAGTAGTAAGTGCTTTGGAGAATAGGATTAAAATTAAAAATGATCTGGACAAACTGGAGAAATGGTCTGAAGTAAATAGGATGAAATTCAGTATGGACAAATGTAAAGTACTCTACTTAGGAAGGAACAATCAGTCGTACACATGCTAAATGGGAAATGACTCCCTAGAAAGGAATACTGCGGAAAGGGACTTGAAGGGTCATAGTGGATCACAAGCTAAATATGAATCAATAGTGTAACACTGTTTCAAAAAAAGCAATCATCCCTGCTCCACACTAAACAAACACAGTTTTTTCAGTCTTTTCTTATAGGTCATGTTTTCTTGATCTTTAATCACTTCTGTTGCTCTCCTCTGGACTTTCTCCAATTTGTCCACATCTTTCCTGAATTGTTTAGTCTGGAGCAGGGAACACTGATGGGGGACATCATAACAGTTTTCAAGAACATAAAAGGTTGTTACAAGGAGGAGGGTGAAAAATTGTTCTTGTTAAACTCTGAGGATAGCACAAGAAGCAATGGGCTTAAATTGCAGCAAGGGTCGTTTAGGTTGGACATTAGGAAAAACTTCCTACCTGTCAGGGTAGTTAAACACTGGGACAAATTGCCTAGGGAGGTTGTGGAATTTCCATCATTGGAGGTTTTAAAGAACAGGCTAGACAAAAACCTATCAGGAATGGTCTAGATATTATATAGTCCTTCCTTGAGTGCAGGGGACTGGACTAGATGACCTCGTGAGGTCCCTTCCAGTTCTGTACTTCTATGATTTTATGATATAATGCATACTCCCTGTTGTTTTCTTGAGGTTTTGTAAAGTTCATAACAACAGATCACCTAAGTGGGATTTACTAGCTTACTGGTGACTTTGGCCTTGTCTACACTAGCACTTATGCCAGCAAAACTTTGTGTCATTCAGGGGTGTGAAAAAAACCCAAACCCCTGAGTGACATAAGTTTTGCCGGCATAAGTGCTTGTGTGAACAGCACTATGTCAGTGGGAGAGCATCTCACACCGACATAGCTACCGATGCTCATTTAGGTGGTTTTATTACGTTGGCAGGAGAGCTCTGTCCCATTGACATAAAGCGCTCTTACAGTGGCACAGCTGTATATAACTGATAGAGTTGTGCTGCTGTAAGTTTTAAGTGTAGACTAGCCCTGAGTAGGTATCACCCTTCCGGCTGAGTTATTACCTGAATCAGGGCCTCAGCATGATGTTTGGGGGCACCTTGTGCTTCAACAAAGATATGTCATGTATGACACAGATAACACATAAATCAAACAACCTGGCCATTAATGGTCATTAAAGATCCTGTAGCACTTTTTATAAGAGAGAAAGTGTTCTGGTTAAAGTCCATATATGTGCAGTCGTGTTCTGCCTATCTAACATTCTTCTGCAATTTCCACTGAACACAATTTTTTCTTTCTTTTTAATAAATAAATCAAAACCTCACTCCACGTCAGGCAGGCCATCTATCTATTTATATTTCATAGCACACCCATAGTTATAGTATCTGAATACCTTCCGTCATACGGGGTGTAGCCTCTTTGTGCATTGTGAAATGTGTTGTACCACAATATAAGAAAACCAGCTGAATCAGGCAGTGACACAGATGGCATCTTTATCACCAAGAGTTCCCCCCAGGCTCAGTTCTCAGTTTTATTGGTGAATTATCAGTGGAGCTGAGTGCATAACTTGTAATGAATAATGTATTTGACCAGCATCACCGCTTTTCTGTTTGTAGATTGTCTGCAAGCACATCATGATTTTCTCAAATATATTTATTTGAAAGTATTCAGTAAATATAGTTTGTAAATTTCATTTAGTCTATGGCTTACTATTAAAATTTAAAATCCATGCTACATTGCTTATTTTTTGGCTGAGTGAAGTGCAGTTTAACACTGAGTTCAGTGGCATTTCTCTTTCTGTCTTTTTGTTCTGTAGCATAAGAACTTTTGAATGCTGCATCTGATCAATTCCCAATTTCAGGCAATGTTCTAGGCATTAATGGACAGAACCCTGTTGATTTTGGAGAAAACCAGAAAAACTGAAATGGGGACACATGGAGCCCCTGACATCCTTCTGTCTGATGGACCCCAGTAACACCCTTCGGCTTAACAATACTCCACGTCTCACCTCTGCTGAGCCTCACAATAGAATTTAAAAACATTGACACTTAGACTTACTTCCCCATACAGAAAAAAAAAAAAAAAAAGAAAGAAGAATGATGGGGGGAAAGGGAGAGTGGGGCGAAGGAGGTAATGGGGGCCACCCAAAGCTCTTGACATGGATGGGGGAGATTGGGGGAATGGGGGTTGCACAGACACCCTGACATAGTGGAGAAGGGGGAGATAGGGGCACACACAGAGCTTCTGGCATGAGAGGGGAAGAGGGAATGAGGGATCTGGCATGGGGGGACGTAGGAAGGGAAGGCACACAGAGCCAAATGGTGGGGGCGGGGGGATGGGAGACCCTGGTATGGTGGGGGAAGCAAGGAATAGGAGGCTTGGGAAGAAAGGGAAATGGAGGCCATACAGAGCCTCTGGTGTGGGGGGAGAATGGAGGACAAGGGAATAGGGGAGAGGCACATGAGGGGGATGGAGAACCCTAGCAGATGGCAGAGGAGGTAAATGTGGGGGCACACAGAGACCCAGTCATGGTGGGGAAGGGTGGATTGAGAGATATAAGGCTGAAGGGGGGAATGGGAGAGCACACAGAGAGCCCCTAATGCTGGGTGAGAATGGGGGACGAAGATATGGAGGGGATTTGGGAGGCACACACACAAAGGACCCCTAGATGGGGGAAGGGGAGAATGGGAGATATGTAGAGCCCTCAGCACAAGGTGGAGAGTGAGGGTGTTGTAGTTAGCCCCTAAAATACAGGGGGAAGGGAGGGTAGCACATGGGGGGGTTAGGGTGAGGGAATGGAGGAATGCAAGGAGCCCTTGGTGCGTGCTATTTGCTTGGCCTTCAGAAGCAACAAAGTGTGTGATCCTCTAGTTATTAGTGCTAGCAATCACATCAGATTATTTCCTTTCCCGCACTGAATGAGGCTAGCTATTATAATCAAGTTTCCTCTGTGAATTATTTTGAACGGTGAATTTAAAATTTCACTTTCCTCAAGTATTCAAGCATGCATGCTTAAAATTTGCTTTCTGCAACTAATCGTGCTACTGAAAGTGAAAAACCTGTATTTTAGCAGAAAGTGAGCATGAACAAAAGGGAACACATTACAAGTGAATTAGTCTAAAACAAATAAAATATGGAAATGTCTGCCATGTTCTCCCAGCTGTAGTTCTCAAGTAAAGCTGTTTCTCTGCTGGGCATGGGCTAGCACAGTGATGTAAAAAACGCTCAGATTTATTTTTCATCTCTTTAAGTTGCCTTTGGGAGTAAAGTATGGATTGGTTCATTTGTAATCCAAGCCTAGCTGCTTAGCACAGACTTGAATTTAAGCAGCTGGAAAACAGATCTTGTGATGTAGTGCTCTCCATGGTTATGGATTATATAGAATCACAGAAAATTAGGGTTGGAAGGGACCTCAAGAGGACATCTGGTCCAACCCCTTGCTCAAAGCAGGACCAGCCCCAACTAAATCATCCCAGCCAGGGTTTTGTCAAGCAGGGCCGTAAAAACCTCTAAGGATGGTACTCCCCAGGTAACCCATTCCAGTACTTTACAACCTTCCTAGTGAAAAAACTTTTCCTAATGTCTAAGTTAAACCTCCCTCACTGCAACTTCAGACCATTGCTCCTTGTTCTGTCATGTGCCACCACTGCGAACAGACTGTTTAGCATAAGTAGTGAACATACATTATAAGAGACCATTCAAGGTGAAGTGGCCCATTAGCACTTCTGCAGTCATAGAACAAAAAAGGAGTGTTAGTGAGTTATAGATTTTTGTAATAAACCATAAATCCAGTGTCTTTATTAAGCCCATGATTTTTAGTGTCTAGCAAAGTTATGAATTTAGGCTTCTAGGCTCAAAATGTTGTGCAGGTTTCCTTCAACAATGAGGACTGATAGGTCAGATATAGAGTGATTGCTTTGTGAAAAATGTTTGCCCAGAGGTGATGTGGTATTTTTGTCTTTTATCATTTTTCTGAGTGAGTTCATTCAAGAGCATAATGACTGTCTGGTTTCTCCACATTGCTGCTATTAGGGCATTTAATGAACTGAATAAGGTACACCAAATGACGTGACAGTTATGTGTAGGACCCATGGATGTCAAAAGGTGTGAGGTGGAGGGTATCAGCCATCATAGCAACGGAAATATGTCTGTAGGTTTTGCACCTGTTGTTATGGCAGAGTCTAGGGCTGCTTTGAGTTGGTGTGTTCTGGTCTGCAGAGTGTTTGCTTCTGATGATGAGCTTTGAGATGCTGGGGGGAAGGGTTGTTTGAAGGCCAGAAGAAGGGGTTCAGAAAAGATTTCTTTCAGGGTATGGTCTCCATCAAGTATAGATTGTAACAGTTTAATGAAAGCCCAATCTGATTCTGTTGTGAATGCAAATGTATAAACACTAAAAGGAAATGTGGAATGCAGTACATGACGGGGGTTTCCAAAGAGGATGGGGCTAGGCTGTTCCTCCTTATATTTAACTGTAACACTCTGAGTCTTAGTCTACACAAAAAGTTAGATTGACCCAGCTACATTGCTCAGGGGTGTAAAAAAATGTCACACCTCATCAGTGTAGTTAAGCTGAAGTCGCCCTTGGTGTAGACAGCATTAGGTTGATGGAAGAATCCTTCCATTGACCTAGCTATTGCCTCTCAGGGAAGTGGATTGCCTATGCTGAGGGAAGAAACCCTCCCATCAGCATAGGTAGCATCCATGGGCAGCGGATGAAGCTTCTTCCCCTTGGGAAGCTACCTGGCCCACCTCTTCCACCCGCAGCCATGCCTACACCCCACCCCCACTCCACCCCAGTCCCCATTGCACTTCAGGCCACACCCCCTCCTCAGCTCAGCCTGCTCACTGCTGTGTCCCTCCTTCCTCCCCACTCAGCCCTCCTCCTCTCTTCCATCCCCCCTCTTCCCTGCTCGGCCACCTCACTGCCGTTTCTCTCCTCCCACCACTCTCCGTTCGGCCCCATCGCTTGCTACTCGCCGTGTCCCTCTTTCCCCCATGCTTGCTCAGCTCCCCTTCCCCCAAGGTGGTAAGCAGAGGTGGTGTGCGAGCAGGGGATGAGAGGAGGGATGCACTCAGCAAGCGATGGCGGAGGGGGCTGAGCGTGGAGTGGGAAGCAGAAGAGGGACGCAGCAATGGCGCCAGAGAGTAGTGTGGAGACTGCTGGAGAGAGGAACAGCTGGAGAAAGGCGCAGGCAGCAGCGGGAGGACTGGGAGAATGCTGAGCTTTTAGGCCATGCAGGTTCCCGGGAGGCTGAGGTGGTGATATCTGCTACTCAGCTCCTGGGTTCATCAGTGATCTCCCTGGGGAGTCAAAGGGACCCGGAAGCTGAGTAGCAGCTACCGCCTCCTCCTCAGCCACCTGGGAACCTTCATGGTGCATAAATAAGCAAAAACTTCTGCTCTCCCAGCAGGGAACAGAAGGGGCAGGGCCGCCACTGCCTAGTCATCCAGTGGCGGGTCAGCGGTTGGCTGTGCCAGAGAAGGCCTAGCCTTTCCTGGCCTATTATACCCGCCACCCATGGTAGCGTCCATGCTGAAGCACTACAGCGGCATAGAAGCAGTGCTTCAGCTGTGCCACTGCAGCACTTCAAGTATAGACAAACCCAAAGTAACTTTCCTAGGCCTGAAGAAGAGCTCCGTGTAGTACAAAAACTTGTCTCTTTAACCAACAGAAGTTGGTCCAATAAAAGGGATTACCTACCCATCTTGTCTCTCAGGTAAAATATAATCATCCTCAGTGAGGTGGGTGTTCAGATCTGGGGGTTTGGTTTGGCCCATTATCGTAATGGGATCAACCATGAAATTTGGATCTTGTTCCAGTGACTGGTTCTGACAATACCACTTTCCCCATGTGCCTGCTACACACACTCCATATTTCAGGGGGCGTTCGAACCATAATGAGGCTGGAGTGAAATGCTGCAGGCAGTGCTATCTTGCGAAAGGAAAACACATGAAACAGAACTGATCTTTATGTTACTACATTGCAGTGTGAGGAAATGCATTCTAGCCATCTACCTTAGCTTTTCACATTAGAAATCAACCTGATTTTCTCTTTGTCGGTTTTGGGTCTGATCATGTTCCATCAAAGCTGTGATAACTTTGTTTTGCGTTTATAAACCTGCATGACAGTTTGAGCTCTCCTGTGTGTTGTGCATTTCATATTTTTTCTATTTGGAGGCAAGCTTGTACTTTCTACTAATGGCCAGAGGTGGTGCTGAATGCTTAAGTTCTGTATGATGAAACTGAATCAGAGCTCGAACAAAAGAGATTTAGGCTAGAGAACTGGGGGTGTTAATCATAAAGGCATTTAACTATCACAAACTAGGACGCTGAGTTAAGTTAAAGGAAAAGGAAAACAAACAAAAGTTCAAGGAGGAGGGGTAGGGGATGTGCGATACGTACAATATTCAGCCAAGCAGCATAAAATAAAACTGTCAGAAGATGGGAAAGTGGGATAAAATAGAACCCTTGAAACTGCAGCCTTGTATATTTACTGAAAATTTGCTCCTTTTCAAAATGAAGGTATTAGACAAGACAAAATCCCCTGCAGGAGAATTGATCTGAAATTTGTCACAAGTAGATGGAAATAGCAATCAAGATTAACTATTTGTGGGCCAGATGTTTGCAACTCCTTTATTGTTGCTATGATCAATGAATTACTCTCTCTGCTCTTATTTCTGCTCTTATTTCTCCTTATTCTGTTTTTGAAACCTGTAAATTTTGGGGGGATGCAGTGCATATGAAAAGATGCAATGCAAACGAGGGGTCTGATCCTTCCTAATCCTTATGTAGGCAATGACAACAGTCATATGGGTAAGGGTTGCTCATGTAAGAGTTTTCAGGATTAGGTTCTGAAATTGGATTGCTTTATATTCATTGGTTTCCTCTCTTTAATTATTTATCTGTGACTCTTCCTGTATTATCCATTTATTTTCCATTATATTTAAATATCCCCAAATTGTCAGCTCACATGGAAAATAATTTGAGTTTTCATAACCTCAATTTTTAAACAGTTTTTCTTACTGGTTTGCTGGTTACTAAAGCCATTTGTACTGATCCCTTTTGCTGTCAGTTCTCCACTGCACCTACTGTGTTGTTATTGTCCTTGAACAATAGGGGGGGGGTCTACGCTGAGTGTAGTTGGAAAGTTTGGCAGCAGATCAAGATGTATTTACCCCATCTTCTCACCCAATGTGAAGGTGCGTTGAAATCATAACCCAAGATCTTTCACATCACCATTGTTTTCTAGTTGTCTATCTAAGCCCACGTAAGGCCCTCATCTCTGTAGTACCTGAACACCTCCAAAGTGCTTAAAACCAGAAATGATAACAATCTCTCTCCATCCCTTTCCAGGCTGTAGGAGTGACAGCTTGATTAACTTTTTTTTAATGTACTTGGATCAGAATATATCCCTAGATCCGCACACTCCTGAGAACAGGCCTCCCTCTCTTCCATGAAGAAGTGGGGCTTAGATGCCACAACGTCAGCTCCATCCACACCCTGCAGAAGCCAGGCTCAGGGTAAGGGGTAGACTGGTCAGAACAGGGGGAGAGAGGGGTGGGTACATAGTGGTTTCCCCCTCAGGCCGTGAGGACATGAGTTAGTTTGTTGTGGATGGTGGGAATGCTGCAGCAAAGGGGGGAGGAGTGGTTCTTTGTTAGTACACCTGCGATGGAGCTGAAGGTCCAAACCAATTCAGAAGCACATAGCAACTGTATTGATGACCTTGACCTCCTGTGGATCCCCCCTCCTAGATCCATTATGTTTAGAATTAGTCCCCATGGCCTAATATGGCAAGGGGAGAAAGGAAGTCTGCCCCTTAACCTCAAGAGAGGATGTCATGTGAGGAGAGCTCTATATATGGATCTTCAGTGAAGATTTCCTCCCACTGAATCCCTCGCATGGGTTTTTCTACAAAAGGGGGATGACCCAAACCTTTATATTGGAGGTGTGGGTATGGGTGTGAGTGAGAATGAAAGAGAGCGAGAGAGAGAGAGAGAGAGAGAAAGAGAAAGAGAGATGAATGTGTTGAAGGAAACCCAAGTCAGAGATGAATTTCCTGTGTCGGCAGATTGTAGTGTCATTAGCATATGAATGTGACCTAATCACTGGAGAAGGCACAAGGAAAAGTAGAGGGGTATGAGAGATCACACAAGTCTTCACTAACAACAAAGGAAAGACAGAAGAACTGGCCAACTTAAAAACAAGGTTAAAAATCTTTGGTGGAATAAAATAAAACCAATTTCAAGTTTTTTAGTGGATGAAAAGTGGTACCTTTTTTATTTAAAATGAAATGCTTGAGGTTAGTCAATGAAAAGCCTGTGGAAGTGATTTTCCCAGTTAATTAGACTGACAGAATTACTGAGACTGTAATGAGCTGCTGTGCATCAATCACTACATGTTCTGTCATGATACTTTGTTGAAAGTCCTGGATGTGGCAGAGATGGGAGATGGAACATTCCACTTCTGTGCTGCTCGTTTGTAGAAAACAGCTGCAGAGCTTCATGGGCCAATAAAGAGAGCAGCTTTTTTTCTCTCCCCTCTTCCTTCCCAGATGTTACGGTGTTAATAAAAATGCAGAGTTAGCTAAAAATCAGGTTTAACGGCAACTCAAAGGCATTGGGAAAAGAAGATGAAATTGGGTTGTATTGGGTTTAATTACGATCCCTAAAGATAAGCAGAGATAAGATAAGATGAACAGAGATCATTAACGTCTTCATTCCTGAATTATGTACTTCCACACACAAAATGAGGCAAAAATATGGTTGAGGAGTTAAGCAACTTGATAATAAAGCATCTAGTCTGATCTTTTTTTTCTATTTTGTACACTCTTCTGCACACAAAAATGACAAATTTTAGAGACTCTAGGGGGTAATTACTAGCTAGAGATTTATTACAAATGTTTCTACAGACACAACATGAAAGGCTCCTTGATGCTAATGTAAAAGCCAAACCATTCATAGATCATTTCCTATGTTGCCAAATAGATCTTGGCACTTTTAAAATCCATGTTTTCACTCCTTGACAGTCATGGTATTTGGGCACAAAATAATAAATGACTCACTCCATTTCCTTAAATGTCTGTTAGATCATTTTTCTCCACCATGTAATTTGCATAAAGTTACATGAATAGACTAGATCCATACAGGGGACAAATATGATCTAATATATTTGCCACAGTAATACATTCAAACAACAATTTAAAAGACCCTTCATCTGTCTTAGAATATAAATTATGAGCTTTTTGTGAGAGCTAGTGGAATAGGTCTTCAAAAGTTCAGGGCTAGATCCAGAAAAGGACTCAGGTACCTAACAGCCACCTTAGGTGCCTAAATCCCAGAATCAGGCCCCACTGGGATTCACAAACCTCCCGCTTAGCTGCTCCTGAACTCTGAAAGCATCTAAAATCACTCAGCACCTCCATTTTTGCACTAAAAGTTCTCTAGGTGCTTATGTATCTATCTTTGAGTTTGTGCACTGCAGCTCTACATCAGACATCCTGGTTCCTAATCCCCAGCGTCAATCAGGGGAAGATAGGCACTCCTCCACCTAACTTACCTGCAAGACCCAATCTGAGAAGTGTGCTCAGACTTTACTTCAAATCAGGCTCCTATAGGTGAGCTTATAACAAAAAGTCCAAGGAGAAGACCTCCCTCATAACTTTTATACTCATTTGGGATGGGGATGGGGAAGACCCCTGCTTCAAGTCCACTCTCTACCTGAGTGGGAGAAGAGATATAAACTACCAGCTCTCAGGTGAGTGCTTTAACCACTGGGCTAGTCTGATGGGGGACTCCTATATCTGAATTGAGACTCTCTCCTGTTGAAGCTGTTCAGTTTTGGGTAAATAGTTGAAGAGTGATTGGGCCAGAAAGAGAGAGCCCAAGAGGGAGATCAACAGCATGCATGAGAATGACTCTGTAGACCGGTGGTTAGACACTCACCTGGGAGACTCAGGATCTAGTTCCTGTGTGCCAATGTTTTTTTTTTAATTTAGTATCCAAAGTACAATAGCTTCAGCAGGAGAGACTGAGGGAGCCCCACCTCAGAAGATCTCATGGCCCAGGGATTAGAGCACTCTCGTGCGAGGTGGAAGATCCTTGTTCAGATCCTGCCTCAGCCAGAGAAAGGACCTGAACTAGGGAGTATCCTACCCACTGGGCTAAAAGTTAAGAGTGAGGGCCTCCTCCTTGTTGGTGTCAAAACAGCACAGGCACCTCTCTATAAGAGAGGATGTGCAGCTGAGAATCCCAAGCAGAGATAAGTGCTTCCCTGCAGCCCAGACTTGGCACCTATCTCTGAGAGAAGGGTGAGGCTTAAGACACACCCTTTTCCCCTGATAGCTCGCAATGGATAGTTTAGAGAGGAGCTGCCAAGCGGGCTGGTTTTTGAGAGTCCTGCTCTATCTCTCTCCACTTGTGGTATAGGGAGCCCAGCCACTCAACTCAGGCTTTGTGAATCCCAGGGTATGTCCACACTGCAATAAGAAACCAGTGGCACAGAGCCACAGCTGACTTGGGTTGCAGGGTTATAAAACTGCAGTGTATATGTTTGGGCTCAGGAAGGTGTTTGGGCTCTGGGACCCACCCCTCTCGTGGCCTTTCAGAGCTGGAGCTCTAGCCTGAGCCCGAATCTCTGCACTGCAATTTTTAGCCCTGCAGCCCGAGCCTCATGAACCTGAGTCAGCTGACCTGGGCCAGCTGCGGCTGGGCCGTGAGTCTTTTGTCACGGTGTGACAAACCCCGAGTGATTTTCTAGATACCTAAAAGTTAGGCGTAGCGGCTCCCAGCGTCACCAAGCCTACGTTCCTTTGCGACCCTATCCACCAGTGTTTTAGAATACTATAAATACTGAATGAAGACCAAAGAGCCAGTGCAATATTGGTCTGCTTCAGCCTCCTCTCGAGAGCTTCATAAGGCTTTTATTGTCTTTCTCTGAAATGTTTTAGTTAATCAGGGTGGCAGAACTGTTGTTGTGTGGTTAAAATCCATCAGCTCTATTTCCTGTCAAATCTCCTCTGGAGACACGTTTTTCCTATTCCTGCTCTGTCCATAATTTCTCTCTACAAGTCCTGACCCCTAGAGCAGCCTTCCTGTATCTTAGTCCTTATGAATGGTCCGACTATTTTCATAGCTCATCTGAAAATCTCTCTCTTTTTCTTGCCTAAATGTGTGACTGAGAAGGAGGATCCCATGGTTAGGGTGCGAGTCTGGGAGATGTAGTTGCTGTTCTACCACAATTGTCCTGTGTGACTTTGGGCCCATGTGCCACATCTGTTAAAATGAGGATAATAGCAACTGCCTATCTCACAGGGGCATTGTGAGATGCTCCAGATACCACGGTGCTGGTGGCTGTGTAAGTATGTAAAGTGGATAGATTATTTTTAATAAATAATAGCAAAGGAAGATAGATGTTTCCTAAAAAGGTAACTGTGGGCATGTGTACACAGCAGCTGGGAGAGGTGATTCCCAGCATGGGTAGACAGGTACACACTAGCTTTGTTTGAGCTAGTGCACTAAAAACATCAGAATGGTTGCAGTGGCTCAGACTAGCCACCTGAGTACGTAGCTAGGGGATCTGGAAAGATTGTCTTTGAGTGGCTAGCCTGTGACACTGCTAGGGTGACCAGAGAGCAAGAATGAAAAATCGGGACAGGGAGGGGGAATTAATAGTTGCCTATGTAAGACAAAGACCTTAATATTGGGACAGTCCCAACCATATCGGGATGTCTGGTCACCCTAGCCTCTGCCCATGCCACCATGGCCACACTGCTATTTTTAGCATGCTAGGTTAAGCAGAGCTAGCGCATGTATGCCTACCAGCACTGGGAATGACACATCCCAGCTGTTGTTTAGACTTACCTGGTATTATTTAACACTGTTAAGCATCCTGAGATACATGGGCCATTACTGTACAAGATAAGGACCCAATCCTGCAGACAGATGCCCTCGTGTGAACTCTCTTACACTTATGTATAAGTGGCATTTCCTGTTGGTGTAAGAGTCTACACTGGCATTTCAGTTGGCAGAATCAAGGTCCAAAGCTATGTGGTGTCATAATCACTCAGAGTCAGACTTATGAAGTGTTGTAACTGTGTCAGTCCCAGGATATTAGAGAGAAAAGGTGGGCAAAATATCTTTTATTGGACCAACTTCTGTCAGTGAGAAAGCTTGTCTCTCTCACCAACAGAAGGTGGCCCAATAAAAGAGGTCACCCACCTTCTCTCTCTAGTAGTCAGAATTGATATGCAGAAGCTGAATTGTGTAGGGGAAGCTTCTGTGGCACTTCCTTTATTGAAAAAAACACCACTATGTTACTCTACTCTAATAGTCAAAACTACAACATTTCAAAATAAGGTTACCACCATGGTTTAGGGCTGCACTGTACTAAACTATAACAGATTTGGTAAGGGTGCTTATATTAGAGCTGGATCAAGACACACTCTTTCAGGAAAACCAAATGTATCCAGTTCTATATGCATATGAAGCAATCTATTTTTTTCCCAAGTAGGAGTTATAAATACTACCTCATTTTTCATTAGTACAGAAAGTAGGGTCTGATGTTTCTTCAGTAATTTTTATTTAGTCAAATCTTTTTTCTGTCTCGAGTGGTTGTCCCTAATAAAAAATGTATTAAACTCCTCCACTGCTGTGCAGTGTCAGGAACTGAAGTTGAAACAATGTTGTCCCTCCTTAGTATTTACTATTCTGCTGCTGAAACAAACCAATTGTAATTACCTACATTGCTAGAAGAATGTTTGTTTCAATGAGATTTGGTTTCACAGCCTTTAAATGTATAATTCTGTTCAACTGAATTATGTGGAAAGCAAGGTCTGACTCTGAAGGAGAAACAATAATATGGCCAATACATTTATTTAAAAACAATATGATATTTCAGAATTAGAGAAAGTGGGTCACTGCATTAGCCACATAGAGCAAACAATATTTTCTTTTTAGATTCAAAATCATTTTTGTATTTTTATAGTATGAAAGTACAAAGAAGAAGAGGATGAAAAGGGAATCAGAAAAACATTTTTACCTTCCCTACTGTAGATACAGTTTTCCCAAATATAACTGAGATATCCACTAGATCACACTGTGAAGTCAAAAGAATAAAAAGAGGAAATGTCAGGAACACTTGAGCCATTATTTACAGACCAGGTAGAAATCACTGAATTACACCTTGGGAATGGAGGTTGTTTGTAACTCTGAAATGTTCATAACTCTGAACAAAACGTTATGGTTGTTCTTTCAAAAATTTACAGCTGAACATTGACTTAATACAGCTTTGAAAATTCAGTGTGCAGAAGAAAAATGCTGCTTTTAACCATATTAATTTAAATGAAACAAGCACAGAAACAGTTTCCTTACCTTGTCAACCCTCTTTTTAAAATTTACCCTTTATTTTTTTTAGTAATTTACATTTAACATAGAACTCTACTGTATTTACTTTTTGTGTATGTGTGTCTTTGCTGTTGCCAGGTTGTATACTTCCAGTTCCAAATGAGGTGTGGGGTTGACCGGTCAATTTGTGACTCTGGTGTTCGTAACTCTGAGGTTCTACTGTACTGAATTTGATCAGACAGTTTTAAAATATTTAAACTTATCTGAAACATTATGGCTTTCTTTTTGCATATGCAGTACAAAAGGCCAAACTGATTCTTCGCTGATTGTCCAGATCAAATTCAAGCCTGTTTGGTTTTGCCTTTTAGGGAAATACTGTAAGACAGGCTATATTAAACTAGTAGTCTTTTCAGTTAATCTGGAACAAGAATGCATTGAAATCTTGAGAGAAAGCCTGATGTGATTCTTTCAACATTATTTTCTAGAATAAGAAGGCTGGAGTGAACAGGATCAAATTCAGATAATTTCAGTCCTTGTGAGTCATCATTACTACCATAACTAGCTGACCCAATTCCAAACTGCATATTTCAAGGGGGATTTTGCTTCTGGGTTTTTAAACTGGGAACAGGTCCCATATTCCCATCTGCATCTCTATTTGGAAGGGTTTGGGCACTCATGGAAGGGACATAGTTTCTACCCTGCACTCCACAGGGAAGGAACTTGAATGGACTGCATTGGATGCAACATGGTGCCCAAAAGGGGTGATGTGAGACAACCCATGACAAGAGGTGGGGCTGCTCACAGCCCTCAGGTTTTCTGCCTTCCTTTTGGCTGGGGGTGGGTGACCCAGCTAGCTGACTGGCTCTTGTATGCTTCTCCCCTTTGGCATATTGAAACTCTCTTGGGCTTTTCAAGAGGCTCTCACTCCTGCAACATGCTCCCTCTTGCCAAGTAGAATCCAGTGCAAAAAGAGAATTCCTAGCTCCTACCTGTCACTCAGTTCAGCTACTTTATCCCTGCATGCAGAGACAGTGAGAGAGAGAGAGAGGTGGTGGATTTTTTGTTGCAGTTGCTATGGAAACTGATCCATATATTGCCCAATCCATATATTGCCATGCATTCAACATGTCTATCTCACTTCTCTTCCCACTCTCACAGGTACAACTCATTGCATTTTGAAGGGAAACGTTTGGCTAACAATGATCACTGAAAAGTGCAGTATAGAGGGAGAGAAAAAGAGAATACAAAATTGCTCATGGTCATCACAGGTTCAAACATGAAAGGTCGTAAGCGGGAACTCAGATAAAACCAGGCCTCGGTGGCTGCACAGAGAAATCTCTTTACACATAAAGAAAGAAATGCTGCAATATCCACTTCCCCACACATTTTTTCTTTGTGCTTATAGGAACCTGATTTCTGACCATGCAATGTGTTTTTTGTGTTGTTCTGTTTGCCATTTTCCTCTAAAGGAATGGAGATCTCTTTTTAATACACTTGTTGGAGGCTTCTTTGATTATCGTTATTTTGTAGTTTTCACTGCTTTACTTTTATTTGTAATTTTAAGAGTGTTTGCTTGGTAGGGGAATGTTTTCGGTGTTTATCATTTGTACAGTCTTTTTTCATTCTTAAGGTTGCAGTCACCCTACGCTTTTCTCCCTCTGTAATCTAGCTTTGTTTTGCATTGACAGCAAGAATCTTTGTTATGTTCTCAGAACAGTGGTTTCTGCACTGTGACATGCCGAAGGGCTACTTCTCTGGGTGTGTGCATTGTGGGAATTTGATGTATGGCTCTGTCATTTCTAAAACAAAATAAACTTCCTCAAAAATGGAGGAGCAATAGTTATGAAGGGCTTGATCCTGCATTTATTCACTGGGCACACCAAAGTTTCATTGAAATTATTTGGATTTAGGGGCAAACTAGAAACACATAACTGAGCCATAGCATCATTAGAACCAAATCCAGAAACATAAAGTAGAACCAAAGTCTTCATAATAATTAAAGCAGACACTTTTAAAAAATTTTAATTAAAGATGGGTGAACTTTGTATTTCAACCTCATTTGAGCATTATGGGTCTGAATGTTTGACTTGAATGCAGATGGTACTGGGCTTCTGTCTGCTTAGGAGAGTGTGAAAAAGGGTGTGTGCGGAGGAGAAGAATAGGAGTAAGAGATATACTGTATTCCAAAAACATGGTAAGCCAGAGAAGGAAGTGGAGAGAATGCATTATAGAGTATGGGGAAAAGGAGGAGAAAGGGGCAAGAGGGAAAGCTGGTAATGAAAATAATTAACATAATTTATTCACTGTATAAATGGCATCCTGTCATATGGTGGACTGGCCCTTTAAGGAGTTTGCTCAGCCCCATTTGAGTCTAATTAACTTTCCTATAAGAAGGAGCCTGCTTAGCTCTCTAGGGAGAAGGAAAATTGGTGGAGGAGATTGAGAGGTATAGGATAGAAAAGGGGTGTCAAACATCCGGCCCGTGGGCCGGATACGGCCCGCCAACCTTTTTGGTCCGGCCCCTGAGGGCAGCTGCCACCAGAGGGTACAAACAGAGGGTTTCAAGCAGTTTATCCTCAGCATTTGGTGTGTTCAGAGAGGTTGGATTCCAAATTTAAAATAAAATTAAATTTTTGCATAATGTTTTAAATCAGTTTTTTTGTTTAAATGTAAACATTCTTTGTAACTGTGCTAGTGCATAAGAAGCTGAAGGTAAAACTGATTAGCATATTGTCATCCATAAAGTTGAATAATATGTAAGAAGTAAGCAAACTTTATAACCGGAGAAAGAAAATTCTGTGTCTTGTCTGCTGCCAGTGAGTCCTTATGGGTGAGTCCTTAGATTAAATTATTCTGTGTTCAGATTCCTTCACTTTTTCCTTTCAGCAACTCTTGCACACTTCCAATTATTTCATGCTTCTCAGCAAAAGAAACAGCTTGTGTCATCATTGCGATTAATGTTTTCCTCCATGTCTTGATGTGAATTTTCATGGTTGTAGAAAGGACAGGAATGTTTCCTTTTCATGAACCTCTTCTATCTTGTGTTGCTGAAACATTCTACTCTTTAGTTGAACAGCAATTCTTGCAGTGTCTGCTGGATGGACGATAAGCATCCACCAGAGGGTACGACGCCGTGAGATCTTGCGACAGCGAGTGACGCCGCCAGAGAGTACAACGCTGGGAGATGTTGCAGTGTTGCGTGCTGCCACGAGATCTGTGTACTCTGGCGGCAGTGTGTGGAGCGCTGTGAGCACGAGGCACAGCGCTCCAAAAGGCGAGAGCGGGACAGTGTGTTCTTGGGGCATCGTGCAGTACTATAATTCTTAATCACTGATCGATTCTTTTAATCGTAAAATAGTAGTAGTTGTAGAAGTGAATTTACTGCAGTTTTTATATCGCTGATATCTAGCAAATAAAATATAATACTACATAAAAATGATTGTACCTTGTATTTTGATGTATGGTATGTATGGCCCACTTGAACTACATTTAATTCAAATCTGGCCCGCCATAGCAAATGAGTTTGACACCCCTGGATAGAAGGTGTGAGGAGGCATTCCACAGGGGACCAAGGAAGATGCTAACTGATACAGATGAGCCCAGGGAGAGGTATGGAAAAGGCTCAGAGGTTCTGTGTAGATGGCTCTTTGCTGCTTGCTTACAGGGTCCCTGGAGACACTAAATTTCCACTGTGTTCCTGTACAAAGCCTCTGAGCAGGATGGTGTGAAAACTCCCTTGTATGGGGGATGGATGGACTATTGAGCCTGGAGTCAGACTGAAGACCCAATGTGAGGTTGCTGAACCATTGTTTGTTCTGTTGATCCACTGGCCCCATGATTGGCTAGAGGGCTAAATCATTAGGATCAGTGGAACTGACTTATCCAGAAGTGAGAGACTGAAGTGCCTGGAGTGGAAGAGGGGAACTGAGGCAGGGAGCATCAGACACCAAGGTTGCCTTGTCACATCCCCATGTATAAACCTAGCTTCTGGGGTCAGGGACTTTACCTCAAACATATAGAACATTTGTAAGAAGATTGTTTCTTTTATCCTTTTTAACGCGTACTTTAAAAAAATATAATTCATACACCTATTTTTTAAAAATGAGAATTTTTCATTTTGTTAAAAAATTAATGAGACACATGAAAAGCTTCATTTTGGGGAGAGGTTGGTGGTGGAGAAACACATTATTACTTTTCTCCATCTCTTTTCAGTGGAAAAAATACAAAAGTGAAAATCATAGAATCATAGAGTTGGAAGGGACCTCAGGAGGTCATCTAGTCCAACCCCTTGCTCAAACAGGGGGACACTAGTTTAATTTTTCTTTAAAGGCAGTAAGATTCATGGCCCTTCTAATCTTGTGGTGTTCCAGAGCTGCTGTGGTCTCTCAAGGCACAGCTAAGCTTTAAATTTTTTTATTTAATTAATAGGTAACATCAAAAGTGGCAATAAATAACTTAGTAAAAACATGATTTGGAATATACTCGCCTGATCGTGGGTTGAGGGAAGCTCGTACTGAAGTTTGCCTAGGACAGCCAAACGTCTGGGGCTGGTCATGCTTTAGAGAACCAGTAACTTTCACACTAGGAATTAAAAAAAACAAGTATTAATGAGCAATACTGCTGTTTATCTAGGTACTTTTAGTGGCTCCCATCATAGTAATACCTCTTGCTGTGCACTGTAAATAGCTCTATCTAGCATCTCCTTACAAGTTTTATTGATCCTATAAATATGCAACATAATATTGCTATCTACTTGCACTTTATCCATTAACTATTTGCAAGTTATCATGAAAAATTGGAATTTCTATCCTGTGGGAAATTCTGCTATTTCAAAACTGTAATCCTGAATCAATTGGAAAGTCAAAATAGCAAAAATTCTTGCAGAATAGAAACTTCCAAAAAGCTTTGATGTGGAAATGTCAAAACACTTTGTTTTGATACTTGCAATTGAAATGACATGTTCAGTGTTCTCAAAGCATCTTGGCTTGGGTTGACACTAATACCCCAGTCTCCCTCTGTTGCTGTGGTGCATTATAGGAGTTGTAGTTTAGATGCATCACGTTCCTGATCTTCTCCATGGATTGGGCTCCTCAGTTAGACTCCATTTTCCATGATGCACTGTAATGGCTCAAAAAGAGGGCAGATTGCGGTGTATTGCAGGGGAAGCAGTCCAGCCATGGAACTTGGCCCATAGAAGAGAATCAAGACATGAAATCCTGTGGCGTCTTGGGGCAACATAGATTAATATTGTATTGACCAAAAAAAGTCGTTTGAGTCAACCTGACATGAAATGTATTCTTTTTGATCTTCATGGAGTAATTTGGGATTTTTTCAGAACCTGTTTTGTGGGGAGGGGGTAAGGGAAGGTATGGAGACACTAACAAAATTTCCAATCAGCTTTACTATGCATGAGACAGAGCACTACCGTAAAACTTCCCAAGTACTTACAAATAGAAATGGCACTTTCTTTCTTTCTTTCTTTCTTTCTTTCTTTCTTTCTAGTAGGAAAATAGCTTGATTATTTTCTGTGTGTGCATAAATGTGTGGTGTGCAGATCCTACTGAGGTAAAACAAGTCAGAGGAAGGAGTTTCATCTTGGTGTTTTAAGTGGGGAGCTCTGTTGTCATTCATATCTCTTGCAGATTGGTTCAGCTCCTGTGAAGTTTAGTCCCCTTAATTTCAGTGTAATGAAACTGTTGTGGGAAGTCCTGGTCATGGATGGAGAAATCTGTTGGGTAGGTAGGACTAACTCCATGGAGGGCTTTTGAATATTAACAGCAACCATGTTGTGAACAGTGTGCTGCAGGTGGATGCTCTTCTGGCTGTGATGCTTCATTCCTATTTACACTGAGGCCTTGTCTACATTACAAAGATAAGCTGACATTAATTACTGCAGTGGCTGATGTCCACACTACCCTCCTTGGTTTGGTGGTGCACGTCCTTCACTGGCACTTCCCTGGTGGGAGTCCGGCTGCCCCACAGGCTCCCGGAGCGCTGCCTGCCCATTCCCCATTCCCTGATGGGAGCCACGGGATGCTGCCTAGGGATTCTCACCCCTGGAGAGCAGGGTCCAGCTGCCCCACCCTCTTCATCCCTCCCCCCCACCAGCCGTGAAATTGACAAGGTTGCCCTGGATCCCGGCAGGGAGTGGGTGGAGAAGCCTCTCATACTTCTCGCCTCCCCATTCCCTGCTGGGAGCAGGGTCCAGCTGCCCAGGGCTTCTTGCCCCACTCCCAGACTGGAGCTGGGGAACTGGGAGCTGTGAAATTGACAAGAACGATAGCCAGCAGCTGATGAAAGGAATGCAGTGTCTACACTGATGCTCCATTACCGTAACTACACCGACATAAACCTTACACCTCTTGTTGAGGTGGTCTTATTATGTCGGCATAGCAGGGGAGTTACATCGGTAGGAGGAGCATTTCAGTGTGTACACCTCCACTGTTTTGTTGACCAAACTCTGTAGTGTAGACCACCCCAAGTTGCAACTGAGTCTGGAAGTCTGACGGTGGATCACTGTGGCTTGTCCATTGCCCAATAGGATGGAGTGCAATGTTTTGGCCAGTTTCAGATGGAGGTCAGTGCTTGTCATTCTTTCATCTGAAAGGACTTCAAGTCTGCAGATCAGTTTAACAATCTGAGGGCAAATGCCTCCAATAGTGTGTGTGTTGGGGGGGGGGGGGGGAGCGGAGGTGTTGGAGAAGCTGCAAATTCTTTGTGAAGTGCTTTGTTCTTCCTGTCATCTGTGGAAACATGAAGTTTGTCACAAAGACAGTTTGAGCATATAGCTGAAAGCTAAGATGCAGTTAGGAATGCGCTGACCGATAAGCGTGGTCAGCGAGGCATGGGAGAAGTTTTCTCTGAGGCTAAATAAGATAAGTAAACTGCCCAACTGTCTCTTTCTTTTAACTGAAGTTGTATTTTTTCATTTTAACAATAAGCTATGCGCATGCCTTCCTTTATAACCAAATACAGAAAGTTCCTTGTATACATGACACTGTTTGTGCAAACTCACTGTTATGTCTTCTTTTTACGCATGCTTAATGCATTTTGTTGTATAACAATGACTTGGTAATAAGTCTTTATAAAAACCCTCACATGACGCAGATCGGGGGCGCAGTTCAGCTGAAGCTGTTGCCCCAGGTAATTACCTTGTAATAAAGGTATTTTCTTTGCTCACCCAAACAGAAGTGAAGACTGTGTTTTCTTCCACACATCTCACTTCAGTCTTTGCTGGAATCACCTTTAGTCAGCTGCTCTCCATCCAGCACAGCCATTGGTGGAGGGGCATTGATGAATCTAAGAGATGATGTTTGCATTGATGGAAAAAGGAAATGTAGAGCTGGGCACTGTCTGCCTGCTGATGTGGCAGTTCATGGTGAGCCTGTGAGGATCCTTGAGGTGGAGGAACAGCTGGCTGTTACCTGGAGTTAGCTATTTCAGGACATTTGTTCACTCTGTAGCTTCTTGGTGGCAGGGTAAATTTGATGACTACTGGTGCAGAGGTCCAGCAGGATCCAATATGGATGCACTTAATTTGTCTGTCTGAGTTCCTCCAGGCTACAGAACAGTAAGTGCTATATATATATCATCCCCTGCCCTGAAGCCTGATTGATAGGGGTCCTAAATACTGGTACCTGAAAAGTTGCATTAAAACTTTTTTTGCATGTTTCTTGATTAGATTAGAAAAAGACACTGAATGGTTGCTTGCAAGGTCTTTGGTGACTGACAGTTTTTTCAATGCTGGCCAGATTATTACATGTCTTAAGGTGCATGGAGGCGTTGAAGGAGGCGTTGACATCCTCTGCTAGCAGGATTACAGGTACCTCCTAGTGTCTCTGCCCATCCAAGATGTGCAGGGGTTAGATTCGCAGGTGGCCCTGACTGTTGTCAATATTTCCATATCATCTGTTTCCAACTGAATTCTGGACTCCAGGGTCTGTTTTTTCCCTTTCAGTGTTAAGCAGGGTGGCCAGAAAACAAGTGTAAAAAGTTGGGACAGAGGGTGGGAGGTGGGGTAATAGGTGCCTATGTAAGAAAAAGCCCCAAATATCAAGACTGTCCCCATAAAATTGGGACATCTAGTCACCCCAGTGTTAAGCACTCCAGTAAATATGATCTCTTAGAAAGGTAACCTTGTCTAAGACTCTGGAATAGTGCTCTCCTTCAGGAAAATGCAGCTTCTTCACAATAAATAGAGTACCTGGTAGTCCCTGGTTTTATCAGAGTAAAGTAATTTAGAATCCAGACTTTGATTCATTCTCTCTTTCTATCCAATTTTTCTTTCATTCCTCTCTTCTCTCGAATAGACACAGTTAAGTTTTTCTCTCTCTCAGAAGATAACTGGTTTTCTTTAAACAGAACAAGCAGTGCTTGGACAGATGGTTGGAGAATTTATAGGCTGAGTGACTTTTTTTCTGCCAAAGCCGCAATCCTCATTTTATTGAGCACACAAGCTGTGCTGTTGCTCTTTTCCTCTTTGGGGTTGCATAACGGTGCTGTTGTAATGCAGGAGACCCTAAAAAATGTAAACTCAGCTTTGCAGAGTATCATAAAAATAAACATATATTGCACTCCTCCAGTACCTGTCATCTGAGAATTGCAAACATTAATTAATCCAAGCAGTACATTGTGGGGAAGGAAGGGATAGAGGACTGACCTTGCCACCCCAAAATCCATCTCTGGGGTAGACAACAGCAGCTTTTTAATAGTGTGTGGCAGCACTACAAAAAAGTACACTAATTTCCTTGGGAGTGGTGCCCGTATATCTGAGAACAAAACTGGGCCGTCGGTCTGAAACAATGGCAGTTAAAAGGGAGGTCCTGACCACATGTGATGAATAAAGATCACATGGCAATTTTCACAAGAATAAGGGGAGGTGTTAACTCTGGTGTTTTGACCAGATTTCAAGACAGATAATTGTGTTCTGCCTGGCCAAATTCCTTCCTGTGCTTTCAACTGGGTAATGTTTTCTTCACTTCTTGTCCAAAAATGTTGGGTGTGTTGCACTGCACTATTAGCCATAGCATGTTTACTTTCATAGCTGGCTGTATTTAAATGATTCATGAAGAGATCCCTGGACAGCTTGCATATGAATTTAAGGCCTGGTTCTTTGTTCATTCCAATTTTTGGAGTCACTGGGAGTTGTGCCTACAGGACAGCCACAGAATCACATCTTTTGGGATGAAAGGCAATATATAAATGCAGGATTATTACAATGACTCTCTATACATACAGCTCGTCCAGTGAACAAACTACATGAAAGTAGCAGCACTATACTAATGTAAAATCCTGCAAGCTAATGTTATGTTGTTTAGCTAACTTAGAATAAATTGCAACAGCTATGAAAAATCAAAACATTGGTATAAGTAGATCTAGGTGAATAACTTCGTTTGCACACAAAACAGCTGAGATTGTTATCTGAAAACATAACTCTTCACAAACATATTACAGTTCAAAATTTACTAATTTTTCCATGGATAACTTTGTCTGTAGCTCATTTATGAGTTATTCATTATAACCATTTGATATTCAACATCTAAAGCTGTGCTGGTTGATTATGACTGGACATATAGATAATAAGGAACATCTTCGTTACCTGATTGGTTTGGGGGCAATTCTTAGTGTCAAGTTTCCAGTGTTGATACGTATGTTAACATTTCAAAACTTGCTTTTTGCATATTTTTTGTTTTGGCTAATACACTCCAATATTTGCTTAGAATTCATTGTTTGCATAAACATTTGTCAGCAAGCTCACTTGCTGGAATGTTCATGGAAAACCAACAGAAGATATATCAACACAATCAGAGGGTATGTCTACACTGCAGAGTGAAGTCGATTTACTTTAAATCGATTTTCACCCGCCAAATTGTAGAAGTCGCAGGAGAATGATCACACCATGCTCCTTGTGTCGGGGTCTTGTGTCCCCACTCACCATGCTTGTGTCGATATTCAAAGCAGTGCACCATGGGTAGCTATCCCACAGTGCAACTAGCTGCAGAGGCTTTTAGGAAACTTGTCGTCCACCCATGATGCAATATGCTTCCTCCCCCTCCCTTCTTGTTCCAAACAAACTGCAAATGCTTTTTCACGCCATTTTTCTATGCCACGCACACACCGTTGCCGGAGAGGCATGGAGTACGCTCAGCTCTGCACTATCATTGTGAGCATCACAAATACCTCCTGGCTTATCCTGCAGTATTCTCAAAGGCAAGACAGGAGCCGCAGCATGGAAAATAGCGATGTTACTGAGGCCACCCTGCTACAAGTCACAGAGCAAAACAATTCCCGTTTGCTGGAGGCTGTCACGCATCATCATCAGTCCATGAAGCACTGTTTCTGGTCCCTGGAAACAAGCACAGACTGGTGGGATCGCATAGTTATGAAGGTGTGGGATGATGAGCAGTGGCTGCAGAACTTTCGTATGTGAAAGGCCACTTTCTTTTAACTTTGCGCGGAGCTGTCCCCAACCCTGAAGCACATGAATACTCGCTTGAGACCAGCTCTGACAATGGAGAAGCGAGTGGCCATCGCTCTGGGGAAGCTGGCAATCCCAGACTGCTACTGGTCAGTTGGGAATCAATTTGGAGTCAGTAAATCCACCATTGGAGCTGCTGTGATGCAAGAGTGCAGGGCCATTAATAGACTTCTGCTATGAAGTGTAGTGACTTTGGGAAACGTGCAAGACATAGTGGATGGGTTTGCCGCAATGGGGTTCCCAAATTGTGGGGGGGGGGCAATAGATGGCACGCACATCCCTATCTTAGCAACTGACCACCTTGCCACAGAGTACATAAACCGAAAGGGATACTTCTCAATGGTGTTTCAGGCCCTTGTGGATCACAAGGGACGTTTCACTGATGTCATTGTGGAGTGGTCTGGAAAGGTGCATGACACACATATCTTTAGGAACTCTGGTCTGTTCAATAAGATGCAGGCAGGCACTTTCTTCCCTGACCAAAAAATAAATATTGGGGATGTTGAAATGCCAATAGTGATCCTGGGGGATACTGCCTACCCCTTGCTCCCTTGTCTAATGAAGCCCTACACCGGGCACCTGGACAGCGAGAAGGAGCGTTTGAATAACAGGCTCAGCAAGTGCAGAATGTTGGTGGAATGTGCATTTGGGCGTTTAAAGGCCAGATGGAGATGTCTACTCACTAGAATTGACATCAGTGAAAAGAGCATCCCATCAGTTATATCTGAGTGCTGTGTGCTCCATAATTTTTGTGAAACAAAGGGCGAAAAGTTCCCCTAGGGTTGGGCTGTGAAGACTGATAGGCTGGCCGAAAATTTTGAGCAGCCAGACTCCAGCGCTACTCTCAGAGCTAACGGCAGAGCGCTTCACCTATGGGAAGCATTGAAAAAACAGTTCTGCAATGAACTGCAGTAATGTATGTCTCAACTGAGCCTTTCTTTCTGATCCCCCAGCCTCCACACAAACAGCCAACTGATCCGCACCAACAGCCTCCTTCCCTTCTTTCCCCTCCCAAGCTGTGAATGAATAAAGACAGATGTTTTTTAAAGTTGCAAATTTTTATTTGTGACTCATTTCAGTCATGGGAAAGGAGGATAAGTTAACATTGTAAAGTGTCACTGTACAAGTAACTGTGGTTGCATGCAGTTCTTAAAAGGGCCATCGCGTCTTTCTGCTTGCTTCCACCAGTGTGGAGTGCAGCTCGTACTGCACCCTGCTCAGCCTCCTCCTAGAGCACTTGGGAGTGGGGGCTGATAACAAAGCAGTAGGCAGTGGAGCGTTTTGGAGGGGCTGCAGAGGGAGTCTGTCCTGCCGCTGCTCTTCCTGAAGCTCTACCAGATGTGCCAGTATGTCGGACTGATCCCTCATAATACGCAACATTTCCTGTTGCATATCACGCTACTGCTCCTGTGCTGATCTTCCGTGTTCCATGTCCATGTCTAGTTTTTCAGACAAGGACATCGTCCAAGCTCTGAGCTCTGTGTTAGCAGCCACGGAGGTGTTCATTAGTTCACTGAACATGTTATCCCACATTTTTTTTTCCGTTTCCTAATCTGGAAAAGGCTTTCAGCAGGAGTTCTGCAAGGGGGGGCTGAAGGCTGAAGTGTCGACTGTAAGACAAGCAAAGCACAAGATTGCCATTGTTAGCTAACCCAAAGTAGTAAAAGAAATGTTACAATATAAAAAGAACTCCCCTTCATGTTCTCAAGGTAAAGCCAGATCCACATTCCAATCTGTACGTAGCGGATAGAGAAAGGAGAGGGATCACTGGGCTCCGCTGTAACATCCCAAGGACTGCTTTGGGAGGAGGTGGGCAAAACATATTGGAGGACGCTATAGGTGAAGTATAACAGCAGAAAACATAGTGCAACCTGTGTCCCAACCCATAATGCCCATAACAACAATACAGGACTAGGAATTGTCTTGGGGAGGCGCCCAGGGACACTGGCTATGGCAGAGGAATAATACGGAGTGACTGTATTGGTCAGGTATTTTAAACTTGCGCCATCTTCCCTAGGTGTGATATCAGTGTGATATCAGTCTCCTGAGGGTAACGCAGATGGAAAGGGAAGATTTGCTACAAGCATAGGGGTACAGGCCTGGCCCTTATGCTGCTATGCTGTGTTCCACAATGATGCCTACTCATTTAATAGCAGAGTGGTGGGGTAAAGTCTCCTATCGTGGAAGAAATAAGGCTGCCCTCCCCAGGAACCTTCTGCAAAGGATTACTGATTACCTACATGAAAGTTTCCTTGAGATATTCACAGAGGATTCTCGAACCATACCTCTGCACATAAATAGTCTGTTCCGGGAGTAACTCTTCACTGAAATTTGCCAACACCCAGGAAGCCCATCCCCTCAAAAACACTAGCTACTTTTAAGAAGCTGGACTAGGGACATAACCGCAAAACCCCCTCCCCCCTTCCTACCCTGACCAGAGTCTGTTCCTTGTTGCCTGCCATGCCCAGCCGAAAGGCCGGGTGTGGACTAGCGATTTGCCCTGCTAGAGGCTAGAGACTGCTGCCCTGCCTTCCTAAGGTCCAGGGCCTTGGACCCTTTCCTTGCCCTCTCAGGCTATAGACTGCTTACTCACTCTGCCAAGGGCTCAAGGCTGTGTTTGTCTGCCTGCCATACAAAATGGCCAGGCCATAGACTGCTACTCGCCCCGCCAAGGACTTGAGACAGTGTACCCCCCAGTGCTGGCCTGCCCTGCCAGAGGGCTAGGCCTGTGGCTGGTTCCTCGCCCCTCTGGGGCTAGACCCTGCTTCCTCCCCTTGCCAGCCTGCCCTGTCAGGGGGCTAGTCCAGAGACTATTGCCTCGCCCTGCTGAGGGCTGAAGGCTGATCCCCACTGCTGGCCCGTCCCTGGCCGAGGGCCGGGCCCTAGACTGTTTGCCTGCCCTGTGAGGGCAAGAGACTATTCCCCTTTAAAAGCAGCCTGAACCCAAGGCTCGCCCTACTAAGAGCTGGAGGCGGCCCCTTTAATTTGGACTTCTGAAGGGCATAGGCGCTGGGAGGTGTGGCTTCCCTCAGAGATTGTCACCAAGGGAGAGCCACCGGTGCAGCCCCCTACAGGGGGATCTTCTACAGAAGGATTGTTCTTCATAAAGTTGTTTAGCCTTTACCAGTTTTGCCTTGTGATACTTTCTCATTAATGACCATTATAATGTAATTGTAATGGGATTATTTGTCACTGAATACTCTTCAATGCAATGGTGCCTTTTACTCTGAAAATGAATACACTTCACTTCAGCATGGGTTTCAGGAGGCTGGGGAATCCTCAAAAGCTGAAAGAGACTGGGGATGATAGCATAACACAAATTAGACAGGAGTTTGAAATGTGAAGGTCAAGGGATTATGGGTTTGCCTTGGCAAAGACCAAAAATGATAGAATAGACCCCCAGTACAGATCAATTAGGTTTAGTTGGTTAAATTTTTTGTTGCTATTTGAGAAGTTTTTCTGTGAGAATGTTATAAAAACTGTAAGGTAAGTGATAGAGCTTCGCAAATGGTGTTTCTGTAGCTGCAATAAATTATAGGATTTTCCTGTGTATTCTTCATCTCATTTATTAATAAAGTTAGCGCAAAACTAGTTCTGTTTGTACCTCACACTGTACTTTTGCTCATCAATAACACTAGACCCATGTAAAGTTCATGTCTGAAACGGTATAGTTAAGGTAGCAGCAAAAATCTACATTTGGTGTGAGCTGAATAAAAATATTGGCTAGTAAAAGGAGAGCCTCAATATTCAATTCTCTTTTATTTCACAATATCCAAATGAATACCACCAATACTACATAAAACTGGTTTGTAAGAAAACTGAAGTTCTGTGATGGCCGATTAGAAAGATATTTTTCCCCTTAAAACCTAAATAGACTTGATGCAGAGACGAGGTTTAACTTTATTTTTATTTATTTATTTAGAGTTAGTTAGAAGTCTAGTTATTTATTTACCAGAGTCATGTTATAGAGATGAACCACACTTCAACTTTGAAAAAAATTGTCTTAGCAATTTCTGTTTGTCCATTTTTAAAGCAATTCCAGTTTAGATCTTATGACAGCTAGGGCTAGTCCAAAATTTTCTATTACATATTTCAACGCATTTTATTTTTGAAAGAACAAAGTGTCTGATTTCCTCAAACTTTCTTCTTTTTTTTTTGTTGTCAAAAACCAGAAATGATTTTAACTGAAAAGCTTTATTTTGGGAGCAGTCATGGTTTTATGTGGAAAAATTCGATAAAAATGAAAACTTGTTTACATTAAAGTTTTCCACATGAAAAACAACATGCCCCCAGATCCATCCTCAGATCAAAAAGGATTTTTAATTTTGAGTGTCTCTCTCTGGTCCAGAGTTCGCTGGTCACTCCTGACTCAAAACCCTCCCATCAAAATTCACATATCTCTATGAAACATTTTAGCTTTGATGAAACAGCATATTTTGACAAAAATACAGTCAGTTGAGACTGTTCTCACCAGTTCTGCTTAAAATAATAAACTGCAGACTCTAATAATGAAATCATTGTTAAATCACTAAGGCCTTGTTGAAACTAGAAATTGAACTGCTTTGATTATGCTGCTATAAGTAAAATAGTACAAAGTCTCTGGATGCAGTTATATTGATATAAAGGTGCTTTTTTAGTTATTCCTGTATTGGAATGTGAGTAAATATACCGATATACCTGTGTCCACATTAGGAGTAGTACTGATATAACTACAATTAAAAACAATTTTAAAAACCCACTCTGAACAGACAGTTATAACAGTTCAACTTTAAAGTTTAGGACAGGCCTAAAGTGGAGATGCTCCAATTATAAGCCATGAAAATAGAAATGAAGTGCTCAGATACATTTTTATTTGAAGTGGTGGGATATTTTGGTTTTGAAATGTCCCATTACAATGAAACATCACTTTGATGTTTTTCCATATAGATTTTTCTGATATTTGTATTTTTTTTCTCCACTCAAATTTTTTATTTTTAGGGAAACCACATTTTCCATCAAAAATATTTCAGTGGAACACTCCCAATTAATTATAGTGTTCAGAGAATAGAGAACGTGTCTGAAAAAATCATAACCATAATCACAAAGGTACTGCAAGCATCAGTGGGTCACTGTCATTGGTTTATTAATGGTGTGATAGCTAAACAAAATACCTTTGCCAGTTCTCTTTCCAGAGTTCTTTTTTCATACTTGTAACAAAATCAAAGCTAGGGAAACAGGAAATATATAAAATGCTATCACTTTCACCTTTGTGACCCCGCTGTGAGATACAGGCCTTGTCTACACTAGCACGTATCCTGGCAAAACTTTTGTGCTCAGGGGTGTAAAAAACCCACCCCAGGAATGGCATAAGTTTTGCCAGCATAAGTTCTTATGTGGACAGTGCTATGTCAGTGGGAGATGTTCTCCCTCTGACATAGCACTGCACGTTTAGGTGGTTTTATTATGTTGGCAGGAGAGCTCTCTCCTGTCGACATAATGTGGCTACACAAGCACTTATGCCGCCAAAACTTATGTCGCTCAGGGGTGTGTTTTTTTCACAGTCCTGAGTGACAAAAGCTTTGCCGGCATAAGCGCTTGTGTAGACAAGGCCTCAGTATAAACGAAAGATGGTCAGATCCTCAACATCGAGCTCCATTGACTTAAATGCAACTGCAAATAGACTTCAATAGAAATGCTTGTAAGTCTCATTCCGATTGTCTTTTCAGAAGAGCAGAGTCTGTCTGACAACCCTCAATCAATAGCTCACACAATACCAAACGCAATATAGTCTCTTCTGAAGACGCTTTAGGGCTGCGGCCTAAATTTTCAGATTCTTGGAAGGATTATAGAATGGAATGTGTAAAGCCTTATTTCACTGCCTGCAAAGAATTGTGTTTATCTGCTGAGTTAGGAGTGGTTCAGTTTTGAAGATTGTGCCAGAGTAGCGCAAAGCCAAGATGGGGCCAAATGGAGATTTTAACCACTTATACAGAGTAGGGATTTTGAAAAGAGACTTCTGGGTGCCATTCTGTTATATCCCCCACTTTTCCCCCTATCTTGGCTTTGGTGCTGCACCTGCGATCTGCCTGCAGTTCACCACAGCAGCTGATAGTTTGTGTGTGTGTGAGTGAGTGAGAGAAGTTACCTAATACAATAACTGATCAGTACTTCTCCTATATAACTCCTTTTAGTGGCAGACCCAACAGAGAGGTGGCCACGTGTGACACACAGACTCCTTGGCAAAGGGTCCCCTGTTCTTTGTAAACAGTTCTCACCTCAGACCTGAGAAACTCCTTACACCAAACAAATATCTTGCAAGGTATTTATACATAAGGGATATACATAGAAGGTGTCTACAGAAAGCTTGAAACTTGTCAAAGCTCATAATCATTATGAGATATATGCACAGGTTACATTTAAGGAACAATATATGTAGGTTGAAAGTGCTGTATGGCCTTGGAGTTGAAATTAATCACCAAGAGGTAATGGGTCCCAAGGATGGCCTATCCAAGCAAGAGGGAGTTGTCATCTCTCCTTAATCTTCTGGCAAGGTAATGCAAGGCCCAGTTGACCAGCCTCGCTTCCTCCCACAACTATCAATGGAAAACCACTAAACAATCAAAACCTCAGAGAGGTGGAAAAGGAACATTAGAACAGAGAGAGCTTTGCCCTCACCATGAATAAAAACAAAAGGCTCTTTTCAGTATAATATAGAGGTGGGAGAAGCACTCTGGATCCTTTAACTGAGGGAAAAATCCCTGGCAGGGCAGGATGCTTTTACGAACATTTGGATCCTGGTTATTAGAGAACCAGCCAGGTTTGCAAATGACTGAACTTTCAGGGGAAAAAAAATCTACTTTCTTAGCTAGGAAAGGTAACTATTAAGTGTATACCCAGGTTCAATGTCATGTTATTTTTTTGTATTATATTGTAACCACGTGTTTCCATCAGCCTCTTATTGCTAGTTAAATCTTTACCCTTACTTTAATGTCTTATTTTGTTTTATTAAAAGAACTCACAAGTGCAGTCTGGTTTACAGGAGTGGTGGCTTAGGTAGAACTGGGGTACACTGCAGAGGATCTAGAATTTCTGAGTAGCCGGAGTCAAGGGCTGGATATCACAAGGAATGGTTCAAAGGGATTCTGGGCTTGGGGTGCACCTATGGTTAACCTGCCAGGTGAAGTTAGGGCTGGGATAGCCCAGAGGAGAATGCTTGAGTGACTGAACGGTTGGTGGAGCCAGGGTGCTGACACCCAGCTACCACAAGAGATTCTTTCTCACTGGAGGCAGGGGGCTGACAGGGTGGCTCAAAGTCCTGACAACTGTCACACTTCCCCACCCATCCCCCAGGTGCCCTTTAAATGTACATATGGTGCCTTTCCAATCATATTTTGCAACTGAAAAATGGCTGCCAATAAATCATACAGCCTTCCTGCGCACTCCAGGACTCTCTTTAGTTACAAAACCTGGCTCTGCTGCTGGCTCCATTTGTCTTTAGTCCCCTGGCTCCTGCTGACTGTGACATTGCTTCCAGCTTCCACTCTCCATTCCATTCTGCAGAAAGGAGCAGAGCGCACAGAGAAAATTACTGGGAAGGGTGCCAGCTGTGTCCCTGCTCATATGCTGATGGTGCTGTAAGTTTTCTTTGACATTATATTATGCTGCTTTTTAAACTTGTTTTACACATATCTGGGCAAATCAGACTTTTATTTTTCCCTTTCCGTGCAGACACTAATTAAAGGTTGCAAAGTCTTTTGTTGCTCCATTTTGCCATGCACAGGCCTAGGATTGTACACCACTCGTGTGCAATGCAAACTTCATCACAACCCCCTGAAGGGCTAAATGTTTAAAGATGAGCATGCAGAGTGGCACGGACATGCCCTCTACGGCTAACTGAATAGGGTACAGGATCCTTGCATGCAAATTAGCTTAATGTGCTGAAAACACCCGTTAGAGACACTGACAAGCTGCAGAATGGAAGAGAGCCCAAACTGTCTGGCTTCCTCAGTAATTACTGGTGGTGCTAGAGGAAGACAGTAGTCCCAGAAGCAAATACTCTCCACTGTAAACACTTGTCTAACGTCAACACATGCTGCTGCACAAAGATTGTTGTCTGTGAAATAATAGCCATGAACTAGAGGCAACCCTAAAGGAAGGTCTATTGTGTCGGGGGGTAGAGAGGGATATATAGCTAACACAGTCAGTGCTGTGGGAGATTGCATGAGAACCTTGGTGGAAATAGAGGAAGATGAGGAACCGCTTAATTAAGGCAATGGACAAGCTGACCTCAAGAAGGGCAGTTAGAGATGGGCTTTCCAGCAAGGATGCGGGGGCTTCAGAGCTGGCTTTGCAGAAAGCCAGGCCTGTGCAGTGCAGACAGCTGGCCACCATTTGTTAGAAGTCTGACTCTGGCTGCTGTGTTGCATTGTCATCACAGTGAAGTGTAGGGAGTGGTGGAGATTGGTTTGTTACCAATGTAATGGGTAACAACTGCTTGGCTCTCTGCTGTATCTCAAAATGTGGGTAGAGGGAGTGTTACATCACCCCTCCTTTACCCCCATCTCGGCCTGGAGGCTGGAGCAAATACCAGAGGCCAGGTTGACAGTGTGTCAGTTTCCTAATGTCTACAGGTGACTTCACACTACTCCACTAAAGTGTACTTGGCATTTGCAAGGCAATATCCTGCCCCTTCTGCCATCAGCTAAGGAGTTCAGGAGCAAATGTCACCTCATCAAGGGAGAGCATCACAGTCTGCAAGAGAGGGAGACAACATCAGAATAATGGCAGTGACACCTAAATCACCATTCCCCCTTTTCCACAACACAAGAACCTTCCATCCCACAGCCCTTCAGAGATGTATGCTGACTTTAACCCACCCTCCATCCCACAGCCCTTCAGAGATGTATACTGACTTTAACCCACCCTCCATCCCACAGCCCTTCAGAGGTGTATATTGACTTTAACCAGGGTGAGATTTTAGTTTTTCAAATGATAGCCAGAATATTCTAGCAGTTTACCTTGGAAGACTGTCTTAACATCCAGGGATTCAGTCCTGTCGTGGTAGCCAGAAAGCCTGCTTCCACTGCGGCCTTTCCTCCTCCTTCTCATTCTCACTTGAGTTGGCCCCCAGCCATGTCACCCCTATCATCTAATAATGTTCATGGCAATGTTGTGCAGAGTAGAACATGTCAGGAATATCAGACTCCACTTTTGGGGGGCTAATATCCCACCAGATTGGTGGGGCAGCTGAAGAGCATCTTGAGGTTGCTAGAAGTGCTGTGTTTCTAATCTGGTGGCTTTTAAACCTCTCTTGTAGCTCTCAACAGAGATCTGGGAATGGGCTACAGGATGCCTGAGCCTGAGATGTAGGGGGAAGCCTGTTTTCTATGTATATGAAGGATTTACCTTGTTTAGGGCATTTTATAGGAGTGTATATATGTTTGTGATGTATGTGTCAATATCACCTAGTCAGTAGCTAGTATCTATGGATATCAAAGCTCAGGCAGTCAGTCCTAGGTGCATCAGAACATAGGAATTAAAGGCCAATATGAAATCAAAGGGCATCTTGGTACTTCAGACAGACTCCAACTTAATGGTGTGAGTGGATCTTCAGTTCTTACAGATCACGCTATACAATGAGCATGCTCTTATGGGTGAACAACAAACTTCTTAAAACACGTATGTTTGTTAGCAAATGGAACAAAGCATTAAAGAAAATGATTTTAAAGTTGCCTTACGTGGTGGTTTAGTCTCATCTGATCTTATCCTTCATTACAAAATAAATTAGATGAGCTTCCATTTTGAGTTATAGGAAAGCAACAGCACCAATTTACATTATTTCAGGAAGCCCAGGAGTTTTGGGATAGCCCCGCTTGTCTTCCTGAGTGTGTATCTCCCAGGATTTTTCTGTTTCAAGGAAATTACATTTCCTAAAAAAAACCCAACACAAAACCCAACACAGTACCTTCCTCTATGTGTGCTTGAGCCTAGTCACCATATTGCTCTGTGGTCTTTGTGTCACAGCCTAAATATGAAGCCTCCTGCCTCCAACCATTTTTTCCAAGTTGGCCAGCCAGGCCATCTAGCAGAGTGTCCCCATGATATTTACTCCAGTGTTTGGGGGTTCCGCTTTAAAGACTCACAACACCTGGTCTGCTGATATGCTCTCTCTTTATCACAAAAAGTTTTGAAAGATCTTGATTGTGTTCTACATTGGAATGGAAACATATGGTGACCTCTCATTGTTTTTTGTGAAACAGAATTCTTGTTTTACAGCAAGCCCTGGCAGACACTGAGGGTATGTTTCCACTGATGGCGGCAAATTCACCACCGTCAGATCGATTTATCCAGATTGATTGAGCAGAAATGAAGACCCGCTCAATTGATCCGGAAGTCGATTTAGTAAAAGCACCTCCACAAAAAGCATAGCGCTGCATCGATGGGTACACATTTCCCATCAGCGCAGAGTAGTGGAGACGATGTGCAGAATGGACTTTAGGAAGTCGACGTAAGTTACACAAGCTACTCCAAATTTGCTGGTAAGTATAGACCAGGACTGAGAGAGAGAGAGTGTGTCTTTGATGGGTCATGCTCGCCAAGTCGCCCTTCCACTCCTTGATGCTAGATCCATAGTTCTTACCTTTTTCAGACCCAGGACAAGCAACGCCCCAAATAAATCATTCCAGCACCCACTAAATTAAAAATCATTTCCAAATTGATCAAAAATACACTGTTAAACAAATCTCAATTATTTTTAAAACCTTAATTACCACTCATTTAACTTAAAATGTTGCCTTGTGGTTGAGTTTGGTTTACACAATAAAATACACAGTATAAAAATGAGGAACAAAACCAGTAACTATTGCCAGTCCAACCATATCAATAGACTCCTTATTGCTCTAAAATGTCTTTGATTTGTGCATCTTTTCAGTCACTTGGATTGCACATCAAGAGGTATTTAATCAATGCAGCATCTGAGTGCTGTTGCTGACTGGGACCATTCACCTCAGTGTCCATTAATTTTTTCTGACATGATTTAAGCAATATGGGTAGAAAAATTTCATTCTTATTTCATGAGGCTTTAGCCGTTCTTAAAGGTACAGTATATCTCTAATGATTAAGGTTTTATGAGAGACAGGGTAACCTTTTGAAAACCACTCTCTTTTGAGGCCAGTTAAATTCCTCTGAAAAGAATCTGAATATTTCCTGGCATCTTTTCATGTTTTTGTGCAACTTGTTTGGATTCATGCTTTCATTAAGTAGCATGACACATGCACTGACTTTGGAAAATCACTTTGGCCAGTAAGTATAAATCCAAGTGCCAGATTTCATCATACCCCTAGTTAATAAACTCTCTCTCATTCCATTTATCTCTTCCTTTTGTGGCATGAAAACAGCACTCCTTCAACTACCTGCAGTGGTACGCACTGCACTAGCAAAACACAACAGAGCTTCCACAGCAGTGGAGCAGTGCTGATCTGGAAATTAAAGGAGACCAACCTTAACAAGACAGTCATACAACCAACTTCTGGGTCACACCTCATGTGTTGAGAAGTGCAATGCTAGATCATCACTGTGTTTCTGAAGCAGCTGAACCTCTGTCATGTCCAGGAAGGTCGTGTGTGGCTGGTAGATGCTACATAGAGGATAAGGTCATCTTATGCCTTTTGATTCTCTCTTTCAGCTTCATGCTCCTTATTATTTATCTCTATAGTTGTTATCTTCCACCCCCTTCTCAACACTGCCTGAACCACTTTCTAGCCCCCAACCTCTGTTTGTCTTCCTCTGTCACTCACCCCCACAAACTGCCTCTCTCTTATTCATGCATGTCAAGGGGCGGGGAGAGTTTTTTTTTCTCCAGCTGCTGTCTCTCTTGTACTTGAGCAGCATGCAGAGCCAGTGGAGGGTTGGACAGGAGCCACTACCACCTGTTCCCTGTCTTGCAGTTGTCTGATCCAGGACTAGATTGCATTCATCTAAGCTGCCATGAGTGCTTCCCAGTAATTCTGAAAAATAAAACCTGGTCACTTGTCCTTCGCATCATTGTGATGGGATTCCCATGGTACAACCTGGAACTATGGGACCACTGTGCCCCCTTAACTCTCCAGCCAGGTTGTCTCTCACAATGCTTTACTAGTGACAAGCAGCAAACCCCTCAGTCAACAGCATGCAGGGACTGACCCCTCTAAGTTACATGAATGCTCTCTAAGCCCCTCATGAACCATACAGAAGGAAACATCAGCAAATCCCCCAGTCCCCAGCCTTGCATCCCAGAAGTCTACCATCTTACATGGCTCAAAAGTTTCTCTTGAACAATGCAAGCTCATTAACTAGTTTGCCACTTTGTCAAGGGATAGTGGACATTGTAATCTGAGCAGATTCCCCAAGCACTTGAGACAAACTCACTGGTAAGGATAAAACATTAAAATAAGATTATTAACTACAGAAAGATAGATTTTAAGTGATTATAAGTGGGAGGCATAAAGGTCAGAGATAGTTACCTAAGAAAATAAAAAGTAAGAACACATTCTAAATCTTAGACTTTCAGACTAAGCAAGATTTGAATCAAACAGCTTTTCTCACTGCACTGGATGTTGCAGGCAGGTTACAGTTCTTAATACACAGGCTGAATTTCCTTCTCAGCCTGGGACCTGTCTCCTCCATTCAATGTCTTTGTCTTCCCAATGTTCTTGTTGCCTTCAGTGTAGGAGGAGAGGAGGTGATCTCCTGGTGCCACTGTCCCTTATTTTATATTCTGAATTCATGTCCTGGGGAAGATAGTGGCCTAGGCATGTCCTGGTGGGCCTTGCTGAGTCTCAGAATTGAGCAATCCTCATTGTGTGGTGCTTGCACAACAGTCTTTTACAGAATTATAAATCTCTTGTTTACAATTCCTCTGATAGCCAATGGCTTGTGATGGTCACTTAACACCCGTTTGGGTGTGGGTCACTCTCTTTGTTGCCACTGGAGAGCTAACTGTGGAAATCTCCCGGATATACAACTTATTTCAATAACAACCATATAACAGAATATCATAATTCCATATGCAATGAAGATACACATATCTTGATAGAACAATGAGTTTCAGCAGATCAGGACCTTTCACATGATACCTTACAAGGCATGCTTTATATAAAATATCACAACCATATACAAATGATGAATAGGGAGGTTACAGGGTGCCATTTTGAGGTACAGTGTATCACAGTCATTCCCAGAACCCAATCCAATTGCCCCCACCTGTCCTTTGGTATTCACATACTCTGTGTTAGAGCCCAGAAACCTTTTTAGAAAATCCCATGTGAAATTACTCTTGCAAGTGCCTAAGAATGAGTGCCATAATGGTATTTGAAAATATAGGCTTTAATACATAACTGACTTTTCAGCCTATTCCCAGCCCATATTTCCTTTGGGATATGTAGTCAGTATATTTTGTCCCCAGGACTTATTTTGTGCTTTGGAGAAACATATGGACCTTCAACTCTCCATCCTTCCAGGTTCATAGATATTTTCACTTAAAAAGTACAAATTCATTAAAATATGAAAATACAGCAAAATAATTTTGCTTTCAGTCACTTCTCCCCAGATATCTGCTCTACATCATTCTTTGTATGTGAGAACTATGGGACCTTTGATATTTGTTTCAAACCTATGGTGGGATTTTCAAAGCATCTATGTGAATTAGCACCAAAAGTCCCATTGGCTTTCAATGGGACTTGTGCTCCTGAGGTGCTATTATATTCCCATGCCAGTATCTTCAGATGTAAGGTAACTCTTCCTTGAAGAGAAACAAGAGGAAGCTGGGAGTTGCAGGTTCTCTTCTGTTAGAGCAAGCCCCTGACTGTGCATATGATGATTACAGCACAGGGTAACAAATAGGCTGCTTGAAGTTTGTAGCTTTTGAATTTCCCTTCAAGGAACAGGTATGCTTTAGCCACTGATTCTTCAACCATTATTTATCTTTAGTAGTACCTTACTCCACCAGCCATGCTACTGAAATAATGAGATTCCTGATGGAATAAGGATAACTGATTCACATTCTCAGCAGATGATGTCAGGGCCAAAGGGTGCCAAATAGCTTCCTAGCCCATTGAAGAGGTAGCTTAATTTATATGGGACTATGAGATAACAAATGGAGCTGACTGGAAAATTTCCAAACAAAAAGGGGGAGAAATCCTTTGCCAAATTTTTTTTCTATTTTTGAGCAGTACTAATTAGAAATCCTTTCCAATTTCTCTTCTGAATAGATCTTGCACCACCAATAGATAGCACAGAGGGATTCAGGAAGAAAGGGAAACTCCGTATTGCAGAATGGGAAGTGCTTCTGCTGCAGTCTAAAATCCAGCATTAGCTCAAACTGGTGGAGTGCAAGTTCGCTAATACTGTAGGTTCAATCAAGTGACATGCCGCTCGCCTAATAGCCAATGGATGAATTATCCATGCCCATAGTTTCACCACTACTCAAAGGTGATGGGGTAAATACTGTCACACCCTCCTATGACTCTGTCACCATTTGAACCCTGTTAATGAACAGCCGCCTCTCCTACACTTCTGAATTTCTTTTACCATTTAAACCTGCATTTTTGTTCATCACTGCAATATTCTAACTCTACCTGTTATTTAATGCTGCCAGTTTCTACTCTGACGCTTCCTTCATTGCCTCCAATTTAATAACTGCTGAGTTTTAACACTTCTGCCATTCTATTATTTACGCCCTCATTCTCTTTGCTGCTCACAGTATATTGTTCTTGACAATTTTGATTAATGTATGAGCACTACTAATTTTGATTCATTCCTTGCCACTTTCATAAATCAACTGCTGTATTTCTTCACTGCAGACTCTTCTGCTTGTGCTACCGTATGCTGCCAGTCTCTCAGTTTTATGTCCTTCTCCCTGCCTTGTTGGGATTCTCGCTCTTCTTTACCTCTGACCTGCTTTATTCTTCACGTACTATTTCCACCCCCCCCCCCCCACTCCTTCTCTGTTTTCTCCTCCCGCTTCTTGTGATCTTGTGAACTTTGCCACTTCCTATTTTCCATCCTCCCTCCCCCTGCAACGAGTATATGGTTAAAAAAAACTTGTAAAAATAAGATCATTTTATTAAGAAAATGGAAGAAACAAGATGCATTTGGTAAAAGGTAATCACATGATCATAAACTGTAGCCTTCATTTTTCTTTTAACCCAAACTAGCATTACCTGCCATCACTTTCTGCTGTGTGTTGATGAACTTGGGGTCCACCTACACTTAACCTGGAGATGTAATTTCCAGCTCAAGTAGATGTACGCATACTAGTTTTGATTGAGCTAGTGCATTGAAAGTAGAAGAGTCAGCCAGTTGGGCTAGCTGACCCAAGTACAACCATGTCCAGAACCCTAGGCACTTACTCCAGTGCTAGCCTGTCCTATCACCTGTGCTGCTGTGGTTACATTTCTATTTTTGGCACACCAGTTCAATCAAAGCTAGTGCATGTATGTTTACCTGTGCTGGAAGCTACACTTCCAACTTGAGTGCAGATGTATCCTTGGGTTATAAACTCCTCAGTCCGGGAGATGTATGATTCATTAGTGTGTGAAGCACAAAGCACATCTCTTAGGATCTTAAGACTCCCATTACTGAGCATCACTCAATCTTCAGCATATTTATCATATGCAACTGCACTATATAAGTAGCAATATACATAAAGATTAGATTAAGGTCCCATTTTGAAACGATACCTCACTTGCATGTCTGCAGGGGAAAGAACATACATTTAAAGGGAACAGGCAAAATGTAGACTTCTACATGCGTATGTGAGTATGACACACTTCCGCTTTTTTTTTTTTTTTTAAATTCCCACTTACAAAGGCAAGCTCTATTATAGTCCATATCTCTTCTAGTTGCCCTTAAAAACCTTCCTGGATAAACCTGAATCTCTTTCTCAGGCACTCTTCATCCACTTCAAACTTTCTTGAAAACATTTTTCTTTGCACCATCTAGTCCAGGTTCCACTTTACCTAGAGATTATAATTCATGCAAGAAACCCTTTAAACCTGAGTTGGACACTACTTTAGTTTTGTTCATTTGTTTTACTCTAGTCTTTAAAGACAAATCCCCACTTCCCAGAAGCAGCAGCTCTATAAATTTCAATGCGAATCGATTTCAAGCATTTCCTGGACACAAGAAGAATAGCAGTGTCTGAAACAGACACAACATCTAGTTTTAGAGTATCATACTATTTTTTTTAATCGAATCCTGTCTACGAGTCACCCTGAGAGAATGAGTTTATCTGCAGAACTGGTACAGAGTGGAAAGCGGTAATGAAAGCTCTGCCACACTGCATCGCCAAAGTGCCTCAAACCTGTTCAGCTTGAGAGCTCTGCTCATGCTCTGTGAGTATTCAGATCTTAGTATCTCTGCTGAGCTTGTGTCCAGAATATGATCTATGTACTCATTCTAACAAAAGGGAGTAATAATAATAATAATTAATAATCAGGCCATGTCTATACTACAGGGACTATAGCAGCATAGCCATAGACCCCATATAGAGTTTTATTGAGTAACGTAAACACTTAAAACTATCTGTGCAAGTTAAAAGCAAATACATTGAAACTTTAGTGCATTTATGGAACAGAGCTTAAAGAAGGTGAAGGAGTGTTCATGTCCATTTCAGCTACACAGATATCAGCCGTGGCTCTCACAGGCCAATGCATGTGAAGGTGTGGTTGTCCTTAATATCCCTCGGTGTGGAATGGTAGGGCTAGAGATGTGGCTGCTGATGCCACATGAAATATTGAGGAGGGGGCATAGGGACGTGCTATGCTGTAGTTCTCCGTGGACTGCAAAAGGAGGTGAGCCTGGGATAGCTGAACCTGTAGGCCCACAAGAGTCTGCAGCATCTATGTTTGTGGCCGGTAAAGCCCCATTATGTCTTGGTGCATCTCCCTCTCCTTTTCCTGGGAGTCCTGGCTTTTTCTCCTGTCTGCTCTTTCCTTTTCCAAACTGTCGGCGATGGTCGCCCTCCAGGGCCGTTGATCACAGGCTGAGGCAGCACTGGCTTGCAAGATCTCACAGAACATGTCATCCCAAGTGTTCTTTTTATCTGGTTCAGGCTTTCTGCAGGAGTGGAGGGGGGGCCCTCAAGGCCACACCTCAGCAGCTACAGATGCAACACACAGATGTACCATTGCCAGTATAGTCACAAGGGAAAGCGATAGTTAAGTTTCAGAACTCCCTTCCCTTGCTTCCCTAAAGTTTTAAACAAGACTTACTTATTGACACTTCTGTGTCAGAGCGCTCACCTCACCAGCCATGGTGAGTATGGCCTGCCAGGGGTGAGGGAAATGTGGAGGGAATTACTTGGTTGCATGAAATTGAGTATAGGGCAATGGCATTGAGTACTGGCATGACTTCCCACAGGCAGTGGTGATTTTAGCTGATATCTTACTGCTGAGGGTAACAAAGACACACAGAGCTAATGTCCCAAAGTTGCCTGGGCCTGGATGCTGCTGGTCTGTTTATTGAAATGGTGCCTACTGAAGTTACCGCCAACTGGCCTGGGAAAGTGTCCTACCGCAGAGGAAGAAATAAGACAGCCCTTCCTAGAAACCTTTGGCAGAAGATTGCAGATACCTCCACGATAGCTTCATCGAGATTTCTCAGGAGGATTGAAGGGACGTCCCTGTGTAGATAAAGAAAGTGTTCTGCATGCCCCCCCAACTTGCCTAACTCTACATGGGAGTGAAAAACAGGTAACAACTCAACCTCTCTTTGTTGTACCTCTTCTAGGATGAGTCAATTAATGAAAAGTTGATAACTGTCTTGCTTTCTTGGGGGTGGCATCACTACAATGGGAAATAAATGTACAGACTTTACCAAAGGTTCCTTCCCCTACATCAGGCTCACCTGTGCATGACTGCTGGGACTGACTGGACTGCAGTGGAGTCTCAAACAGGTCCTGGTTTGAGGCATAGATGGAGCCCCTAACCACATGTCTGCCATCCCCTGCTTCTTCCACGTCTTCCTCATCCTCACTGTTTGCTCCAGGGACCCGTGACTCGTGCTCCTCAGAGGCTCCTTAGCAGTCCATGGGGTGGTGATGAAGTCTCTACCAAGTATGGCATGCGGCTTTTGTAAAAGCAGCAGGTCTGTGACTCAGTACTGTACTTCAGACAGATTCTCACAGACAAGGGGAATGGGAATAGGAGAAGAGCAGCAGGGCATTATCAACTGGGTCCATGTTGATTTTTTGTCTACACATGTAGTTATTCTTGATTAATCCGGAAAAGTTAATCAGAAATAATAACTCTATGTGTAGACAAGCCCTAATAGAATGAGTTGGTTCAGTTGTTTCCCTGTAACTTAAGATGAAAGCCTATCATTTATCTTAGTTTTTAGTAAACCATAAGATTAGAAGAGACTAAATATGCATGTAGGCTGTTTGTTGTTTTAAACCCCTTTTTTCTCTAATGATTAGTTCCAGCTGCTATCTAAAAATATATTGTTTTAAGAAGGCAACTGATGAGAGGTTCCTGAAGAGAGGAAAGGCAGGACTGGAAACCTAGTCAGACCGGCAGGATGATTAAACTGTTGGCATACACAGAGTAGTGCACCCAGATCCTGGTCTAAGAAGTAAATAATAAAGAGAACAAGTCACCTAAACAGAGCAATTTGGATTGTCTGGTAAGCTGGACGTAAGCAAACAATATATATTTTAGTTAAATGTAAGTTAATACATTAGGGAACAAAGAATGTAGGCTGTACTTATTGGATGGGGGACTCTATCCCGGGAAGCTGTTATTTAAAAAAATACTTGGGGGTCATGGTGGGTAATGAGGTGAACATAAGTTCCCAGTGGACACTGTGGCAGAAAAGGCTAATGTGATCATTGGATGTATCAACAGCGGAATCTCATGTATGTGTATCTCGTTTATGTTTGGCACTGGTGTAACAACTTCTGGAATTCTGTTTCTGGTTCTGGTGCCCACAATTCAAGAAGGATGTTGGTGAATTGGAGAGGGTTCAGAAAATCTATGAAAATGATTAAAGGATTGGAAAGCATGCCTTATACTAAACTCGAGGAGCTCAATCTATTTAGCTTCTCCAAGAGAAGGTTAAGGAGTGACTTGATCACAGTCTATAATTACTTACATGAAGCCAACTACTGATAAACTTTGCAGATGATTATTATTTGTATTACCGAAGTGCCTAATAACCCTAGTCATAGACCAGAACCCTATTATGTTAGGCATTGTACAAAGACAGCACAAAAAGACAGCCCCTACATGAGGATTGGAAATTTGTTTATACCTGGTTCTTCAATCAAATAGACTAAAGGTTGTGGTGGATATTCCATCACTGGCAATTTTAAAATCAAGATTGGATATTTTTTTCTAAAAGAAGTGCTCCAGTTCGAACAAGAATGAATTAAAGGCAATCCTATGGCCTGTGTTATGCAGGAGGTCAGGCTAGATAATCACAATGGTTCTTTATGGCCTGATAATGTATGAAACTCTGAAGTTCTATATTATCAAGTGATTATTTTGACATTTATGTAATTTAGAATTTCCTGGCCTTCCAAAGTTTGATTTTTGTAAAACTGCCATGTCTTGATAAGTATTTTTGTCCTTAAGTTTTTTATTTGAGCTTGCAGTATGAATACTAGGTGAAATATTATGTTTGGTATTTTTCTGTCCCTTCTTTTATGTGTATTTCTGTTTTCTTCCTCTTGCTTTTCTTGAAGGCTTTTTCTTTTTCTCCATCTTCCCATTTGTTTGGCTCCTATCCCTTTTTCCTCCTCTTTCAGTAGATGACACTCCCTACCACTACTTTTTTTTCTCCCTCTTTAGTTTCCCATTTCACCTTCTATAGATCTGCCTCTGTCAACTTCTAATTTAGTCTCTCTCTCCTCTAATCGTTCACTTACTTTCCCTTGCCTTCCTAACTTCTTATTTGATGGTAATCCCCCGATGAACAAGTCACGTGAGGAGAGAGAGGGCTATCTCCAGAGTCTCAGAGAAGCAGCTCTTGAATAACAGCCAAGATGTAGATGTTGGTGGGGGGAAAGGTATCTTTTAAAATACTAGTGCAAAAATAAAACACAGCATGGGAAGGAAGAGAGGCTGCTTATGCACCTCTGAAATGCTGTGCCCTAGATGACCACTTAAACTCTGTGTCCCTGGTTTGGTAGCCCCAGGCATGTGGATATCCAGTGAAGTGTACAGGTAGATATACCAGAACCTGTAACTTTATGTTATTGAAGAGACCCATCAGAAAACATTTGTACATTTTCAACTATACACATAACTTTTAGAAGAACACAGCACAGTTAGGAATGAGATGGAAATTCTGATTGCTGTTGCTGAAAGATACTACCATCTAATGGATTGATGGTCTCAGCCAAGTTCCTAATGTGCATGTGACAACAGCATGGTTATAGGGCTAGCTGTACTTCTATCACCTCACTGCTCTGAGTGCACTCTTTCAGGTGACAGTCCTCTGGCCTTTGCCTATCTCAGGGTGGGATCTCACCTAGTCTGTCAGCTCTTTGGGGCAGGGTATGACATTCCAAAGTGCAATCCAGACCAGTGAGGTTCTGTGTCACCACTTGTCCTGCAACCCGGGGTGCCTCACCTTATTTTGCTGCTGTGGCTCCCAACCTTGGTTCCTCCCAAACAGCATGCAGTTCACACCCTGAGTGTCTGTGTATAGCCACAGCCCTGGTCTAGCAATTCTAATTCCAGCAGCTTGTTAGCAAATATCAGCCACACTCTGGCTTCCAGCAGCCTTAGTTACCATCTGCAGGGTGACCTCAACACACTCCCAGTCCTGGATTTTTCTGAAAAAATTAGTGTTCTACACTGTCCAGCACTGTCCTGGACAGTCCAGATATATTGGGTCCATTGCACCTCTAAGGGAATCAAGATACAACAGGTTGCCATCCTGAATAGAGTTACTCACACAGTTCACAACATGGGATTTGTTTTGATTAAAGAATAAAACAAGTTTATTTAACTACAAAGAGAGAGGTTTTAACTGAGTGCAAGTATTAAGGCATTAAAGTCAGAAATGGTTACAAGAAAAATAAGGATAAAATACTTCCTCCTACTAAACTTAACAAACTAGATGTGGTTCAAGGTGAAATTCTTACCACAGGTTTCAGTAGCATTGCTGACCAAGTTTCACTTCAGGATCTGCTCCCAAAGTCCACTGTTTTTTTGTTTTGGTTTTTTGTTTTGTTTTGTCTTCTTAGATGAAAAGAGAGAGCTGGACAGGGAGAAAACTTAGGTTGTTTTTGCCCCTCATTTTTATAGTTCTGTCACCCTTTGAAATGCACTTTCCTGAGAGTGATCCCTAGATAAAGTTCTTTCCACTGAGAACAAGGAGACATGGAGTCTGGTGGGGGAAGAGGTTTCATGCTGTTGTTTGCCAGTGCAGATCTGTTTGTTCCTGCCCCCCTTCCTTGCCAAAGAACGAACACTTGATAAGTGATGGTCCATCAGCTTTGATGATATCTGCCTTGGAGTGTCAACTTGTCCTTTGTCTTTGAGAAACAGGATTACCCACTTCCCAGACTTGTCTGGTATACACACTTCAGTCATAATTTCAACTTATGTTCATAATTTTACTTACAATGTTGCTACACACATTTCACCATATTATTGACCAGCAAGTTATAAGATTTCAAATAAAAGGCATATTAGGTACAAAGATTATTACAATAGTGTGTAGGGTGTGAATTCAGAGGTGCATCCCATCACACAGGGACTGTCTTTTTTGTGTTGTCTTTGTACAATGCCTAGCATGATAGGCTGCTTAGGCACCACAGTAATACAGATAATAGAATCTGCAAATTTTATCAGTGATTGTTTCATGTTTTTGTCCAGTTCATTGATATAAATGTTAATGAGCATAGGGCCAAGAACCAATCCTTGCAAGATTCCACTAGAAACACACCCTCTCAATGATGATTCCGTGTTTACAGTTACATTCTTAGACCTACCAGTCAACCAGTTTTTAATCCATTTAACATGTGCTATGTTGATTATGTATCCTTTCAATTTCTTAATCAAAATGCCATGTGGTACCACATCAAATTTCTTGCAGAATTCCATATCTATTACACCAATGTATTACCATTACCATTGCTATTACCATTATTAACCAATCTTACAATCTCTTTAAAAAAAGATTGTTAATTTGAGAGATTTATTTTCCATAACTCCATATTGATTGACACTAATTATATTATTCTCTTTAAAGTCTTTATTAATAGAGTCCCATATCAGCCATTCCATTATTTTGTCCTGGACCAATGTCAGCTTGACAGGCCTATAATATCTGGATCATGCTGTTACCTTTTTAAAATATTGGCACAACATTAGTTTTCTTCCAATCATCTGAAACTTCCCCAATGTTCCAAGACATATTGAAAATCAACATTAATGGTCCAGAGAGCTCCTCACCCTGCTCTTCTAAACACCCAGATGCAAGTTTTCTGGACTTGCTGATTTAAAAATATCTAACTTTAATAGTTTCTGTTTAACATCCTCCTGAGTTACTGTTGGAATGGAAAGTATTTCATCATCACAATCATATGACATGAATACATCATCTGTCTTTTTCCCAAACACAGAACAGAAATATTTAACAAACACTTCTGCCTATTCTGTATTAATATGGGCAATACTACCATTTCTAGCTAGTAATGCAACAAACCATTGGTAAGATTCCTTTTGTTCCTAATATACTTAAATTCAATTGTTGTCTTCAACTTTGCTGGCCATATATTTTTCCCTTGTGTCCTTTTGTTTCCCTTATCAATTTTCTACAATTCCTGGCTTGTAATATCAATTGCTAACAATTTTCCCTGTTCCATTTTTCTGTTAAAGCAGCTTAAATAAGCTTAACTCTGTCATCGTGTAAACCCTGCATGTAAGCAAATAGCGATATCATTTTTTTTTTGTCTTCTCTCTGGGATACATTCCTAGCCTAAGGCTATATCTTTACTGTAAATAAAGGTGTCTTTACCTTGAGATAGTGATATTGATGAAATAACACACCTTTTTTTGCAATGAACTCAAAGCCTACCTCTTGATTATATTGTGATGGTCGAATAAATGTGGCATAGGGCATAGTTCTGAGAATTGGTAGGTAAGAGGAATGGTGTCAATGAAACTGGAACATCAAAGGAGGAAATGTCATTTGCACAAGTATGTAGTAGCAGGCCAGTGCATACAATACTGTGCTGAATATGTGACAGTCTAAACGGAAATGTAGAGATAGGAATATGTGACTCGTAGCAGATGTAAGATGAAAAGGTGGAAAATTCCCTTGAGATGGGAACAAAAGGTTTTTCATTTTTGCTTGAGGTGTGGGAAATTAAATTAAACTGATCATATGCATATTTGGCCCCATCGGACAGATATTTGGCCCCCTGTAAGGTCATTGTGCGGCCAGAGCAGTGCAAAATGACTTTAAAGCTACTCTAAAGCCTCATTTAAGAAAGGAGGCGTGTCTGAGCTAGGTGGGTACTTCAGGATGAAGAGGGGGCCTGATAGGACTGTGATGTTACTGTGATGATTTTGGGGATCTGTCTGTACAATGTAGGAATTCTGGCTGCTATTGAAAAGTTTTTCAGATATTATCATGAAATGGCTGAATCATGGAAACCTATGGTATGTGCATCCAGCATTGTGTACAGGACCTGCAGCAAGTACCCATCAGATAAGAGACAATGGAAAACAATGGAGAATACCTTAGGATTAATGTCAGTGCTTGACCACACAAGTTATCCTAGGGAGAAACCAGTTTTACCCATCTTCTCTGAGGGGAAGGTGTTTTTTGGTTTGTTTTTTGGGGCAGTGCAAAATTACAAAAAGACAGAACAAAGAGAGCCAGGTGTTGGAAGGACATATAAACTAGGGGAGACAGACAGGAACAGAAAGCCCTAGACAGGAGAGAGGGGAAGGTTACAGGAGTTGTGGAAGAAGATTCCATGAGGAAAAGCCACTTAGCATGAAACAGCCTGCATGAGGCAGGAATCCCTGCCTGTCTATCTGCCTGACCTAGATGGTTGCCCAGGGAAGGATGAGCTAGTGAGGGGTATTTGAGTTAGGATGTTGGTTATTTTCTAAATGATCTATATTCTCCTGGGCTTTATATGATAAATACAAAAGAATAACAATGTGTTAGATTTCTGTGCAAAGTGGCTCTGGTGTGTTAGATGCTTCACAAGTGCCATGTGCCTCCTTAGAGAGAAATGGTAAACCAGAAGGGGTATGAGAGGGAGTTTGTTTAAGTATGGGGAAGTCTGAGGGGTCAGCATTGAACCAGGGGCTAAGCCGCTTGACAATGTAGTCCTGTTCTTAGGAAGGGGTGCTAGACACAGGGTCTGTTCCCAGAGAATATGCATAGGAGCCCCAAGACTGGAGATAGTGGCTGGGCTCCATTCAGGCTTCAGAGGCTTGAAACATCTTAGAATCCAGAGACGTGGAGTCCCCTCACAGTAATCTGGTGGGTGACCAGAAAATGGTGCCTTACCAGTTCTGTGACAGTTGCCCACTTCTTCTCTTTCCCTAGCACCTCTCCACCTAGTGGTGGAGAGAAGCTGTTCTATGGTTGGGGAGAGGGTGTAATGAGAGCTGGAGGAGGCGGAATGGGAGCATGGTGTGCTCAGCCAGTGGAATGGCCCCGTGGAACCATTTTAGCTGGCACAAAATAGAATAACCCTGAGGCTACTCTAACTTGTGCCCTTCACTAGGGTCTGGAGAGACGTAAAGATACTTAAAGCTACCTTTGCTTCTCTTCCCTCTTCTGCATCAAGTTCTGTGCAACAGGGATTTGAGTCCTTTGTTCTTAAGTAGGGGGATGCTGTGAGTAAACTCATTTGAAATGGAAAGATCACTGATGCTGGTATTAATTTTATACTAGTTTGTATTTGGGGCTTTTAAAGATTCTTACATTTACAGTCTACCTTTTCATTTGTGAAGTAAGTCTGCTTGCCTAACACAGTCTGTCTATTAAGTTAAGCTCACCATAGTCATACATTTTCAGTGACAATTATACCCTCTAATTGTATGTGCAGACAAAGCAATCGATACCTGGTACATGAAGAGGGATTGGAAATAGATGTACTCTGCAGTCAAGCACTCTAGGGCATAAGAAACGTAAGCTACTCTTTTACGAACAGAAATTTTCCTAAAAAACATAGTTTTCATAATTCCTCGTTGTCTTTCAAACAGAAAGATGTGAGATTGTTGTGATAGTTACAGTGGTCCTAGCGCTCTGCCTAGTCAAATTGCTGCACTATAAAGAATTGACTCATGAAGTGAAATAGTGAAGTTCTTTTTAGTACCTCATATAAAACATGTAAATTCAATTTGGAATCAAAATTATCTGTAGTTCTCTCATAATACTTGTGGCTCCTAAGGTCGTTGCAAATAAATGGGTATCCATGACCCATCTTTTGGGTACTAGGGAAAGCGATTACCAGTTGTTTGGGGATCAAAAATAGTTAGTTCCAACTTTTTGCCAGAGTGCAGAAAACACCTGCTTCCCCCACAAAAACACAAGAGAGCAGAGCAGATAAGCATTGGCAGAGAGAAGAAAAGGTAGGTCTCTGTTCGTTACAAAGGAGCCACCTTACCTCAAACCACCATGCCTCGTACGGCATGTTCTCCACATAGATGGCTCTTTGGATCTCATTACACTAATTCTGAGTGTGCCACGCACTAAACACCCTCAAAGCACTAGAGATTCTTTGCAGAGGAGATGGAGGTGAATAAACTCATCTCTAGCTCAAGCTCTGGAAAGCCTGCTGAGGGGAAGCCAATCAGCATCATGGTGAGAAAGAAATAGAGTGGGGTTGATCTGCCGTTGGTCTTGCATCCAGTGCAGTTCTTCTCACCTGTGCAAAGTGGGGTGTAAGATCCCCTTAACCATTAATGTGGGGCCTTATAAATATTGTCTTTTGTCATGGCCCCACCCCTCTCTGCTGTGGCCTGTGGAGTGGGACCAGCATGATAAGAACATAAGAATGGCCATACTGGATCAGAACAATCATCTAGTTAGCCCAGTATCCTGTTTTTCGACAGTGACCAATGGTAGACGCTTCAGAGGGAATGAACAGAACTGGGCAATTATTGAGTGATCCATCCCCCGTTGTCCAGTTCCAGCATCAGGCAGTCAGAGGTTTAGGAATCTAGAGCTTAAGATTTCATCCCTGACTGTCTTGGCTAATAGCCATTGATAGACCTAGCCTCCATGTATGTATCTAATTCTTTTTTGAACCCAGTTATAGTTTTGTCTTTCACAAAATCCCCTGGCAATGAGTTCCACAGGTTGACGCTGCATTGTGTGAAGAAATAATTCCACATTTTTTTTAAAAACCTGCAGCCTATTAATTTCATTGGACACCCCTGTTTCTTGTGTTATGTGAAGGGGTAAATAACACTTCCCTATTCACTTTCTCCCCACCGTTCAGAATTTTATAGATCTGTATCATAACCCGTTAATCATCTCTTTTCCAAACTGAACATTCTCAGCCTTTTTAATTTTTCATGGAAACTGTTCCATATCTCTAATCATTTTTGTTTCCCTTCTCCAATTCTAATACATCTTTTTGAGGTTGGGGGCGACCAGAATTGCATGCAGTATTCAAGGTGTGGATGAACCATGGATTTATATAGTAGTATTCTGATATTTTCTGTCTCATTATCTATCCATTTCCTAATGGTTCCTAACATTCTGCTAGCTTTTTTGACTGTCGCTGCACATTGAGCAGATGTTTTCAGAGAACTATACACAATGACTCCAAGAATGCTTTCTTGAGTGGTAACAGCTAATTTTAGACCCCATCATTTTGAATGTATAGTTGGGATTATGTTTTCGAAAGTGTATTACTTTGCATTTATGAACATTGAATTTCATCTGCCATTTTGTTGCCCAGTCACCCAGTTTTGTGAGATCCCTTTGTAACTCTTTGCAGTCTGCTTTGGGACTTAACTATTTTGAGTAGTTTTGTATCGTCTGCAAACTTTGCCACCTCCAAATCATTTATGAATATGTTGTACAGCACTGGTCCCAGTAAAGATTCTTGGGGATCCCTGCTCTTTTCCTTTCTCCATTGTGAAAACTGACCATTTATTCCTTCCCTTTGTTTCATATCTTTTAACCAGTTACTGATCCGTGATAAGAAGCTTCCATCTTATCCCATGACTACTGCTTTTGCTTCGGAACCTTTGGTGAGGTACCTTGTCAAAGGCTTTCTGAATGGCTACTATATCCACTGGATTACCCTTGTTCACATGTTTCCTGACACCTCAAAGACTTCTAACAGATTGGTTAGGCATGATTTCCTTTTATAAAAGCCATGTGGACTCATCAACAAAATATTGTGTTCACATATATGTCTGATAATTCTGTCTTTTACTATAGCTGCAACCAATTTGCTTGGTACTGAAATTTGGCTTACCTGTCTGTAAGAGCCATGATCACTGCTGGAGCCTTTTTTAAAATTTGGGGTTACATTAGCTATCCTTCAGTCATCTGATAAAGAGACTGGTTTAAATGATAGGTTACATACCACAGTTAGTTCTGCAATTTCATATTTGAGTTCCTTCAGAACTCTTGGATGAATACCATCTGGTCCTGGTGACTTTTTACTCTTTAATTTATCAATTTGTTTCAAAACCTCCTGTATTGATGCTTCAGTCTGGGACAGTTCCTCAGATTTGCTCCCTAAAAAAAATGGCTCAGGTGTGGGGGTCTTCCTTACATCTCCTGGAGTAAAGATCAATGTAAAGAATTCATTTAGCTTCTTTGTAATGGCCTTGTCTTCCTTACGGGCTATGTATCTTGATCATCCATTGGGCCCACTGATTGTTTGGCAGGCTTCTTGCTTCTGATGTACTTAAAACAAATTTGCTGTGAGTTTTTGGGTCTTTTGATAGTTGCTCTTCACTTTCTTTTTTGGCCTGCTTAATTATATTTTTACACTTGACTTGCCAGGATTTACGTTTATTTTTCTGCTTCCCTCAGTAGGATATGACTTCCAATTTTGAAAGGATATCATTTACCACCTCTTTCACATTGTTATTGAGCCTTGATAGCTTTTTTTTTTTTTTTTTGGTCCTCTTACTATTTTTTTTTTTTTTAAATATTTGGGGTATACGTTTAATTTGAGCCTCTGTTTTTAAAAGTTTCCATGCAGCTTGCAGGCATTTCATGCTTGTGATTGTTCCTTTTAATTTCCATTTAACTAGCTTCCTCATTTTTGAGTAGTTCCCATTTTTTAAGTTAAATGCTACTGGGTGGGCTTCTTTGGTATTCCCTACCTCCAAGGATGTTAAGTTTAATTACACTATGGTTGTTATTAGAGGTGGTTTAGCTATATTCACCTCTTGGCCCAGATCCTGTGTTCCACTAAGGACTAAATCAAGAAATGATGTGGGGAGAAAGCTGCATCCTTCCACTGTGCACGACCATCATAGTCACTGGCATTGTTAACAGTATGTCCGAGCTGTGCACTTATTACACTGAGAGACAAGAAGGCTGAGGTAATATATTTTATTCGATCAACTTCTGATGGTGAAAGAGACAAGCTTATGAGCTTACACAGAGCCCTTCTTCAGGTCTGGGAAACTTACTCAGAGGTCTGGTCTACATTGCTGGGTTAGGTCAATGCAAGGCAGCATACGTCAGTCTAACTATGGAGGTGTCCACACTTACATTTTGCTCCTGCTTATGTAACTGCTCCACTACACTGACTTAATAACTCCACCTCCATGAGCAGCAAAGAGTCAAGGTTGATGTAGTTAGGTCAATGCAGTGTCAATATATACTCTATGTTACTAACCTTGACTAATAGTGGCCTCAATGCTCTACCCTGACCTCTCTGATCACCGTGGTGAACTCCGCTGCCCAGCAGCCAGCTGGTCAGGGAACTGTCTCTCCTCTTTAAAGCCCCACACCCCTTTTTGAAATTCCATTTCTTGGTTGCCCAGATTGGAAAGCACACCTAGCAACTTTAGAGCACGCCTAGCAGCTGCCCGGCTGACCATGCCGGCTACACGCTGTAGATGTGCTCCTGCCTGGAGTACACAGGAGGTGTTGGATCGCCTGGGTCTGTGGGAAGAAGAGGCTGTGCAGGCACAGCTCCAATCCAGCCATAGGAATATCAATATCTATTGTTTGGGACAAGGAGGAGAAGGGCTACAAGAGGGACCAGCAGCGATGCTGCATTAAGGCCAAGGAGCTGTGGCAGGTGTACCAAAAGGTAAGGGAGGCTAATAATTGCTCTGGTGAGGAGCCACAGACATACCACTTTTACAAAGAGCTGCGTGCCTTCCTCAAATAAGTCCCCACCACCACCACCAAGGGCCCTGTGGATACTTTGGAGTAGCCCAAATTGGAAACCCCTGCCTTGAACAGCGAGAAGGAGTCATTGAAGAAGAGGAGGAGGAGGAGTGTGGGGGACAGGTGACCAGGGCATCCAGCTGTGCAGTGAGCCAAGACATATTTTTGACTCCAGTCAGTCCAGTCGGTCCCTACAGCCCAGCATGGGTGAGCCTGATGCAGGGGAAGGAACCTCTGGTAAATGTGCTGTTTGCTTTGAAATTACCGGGATGGAACCCCCAAAGTAGCAGGACACATCTGTTGATTTACTTTCTTTTACTTATGCTAGAAGAGTTAGTGAAACAATCAATGGAGGCAGTTCCAGAGGCATAGCCGTGTTAGTCTGTATACAGCAAAAACAACAAGAGTCCTGTAGCACTTTAAAGACCTAAGAAATTTAATTTCTGCAGGCATAAGCTTTCGCGGGCTGCAACGCATTTCATCAGATGCAAGAAATAGAAATCAGATAGGGGGTATATATATACATCCAAGGGTAAGGAATATCAAGGGGGAGGGTAGGTGTTAGCAGAGTCCATTCAGTTAGAGTAGTTGAGGCCTATTCACAACCATTGATAAGAAGGTGAGAATGTGTGAACAGTGACAATTACTTCTTGTAATGAGATAAACATTCCAAGTCACTGTTCAGACCCAGTTTGATTGTGTCAGGTTTGCATATGAGTTCCAGCTCTGCAGTTTCTCGCTGAAGTCTGGTTTTGAAGTTTCTCATCTCCCTCTATATCTAGGCAGAGGGGGGCCCCATGGAACACTCTGTTTATGTGCACTGGGATGTTCCGTAAATCCTCCGTAGAGATCTCAATGAAACTTTTCCGCAGGTAGTCTGCAATCCTCTGCTGAAAGTTTCTGGGGAGGGCTGCCTTATTCCAACACTTTCCCATGCCACTCAGTGATTACTTCAGCGGGAACTGCTGCAGCACACAGGCTAGCAGCATAGGTTCAAGGCAGCCTCCTGACACCTGCAGGAGCTATTTCCTTTCAGCCCCCATTACCGTCAGGAGTGAGATATTGGCTAAAATCACCCCTGCCTGTGGAAAATGGTACCAGTATTCAGTTCAATTGCCTATACACATATGTTCATGCCTTAACTATCCCATCATTTCCCCAATTCACCCCTGGCCCCAGGGCTGTACTCACTATGGCTGGTGCTGTGACTGCCACCATATTGTATAAATTCCAAGGAGAGGAGAGAATGTATCTCTTACTTGTGTGGATCAACGGGAGTGAGTTCAGTATCCTAAGTTTTGATTTATCTCGAGAATACGCTGACAATGGTACCTCTTTGTAGTGTATCTTCAGCACTTGCAAATGGAGCCTTGAGGGTCCCTGCATCCACACCAGCGACGTGGCTGAGCCAGATAACAAGAAGAAAGAAGAGGACTCAGGATGACATGTTTCAAGAGATACTGCAAGCCTCCACTGCTTCAGATAACGAGCACAGGGCTTGGAGGATCACTCTTGCAGACAACCTGGACAGGGACAGAGAGTAGAGGAGAAAGGCACAGGAAAAGGAGAGGGATGTGCAGCAGGAGATGCTAGCACTTCTCAGGCAGCAAACAGACATGCTGTAGACTTTGGTGGACCTGCAGGTTCAACAATCATATGCTCATCTCCCTCTGGAGCCCATAGAGAAATACAGATTTGGACTTCCCTACACCCCACTCAACATTCCACATGGCACCAGGGGTTACTGCACTACCCCTACCACTCCAACACAGGGGATATTAAGGGCAATTACAGCTGCACTTACAGAGATCTGTAAAAGACATGGTTGATGTATGTGTATCTGAAATGGAAATGACTGTTCTTTCCCCTTGGTAAGTTCTTTTTTCTTCATTTATTAAGTTTTGTGAAGTTATACATGTTTTTCTATTTGCATTGTTACAGAACATAAATCTGCTTTTGGAAATATAATTCATCTTTATTTGATTGAAACATATGCTGGGTGGTGATGACATCATTCACAGACAGCATTAATAGGTGCATTGACAATGCTATATTACTCCACACACAACAGTCACCAAAGGGTCCATACAGGGCTGCTAAAGAGCTAGGCCAGGCAGAGCACTGGGATGTACTCACCATGGCTTTTCACCGCAGCTTTTCACAGCAGCACACACTAGTCTGGGCTCACTATTAAAATGCAAAGTCTTCCTGAGCCGTAGAGCTCCACGTTGAGCTCTTCTTATAGTTCTGGTAGCTGGCTGCTCAAAATCAGCAGACAGCCATTCCAACTCTTCCCCGCACCCCAGTGGAAACTTTTCCCTCTTTGCTTCACAGATATTATGCAGGACACAGCAGGCAACTATAACCATTGGGATATTTTTTTCACTGAGGTCCAATCTTGTGAGTAGCCTGAGCCAGTGACCATTCAAATGACCAAAGGCACATTCAACTATCATTCTGCACCTGCTCAGCCTGTAGCTGAATCATTCCTTGATGCTATCGAGGTGGCCAGTGTATGGTTTCATGAGCCAGGGGAGCAATGGATAGGCTGGGTCTCCCAGGATCACTTTCTGGCATTTCAACATTGCCAATGGTAATCCACTAGTCAGGAAAGGAAGTCCCTGCTTGCAGCTTTCTGAACAGTCCTGGGTTCTTAAAGATGTGTGCATCATGCACCTTCCCTGACCAGCCCACACTGATGTCAGTAAAGAGTCCCCAGTGATCCACCAGCACTTGCATTACCATAGAAAAATAGCCCTTTGTGTTGATGTACTCTGTGACAAGATGGTCTGGGACCAAAATGGGGATATGCACGTCATCTGTCGCCCCACTACAGTGTGGGAACCTCCTTGGTGCAAAACCATCCACTATGTCCTGCACATTGCCCGGAGTCATAGTTCTTCATAGCAGGAGACAATTAATGGCTCTGCACACTTGCATCGCAACAGCCCCCACAGTGGATTTCCTAACTCCAAATTGATTCCTGACTGATTAGTAGCAATCTGGTGTTGCAGGTGCCCATAGTGTGATCTCCACTCGGTTCTCTGTTGTCAGTGCAGATCTCATTTTGGTGTCACTGCACTAGAGGGCTGGGGTGAGCTCTGCACACAGAGCCAGGAATGTGGCCTTGCGCATATGAAAGTTCTGCAGCCATTGCTCGTCATCCCAAACCTGCCTGACAATGAGATCTCGCCAGTCAGTGCTTGTTTTTCCACCCACACTTGGCGCTCCGCCATCTCCAGCTGCTCTGTGAATGCCACCGACAACTTTGAATTGTTTCTTTCTATGTCCCACAGCAATCTAGCCTCCAAGGAATTGTCATGTTGTACTGTGTCTCAGAAAATACTGCAGGATCAGGTGACCCATGCTTACAATACTCATCACAATAGTGCATAGCTGTGCAGGCTCCAGGCTTCTGTCGGACATGGTGGACAGTGAGAAGGGACGTGTGAGTTTGTGGGATTTTGAAAAAAGGCATGAAATATTATGGGAGAGGCAGATGCAATTATGGGATGGAGAACACTGCATTATGGGATGTTGAAATCATGCTCCCAATCACCCTACGTAACTCATTTTGGCCCTCTGAGGCAATGTGAAAACTTCCCAAAACACTGTGCACTGCATGGGGAGCGAGTTGCCCGGTGGGAAAGCTATTCACTGTACACTGCACTCTACATAGAAAACAAGCTGTCCTGGTGAGGAGGCACACAGTCAATACAAGGAGAGTAGTGTAGACATGCACAAGCTATGCTGCAGTGGCTGTATGCCAATGTAACTGAGGTCGACATAATTTTGTAGTGTAGACATGGCCAGAGTGTCACAGCTAAATACAAGGTGGATATAGCAGTTCCACACAGCGTTCCCCCTGCTGCTCCACCTCTGCTCCCGAACACCACTCAGAGACCTCAGCTATGAGCTCATATCAGTGATCTTTATTTTCAGCGTGCCACCCATTTACATCGGGTCCAGCCCTCACAGTCTCCGGGGTCTCACAGTCTCAGCCACTGACCCAAGGGAAGCTGACCCTCCTACTTTGGCTTCTCCGTCTCTGACTGGCCTGCCCACCTTTCAGTTTCTTCCTGGTATCCTTTATAATGCCTAGCTAACGAGCTCCGCATTAGCCCAGTCGCTGCAGGCTCCCTCAGCTGGATCCCATTTCCCCTTAATTATGTTACCACTGATGGAGGGCTGAATTGGGCTGTTCTCACCCAGCACTCTGTCACAGTGGAACAGATTGTTTAGCATAAGTAGATAACACATATTTCAAGGCACCATTCAAGGTGAAGTGACCTGTTAACACCCCTATAGTCACAGGGAGGAAAGGAAGGGAAGGGGCAGGGTTGGGGTGGGGAGAAGTAGTGGGGAGGAGAGGTTGTTAGTAGGTTATAGATCATTGTAATAGGCCATAAATCCAGTGTCTCTATTTGGTCCATGATTTTTAGTGTCTAGCAAAGTTATGAATTTAAGTTCCCAGTCTCGTCTTTCGAATGATTTTCTTTGAGGATGAGGACTTATAGGTCAGATATACAGTGATTGTTTTCTGAAAAGTGTTCAGCTATAGGTGGTGTGGTGTTTTTGTCTTTTATCATATTCCTGTGCAAGTTCATTCGTGAGCATAGTGATTGTCTGGTTTTACCCACATAGCTGCTATTGGGGCTTGAAAGTCCATCCCTCTCTCCAACAGAAATTGGTCCAATAAAACCCATCTTGTCTCTCTAATATCCTAGGACCGACACAGCCACAACAACACGGTATACTTGTGACATTAATATTCATAAGGAAATCCTCATGGTGACACAGGCCATCAAACTTTTATATAGCACATGTGGTGAGGGGACCCTGGAGTTGATGTAAGTGTTCCGCATGTTCCTGGCCATGTGCCTGAGAGAAACCCACGTCTCTGGCTGCAAGCACCACGGGGGGGAAAGGGGGAGCAGGGGTTCACCCTTAGGAACGAATACTGCATTTGACAATTAAACACCTCTATCTAAGCAGGGTCAAGCCCTGTATGATAACAGAGATGATTCAAAGGAAGGGAGCCCCATTGGGTGGGTCACCCATACACATCCCCAGCAACAGCATAATGTGTCTGGTCTCCAATGCATGATACATGTTAACGCTCTGCCACCCGACTAAGTGTCCAAACAGTCTCAATCCCAATCTCTCAGGTTTACCCAAGGAACCTCCCAACCCTTCATTGTGGTCTTTGATGCTGGTGTGTAATGTAATCTTACAGTGATGATTAAAAATTATTGTCAGAATGATTTGTCTGATGAAAAACACCCTTTGTGCAAAATGAAATTTTCCAATTTGCTCAGTTTCTTTTTCTGCCATTGAAATTGACAAAAGCTGTCTTAGAGGGCTATTGAGGGTGAATGCCTGGGCACTTTGCTTCCTTTCTTTCCCTTGGCTTCAGGAGTCAGAGAAGCAGAGCTTAGGGGGAGGCAGTTTGAGACTTTCTTACAGAGAGCAGCTCCCCGTAATCTGAGATGAAACCTCCAACAAAGAGCAATCCTGCCCAATTTGAGACTTTGAGACTCTCTGCTAAGATCAGTGCTGCTCACTTTGATAAATTTGAGCGTATTCACAAGGAGCAGCTCTCCCTTCAACAAAATGGCAAGTTGCTCTCCAATGAGGAGAGGCTCCCCACCTTTAAAATATATTGCTGCCTCCATTAGCTACTTGCTATACACTGACTCCCTGCAGTACCTTCTGATTCATCTGCTGCAGAACCAGAGAGCTCTTTTCTCGGTGTTCTCTCTTGTAGGTTTGATCTTTTTCCTTCAGGAAGATGAATTTCCTTTTGAATTAAAACAAGTACTGCCTTGCCCTCCCCCAAATTAATTTAATTTGTGAATAAGAACACAGGACCAGATTTTGCTCTGTTATAGTGATGTAAACTTCACTGAAGTTAATAGAGTTACAGCCCTGTAAAACCAATGTAAGTGGAAGCAGAATCAGACTCTGCCCAATTTTGATTCTATTTCACATTTACAATGTTGGGGACATAAGGTTGGAATGAATAAAAAACATTCCCAATATTTTATTTTAGCCTCTTTCAAAGATTAATTAGGGGTAGATCTCCAAGTGTGAAGGAACTGTATAAATAGTTGTGGTTGAGACCACTTAAATACCTTGGTTTCTGCCACTAGAGAGCAGGGCCGATAATGCATAACAGCTGTACTATTGATCAACATGTGCCTATTCATGGCTCCATATTCATGATGTTTATGAGGAAAAAAAAACGATTTTCCAGTTCGTTCACAGTTACATCATGGGAGTTTGGTAAACTTTGCAATGTGTGCTTGTAAATAAACCTCCTTATCCCTGGAGTGCAACATTCCTAATAAGAAATTAATTGAAGATTAAGCCCTGTGTTTTGAGGATATTACCATGTTGCAGAAGCAGGCAGCTCACCATATGCTATTTTTCTTATCTTTATATCTCATTTGCTTAATCATTCAACATTTTGAACCAGATCATGTAATTATTTATCGTAGCATCAGTGCCTCGTCTAATCCTATCATATTTTGGGGGCTAGCTTTTATGCTGCCATTTAATTCAAGATCTGTTGCATTTCCAAAGTGAATGGTTGGACAAAAATGTGTATATGTTATTGCTACAATGCATTTTCTTTGCTTCAATATAATTAGTATATTATTCTTCTTCCCAGACCTTTTGCTTTACTCCCCACTTTGCTACTATTCAGAGCTTTGCATTTGGATGTCACTCTCGACTCCTCCTTTTTGTTCACCAAACTCTTTCTCTTCTCCTGCAAAATTTTTCATAAAATGCACCTCTTCAAGCAATCCCTTTTGCCTTCCTCTTTTCATACAAGATCTTCCACTCCACCCACAATCTACCCTTACCTGATATGTAGTGCCGTATCTTGTCTCATGTGCATTAGTCTGCTCTAAGTTAGAGTCAGCTTCTGGCCCATGCCTGTGAGGATGCACAAACAGGGGAGGAAAGACAGCCCAGATCCTGTGTAGGATCTGGTCAGAATCCCATCTGGAAGATCAGCAGCTGCCCCCATGAGAAAGCTGTCTGAGAGAGCAGGGTGTAATCAGCCAGAGTCAGTGAGTCAGCCAGAACTTCTCCTAGTAGTTTCAGGCACAATGCAGCTATTATTAAGTAATGCAGAAGTAAGGCCAAAGAAAAAACAACATAGCTAAACTCCTCAGCTGAACACAGAGGATTGCACTTAAGCCTGTGTGTATCCAGACACATTCATTCTTTGTCCACAATCCATCTCTTTAACTCTGGACCATGAAGGGCAAGGGAGAGCCTGCCCAAGGAGCTGGAGAATTCTGCTAATTGCAGCAGACTACTCCTAGATCAAAGTATTCAAACTTGGGTGCCTACGGCTAGCAATGTAAATCTGAATTTGGATACCAAAAAGCATGGGTTGATTTATCAGAGGTGCTGAATGTCACAATGTCAGGCTAACTGCTCTTGTGTAATCCCTCTGTGGTCCCTTGAGGGCACCCACTTAAGATTTGCAGCTCCTAGCTGTCACATCTCTGGAGTGGAGAACCATTTCTCTCTCCCTCCTGACCAGAGTTTTAGGGCTACACACCTCCCTGCCTTACTCTATGATATCCCCAGCAAGCCAGTCTGCCTAAGGGCCAGCACCGGTGCTTTGCTTTCTTTCCGAGAGCTGTGAACAGCATATTGCCAGCAGTTACAAGTTACCACACAGGGCTTTGTAAGCAAGCACATTTATTTTTAAGGTAAAAGCGTTACAGTGAAAGGATATAAAAACAATAAACAGATTTAAATGCACACTAAACATAGCAGGAGTCACCCATCTGTCTTATGGGGCCCAATAGGCCAAAGTCTTTTCGACTGTTCTCTGAGAGTTGGGGGGTCTTCTTAGACATAAGGTCCAGCCATTTGCTGAATAGGAAGGCCATGTGTCAGGTCAATCTCAAAGCCCTTTCTTTGTTTCTTGGTCTTTGGAAAACCCAGTTTGAACCAGTATATGTAAAGCCCTCCAAGGGGTGGTGCCTCTCTAGAGTTGGTTAGTCTCAGTGATCCACTTTAATCACCCCCTTCTCCTCCGCCATAGTTTAGTTTCTGTAGGAGCTGTAGTAATCCTCCTCCCATTGAGCAGAACACAATCATACCTAAGCCATTCATAGAATTAACACAATATGGTCCCAAAGATATGTCATGGGGTTACAATGTCTGTCACACTGAATATTTGCAGCTCCTTTTGAAATCAATAAGAGTTCCAGAAGCTTAGCGTCTCAGTCACTTATGTATGGATTTAGGTGCTTAGTTTTAGACATCCAAGACTGAATATTCTGATCCTAGAATTTAACCTTATTTGTCCCTATGTGTAAAATCTGCTCACAACTGTGCTGGAGTGCAACACCATTGCATTGCCTCCTGTGCACCTGTCAAGGTCTTGAAGGATCAAGGATACAGTGATTAAAATTTTTAACTTTTAGTTCCAGTAATGGTAAGAGAATGATCTGCTGTTTCAAAATGCCTGTACTGTGTTTTTATGTGTGTGTAAAGAAAAATATACCGTGGTGTCACCTCCAAGTACTTTATGGGTAATACCAGTGAAGCCTGAAGTGGAGGCAGGAACACCATCTGTTTTTATGAAAATAAATAAGAATCCCCCACAGTTCTCTTGTCAAGAGTGGTGAAAATAACTTAGGTAAGAAGAGATGCACACATGCATTTCAAGTGCAATTAGATGAGGTCATTTTTTTCTGGAGTGTCATCACACAGTGTCTAGTATGATTAATCAAAGCAGGTGTTTTGTTTATGCTGAATTTAAAAAGCAGCCATGAAAGTCAAGAAATAAAATAAAATAGTATAGGGAGATATCGCACACCCCCACCACCTCCTGCTCACAGCATACGAAACACAGGTAAATTATATCCATAAGTATAGAAAACATTTTGGAAATGGGCAAAATGCACAGATCTCTTGGGGCTTTCATTAATGGAGACATGTCTCTGTTTTCTCATTTAAAGATGTTTAGAGAATAAAATGTGTATATTTTACAACTAAAGACAGCCATAGAAGCGAGCAATAGCATAAATGGGCAGTAAAGGTCATCACTTGTCAAAAAATTCCTCTCTCCCACTCATATAGAAGACTTCTCTTGAATCAAAAGCTCAGTATGCTGGCTACCCCAGCTGACTCTTCTTTACCATCAATTTCCTATATTAAATTGTGTTACTGGCCATCCTGCTGCTCCTCCACATTTCCTTCTGCTCAGTCAGGAAACAAATTATTCATAACCAACATTGTTTTCATCCAGCAAGACTTCTCTTGGTCTCGCCCCTAATTCCAGCCTTCCCTTCTTCTCTTTATTTCTTACTCTGGGATCTCTTCTGCTCTAATACTTAGACCTATCTCTTGAAATAAGTTCCCTGGCTTCCTTCTGTGTTGCTTCTTCCACATTTCCTCATTATCCTCTCCTCCTCCCCAGAACATCCTTCATAGTTCTGTTTCCTTTCCTCGTCTCTCTTTTGCTCTCAACTGCCAACTCTAAGCCAATGATTCCCAAACTCACCCCAAGTCCTGAGTTGTTTTTTTCTATCCAGACTTGTTTCTTAAGCTGCTTCTCTGCTGTCTTCTGGACAGCTCGCGAGCCTCTTAACATCATTTTCACCCCCAAGTGAAGTTCTTATCTCATGACCTCTGCTTTGCTCCATTTCTCTGCCTCCATTGAAAGCACCCTTCTCTCTTTCTCTGCCTATCTGAAGTGTTGCATGGAGGGCTTGAACCTGCATAAAGCAGGTGTGGAATGTGAAATGGAGCCTATAATTGGGCACCTGATAGCCCCCTGATTTGGGGGAGCTAGAAATGGAAAGAGAATCTCAGCTTTTTTTTTAATTTAATTTTTTTAAAGGAGAATCCTTTGTCCTTTTCATTATGAAAACAGACTTGAAAATGTAAATTACATTAATTGAAAACCATGTCAAGGTTGAAAGGAGCAAGTAGCTTGGCTCATTTCAGTATCAGGAGGCTGCGTTGTGAGGGTGGGGGAACTTCTTTTCATGTAAAGAGTCAATACACTTGGGGCAGTATGCCAAAGAACTAGCTCAGTAGCCCTTCTGCAGGTACTTGAGGCAAGATTTTTAAAGCTATTTAGGTGCCAAAAGATGTAGATAGGCACCTAGTGGGATTTTCAAAAGTGCCTAGGCAAGGTATTTCCAGTAGAGATAAAGAAGTATTACTGGCATTATCCAAGTCACTGGTAAGAACTCATCTGGAATTCTGTTCACAGTTCCGGCCATCCATACTCAAGAGAGATGAATTCAAACTTGAACAGGTTCAGAGAAGGACTACTTAGGATGATTAGGGGAATGGAGGGCCTGTCTTATGAGAGGAGGCTGGAAGAGCTTGGCTTGTTTAGCCTATCAATAATCAGGCTGAGAGGGGATATGATTGCTCTCTATAAATACTTGAGGGGGTAAACACAAGGGAGGGGAAAAGAGTTATTTAAGCTAGTGGACAAAGGCACAAAAACAAATGGGGATAAACTGTCCATGAGTAAATTTAGACTGGAAATTTGAAAATGGTTTCTAACCATCAGAGGGGCGAGGTTCTGGAACAGCCGCTCAGTAGGAGTAGTGGGAGCAAGTACTCTGTCTACTTTTAAGATGGACTTTGATAAGTTTCTGAACTTGACAACCTATGAGAGCAGGGTACTAGATATGATGGCCCAGAAGGTCCTTTCCAACCCTATGATCCTAATTCCTATTGAAATCAATGCAGGGATTGCACAGGAACTTCATCCATTAGCAAAAGCTTCATGAAAAAAAGTAGGGGTGTGCATGATGACACAAGGGCTTTTCTCCTAAAGTACATTTATATGAGCTATTTATCCATGAGCAGCAGAGAAATAAAGGAATCAATTCTCCTTTAGTTATATGTGTAACTAGAGCTGCAAATAACTACATAAGAATGCAGCTTTACATTGAACCCAGGAAAAACTCACACTTTTTTTTTGTGAGAGAAGCAAAACCTTTTGCACATTCCAAAAGCAGAAAGGGCCTGTTCTCAAGGTTAGGTCTGGATGCAACCCAAGATTTGATTTTATTCTATATAGGTTCTTATACCACCCTCATCACCATAATATCTGAGCAACTTCCAGTAGTGCATTAAGCAAAGTGGCTAACAGCTGTCGTGTGATTTGTACTGTCTAATCCTGTTTCTGTAGGGGGAGAACTGTGTGCACAGTGTAGTGTTTTGTTTTGGTAGGGTGGTTTGCATTTGTTTTTTGCACATGGTACTATGTGTGTGTTAGAAGGAGCTGAAGGTGGCAAGGTTTGTGACAGTCATTAGTTCTTGGGGGAGTTCATTCCACAGTCTCAGACCAGCTCCAAGAAACATCTGTCTCCTGCAAAAATGATGTTTGCCTTTATGGTAAAAAAGTCCATTGTGCCTGAGGAGCAAACTTGTGGACCACAGTTGTGCTGCCAGAGCTTTAGGTAGTCTACATATGATGGGGACCAGGCCACTGAGTGCCTTGAGAAGCAATGAGACCTTGTCCTGATATTCCACAGGAAGCCATTGTTGACAACAGAAGACATGTATGATGCTCTCACAGTAGCCCATGTTGCTGAGGAGACTTGCTACTGGGGTGTGTACTAGCTGGTGTGAAACACAACATGATGAAAACCTTGTGAAAGAGGCTGATCTTGAGTTCCACTGTTCAAGATTAATACATCATGCAAGAAGAGTTGATCTCATGATTTTTCTAGCATTTGAAACCAAAATCCCACTACTGCTCTCTGCTGTAACATAATTAAACATAATTAAAAGATATATCCAACTCCATTTAAAAAAAAGTTGAAATGTCTACATTTATGTGGAGCTCAACAAACAAGAGGAACCAACTGCAGGTGTGTGATATGCTAGGGAAATCACTTGGGTGACCTGGTGAATTAGAGAGGGGTATGCATATCTAATGTGTGGTTTGGGATTTGCAAAACTAAAAGCTGGGAGTGGGGTTGTCTTCGGGTTTCATTTTATACAGAACTCCACAGTTTGGTGTGGAGGAGTGGGGATAGATGAATGGTTCCAGACTGGAAATTATTTCAAAAGGAGAGGTTGATAGAAACCTGCACATCATTCAGATATGAAGGTGCTTTGGAATGCATGTCCTCAAGACAGCAGGCCCATCCATTACTCCTCACAAGAAGGCTGTATTGGCACCTGTAGCCCTTGAGTCAGAATTGGAGCTGTCAATTTGTGAGGCTGTAGGAGGCATGGGCAATCCACTGCACCTTCTTGCTGATTTCTGCACAGACTGCAACATAAAGCAATATGTTGATCATTGTAATTATTTCAGTAATTTGTACTGAAGTTCTGAGTAGGAGCTGACGTGCTAGTTTTCAGGTCTGTGCAATCTGGGTTGCAACTTGACAAATTGTCTCCTTTCTAAGAGTCTTGTTGTTCATGTTTAATGTTCTTGTGGTTAATAAATAATATTTTATATTGACATTGCAACACACTGTGAAGTTGTTGTTTTTTCTTGATACTTTTTAAAAGGGAAATTATTTCATAATTAAATGTGTGCGGTACGGTATTGACTTGTGCTAATAAGCCAGTTCTACAGGCACATGGATTTACATAAATTAACACATGCTATTACAGATTCCTATTTTGCTAGGAGTGTGGTCTTATGAGTGACATGGGTAAGAGGGGTTTGAAAAGGTGGCTCTCTCATATGACACCTTGCATGGATTACTTTCCTATAAACATTTTGTAGCTTCTTCTGGGTAGTGCTTAGAATTTATCTGTATTATAAAAAGAGAAGATAACCTCCAATTAGTATGTATTAATTTATAAACTTATTCCAATGAGAGATCTGGAAAGCAGGTCTCAAAAAGGAAACATAAAAGTGTATGTATTCTCCCATCATCGCCAAGTCACAAACAGACTGAAAACACTCTCTCCTTTATGCCCAAATCAACCTAAAGATTCTCTCCACTCTCAGGACCTAAAGTGAACTTCTGTTTCCTTTCAGTTCTGTATAGTTCGCTTCTGGCAGGCAAACGTAATATGTAACCTGAATGAATAAAATAAAAAGGACTGATCTCTAATCTTTGTCTTTTTTCTTGTTTTTCCTTTCTCCCTTTATGTTTCTTTATTCCCTTCCATTCCTCATGTTCACTCTGTTCTTATAGCTTCAATTATTTTTCTCTTAATTTCCTCCTTCCTGTCCATTGTTTGACTCCCACCAGCTCTCTGGAGATTCCTCTATCGCTCTTATTCTACTCTTGACCTCAGATTCCTCCATTTCTGTCATTTATCTACCATCATTGTCCATTCCCAATCTTTTTCTCTCCTCCTAAATCTCTCCCCACCTCCCGCATATCCTACTAAATCTGCCCCCCTCTCCTCCATATTCCCCCTCTCACCCTTCAGTAGTCGCCTCCTCTTCCTAAATTATCTATATGTTTTTCCTTGCTCCTCTGAGTGCAGTGACAGGGTCTAAATCTGATCACACTTAAAATAAATTTTACCCTGGAGTGTAAGTGATATCAGAACTGGGCCCTTGGTGTTTCTTCCTGCTAAGGGCCTTTCTTAATAATAGCTTCCTGATTGTGTTTTCTTCTTGGATGGCCACTCTAATCACCAATAGCTGCCTGCAGTCAGAGATGGCCTCCCAGAATGGTATATCCACAACTGGTTAGCCAGTCCTCTCTTACCTCTGCCCCAAAACAATGCTTGATAAGCCTTCTAGCACAGCTGCCTGTAGGGAAGCATGAGGTAGGTGGAAATTTTCAATCAAAACATTTTGTGGTGAAAAATGCAGATTCAAACACAGAGAATTATTTAACAAATCTATGTCAATGTTTTGCACAATTGTTTGTCAGAAAAAAGAAATGGAAAAAAGAAACAACCCCCAAACCAAAAACAAATCTGAAAAATATCAAAAAGTTGAATTTCAACATTTTCAAAACAACACATTTACATTTTTTTTCAATTTGAAACACCTTTTTGTGTTGAAATTTCATATAATTTTATTTAAAAATATTAAATGTAGAGAAATGCTCAAAATAGAATTGAAACAATTTTTTTTTGCGGAGGGAGGGGGAGGAACTAATAGCAAACCAAAAAATCCATTATTCACCCAGTTCTATGTGAGAGTGAGGCACTTGCTGTAATTCACAGTCCCTAGCTTGAATTAATGGGAGCGTGACCGGCGAGGAGCTTAGATTAAATGTATCACTCATGGTACAAAAATATTTCTCTTACAGCTACAATACAAGAAAAGCTTGTACTTTTTTGTTTGTTTGTTTATATTTTGAAGACGACAACGAAGTCTGAGTTCCCTGGAAGCTTGTATGCACATAGATTGTGGGGTGAATTGGGATAGTCTGGACTCTACTGTCAATGCATTCAATTTTCTAAATTATTTTTTCTTTGTAAATCCCATTACGTTCCTATTGCATTAATCAAGCAACAGAAACGCTCTCCAGTAGCTAATTTAGCACAGTAAATAAATTCCTATGGATGTTAACTGGAATCTATAGTCTACTGAATACAGTACCTACCTCATGTTACAAAGGCAGAGCCTTAGAATGCTGTCAAGGCTGTATTTTTGAGGTATTATTTAGTTCCCGCAATGTCAATGAATCATTGCCTTTTCATCGCTCATGTTCTGATCCTGTATTGTGATCTGCATAGGGGGGCTGCTGTGCTTGTGCAGAGTTCCACTGACTTCATTTAGTCCATCTGCATGGATCCACAATGCAGGATCAGTCCTGCCATCTGATCCACATAGATGGACCAGATGGCAGGACTGTAGCCTTAATGTTCTTTAGCATCCAAAAATATTCTGTATTTTACAATAAGGATTTAATTTTTTTGTGGAAGTAGCAAGCCACAATTTGCACTAACAACTGTGGATTCATGACTGTATATGGATGATTGATGGCTTGAAACTTGTTAGGAAGGGTTCCTAGAGCAGTGCCAGAAATTGTATTTGTTTTCTTGGAGTGTATATATACACACACACATTTCTATATAATTTATGGAGCTGAGTGGAAGTACATCTCAGACTATCATGCCCTATGACATCCCTTGAATTTTTATGGGTTTTTATTAAAAATTCTCTTGACTTTTGACATTGTGCTCACAGCACAATTATTTCTTGTTTGCTTTAGGAAAGTAATGATGTCTTGTCAAAAAACATATATACCTATATATAAGGTTGTGGGCTGGAGCCACAGAAAAATTCCAGGGCAGAACCCACATCCAGACAACCTAGAGAAACTCTCAAGCTGGCAGAGAAGACAAAGAAGCATCCTCGCCACTGCACCATCAGGAAAAGAGAAGGAGGGAAAGATGGAGTCCAGTTGGACCCATCCCTTCACCTCAGTGCCGCAGGGACCAAGAACTGTACAGGGATGATTCCCTGCCGAACCATTCCAGGGGCACTAGGATCCATGTGGGCTCAGGCAAGAGAAATATTCCAGGCAGGAGCAAATCCCCCACCCAGCTGGCAGAGCAGATGCAGAAGCAGCCTCCCCCATTGCTGTCACACTGTTCTCACCCTGGAGATTCTCTCTCTTGTACTGATTAACTGTTTGCTCCAACACCCTCCCTCACAATCTCGCACTTCAGGTTCACTCCACCCTCTACTCTTCATTTGTCTTTCTGGTTAGCTAATCTCCTCACAACACAACTTCACCACCACCCAGTCCCCCACAAATAAAAACAAACGTTGTGAAACTAACAGGCTGTTTGCTGGCATCCCACTGATTATGCTGGAGCTAGAATCCAGGTCTCCTGAACCTCTGAGCCGTTCCCGATCCACTGCTGTTATAATACAGATAACACTTTTCTAAACATGGCTTTCTTTATAGACCTCACATCTATTTTTGGTCTTTTTTCCACTTAGGTTTTTTTTTTTTTTTCTATATCTGTGTAGTGTTTTTTCTTCCAAAAGTCATTGGCAGAGTCTGTTTTATCTGTTCAAAGTGCACACTGACTCTAAAGCCCTTCCAAAAGTTACATAGCAGCAGAGCAATATATGTAGCATCAAAACTTCAGAAACAAGCAAGAACCTTCTAACTTGCCAAAGTCTTTCTTTTATTTATTCATTTTATTTTATTCTTTTTAATGTCAATGGGAGCTAATATTATGACAGCAGCATGCAAAGGAAAACTTGTTTGTCTTGTTTTGGACATCACTGGAATATACACATGATTTACTTAAAGCTGTCCATACGTTATTACACATCTTCTGCCACATAATACTTAAGACTACCCCCTGGTTTTTGTGTGCATTGTTGTTGTAGCCATGTCAGTCCCAGGATATTAGAGAGACAAGGTGGGTGAGGTAATTTCTTTTATTAGACCAACTTCTGTTGATGGGAGAGACAAGCTTTCAAGCTACACAGAGCTCTCCTTCAGGTCCAATAAAAGATATTACTTCACCTATCTTGCCCCTCCCCAGTTTTTGTCATTTGGCGAACACTGAATTTCTACCTTTAGCACAAATTGAACTAGAAAGTGCCAAGACAGATGTTGGGACTGGTAATGAGCTATTCAACCATTCACCTCTAGATCACTGATTTTATTCTGATCCAGGTCAGCAGAGTCCAAGAATGGTGGCAGATTGATAGCAGCTGTGAGGCTGAGGTGAAATGAGTTGGCATTGTATCACTACTTCATGATAATGTCAGTACCCAGCTTCTGTTTTTCTTTTTCAACATTGGTAAGGATGAGCAAATACAATGAGTTGTTGGTATCAGTCTTGCTCCTGGAAGACAGGTGTCAACACTGCATCACAACAGTCATCATCTCAGTAGGCACTAACGAGGATCCCACAGTGAGTTCCACTCAGTCAGACCCCTGCACCTCTGCAGAGCTTAGTCACTGCAGGATCGGGGCTGAATTCAACCTGTGGGAGAGTTACTTCAAACACTTTTTAGATTGGTGCCTAAATAAACCCATACCCCCCTCCTTCAAAAATATATCGAGAATACAGCTGATAGGTGAATACAAAAAATGGAACTAAAAAGATGATGCTAAGTAAGAAAAAAACAAATATAGTGCCCATCCTTAAGAAAGGGAGGAAAGAGGAGCCAGGGAACTACAGACCGGTCAGCCTTACCTCAATCCCTGGAAAAATCATGGAGCAGGTCCTCAAGAAATCCATGTTAAGGCACTTGGAAGAGAGGAAGGTGATCAGGAACAGTCAACACAGATTCACCAAGGAAAAGTCATGTCTGACCAACCTGATTGCTTTCTATGAAGAGGTGACTGGCTCTGTGGTTGTGGGGAAAGTGGTGTACGTGATATACCTTGACTTTAGCAAAGCTTTTGTTACGGTCTCTCACAGTATCTTATCAGCAAGTTAAGGAAGTATGGGTTGGATGAATGGGCTATAAAATGGATAGAGAACTGGCTAGAGCATAGGGCTCAACGAGTAGTGATCAATGGCTCCATGTCTAGCTGGCAGCCGGTCACAAGCGGAGTGACCCAGGGGTCGGTCCTGGGGTTGGTTTTGTTCAACATCTTCATTAATGGTCTGGAAGATGGGATAGATTGCACCCTCAGAAAGTTTGCAAATGACACTAAGATGTGGGGAGTGGTAGATGCCCTGGAAGGTAAGGATAGGATACAGAAGGACCAAAACAAACTGGAGGATTGGACCAAAAGAAATCTGATGAGGTTCAACAAGGACAAGGGCAGAGTCCTGCACTTAGGACAGAAGAATCCGATGCACAGCTACAGACTGGGGACTGATGAGCTAGGCAGCAGTTCTGCAGAAAAGGACCTGGGGGTTACAGTGGATAAGAATCTGGATATGAGTCAGCAGTATGCCCTGGCTGCCAAGAAGGCTAATGGCATATTGGGTGTATTAGTAGGAGCATTGCCAGCAGATCGAGGGAACTGATTATTCCCCTCTATTCAGCACTGGTGAGGCTGCATTTGGAGTATTGTGTCCAGTTTTGGGCCCCCCACTACAAAAAAGATGTGGATAAGTTGGGGAGAGTCCAGCGGAGGGCAACAAAAATGATTAGGGGGCTGGAGCACAAGATGTATGAGGAGAGGCTGAGGGAACTAGGCTTGTTTAGCCTGCAGAAGAGAAGAATGAGGGGGATTTGATAGCAGCCTTTAACTACCTGAAAGGGGGTTCCAGGGAGGATGGAGCTAGGCTGTTCTCAGTAGTGGCAGATGACAGAACAAGGAGCAACGGTCTCAAGTTGCAGGGGGAGGTCTAGGTTGGACATTAGGAAAAAGTTTTTCACTAGGAGGATGGTGAAGCACTGGAATGGGTTACCTAGGGAGGTGGTGGAAACTCCATCTTTAGAGGTTTTTAAGCTGCGGCTTGACAAAACCCTCGCTGGGATTATTTAACTGAGGTTAGTCCTGCTTTGAGCAGGAGGTTGGACTAGATGACCTCCTGTCCCTTCCAACTCTATGATTCTATGATTCTATAAGTAGCTCAGCTCAGTCACTTTTTTGATACACCCTGTGTTCCATCTTTTATCTGCTAGTTGTCTGTTCTAACTGTGATAGGGTGACCAGATAGCTATTATGAAAAATCGGGACAGGGGATGGGGGTGGGGTGGTAATAGGCACCTTTATAAGACAAAGCCCCAGGTATCGGGACTGTCCCTATAAAATACTGGGACATCTGATCACCCTAGACTGTGAGCTATTCCAGGCAGGGATTTCCTTTACATTTTTGTCTGTAAGCAATGTTAATAATAAAATAATGATCCTGATTGCCCCCTCCCACAGGCAAAAAGAAGAGGGGAAATCTAAAGAATGATTCTGTTTCAGCCCTGTGCCCTAGCCACAGCTTGAGGGATGGATTTCCCCTCATCAATCCCTAGTCTCTTCACCTATATAAAGCCCAATTACTCAGGCCTAATGTAAATGAAGTGAATTTTTACCCAGCATGACAGAGACATAACAATACCTAATAAAGTCCCATGTTGCATACATGTGCATAGAAGAGCTTGAGAGAGATGAACCATAAGGATGGGAAAAAGAATAGCTATAATGAAACAAATATATAACATATATGGAATCCTCTTGTGCCAGCCTAGAATTTTGGGTTTTTTTCTCTAAAGCCCTAATCCAGTGCATACTTGGGGCTATATACTTCCCCAGACCTATAGTATACCCGATACACCACTCATATAGAATCAGTGGAAGTTCCATGACCAGCTTCAGCGCTGTGTTCCACAACAATACGTTGGTTAACTTGTTATGATTACTAATTGAGCCAGTTCTTTAATGTACTGCAGTTTGTTTGAGTTAAAAAGCAGAAAGGTTAATAAATCTGGAAACTTAGTTAAGGTTGTCTGGGCAGAACAGTACAGATTCCCATTAACTCACAGATGAAATAAAGGGCCATTGTTTGCCTTTGATTACACCTGCATGATCCTATTGATTTTGTTGTATTTGCCTATAACTGATGGCACAATTTGGCCAAAATGCTTGAAGTTGAAGAAATTCATAATGAAGTTTTCATAAGCAATTGTAGCCACTAACCTTGTATTCTTGGTTATAATTTACTTATAATATGCCTGGTGGCTGACAAGCAATTAAAAATTCTCATAGAGATTTCAGAGTGTTTTGATGTTCTTATTGTGATACCAATATAAGTTATAGTTATTTAAAATATGAGATTGCACTGGGAAAATAATTTGTTTTACTCTAGTCTTTAAAACAATTTTCCAGATTGGAATAGCTCAGAGCTTTTACATTCAGGCTGGTCTAAATATAGCAGCAGCCTCAATTGTTTAAAAACAAAATTGACTAGAGGTTTTGCAATTCATGTTGTTGGGCTTCTTTTTGTCCATTCTATGCAACACCTATTCATAATTTTGCAGCCCTATATCCTTTCACTTTCACTGTTAGTATCCAGCCTATACCCTTATCAATGGAGGGAGTACTTTAAAAAACTACCAGAGATTCCCTTCTCCCTTCAATGTTTTGGGCTTAATTTATCCCTGCTGTAATTCCACAGACATTAGTGGAGCTACATCCGTGATGACTTTGACCCAAACAATCTCTCCATCTCTTTCTATAAAATTGCAGTGCAGTGCAGAGTACGTCAATGGACCTGATGGTGGCCTCATCCCTTGAGCTGGTGTGCATGGGAGTGAAGACATAATCTTCACTCTGCTTCCCATACGCAGGGACCAGCCACAATTGTAGTAACATGGACTACTTGTGGGACACACACTGCCCCAACAGGGCCAGGAAAGAAGAGTAGTCATGGCAACTTCACCTGTTTATGCTGGCAAGCAGAGCCAGCCAACCAATTTTCTAAGGGAAGGCGCAATATTTTCCTGTAAAGAAGCGCTAAGGGATGGAGTGTGCCTCCCTTACATGGAGTTGGATCTTAGGGTGGGATTCATAAAGGTACTTAGGAGCCTAAATCCCAGGCTTAAGCACCTAAATATCAGGTTTAGGCTCCTAAGCCCCAGTTTTGGCTCTATTGAGATCCAGAAAACTTCTGCCGAACCTTGTAGGAACCCAAACTCACTTGACACCTAAGTTTTTGCAGTAAAAGTTTCTGAGGTGCCTATGTTTCTGCCACTGAGCATGCACACTTCTCTCTCCCTGTAGCCATCTGGATGCCTATCTCCCACCTACGCCCCAGAGCCATTCATAAGCCAAGGAAACATAGGCGTTTGGCCACCTAAGTAGTGTGCGGGACCTGATCTATTAGGCATCCACTGAGCACGCCTGCTGGATGGGTCCCATTTAGAGTTGCCAGGTGTCTGGTTTTCGACCGGAAAGTCTGGTCGAAAAGGGAACCTGGCAGTGTTGACCAGACACTAAGAGTCTGATTACCATGGGTGGGGGGAGGTGCCGGGTCATCAACCTGCACCAGCCATGGGTGTAGTTTAGAGGGGCATTGCCCCCCCAACTCCCTTCCCCCAATTTCTAGGGGGCTTGCTCTGCACAGCCTGCGCAGGGGAGGGATGCTCTGTCCTTCCCATGCTGGACTGGCCCACTCAGCCCCACTCCCTGGCTGAAGCTGGCAGCTCTGGGATGCTGCCTTCTGGGTCCTCATGCCCTTCATCACCTTCTTCTCTGTGTGCTGGATTCTGTTTCTGTACAAAGGTGAGTGCCTGGCGGGGTGGGGAGGGGAAGGGCAAGGGTGTATGGTGGGGGGAGAGGCGGTGGGGAAGGAAAGGATATGGGATAGGGCAGGGAAAAGAGAAGGGGCTGGAGGAATGGGGTTGGGGAGAGCGTGGAGAGGAAAGGGGAAAGGGTGGGGAGAGGAGAGGCGGAGACGGGGCAGGAGGAAGAGAAAGGGATAGGGATGGGGGAAGTGGGATGGGGCAGGGGACAGTGGGAGAGGAAGGGGATAGGGTAGTGTTGCCACCCATCTGGGTTTTACCCGGAGAGTCTGGTTTTTGGCTTCTGTCTCCGGGTGCCACTTAGCGGCTGGACCTCGAGGGAAGAGATGGAGAAGAGGGCGGGGCTTTGGGGGAAGGGGCGGGGCAAGGACAAGGCCTTGGGGTCCAGTTACCAGCATTTAGGAAGGTGGCAGCCCTAGTCCCATTCAAAAGCCATCCTGAGGAGGAAGTGAATCAACTCCCATTCAAAATCCAGTGCCCACCTTATAACTTTTAGTTTGGGAGACCCATGTTCAATTGCCCACTCTCTGCTGAGGGGGAGAAAGGATTTGACTAGGGGGTCTCTCGCCTCACAGGAGGGTGCTCTAATCACGGAGCTATGGCATATTCTGATGTGAGGCTCCCTCAGATTCTCCTGTTGCAGTTGTTCTGCTGTGGCTAAATAATGAAAGAGTGATTGGAACAGGGGGAATGGACACAGCATCTCCCACCTCCTAGTTGCATGCCCAGCCCACTGGACTTCAGAGTCATTCTCATATGTCTCTCCCTTGCTCTCTTAATGATTATTTACTGCTGTATCCACAATGAAACATTTACCGGGCCAGAGAAAAAGAATGACTCTGTAGTCCAGAACTTAGGACACCTGTTGGGAAGACCCTCAATTCAAACCCCCTGCTCCAAACATGAGTTTGTTATTTACCCACAGAGGAACAGTTTCAACAGGAGAGACCGAGGGAGACTTTCCTTCCCCTCCATCAGAATAGTCTGTAGCTCAGTGAGTAGCGTTCACACTGGAAAAGGGGGAGGCCCCTGTTCAAAACCTTTCTTCCCATCAGGCAAAAGGTAGTGGAACTGAGCCTGTGTCTCCCACATCCCAGGCATGTTCTCTTACCAGTGGGCTAAAATTCATAAGGTAGGCATTGTATTCTCCTCCGCCTACCTGTTTTTTTTTTTGGAGTAAGGCAAGCACCTCACTCATTCCCCTGCAGAGCTGCCTTAGACACCTAAGCTGACTGACTCCAGGTGGTGGGTTGCCTCCCTGAAGCCTGGACTTAGGCACTTATCTCTCTGAAAGGGGCAGGGTTTGGCAAACACCCCTATGGTCAGCATCTCCTATTGGCTAGCTCACGCGGCTCCCCACACAGTGTGCTGTCTTTTGCAGATGGAATTGGAAGGTTCCTATTTCCCCCTATTCTTTGTATAGGAGCTCATGCACCTATTGCAGCTTTGTGAATCACAGTGTTGTGTTGCTCAGCATTGCAATGGCGAAGTCCCTTTGTGGGTTCCTCCCTTATTTCATAAGTAGTCCTATAGGTTTTAGAGGGACTACTCATGGAGTAAGATACCATTCAATGAATATGACTGAAGATAGCCATAGTTGGCCCTGAGTAAACAGATGTGTTCAATTCTTGGGTTTATTTCTCAGCCTTTATGTGAAACTGCAGTCTGGATGGTTTGCCTTTACTTTAGATGATGATGGGGATGATTAATAGATATCCCAAGTCATCTTTTATCAAGACGAGAGGAGTACACTAGAAAAACTATGTTCACATGAATGAATTATATCTTGGTGAATGTGTACGGATTATGGCATGCATTGATTAAAATGTGTTTAAAATGTAACGTGGCGTGTGCATGGAATGGCATGTTTGTGGGTGGGTGTCTGCTTTCACAGCTGACTTTGATTCAGTAGCCATGGAAATGAAGAAAAAAATTCATCCGTTGATATGCTGCTCTGGGGTATAAGGACTTCGGCAATTTAAAAGAGAAGAGCATGGCTAAAAGACTGTTGGGAGTCATTATTACAGTTTATAGAGTTATCTGCCTGCATGGGGAGAGGGGGAGTTGGGAGCAAAGGCAAAATGAAGAGTATTATATAGAGAAAGGCATGGAAAAATTGGTTGAATTTACCTTGATTTTTTTGAGCCATTATATTATCTCTTTTGTGTTGCCAGGGCTACTTTATAACTGGCTTTTTACTGCGGCCATGGCAGCTTTCTGGTGATGTCTGCTTTAGGTATTGCTGGAAAAAAATAATCAAAATAATGAGAAAGGGGGACAATTCCAGATGCATCTTAGCTACAAAAAAAAAAAAAAAAAAAGACACAAAACACTTAATTATTTCATCACAGTGTTTCTTAATTAAAATTCGCATTGCAGTCTGAGAGTGTGAGCTCAAAGGTGGAAGCCAAATGCAGCTGAATCCTAATTTTTGGTGTGATACCGACACCTTCCAGTGGCCTGAAAAAATGAACAATGAAGTTGTTTTCTAGTGATGGGAGAGTATTTAAAAGTTCAAAGGGTTTATTCAGATGAACTCTAGAAAGTCTGAGGGACAAAACTTCAGTCCCTGGTAAGGTCCTTTCAACCATTGCCAAAGGAACTGATGATAAGTGATCAGGAGATTCCTCCTGTATGGAGGAATCCTGGGCTGGCATCAACAGAGCATGGTAGGCTTGACTGGGGATGTTAGGGGGCAAGGAGATGAGATATAGGCCTGACATGAGCATGGCTTCTGGCTTTAACCAGCAGATCTTCAATGTCTAGAAACTCCAGAAAGAATCATACAAAAAGTGAAAAGTAGGTCAAATTATGAGGGATGAATTTAAAAAAAAAAAAAATCCCAACACCACAAGCATGTAGGGACAAAATTAGAAAGGCCAAAGAAAAAATGAGATTAAACTGGTGAGGGACATAAAGGATAACAAAAAACATTTTACAAATACATGAGAAGCAAGAGGAAGACCAAGGAAAAGGTGGGCCCATTACTCAATGAGGAGGGAAAATCAATAACAGAAAACGCAACAATGACCAAAGTGTTAAATGCCTTTTTTATTTCAATTGTCACCAGAAAAGTTAGCAGTGATTGGACGACCAACATATTGAACATCAGTGTAAATGGGGTAGAATCTGAGGCTGAAATAGGAAAAGAGCAAGTTAAGAATTACTTAGGGCAGGTCTACACTTAAAATGCTGCATCAGTGCAGCTGCACTGCTGTAGATGTGCTGTTGTAGTACTTAAATGAAGATGCTCCTATGCTTGATGGGAGAACTTGTCTCATCAGCATAATTAATCCACCTCCCCAAGAGGTGGTAGCTATGTTGACTGGAGAAGCTCTCCTGTCGACATAACACTGTCTACACTGGGGGTTAGATCGGTATAACTACGTTGCTCTGGAGTGTGGATTTTTCATCTACCTGAGCAACATAGTTATACCAATATAGGTCTGTAGTGTAGATCTGGGTTTAGACAAGTTAAATTAAATGTCTTTATATTGGCAGGGCCTGATGAAATACATCCCAAAATACTTAGGGAACTGACTGAACCGATCTCAGAGCCATAGCAATTATCTTTGAGAACTTGTGGACAACAAGAGTGATACCAGAGGACTTGAAAAGGGCAAATATAGTAGCTGTCTATACAAAGGAGAATAAAGACTACCCAGGAAATTATAGAGCAATCGGCTTTTGGTACCCCAAAAGATAATGGAGCAAATAATCAAACAATCAGTTTGTAAGCACCTGGAAGAGAATAAAGTGATATTATTTTGAATTTAGTAAGGCTTTTGATACTGTCTCATATGACCGTCTTGTAAACAAACTAGAGCAGCGGTACTCAACCTTTTTTTCCCAAGTACCACTCGGGTCAGGTACAGTCAGGTCAAGTACCACTTGACCTGACTGTACCTGACCCGAGTACCACTCGAGAAAAAAGGGGGGGGGGGGGACTTTCAGCGGCGGCGGGGTTTCGCAGCGGGCTCCATGGCGGGAACAATGCCCTCCGCCGAAACCCTTCCACCGTTTCCCCTTTTCGGCAGCAGAGTTTCGCGAGGGTGGGTGGGAGGGCCCTTCCGGCGGCGGCGGATTCAGCGGTGCGGTACGACTCGCATACCACCCAGCCTTCTTCGGCATACCACCGCTGAACTAGAGAATTATAGTCTGGACAAACCTATTATGAGGGGGAGCACAACTAGTTGGAAAAGAGTACTCAGACAGTAGTGATCAATGGTTCTTAATCAAGCTGAAAGAGCATATCAAATGGGGTCCCTCAGGTATCTTTCCTGGGTCCAGTTCTATTCAATATCTTCATAAATTATTTGGATAATAGCATGGAGAGTACACTTATAAAGTTTGCAGAAAATACCAAGCTGAGAGAGGTTGCTAGCACTTTGGGGGACAGGATTAGAATTCAGAATTATCTTAACAAACTGGAGAAATGGTTTGAAATAAATAGGATGAAATTCAAATCAGGACAAATACAAAGTACTACACTTAGGAAGGAATAAGCAATTTCACAAATACAAAATGAAAAACGACTGCCTGGGAAGGAGTACTCCAGGAAAGGATCTGGAGGTCATAGTAGATCACAAACTAAATATGAGTCAACAATATAATTGCAAAAATGTGAACATCATTCTGGGATGTATTAGCAGAGTACTGTAAGCACAAGAAGTAATTCTTCCACTCTACTCAGCACTGATAAGGCCTCAGCTTGCATACTGAGTCTAGTTCTGGGCACCACAGTTTGGGAAAGACGTGGACAAATTCTAGAAGGTCCAGAGGAGAGCAACAAAAATGATTACAGGTCTATAAAACATGACCTAAGGGGAAAAATTGAAAAAAACCTGGGTTTGTTTAGTCTAGAGAAGAGAAGACTGAAAGGGGACATGATAACAGTTTTCAAGTACATAAAAACTTGTTATAAAGAAGAGGGTAAGAAATTGTTCTTCTTAAGCACTGAGGACAGGACTTAATGGGCTTAAATTGAAGCAAGGGAATTATAGGTTAGTCATTAGGTAGAACTTCCTAACTGCAAGGGTGGCTAAACACTGCAACAAATTACCTAGGGAGGTTGTGGAATCTCTATCACTGGAGGTTTTCAAGAACAGGTGAGACAAGCATATGTCAGCGATGGCATAAATAATATTTAGTCTTGCTTCAGTGCAGGGGACTGGACTCCATGATTATCAAGGCCCCTTTCAGTCCTACATTTCTATGATTTTAGGATGTGCTCCACTGATTCCTAGCCAACTGCATGGACCCTAGGGAGGCTGCTCTAGCAAGGGTGAGGTTAGAGAAGCTTTGTGATTGTTCCAATTTGTGCTGAGGGCTGCTTCTGTCCCCAGCTACCACTGGGATTAAGTGAGACTAAAGATAGTTTAGGACCATTTTAGAATTACCCCTCTCATAGCTGCACATTAAGGATTGCACCCAAAATATATAACTAAAACATATCTTAATTTCTTGCAATTTTCCATTCTCCCTTTCTCTCCCTTTTTTATCCCTTCTCCACAACCAACTTCAAATTTTGTAGGGAAATCCCACCTGGGCTTCAGATCTGATCTGTGAAACCTGAAGTTGATATGACTTTTTTGTGGATTTTATAAAGGGGTCCAAAATCTGTTTTAGAACAGAAGCTCAGCTGCCACATGAACTATCGAATGAGTGCCTTCATACCATAATAAGGGATTTATCACCATGGAATCCAACTGCTGAAAAAATATGAAGCAAAAAATTACAGGACAAATGTTTTCTGTATCTGTTCCTCTAGGGCCATGGGATGTGTGAATTTATATATATTTATATGCTTGTCCTGAGACAAGATTGAAATATTGCCCCCCCTCCTCCTCCTCCACCACCATTCTGCCAAGCATGTTCAACCCAAAGGCAGTAAGTAAGTAACTTGCTTTCTTCTTCCCCCTGTAGGCAGCTTAGGGAGCCAATGCTCCCTTCCGCAATAAGACACGCATATTCAAGCAAGCACTGCAAAAAGTATTTAACAGCTAGTTTGTGCCACATTGACAGTGGTGAGCACTTATACTACTAGCCCCGAGGAAATCAAGGAGATCAAGTTATTTGAGAGCATTTAAATAGGCAAAAATGGAACCTTCTTTTTGTTTAAAGAAAACAAACAAAGCACCCTTTGTCCATCCTATTGTTACCACAGGAAGCTGCCCCTAATTTAGGGTATGTTTATCCTGCATACTCCTTTTGACGGTATGTAGAGTACATATACTGCATGCCCACCTTGGATGGGTATAAAAATGAGGAGGAATTAAAAAGACTTGGACTGTTCATTTTAGAAATGAGATGGCTAAGGGGGGGATATGATAGAGGTCTAGAAAATCATGAATGGCGTGGAGAAACTGTAAAAGGAAGTGGTTTTTACCCCTTCACATAAGACAAGAACCAGGGGTCACCCAATGAAATTAATAGGAAACAGGTTTAAAACAAACATAAGGAAATATTTTTTCACACAACGCACAGTCAACACGTGGAACTTGTTGCCAGGGGATGTTGTGAAGGACTAAAGTATAATTTGGTTAAAAAAAGAATTAAGTAAGTTCATGGAGGATAGGTCCATCAATGGCTATTAGCCAATGTGGTCAGGGTTACAACCCCATGCTCTGGGTGTCCCTAAGCCTCTGACTGGGAGTGGATAACAGCAGATGGATCAGTCAATAATTGGCGTGTTCTGTTCATTCCATCTGAAGCACCTGGCCTGGCCCCTGTTGGATAACGGGATACTGGGCTAGCTGGACCATTGGTCTGACCTAGTATATTATGATGCATGCTCATCAGCTCAAGCAATATCGTAGCCCAGCCTAATAAAGCTGTGCAATCATGCTCCTCTGAGCCCAGGCTACTGTTCCCCCCCATATCACAGCCAGAGCAGGGGGAAGGAGAAGTGGTCCACTAAAAGCAGGGGCTATGTGCCCAGGCTCTATCACTTGAGGAGACAGGCAAGGAGGAGATGGGTGGTGAGAGAAATGCAGAGGGAAGGAATCTGCACAGCAGGGGAGCCTGATAGGGCAGGCAATTCCTTCCCTGGGGGGCTCCTGGAGTGGTGCAGGTGTTCATCTCCCCTTACACTGAATAAGGGCACAGCCTACCCTATATTCACAACACATTGAAATCAGTAAAAAGGTAATGGAATACCCACTCTAGTTAGTGCCACACCAGCTGCGCTCCACTCAGAAGTACCGGCGTGCTGGCAGGTGCACGCCACTTGAGTGTTTCTGGGATGTTCTGCGCCAGCCAAGTGGTTTTTACAATGTTCCTAGTAAAAGCTCTCTGTTTGTATAGCTATAGTGGAGAGCCTAGGCACTATCATGTGCATCAAGCGGGAGCAAGGGTCCTTTGAGAAGATGAAAAGACAAGGGTAATAGGGTCTACAGGCCTCCTGGGGCTCCAAACAGAACCTCCTAGTCATTTGCTTTAATGCCCCTCACTCAAAAAGAGAGTGTGAAAGAGAACTTCCTGCATTGCAGTACTGGGCTAACATACCCTTTCGTCCGTTTTCTCTGGTTACTGGCAAGGTTGCAGTTAGCCCTCATTTGGGGACGTAGGAGAATAAGGGGGTAGGAAGGCGTAAGGCTGTCTTTTTTCAGAAGAATAAGAGGTGCCCAGGCTGTGAGGGGGTATGTCAGGGAGTGCTCAGCTGGGGCCCGATTTATTATTGTGCTATGGCCTCTTTACATCATCTAGGCCACCCCAGTGGCACCACAGGACAAGTGTAAGGGCCCCTGGGGGAATTACCCCTGATGCAGAGGCTGTTTATGCCCAGGTGTAGAGCTGGTTCTGCCAGCTCAGCACTGCCTATGCAGCAGGCATAGGAACAGGGGACATTCTGGAGTGGGCCAGGGGTGGAGAAGAGGAAAGGCATGGGCGGATCAAGAATAAGGGGGGGCATGGCTGGGACATTCTATCCTTCACCCCTGCAAGCCCCAAATGAGTCATTGAAGTAGAGGTGTAAGTGAGACCTGTTCAACCCTGTGTCAGGGACTGAAGTGACCCCCACCAAAGGCTGCACCCCACCTTACCTCCCTCCTTGTGCTGCTTCCGGTGCTTGCGCAGGGATGAATCTGGCTCTTAAGAATCCCCTGCTCTGAGCGAGTGGTCAGGGAAGGGTGGAGAAGGTCAAGGAAAAAGCTCTGCCAAGCTTTCATATCATTTTCTTTTGCTAGCCGGTCACTCTCTAGACATCGACCTTACTGAAAAACAAACTGTCCTGCTGCAAATAGGACCCTGAACCTGATGCATTTATCTATATTTTGTTCTTCTAAAGGATTCTTCTGTGGACATGTCTTTGTTTGGTTTCTGCTGATAACACACTGATTGCTATCTCAGTCCTTGAGACATCTTCAGACTCAGTCCTTAATTCTACCCATTCACTGAACCCATCTTCAATCATTTCAAGTAGGGTCTTTTTTGTATTTTAGTCTAAAAAATGAATTCAGAAACTAGAATACATTGTAAGGGTTTTCTTTTTTAACCTTGAAAATAAATTTTAAGTTAAAGCGAGAAGAGTAGCTGAAAAGAAACTACACAAGAAGAAATTCCCCCTATAAAAATAATGAAGATAGCTTTTGCTCTTTCTTCTGATTGACAAATTATTAAATTTTAGAAAAATGACTATAATTTCTATAGCACTTTCCATTCTGGTACCTCAAAGTATCTTATAAATATTAATGAATCAGCCCTCACAAAAAGCTGGTGAAGTAGGGAAGGTCATCCACATTATACAAATAGGGAAACAGAGATATGGTGAGGCTAAATGACTTGCCTAACGTCCCAGAGGAAATCGGTTGCAGAGGGGAATAAAACCAAAGTTTCCTGACTTTCTGTGCTTTCGTCTGCACTGTGCCTTAGCCAGAAAAACGCCTTTCTTTTTCAGATCGCAGTGTCACTAGTTTACCTATCAAATAATTCTCTGTATGACAGCTGTGCTGTTGAAAATGGAAGCAATGATTTGCGGGAGGTCAAAGAGAGTTCAGGGAGCAGTGCTTTCTTGGCAATTGGGCCAAGATTGGCTTTCACCTCTACAGTACATCAGAATTACCATGAATCTCACTGGCTTCCAAGCAGGATGCAATAGTCGCTATAAATAAAATAATAAAATCTTGTTGTGTGGGAGGGAGGGGGGAAAAAAAAATATATATATATATATATATATATATATATATATATATACTACATTTGGAGGAGAATAGATAGTTTAAAAGTGCTCAGTGACGAGTGTGGTAAAAAAACCGGGTAATAGCTGATCTACATTCACAGTATGAGTAGTTCTAATTTTCATCACCGATTCCAAATCTATGTTGTTGATGTTGTTTATATTTTACCATAAATTCACAGAATGTTGCAGTCATACAATAAACATAAAGTCACAGTCTCTGCCTGGAAGAATTTATAATCGAAAGACTCACACACACCGAAAGAGAGATGCTACAGTTAAACACACTTGATTTATGATGGAGTCACGTGTAGATGTTAGCAAACATGGAAGACATCATGAAACAGGAGGGCTTTGAATTAATATATAGGGCAAGAGCTTGTCATATATTGACGACCAGCAAAATAACCATGGTACAGAAGAAGGCATATATTCCAGAGTGGAAGACCCAAGTGGTTATCCTAAAGGATTGTCTTCTACTCATTACAAGGTAGGGTTGCAGAACTGGGCTCTGTAGCCAGTGATTGAATCATCTAATAATATCTGCCTATGCAGATTAAGATACATCAATAAGGGGTGGGACTGTATCTCATTATGTGTTTGTGCGCTCCCAAGCACAGCAGGACCCTGATCTTGGTTTGGACCTCTAGGTGCTACTGTAATACAAGAAATAACACTAAATAAAATAAAGGGCTTGATTCTGGTCTCACACAAATTTTACACCCAGGTAACACTACTAACTTCAATGGCTTTACACATGACTTAAACTGATGCAAGACAGAATCACTTCCAAAGAGTGAAAGTTGTTTTAATACCAGTGATTTCATTTTGGGGGTTTTGATAAGATTAAATGGTAAATCAAATTAACCGGTGATTGAATTAAATGGAAGGCTCTATTTGTACTCCTTACATTCTTCCACTGTCAACTCCTGTGAATTTTAATTAACTCATGAATTCTTTAGTATGATTACTGCAGGCTATTATTAGACAGGGGGTAAGAATTCCAGTCTGAGTTGTCATTTACTTTATTCATGAATATTTAGTATGAGAATACTTAAGGTCAGTCTAGTTAAGTTATAGAGATGATTTATTGACTTGGTTATATTTTCTTATGAATAATGAACTTTATAATGTCATTTTTTTAAAAACACTTAATTTATGTAGCTGATTTTATCCAGTGAGTGGAATAATCTGTTGATTATTAATTTAAAAAATCCTGAACTATACCTATTCCTATGTATTTTAAATATTGATGATGGAGTCCATTCAATGTACATATACTAATAATCATCAACACAGAGGAGTGACTTCCTTAGTATCATGTCCCTGCTATAAACCAGACAGAAAAGGGATTTGAATCTGGGTCCCCCACTTCCCAGAGGAGGGCTTTGGGCTATTCTGGGGTGAGTATCTGGTTTTACACAAGAAAGGTCTAACCTGGCTTAGCTAGCTAACTCCAGGAGAGGGTGCAGAGTTGAGAATCACAAGTGAAGATGGGCCCTTCAGTCAAGCACCTAAGGCCCAGATCAATGAGAGTTGGGTGCCTAAATATCTTTGAGGATCTGGACCTATGTCCCACCCTATTCTGTAATTCACTCCTGGCTAGTTGAGGCAGCTTCTCGCTCAGCTTTCTGGCTTTCTTAGGTACCTAACACTCCCCATTCGGTACATGGGGAAACTCAGGTGCCTAAATCAGAGCTGAGAATTCCACTATGCAGTGGGGTACCTAAGAGCCAGGCATTGCACAGCCTAAGAAGTAACTTTGTGAATCTACCCCAAAGATGTGAGTCAAAATTATAGCTTAAATAATTAGCTATGAATGAACCTCAAATGTGAGATTTTTCTTCGTTCAGCCTGGTTAAGCAACCAAAAATTCAGCTGTTACCTGAAGTCGTAGTGTCCCTATGTGTTGGGGTGGGTGTGCAGGTGTTGGGAAGACTGTATGGTAGTGGCCAAATCCTGAAATTCTTACTGCATCGTCCCTCTGGGTGTGTCTGTTGGTGGAGGATTGTTTTCAGAACAGATTCCTGGAGGTAGCAGACAACAAATGGATTGCACCATATATCCCACTGAAAAGTGTTCAATGCAATGATTAGGTTGCAAAATCAAGACATCACATTTGCATAATTTACAAATGTTAAGGTTTCTCCTGCTATTTATGCACATTGCACATCCTCCCTATATTATGGCATTTATTTATATGTTCATAATAAAATACTTCAGTGTTATATTTAACTAACGATACAGGAGTGGAAGAACACTTAGAGGCATATTGTGGCTATGTAGACACTGGAAACCAATTATATGTTTGAAAACTCTGCTGCAACCTTAGCAATATTGGTCACAATCAGGCTGACCATTATGATAATTTATATATACACATAAAAGATTGATGGTTTTTGTAAGAACATGAAATGAAGAATAACTTGTACAAATGAAATTACAGTTAGGCAGAATATTGCCACCGGGACTGAAATTTGGTAAAGTGACACCAAGTCTACCATGAAAAAGGGTTTTAATAACACTGTTTGGGTTTTGATAATACTAATGACCAGATCATGGGTTTTCTTGGCTCATTTGAAAACTTGGGCCTAATTTTAAAAAATGGAGATCCAAAGCTCATGTGCAAAATAGTACATTGAAAAGTGCATCTCTGATTATATAGTAAGTACAATTTTCATAACTGTACATGAAAATTAGATAAATGAACAAGTAAATGGATATTTAGGCTATTTACATGTGAAGTTAGCTGAATTGCAATACAATCCCAGTTGCTGTTTTGTGCACACAGTTTTTCTGCATAACACTAAGCTTGCCTCTTTTTGGTAAATTAGCCCTCTGTAACCGCTGCCTTTTTTCCTTGTTTGATTTTATATTTTTCTTCCCCTCTGTGGAAAAATTATATTAGAAAAGAAGTTACCGTAAACATTTTTATTTAGGGTGTTGAGGTGGCTAGGTATCTTATGAAATCCTCTGTGTATATTTTATTTTGTTAGCCCCTTGCCATATTTACCACTTCCTTATCTTCAGTGTGTCCCACTAAACTTGCACAAGACATTTCTGTACTGATTTTGTTTTACAAGGTAGCATAGCACATAAATATAGTTTTCCTTGCAGAATTCATTGTGTAACAAAATCATTACCATGGCCTGGAATGGGGTTAGATGAATTAATATAATAAACTCTATCATTGTTATTTGCAATAACCTCTCTTAGTTCAGCTATCAGCACATAGCAATGTTGATACTGGATATGTTTTCTGAGAACAGGTCATGAACCATAGACAGTCATCACCCTTTATGAAATGCACATAAAATGGGTCTCTATTACTGGCTGGAATTCAATACCGCTCCACCAAAGTTAATTAAAAATAAACCCTGTAGTAAATAATGTATGATTTTTTGATGGCTTGAGCTTAAGTTTTCATGTATAGGCTTTCACCTAGAGCTGATCAAAACTTTTGCGACTGAACGGTTTTCTGTCGGACAATGCTGATTCAATGCAATCAAAACATTGGAATGTGCTGTTACCCTGCTGACCTGACCTGTTCACTAGTATTCGGGATCTTGCAGGTGGTTTCCCTGGGGAGGAGAAATGGATGATGGAGTCAGGTATTTATTTGATGCAGTGCTGTTTATTTACAAAGAATGGACACAGAGTCCTTTTCTCCAGAACACAGTTCCTTTGCTCACAGTTCCAAGACTTTTTCCAACTAGTGCTCTGCCCAAAAAGCTTGCTCTCTCAGCTTTTTCTGAGGGTCATGCTAAAAGTGTTTTTCTGGCTGTCTCTGGGATTTTCTTGCTACTTTCTCTGTATGCTACTGTGGTGTTTCTTCTGCTAATGGCTCAACCCTTAATGGTGGAAGGGCCCAGGACTAGCCAATGCTGAGGCACATCAGTGTGGGAGTATTTGATCCCCTCTAAAGAGCAGCAGGTGGCTGAAGTGAGGAGGGATGCTCAGGAAGCAGAAACTTGAGAAGCAGCAGAAGCAGTGGCAACGGTGATGATGATGAATAAGATTGACTCTTGAAAAGATATTGAACTGTGACCTAGCTTTAGGAAAGAGCTGGGCACCCCCATCCCAACTAAGGACAGAGAGAGACACTGAAGTGAGGTTGGGGCCTGGATGGACACTGTATCGCTGAGGAACGTTTCATTTCATTTCACTATGTTGAGTTTAAGGAGCATTGGGGAAGGGGAAAAAAGGACGGCGCACCGCAGAGGCACCCCTGGCCATGGCATTACTCGCTCTCACACACAGTTTCTTCACACATTATCCAGCCTCATGTATATGCATTCAGCCCCAAGTCAAGCCCCTCCACCCATTCCTAATCACTTGTGGCCAGTGACGTGGGTGGTAACTCCTATTTTTTCGGATATCTATTTCATAAAGGAACTTAGTTGCTTTTTACATTTCCACCAGCTTCAATGAGGTTTCACCAACCCCCCAGCATAGCAGTAGTGATTTCATCTAAGATTTCTATGGGAAATTATTGAAATGTTTTAGTAAGGTAAAAACACACTATACCATTGTGCAAAAAAATTCAGAGTTCAACATGAGATGAAACAAAACTTTAAAATCTTGGAATTTCCCCTGCCTCATAAGTTCTGTTTTTTCCCCAGTTTTACTTTCAACATAACTTCAGCACTTTTTGACTCTTGAGTGATTAACAGAGTTGTTTGATATTTTTAATGGAATACATGCACATACACTGAGATCATGCTAACAGTTTCAGTCAAGTGTTTCTCGCTATAAGAAGTTTCCAATTTGCTTCCAGGATAAGATCTTTTGGATCACTCTGCATTGTTTATCTCCAGAGTGATTGAGTCATATCATGAGGGGTAAGGGGACAAATACAAACTCATCTCTATTTGGATTTTGGCCTGTTTTGATCTTGAACCAGTGTTGGTGACTGGCCATGAGGGTAGTGCATATTGCTCCCCGTGAAGATTTGAAGCAGTATCTGCTGCCTGCCAGGGAAATCTCAGAAGCACAATTCCTTCCTGAGACACAAAGGGCCTGATTTCCAGAAATCTTTAACTCCTTCCAGCTTCAGTTGAATAGAATGGGAGCTGTGGGTGCTCAGAACCTCTGAATAGCCCCAGTTCAGGAAGCCACCTAAACACACGCTTAAATCCATCCCTGTTCAGAAAAGCACTGAAGACCTACTTAATGTTAAGTATGTGCTTTAAGCCTATTGACATTAATGTGATTGAAGCATGTGCTTAAAATTAAGCAATACTTCTTTCTAGAATAGGAATGCTTTCCTGAATCAGGGCTTAACCCTATGCCTTTTGGTTCTCTCTCTAGTGGTTCCCCACCACTCTCACTGTTGGACAGTGTGAGGCTAAACACCATATAGAAGCACAAAACCCACCATTCTTCCACAGTTGCTTATGCCATATGAGACTCTAGAAGACTCTCTATATGTACATAATGAAAGAGTATTCTTATTTCCTTCCACTTTTGCAAGGCAGCAAACCAGAAGGAAAAATGAAAGGTGAAACTAGTCACAACAGATAGGAGCATGTTTACCCCCTAATCTCTGCCCCGTTACATATAAATAAATCACCCTGTGATAATTAAGTATCTCACAACAAATAAATCTCATCCATTGGAAAGCATTGTACATTCTGAAAAATGACAACATGACAGTATTAAAATGCCAAACAAGCAATAAATGCCCGAGTCCACCAACAGCTGTGCAAACAGATTTTCGAACACAATTTGCTTTCCCAAAAAAGTTAAGTGACTGTTATAGTGCTCATGAAACATGCTGGATTTTCATAGATCCAGCCTTTGTGTCCTACAAAGACCACAACTGGCGGAACTTGACATGCAGTATAGAACCGTGAAGTATAATTTTATTTTTTTGAAGTCAGTTTTAAACCCTTTTTCTTTCAGAGATACTCTTGATGGCATAAGCTGGTTGAAATGAACAAAGTGTTGGGCTCTGCTTACGCAGCAGTAGGCTAGGGGTTAGGTAAAGATCTCCTTTCTGTCTGTCCTCACAGTCTTTTAATGTCAAGTGAACCAGCTACAGTATGTTTGAAATATATACTAAAGGATCATCTTGCTAACACTGCTCAGAATCTTTACTTTTGCACTGCACTTAGCGATGAGGCACAAAAATGGGCATGTGTGTGGGGGAAGAGATGCAAGAAACTGTTTAGCTGGCTGCCCAAAAATTTAAGGCTGACTCTGAGTCAGCCTGCAACATGTAAGGTTTCTAAGAGAGATCCACAGAATGCGTCCAGCATGGGCAGTGTAGATGTCTCCATTCTCTCTCACCAACACTTTGCAAGCCAAGATTGTAGGGGCTAAATGTCAGGGTAAGAGGCTAGCTCAGTCCTCATATTTATTCAGTTGTTGATTTCCCTGCTAATGCTGTAGACAAGGATGCCAACTATTACCAGTCGTAATGGTTTATATCGGTAATTCCCAACCTGTGGCCCCAGTGGGCTTTCAAAGTGGCCCGCCGCTCCTCTCCCACTGGTTGCAGAAGGGAGCTGCTGCCTAAGGACCCAGGTGGAATGCGTTGCCATGGGGATACAAGACCAGTGCATGCTCTTTGCTGCAGCCAAGGGACAGGAGATCAGCGCTCCCCTCCCCCGGCTGTAGCAGGGAGCACGGCAAAGCGCTCCTCCTGGATCCCTAGGCACTGGGGTCCCTACTGGAGTCAGAGGGAGGGGAGCACTCATCTCCCATCCCCTTGGCTGCAGAAGGGAGCCACTGCCTGGGGACCTGGGTGGAGTGTAGGGAGCTACAGGACACATGCTGTTTCCCTGCTGCAGCCAGGGGAATGGGACCGGGAGATCAGCGAGGAGACAGCCTTCTTGCTGATTTACTTCCTTCTGGCTGCAGTGAGGGGGACGGGGAGGCTGCTGGTAGAGCAGCCAGGACCCACCATGCTTGAGGATGGTGCCTTCGGGTTGGCCTGCACTTGGCTTAGCTGCCAGGCTATGTGCTTTAGTGTGTAGTGACATTCACTCATTTACACTAGTGCTTTATCTGTGAGTGTGTGATATACTGTGAGTAATTTGTAGGTGTGAAATGGTGACTGTAAAAATGAGCACAATAGCATCAAAATGTTTACTTTAAATATGTAGTGATTTGTAGTCTTTAATGGTGTATCCATCAATATATATTTTTAGATTGATAGACTGGTGACCCTTCAGGGTTGTAAAATTATTTGTGGCCTTCGATCCAAAAAGGTTGGGAACCACTGGTTTATATGATATAGATAAGCATCAAATGGAGACTGAAAAGACTACATATCACATGTCACCAAAAAGCATCTTGTATAATGACTTTGAAAAGGTCCCTCAGCAAGGGCTCTTAAGCAGAGTAAGCATTCATGGGATAAGGGGAAACGTCTTCTGGATCAGTAACTGGAAGCAGTTACTTTTAAGCAGAGCAAGCATTCATGGGATACGAGGGAAGGTCCTCTTCTGGATCAGTAACTTGTTAGAAGATAGGAAACAAAGGGTAGGAATAAATGGTCGGTTTTCAGAATGGAGAAAGGTAAATAGTGGTATTTCTCAGGGGTCTGTACTGGGACCAGTGCTGTTCAACATATTCATAAATGATATGGAAAAAAGGTAAACAGTGAGGAGGCAAAATTTGCAGATGATACAAAATTACTCAAGATAGTTTAGTCCAAAGCAACTGATGAGAGTTACAAAGGGATCTCATTAAACTGGATGTCTGGGCAACAAAGTGGCAGATGAAATTCAGTGTTGATAACTGCAAAATAATGCACATTGGAGAACGTAATCCCAACTATGCATACAAAATGAAGGGATCTAAATTAGCTGTTCACACTAAAGGCAGAAATCTTAGAGTGATTGGAGAAAGTTCTCTGAAAACATCTGCTCAATGTGCAGCGACAGTCAAAAAAAGCTAACACAGAATGTTAGGAACTATTAGGAAAGGGATAAATAATAAGGCTAAAAATATCAGAATATAAATCCAGGGTATGCCCACACCTTGAATACTGTATGCAGTTCTGGTCTCCCCATCTCAAAAAAGATGAATTAGAATTGGAAAAGGTACAGAGACAGCCACAAAATTGTTTAAGGGCATGGAACAGCTTTCATCTGAAGAAAGTTTGAAAAGACTGGGACTTTTCAGATTGGAAAAGAGATGACTAAATAGGGGGATACGATAGAGGTCTAGAAAATCATGAATGGAGTTGAGAAAGTGAATAGGGTAATGTTATTTACCCTTTCACATAACACAGGAAGCAGGGGGTCATCCAATGAAATGAATAAGCAGCAGGTTTAAAACAAACAAAAGGAAGTACTGCTTCACACAACGCATAGTCAACATGTGGAACTTGCTGCCTTGGGATGTTGTGAAGGTGAAAAATATAAATGGGTTCAAAAAAGAATTAGATAAGTTCACAGAGGATAGATCCATCAATGGCTATTAGCCAAGATGGTCAGGCATATAACCCCATGTTCTGGTTATCCCTACACCTCTGACTGCCAGAAACTGGGAGTGGAAGACAGGGGGTGGATCACTTAATAATTGCTCTGTTCTGTTTATTCCCTCTGAAGCACCTGGCATTAGCCACTGTTGGAAGACAGGATACTGGGCTAGATGGACCTAGTATGGCCATTCTTATGTTCTTATTACTTTAGTTTAGAGCTTCAAAATTGCTTAAGAGAAATAGATGCTGAATTCTCATTAAAATTAATTAAAATTGGACATCCATATTCCTTAGGTGACTTTGAATTTCTTGACATTTGCTTTTACAGACCTGGCTACAATTAATCAAATTTAGTCAAAGGTTCTAGCTCCTATTACAATCTTCCAGACCATCAAGTCCCTTTGTACCAGATATTTGTGAAAGCAATTGACATTTTTTTAAAATATATATGCTCAGGATTAGAGGTGGTTGAAACTCAGAATTTGTATTTCATGGGAAATTCAACATCTCAAAATATCATTTTATGCTGAATCAGAAAAAATAGTCAACATTTCCTATGAAACAACAATTTGGAAAAATGGAAATCCTATTCTATTATTATTTGAAATATATTATAAAAATAAAAAATAATAATAAAAATAAAGCACTTTCACCTCATCAAAGTGAAATGTTTCAACATATATAATTTAATATAAAGTCAAAATGATAAAATCAGGCAAAGCACTTCAACCTTATTGAAACTAAACATTTTTAGAATGTTCCAATTCCAATGCAATCGATATGTTCCTATGAAAAGTGTTGATTCACTTAATCAGCACTTTCCAGTTGAAAATTGTTTGGTGGAATTTTTTTTTTTAACAGTTCTACTCAAGATTAAAAAAAAAAAAAAAACCGCAGAAGGATCAAGGTGAACTGCTTATAAGTGAGCAAGTAAGGGAGATGAATATTATACTTAGCAGTCAGAAGAGTAAGTGCCAGCTGTGGTGATATATTGACATCACAGTATAAGGCACAGATCTCAGATCATCAGTCTGCATTCAGCTCTGGTTGGCATGTTTTCTGGGGTGCCACTGCCCATAAAAAGCTATTAGTTTGTGCCATGCTACTGCCACTCTCTGTTATTGGGGATTTCAATAGTCATTTATAGCCTAGTCATGATCTCCCCTTCACTAGAGCTAGCTCAGGTTTTATAGAGGACCAAAATTGACGGGGCCATGGCCAACATTTTCAAAAATAGAAGACTGAAATTAGGGTAACACTTTAAAAGCACCTAAGTCCCACTGACCTTCAATAGGATTTGTGTTCCTAGATCACATAGGTGCTTTTGAAAATCTCACCACTAGGTGCCTGAATATGTATGTAGAACCCTAACTCTAGGCTCCAATTTTTCTAAAATTTGGCTTGTATCTTGAAGCCTCAGATTGACAGTGACAACTAGACAGTGTCAATATGCTTCAATTAAATGCTGTACCCTGTCTTGATTTCCATGTAAAATTTCTTCATATAATGGCATCATTTTTAAAACCAGGAGCCAAGAATTTTGTATGAAGCCTACTAAAGATAAGAGAGGGATTGGTTACAATTATATAATTGCATAGAAATACTAAAGATGACTTTTGGAGGGCAAATGAACCTTTGCATGCTAGTTAACTTGTGACAAAAAAAAGGGATTTTTGCAGACATTGTTCGTTTTTCTGGGCTATAATTTCAATGATTTCCTTTTTAAGAGTCTTTTAAAACAGTTAATTGAAAACCCTCTCTGCTTGGAAGAAATTTAAAGGCGTATACATATTTTATAATTAATTGTGATATCTCACAGTGCTTGTAAAATCCTCCATTCAAGTGCTAGTATCATAGAAGCTTGAAACAATACACTGATTTTTTATACATAGCAATATTTTTGTGGTTGTTGTTTTAACATCTGTACTCTTTTCATCTTATTTGACAGATACTATTTGGAAGTTCTCAGGCAGCTCCAGGCTAGACCCACTTTCATGGTGTACCTACCATGCTTTGAACAATCTCATCCAAGCAGGACAGACCAATGAGAACATTTCACAGCAGTGTTCAATGCATTTTATTGGTTACCTATTCAGTTCCTTGTTCTCATTTACAAGGCCCTAATTAGACTGCGCCTGAGATGTTCACTCTTTTTCAGGAATGTATATGGCCCCCCTCACCATAGTGTCTGCACATCTCACAATTTATAATGTATTTATCCTCACAGTACCTCAATGAAGTAGGGAAGTGCTATTAACCCCATTTTACTGATGGGGATTTGAGGCACAGGGAGACTAAGGGCCACATTCTTAAAAGTATTGTAATGCCTAAAGAATAAGAGGCAAATAAGACATTAGGCATCTATCTGCATCTTTAGGTTCCTAAGTATCTTTGAAAATCTGGCACTATGCATACGTCTACACTGTAAATAAACTCCCATGGCTGGCCCATGTCCGCTGACACAGGCTTGGTCAGCTGGGCTGTTTAGTTGAGGTGTAGATATTGGGGCTCACGCTGGACTCTTGCCCCCTCACACAGCATCCCAGAGCCTGGATGGCTATACCTCAGTTAAACAGCCCCATAGCCTGAGCCACAGTCAGCTGAGAAGGGCCAGTCGGGGGGAGGGGGGAGTTTAATTGCAACGTGGACGTACCCTGAATAACCTTGGGACAGAGCAGGGAACTGAATCCAGGTCTTTGAAATCCTAATCATTTTTCCTCTCTCCACATTGGGTTATGGTAGCTACAGTCAACTGGCATGCTTAGAGCCCCAGCTACATTCTTGGAAGAGATCCTGTCATTGGGGAACCTGCTTCTACCACAGATCAGGCTGAGTTTTTGCTGACTGCAGGGCAAGGTGCAACATTTACATAATCAGAAAGGCTGTTTTCCTAAGAGATTAGCAGGGCCACTAATATCCACTTGGAGTTTCACTGGGAGGAGAGGGTGCAGGACTACATGGTAGCTGAGCATGCAGGGTATAATGTACCTGAAAAGTGTATGCAAGAATGCCCAGCCATTATTAGAGTTGGGCTAAGAAAGTTATTTATTGGCTTTTTTGGCAAACAATTTAAACTTTTTTAAAACTTTCCTGTGAAACATTTTCAGTTTTTCAAAATTTGAGAAATGTTATTGAAAACATCTCAAAAATGACTTTTTTAAATGAAACAATTTTTACTGAAACATTTTTTTTTTTTTAATTTCAACTAATTTGGTTCTGAAGCCGTTTTTCATCAAAACATATTTGAAGGAAAAATAATTGATAGGCTCTGGATATTACGGAGAGAGTTTGTTCATGTTATTGTCAACAACAGGTAGAATTTTAAAGTAGCCTTAGGGAGTTAAGCATCCAACTCCCACTGAAACTGCAATGAGTCTTGGGTGCTTAATTCTCTTTAGACTCCTTAGGAAATCCCAGACTACTTTCTACAAACAGTGGAAACCACTGGCAGTTTTGCTAGCTTGAGTCTTTTAGTTCTGCAGTGTTTTGTCTGTTCATAACAACCCTGTGATTTTAAAAAAAATATCTGCTACAAAAGAATATAAAACAGTTTTTCCTATGACTTTTGAAAAGTTTCTCTTTTTCTAAGTAATGTGTATTTTAATGATACAGACTCAACTGATTTTTTTTAGGAAAGATTGAAGTGGAAATGACATATGAAGTCACATGCATTGTCTATAAAGACTGATTTTTCGGCTTGTGTTCACAGATCTAAATGGAATTACTTTGGTTTTAGGCCTGTGTAAGTGAGAGCAGGATTCATACCCATTGATACATTTAGACTAGGTATAATTGCTTTTTTGCAAGGTTCACAAAAGGCATCTCACTGAAGTAGAGGCTAATTAAATGGCAATGAGTACAGATATGTGAAGGAAAAAAACCATGTGTCTTTTGCTGCGAGTTATAACAGTTAGGATACCATCATTCATTTCAGAGTAAGAAAAATAACAATCCACTACCATCAGAATGAAAGTCCCAAAAAGTAAGAGCCACTGAAAGAAACAGATTCATTGTAGCAGCCAGCGCCAGCAGGCTCTGAAAGAGACCATAACAAAGGAATTCAATGTTTAACCTATAGATAGGAAATTTAAATTGAATTACACAGGCACCAAATAACTCCTATTTTGTGCTTATAGGTTCTGAGGAATTGTTATTCAAAATAATTTTGATAGTGTCAAAACGTCTGGTTCCATGTATGATGGTACAATAATATTTTAAGTGCCACAGTGGACAACTGCCACCATTTTTCATGTTGAGTAGCGCACTGATTTCAGTAGAGCTCTGAGGAGTCAGGTACTATTCAGTGTGAGTAAAGGTATCATAAAGGTACTCTGCCTGCAACATATTTCAAAGCTAGCATACTTCAATCTTGTCATGGTTCATCTCTGGCTGGGTTGCGCACCTTTAGCATGTCCTGAAATGCTACAAGAAGTCAGTCTTCAACCTGCACCAAGAAGGTTTCAAGAAAAAGTGCAGATTGCAATGAAGCCACAGTAGAATGCACCCAGAACTTGTGCTTCTATTTTTCAGAAATGGAGAGAACTAATATAATGTTACTCCTTTTGAAATGAGTGGCTAACCAAAAGTTCAGGCTCTTACAGGTTGTTTCAGTTAGGAGACACTGAAGATGGAGTCTGGTACCTTTGATGAAATCTTATTTATTTACAAAGACTACAAAGTCCTGTTTCCAAGAGGAACCAAAATGACAGGGTACAGTGTCCTTGTTCACACGCCCCAGCACTTTCAGCACCCCCAGCACAGACCTTCTCTTTAGGCTTTTCCCAGGTCCACATTGTGGTTCCAGGCTGCTGCTTAGCTTTCTTTCTCTGCTTCTGTGTCTCCCTGTCTCTCTGTGATCTCTCACTTTCTGTATGCACTTCAGCTTATCTGACACACCCCTCTGCTCAGTGGAACCCTGCACACAGATGGTGCTAAATTCTTGGCAGATCTCTATTATGCCTTGTTTTAGCTGGGCCTCCTTAACTACCTCTTACACCAATCTTCAGTGAAGGACATGTTTGCACCCATCTGTTTCAACCAGAAAAGAAAAGCAAAGAAAAGAAAAATTAGAGCACCTTTTATCTGATGAGGAACTTCAAAACATCTTCATCCTGTCATACATCCTTTGCTGGTTTCATGATTCCAAGATCAATTTCTAAGTCTTTCTCTGAACTGTTAAAGCTCACTGATTTAGCTGATCAACTGACTTTTTCACACTGGTTGAACTTTTAATCCCTTATCCTAATTTTATTCATCTCAAACTGTTCAGCATTTTTGCCTTCCCAATCGTTTCTGATCTCTCTGGAGCTTTGTCTGCTCTTCATTTTGCATCTGATAGCACGAATTCTTTACATGAATACATTTGGGTTTTGGCAGAAATCAGCCATATTTAAATCAGGGCTTAGCATAACTTAATTTCATACTGTTTCAGCTCCCTACCATCATCCTGCTTAATACCCGTATTTCAATTTTGCTCACATTTCCGCTCACATACATTCAGTTAAACGTGCTATGAAAATTAAGTTGGAGACAATTGGGTATGGCATGGACATGGCTTCTGAATAGTAAATAAAACTTTGGACTCCATCACTAGATACTACCATGTTGGGGGATAAATCAATGCACAGGTTTAAACTCAACCACCTCTGCAATCCAGAGATAAAGTCTCTGGTCCACAGACTTACCCAGGAGTATGAGTCCTGCCAAGGCTCGGGTCCACAGACTTACCCAGGAGTATGAGTCCTGCCAAGGCATGGGTCCAATCTCACTTATTTTGCAAGGTAGATGTAGCTTAAGTCCAGGCCACTAGGTTCGTGTCTAGAAAGTCTGCCAACGCCATCCCACAATCTCCGAGGCCTGTGTGTCCTGGATTTTCCATCCCCAATCCTCCCAATCAATTCCCAGAAACCAGAGGCAACCTGCTGCTTCAAATACATCTGCTCGGTGTTTAACCCTTTTCCTCATGGACTGCTCAGCTAGAAACACGGTTAAGCCCATCATGCGTTAGCTATGGCTGGCAATCACAAGAAGTCCTACGTCAAGCACACTGCTAGCTGGCCAGAGGAACACAGCCAAATTCTGTTAAAAATGTGGTATGAGGAGTTCAAGACATTCAACTTCAGCAAGAGCACCAGAAACCATCGTGTATACAAAAGTATCTGCACGAGGCTGGCAGCACTGGGAATCCTCCAGACCTCCTATCAATGCTGGGAGTGAGTCAAGCAGCTGAAGACCAGCTACCACAAAGCCAGGGAGGACAACCTACCTGCCTCTTCTACAAGGAATTCAGTCAGGTGTTGCTGATGCTGATCATGGATATCAGGCTATGACACCAGAGCAGCTATATCACACCCTGGGATATGAACCCTGGGATATGACCCCTGAAGGTACAGCATCTGACTCTGCCTTTGTAGTGCAGTGTGGAGGCATTGACAGAGGCATGAAGTTCCTCTTGCAATGTAGTGTGGACTGTGCAGTGTCGATGTACCCTAAGTGACTCAGCAACACATGTCCCATTGAAATTCAGCTGTTTTAGAAAATCCCATCCCCACGGGATACTGATTATCTTCACACTTACAAGTGTTTTAACACTAGTGTAAACACCACTGCTTTTAATGGAAGAAGTCCTGATTTACACTGAAGTAATGGAGAAGGGTGGCAGAATTGGGCTAGAAATAAACAGTTTTCTAATATTACTACAGGACTGTCAAAAGTTTATTCAAACAAATAACTGCTTTAAAGCCTGCCAAACTCAGGTTCTGGCAGATTTATGAGAAGTTCCATAGGAGTGAGTCCTCTGCTGAGATTAAGAACAACATTTGAATGAAATGTACTTCTTGTATGAAGAGGAAGAAACCTACAATAATTACAGTGAATTAAGAAACGAATGCAAAAGCATAAGTATAATATAAAGCCATGTTCTTCATCATATTGTACTTTACATGTGCAAATAGCCTGAAACAGAACACACTGTAACTAATAATAATAATAAAATCAGATTTCCATATACATCCCCGATTCTCCGAGCCCAGACTAAGGCTTGAAGTGTTGATGTAATGCAATCTGATGTGCATTAGTGTTTCAGTGACGATGCCTATTTATGCTGTCCATAAAAATACCAGACCTTTGAATTTACAGAAAACAGTGATGCCAAGTCTATTAGTGCTTTCAATTAAGCCAGGGATTATGCAGTTTAATGGATGTGTTATTTTATTATAGACAGACACTCCATTATCACAGGCAACTTTCACCAGTAAACATCGCAGCCTATTATGGGAAGTATAACAAATATTACTACCGTAATCGTCGTGTAAATGAATATTGTTACATTTGTCAAGCTGGAGAAGGTATTAATAAATAATGTCAATGACAAAAGAAAATGACTTGGCTCCAGTTTTTAAGCTGTCCTTGACTAAACTTCTTTTTGTAGAGTGTAAGTGGTTTTACATACGTTTTCTGTGTATTTGTGTCTGTGTCTTCATAAAAGCAGTTTGTAAACTCTAGCATCAGAGCAAAAATGCACAATTGAATTTAACTTAATGAAGATCCAGAGAAATAATTACAAATCTGTAGTTCAAATAACCTTAAAGTGAAGGACTTGTCCTTTTATAAATGGTAGTTCTACAATGATTGATAGAAGTTGAAAAATAATTGGATTAATTAACGTAAGTTACATCCCTGTAATCACATGTTCTCCCAACTAATCAAAGTATTATGAAATGTGTTTGGTACCTATGATAAGGCAGCCCTACCTGAAGCACCCTCCTGTGGCAGGTTGCAGCATGACGGGCTTGCCTGCCTCAGTTTCTCCTTCTAGAGTCCCCAGTCACTCCACACAAAGTTATCCTAGTCCATCAGCATGGTTTATTACCAAAACATAGTGCAAGTAATCCCCAGCAAAAGTACAAAACATCATCCATTTTCCACATCCAGGGTATATAGTCCTTAAAACTCTGCTTTTCCCAACTGCCACCTCACCCCTTGCTCCCATTAGCCTCTCTGCTGGGAGTTCTTCCATACCATGCTCTGTTATCTTCCTCCATACCTAGGCTCCTCGTCAGTCCTCATCTACAGTCCGTCTACAGGACATTCACCCTGACCCTTCCAGCTGGGGTGCAACCCCATTCTTCCCAGCGGGAAGCCCCACAGCCTCTCCATTGGAAGATCATCTCCACCAGGGGAGCAACCCTCACTTCCCCAGTACCATCACTGTTCCCTTGGGTCCTGCTCTCCAGTGTGGAGACATTAGCAGGTAAACCCCTCTGCTGCTCTCCTGCCTTCAGCCCTCTCAAACCCTATGGCCCTGACTCTCTGGCTTGGGGAAGTCAGCCAGCAAATCCTTCATGCTGCTCTCCTTGCCCTCAGCCTTCCACAGGAAATGCCTTCTGCTTCCTTTGGAGACCTTCCCCAGTCCCCGTGATCGGTGCTATGACTCCCACTCAGGAAGCTCCGATTCACCAGGTCTCTGTCTCACTGGGTCTCTCCTTTCAGAGTCTCTCTGATCCTTTGCAGCCCCCAGGTGCTATCCTGCCCTCTTAACTGGCTAAATGTGAGCACCTGCTCTGGCACAGGGACCTACTTTATTTACTGGGGCCAGCCATCCTTTAATACCAATGGGCTAAGATTGTGCCCTGATCAAAGAGTGATGCATAAGCTATCCAACTCTAGGAGTAGCCTAGGAAGGAACTGTGCCTTAGCAACACTCCTCTAAGGCACTGTTCTCTCCCTGCTTCCCTTTGCTCAAAGGGGCAAGGGAGGAAAGTAAGTTACTGCTGGCATATACAACACTCCTTTCACTCTGTCCAGCAGAATGAGAAATAATGCAATGTAATGAATATTACTAGCTAATAAATCTTACTGAGACCCAATCTTTCTAGGAACAATACCTCAGGCAAGACCTGTGTGGGCCCAGCAAGGAAAGGGCTTATAGTTTTCCAAAATGCAAAATACCACAGTGTTACTTATCTTTTACCTCCCCTTGAGAGATTCAAAGTTCCCCTGGCTTCTTGAAACTAGCCCTTCTCCTATAGATTTACACATCTCCAAAACCACTCCCCAAAAACAATACACCAACACAGCTTGAATTTTGAATATCAAGTATTGAATATTTGTAGGAAGCTATTTACAGGGTAGCCATTGCAGCTGGTCAAAAACACTCATGAGAAATGCTTCCTGTTCTTGGTTGCAAATGATTTAAACCATTTTTTTTTGCCAAGTTCTAGTCCAAACACAAAAATAAAAAATTGTCAAGCAATTTTGAATAATAATCTGGAAGAAACTGTGATTTGCTCATGGAATTTCTGTTAGCAGAAAAGAGGCTACATTCAGTGAATAAATTAGCTGCTATGAGTTATTCGGTTGATTTTTCTGTTAATGATGGTAGACAATCCTGAGAATATCACACAATGGCAAAGAAGGAATCCTGCAAAAAGCTTAGGTATGAGCATCAAATATTTGTTTAGATGGCAAGATTCTATCTACACTGGAGCTGAAAGGTATAATTTCTATCTTAAGTAGACATATATGCACTCTCTGTGATCAAGCTAGCACACTAAAATGTGGTGGTATACATGGTACCATAAGCCATGGGGGTACAAATGGCAGGAAGGACCAGCCACTCTAAGTATGTACCTATGGTCTCAGATAAGATTGTACTCAGGATGACTAACCCTTTCCACCATTCACATAACATAACTACACTCTATTTTTAGTGCACTAGCTCAACACAGCTACTGCAGGTATGTCTCCTCAAGCTGGAATTTACACCTTCCAGCTGTGATGTAGTTATACCTAAGTAACTCTCTGACTTTCTTTCTAGGTTCCTTGGCTTGTTGGTCCACTGGAAATAAGAAGATCAGAAGGGTATTGGGATTAAATCATGACTTATATTTGACTCACCACAGAACTGGTTAAAAACTGTCTTGAAATTCTGCTGTACACAAAATAGATAGTGGGATTGTGTTCTACAATTTCTAGGATGCATTACTGTTTGGAGCCTGAAATTAAAGACAGTATTTCGTATCTATTGTACCACATGTTGCAATAGTTAAGGGATTATTGAAACAGTAAATGTTTTGAGTGCAGGTCAGAAATGCTCCAAATTATTTATATTAACACATGTTTAATGCACATACTCTTGAGTTGGAATAATAAGAGAAATGGTAGACTAACACCAGTGCTCACACTTTTTATTATCGTAATTACAATGGTAAGTGAAACTATGGTATATACTTACTCCTTGGAAAAGAGGTTTTTCCAGTAGGTGTATGGCCTGCAGGATTTCACTCTCTCTGAATACTATTGGTACTTAATGTTAGTCTACTATGTATGTGTCAGTTCTGAACAATAAAGGCTAAGGGCCTGATTTAAAGCCCATTCAAGTTAACAGAAAGATTCCCAATGATTTACTTTAATGGGTTTTGGATCAGACTCCAGATGAGGAAACAGGCAGAGAGGTTTCAAATTTGGATGCCTAAAATTAGGCACTTGAATCAGTGGAAGTGGTGGGTACTTGGCACCTCTGAAATTCAGCAGCAGCTTGGGTTCCAAAACATAGAGGTGGATGCATATTTTTAACAATTCCAATGTGGAATTTTCAGAAGTTCCTGCCTGGCAGTCCTATGTCCAGAACATTCTTCTGTGAGACTCGAGTGCCTCTTTTTTCCATATTGGCTATAGCAGATGATCAAACAGAATGAGTCAGACAAGGAAGCAGAAATGGGAAGCTTCATAGATATTCACTATTCACAAACTATCACACAGAGAAAACATTGTTTTAGAGATTGTCTTCATATTTGTGTCTTACCAAGTAATAAATAATTATTAGAAGTACTACCTTTTCTGGAAATCATTCCACTGTATTTACATTATTATCTTGAAGCATGTGTGATTTTCTTTTTACTTTAACAGGGTTAAAATTGTGTATTTAGAAGAGAATTTGAACAAACAAAGCAAAGATGTAGATAGACCTTATTCTTTCGAGTCTGCTGCTCCTCCTAGTAATGTAAGGAAGATATTTTCTTTTATAGCACTGCTCCTTTAAGTGCCTTGTGTAGTGTGCAGAAAGATGCTTTTTATTTCAGTATTTGTTATGAATAGCAAATCAGAGATAGGACAGCAGAGCAGGTGGGTTGTTGCTTTCTTCCAACATGGCAAGTTCTCTGTTCCTGAGCTTTTGGTTCAGATTATGATCTTTGAAGAGAAGATTTTTCTTTGGCCACCGAACTTTTATATTACAACTTCTTTGGTGGTGCAAAAAAAGGTTATCACAGTGTTTCCTTGTCCACTTTTCTCATAGTTAGAAATAGGTATTTGGGTCTTCATCAGTAAGTGGTAAACAGAGATTTTAACAAATTTTAACTGAGTAGAACTGTGTTTCTTCTAATAGAAGGTGTTGTTTAAATTACAGATTTTAAAGAACTTGTTATAACTGTGTTTGTTACATAGTTACATATAAGTTGTTGGTTTTCCTTATCCAGGACTTCTGCAAGCCAGTTGTAATCAAATGGCTTCATCAAATAGTATAGCTAGCAATGACCAAGGCATTATTACCTAGGTTTCCCTCACTTCATTGGACTGCATTTCTAGTAATATCAAACGGGTGCCTTTGAGGTTAGAGAGCTTTATGATGTTTTTAGCTCTTCTTCAAAACTAAAGCTTCTGTCTGGCTCACAAGGTTAATGGAGGTCCTGGTTTGTACTGAAGCACAAGAGGAGAATATGAGATTTATTGTGCTGATTATTATCAGCAGTCACTGAGCTTCTAATGATGTGAGCTGCTTTATCTGTGGTGTGTTTTCTAGCAGCAGCAGAAAGATGGAGGATTCCACATCTCATTGGCCACTTAGGCCTCTCTCCTAATTTACCAGTGGGTAAACTGCCCAAGACTTGAACAACAAGTAGCGCTCATCTGGATCCATAACACTCAGCTCTGGATTTCAAACCTCACAAAGATCAGGGCTATTTGGATCTGGGATTTTGCTCTGAATCCCTGTTTCATAACAAGCTGTGAAATGGTGTTTAAAAAACAAACCTGAAGCCTAACAACATAAACTGAAAAGTATTTGGCTGGATTGAGCCACCATTGTTCTACAGCTTGTGTGAAGGCATGTAGCTGTGCTGCCCCAGTGTAACCCAGTTATTTTCCAGCTTCCCTTTGCCTTCCTCCAGAAGAAACTCACTATAGCCCCCCCTTCCTGGATGCAGGTTATTTGCCCACTAGGGCCAGTTCATCTTTGCTAGCTGATACATTTTGAGGTCTGAATCAAGGGTCTATCCACTTCTGGCCCTTCTTTATGCACCTGCTGGGGGTGGGACAATGCTGGGTGCATGTTATGTAGCATTAATGTGTGCATGAATATATATTATCAGCTTTTTATGTTTGTTTAATAAAAAAGCTAGTAAGAAATTCATGACTCTAATATATTGAAAATTTCAGCAAATTAAAAATGCTACACAGGGGCAAAACTGATAGCAGTCTCAAATAACTTGGAAGGAAGTTAGTATTTAAAATAATTGTGCCAACTATCCCAGGGGCAGCAATTCCCAATGAGGAAACACAGGAGAAGCAGGCAGCAAAGGAGGAAGAAGTAAAGATATCATCTAGATTACTTAGTAAGCAGGAAACCAGTTTCTCAAAGAATGTAAAGGTGGAAAGGTATTTTTAAACTGGAATCTTATAGCAGTGGTAACTATTAAACAGAGGGTTAACAAAAGAATTATGGGAGCAGCAGCAGCAAATGAATCAGAGTGACAGAATTTTGAATAAATGGTAAGCCCGGTACATAAATGGCAGAAAGACTTGCAAGAGGCTTGAATTATTATAGTCAAGGTGAAAAGTGCTGAGGCATGAATCAGATTTATTTGCCGTGGGTGAGCTGTTTCGGATGGCTTGCGTAGCATCTAGAATACCGACCTCAGATAAGCGCTAATGCTCCCATTTTGAGCACTCATTTCACTTGCCCAATAACTTTTCTTATATAGTATATTATTAAACCTTTTCATTTATATAGCAACCTGCAAACTACTTTTTTACTTGCACAATTGATCTGCATGGTTACTTTGAAGCTGTTCTATTCTATCAGGCAAAAATAATCTTAAATGATTGACAAATTATAAATCTCCTGTGATTATTTTACCTGATAAGACACAACTTCAGAGGAACCACCCAGGTCCATTGTGTAAATCCTTCATATAGTATTTTGTAGGTTATTGACCTTGAAATTGCAATGGCTCCCTGAGCAGAGAGGAATAGAAGGAAGGAATGGTTGTTGTAATAATTTGGCCTATGAATTTACCCTAATTGTGAGTTTAACTGTAAGAAGTGAGTGAAAGTTCAAAAAATGTCATAACCTATAACAACAAACTTTGATAGGAAAATGTACAAAACAAAAACAGAAAGACTGAATTAGTCCAAAAAGACCTACTGATATAACTCAAAGACTGTGTTAAGATGATGCCCAGTAAACAAGAAAAGTGTGGGATCAGAAATCAGTGAACCAAAATTGATGTGTCAGAAATTTGGCCTAATTGGTGAACAAAATAACGAGGGGATGGACTATTCTGCTTATCACTCCCTTTTGGGGTCCTCAAAAAGAGATATTTTGGGAAATGCTAATGGACCTCAACATTGGCTAACTGAAAGATGAGAGAAGGGGAAGGAACAAACTTCACCTTCATGGCTGCACTCCCACTGTCTCCTGGGACCCTGGACATTCGTCATCTTGCTCCTGAAAAGATGTCCTGACCAGACCGGGCGAGAGATAGGGAGCCAGATGACGGCGCTACTTCCACCAGCTCCAGATAGATGCCAAATACCACCTCAGATGTAAGACTTTGTCTCCCCAACAACCTTCCTTTTCCAAATGTCCTTTTCCTTCACCAGCTTCTTTCTTCTCTTTCCTATCTCCCCGTTTAGCTTCTAAGAAGTGTATGGTTTAGCCAGGCAAAACTGTATATTTTGCAACACTACTGTAAACCTGTTAAGAGAAAAAGGCAGTTGAAAACAATCCCTTAAACAACTCAATGCTGGTACAAGCCTGCAGGTCTCAGAATGGCTAATAAGATCATGTGCTGTGCCTGTATTTCCTCGGCAGTGAGATTGCAAGTGATACTCAACACCAGAGGCAGAAGCTGCATTTTCTGTTTCCTGTTCTTTCCTTTTCCCCATTTGTGTGTGTTTGTCTTGTTTTGTCTGTTCGGAAATGGGTTCGGATTAAGGAACCACAGCAACCGCTTTAGCCCATCTCAACTAACTTCTCTTTTTTCCCAAAAGGACGGCTATTTCCATCTTTAATACCATCTAAGAGACTGGCACATACTTTCCCCCTCACCCCCCCTCCTAAAGACTCTTTCCAGCTAGAGAGAAAGGGAACAAGGGATTTTATTAAAGTAAAAACCTTGTTTAAAACTTTACATTTCAAGTACTTTAACTGTTTTTCCTTCTGTTCTGGATTTTTATAAAAGGTTAAAAGAATTGTTAATGGTGGTTTGCCAGGATACTAGGCAAGCTAGAGTCTCTGTATAACAAACCTCAAAGCTTGTTTAAAACTGTTAACTGTTAGACAGTGACTGGCTTATGTTAACACCTTTGACTTTTTGGGCCCCCCATATATTTCATTTAAATTAATACCACACAGTAGAGGAGCCAGAATGTCTTGCAGGCTATCTGCCAATGTATTTGTGCAAACTCCAAAATCCTTTGTCAGACAAAAAGAAGAGCAAGAGTGCACAGGGAATGGCTTCCTTTTGGGTGAAAAAATATAGCCTTTGTCAGTTCTTTAGAAAATAAAAAATAAAGTGGGTATATAAAAGAAAACACTAGGACATTAAGTCTGGAAAGATAAATGCCTCAGTTCTAAGCTGTGCAGGGAGCGCATGAAAAGTGCTGTACTCATTGTTCTAGTGTCTCAAAATGTACAGTAGAGTCCACAGAATATTCTGGTGGCATATAGCCAATCCTTCTCCATGCAATAGACTGGAGGTTGTGGTGTGCGAATGATAGAAGTAATAATGATAATGGGAACTTAATATCATTCAGGACCAAAGTATAGTTTTACCTCAGAAAAGTATCATATTAGAAAGCATAATGAAGGGAATCATTTTAGAATGTCATGTGTAATGTGTAATGTCTGTTTTTCTTCCCATAACATCTAGCAATTATTTTTAATATATTAATTTTGTATTTTCCAGTGAAAACATGAAATGGGCCTTGGAGTGTTTTATTTGCTACCTGCAAGAATTTAAGGACCGATGCAGTGATTTTGATTTTTTTTTTCCGGTTCCTCACTTACGGAAAAGAATCTGTAAGAGCTGAGCTTGGTCCAGGACCTGGGAAATAAAGGAAGCTATATGCCACTTACATGCATGCACCCTTTGCTCACCCTGGCTGGCTGAGCCAGGGTGACAGTTGGTAATGGCCCCCAGGGGGCTGGCTTGCCAGCTGAATATTGCCAAAACACAGTGCTGTTCAGCCATGCCATCTCCCTTCTTAGCGTGCCCCCTATGACAGAACAAGGAGTAGAAACGTTGATGTAGGGCCAGCTGTGTTGACTGTATGCTGCTTGGGGTTTCCCCTACTCCAGGGAACCCTCAGCTGAGTGGTGAAGCCAGCTTTGCAGACCCTCTGTATCCCTTATGCCCTCTGAGAATGGAAGGGACTCCAGATCATCAAAGGGCTCCTGGTCCATCTTGGGCCTTTTCTGTATTCAGATGCCTGGACTTGCAAAGAGTCCTCCACAGGCCTGGGGATTGTGGAAGTGGACGGTGCCCCAATGGGAGGGTGATTTCTGCGTGCAGTGAGTTTTCTGCTGCACAGGGATCCTGGGTCAGGGAGGAACCTCACCATCAGTTTTTAGTTAATCCTTTCTTAGTCAGGCTCCCATTGAAGTTTATGGGAGTGTGGTCGAGTAAGGACTGAATAAGAGCAATGACATTTCAAAATCAGTGAGGAATTATGGGGAATTAATGCAGAGTTATTTTTTCACTTTACTCCAAATTCAGCTAAGAAGCTGATATGCAGCATCCACAGGAAGCCACAGTCCACTGAATAGCACAATCAGTAGTACCCAGAAATAAATAGTTACCATAATCACTCTTGGAAATAACAAAAGCCTTAATCAACAACAGCCAGAGTGCTTTTTTGCTGACCACAGTCTGGCAAGTTTCACAATGACAAAATGCAGCTTTGTGACTATTTCTAAGTGTTTGTCAAAGTACAGATCTCGAATGCATGTTGCCAGTGTTCTAGATACGACAATAGAGTAATAATAGCACCATGAGTGCCAAAGGGGAGAAGCACTATGAACATGTCCATCAACTTGCCATGATGGAGTATTAAGGCTTGCATCACCATTGAGCATTGCCCTTTTCTGTTAACGTACTCCTAGGCCTTATCTACACTGACAATGGAGGTCGACGTAATGCAGCTTACATCGACCACCTAAAGAATGTGTCTCCACTGGCATGTCAGTTCCACCGATCTAAATCGTGGTAAAATTCGACTTAATAAAACCGCCTCTGCAAGTGGCATAGCACTGAAGTCAAATTCTATGGGTCGAACGAGTGTCAGTGTAGACATAGTGCAAAGTAAATCAATGTTATAGGCCTCCGGGAGGTATCCCATAATGCTCTGTTGCGACCGCTCTGGACATTCATACTCTGCTGCACCATGGCCATGTAAACAGGAAATAGCTTCTTCCCTCAAGCCCTGGGAAATCTTTAATTCCCATTTCCTGTTTGTTCAGTGTGGAGAGAGGTTTGTAGCTGAACTACTCATGGTGACTGCATGCCCCAAACGTGCTCCAGCCTGGAGTCGGCCTGAGATCTTGGATATCATCAGCCTGTGGAGCAAAGAGTCTGTTCTGGCTCAGCTCCAAGGCAGCAAAATAAATTTAGATATCTACGAGAAGATATCGTATGGTAAGGTGGAGAAGGGCCACAACAGGGATGCGCAGCAGTGCCATGTTAAAATCAAAGAGCCGAGGCAGGCATATCGGAAAACTAGGGAGGTGAACAGTCATTCTGGCTCATCACTAAAGATGTGAAGCTTTTACAAGGAGCTGCATGCAATTCTCAATGGTGACCCCACCACTGTGCCACCACACAGCATTGATTCCTCCAAAGAATCCCAGTCCAGGATGAATGAGGAGGACTCTGTGGATGAGGAGGAGGAAGATGAGGAGAACAGGGGGCAGGAGAGTGGGATATCCATTCTCCCAGAGAGTCAAGATCTATTTGTTACCCCAGAGCAGCACAGCTGGGCACAAGGCAGCATTACAGACCAAGATGCCGGGGAAGACACATCTGGTGAGTGTGTATAGCAAATTGTATTTCTATGGTTTTGTCCCCAGTCCAGCTTCTTATTTTTGGGAAAAAAGGAATTTGTGTTTTTGTTGGGATGGGCTTCCTGGAGGTTGGTAAATTTCAGTAGAGGGTTACCCACTGAACAGACTATTTATGTGCGGATGGATGAGCCAAGAATCCTCCATGGATATCTTGAGGAAACTTTCATGTAGGTACTCTGCAATCCTTTGCAGAAGGTTTCTGGTGAGGGCAGGCGTATTTCTTCCGCCATGGTAGGACACTTTTTCCCGCCACGCTGCTATTAAATGAGCAGACATTATTGCAGAACACAGCATAGCAGCATAGGGGCCAGGCCTGTACCCTGATGCTTGCAGGAAATCTTCCCTTTCCACCTGCATTACCCTCAGGAGACTAATATCACACATGGTCACGTAGGGAAGATGGTACAAGTTTACAGTACCTGACCAATATAGTCACTGCGTGTTATACCCCTGCTGTGGACGGTGTCCGTAGGCCCCTACACAGACAATTCCTAGCCATGATATTGTTGGCATGGGTGTTATGGTCTGGGAACTGGTGCCCCTTTTTTTTTTCTCCAGCAACACTTCACCCACACCTTTCTCCAATCCCTTTTGACCACCTCCTCCCAAACTGATCTTTGGGATGGTAAAACGGAGCCCAGTGATCCTTCTTAGTTATGTGTGGATTGGGGAATTTAGTGCTATAAAGACTTCCCTGTAATGGATGCAAGGACTCCTTAATTATCATGTTTGGAATGCCACTCCGACCCATGCGATAGGTATAGATTGGTATGCGGGTCTGGCTTTGCCTTCTGAATATGAAAGGGAGTTCTTTTTACATTGTAACATTTCTTTTACTTCATGGGGTCAGCTAACAATGGCAACTTTGTGCTTTGCTTGCCTTACAGTGGACACCTTGCCCTTCACCCCATCTTCTACTCCCACAGAGCGCTTTTCCCAGATTAGGAAGCGGAAAAAAAAACTCGAGATGACATGTTCAATGAATTAATGAATGCCTCCGTGACTGCTGAAACAGAGCTCAGAGCCTGGAGGATGTCCTTGTCAGAAAAATGAAACATGGACATGGAACACAGAAAATCAGCACAGGAGCAGGAACGTGCAATGCAACAAGAGATGTTGTGTATTATGAGGGCTCAGTCTGACATGCTGAGGCATCTAGTTGAGGTCCAGGAAGAGCAGCAGCAGGACAGACTCCCTCTTCAGCCCCTCCAAAATGCTCAACCAACAAGCACTTTCTTACCAGCTCCCACCTCCAAGGTCTCTACGAGGAGGTTGAGCAGGGTGCAGTACGTGCTCCAGTCCACTTCAGTGGAGGGGAGCAGAAAGAGGCGACGATCCCTTTAAGAACTGGGAATGTGCGTGCTTTGCTGTTTGCACAGTCACACTTTTTTATGGATCACATAGCAGGCAGAGATAACAGTTGGGATGTTGCATTCACTGAGGTCTAACCTAGTAAGCAAGCTGCAACATCTTGCCTTTAAGCAGCCAAATGCACATTCCACCACCATTTTGCATTTGCTCAGCCTATTATTGAAACGCTCCTTCTCACTGCTAAGGTGCCTGGTGTAGGGCTTCATTAGCCATGGGATCAAGGGGTAAGCAGGATCCCCCAGGATCATTATTAGCATTTCAACATCACCAATATTTATTTTTTGGTCAGGGAAGAAAGTGCCTGCCTGCATCTTTTTGAACAGACCTGAGTTCCTAAAGATGCGCACATCATGCATCTTTCCAGGCCACTCCACATTGATGTCGGTGAAATGTCCCCTGTGATCCACAAGGGCCTGCAACACCATTGAGAAGTATCCCTTTTGGTTTATGTACTCTGTGGCAAAGTGGTCCGGTGCTAAAATAGGGATGTGCGTGCATCTATCACCTCCCCACAGTTTGGGAACCCCATTGTGGCAAACCCATCCACTATGTCCTGCATGTTTCCCAAAGATTTAGCAGACGTGTATTAATGGCCTGGCACATTTGCTTCACAGCAGCTCCCACAGTGGAATTACCAACTCCGAATTGATTCCGAACTGACAGGTAGCAGTCTGGGGTTGCCAGCTTCCACAGAGGAATGGCCACTTGCTTCTCCACGGTCAGAGCAGCTCTCCAGAGAGTGTTCACGTGCTTCAGAGCTGGGGATAGCTCTGTGCAAAGTTCAAGAAAAGTGGCCTTTCGCATACAAAAGTTCTGCAGCCACTGCTCATCATCTCACACCTTCAGAATGATGCATTCCCACCAGTCAGTGTTTGTTTCCCAGGACTAGAACTGGCACTTCACCAACTGAAGATGCTGAGTGACAGTCTGCAGTAAACTGGAATTGTTTCACTTTAAGGCTTGTAGCAGGGCAGCTTCAGTAACATCACAATTTTCCATGCTGCGGCTCCTGTCTCAGCCTTGAAAGTACTGCAGGATAAGTCGAGAGGTGTTTGTGACACTCACAATGATAGTGCAGAGCTGAGCAGGCTCCATGACTCTCCAGCAATGGCTTGCACGTGGCAGAGATGGAAGGGTTTAGAAAAATGGCGTAAAAAAGCATTTGTCCATTTGTTTGGGACAAGAAGGGGTGGGGAGGGGGAGCACATTGCATCATTGGAGGACGACAACCTTTCCCAAAGCCTCTGTGTCTAGTTGCACTGTGGGATAGATAACCACGATGTCCTGCTTCGATTGTTGACCCAAGCTCAGCTAGTGGGGATGCAATACCCCGACACAATGAGCATGGTGTGATCATGCTCCTGCGACTTCTAAAATTTGGTGGGTGAAAGGCGATTTAAAATAAATTGACTTCACTCTGCAGTGTAGATATATCCCTAGGCTTGTAAGGGAAGCACAGAATAGTCATATGGGTTCCATCAATCGCTCCTGCATAGCTCCAGGAACTCCATTTTTTAATTTGTCCGGTGAAAAATAGTCACTTTGATTACTCACATCTACAACAGATAATGTATTGTCATGTACACCTTCACAACAGCAGCCATCACCATGGATTTCCTAGCCTCAAAGTAGTACCCATCTGGATTAGCCAGCTACCACAGGGCAATCATCATCCTCTTTCCCATGGTGGTCAGTTTGCAGCATTTAGTTCTTGGTCCTGCAAAGGCAGGACTATGTCAGAGGTGTATTGAAAAGTCTTCCTCCTCATTCTGAAGGTCTGTAACCACTATGGCTCATGCTTTAGAACAACTCATTCCCACCAGTTCTGTGATCATGGTGTGGATTCAAAAGTGGCCCTCCACCTGGGCCATCATCCCTCAACTAACTCTGCATAGCTACTGCCATGACATCCACCACTACCTGACCTCAGACATTTCATGGCTGGTTATTGAAAGTTCCAGCAACCTCTCCATTCACCCTGACTGCCATTTTGAGAGAAGGATTTATGGGTGTTATCCCAAAGGAATTATGTGAGTTTGAACACCTCTTCCACAATTCTTCTGGGCTCTCAGAAGGTCTTCAGAAATCGCCCACTGCTTTAGGAAGCACTGACAGAAATCTGTGGGATAGTTATCCAGATAGCAGTGCAACTATAACAATGTAGTATAGTTCCAGTGTGAACATAGTGCAGAACAGTTCTCACAACACCATACACAGTGTGGCCCTGGTGTGTTACCTGGGTACTACCTCATGGGTTCAGTTACCAACACTTCCATTGGACAGACAATAACTATGCTTATAACCACATTAAGAAATCATATTTAGGCTAAGGCCCAATTCTGATCTCACTTACACTGGTGTAAATAAGAAGTAACTCCACTGCAGTTAGAGGAGTCACATTAATTTAAAGTTAATATAGGAGAAAAATCATGTCCCTAGGCTAAAACATGGTTATAAACATGTTTTTTTTTATTTCTGTTCACACAGACAAAAATAAATTGTGCTATAACATGGGTTGGCCACAGTAATACTTAGATATGGTTATTTTCTTGGTGCTGGTGGGACTTCATTTCTTTACTTTTTACTGAGCTCTGACCTTGTTGGTTGAACCCTTGCCATGGCTGTTTAGTGAATGAATTTATTCTAGCACACCTTGGGATGCCTTTGGCTAACAAAGTACTATGCACGCTGACTTGGTATTTTCCATTATCGCATTGTGTTATCAACGCTTTAAATGCTTATTCCACAAAATAAGAGTAGTGTCAGCACAGCTGGAGGTGTCCTTAGGTCCTGGAAGTAACGTATGCTGATGAGTAATAAATATATATAGATGAGAAAACCTCAGACATAAACCTACAATCAATTCATTCTGGGGGAAATCTGCCCTGGTGCAAAAAGTCTTACAGTAATGTCTTATAGAACATAATAACCTTTCTATATATTTTTCAAACCATTTTATATAATAGAACATAGAATCATATCCTCGGTCTGGAATTCTATAGATTGGTTAAAAAATTGATAGGAATATTCTAGTCTTTATTAAATTCCATAGGTTTTTAGAGTAATTTCTATAGAACCCTGTTGGTTTCGTCACAGTTAAATTCTATAGGATTTTTCTATAAGAGAATGGCCCACAGAGGGTCCTCCGTAACACTTGTTAAGAATTTATGTGGGGATGCAAATGGTTTGGAGGGTCTTGTGCAAACCTGCCTACAGTGGAGTGAATTTCATCCCCTAACAGCAAGAACTATTTACCTTAAAAATTCATTTTCTTCTGGGTATGATAATCTGGGCTTCCACCCCTTTTCTTACTCTATGCTGCTGCTTCCTAACAGCTCTGTAGTCCCATTTTATAGCAAAGGAGGACTGGATATAGCTTCCTCTGAAACCCATGAGGAATGTCCTCCTGAGCACTGGCTCAAGGAAGTCACTTGAGAAAATTCTGAAATGCTCTTCATCTCCCTCATCTCCAGGAACTGGGTGTGCAGACTCAGATCCTCATCTGGTGGGACAGTGTGAGCCACTAATCCAGCATATTGGCCTGGTACATTTTGGACATTTCTGTAATCAATGCTCTTTTAAAGACTTTTTCCTACATTGAACATATTGGAGAAACCTCAGGTGTGGCCATGTTACCAGTCTTAAAGAGGAAGGGTGGGATCTGCGAAGGTACTTAAGTGCCTAAATCCCAGCTTTAACTCCACTGCAATTCACATAGGCCCAGCAAGAAAGTGAGACTGACTCTGTAGTCCAGTGATTAGGGCACACCGCTGGGAGGTAGGATACCCTGGGTCCAGTCCCTCTGCTCCAATCACTCTTTCATTAGTTTTCCGCCACGCAGCAGCTTTAACAGGAGACACTGAGGGAGCCCCACATTGGAATATCCCATAGTTCCATGGTTAGCACATACTCCTGAGAAGCAGGACCCACCCCCTTCAAATCTTTTCTGCTGGGGGCGGGGGAGGGAGGGAATTGAAGGTAGGTCTAGCACATTCAAGGCAAGTGCCCTAATCAGTGGATTAAAAATTATAAAGTGTTATAATTGGCAGTGAGGCAGGGGCATGGCACCTAACTCATTCCCTCCAAAAGCAGCTTAGGTGCTGGCTCCTGACTTCAAGCAGCGGGTTGCCATTTGTGGATCACTAAGCAGATCCCTGAAGCCTGGATTTAAGCACCTATCTCAGAGACAGGAGCAGGGCTTAGCACTCACCGCTTTCATAAGCATCTCCCATTGGCTGGTTTAGGCAGCTCCCCACCTAGTGTGCTGGTTTTTGTGGATTGCAGTCTTTGGGTTTGCCTGCACACCTACGTAAGCCCAGGTTGAATGGGACTCAAGGCAGCTGACCCATGTCAGGGAACCCCGGGCTTGAGCGTCCACATTGCTTTTTAACCTTAAGGATTTTCTGAGCCATGCTGAAACCTAGGGCTCTGGCATCCACTCTGCAGTACACAGACCTGAGTCAAAGTAACCCTATCCCAGAATGCCTAGCATCCCCTACCCCCCCAGTGTCGACTCTCTAGCCCTACGAATGTGTTGCACTATGCGAAAACTCATAAGAAGCACATGAGTACATAAACTGCACAAATTAGCTCCCTTGCTGGCTGTCTCAGCAGAATGATTGCAGTCTGAGAAGGCTTTATACCGAATGACTACCTATTCTGGGAATTGGGCTCTCCAGCTCTAGGCTGAGTCCCAGTGGCAGGAAAATGTCTATGGGCATCTGTTCTGAGGATAATTCGATCATCCGTCTCCAGGGCTGTCAAAGTATTAAAATGAAATTTGCCCTTCTTAATTTTGAAAAAGGGATATTCACTGAAGGTGTTTTTGTTTGCTTTTTTATTTATTTTTATCTGTTTGTTTTGAAGTTTGACATAAAATGTAGATTTCAGAGGAAAAACACGCCCTCCCCCCCCGAGCCTGGCTGCTGCTGGCTGTAGAGTGGTGAAGTGCATCCCCAGGGAGTGGAGTGCAGTGTGCTCCAGCACCCCCCAAGGCTCCCTGATCTCAGCTCCTACTGCACCCCAGGAGGCAGGGATAAGGGATCCCCAGGATGCTGTGGGAAAGTAGTGGGACTGGCTCCTATTCACTGCTTTCACAGTGCATGCTGCCTGGGTGCCTTTGCACATGCAGCCCCAGGGAGGGCAGCAGGGGCCTCTGAGCAAGGGCCAGAGAGCAGAGCGGGATCGAACAACTGCCCTGCAGGGAGGGGGAGTGGCAGGGCTCCTGGCTCAGCACAACGGGGAAAGGATGACCCCTAACATCCCGGCAGCTGGGAGCTGCCTTCTACCTGTCAGCTTTGCTTCCTGCCCCAGACAAGCTCTGTGCAGCAGCAAGGAGGAGCCAGAGAAAGAAGTGGGAGCGGGCTCAACAGGGCAGTAATGGTGCTTCTGGCTGTTACACTCTCTGCCTGCAGTGCTGCTCCTCTGCCACCAGGTACTCCAGTCTGTCTGACACCAAAGATCACAGCAATAATCAGGTTACTCCCAGTCCCAAACGACAAGTCATTTACACCAGGGCAATTGCACTGTAGCTCTCACACCAAAGACACTGCTAGTAGCCAATCCTATAATAAACAGTCTAAAGATTTATTATATAGGAGAAGGAAATTAGAGTTATTTAGAAGATTAAAGCAGGTAAACATATACACACAGTGCTTAATTTATTCCAGAGCTTGCCAGGGCTGAGTCCTGGCACCTCTAGGCTTGGCAGTTCATAGTCCCGGCACCTCTAGGATCCCGGCCAGCAGCTGCCACTCTCTGGCCACCCAGCTCTGAAGGAAGCGCCGCCACCAGCAGCAGTGCAGAAGATTGGCAATACACCATAACATGCCACCCTTACTTCTGCGCTGCCGCTGGCAGTGGTGCTGCCTTCACAGCTGGGCGCCTGGCCAGCAGCTGCTGCTCTTTGGCTACTCAGCCAGTGCTTAATTTGTGCAAGGGCTTGCTGGGGCTGAGCCCCAGCACCTCTTTCATTACAAATGAAGCACTGTATATATACACAAATGATGGCAATCTTAGGTTTCAAAAAATAATAGAAACTTCTATAATAAGCAAGCTTTACCCGTCCTTTAGGGCTAACCCAGGCTAAGCATTGGAGATCTTTTGCTTATGCTTAGTAATCCTTGACCCTCACAGTCAAAGCAGCATAAAGCTACAGCTCCTCCTTGTTAGCGCTTTTTATTCCCTTCCCTCCTTGTGCTTTGAGCTGCAAATTCAGCTGCTGGAAGAAATTCACTTGCACAACTCCTCTTCATGGGTGTAGGGAAGAGCAATCAAAGTCTTTTGTCCTTTTTTGATGTTCCACGATAATTTGTCTGGGGTTAATGGTCTGTCCTTGTAAGGCAGGACATAACTCCTGTTGGAAATCAACACTTACATCTAATTAATGCCTTTCTCCTTTCTGGTGATTTACACAGTAACAGAGGCTTATAATACAAACACTGAGGCCTTGTCAGCCCTAGCACTTATGCCAGAAAAACTTTTGTCACTCACGGGTGTGAAAAAAACACCCATAAGAGTCGACGTAAGAGAGCTCTCTGGCTGACAAATGAGTGGCAGTAGCTATGACTGCAGGAGAATGTCTCCGCCAACATAGAATCATAGAAGATTAGGGCTGGAAGAGACTGCAGGAGGTCATCTAGTCCAACCCCCTGCTCAAAGCAGGGTCAACCCCAACTAAGTGCTTATACTGATAAAACTTATGTTGTTAGTGTTCACAAGGCCTTAAATACCACCTTACAATATAAGATACAGCTGTTATAAATGAGATTAATGCATGCAGCAATTTCCGAGCAGTCAATAAAGTCTAAACACTAAGCACATTTTAATAATTTTAATACCTATTGTAACAATACTAAACACACAGGTGAACCAGACCGATTCCAGCTGTGCATTTGTCAGTATGCAAGTGAGTCATGGGGTCCTTGGAATGAGCTGGCACCTGGTTTGCAAGTGTCACAGACACGCTTAGCTTGTAAACATAAACTGCTTGATTTACTCTAGGGCCCTCTTGACTTTTACTGTTGCTGCTCAAGAAAAGCAACAGAAAAGTCAAAAGGTTTATTTTAAAGTTGATATGTGTGTATGGGCAGGCGTGGGGGAAGGGGCATTTCCAGATCATTCTTCAATGAAGCCATTCAGAAGAGATCATCTTCCAAAATTATAAAGAGGCAAAAGCATTTCAAGAGAAGGCGCCAGGTGGGGGCCCCAAATCTCCACTTTTAGGACCCAGGACATAAAGGACATATAGAAATGAGAAAGCTGATTTAGCTAAAATAACAGATACTCCTATGTCTCAACCTCTCATCCCCAAATGTTCTCCCACAACACAAAGTCACATCTTTTTTTTGAGATGCACAAATCCAGTTAGCTTTTTTCACCCATTAGTTTTCATTTTTGAAAGCTTCAAAGAAGATGTGTAAAAGTGCCGGAACAACATATATTGTTGCTGTGATATTTGTGTCCATGCTAGATAGAAGAATGATCAGAAATCTCTCTGCCTTCACTATCTGACAATCTTATTAGCACTTTGTCCCAGTCTCTTAGATCCCTTTCAGAAACGTTGAGCCGTTATCTGAACTGAAACCAAATTCAACCAATAAATGGGGATTAGCTATTATTATTTATGGCAACCATGTGCACTGTTACCAGGGGTAGCAAGTAGTAACAACTTATTTTGGTCACTCAAGTCAGTAGGTATGACACTGAAGATATCCTGGGAGCAGATATGTTGAGTTAGAAGGTGCCATTTTTACTAATCATTTATGGCCCATTTCGGTAGCAAGAACTATTGGATTCTGTGGAAGGAAAAGGAAAATACCCCAGCACATTTTCTACAGTCAAGTAATAGTTAATTTAACAAAACAGAACACACAATCTCCTACTGGAGTTTTCTCCCAGGAACCAGTTTAGGATGAAATTCTGTCAACGCATGGGGATTTCTCCTCTGAGCCTTGAAGGGCCAGCATACACTGTGGTAAAGCACCAGTACTGGAATTAATAGTGACCTGGATGCCAAAAGAGGCACTTGAAAGAGAGCTAGGGAAGATGTGCAAGAGGGAGAAATATATCTGAAGGAGACAGAGGGAGGTTTCCTAAGAGCTAGAAAATGATTTGAAATAGAAACAGTGGCTTGGACATGTTAGTGTGAGAAAAATCCCTGCAGTGAAGAGAGGAGTCCTGTAGCTTCAGAAAGCGAAATCCAGATAGGCACATGCCCTCAAAGTCAATAAAGAAGGATCAGTTTCTAGAATCAGTGAGACAATATAAGCCCTGAAAGCACACTGGGAGAAGGGGATGGGGCTTTAGGAAAATAATAAAAAGAAAAGGGCATATACCTAGGAGTAAACTACAAGTCCTTATCAGAAGACAGATTGATGAATAAACTCTAGTGTATTAGGAGGAAGCAGACATGGGTGACCTAGCCAGCCTTGGAGAGCTAAGGGTCTGATCCAAGGCCTATTGAAGTCAAATGGAAAGATTTCACTGACTTCAATGGGTTTTGGATCAGGGCCTGAGAGTCTGAGGACTTCTGTAATATCTGTTTTCAGCCTTCGACATGTAAATTCATCTTTATTGCATTTATTACATATGGAGTCACTTCCCATTAACCAAACAAATCTGGACTTTTAAAATTGTTTACTGATCTTTTGCAGATCATTACTGCTTTATTTAAATTGTAGGGTACTTTTGAACTCAGCAGCCTCTTAGCTTCTCCCATCACTACATACTGTATAATTGGCACATTTATTCATGCAATAATTTTTCATTTTGTACCAGCATAGCTTTTTGAGCAATGACCAAGAAACAAAACCTATTAGAAACTGTTGGCAGATTTAAAGGAAATGAATACATGTATTTTGCATTATTGGATCTCCTGACATATTGCAAGATTAAGACTTTGTAGTAAAAATGCCTTTCATATATTAAAAGCTGTTTAACTCAGAACTCCTGTTCATGTTGTACTGATGTCAGCATGAGCTCTCAAGCACCTGAGTACGTTATGCATCTTGGTCATCCAAGTATTCGTTCCTGGATGGAGAATCAGGAATGTAAAGATCTGTTGATGAAAACGATCTAATTTATAGATATAGGAAAGGTGAAACAGCATGATAACGTTGCTTCAGTAGCTGTGTGCTGGAAGATGACAGACTGACTGTGTTCTCTGTGTACAATATGAGCCCTACCATTAGTATTCTGTATTTTTCCACCTGTAGGTGTATTGGTAACTATGGCCATTTGTGTCAGCTTGGGTTACGTGTTCTGAATCAAAACAAGCGTCAGAGCAGATATAAAGTTTTCCAACTAGCTGCTTTATTAAAGGAACCCATCCCACTTTGCCTGCAGTTATTATATGGACACTGTTATCGCTCTGTCTCACACAATGATCACACTTTTCCTGTTTTAACAGTTGCTGGCACTTTCTGTGCATATAATGGGGAATATCACTTAAACCAGCAGGAAAAAAGATTTTAAGTTCAGTTTCCATGTTCTGAGCCAAAGCCTATTGAAATCAATGGGAGCCTTTTCATGTACCTGATTGGGCTTTGGATCGGTGTGCCCTGTTCATCTTGACCACTGATCCACAGTCCACATTTTGAGAAGCTTGGAAATAGTACACAAGGCGACATAATGTTACTATATGTACTGTGGCTATTAAAAGTCCATACTTACCAATGGTTCTCAGATGGTAGTATCCAAGATACTGAGGTATTACCCTATATCTGGAGTAAGAAATAACTATGGTATCTCATATAGAGTGTGTAGTTATGTCAATCTTATGTCTTTTTCTTCTTTGTACCATACATGCCTTTACATTTCTAAAGAGTCTGCTTGTCTGCAGGGACAGCTGCCTTTTTTATGACACACCGCTGATGCATGTTTCAGAGGAGACATACACTGTGTTGTCTCAAGAAAAATTCACGTTTGTTCTTTCTTGCATTTTTTCCCCCCTGTATTTCTAAAAAGTATTTCAGACAAAGTGTAAGGCTACTATTTGAGTATGAAGAAGCATAACACTAGGGTCTAGTAATGTTTGGTAAATGCTGACTTTTAATGGTGACCCCTGTGACTATGCTGCTGTGCCTTTCAGACAAGATCCTGAGCCTGAATAGTAGTTCCAAATGCTGGGTTCACAAAAAGTCCACAGGATAAAAGCCTGGGAGAATAAAACTACATTTCCCTGGAGAGGCAGCAAAAAAGTGTCTCCTTTGGTAAACATGCAATCATAGCGCTATAGGCCAGAAGGGACCACTAGACCACCTCGTCTGACCTCGTATAGATCACCGGTCACACACCACCCAGCCACCCATACTCTAAACCCAGCAACTGAAATTAGACTAAAGTATTACAACCCTCAGGTGACTAAGGCTGTGTCTACACTACAGACCCTACAGCGGCACAGCTATACCGCTGCAATTACGCTGCTGTAAGGTCTCCTGTGTAGTCACTCTAAGCCGACGGGAGAGAGAGCACTCTTCTCGGCATAATTAAACCACCCCCAACAAGTGGCAGTAGTTCTATCAATGGGAGACTGTCTCCCACTGACATAGCACTGTCCACACCAGCGCTTCTGTTGGTCGGGGGTGTTTTATTCACATCCCTCCATGACCAAAGTTTTACCGACAAAAGCCTTAGATGTTGTGTTCCACAGACAGAGAATAGAAGGGACCACTGAGGCCTCTGAAATAGCAGGGAATTGATAAAGTGAGATTTATTCAGATATATTCAAGCTAAGATTCCTTAATAAAACTTTGTAGCTGAAGGGTGATTGGATTTTATCTTGGGTTGTCTAATCCTGAAGCTATGATTAAAGTTTATTAAAGCTGTGTCTCATGTGGTACTTTCCAACGGATGTCAGGAGGTTGTTGCAAACTACGCTAAAGGAGTAAGTCTCAGCAGCAAGATACCTGCAAAAAAAGTGTACCAAGGCACCTATTAATATGGAAAGTGACAAACAAGCAATTAAAAGAATCAAGCCTGGCTATATGAAACACGCAAGCAATTTTTTCTCACTTGTTTTTAAAGGCAAGTGCCAGCTAGAGATAAAAATAATATTCTCTTTAAGAGCAGACTGCTGATGCAAAAAACAAGGCTAGGAATTAAAGCAAGACCTCTGGAAGCAGTCAAGGCTCTGACGGGCTAGATCCTTGGATTACTAAAATACTGTATCATGCTGATCTACAAATTAGTTTAATAGAAAATAATTACCAACATTTTAACGCTGGCTGAAGTAAATTGAGTCACGATTTCAAAGTTAAGTTAATGGATATCAAGATGGCAATTTACTGCATCTCATTTGAGTTTATAATGGCTTCCATTCCTTGTTGAAGTAAAGTGGAAAACTAATCCTATTCCACATAGTACCTTGAGGGCTTGACCTTTTAATTAAACAATACTTTTATGAGGAGATTTATGAGAAGTGCTTTAAAGTATCTTACCTGAGTAGTGAACTAGAAAGCAGATTATTTATTGTTTCACATTATTATAAAATATAACCTAAGAGAAGACAGAAATAAGCAGATTGGTTTCCCTTTTAACTTATAAGCAGGAAAATTCAAAATGCATAGGAAAATTCAAAGCTCTCAAGGGCAAAACTTTCATATAGGTGGACATTTATGAAATATGCAGTGTTGTTGTAGCCATGAATAATAGAGAGATAAGGTGGTTGAGGTAATATCTTTTATTGGACGAACTACTGTTGGTAAGAGAGACTAGCTTTTGAGCTTACGCAGAGCTCTTCTTCTGAATATCTCTTCTGAAGAAGAGCTCAGCGTAAATTCTGTATAAGCTCGAAAACATGTCCCTCACCAACAAAAGTTGGTCCAATAAAAGATATTACCTCACCCATTTTGTCTCTCTAATATGCCTAGCATGTCATATTTAGTGATAACTTGAGTAAACTTCTAAATGACCTTTTGGAAGATTCCTGCAAGACATTGCAATAACTTGAGACATATCACACAGTATTGTGATTGGGTTATAAAAACTGAGGGGCAAATTCTGTAAATCTAGCACCGTTCCATTGACTGCCATCCCCACTAAAGCAGGGTAATTGAAAGCAGAATCTTATCTGACACTTGCTGTTTGAGTTTTTCCTGGAGCCGTATGTTATAATGCCGGTACAGTTTCACACAGTAACTATGACGCCGTGCCACCCTGGCATCTCATCGTCACCCCAATAGTAAATAACATGTAGTTATGCATTTAATTAGTGTATTTTTAGCTTCCTAAAGTGATCTGATAGTGGACCAAAGCTAATTTATGCAGGAAGAGATAAAGACCAGTGGAGAATCCGATTTAGGCATACAAAGAGCCAGGTAGTCCCTTTGTGAGTACACAAGGGTTATAGATAGGGTGCAAGCAGCTTTCCTGCTGTCCTTGTGCCCCCCTCCCATCTGCAACTGCCAACTCTGGGCTCTCCTGAGCAGAAGGACTACTCAGTGCGCGTCAGCATCTCCCAAAAGGCTTGGGGATAAGGTAGTGGCGTGGTCTCCTCCTCCTCCTCTTCTTCCTCCTCCTCCTCCAACGCTGAACAGCAGAGCGGGCAGGCCACAGAATGGAGTGTGTTTTGACCTCAAAGGAGCCGGGCAGAAGCTGTGTTCCCAGGAGGCATTGCAAATAAATGCTGTCTTGTTATCCTGAGGCATGCTGTGTCCCAAAGCTCTGGGCTGGTGTCTTTTCACTGCTAAATGGGAACAATCTGCTCCAAAAGTTTAATATATATTACATATATACATACAAATATATATGTACATATATATATTAGGCATATACATAGACATACACAGCTCTGGAGGTGTTGGTTTTTCCTTCCAAAAGCCATGATTTGGTCTTGGCTCCCATAGAGAACATCCCCTCCTCATGTTATACAAGACAGATGACATCAAGTGAGGGCCACAAGCTGGACGTTTCAATGGGAGTTGTGCCTTTGAAAATCTCCCCCTAAAGATGTGTAGCCAGAGCTGTGTCAGGGCATTCTCAGAGGAGGGCCTTTAGCTCTGGAGAGTTCATTTGCATCTACTTTGGCAGAGCCTGAGGGCATATACTTTGAACATTGCAAATACTTCTTTAGTCATCTAAGGGCAGTGGTTCTCAACCTTCCCAGACTACTGTACCCCTTTCAGGAGTCCGATTTGTCTTGTGTACCCCAAGTTTCACCTCACTTAAAAACTACTTGCTTACAAAATCAGACATAAAAATACAAAAGTGTCACAGCACACTATTGCTGAAAAATGGCTCACTTTCTCCTTTTTATTATCTAATTATAAAATAAATCAATTGGAATATAAATATTGTACTTACATTTCAGTGTACAGAATATAGAGCTATATAAATAAGTCATTGTCTGTATGAAATTTTAGTTTGTACTGGCTTCGCTAGTACTTTTTATGTAGCCTGTGTAAAACAAGGCAAATATCTAGATGAGCTTATGTACCCCTTCAAAATCCTCTGTGTACCCCTATAGGTACCACCCCTCTGGTTGAGAACCACTGATCGAAGGTAAATGGCAAGTTTTCGTGGGTCACCATTATAACACAGTGTAAATTGGCTAACACTGCTTCTGCTCACAGCTTTTAACCATTTTACAATCATGTAAAGCAGCGTGTCAAAGCCTGTGAGGAAGGAAATCCTGAGCAAGGTTTGGATTAACACAGTTCTTCAGTCAGAATGGTTTACGGAATGCGGACAGGTCCGAACCATTTAAAATAAAATATTTCTAATTTGTGTTTAGTGGGGATTTGCAAAGATACTGGATCACGTTCTCCCCTTGTCAATACTCAGCGGTGCCCAGATAAAAGGAGCCCTGAGTGGGGTTTTACAATCAGTGGGACTGAGTCATTTTGAAAGCCCCACTCCACCATGTGCCCATCCTCTATTGCAGTCAATACAGAGGAGGAGAGACTGGGAAAGTAGAAGGAACATCTCCAAGAACCAAGCTGAAAGAACCTCGTAAAACTGGCAGTGGGCCAGTGCCATTCTGCTGTAAGCCCCAGTACAGGAAGTCACTTAAGCACAGGTTGAAGTCCATCCCTATTCTAGTCAAGACAGCATTTAAGCACTTGCTTATGTAACCCTCGACTGGAGTTTGTCAGCTCTTGAAGCTGTGGTGTGGGCCTTTGGAGGGCCCTACCAAAGCCCTCTTATCCCATTTCCCACCATGCTTAGCTAGGGATGGGGACAGAAGGAACTAGAGACTCCTGATAGGGCCAGTAGGGAGGCTTCTGTGTGGGGTGATCTGGACAAGCAGTCCACCAGACCAATGACAAACCAGGGCTGCATAGCCCCCAGCAAAAAAACTGTGCTTAGTTTCACTTTGAGTCTGGAAGCTGAGAGAGAGAGATAGGGACTCCCTAAGCTGCACTGCTGACCTTCTACTTTCCCCCTAAGGGAGTTTTTGTACTGTTCTGAGACTCAGCTGCATGGATCAGGCAGCTCCAGCACTGCAGTGACCAGCATCCAGCAGAGAGAAAGATTCAACCTGGCAGTGGCTACTGAGAACCAGCTGCGACCCCAGGAGGATTTCAGACAGGGAACAATGATTGCCTAGTTGGAATGAAAGCAGTCTCCCAAGTTTTGCCCACTCCCCCAGTGGCTCATAAATAGGCCATGCATGGGTTTGCAAGAGCTCTTACAGCAATGGGTGACTTCTGCTCAAGCTAATCCCTGGCAGTGGAGCGTAGAAAACCTAACAGATAGGTCAGTTCTTCCAGGACTGGAGCAACGTGGGATAGCAGTGGAGGACACCCTGCCCTGGTTTAGCTATATCAGAAGGTGCCAACATTGCTATATCTTTTTACCTCCCGATGATGTAGAATTAAAAACTGGTGCAACTAAAGTAAATTAATTACAGATATCTTTTGATGAGAGACTGAGAGGTTGGATGGATGCCTGCTCCCACTAAAATAAAGAATTTCATTGGCCCAACTTTTGAGTGTGGATCAGGCCTCCAATTGTTGTGAAGTTAACAGGGTGAAGGAAGAGTGATTTCACATATTATTGAGCATGTGTTGAGAGCTCAGATTTTTTGCTGCTGCTGCTGTTATTCATCTAGGGCAAGGCTTTTTTGCAAGGCCGGGTCAGCAGCGTATTGCAGAAACTCATTGATTTACATTGGGAAGGCTAGTTTTGCAATAGGAAAAGAGAGAGGGGCTTTTGAAAATGTTACCCTAAATGATTTATGCTTATGAATCCCATTCTGAAAATTCCTTAGACACTTAGCAGTCTAAATCCCATTGTGTTTCAGTTAAACTTACGTGGCGAGCTCACTTTTGAAAATGGGCTCCAAAATCACTTTTGAAAATTTTACTCATAGCCCGAGATTTTCAAAGCTGCTTACAGGATTTAGATGCCCTTATTACCTTTAAAATTAGTGGAAAGCTATAAACTTTTGGATTAAAACTAAAATTGCAAGAGCTGTAATTTTTCTGTGCTCAATATTTCTTTTGCCTCTGCTATGAACACTGCTGGGTGTAATGGAAATATTCATGTGCGGAGTGAAGCTCTGCCATTTTGGTTCAGAAGAGTGCATGAAAACCACTTTTCTGATGCATTTCCCATGGAGTCATATCCATTCAGTTTTATTTTGAACTAGCAAAACTAAGCTGAAACCACTAAATTGTCCCGGATATACTGTGAGTACTGTGTTCCAGCCCATTCAGTGATGCAAAATCTAGTCCAAATCTGTGAAAAAAAAGGCCTTCGTGAACTCACCTGGCTTTAGGTTTCATCACAGCTCTATTCATGCATCTCCTGGACCAAACTGACTCTGAAATTAATGTATGCAGTGTTGGTGTTGTAGCTGTGTTGGTCCCAGGATATTAGACAAGGTGGGTGAGCTAAGAAGAAGAAGATATTATCTTACCCACCTTGTCTCTCTCAAATTAACGACAGTATCAGGATACTTTAGTTAACTAAATCTTGTTTATAAAATCCGGTCTGCTACAAAGCCAGTTCACATTGTGCTGCTGTACTTACGCAATTGCAGGATCAGGTGGCAGCTGAGAAGTGGTTTTGTGAATCTACTTAAATGTTAGACTTCGGTGCCTAAAATGGCAGTTAGGTACTAAAGTCCCCCTTGTGACTCTAGCTCAGAAGTTCTCAAACTTTTTGTATTGGTGATCCCGTTCACACAGCAAGCCTCTGAGTGCGACCCCCTTGCCCCTGTGGGTGCCTGCCCCTGGTCCCTGTGAGCTACCTACTCCTCCTTCGTCCCAACCCCTGCACTGTGCCCTCTTCGCCTCTAACCCCTGCACCCCACCTATTGTGCCCCCTGCGGATACAGACCTGCATGAATGGAGCAGCTGCTTGCTCCCACCTTGAAAGCTACTCCTCCACGCCCCCCTAGGGGGCTGTGGGTGGAGGGGACCAAGGAGCAATGTCAGGGCTCCCTGCATCCAGGTCACTTTCCGCACTTGGGCTGTGTAAGGGGAGGGCAGAGAGCAGCAGCTCTTGGTGCTCCCCTCACAGCACAGCCCGGGTGGGGAAAGTGACCTGGATGCAGGGAGCCCTGGCTTGGCTCCTCGCTTCCCCCCCCCCCACAGTCCCGTAGGGGGGCACAGAGGAATGTTGGGGGGGTGAGCAGTATCTCTGTGTCACTGCTCGCACCTCCCCCCCATGTTCCTCCACCACGAGGAAGCAGAGAGGCTCACAGCCCCATGCCTGGCCTGGGATTGAGACTCACAGCACATGACCCCAACATAACCATGTTGCCGGAGCTGCAACCCCCAGTTTGAGAACCAATGCTGTTAGTGACGTGCTGACTGTCGGCACCTTGGGCATGATGACAGATCATTTTATAATAGGTTTTTTGCATAATGATCTTTTTGCTGACAAGGGTATACAGCTGAAGGTGCAGTCCTTTCTGTAAACACAATAAATATTGTAATTACCTTCCATTACCAGTACCTACTAGCATAATCAAGATGAATATATGCATAAATTTCATTTTCTTCCCCTTGGGGCATGGGAAATTGATGATGCTATATTAGTCATTACCTAGGTAGATTACCATTCGTAAGCTGTAAATATACGCTTCATACTGCATCTAAGAAAGGAATACCTTGACTGTTGCCAAACTGCTTTTAAAAAAATATAGTGCTTGCTTATATTTGGGAAAGTAGAGTAAAGGTCATTTCTGTGACAGCACTACACTGCAGTGTGAGCCAATTCACATGGTAGCATACATACAACTTGGATTTAGTATAGATTCTTTTATTTAATTTCAAAATGCATCAGACTCAAAAAGTCAAGAGATTTCAGCTCGAGAGCTATCACCCAACATTGTTAGTTTTCTTTCCAAATGCCAACCCTACGGAAATAGTAGTGACACAAATTTAAAACAATTTTATTAACTATTAACCTTCCCAGTTTATGTATTAAACTTGATTTTAGAAGGACATTTCAGTATTCTATTAGCAGTTATTTCTCAAGGACTATTTCCTAAAGATGGAAAGCGAATGAATCAAAGAAGAAGCTGCAAAAAAATAAAGCCCTCAATTCTTTTTTAACAGACATAATTCCACCATGAATATGACAAACGATATTAACTGAATTTTATGACCCAGAATTAAAAATTGGTGCTTTCAACATGTATAGAGCTGGTTGAACAGTTAAAACAATTATTTGTGAATAATTTGACAATTGACAGAAAAAAATCAAATATATTGTTTGCGAATATTATTCATCCAGCTCTAGTTAAAGATTCACAGTGCTGTCCCTAAAGACAAACACCTGATCCTTTGCCTGCATATGAATCTATGATACAAATACTTTACATCACACAATATCCTGAACTCTGTCCTTGACAAGGTATTATTTACTTCTGCTGAACAGCCAGTGCTGGCTGGAAAAATGACAGCATACTATTCTCACAGACTCTGTGCTTTCCACCTTGCAGATTGTTAAACCTGGGAAAAAGCAACAAGCATATGAATATTTTGGAGGACATCGGGGACTGTATTTTCTTTTTGTACATGATGGGAAAATCTGACACAGCCCTATGAAGTAATTCTATTGTACCCTGCAGGAACACAAAGAAAGGATGTATGCATAGCAACTGTCGAAATCCACGATGATGCTGTTAAGCATATGGTAAAGTTTTGTCTTCATATTGCAAAGTAATTTTTGCAGTCATGTGTGTGTTTGTGTTTGTGTGTAGGAAAGGGATGTACAGACAGATAAGATAGGGAGGAGGGAGGCCGAGGTGAGACAGGGACAAGAAACTGGGAGTGACAAAGGGATATGTGCTGAACAGTCCTTAAGAGAGAGGAATCTAGAGGAAAGTCCACTCAAGAGCAGGAGCGGGTGTTGAGAGGTGGAGAGGAAAGAGGGCACTTCCACCTTGACCTCATTGTAATCTAAACACATCTTGAACAGCCTTGAACTGAATTTGTGTAATAGCTCAATCCAGTTTATTTTCAAATCTGAAAATTGACCCATTTTTTTCTTTTCCTCTCTGCAGTCCACTGTCTTCAATATGGTTATAGAAATATCATTTGGAGCAGAATTTGAAAACACTAGGGCAACACAGGTGTAACTAAAGGCAAAATCTTGCTGGTAGAAATTTTATTGGGAATAATGAATCATGAGTCAGAAAGAGCCCAGCTTGACTTTCACAAAATAAACTGAATTTAAAGAGAGCTGGCAGATAAGCAAACTATATTTTTTGCTTATAAATGGGAGCAGTTATATCGTAATCTGCCAGTTTTACAGAGTCACTTTTCAAAATAGAATCTTACTTTAAGTTATGTCATCTGTGGAGTTTATTAGATTCACTGTAACAGCTTTCATCTACTTTGCCCTTAGAAAAATCAATGTCCATTTGGTGTATCTCAGTCAATGGATAAACACACAACAGATCACCCCTTTTTTAAAAAATGTAACTGCCAATATCAGACAGAATTTCCTCTAAAGTGGCAACCTTATGGCCTGTACAAAAGTCCAGGTGCCATCTATCATGTTTGTGCTCCCCTTTGTGAAAGCACATTTAAGTCAAAAGAATTACATCTGAGCACTACAGCGGAGGCACCAAGGCCAAATTCTGCTCTACAGCAATGTAAATCCAAAGTAATTCTATTGGTTTCACTGTAGGTAATCCAGATTGACAAGCGTGTGACAGACAGCAGAAAGTGACTTTATATTCCTCAAAAGCTGGAGTTGCACATTAACCCACCAGAGACGATGCAGATTGTCAAGGTTATTAAGACAAACTATTATTTCATCTACTAATTGAGACACTTATGTCACAAAATTCTTGATAAATAATAGCATATAGCTCTTCAGCGCATACACTGTCAAAAAGAGAATGGACCATAATAACAGTAACTCACCCACACTGAACCTATGTAATATTTGTGATTACTAGTTAGACAGCTAACTGCATAACTTCACATACAGATTAATATCTGTGCATTGTGGAAGAGTAAAACAGTTCTATGGAAAATTTTAACTTTGTTCTATCTTGACTTTTGTGCATTTAAATTAATAATCCTAGTGTCAATAATAATGTCAATCACACTTATAATGATAATACTTATTTGTACTACAATAGTGCCCAAAGACCCCTGTCAGGATATCCCATTGTGCAAGACACTGACTGTACAAATACATAATAAAGAGATGGGCCATTTTTCACAGAGCTTACGATCTAGTTTCAGTGAAGATACAAAAAGTGGGTGTAACAAACAATAGAAGGGGAGACATAGGGAGTAAGGCTGGTCAAAAATGTTCTGTCTATACCTTTTTTAATGGAAAAATTTAGTTTTTGACAAAATGAAAAATTCTGAACAAAGACCTGTGTTCCCCAAAACAAAATTGTTTTATCTTCAGAAAACAGAAAGCCCAAAACCCCAACAAATTTTGGCCAAAAAAATTTCAACCAAGAAAAAGAAAAAAAAAAAAAAAAGCCAAAAGTTTATGACTGAAAACTGCTGAAAATATTCTGTGTTCAGTGAAAAAAATTTGTTTCTCTGATGGAAAATCAAATATTTTCATGTAAGATTTAAGTGATAATGAAAAAAATGCCAACATTTTCCAACCAGTTCTGGTAGGGAGGACAATGGACAAAGTTAACAGTGAAAGGTAACATGTTAAAATTGATGAGCTATAGTCACAGCTACATAGTATTGAGTCAAGACTTGATATGCAATGAACGGGCAATATGAGAGGCAAGTTTTTGGGTGGGCCAGGGCCTTTGGGAACTTTATGTCCATGTGTCAGCTCAGCATGCTTCTCATAAGGTGTGTGGAGTAGACGTAGGGAACAGAACAAGAACTGGCATCTCTCTTTGGATGCTCCTCCCACCTGGAGTCCCCTGAGACTGCAGGTCATGTAGCCTTTTAGAAACAAGTCGGGCTAAAAGTTTGGATAGCCCCAGAGGTGAGAACCCGTTTTCTCCCTACCCCTAAACACACATGAAGGGAAGGTGATACATTACAGGGGTTTTCTTTTTGTCCTATGACTGCAGAGGTGTTACTGGGCCACTCTACCTTGAAAAATCCCTTAGAATATGGGCTAACTATTTAAGCTAAGCAATCTGTTCCTCCTTGCATTTAGCTGTGATGCTTGGAGTATCTTTCCCAGACCTGAAGAAGAGCTCTCTGTGGCTAAAAAGCTTGTCTCTCTCACCAACAGAAGTTGTTCCAATAAAAGATATTACCTCACCCACCTCGTCTCTCTAATACCTGGGACCAACATGGCTACAATTACACAACATATTCAAATATGAGTCAGTTCAATCTGTTTAGAGAACAAGTGTCCTATTGGAATTCACTTTTGCATGATATTCTATTTCCTCTGATCTTTAGAGCACCAGGAAGATACTCCCTTCCCTTTTAGAATAAAGATTCAAACAGCTGATCCCACAAGACATCCCATACAAAGTGCTGTCAGCACCATTCAACTGATTGATGATTTTATAAACCCTCCAGCCCCATATGTTCTCTATGACACGATCCTGATGTTCGTAAGCCTGGAAGACAGGCTTCTGTTGAATATCTGATAGCTCCATTAACTTGTCGTTTGTGTGTTTTCTAATATATTCTGTCAGCAATATTTCCCATGTGCTATTCATTTTGTTTGCGTGCCTAAACAGATACAAACTGCCATTACTTTCACATGTTTCTACTAACCCCTGCTAAATTCATGAAGGGGAATGTAGAATTCAGAAATATTCCAATTAGTAAATAAATACCCACCTTTCAGACATGTTTATTTATGTCTGGAAATTACTAGTTCTCTCTTTTTTTGAATTGCTTGATTATTTCATCTGCTGATAATGCTTTATATCATTTAAAATTTGGGGTAAAATGATAACATAATTGCAAAGGTCTGATGTCTTAAAACCTGTCAAAGATAGATACAAATGTTTTATACTGCTGGAAGACTTGCACACTACTAATGGTTTAGCTTTTTTAGCCTATGGAATTCATAAGACATCAGACTTTCACTTGTCCTGGAGGATGGTAATGTTCTTTTGGGATTTAATATAATATGTCCCAGACCTTGAATTAATGTAGTTTTCATTCCCTGTCATGAGGATATAATTTTATTTCAGCTTTTATTTATCTTCTTCACCTTAACGTGTATACTATACCAGCCACATAACATGTACAAATAAAATGTGCTTGATTCCCCCTACCAAAGAGTTTATTTTTATCACATGAGCCATACAGGAATGTCCTATAAAATATAATTGTGACACTGAGCCAGAAAGGTTTAAGACACTATCAGGCTAAATGAACCAAATTCAACCTTTAAAGACATATTAGAAAAGTATTGAAAGGGTAATAAGGGCCATTCCTAATAGATAATTAGCCAAACCATGTTAGTAGACCCGAGTGTTTGAAATGCAAGTCTATATTGAAGTAAATACTAATTATATTTGTCTGTGTTTTATATATGTTGTTAGAGGTTAACAATGTAACCAAACGGTTCCTGTCTGTCACTATATTCTATTGATTCAAAACCAAAAGGGAATATTAACATTTAGATGAAACTTGGGTGTAATAATATCATTGTCTTTATTTCTCTTTGAAGTTTTGAATGGATAACAATCTTATGCTAACCAATGCAACTAATTACCTGTAATACATAGACAATGAGAAGTCTTATTTCAAAGGACAATGTGCTTGCTATTCTCCACTCAAGAAACAGCTGCTGCCAGGAGGCTATCAATAAGCTGCCAGAGGTATATAAAAGAATCTGGGGCCCTGATCTTGTTATTTCAGATCTGCTTAAGCTTTGACAGGGGAAGCTTGAGTTGGAAGCTTGAGGTTCCAGCTCCAGTCTGGGTTACCCTGCTATTTCTCATGGAAAAAGTTATACAGATTCTACACATGAACTGCCTCTATGGATTATAACCTAAGAACTGATTCTGGAAAGAATTTTTTGCATCTCAGCTGTTTACCATCTCAGCTATAAAACTGACCTAAGAACTTTATTCATGTCTGTATCTTTTAACCAATACTCTCTCTTTTTTTTCTTAATCTTTTAATAAAAACTTAGTTTAGTTAATAAGAATTGGTTGTAAGCATGTATTTGGGTGAGATCTGAAATATTCATTGACCTAGAGAGTAATGTGTCCAGTCTTTGGGATGGGTAGAACTGTAACCAGTAAGGTATATAGAAGCTGTTTGTTGCTGGCTAGGTGAATCTAACTGTTCGAATAACCATCAGTTTTGGGGATAGCCTACCCCATTCTTTGCAGTTTGCCCTAATTGAGCAATCTCAGCATGTCCTCTCCAGCGATCAAGAGCATAGTAATGGATAATTATATCCCTCTTTTATACAATTTTTTAAACATCCTATTTTTAAAGCATCTACAGATGGGATGAAATTCTGTATTAAATTTTATAGGATGGTTTAAATATTGCATAGAGATAACTTGATTCCCTGTTAAATTCTATATGTTGTTTTGAATAATTTCAGAAGAAATCAATGCATTTCCTGCTGCTCAGGGAATCTACTCAGACTTTTCTATAAGGGTACAAATATAGAGTCAATATATTTACTTTAAGATGAGGCAATGATAATTTGCTCATCATCTTCTTGACATTAATACCTCATTCTCACATAGCACTCTTATATGGCACATATCATGTATACAAAATATCTAAGGACATTTGTAATTTAGGATGAACCGTACACAATCACCGTTGTAGTTAGTTTGTAGGAAGACAATTGGCACCTTAGACAATATAGATAATCTTGACTAACAGCATCTGAAGCAAATGTGTGTCAGTACAACCTGTTTTAAGATAACAGATTATGAATCTTAACTGAAGTCTTCACTGTCTGTTTTCATCTGCATCACAAGAACGAGCAACAGTAAAGAGCATTCCATCGGTCCTGGATGCTCTGCTTATCACATGCTTTTACTTTTGCCTTACATGAACTTGAGCAGGGTTGGTGGAGCTGGAATATTGTCTGTACGGTGAAGGGCTTGGTTCTGAACACCATCAAAATGCCAGCTTCAGGATATAGAGACTCCCTAAACAAGAACAAATGTGTGCATAATTCTAGCAACTTTGTCATATCCATAGGCAGATGAACCAGATGAAGAAAAAAGCTTGAGTGACAGATACTTAAAACTGTGGCCAAATGTCAGAAACAGGACTTTGGGTAATCTGTAGATCCCTTCCCACTACTTTCCTCCGCTCAGCTTGCCTCTGCCTTACTCCCAGAGAAACTTGGAGACTCACACAAAAAAACAAGGGACAAAACCCCGCAGATCTTCTTCAGACAATAATATTTATTTATGAAATATATATATTTAAAAAATTAGAAAAATTGGGTCACTGAATCCTGGAGGGAAAAGGCTCAGCATTTGCCTAACTCTGCTCATATTGAAGTCAATATTGAGAAAGAGTTAGATCATTGTGAGCAATTTTTCAAATTCCACCATTAAGAAATGTGTTAAGATTTTACTAAAGTTGGTCAGAACATTGCTGACAAAATGTATTATTATTGAAATATGCTGGTTCATCTAAGCCAAAACTTTTCAAGGAGATGTATCAGTTTCAACTACATTTTCAACTGGAAAGTTTCTGCATTCCAGGGCTGTCTGATCACTTCTGATTAAAGAGAAAGGAATCAAGAATCTAAACTTTTTGCTCCCAAAACAGATATTTCTACACAATTCTGTTTCATGAAAACATTCAAAAGGTTTATTTTCATTCCAATGGAGAATGAAAATATATTTTGAAACCTCAAAAAGTCATCACAAAAGGAATTGTTATCCTCTGGCCAACTCTAGATTTTACATAAAGACTTCTGAGTCAATAAAAATGCGTGACTATTTCTTTTCAGTTTTCCCTTCAAGAAGGAACTCCCACATTCCTGTGACTTCAAAATTAAGAAACAAAAACTAAATTTAATTTTTATGAGATGTGAAGTATTTTCATGCAGGCACACTATCAAAGTGATGGGTGATTTTGGTATCCTAAGAATTGAAAAAAACCAAACTCAAAATAAACTAAACCATTTGCAACATGACATTCCCTGAATCTCAGACTTTGAAGTCAGGAGACATTGCTTTGATGCATTTGTCTATATGTGAACCTAATTGTTTTGTTTTTAATGCATCACCAGTTGGATGTGAATTGTGACTTACATGGCATCTTTTTTGTAAAGAGTTTGTATATGAACTGATATAGATGATATCCTCTAGTCTTACGCAACAGGTCATCACACACAATGACCACTTGCTTTGAAATTAACCTTTTCTTCATTTGCATCCACAAAGCTTCATTTGTGTTTGATGGGCTGTTTAGTTACAGGGGAATATACAATGTAAATGTTTGCTATTGCACAAAAACAGAATACAACTAAGGGAAAACAATGCAAGTAACATCCCACTAGTTTTCATGATGTTTAAACATCCAATACACTTATACATTTAATCATCACTTTGATCTATACTAACATATAAGTGAATTGGCCTGAGTACACTCTGACATGACCTGGTCTGCCTGCATCAGAGATGCTCTCCGAGCCAGGGTGTAGAAGACATATCTTGGAGTGGGGCTGGTTGGGGAGCTGAGCACTAGAGGTAGGAAGAGGTAGAGGCATAGTACATAGTGCTGTGCAGATTCTGGGTGACCAGGAGCAGCTAGTGGCAGGCTGCTGTAACTTTGGCAGACCTCCAGGATTGTCTACGTTATGCCCGGGGACATTTCAGCCCCGGAGAAGCACAGAATTGTGAGGATGTAAAGGTATCTTAAAACCACCTTGGCCTGCCTCTCCCCCAGGGCTGTGAGTTCTGTGCTGTGCTTCCTAGAGGCTCAACATAGAATCTCACCCAAAGTTCTGGGTGCCCAACTTGCGACTCTGTGAAGGGGCCTGATTTTCAGAGGGCAAGAGTTCACTGTTTTCTGAAAACCAGGCCTCTTTTAGCTGGCTCAAGTTGGGCATCCAAAACTTTGTCATCCAGATCACTAGTCATTTAAAAAAAAATCTTAGCCAGTGGGTTCCCTACACAGCTTTGTTGGCTTTTTCCTCCACCTTCTTGGAATTGTCAAGGTCACATCTATCTTTTTAACTGCATTGTGCATGCTACTTAGACTGAGTGCAACCTTGGGCTGTTTCTCTGAGAGCTCAGTTCACCAAATGCACTTACATTTATTTGTGTCAGCACAAGTCATTCTGAGCACTGCTTCTGTACCTTGATGAAAACTCTCATCCATCCCTGGTTATCAGTCTCTCTTTTACCATGCTGAGGGGCCTGCAAATCCATCCTTCATCAGTGACTCAGCCCAACAAGTATCAATATATTGCCCTTCGTCATAGTTCATAGTTCTTATTTGTTGAATAATGTTACTTATCTCATTTGCAGCTTGTTCCATCTGATGGAAAACTATTGAATTTCATGTGTTCGGGTGTCTGGTACTTCACTCCGGAACAAGTACACACATATACATGAGCTACAGGACTATAGGAAAGTGAACTATTGGGTTTTTTAATTGTACATATTCAGAAATGATCTAACGCCACAGTTGTGATGGCTCAGGAGATAGCACCTAATAGAAAAACAAGTATAAACCCTTACTAATGTGAGAGCCAGACACTTTTAATAATAGATTGGGCAGACTAAGATAAACAACAAGTGCTGAACACCACCAAAGTATTTTTTTAGATCTGAGAGTCAATACAATGTAGTACAAGATAGTATGAGAAAGTTCATCAAAAGTTCATCCTCCTGTCATATCTTACTTTCTCTGTATTGTCTACCTACATTAGCAGCATCTTTCAGCTGTAGTGATGTATTGGTCATGAAATCAGGTTTGCTTAGATGATCAATATCATGAAGCAGAATCTAATCAGCATGGTGAGACTCCAACTTGCCCTTACACTTTTTTATATGAACTTCATGGCATCACCTTATGGGCTGTAGCTAGCTTAATGCACACCTCATGCTTGGACTAAGGATCTTAAGTCTGCCTTCTGAGTTGTCTGGTTGGAACTGTGACTTCAGCAAGATTTCAAGCAAACAGCAAGGGTATTAACCCACTGCACAAACTGGTGCTGGATACTGTAAATGTAAGCCAAGGACCGAATGAGCTCTTCCCTGCCATTTACTGATGAATTGGGCAGGAAAGACCTCCGGAGCAGACCATATTTGCATAGACCTACCTACTTTCCCTAGCTGATCAGCCAACCAACCTGCTTTGCCAAAGTGATCAATTTTGGCTGTTTTGGGTTAAGATTCACTTTAGTCTTTGGTGCAGGGGTAATAAAGAGTTATCATCCTTATCATATAACTAAAGGGTAGCAGAACTGTACGTAACATGCCATAATGAGGGAATTACTGTGATGGGGTGTACCAACCCCACACTGGTCAGGGGAGGGTTAACATGCTGTTTTGGGCCCCATAGGCCATGCCCCCTCATCCCAGCTGGGCATGCTTCCGGTAGAGGGAGCATTCAAAGAGTGGCAGCTCAGCTCAGGCTGAGCTGACTGAGGAGGAGAGTGGTTGTGTGCAGAAGCCTCTGGCCGGGAAGCCGCCGGGATTCCAAGCCGCCAATGTTGAGCCTTCTAACTGCACCATGGGAAGCCAGCTGGCCGTGGGAGCTGAGAGGGACAGCTTGCTGTTGCCAGCGAAGTGTCGCTGGAGACGAAAAAGAAAGGACACGAGAGACACCCCGCATCACGATGCCAGAGTGATGGGGACAACGGGAGGAAGCAACCCATGGAACATGTTATGGGGCATTGGGACCTGAACCCTGTGTCAGGGTACTTTGTTTAGAAAGGCCCTGGATCAGAACTCGGTGGAGGAGGGCAGGCCTCGGTTCCCACACCCTCCCCACTTGTGCTCTTGCTGCTAGGCGACTCTACCCAATAGTACCACTAGGTGAAGCCTCCCCTTTAAACTCTCACCAGCAGGTGTTACATCCTGGAGTAGCGCCATTAGTTGGCCCGGGACATCCAGACAACTCCTGACAGTCACCCTAACTTAACCTCACTCACTGAGCAGGAGATAGTGATGCCAAATCCAAGAAAAAGTCAGGGGTGGCGTGGGGGTGAGGATTCTGTTTAACGAATTATAGCTACCGTTTGACTTTCCCCCTCCAGGCAGTGTTTAAAGACAGATGATCAGACTCAAATTAGAGTCCTTGTTTCTGCTCAGTGATTACTAGAGCTGAAATCATGGATGAGCAGCAATATGGGGCTGACCCTTAGATTGAGTGTGAGGACAGATGAAACATAACACAGAGGATGCAGCAACGGAGAGGTTTCCCACTACCCAGTTAAATCACCAGGAGCTGAAATTACTAGGAACCAGGCTAAGCAGTGGAACCTCAGCATATGCACAGGAAGATGCAGTGATAACAGTGACTGTGGCCAGCAGCCTCAGAGGCATTGCTCACTCCTCCCCTTCAGAGATGGGAGGTGAACCCACTTGACTGCACCCCTGAATTCTGGGACTTTGCTGACTTTGGACAATCAACTGTGAGTGGGGTATAGTGGAGGGAAAGTGAAGTGGCATGTTAAAGGGACATTTGTCCCACAATGTGGGAAACTGAGGCAAAGGACACTGTCCAGGATACAGTGGGGCTAGTGTTTGCTTATGGTTTGCATTGCTTTTCAATCATTGTCCCAAACTAATGCTGAATATTTTCTCCCTTAATAAAAGTTCTCTTTTGTTATGCACAGACTCAATGCTTTTAAATGGGAAAGTATTGTCTCTTAGAGATGCCCAGAGGTGTTTTTTGTTTTCCCAGATTTCTGGGTGGAGGCTCATGCTGCTTCTGTTCTGTAATGTTACGAGGAATCTCTCGATATTGAACCCAGCCCTTTCTATTGCTGACACCACCTGGCAGAAGAGCTACATAAGCAACAGCAGCAATATCTGATTTTGGAAGGAAACACAGAGAAAGCATCATTTATCACAAACAATGTTTGAACATAATGCTTATTTCTCTATAAATCAAAGCAACCTAATGAGTTTTATAAACAATGCCATTTCTTCCCTCATTTGTTTCTGTTCCTTTTGAGGCTGTACATAAAATAGGGATTCTCTCTGATGGCAATATTAGGGGCCGATGGGAACATGGCATGGGAGACACTTGGGCTCTTGAGAATGAGTAAAGGGGAAAAATACGCATATTTCCCTGGCTATTGCCAGCTGCCATGAATTGAGGTTATTAGCACTGTATGTCAGGCTTTAGTAGTAGGGAAGCTGGCTGTTCTGTTAAATTATTTTAATAAAAAGATAAGTCTTTTGTGAGACAGGAAGGCTTCAAAAGCCTGACACAATAGTTGCACTTCAGGCTACTGCACTCCAGCCAGTTGTCTGTAATGCTCCTGATAAGCAGTCAGTATATTGCACCAATTTATAATTACTAGAAATATGTGGATGATTAAGTACCCTGCTGTAGTATTGCCAGCAGTTGGCATATTGGGTAACAAACACAGAGGGACACCCACCTCTAGTTTGTCTCTGCATGTAAGTCATTGAGATTAGAGATGTCACCGATGCTCCCTTCAAATACGGAGATACTTATGACTGGCAGATACATATCACATGACTGTAGATCTTGTTACTTACCTAGTGGAGAAGTGATGCCAACTCCTGTTGCAAAAGTAATTGATGTTTCCATAGGTGCTACTCCTGTTCTGAAGATAATGCTTCACTGGCAAGAATAAAAAAATAACAATAGAGAGCTGGTGGGAGAAAGAGGGCACTATCTACACATCTTTAGTGGGCATTTCCCATAGCCGATATCAGTCCACTTCTTCTGGTTTGTGAACAGCCACTGGGTGCTTTTTCAACAATAAAATATTTCCCTTAGGAAATATTCTTAACTCGGTGAAATTAGAGATCTGGTCATTAAAGATTTACAGTCTTGGTGCAGTGTTTCTATGGTATTATATACAGAATGCAGATTCTCTGATTAATTCCAGCAGAACATTAATCTTAGCCCAGCATGCCAGCCTGAACAATAGGTGCAGTGTATATTAACATAGTTACAGCCATAAATAACACATACATGGCAAAACTTTCTTTTTATACACCAATTGCTGAGCAGTTGGACCTGATTCTGTACTGAACTCAGTAGCAGCAGCTCTGGGCCTATCATCAAAATAGCTAGACTGCATTGGCACTTAAAAAACTTGAAGAAAAGGGAGTCATTTCAGACAATTTCTGGGGGAGTAGGGCAAGAGGGAGCAATTTCTATCTATAGCAAAGCCCCAGGCCAGTTCAAAGGGGCTGAGTTACGAACAAACCCTAGGTCAAGATACAGGCAAACACTGAGCCGCCTTATGGGTTTGAACCGTAAATCTACAAATCTCGGTGGTTCCACAGCTCAAAACCAGGCCAAAGGTCAGGATTTGGGGGTGAGTTTCACTTTGAATTCAGGGTTCTGAATCTGAATCTGTGTTAAACCTGAAACTCAAAGAGAAGTGCAGAAGTTTGGACTGCACGTTAGCTCATATAATCTGGTGTTGAAACAAGCTATAGGATTATCATTGGTAAAGCAATTTTCAGAAACTATCAGTTATTGAAATCCCTTCTACCAAAAGCTCCAAATATAGTAATCTCCCAGTTCTGTATTCTAGGCCTACCAGAGGATGTTTTATTGCCTGCATCTGATCAGAAATATCTTGATGCTCTGGTCATCTCTGGAGAGTTATTCCCAGCACGTAAAAGAAGTGTGTGTGTGTGTGGGGGGGGTGTTCTTTATGCTGTATGGCTGATAGAGCTAACAGACTGCATTGATGAAAAGGTTCACCTCCATCAGAAAGAGGTGTTGCAATGGAACATAAGGCCTGATTCTCCTCTGTCTTGCACCTTTTGGGTAATCATTTACACTTGTGCATAAGGGTCTAGATCCTTAGATGCACTGCAACTAGGGTATTGTTACTGCTAGTGTATTTCAGTTGTAAAACCTTACCAAGGGCTCTGGGAGGTTTAGTTTAGTGGAAATGAAATCCTAGAATGATGTTTAGCAGCCATAGTGCCTTCTTTGCCACATATGAGCTGGTGGGATAAAGAGGGATGCTGGCCCCCAAAGGGGGTGCAGTTTTGAAAGGCTATGCTTATTCTCATCTAGCATCTGAGTTCGGGTCCGTAATACCTAGTTGGCGTCACTGACAGCAGCCTTCACCCTGCCTTACCATCCATTACATAGGGGAACACAGTTATCATGAGAGAATTCTATCAGCTTGGAAGGAATACATGGAAGGAAGCTCATCCTATGGACTAATGAAGAAAATAAAACAAAGACACAGGAAAATTGACCATCTCTTTGCTGTTTGAAATCTCATAGGGCCAGGGACAACAAATTGAAGCCAGCGATTCCCAGGAGTTACCTTCTGGGTCCACCCTGAAAGACACATTGAATTGACAGACCACTACAACTCCGTCACTTTTAGAATTTAGATGGCAAGTCATTTGTGTATATGCTTGCTTGCTTTAACCTGTAAATAACTCTCATATTTCCCCCTAATAAATAAACTTTTAGATAGTTTATTACAGGATTGGCTACAGGTGTCTTTGTAAAATCTAGGGTACCAGTTGATCTGGGGTAAGTGACTGGTCTCTTGGGACTGGAAGCAACCTGAATATCATGTGATTTTTGGTGTAAGTGACCATTTATAACTAAGTCCAACTTGCCTGGATGTCAAGATAGACTAGACAGTCTAAGGGGACGGTCTGTGTCTCCATAGTGAGACTATTGTAGCAATCCAGGAATCCACATTTGTCACTGGCTTGGTGAAATCTGATTATAGAATTTACCACCAGCTTGGGGAATCTGCCCTGGTTTTGACAGTCTGCCCTGAGGTAGGCATTCACAGTTGTGAGCCACTCCAGACAGCGTGACGCTGATCTCATACTCTAGAGCCTGTGAAATGGGGCTGGTGTACTGGGGCAGCAATTTGTCCCACCTTAATGAAAAGCCGATATTACATCCCTGCCTCTGTGTATGCATGGAGTAGTCTCAGGGCAGATTGTGCCTGCTTGAGACATAGTCACCCCGTTGCTCCTGCTTTCTATTCTATCAGCAATCAACCACTCTAGAGTGTGCATTACTAGACTATTGGAGCACTTGTTGGGTTGAGTGGACTCACTGTAATGCACCTGAAACACACACCAATAGTCACTCATACCCACCCTGAAGTAACTTATTGCCATATTAGGCCACTTTTTTCCATTCGCCTACCAACACAGGATATTCTCCAGTGCTGAATCTAATCTAGTTTTAAATGCCTGTAGTGTCCAGGATGTTGTGTCATTTCAAAGTTCAGAAGCTTGGTGAATTCTTCTACCTATGTTTGACAGTACACTGCGCCTGCCATTATCATTATTTCTTATCCTCTGAATGCATGTATTTGATGTTCACTGTGTGTTTCTCTCCCCTTTTAATGAGCCTCCTTATCTTGTAAAAGCAAATGAGCTGAAGCAAGTTGGCACGCTTCACAGCTGCCTGCTCCTGCTATCAGTTCCTTTGGAATGAATCCTATGAAATAGGCAAAGTGAAGGGTTCATCGGTGAGTTTGTAAAATGTCTTTTTTTCCCCCTTTTTGATTATATCAAGATCAATAATAAAAGCCAAATTCTGCTCTCACATACTCCTGTGTAAACCTATAGGTCAAATATGATAATTCATGGTTAGACAGAGGGAGGGGAAACTCCCTCCTTCCTTAGTTTTCCAAAACTGGGGTTTTCTTTTCAGTTTCAATGTCTTTCCATCACCTCTAGTGGTCCACCATTATCTTTCCCTGGGTTGTACAATGCTAGGTGCTTGGAATAGGATCCATGTAAACAATTAGCCTGGGAGAAGCCTCTTACTGGCTTCTCCACATTCCTGTGAGGTGATGCTGTAGTTGCATGCTAGTTACAATTACAGCGTTCTACACATATATACATGCATATATTCATAACCATAACTTGTATACGTATCTGCTAATAACCATCAAGTTGAGAACATCACAAGCTTGCATAAAAGACCTTGCTTGACATATATTATACACAATAACACTTGATTCAATTGCTTATTCCTTGGGATGCAGATCACCTATTATCTTGGGGTGCCCAGACCCCAACTGTCAAAACTCCAAAACTCCCAAACCAAAAACATTTCCATTTTCAACAACCAAATCCAAAGTGTTTTTGTTTTAAAATGAGAAAATATCATTTTTTGATTTGCAAAACTCTAAATACAAATATTGCTCTTTAGTTTACTAATTATTTTGTCACTGTAAACATAGAGTACAATGTTTAATTTAGATTAAATCTGAAAAAAAACCCAAACATTTGATTTCTTTTCACATTGGTTGGTTTTGACTTCAAAGCTTTCTGAACTTTTAAATTCTCTCTCAGACCCTACACTGTTAGAACACAGGGCAATATTTTATTTAGATTAAATGTGACAAAGTCCAGTTGATTTCCCCCTTATTACTGGCCTCTTTTGAATGCAAAGCTGTTGAGGATGGTAATCCAAATTTTACTCTCAGTTTTATTAGCGCAACCCCATGAAGTCAGGTTGTTCATGTTTTTGTTTCCGATGAACCCACCTAAGCTGAAGCCAAAATTCAGCTGGAACTGATTAAATACACCTCTCCAGTCTATTCTGATGCATATTTTCTGAAGGAAACTTACTGAATTTCTATCAGTGCCTCCCAGATGACAGAAATCTATGCTTAAGTAAGAGGGCAGATAGTTATGTAACTTCCTTTTCCATTATGAATCTGAGCAAAATCAAAGCACTGAGATGGCCTAAGAGATGCCGACCTGTATTTCACAGTCTCTGGAGCCATCTCAAAAGAAAACTGAACATCAGCAAACTGGCTCTGCTGCTTTGACACCCATTTTCCCATTGATAACTCTACTGACAACCCACAGCACACATTTATTTTCTCCATTTGTTCAAGGCACTATAAAAATCACCGTGCTTCACAAACAAACAATATCTGTTTGCATTTATCTATTAAAATTATGTAAATGTCAGTTAGCAGAGTCCCTAGGCTCTTGAGAAGTTGGCAACTGGCTATGCAGCTCTGGATGCCACAAAGGTTGTACACCTCTATATAGGATCCTTGTTTCTATCTCTCTGCCAGTACAGAACCATTTCCTGCAGTATGCTTTCAGGTCTAGTTTTAAATGGTTCAAGTAAGTGGGCTTCTACTACTTCCTTTGGAAGAAGTCAATATTTTACAGTTTTATTGACCTCAATGTTAATAATCTTTCTTCATATTTGATTTAAGTTTTCTTTTTTTCCCCCCATTCTCTTATTTTTCTCTACACCGGCTGTAATCACTGTACATTATCAGAACCACTTTGTGTATTCCTGTGAGGATAAGTGTAGTGTTTCTTTAAATCTGGAGCAGAAAGTCTGGCAGGAAGCAGAAGGTGAAAGAGGCAGAGTAGGTTTAGGGATGAAAGTGGCTTTTTGGACGCTTTTCCTTTTTCTAATAAAGTTCCTGATCAAGTGCTAGGAGAATGTGACTCTTTCTGTGACACTGTTTTTACCACTGTCACATGATAATAACTACTAGTTTGCAGGGACCTTCATATTGCCAGGCTCCCAAATTCCACAGCTTTATGTAAGGATTGTATGTCAGTCAACTGATGTGTTAAATATATTCCTACTTAATTACCTTAATTAGCCTTTGATTTAATAGTTAGGAGATAACATAATATTCAGTGGACCAAACACAGCTTTCCAATACACCAGTGTAATCCCAATGGGTTGGACTGACACCAGAATTTGACTGCATAAATTCTCTGCTGCTTTTTCAAAATCAGGTATTTCAAAAGAGGCATTGGTACCAATGGAGACTGATCTAATAGCAAAGGGCATCATGAGAGACACAGCAAATCAAAAGAAACATTCTATTACTTGATGGGAAGCTAAAACCTGGTTGAAAAAATCTCTGTGACAAATCAATGTCACATTGTACCTAACAATACCTCCACTACTCACTAATGTAATTTTTAATATACAATTTGGGAGGCAACGTATTATATTGGAAGGGAAGGGGGACTTAGAAATGTCAAAGCCTTTTTCTATATATGTCTGAGATTATTTTCTCCTGGAATGCTTTCTGATGTCACAGGGGAATGCCTTCTAAGCTTCAGGAGAAATTCAAGCTGAAATAATTATCTAATAAAGTAGACATAGTGATTTTTAACCAGTTACAAGGTCAGACAAATATCTTAGTTTTATTTCAGATAGGACAGTCAAGGAGTCTAGAGAAAATCTTATCGCATAGCCTGCTCATTATTGATACCAAGAAATAAACAACAATACTTGAAATATTCATATACATTTTTAACATGCTATTTTACAGCTATTGAGCAGGAAAGCATAACAACTCGAAGGCGTAGAAAAGGACCTTATACAAGACATGGATTGGTGAGTAAAATATAAAAGCATTAGAAACTGGAAAAGAGATACAATAAGCACACATTAGAAAAGTTCTGGCTGTGTCTACACAAATCTTTTGTAGGAAATGGACTATTCTTCAGCTTAGAGTAACACTGGATGACACTGTGGTAAAATCACTGGTTAACTCCATTGGTCTATCTGCACAAGGGCTCCCATTATTGCTACCATCTGCACAGCTGCACTGGAGGCCATGCAGCATCCATGAGATATAATGAAGAATAACTGTGTAGGCAAGGCGTGTAGGTGCAGGAACTGTATGATCAATCCTTTTGATACTTTAATTTGATTAGCCACTTGTCTCTAAAAGGTGTGTGTGTGTGTGTGTGTGTGTGTGTGTGTGTGATTATAGATTCTTAGACTATAAAACCAGAAGAGACCACAGAATCTGAGCTTCTGTATAACACAAGTCATAGAACTTCCTTGAATAAATTCCTGTTTAAACTAGAGAATATCTTTTAGAAAAAACATCCAGTCTTGATTTTAAAATTGCCAGTGAGGGACAGTTTACCATGACCATTGGTAAATTGTTCATCTGGTTAGTTACCCTCACTGTTAACATTTTTGTATCTTATTTCCAGTTTGAATTTGCCTAGTTTAACTTCCAGCTAGTGGATCGTGTCTGTTAGACTGAAAAGCCCACTGTCAAATATTTGTTTCTGATCAAGTCACCCCTTCACTTTCTCTTTGTTAAACTCAAGGAGCACAATCTATTCAATTTATCACTATAAGGTATTAAGCTGTCCTATGAATAGGTTGTCTCTATGACATAAATCAGACTTTGTGCTATAACAGGTTCAGTACTCAGTGAATTCACAAACAGCTGAAGATCATGTAATCCAAAGCATAATGATGAAACTCTGTTTTGCTGGATGAGACAGGAAGCACCACATAGATGAGCCAGGCACATTCTCTTTCAAGATTCAAAGCTGCAGATGCAGAGATTATCACTTCACTGGAGAAGAGGAGATGAGTTTGATACCCATGCAAAGAGATTCCTGTATTTCTTTCCATCACAAATGAATTTCAAATGAATATTATATAAACCAGATATTGCCATTAAATAGATCCCAGCATTTGTACTTCTAAATTGTAACTTCTACAATCTATCGTGCATTTGCTGAAGGACATAATGGGATAGTTCAATAGCAAATGTGTTAAATCATATCAGAAGTCTTTGATACTATCTGCCTCCTCAATTCAGCAAGAAATCAGTGTCATGTTTCATGAGGTACCCAGGATTATGAATCATCTTGTTGCCCTTCCCTGCCCTCCCTCCTGCCACCAGCGAAAGGGAGATTTGCTTGTGCTTGACTGGCTGTCTGCTCCCTGACACCACAGCTTTTTAGCCCCCCAAACACTCTCCTCTGGGCAATGTCGGACCCTACTTAGCCTTGGAGGTTAACAACCAGTGCACCCCAGTCTCGAAGTCCCTTTGAATCATTCCCCTGTAGCGTCCAGCTCCTTCTCCACTGAACACTCACAGAAATAACAGGTCTGCTGTCCCCAAAGAAACAGTGTACACACCAGCTTGTATGATTCAATTCAGGATCAGCTCCTTGCTTAGTACCACAGCACTTAGATACATTTATAGTGGAAACAAGAATTAATTTGTTATCAAAGATTCAAATGATAGTGAGTAAGGACACTGGAAACAAAAGGTTACATACAAAACAAAATTGTAACATGCTTTCTAAACACTAAACTTAAACTAGCAGATTAACTTCCTGCCTACAGTTTATTTCACCCCCAAAATCCTCTGCAGTGATTTCAACTAAGGTTCGCTGAGATCCTGTTTTCATGAATGCAAACACCCTGCCTGTTTACTTCCTCAGTGCAGGATCAAGGGGTATGTTTTTTGCCTTCCCAAAGTTCATTGTCTGTACTCAGAAACAGGATAACCTTCCGTGGCTTGTTTGCCTGCTTCCTTGTTGACTTCACGTCTCCAGTGACTTCATATGTTAATGGGCCTCCATTGTGTTAGCTTATAATGGTTAATTTACATCCAACAGAGAGATAGGTGAATAAAGATCTCTTGTTTGGCAGGAAACCTATTTCTGTTGGTGCTTCATACCTTGACACAGACTCTATGTACATTTTTTCAGTATATATATATATACATATATATAAAACTCCCTATATAGTATCTGTACATACGTTTCACAATGATATTAATGACCAGTGTGACCCCAGCTTTCATTTAAGACTTCACGTGAGATTCTTTGGTGAACCAGAATGTACATACCAGAATCCCATAATATTTCACATTTGTTTTCAAAAGCCTAGAAAACCCATGCTTCTGCCATCTCTAGAGAAGCAAAGATCCCGCATAGCTCTGCATTATTGTTGTGAGCGTTGTGAATACAACGCACCTGATCCTGAAGTATTTCCAGAGCCTCCAGAGGAGCTGCCACGTAGAATGTGACAATTCCTTTCAAGTAGCCTTGCTGGAATCCATGGAAAGAAACAATTCCCGGTTGCTCTTGGCAGTTGCAGAGCAGCTGAACATGGTGGGGTGCCACTTCTGGTCCTGAGAAACAAGCAGTGACTGATGGGATCGTGTCATTATGCAGATATAGGATAATGAGCAGTGGCTGCAGAACTTTTGGATGTACAAGGTCACGTTCCTGGACCCAGCCCTTCCAGCCCTTTTTGCCCCAGCCCTCCAGCGCGGCGACACCAAATGAGAGCGGCCCTAACAGTGGAGAAGCGAGTGGTGATTGCACTGTGGTATCTTGCAACACCAGATTGCTACCAATCAGTCGGGAATCAATTTGGAGTTGGGAAATCCACCTTGGAGGTTGCTGTGACCCAAGTATGCAGGGCCATTAATTGCCTTCTGCTAAGCAGGACTGTGACTCAGGGCAATGTGTAGGAAATAGTGAATGATTTTACCGCAATAGGGTTCCTGAACTTCAGTGGGGCGATAGATGGAACGCATATCCCTATCTTGGCACCAGCCCACCTTGCCACAGAGTACATCAACAGAAAGGGCTACTTTTCTATGGTGTTGCAAGCGCTGGTGGATCAGTGGAGATGTTTTACTGACATCAACACGGGAGGGTCTGGGAAGGTGCATGGGCATGCATCTTTAACACAAGCCTGCAAGCAGGGACTTTCTTTCCAGACCACAAAATCGCCATTGGAGAAGTTGAAATGCCAATAGTGTTCCTAGGAGACCCAGCCTACCCCTTACTCCCATGGCTCATGAAGCCATATACCAGACACTTCGACAGCAGCAAGGAGTGCTTCAGTAACAGGCTCAGCAGGTGTAGAATGACTGTTGAATGTGCCTTTGGCTGTTTGAAAGGGCGCTAGTGCAATCTATTCACTAGTTTAAACCTCAGTGAAAAAAATATCCCCATGGTTATGGCGGCCTGCTGTGCACTTCATCATATCTGTGAAGTAAAGGGGGAGAAGTTTCTGCTGCAGTGGAGGACAGAGGTGGATCGGCAGGTTGTTGATTTTGAGCAGTCGGATACCAGGGCTATTAGAAGAGCTAAATGGGCAGCTATACGGAGCAGGGAGGCTTTGAAATAATGATAATGAGACACGGTAATGTGCATTGATTTTCTGTTTTGTGCCTGCCAATGTGTTTTTAGCACCCAGGTCTGAACCGTTCTGTCAATGTTCTCAGTGTAGTAATGTAACCTTGAAAATACACCTATTGCTACAATCTCAGAATGATATCAGCTCCACCCCTTTCCCCACTGTGCTTTGAACTAATAAAGATGAATTAAGTTTCTATAAATGGACTTTTATTGCAAACACATGCAAACAAATCTATGTACATCTATGTAAATCTATGTACAACTCAGGAAGGGGAAAGCACATTCATTTTCCTTTTAAAAACACATACACTGACCGTGACTGCCTGTGATTTTCTGTACTCTCCACCAGGGTGGAGTGATGGGGATAGGGCACTGGCCCCGGATGCCACTTGGAATGTGTGTGTCGTGGGGGGGAGGAGGGGAGGGAGGTGCTGGACTGCAGTTCTTGACGGGCTGCAGAGGGAAATGAGCTCAAATGTGTTGTGCCTGAAGGTCAACTAGACTCCTCAGGATGTTTGTTTGTTCCTTCAGAATTGTTATCTCCTGCTGCGCATCACACTCTTTCTCCTGAGCTTTTCTCCTGTCCTCAATGTCCCCGTCCATTTCATCCGAGAGAGTGATCCTCCAGGCCCTCTGCTCAGTGTCCACTGCTCCTGAGGTGTGCACGATCTCTGCAAACACGACACCCCACGCTCTCTTCCTTCTCCTCCTTATCTGGCTCAGCCTTTCCACTGGCGTTGAGGGAGAGGTGAAAGCTACATTTGCAGCTGCAAAAGCGGTACTATCGTGCGTGCATAGTCAAGGTATATGGAAATCTTGCTATACTGAAATAATTCCCCTTAATCCGCGCACGTTTAAAGCAGTACATTTTCAATTCAGCCAGGTTCCAGCCATGGTAAGTAGGGCCCATGCCGGGAGGGGAAGGAGAGGGGGGACACTTTAGCGGATATCTCACTTCTGAGAGAAATGGAAGTGGAAAGGGAACAGCTGCTGCATATGTCTGGCTGCAGACTGGTTCCATATGCTGCTAGCCTGTGTGCTGCAATGATGCCTGTTTAATTAATTGCTGAGTGGCCGAGGAAAATGTCCTGCTGCACTGGAAGAAATAAGGTAGCCCTCCACAGAAACCTTTGGCAATGGATTGCAGACCTCCAGGAAAGTTTCCTTGAGATCTCTATGGAGGATTCACGGAACATCCCGGTGCACATAAACAAACTATTCCACAGGGCCCTCTCTGCTTAGCTGTGCTGAGCAATGAGAAGCAGATAGCCACTGGTTATTTCCCTACCTCTTGTAACATGAATAAAAAATAGTAAATGAGAAGATGTGTCCCCACAGTATCACTGCAAACTGCGTACGTACCAAAGGTTCCTTCCCCAGCATCACTCTCATCTGTGCTGGAATGCTGCAACTGGCTGGACTGCTCCAGGATTACAAACAGCTCTGGGCTCACTGTCACAATGGATCCCCTGGTTGGCTGTCCCCTGTTCTCATCATCCTCTTTCTTATCCAACACCTTGTCTTCAGGGTTGACTGCAGTAGCCCATGACTCCAACTCCGGCAGATATCCATGGGGCCCTTGGTGGTGGTGGTGCGGTCATCGCAGAGAATAGCATGGAGCTCCTTGTAAAAGTGGCATGTCTGTGTCGCTGCACCAGAGTGACTGCTTGCCTCCCTTGCCTTGTGGTATGCCTACAACTGCTCCTTGGCTTTCATGTGGCACTGTGGTGGGTCCCTCTTATAGCCCTTCTCCCCCACGCCCCAAGTGATCTCCTTAGAGATGTCCAGATTTCTATGGCTGGATCACTGATGTACCTGTACAGCCTCTTCTCCTCAAAGACCCAGGAGATCCATCACCTCCTGTGCAGTCCAGGCAGGACAGCATTTGGAGCATGTAGCCAGCATGTTCAGCTGGGCAGCTGCTAGATGAGCTCTCCGTGCTGAGCAAACAGGAAATGGAATTTCAAAAATTCCTTTAAAATGGGAGGGGCTTGTTCCTGTGTACTTGGCTGCTGGGCAGCGGAGTTCAAAACTGTGACCAGAACAGTCATAATGGGGCATTGTGGGAAACCTCTGAGAGGCCACTTAAGTCAATGTAAGCAATGCAGTGTCTATACTGCCACTGCGTCGACCTAACTACATCGACTTAAGCACTAAGCCTCTCGTGGATATGGAGTTATTAAGTTGATGAAGCAGGTGAGTTATGTCCACAGGAGGAACATTGTAGTTGAGACTCTGACATAATTAGGTTGATGTAAACATCCTTATGTCAACCTAACGCTGTAGTGTAGATCAGGCCTGGGATTGTTTACTCTAGAAAGGAGACAAATAAGAGAGGGTTTGTGATAAAATTATATAAAGTCATGAATGGTATAGAGAAGGTAGATTGGGTAATTCTGTACTCCCAGTCTCGTAATGCAAAAACAAGGGGACATTCAATAAGGTGGAAAATTCAAAACTGATCAGCATATGAACATATGAATATATTTTTCCCTCAATGGGCGACTGAGCTGTGGAACTCACTGCCACAGGAAATTAGTGAAGCCAAGAACTCAGAAAGTTTCAAGGGGGTGGATTTGGACATTTATATGGATACAAAGATTATGCAGAGTTATAACAATTAATGCAAACACAGAGTTTTGGAAGGAATAATAAACTTCCTGCTTCAAGCTTAAACCATTCTTTAGTTATTAGGATGTAGGATGAGACCTTCCTGTGAGCAGATTATCCTACATCTGCCTACTGTGCAGTTCTTGTGCTTTCCTGTGCAGCAACTGGTGCTAGCCACTGTCAGAGATACTCGGTTAAATGGACCTTTGTCTGAAGATAATTCCTATGCTCCTAATTATTTTGATAATTATTTTGATAAAAAGTCATAAACAAAAATTGGGAAAAAAAAAAGAGAAAGATGAAGGAAAAGTCAACAGTTGTTCATGAATATTTTCATTTTAGAAAAAATGTCCTTTTTAGATTTGAAAAGTTTTCATTAAAAAATGTCAACCACTTCTGTTAGTGGCACAGAAGGGCATAAGGCCTGATCCAAAGCAGATTGAAATCTATGGGAGTCTTTCAACTGTGCTTTAAATCAGGCCCTCGGCGGGCTTTCATTTTGTATTTCAAAGCTAGGATTTTCATGAAATTTTTCAATTTTGCTGTTAAGCTTGAAGAGATAAAAATGCACATTTTTGTAAAACTCTAGTGATAAGATTCATAATTTTGACTACTATTTAAAGAAATTTGAATACACAACATATGAACCCTCTGAACCCTGGTATTTAAAAAACCCTAATAGTCTGGGTATTATCTTCTTGCATACACCCACAGTCACACGATCATTTGAGTTAGATGAGTAGAATCTTTTTACTGAATGGATAGATAAATACAAACACAAAGGTGCGGGTGCAGAGTTTAGGATTGTTCAAAACATTTGTGACAAATTGCAAATTGAAAGTTTTTGTACATTTTGTTATGAAGTCAAAAATAGATCTATTTTTTGAAGAGAATTTCACACATATTATTTTACACAGAGCACTTATTTTCCAGTGAAAAATGAACCATTTTATGATCAAATGTGGGCCATTTTCAAATGAAAAGAAATTGAAATGAATTATTAAATTCTTAAACATGTAGCTGTTGTTTCTGTATAAGATGCCTGGTGAAATAACGTAGAATTCTTTAGGCTAACAAATTTGAATGATAACAACATTTCATTAGAGCTTGTTTCTGAGCTGCATTCTTTCAGCAGGAAAACTTCTTTAAAGTTTTCAAAGATATGGTACCACTTGAGATGAAAATTAGAATCTGGAGGCTGAAAATTAATGTTATGTAGTTTCTGTACTGTTAACAGCCATTTAAAAAAATGTGATGCCTGTTATCTTCCACCTTCAGTAATTTCTATCAAATGAATTGACAGTGGGGATTTTATTGACTAGCCACACACATACATACCCACAACTCAAAGAGAAAGCAGTTAGAAATGTCTGCTTATTTGTTTGTTTGGAAATAATACTGACCAACCATCTTTAATAACCATTTTATTTATTGCAGAGAAGGTTAGAGGCTGTGCATGCACATATATAATAACTTGGCTGCATTTTATTTACTTGTCTTTAATGTTATTTTGAATAATTCATTATTGATTATTTAGTATTTATCTGAAAATGTAGAGCACATGCAATGCAATACCACACTCTAGTTTCAATGTTAATGGCCAAATTATGTATTTTTTTTCTAGTAGAAAAAGTTACATAGTTGGAATTTTCTATGTATGGTCTAACATTAAGAGACCATCCCCTCCCAAATTTTATCTGTGATCATTTTCCTTCAAAATGGCAGTCTGGCAACAGAGAGGATAATTAATAATTCCAACCCATATGGTAGCTGCTGGAGAAGGCAACTAACTCTAGCACAAAATGCCTGGTTAACCTATTTATGATTGTGATTTTTTTTTTTAACATATATCAGAGTGGAGGCTGCACATTAGAAAATTGCTTCATTGGATGGCTCATGTGTCCAACTAGAGCAAAGCAGCTCTTAGTTTCTCACTTTACTAACAGATGCCTAATTCTGCAGTCTTTCCTTCTTTCTTTCTCTGTGAAATAGGATGCCAATTAGGTTGTAGGCTTACATAAAATGACAGGAATAAAACGATTCTCTTAAAAGTTTACACCTTCTTAAGTGTCCCTCCACATTCCTAGAACTACAAGGAAACCTGGTAGTTTGTTTCATCTCTTACATACCAAGAACACAAATGTGGGGAGGAGCTGCTTTGTAGAATCTCTTCACCCATGGAAAATGCCCCTACATTGTGGAGATCCTCCTGTGGTTTTAGGGCCACTTAACGCCAGGCATGCTGTATAAAACTGCCCTAACGTAGCCCAGGATCCAGCCCACAATACCAGCCTGTGTGAAATTATTAACCCTTCCTTTTGTTTATAATGACTCATTGCAAAGTGGTACTTTAAAATCAACTACTTCTGTTAAACAAAGTTCTACGCATTTTAGTTTAATTCAGCAAGGTTTGATGTACAACAAGAAAAGATACAGAGTGATTACCGTTGCAGATGAAGGCAAATGGGTAGTATGCATCTAGTGGCATCAAAGGAATGCTTGTGAATCCATTTAAAGTTAGATGAATTGCTCTTGTGAATGTTAAACACAATCTGCATATTGCTTTGCATATGTATTACCTAACCTGCATAAATGAAGATGTAATTTTAGTCAATTGCGCATTAAAGCTCTTTGCTTGTAATATACAGAATGTAGTTTTATGGTAAGATTGCATTTTTTTAAAAAAATATATTTAAATTTGTTGATTGTCAGATAATCTTCATGAGATATAGCAATTCCTTTTCAAGAGTCATCTAGCAGAGAGAGTAGGCAAGCTATGCATACAGAGTGCCAGATGAATTACAGGGACTTGCTGTAAGATTTATCATGCCAGACTAGATTAAACAGTAGTTGTTTTCAGTGTTGTTGTGACCATATTTATCCCAGGATATGAGAGAAACAAGGTGGGTGAGGTCATAAAATCTTTTATTGGACCAATAAATGTGTTTTCTCTTGTAGGCCTAGTCTACACTGTGTTGGCAATGGGAGATACACAAATTACAGTACGTAGCTTGCATATGCCCCGCTGACTTTCTAACATTCCCTTACCGTGGCATCTCTACAGCGCTGCGTCAACAGGAAACGCCCTCCAGTTGATGCAATGTTACTCTTTTTGTGGGGAGGTGGATTCACTGCATCGGTCGGAGAGCCCTTCTGGGATTGTTTGTGCGGGTCTCCACTGCCTGCTCAATCAATCCTGTTGCATCAATCGGTGAAGCCTGATGCAATGTAGACACCCTTAGATCAGTCAAGTTTGGTATTCTGCCTCTGGCAGTGGTTCAGGCCTCATTCTTCAGAAGGAGATAAAATCTCCCCATAATCATAGAGACATAGAATTTCAGGCCAGAAGGGACTACCAGATCATCCAGTCTGACCTTCTGTATACCACAGGCCATTACACATCTGCCAGGCACTTTCATACCAGCCATCTGCACATCAAGCCCAACAAGCAGAACTAGGCCAAAGTATTACAGCCCATGGGAGACTAGACTATTATTGCCACAGATAAGGTAGGTGAGGTAATTTCTTTAATTGGACCAATTTCTTTTGGTGGAAGGTACAAGTTTTCCAGCTACACTTCTAGCTATTACCTCAAAGGGCTCTTTGTAGCTTCAAAGCTTGTACCTTCCACCAACAGAAGTTGGTCCAATAAAAGTTATTACATCAGCTGCCTTGTCTCTCTCATTTCCTGGGACCAACACAGGCAAAATAACATTAAAAAATTTTTTTTTGCCACAGCCAAAGAACAGGATGGACTAAAGTGCACCAGTGCCTGAGGCCCCTGCAATGACAGAGAAATGATTAAGTGAGATATACTCAGATGATCCTAGCAAGTGACCTGTGCCCAGCATTGCAGAAGAAGACAATAATGCACCTGGCAGTTGAGCAATGGTATACATGGATATAAGAGGGGCTATTTTTTAAGACCTTTGAGAATCTGGGTTTAATTCCCTCCTATCTCAATCCTAATCTGAATATTTATTTCTGAATATAATCTGTTTATCAGATATTGTTCTGATAGTCCTAACTTTTTGTCTACAGGTTAACCTTCTTGGCGGTTTAGGACTTTTTGATAGGATAAAACTCTGATTAAGTCACATTGATGTTGATTCTCCACTGCCTTACACGTTGTGTAGTCCTTTACACTTGTGAACAATGAGTATTAAATGTTATCACTCTGATATAGTTGTTTTACACCCACTTTGTGCTCATTTTATATTGGTATAAATGACTATGCAAGGTTCAGGGTAGTGAAGGATCAAGGCCTTTGAATCTATGTTGCAGACTAATACAGTCTAGATGTGGCAAAGAAGATAAACTTTGTGCTCCATGGAGTTTTTTTACACATGAATAAGATCTCAAAATGAATCACCTCTAAACATGAAAAGAATTTCTAGAGAATCTTTTCCCCTGAGCTCTAGTGGCTGTTACTTTCCTCTCTTTTTAAGAACCATGGGGTCAAGAGATTAAGGTTTGTTAATGCATTCATCCAAAGAACATGTCAACCAAACAACATGTCTGAAGACTTATAACTGTTCAAAGCTTCTTTTGGGTTATTCTGGGAGAGAGTTTATTAGTAAAAACCCAGTGTAAAGATGACTAATCAGAGAGAGCGGAGATATTGGAAGTTTTACTGTGATTTTTACACAGACAGCAAACAGAGTAGAAGCAAGGGAAAGAGATCAGTGGGGAATGTTTTCAGTGTGCTATCATAAAACAGATAACTGAGTTCTGCTTTATAATGAACACCTTCATTAATGATACAGAGACCTCCAGTATTCCTGCCCACTACATTCCTTCTTCTCAATAGCCTCTAACTCTCAGATTTACTTTTTCTGTCTTTAAGAGCTCATATAAATTTAAGAGAATGAACTATATCCATATAAGCACTTTAATACACCTTAATACTGGTATAGTTGTGTTCACACTAGGGGGCTGTACTGGTTTAACTATATCCATTTCTAAACCAATATAGTGAAAGCACTACAAAAATTGTGTAGAGCAGCTCTAAGTAAGTCATTGTTTCTAAAGAAATCTTTACCTAAGCTGCCATTACTTACTTATAATGACAGTGAAGTAAGTATATTTTCCTTTAATTTTAATTTTGTCTCCTAAATGAGATAATCAGAGGTTAAAGCACCTAACAATCTAACCCCAAGCAAAATCATAAAATCATATTAGTTGAATATCCACCTATTGGTTATTATGAAGGATGGGAAAACATTTTATCTAAAAACTTACCTTAATCCTATATCCTGTTTAGCAGTGAGTGTTAACTAACCACCCTAACACATGCACTTTATTTTATTATTTTATTTTATTTTGAGAGTCAGCAGTGTGCAGGGAATTTTTCGGTGAATGCTTTTTGGAAGAGATGCACAGAGTTCAATATAGAAATTTCCCATCAATGAAAGAAACCAGTAAATCACCATTAGATTTTTACCTATATGCCCCTAACTATATGTGCTTTGTGTTGCTGAATTACATATGGAAAATTCATTATTTTGCACTCAAAGAGCTAGACTGCAATCCTTACATGGAGAAGAACTTATTCGCACAAAAATACTGTAGGGTCTACTTATGTGAGTAAATACTCACCAGGGTGAGTAAGAGCTTTATAATCTGGCCCAAAGTAAGAGAGGTAAGTATATTTTTAACCATAGGCTGTGGGACGGGGTGAGCCACCCGGGCTGTGGCCCGATCAACTTTTAGCACCTTAATTTATATCCTAGGCAACACTCGCTTCTCGGACAGAAATTGGAATCGTGCCAAGCTCCACCAGGACTAGACATAGAACTGGCTCCCTGCCTGGACATTGGAACTGGTCTGGAAGTTACTGCTCGCTGACTCACCAAAGTACGATGCTCCCGTGAGATGGCAGCAGCTTAGTTGTCCAGCTCCATGGTGCTGCCACAGGGACAGTGAGAGGGAAAGGCAGCAGGAGCCAAGGTGCAGGGGGAAGAAGAGGGTGAGAAAGGCGGTCAGCAGGAGCCGGGGTGCAGAGGGGAGCCGACAAGGGAGCTGGGGCATAAAGCTCGGGGGAGCTGGCCAGAGATACAGTGAGCCAGCAATAAGTGGGGAGGAAAGCACCGGCCAGAGGAAGCAGAGGGGTTTGCCCCTGGGGTGGGGGACTTGCCTCCCCCTTCCCAGCTCCCTGAGGGTTGGCTAGCCCACAGTGATAGACATTAGGCATGGAAGATTTTCCAGGGAGTGTCCAAAGGATCTGGTCCTTTGGGTACAGCTCCTGTGAATGTCAGCAGCAAAAGCCAGGTCCATTCACTGCCTATTACAGAGCCACACCCTCAGCACTTTGCTCTTTCCAAAACTCACCCGTTTACAAGGCCCAAGAGAGTCTCGAACTCTGGGGGAGGCCATGCATGGGGGTGGGTAGCTTCACCCACCTGGCGCCGCGAACAGCTCAGTTCCTTTCCTTCTTGCTTGTCTAAGGGGACTTCTTTCCTCGGGTTTGGGACTATCCCTTCAACCCCTGACTGCTTGGCAGAGCAGTGTGCAAATGTGGAGGCTGCCGATTTCCTTTTTTAAATTACATGGTTTTAAACTGGATTAATTCTTTCATACTCTATGTATTATGAGAAGAATATATGTAAGAAAGAATGACATTAAGTGTAAACGTAAAGTAAGAAATCGGCGGTGGGCACTGGGGGGCAGGGTGGGGGTTGGTTGGTTTGATTGCACCCTCCCAAACAAAAATTCATTCCATGGCCCCTGTTTTTAAAGAACAGACCCCTAAGATGCTTCTATGCAAACACTATGCAGAACAATTAAAAAAAAGAGGCATATGGAATTAACTACATTAATTTTAGTCAATGGGTAAAAATGGTCCTGTGGAAAAAATATGTGATCATATAATTCAAGAGTATAGCATAATGCATACATGTAAAGGAGATGCATTAAGGATGTATGGGCAGACTTCATTCGGTCATTTCCTAGCTGTTGAATGCTTAACTTTGCAACCTTAACATTCTTTCATTGGTTTTGTGCATACTGCCTTTGCTCTGCAATTAGCATTCCCTTTACTGTACACTGCAGTTCTGTGCGCAGAGCCAGGGCAGTGGGTGTGTACTTGACAACACATTTGATGGCTTGGTTGTGCTGTGTAGGTATAAAATACACACAACAGGCAAGGCAGGGAGGAACCAGTTAAATGTTTTGTTTGCATGAATTTCACTTGTAGAAGTTGCTATAAGTTAAAGTGACAAGTGCTGCCTCTTTTGTGCAATAAAACAATTTGCAGGAGCCATAAAGGCGAATACAGGAAAACCAATTAGACAAAATTATTTCAAAAGTATTTTCAGGCCACCCTTACACAACATTTTATTTTTCAGAGGCTGCAATGTGAGTAATTGTGGGATTTTACTCCCAGCTCAGTTCCAAGTAACATCTCCAGATGTCTCATCTGAAGGTTCATAATTTGAGCAGATTTTTTTGTCTGACAGACCTTTTATTGTTTTTTTAAGACTAGCTTTTACTTTTTTTTTCAAATCTCTTTAGTTTCTTATACCATATGCATCAGTAGGATGTCTGAATGCTGGAGGTATTTACTGAAGTGAACACATAAAGCTGTTAAAAGGACAATCTAATATAAAATAGAAAGGATATTTTCAGGTGGAATCCACTTTTAAAAAAATACTTTGAAACTTAGCTTGTCAGTTCCTCATCTTACGGGTGTTGCCTAACAACACCTCACAGTAAAGCACCTGGCGCACTGTTGGCTCTATAGAAATAATAAATCATAAAAATAACCCTTGCTTAGCTTGTCTGCATTCCAGTATGGAGAGGAATTACATTCAAAATTTCTTAATACAAAGTTTAAAAGTTTCTTCAAATCAGATGATATTGATGGCTGCTTCGATGGATTTTTTTAAAGAAAGTTCCAATCCCTTGTGTTAAAGAGTTTTGAATTCCCTTCCTTTTTGTAAGGGTTTCCCTTCAAAAACCATGTCAGGTACTGGGAACCAGCAAATATCAGCTTGGCAGATGATGGACATGGGCATTGCCACCTGTAGACCATCATTGCTCATTTCCCTCAACTCTTCGGATTTTAAGCCTCACAGCAGGGGACGGAAGGGACTGGGAAGATGAAACCCTCCTGAGCCCAGCAGATCTCTTAAATCATGTCAGCCTCAATGTGTTCCTCTTCTTTTTCTTCACATTGAAACCCTCCTCTCCCCCACCTTGGGGATACTCTAGGAAGAGTGGGTGTTTTCTTTGGGACATTGCTCTGATTGGAGCCATTCCATTAGGGGGCAAGGTTGGTTGGAAAATGAGTTTAATTTCTGCAGAAAATTTGGACTTTTCTTTAAAAATTTGAAATCTATAAATTTTCAACTGAAATTGACGGGTGGAAGGACGGTTAGTTTTCCAGTGAAAAAAAATCAGTATTTTTTGAGGAAAGCTGATACTTTCTGCAAACATTTTTATTTAGTACAGCAGGATATGGACCATGGACTTCAGAAAAGCAGACTTTGACTCCCTCAGGGAACTGATGGGCAGGATTCCCTGGGAGGCTAATATGAGGGGGAAAGGAATCCAAGAGAGCTGGCTGTTTTAAAGAGACCTTATTGAGGGCACAGGAGCAAACCATCCCGATGTGCAGAAAGAATAGCAAATATGGTAGGCGTCCAGCTTGGCTTAACAAAAAGTCTTTGGCAAACTTAAACACAAAAAAGAAGCTTACAAGAAGTGGAAGCTTGGTCAGATGACTAGGTAGGATTATAAAAACACTGCTCGAACATGCAGGAATGAAATCAGGAAGGCCAAAGCACAATTGTAGTTGCAGCTAGCAAGGGACATGAAAGGGAACAAGAAGGGTTTCTACAGGCATGTTGCCAACAAGAGGAAGATTAGGGAAAGTGTGGGCCCCTTAGAGAATGAGGGAGGCAACCTAGTGACAGAGGATGTGGAGAAAGCTGAGGTACTCAATGCCTTTTTTGCCTCTGTCTTCATAGACAAGATCAGCTCCCAGACTACTGTACTGGGTGGCACAGAATGGGAAGGAGGCGAACATCCCGCAGTGCTGAAGGAACAGGTCCAAGACTATATAGAAGGATTGGACATTCACAAGTCCATGGGGCCGGATGCAATGCACCCAAGGGTGCTGGGGGAATTGGCTGAGGTGATTTCAGAGCCATTGGCTATTATCTTTGAAAGTTCGTGGCAACAGGGGGAGGTCCCTGAGGACTGGAAAAAAGCAAATATAGTGCTCATCTTCAAAAAAGGGAGGAAAGAGGATCCAGGGAACTACAGACCAGTCAGCCTCACTTCAATCCCTGGAAAAATCATGGAGCAGGTCCTTAAGAAATCCATTTTAAGGCACTTGGAAGAGAGGAAGGTGATCAGGAACAGTCAACACAGATTCACCAAGGGAAGGTCATGCCTGACCAACCTGATTGCTTTCTATGATGAGGTGACTGGCTCTGTGGATGTGGGAAAAGCGGTGGATGTGATATACCTTGACTTTAGCAAAGCTTTTGATACTGTCTCTCACAGTATTCTTATCAGCAAGTTAAAGAAGTATGGGTTGGATGAATGGACTATAAAATGGATAGAGAACTGGCTAGAGCATAGGGCTCAATGAGTAGTGATCAATGGCTCCATGTCTAGCTGGCAACCGGTCACAAGCGGAGTGCCCCAGGGGTCGGTCCTGGGGCCGGTTTTGTTCAACATCTTCATTAATGATCTGGAGGATGGGGTAGATTGCACCCTCAGCAAATTTGCGGATGACACTAAGCTGGGGGGAGTGGTAGATACCATGGAAGGTAGGGATAGGATACAGAAGGACCTAAACAAACTGGAGGATTGGGCCAAAAGAAATCTAATGAGGTTCAACAAAGAAAAGTGCAGAGTCCTCCACTTAGGAAGGAAGAATCCCATGCACAGCTATAGACTGGGGACCGACGAGCTAGACAGCAGTTCTGCAGAAAAGGACCTGGGGGTAACAGTGGATAAAAAGCTGGATATGAGTCAGCAGTGTGCCCTGGTTGTCAAGAAGGCTAATAGCATATTGGGCTGCATTAGGAGGGGCATTGCCAGCAGGATGCGGGAAGTGATTATTCCCCTCCATTCAGCATTGGTGAGGCCGCATTTAGAGTATTGTGTCCAGTTTTGGGCCCCCCACTACAAAAAGGATGTAGACAAGTTGGAGAGAGTCCAGCGGAGGGCAACAAAAATGATTAGGGGGCTGGAGCACAGGACTTATGAGCAGAGGCTAAGGGAACTGGGCTTGTTTAGTCTGCAAAAGAGAAGAATGAGGGGGGATTTGATAGCAGCCTTTAACTACCTGAAAGGGGGTTCCAGGGAGGATGGGGTTAGGCTGTTCTCGGTGGTGGCAGATGACAGAACAAGGAGCAACGGTCTCAAGTTGCAGTTGGGGAGGTCTAGGTTGGACATTAGGAAAAAGTTTTTCACTAGGAGGGTGGTGAAGCACTGGAATGGGTTACCTAGGGAGGTGGTGGAATCTCCATCTTTAGAGGTTTTTAAGCTGAGGCTTGACAAAGCCCTGGCTGGGATGATATAGCTGAGGTTAGTTCTGCTTTGAGCAGGGGGTTGGACTAGATGACCTCCTGAGGTCCCTTCCAACTCTAATATTCTATGATTCTATGATTCTAAATCCAATTTTCCACTGGAAAAAAAGTTTAAATGGAAAAATGTTGACCAACCCAATTGGGGAAGCAGCAGTCAGGCTGAGGGACACAGCCTCTGCATGGCTGACACTGGTCTCTAAGAATCTCTGTGGTTCTGGGACACAAACCCACTATTCCTTCTGAAGGGCAAAGGTGAATCTGCTTGTCCCCTAAGGGGACCATTTCAGGGAAAGTCTACAAAGAGAACCTCAGGGAGTCTCTAGTCTTTATATGCATAAATCCTGCATAGGGAATGATTTGGCTTTAAGTGACTTATACATCATCAAACAGCAAGTGTGAGGCAAAGTCACGGACAAGCCCTGATGTCCCAGTTCCCCCAGTGTTTATCCACTAGCCCATGCTTTTTCCAATGGAACTGTAGGACGGCGCTGTGGCCTCCTCTGGGGTCAGGACCCGAGGAAAGGCTGCAGTGACCGGGCTGGACAGGGGATAGCCCCACAGAGCAGCCTGACTGACAACCAAACAGACGGACAGTGAAGGGGCCGGCAGGCCAATCTGCTTGGCAACCCAAAAGCCGGGTCGTGATAGGGCTGCCGAAACTGCCCAATCAGCCAAAGCGGGGCGGAGCCTCTCAAGGCACCCACAGTATAAGAGACAGGCCCCAGCGCTCCATCAGGATCAGACTGCTGCCGGAGGCAGACGTGCTGCCCCGCTGGCTGAGACCTAGACCGGAGCCGAGACTCCGACCAACCCAGGATCAAACCGGGCCTAGAGACTGGGTAGGGCTGTCTCATAGCTGGATCATACAACCCGGCCAGAGAGACTGGGCCAAGACCCCTGAACCCCGGGACCGGACCAGGGCCCCTGAACCCTGGGACTGGACTGAGCCCCTGGTGCCCCCCGGGTGGGTAACACCCCCTGAGGCTGGACGGGACCTGGAGGAACTGCCGGCCACTGAGCCCCCAGAGTCGGGACCAGACTTGGACGAGCTGCCTGAGGCCACACCCTTCCTGGAACCCTGTGACCTAGAGGAGCTGCCCCTCGCAGACGAGCTCCCCGCATTGCCGCCGACGGATGAGGAGGGACTGGCGGGCCTACCCCGGACGGCGGGCCCTAGTGACCCTGGGGAAGCAGGTACAGGGGGACATGGGGAGGAAGTAGCCCAGGGGCAGCCATAGACGGTGGCTGAGTTGGGGCAACCCTGTCGGTGTGTTGCGGCAGGAACCCTGCCGGCTCAGTGGCAATGCCTTTGCCACTGTTAGGGCCCTGGGCTGGGATGCAGTGGAGACGGGTGGGCCTGTGTCCCCCTTCTCCCCCTCTGTTTCCTAGCCACCCCGGGAGAGCCTCATTCTCCCTACTGCTCCCCAGAGCAGAACCACTGCTGGCTCGCCCTGCCTAAGGGCCAGAGCAACTAACTGTTGGTGTACTCGCCCTACCTAGGGGCTAAAGCTGTTCCCGGTTGGCTTGCCCACCCTGCTGAGGCCGGGGCGATAGACTGTTGGCTCGCCCGCCCTGCTGAGGCCGGGGCGATAGACTACTGGAAAGCGAACTTTCCCCCTGCAGGAAGGCGCTGTGGCCTCCTCCAGGGTCAGGACCTGAGGAAGGGCCGCAGCGACCGGGCCAGTTTGAGGAGGCCTGCCGACAGGAACTAAAAACAGTTGTGGTTAGCAAAGTTTTCATTAAATCATATATTTTCCCTATATCTGTTGGTTTGCACTTGCAGGGTGTTGCTTTGAGTTTCAGGTTTGAGCAAACTCCAAAATCTTAAAGTGAAACATGCTAAAGCAGTACATTTTACATCATTTCTACTCCCACTCCCTCCTTTGCACCTGAAATACACACCAGGCTAGTGCAAAGTTTGGCCTAGGTTTCTTTGGCACTCATTTCAACTGACCTGAAACTTGGTTCATTCAGGTTTGCTCAAAAGTTTGCAAATGTCAACATCCTTTTCAGTAAATGCAGCCTAAGTCTCAGATTTGTAATGAAACCTGAAACAGGCAAACCAAACTTGTTGAATTGTTTCATTAAGTATATGCAGCTATATTTATATGACCATTTTGAGACCATGGGATACTAACTGCAAATACACATTCCAGACTGTTTCCCTCTAATTTGCCCAGTAATATCAATCAACCCTTACCCATAGGTTTTAAGGTACAATTTGGAACATATGAAATTAGAAGATCAATGAGATACATTGCACCAACTTCTCATAAACCCAGAGGAAGAATTTTGTTCTCAATCTGCTGCAGTCTCCAATGCACAGGAATAATATGCTCCTAGACAGAGATTTTCAAAGCACTGGAGAGGCTTTAGACACCATTGTCTGTTCAAATTAAAGTCAATAGGTGTTGTGTGTGTCTGAATCCCAAAGTCTTCTTTGAAAATGCCAGCTGCTGAACCAAGCCCCAGAGAGTGGCATTCTGATGATAATGATAGATTGGCTTCCTTTCCTGCACTTGTTTGTGAAGAAGCACACTCTATGTCTATAAATCCTGCTGACAGTCTGAAACCGCACTTTGATCAGAAGAATAGAAACATTTTGATAAAGTAGCTTTCCAGAACACAAGAACATATGAAGCCTCACTCATTAACAGAATGTGATAAAATGGGAGTGACGCAAGTTTTCTCTGAAGCCAAATTAACCTCACATTTTAAAACTTTACATGTTAACGTTTTGCTAAATCAATCAGAAATCGTGTAAGAATGAATATTGTACCCCACTGGTGCATATGTGGTACAAGTCCCCCCCTCACCTCCAGAACCTCAGAGGATATGAGTCTCTTATAGTCCCCACGAGAGAGCTTTATTTCAAGCTGAAACAGATCATGGTTTTACCTCAGGAGGTCCCCAGTTGTATCCCTGACGTGTCAGCCAAGATGTCTGCTGTCACAAACATATTTCAGAGTCATGTCCGACCCTGTCATCTTCCTCTCTTTGGTGCCTCTGTGTTTCTGCACATGCTGCTGTGTGGTGCTCTGTTCCTAAGGTATGTTTTTATCATCATTACTGGTAATTCATTGGGCAGTGTCAGCCTATAAGAACCTCCATAACTGTACTGCAAGAAATAGCTCAGACATTCTCCTGTGCAGCTGCTTCCCCTCTGCTAGCAGGTCTTCTCACTATTTCACTACTTGGCTTTGCCTCTTCTTCTTCGTCAGACTTTCCATTCTCATTTTACATATCAGTCTCTCTTCTAGGCTTTGCCTTTCCTTCCTAGTTCTTGCCCCTGCTTTGAGCATGAACATTTTCTGCCAGGCATCTCACTTCACTTCAAAGTCTGCTTTGCCATCACTCAGCCACATTTCAGTATTGCTTCCTGACTGTTCGGCAAACATCTTATTTCTGAACACCTCAGACCTCAGTCTTCCACGCATTCTGATGTGCTATGCCAGTGCTCAGATGACACAGTTCAGGCGTATTGGGATTGTTGCTCCTTTATAAAAGGGACTTGAACTTAAAACACGTTTCTAATCACTTAACGTGCATGCATTTTCAATAATGCCAAATTTAATTTCCCAGCCTGCATTGTGTTTCATGCATAGTCATTGCATAAGAACAAACAACGGTCCAAATGAATTAATCTGGTATGCACAAGCGCACCACAGAGCTTTCAATATTCTTCAGCTTTAGTAAGTTGGAAGTAAAAGAATGATGGTTACTGAAAAGACAGACAGACTATAGTTATATGTTTATTTGTTTGTTTATTTGAACCAGTTTCTTGGATTCTGATGGATCTTGTCTTTATTTTTATTGAGTTGCCCTTTTCACTGCCTGGCAGATGGGTATTTAATGAAAAGAGCACACTGTGGCTGTACAATTCAAGCAGACCTTTGACAGATTATTTTTTAACTCTTTCTGCCATAACAAAGAATTTTTCTGAGGCTACATAGACAGATCAGATTTTGTGGGTGGAGTCAAGGCCATTATTTAACTGATGATATTAAATATACTGCACCACCATAAATGCGGCCACCTGAATATATGATTGTCCCATGGGAAGGAAATGAGGCTTTCTTGCAGAAACTCAAGGTAATTCCTCTGTGAGGAGTCCCATGCAGGTCACCAAAACTGTAAGTTATCTTTTCTAGCTGAGATAATGGAGCTACTTTTAATACTACCATGTAGCGGCAAGACACATTCAGACAAGGCATACAAGGCTCCCAGCAAGTCTCTGCTGTCACAAGCCCAGTAGGGGCTATGGCTGCAAGAAGTGCAAGTTAGGGCAGCCCCACAGCTGCCTTAGTCTCTATCTTGGTCTCCAGCAGTAGCAGAATAGAGGAGGCACCCTCAGTCTCTTCTTCGACCGGGTGCTGGCCTAGCACTAGTGCTGGGATGAGTGGCTCCATAAGAGCAGCATACGGAGTTAGAGTCAGTTGCTAATCTCTGTAAGGGCATCACCTAATTTCTTGTTGTGAATGAAGACTTTCACTTGTATTTACGCTGGGGATGGTAGAATAGCATTTACTGAACATATTATGCAACACATTTCCCCATTTGTCACTGAATAACTAGTTGACAAATACTTTTTGGTGGTGTTTGAGCAGCTCTCACATAACATGTCACAGACTGGTTAAAAGGAAAGCATGAAACTTGGAACAAACAAAGGGGAATACAGCAGTGAGAGAAACTCTGTATGTGAACTTGCAGGAGATTTTTAAAATGGTGGTTTCAATTCTACTCTCAGTAACATAAACAGAACACATTTGGTCAGTGGTGGGAGTTGCATGGGGAGTCCCTCAGGACAGAACTGAGTCCCATAACTACTATACAGAATTCTTACATGGGCTGTTCGAACTAAATAGCTGGCATGTTTGAGGCTCAATGCAAATATTTTTTAAAAATGATCATAAGCATCTATTTGGCTAAATCAAAAGTTGTTGTCAAAAGCAAAAGAGTAATGAATGGAGTATCTGAGCAAACTTCCTCACTTTGTGTTAAAAGTCCTCTTGGGGGGTGGGGGCGGGGGGGGGGGGGGGGGGGGCTGCAGGGCCAACCACAAAGTTCAGAGATAACAGCATTCATGTTTGAATTAAGCCATCGCTCTGTTGTAAAGCCAGTAATTTCAATAAACCTAGGAAAGGAAAAGTGACATTAAACTCTTAGAAGAGAAGTTGCTGATTTCCATTTGCGGCCTAGGTTGCCACATTGTTTTTAAAACATCATTTAAATGCATTTTAGACTCTCACTATTCACCTGGAATTTGTTTGGTGGCAAGCAAGTACAGGGCAAAATTCCTTCCTCAGATTTTTTCTGCTTTCCACAAATATGTGGAGCTTCCACATGTATTCCATGCTAACAAAGTGCAGCTAGGCCATGCCTTGAGGTTTATGAGTTCATTAATGGATCCAAATGAAAGAAGCTGGCTTTTTAACCAACTGAGTAGAGGCTCATACTTTTAGATCCAGAGGTCCTGGATTCCATCCCAGCAGAAGATGCAACCAGGAGTGTCAGTTACACTCATCTAACAGACTACGTCTACACTTGGAGCTAGATGTGTGATTCTCAGCTCAAGTAGACATACTCGTGCTAATTCTCATTGAGCTGGCATGCTAAAAATAGCAGTGTAGTCATAGTAGTGCAGGCAACAGCGGCACAGGTTAGCTGTTCCGTGAATGTACCTACAGAGTTCAGGTGAGTTTGCACTCGGGGCAGCTAGCCTGTGCTGCTGCTGCCCATGCTACTGCAGCCACACTACTATTTTCAGCATGCTAGCTAAAAAAGAGGTAGTGCAAGTGAATCACTCCCCGGTCCAAGAGTAAAGGAAAAAAGACAATCAAAGTAGCAATCCTCTGTCCAGATCTAAGAGGAAACACATATAGTGTGAAAAATAGAAAATAGGTTCTTTAGTTAAGCTGTGCATTTAGAAGCTGGTATTTTGTAGCTAATCCTGAATTTTTTAAACTCCACTATTTAAAGAAAAATCTTGGAAATAATTCTCAGCAGAAACAGCATTGTTCTGGTGGAGGAGATGAAATATCACCAAATCTTCAAAAATATATTAATTTCATAACAGTATCAAACCTGTGTTTAAAACAGAGAAGATTGTAATCGTTATGGGCCAACCCTAGTAACATTAAATGGTATCTTACTCCCAAATAGTCCCATTCATTTCAGTGCGACTACTCCAAGAGTAAGGGACTATTCAAAGTAAACAGAGATGGTAGTATTTGACCCTAAAGCAACACGATATTTTCAGTCCACAAAAAAGAAAAATTGTCAATGCTAATAAAATAGCTGGGCTCACATGGAATGTTTGAGCTATTCAATCATTTTTGGAGCCAGACAATAAAGACATTCTAAGAAGTGTCAACAGCAGAACAGCAGTTCATTTTGTCCTTTGTTTTGTATATGAAATGTGTCTGAAGGAAAAGACCAAACAACAGCTCCACTGAGATTTATTAGCCTGTCACTACTAATTGCAAAATGCAGGATTGTTATCCAATGGGGAGGGGAAAACACTCTAGCATAAGATCTGAAGATGAATGTAGTTGTTGAGAAAGCATCTTGCTTCACTAGATTAAACATGGTTGACTTGGAGATTTGACAACTTTATTTTAGACTTTTCAAAAGGACTTTAAAAATAATTCAAAACTAACCACACACAAAAACGCCAACCTAACAATCAGAGCATATGATGCAGCTGGGCAGAAGTATAGGTTGCCCAGAGCAAGCAGGTGGCCCCAGGTAACTCCTGAATGTCATATTTATCAAAGGGCACGCTGAACCCAAAGAAGACCTGCCCTCTGGAAAAGATGTTAGTTGTCAGCCAAATCACCATACTCAGTATTTTCAGTCTCTCTTGCTCTGTGAGTCAGATCAGGGCTTGGCCTACATGACTGCACAAGGGTTCATGGGGGAGAAAGCAGTCTTGACTCCATCCCTGTTACTTACTGGCCAGTGCAAATAGATCATCTCAGGGGCTGTAATTTACTACAGACCAGCAACAAATTACCAGATGGAGTAAACGGGAAGAATTACATCTCAGACACGTCTCTAAATTACAGCATCTCTTGGGGCTGTTCTCAAGTGCAGAAGTTAGAGCGGTAGAGGGAGGGTTTCTTAGCCTGGGAGTATAGGTGGGTTTGTGGGCATTTTTGTGCAGACAATGCTTTTTTGTTCTGGTGGTAGTGGAGGGAACCACCACACACCCACCATTTGCCCAGGGCTGTGCCTAAAAGCACAATCTAACCCTAAGCCATGCAGAAAATCTGTGACAGAGGTGAGAACTGGTTTAAGATCTCCTGAGCCAAACCGAATGCCTCAGCCACAAGACTGTCTTTCTCATTCAAAAAGTCCTACGGAAGTAAATAAAATCTTTGACCTTTCCAACTTTCCCAGACCACGGTTTGCAGCTATTGTTTCAAACTGAATAACCCTGGAATGCAGTCCAGTGGTGACATTTAGCAGGTTAGACAGGTCGCTGTAGCATGAACTCAGAATGTCATAATAGATGGCAATACAAACACTAAAACTAGTTTTTGCACCCTTTGATGGCTGTATTATATATTTCAATAACAGACGTGTGTACCCTGAATGCACATAAATAGAGTGTAAGGCTCCCTGCTCATGTTTCCTGCCCCTCTTACCTTCTATTCCCCTGCCTTGTGCACTTCATCCCTCTTCCTGTCACTTACCGGATCACCTCCTAACAATCTTCCCTCCTCCCCCCAAATAAATCAATCAATCTGCAACTAACATGCCATTTGCTGCCAACACATTCTTCACGCTGCTTGTGTGTTCTACCCCTTCCCCCACCCGGTGTCTGTCTTGTCACTTTAGTCTCTTTGCTTTTAGGGGCAGGGACCATCTATAACTCTGTCTGTACAGTGCTTAGCACAATGAGGCCCCATTCTTGGTTGCACAACTGTACTAAACTTGGGCACAACTGTACTAAACTTGAGTTACTAATGCACATCTGTGCATCCTCACAAAACATCCGATCACTTATTTTTTCATAGAAAGCGAAGAATAAAAAGAGCACCATCTTGGCAGTAATTGCTGATGTATGACTTGTCACACTTTAGGCGATATGACAGGATGCTTTTCATCCAGCTGCTCCCAAGACTCAAGATGCTTCTGAGCTGGGTTCAGAATAGTTATCAATTCTTGTTAGGCATCCTGGGCAGGTCATTGTTACTATCTCCCACTCATCTAGGTTGCGTCTAGCCTAGTGATTTACCTAGCAGGCCTGGATGGAGAAGGAAACAAGACTCCTTGGTACTGTTGCACATGCATGTCTCTTATTCACAGCTGGCACCCCAAAATAAATGTCATGCGTGCATGCACCTAACTGCCCACGCCAGCCTCCTATCCTTCTCTGCAAGATGATTATATTTTCAGTGAAAAACTGGGACATTTTGATTGCAATGTCACAGGAAGGCCATTTAACCAGAGACTAAGGAGGCTGGTAGGGAAGTGGGAAGAAAAAGAGGCACCATTCACTCATCACATTCCCATCTCCTTCTGCCAGGAAAAGCTAGGGACACTTGATAATAATGTGGGGTGGGAGATACAATATTTATCTCCCTGTGACTCCTTTGATGTTCTCTCCTAGTCGTAAACTCTTCCCCTCCAATTTAGCTCTCACCCCCCTTCCACTTCATTCACCAATAGACTCAACTCCACCTGTCTTTCTTTCAGCTCAAAATATTTCCCAAACTGCCATAGGTCCCTCCACCACCACCACAAAAAACATCACCTGCACAGAAATACCCACAAACTCCCTATACCTTAAGTCTAAGAAACCATCCCTCTATGTATGTAACTTCTGCACTTCAGAACCACCTCCCTCTTAATCCTCTCCCACTCACACCACAAATAGTCAGAAACAAACTACCAAAGACTAAAAACAGGGACACACATTCACTTGGTGAGAAGACAAATGACCAGAAGCAAACAGTTCTTCCTCCAATTAAGTTTCACCATGTAACTCAGTGCACCCTTCCTCCTTGTTGCTAGACTTAGTAAAGCAGGAATAAGGAGCAAATAACATGATAAAAGAACCTCATACTCTGTTTATCTGGAGCAAACCTCAATTAAAATTTACAGCAACTCATATTCCCTGTCCTGTGATAGAGCTGCTCCTAGTCAGTGAGCTTCAAGAACTAGAAGTCCCCGATGGCTATACAGGTATATTGGAACCTCCAGACACAGAGGAAGTTTCAAGCTAATCAGTTTCCTGTAACAATAGCAAGGAGAAAGAAACAACAGAATCCATCAGCTGCATAATATAGTGTCGGTAAGAAGTCATGAAAAAGTGAAAGTGCAGTAATCAGCATTTCCCAGGATGCCTACAGAGTCCACGCATAAAGTCAGAATGAAATAAGACTGGCAAAGGCAAGGTGTGCTTTCCCAGCTGAGTGCAGCTGAGCAGAAAAACTTTGTGGAGCTGGCTTGGGGGTAGCTGTGCAGAGAAGTTGGTGAATCATAGTAGTTAAGACAATTTAACTAAAACAGTTGGGCTAAAATCAAACAACATTCAAAGTATATAATTAAAAGAAATTAGTTTCCCTCCCAATTTCCACTTACACTACCAAGGCTTCCCTGTTGGAAGGTTAAAAATATCACTAACCTGCTGCAAAATGCTTCAGAGTTCGGGAAATAGCCTGCTTTCTGCTTCTGCAGCTCAGGTCCTCCCAACCCACCAGGCACATGGCCTTTTGTAAGGCAGCTGCCTTGACTACTTGTCCTCATGGAGTCGGAGTTCAGCATCAGGGAACCTATTGAGCATACCTGTAAAGCTGTCTGATTGAATATGACCATTTATATAATTGATATTGCCACTGTTATACAATTGCAACAAATCTTGTATGAAGTATATTGTGTAAGGTGTCAATGGAAAAGTTATGATTTGCTATGTAAGATTATCCTGTTTATATTCATGTATCTTCTTTGTATCTAAAGTTATGAGTATTGTCCATGGATTTGTATCTTACAGGTGTTGCATTCCTGGGTAACACCCAGCAGGTAAAATTTACATTAAGGCCAGACAGCTATGTATTGATGGCCCATCAAAGACCCTTAGCTCGCAATGGGCCATAGAAGAAACTCATTCTGTCCAGATAGCTCTTCCTGTGGCTGCCTCAACAAGAATATGAGCAATAGCTGCCCCTGTGAGTCATCAAAGCAGGCCATGTGATATGCTCATGTGACCCTTACTCCAGTTTGGGCCCGTAACTTTCCACAAACAAAGGCTGTGAGCTTTGTTTGAGACAATAAATTTCCAAGCACATAGCAGAGGATATAAAAGACTGCTGAGCGGGGATTTCCTACAATTACCCCATCTCCTACCCAGTGGTCAACTAGTTACATGCAGTGTGGCCAATTTAGTCATTTTCTAACTCCCCTCCTTCCCCCGCCCCGGTAAATTCAAACACCACCTCTAATTTCAATTTCTAGGGAAAGTACTACCCCTGAGATATCTCCATTTTGCCTCTTTCTTGCCCTGGTTCTTTGGACTGTGGATTTACAACTAAAAGGAGTATTTTGAACTTTGGGCTGTGGACTGTCCAATTGTTTGGAAGTTACTAGAGAGACTTTATAAGCCAGCAGTCTATTCCATCACTGCTACAAACCTAATACAAGGACTTTGCAATTATTTGTATGTATATGATCTATTAACTGTTACAAACTCTCTCCTTCTTTTCTTTTTATTACTAAACCTGTAGTTTTAGTTACTAAAGGATTGGTATCAGTGTGGTTATGGGGTAAGATCTGGTTTATGTATTGACCTGGCTATGTGGCTGATCTCTTGGGATTAGAAGAACCCTATGTTTGATTAAATTGATTTTCAGTAACCACTCATCATCGAGTCCAGTGTCTGGAATGCCTAAGGAGACTGCATCCTTGACTTCTCATTAACCAGGGTGGTGAGACAGAAATCTACTTTTGTTACTGGCTTGGTGTAATCTAATGACAGAATAACCACCAGTTTGGGGGTGAGTCTGCCCTACTTCTCAGCCATTTGTCTTGAATTTGGCATCCTCAGCTGTGACCAACTGAGGCACAGTGACTATACTACCACACCCAATTCCAGAAACTTCTGGATATGAAGTGCAAACTGTGCATCTGCCTAGCAACAATGAACCTGACACAACTCATTCCCACTCGGGCGCCCCCCCCGGCCTTGATCTCTTAAAGATATTTCCCTATTAGGCTTGTGGGTTACATTTAGCCCTTAGAACTGGGCATGGCTAGAGGCACCGCTTCTTATGCCAGTGGCTGCTGCTTCTGCATGAAAAACTCCAGTAAAGGAGCGTCCACGGCTTCCTTAGGCAGTTAGTGGGCAAAACCTCCACCTTCTGATTTTTAATTTCCACTCGTCACTTAGTGAAGTTAATAGCACTGGGTCCAGTTCTGGCTGCCACATTTCAGGAAAGAGGTAGACAAACTGGAGAAAGTCCAGAGAAGAGATAGAAAAATTATTAAAGGTCTAGAAAACGTGACCTATAAGAAAAGATTGAAAAGATTGTGTTTGTTTAGTCTGGAGAAGAGAAGACTGAAGCCGGGGTGTGTGTGTGTGTGTGTGTGTGTGTGGAGGGAAAGGAACATGATAACAGTCTTCAAGCACATAAAAAGTTGGTAGAAGGAGGAGGGTGAAAATTGTTTTCCTTTATCTCTGAGGTTAGGACAAGAAATTACAATGAAAATACAATTAAATTACAGCCATGGAGGTTTAGGTTGGACATTAGGAAAAACTTCCTAACTGTCAGGGTAGTTAAGAACTAGAACAAATTGCCTAGGGAGGTTGAGGAACCTCCACCACTGGAGGTTTTTAAGAACAGGCTAGACAAACACCTGTCAGGAATGGTCTAGTTATTATGTATTCCTTCCTTGAGTTCACGGGACTGGACTAGATGACCTACTGAGATTCCTTCCAATCCAACACTTCTATGATTCCATGTTTACAGTGAAATGGCTACTTATGCAAGGCTAATAACAGCAGCAGAGAAAGTGTTATTGTGATATTGTACAGCATGGAGCATGTGGTGTGCAATAAAGGGGAGACAAAAAGAATGGAATATTGGTGACAAAAGTGTGCACCCTTCCACCTTGGCCAAATCCAAGTGTTTGTGTTTAGTGGATTATCCGCAGTCCAAAATCGTGTGACAGGTGTTGAAATGACAGAGAAAGTAGTATTGATGTCTTTTGCCATAGCTGTTTCAAGCTGGGTTTGCAGCAGGGTGGATGAATGGGACCATGAACTTAGAACAGCAGGATGAGTTAATGAGTCTTTTCTATTTTATTCAAGCCCCAGGAAGTTGAGAGAGAAATAATAAAAAAATCACTATTATCAGTTTGCTCAACTCCTTTGCCCTGTGGGCCAAATTTATTTCAGTATCTTAATCAGAAAAGTCAGTCATAATAATACTTTTCCTTTCTGAGCTGCAGGTGATTGGCTTATAGTCATAACTCTTTTTCCAGAAAATGGTAAGTAACTTTTGACTTTCAAAAATCTTTTTAAAATGTTTGAACTGGGGAAACCTCATCCTGCTTCTGATTTACAATGGGCCATGGCCCCCCAGGAAGGCCTACCCTTTAAATGGGCAGCTATGGGCTGATTTTCCCACTGCTCTGTCTTGAGACTGTTCCTGCGTTTCTTTTTTGCCATTTCCCAGATCAGCTATTCTCCATTTTGCTATGGATGCCAGGTTGACTGGCTTCCGAGTGGGATGCTGGAGGAGGGTGCAGGAAGCCTGCCTTCCACACTCAGAAGTCACCAGAATGGGTTAGCAGGCCATAAGGCTTCCCTGCTGTGAGAAATTTGGAGCTGTCCTGTAATAATTATAGATATAGTTTGTTGTCCTGGTTGTTAAGATGCGTTCTGCATGAGTATATTGGTTTAACTCACTGAGGACTGATCTGGAATACAGGCAAGAAGCTGGAGTGCTGGAACAATTTTTATTCTGGGGATGCACTGCTGAGATCCATTGAACCAAACTGTAAACTCTGTATATAATGGAAACCACTTCAAGCCAGTGGGATGGCAGCCCCTCCCACATCCTAGTTCCGGCACCTATGGCAGGAAGGAGGAGATGGCTCCCGACAGCCATCCATCAAATGACCCTTAAAAGTCATTAGGGGACAATGTCAGATCTGTTCATTTTGACTCTACCTTCACCTCCAACCATCCTGCAAAAATGGTTTTGACTAGGAATGACCAAGGACCTACAAAACACACTAGAACAAAAGCTTCTGGCAGAATGTAAAGGGACACTCTCTCAAGAGAGCGTCAATAGTTGTTCAGAGCCCCCAGAGAGGGACACAGGAACCTGTTGGGGGTGCCTGAAGAAGTTTGGGCTATCGAGGCTACCGTCAGGGGATGGCAAGACTGGGTAAGATAGATATGCGTATAAACGGTTGTTTTAAAATCTATTTTCTCTAAATGCTTTGTCCCAGCTGCTATTGAAACTGGCTTTAACAAGGCTGTTTGGTCATTACAGTCCTCTGGTCACAGACTCCCAAAGGGAAGATGAGCAGGTGCTTACACTCCATCAGACCTGCTGCGAAAGAAGGGTGGATACACAGGTTACTGTAGCCCGGGGCCTGATCTCAGAGAGGTAGAATTGCAAAATTCCATTCCAGGACAGATAAGGGCATGAGGCTTGACACCTGAGGCCTGAGGGATGCACTCAGAGAGGCCAAGAAATGGGTCAGAGGTGCAGTTAGCCATGCAGCTGTGACATAAGAACACTGACAGGACTTCTGGATATTTCTTGGCCGTTGCTGTTGCAGAGCTTGCTGGAGAAATTCTGTTTGGCAGATCATTGGTTTACAATATAACAAGAACTAGTGTGCGTGCAATGTGTATGTGCACTGAATGGAGATTTCCATTGCACCTATGATTTTCTGGAGTATGTAAGAAAGTCTAGTGAAGTTTCATTTTCAGAGTGTGGGTGGAGTGTCCTCTGTGATAGTGTGTATGGGAAGAAGACACTATGTGTCACAGGTATAAATACAAAAATATTGTTACATTAAGTTTTCAGTTTATATGGAAAAGTGTTTTCCCTTGGTTTGAAAGAGGTTCTTGCTGTGAGCAAAACCTCCACCTTTGTGGTTTAATTTCCACTCAACACTTTTTGGATTCCAATAGGACTGTGGAGTGGAGTGGGCCACCCAGGCCACGGCCCAACCAACTTTTAGCGGGATATGGCATTTGCCCTATTCTGACTTTTCATAACAGCTGGGAGCTTGGCTCCTCTTCCCCCTCCCCTTCCCTCACCAGCCAGGACTTGGAGCGATGCAATTACTTTGCTTGCTCCTCTTCCCCCCTCCCCTCACTGGCCTAGTCTTTGCTCTAAGTCACTGCAATAAGAATGCAGCATGTGGCAGAGCCAATAGCAAGGCTGGGAGCCTCCCAGCACCTTTCAATCTTGAAACAAACAGGCTCAGCTGGTGGAAGCAAGGCAAACTCTGAGCAGAATCTGTGCTTAGTCTGAAGATGCTGCAGTTTTCACCATGGTCTGCCCCCAGCTTCACATTGACAAGCTCCTTGTGACACCAACAGACAGAGCACAATAGCAGCAGCCTCCTCCCCCTCCTGAGCAGCAGCCTCAGGCACATTCAGGTGATAATCATCCTCAGGGACAGCCCAGCTTTGGAAGTTTCAGGCTGCAGGAGCAGCACTGAAGAATGAATGACCACCTGGAATCTTTCCCTGCTGTGAAGAAATAAGGAAATGCTGTCACACCACAAATATTGCTCAAATTACACTTAAAACTTTCCCATTTTTTCCAATGCGCTAATTTTTTAGTGAATGGCAGTACCCCAGTGTGGCCATTTATTCTGCCAGTTAATCCCACTTGTGAGAATCTTTCCTTTGCCTACAATGGGCTTTGCTTGGGTCAGGTTACCAGGTAGGTCCACATAAGCTGTTACATACAAATGCTGTGAATGCCTTAATCTTACCAAATCTCCCCAGGGTTGCACTTTTCTTGGACCTTTTTCCCAGAATACTTTCTGAGGAGTTGCTGGTCCATTGTATGTGCAGATACAAGCTACTACTGCCCTCAAGCAGCCATTGGAGCTGTATGTCCTCCTTTTCCAATTCCTGGTAAGTGATCTTAGCTCTTCTTGTACTTACTCTTTAATATTTCTGAGGGGGCCAGAGTCTCATAAATTTGAGTACCTCAGTGAGTTTCATTGAAGTTTGATGTTTACTCTCTCAAATCCTTACAGCTACATACTAGAAACCTCCTTTCAACTTAATCCTTTTTATTTATCATAATTAGTTGTATAAAACCTTCAGTGCATATAAACCCAAGCCAGTCTGAACAGTTTGCAAGATTTGACTGCCAAAATGTATTCATTATAGATCCATGATGCTAAGATCCATCATTTAATTACTCACTAGATAGTGATTTTTAAGAGTTTTTTTAAAAGTTTGGTATCTCAATTACTTTTGAGCCATCATTTATTTATTTTCCTCCTTCATTTGTTAACTAATGCACATACTTTCTCTCTAATATTACTTTCCCCCTTGACAAACTTTTAAATGTTCACCTAACCCTTTAGTTTAGATCAAGTTACAACACATAATCTGAAAAATTTATTCCAGGATGGATTAGAAAACTCTCCAAAAATATCATGCCCAAGGATGATCTAGAGATCATGGAGTTATTGTGCTGGCCCTGTATATAATGGAAACCACTTCAAGCCAGCGGGTGCTGCACCCCCAGCACCCTTAGTTCCAGCACCTATGATTTTTTTTTTTTTAAAACCCCCATTCCATCATAGCCCCCGCTCAGCCAGCTTGGCACCATGTCCCATCCCCCATTGTTCAGTCCCCCTCCTCTCCTCCACACTGCCTCTTTCCCCAGGCAGCGAGCAACAACTGGGGGGGAGGGGGCTGAGCAAGGCAATGGGAGGAGGGATGTGACGAGCAGCGGTGGGGGAGGGGTGAGCAGGAGAGAAGAGGAGGGACACATGCAATGAGTGATGGTGGGGGGGCTGCGCGGGGAGGGGGTGAGGCATGGGGCTGAGGGAGTGGACTGTAAGTTGAGGCCACAGGCAGAAGAGGCGGGATGGGGAGCTAGGCTCCCCGGTAGGAAGCTTTCATCCCACCACCCATGACATGGGCCCCTTTTAAAATTGCCCCCTTTCCTGGTGAATCCAAGCTGACTGTTCCTGATCACCTTCCTCTCCCCCAAGTGCTTCAAAATGGATTCCTTGAGGACCTGTTCCATGATTTTTCCAGGGACTGAGGTGAGGATGACTTGTCTGTAGTTCTCCGGAGCCTCCTTCTTTCCTTTTTTAAAGATGGGCACTATATTTGCCTTTTTCCAATCATCCGGGACTTCCCACAATCACCACAAGTTTTCAAAGGTAGTGGCCGATGGCTCTGCAATCACATCAGCCAACTCCCTCAGCACCCTCAGATGCATTGCATCCGGATCCATAGACTTGTGCATGTCCACCTTATCTAACTAGTCCTTAACCTGTTCTTTCACCTTGAGGGCTGCTTTTACCCTTCCCATGCTGTGCTGCCCAGTACTGTAGTCTGGGAGCTGACAGAGGCAAAAAAAGGATTGAGTACATCAGCTTTTTCCACATCATCTGTCATTAGGTTGCCTCCCCTATTCAGTAAGCGGCCCACACTTTCACTGACCTTCTTCTTGTTGCTAACATACCTATAGAAATCCTTCTTGTTACCTTTCACTTCCCTTGCTAGCTGGAACTCCAATTGTGCTTTGGCCTTCCTGATTTCACATCTGCATGCTTGACCAATATATTTATACTCCTCCCTAGTCATCTTTCCAAGCTTTCACTTCTTGTAAGCTTCTTTTTTGTGTTTAAGCTCACCGAAAATTTCTCTGTTAAGCCAAGCTGGTTGCCTGCCATATTTGCTGTTCTTTCTGCACATCAGGATGGTTTGTTCCTGCGCCTCAATAAGATTTATTTAAAATACAGCCAGCTCTCCTGGACTCCTTTCCCACTCATATTAGCCTCCCAAGGGATCTTGCCCATCAGTTCCCTGAGGAAGTCAAAGTCTGCGTTTCTGAAGTCCAGGGTCCTTATTCTGTGGCTCTCCTTTCTTCCTTTTGTCAGGATCCTGAAGACGACCATCTCATGGTCACTGCTGCCCCGGTTGCCACCTACTTCTACTTCCCCTACCAAATCTTCCCTGTTTGTGAGCAGCAGGCCAAGAGAAACACAGCCCCTAGTTGGTTGCTCCAGCACTTGCACCAGGAAGTTAGCCCCAACATTCTCCAAATACTTCCTGGATTGTCTATGCACTGCTGTATTGCTCTCCATCAGATGTCAGGGTAATTGAAGTCCCCCATGAGAACTAGGGCCTATGATCTGGAAACTTGCATTAGTTGTCTGAAGAAAGCCTCGTCTACCTCATCTACCTTGTCTGGTGCTCTATAGCAGATGCCCACCACAACGTCACCCTTGTTGCTGTCACCTCTAAACTTAACCCAGAGACTCCGAACAGGCATTTCTCAAGTTTCATACTGGAGCTCTGAGCAATTATACTGCTCTCTTACATACAGTGCGACTCCTCCACATTTTCTCCCTTGTCTGTCCTTCCTGAACAGTTTACACCCATCCATGACAGTGCTCCAGTCATGTGAGTTACCCCACCAAGTCTCTGTTTTTCCAATCACATCATAGTTCCTTTACTGTGCCAAGACTCCAATTCCTCCTGTTTGTTTCCCAGGCTTCTTGTGTTAGTGTACAAGCACCTAAGATAACTAGCCCTATTTTCTCAGTATGAATCAGGAAGCCCCCCACCCCCTTGCACCCTCCTCTTTGTGCTTCCTCCTGGTATCCCACTTCCCCACTTACCTCTGGGCTTAGGTCCTTGTCCCCTGGCAAATCTAGGCCTGGTCTACACTGACCAGGAAATTCAGCAGAAGTCAATGGGATATACACAAGATACATAGAGTAGCTTGCGTATCTCCTGTCAACTTCCTAAATTCTAAATAGCGTGGCATCCCCACTGTGCTGCGCCAATGGGAAATGCCTTCCTGTCGATGCAGCATTACTCTTTTTCCAGGGGTGGATTTATTCAGTTGGCTTCCGGATCAGTTGACTCCACTCCTGCTCCACTTCTGCTCAATCAATCCTGGAGAATTGATCCAGCGGCGCCAAATTTGCAGCCATAAATGAAGACATACCCCTAGTTTAAAGCCCTCCTCACTAGGTTAGTAAGCATGTCTGCGAAGATGCTCTACCTTTTCTTTGTTAGGTGGATCCCATCTCTTCCTAACAATCCTTCTTGGAAAACCCCCCCATGGTTGAAGAATCCAAAGCCTTCTCTCCAACACCACCTGCATAACCATGCATTTACTTCCACAATTCGATGGTTCCTACTTGGGCCTTTTCTTTCAACAGGGAGGATGGATGAGAACACCACTTGTACCTCAAACACCTTTATCCTTCTTCCTGGAGCCACATAGTCTGCGGTGATCCACTCAAGGTCATTCTTGGCAGTAACATTGGTGCCCACATGGAGAAGTAGGGAGGGGTGGCGGTCCGAGGAGTTGATGAGTTCTTTTCTGACTCTCCATTGCATCCTGAATTCTAGCTCTAGGCAAGCAGCACATCTCTCAAGTTTCCTAGTATGGATGGCAGATGAATGACACTGTTCTCCTTAGAAGGGAGTCCTCAACCACCACCACCTGTCTCCTCCTCTTGGGAGTGGTGGTTGTGAAATCCCCATCCCTACAACAATGCATCCCATGCCTTCCAACTGATGAGGTCTCCTTCTGATCCCTTCCCACAGATGACTCTTCTAAACCATTCTCCGTAGTAGTAACTGTAGAGACAGCCTGAAAATGGTTGCTTACCTCTGTCTGCATTGGGGCTATATGGGTTCTCCTCTTTCTTCTTCTGGAGTTCACATGTTGCTAATTTTCTTCCCCATTCTTCAGTCCCCCCTGCACTGCCTTCTCTGATGCTTCAGCATGCCGTGCCTGCAGTTTCAAATCCTGACTTCTATCCAGAAAGTCTTTGCTTTCTTGGATGCAATGCGGGGTTGATATTTGGATCTCTTCCTGGCCCTTACTATATACTGTAGGTGTAGATTAACAAGGTGTAATAGATTCTTTATAAGAAGTGAGTACAAATGTTATTTATAGCTTGGGTTGCTATTATACTCAAACCTATCTATCTTATATGATAATTGGTGATGAGGGAAATAGATCAAGTTTTATTCTCCTTCAAAGTTGATACCAAAGTTTACAAAACTCTGGAACAGAACAGCAGTGGCTGTGTGAGGTTTTTATACATGCAAACAAGATCATTTTGAGAGGATATATTCCATTTTAATTGCAGTTTTTCTCCTGGACCAAAATGTCATTCTGCTGAATAGCAGGTAGAATGTATAAAAAGTTTAAAAGACTAAAAGAAACTATAAGGGAGAGGGAAATGAACAGGGATATGGAAAAAAATATAAATGTGAGTATGGAGGGGGAGCGAATTATGAATAGAGGGTATGAATAGAGGTAAGACAACAATGTGGAAGAGTTAGACATAAAGGAGCGATGAAGGATAGAAAAAAAAAGTGAGCAGGGGAGGAAGAATAAAGAGCACAGAGGAGAAAGAAGTTAAGGAAAAACTAAAACTATTAAGACCCTTTGGGTGGGATTTTAGCATTGAACCAACTAGACTCCCACTGATGTCAATAAAACCACTGCCACTGATATCAAGGAGACAAGAGGAGGAGGAAGAGGGACATGAACAGGAAGAAATTGAGGAATCCAGGAAGCAGTAGGGAGAGGTGGCCAGGGGAATGGAACGGCCATGGATTGGTGGGAAGAGAATGGGGAGGTCACACAGAGATGTAGTGCATGGAGCCATGCTCTCTAGCCTTGTAATGGGGGAGTCTAGAAGAGACAGGAGAAAGAAGGGCATGGAATAAGGACAGAGGATTGGCAGCAGGTGCTGTAGGGAGGAAGGATGAATAGATTTGCAGGGGACTGGGACATAGGGAAGGATTATGAAAGGGAAGCAGAGGACAGGGGGCATGGAGGAGATATGCTAGGGATCAGAGGAGACATGGAGAGTAACAGGTGGTCTAGGAAAGATTTTTCTATGCATGTTAAAATGAAACATTTTTCTAAACATAAGACTAGAGCTGGGAGGAGAAAGATAATTCCATTTTGTGGAGGATATTGATAGTTCAAAACTTGGTTTTGTTTAGAATCAAACCAAAACCCAAATGTTTCAAAATTCTTCACCCCAGGGAACAGAGCCCCAGCACCAGGTCAGTTCATCTGGTGGGCAGCTCTGGAGCCTTCGAGCTGACCTGGCAGGAACCCAGGCAGGTATCAAAACCTGCCCAGCAGTCATGGGTCTCTCAGAAACCTGCCTGGGTTCCATCAGAACTTCATCAACATTGAGCCTGTTCTGTTGAAATATTTCCAACTAGCTCTCCATAAGACTTTAAGTGCACAGACCCTGATTTAAAACAGCACCTTACGTGTATGTTTAGGTCACTCCCTTTCCAGCAAAGCACTTAAAGAAATGCTTTACTTTAAGCATGCTTTAAGCGTGCGTACATGCTTTGTTGAATTGTGGCCTTAAATTTTCCAATGTGGATAGAAACCTTCCCCTCTTCCTCTCTTCCCCTCCACTGTTCATTATCTCATACATCAGACAAGTACCCCCACCACGTACATTGAAAACCATTCAGAAGCTACAGCCGGTGCAGAAGTAAGCTGCCTGTTTTTTTGCTTAGTGGTGTTAGCAGGAGAGCATGTTAAAACAGGCTTCTCATTTGCTTCTAAATGTAATTTAAGTTGCTGCTGACTTTTGCCCTTTTAAAGCTCGATTTGATTTAGGTGCTAGCTATCAGAAAGGCTGCCTCCCTTCCTGCGTGCTATCTGACATCAGCTGGCTAGCAATGGCTAAATCTGAACTGCTGATGACAGGGTGTTCTCTGTGTGGGGCCCTTAGCAATGCAATTAATTCATTGCCACCAGTGGTTTCACACACCCTGGATCTTTTGTCCTGCAGCACATGGTGTAAGACCCACCTGCTTTTTGAGGTTTTTGCCTGGCGTGCTGATTGTCAGTTTATGTTGTGGGGTAGAAATTATTTAATATTGTCATTGGTTAATTAAACGTATATGATTTTAAAATACTGTATACAAACTCCAGGGATTCAATTAGTCTTTCCTTTGACTTCTATTGTTGGATGGAGTGTGATGCTGGTAGACCAGGTGCCAGTTCATGCCAGAGCCCCAGGACAATTCATTTGTGTATTAGTATAGATCAAAGTGATTTTTAAATGTATAAGAGTGTATTTGGTGTTTAAAGTTCATGAAAACTATTGAGATGTTACTTGCATTGTATTCACTTATTTGTATCCCGTTATAATGTAGCAGCAAACATTTACATTGTGTATACCCTTGTAACTAAATAACCCAGCAAACAAGAAAGAAGCCATGTGGAATGCAAATGAAAAACTTCAACAGAAAAGTGTTAATTTCAAAGCAAGTGGTCATTGTGTGTGATGATTGGAAGTCAAAGACTCAAAATGCATTCCTCACTCTCCATCATCAAAGGATGGGTAGTGATGATCAGCTTGTTTTCTGTGAGAAGAAGCTATAAGTAGGGATTCAAGGACAGATCCTGGATCTCTGGACTGTTTGGATTCTAACAAGGCAAAATAACAGAACAAGAAGACAGGGATCCCCAGAGTTGTTTGGGTAGCCCTGAGAGACTTTTGAGAAACTGTCAGATTACTACATCTCTGCTACCATTTGGAATTATATAGACTGCAATTCCCCTGAACGTATATTTTACCTGCTTTAACCTCTCAGTAACTCTCTTTTTCCTTTTCTTAGGTAATAAACCTTTAGTTAGTTTACTATAGAATTGGCTACCAGCATTGACTTTGGTGTAAGATCTAGAGTACCAATTGATCTGGGAGTAAGAGAATGATTTCTTGAGAGCAATTTGATGTGGTATGATTTTTGGTTTATTAAGTGACCTTTTATTACAAAATCCAGTTTGTCTGGGAGGCAAGATAGACTGGAGAGTCTAAGGGGACTGTTTGTGTCTCTATGATAAGACTGTGTAGTGATCCAGGAGTTCACATTTGTTAACTGCCTTGGTGAAATCTAATTATAGAACACACCACCAGCAGGGGGGTGTCTGCCCTGTTTTCTGACAGTCTGCCCGGAGATAAACACAGCTGTGAGCCAGCCCAGACAGCGTGACATCAAGCATTTTATAAATGAAGGTAAATAAATCTCATTCTTATAGATCAGTACTGCTGTGGTGGAAATCTTACAGTACATAGCATTCCATGTCATGTCATTTTCTCACAGGAAGCAATGTGATACTGCTAGTTCTGCCACAGAAGCAGGGACAAATAATATTATTGGCATTTTTGCCCCACTGGACTGAGACAATAGTCTTTCATTTGTTGCACAACAGCATCCTGCCTATCAGTCTCATTTATTATCTTGTAACATTCTTTCTCATCTTTTAAATGTTCTTCTAGGTTGAAGTTGACTCATGAACTTTAAAATTCCTAGGGCTAAGTGGACTGCTTTGCATAATATAAGAACAATCTTCATCAAACTTTTTGTGGTTATAAAAAATTTAGTCAACATTTCATTTACCTTTGATCTTCAATTTCTATGCACCTTTGATCTTCTTGTTTTGGGTGGAAGTCAAATTATCACAACAAAAGCTTTTATGACAGTATTTTCAATCTGACTGAAACATGAAGCAACAAATTTTAAAGCACCCTGTCATAATGAAATGTAAAGAGTAATTTCTAGCCCAAAGTGGTCAGAAGAGTTTGCATAAATATCCACCTTAGGTTAGGCATCTAATGGATTTATTTGAATTTGGTTGCTTGCAATATAAAAGTAAATGTTAAGGTTGCAAAGTCAAGCGCTCAAAAGTTAGGAAGTGCTAGAAGCTGCCTGTCCAACATTAAATTGGCCCCCTTGTGTGTATACATTATGATACAGTCTTTAATTACATGATCATATATTATTTTTTCCACTGGACCCCTGTTTCATTCACTACACACCTTTCACCTTCTGGAATAAATGAGACGGAGGTTCTATAGGCAACAGCCTCCTTCAGAACTTTAACCTGATCTGTAGATTATATTGCTTACTTACAAATCCCCAGTTATCACTTTGAGATTTGACAAGTTCTTGTCCCAAGATCAGGCCCAGTATTATGTAGTTGTGAACCCCAATGTACACAGTTACCACAATCACACATACAGGAACTCTGCTATATTTGCAAATAGTTTATTAACACATTTACCACAGTCACCCAATGCAGTAAGATAGATAGAGATACTATAGAATGTACATCTGCCCATCCATATACTCACACCATCCATTGTATCACAGCCTGAAATGTTAGTCATCATCTTCCTCATCATCATCACCTTTCCCCTGTGGCACACTGCACTCCCATGATCACCCTGATAGTGTAATTGTGTATTGTTTAATGCGTAGTATGTCATGTAAGATGTTTTTAGAATGCTCATGATGTTCTGAACACTGTTATTATAGTAACAGGTTTGTAGCAATGTCATGTGTATGATTATGCAGCTCTGTTATGTGATATGCCCAAAGAGTTCTCCTCATAGTTTAAAACATCCAGGCAGAACTTTCTTGGAGCAGAGGAGCAGTTCGCACCTCACTAAGGGATGCATACAACACACCCAGCTCTGCAGCATTCCAAGAACAAGGATTGGCTAGGAATCAACAAAGGATCAAAGGGACTCTCAAGTGAGCCATCCTCCTTTTCCTTGGCCAGCTTGGAGCCAGGATAAGGTAACGCTCACTAACTCAGGACATTGATGAACCCATAGAAGGATAATGTTTGTCACCTGTCCCTGAAGGGGGGGAGCAAAGCCCCAGAGGGAAGAAGTAACATTATAAAAAGAGGAGACATTTTGCCATGCTCGTTCTTTTCCACCTCCATCTACTAACACCACCAAGCAAGTGCTGACCCAGGGGAGAGCCTGGCTGGAAACAAATCAGCCAGCCTATGATGAGACTCATCTGAGTTTGTAAGGTTGCTGAAAGTGTTAAGCTTAGTTTAAAATGTGATTGGCTTTTGTTTATTTTGACTATACCTGACTTGCCTTCCTCTAACCTATAATCACTTAAAAGCATTCTGCAGTTCAATAAATTTGTTTGTTTATTTCACCTAAAACAGTGCATTTGGTTAAGGTGTGTTAGAGATTCCATTTGCAGTAACAAGGCTAGTGCATATACATTTCTTTGATAAATTGACGAGCGTAGAAGCTTGCAGTGTTCAGCAGGCAGCACTGAATATTGTAAGATGTCAGTTCCTAGGGTTGCATCTGGGACTGGGGATATTGTCTGGGGTCATTCTGTTCTGCTCTCATTCATTTCTAGCCAACGGGTGGCTAGCTAGAAACACACTCACTGAGTTGGGGGCAGCTTGCTGGAGGCTGTGTGTGGACACCCAAGAGTGGAAGTCCTCACAGCAAAGCAGAGTAAGATGGGTTCCAGAGTGGGGATTGGGGTTACACAGTGAGTCATCAGTCCAAATTGCATAGGGGAATATCACACATCCTCATCACCAATAACCAATGTTCTGGCACCTCCCAAGGACTACATCTCTTTTTCCTACAGCCCCTCTCGCCTGGGATGTAACTTTTATAATACGATACACTGACGCCACTATGTTTGATGCATATTTAGTAGGGAATTTTTCCCTTTTTCTTATTTATATTTCCTCAACTTACTAATGTTGGAGTGTCCTTCTCCTACAGCAGTGGTTCCCAACCTTGGGGTCGCGACCCCATCTGGGGTGGTAACGATAAAAAATGGGGTTGCAAAGATGCTTGACAACTCCCGGCTGGGAGCACTGGGCAACATGGGGCAGGCCTCCAGCCCACTCGGGGCAGCAGCAGCGCTGGCCCGGCCGGATCACAGGCAGGTGGCCTCACTCCTCCCCTTTCACTTTGTATTCTCCCCACCCACACACCTTCCCCACTGCAGTGAGTCCTGGGTGCGTCGCGACACCCAGTAGTGGCTGGCTCGGGGCGGCAGCCCTAGAATGGGGGGAGGCACTGATGGGGGCTGGGGCAGGAGGGAGGCATAGTTTGGGGGGGCAGGAAAGATGGGGGGTGTCACAGTGCTCAGCGTGGGGCTGCCTGGGGCAGAAGAGTGGGTAGGGGGTGTGGTCACAATGTTGTGGATGGGGCCTAAGTGAGATGAATGAGGACAGTTACTGCAAGGCACTAAAGAGGTGCAGGGCAACAAAATTTGCAGTCCAGGAGAAAAGGGATAAGGTGGCTTTAAGTCATTTTGTATCCTCTGGTGTCTGGGCTGATCTGGGAGCCAGGGCCACCCAAACTGAGATGGCACCAGGGAACAGCCTACATTACAGCAGTCTGTTGCTGGATACCCATACATAGCAGCAGGGCCCAGAATCTCTGCAGTGTGCCCCCTTCCCACATTTTTAAGTTTCACTTTCACAACCGTGAAATCTAGGGTTGTTGAACAGTATGACTGCACAGTAAACTTAATCCATAGTTAAAGCAAAAGTAAAATGTCAGATAAATGGATATAATAGTTATTTAAGCTTTGTATTCAATGTTCTGATTTTTATTTAAAAAATGTTAAAAATGGTTTTAAATGTTTTAAATGAAAAATATAAATACCATAAGCGTTGCAATGCCATGACTTGTTTGCTGGGGTCGCCAAAAATTTTCAGTGTTTAAATGGGGTCACGCTGAGTAAAAGGCTGGGAGCCCCTGTCCTATAGGTTAGTATATCAATGATCTCAACTTACTATCATATATGTCAATTCATTACCATGGCCCTCTTGTGGTTGGGTCATGTACCTGTGGTTAGAAATTTTTCTTTAACACTCTATTTTCAGCTTCTGGGGTTTTCCATTGGGCCATTTATCAGTTTTATGTTTATCTGTTCAAAGTTCATAGGCCTCAAGCCTTATGCTAACTTGCTGAAGTTAATGTTTTACAGTATACAGACCTGTAGGTTCCTTGCATTACTGCTGAATATAATGGAAAGCAGCAAATATAATAAAAGCAAGCTAGCCCTATGGGCTACAGAACATAACTTTGATGCATCCTCAGAACATCTCAATCCACTGCACTGAAAGAAGCAGGAGTTCCTCCAGTCCCAGTATCCCCATGCCCAGGCTCTTTGTCCCTGCTCTTCCCCTGCCAGTTCCTTGTCCGTCTTCTTTCCCATCCTGTCCCTGTCTCCATTCATATGGTTCCAATTTCCATCCTCCAAATCCCAGTCCCAGCCACCCATCCTAGCAGGTTACTTGTTCTAATTTACTCCCTCATGCTACTCCTTCTACCCCAGGTTCTGCTCTTGTCCACTCTGCATTCATGTCAAGCTGCTTATTCTACCATGCTGCCTGGATGCTGGCAGAGGAAGCCATGAGAGACAGCCTCCCTTCTCTCAGTTCCCACGTGCAGCACCATCACAGCCAGGACAAGCAAGTACATGGAAAGGCCTGGGAAACCCTTGCAGTCCTGGGATGGGGCATGCTCAGTGAAGATGGATCCTTAGAGAATTTAGTTGCTGAATTCTAATAAGTCTCTACTGAGCATGTGCAAACAGAGATTTTTCAAAGGCTTTTAACTTGGCCTAATTTGAGTGGCTTTCCACAAGAACTGCAAAAGGCACATGCATGACACAAAGACCACCCCTTGCCAAATGTCAAACCATTATTCCAAAGCATGAAGGTGATATGGCCTCTGTATTAAACACCTGTAAGGGGTTTTTTAATAAAGCAAAACATGGGGTTTTTTTTCTAACCTTGTTCTCAAAAATGGTTGAACTGCTTTAGCTGAAACTTCCCCCCACCCTGCCATCCACCCTCTCCCCTCGTCATCCCCCCCCCCCCCCCCCCCCCCCCCCAAAAAAAAAAAAAAAAGAGCAGAGGCAGATATCTGGTATGGAAAATTTGAGCCCAAACAGTTAAAGATGGGCAAAGTTATAAATTGAAAAAAAAATACTTATAATAGGAAATGTCAGGTAACATTAATCATAGGAGGTAGTACTAGGCCTGCCTATAATACAACTAATTTTTAGAAAGCATCAAATGCATCAAATAGAAATAGGGAAATTATTGCAGTCTAATTTAAGCATTTTCTGTACTGCTAAGCCTGTTTTTCAAGATTAATCAATCAAAAATACCCATCACTGCTTATTTTAAAACAAGCTACTCCATCATTCTCTCTTATCTCTCAGTCAGATAGGAAATTGAAGAAATGATAAATGGTGGTGGTGTGGATTAATGCACTTCACAAATTCCACACAGCCTGGCGTTGTAGCTCACTGTACTTAAGTGGCTTGGGTTGCTGATTGCATTTCTCTGTTAAAAATAATGATTTCAAGGAACATGACTCTTTTATGTGTGGAAGGTGAACAAACAGCTATATGGAAAAGTACAGAATCTGTGTGGAGGAACTCCTGCCTGTATTCCGATAAAGGCTATGAGAAACCTGCCAGTTCCAGTTTATGTGTTGCCAGAAAATGAAAAGTCCTTAGTATAGTTTGTAGGGGTTTGATTTATCAGTGGGGCTGTGTGAGCAGTGGGCAAAGAGCCCTGGAAATAATGGCTGAAATCTGTGCATGTGTGTGTGCACATGCATTGGTGAGATAGGTGTGAGAGGAGATGTAGTGTGCAATGTTCAGATTTTATTATCTTGGACAAACCTTAGCCTAGTTTTGGGAGAATGTCCAGAACCTGAAACTGTTCACACAGCCTTACTGCTCCCCCACCAGCTGCTCCAATCTCCCACCCCGATACCTTCTCTCAGATTGCAAGTTGGGGAAGGGGACTCTGGTGGTAACTTTTCCTCCTGCTCTGTCTTAGCAAGTGCCTAAATGTGCCGGGTAACAATGGGTCATGGACCCAGGAAATACAGTTTCTAAGTAGTGAGCCTGGATGCTGAAGGATGAACATTTTAAGTACTGCTTGGGGGAAACCTCCCTCTGATTGGCTGTCTTCCCCACCACCCTTCCTCCTGGATAAAAGCAGTCAATCAGAGCTACTGCAAGAAGCAGGTTGAGATCATCTCCCTCTCCCTCCCGTCAGGAGCCGCTACCATTCTCACAAAAGGGGATAGGGCAGGAGGGGGCAGAAAGAGCCCAGCAGCTCAGGCTACTTCCACCTCCCCCTTCCTCTCTCTCCCTGAGAGCATGGAGATGGTTCCTCTGCTCCTCTCCCTGTCCCCTTCCCCCCTCCCTTGCTGCAGCACCAGGCCTGGGAAGGGAGTGAGGGGACCCTGCTGAAGTCCCCCTCCCCTTAAGGCCTTGGGGAGGAGAGTGAAGAACCCCTGGAGCTTTAGGACATGAGGCTGGGGGGCAGGTAGAACTGATGAGGGGCTGAAGGGGGCAGAAGTGATGGGGGGGGGGGGGCTGAAAGACACAATAGATGTAGGAGCTGGGGAGAGAGGATTGCTTTGGGGGCTGTGGGCAGAATTAACTGCCGGGCCAGGCAGATGTGGGGGATGATAGACAGACTCCTCTCTTTTTTCACAGCACTTTAAGCACCGCCCTGAAGCCAGTGCCCCCTCCAGAATATTTAGGGGCAGCTGGATGGCTGTAAACCCTCTCTCCAAGTAGATTCGCAAAGGGTGGCCTTGTGTGAACAACTACTCTCAATATTTACTCTAAATAATGAAGCATTTTCATGGGGAAGGATGGTCCTGCTTTTTCCAGTAGGTTAGAAGAACGGGTCATATCACCAGCTCCATGGTTTGCCCCACCTTTCTGTGTGGGTGGGACTGCAGGCAAGTTCCCCACCCCCCACGACGAGATAGAATGTTTTGGAGGCAGAGCTGTGCCAGCCCTCCTGATGTTGGTTTCTACAGTGTCCACTACCATTCTCATTCAGAGAAAAAAAAGATCTGATTTGAGGGTTGGAGGAGGCAAGAAAGAGTGCAGAGAAATTGGGATTGAAGAAGATGGGAAAGAGGAAAGCACTGACAGAGGCAGAGGAGAAGATCAGCAGGAAAAAAAAGAATCTATAGAGTCATTCTTACTCTGGTTCAATGAATATAAATAGGTTGGTGGTTAAGGACACTCTCCTACAAGGGAAGGGACCTGGGTTTAAAGTCCTGCACAAGAGCAGGGATTTGAACCTGTGTCTCCAACATCTTTAGGGAGTGCTCTAACCACTGAGTTAAAGATTACGAGGGGAGAGGGAGACAGAATCTCCTCGTCCTCCTCCTCCACTGTTTTGTGCAAAAATAGCAAGGGTGTCTAATTCCAAGAAGGAATTTACAGCTCGATAGATGCCTCCCTCTGGCTTGGATTTAGGCACCTAGATCTCTTTGAAGGGAGAGGATTAGGCCTCACCCCTCTGCTCAGCATTTTATGTTGGCTGCCTTAGGTGCTTCCTCACTCAGCTGGCTAGCTTTTGTGGATTCCATTTTAAGGCCTGATCTACACGACAAAGTTAGGTGTAGTAACGTTAGGTGTATTACAACGTAAGTGTAGTAAGTGCTTTATTACTCCTACATAACTCCACCTCCACAAGAGGCATAGGACTTATGTCAGTGGAGTTAGGGTGAGGCAGTGTCTGTATAGACACTGTTACTTAAATCAGATGTTTGCTCTCTTGTCAATTTCTCGGGTCTCTAGAGACCAGCTGCCCCCACTCTCCAGAGAGCGGAACCCCTGGTCCCAGCTGGGAGCCGGTGTGAGAATAGACCCTGTTTCTGGCTGGGAATCACAGGTGGCTAGACCCTATTCCCAGCAGGGAGAGAAGCCCGGGCGGCTCGACCACGCTCCCGGCTGGGATTCAAGGCAAGAATGGACCCTGTTCCCAGCTGGAAGCCGTGGGCAGCTCGACCCCATTCCTGGCTAGGAGCCATGGACAGTTAAACCCTGCTCCTGGCTGGGAACATTGGATGTCTTGTCAATTTCATTGTTCCATGATGTGAAATCTGCAAGGCTACAAGTGGGAAGAGGGTGGGGGATGGGTGGGAGGGATGAAAAACTGGGCCATCTGGATCCCACTCTCTAGGAGTGAGAAGCCCCAGGTGGCTTCCCCCCCACTCCCAGTGTGGACTGGGGAGGAAAGAAGCACCAGGTGGCTTCCCCTTCACTCCCGTTGAGGAATGGGGAGCTGATTGGGAGGGCAGCCTGCTGGGAGTCTGGGAGCCTGTGGGGCAGCCAGGCTCCCAGCAGGGGTCTACCAGCAGAGCTGAGAGACTGGGCTGTCAGCTCCCCACACTGCCTCTCTTATGTCGGTGGAAGTGATGCTGGTGGGGATGCGCACCACTGACCCACAGAGGGCAGTGTAATTACTGCAGTGGCTGTAAATCGACCTTATATAGGTTGACTTAAGTTTATACACCTCTGTTCCCCCCCCATACATTGTACAGGAAGCCTGGCCACCTTACTCAGGGCTAAAGATAGGCACTGCAATGCTCATTGTTGCAGTGCCTAAATCTCTTTATTGATCTAACCCCTGGTCCTTCTGGCAAATCTGTATCAAAGGAAGAGCTAAAGGATAAACTGACACTACAGAAGGCCATAAAAGGTCACATAAATCATAACACTATAAAATGTTTTTGAGGAAGAAGGTAGAGAAAATCGTCTGTGAAATCGTCACAAATGTCAGCCCACTCACCAGTGTCTTGGTGCCCATAGTGCACAATAAATTAAATTGATCCATTATTGACATTTCTGTTCTTTCTCCAATAATAATCCCTTTTAGCCCAATAATACAATGTAAAAAAAATTGACTTTTTCTCCCGTGCTGAGCTTATGGTTCTAAACAAGGAATCAAACTCTTGTCAAACAATTTTCATTTCTTGAATCAGCATGAATCCAAATCATTAGCACTCTAGTTTGGAAAAAAAAATAGTCCCTCTTGCAAACTTTTGAAGAACTAAGTAGACAGAATAAATGCAACATACACAGAGGGATTTGTTTTAGTATTACTTCTGAAAACCCTGTGTTTATTACCTTACCATGTAGTGTCTTGTTTTCCAGTCTTGAATAAACGGTGTTGCCGTTAGTGACAGGCAAACATTTAAAACAAGGGTTCTTGATCTTTCCAAACCTGCAACTTTAAGGCCACTTATTTTTGTCTCCTAATATCACATGTACTTCTATCCCAGAATCCTTTGAACCATTTCAGTGAAAAAAGAACGAAGATGTGGCTCTCCCAGCAATAGAGCTGGCTAGGTATGGTGTGGTGGGGAATATGCTGAACTCTGAAAAGAAGTGAAGTAAATTACTCTCCCCAAGTTTCCAGTGCAAGAGGGGTATCTGGGAAAGAATCCTGAGACACTATTCCAATTACCATCTCATATCAGATCTGAGTGTAAAGGCTCACTCTAGCCCTCTATAAATATAGGCTGTTATAATTTTTTTGCAGGAATAAATCTGTGAAATTCCTGCCAGCAATTTCAGATGTATTCAAAATCCTATTAACCTGTCCACCTGTAGTGTATCATCATGGTGTATGAATGAACTGGCAGCAGTGAAATCAAAATCTAATCCACTGATGTGTTTGATGTTCCTTCAAAATAGTGCAAATAATTTTTTTCAGGCTTCATTTTGTTCAGGAGATTTCTTTTGGACGTTTTGAACAATTGCACTGATAATGATTAGACTATCTTTTGTATTTGCGCTAAATTGCCATCATAGCAGCTAAAACATTGACTGTCCCTGAAGAATCTTATGTAAAGCATGCAGAATCCTATAGAAATGGCTACTTTAATGTATTGTATGACTCTGGAGATATGAAAGAATTGTTAGAAAGTTTGCATCTGACCCCATGGCAGGAAGTGAATTCTTGGGCAAAGATTCCACCTATCGAGTGGAACATAGAAAGACCTTCAAAAATAAGTTACGAATTATTTTTATGCCTCATCAAAGGCTCTGTGGATTTACTCTTTGTGAAATTATATTTTATCCATCTTGTCCAGTTCCCATACGGTACATTAGCTGGTAGCAAGAGAAGGCTGTTATTGCAGAGTGGGAGATGGACCACATGGTGCAGTTGCTGGATCCTGGAGGTGCTTGTGGGAATCTGCCTTGGTTCTTTCTCTCTTTGCACCTTCCCAGGAGTTAGGACAGCTCCTTCCCAATAAGGTGCCCCCAAACGGGGATGGGGTACAGGGGCCATGATCTGGATACTGGAGGCAATGTGTAGTTGGGGGAAACCTGCCCTGGCTCTCTCTCACTTTCTTGGGAGTTGGGGAAGCTGTGCCCCTGTGGGGTTGGGGTGGGGGGGGGGGAGGAGGAAGGGAGGGAGGGGGGAAAGAGAAGAGGGAATGAAATAGACCACTAGAGCTATGTACTGGGTCGAGAGGCGGGGGAGTCCCAATCTGGATTCCCAGAGATTTGGGAATTGTTTTTACATGCTTTTCTAGAGGAGAATCCTGAATGTTAGCATTCCCTTCCTCTCTCAGCTGTCAGCATATCCCATGCACTTACAACATCCATAAGACATATAAATGTGCATGCCATGGAGATTTAGCCCATGCCATGGAGATTTTAATTTATTTTGTAGTCTTTTGAATGTAACTCATACATAGTTATGAATCTGAAACCCGTGCAATATGGAAAAACAAACAAACAAAGCCCTCTTTTTGGAATTTTTGGATTCTTTCATCTTAACATGTTGCTAAAGTCTTGTTCTGCCTTTTGATTAGTCTGTTATAAAGTAAATGTGTATTAACCAAAGCTTACTACTCTTTTGTGATGTTAGTAGACAAAGTAGGAGCCACTGAGAATTCAATAAACAGTCATTCCATATAAGTACATTACCAATGTGTACTCCTAAAGCAATTGAATTCACAGCAGTGGAATGATACTGTTGGTTTCAAATTACTGTATATTAAATTATACTGCATATTTTGAAATGGCAACAGGAAGTGGCTGCATTAGATTATCATCTCCTCTTTGTGACTTAGCGGGTAGCAATCATACATACAAACGTATCTGTAATCGTTCCCAGACATCTCTTAACTGCAGCAAAATGTGGTGTGGTGTTTGTTCATTCTTGACACTTGGGATTGAAGCTGTGAAATGTTCATATGACAAACAAATCTATTGGGGGAAAAAAGTTTTTATGGAATCATAAACATTTGGTTCTTCACCTAAATTTGTTGTTACCATGAAAGTCAGTTGTCATGGCCCAAAATAGATTTTTAAAAAATCATACTTTTTCTTGGATTCTGTGACATCGGGCTGCTCTGTAATAATTTATGAATATTATATATTGCCCTGGTTATTGGGATCTTTACGGTCGGAATATATTGGCTTATTTAAAAAGGGGGTTTAAGACAAAACAAGCAGGAAGCAAAACAACAGCTCAAGATAAGCAACCCCTTGGTAAACACATCAGGTTTGTTAAGAGACAATGCCTGAGTTATTAGCTCTGAGGACTATAGCTCCTGGTTCCAGTCAAGTTACAAACTTGTTTTGCCATGCAAGTTGAGGTGTGAACCAGAAGGTCTAAAGAACTATAAACTGTTAAAAAGACTCTCTTGTTCCAGAAAAGGGAAGTTATTGGGCATCTGTTCAGACTGAGGCCACTGGGATGTCTGATGAAGTTTGCTTTGCCTGAGCTATCAGCAGAAGATGATAAGCCTTGCATGTAAGATACACGTACATATAGACTTGTTTTAGATTAATAGACTCTAAGGCCAGAAGGGACCAATCTTATCTGACCTGCTGCATAACACAGGTCGCGGGACTTCCCTGAACTAATTCCTGTTTGAGCTAGAGCATATTTTAGAAATATATCCAATCTTGATTTAAAATTGCCAATGAGGGAGAATCTACCACATTCCTTAGTAAGTTGCTCTATGGATAATTACTTCACTGTTAAAAATATGTTTCAAAATCCTTTTTCTCTAATTGCCTTTTTCCCACTATTAAAATTAAACAGTACATTGATTTGAAGAAGGCTGTCTGGTCACTCTATTTACCACTGGTCACACACTCCCGAAGGGAAAAACTACATGTGCCAAACCCAGTTAGATCTGCTGCGTATTCACAGCTGATACAAAGGCTACAGTAGCCCAGGGCTCAGTCTAAGAGTGGGAGAATTACAGAATTCCACCCCAGGAGACGTAAAAGTACAATGTCTGACACCTGAGGAAGTGCACTCAGAGAGAACACGGGTACAACGATCCCTGCAACTGTGACATCCACCCACGTCCACCCCCCAAAAAAGGCAAAGCTTCTGCTACAAAGTTGTTTAAAAGAATGTTTTCTGGAGCATCTTTAGATGCCACCTAGCCTGTTTTTGTAGGTCTCCAAATGAACAGTTCTCACCACCAAAGCATCAGGGACAAAGCATAGGTGAATCACAAGAGCTTGGTGTTGGGATGATGATGAATTATTATAAATCACTGTGGCTGACATAAGTCTGGTGAAGCTTGGTAAGTCTGAATGCTAGAGGATTCTGGGAGCAAGGCCTCTTAGCACTAGACGGAAAATCAATGAAAATACCAAACTTGCAACGGACATAAGCCATGAATGTTTATCTAGGTAGTGTGTGTGTGTAGCTGTGCTGATGTGACAGACCAGTGGTCATGGTCAGCAAATGGCAGTTCACCTAGTGTGTGCACGTGGAGGTGTGTAATGGTGAATCTGGAACTGGTGACCTGGGTCAGCGGACCTTGTAGAACAGCGTGACATAAGGTGCCGGGTGAATATTTGACAATATGTACTTGTTGGCCAATCCCTGTTGTCCCTCCCAAAATTAATTAGAAAAACAAGTTATAAATAATCATAATATGCTAAATAAGTGCTAGCAGAGCATATTTTGGGGACATGTGACTCCTTTGGGAAAAGGGTATAAGTCCTGGGGAATATCACATGCCACATAACCATCTCAATTGACATCTGAAGAGGGACTTTGGAACCAGAGGGTCTCGGGGTAACCAACACCCTACCACAAGGGACCATTAAACAGATCAAGTACTCAAGAAGAGGAACCAGAGGGTCTCAGGGTAGCCAACATCCTGCTTCGAGGGACCCAGAAATAGACCAAGTATCTGGAGGAAAAGAAGAAGAAAATAAGCAGTCTAAAACTGCTTGCTATACCTGTTTTGTTTGCTACTCAGGATATTATGTAGGGCCAGCATAGTTACTGAGGGTTTATGCTTGGAAAATTGAGGCTTATTGAGGAGAGGCATTGTATAACCTTTGTTGTCTGTCTGTGATGCCCACTTTCCAATAAATAGTTTTGCATTGAGGAAACTGAATCTGAGTTTTCACTGGCACTGATACTGTATGTTGTACCCAGCTGTGGGTGTGTAAATTGATCCCAGCTCATCACTTGGTGTTATGGTTTGTTTCAGATATGCACCCAAAGTTCTGATGCTTTTCAAAACTATATAAATCTCTTGGGCCATATCCTGGCCCTGTTATTACTTCTTTGTGCCACTCTGGTGTAAAAGGGCCATAAAATGGGCTTAGCTGGCCAGTGCCAGCTTTCCTTTGAGTCCCCAGGGTAGAGGATGTCAGGTGAGCCTGGGGACATGGGCTGATCATTTTGTCCTCTAACTAGCCCCAGGATCAGGTGAATGAAAGATGAGAAAGCAAATTCTGGGGGTTTGTTTGTTTTTAATTTATTATGATGTTTGTACTGAAAAGCAAAAATCAATAAACACTTTAATCTTAGAAAACAAATAAGAAAATCCACAACATTTGCTCTCCCCTTTCTCCACATCTAGGTCATATATTGTGCTCAACTTGCTAGACCAGGATCCCTTGAGAATTGTGCTCTTTGAGTTTCCAAAGTGGGCTGGAAATGCATGCAAACACTGATCTCGTAAGGCTCCTGAGACCTCCACTGGACTGGAAGATCTTGAAGTTGGTCTCTTTCAGTGAATTTAGGTTCCAGTCAAGGCTAGAAACCAAAACCAAAAAAACACACTTAAAGAAACATTTCAGAATTTCAAAGGTTCTGTTTGACATTAGTTCTAAATATGGTGAAGGAAGTAATGGAGGCTTCTCATTTTATCTGAAGAGGTTTACCCATGTGCATCACAGACCTCCAAATGGGCAAAGCAGAACCAAGGATTAGTAGAAGTCCACCCTTGGAATGTCCCTATTTGCCTGAAGTTTTTGTGAAGGAATTTTTGAGATTTAGAGCTTGTTTCTTCACTGCCTTGTACCTTATGTAGTCATTTCTATCTGAGCAAAGTGAGTGTAAGTTACTGCCATCCTAAATTGGTAGTGTATTACACCCACTTTGGATAGATGTAAATAATGACAAGAGATTACGAATAAGACTCTTTCACATGCACAAAGCCTGTAAGACTCAGGCTTTGTGCAATCATACTACTAGGCTGGTGGCTAGGTATTAACAATGAAGGAGCAAAAGATCACCAAAATGGCAAATGACAAAATTTATCTAGTTTCTGCTTTTGTGAAATTTTTCACTGTGAGAAGTGAAAACTGAGTTTCACCCATCGGATTCCCAACTCTGAAAGGCTTAAAATGTGTGGAATTTATAACAGTGGGGTAAGTGAATCTGGACTATGTTAGATCTTCCTTCAAGAATGAAAGTGAGGTTCATCTTTAAAAATATGAATACCAAATTGTTCCAGAGGAATTTACAGAGCAAAGGCTAGGATGGAGAAGGATGGGATAGCCTTCAATGGGTGTTACCCTGGGTCTTCAGTGGTAAGTTAACTGTTTCTCTACAGGCAGTGTCAGGAATAAATCAGTGGGGCTCCTCCATCTGATAAATGATTGATACATTAATCATTGAAAACTACTTTTTATTAGGTTTCACCTAAAACGACTTTTTATTAAGGTTCAGGCAACCACATATCTATGTTATAGAAATAAGTTCAGAGCACTTCAAAACATAATTACCAAAGTCTGAGATGGTTTCGAGTAGATAACAGCAGGTCATTGATGGCCAGTCGCTTTCCCGCTGGGGAGTTTAGGTGTCAGCTCCTTGCCTGAAGAAAAGCTCCTTCAAATTGCTCCAACGTATTTAATTTTTTATAGCTAACTTAAATAAAACATATGATTCATAGTAACCCTTAGTGGGTCACCATAGTAACCCCTACTAGTTCATCAATTCTTTAATTTCAGCAAATTACTTATTTTTATTACGAAAGTCTTTTTAGTCATAACAATAAAACGTATATGTCAGGGGTACTTTGACAGGGTGTACTTGCCCTACACTGGAGATGAAGGGGTTAAGCCAATACTCTTGGCAGCGGAAACCATGCCCCTTCGCCTCTGCTGGGCATGCTCCAACTGCTGCCTCAGTGTAAAAGAGAGCAGCCCAGCTCATTCCAGGCTGACCATTGAGGAGGAGGGATGCACCCTGCAGACTCCAGCTCAGGAGCAACTGAAACCCCAGGCCATGGAGCCCAGAGCGCCGAGAACCAGACAGACGCCCAGGTACCCGCGGACACCCGAGCGGGATTGGAGCCGCTGGGAACCACACCTGCCAATGGACCCAGAGATTCCAACAACCCCCTAACTACAGCACTGAGAGACACGGTAGGAGGTGGCCTGGGGGGGGGACCAGTATTACTCCGGAACACAGTTGGTGTATTTTGATGAGATTCCTACCAACACAGTGGGGGGACATCCTACCGCTGTTAGGGCCCTGGACCGGGACCCAGTGGAGCAAGGTGGGCCTGGTTCCACCTACCCCAGCCGTTACTTGTCCAACTCCCAAGTGTTGGCCCATATTGATTTGGGCCACTAGACCGCCCCGCCCCGCCCCAAAGGCAGGGGCCTCTCTATTGACTTGGGCCACTAGGCCACTCTGCCCTGAGGCCAAGGGCAGTGAGACAGACTTAACCGTGGGGCTATGAGTCCCATACCCTGCCCCCCAAAGGGGGACGTGGTGTACTTGCCTTGTGAAAGGCACTTAAAACCAAGGTCGCCTGTCCAAACATTCTTTCCATTTTTACATTACATTAACTTTGTCCCATCTTCCTATTCTGATTAACAAAACTGCAAAGTATGCAGTTATTTGGCCTTGCCTCTCAGAACCTTAAAAATTATTCCTAGCTATATGGTATTTGGTTTTCAGCTAACAGTTGCTGGACACACAAAATGGCTGACTGCAGTTTGGTCAAGTTCTGGGGGTACATGGGGTTGTATAAGTTTATTTTTGAGGCTTCTGATCTACCCCAACCAATGAAAATAGCTTTTCAGACCCTTAAAGTGTCATAAACATGGAATGGATCCACTGATCAAAAGTTAATTGGAAGGGCTCCTTCCAGCGCTGCAGAATTTTTTCATAGCAGCAGTCATCTCAGCTCCAGCATAAGACTATAAATTGCAACTAGCACAGACAGTCCTAACAAATATAAATAAATAATTGTTGCCATACCCCAAATGTAGCAGATTTCCGTCCACTATTATTACACCACCATCCACAGAGCAAACTTAGGGATCTGGGGGAGGGTTAGTGAACTGCTTGCCGTACTGCCAAACTCCAGCCTTCCAAAATCATGATACAGGCACCTCATATTGTGAGATTGGTCTAAAAATCATGAGAATGAAAAAATACCAAATTTAGGTTCTCTTTAGTCGCCTTCTGGCCTTTGAGCCTGTAGGGTTCACATTTTCCAGCTTTTCCTTGCATTCATGCAGGCTAGAAATGTATTTTAAAATGCCAAGCTACAATTCTCATGGAATCCTATGACTCCTGGAGATGGGACTTTACGAATAACACTAAATATTATGGGACTTGGGATAAAATCGTGAGAGTTGGCAGTTCTGTTAGGGATACACTCCAAACCTAAGAGGCTTATTTTACATACCAGGTATGTCTGCACTGCGGTTGAAAGGGTGAGCGCACACCTGTACTAGCTTTAATCTAGCTAGCACAGCTAAAAATAGCAATGAAGACACCGAGGCAGGGTTTCAGTGCAAGCTAGCAACCCCAGTATGTACCCACAGGGACCAGGCAAGCTAATACAGGTCATGCTGGAGCCTGTGCTGCTGCATCTTCACTGCTGTTTTTTGCTGTGCCAGCTAGATTAAAGGAATGCCTACCCAAGTAGCAACCACACCTTCAGCTGCAGCGTGGACATAGCCATAAAGTCAGGACTTGATTCGTCTCCCACTTACATCATTGTAAATGTGGGAAAAGTCTGTTGCAGTTACAGCAGTGTGACTCTGGTGTAAATGAGAGAAGAATCCAGTTCTGTGTATGTGGGGGAAAGGGGATCCTTAGGTTTCTAGTGCCTGTGGCAGAAATAGAGTCCAGATTTTGTTCATTTCAACCCTAGTGGTAGATTTATGCTTTCATGGTTATCTTTGCAAGGAAAGGAGCTAGGAAAATTAAATTAAAAAAATGCTGAGGTACTCCTTCAAGGGCCCCCAACATCCAATGAGTTAGCAGGGACATCGGCTAGCCCTAGCTATCTCATCAGTGTTTAACTATACACATGGGACATGCTCGCCTGCCTTGTTGCTGCTTTCAGCAGTTTTCCCTGCTGCCGTTCTACTTGCCGTATTCATCTTTCACATTTTAATAAAATAAACCTAATTTGAAGGCAGGATCCTGTCCCAATTTCTTTCTTTCATAATAAAAAGTGAAGGGGAAAGCTGTCTGGCCATGGCAGAAGCAGTATTAAAAGCATCGCCAGAGCAAAACAATTTTTCAAAATAAGTTTGAAAAAGAAAAATACTGTTACATAAAGAAAAGACATAATGTATCCAGAGCTGCTTCCAGTGGGTAAGTGCCATGATTGTTGGTAGATATTTTTAAGCTTAATCATGGATGCATGGCTAGAGCCTTTATGTAAGCATAGTCAGTTTTTATATATAGAAATAACCATAACTAGATCTGTTAAATACAATTTTATATCCACTGCTATCTTTTTCAAAAGGAATAGGTACTTGGGCACTGTGACTGCAGTGTTTTATTAAAAAAAGATTTCACAAATTGTTTGATTCAGATTGATTTTGCTGAGATTTTGAAGTGTACCTTTGTGGGTTCACTTGGAGGATAAAATTTAATGCATTTTATTCTCCCAGGGGAATCTCACCCTATATAGGATACATTCCTATCTGCTCTGCACCCACCAGGTTGTGGTCTCCTGCCCGTGTTGTGGCTTCTTCCAGAAGAAATTTGCTGTCTTCCTAACAACTGGAACAACCTCATTGTAAGCTTGCCACTTTTTTGGTAAGCATGGATTGAGGTTTCTGAATGCACTGAACCTAGGTCTGAATGGGATTGAGATTTGATGCAAATATTTCATACAAACATAGTATACAACGTAATTTTTAACCACCTTAAATATTCTTCGTTTATACTTTAGTAGTCTATGTAAATGGGCTGGCATCTAATCATCCCAGAAAAGTGAGCTTGTTCAGACACTAGGTTTTGGTTTAGATCCATTTATAGTAATATCTTTTCCTCCTTCCTGACCTCTTACTCTGGACACTACTTTCATATTCTATTCCCCTTATATATGTATTCTATCCTTTTTATTTGCTTTTCTTTCATTCTCCATTTCTCTTTCCTGTTTCTACGTTAGTTGTTTGTGGAACTGGCATAAGAACATTCCACAGTTGTCCTCCTCCATCTCTTGTTTTTGTTTTGTTTATTCAGAAACCGTTGGTGTTGGCAGCTCTTTATTTCCTTCTGGACAGGGAAAGATAATGTGGGAAATTGTTTTTATTGGTTAAAACAACAGCAACAAACAAACACCAACAGCATGGAAAAGTGGAGGAGGACGGGGCTGATTGGCTCTCACCAAAAGGGGATGGAAACCAAAGGACTATAAAACTGATCTTCAGTCATTGTCCAAGTCAAGCTAGGTTAGACCTCAGTTTAAGCATGAAATTTAGTTTGAGCTAGAAATAAACTGAGTCTTTAGAAGAGGGGATGATCTAAGCGGATGTTATATGCACTTTTGTTACCTGGATTTAATAAAAATAATTTATTTAAATATATTTATAAGAGAATATACAATGGATTCTCCATCATTGATTTTACATGGGCGTATGTCCCAGAGTTCTCCACTGCAGTGTAGTCTGACATCAGTATTGTCTGAGATCTTCACAGGAAAATTGACAATATGAAGATTTAAATATTTTAAATGAATTTTTTTTAGTACTTCTTCCCTTTTCTCTATGATATTATCCCTTAACGGGAAGTAGGTTGAGCTCATAATGTGAAACGCTATTTTATAAATGATGGTGATTCAAAGTCTGAAACTTGCCTCTTACACAATTCCACATTGGCAACAATACCTGCTGGTCCATGAGAGACAATAAAATAGATAAGAATTTTATGGAAGCTGGACCAGAAGACATCATAATAGAACTTCCATCAGAAGAAATAATAGTTTTGTTAATTGTTCTTCCAATGACTTCATTATTTAATGTGCAAAAGGAGCAGAGGGTGCAGTGACTGTCCTAGGAGAGAGAATAACAACTTTCACATGCTATTAAAAAGCAAAACTAAAAATAGAAATAAATCTACAGCTGAATCTTCATTTGGAATTCTTCCTCCTTTCTCAATAAACATGAATTTTTTCATTGTTTATTTACCCCTCCCAAGGGATTATATTTGTATGATTAATGAGATGACAATTTCCATTTAAAAGAGTGCTCTCTGGTGAAAATACTAGAAGCTACATGTAAAATCCTTTACTGAATCAAGGTGAAATCACAGAACTTGAATATAATCCTGAAATAATCCCCTTTATAAACTTCCATAAACTTCACAAAATCAATTCAGTAATCCTCTACTTTCTTAATGGAATATCTTGATTTGATTTTCCTCCAAGTCATGCATGCTGGAAGGGCATAGAGAGGTGGGCAGTTGCACCACTCTGAGGGGAAAAAAGTCATCTTTTTCAATTCTCCTTTGCCTGAAAAAGTTTGTTAAATCATATTGATCCTTGCATATGTTCATCTTCCCTTCGCTCTGGAACAAACATGCTCTGCAATGCTACCTAGTAACTGCGTGTCCCAGAGTTCTCTGTGGATGTATGTGGAGTGGGGGGGCATTAAGCAGTCGCTGTCTGTTCTGAAGAAATACAAGAGGGACAGATGAGATATGCTGGTCATAGCTGCATTGGACCTAGTGTTTGGGAGAAGTGAGAACAATTTGGCCATCACAAACAAGCATGACAGGCAGGAGGGAGAGGGAGAACTAAAGCCCCTCTGAAATATTTTAGACATTGCAGTGCTGGCAACAAGCTCTGTTAATATGCCTATAACCATCTTAATTCCTTTTATCTGCTCTCAGGTTCAGGGATGGTAGAAAACAGGGCAAGACAGTACTTACCATGGCCCTATGTATTCCATGTGGGTGCCCAGAAAGACACTTGCGGTTGGGAGGGGGAAAACTGAATCTTCTGTGCCTTGTGGCAAAATGGATTATTCACCAGTACTGGCCCTAATTCTGTCAGTGAGCAGGATGTGGGCTGTCATGTCTAGTAGCTAGAGCAGGAGTCAGTATTCAGAAATCAGAGCCAAGGTCAGAACTGGAGTCAGAGACCAGATGGCAGAACTGGGACTGGACAATAGGAAATAGATCACTCGATAATTGCCCTGTTCTGGTCATTCCCTCTGAAGCACCTGGCACTAGCCACTGTTAGAAGACAGGATACTGCACTAGATGGACCATTGGCCTGACGCAGTAGGGCTGTTCTTATGTCTGGCTCTAACTCTTGGCTCTAAGTCAGAAATCAGGAAAAGGAGTCAAGGGTCAGAACCAGGTTACCTGGAGTGAGGCATGGTGGGGTCAGGGCTGGAAAAAGAAAGGAGCAATCACAGCTGTAGACATATTGCTTTGAGCAGCCACTGAACTGTGGCTGCTGCTGCTGCTGGGTTTAAGAATTGGTTTGCTACTTCTTCCAGAAAATAAGGCGGTGTAGCCAGTTAGACAGCCTACCACAGACTCTCCAGAGACTGGCTCTGCTGCATACCCTGATTCCTGAGAGATTCTCCAGACAGGATTTTTGTAGAGATTATGATCCTGCTCCCATTGAAGTCAATGGCAAGCCTGCAATTAAAAATGGAAGCAGACTCAAGTGCATAGAGAGGGGAGGATTAAGAGAGGCCAAGAGTGAGAAGGAGAAAGCAAAGCAAGAACAATGACCCTCTGATTCCCTTTGAAGAAAAAAAAATATATGTAACTATTAAAAATAGTATTAGGAACTGACAGGAGTACATTGCAGCCTGCATCCCCATAATCTCCTGTGAACACCTTCATTCCCTTTATTCACAACTTTATCTCCCACAGTTTCCTTCTCTTATTGGGAACTTCTAGGAGTTTCATCCTGCATTTACACATATGAGTACTTGTGCCTAATTTCTGTGACTGCCCATGGGAGTGAAGTTAAAGTTACTTTGATTCATGAGTGTTTTCAGGATTGCAAGCTCTTTGGTGCTGGGATGGTATTTTCACGCACTGTGGAGAGAACTAAGACACCATATGCAAACGTCTCTCTATCTTCAATAATTATATGCTCCTCATTACCACAGGATATCTGAGTGCCTCACAACATCCTTGTTTGGTAAGGAAGTGCTGCTATTCTCATTTTTACAAATGGGGGAACTGAGGCGCAGAGATACTCAGTAAGTCTACATGGCAATGTAAGCCTGAGCTCAGATTCAGGCTCAAGCCCAGATCCCCTTCCATCTACACAAATGTATCTGAATGGGCCAATCAGCCCTCTGGCCAGTGGGGAAGTGGGGGATTTGGTCTGAGCCTGCATCCCAGTGGGACCTAGGTCCACAGTGCATCATTTTGCAGTGTGGATGCAGTTTGGGTCCCCCAGACTTGTGTCCTGAGAGTCCACCAATACTATCCCAAATCCCATGGGCCAGTGTTCCCATTCTTTCTATCCCAAGATTAGCCAGTCAACTCCTAGGAGATCGAAGCAAGCCCTCTGGTTCAAGTACAGTCACTCAGTGTTTAACCCCTCCATTTTCTTCTGACTGCTGAGATGCAAACAAACTGAACAGTCTCCTGCATTAGCTATTGTAGAGATATGTTTGTGAAAGATTATAATTTAAAGAGGATCCCTTAAAAGGGGTAGTATTATGAATCAAGGAATTTTAAGACGTGCCCTGGAAGCAAGTGGGTGGCAAACAAAGGGTAACTGTGTACAGTCATTTACCATGGATACGTTCTAGTTATTTTAAATAAAATGTATTCCTTTCTCATTCACTGGTTTGTTGTTCAGTGAACCCCAGGATTATTACAGGGTGCCAGAAGTGCCAAGTGAGAAAGAGACTGCAGTCATTTTGAGGTTAACTCCTATGTTTGAAACTTAAAACAGGGGGGAAAAGGAGTCCGTGGAGCAGCAAACAAGAAAGAACAGAGGCTTTTATATATATTTTATGAACACAAGAGTAGCTTGTTAAGCTTAAAAAGAGGTAAAAAAGCCAAATGAAAGTGTTATAACCTCCATCCCCTCTGCAATCGTCAGGCAATGTTGCAGTGAACTAGAAAAAATTCCAACCAAGATCTGAATTGTATTTAGCAGCATGGGGCAGAGGAGAAAAATGATAAAGAGAAATCAATCTTTTTGCATGTTGCTGGGGAGAAAGCATTGGATATTTATAACAATTTTAAGTCTGAATAAGGTGCAAGTATGAGGTTAAGTAAAATACTGACCAAATTTGAGGAGTATTGCATGCCAAAAAGGATGAGACCTTTGAGAGAGAGACATTTTTTACATGCATGCAAAAAACTGATGAGACAATAGAGAAATATGGCACAGAATGAAGGGGATTCAGTCAGACTGAGGATGTCGGAGAGCTGACAGAGTCTCTAGTCAGAAATAGAACCACCTGTGGTATTAAATACCATGTGAAAAGAGAGACTGCTCCATGAAGGGGATCTAATGATAGAAAAAGCTCTCCAGATATACAGAGGGCAGCAGACACTGTGAAAGCACAAGCCAAACAGCTGAATTCACCAAAAGGGGTTATCCACAAACGAAGTACAAAAGAATATAGCCAGAAAAAGGTTAAATCAAAAAGTGAAACCGGCCACTGTGAAAGCAACTGCTAGTGCGGGGACTGCTTACGTTCACCAGAGTCACTTCAGTAGTCTGATCAAGTAGCTGTTTGCCCCCCTCCAGTCCTGTACTAGATTTGGGGGTCAGAAGGTTGCCATCTGTTGGAAAAAGATTCCAAGTGTGGTTCGTTACCCTGCACCGATAAGAGACCCACACAGGATTTCAGGCTGGACAGTCTCCAAAAGAGTTTATTCTGCAGAAGGTCAATTCCCAAGCCCACAAGTGGACAGTGGAAAAAGACCCTGAACAAAGGATTACAGACAGTTTTATACCTTATTGCTACTTAAACATTCATGACAAGACCATACATATCCCCCTTACAAGGGCCTAACCCTATTCCCTCTTTCACTATTGGCCTGTGTTATCTCTATTTCTACTTACAAAAATATACATTATTCATAAGATGTTTTTGCTGATGCTTTACAGTTAGCTACATCTTAACTATCAAGGCTACATAGCTTGCTTAATCCGGCCGAGGCTCATCTCCTTCTGCATTCCAGCAAACTTTCCATGATCCTTGCACAGAATGGAATGGCCTGGCCTGTCTCTAAAAACAAAGGGGCTAGCTAAAATGGAGTAACTGTGGTCAAGCAACTAAAAATCAGCTAACACATCCCAATTGACCAGGCTATCATGAACTACTTACTAGGGGCTAAGCTCAGCACAGTACCCAGCACCTAGTCAAAGTCCTCGTAAAAGAGGGAGAATGGTGGGGAGTTCCCAGAGGTGTGGTTCCCATAGCTGACTTTCCGGGAGTGGCTTTTGAGACAGTTAATAGGCTCCCTGCACTGCTCACCAGTCTGTTGAATTGGCTGTGTCCGGCTATGGGCATGATTCTCCCGCTTGAGCCGAAGTGCTCACAAGTGCTTAGGCCAGTCCATTGTTCCTATATGCATGCCTCTGCAGGGTGTGGAAACACAGCCTTGTGTTTGTCTGCTTCTAGCCAAACCATGTGAGACACACATTTGGGGCTATGACACTGCAGAGTTTCATATCTGTACAAATGTATGACATTGCAGGAAACACGCTACCATAAGAATAATGTTCAGTATGCCATGAGCATTCCAAAAACCCTTTACATGGCATACTTTGCATCAGACAATACACAGTTACACTGTAAGGGTGAACATGAATGATACACAGATCACACCACAAGGATGTACATGGGGTACAGCATGTCACACCTCCCCTCTTACAGAACTGCAGGAGGGTTAGTCACTAGCTAATTCGGAGGCAGAACATTGGGATTCTCTTGATATTTAACCATCAAAGCGATGAGGCAGCCTGCCTAGCAACGCTCCCAGCTTGTCTGCTATTTCTTGGTACACACAGTCATTTCTGGTACTCTTACTGAAGTCAAATGTCTTGCCTCGCACCACAGATTCACCAAAATCTGACTGTGGTCCCATGCTTGGCAAATGACTTCTTCTTGATGGTGGCCATAGCTGTAATGATCTTGGGGTTTGAAGCAGGGCACGGTCTTCTCCTGCCTTCTTGCACTATAGATACGCACTCAGATCCAAAGGTTGGATATCCACACTGTGATGTTTATTTATGTTCCCTCCACCAACACTTTTACCATTTTGTGCAGCAATACTTTTTACAAAGTCCTTGTATCTTCAACCCTTTTCCCATGGCTGAAGAGAAGAAGTATTTTCCTTTCCTGGTGACCTCCTACCGTTCTCCCTTAGAACTTCCTTTCTGTGCCTTTCTTATCAGTCTTGAGCTGATCAGCTAAGTGGCTCTTTAGTTCATCCATCCTGTTGTCCTGATTAGCTAATTACATTTCATTCCTCAATCAGCCTTCTCAGGGGGAGCCAATTAGTGCCAGAGTGATCAGAGTGCTGTTAACTCCTTTCGGTCTGTCACAGGGTTCATTAAACAACAAACTAGTGAATGGGAAAGGATAAACTTTTATTCAAAAAACAAGACAGCATCCACGGTAAGCTGCTGTACATATATACACTTTGTTATCCACCACTTGCTTCCAGGGCATGTCTCAAAATTCCTATAGTCCTAATACTGTCCCTTATGAGGGTGCCTCTCTAAATTATAATCTTTTGCAATCATATCTCTTCATCTTCCCTTCTAAAAAATACAATTAGCTCTCATATATATATATGTACATGTTATATATATAAACTTTCTAACAATATATGCATTAAATTCTCAGCCCAACTAGTACTATCAATTACAATCTATATACCCAATGTGTCAACTATTTACAGAAGGAGTGGCTACCAGTGGAGTGCGTCCTTACCACTCATTTAACTCAAATGACCCTTTTCCAGGCAGGTTAGCAAGTCTCTGAGTCTATCGGGATGTTTGATCTCCCTCTCCAATCCTCTCTGTATCAGACTTTCATTAGAGTTTGAGTTACTTTCTTGTTGCTTGCCAGTTTCTCCATTGTCCACTGATGATAAACAGTCAGTCAGTTGGTAAATTCCGGAATCCACATCTACTGTAAATGTTTTGGAATGTTCCGGGATTACTTTTAAATCCCATAGATTAAATCAAAATGTGTCCCCTGGGTCTGTCTGAACTACATAAGACCTTGGCTGTAGTTGTTCTTTTATGGTACCCCTTTGGCTCCAAATACTAGAGATGTAATTCCAGAGGCACGCTATCACCTGGGTTAAGAGATGGGTGATCACAGGTCGTTTTGTAAAAATAATATTTCTGCTTCCACTTCTGATTTTCTTTCATTTTCTGTATGGTTTCATTCCCATGAGATTTCAGAAGTTATCAGATATAGCTAAATTTGATCTGTTCCTTCTTCCCATTAACATCTGAGCTGGAGAAAAACTATTCTCCAGAGATTATTGCAGTAAACCAATAAAGCTTTATGTGAATCACCCCCTCCCTCCCATCAAAAATCTTTTTCATAAGGCTCTTTACCATCTGCATAGACCTTTCCACAATTCTATTCAGTTGGGGATAATTTGGATTTGATGTTTTGTGGTGAAAATCCCAATCTATGGCAAATTGCCTAAAATCTACACTGGAGAATTTTGGCCCATTATCACTAAAGAATTCATCTGGAATTCCATGTCTGAAAAATAGTCCCTTCATGCCAGCTCTCACTGGTTTACTAATAATACTGTGCAGTGTGGAAATTTCTGGATAGAGAGAATAATAATCTGTGACTATTAGATTATCCTTTGATTGCCAGTTAAATAAATGAGTATCTGACTTTTTGATCAGGCCTTTGTGGAACTTGGGGAGGTCTCAGTGGCTCTGCCTGTTAGCATGACTTGTATTTCAAGCACAAAAAACAGTTTCCTAACACATTAATAATGTTGTGATTGATCCGCAGCTAATACATCACCTCGCGTGCTTGTTGTTTGCACTTCTAAATTCCTAAATGACCCTCATGGATCTTCTGTAGTATTTCTTTTCACAGGTTCATTGATGTTACAACCTTGCTGCCCTTGAAAATAACCCCATCCATCAGAGTAAATTCATGCCTGCAGTTCCAATAGGATCTTATACTTGGACAGCAAGCATTATTTCTTCAGGCTTCTCTTTAATTATCACTTCTTTAAGGATCCCCAGTTATTTGTCTTTTGCCATTCCCCGTCTTATTTTTGCATTTTTTGTTAGCTACAGGAATTGACCAGTAAGATCTACACAGGCTAGGTCTTCACTGATAGTGGCAAATTCACTGCCATCAGATTGATTTCTCTGGATCAACTGAGAGGTCAGTGAAGAGCCGCCATGGCAGTGAGACCCGGGTCCAGAAATTCTAAATCCAGTGTCAATATTCAGTGTGGACGCTCAAGCTCAGGCTTACACACACTGAGCTGGCAAACTTGAGTCCCACAGACCCTGGGCTTACATTGCAGTGTAGAAATACCCTAAGTGAGCAGGAAGTTGAACCCACATATCCCAAACCCTAGCCTAATACCCTAATCACCTGACCATTCTTCTGCAAACATAAAAGAAAAAGAATAACACCATACTCCACATCACACAATCCCCTTCTCCTATGGACTGCCCTAATGTGCCTGTTCTGGCTGCTTTGGTCCTGTTCAAGAGCTCCCTTTCCCTTTTGTTTAATACTACATAAAACCTATCTACTGTACCCTTGATTTACCCTCATATGTGTAATATATTGGTCTAGATGACTCCAGAAAAAAGAGAGATGAAAAATGCCGGCACCACCCTAGGGTGTTGTTGACATTAACTAATGTAGAGAGATGAGGTATAACTGCAAAAACTGTCTTTCCCAGGCATATATCATAGAGAATACCTTGTTATTCGCAACTATGGATTTAAGACTTGCAAATATGACCCACATGCATAAAAATAATTGAACATGATTTTATGATAATTTTCTAGTCAAATTTACTATGAAACTGCTAATCTACTCCATAAACACAAAGTAGATTAGAACACTCCCCTAACTTCATGGTGGATAACATGATTTTATTGTATTCATAGATTATAAAGCCAGAAAGGGCCACTCTGAGCATGTAGTCTGACCTGTATAACACAGGCCATAGGACTTTTCTGAACTGATTCCTGTCTGAACTAGAGCATATTTTATAAATACATGCATCTTGATTAAGAATTTTCCAGTAATGGGAAATACACCACAGTCATGGCCTTACCTAGTAATCTCTCAAACCTATACAGATTCAGAATAATGTATTAGATTTATAGTACAGTTTCTTATTACTGTTTACTGGCCTGAATAAACTACATTAATTATGAATGCTCATATATTATGTTCTGTGCTTGTAGTCCACTAAAAAGACACATGGGATTTATATTATACCTGTAGGTATGAACAAGATAGAAATCATACACACAGCTCATTGACTTCAGGTGGAACAGAAGCAGGGCCTAAACATATTATTTCACACCACAGCACACACAGCTCCAAAAACATGTTATTGCCTTTACTGTAGTTACTTCACATCAACAATGAGAACCTGGAGGGTAAATGCATTAGGGATGCAATCCTCCCTCTAACATGTGCTCATAAAAGTTATTAAATGCTGTGTGGTGGCATGAGAAGGGTAATAATTATTTGTATTCAACATAATTTTAATAGGAATTTATAAATGCATTAAGGCTCTTAGGAGATTTCATTCCCCCCCCCCCCCCCATTCCTTATTTCTCACTCTTCCCTACTTCTATTGATAATAATACCGTATTGGGCTGCATTAGTAGAAGCATTGCCAGCAGATCGCGGGAAGTGATTATTCCCCTCTATTCGGCATTGGTGAGGCCGCATTTGGAGTATTGTGTCCAGTTTTGGGCCCCCCACTACAAAAAGGATGTGGAGAAGTTGGAGAGAGTCCAGCGGAGGGCAACAAAAATGATTAGGGGGCTGGAGCACAAGACTTATGAGGAGAGACTGAGGGAACTAGGCTTGTTTAGTCTGCAGAAGAGAAGAATGAGGGGGGATTTGATAGCAGCCTTTAACTACCTGAAAGGGGGTTCCAGGGAGGATGGAGCTAGGCTGTTCTGAGTGGTGGCAGATGACAGAACAAGGAGCAACGGTCTCAAGTTGCAGGGTGGGAGGTCTAGATTGGATATTAGGAAAAAGTTTTTCACTAGGAGGGTGGTGAAGCACTGGAATGGGTTACCTAGAGAGGTGGTGGAATCTCCATCTTTAGAGGTTTTTTAAACTGCAGCTTGACAAAACCCTGACTGGGATTATTTAGCTGAAGTTAGTCCAGCTTTGAGCAGGGGATTGGACTAGATGACCTCCTGAGGTCTCTTCCAACTCTATGATTCTATGATACATAATAAGAAAACTGTGCCTTTGAAGAAGCACAGCATCTGCTGATGGAGGGCTCACCCGATGCAGAGTACTATATGATATGAATGTGTTGATCGGTTTGCTCAAAAATAACTGAATAGGAAAACACTCTGAAAGTTAACACAAGACTGTCTCTGCATCCCAGCTACAGATAGCAGAGCTAATATGGCTAAAAATGAAAACACAATTAAGATGCAAATCACAGATTTGTAAAACAACTTGTGGCCAAATTCTGCCTTAACTTGCATCCATATAACCACACTGAGATGTGATGAGGGTGCAAAATTTGGTTGTTCATTTTAAATGGTCTTATGCATATGACATTAGCTCATGATAAACATGATGGTTTTTTTAAGATTACTGGTGGAGCACTGATTATATACTGAGAGCTTTAGATTTCATATGAAAAGTATGAATAGCTCTCAGCTGTTGATCTCCATGAATGTCCGTAAAGGAAAGATGTGTGCATACACAGAATTTTTTACAGGTTGGAGAACTCTTGCAGGGCTTCAGCTTGTCATAGGTTGGGGCATGTGAAAAAGGGGTTGACTTAGTGGGGCAGGGTTTATAAGTATTTGGGGCACAACCCCATTTCTCACTATTGCTCATTTTAAAGAGGGAAAAAAAGTTGAGACAAAGGTATTGCATAAAATTTGCAAAAGTGCCTAAGTGACTTAAGAGCCTAAGTACTATTTTCAAAAGCCACTTGGGCACTTAAACATGTAAGTCCCATTGTTTTCCAATAAGAGTTAGGCTTATATATGCCTAACTTGTTTTTTAAAATGGGATTTAGCTTCCCAAGTCACTTAGGTGCTTTGAAATTTTCCCCAGTATCATTCTTATTAGTGGCATTGAGGCAGCACTTAAAGACCCAAGCAGTTATTAGAGCTCAACTGTGCTAGCCACTGCCAATAATTGGGATGGACTACCAATTATTCAGCTTGTTGCTTTTAGCCATTTTTAGGCAAAATGTAGGCAAAACTAGGCAAACCAGGAGAGGGTAGATGAGACAGTGAACACGTGAAGTGGACTTGACTCTGTGTTCTCTCTCTCTGAATAAGCTGGGGCAGATGTCTGTGAAAAACAGGAAGTCTGGATGTATTTTAGGACTGCAGCTATGGGGAAATTATTGCTAGATATATAGCTTCTGACTGCTTGCTTAACAATATTTTTTTAGTGACATGTCTCTGTAACTCCTGCTTTTGCCCAGTGGCTGATTTGTTTGGTCAGCTATGTAACATTCTTTTGATTGACATGTCTCTGTAACTCCTGGAGTATAAGAGGCAGGTAGCGAGTCTGAGTCAGGTGGATCGCCTCTTGGGCACATTGAAAAGATTGCCAGGCACAGACAGAAGGACTGGCCATCCAGAAATCTGTGACTGATTCACCCAAAGACTGCCTCAGGCTTGTGGGGGTAACTATCCAGTTTTGGGGTACTCTAACCACCAATTGGATTTGTATGTGTTTAAGACTAATAAGCGGAGACTTCCGGTGAAGGAAATTCCAGTGGGAATTGCTGGAGACCGACAAAGTAAAGCTTTAAGTTAAGAGCACTTGGTTTTGACTTGTCTGTGCTAGCCATACAGCAAACCAAAGGAAAAGCAGTGTCTCTGCTTATTTCCTGATAGCGACTCACACAGACTGAAAGTTACTGAGTTGAAGAACCCTGGGTAACAGTGTCTGTGGTACACGCTACATGTATGGCACAGTATATGCCACTGTGCCATACACAATATCATGTGAGGCAAGACTGAAAGTCGTATCTTTTTGATGGAATGTGATTTTTATTTCTCTCGAACTTTGTTCTATGTCCCATTACTAAGCTGAATTGAAATGTGATGCCATAAAAAGCACAATGATCAGTTTTTTCTTCAGTCAACAAGGACAGAACAAAAAGCTAAAGGCTTCAGCTCCAGTGAGAACAACTTAGGTTAATATTTAGGAAAAGCTTTATGGTTATAATATTGTTCTCTGATCCACAGTGTGGTTTTTATTTGCAGTGCAGACCTCTGATCTGTATTCTGCATTCTGCAGAATTCTATTGAGAACAGTAGGAATTCTATACACAGAAGAAATGGAGAATATGCAATAGAGATCTACAGTGCAAACTGGAGGGGGAAATTGTGCCCTATGAGTCGAAGATTGAGTCAATGCTGACTGAAGTTTATGGGAGTCTTTTATTGACTTCAGTTGCCTTATAAGAGGCAATGGAATAAGCCTCCAACAGAAGATGTAAAATTGCCATGAAGAATAGACTACATAATCTTCTATCAGGGAGGGTTAAAAATGATGAAATCAGTCTTCCTGTAATGTAAGGGAGTGGAACTGAACTGACCCATTAGATGTCTTTTCCATTTTTAAGGATTTCATTAATCAGTAATATCAAATTTTACACACAGTTTTTCTTATGCTGTTCAGTTGTCACTAATAATTTAGATAGCATGAAATTTCTTGATCTTATTACATAAGGGAGATAGAAAACTAATTGAAATGGAATAAAACATGTTCCTCCCACAGGGGAAATAAGAAAGTAGATGAATATTGGTTTTTGAGCTGTCATTCTCCAGACCTCACACTTTAACAGAATATGCGCTTTCAACTATCACATTGAAAATGGAACATGAAGGTTAGACATACTATACCTACCCCAAAAAGTTCAAGTTAATAGCAATGTTAACTTAGCCATGGTACACACCCTGTATTTTTCATGGTATATGGTACATTTAGCATGAAACAGGTACATTAAATTAAATTTATCAAGAAAAGCAGGAATCATATATATAACATGTACAAAGTGGGAGAGAGAGAGAGATTTGCCATAGGAACATTAGCCATTGCATTTTCTGTTTCTCTTGCTATGTATATACATTTTCCTCGTATATATGAGAGAGATTTCAGCACCTAAAATAGCAGTAACCCAGTGATTAGTGCACTCATGTGGTATATAGGAGACATAGGTTCAGGTCCCTACTCGTCCTGATTCAGACCAGGGATTTGAACCAGGATAACTTACATCACAAGTGTACGGCCTAACCACTGGGCTATTGACTAGTCTGATGTCTATGCTCTGGATTTTTCATGAAAATTTTTGAAAGATCTTGGTTTTCTTCGTTCTCGGAATGGAAACAAATGTCAAAACTTCCATTTATTTTGCAAAATGGAATTCTTGTTTTCCAGCCAACCTTAGTCTTAGTACATCTACGTTAAACTACTATTTGGGAACTACAATTTAAAGTATCAACCACGAATGTGCCATATTGAGCCACGTTTTCTCTCCTTGAAACAAGAAGGCAGCTCTGTTGCCATCACATAACACAGACAAAATGCTGGTGTCACTTAGCTCACCACAGTTTATACAATAGGGTAGCGGTGAAGGGGCAAATCCCTTTCTGCCACTTCCCTCATCTCCCCATCATGGTTGGGCAAAGCCCAATAGGTTAAAGAAGCTGTACAGTTCCAGCACACAAGGAAGGTAGGATGATGTAGGAGTCTTATTCCATGGCATCAGAGTGGTGGTTTGTATGTGAGCAAGACAAGGAAGGGATGTGAGTATGATCAATGGATATTCACTTATATAAATACCCAAACCAGACCCCACAACAGTGAGCCTTGGAGATAAAGCAGCTGTTTCAAGACTATGGCATCTTTGAGTCTGCAGTTAGGACTTCAAATCATTTCCACTGGTACTTAGTGTCCCAGAAGAAGAGAATTGCATCTATGTGTGAAAGCGTTCCTCTGCCATGCCTGGCCCAATCCAACTCTCACTGAAGTCAAGAAACTTCTATTAACTTACTTCAGTGGTAGCCAAATTTCTCCCTTATTGGGACTGTGAGAAGATTTTTGGCAATTATTAATCCACTTTTCATTAGCATAATGAAACAAAAATCTTGATTTGTTTCTACATTGTGATAAAATAAAAATTAGGCAATAAGTAGCTCTTAATATACATTCAGAAGTAAATCGTGTGTGAAGGCAGCTTGAAAATAAGATTTGACTAGAGAAGGACCCTCAAGACTAGAGATATTAACATATTGGCATGGTGCCAGGAGCGGAATAATTGCCACTTGATTTAGTCCAGCTGCATTGTAATTCTTAAGTTACTTCTTTAAAAATAAAGGACTACATCCTCAGCTGCTATAAATCAGTGTAGCTCCACTGGAGTCAGTGGAGCTACACTGATTTAAAGACCCCAGGAGCTGGTTCATAAAGTGTAAATCACTTGGAAGAGTCAATCAGAAAGCTGTCCTCTTTAATTAGAACTATAGAGAGATAATATTACATATTGCCCTCCAATTTATTCTTTTATGTTCTGAGTTTGAAAATTCATTCTCAGCCCCATGTAATTTTTCAAAGCATTATTTTTATTCTGTATGAGTTTATTTTTCATCTTGTCTAGCAACTCTTTGTCCAACTGATCAGTATCCCGATGCAGCTGTAAATCTTAATAAAAAATGTGCTGTTATGAACAAAGATACGATTTAAAGTCATTTAGTTCTTTCCTTTTGCTTTATTGGTGTTAGGGTGCTCATATTATGAAGTGATTTGTATTCCACACTTCTGAAGCATGTACTATATTCCCTGATGGAAATTGCTTTGGTGAGTTAAGTACAAACACAAGCCCAAATCCTCATGTAAATGAGAACAGAATGTAGCCAGTTGGGTAGACATTTCCAAAACAGTAGATAGAGCTGGCTGGAAAATTTTTGACAAAATATTTTTTCATTGGAAAATGCCAATTTGTTGAAACCGAAACATTTCATGGAAATATATTGGTTCAGATGAAAATTTCATTGGTGGGAGAGACAGCTACACACTGTCACCTCATGCTCGAATAGCCTGCTGGTTAGGACCCCCATCTGGGATGCTAGAAATTCAGCTACAAGTCCCTGTTCGAAATCATGCAGAACAAGGGCTTGAATCTGGGTTTTCCACATTCCCTGGGAGTGCCCTGAGGTTATCAGCTCTTCCAGGATAGACCTCTCCCTCTTTTTTTCATGAACAATTTCAAAAAGGGTCTTGGTTCCATCCCAATTTGGAATGGTACATTTTTTTTAAAATCTCAACATTTTCCATGAGATGTTGACCTGTTTCCCATCCAGCTCATATTTGGCATTATCCTAGAAGATATTTCTTCCTCCTCACAAAATCTATTCAGGCATTTTTGAATAATCTGAACACAAGGACAATTTTTTAAGATATGCTGAATTTTTTCCAGGAAACCTCAAACTTGCTGTGCAACAGCCTCATCCAAAGTTTATGGAAGTCAGTGAAAAACTCCAATTGACTTCAGTCGGCTTTGGAGCAGGCTTTAAAAATTTGATTCTGTGCAGTGCTGAGAAACCCTTAAATGATGAATGCATGTTTCCCCTTCTTTGAAGAAATGTGATTCTCCAATAAAGCTGCAGATGTTTAATAACAGTATATCAAGCATGCACAGCACATTATTTTCCTTAACTGCAGAAAACATGCTCCAAAATGCAATGCTGCAAATGGAACAAATTAGGCTATTTGAGAAATATGCTTGTAGTACATAGGAATGAATATGAGATTATTTTAAAAGCCACCAGCCATTCTGTTTGATGGTATCATGGGGCGACTGGTGATTTTAAAAGGGAGTAAGACCAATTCCCCTGTGACTAGTTAGTTGCCTCCCCATGTGTCTAACAAAGTGCAGCTGGCCTGTATAAACACCCGGGCAGCAGCTGAGAAAGGGAAACAGGAAGGAGTGGTGGGAAGTTAATGTGAGTAGACTAAAGGGAGCTGCATGAGCTCTGAGAGAGCAGTAGCTGAAAGCTATCTGTTGCAGAGAACTGGCTAAAGTGGGGAAATTTTGCTGAGTGAAAGGCTTGTACAGAGGCCCCTAGGTAAAGGGGAAGAACCAGCTCAGCCAGGGAAAGCTGAGCCCAGTAACAAGAGGGTTGATTCTTGAGTGGGGTTCCCTTAAGGAGCTTTTCAGCAAGGGTCAGACTTGCAGGCAAAGAAGTCTGGGGAGTGGAGCACTTTGGGGAGCCCTCTGACAGAAGCCCTGACAGTGTTGTTGGCTGTGGGAGGGGCAAGGAGGAAGGCAAATGCACACCCCTGGATTCTGGGGATGTTGCTGAGTTTGGAGAAGAAACCATGGGTGGAGTACAGCTGAGGGAAAAGGAGAGTGGCATTTTAACACATTCGTCCAGTGGACTTGCACAATCAAGATGGGAAACAGAAGTTGAGGACCCTGCCCAAGATACTGTGGGGTTGGTGTTTTACTTATTGGTGGCATACTTTCACGTTATTGTTGCAGTGTTTTCCCAAAATAATGTTGTGTTTTCTTCTGTCAATAAAAGTTTTCTTTTGTCAGACACAGACTCAGTGCTTGTGAGTGGAGAAGTATTGCCTCATAGAGGAGTGCACGGTGGTCCTTAGTTTTCCCAGATTACCAGGTGGGGGCTTGAGCTGTCTTGTATTAAGAGGAACCCCTAGATCTTAAACCCAGCCCTTGTTGATGCTATATCACCTGGGAGAAGGGTTACACTAATAAAATATACTGCAAAGTTGGGATTGAATTGGGCTCGGAGAAGGACAACATCCCTTGCCTGGTAACCATTGGTCTGACTCACAATGGAGCAGACCTGTTTGTTTACAGGGAGAACATTGAACCCTTTTAAATTTTCAAAAAAGTTTGGTTCTGGGTAAATTTGAGGGATGAACAAAATGCTTGTGTTATAACTTTTTGCAGTAACGCTCAGACCATGGATCACCATCCACATTTCTTATCTGAATGTAATGATAGCTTCTATGATGACATAAAATGAGCTTCTAATTCCAGTGAATTAGTATTAGTGTGGATTTAGGAGAGAGGGTAAGGTAGAAGAAATGGCCAACACTCCTAGCTCTATCACAGCCATCCACAGTGCTTTCTAATAATAGTTCTGCAGGACATCTGACTTCAAAATAAATAAAAAGATGAGCAAAACTGTACTATGATGTTCAGTGTATGGAAGCCCCCTTAACACCACTGTCACGCATATGTGTATTGATGTAATGTTTACTTTGTTCTTTTCTTCAGTCCTTTTCTCAGTCCCTGAAGCTGTATTGACATTTGAGGAACATAAGAGGATTTTTCATAAAAAGAACTGAATACTTTTGAGGGAATGAAAGGGCCTTTTAATAAGAATGGAAAATTGCAGTGCAACTCCATGGTGGAGCATCAGTGCTTTCTGAGCTTAACGGAGGAAGATTTTTTTTTTAAATGTAAGGAGAAAATAAGATCGAATCTTCTCTTAAATGCTGACAGAGCTTACTGAAAACAAGTTTCTTTAAAGGTCAGTGTATCAGTGATGAAGAGGAGTGGACTTTAAAATAGGTTGCTTCCTTTCTTGTGTTTATATTTTTGTTGAATGTTAATGTCTCTGACTCCTCCACGACAAGATAACTTTGTCCTTTTCATAGAATAAGATTAAGATACGTCAAACTTTAGAACAAATTTGCAAGTCCTACAAATCTTAGCTATAAACAATGTGCATGTCATACAAGAAGTGGGATACCGTTCCAAGAGCAGGATACAGCATGAAAAAGGTATGAGACAGGGAATGGGAAAAGGAGATGAAGGGATCAATAAAGGGAGAAGATTAGGAGGAATGGAGTAGAAGAAATAAGAAGGAAATTAGAAGGAAGTGAGAGCAGAAATTGGAGAAGGGGGTAAGTAGACAGAACAATGATTTATATAGGATTTTGGAAAGCTTGAAAGTATTTAAAGCTTGAGTTTCAGGGAAGAGATTGTAGTGTCTGTGTGTGAAAGAGGAAGCTGATTTTTGGTAATTGCATTATAGAGCAGGGAGAATTGGCAGGCCTTGAGTTTATTTGGCCTGCAGGAAAAGGAGCAATAGTACTGTTAATTTTTCCAAGTGGAGATCAAACGTAGAAGACTCCACAGTAACTGAAAAGGCTAAGGACACTGTTGATCTAATCCTGCATGCTTTAGCCCTATGAATAGTCCTAGTGAAGTCAGTGTGAATAAGGGTTGAAGGATTAGGCTTCATATGAGGACATGTCTAGCAGACACCACTGTAAAAATGAAACACCTGAGCATGGAAGAATCCATTAACAGAAAAGAACATTAATAATGAAAAATATTTCAGGGCTTCGAAGGGAGTGAGAGGCAAGTCAGGAGAGAGCTTTTATTGCTTAAAACCTTTATTTCTCCACAACATGTTGTTCAAATAAACTTTGAGAACTGAGAAGGAAATCAGTCTATAGTTTTCATCTTTAGAGAGTAGAGATCCTCCCCCAGTTTGTCTTGCTACATTTAAAAAAAAAAAATATTATTATTGAATTGCTTCCTTGCTAACTTGAAGAATTTAAACACTTCTCTTATGGATAAAATTCTAAGGGATTTTCTTTGTTTACGAGTTTTCCAACAGAGGATCCTTCAGTAGTGTATAATTTATAAACCCTGATAGTTTTAGATGGATGAAAAATAGGCTTATCAACAACATATTCTCTAGATTGCAGGACAGAAAAAAAGGCTTATCTTCAATACATACTGGAAACAGAAGATGTTAGCAACTATTTGAACCATTTAATCATGAGTCTCCTGATACAACCTACTTCTGGAAGAATCTATAAAGGCAAGGAAGTTTTGTGAAATAAGAGGTGGAAATAAGAAGGAAAATAGGGACTGGATGTAGTACATAGTTTATTATAATGATATACAAAACAGTGTTAGTATTTTATAAAACTGACGGTAGATTTATGATACAGGAATACATGAACAGGAAGGAGAAAACTGAAGTTAAAGGGTTATTGAAGGAATGATTGAAAAGATTAAATCTCTTATCTGAAATCCTGAAACTTGGGTGTTTCAGATCAAATGGAATCTGAAGCAAAACTACCCCTAAATTTGCAAAACCTTGCTTATGTGGCCCTGTAAAACCAAAAATCAATCTCCTTTACGTATACCCAGTAATAACAAAGCTGTTTGGCTGTTTTCAAATTGTGGGGGATGGGAGGTTGGTGTGGGGTTTGCAGGGGGTTGGTGTGTGTGTGTGTGGGTGGGTGCCATATGTAGTGGAGTATCAGAACAAAGTGCTAAGATACAAGTAATGATGTATGAGCGACACAAAGATAGTTCTGACATACAGTAACTGACATGGAGTTTTGTGATTTCATTGCCCAAGAAGATGGCTGCTTAAAGTTAGTTTCATAAGAGCCATACGTTATAACACACAAATCAGTCCAAAAAAAAGAGATATCAAATATGAACTAACATAAATCTGATGTTGTGTACAAGTGAAAATCAAATTAATTACACCAATGCTGCTGGGCCAGGAGCAGGAACACTATTCTATCTCCCGAGAAAGCATATCAAACATCAATACTGTCATTAGAACTGAAAGCTTTGATTGCATTTGTCACTGATGAAAGCCAGTCTCTAAGGCAAACTGTACTCACTTAGTCACTTGCTGAAACTAAAAAAATAAGTATTTGTTAAGGGTCTCTTTGACACCAGTTCTAAGAAGGGATTAATTGTACCACACACTCTTGTTCCATTTTGTTACTTACATGTTCTACTTTATTACTTTAATATTAGAGATTCATCTACTGTATGTTCATGTATGTGCTTCCTTTTTAATATAAACCATTGAAGTGCTGATACATGTTAGTATAAAGAAGAAAGCAATAGGATCCCACACAGTTTTGTTTCAAAACCTTGCTACTGCTATTGCAGTTAAATACATCTTATGGTAAGCTTTCAACCCAGATCAGTCTAAGAACAAATATAAAAATCACAAGAAGAGTTTCCCAGGTGCAGAATTTCAGACTATAGAGTTCAGGCAGAAGGCCCTAACAAGTTTATTCTGCAATTTAAATCTTATATGCTCACTGCCTTGACTTGTATGGTGGCCTGATTTATTAATCAATTTGATGTTTAATAAAACAAATAATAACTATGTAATTCATTTTTAAAGGCCAAACCTGTAAATCAACAGAGCAGTAGTGTTGTTATTATTGATTATTTTGTCTTAAATATTTTCATTCTTTAGTCCATAGCTCTTTTTCCAGGTATTAGTGTGTTTACATAGGCCTTGGAATAAACTCAATCTTTTAAACACCAAACTACCTAATAGGAAGACAGTGACACTTATGGAATGCCCCGATTTAAAATTACAGAGAGAGCTTGCTGTGTTCACTGAATACCATTATTAGACATGTCACATACAGACCTTTCGACAGCCCACAGGCAAGATAACTTATTCCATTAAACATCACTAGACAACATCATTCCATTAAAAAGACTTTTTATAATCCAGAATGGGGCATAAAATTTACACTGGCCTTCAACAGATGAAATAAAGGAAGATTTCAGCTTTTATTACTCCTAAATTCCAAAGGCTCATTACCATAATCATTGGGACTGTGCACTTTACAAAGAAATCATATCGTTTCAACCAAATTCCATACATTTGCGCCCTTGAATGGTTTGCATTCCAATTAAAAGGGAAGCAGTGTTTCTAGTGGATAGTGCAGAGAACTGGGAAATGAGACTCAGAGGCTTTGTCTGCACAAGACAGGCTTTGCCCACATAGCTATATCATAGGCATAGCTATACTAGTAAACCCTCACCAGTACTATGGGTTAAACCAGCTCCCTGAGTAACATGCTAAATGGCAAGAGTCCTTTTGCCAGTAATAATTTCATCTACACAAGGGGTTTTGCTGAAATAGCGATGTGACCTATAGGCTTTGATTATTTTGATTTTATTCCCTCACACTCCTGACCTAGTTATGCTGGCAAAACTTTTAAGTGTGGATCAGGCTTGAGACTATGGCTGTACTAAGAGTACTTTACTGATCTAGGAACACCAGTAAACTGTACTGGCAAAGCACTCCTGGTGTGGATGCAGCAATACCAGCAAACCTACACTTTGCACTAGTATAGTAACCCCCGCCTCCTGCACTCTCCCTCTGTCCCCCACCCTCCCTCCGAATGAAACAAGCTAGATCAGTAAAAGTGCAGTTTTGCAGATATAACTACAGACACACTAGAGGCTTCTACCTGTTCACACCCCAGATGCCAAAGTCATTCCAGCAGAAGTTTGTATTGTAGATACAGCCCTAGATTCTATTCCTGGCTCTGCAGTGATCTTGTTGGCTAATCTTGCTCAAATCATTTAACTCCTCTGGTCCTGAATCTCTACTACATTTCACATTGTGTAGTCATTTACACCAGTGTAAAGTGGGTGTAAAACTCATTCAGATTGGAGTTCTCCACTTGTTCTCGCCAGCGGTAGCGTTTTGCATGCAATCTGCGTGGGTGTCTATGACTATACAAAGCGTAAAGCGGTGGAGAATCAGGTTAACTGGAGACCCATCTCATAAATGACGATAATATATGCTGACAGAGGTTCATGATGCATTATGGACAAGGGCCAAATATACAAAAGGTGGCTTCCATTGGAGCATATGAAACGGTACATTTCTGAGCTCTCAGTTTCATGTGCCAGTGACAGGCTTTATCCATGTAAATTCTTTCTCCTTCTCACATGACAGTGCTTAGAAATGGCAAAAGCAAAGAAAAGACTAAATACTTGTTCTTGTTTGGTAGCTGATGTGACTGTGAGTGCATAAGATCACAACCCCCTCGCCTTCAAGTGATAGCCCTTGGACTGCGGTTACATAGCAGCAGTTAAGGGTGTTGCTGGCCATTTATGGTTGGAAGACATTTTATATTGCAAAAACCAAGATGAAAAGAGAGAGTTGTCATATCCTTGGGACTGGAGGCACTTGTTTTGCTTTAGAAATTAAAGACTGACTTTCACCTGGCCTGATTTAGCAAAGGAGTGTGTGGCTGATTTCATGTTTGGGAGGAAATGTGTATTTCTTTCTTTTTCCTTTCAGGATGTATTTGAAATAACAGATAGTTTGTTAAGACCTCTGGGATTGGTTTTACTCTCAGATGAACGAGGAAATTTAAGACAGGAGAGGGATGTTTTATAATTGCCTATCAAAAAGTAAAACCCTCAAATACCATACAAAAAAGTAAAACCCTCAAATACCATACAAGGAAAATTGTAGCAGCTACAGTACAAATATGCGTTAGACACTGGATGCACTTACCTATTTTCTTCCTTTTTGAAAGATTCATCTGTTTCATGAGAGATTTACCATACTTAAAATGGGGACTGCTGATGTACCTCAGGTAATCTCTCCTAAAACAGACGATTGTGTGTGTGTGTGTGAGCACACGCGCATGTGCATTGTATTTTACATGTATTAAGGCCTGAGAATAAACTTGACGGAGATATAGATAATATGGCAACATGTTACCAGACCAACTGGGATCTGATTTTAGTGAATTCAGGAATTGACACGACACTTGATCGATAATGACAGAAAGGCTTTAATTACTACACTTATAAAATGAGTCCTCAAACCAAAAGTCCAGTATATATTTGCTGCAAAAGCAATTTTCCTCACCACTGCAGGCAAGACGAGGTGGTTTCAATTCTTGACATCTTCTCCAAGAGCTTGGATCCGTAGTCTCAGAAGAAACCTGGGTGAGATGACAGTTCTGTGTCTGAATGATTTCTCAGTCTTGAAGCGCACTTTCTAGTGGGATGGCTTCCCTCTTTATACTCTTAAATTCAGTGTTTTCAACATTTTTGATAATTACATGAGAGAACAAAGGAAGTCCAAACAAAAACAACATGGGAAAGACCTACATGTTTTTAAGAAGGTGTTAGCCACCTGGATTTTGCTTAATCAACAATCCAGCACTTGTTTGTCACGAAGTTTCACCCTTTTCTAATAAAAGAGGGTTGGGTTTCCTGAGAAGAAAATTGAATAATACCTGAAGTGGTACCCATCAGAAGATAGGATCATAAGGTATCCTTGAAAAATACGGAGGCACTGAAGTATAGATGAGTTAATTACAGAAGATAAATTCATTAAGGAGACTGGTCAGGCAAGAAGGGCCATTAATCATCAGAAAGGCAATTACTCCAATGAAATACCAGACATGCTTAAAGAAGAAAACAGCACATGTGTTATGCAATAAGAAGCAATCACTTCTTTTCAAAACGGGATTCCAGCCACCACCATACTTTTGCAATATGCTTATTAGTAATATTTGGTAGCTTAATTTTATAAGTAGGCCAGCCTAGCTTGAATTTCATAGTCTACAATCAAATACCATTGCCTATTAGAAAAAGAAAGAAGATCAATCTGTCAAAATAAAATGACTACTACTAATTAATTACATGTATTGCAGTAGCACTAGAAGCCCCAAATGAGATTCAGGCCCCATTATGCAAGGCACTGCACAAGTACATTATAAGAGACAGTCTGTGTCCTGAAGATCTTCTAGTCTAAATAGATGAGACAGACAAACAGAGGGGGAAGAAATAGAGGCATGAAGATGTGAAGTGATTTCCCCTAGGTCACACAGCAAGTCAGGAACATAGCCCCTGGAATCTGCTCCCTACCAGCACAACACTCCCATCTAGCTGGGATCTAGCCATTTACCAATATGAAAAGAACAAGGTGGCTGTGAATCTCTGCACTTGGACACATCGACCAGATTTGTTTGCCATCAAGATGAATTGTTCTCTAAGCCTATTATTTTGGAAGTAGTGACTTGCAAATGTAAAACTTTGTCTTACGATGTTTAGTGCAGTGTTGATCATGGCTTAGGTTGTTCCTATTCACGATGAAGCTGAATTACTGAAATCTGGATAGCTCCTTCCCTGTTCTAGATAAGCTTGATTCTTGATCCCTCATGAGGCTGGGGAGGTGTGGCCATGCTTCTTGTTTGATGTCTAGAGTAAGATGTCCAGTCCCATAGATCGTTTCCTTTGAATCTGCCCACCTAGTTTTTAAGATTAAATGAATTGTTGAACTCATTAGTGTACAGAACTCATATTTGCCTGAATTTCTGCCTAAGTTTAATGAGTTTCTTTTGGGATGGCAATGGTGTGTTGTCTTGGGATTTCATGGCCTTCATAGGGTAATCCCAAGTGATTTTTATCAGAGTCCAAACAGTGGGCAAACTCTGATTCTGATCTTTGTGTTGTGACATGAAATAAAATGTGTTTCAAAGTACACCATTATCAGAAATAGCATAACTTCAAGACTATTGATGGTCTAGCTGAGCATTAGAAATATATTTCATTTGAGACCAAAGTAATATCTGGATGCTGCTGCTTCAACCTGTCTCCCTCCCCTCTCTGAGTTGTAAACAGACCCGAATCCTGGGCACCCAAGCATCGAAGCCCCTTGGTCCAAGAATAGGTTGGTCACTGTTCCTAGTGCCGGCTCTCTAGGTGTACTTCCAGGTGCAGAACCTATATCTGACACCCTTCTTTGTCAGTAGAATCCACCTGAGCCCTGGAGCACCCTTGAGCCTCAGTCGCTTATGAATGTTCTCCCAGAGACCATCTAGCTATGGACACTCTATTTTCTTAATTGATCCCTTCAGGGACAATGTGGCAGGCAAGCAAGGATCATAAGCTTAGCGCAACCACAGATACATTTGGTTAGCACAGGCTTAGCTTAGCCACAGTGACATTGACTTCTGAAAGCAGCAGAGAGTTATAGATCTTTGAAAACAACCAGCAGTTCTGAACAATCTTCCCTGTCATCCCCATGTCTGACCTCACTACTGATGTGAACCCCAGGTTTGGTCATAGTCTGTAGGCCAGGCAACCCTTTCTGCCACCGTGGCTTGGTCTTCTGGCATGTGGCAATGTAATGGCCTCCCTCTCCTAGATCGCCCACCTCCTTAAGTGAAATCCCTCCTCTCTAGTCAAATAGTCAGCTGGAGAAACTGCAGCTCTCCCAGACATCTGATTAAACCATGAGTTTCCAGCCTCCTCCCCCACAGACAGATATCTGTAGCGTTTCTTCAAGTCAAAGACCCTGCCAGTAAGAAATCCATTTTTCCATTGGGGCAGGTAATTTAACGTTGTTGGTCCTTGATGGCTCTCTCATTCATAGTCATTCACATAGTTGCCCAGCTCCTAACACAAAAGAGATGTTTTCGTCCCAGAACGGAGGTTACAGCCCAGAATGAAGGTTACAGCTAAGGTTATAATCAAAATGGATTTTGAAATACAATATGGCATTCACAAAACAAAATGGAGTTCACCATCTGACTCGGATGTCCCCTAAATCTGTCAGAGTTGGCACCTTCTCCATCCACCACAAATTCCTGGCAAGGCACCATTGTTTACAGGTGAAGTAGCAGGGGACTTGACTGCAGTGACAGTGACTCAGACTCATTGTAAATCAACTGTGCCAGGGAGAAATTTTTATTTTGTTGGTTATTGCTGTGGCCAAAGTGAAGAAAATATTCTTCGTCTCATCTCTACTATCTGTGTGATTCTGACCAGTGGAACTGTTTCAAGCCACAGGTATCTTATTAATACAAATTGGCTTGGCTTGATAACAAACTTTACTGTTTCATTGTGTTAGGAGTGTTTATCTTTTCTTACAAATAAAATTAGCTGATATGAGAATCAGAGCAAGAGAGAAGAAATGTTCCATCTATAGTGATTGACTTTCATCCACTTCTGGTCATGAAGTTTTGGGTGTGATTGGGGAGATGTAAACCAACCACCTTTGAGATGGACTAATGGCTATGCAAATTGTCCATTGTCCACTGTCAAAGACAACTGTTAGTAATCTCCTTCGGGACAAGTAGTAAGCTACACTTAAAGAAGGAAGTGTTCAAGAAACCGAGTTTGGATGTTGATAGTTTGCTAATTAGTAATTTACAAGACTATCTAGAACCATGTTTTTCTGATATTCTGGTTTTTAAGAAAGTGATTATGGGAGAGTTTCAACTATATTTGCATTCCACAGATTTATTTGGTATCTATTGGTCTGGTTTCATAAAGAGTTACGGAACAGAGAATATATTGACATCAGTGGTTGATCTTTCTAGTGATGGATAAGGTGGTCCATACAGATACTAGAAAACCAATTAGAAGATTTTGATCTTATTGACTACAAATTTTTGTTGGCTCACCTATGAGGCATCGAGTAATGGTTCTTCAGGTAGTGCCGGGTGATTAATTTTCCTCTCTAATGGTACTCAGACTAGCATGTGACCACAATGGAACTGCTCATAGAAGTCAGCATTGTGTCCAGTAGTGTCTGCAAGACTAGACTGTCAATGCCCACCTATTAACTGATCATTCTTGTGAGAATTTTAGAAAGATGGAATGCCGGAAAGGAAAGACTTTATCTTAAGGGTATTTTATTAACACTTTCAAGCCTTACTGTTTTATAAATGCAGAGTATATGTGGTACATAAGATTTATTTTGTCCCTCTGTTAGTTATACTCCTCTCATTTTCCAAAAGATAGAAGCTCCATTCTTGAGTACTGTTTGATCATTATCTTTAGGTGAATGCAACAGCACTGCAGATAGTTCCTGTGGATTTATGCAACATTAATAATTTTTTAAAAAGGGAAACACAGGGTGCTCTTTTTCCTATTCTAACTAAAAATTCGGTTTGCTACTCCAATATATATATGGTGGAAAAAAAAATCCAACAGCAACAAGAAAATGATGCATATTAGTTATCCAGAAATTCATTGGTGTGCTGTGGGTCTCTGGTGACTGGGGGCCAATACTTACATTTGTGTCTCCCCCGTTGGTGGCAGTGCCCATGGGGGGAGGGGATCTGTAGGCCTGTTTCCAACTCTCCCCCTTCTCCCCTGGCTGTGGAGTTGGCAGAGGTGGTGGGGAGTGGGTGTGGGGGAGAACGGGCTCGCAGACCTCCCCCCCATGGGGTGCTGCTGCCGCTGCCACCGATGGGGGGATGGAAATGTAAGTATGAGGGGGCAGCTCAGTGGCAGGGGGGGAGCATGATGGGCTCTGCCTCAGAGCCCTGCCTTTGGCTGCCTGGCCCCTGCGAGGCCAGGATCCCCACGGCTCCCTTCTTTCACCCAGTGCAGGGGTGGAGGGGCCGGGAGGACGGGAAGCAGAGGGGCTGGGTAGGTGCAGCCACTGGGGATGTCAGCTGGGGACAGCTCTTCTGAGGGGGGCCCAGCTGAGAGAATGGCTCCCCCACCTTCTCCTCGGTACACCACTGCAGAAATCAATTTCTCTCTCTCATTCCCATCCTAGTACACCATCTTCCTTATTAGCTTTTGGAGTTCTGCTAGACAAAAACAAGAAGTGTGTGATTAGACTGCTGACCACCTACTAAGAGAGCCCTGAGTTTGGAGGGCAGAAACAAAAGCTGGTATCTCTAAGCGCTTTCCTGAGACACACTTTTCTCCTTCAAGTTTTAAGGATATTTTTTCTCACACACAAGTTTTAAAGAACATATTGTTCTAAACTGGTTTTAGTCAGGGATTTTTAAAGATTTAACACATCTTTCCTGCATTGCTCAATCCCCAAACACACGATATTTGTGCCTGGAAGCAGTCCCATTGACTTCAATGCGGTGACTTACTCAAGTATTGCTCATGTTGCTAAGGGTATCAGGATTAGGCCTGTACCCTTCAGCTCTTATTTCATTTTCTCCAAAAATATCATTTCAGTCAGGGATTTGTAACTTTTTATACATAAGGTATATCTTATCAACAAATGTTGAGCACAATCCTCCATTATTTGTGCTCCCAAGACATCACAGGCAGTTTTACTTCTGAAAGAGATACAGGATAAGGCCCAACATTCAGAATTATTAATATTCAGTGGTACTATAAATTAGTTTGTTTTGCAAGGTGAACACTGTGGACATCCAGGAAACTTCTGATTTATTTTTATGAAGGAATATATGACTCAGTTTCTCCTCTGACCTTGTATTGTTACCTGCTGGCTGTGAAAATAGATGAACTGTGCTTCATGAAAGCTGGTTGGTCACTGGTAAAACTTGTCAGTGTCCCTGGGAGATAGTAGGACAGCAAATGCTGAACTAAACTCAGCCCTGGCCTACACTACAAACTAAGTCACTCAAGGATGTGATAAATCCGTATCACTCAGCAATGCAGTTATACCGAACTAGCTCCTGGTGTAGACAGCGCTATGTTGATGGGATGGCTTCTTCCGTTGACATAGCTTCTACTTCTTGGGGAGGTAGAGTACCTTCTCAGGACAGTGATGAAGGGCCTTTAGCTATTTTCCTCTAACTGGCAAAAATGTTTCCTGCTATTACTACTCAGAGCTTTTGGAGGTTAGGTATTGAAAGTGTTCAACTGTTCCTCTTGGTCTGTCACTTCTGTTCTCTATTATCCTTCGTCTCTCTGTTGCCAAAGAAAACTTTCCCTCTGCAAATTCATTCTTCTGTTTTCTTTACCTTCTGGCAGCTTTGTCTGGAACAGCCTAAAGCAGCTTCTGAGGTGGACCTGTCTCTTGGAGAAGTCAGTCATTGCAGCCTCGCCTGCCTGGCTTGCCAAATGTTACACTTCCAGACTAGGCAGGGTTTAAAAAAGGAGCAGTGTATCATATTTAGAATATCTTCAAACACTCCTCCTTCCCTCACAAATGTAATGTCATCTCTACATTTCTATTAACAAAATATCACATTCAGTCCATCCATTTGACTCATCAGCAATCATCCATGAGTACCACGGGTTCATAACCATCCGTAGTTCTCAAGAACATTTTTGTCTTTCTCCTTTTTCCCACATTCTGGTATCAATGGTGGTAACGTCTACATCTTTCTTCAGTTTTTGTAATCCATCAAGCAGAAATTTTCTCTGTCAATTACAGTTCACTCTCTGACACAATGTCCACTTGTGACCAGTTTAAATTCCCAAAGATATTCATATTGTATGATCAATGATATAACCATGTAACTCAGTCACTGGGGCTCTGGAAAGCTATATAGAAAAAGCATCTACTATATCAGTATTCTAACAATTAGCTCCACTGCATGAGTCCACCACCTCCTGTGCTACAACCACCTCTCCTGACATAAGGCGAGGCAGGAAGTAAGCTCTGGTTGGGTGCAATGGAGAATTAAGTGAATTAGGAGTGCAATCCACACACACAGATTGCACCATGTAAGAGTGGTTATTCTTGATGGCATATTACCGTAATGTGTGCGTTACAGATGAATCCATTAGTCTTCATTAGATAGAAAAAACAGGAGGATATTTGAACAGCAGTTCTTGTGAATAAGTGGCTCTCTAAGGCAAGCCAGGAATCCTGTATCGCTGTGGTAGAATTTGGGCCCAGTGCCTCAAATGTATTTAGCTCTTAATGGGATGTTTGTACCTGAATACCTTTGAGGATTTGGGCTTTAGTGCCCATGAGGGGTTTCAGGATGCATCATGAAGGAGATTATTTGTTTGGTGGGGTGGTAAGAGCTTGGGAGAGAAGAATATAGCATTTGAATATTACCAAAATTGATTCTCTATAAATACACACTTATAGCGCTACCCCTACGCAAAGCAGACAGAGGTTATTTCACAAACACATCCATCCATCTAGATCCACCAGATGTTTGTCACCACTCTGCCACTTTCCCAAATGACAGCATGGCTCTCACAATGCCTTGTGCCTGCTGCCCCCAGAATCTCTAGGATTCATTTAGGTGGGAGAATCTACACACACTGTGTGGAGGAGAAAGAGGGAACAATACTTCAGAGAGCTCTGTCCCTTGAGCCTAGATCTTTGCCTGCTCTCTTCCAGGCTGTGTAAGACCAGAGAGAAGGTGGGGAAGGGAGTGTTTCTTCCACCCTCCCAAAACCTGGACTCATTCTCATCATTTTAAAAACTCAACTCATTGGCATTTTCATGCTGTAACTTATTTGACCTTCTCAAATTATAGCCTGATACACAATTATTGTAGTCTTCAATATACTCCTATGGGTCAAAGTTAATAGTTAGTAAATAAACTTTAAAAGTAATTTGGGATTAATAACAATAATAATAAAAAAGAGAACAAACTAAGTGTACTGGAGGACTCTGCTCCAGCTGATTTCCATCCCATTAAATGAACTAATAACTGTAACAAATGTTAAACTCCAACTTTAAAATGACCCTCCCTGTTCTTAGGCAGAAGTATCTGTGGTTGGAGTATTGGAATAACTATTTTAAAGTTACATTCACAACACAAGTTACTAACCTAGGGCTCTTAGCATGGACCATGGTAGAGGGCAACAATGCAACATCACCCCAACAGAGTACTATGTTATGTAAAAAACAAAAGGCTATCAACTATATTCTAGGAACTAACATTAAAGCATTGCTCTCAAATGTATCCTCTGCCCTTTATAGTTACAATTTCTCCCCATCTGTCTCTTTCAAATATTATTATAAAACATTCTAAAGCTGTTAGGGCTATACCAAAGACCATCAAACAGAGATGAAGGTTGGTTTGGTTTTTTTAGTCAGAACATTTCCAGAAACAGTGAATCTTGAACTTAGAAATGTGTGTGCGCCAGATCTGAGCCTAACAGTTGCTCAAATCCATCCAACACGGAAACAAGAACATAGCTGTGTATCCAATCACAAGAGTTTGAATTAGTGAGTGTTTCCAATTAACTGCACATGACCAAGCTACAGACCAACAGTTATTCAGAGAAATGATTCAGACAATAATTTTGAACAACAAATACCTTCAGGAAAATTGTGATCTATACATGAGAAAAAATGAGGCAACATTCATCACATGAATGATTCAATACATGTTGTTCTCAATAGTTATAATATATTTGTGTTCACATCTGAAAAAAATCAATACTTTGTCCCCTTGAACTCAAAACCCTGTGTTTCAGCTCCTTGGACGTGCCACCCACACTCACTCAGTGTGGCTCTGTGTCCTTTCCACTGGTGGATAACCCGCGGGTAGAGATTGATGAGCCTGCTAGAGCATTGGCTAATGGAGATAAAGCTTTTAGCTCGGGCAACAGATGCTCATGTTTTAAAATCCAGATGTCCCAGGTTCAATCCCTTTTACCAACAACCCACCCAAAGGTGTAATTTAACAAATGGCATATTTGGATTTTTTTTTTTAACTAATATTTCTCCCTAATCATCAGTAAGACAACATATTTTTGGGGGGAAAAAAAGTGTCAGGCTTTTCTTCCACTTGAGCAGTCTGCTACACTGAAAAATCATAGTGCTTTATGATTTTCAATACAGTATCGACACACACATTAGTTTCGTCTGTCATTAGCATCCTCTGTCACCTTTTCTTAGGAAGTCTATTTCCCCTATGATGAATCGTCATATCAAAGAACTATACATTCCCTGCAGGAAGAATAGATCCATACATTTTATGGTGCTTGGTTCTAATTTCAGTTTACATTACTTTTATACCAGTATAACTATATTGACTTCAGTGGAGTTTGTTGTGATTTACTCCTATGTGAGAACCAAGCCTTTTGATTATAAGCTGGAATAATCTTTCAAGGAGATATTTTTTAACTGATGCTCAGTACTGGCTGATGTTATTTCAGACTGAATGCTGTGCTTTGCACTGTATTATCATTGCAGCTTGTTTTGGAAACCACTAGTGTAAAGGTAACTTGGTTGCCTGATACTTTTCAATTCCTGCTATAATAATAACTAAATATTTGCTAGTGAGAAAATATGTGTCTGTCTAGATATGTTGTCTTCTCATTACCTATGTAACGGTTCAAAACCTGAAAATAATGTCAATGCTTTAAGTGACAATTAATTCTCTTAAAGACAAGAAAGATTATTAAAAAGGTAACAAAGATAAATGAGGAGAAAAGCTGGAACTGTGAAGGGTTTTGAATTAATATGAGCACAGTTGAAAGAGCTGATTGCACAGGAATAAGAAAGATCTCCTTTCATCATCCAGCTTTTAGTCTCCTGACATCTGCAGTAATCAAGGTGGATAACCTAGTAGCTGTGTAGTTTTAAAAAAAATATACATCTTCCCTCAGATGTGTGAGTCACTCCCCATGGCCCTTGTTCCTCCCAGAAATATCTGCTCTGTTCTTGTGTGTTTTTTGTGCTCCATAATGCATAAAGAAAAGGGAAAACACCTATTTATGCACATTCATCAATGATCTTAAAAGGTATTGGTTACCCTGTGGAAATAACATCAGTTTCTACATGCACAAATCCATTTGGAAGGCTGAGGCTATAGATTTCTGAGAGATCAAATATCTTATTTTATGTGTAAGTTCAAATATATAGAACCAGGTCACTTGCTGGTGTAAACTGATGTAATGCTACTTCATAAGTCTTTAAATGAAAGCCAACTGATAGTTGCTGCTCTTATGTTATTAAAAATAAGTGTTAGCTGTCTTTAAGTGCATTAATACTACTACTTTGTATTTGTATAACACCCTTCATACCAAAGTTCTTAGGGCCAGATTCTTATACCCTTACTCATTGGATGACATTTTTAAAAGTACCTAAACGAGTTGGAAGCACAAGTCTCAGTGAAAATCACTGCTCAACTTGAATAAGGGAATCAGAATCTGGCCCTAACTAAGGGCTAGATTGTGAGATGACTGCATAAATAAGAAAGGGTCCTAACATTCCCCCTTTACTCCCCTGCACAAGGTTCCTGAACCTTGAGTAGTTAGGGGGTTTGAGTGGGAGAGCTGGGAACGGATGGATAATAGGATGAAATATGGGGCCATGCTCCACAATGTGCTAGCCAGTGCAGCTAAGCTGTCACCCCAGTTAATTATTGCCCCACGGGAATAGAATGAAAAAAATCATAGCTCCCTCAAGAGCAATTTGCTCTCTGCTCTGTTCCTGGGCCAAGGCCACAGTGTGCCAGCCCTTACTATAGGCTATCTACACCTGAGCTTCACAAACACCACAGGAGGCAGGTCAGTATTATTGTTCTCTTATTACAGCTAGAGGAATGTAGACACAGAGAGGTGGTGACTTGCCCAGGTTGCTAATGCAACTTTGAGAATATTGCATGCAGGTAAAGAGATGTTTGTTCATTTTGAGTATTTTACCTAAGGTTATTTTTCTTCTTTCACCCTCTTAGGAATGTGTTTAAACCACATATTATCACAGTGTTAAGAAAAATAAATTCCACTACATTTTAAAAGAAAGTTTGAAAATATTTAGACTCCGAAAAAATCCTGGAGCTGTTCCGTGCATGGAAATCCCATTTAAAATCAATGAAAGTTCTGTGCATAGACAGGCTGCAGAAAATCTGTGAGACCTAATTATAGGTAATTTAATGCATTAGTTGTGACTTCTGCATATACTCTGTCAAAGCTCTCTTGATCCTTTCCTAGGAGTATGCTAATTGATTAAGAAATCCCCATAGAATTTGATTAAATAGAAATGAAAGATTCTGAAATTTCCTGGTTTGGAAGACATTTGTTATTAATATTTTCTCAGGGTACATGGAAATTCTATTTCAATAACAGCTTTCAGACATTTTCCTTTCTCCATAAATAGTGGATAGCTTTCTGCAGATGTATACTAAGTATTAAACTATACAATAGTGTATTAATGGCAGCTTTGTTTATAAACAAGCTTTTATATACTTTTTAAAAACAAAATGATTGATCTTTGATAATATACAGCATGATTTTCTGGGCTATACTTTTCAAGACAAAAATAGACTCTGTGTCTATTTCTAGTTATAAAACATTAGGAAACAATAGCCTTCTTTGTGTATAACAGCTCATCAGAATAACTCATAAAAAGCCTTGAGTTCATTTTCTGTTGCATGGGGGAATGCTGAAAAATTGATCCCATATTTTGATCATCTCTATTTAGAGCAAGGGCTGAATTCTGCCACCATTACTCATGTTGAGTAGTAGCTTATTTTGCAAAGATCCCCATTGATTCCTGAAATAAGGCATTACTCATGTAGAGTACGGGGGGCAGAATCTGACCATAAGAAAAGGCCAGGTGTATATTCATAATGAAATGATTTGAAATTTAACAATTGGTGGTTATGGAAGTTAGGGAAGAAAAGGAGTGGCCAGCAGACAGAAGATAAAATTACATTATCCTAATATAGCGGCATTTACAAATGGCAAAATCCTGAAGTCCATGTGCAGGCAAAACTCCTGACTCAATGGGAATATTGCCTGTGTAAGGAATTAGTAATCAGGGAGGGCCAAGTTGCCCCCTTCCACAGTACAACACATGGGAAGAGAGCTAAATGGGAGGTAATGTGATGTGATTTGAATTGCAGAGATTCTTTGGGGGAAACAGGGGTTGTCTCCACATGGAACAAAACATGGCTGTGCCTCAAATCCTCTAGATTTCCACAAGGTCTGCAGGAGGCAGAGGCCATCTGTGTGGAGACTTTGTGCCTCCACTGCAGCTCTGCAGAGCTGATGTTATCTCTGCCTCCCCTCCTTGGGAATGCAGCTCCAATGAAGATATGTTACTAGGGCCTCCCTCTTTAAAGGGGTGTCTCCAGTGCAGAAGTGTCCACAGGAAAGGTAGTACAGTGTAGAGCTGTATTCCTTTTCCTGCCTAATCTCTGCGATGAGTTGGGGAATGGATGTGCATTGCCTGGTACTTCCCCTGGCCCAACGCTAGCCAAAGAAGGTTTGTTCACCTAGCCTCCAGGTGCGGAACTACCTCCTGCAGGAGATCAGGATTCAGACAATACTTCCATTGATTTCAATGGGAACAAGAATTTTCAAGGCACTAGGGAGATTTCAGGTCATGCTGCTCTTAATAAATTCAGCTACATTTAATTAGTGATGTAGAATGCTCTGTTGCAATTGGTCCTCTTGACCAGCAAAATTAAACTCCTTAGCATGAGAATCAAGATAGCAGCATAGAAGGGAATGAAAGAATGAGTGATAGTATGTGCCTGGGAAGATCATCCTTAACTTCTTCATCCCATCCCTTTCTCCTGCAAAACTCAGAAACAAATTTCTGTCGCCCTGCTCCAGCGAGAAGCCAATTATCATGATCCAGTACATCATTTTTCTACAGATTTGCTGCTTTGCCTGAACTCCAGATCAAACGTGATCAATGAAACAATTTTCTTCCTAAGGGCTTTATGGAAATAAATATTGCTCAAACGAAAGTGTAAAAAACCACTGATTTGATTTTACCACACCAAACGAGGTTGAAAATGCATTGTATATATATCCTGTAAACCTGAATTCAGAGATTTAGCACATTAATCTGCAAGTACTGTTTCAAAACCAACGCAACGTCAAGTGTGATTCTTTGCCAGTTTGAATCTAGGTCACGTGTGGGTAGGGAGGACAAATTCACTTGGTTGTCTGGCAAATAAGGTACAGCTTTTCCAGTAAAGATAGCCATTTAGGTATTTTATTGTGGGTTAAATGTAACATTTCCAGAAAATTAGGTCTAAAACATATCAGGTTGAAGCATTTTGTAGATTAGATTCTGCATGGAGGACCCTCATCTGAACCCCACATGTAAGATTTAATGTTCCATTAAAATACATTATATTTGTTTTTTCTTCAGCTCTATCATTCAAACCCACTTTGCTACTCCTTTGCTAAGCATGTCCAGTGTTCTTTAGATTCTCAAGGTTTCAGGACGAGTCTTTCTGTTCAGCTAAGAGCATCTGTGATGTTTTTGCCCACTAGCTCTTTCTTTATGGCTAGTTTTCTTTTTGTTTACCCTTCTTTTGGCAGAGTAGCATCTCTCAAAGTAATGGACTAACAGTTTTACTTATTGTATTTAATTATTTGGGATCAGATACAGGGTGACAGATGTTAGATAGGTAAGTGAATAAATATGACCCTCTTCATCTACCTTTGTCTATAGTTCTATTTGCCTCTTAAAAACCATGAAATCTTAAATGCTGTGTGAAGTGAAAGGAAGTCAAAGCAATTCAATGGTAAAAGATTATATCCCTTGATTTGCAAGAGTTTAGTCATATAATACCCATTACCTTTAATGTATTTTATTATAGCATTTGTGTACTGAAGTTTTATTGGATTTCCTTAAAACAGTTTGCAACACATTTATATATATATTATTCATGTGCTAGAGTAAACAGACTATCATTATAGTTTATAATGGCAATAAAACAACAAGGGTCCAATCCTACAGGGAGATAAGGTCCTGAGCTCAGATAATTTCCATTGAAGTCAATGGGAGTTAAGGGCATTCAGCATCTCACTAGAGCTTGGATCTGTCTCATAAATATAATGCCAGCAAAAGTGGATATAAGTACAAGGGGAACAGGGATTTCTGTGATTCTTGATGCGAAAAACATACAAAATTAAATTGTACCACATAAAAATGTTTATAGATCCAGATTAGCTAAAGTGTTAACATCAGCTACGGTTAAGATTTCCATTTGAACCCCTGTTTTCGGCTGCTCCGATTTCTGAATCTTTCAGGTTTGGGGTTTGCATGGTTGTTGTAGCCGTGTTGGTCCCAGGATATTAGAGAGACAAGGTGGTTGAGCTAATATCTTTTACTGAACCGACTTCTGTTCGTGGAAGGTACAAGCTTTTGAGCAACACAGAGTTCTTCTTTAGGTCAATCAGGCCTGAGAGACCTAATGAAGAACTCTGTGTTGCTTGAAAGCTTGTACCTTCCACCAACATAAGTGGATCCAGTAAAAAATATTACTTCACCCACCATCTCTCTTTCAAGTTGGGGTTGAAAGTTTCAAGGCTTGGTGTCTGAATACGGGTGAATTTTTTAAAGTTCGAGCAAAAACAATTTTTGAGAGTGGGGGAAGGAAAATAAACTTTCCTAAAATAAAAAATAAAGTAAGACTGATTGTGAGGGGGTAAACCCACATCACCTAGTAGACAACGAAAATATTCCGTTAGGAACATGCTCCACACCTGTGGGGTGATTGATTAATTGCCTCTTGGCCGGAGGAGATGGAATTAACTGATTATCTAACATCCACCTGGGCCTTATAAGTAGGCTGGGGGTGACTGCAGCAGAAAGAAACCATGGAGGATGCAGAACTCTCCTGCAGAAAGAAACACACAGGGAGGAAGTCAGAATCCTGTAGGGGAGAAGCCCTGAGATGGGGCTTAAACAGGCAGGAAGTCAGGTAGAAGGATGCACAGGAAGTAGAGTAGGCTCCTGTGGGAGAAGTCCTGAGCTAGGGCCTAGAAGGAGTAGGGAGATCCCCAGGGGAAGTAGTGAAAGTCCCCGGGAAGGGAAGGGAAGGGACGCGGAGGTGCGTGTGGGGGGAACCTACTAGATAAGAAGCTACAGGTAATGAACTCTGCAGGAGGAGGTTAGGCTCCTGTGGGGGAGGCCTTGAAGTAGGGCCTGAAAAAACATTCCAGTGGAGCCTGAGAGGGGCACAAGAATTAGTATTAAGATGTTTTGTTTTGGACTTATAATTGGATCTTTTTGTTACCTCAGAAGGGGGATGAATGACAAGTGTCTTGGCCAGAGGGCAATGTCACAGAACACAAATAATAATCCTGTGCACCACCAGAGGAAACAGCCAAAGGGGGCACAAAAGTGGCTGTCCAGTGCAATGCTGACCCCTGACACAAGGGGGTGCTCCAATGGTAAGTGTGCCCCACATCACCAACCTTCATTTAAACAGCTTAAGTGCAGAAAGGTGGTGGAGAAAGTTGATGTGACAGAAAAATAGTCCCTATGGAAAAGAAAGGCTTTTGAGAATTGCAGGGCAAATTGGTTTTGAACTGGCCAAGTTATGCGTCTTTGTACGTTGTGCTTCAGCTGCTGTCCTAAATCCATCAATGTTTCACAAGGGAGGAAGAATGCATATGCAAGGCTAATATAGGGAAGTGGTGAAAATGAGTGAACTTTAGCTTGGTCTATGTGAAACCTGGCTCATTTACTGTAGCAGAATCTCATAGTGCAATAGGGGATAGTGAATGAAATGGGAACCCTGTCTTATTCACTGCACCTTTTTTTACACCTGACAGTTATTGTGCCCTTGATATAGCAGGGATGCTCACTGGTTTATGCATCTTGCTGCTCCTTACAACTGCTGTGCAGCACAAAAAGCAGGGCTGCTTACTACACAATATTTTCTACCTTACTGGAAGAGTTTAAGAGGAGGAGAACTCTCTGTGGATAGTTCCAGGAGGGTAGCCATGTTAGTCTGTTTTCAGCAAAACAACGAGAGTTCTGTGCCACCTTAATGACTAACAAATTTATTTGCGCATAAGCTTTCGTGGCCAAAGTTTCTGCCCATGAAAGCTTATGCCCAAATAAATTTGTTAGTCTTTAAGGTACCAGAGAACTCTAGTTGTTTTCCTCTGTGGGTAGTTTTCTTTAGGAGTTGCCCCATAGTCATTCTATAGGGATTGAATTTTTCATGGATGCCCATTCCTCATGGATCCCAGGCTTTCTACAAAAGGCAGCCCAATCCTTCCGCTCCTCTGGCACTTTGGTCTTCAGTAAAGCCCCAGTACCAGAACTTTCCTGGGCTGTTACCTTTTTCAATAGTCTCCATCTTAGTGGAACAATGTGGTTTCCTCCCACCTTGCAACTGTTTAACCTCTATCCCCAAGAGAGGAGTCAGACGTTCTGTGAGGTCCAAGGGTGTCTGACACTCTTTGGAATTATTTTTGCACTTCGAGGGCCATCTTAATTGATTTAATTGAGCACTAGTTCCATTAGGTAAGAACAATCTTAACTTTAACATTGCTCCAAAATATCTGAGTTCTCAACTTCAAAAGAGAGTAAATCTGGTGAAAATACAAGAACCAGAGACTGTCAAATTTTCCACTGAAACCTGTTTTTAAAATGGCTTATAGAAGTTTCAGGGTTTTGTCAAACTGAAAATAAAAAAAAAAATCAATTAAAAATGAAAAATCTTCAAAGAAAACTTTTGGTTTTTTTCAAAATACCTAATGGTGGGCTCTCCGTCACTAGAAATCTTTTAATCTAGACTGTTTTTTCTAAAAGATATACTGCAGCTCAAGCAGAAGATATGGACTTGATGCAGAAATTATTGGGTGAGTTTCTTTGGATAGTGTTATGCGGAAGTTCAGACCAGATCATGATGGCCCCTTCCGGCCTTAAAGGCTATGAATAAATGTTTTTCACAGGGGAGAAAAATAACTTTTCCCACCAGCTCCCTGTAATAATGGTAGATTTTCATTCTTCTACATATCTGGGCTTTTCTTTTAGACTTTTTGCTTCCTGGATTGCCAAGACAAGCCTGGCAATTTTAGAGACAATTGTAGATCTGGAGGGAAAGTTGGTTTGCTTGCTTTTGGCATTAGTGCTCGGAAACAGAATAAAAACTCTCTTCTAGTGTGAGGGCACTCCCTCATGCCTGGATGTGATGTTGCAGAGAACTTTGCCTCTTGTACACCCCTGGTGACCACTTCCTTGCCTACAATGGCCACTCCCAGCCGGTGTTTTCTCCCAACTCGATCTCTGGGTTTTCTGTAGCTCGGCCTACTGGACAAGTCATGTAACAGTTCAGTCTCCTTCCGAGGTCACAAAAGGTCCAACTTGAAGTCCAAATCAAAGGCCGAAATGAATAGTTCTTCTGCCCCTCTCAGGGTCCATTGAAGTGCTCTGCTTCTTGGCTCCTTCTCCTGGCCCTAGCAAAACTTCTCTTATCTTGCTGCTTCCCCAACAGCATTCTCCTACCACTTCCCTTCGCTAGGGACTCAGCAGTTTACCTCTGAGGATCTCCCTGCTCCCTTTAGGCCCTAGCTCAGGGCTCCTGCACAGGAGTGCACCTGCTCTTTGAGCGACTCAGCCTGACTTTCTCAGACTCTTCTAAGACAGAAATTCTCTTGGTTTCTTCTTCTAGGATCTCCCTTCCTTTTAAAATGGGTTCCCAGCTCTATTTAAGCTATGTCTACATTACAAGTGCTGAAATAGCATATCTGCAGCTATGCCACTGTAGTACAGAAACTACAGCATTGGAGGGGGGTTTTCCATCACTGTAGCATATCCGCCTCTTCAAGAAGCAGCAGCTAGGTCAAGAGAAGAATCCTTCCACCGGTCGAGCTGCATCTCCAGTAGGGGTTATAGGTCAACCTAACCATGTTGCACTTGGCATGAAATTTGTCACAGCTCTAAGTGATGTAGCTAGATGTAGCTAAGTATTAAGTGTAGCTCAGGCTTCGGTAGTGCTCTCCCTGCTTCCAAACCACAGCTGGTCTCAGTCTTTCCAATTAAGCCCCATTACACGCAGCTGGGGTCACTAAAATTAGGTTGCCAGCTCTTCAGTGAGGCTAAGGGATAGCTGCTAAGTCTTGGACAAGGCGGAGCCTCGTTCACCTCAAAGGGTTGCCAGCCCCTCGCCACTAGATTTAAAAGTTCTTTAAAGAACAGAGGCAGGAAATCCAGCATTTTGTTGTTTTCTGAATCCTCAGTGATACCGTACTTTCTCATATTGCTCCCCTTCATCGGCGCACTTATCTCTGGAACCTATTGAGTTTCGATTAAAAAAGAAACACCACTCCGATGCAACTCTCCCAAGGTTTCTTTCTTCACTAAATCAATTCCCTGTTTCAAATCTTCTATTCTCTCTTCTTCTTTGGCCGTACTAACTTCCATGTCAGTAATTGTGTTATTAATGCACCAAAGGAGTCAGGTTTCTTTTCTGAACTCAGTACAACTCATTGATTGTTGTTGTTTTTACTGCCAGCAGAGTTTCAGATAGCCCTTTGTAAAGGGACTGGCCCACTGCACCTCCTCGTGGCATGGCAGCTCTCTCTCTCTCTCTCTCTCATGGCAGCTCTCTCTCGCGGAGCAGGCTGCTCCACCCCTGCAGCAGCCTGCCTCTTTCTGTGATTTGACTCTCTGGTCAGCTCACTTCAAAGTCTCTCCCCTCCCAGGGTAGTCCATGAACAAAAACAAAGGGGAATTAATACAAATAAACAGAGTTAGTTAGTTAGTTAGTTAGAGGAATGATTCCTGCTCAGGATCAGACACTCCCTTCTCTTAGGGAGGGGCCTCTAGGCAGTGGTTGTTGGGGTTGAAGGTTTGTTCTCTTCCCTGGTCTGCCCACAAGAATGCTGCTCTGTTCCCCTTTTAAGCTCCTCCTCCAGCCTGTGCAGGTCTTGCAGCTGTGGCAGGGCGGAGTTGGCTGAACCCAGAGCAGCTCCTTAACCCCCTGTTGTCCAGTGTGGAATTTGTATACCCCTTCACATTCCTGTTTGCTCTCATGGGGGAGCTGTGAGCAGGATCCCTCTTGGATTTTATTGCCACTATATCACACTCGCCCTTGCTCTGGAGGAGGACTCATACCTGGAAGGTGACAGCTTTAAATTCCAACCAGCATTACTCAAGATCTCAGGTATCAAAGGAACCCAGTGGAGAGGTATGGAACTAGTGCCTCTTCCACAAGCCTGACTCAGTACCACTCCCAGGGTTGTATGGGTGAGCTGATTATAGGTAGCTGCACATTCACAGGGCTTCATTTCAGGGAATGCATCAAGCCCAATGTCCCTAGGTGTATCTCTCTTGCTAGACCCTGACATTTTGTGATTCACACAGATCCCTAGAAGACTCTTCTACAGTTTTCCCAGTAGTTTTGAAAACAATTCTCTGCATTTAAACAGATGCAGATGGATTCTAGAAAGTGGATAGGGAGTTCTCCTTTCAGTCATCTAGTTTCAAGACAACATGGGAAGCCCTAAAATGTCTTGTCTTTTTCTTTTTTTTTAAAGAAACATACCACCTTACAAAATTGTTCCCTAGTGCCTCAAAAGACCATATTGTGTCTGGCAAAGTGAGTACTTCTGTGGACACTAATAATCACAACATTTTGGCTGTCCAACCCTCCCAACACACAACTATGTCTTACACAATGTCTATATTAGAGCACTTACTCTGTTACCAGACTGTGTACAGGCTTGTGCATGCTCCCCAAACTCACTCTGAGTGTCCATATTAGGTGTTCTGGACATGGGTATAATGCTGTGTACATGTGTATACTTATGTCCACACTGCCCCTGTTTTTATGTGACATCAGCACTACCAATTTAGGGGTGGCATACCAAGGTTCTGTGTGGTCAGGGAGAAGCTCTAGGAACTGCTTTGCTGTGTATTGTTGGTACTGTCCCACACCTTCACACACAGCTGTCAGGCATGCTATTGTACTTGCCCTCTACTCGCCTTCAGACACATGCTTCTGGATTTTAGGTATGGGCAGTAGGGCAGGTTATGGCACAACCACACGAATGGACATGTTGCTGATATAGACATACCCTAAATAATCAATCTAATTAACATGATAAAAGCTGATATCTATGCACAATTCTGAAATGAACCAGCTGCAATTCACACAACTGGCTTGGGCTGTGTGGAGGGGATGGCCAGGGGGACCCGCAAGGCAGACACCCGATGAAGAGATCTGGACGGACCGGGGTAAGGGACAGGCAGGGAATACCCTCCTGCAGGACCTGCCCAAGGAGGGCCTGAGAGGTGGGCAGGAAGGCTGCCCTTACCTCCTGGAGTATGTATCGGAAGGGGGGGGGGTTGAGGGGTGGAAAGCCCCATGTGCTGGTCAAGTGCCAAGGGATCCACCCAGTCCCCCAGTCATAGTTCAGGAGGTCTCCAATTCTGGTGGTTCCTTCCAGGACCAACCTCTGATGCCCCGAGGGGGACTCCACCACCAGCAGACCAAGCTGGCGATTGTGTAACAGGGGTTCTGTGAGGAGATATGCCCCTTCAGCAGCTGCCATGGATCACCAAAATCAGCTTCCAGATATGGAGGAGGTACTGGTAGAAGACTGGCAGCTCAGTGAGGTTTCTTGGAAGACACCAGTCCTAGAAGAAGTTGCAGAAGCATTGAGCAACATGCAAAATAAGAAAGCCTTTGGCCCCAATGGCATAGCAACGGGAGTAGGTGTCAATATATTGACACAACTGTTTAATTCCATTATGAGGACCAAAAAGGTACCTGATGCCTGGAGAAAGAGCAAATTAATACAAATTTTTAAGAGAAATGGAGACACACAAGACTGTGGTAACCACCATGGCATTAAGTTGAGAAGCCACACTACGAAGATATGGGAGAGAGTTATTGATAAGAGATTACAAAGAGAAGTAAAGATCAGTGAAAATCAGTTTGGATTTGTGCCAGGAATATGCTGAATAGTAATTTGGAAAAAAAAATTCACCTGTTCAGTAGAAAACCATGAGAGACAGGGCTGAAATATGCTTTTAATATTCAATAAAACAAAATCAAGCTGAGATTTACTGTGGTGAATTAATCTTCAAACTGAATTAGAATACAGAATGTACCCAAGTCTTTGGTCAGAACAACTCAACAAGAACACTGTTGCAAATTGAACAAAGTTTCAAAGTGCTGCACAGTGCAGCATGTATGCAGTGTTGGAGAGGGAGTGATTGACCTCACAATCAATGTTCATGTTTAGACTGAGATTCTGTGCTCCACCTCTAAGGGGTGAAGTACAGAAATCATAGCCTAGGGGAAAGCAGGGGCTGTTAAGGTGACATTAAGCCAGCTTGGCTCCCTCCCAATCCTGGGCTGTTCTGGAGGCTGGAGAGTCCACTAACATAATTCAAACAGCCTTGAGGGTTCCTATAAGTTAAAGCAGCCTCTCAAGGGGCCATGGCACTGACCTGAATCCTTGCAGCTTTGTGTGTTGCAGTCCAACCCCTGACGTTCCCCTTCTCTCCCAGCCCTTACAGCAGAGCAAATTGTCTACGCTGGAGTGTGAGAGGGGGAGCCTCAAAAGGCAGTCTTATATATGTCTTCTACAGGGCTTGCTCAAGGGAAATCCTACACTGGCCAGAATCAGGGCTTCTAGTCTCTCTTTTCACTGTTCCAGCCCTTTAACCCAGCATCAAGGGCCAAAGCAGAGGAGAGGATCTCAGTCTCAAAGTTTTCCCCAACACAGAAATAGTGAGAAATTTTTCCTATTGTAACCACTGGAACAATTTACCAAGGGTTGTAGTAGATTCTCTACCACTGGCAATGTTTTTTTTGTGCAAACAGAAATTATTTTTGGGGAAATTCTATGGCCTGTGTGATGCAGCAGGTCAGACTACTAGATGATCACAGAGACTCTTTCTGGCTTTGGAATATATGCATCTATTGTATTAAACTGGTTTGTTTTTCTATAATGCAAGCAGCTTCATTGCAAGACTTCCATCACTAGTCATTTTCCCTCTTATGTCATCTGTCACAGGTCATCTGAACCCAGTGTGATGTGTGAAGATTAAGACAGGGAAAAGGATGCCTAGGGACCACTTAACTGACAACTGAAGACCAAGATCACTTTAAAGTCCTATCCAGTCATTGAAGGAGAGTATCATTCCTCCAAGAGATTTCATTGTCAAAATTCTCTGGAACTGTTCATGTTCCACCAGCCTCCCTGACAGGAGATGTGTTGCAGCTAGAACTGGTCACATGTTTTTTAATGAAAAAAGGAAATTTTAATTAAAAATACCCTTTTCCCCCCCCCCAAAATTGAAAAATTTTGCAAACTATTTTCATTTTTTAAATGTTTTGGTTTTTAATGAAATCATACAAAATGTTAAGCCATTTTTCAGTTTGTTATCCTTTCCTCCCACCATCTGTTAGCCCCATTCTTTTTCAGTAGCAAAATGAAAAAAAAAAAAAAAAGGAGGGGAGAAAATGTGGAAAAATAAACTTGAATAAACAAAGGACAAAATTTTGAAAATGAAATTTTTCAAAACTAAAAATGTTTGAAATTTTTTACAAAAAATAAAAGAATGTGTTTGTTTTTTTTTAATCCACCTGCAGATTAAAAATATTCCAGGGTTTTTTTCACTTTTATTTTTCTACCATGTCTCACTGACTCTTCAAACCACAGGAGGCAAAGGGGGGGGGGGGGTCCATTATGTGGGTATCATTTCCAAAAAACTAATCTCCAATCCCAACCCAAACACTGAATCAAACATGACAAGCAAAATGTATGCAGATGGATTTCTTCTGCTATCTCTTCATTAAGCACTTGAATCTGACCCTTTACTCATGTTGAGCAATGGCTCACTGCAAGAATAGTTACATTTACATCAGTGGGATTAGTCATGGATGAAAGAATTACTCAGTGTGAATATGAATTGGTAGTATAAATCAGGGTTGTGAGAGACCCAGAGCTAAATACTGTACTGAGGAATGCCCATGCAAGTGTTTGAATTCTAGGTAGAATTTTAGCCACCATCAGGGTGCAATAGTCTGACTCATCTTGATGTGAAAAATAATTATTTTCCTTGTTTCTTCAAAATATTTTAACTCTTCTCCTATTGTCTGCCTCATTGTTGCTTTAATCAACCATATTATACTGCTCATCAAGATTTTTTGATAACCTTGTTCCTATGTCTTACAGTTTTCTGCAATGACCTTGGCTTTAGTCATTATGGAGTTACAATTTCCTTAAAAGGGGAGACACCAAAAAGTGGCATAAAATAAAAGACAGTTACAAAACAACTGGAAAGGGAAGCTTGATGAGCTTGACAGTTAACGCAAATTGGAATAACTGGAGTTAGAGTGTGCTATATTCAATCTGAAGTGGAAATCTTCAGAACACCTGTACTGTGTATGTAAAAAACAGATAAATTACTTAGAATAAATCTGGAGATATCATATACAACTCTCTTGACATTAAAAGCAGTAAATGAATTACCATCAACTTAGAGCAGTAAGGATATCAAGCTTCCAGATGGCTTTTGAATTACACAAAAGACGTTTTGTGAATTGATTATGGCTGTGGTTTAACAAGAAGTAGAAAAAAGTTATAATTTCTATTAATTTCAAGTGTGTGTATGTATGTATTTAATATATTTGTATTTTCAGAATCTAGATCAGTGTAAGAAATAGAAGAGATTGTACCCTGTAATAATAATATTTTGTATTTATAAAGCATCTCCCTGCAAAAGCATGAGGGGATGCTGCACAATATTCATAAGAACAATTTCTCATTAAATAAAAAGAACACAAAAAGAACATAATTACAAACAAGATAAGTAAACAAAACCAATAAGAATACAACAATGCGGGGAAAAGAAGAGTCTACAACTAGGTATGTTCTAAAGATGCAAATCATACAACTATTCTAAAAATCAAAAAGAAAATATTTACATTTTCAAAGAGAAGAAAATTAAGCCCAGGATAGATTAAATGGGTGAGTGAAAGTAGAGGTGGATGTTTGTGAACATTTGTTTGAATAAGGAGTTCTCTTTTGTGTTGTTTGTGATTCCTTTTATGCACTTAACAGGAACATTTATTCTTGTTCACAAGAATATATGTTGAAAGAGAGAGCATCACAAATGCTTGTCCAAACATCTATCTGCAGGAGTGTACATATGGCTGACTTGATTTTTTTTTGGTAAGTTTGAAAGTCATGCAGTCAAGGAACAGAAGCAACATCATGCAATTTAAGGGATCAATCACACAGCACTAATAGTACATGTACAAATATTTACAGGAAGTATTTTGTGAACAATCCATTAACTACACCATGTTTACACAAGTCACACATTGAATCAGTTCAAATAACAAACAAATGTAATAATCTGAGTTCAGATACTACTGATTTATGAACAGAAACTGGGACTGAAGTTGCCAGAATACTGTGCTTCACTCATCTTCAAGCGAGAGGAAAGGCGTAATCATGGTAGTGCTGGTCCACTTAAGTCAGTATTTGTTGACATCAGTGTGATTGTGCAAGTGTAAATGAAGGCAGAATTTGGTCTATGCTGTAGTAAAGTACAATATTTTTCTAAAATGGGACTGTTCATTTCTAAGCTTATGCCCTGTATTTGTACACATGAGTGATAAGAGTTACAAGATGCTATATAACAACATTATAAGGAACCCTTTCATACCTTGGCCCCGGTTTTGTTCCCAAAGATTCTTAGGGTAGATGCTCAAAAATGAGCATTACCGTTGTGTTCAAATCAAGATGTGTTTAATAATTTGGTGAAGTGATGAGCATGCCATGCCATGCTAAAGTGATGAGCATGCCAGTGCATCCAAGGGCTACAAACAACCCTTATGGTTTATGTGCTTGGTCCTTCTCTGTATCAGTAATACATCTGTTTTCTGAATTGTTTTATTATCCACCCCGAGGCACACTTTAATAGATGGTATCATGTCATAAGAGCAAAGACATGTACATAGTATCCATTCAGTCCCATGTGGTTGAAAAAGGGAAACAGATTAAATATGCAGGAGGACTGTCATTTGATATATCTACAGCTCCAGAGAAACTCCTGGCAATGCATTCATATCTATGGGTAAATTGTTTGCTGCTGTGCATGGTGCATCAGATACATGGTATATCATGACTCTCCCAGCCAGGGGTAGTGTGCTGCTAGAATCACCTGTGAGTGGGCAGAGGAGGCAGGGGCGTAGCAAGACCTGATCTTTTGGCATGGCCTGTGGCTGACCTGGGTGGCCCAGCTGAAAAACAGGCGCTTCCTGAACTTCCTGCTTCGGGTCATGTGACTGGAAGCAGGACGTTCGGGAAGCCACCAGCCGAGAAAGTTCCAGTTGAAGGTAGCTTAAGCGGGCTTGGGTGAGCCTGCTTTCAAACTGGGCGGGTCTTCGCCCCCCCAAGGCCCACCCGTAGCTATGCGCCTGAGAGGAGGGAAGATTTTTACACAGCAGTTTTTTCAGTGTGTAGAAACTTTGTATGAAACATTCAGTGCCGTCACAATCAAACAAATTCCTTTGTTCACCATGATTGTCGCTTTGCCTCTCTATGGCCACAAACAGGCTATCAATAGGATGAGTTATGGGAAACCTCAGAACAGTCAGAAATTAAGTGCAGATAAGTATGTGTTTCAGCAGGCAATGAGGATGGAAAGGTGTAAACGAGGCTTGCCAACCGGACCAAATCCTTTGTGGCTAACTACATCAAAATTAGACTGGTTCCAGGAGGTGCCCTTAAAAACTTCCTTTTGCCCTTCTTATGGTAGGTACTGTATTAATGGTATGAACTGCTGCTCCCCTGGGGATGAATTGTGACATTGGCATAAGACCTGCTTACACAGCAGTGCCTCGCTGCAGAGGACGGACACACACATGCTCTGTGACACATACCTTATGCCAATCCTGTGTCTGATGTGCCACACATTGTCTGGTGTATGGTGGAGGGTGTCCATTGTTGGAGGAGCCAAGGCTGCGCCTGTTCTCTACAAACCCACTCTTCGCCCACTCTGCACAAGGGTGAATAGCACTTCAGAAATGGCTGCTTTTGTGCAATGCAGGTTGCTAGCACAGGGACTAAGGAGCTGCCTTCTGCCCCTGTAGTCTCCTGAATGGGAATGCAGAGCAGGCCACGATCTAGCTCTAGGTTTACCATCGGGAATATCAGTAGTGCTGTTAATACTTCACACTCCTTGGACTTCTACCTCACAATAGTCAGCCAATACAGTGAGGCATTTGTCCTCAAATAGCCTTGTCCCTCCCCTACATAAACAGGATTGGTTAAAGAACATTCATTCTCAGCCTTCAATGTACTGAGGTTTTAGGTCACCACAAAGCCTGATATATGCGGTAGGTTTATAAAACACACAGATAAAGAAAACAATAAATGATATCCGTCTCATGATTCTGAAATTAAATAATTTAAATTTAACCAGGAAGCTTTTCTACACAAAAGTTAGCTGAGACTACCCAATAAAACATAATAATAGAAGGAAGTGGCGCTGCCCATTGATTAGATACTTCCTCTAAATGCCTGATGGTGGTATTGATTCATTCACATGATTTATGTTCAGTCACAGATCTTCAATATCCTATAATAAATGATCTTGACTTCTGTTTTTAACCTCCCTACCTTAGAGTTCTAATCACAAGCAATCATTGGCATGCAGTATTGCTTAATGGGTTTCCTGGGACCCCCCAAAAAGATTTTTATTAAGGACATTTTTCTAGCATGATTTTTGTAGAATGTCATAAATTCTTTCACAGCACACATAAATGCATAATGCCGCATGTTTAAACAAACCCTAAAACAGAAATGAGATTTTTAATTTAATTTGCTATTTTCTGATCTTCATTTGCTTAATTTCAGAATATGTTATTCCAAATGTTGTAACTGTACAAGTGTTAACTCAATTCACTATTATTATTATCTTATTATTAATTGTGACACTGAGAAACCTATAGTAAAATATAGTTCCTGTGCCAATGAGTTTGCAATCAAAATTGGGATTAATTCATATAAATGTTGTTGAAACATTGCACATTTATGATACTTTTTTAAGTGAATTTAATTCCTGTGGAAGGCACAGGATTAAAAAATAATGAAGAGGAAGTCCTCTACTTATGTACAAAACAGGTTCACTATGGTTAGAGTCACTATGAGATCTGTTAAGGAAAGAGATAAAGAATCAGATTTATTTAGATTGCAAACTTTTGGGGGCAGGGAACATCTTTTTGTTCTGTTTATGCAGTGCTTAACACAATGTAGTCCTGGGCCATGACTGGGGCCATTCAAACAGTAAGATTAAAAGAAATATTACATATAACCTAGGTAGTCTTAAACTCTCAAAACTAATCTTGATAGATACTATCCATGTAGTTATAGGGAATAAGAAATCTCTTACATTTCATGAACTCCCATTGTCTCTTCCACTTTCGCTGCTTTGCCTTTTGGCAGGACTGCAACTATCAAACATAAACCTCTGTTTAGATGTTAGATGTCTCCTGATATCTGTCCTGCCTCTGCTTCTCCATTTCTCCCTTGTGTCTTCAATTTGACGTGTAACCTATAACTTCTCCCACAAAGGCATTTCTCAGACATACTCTGCAAGGAGGATGAAAGAGTCTCTTAAGAAATGTCCATTGTATGTTTCCCAAATCCATTCAAGTTTGTATTCACTAATTTGGACAGTTTTAGATCTTGTAGTGATTTTTCTGTGTATATACTGTGACAGGGGCTACCAGAAGGTAGTAGAAGGATGCTATGTTAGCCTAAGAATGGCCAAGGCCCTGTTCCCCTAGCAGCTGCCCAAGGTTTTCCTTGGGCTGATTAGGGCCAGCTGAGGCCAGGGTCAGCTGAGACCAATTAAGGGCTTCCTGGGAGCAGATAAAAGTTCCCTGCTAGCCAGGCAGGGTGCTCTTGGAGTTTGGAAGTCTGGAGTTTTGGGAGGGGGGGAAACTGTGAGTGGCAGGAGCCAGAGGAAAGCAGGGGCTTGCTCGTTGGAGTGGCTACTTAGCCCCAACGAAGACCAGGGTAGGGAAGCAGCCCAGAGAGAAGACTTACACAGTGCCTTATAGCAGCAGCCAGCCACTGCTGTCAGCCAGAGTCTCTGGGCTGGTGTCCGAAGAAGAGGGCGGGCTCGGACACCCCCTATCCCAATCTTAGAACCTAAGGTCCCAAGGGTACTGCTTGGCCTGCGAAGGCCTGAAGGAAGACAGGGCAGAAGTGAGACAGCTGCCATCTTAAGACTGGTGGGAGCCCCGGGCGTCCATTTTGTGCCCACCACACTGAAAAAGCGCTCGGCCCACGGGAGCACGAAGGCCACCCTACCACAATACACAATTTAAAAAGTTCTTTTGAAGGTTCATATACATGGTTGTCTCACACCATTTCTCATCTCATTTCCAGATAAGCATCCTCTTCTGACAGGGTTTTCTGCTCTTTGTTTTAGTCAAAACAGCTGTATTTAAACATGTTAATTGTTCAGACTGAAAGTATCAACCTGAATCCCGCTCACTGTCGCCTGTAACGAGAGAGAGCTCCTATTTTCTTATAACTCCATCTCAGTTGTACTCTGTATCACATATGAAATATTGACAGATTACTGCTGAGTTTTCATAGCTTTGGTGCATGTTTTCGTATAGATCTATCCATGAGATGAGCCAGTTGGCAGTTTAGGAAGTTAGAAACTACTCCAAGGTTCTGTAGCTGGAACCCTGTGCATGTGAGAAAAGCATAAAGGAAAAATATAACTAGACTATGTCAAGTTAAGGCAACTGCTACACATCTGAGTTTTTAGAACATTGATTTCTGCAATCAAGGCCAGATGGACAGTGGACCTAAACATTGGGTGTAGTGTTTGGTGGCCTGCAGGCTAAAGATAACTTTGGCCATACTGACAGATTTTTAGGTAACAGAGTTTTGATACAAATTCAGAACACATATTTACCTACTCTTCACTGATTATAGTGGAAGCAGGATCATTTCCAAAATGTACAGGAAGTAAAGGAATTTAAGACTACTCAAAGGCATTTCTAAAATGGTTCCAAACCAGCCTCGATTTTTGCAACTGGGGAAAAAAAGAATTTGCACTTTTGTTTATGACTGTGCTTTGTAGATGGATCTGCTGCACTAAAAACACTAAATAGCTTCTGAAAAAAGCACTCTGAATTTCAATAACAGTTTCAATAACCAGTGGGACAGAGCATCTTAATTATTGTGAACACATATCATAAAAACCAACTGGCAAAAAAATAGCAATTACTTTTCTTCTTATGGCCCTCCTGCTACTGAAGCTTAACTCAAAGCTGTCCTCAGGGATGAGAAAGTATACTTTTTCTTAATGTCAAGTTCACTTAAAGATAAGCCCAAGGCTCAAAGATTGGATCTGGGTCAAAGTTTCCCAAAGTTCAGAGGTGTGTAGATCCAGAGTTTGGTTCAGGCTCATCTCTAGTGGTTTCATATGCAATATATATATATATATATATTTTTTTTTTTTTTCATGTTTCCATAAATAAAGCGACATTTAAAATGTGATAGTTCAAAAGAAAACTTTAAAGAAATCTCACTGAAGGCCACTCTGGTCACCGGCTACCTGCCTCTTCTCTGGTCTTGTATATAGTCACATGAATTTATTTTCCTGATAAACAAACACAACTGTAGCTCTGTAAGCAGGATCAAAGAGATAATATAATCTACTGGAGGAACTGCATCTCACAACACAGGCAAAATGAGAGTAACCATGAGTAATAAGCAATACTGCTATCTAGTGGTAAAACTGTAAACCTACATTTTAATAGGTGTACTGCATATAATTTAAAACTTGTACACAGCATAGCCCGACTCCTGACTCTTCCCAGGTCTGTTTTGCTGTACTTAAACACACAAACATACAAATATCTGCTCCCTTTACATACAACACTCCTTGTCATATTTAAATTCAGTGTTTCTAAACAGGAAGCATGCTGTGTTGTAGTTAAAACACAGGGTGTCAGGGGATCTCATTTCTATGTGTAGCTCTTCTACAACTTGCATGTGACCCTGGGCATGTCTTAACTAGAGCTGGTTGGGAATTTTTTGACACACTGTGTTTTTGCTGAAAAATACCAATTTATCAAGAGTGAAACTGTTCACCAAAAAGTGTCAGGTTTGATGAAACTCCTGGCTTGGAAAAAAAAAAAGTAAAAATGTTTGGCAAACCAGAACGTTTCAATTATTTGAATCAAAATGACTTTTCCTTTTGAAGTTTTAGTAAAGTTATACTAAAAGGGAAGGGGGAAGGTTGAAATCAAAATATTTTGAAATTATCAAAACATTTTGATTGACCCAAATTGATTTTTTTTTTCAGATTTTTCATTTCACACACATTTTTAACATTTTGACTTTTCATTTGAATTTGGCGCAGACACTCAAACATTAGAAAAATGACAAAAGGAAGCACTCAGACAGAAGGAAATGCCTTGGTTTGGCCCTTTTCAATATATGCATTATGATACAATCTTTAATTACATGATCAAGTACAATTTTATCCATGGGAAACCTGCCTCATTCAGTGCACAAAATGGATGATGCTCACCAAATGAGCAGCTTTTCAATATCTTATGTTCTCCACGTTATTCAATGTGTGGCCCTAGGCCTGCAAATTACTCTAAACCTTGCCCTAAGGCGGAATTATCAATTTCCTCATGGGTTTTTCCTTTGGCACTCATCCCTATAGTATCAAATACTTCATAAACATGAATGAATTTATTTTGCACGACACCCCTGTGAGAGGAGGGAGTATTATTCTCACTTTATAGATAGGGAGCTAAGGCACAGAGAAATTAAAGTCAAAAGTAACTACTGCTTTTAGGTGCTCAGTTAGAAATACCGACAACCTGATTTTTCAGAGTACTTAGCATTAAATAGAACTTTATATGTTCAAAGCTCAAGTCCCATTGACTTGGGTTACAGCTGTGGATGCTCAGCACTTCTGCAAAGCAGGCCACAGAGTCTCAAGTTGGATAGCTGGAAAAAGATAGGGTTACCATATTTCAAGTTCCCAAAAAGAGGATACAGCTGGAGGAAGGGGGAAGTCGAAGGGCTAGAGGGTATAGTTTCTGTGGCAATACCATATCACGCCACCCTTGTTTCTGGCTGCTGCAGAGTGGCTGTCTTGCATTCAGAGCTGTATGCCCGGCCAGCAGCCACTGCTTTCCAGACGCCCAGCTCTGAAGGCAAGGAAAATGGACGAGCAAGGAAAAATCATGGACATTTGTTTGTATTTCAAAAATCTGCCCAGATGGAGATTGGAGGACCAAAAAAAGGTCATGTCTGGGAACACCTGGACATATGGTAATCCTAGAAAAGACAAACACAGAGTTAGTGTCCTTTTGTGAAAATACAGTGTAAGTGTCTTGCCCGACATCACATAGAAACTCTGTGGAAGAGGCGGGGATAGAATCCAGTTCTCTGGCGTGGTCTTCAGCTTAACCATGAGACCATCCTTTCTCTTCCTGCAATCCCCTTCCTCATTCCTCCAGCTCCTTCTGGGAGTTCTGGCTGGCCTTTTCCTTGCTACAGAGGTGACAGGATGTGGGCAAGGTATATGCTTGGCTCTTCTGCCATGACTAAACCCGAGGGATCATTTGGAGAAGCAGTAATGGAGCAGTTGGAGCAGGAGGTTTAGGAGCTGGAGAGGTGCCTGGACATTCATTCTGAGGATTCATCCCTCTGCAGAGAGTGAGAGAAGCGGGATGAGCTGGGTGGATTTCAGCTGCCTCTTCTTCTATGCCTTGTTGAAAAAGAGGGGTGCCAAAAAGCACAGAACCCCTTTCACAGATCCAGTGGAGATGAGGAAAAGGGTGAGAGATTTCCATGCCAGCCTTTTCTCTCTGTACCTGACTGATGCCTATGCATGCAGAGTGCTGTGGGTGAACTCCCTATGGTCAGTGTGGGTGGCAAGCACTGGTTAGAGCATCCTCTTACTCCGACTTAGTTCTCAGAAACTCGCCAACTGAGAGCTCTCTGCCCACAATAAATCTCCAGGCATTGACAGGCTGAGCATGTTCTATTGCGCATTCTGGGACATTCTTGCCACTGTCTGGGTCAAATCCTTGGAAAGCAGGGTGCTCCCCATGCAGACCCCACCACAGTTTTGTTCCTTGGCATGGACTAAAAATTACAATGAAACCCATCTCACTGCATCTGACATGCAGGGTTTTGGGGAAGGCATAGTACAGTGGAGGACCGACGGGGGTTGGGGGCGCCCGTGGGCCCGTCAGAGATGGCCAGTCCTGCCACAGCAGTGCCCCAGTCGCAGAGGGAGAAAGAGGCAGATGACGAGAAAGAGGATCTTGGCTCATCCTGTTTCATGTTGGAGGCTGAGCTGGGGCTGCTGGAGGTGTCCGTGTTCCACCTGGGGCAGGCGGAGGCGGGGGACTGGGGACAGCCATGCCTGCCCCTGCTGCTGCTGTGTCTCATCCTCCAACTGGACTGTGCAGCGGCCACCTTCCTGCTGGGCACCTTGCTTGCCTTGAGCAGCCTGACCCATGGCCGCCTCCAGCCCCTGCTGGATTTCACCGCCACCTGGAGCCACGGACTGAGAGGGGACGGTCCGCTCCTGCGGGCAGCTGAGGTAAGTGACACCCCAGCCCAGCCTCCTCTCACTGCAGGACAGCCCATCCCCCCTTCCATCCTGCCGATCCCGGCCATGCCCCAGCTGCACACCCTGGGCCCTGCAGCACAGAGGCCCGGCTGGGCACATTTCTAGCTGCGATTTCTTCTCTCTCTCCTGTATTGGGTTAAAATCCCCCTTCCACTCGCACTGCAACAACTATGCATGAGCTGAGATCCCTGCCCCCCTTCCCAGCACAGACAGACCCCAGGGAGGGGACAAGGGTTGTGTGTGCCCAAAACCATACTGGGGGGCTGCTGTGGAGTTTGCAAAGTGTTAATCTTGCGCGTGGACTGGGCTCTGACAGATGTTGCATTGCAATTGCTCTGCATTGACAGCGCTGCTGCAGTTAAGTGTTGTTGGCTACAGCCCTGTCAGTGGTTTGCTTCAGATCATGCAAACTTGTCTCCGGTAAATGTTGTATGGTGGTAACATTTTCCTGCAACAGTTAATATGGCTATTTATTCAGGTCACTTCAGCTCTGCTTAACTGGCACAAGTTATGCGAGTTGCTAATGGGCATATTTAAACCGAGAGTGCCTTTAGGTAACTCATCCAACATTCAGGAACAAATTTGCACTAGTGTATTAAAAACACCGGCACAGACCTGTATCCCCGTGCCATTCCTTTAGTTTAAAAAAATCTTAGTTTGGGAGGAGGGGTGTAAGATACAAAATATTCACGTTGCTTAAATGCAAACTATTAAGGTTTTGGCTACAGGGTGTGCCAAAGAACTACCCTTGACTAAGCTTTATCATAATACTGCCTTGAACTGTGAGCACATGCCTGCCTGTACAAGATGTACATGGGAAAGATGCGTAACTTTATATCCTGTTTACTCCCTGGGTTGATACTCCCAAATATATTTATTAGTTTTTCCTGCTGAGCTCAAAAGGCCAGATGTGTATAGACACATTTCTCGATTCGGAACTCTGTTATCATATCCATACACAAGATACTTACAGACATATTAAGAAATGTTAGCCAAAGCAACTTATTTTAATCATCTCCACCCCCAAATAAGAAATCACAGTCTTTGTATTATTGTGATTTTCTGTGACTTTAAGTATTGCTACGAGAAGGGCCGGGGGGATGCAAATGCAAGCATTGGCCCCCGGGCATCAGAGACCCATGGCACACCACTGGAATAGTGTTAGGATAGTGTTAGGGTATTTTTCTTGGAGAGGCAGGCAGGATATCAAGAAGCTGTGTCATTGCTTTAATCTTTTAGCTGGCTGAGTTAATTCACTGTCTAGTTACCACTATTTTTTGCTACTGGGCAGTCATCATTGGAAATTGTAAGTCTAATTCTAATGGCACCCAGAACTTTTTATATAGCCAAGTTTTATGGTGTTGTAAATCTAAAGAAATAAATATATGTTTTCCAATTTAATTATTACAGATTTAATATCTGAAAGATAAAGAATGAGATCATGAACAACAGTTAACATTTTTAAACAAATGTTAGTAACTGCTAACATTTTTACATTTGTACTACGACTTTTGACAGTACCATGACTGATGGTGAAGTCCTCTGCTTATCCAATAGAACACGTACATTATGGTTGATAGCAGTCAACACTTGATTTCCCCACTCAGTCTTGCCAAGGGAATGCTAATGCCAACTATGGACCTCAGTCCAGAAAAGGAAATAGTTTTAAAAGATTAAACACAAAGCTTTTATTCATACAAACAGCAGAGAGACTGTAAAACACATGGTAAGGGCGGTTCTATTTTATTTAAAGGACTACTTTCCAGCAGTGATGGTACAAGCTCCAGAAAGCTACATTATCTCTGGATGTGTGGAACCTTTAAATGCACAGTAAAGAGCTGTGGCAGAAAACCGAATCCATGTTGACACATTCATAATAAATACTCACCATTCTCAGTGAGCATTGTACATGGCTGTAGTGTGTGCCCACTGGTTTCTAGGCTTTGACAAATGATGTTGTTGACTGGTATCACAGATCCTCTTTTCCCTTTTCTCCTCTGGGGGTTCTGTGTTAGTTCAGCTGAAATCAAGGGGAACAAGTCTCGCTGACTTCAATGGAAGCAGGATTGGTCTTTGTTAAAATATCAGGAACTGCTGTCAAGCAAACAAGAATTAAAGAGCTAGTAGCAGGTGGTGTCAGTTGTGTCTGTCTTGTCCCAGTTCAATCTGTCATCCAGCTGTACGGAATGTTGCCAAATTTAACAGTCTCAGCACCAGGGAAATGTACATGATGCTTGTTAGGAATTATTATTCTTTTTTATACCAGAGGTCAGCTTGCTGTCTTTGAAACATTTGTAGATGATTTTTGCTAAAATGCTGTGTGATTTACTACCAAACAGGAAATCTAAGCCTTGCAGGTAGTTGTCACAGAATCAGAGGTAAAAATCAAAGGCTCTCATTTTGATTTTACACTGTTGTAAATCAAGAGTAATGCCATTTAAGAACATAAGAACGGCCATATTGCATCAGACCAATGGTCCATCAAGCCCAGCATCCCGTCTTCCAACAGTGACCAGTGCCAGGTGCTTCAGAGGGAGTGAACAGAACCGTACAATTTATTGAGTGATCCATCCTCTGTTGTCCAGTCCCAGCTTCTTGCAGTCAGAGGTTTGGGGTCCACTGGAGCATGGGGTTGCATCCCTGACCATCTTGGCTAATAGGCATTGATGGACCTATCCTCCAGGAAGTTATCTAATTCTGTGTCTCTTGAGTTAGCCTTCTGTAAAAACAGTGGGAATCACAGACATAAGACTCAGAGGTCGAGTTCATTTCCACTAAACATACATAGATCCTAAGCTATTTGGGGTGCAGATTGCCATTTACTAGGTTGTCACAATGCTCAGCACAAGGGAATGCCAACCTCGTTAAGGTTTCTAGGCACTATTACAGTATAAATAATAAATCATTAGAATTTTGATCTTATACCTCTTGAGTTTGCAAAGGGAGAGGAATTTGACAGAAGCAGGACTTTTCACAATACTGCCAACATTCTCTGCTTTCATTTGATCCAAATTTACTGCAAGAACAGCCACTCTCATGATAATTTGATGCTTATCCTTCAGTCCTGTTCAGATCCAGGAAGTGGCAAAGTTACATGCTAAAGACAAATGGGGAAAAATGCAGATGTTATTGACTTTCATTAAAAAAACTGAGTACAAGTTTAGTATAAAAATTTGGGTCATCTTTATTTTATCTAAAGCTGTTCATCCCTCTCTACTTTCAACCTTAGGCACTGTTCTTATCTTGCATGCACCACAGCTAATTCATCAGTTTCCAATAGAAACAGAAACAGTAGGTTTGCCAACTGGTTAGGTGACTCCCTACCTCTTTGATCCTGCCTACTGTACTGCATTATGGCTGTTTATCACTAAAACAACTCGACACAATTATATACGTGAAATTTGATGGGAAGAAATTTTATCAGAGCAGGTCATATTCCCAATAGGAGACATTTACCTAACAACAGTGTCAGGATAATACATATATTGAAGGAGAGAAGGGATAGATAGTACTCCTATGGGGCCAGACCTTGACATCTTGACTCACTAATTGAATAGATAAAATGTCATTGAATGTTTTGATTCATTAAGGCCTTTAAGATTTGATCAGAGAGACAGGAGAACCTTAAAACAGCAGAATAAGCTTCCAAAAGTTTTGAATCATTATCAGAACTTGGCTTACTCTTTAAGGTTTGGAAAATTCTTAGGGACAGGCTTTTTCCTAAGATTTCTAGCACTATCTGATTTTGATGAACCCAAGACCACTACCCTCACCTTTAATATTATTTATATATTTCTGGTTCTACACTCAGCTGAAAAAAGTGCAGAGGCAAATAGAAATTTAAAAATATGCAAACAAATATTTGACTTAACTGTCTCTGGACATCAGAAAGAATCAGATTTGTTCAGTTTTGTGTCTGATGTGAAGATATGAGATTAGTTCTTGTTTTATTCTAATCAGACATTTTTTAAAATATTGCTCCAGTTCACTCATCCATAATTAAATCCGCGATGAGCAGAACACTGAAAAGGTACAAAGAGCCGGATCTTTGTCCTCTGATCCAGCCATTTTGTGCTGTTGAGGCAGCATAAAGCAGCCAGAAAGCCCTGAAGAGGCAGTCAGGAATTCCTCCTGGCATAAAGAGATCCACCCCCAGTAGTGTAAAGCCAGTTATATGTTGCCCACTCCCCCCATTCCATAGAGATGTGTTGGCACTGAGAGAGGCAGGGAGATCTGTTGGAAGTGGGAGACAGCAAAGCCAGAGAGCATAGTGCTCTAATTGATTTTTGACTGGTGGACCACTTCCACTACAACCCTCATAATTTAGAACAGCCCTTAGGCATTTTGTAGTAATTTGCATGAAAAACACCTCTGTGTTTTGCACAGCATTATCAAAAATACTTTGTTTATATAGTTCATGCATGTGTGTACAGTACAGAAGTAACATGACAAAACACATGCTGACATGGGGAAAGTTTAAAAGCCAAAAGCAACTTTGCCCATTCACAAACAACTCCAACGCATTGTTTCAGTGAGAGGAGTGGCAGGATTTGTGTAATTCTCTATTGTTTACTGTAGATCATGGCTATTTACTCAGAAGCAGGTACTAAAAACCACAGATTCTGAAAAAAAAACCCAGGAATCTTTGAATATTGGAGCTGCTTTGAGTTATGCCAAACAGACCACATTGTGGTGAATGGTGGGAGTTTACCAATGGCTCCCCACTACCGTTAGATATTTTATGGAGAACAATGCCAGAGGAAAACAAGTCACTGAAACTTGTCAGATTATTGTTGAGTAAAAAAAGGAAAATGACCTTTGCCTGAGGAAACCATCCCAACACACTGTATTATAATACAATACCCAGAAAATAAAATATAATTGGGTATTTTTACCTTTTGAGGGGACTTAAATTTCTGTAAAGGATAGATTTAAGGGATACATCATTTTACTTTCATTTTATGGGATTTTTGGTAGCTCTAACATGCATGGGTATATTTACACTATAAATGGAAGGTTCCATATTTCAGCTTGAGGAGAAATATCTGTGCTAGTTCGGTCAGAGCTAGTGACTAAAATTAGAAGTGTAGCCATGGCAGTACCAGTGGCAGAAGTGGATTGCCACCCAAAGTACAATCTTGTTTGAGACTATAAATATGTACTTGGGCTGACTAAGCTCTCCCACTGCTCAACCCATTGCATCTATAGTTCTATTTTGAGCATGCTAGCACCATCAGAGCTAGCATGGGTATATCACCTCAAGCTGGAATTTACAACTTCCAGCTCTAGTGTAGACATAGCCAATGAAAAGTGACCATAGGATAAATTAAAAGAATATGCAGAGCAAAAGTCTAACAGGAAGGAACCAGTATGGATATAAGAGTCAAGATTTGCTGTAGATTACTCAGGCATTTATTAGGTATAATTATTTTAGGTGTCTTTTACATTGAAGCATGATGATTCTATTTCAGTTCTCCACCTCAGTCTGCCTAAATATTTGAAGTTTTGGAGTCAGTTCACCTTTTTAGGTAGAACACCACATATTTGTAAAGTTCTTCTATTTCAGTCTACAGGATTCCTTTGCAATCTAGGTTATAAGTTTTTTGGGGCAGGGACTGTCTTGTTCTGTGTGCATGCAGCACCTATCACAATGGGGTCTTAGTCCATGATTAGGGCTTCTAGATGCTACTACAAAACAAACAAATAAAATATACTAGATGCTGGGATTTGGAGAGGGCAGTTCTTCAGTCTGTTGTTCTTGATTTCTCTCTCTCTGAATTTGACTCTTTTCCTCCAGAATCAAAGATTTTACAAATATAAGATTGATACTGTTCTTTTGTCTTGAAACAAATCTGCTGGACCACTTTCTACAGTTACAGAATCATAGGCAGGACTACATAATAAATGGACCATTCCTGATAGGTGTTTATCTAAGCTGTTCTTAAAAACCTTCAATGACGGAGATTCCATAACCTCCCGAGGCAATTTGTTCCAGTGCTTAACTACTCCAACAGGAAGCTTTTCCTAAAGTCCAACCTAAAGCACTCTTGCTGCAATTTAAGTCCTTTGCTTCTTGTCCCATCCTCAGAGGTTAACGAGAACAATTTTTCACCCTCCTCTTTGTAACAACCTTTTATGTACTTGAAAACTGTTATGTTCCCTCTCAATCTTCTCCAGACTAAACAAACCCAATTTTTTCCAGCTTTTTCTCATAAATCATGTTTTCTAGAACTTTAATCATTTTGTTGCTCTCCTCTGGACTTTCTCCATTTTGTCCACATTGTTTCTTCTAAAAGAAGCTACTGATTGAGAAAGATTGATGAAAGAAGTATGGAAAGAGAAGGGCAATTTTCTTTATAGTGAGCAAAAACTACATATTTTCCTGAAGTGACTAAAGCCATATAAGCCCATAAAAATAAATTATTTTCTCTGAGTGTGATTCTGTGTCTCTGCATTTCAATGACATAGTATTATTTCCAAGAAAATGTGACTTTAAAGATAAGAAATGGGTTTTGTTTTATTATCATAACTTAACTCATACATTTACAGTAAAGAATATGAAAAGAGATGTTGACTTATCAGATCTGTGTTGCCTAATTTTTGGCTTTACCTGATTTTTTTTTGCACCAAGTAAAAATATTAAATTATGCCTTTTGACATCATTAGTGAAGATTTAATATTGCTTATGGGTTTTTTTTCCCCATGAAAAATTCAACTTTTTTCTAGAAATAATAATTGCTTAGAATATACTAGAGAGCTTTTTTTCCCCCTGTCTTGGGACAAGATTTTAAAAAAATTGACTATGATCATTTATATGGAACTTGTAATTTTTCAGTTTTAACGGTGCCATTGTCATGGCATTCTTATGTTGTGCCATGTACTACTGTTTTGTTATAGTCATACTTTTTTCTGTGAAATTAAAATATAACTAAATGAATAAAAATTCTTTTGGGCTGAAATTTTCCATGATTAGTCCTATGCTAGGTGATTTTTGTGTGTGTGTGTGTGTCGAAAGTGTAAGGTAAATCTGTTCATCCAATTTTGATTTATGTAAGTATGGAGAAAATAAATGTCTCAATTATTATTTTAATTGACAATTTGTTCTCAGTTTTGTTTTCCTTTCCTTTCTAGTTTCTTTCTTTATCCCATTGCAGAAAAAAATGGTACTCTTTGGACATTAGAATGACTCATAACATTCTGATTAACATGCATGAAAAGGTTCCATAAAACAGACCATCTGTTGTACTGTGGAAGAGGTTCTTCTTTGTTTGGAGTAAAAATAATAGTCCAGAAGTGACTTAGGAAAGAAACCGGCTTTTATATGGCCACACTAAAAACTTTTATCATTAGCATTTTTGCTGGCACAACAACTGGAGAAACTGCAATGTCACTAGAGCACATGCACGCTTGGCTGCCTTTGCCAGTGCCATGTGTGCTCACTGTGAGAAGTTATATCAGCAAAAGAAGTGCTCTGCTGTGGGAAGGCATTTCATTGTACCCCACACCAGCATCTGGCCCACTGCTTTATGAGACAGTCTAGGTATAGTCACAGCAGTTCTCCTTGTTTTCAACTGGGGTTGTGTGGAAAGGACAGTGCAGTATTCCTGGTGATGGCCAAGCCCTAGAAAAATAGAATTTATTCATGCAGTAAAATGGCTGCTGGAGCAAATCTTTGGAAGTTTTGCTCTATAATGCTTTATACAACATATGTTTTGCTGTCCTGAGAGCTGCTAAATGTCTTGGTGGACTTCTGTATATACTTTCCAGTCTTTCTGCCTCTCGTCCAGCATATGCATCTTCCACTCTCTTGGTTTGCGGGCCCTGAACTTAAAGCTCTGGAGGAAAACTGAGTACATGTCCTCCCTTGTCCATTTCTTCTTCTTCCCGATCAAGGTCAATCTTTCATCAGGTACAGAGGGGGAGCCTCTCAAGGAAACCCGAGCTGAGGCCCCTGATAAACAACAAAATAAGGCTGACAGTCACTCTTAGATTTAAAGAGTTAGTGGAAAAAAAAAAAAAAAAAACGTGAGAAAACTCCCTAAAAATTTCCCATAAAAGTATGAAGTGGGTCAGATTTGTTGCAGGGCAACTTTCTTCAGGGCAGTTTAGCAGTTCCCAACATAGTGAATATATGGGGGCACTTTTCAAAACCTGTAGCCAGGAGGGTTAGGTGGGGATGGATTGTCATATGTCCCAGGTAATAAATGTTGGGATATTTAGTACAACAATATTTCAGGCAGTAGAGATTCTGGCTGATAAATTACTCTAGAGGGTGCCAAATGCCCAGAGAAGGCAACAGCTCGAGGTGGCTCAGAGTCACCTGTATCTATATGCGGCCAGCATCTTCACAGCAACAGTGCCACCAGAGATTGTTGCAGAGTGGCATGGGAAGTTTTCTATCATGATGGAAGAAACAAAGCAGTCCCTCCTAGCCAAAATCTCCAGCCAAAACTTGAGTAGTTGCTTGAAAACTTTGTCAAGATTGTGCCAGATCACAAGAGGGAGATTTGTGCAAGGATCAAAAGTCTGAAAGAGGAGGCGGGTGGCCACCACTACCTATGCTTGCAAGCCAAGGAAGGTTATTTAGCTTCACTGAGAAAAAGTCAGGGTTTTACCAACAGGATTTAAGTGAATGTGGATCCATGCAAACATGTTGGTTGGGGGGCTGGGCATCAGAGGAGTCGTGAAACTGTTAGAGGTTTAAGAATCGGCTGAGTAGATTAAGGGTGCTCAAATCTATTCTACTTCCCTAGATATTTTGGTAAGCAGATCATATTTCCATCCGTCACACATCTGCCAAAATGGAAAAACTGATTAGTATTGGATGGCTTTTTTAATTAGAAATGTATCCATAATGAAGTGAATATTTCTATGGAAGCAGTTTTATTTTAGAATATTTTGCCAACTTGTCAATATATATATATTTTTGGTTAATAAGATTTGATAACAAGAAAATACAGAATGAAAATAATGAAGTCTAGAAAATATTAAAAAATATTTTCTTTTATGTACTTCTGAATTCAACTTCATGGGCCTGATCCTGAATCTACATAAATCAATGGCAAAGCACCCAATGACTTAAATCAGGCCTCAGATGTAAAGATTGGTAATTTCAATGTGTGACTGTGTAATGAAAGGAACAGATTTTATTATACTCCACAGCCAGATGAAAAAAACATGTATTTTGTATGATACTGTTATCCAATATGAGCCTGATCCAAAGTCCAGGGAAATCATTGGGAGTCTTTCTACTGACTACAACAAGTTTTTGTTCAGAATACGAAAGCCGGTTCATATCTCCAAATATACAAACAGAAAAATACCTGTTTGCAATTCCTGCAACTTACTGGGAAAGAGTTTCATTGCTACAAAACAAAAGAGTATGCAACTAGAAAAGTGCTCTGAACTAGTAATTAAAGTTAAGTACTCTGTAGGTTGTGTGTAATTAGCTCTGTGTAACTGTCACACCACACTACCACTGAAATTGCCCCAAAATCTCACTCTGAGATAATATAGCTGACTTGTCATAGATTATTGTTGGATGTTCTTGGGGACAGATGTGGGGGTGGATTAATTAACTATGTCTTGTATACACAAAAATTTCCCTGGTGTAACAATACATCTATGTAATTAAATCATTGCATCTTACACCAGTTGTGTGCGTTCACATTGCTGTGGCTACACTGGCACAAGTGATATTGCATTTAGACAGTGTGTCCACACAGCACTATGCTGCATTGATTTTAGTGCATTTCTTTATGGGTGGTCCTGGTGTGTTGCATTCTGGGTAATTTTTGTATTGGATTGTAGAATGCCTCCAGGAAACCTGGAGTTCACCCTCCCATAATCCTTCTGCTGTATCCCAGAATTCACTTTGGTCTATCATCTTTCCAGACTACTCTCTGTCAGCATGAATGAGGTCCAGAGGAACATTGTGTTCCTGTCCGTTACTGAGAGAAAAACCAACCAACCAACCAAACAAAGTCCTATCGTCAGAAAAAGCAAAACCATGCTGACAGCTTCCCCCACATACACATCATAACACTGCACATGGATTGAGTAGTACTGCTGTTACTATGGCACCCTGACTTATTTGAAAAGAAATATGTTTTCTTTTCCGTTTTTTACTTTCTAATTCAAATCTTGTAAAAAAAAAAATCCTCTTCACTGAAAAGACAGTTGGTCCTCAAAATAAGAGGAAAATGCAGAGACCCAGGGATACTTTACCTCTAGATAATAAACTCTGAAAGGAACTGTAAGATTCCTAAAGGCAAAATTAACTTAGTATAATGGCAGGGGCTGCTGCACAGGGCTCCCTGCTAACCCTGTACAAAAAGAGGCAGGAGTGACAAAACGTACCCTAGCAGCTAGCATGCTGATCAGTGCATCTGTACAGCTAAAGATCCGTCAGTGCTGCTCCTCAAACTCATGCAGTAAACTAAGGCACAGGAAACCCTCTCAGATCCACTGTGAATGCTATCTAAATCCTGCCCCTCCTTGCACAACAGAAGTTCACCTTTTCTGCTGCCTTTGAAGCCTTTCATGACCATGGGAGGGGCAGGATTTGCTTCTTAATTCATCATCATCGTCATGGCAAATCCCAAAGAGACGTAGCCTCCTTGCAGATCGAGCACCACACCATCTATTTCTGGCTGTCCTTAAAGTAGTCTGGTTGTATATCTAGTTTAGGCCCATCACTGGTAATCTTACCATGCCAACAAAGCTTTTGGCACCCATTTCATTGCTGACCATATAGCAGCATTCCTTGGTAACACATGCTTCAGAATTAATTGGTCTGCCTTCCTAATAATATGTCCATATCAATAAAGTCACCAAAACTAAATGAGTCCTGTTAGAGGCAATTGCTGGGTTCAGCTTCAAATATCCTCCTTTCTGGTCTTGTCTTCTAAATATGGAGCAGCTGATAAAGATGATAACTAAAAAAATCCATATGGTCTACTTCAGCCTTCCTCAGTGTCTGTGTTTCACTTCTGTATGACAGAGTCTGTATTACCATGGTTCTATAGAGCCATTGCTTCGTGGCAAGCTGATGACATGTTTCCACAGAGGCCACTGAAGGGCCCAAAACATGACAGAAGCTGCTGCTATAAAAGTGTCATCTTTTGAGCATCCTCCCCTACTGCCTATGATGCTCTCCAAGTATTTGACGGATGCCACTTGCTCAATGTCCTCTATGGACAGCTTAATACTAAACTGGTTGTAATCTGGAACTGGGGACTGCTTGATAGTAATGGCCAGGGATTTAGTTTTGTGAGGATTAATAATCTGCTTTGTGCCTGACTGGATCAACCTTTAGCAGACATGATTCACCAGATTGAGCCAACAAGACAACATCATCGGCACACTTTTGATCTTGAAACAGAATGGTGTTCAGCTCAATGCCACCGAGAGCTTTCTCCTTAAGCTTATCAATCAACCAATCAGTGCTGATACGGATCAATGATGGTGACAGAATTCAGCCTTCACGAATTCCCAAGGAGACAGAATACCATGCCATGTATCTGCCATTGACTCTGTTCCATTACAGAGCTTTTCTATCAATGACACTATATCCAGGGATGCCAAGTCACTTCATCTGAAGTGTATCAAAAGTGTGCACAGGGTTTATTACATTCAGTCATCTTCTCAAAAAGCTGTCTTAACGTAAATGTTTGGTCAAGAATGGAGTGACCAAGTCTAAAGCTGCACTACATATCCCAGCCTTTGCCACAAAGTGCATCATTGCTTCAAGACATTAACACTGAAGCAAAATCTTTCCTCAGGACCCACAACAGCCTAATAACTGAATAGTTGTTACATTCAGCCTTACTGCCCTTTTTGAATAGAGGCAGAACAACACTCTTCTAACAGTCATTGGGGATGATATGAATGCTTCAAATGGTATGGAAGAGCCTATTCGTCCATGGTACCACAATACTCTCACTTGTGTTCAACTCCTCAGCAGTGATGTTAGTGACTTCCCAGACTTCAGCTTATTGACTGTGAACCAGATGTCATAGAATCATAGAGTTGGAAGGGACCTCAGGAGGTCATATAGTCCAACCCCCTGCTCAAAGCAGGATTAACCTCAGCTAAATCATCCCAGCGAGGGTTTTGTCAAGCCACATCTTAAAAACCTCTAAAGATGGAGATTCCACCACCTCCCTAGGTAACCCATTCCAGTGCTTCACCAGCCTCCTAGTGAAAAACTTTTTCCTAACCTTTTGTCCAACCTAGACCTCCCCTACTGCAACTTGAGACCGTTGCTCCTTGTTCTGTCATCTGCCACCACTGAGAACAGCCTAGCTCCATCCTCCCTGGAACCCCCTTTCAGGTAGTTAAAGGCTGCTATCAAATCCCCCCTCATTCTTCTCTTCTGCAGACTAAACAAGCCTAGTTCCCTCAGCCTCTCCTCATAAGTCTTGTGCTCCAGCCCCCAATCATTGTTTTGCCCTCTGCTGGACTCTCTCCAACTTGTCCACATACTTTTTGTAGTGGGGGGCCCAAAACTGGACACAATACTCCAAATGCGGCCTCACCAATGCCGAATAGAGGGGAATGATCACTTCCCGTGATCTGCTGGCAATGCTCCTCCTAATGAAGCCCAATATGCTATTAGCCTTCTTGGCAACCAGGGCACACTGCTGACTCATATCCAGCTTCTTATCCACTGTTACCCCCAGGTCCTTTTCTGCAGAACTGCTGCCTAGCTCGTCGGTCCCCAGTTTGTAACTGTGCATGGGATTCTTCCGTCCTAAGTGCAGGACTCTGCACTTGTCCTTGTTGAACCTCATCAGATTTCTTTTGGCCCAATCCTCCAGTTTGTTTAGGTCCTTCTGTATCCTATCCCTACCTTCCAGGGTATCTACCACTCCCCCTAGCTTAGTGTCATCTGCAAACTTGCTGAGGGTGCAATTTACCCCATCCTCCAGATCATTAATGAAGATGTTGAACAAAACCGGCCCCAACACCGACTTCTTGTCTTCTTGGTTGAAGGAAGGTGGCGCTACCGTAGCTTCCTGACCCTCTTTAAGTGGCAGAGGTACTGCAGGCGGTGGACTATTGAGGAGAATCTTGAAATGACCTTCTCATCCATGCAACTGATCTTGCAAACTCTGGCTGATGTTGCCCTCTCAATTCTTTACTGGACAAGCTGATGCCACCTTCCCTCACAAATACTGGAGAGTTGAATAGAGGGTGCAGAGATCATGCCTGGCAGCATCCTGTCCTAAACTGGGTGCCTGGGTTGATGACCAGGATTCCTTATCTTTCTCACACAATGATTTGATGCCATTCCAAAGTCAAACATGTCAGCCTTAGATTTTGCTCTCAGTTGATGTGTCTTTGAAGATTCATATTGTAGCCTCACTTTTTTCTTAGCTGCAAATGCAGTGAGCCTCTCCTCACTGATCTATGGATGATATTTGAAGGACTAAGGCCCCAGTACTGAGCTGGCAGCAGTCAGCACTGATGACTTGAAACAAATCCATTCCTCATTAAATGGTAGCAGGAGTGACACTACATTGACCATAAGTAGTTCAGAAGAGAAAGCTGTCGGATAGCTTGGTTGTAATAAGACCTTTTGTTGAACTGGATTAATTTCAGTCCATTAACTGGCTGTCTTTGAAGATGGAGGTGCACTTTTGTCAGCAGAAGCTGATGGTCAGTGTCATGTTCAGCACCTCTGTGAACTCACACATCCAGGACTATCAATAACAGTCCTAGTAAAACCATCTGGGCTTGTCTGCTTGTCCATCTTCGGATGACAGAAATGTGAATCAATGATCACCATGTCATGGGCAGCTGAAAATTGCAGCAGTTGCTGCCTATGCCTGTTCTTCCTCCCCATACCAAACTTCCTGAGGATACATGCCCAGGTGTCATTATCCTTTCCTACTTGCACACCCAGGATCACGATGACCTCTCTTCTTGAAGTTTCATTCAGGCTTATCTGCAGTCCCTGGTAAAAATTATCAGTGGCCACACCATTGGCCTTGGTATTGGTGGAACCATACATTGTGATGTTGGTATGATGCCCACAGCTGGTACGGAATCAGATTCTGATGAGTCGCTCATTAATCACCAACCAACCCTGCAGTGCCCATTGGGCACTGGGTAAAAGTACAATGGCCACCCCTTGCTGGAGTAACCCATCGGAGTGGCTTGAGAACAAAAACACATGGTCCTCAACTTTCTTTTCACCACTTCCTTGCCAGTAAAATTCCGATAAAGCGCAGATATCAATGTTTCAGGCTTTTTCAATTGGTTGATGAGAAGGATGGCTTTAGCTGTTTTGGACAATGTTCAGACATTCTAGGCACCAATTTTACATTTGTCACCAGCCTGCAGGATACCATTTTGCAAGGTTTCATTGGTTATTTTCATCTGAGAGGAGAGAAATTCTTTGCTGGTTCAGCTACAATGACAGCTGACCAGGACATTGTAGGTGGTTGAATGAATATAAACACCCTCACAGTGTGAGCATACCAAGCTCCTTAATTCTGAAGCTATAACACATACAGTGTCTCTTTCTCTCTGAAGTGTGCACCTGTTCACCTATTTTTTTCTATTTCACATGCTCAATATAAGGAAGATACAGCGCCCAGGTCTTCTGACAAATTATGACCATTCATTGCAAGACATTCAGATACTATGGTGATGAGGGCAGTATAAGAATGTTTTCAGAATAGAATAAAATAGAATAGCCCTGCTCTAAACCAGTAGGCAACATCACATTAAAAACTACTGTTTGTCTTCTGAGGACTTTCCAGTCCAGCATTCTTCTTCCTTTACTAAACCCAACTGTATGGTAGCTGCAACAGATGGGAGCATTACATTAATGGTATATCTACACTGTATGCTTCTTTTGGCGGTGTGTAGAGTACATACTTGGGTAGCCCCCCAATATGGGTATAAATAGCAATGTAGACAGTGAGACACATCTTAGGTGAATAGAGAAAAGACACAACTGAGGGGTGTGAGTACGTACATGAGTACATACCCTGAGTGCTCTGTAGTCGCCCAAGCCATGCCTCCCCATCTGCCCACTGCCTTCCTGAGGCTGGAGCCTTAACACACACAAGAAAAGACTCCTAGTGGGGAAAGGCTATGGCAGGGGGAGATAGTGGGAAAAGGCCCTACCAGTTCTCTGCGGCTGGAGCCCTTTCCTGCCAAAGGGAAAGACTCCAGCACCTCCGCCCCCATTGCTGAAGATTTTCTCTGATACAGAAAAAGATGCTGGTAGCTGGGAAGCAGTGGGGAAAGGCTCCACCACTTCACTGCTATCAGAGCCTTCCCTTAGTACATGAAAAAACTCTGGAAACAGGGAAAGGCTCTGGTAGGGTGGAGGCAGCTGGGAAAGACTCATCCTTTTCCCACTGCCTCCCCCCTGCCACAGCCTTTCACTGCCATGTGCTGCTATTCACCACTGTGTGGACACAGCTTGTGTTTCACTGCAACATGTAGCTACACATATACATGCAGTGTGTAGCGAAGACATAGCCTATATATGCAGACCTGTGTGGATTATAGTTACTAGTCACATCCTCTCAGCCACCTGTACCGGCAGGCCAAATGTTGGCCAGCAACCTCTTCCAAATGGCTGCATCTAAGGTGGTTGGCATTCCTAGAGACCATGCTTTCCAAGACATGTACACCGTTAGTATGGCAAATTAAGCGTTTTAACAGGCATATAGTAAGTGTGATTATTTAATAGTATTTACTAAAGCTCTGTCCTTTGAAATAAAAATAATGCTTCTCAAGAAGGATTTTTTAGTAAGAACAGGTCCGTGTCTGAGGCAGTGTGTGCATCTGCTGCTCATATTCAGACTTGCCCAATTCCAGATCTTTTCCTTTCAATTTAATGTTAAGGAGTTTGTCTCTAACTTTTTCTTCATAGCAGGGAGCAAAGTCATTGGCTCAATCACAGAGTATAGTTATCAAAACACATGGTTAGCAAAAAGCATATGTACCAAAAATCCCACTTGGGAAGACGTTGTCTCCAGCCATTTCTAAACTTCCATTTAATCTCAGCACATAAACCTTAATAACCTCTATGAAAGTTAAACCAGTAGGGAACTGACAAGCATGTTCAAATCTGTCATTACAATCCAAAAACATTATTTCTGACAAATGCACAAACATATTTCAATAAAACCGAACGGAGAATATGGCTCACTGCAGTTCCCCAAGGGCTAGCAGGTAAAGGCCTAGTTAATAGCTCTGAAACTCACACAGGCTCTTCACAGCAGCATCCTTCTTTATAAAAACAGTGCATAGCAAGTGTGTCCAAAAATGTCTTCCTTGCTACAGTATCTATCAGACTTTGCTAGGCTAACCTCAGTTAAATATTTTGGTGAATTTTAAACAGTTCATTAAACCTTTACAGCTGACAGCTTCAGTTGAGGGTTCCGCAGAGGCCTTCTACAGTGCATGCTTTGTAGCAATTGCAGTCTAAATCTAATGTGCTTATACAAACACACAGATAATGAGTAATACATTTATCTAGTGGAGCTTAATCCTAAACTTGCAAAGCTTTTAAAAACATTCCTCAGTACAACTGAATAAATGAAGTCAATAGAATTGGGAAATAAAGCAGAGTCCTCTTCCTCTAAAGCAGGAGTTCTTTATACTAGACATGCAACTCCCTGAGCCCCCTTCTCACAACCTACTTGGACATTGCATCCCATAGAGTAAGGCATATATTCGTACACTTGAAACGCTACAGGGGTGCAGCTGCACCACTGCAGTGCTGAAGTGTAGTCACTATCTATAGTGGCAGGAAGGAGTCTCCCACTGATGTAAGTAATCCACCTCCCTGAAATGTGGTAGTTAAATCAATGGAAGAATTCCATTGGGGGCTAGGTTGGCTTAACTACGCAGCTGAGGGGTGTGGATTTTTCATATCCTTGAGTGACATAGCTGGGTCAACCTAACATTTTAGTATAGACCACATCTAAAATAATAATTTGCAGATTAAGCTTTAGAAGATTCAGACTGAGCTGAGTTCTCTTGTAGTTAAAATCACAGGACTTCTCACTCCTAAGTGCTTCTTAAACATTACTGTTTTGATTGTCACTTTCACTGAGATTTGGTATTTTTTCCAAATTGAAACCTTAGGAAACGGACATGAAAACAATTATGACGTAATCAAAGGTGTTCACAAATAGTTCATTATCAGCTTGGTGGCTACAAATGAAACTGATCAAACAGACCAATCTAATCCTAGCTGAACGTGTAAACAAATAGCATAAATTATTAACATTGAGACAGGCAGAGTAGGTGGTATTTTAATAACTAAGCAGCTATGATCATGTCCATGCGCAGGGCATAAGTCTGGAATAGGAAAATGCTATTTTTCACACAAAAAATACGTATTTTAATATAATTACTTCCAGAACTGAATGGAACCGGAACGATAATTTAAAAATTCTGGAATTTATAGCAGATATGGTTCTAAACATAAAATATGGCTGGTCTCATTCTGACAGGTATGGCAACTTCCTGCAATATCATTGAAAGACCATATGGTATTAAATGTATGTGTTATTGGGGGCAAGGATCGTTTATAACCATTCTGGGAGGAGATGTGACAGATATCGAAACCCTATGCAGTATCTTTGGGGTCCGTTGTTTTTAATGAATCATTTATGTATGATTGTGTTCTGCTCCATGGGGGAAGGCCACTACTGTTCCTCTCAGAACTAAAAGCAGGTGGTGATTAAGACAAATTAGCCAGATTGCAACCCCCCACCAACAGGTACCACCTCCTGGGGAGGCTCACATATTCTAATTCAAACTAGATTCTCCAGAGGCCAACAGACAAAGAAAGGACTTTTGGATAAATAACCTGAGTTTAAACTGACTCAGGGCCTTCCTTCTGATCCAGCAAATAGACAGAACCTTCTGTCCAAAGGGTGGTCCCAATCCTTGTTGAAGAGTTGAAAGGACTGGCACCTACTGGAGCCCAAGATTAGCATGCGTGTGCAGGTTTTTTTCTTGTTTTTAATCTGTTTTTTTCTGTAATGCTTTGAGTTTAAGAATAAGTATGGCTGCTTAGAAAGCGCTGCATGGTAACTTGTAACTGCTGGCAATTACACTGCTCAAAGCCTTCAAAGATAAAGGAAAGTGCAAACGCTGGCATCTTCAGGTGGTCTGGCTTGCTGGGGATATCACAGTGTAGGCAGGGAACTGTGCTGCCTTTAAGATCTCCTGGTCAGAAGGGAGAGAGATACAGGTGTCTGCATAAGAGAGGTGATAGCTGAGGACCAGAGAGCCTAGAGTGGTTACTCTTGATGGACTATGAAGGGGGGAAACACAGGTGCATTGCCCTGAACTGTGACACTTATATCTAAGCTTAGGTGCAACCACACCATTCTTCTAAAGCACTTTGTTACTCTGTTAACAAATCCTTTGAAAAAAGTCAGCTTACTAATAAGTTAAGAGGGCAAACAAGCCTGTTTTTATGAGAAATCACACTGGAGAAAATGTCCTTCAGTTTAAACTTCCTAAGGCTTCTCTACTCCGTTAACTGATAGCTTTATGATACACTTGTCTAATGCTTCTGAGTCCTGTAGATAGTATAAGCACCTTAGTCTGGCAGAAAAGACTTATTTAGTTAGATCTTTACTGATGTTATCATCAATCACCCACAAAACCCTTTCAGGCTAATTATTCAGAGTAATTTTCTGTGGTCTTTTGTCAGGCAGCTGAAAAGGGCTGCCAGTGTTTGCCTTTTACAGACTCCAATAGGCTTGCAAGCAATTTAGATCAGTTAGCGTGATCATTGCTCCTTAATGATAAGCAAAGGGCCAATCTGTCAAATGTCACATTTAGTTAGGGTGATGCACTTTGATTTGCTTAAGGATCTTTTAAGCCAGTCAAGAATGTCTTCTGAAAAATGTGATATACCTCTCTAATGGGCTTAATGACTGTAATGTTTCTTAAGGTTTTCTAAAGTTCTTTGCCAGGGCTAAATGACCCAATCCTGTTCCCACTGAAGTCAATGATGAACCTTCCACAGACTTCACTAAGAGCTAGACCAGGCCCTAACTCTCTATGGTGCTAATACATCAATGAGACCTACATGTGTCCATGCCAGTGAATCCAGTTGTAGGGTTGTGGTCTATTTATGTACAGAGTAAGGCTATAAAAGGTAAATTGTAGTTTGATTGATTGCAGAGGGCCATGTAGCTTGAAAGATTAATTAAAGATCCTTTATAAAATCTATTTTTTGAAATATAGCACAAATAAACTTGAGGCTGCTTGATAGAGGCATGCACTATTTACATATCTCTGCAGTCTAGAATCTCAAGAAATATACAAAGAAACTGGAGTCAGTCCAGAGAACAGCAATAAAAAGGATTTGGGAAGTGGAGGATTGACTTACGTGAAAATATTTGACAAGGTAAATAGGTATAGGGTGACCACTGACAACTAAAAGTTCTGACAACTCACAGTTAGAGGGGAAACGAAAAAGGCTAACATGTTAAGGATGCAAAGAAAAATGATGGAAATTAATTATTTGGGATAGTAAAAGTTTTTCTAACTGAGCAAAATTACATTACCTTAAGATTGCATCATTATTGTGTCAACTATAATAATCTATAAAGCACTTTATGAGCATTATTGAGTGAGGTGGATTTTTGGAAAAAAAATGTAGGAGTCACCTCACTGGCATTGTCACAAACTGTGCTAGCCCTTTATGAAGAATGGGGCCAGGCTCCTCTGTGCCAGGTGTAGCCTGCCTTTGCAAATGAAGGGAATGATTCCAAAAGGGGTCATGTGATGGGAGCATGTGATTGAGAATTAAGCCTGCTACATAAAGGCAGTTTCAGCTAAATATGAGAGAGCTTGAGAGGAAGTGTGCTTAGTAAAAAGCAGATGATAGTTTTCCACAGCAACCTGCTGAGTGACAAGCTTTGGTTAGGAAGTGGGTTAAGAACTCTGAGCCTGGAGAAAGAGCTATATGGATGCTGAAACCCATTATTAACTGAACTTGGGAGAAAGCTCTGGAGGAGAAGCTGAGGTGGCTACATCATGGGCTGAAAGCCATACTGGGGTAAGCATCAGGGAGGTAGGGATTAGTTGAAAGGGTGTTACAGCCTCAGGTTGTACTGCTTCTTCTGTGGAACCCCCATCCATGTGATGATATTTCCCTCCCTCCTTTCCCTCTTAAGTGAGGTTTCTGAGGGCAGTAGATGGGGGCTTGGGGAGGACCCAGTATTATGGCTGTAAATGACTTGGACATGTATGAGACCCTGTTCTACTATGCATTCTCTGAGATATGCAGCTTCTCTAGTGCAAACTCTCCACTGTTTCCATGAATATAGAATTGGGGGAGAAATCAGTGAGAGGAATTGGATGGATTTTGCTTTTCTTCTTCCTTTGAATAAGGCCCTCCCCATTTTTCTCAGGGAAGAAGGCAGTCTAGTTCCTAATTTCTTAAAGCATGTTCTAAAAATATAATTGGTGCAGTTCAGTTTGAAAAACAAATTGTTTAGTGAATGCCATATAGGACCTTGCCAACAGAAAGAAATAAACATTGTGGCTTCCCAGCCTTGACAGTGTCTTTCCAATACATGGTTACACAGAGTAATGACCAAGGTTCTTGCATAGCAAAGAAATAGATATAACTATGATGGAAAACTGGCTCTTCTGATTCATTCTCATTAACAGTCCCCGAAATCTTGTTTCCTGTTGAATGAACTTCTTTCCTATTTAGTATGATCTGAATAGTTAGGAAGCCAGTAGTTACTCTATAAAACAAACAAAGAAATCTTGAATTCTTAAAATCATAGAAATGTAGGGCTAAAAGGGACCTTGAGAGGTTGTCTAGTCCAGCCCCCTGCACCAAGGCAGGACCAAGTAAACCTTGACCACCCCTGACAGGTGTTTGTCTAACCTGTTCTTAAAAACCTCCAATGATGGGGATTCCACAGTCTCCCCGGAAGCCTATTCCAGTGCTTAACTATCCTTATAGTTAGGATATCCTTATATCTAACCCAAATCTCCCTTGCTGAAGATTATTTCTTTTTGTCCTAACTTCAGTGGACACAGAAAACAATTGATCATCGTCCTCTTTATAACAGCCTTTAATATACTTGAAAACTATTATCAGATCCCTTCTTCAGTTGTCTTTTCTCAAGACTAAACATGCCCCCTGTGGAACTCATTGCCGGGACATTGTGAAGGCCAAAGGTATAACTGGGTTCAAAAAAGAATTAGATAAGTTAATGGAGGATAGGTCCATCAATGGCTACTAGCTAAGATGATCAGGGACACAACCCCATGCTCTGGATGTCCCTAAACCTCTAATTGCCAGATGCTGGGACTTGATGACAGGGTATGAATCACTCTATAATTGCCCTGTTATGTTCATTCCTTCTGAAGCATCTGGCACTGGCCATTGTCAGAAGACAGGATACTGGGCTAGATGGACCACTGGTCTGACCCTGTATGACCATTCTTATATTCTAACCTACATAAAAGACTACAAATCTCTATGCACCATATGTTTACTTATGTGCATTGAGAACTATCCAATAACAACAACAAAACCCCCTAAGTGGGACCACATTTTGTATTGTGTGAAGATATAACCTAGAACTCTCTCTGTATTCTGACAGTAGCAATTTATAGGCTCATTTCTGAGGTCCTTGGTGTTGCCAATTAGTTCATTCTATTATCAACTTATCTTTGTGTTATGTGGTGTTATGGTCAATTCATATGCTGTTTCATACGTAATCAATGTACGCTCAATAGATTTAAGTTGTAGGAATAATAATTATTTAGGGGTGGTAAGTGTGTAGTAGGTGTATAAGTAAAGCATCGCTGAAACTTAAGGCCTACAGGCTGAGACCTGTAAGATTATAGTTTAGCCATACTAGAACATAGGCTTAAGAATTCTTGACGTGAGTAGGTGGCTGAGGAATAACCCTATGCCAGTAAAAGCACAAGAGTATTGTAAAGATGTGCCAATAGGTGATGTTAACGAAAGAGTGGAGCACAATCAACCGCAATGTATTGTCCAAGACCACGAGACAATGTATTGTAACATCTTTAAGTGTCTGTCCTGACTGCAGGGTACATGTTGTGCGTAATGCTAATGAAAATAAGAGGAATGACAAACAACCTATGAAAAATGCACCCCAACATTCATGGGGTGTGGAAGTACAAGTGAGGGAGAGAGTGCTGACATCTTCATGCACATACATAAGGTGTTAAGCGTTGCTAGAATTGCAATATAGAAGGGGTTCCCTGGTTGGGTAAAAGTGGGAAGTCCCATGGGAAAACCCCAGTAGGAACCAATGTTCTACACAAAAGGAAATGAAAAGAAGCCATTTAGAAAGAATTATGCAGTGCTACCAACTTAATATAAGTATTTTCCAAGTGTTTCAAACATGTATTGAATCATCTAAGTAAATTGGACAGATTCATTATTCTAATATCCAATAATGCAATTATCAGGAGCTCCTCTGGCTCTCATCACCGTCGCCTAGCTATCAATGAGCGTGGCTGGGCCCAGTAAACCTTCACTAAGTGCCTGTGCCAAGAGATTGGTCAGAAGGGCCAACAGATCACCATTTAAGCTTTGTAATAACTAGGGTGACAAGATAGCAAGTGGGGAAAAATAAGAACAGGCCATTGGGGGGGAGGGGTGTAAAAAAGGCACCTATATAAGAAAAAGCCCTGAATATCGGGATTGTCCCAATTTTATAGGGACATCTGGTCACTCTAGTAGCAACAGCAGCACAGTGGCTGCTCAGTGCGTTCCATACTTGCAGTTGTGCCAGAACTGGCTTCCTCTACTGACCCTTGCTTTAACCTGTGTCTGCTCCTGCTCCAGCCCTAGTCCCTACCTTCCTTAGAACTCCTGGCTATGACCATTGGCTTGGCTCCTGACCTTGTCTCTGGTTCTGCCCTCCGATTCTGCTCCAACCACGAGGCCAGACTCCTGTTCCGATCACTACGTCACACTGTCTATACCCCAGTGTGTGACAGCAATAAACCTTTCTGACTCCCAGTAATATATTTCCAGGATTAATCATAATGTTGTTTATAGTTGGAAATCTTTCCTTTACAGTAAGGTACTCTCACTCTATTACTCTTACAAAAAGGAGTGCTGAAATCCAATTAAAAGTTTTTGAAATGTCTGTTCCCTACTGGAGTTTCTTTTCAAACCCCTTTGTCATCCGCAGTTATAGGAAGAATAAGTAGCTTTCAATAGAGATGGTAGCAAAGGAGGGAACCTTTTTGGTGCACTATGTTGATGTGAATGCACTTTATGATATTAAAACTGAGCACACGAACAGTCTTTCCAATGTGCAAGAGTTTTGATGCAATCAAATGTGGAATACATTTTCTAATCTTCATTTTTAACAAGATGTACATAGCAGTTGCTTTTCAATCCAAAGCATTTCCAATGTAACAAAAGACATTGCCTGTAATAGGAAGAAATTATAATTTATACAACACCATAGAGGGGCATCATGCTTGATAAACAGATGAACTCTCTGCCCTGAAGTTCTTAAGTCTAGAACTGAGCACTCCATTCTCCAGCAAGTAGATTTATGTTTGTAAATTAGCCCAGGTACCTTAACCTGCCACATGGCAACGAAACATATGTTCTCTAAATTGCCTATGAAAATGTGATGTCAATGTGCAAAAGGTAAATCCTATGCTTGCACAAAAATGAAAGGGCAAAGCGGATTTAATAATCTCTAAGACTCTCTTAGCATACTCCTAGAATGTTCTTTTTATTCATGGTTATCAGAGGAGGTCAAAAATTGAATTAGATTTTCAGACTTCATAAAATTGTCCCTTTTTTCTGCAAGTGTTCAGCAAAAAGTGTCACTAATATTTTGCATTTTGGTGCAAAAGGGATGACATTTTAAAGAGAATGTTGGCCCATTTTTTAATTTAAATTAAACAGAACTCTGTTCTGCAGAGTGCAGCTCTAGCCATTTTTGTGACACCACTGTCCTTCGATGGAGTAATTTAACCAAATGTTTTGCCAGTATAAACAAAAACAAGTCCTTAATATTAAAAAAAAGTTTCTATTGATATTTTCAACTGGGCTGAGTAAAATGTAGGCATTTATCACAAGAGATTGGTGACTTCACACCAGACACTGGAAATGACTAATGCTACGGTAGTCATGTGGAAAATGCTGCATACAGAGAATTGCCATTGACACAATATTAAGACTCAAGAAAAGTGGAAATATAATTTGAATAAATTACCCCCGAGCAACATAAGTTATACAAGCGCCAGTGTGAACAGTGCTATGTCAGTGGGTGAGCTTCTCCCATTGACATAGCTTCTGCTACTCGTGCTGGCTGAAGTAATTAAGCTGACGGAAGAGCTCTCACCCATTGGGTTAGAGCAGGGGTGTCAAACTCATTTGCTATGGCGGGCCAGATTTGAAGTAAATGTACTTCAAGTGGGCCATACATACCATAAATCGAAATACAAGGCACAACCATTTTTATGTAGTATTATATTTTATTTGCTAGATATCAGCTATATAAAACTTCAGTAAATTCACTGCTACAACTACTATTTTACGATTAAAAGAATCGATCAATGATTAAGAATTATAGTACTTTATTTACTGCTACTGCTGCTTCCTGATGCCTGACACCTCTTACTTTGGACCACTGCATCAAAGTCTGGAGCAAGGCACTGGGCTGTGGCAAGCTTCAGTATTGCATTCAGGTGTGAATCAGTAAGTTGAGAACGAAATCCTGACTTGTTGACGTTCATTACAGAAAAGAGCTGTTCACAGACATACGTTGTCCCAAACATGGACAGAATTTTTGAAGCAAAAGACTTCAGCCTGGGGTAATTTGGTCCTACATACTGATAAAATGTTCCAACATCAACACTGGAAAACTTATCCCTCAGAACAGAATCACACTGCAGTTCGATTATTTCCATCTGAAGCTCCTCTGAGAGCTCATGCGCATTGACAGAAAATGGGTTACGGAAAATTGCAAAGTCTTTCTGAAGGTATTTGAAGTCAGAAAACCTTGCCTGGAATTCATTTCTTAAGTTGGAAATTTTGCTGCTGTACTTTTTTGTGAGAGCATCACAATGAAACTTAGCTGTGTTGCGTTGAGATTTTAAAGTTGGAAAGTGTGCGGGATTATTATCTGAAAGTTGCTTTTCCCAAAGCTGAAGTTTAATCTCGAAAGCAGTAATGCTGTCAAAAACATCTGTCACCAATTTGTTGCGTCCCTGCATCTTTGTGTTGAGACAGTTCAGGTGTTCCATGATGTCCACCATAAAAGCAAGATCTTGAAGCCATTCATTATCCTGCAGTTCAGGCATAACCTTTCCTTTCTGATTCAAAAACAATTGTATTTCACCACGCAATTCGTAAAAGCATTTCAGTACAGCCCCCCGACTTAGCCAACGAACATCAGTGTGATATGGTAACCCATGGGGTCTCTCAGTTGCTTCCAGAAGGCAGTTGAACTGTCTGTGGTGAAGGCCTCTTGCTCGTATAAAATTAACTGTTTTTATAACCACATCCAAAACATTATCCAGTTTCAGTGTTTTACTGCACAGTGCTTCTTGGTGTAAAATGCAATGTAAATTACAAAACTGATTTTGCGGATTGAGAGCAAGCAATTTTTCCTTTAACTTTGCAGCAACTCCAGCTTTTCTACCCACCATTTGTGGTGCTCCGTCTGTAGCCAGACTCACAGCTTGCATCCAGTCTACACCTAATCTGTCCAAAGTTTCCACCAAATTATTAAAGATATCATCACCTGTTGTTGTGTCTTTCATAGGAACCAATTCTACAAACTCTTCTGTTATGCACATGTTTTTATCAACACCACGAATGAAAATTGCAAGCTGTGCCACATCACTAACATCCGTACTGTCATCAACTGCAATCGAAAATGCAACAAAGGACTTGACTCTGTCCTTTAGTTGATTGTTAAGGCTCTCTGACAGATCACTGATTCTCTCAGCCACTGTGTTTCTCGAGAGGCTTATATTTGCAAAGGCTTGCCGTTTTTCCGGACATATTAATTCTGCAGTCATTAACATACATTTCTTTATCATTTCCCCATCTGAAAAAGGTTTTGATGACTGTGCTAGTTCATGCGCAATCATGTAGCTTGCCTTAACTGCAGCTTTGCTTACTTGATGGGCATTTGTAAATAGCGATTGCTGCTTTTTCAATAACTTCTCCAATTCAGAAACTTTGTCCTCACGCAACTTTCCAATATATTTATCATACTTCTCAGCATGCTTGGTATCATAGTGCCTCCGAACATTGTACTCTTTGGCAACAGCTACATGCTGCGTACAAATCAAACATGTTGGCTTTCCATTCAGTTCAGCAAAGAAATACAAATTTCTCCACCTCTCTTGAACCACACGATGTTCTTTCTCCAATTTTCTTTTCTTTGCTAACATAATTACAAGGCCCTACACAAGGCTGTGTATGTATGTACAAGGCCCAGCTTACACAAGGCTGCGTATGTATGTACAAGGCCCAGCTTACACAAGGTTGTGTATGCAAGATATCATTATAACAGTCTGGCATACACAGCGTTCTGTGATGCCCCAAGACCACCCTGTCCCTCTCCAGCCTTTTGGAGCGCAGTCTCCCACAGATAGCGCTCTGCGCAATGCCCCAAGACCACCCTGTCCTTCTCCAGCCTTTTGGAGCGCAGTCTCCCACAGACAGCGCTCTGCGCAATGCCCCAAGACCACCCTGTCCTTCTCCAGCCTTTTGGAGCGCAGTCTGCGCAGCGCTCTGCGCAATGCCCCAAGACCACCCTGTCCTTCTCCAGCCTTTTGGAGCGCAGTCTCCCACAGATAGCGCTCTGCGCAATGCCCCAAGACCACCCTGTCCTTCTCCAGCCTTTGGCGCACTGCCGCCAGAGCACAATGCCGCGACATCTCGCGACATCTCGCGCGTTGTGCTCTGGCGGCTGCCAGCCCAGCACAACGCCGCGAGATATCGCGGCTGCCGGCCCCAACACAACGCCGCGAGATGTCGCGGCTGCCGGCCCCAGCACAGCCACATCTCGCGAGATCTCGCGGCGTTGTGCTCTGGCGGCTGCCGGCCCCAGCACAACGCCGCGAGATGTCGCGGCTGCCGGCCCCAGCACAACGCCGCGAGATGTCGCGGCTGCCGGCCCCAGCACAACGCCGCGAGATGTCGCGGCTGCCGGCCCCAGCACAGCGACATCTCGCGGCGTTGTGCTCTGGCGGCTGCCGGCCCAGCACAACGCCGCGAGATCTCGCAGCTGCCGGCCCCAGCAGAACGCCGCAACATCTCACCGCCACGCACACGGACCTCGCGGGCCAGACCAAAAAGGCTGGCGGGCCATTTCTGGCCCGCGGGCCGTATGTTTGACACCCCTGGGTTAGAGAGGCTACATTAGAGAGCTTACAGAGGCGCAGCTGCATCGCTGTAAACTTTCTAATGTAGCCAGGCCCTAGGTGTAACTCATTTCGTGTCTAAGCCATTGTCCTTACATGTTTATGCTATTCTTCTGTACTCCTCTGTAGAAATTTGTGCATGTGCCCACGTTTGCAGTAATCCTTTTTGATTTTTAGGTCATTAAAGAGCTCCTGATAGGAAGAATAGTAAGAGGCCAATATGACTATCTTTCTTTTGCATTAGGATAGTTTGCAGTTGTGCCTTTAATATTGTCTCCTTGAGAAACTGGCCCTCTCTTAAACTCCTTTTTCAATTTTCCTTCAATTTTCTTCCAAGGTACCTACCTACCAATTCTCTGAGTCTTTTAAAGTCTGCTTTTCTGAAGTCCATTGTCCTTTGCCTGCTGCTCTCACTCCTTCCTTTTCTTAGAATCATTAAATATATAATTTCATGAACTTTTTACCCAAAATTGCCTTCCACCTCCAGAGTCAATACCAATTCTGTCTTGGTTAACCAGAATCAAGTCTAAAATGGCTGACCCTCTGGTTACTTCCTCCGCTTTCTGAAACAAGTGTGATTAGAATTGCAAATTTGAGCATAATCCTAGCAAATTCATATGTGAGGACCTATTTATTCATAGCCTCTCTGGAAGAAATTGGGTGTAGTTGGTTTCATTCTGTAAATACTAACTGACATGTAGAAGGGACAGAGAATTATTTTCCAGTGGAATTCTCTCCAGTATGGTGAGGGGACACATTATGTTTTGTGTGATGTCAGCAGCATTTCATACAATGTCATGGTACGTTTATAGCCCAAAGGGTGAATTAAGGGTTATGTGAATTAATTCTAAACTGAAATCTGTTCTGAGCTAGTAAATTAAATCAGTTTAGAAATGGAAACAGTAGCTGGAAAATTTGTGAATGAATAGCTGGATTTGAATTGTTCTGTTCTACCATTATCTGGACAGATTATGATACTGAAATTGCTGTAAGCAGAAAAATTTTACAGGATAATGATGAATAGACCTGCCACTAGTGCTTTGTTACATTAGCCACCTTCAGATTTCAAGCATGCTGCTGTCAATAAACGTTGACAGTTTGCCACATGAAAAATGAAAACCAACCACCTACTTACACACACAGAAGCACTAGAAACAATTTAATACAAGAAAAGGAAAAAATGACTACAGCCAATTGTAACTGCAGAGGTAGGTGCAATTTAATCCCAGTTTCATTAATCTTTCTCACCGTTCAGGTTTTCTAAACCTTTTATCTTTTTGTTACCTCCTCTAGACTCTCTCCAATTTGTCCACATCTTTCCTAAAATGTGGTGCCCAGAATTGAACACAGTACTCCAGCTGAATTCTCACTAGTGCCAAGTAGACTGGAACAATTATCGCCAGTGTCTTACATATGACATTCCTGTTAATATACTCCAGAATGTTATTAGCTTTTTTCACAACTGCATCACATTATTGACTCAAATTCATTTTGTGATTCACTACAATCCCCAGATCCTTTTCAGCAGTGCTGCTACCTAGCCAGCAATTCCCTCATTTTGTCTCGTGCATTTGATTTTTCCTTCCTAAGTGAACTAACTGCTTTGCACTTGTCATCTTTATTGAATTTCATTTTGTTGATTTCCGATCAATTCTCCAATTTGTCAAGGTAATTTTGAATTCTAATCCTGTCCTCAAAAGTGCTTGTAACCCCTCCCAGCTTGGTGTCATCTGCAGCTTTTATAAGCATACTGTCCACTCCATTATCCAAGTAATTAATTGAATAGTACTGGACCCAGGACTGATCCCTGTGGGACCCCACTGGACACACCCTGCCAGTTTGATGTTGAATTAATTAATTGCACTAATTATAGATCCCATTGCACATTTCAGGAAAATAAAGGTGTTCTGCCATATTCTAATTTGTGGTTGACTGTGCGTTGTATGAAGCAGTACTTCCTTTTGTTTGTTTTAAACCTGCTGCCTGTTAATTTTATCGGGTGTCCCTAATTCTTGTGTCATGTGAAGAGTAAATAACATTCCTTAGTCACTTTTTCCACAACATATCTTCTGTCTCATTATCCATCGCTTTCCTAATGGTTTCTAACATTCTGTTAGCTTTTTTTATTCTGATGCACATTGAGTGGATGTTTTCAGAGTACTATACACAATGATTCCAAGATAGCTGTTAGCATTCAAGAAATAATTTAGACTCCCTCATTTTGTATGTCTAGTTGGGATTGTTTTCCAATGTGCATTCTTTTGCATGTATCAGCACTAGATTTCATCTCACATTTTATTGCCCAGTCACCCAGTTTAGTGAGATCCCTTTGTAACTCTTCACAGTCTGCTTTGGACTTAACTACCTTGAGAAATTTTGTATTTTGGCAAATTTTGCCACTTCACTCTTTTCCAGATCATTTATGAATATGTTGAACAGCACAGGTCCCAGTACAGATCTGTGGGGGACACCACTATTTACCTCTCTCCATTTTGAAAATTGACCATTTATTCCTATCCCTGTTTGCTGTCTTTTTAACCAGTGACTGCTCCATGAGAAGACCTTCCTTCCTTATCCCATAACTGCTAACTTTACTTAAGAGACTTTGTTGAGGGACCTCATCAAAGGCTTTCTGAAAGGCCAAGTACACTACATCCGTTGAATCACCATTGTCCACATTTTGTTGACCCCTTTAAAGAATTAAAATAGGTTGGTAAGGCATGATTTCCCTTTACAAAAGCCGTGTTGACTCCTTCCCAACAAATCATGTTCATTTACGACTGATAATTCTGTCCCCTTTTCTATGGTTTCAACCAGTTTGCCTGGTACTGAAATTAGGCTTACTGTCCTATAATTCCTAGGATCACCTCTGGACCTTTTCTAAAAACATTGGCATTTCTTTAGCTATCCTTTAGTCATCTGGTATAAAGGCTGATTTAAGTGATAGGTTAATTCCACAGTTAGTAGTTCTGCCATTTCATATTTGAGTTCCTTCAGAATTTTTGGATGAATACCATCTGGTCCTGGTGATTTATTACTATTTAATTTATTGTTCCAAAACCTCCTTTACTGACACCTCAAACTGGGACAGTTCCTCAAATTTGTCACCTAAAAAGAATGGGTCAGCTGTGGGAATCTCCCTCACATCCTCTGCAGTGAAGACTGATGCAAGAACTCATCTAGCTTTTCTGCAATGGTCTTCTCTTCCTTGAGCGTGCCTTTAGCACCTCTATCATCTAGTGGCCCCACTAATTGTTTGGCAGGCTTCCTGCTTCTGATGCATTTAATTTTTATTTTTTTGCTGTTTAGTTTGTGTGTCTTTCACTAATTGTTCTTCAAATTCTTTTTTGGCCTGCCTAACTATACACTTGACTTGCCAGAGTTTGTTCCTTTCAATTTTTCTCAGTAGGATTTGACTTCCAATTTTTAATGGATGTCTTTTTGTCTGTAACCATCTCTCTTACTTTGTTTAGCCATGATGGAACTTTTTTGGTCCTCTTATTTTTTTAATTTGGGGTATACATTTAATTTGAGCCTCTATTATGGTGGTTTAAAACATTTCCAGGCAACTTGCAGGCATTTCACTCTTTGACTATTTTTTTAAATTTCCATTTAACTAGTGTCCTCATTTTTATGAAGTTAAATGCTACTGTGGTGCACTTCTCTGGTATTCCCTCCCGCCAGAATGTTAAATTTAATTACATTATAGTTGCTATTGCCAAGTGGATTACCTCTTGGATGAGATCCTGTGTACCACTTACAAGTAAATCTAGAATTGTCTCTTTCCTTGTGGGTTCCAGGACTAGCTGCTCCAAGAAGCAGTCATTAATGGAGTCTCTCTGTTTTATCTCTATGTCCCATCACTGAGGTGACACATACCCAGTCAATATGGGGACAGTTGAAATCCTCCATTGTTGCATTTTCTGCCTTTGTAACTTCTCTCATTTCCTTGAGCATTTCACATTCACCATCACCATCCTAGTCAGGCGGTTGGTAGTATTTTCCTACTACTCTACTCCTATTATTCAGGCATGAAATTTCTATCCATAGAGATTCTATGGTGCAGTTTGATTCATTTAAGGTTTTTTACTATATTTGACTCTATACTTTCTTTCACATATAGTCCCACTTTCCCACCTGCATGACCTATTCTGTCATTCCTATATATATTATACCCTGGTATTTCTATGCCCCAGTGTTTATCATTGTTCCACCACATTTCTGTGATGCCTATTATATCAATATTCTCCTTTAATAGCAGGCACTCAAGTTCACACATCCAAGGATGGCAGACTAGAGCTTGTTAGGAAACTCTTAGGCAAGATTATCAGGCCACTAGGTTGAGTGAACATCCCCCCCCTTAAACAGGCCACAATACAAACTTCAATGAAGTAGGCACATGGCAAGCAGCAAGCATTCAACAAACAGACAACAAATTGACCCAAAGGTCACGTGTTCACTCCTCCTTCACCTGGAGAACTCCCTTGCAAAACTCCCCTCTTTGCTGCTCCTGTTGGCTAGATCTAACAGCTTGAACAGGTTACTTCGGGCCTGCCATAAGTAAGGCTTTTGTTTTCAAATATGACTACACTTCCTAGCATGGCTGTAAAATGATTTACATCTGCAACAAGTTTGTTCATTTTACAAGGGCTCTATTCAGGCACCGGGGTCTACCCACACAACAATTAGCAGAATCAGGGCCATGTTTATAAATCATGGGCCTAATTCTGCAAATGCACCTGAATAACTTTAGTCATGTGAGTAGTCCCTTTTAGTTTAATTTAACTTAACATGACTAAAGTTACTCTGGTGCATAAGCGCCTGCAGGAATACAGCCGTGTTTACGATGATGTACAGAAATGTATATGTGATAGCTTAGATACTCAACTAGAAAATTGGGAGACAATTGTGAAAGCTACAGCCAGTCTGGAAAATGGTTGTCAACTGTGCTTTATTAGCTGCTGTTAAGCACAGTTGCTGGTAATAAGTTTCAAGATGCTGTGTGGACAAGGACCTTACATAGATGTGTACTTTAGCTAGTATGCATAAAGAAGTTCCTGGCAAAATTTGTTTTCTTTTTGGGGGCAGCCGAATGAGTTTTCCTTTTCTGAAATAGCTATGATCAATTATAAAATAGTATTGTAGATATACTATATGTTAAAAAAATCCTTAGATAACTTAATGGATAAATAAGTTAATATCAACTGTAACAACATATATATGACCAGATTGTAAACTCTATTTTATGACAAAATAGAGGTAGTAATAATGAACTCTTTAAATATCTGAAATAAAAATTGCAGGTTAATAAATGTGAGGCATGACTGCTTTCCTATATAACAGGAAATAAACCCAAAGAGAAAAAAATAAACACTATTCAAAATGTTAAAAGCAATCTTTGGATCAGTTCTATCACAGTTCATGCAAAACTAAACTAACTGTAACTCCTGTACTTATATCTACATTAAATAAATTAGACCACACTATTACAAATGCAAGTATGCTTAACTATACACACCTGACTTGAAATCCTGGCTCTATTTAAGTCAATGGGAGCCAGGAGTGACAACAATAAAAGGTGCAAGTCAGGAGACAATCGGACCCAGCCTTGCACCAGTCTTTCACCTGCTTGTAGTACTGCACTACTGAGATGGTTTAGAAATTATTATATGATCAGGGACAGGTTAAGATAATCAAATAGATCAGGTATTCAGATTTTACTTTCTGGCAGCCCTCATAGTTGCAAAGAAAAGCTTGAAAATATGAACCATAATTGCTCAAAAACTAAAATTCAAATAAAAATAACCCACTATTTACCTATTTTTAAAATGTGCATTATTTTTGGTGGCTTTACTCATAATTTAATGAACACTGGTTTGATATTACTTGGAAAGGGTTCATGGGTTTGACCCATGGCAAAAGCATAGGGGAGTGTTCTGCTTTTAAATTGAAAGAAACATTTCTCCCCTATATTTTCCGGAGAACACTTGGTTTCTATGAACACCAATATGACTTCTGAGAGAGAAATTAAATACACTGGACAGTTCATCTAGAATAGCTGAAAGTGAACCCAGGGATATGATCAGTTGAAAAACAAGGACCCTGACATCAAAAGATTCTTAGCCTGATGGAGATGTTAAGATCAAAAGGATAAAAATGCTAGCACTAACAAGTAGCTCATTTATACAGAGGTAAAAAGATAGCCTAATATAACCATTGAGAGCAAAAGGTGAATAAAAATAAGCCTTATAACCTCAGTAAAATTGAGGATATTAAAAAAAATCTCAACTGCATTATAAGCTGTATGATATCAAAGTGACTATTAAGTCACCAAAAAAGTAATTCCCTGTTCTGACTAAGAAACAAGATTGCAAAGTAAATCACTGTCAGAAACAGGTTTGCACGGGAAGAAAAAGACCAGATGCAAGACATGAGAGGAAATCATGAAAACTGCAGAATGTACTAAAAAGACTCATTGGGTCGAATCCATCTCCGATGTCACTCAACTGAAGTTAATGGAGTGAAACCTGAGGCAAGTTTGGGCCCTAATCTCTGACTGGACACTACTGGACAGAAATGAAAGGTGGTTAACCATCACCTCAAATATGCTTCTGTTCCCACACATCAATGGCCGAATGCAGGCATCGTTTATTGAAACATGGGAACTGTCGTATTGGAGCAGACCACGTGTCTCTTCAATCCAGTATCCCGTCTCTCGCAAGAGCCAGTTCCAGCTGTATCAGAGAGCTGCAAAAAACCCTACAGTGCACAATTATGGAACAATCTGCCCAGCAGAAAATATTCTTCTTAACTTCCACCAGTTAGTGGTTGTTGGTTTATGTCCTAAGCATGACAATTTATATTCCCTATATATGTAAGCCCTGTGACCTAAAGCTCCCTCCCATCTGTTGGTGAACAGGGGGCAGAATAAACACAGTTATCTCATTTGTGTATGATATTTATCCAGAACTCCAGATGGACAAAAGCTTCAGAGGGAAAGGAGCTCTTTACCACCATCTATTATTGCACAGTAGGAAATATGACTACAGAGAGAGCTTCATTTGAATAATGTTTCCACTAGAATTTCTCCCTTGACAATTTGGCAGTTACCATAACTGAGCAACAGTTCAGAATGGATTGGGTAGTTGTATTGAACTGAGAGAGGGGGGAAAAAGGCTCCTATAGCAAAGACGGTTCAAGTTTCCTATGTCCTACTGGTTCCAATTTCCTGAGGATCCTGTGTTACTAAGAGAACTTCCTGGTGAGAGACAACACAGGCTAAGGACTTTATGACAGGAAATAATGCAGAGGTGGCTCCTCAAAGGGGAGCAATGGAGAAAAGACTCTTTATGGAAGCTGCAGAGGACAGCAGTAGATCTGAGTGAACTCTGGTGAGATGGCTCATAGACTTTAAGGTCAGAAGGGATCATTATGATCATCTAGTCTGATCTCCTGCACAACACAGGCCACAGAACCTCACCCACCCGCTCCAGTAATAGGCCCCTAACCTTTGACTGAGTTACTGAAGTCCTCAAATAATGGTTTAAAGACTTCTAGATACAGAGAATCCACCAGCAAGTGAACCATGCTGCAGAGGAAGGTGAAAAACCCGCAGGGTCTCTGCCAATCTGCCCTGGGGGAAAATTCCTTCCTGACCCTAAATATGGAGATCAGCTAAACCCTGAGCATGTGGGCAAGACTCACCAGCCAGACACAGAATTCTCTGTAGTATCCAATCCAATTCTTCTCTTATCCAATCACTGAATAAAACTACAGTTTCTATAGCTGGGGGGGGGGGGGGGGGAATAGGTGGCAGAGCCTCAGGATAGACCCTGGCAGCACACCCCAAGTGCACCTCGGTACTCTGGGATTGTGTTACCCACTAACACTCAACTGGGAGTGGATGGGGAAGGGAGTAATTGTCATGGTAAAGGGACATTTGCCTATTGGACATTTACACTGCCAGGTTGGGAACAGAATCATCATACTGCCCAAGCTGCCATGGAGGCCTTGGAGGAGTGGGGTTTTTCTGTTTTGTTTTACCAACGAGAGTCCTGTAGCACTTTAAAGACTAACAAATTTCTGCGGGCATAAGCTTTCATAGGCTGTGACCCACTTCGTCAGATGCATGAAGTGGAAATCACAGATAAGAGGTGTGTGCATATATACATCCAAGGATAAGAAACATAACAATGGGGAGGGCAAGTGCTAACACGTTGTTTCTTATCCTTGGATGTATATATATACCTCTTATCTGTGATTTCCACTTCATGCATCTGACGAAGTGGGTTGCAGCCCACAAAAGCTTATGCCTGCAGAAATTTTTTAGTCTGGAAGGTGCTACAGGACTCTTGTTGTGTTTGCTGAATACAGACTAACATGGCTACCCCTCTGGAACTTTTTTTGTTTTGTTTTTTATCATTCATACAGCTATTTCTGTGTCTTCCCAAGTTGATGCCATGTTCCCTTTTCCCCTAATATTATTTTACTTGTTTCATACACAGACATGGTGCTTGAAAGTGAGGAAATATTGCCTAATGGGGGAACCCAGGGAGGGTGTTTAGTGATCCAGAAATTCTTGGCGGGGGGGTCTCAGGTCAGTGGTGCTAGTTCTAAGAGGGACTCCTAGCTGTTGAACCTGGCCCTTGTAGCTCAGAACACCTGACAGAAAGGGTTATTTGATGCATATATCCTGTGTAATATAACTGTTTCTGTTCTCTCCCTGAATCATACTAAGCTGTTGGTCTCAACGATACCTAGTGGCAATCAGCTCCAAAGATGAGTAATATGTTTGTTTATAAAAGTAGTTCCTTTTATCAATTTTAAATTTGCTGCCTTTCAATTCGCTGAATAGCTTGTCATCCTTTTATTGTGAGAAAGTGTGAATAGGAGCGGCTGATTTAACTTCCCTTTACCACTCATTGTTTTGTATTTTTCTATCATGTCTCCTCTTTTTTAATCTGTTTTCTAAATGAAACGGTCCCATTCTCTTCAATTTCTCTTCATAAATAAATCCTTCCATACCTCTTAGAATTTGTTTCCCATGTCTGGATCCCTTTTATTTTTGCTATATCTTTTGAGATAGTGTGACCAGAATTGAACAGATTATTCCAGATAAGGGTGTATCATCTAATAGTATAATACATCCTGATATTTTGTTTCCTTTTTATAACTGCCTCCTAAATTAAGACGGTATTTCAATTGAGCTGCTCATAATGAGGCCTAAGTCTTTCTCCAGAGTACTTGCAGTTAATTTAGAAACCAGTAATATCTATGAGTAGGTTGGACAATTACCTAGGATTTCACAATATGAAATAAATCTCCCATTATGCCACCCATTCATCGAGCTTTAAGTCCCTGTGAAGTAGCTCAGAATTATAACTGGGTAGAGAAAGGGTGATTTTGTTTCACAAAGGATTTTGATATTTTCAAATTTGGTTTTGTTCCAGTTAGGAATGAAAACCACACATTTTTAAATTCTCCAAAAGGGAATGGATTCCTGGCCCCAGACATTCTCAGTTGGCTGTCCTGGGGTTATGGGCTCTAGAAGTCCTGAAATCCCCCCTGGCTCACAAGGTGGGGGGCTGAGGTGTCAATTGGATGAGCTGACAGGAAGTCAACCAGGGTTCCAATGGAACTTCAGAGAAATCATGCTGTCTGTGCAAAATGTTTGTTTGTTGAATTTGAAAATTCTGATGAAACAATGTCATTGGAGTTTTACCAGCCAACTCTATTTGCAATCTCTTCTAATTTTGGATAACTTACAAAATGTTGTCATTTTTTTAGTTTTTTACACCATCTGTTTACCCACCCTTTTTGAGATCATTCATAAATATATTAAACTACATGGATCCTAGTGTGGAACTGTGGGGTTCCATAAGCTAAACTCTTCCCTATTGTAAACTGACCATTTTTTCCTACTCTGTTTTGAGTCTTATAAATTTACAGTGGATGATAAGAACTTTCCCTCTCCTCTCTTGACCACATATAATAAAATTCCTTAAACTCTTCTAGTGCAGGGCTTTGTCAAATACTATTTGAAAGTCCAAATAATTATGTATTCTTTCACCAGATCCTTAATCTACCCTAAGCCCCTCCAATATTGAGGGTTGAGGATGACCGGGATCATCAGTTTATGTTAAAATTGGCTGTTTTATTTAGAACTGGCTAAAATATCAATTATGTTTTTGCTGGCAATTTTTAAAATGTTTGTCTTTGGTTTTTCATCAAAAACCTAGTGTTTTTCAGTTCAGGCTCTTAGACGGTTGTCAGTAAATATTTTCATTAAAGACTTTCAGTTTTAAAAATAAAACAGAGAAAGTAATTTGTAAAAATGTTTGTTTTGGTCAAAAAAAAAAAATTCCATCAAAAAGTTCTGATAGAAAAAAATTAGACTAGCTCTAGTTTTACTAAATTTCATTGAATCATGGGCCAAATTCAGAGGTGAATTGTACGCTCATTTGATACATGGTTGGTGGTGATTGTACCTAGCTCTTATACTGTACTTTTCATCAGTAGATCTTAAAGTATTTTACAAAAGAAGGCAGTATCATTGTCTCCATTTTACAGATAGAAAAACTGAGTCACAGGGAGATTAAGTGACTTGCCCAGTGTCACTCAGCAAACCAATGGCAATGCTTGGAAAACCCAAGCTTCCTGATACAGTCCTCTCTCTAAGAGGCCACACTGCTACACAAATGTAGTACACATATTAAGTTGGGAGAAGGTTAGGCATGTAACAGAGTGCAGAACTTGAAGTTTCATCATGTAGATGATACAGGGTGTGCATATTCAGTATTCCTCTAAACTGGGTAAAAGTCCCTGGGTGGCTTAGAACTTGTTGACAGGTAACCATGATGACTATTGATGCAGTGCTGCTGGACTCTTACATGACATCATCTTACAGAAACATCAGCTCATCTTAAGTAGATGAAACTTCACTTGGTGCTGTCCCAAAGGTTCATCATCTAGATGGAAATGTCAACTTTGTTATCCCTTCACACATTTTTTATGTGTGTCCCAAGTTACAGTTTTTACCTCAAACTATTGCAAAGCTCTCAGGGAGAAGTCTAATTCTTTTGGCCTGGGAGATGCATAGTCATTACAAATTTGTGGCTAAGTTCACATTTCTCCCAGGGCTATTCCTCCCTCTCTTTGCTGAAACATCAGACTGCCTCTGGGCTTGAATCCACCAGCTCTTTTGTTCTGTCACAGCTGTAGTCCTCACTTAATGCAATCTTAAACTTGTGTATTTGTTGTGTGTATTATATGTCAAATTACAGTAATCTTAGGCAAGTAGGGGGAGTAGGCGTTTGATACGCAAAACTAGTTTATATTTACAGCAAGATGCCTGGCTAAAAAATCATTTAATATTGATACTTAAGCTTCCTCAAAAGTATATTTTTGGTACAAGAAAATACCACTTTCACTTAGAGCTAGACTGTGCCCTCGGCTCCTTCTTGTGCAGCAGGGGCAATGATACAGTTGGAGTTCACAGGAATTCCTGCAAGGCCTGTGATTAAAATAATGTATGCAATTTCAAAGTTAAACAAGAAGTATATCAAATGTTGAGTGTGAAATAGTTATCTATACCAAACACACCTAAAACAGAGTGTTGGGCTCGCTTTAACATGTTTAAACAATGTTTTCCTAAAGAGAGAATGACAATGCAGAAGCACATACAATGGAATGCTAACTGTTACTGTCAATCATCACTGAGATCAGTGCCACAAAGGACTGCAAGTCTGAAAGTCAGACATTCCTCCTGATCATTCCCTTCGCAGCAGCAACATTCGCCATTCCCTCTCCCCTATACTGTATAAAGAGAGCTCATCCCTTGAAACCCAGGAGCATCTTCTGGAGTCCAGGCTCAACTTGGAAGTCCAGTGAAAGTTAGGACAATTCATACAGTGGCACTGTACTTCTTTTCTGCCTCCCAGTCCCCCATGGTAGCATGGCTTCCACAGGAGTTCTCTTCCTGTGGTCCTCTGCTTGTTGCACCCTCCAATTAGGTAAAGGTTTACTGAACAAAGCTGCAGATACAGTCATTCTTTGACTTGGCCCCTTCCTACTCTATTTTGTCTCCCCTACATCTGCAGATCATGGTTTTTGAAGAACATCCATGGAGGCCCTTCTATAAAATCAAGGGACCATTTGTGTGAATGGAATTCTTCTGTGGATTCAGCAGCCCACCCTCCTCCAATGCTCTTCTGCTATCCCACTCCTAATAATCTGCTGTGTACCCCCCACCTATCAGTTTATGCCTATCTCCAGTTAGAATATATGAGAGACTCAAGTTCTAGTCCCCCCTTTCTGCCAGAAGAGGAGAGAAGATTTGAATGGTGGTCTCCAACCTTTCAGGAGAGTTTGCTAACAACTGAGCAATGGCATATTCTGTTGGGGGGCTCCCTCAGTATCACCTGTTGAAACTGTCGCACTCTGGATAATTAAGCAAAGAGAGGTTGGAGCAGGGGGTTGGAACCCGGGTCTCCCACTTCCCATGTGGATGCCCTAACCACTGAAGAATCCATCAGTGTTTCAAGTTGATTGAGTTCCTCAAGTCTGGAGGACTTCTATTTTACAAACCTATAAATATTACAAGGCCAGGGAGAAATTCACCCCTACGATGAAGGACTTATGTATAGCCCTCCACACCACTGGGGTCACACAATGGGGGTGTGTGCATGTGTGTGAGGGTAGACCAGTGTCACAGAGATGGTCACCTCCACAAGCTCTGTGCATGACAAAAGGGGTCTCCATACAGGTTTGGAGATGGCTGCTGTGTGGGAAAAGCATAGGGTCAGTTCAGGCAGGGTATCATGGGATCCTTTGCTGTATAGATCCAGTTGCTTTAACTTTCTCAATATTGGGGATGGGGTGCAGAGCAGAAGTGGCTGTTATTCCAGCCTATAGCTGGAGTAATGTTGAAATGGGGCTGCATTATAGCCCAATTGGCCTGCCTACAGTTTTGCAGAGTCAATATCAGCCCTCACATACCCCCAGTGTACTGTCTAATATTAAACCTGATTACTTGAGCTTTGTGAAGGAGAAGTGAAAATTCACTTTATAGTTGGAAACAAAATGCAGCAATATGATATTGATTACATTTCTTTAAGGGGGTGTTTACCTCATGATTTTATTTAATCCAGAATTATTGTCAGATTTGCTTTTATGTTCACCCATTTGAGTAAAAGGGGAAAAAACTTGTTAAACAAGCAGTACTCAGGAAGGTACCACTGTGAAAACTATACATACCTACATTGTTTAATAATTAACAGCCTCTGGAAAAACTCCCATTACTTCAGTGGGAGCTGGACTGGACTTAATGTATTCACAGTTTATGAAGGAGATATAACTAAACACAATGGGCCAGTTTCTGTTCTCAGATATACCTCTGTAAATCCACTTAAATCAAAAGGGATGGACTTGTTAGTATTTCACAATAGTACTGACATTATTCATAGATTTTTTTAAAGCCATAACAGATAATCGTGATCTTCTAGTCTAACCTCCCACATAAAACAGGCACAGAATTTCATCCAGTAATTTCTACATCAAGCCTATTACTCTGGGTTAAGCTAGAGCATACCTTTTAGAAAGGTATCCAGTCTCACTCTGAAGAGATGGAAAATCCACAACTTCCCTTGGTAGTTTGTTCCAATGGTTAATCATCCTTGCTTAAAAATTTGCACCTTATTTCTAGTCTGAATTTATCTAACTTCATTTTTGATCTGATGCACTGTGTTATGCCATTGTCTGCTAGATTAAAAAGCCCGTCAGAAATCTCTTCCCTCTATAAGTACATATAGACCATGATAAAGTTACTCTTAACTTTTGCCTTCATGTGCTAAATATATTGAGCTTCTTTAGTCTCTCACTCTATGGCAGGTTTTCAAGACACAAATAATTCATATAGCTCTTTTCTGTACCCTTTCCAATTTTTCAAGATCCTTTTTGAAGTATGAACCCCAGGAATGGACACACATGCATACACGTGGGGGGAGGGGATAAGGAGAGTTATAAACTTCCAGAAGTCATCAGAGTTATTCTGGATTTGCACTGATATTACACAGCAGCATTTGGTCTATTAATAACAGTTCAATTAGTTATAAAGATCTCAGTGTATGTTGTTAATATGCCTGAGGAAGAACAAAGAACATGACAAAAGAAATGCTGCCCCAGGAAATAAAAATGTTATGCAGTGACATACTTGGCGATACCCATGAGGCTAATTAGCCCTATCCCCACAGAGTTGCAAACTTGATCTGATAATGATATCCAGGGCCATATAGGGAAGGTGAATAAGGTCAGAACTGTGCCATCTTAGAATTATTCCTACTGAGTCTATCCAATGATTATAATATTTAGAGATTCAATATTGAATTCACCATTATTTGGAAGAAGGCAAAATAACAAGAATGTTTTGGGTTTGAATGAGGCTTGTTCCCTGATCGGTAGCATGCTCTTCCTGGCATAAAAAAGCAATCAGACTTAGTTTAATACTGCATAAGTTTGAAGAACAATTATTTTTTTCTGACATGCTTATCATTGTGATTAGAAGGACTGTGCTAGTTATCTGAGTGACTTCACTATTCAGTTTTTTGAAAGGATAAAATATAATATCATACAAAATTCATGCATGGCTTGATATTGCATTTTTAAATCAAATGAATCATTGATGTGTGAGAGAAAGAGAGAGAGAGCTTATTAGACCATACTGCCAATTCCCAGCCAATGCAGAATTGTTCCCTTCTTTATATTTCTAATGCTTTGTACAATCTAGTTTTAAAAATCCCAAGCTTCCACCACTTCTCTTGCGACTGTTAGACAATGAAATCTATTTCTTTGGAAGAAATTTCCCCAATATTCAGCCTACATTTTTTCTTTTTAAATACCATCTCATTACTCCTACCTATACCCACATTCATCACACCAAGTAATTCTGGTTATTGTTTGAGCTTACCATTCCTCAGTTATTTGTAGATGGTTATCATGTGCTTCCCTTAGTCTTTGGAGTCTGCAGTTTTAGTAAGATCCCAGTTTAGTATAGTGTCTGATTTTTTCATTAACTTGCTACTTGCTTCCTCTTCCTGATAATTAATGTTACCACTTCAGGTTACATTTTATTTATTAATTAAGGAGACACCAGATACCCAAGCTTGACTGATATTTATTAATCAATTATTAATACAGCACATAACAAAAAGGCATATATGTTACCAAGTCTGTGGAAATGAAATGAAATATACAGCCAGTGACAAAGATGACAGATTGATCCAGTAGAGTCTGGTTCACTGCTTACTTATTGCTCGACTTACTTATAAGTAACTTGTTTTCATCTTATAAGTTCCTCTCTCCCATCATAAGGAAAAAAGTTTCCTAGCACATGATCACACATTGGCTGCTTAATCATAACTAGATCTGGCAGAATTCAATTTATTTTTTTTATAATTTGACAGATAAGATCAATGTTTCTTTTTAAGCATTTTTCCCATTTCCCATTTTCCCATTACAATTTTAATTTTCTTAGTTGTGCAAAATTATGGGTTTTAAGCACTTTAATATATTTTTATTGAACTAAACTTTCACAGTTGTGGGAAATTATGCGGTGCATCTCAGACAATGGGGAGATCAAACAAATTATTTAATGATCATAAACTTTGAGATTCAAAAAGTTAAAGCTTTATAAACATTAAATGACAAATTGTCAATTTCATGTGTCAAAATATACAGCGTAAATAGCTTTAAATCAAACTCTAATAAATTCGGAATCAGCATTTTTCTTACTTTGCCTATCTGTAAATTTCAATTATCATCTATGGAAATATTTTTGTTTATTTGTGTATAGTGAAATAATTTTTATCCACATTTACCGATCAAAATCTAATGCTTCCAAACCTAATCATAACCTTTACTGTTAGTGCATTATCTACACATTTCCATTTGTTTTGCAGTTAGAACATTCCTTGCAAAATCATTTGTAAATCAAATAACAAAACGCTACGTTAAAAGTTTTAGCAAGCTGGCAATTTCCATATCCTACAATGGTTTAACAGTATTTTCAAAGCATCTTGGGAGTCTGGTTCACCAGTAAGCCTTAGGCCTAGCACATTGGCCAATTGGTCAACACTAAGGAGGTCAGATAAGATGCAGTGTAACACTGTTGCTGTGGCACTTCACTGGATACTCCTTATTTTTTATATCGTTCCATTTATTATCCTTTTACGCAGTCTTTTTGCTAGTTCTCACTCCTTATGATAGTACTGTTATCCAAGACAATGTGAATTAATCTTGAATTCATTTTTGAACTATGATTGTGTGAGATACAGTATTAAGAATGTACTAATACAATTCAAGTATATTACATCTGCTATTGTCCTCATATCCAATCACATTTTAATTCTATTAAAAAGCAATAGTTTATCTTGCACAATTTATTCTATATAAACCCGTGCTCTTGCTATTCATGCTTCCTTTACTATCTAGTGGTGCAACCCTGCAAAACACTAAGTGAGCTCAGCTCCCATTCAAGTCAATGGCCTAGATCCTGAAATCTTTCCTTAAACAAAACTAACATTGCCTTTCATAAGAGTTTCGAGTGAGGACATGAGGAGTTGGCTCATTGACTTGTACTGGAGTTGAGGGGCATTTATTGACAGGTTCTAGATATTTAGTTACTTTTTTGTTCTATTTTACTCAGGGTGGGCTTGCAAAACCAGAATCGCCAGGAGCATTCTGGAAATTGATACCACGTTTGCTAATCTCCATTTTTCCTCAGTTATCCATGATTTGTTAGTGGATAAATTCAGTATGCAATTCTCTTAATATGCTGGGGTAGGTGGGGAGTAATGTCCCCAGAGTCATATGTGTGGGGGACCTTCCATATACGGAGCTGCCCTCTCCTGTGTGTAAGAAAGTTCTTAGTGCCTCTAACATCAATTCTACTCACCCACCTCAAACTCTTCCTTCAGATGGAGTGTACTTGCCTGCTCCAGGGAGTGGGAACTACACAGGTTGTGAGGAAGCTGGGGTTGGTGGTAATCAACCTCCTCCCCTCTCCAGAAAAGGGGATTGAAGGGATGGAGCCCCTCCATGGTGGGTAATCCCTCTTTACAAGTGAATGCTGGGAGAGTACTGGCAAGAGAGGGCCTGCCTGGTAGCATGGCTCCAGGTTTCAGGGGTCTCGGTCAGAGCCTCCAAGGACACAGAATCAGTGTGAAAATCCAGGGTTTGGCCTCCCATATATCCTACCAGGAGCCACAGGGATCTCTAGAATCAGTAGGGTTTAGATGTGGGTCCATGAGGGAAGCCTCTCCTCAGACAACATGGGGGAATCTCTGGGACAGGAACTTGCAAAGACTCCTCTACAAGCACCCTTCCCTGGGTTTTAGCATGGCAGGGGAAGCCAGCTGATTGTTGATGAACAAATAGCTGGGTCTCACTACTTTCTTATCTTCACTGAAACATATGTGTAGAGAGAGAATGAAAAGGAACTCAATAGCTTATTTCTGATTTAGCATTCATTTAATGTTTTCTCACTTATTAATGGGCCTGCTTTCTCCCTAGTATATCCTGTTGCCTCTGATATATTTGCAAAACCCTTTTAGCTAGCATTAACTCATTTGCTTTTCCACTGCCTTTAACTTTTCTTTACAAGCCTTAATTGACTGAATAGTCCTGCTTGGTTGCTTTCCATTTTCTTCTTTGCCAGTACTGAGTTTATTTTTATGCATAGATGTTTGAGCAGCCCTTTGTGACACTTCATTTGTCAGTTCTTATTTCCTGCATTCTTGTTTTTCAGGCGAACAGTAAAGAGCAAACTCAGGTGGTCATTGTGTGACCCAGGTAGTTCTTCAATGCCAACTGGCAGAGGGCACACCATACCATACCTAATATCAGGTCTGACATACTCATTGCCTCAAAACACTGTCAACATAATTTGTATCTAAAGGGTTTCATGTAAGGCATCATATGCAAACTGGTGCTAGTAATTAATATTATTGAGTGATGTATGTACAGGCTATGTATAAAGAATTATAGATGTGTGCTGGAAATATATTCTTAAAAGTGTCTTGAAAGCAGTGCATAAGCCCAGCCTATCCTAAGCAAATGAATATTTTCACCTGTTTTCCTGTGTCTCCAGTGTAAATTCAGCCAGGTAATACCACAGAGAACAATGAAAAATATATCTACATATAAGGTAAACAGATCCATCAAGATAAACTGGTTGTGGGGCAGGGAAAGACTGTCATAATGGAGGATGGAGCATGCACCCCAAAGCAGCTCTCTTGGTTCTTGAAACAGATGCACCCCAAGGAAGCTTTCTTGGCTCTTGAAACAGAAACAATAGACTTTAGGAATATAAGCAGAAGTGAAGGCCATTTTGGTATCCATCACATAGGTGACAAAATGAGAGCAGCACTTTTTGAGCTTATGAAAAGTGGATTCTCTTGGTCTCAAAACCAAGGGCAGATGGAACTGACTAAAGGTGAGAAATCCGCTAAGACATAGATTGCAACTTGCTGAAATTAAGTTTTAGTCACTGGAAAGCATGTTTTGTTTAGTTTTACTTGTAATCACATCAGTGGCTTCTATTCTTTCTTACCCCTTAAGTATCTATTATTTATTAATAAATGTATCCTTTTATTATAAACCATCTCAGTGCTGTTTATTAAACTGAAGGGGGAAGTACTCAGCTAAGCCAATAGGTCAGTGTGTGTTCTGTCTCTTGGAGGCAGTGAACTTTCAGAATCATAGAATGGTAGCACTGGAAGGGACCTTGAGAGGTCATCTAGTCCAGTCCCTTGCACACAAGGCAGGACCAAGCATTATCTAGACCATCCCTAGCCAGTGTCTGTTCAATGTGCTCTTAAAAATCTCCAATGACGGAGGATCCACCCCTACCTAGGCAATTTATTCCAGTGCTTAACTACCCTGACAATTAGGAAGTTTTTTTTCCTAATGTACAACCTAAATCACCCTTGCTGCAATTTAAGCCTTTTTCCTCTTGTCCTATCCCCAGAGGTTAAGAAAAACAAATTTTCTCTCTCCTTCTTGTAACAACCTTTTATGTACTTGAAAATTATCATGTCCCCCCTCAGTCTTCTCTTCTCCAGATTAAACAAACTCAATTTTTTCAATCTTCCCTCATAAGTCATGTTTTTGAGATCTTTAATCATTTTATTGCTCTTCTCTGGACTTTCTCTAATTTTTCCACAACTTTTCTGAAATATGGCACCCAAAACTGGACACAATACTTCCGTTGAGGCCTTATCAGCGTGTTTTAGAGCAGAAGAATTACTTCTCATTTCTTGCTTACAGAATTCCTATTAATACATCCCAGAATGTTTGCTTTTTTTGCAACAGAGTGACACCATTGACTCATATTTAGCTTGTGATCCACCATGACCCTGGTGGACGATCTCCTAGACCAACTCAGTGAGGCGCAGTACTTCACCACATTACATGTGACGAAGGAGTATTGGCAGAGTCCGCTCACACCAGACTCTCAAAAAAAAACCCTGCCTTCACCACCCCTTCAGCCTGTACCATTTTCAAACCTTCAGTCTCTATGGGACACCTGAGTGTAAAAAACTTTTATGATTTAGCTGGGTGATTAGGTACATTTTTTGGCCATAGCATTAACCAATGGGCTTTGCTCTCTTCTTTTGTAAGCAAATCTGACCTAGTTCTGAATAGGCTTTGGTCTACATGTTGGTCTTCTCATTATGATTCTTTGGTTTCTTTGAGCTATTGATACAGAGATATACTTAAAGTCCTCTTCTCTCAAGTTATTGTTAAGACCAATAAGCCCAAAGAGTGTGAGGAAAGCTTCAACTTTACGCAAACATCTAAAAAGCTTCACTGTTGTTCTTATGATTGTTTTTCAGACTGAAGTTCTGGAAGCTATAAATGTTGTGTCCAAAATGTTGCAGTTGGAAACTCAAGAACTGGGCAAAGCTGATGAAATGCTAGAAAACACATACAATGTAGTGAAAGTTCCTAAAAATAGTTTGGTTGCGACTCCCCTGTTGGGCAGAACAGGGACCTGCCGGCCAAACTGCCCAGAAACAGAGGGGCAGAGCCAAGGTAGGAAAGAGGACTATAAAAGGCCCGCCTAGCAGCTCAGTAGAAAGGAAGTGGCTGCCAGAGGTAGACATGTCTTCCCGGAGGCTGCGGCCTAGGCCTGACCCAGACCTAGTGGCTGTTTGGAGCAACCGCCCCGCTGAGCGGAGCATCCAAAACCTGCCCAGATTGCCGGACCCTCGTGATTGGACGGGTCCACCGGGCCCTAGCACCTGGAAAGAGCCACCCGAAACTCCTGGGTGGGAAATACCTCCTGAGACTGGCCCTGACCTGGAGGAGCTGCCCAATGCCGGGGATCCCTGGGAGCTGGCTGAACCCTGTGGACCGGAGGAACCCCTGGGACCCTGTGACGTGGAGGAGCTGCCCCCCACTGATGAGCCAGAGGGATTTCCAGACCTGTAAACGGTGAGGGACTTCTGGGACTGCCGCTTCCTTTCTACCCCCGTGACCTGGAGGGAGACTACAACCTGCAGGTACCCGAGGACAGAGTGGAAGGAAGTGGCCCAGGGACAGCCGATTAGTAAGTGGCTAAGGCAGGGGCTAAATCCCATCAGCGTGTTATGACTGGAGCCCCACTGACTCAGTGGCAAATGGCTTTGCCACTGATAGGGCCCTGGACTGGGACGCAGTGGAGTTGGGTGGGCCTGTGTCCCTCTCCCCCCTTCCCTAGCCACCCCGCGTGTGCTTGACATCCTCTGTGTTTGGCTAGCAGAGGATACCGAGCTCTACTGCCCTGCCTGCCTGCAAGGCCAGGGGCTCCAGACTATTTTATTAGCCCCGCCTGTGGGAAGGCTGGGGGCTATTGACAGCCCAATCAGCTCTGCCTGGCTTGTGGGCCAGGGACTGCAAACTGCTCACCTGCCCCACCCTGCCTGAGGGCTGGGGGGCACCAAATCGCTTGCTAGCCCGCCTGTGGGAAGGCTGGGACTACAGACCCCGTATCAGCCCTGCTCTACGGGAGGGCCAAAGGGCTACAGACTGGGAAAGCAGCCCGTCCTCCTGTGGCCTTCCTCAGAGCCTGGGCCCGTGGAAGGGTCGCGATGCCCCAGCTGGACCATGCCACTGGCTTACAGCGTGACATTCCAGCATCTTATGGACCAGATTCTACAACCCCTATGCAACAGCCTATTTGGATGACATCATCTACAGATAGACCTGGGAGGAACACCTGGCGCAAGGTGAGGCAGTGTTCCGATCTCCTCAACAGGCTGGACTAACAGCAAACCCAGCAAAATGCAAGATAGGAAAAGAGACCACATACCTGGGTTACTGCCTGAGAAGGGGCCAGGTCCAGCCCCTTATAGACAAAGTCCAGGGCCTCAAGAAAACCCTACCACCAAGAAACAGGTTAGGAGCTTTGTGGGACTTGCTGGCTACTACCGCATTTGTACCAGGGTTCTCGATGGTTGCAGCCCCCCTCACAGACCTCATCATGAAAGATAGGCCCCAGAAAGTCCACTGGTTCGAGGCCTGTGAAACAGCCTTCCAAACACTGTGCACGGAGCCAGTCCTATTCAGTCTGGACTTCTCCTAGGTGTTTATTCTGTGGATGGATGCTTCAAACATGGGGTTGGGTGCCGTATCCCCGGAATTAAAGGACGAAGAACACCCCGTTCTCATCTGAGCCACAAACTGTTCCTGCAGGACCAGGCCTACTCGGTCATAGAGAAAGAGGGCCTGGTGGTAAAATGGGCTGTGGATTCACTCTGGTACTACCTCCTGGGGAACTCATTCAAGTTCGTCACTGACCATGCCCTATTACAATAGCTCAACACCATGAAGGACACTAACCGGGCCTGAAGTGCTGGTACTTGTCCCTCCAACCCTACACGTTCCAGGTCCAGCATCAAGCCGGCAAAGCCCACCAGAATGTGGATTTCTTCTCTGGAGGGGGGCAGGGAGGGAGCAATCAGATGGCCCCAGCTCCCCCAGCTCCATATTGAAGGGGAGAGGGGTGTGATGTGGTATACAAACCCCACACTGGGAAACCAGGGACTAAGGGCTCATTCTGGGCACAGCCAGTATTGCCCCGACACACCTGCAGCAAATGCTCCATCAGGTGGAGCACTTGAAAGAAAGAGGAGTGCCTCATCAGAGAAGTGATAGCATAACTGGAAGGAAACTTACCTGCAGCCCACAATTCCAACAGAGCAGAAGCAAACCCTGAGTCCAGCACCACTGCCCCCAAAGAAGAGCCCTCCCTGATGGAAGGGAGGCCCCATCCCCGTGACAACCAGAGGAAGGGGGGATATCTTCCCACCCCCTTCCTCTGCCAGTGAATCCTGGACTTTAAGAATCCCCTCCCCACACACTCTGCCGCTGACTATAGACTACAGTGTGACTACTAACTCATGCTCTCCTCGCAACTCTCAAAGGGGGTTTTGGGGAGATTCAGTACTGAAAGGGTTGTTGATGTCTGTGACACAGAGACCCTCTGGTGGTTCGCTACTCAGTCAGCAACTCTTGTCAGATCTGACATACTCACACTTTGTTGTGATACTGATCCTAAAGGTGGCATAACTCACTAACCATTAATATTCTTGCTTCCTGTATGTATAGTTAACTTATAAAGAATTATACAGATGTTCTGAAAACATGTGACTAAAATGTGTTTAAACTAGCCATATCAGGCAAAGTTGATAGGCAGGTTTTTCCAAACAAAGGAAAGGGGCTGACACTTCAGTCCAGTATCCTAGGTCACACCTGGCTTATCCATTTGTTTTGGAGATTGCAGGAAGATTGTTTGCCCTGTAACAATCACAAGTGAGGGAGAAACCAGCACGGCATGTACACCAGACAACGTGGGGTCCTCATCCAGCAGGAGAAAGGAACTGGGCATACACTTCAGAAGATTACATTTCAGAGGCTGACAGGACTATAAAGAGAGGGGAAGAGAACCCCTAAGTTATCTTTTCACCTGAGGATTCAAAGAAACGAAGTACTTTGAACTCCGTGTTTTGGGTCCTGGCTAAAGAATGGGCCAGCCATGTTTCAAGGATGACTGTAGTGACAAAAAATTCTATGAACAAAAGACTGTAGTTAAGTTTTAGTAGCTTATTTTTACTTTTATTTATCTGTAACCATTCCTATCTTTATTTCTTATGCTTAGTCACACTTGGTCCTTTTGTTAATAAATTTGCTTTACTTTTACCATAAACCAGCTCAGTGCTTTGACTGAAGTTGAAGGTTTGTCAACCACTGTTAAGTAAATAAGCTACTATGTACTGTATCTTAAAGAAGCAGCAAATCTGATAAGATTTTGTGATGATACAGGAAGGGGCCTGAGCAATGTAAAGGGATGTCTCTGGGGAACTCAGGAACTGGAGTTCACTGATAGCTGCCTTTTAAGCAAGGTTTGAACTGGCAGAGTCCTGAAGAATTTGCTGGCAAGGCAGAGAAGTTGGTGTCTCAGGGAACTGACACATAACTTAGCAGAGTTAAACCTCTCACTTGATGAGGCCGAGAGGGGTTACACAGTGGCTTACAGTTCTGGGAACCCCAGGTGGCTTTGAGGAGAGTTGGGGCTAGAAGGGCTGGTGGTATTACCCTGGAAGGAGTAAGAAGGCTGTTGGAAGCCAGGGTGAAGTCAGTGTGCTGTAAGCAAGCTGTTGGTATCAGGGCTCTGAGCCAAAGCTGCACAGCACAGAGGTACCCCAGATTACAGGGTAGGTGGTGACAAAATCCCTTGTTGATATGGGAGAACCTCAGAGCTTCACAGTATCACCTTGCAAGGAATTACCAGGCTGATGGAAGCAAGGAGGAGGCCATTTGTGCAGTCAGAACAGGGTTTACAGGGTAGGGTGACAGAAGACCTTATTGGTCTGGGTCACACACCACTTCTCTGGGAAAAATATATTTTCAGCTTGTGCTTCAGTAAGTGGTGAAAGGTTCTATATGATGGGATATTTTCTTCAAGAATCTAACTCTGATTCTTTGTGTAGTCTAAAAAGGACAGTGCATCTGTGAGGTATTTTTGTGATGCATCTCATTTATTTCTTCTTATAAATCCATTTTTAATTGTCATCTTTAAAGTGTAAGAGCTATAATTCCGCTCTTAGTCATTCACAAACTGCATCCCTGTAGGCGTTAATTTGTTCCTGTGTACTCTCTTTTATTTATATATATATATATATATATATATATGAACACTTAATAGACACATAAGGTAGATACGTCTAAAGATTTACTGTCATATGTGCTACAGTCCTCAATGAAGAGACTGCTGGCTTGAATTTTCAGAAGTATTTCAGCAGCTGCATCACTCATAGATTTCACTATCGATTGAGAGTGCTCAGCACCTCTGCAAATCAGGTCATGCATGGCACAGACTATCCACTAGCAATTTTAAAAAGATCTTGTGTAAACCAGCCACGCAGGAAATGTCTTTTTTAAAAATTATTTTGCTTACTACAAAAATGCCACCATTTATAGAGGGCTTTACTTTATAATTTTTTGCCAAAGAACGTTAACTAATTCAAATGACTCTTCAGAGGTAGGCAGAAAAGTATTATCTCTGTTTTTCAGAAGGGGAAACTATCACAGAAAGGTTAAGGGATATCCCAAGGCCATACAGTAAGATAAAGACACCACAGGGATTTAAGTTCAGATGTTCATGGCATCCAATCCCCAACTCAGTCAGAACTTGGAATGCTGACGATCCCGCATACTAGGCCAGGAAGATAATGCAAGAGTAATAAAATTGATGTTGGCAAAAAATCACTTAATTTGGGCTCAGACACAAGACTAACACGGAAGCATTTTTTAGCCTGATCCAAAGACTATTAAAGTACATATGAATATTTCCACTAATTTCAATAAGCCTTTTTCCTTCAGGGCCAAAAATTGTAGCTGTAGAGTCCCATTATTTGATGTCCTAAGCTCTTCATGGGAGATATTTAGGAGCCCCACCTTGTGTACCTTCCAGAATCATTCCAAAAAAGTCCATCAGTGCCCAATTTGTTGGATGGAGTAGAGACCGTTTATAGGGTTTCTCCTCTTGCTGAATAATGATACAGATTCACAGTGGTGTATCAGTGTCACTGCACATGGGCCTCTCAGAATTGAACACTAGATGTGAAAATATCAAAAGAAATTGTCATAAATAAAAGTTAATCACATTCTTCACAGGATATCTCAACCAGTTTCTCAGGAAACAAGTCTATAAGAAAAATATCTTTAGACATCAATTAACCCTAAATATATAATAGAACTGGAAACTTAAATTGAACAAGTGAACTTTTGATCCACTGTTTCTAGCAGATTTTCATCCTTTGAAGAAATTTACACCTGCCTCTAGATTCATTTTTTCATATTTATTGTGATTAAGTTCTTTGTTTGTTTCCTGTAGAATGGAATTTTTATTCCCAATTAAATATTGCTTGATCTCATGGTAACCCACATCCCCTGAAGGGAAGAGGGTTGTTTTACTGGATTCATCTTCTTTCTTCCCTCTCCCCCACACGTAATGATGTTGATATCCAGGGGCGAGGAGGGAGATTTACTAAGACTGATCTAATGCCAATGGTCCCAAACTGTGGTTTGCTGAGACTTGACTGATCACAGGGTTGTGGCCATCTTCTTTGTTTTCAGCTGGAAGGATGGGAGGAAGGGAGGGATGAAATGAAAATCAAAGGGAGGCAGTGAATTACTTTATTCAAAAAATAAAATGCATTAATGTTACATTTCTGTGCAAGCAATTGCTGTAGTTGACACAGGCATGTTATATGATTGCAAATGAAAGGGAGTTTATCATAAATGAGAAGTGATGTTGCCAGGAGACAATCTCTCTACTAAGGCCTGACCTTTGCTAGGGGAAGTTTGAGAACGCCATATCTAATTGTTTTTGTTGTTGTTGTTGTTGTTTTTTTAAGATGCTACTGTGCCTCTATTGGAGGTTTCTTTCGGACATATGCAGAATCTCAAAACTCTCTGCCATATCTTTCACCTTCTCTCTGTTTTGCTCAAGGGAAGAAATGCATGTGAAGTCACTTATATAAACTGTCAGTTCATGTGATTATTTAAAAATAAAGGTGCTTTATTCTTTCTGGCAGACAGTTTAAGCTAAACAGCCTCCTTTCATAGTCCACAGGCTCGTGTCTTTTACAGCGTGCAGATTTCATAAACTTCTGCCCCCTAATCTCATTCTCTTTTCTCTTACTAGTATTCAAATGTTCTCCACATTTTTCTTCTTTAAGTGTGAATTTAATGTTGCTGAAAGGTGCCAGACTGACAGCCCCAGAGAGTGAATTGTTTTATTTATCCACACAACAAGCACAGCTCAAACAGGGGCAGTGCAAGCTTCCTACCTTGCTGCCTTACCAATGTTTTCTCAGACCTGACCTTGAGTGGACCCTCTCTCTAGGGATGAAAGGATAGTTCTGTCTCCAGACCGCTTCAGTCCCCAAACTCCCTGTGGACACTGCTCAGCAAAATTGCCAATTAGTGCCAATTAATATTGAAGCCTTTTTCCTACTCAGTTTGAAAGACAAGACATTGTTATTTCATCTGCAATTACTTTCTCTTAAATATTTAAGTTTTTCAGAAAGGAAGAAAATAACCCAGCTCTGTAATAACCTCCATAGGAGACTAGACACTCCAAGAGGGTTTCCCTGGTGCTGTTAGGGAGCTGAGCTTACTCTTCATCACCAAACAAACGGGGCGTCAGCCACTACCCAAAGCTCCACAGAGATTTTCTGCCGCTGTACTAGATCTCTCCATGCTGTGTCTCACGCTTGTTGCTCTTTAATACAGGCTTCAAGAAAGACACCAGGAGGGGCTTCCCCACCAGCTGGTATTGTGGAGTGTGCCCTAAAGCAGGATTGTATAACTGAGTGTGGAAATACATAAGGCTACCTCAAGGAGCATTGACTTTGGCACAGTTTTACCATGAGGGTGGTAAGGTTGCATCAACAGCTTCCCAGCCTCAATCCTTCTTCGTCTCTGAGGGCTACTGCCCACGAGGTGGTATATTTGCCCAGAAGCAGGTGCACTGAGCCGCTGTAATGGAAACAGTGTGCACAATAATGGCCATAATTCATGCTTCCATCTTGACAAAAGTCAGGAAATGTAGTTTAATTACATTGCTAAAACAAAGGGATAGCCCCTCTAGTCATACTGGATCTTTCCCCTACCAGGTGTACAATGATCACACGCATACTGAGGCAGAGTGCCTGCAGTTAACATAATTCCTGCTAAATAAGGAATTTCTCCTTCCAATTTATAACATGGGGAAAATGCATTTAACCACCCTCATGGTAAAGCTGTGCCAAAGTCAATGCTCCTTGGAGGATTGGGCCAACAAATATCTGGTGGGGTTCAACAAGGACAAGTGCAGAGTACTGCACTTAGGATGGAAGAATCCCATGCACAGCTACAGACTGGGGACCAACTGGTTAAGCAGCAGTTCTGCAGAAAAGGACATGGGGGTTACAACGAACAAGATGCTGGATATGGATCAACGGTTTGCCCTTGTTGCCAAGAAGACTAATGGCATATTGGGCTGCATTAGTAAGAGCACTGCCAGCAGATCAAGGGAAATGATTCTTTCCCTCCATTCAGCACTGGTGAGGCCACATTTGGAGTACTGTGCCCAGTTTTGAGCCCCCCACTACAGAACGGATGTGGACAAATTGGAGCGAGTCCAGCAGAGGGCAACAAAAATGATTAGGGGGCTCAAGCACATGACTTATGAGGAGAGGCTGAGGGAACTGGGCTTATTTAGTCTGCAGAAGAGAAGAGTGAGGGGGATTTGATAGCAGCCTTCAACTACCAGAAGGGGGGTCCAAGGAAGATGGGGCTAGACTGGTCTTAGAGGTGGCATATGACAGAACAAAGAACAATGATCTCAAGTTGGCTGTGAGGGAGGTCTAGGTTGGATATTAAGAAAATATTTTTTACTAGGAGGATGGTGAAGCACCAGCATGGGTTACCTAGGGAGGTGGTGGAAACTCCATCCTTAGAGGTTTTTAAGGCCTAGTTTGACAAAGCCCTGGCTGGGATGATTTAGTTGGGGTTGGTCCTGCTTTGAGCAGGGGGTTGGTCTACATGACCTCCTGAGGTTCCTTCCAGCCCTAATGTTCTATGATTCAATTATTCCATGGGAACATAAGAATCCACATGTTTCTCTTCATTTACTGAATTACGTATCTTATAGTAATCTTGTTTACTGGAATCATCACAAGTTCTGCAAGAGCAATACACACATTTGGGATACGTAGCAGCGTGCAAATTCACATGCTTCATTTCTCCTGAAAATATATGTCTTTATTCATATATGATCTGTGTTTTGTCTACAGCTGTGTCCCACAGTTTATTTATTTTATCCTGTAGTTTCAACATGACCCCCCTCTCCTGCAAAAAAAGACTGGATTAAGAAACCCAATGATTTACACTTACCACAGCATATCACATGCCTGTGTCCATTATCCAGGTATATCTGTTCTGAGAGAGCCTTTCGTAATATCCCAAGGAGACAAAGAAATACAAAATTAAAATAAGTGAATTATCATCCAGTTTAAGGATTCCAGTTACCTGTTAAGTGTATCAGAAATAATGAGCAATAAAGTTCTTACAGTAGGATCTTCACAAGTGGGAGTTTTACTGTTGACTTCAACAGGAACAGAGTTAGGTCAAAGGGCAGTGCTTTTTAAAATCCTACCCCTAATATATGGTTCACTACTAAATCCATGCTCAAGCTTCCATGGTACTCCCAGAGTACAAGAAGAGATCACCTTTACCTGTTTTTCTCTGCCTTCCTTATATGAGATTACCTATAATCCACCGCACAAAAGAATTAAAATCTTCCTCTTCTTCATTCCTCCCTTGCCCCGCAAGAAAATACAAAACAAATCTCTCACATGTTATTGGTAATTCATTACAACTCCTTAATTATAAAAAAATAATCCCATAGTAAAACCACTTTCTTTAATTTAACCAATCACCTGCTTTCATGCAAATCTTGAATACAGTGGAAATAAAAGTGTTCAGATGGATGTTTGGTATTATAAGGATGTACAATGTTGAAAATGAACAAATTAGGGGAAATGTCAAAGTAGTACCAATTGTAGAAAAACAGATCATCTGGGTTTAGATGGTTAGGTGTGAAAAGAAGATTGGAAGATGTAGTGTTTGGTATTTTTATCTTGGTGGCGGGATGGAGCACACTGGCAAAAGGATGTCAAAAGTGCTTATTTATTACATGAGATAGCATAAGAAAGACAGGAGCGGGAGTCCTTTACCATACAGGAACTGAAGCTCCGGCACAAGTCTTAAGATGAAAAGTACAATGAAAGTACAATTAACCACGAGGATATAAAGTAGCATGAGATAGCATAAGAAAGACAGGAGCGGGAGTCCTTTACCACACAGAAACTGAAGCTCCAGCACAAGTCTTAAGGTGAAAAGTACAATGAAAGTACAATTAACCACAAGGATATAAAGTAGCAACTTATAGGTACAGGACTTATTATTATCATGATCTGAGCAACTGCAACAGCAGCAACAATTAGTGAACAGAGAAGTGAACTATAAAGCAAGGAAGAGACCTGCCAAGAGGATACCTACAGCAATATACTCCTGGGGGCCCATCGATGTAAGAGAGCTAGCCTTATCTAAACGTGTGCAGGGATGCTTACCACTGTAAGAACGAGGAGACCCATACTTCGTTCTGATAAGCGGGTGGCGTACGGGAACCGCCTTGACCGAGGCATCCGCTAGCGCTTCCACGGATTCACGGAGAGTCTCAGCTTGGGGAGGCTCTTGGGGGACTGATTACCCTTTTTCCCCCCCTCACCTTGCAGCAAGCCTTACCCAGTAATACATGATGTATATCTCAATCCCAGTAGGGATTGGGCCTTAACACTTAGTTGCTATTAGTCTACTGGTAGTTAGCTAGGGACCTTCTGGAATAAAGTGACGTTAGTTGTTTACTTCAAAAAGAACTCAGCCATAGCCTCACTTCCCCTTTATTATTACTAAAATAGGAACCTTTTAGCTTATCAAGCATTAACAAATGTCTGTGGTCGTCTCAGGATGCTCCAGACCCCAAGGCACTTCCTCCTTTGGCCTAAGGTCAGGCAGAGGGCAGCATCTGGGTTCTGCTCCTGAGAGGTCTTAACTCTTGCCTTTCTGGCTGCAGAAGCTTAGCATTGCTTTCAGGGCCTTGCTCTTGTCAAACTATACTGATTTCGCGTCACAAAGTCTTGCGCGCCCTAACAGAAGAATATATTGGAAACAGGCTGTTAAACTTAGAAGTAGGGGGTCAGAGAAGGGCTGGAAAAATCAGAACTAGGTCATGGATGGATTTTTTAAAAAACAGTTTGATTAGCCGTGGAGTTTCTGAGGAACTGCTTCAACACAGACTGGAATAGAGGAGAAAAACACAAAGAGCCAACCCCATATAGAGGGGAGTAAGGCTAGAAGAAGATGACCTGCTTTCAAGCAGGAGGAAAATTAAAGCTTTTTTATGTACTCTTGGGGAGGAAGAGTCTGGTCCCATGGAAGTCAATGGGAGATCTGCCATTCATTTAATTGGGAGTTCTGCTATTGATTTAATGGGACACAGTTTTCATACTGGGGGTTTGCACTGGAGCTACTACATCAGTAACTGGCTATAGATTGTTGGAATCATGGCAAATTCTTAGTGTTGGCAAGGCTTAAATTCCTGTGGTTTGAAGGGGCTACTTTGTCAAATTGGACGGCGAACCCTCATTAGTAACAACTGCATGGCTAATTGTATAAATACAAGCCCTTTGTGTTAAACAAGTTTTTCATTCAAGACTAGTTTCAAAATGGCATTAGCACTTTTAAAAGATTTATTACTGCCTCAAGTAAAATAATTATTTTTATTAGCTTAGCAAATGTATATCTTTACTCCTTTTTCCAACAGTATGTTTAGGGGTTGCACACTTTTTGTGCAATGCTAATTTCCCCATATTTTATAAAATGATTACGTTAGCTGGTAAATGAAGAGTCTATATTTCTCAAGGTCTAATTAGGCCCAGTATTTTAAAAAATGCAACAAAGCAAACATAACCCCACGCCCACAAAACAAACAAAAAACCACCATGCACTGCACCTACATGAATTACTATCCAAAAAATACTTCTGATTCTCCATTGCACCAGAAGTACATTGGAGTGAGATGTTTCGTGAGAACAAGAAAAAATAAGTACAAAAATAAATACAGCTAAAAAGTTTCAAAAGTAGAAGGAACAAAATCATTCAATTGCAAATGTCTGTGTAATTTGCATTCTTGAAGGAAAGACAAAACATGGAACAGCTAGATGTTATAAGGAGAAAAATTTAATACTAATTTATCAAATATAAGATCTAAATAGATGTTCAAGTAGGATAATATACTGTCTCTTCTCCTTCAGCACCATGGCTTATACTAAATGGCTGGGTGAAAAACTAAGGTAAAAAATGAAAATGGACATCATATTAAAAAACAGATGTTTCAGGCTTAAGTGAACGTTACAAAACGGAAAAGCCAATTGTTTTATACATAGGAGTGCTGCATATAGTACTACATGTGGAAGTCCTGTGGAATTATAGCATGATGGCTGCCACCCAAGCATCTCCTCATGTCCAGGGATGCCTCTGTAGTTTTCCTGATCAGCAGGGCTCCTTAAACAAACCCCCCACATCCAATCTCTCTCATTCAATCACAGCCGTTCTTGGGGTCTGATTTTCTTATTTACAAAGTTCAAAATGCAAACAAACACACACAAAACCAATCTTCCAGCCAGTCTTAAATTGGGCAAAAACTCTCCTCCCTGAGCTGGGTCTCAGCTGGGTCTTCTTCCCCAGCCCCAATACCCTTCTTTGGAATCACTGCAAGAGAACTTCTCTCTCTGCAGCTGCAGTGCGCTTCTGGCTCTGCTCTCACTGGACTTCCTTTGTCCTTTAAATTGGCTCAACTGGGAGCACCTGCTCTGGCACAGAGGATTTGTACCTATTTTAATCACAGGGGCCAGCTATCCTTTGACAGGAATAAACATGCAGAACACTTATATTAAAATAGTTCAGTACCAATTTCCCCAAAACAAATGGGATGTCATGAATGCATTTGCAGGAACGGATATACACAACATATCCGCAAAGCCTGATTTGTGCATTCAAATGCAGGCAACTGCATGCCAAAGTGGCTTTTTTTTTTTGGTAATGCCGTTCCACAGTTTTTATGTGCAAACATGAAGTTATGCAAGCACCAACTGGTATAGAAGTGTTTTTGGCAACATCCATTGCACACGGTTTTTAAAATTTCATCCTTTAGAGTCAGTCTTCAACTGTCAAAAGTAAGGAAGCTGAATTGTTTTAAGGCTGACACACTGAACATGAATATCCTCTCATTACATTGCTGTGAATCAGGTGTATATCCCTTCAGGCCACTGGAGTTACACGGATGAAAAACGTGTGAGATCAGAAACAATCCATTAACCCATAAATCAGTGAGTTATGCCTCAAAATTTCAAGAGCTTTAGACCAATAGAATATCCCGAATACTATGAGAAAGTTTAACATGATATACAGGAAATGAGTCACTGGATTCCTACTAAATTTAATGGAAATAATTCCTCTGTAGAGAATGCACTATACTTTACATGTGTGTTGAATTACTTCTACTTTTTGTAGTCCCTCTCTGGCAGTCATTGACCCAGGCCTTTATTTCCATTTCAAAAGGCAGGATGGTTTGCTGTGATATGGAGCTCAGCGAATGTGCCTATTTCCACTCCACAAACCCAAATGCAGAGGCTGCTTTCTCGGCTTTGCCAGCACGTCAGTTTTGGAATAGTATTCTTGAACTTGTGACAGCACTGTCTGTCACATAAGTAATCTTACCTACTTCTGCTCTTCTGAAACATAAAAGAGCCATTTTGGTGACCTAATTCTTCATACGAGAGAAAATACTGACATGAAACAACATGAAGAGTGAAATCCTACATCCCTTACTCTGCCAGAACTGCCATCGATTTAAAAGGAATTTGCTGGAGTAAAGACTGAAGGGGATTTGGCCCAAACTGATCAAAATTCTGCTCAGTTACTGAATTCAATGGAGTTGAAGTGGAAGCAAAATTTGTCCCAAAAGGTTTTGACGAACAGGTGAAGGACAGAAAACTTCTCTAAGGATCCATGCCCCAGGTCAATTACCTCTCTTCCCAAGGAGGCATGCTAAGCTATCATTAATGTATGACCACTATACCTACGTATTGCATGTTTGAGTTCTACTTGTGACTTCTATTATTATTTGTATTACAGGAGTGCCAGTGGCCCCAATTCACATCGGGGCTGCACTGTGCACTGCACAAACAAACAGTAAAAGGCAAAGGAAAGGAGGAGAAACACAGCCACTGAGAGGTGGAACGACTTGCCTGAGGTCACACACAAGGTCAGCAGCAAAGCCAGGAAGAAAGCTCAGATGTCCTGCTATTTTTACTGGTGAGTCATGCACAACTTTGTCCTTCTAGTGTCAATTTTGATTTGAATTTCCTATGGCCTGGGGAAGAGTCACTTGTGTTTTAATTAAGAGGCTTTGATCCAGTATTGCCAGTGTTGAGATTGCAGAGGAGTCTAGGACCCTGCGAGATGGGAGGGTCTCAAAGCTTGGGCTCCAGCCCAAGCCCAGAAGTCTACACAGCAATGAATCAGCCCCACAGCCTGAGCCCCATGAGTCCCAGTCAGCTGGCACCAGTCAACCGTGGTTTATTCTTTGCTGTGTAGACTTATCCTATGACAAGTTTCAGGCCTGAGGCAGTCTTTTGCTATGAAGCCTTACATAACCTTCTCCATAACATTGTTAAACTAACATTATAACGTGTCCTTCTTTCAGCTGACTAAATTAAAATCATATTTGTAGAAATGCCATTAGTCCATCTCCATCAAAATACTGTGTTTGGCTTATGTGTAATAAATGAAAATAACAGTGAATGAATGCTAGAGAAAAATAGTTTGCCAGTTGAAATGCTTCACAGCTCTTTTTCTATTCTCCTAATTTTTTATGTGAAAGGTAGGTTGGATTTAAAAAAATTAAATGTTAATTGCACCTTGGAAATCTTGGCATTAGAAATCTGAAAGTCGGATTTCTCTGCCTTTTTGATATCTAATACCCTAGTCCTCTGGAAATCTAATTGCTTATTGATAGAAGGATGTAGCTAAATCAGTCTTACAGGATCAATTCAAGCAAATGTCTGGAAATTGTGGTGTTAGTAGTGTGACTCAGTGGATATTTCACTTCTTGATTACTAGAGGTCAAATTGGATTCCCAAAACAATAACATCATTGGGCTCTTTTGGCAGAATTTTTACATGGTATGAATCTTTATGAAATATGTAGAACAGGGTAGTCTGATCTCCCTCTCAAACAATATAGAAAAGATGTCTCCTAATGAAGATGAGCTAATTCCTCAAATGATCAGGGCATTGATTAAAGGTGGTGATCAAACGATATGACAATGTCATTGAAGCTGTTTACCAGTATTTTAAACTTCACTGCTTTTCCCTTTCTGCTCTCTAATGGCAATTTTCAGGTTCTGAACCATTAGGTCCCAATCTGCTGTATTAAGTTTCTTATTTAAAATATGTGACTCAATTTACAACATGCCAATGCCACTCATATTACTACTAATCTTCAGACTACAGGTGCAAATTAGTTTGTCTACCAGTATAATTGTCTTGTCTCTTTGAGACATACACAAGGTCCACAAGAGGATTTAAGTCATCTAGGGGCTCCCCCAGTCTCTTCAACTGAAGATGTTTCTCTTTAATTGAATCATTAAATACTGGGCCAAAAAAAGAGTAAAAATTACTCTGTAGTCCAGTGATTAGGACACTCACCTGAGAGGTGGCAGATCCCTGTTCAAATCCCCTCTGCCCCTTCATGAGGCAGACAGGGGACTTGAATCAGTGGTACCCACATCCTGGTAGAGTACCTTAACTACTGGGCTGAAGATTACAAGGGAGGCCATCTTCCTGCTGGTTTTGTGGGGCATTAGGTGGCCTGAGCACACCTACCAGATCAGACAAAATATGCAGGTGAATACTATCTTCCCATGGTTCATGGCTTGTGCTGAGGCTGAAGGAGATCATAATGGGGGCAGGAAAGAATCCACTGATTGTCCTTCCACATGGGAACTAATGGTACTGCTAGAGTGTCACTGGAGCACAATATGCAGACAGGGGAAGATGGTTAAAGAAATGGGGGCTCAGGTGATCTTCAGTGGGATTCTGCCTTGCCAAGGCAAGACAAGGTTATGATGATCAACTGATGGTTCAGGAAATGTTGCTATAAGGATGTCTAATGACTGGCCGACATATATGGACAGAGGACTGTTCTCATAGGATGGACTCCACCCGAGTAGGGAGGGAAATAGACTTCTTGGAGGAGATTGCCACAACTGATTAAAAGAGCTTTAAAAGCTACGAATTTGGAGGAGACAGTTGGGAGATGCTCAAGTAATCTCCATGCCTGATTCTAATATCGAGCAGGAGAGGATACAGCAATGGAGAAAGGAACAACAGAGGGTAGGAGAATGCCAGTCCACTGACAGTAACAGTCAAGTAGTCTATACTGGCAGTAAAATGACTGTACCTAATCAGCCAAGGAATCTGGGTGAAGCCAAGCAGAAACAACTAAAGATGTCTGTACACCAGTGCAAGCAACCTGGGTAGTTCTTGGAGTCTCCTACAAATCCCCAGGATCCGATTTAGATATGGATAGAGACCTCTAATATTTTAATGAAATAAATACTACTGGGAATTGTGTGATTATGGGAGGCTTTAATTTCCCAGATACAGGAAATTAAATTAAATTAAATTGGAGGAGAAGTGTTACCAATAATGGTAGGCTTAAATATTCCTGGATGTGATAGCTGACAGATTTCTTCACCAAATAGTCACTGAAAAAGCAAGAAGTGACACCATTTAAATTTAGTAATGGTAAGTAGCGAGGATCTCACAGAAGAACTGGTTGTAGAGGATAACCTTGCTTTGAGTGATCATGAGTTAATTCAGTTTAAGCTAAATGAAAGGATAAACAAAAATGGGACAGCAACTTGGGTCCTTGTTATTTCAAAAGGGCAAATTTTTAAAAAAAATTAAGGCAACTAGCTAGGGAAGTGGACTGGACTGAAGAACTCAAAGATCTGAATATGGAGGAGACTTGGAATTACTTTAAGTCAAAGTTGCAGAAACTGTCTGAAACCTGCATCTCCAGGAAGGGGAAAAATTCTTAGGGAAGGGTTGCAAACCAAACTGGATGAACAAGCATCTCAAACAAGTTATTAAAAGGAAGCCAAAAGCCTACAAGGAATGAAAGATGAGAGGGATCAGCATTGAAAGCTACCTCTTGGAGATCATATGTAGGGATAAAGTGAGAACTGCCAAAAGCCAAGAAGAGTTGGTCTTGCAAAGGAAATTAAAACCAATAGTAAAAGTTATTTAGCCATATAAATAAAATGAAAAAAGGAAATAAGAAGTGGGACTACTAAACACAAGGAATGGGGTGGAGATTAATTGTAATATAGGCATGGCCCAATACCTAAACAAATCCTTTGCCTCAGTTTTTAATGAGGCTAAGGAATTGTTTAGGGGCAGTGGCAGGGTGACTAATTGGAACAAGGCTATGTGAGGTGGAAGTCAAACTCAAACAGCTCAATGAGACCAAATCGGAGAACGTGGATAATCTCCATCCAACAACATTAAAGGACACTGGCACATGAAATTGCAAGCCCAATAGCAAGAATTTTAGTGACTGTGTAAACTTGGGGGATATACTTTCTGACTGGAGAATTGCAAATATAGTACCTATGTTTAAAACAAGAAAAAAAATGACCTGGGAAGCTACAGATCCATTAGTTTGACCACAATTGTATGCAAGATCTTAACAAAATATTGAAAGAGAAAATAATTAAGGACACGTAAACAACAATTGGGATAAAATACAGCATGGTTTTATAAAAGGTAGATTGTGCCAAACCAACCTGATTTCTTTCTTTGAGAAGATAACCAATTTTCTAGACAAAGGAAATGCAGTAGATCTAATCTACCTAGATTTTAGTAAGACATTTGATATAGTTCCACATGGGAAATTATTCGTTAAATTGGAGGAGATGGGGGATTAACACGAGAATTGAAAGATGGTAAGGAACTGTTTAAAAGGGAAACTATAACGGGTGAATGGAAAGGTGAACTGTCAGGCTGAAGGGAGGTTACTAATGGAGTTCCTTAGGGATCGGTCTTGGTACCAATCTTATTTAGTATTTTCAACCTTGGCACAAAAAATGGAAGTGTGCTAATAAAATTTGTGGATGATGCAAAGTTGGCAGATATTTCCAATGTGGAGGATGACCAGAAGATTATACAAGAAGATTTGGATGTCCTTGAAAACTGGAGTAATAAAAATGGGATGAAATTTAATGGTGCAAAATGCAAGGTCATGCATTTAGGGACTAACACCACAAAATTTTGCTATAATCTGGGTACGTATCAGTTGGAAGAGACAGAGGAAGAGAAAGATTTGGGAGTATTGGTCAACCACAGAATAACTATGAGCCCCCAATGTGTCTGTAAAAATGCTACTGCAATTCTAGGATACATCAGGCAAGGTATTTCCAAAAAAGATAGGGAAGCGTAATTACCATTATGGAAGGGACTGGTAAGACCCCATCTGGAATACTGCCTGCAGTTATGATCTCATATGTTTAAGAATGATGAATTCAAACTGGAACAGAGAAGGGCTACTAGGATGATCAGAAGAATGGAGAACCTACCTCATGAGAGAAGACTTAAGGAGCTTGATTTGATTAGCCTAACCAAACGAAGGATAAATACATCTGAGGAAAAAAACACCAAGGAGGGAGAAGAGTTATTTAAATTAAGGGCCAATGTTGGCAAAAGAACAAACTGATATAAACTGGCCATCAATAAGTTTAGGCTTGAAACTAGATAAAGGTTTCTATCCATCAGAACAGTGTAGCTCTGGAAGAGCCTTCCAAGGGAAGTAGTGAGGGCAAAAAAATGAACTCCTTTCAAGACTGAGCTTGATAAATTTATGGAGAGTATGGCATGATGAGATTGCCTACACTGGCATATCTGTGACTGCTATTAACAAGTATCTGCATCGGCTGGAGATGGGACTCTAAGTTACTACAGAGAATTATTTCTCAGGTGTCTTGCTGATATGCTCAGAGTCTAACTGATTTCCATATTTGGGGCTGGAAAGGAATTTTCCCCCAGGTCAGAGACCCTCAGGGTTTTCACCTTCCTCTGCAACCTGGAACACAGGTCACCTACTGGCTTGAACTAGAGTAAATGGTAGAGTCTTTGCAAAGTGAAGTCTTTAAATCATGATTTGAGGATGTCAGTAACTCAGCCAGAGTTTATGGGTCTATTACTGCAGGGGGTGGGTGAGGTTCTGTGGCTTATGCTATGCAGATCAGACCAGCTGATCATGATGGTTTCTTCTTGCCTTAACGTATATGAGTCTATGAGATAGGCTTTGAGACAAGTAAAATGAGGCAGCAATGTACGTGCCCAGATGCAGAAACATGGTTCTTAAGGGACTTGTACAGAAAAAAAAACTTAGGTGCCATGTAAATTTAGGACTAGGCAGCAGCAGAGTAGAGATTTGTGGATTGCAGTGCAGCCTGAAAATGGGACTGTGTAGATACAGGCCTTTGTCACGGTATTGTCTATTTAAAATCTGACCTAAAGTCAGGAAAAGTCTTTCCATTGAAATCAGAATGCTTTCAATCAGGTCTGTAGAGAATAAATTCTTCAGATCAAGGAGCTGTTGATTTTTTGTTAGTTTGTTTTAATATGTACATAAAACACTTAGCACATTTTTGAGCATTAGAGCTGGTTGAAACTTAGAATTTCTGTTCTGCAGAAAAGTCCTGCATTTCAAAGTTTCATTTCATCCTGAATCAGGACAAAAACTCCAAATTTCCATCAAAACAAACTTTCAGAAAAAATTCATTTTGGAAATATTGAAACTATCTAATCAAAGTACTTGGTTTTGACGTCATTGTTTTGATTATTATATTATGTAATAAAAGTCAAAATGATAAAGTCTAAACAAAGCACTTCAACCTTATCAAAATCAGTTTTGATATTTTACATCAGTTTTTTTCTGTGAAACACTGAGATTTTGTTGAGTCAGCACTTTCCAGAAGAAACTGTTCCATCTCAATATTTTTGACAAGCTCTCTTGAGCACTAGATAACTAATATTCTGTCTCAGTCACATCTCGCCCACACACTCAAAGGCTCACTAGGCTGGCATCTCCTATTCTAACACAGCATTTGTGGCAGCAAACCCAGATCTCTGTGTTATATTTCATGCTCACTTCAATACCAGCAACATCACCCCTTAAATTTAATTTTTCCTATTCAAAAATGGCTACCACGTATATCAGGAACAGCACTCTACTTGAAGGGGAAAGACTGTAAAGAGTTCTCATTTTTATGGCTGGCTGACAGACAGAAATTTCAGCATTACATAAACCAACAGTGCAGTCCGAAGGAACTAGAGCATGCCTGTCTTATCTATTACCAGGTGGATTCCTCATTCTGGTTTATTTCTCGTTTCCTCTTTTTCTGTCCTTTCTATTTCATTTACCTCTCTTTTCATTAATCTACCCACAGACTTTGTTAGCTTTCCCTGGCTGTGCCCTTCTTATGTCCTCCTTAGAGTGGCTCTATTTCTATGAAACTCTTTCCTCTCCTCTCCATGTGCTCTGTGCCAGCTATCATGGAAATCTTTCACTGGCAAAAAGGGCTCCATAAAAAGGAGAGCCAAAGAGAACGTGGCAAACTTTTTTTTCCCTAAGCTTGATTTCATTTAGGCAATGAAAGGCAAATGAAAGCTAGAAAACTGCCCTGCAAGTAGCAAATGTTCACCTACGTTGATTTTGCTCAGATGAGTACATTTCACCCTCTTTGATTATGGGAATAATGATATTTAACCATGGCTCACAACCCAGTGAATATTCACAAGAACTGTGCACATCACTTAACTGCATAATCTGTTTCCGCTCTGTGACAGGTTGCAGCAACAAGGTACATGAATAATTTAGGATCTGGGACCCTGGCCCAGATTTACAAAAGGTATTTAGGTGCCTAACTCCCATTGATTTCTGGGCTTCTGTCCCTAAATGTCTACGGGACATATCACAAATTATTTGTGTTATGACTGGAAAACATTCATTATAATAGGGAGTAGAGGATAAAAAATCCTATTTTAAGTGAGCGTTTAAATTGTTTTATGCTCCGAGGGAGTGATTTTTAAAAGGATTTCAGGGAGTGAGGACCTATTTTAAAATGTATTTAGCCTCCTAAAGATGCAGATAGGTGTCTAGGCGCCTAGGCACTTAAAATCCCATTAGAGTGGGGCCTACAAATGTGCTTAGGCCCCGAAAAGTCCTGTTTTTAGGCACCACTGTGATCCACCAGACTCCCACTTGGCTGCTGCCTAGCCCTGTAGGCACATAAACTCACTCAGAGTCTATGATTTTTCCCCTGAGCAGGCATACTGAAGCCTCATTCTCAGTGCTCATCACCTGCCTGAGCACCTGAGCAATTCACAAATCGGGAAAGATGAGTGTGCGGCTGCCTGAGTCATGTGGAGGGTGTGGAGGGGGGGCCTATCCGGTGGGAGGCTTCTGAGCACGTCTACTGGAGAAGGCCTCTCAGGTGAGTTCACACAAAATGTCAAGGAGTGGGGGGGAAAGGAAGACAACCTTCCTTGTAATCCTTATCTTAGAGGATAGGGTACTCACCCAAGAGGTGGAAAGACTCCTAGTTCAAGTTCCACTTCCCTCTGAGGGGGAGAAGGGCTTTGAACAATCTGTTCCCTGAGTGTCCCAACCACTAGAGGCTATGAAGTAGTTTGATGTGGGGGGCTGCCTCACTCTCTCCTACTGGAGCTGTTCCACTTTTAATTAAAACAATGGAACACTGAAATATGAATTGGGCCAGGGAAAAAGTTAGGATGATTCCATAGCTTGGTGGCTAGGGAACTTCGCAGAGAGGTGACTGATCCTTGTTCAAATCTTTTCTCCCCTTCAGGAGGAGGGAATTGAACTGGGGGTCTCCCCACATCCTGGATGAGTGCCCTAAGAACTGGGCTAAAGATTATAAGGGAGATTATAAGATTATAAGGGAGCTCCTCCCCCTCTTCCTCCATGGAAATCAATGTGGGTTAGGTGTGTAGGTGCTTTTGAAAATCTTCCTGGGCACCTAAATACCTTTAGAAATCTGACTTTTAGTATCCAACTCCCATTGACTTTCAAAAGCTTTTGTAAATCCCACCCAACATGCTTACGCTCTGGTTATGAGAGCGATAAGGTGAGTGAGGTAATATATTTTATTGGACCAACTTCTTTTACAGAAAAAAGCAAGCTTCTGAGTTTACAAAGCTCTTTTTCAGGTCACTCTAGTTACAAACATAATACTGTGATGGTGAGGGAGTGGGGAAATATTAAGGGTCTTCTATCTATGCATGTAAGTAGAGTGCAATGAATTAAAAAAATTAACAAAAACCAACCAACCAAAGACATCAACAAAAACCTCACCACAATGCCAATAACTAAACAAAACACAATCAGCAAATGGATTAGTGTTGTGTCTAGTGGTCAGAGCAAAGACCTGGAACTCTGGCGTCCTGGGTTCTTTCCTGGTTCTGCCACTGACTCGCTGCATATTCTTCTGCCACTCAGTTTACCTGTCCATGTGTGTTTGTCCCTATGGTAAACGGATATAAAATAATAGAAGCAGGATTTAATTATCTGAGCTCCAATTACATAAAACTTTGTTACCTCTAGGCTGGCTAGGTTTGACTTCACTTCAGACTTGACTTCAAGTCAGACTTCAGCACAAAGACCAGTCATTGGATAATCAGCCAAGGTGCCTGAGCAAGCTTTTGCATTCTGTGCTCAGAGTATCCTAAATATCATCATTCCATGAACCTATTGCACTTATGAGAGAGAAAGAATATTAGATGTTCAAAATAATGTTTAAGTTCAGACATAGCATTCAAGGAAAAAATGAATCTGTCTACTTTCTTATCACCTAATATGTTATATATTTGAGTGACTCAGTGCATTAGAGATTTACAGCTATCAAATGTGTACAGAGGGAAGGCAAAACCTTCAGAAAAAAAAAGGAAAACTAATAATCATGAGAGCAGTGGAAACATGCTTGATCCATTATCAGTGCTTTGTAAGAGATGAGACATGGAAGAGGCAGAGACGAGATCAACAACTGGAAAAAATAAAACTGAGCCAGATGAGCTAGGCTACAAAACAAGTTGTCTGCAGAGGCAAGGACTCTTTGTCTTTGAAATCAGACTCAGAATGGGCTCATACACAGGAACACAGGAATTGCCGTACTGCATCAGTGGTTGGTACCAGATTCTTCGAAGGAAGGTGCAGGAAACCTTGCAGTAGGCAGCTATGGAATAACATCCCCACAGGGAAAGTTTCTTCCTAACCCTAATCTGTTAGAGGCTTATACCCTGAAGAGTACAGTTTATATAGTAGAACTTCTTCTATGGCGCGTTTTAAACTCAGACTCAAATTGCTTGTTGAGATATTGCAGCCTATACGCAAAATCTTGCCCCTTCCTACGTCAGGTCCGCAAAGTGAGGAGGAGGGCCCAGTGACCATCTTTGCCCCACATAAGCAGCCAAGCAAGATTCCTCCATAGCACTCAAGTGTGCAGTTGGAGAAGTATTCAACTTGCATTCCAGTGCACACATCATGTCGCCAACAGATGTGTTCTGCACCACCATATGCCTCAGTCAGCAGCAAACGCTTGCCTGTTCAGGGAAGCAGCAAAATGTTCACCATAGTGCAACCTCCTTGCCCATCCTGTAGAATCCTGCCCTGTACTAGGATTCCTGTGGCAGAGCATGCATGAGCCAGTGTTTCTTTGTCCACTCGGTCAGCCAGAGTAGAAACTGATACTAGAAATATACATATAAAAAAATTGAATTCACCTGCACACATGTTCATTTTGTTTTCTGGACTCTTAAACACCAGCATTGCTACAGAACAGCTATGATCTGCAAGCCTGTCTGGATATTGGCACATAGTTGAGTATACCAACAATAATACTTGTATAGCACTTGATATGTTCTGTATTTTACAAACACAGATCAATAAATATATTAACATATGGCAATGTTCCAGTTAAAGATTTTTCTGCAAAATGAAATGCTTGGTCTAGTCAATGTCCAACTGCAGTGCTGTACCTTAGAGTTGGCTGGATTTCACTCATGATAGTCACAGCAGCCAATGGATCAAAGGGTTGCTGACCCCCTGCCATATGACAGTGGCATAACCCTTTCCTGTGTCTTGGCCAATAAACAAAGATCAGGTTCTTATCAGCATTCCTGTGGGCTGTTCCTTTATTATAGGTGCTGCAATTACTGGAACATACCCCTTCCAGGGATGTAATATAACAGCTTTTTAACAACTCACTGCAATGCTCTGCAACATCTTAGGACAGGAAATAAAGATACAGATTAACTGCAGGTAGAATTTGGGTATGCAGAATATAATGTTCTGAACGGGGATTTGGCCAGGGTGCCAGGATTAGCACTTCTAAATTTTGAAAGATTGTCATGGGATCTTTGATTACCATATGTGGTCTACATTTTGGTATTATATCTCACCAGAAGATATAAAGTTAGTGCTTCACAACATTACATTGGCATGCTAGTTCAGTACTGGCTTGCAGAAAATTGAATCAACTACTGAAATGCCCTCACTACTTCATGTATCACCCTGAGAATTTCATAAAAGACTCATATATATATATATATATATATATATATATATATATATATATGCTAAAAAAGGCCTGACTCTGCTTAGGCTATGGGATCTAATGAGATCATAATCGGATGCTCCATGACTTAGCTGAAAGAAATAAAATGTGTTTTTGAGTCTAGGTTGCAATCACCCAGATACTGAATCACAGGAATTATACATTGTGAGGCTTTGCGATGAGACTCCATTCCTTGCTGCTGCTTACAATGTATCATCTATTTTCCAAGAGCACAGAATATAACCATATTTGGCCTCACTTTAATGCTTACATTAACTTCATATACATATTTTGCTGATACTTCAGATGTTATTCTGCTTTATTCCAGAGCATGACTTCTACATTACCTTTTTCAGATATCTTCACCTCCTAACGATAAATCACTATTGCGTTCTTTATACAATATCCCTAGTGAATAGAAATGACACTTTCATGGTCTTACACTGGTGTGACCCTTCCCGTGCCCAGAGTAGCCCCCTGAAAATGCCAAGGTCAGGGCAGGCTGCAAACGGAGAGCAGATTCTCCCAGCACTGGTGGGTGGCACTGAAGCCAGACTTCCCAACCAGCCACAAACTGCGCTTCTGAATCCCCACAGAAGCCAGTACACTAATACACACAGCCCCCTTTACTGCATTTCAGTTTCTAGCTCCCAATTAGCCACTAGGTCCAGTAAAGAAACCAGTTATTTAAACTCTATGCTCTTTACTAAAAAGGTTCCCTCTGACCCCAAAGGATCAGCCACAGTACCAGATCAATACAAGTTTGGATCTTACCCAAAATATCACGCTGCCGGCCAATCCGTTAGTAACTAAAACTAAAGGTTTATTGCAAAAAGAAAGAAAGAAACCATAAGAGAAATGTTAAAGGATTAAAGCAATCAGATACATACAAATGATTAAAAGTCCATATACGTCAGATTTCTAGAAGAATTGTGGTGTTGCAGGCTTGTATAGTTCCTCTGGTGTGCACCCAATCTATGGGTGGGTCTCAGTCCCTTGTTTCACAGCTTCAGTTCAGTTGCAGATGAGCTGATCCAGAGGTAAGTTGGTACCTGAAGCTGAATCCTGGCTGAAGACAAAATGGATTCCCAAGGCCTCTGCCTTATATACCCTCTGGCCCTGGCCATGCGGTTTGTAGAGTTTTACAGGAACCAAAATGGAGTTCAGAGTCACATGGGCAAGTGCTGGTGACTCATCAGGTACATCTCTGTTTTCTCCCCCTGGGCTCCTTGCACCTGGGAATGTCTTAATGGGCCATTAAGCAGGCTATTGTTCTGCATCCATCCTGTCTGAGTTGTTAGCCAGACAGAACAATTTTAAATACAGATATATCAAATATATCTATAACTTCCATTTCACATATCACACATGAACATAAGTATTATCTTACTTAGCACATTATAGCCTTTCTAACAGTACCTGACATGGCATATCTCACATGAATTATTATGATTTTGACATATTGATGTTAAACCATATGTTAAATCCCCCTCCTCCCCCCCAAATCTAACCAGCATGACAGCTGGTACAAATGAATGCAGAATTTGGTCCAAAGTCTTTGGTTTAAGCAGACTCCATCATGTGGGACAATGGTTATCTCATGTAATGTTCTATGTGTAGTCACTGCCCTCTGGTGTAAAATAAACTGAAGCAGACTAATAACTGGAAGAGCTTAAAAATAAATAGCATGTGATCATTAAATGTCCATTAATTAAAGTTTAGGAAATTGATGGGCCATTCTTATTATTCATGTCAGGTCACCAACATTAGGCGGCTTTTGCCCACCATGAGCATTTAGCTTGTGCTGTTGTAGTTCAAAACAGCGTAACAATTACTCTTTGACTAGGATTTAAATTAAGGTAGACATAATTCACATAAAAGTCAATTAAAATCTTCGCAATATCTGATACAGAACGTGCTGTTATATCAAAAGAGTTTTTTAGCAATTTAATTTGATATGTGAGGCTCAGAATTAAGTAGACTAAATGAACTTCCTATCAAAGAATACAGCCAAATTAAAAACTGAATCAAGCATTGACAGCAAATACTTTGCTGGTTTAAGTTTTACTTCTTTTAAGGAAACTTTGTTTGAAACTTATTTTGGTCTTATTGTGGGCTGATAATTTAGTTTATGCTATTCTTGAGCTTTGACAGTTAAAAAAGCCCAATAAAAATCAAAACCAAATTAAGTAAAAGTTTCAGACAAAGAAGAGTAAAAACAAATTGAGGAATATTGCAATAATCATAATATAGAGGTTCAGATTCTTAACCCTCAGTCACATTTGTGGGCATTTACACACAAAATTGATGTCAATGTAGGTTTACAGATTACAAGAATATGGAGGAAGTAGTTGAAAATTATTTCTCCTTACCTGCTAAAGCCTGAGTTAATAAGTTAGATATTACTTATTATATATACAGCAGCTAGATATACAAAGATCTGCTAAATTACCTATTGCACCCCTTGCTTGCCACACTGGCTGGATTTGGGGAGGGCATTTATTATATTATTTAACATCAACATGTCAAAATCATAGTAATTCATGCGAGATATGCCATGTCAGGTACTGTTAGAAAGGCTATAATGTGCTAAGTAAGATGATTATGTTTATGTTCATGTGTTATTTGTGTAATGGAAGTTATGGATATGGTTGATATATCTGTATTTCAAATTGTGCTGTGTCTGGGCAGCTCCCCAGACAGGATGACTGCAGCAATAGCCTGCTTAATGGCCCATTAAGAAATTCACAGGTACAAGGGGCCCAGGGGGAGAAGCCAGAGATATACCTGATGAGTCACCAGGACTTACTCATGTGACTCTGAACTCCATTTTGGTTCCTGTAATATTCCACAAGCAGCATGGCACAGATCAAAGGACATAAAAGGCAGCTGCCCCGGATCCATTTTGTCTTCAGTCTCTCTTTCAGTCATCACCTATCTCTGGATCAACTCATCTACTGAAGCTGTGAAACAAAGGACTGAGACCCATCCAGGTACTGGATGTATTCCAGAGGGACAATACAAGCCTGCAAACTCCACAATTCTTCTAGAAATATATGGACTGGTATCTTCTGATATATATGGACTTTCAAATAATTTGTATGTATCTGATTGCTTTAATCCTTTAACATTTCTCTTATAGTTTGTTTCTTTCTTTTTATAATAAACCTTTAGTTTTATTTACTAAAGGATTGGCCGGCAGCGTGGTATTTTGGGTAAGATCCAAACTTACACTGATCTGGTACTGTGGCTGACCCTTTGGGGTCAGGGGGAGCCTTTTTGGTAAAGAGCATAGAGTTAAATAACTGGTCTCTTTACTGGACCTAGTGGCTGATTGGGAGCCAGAGACTGAAATGCAGTAAAAGGGGCTGTGCATATTTGTATTTTGGCTTCTTGATAACTAGTGTGGGGAATCAGAAGCACTGTTTGTGGCTGGTTGGGAAGTCTGACTTCAGTGTGACCATCAGTGCTGGGAGAATCTGCTCTCCTTTTGCAGCCTGACCTGACCTTGGCATTTTCAGGTGGCTACCCTAGGCATGGAAGGGTCACATTTCTAATACAGGGTTATTACACACATTATTTCTAATGTTACTGCAGTCTAGTTTTAAGTGTTTGAAACAGCGGGGTTTCCATCACTTGGAAGACAATTCAGGTTTTTGTTGTTTTTCTAGCACTATCGCATCGCAGGTTAATTTTTACCTTGGTCCTTCTTGTTTCTCTTACTTTTGACTCCTGCTATTTCTTCCATATTCTTCCAAGTGTATGAGTCCAGAACTGGACACAGACACCATAGTTCAAATGGTGGCCTAAGCAACCTCTTATAGGCCTCTAAAATTACTTATTTTAATTCAGTCAATCCACTACGTTATTTAAGAGTGGATTCTATATGTGACTTTTCAATAAGAAATTCTTCCTTTTTTACCTTATGTACATCTCTTCCAGATATCCAATATATTTGTTCTTCCCATTTATGTTCAATATGACATTGCATTCATAAAGGAGTTAAACTGATACAAGCACCTTTAGAGAAAACATTTTCACAGAAATAGTACAAAAATCCCATTTGGTTACTATAGAAGCTCTTTGAGAGAGACTCTTTCATACTCTTTCAACTGAGCCAAAAGATAGCATATGTTGAGATTGTTGGATTTGTCCAGCCTTGCACTTTGAAACAATTACTTTTTGCCCATTCTTTGAACCTAATGAAATATCTGTAGCAGACATAGGCTGACATTTTCTCTGACTATGCCAAGAGCTGCATTATACAGATAAGTCCTATGACAAAAGACACTGTATCAGCCCTGGCAAAGAATCTTAGCAACCATAAGCAAATATGGCTTATATTGTCCCTACCTGGAAGTTATCCTGACTGCTGCTGCCTTTGTGAGCAATTAACAAATTCATTGTCCATACTGCTTTCTTTCTCTCTCTCTCGTACTCTCACTTCCTCATTCAAAATAAAACATAGTGATACCTGGTGTGTTCTGATACTGCTAGGCATGTACTGTATGGCTATACAGAGTATGCCCTACTTAGGGTGACCATATTTCCCAAAGGACACCACACCGGGCTCTCCAAAGCCCCCCTTTCATTGAACTGGCCTGAGATGCTCACCCAAGCCCCTCCTCCCCTGCGTGGAGCTGGCCCGAGCTGCCTCGTGTCGTCGTTTGCCCAAACTCCGCCATGTGAGTAACTTCACAGTTCCTGATGACTACAGGGCAGGGGCTTCCAAGGTTTGTTCCCCTTCCATTCCAAGCCAATTTAGGTCCTTCAGAGGTTGGCCTAGCATATTGTACACATAATTTATAGTGCTTTTTGGACGTTACCTGGCTTCTAAAGCATGTATCTATCTATAGTGTAAAGGAATTGGGTAGTATCTCTTTAAAGAGTTTATAAGCCCTCTAGTGGCCCTCACTGTCTCCTGTATTTTAGAAGCCACCAGAGGCCTGTCAAGGCATCAGTGTATATATGTAGCTAGGCCTTGCAAATTGTACATGGTTAGTAAACACAGTTACTTAGACCCCTATTGCATTCCGGGGTGCAATACAGACCAGTGAGGGGTTGTGTCACCACCTGCCCTTCAACCTTGAGTGTCCCACAATGCTTTGCAGTTGTAGCGCCCAACCTGGGCCACTCACAAACATCATGCAGGTCACACTCTCAGTGTTTGTGTATAGCTGCAGTCCTCATCCAGAAACTCTGACTCCAGCAGCCTGTCACCAACACATCAGCCACACTTTGGCTTTCAGCAGCCTTGGTTACTACCTGCAGGATGACCCACAACACTCTCCCAGTCCCAAATTTTCCCAAAAAACGTTTTCTGCATTGTCCAGCCCTCTCCTGGTTAGTCCAGATATTAGAGGTCCATTGCCACTCTCAGAGGGTCAATATGCAACAGTTTGTTATTTTAATTGGAGTAACCAAACTATTCAGTTTAAACACAACACTGGATTAGTTCTGATTAAAAAATAAAACAAGTTGATTTAACTACAAAGAGAGAGATTTTAGGTGAGTACAAGTACAAGGTATTAAAGTCGGAAATGGTTAAAAGAGAAATAAAGATAAAAATGCTTCCTAGTCATTAAAACTTAAACTAGACTCAGTTCAAGGTAAAATCCATTCCACGTGTTCCCAGCAACAGGGCTGGCCAAATTCTCAGGTCAGAACCCCTACCAAAGCCCAAAGGTTGGTTCCTTTGTCTTCTTAGGTGAAAGAGAGAGAGAGAGAGAGCTGTTTTTGCTCCTCACTTTTATAGCCCAGTCACACTTTATAATGCATTTTCCTGAAGTTACCCCTTTATATAGTTCCTTCTTCCTGTGAGGAAGGAGACATGGAGCCTTGTAGTAAAAGAGGTTCCACACGGTTTGCTAAAAAGCAGATTGATCTGTTCCTGCCCTCCTTCCCTGCCAAAGAATGGCCACATGGATAGCACGTAAAAGAGGCAAAATAAGAAAGGCTAGCCATGCAGGGGGCAAATGCCAGATACAGCACAGGTCACCCTTGGTGCTGAACTGGGGAGATGGCACTTCCCTGGCTTGATTGGAGCCTGGTTCTCTTCAACAGTGGGAACTGAACAAGCCACGCCGTCCTCCATGCTGCAAGTGGAAGTGGCAGCGGCCATGGAGCTCGTGCCTCCCAAAGGCCAACTACGGCTCAACCCGAGCTCCTCGGGCAGCCACATCCCCGAGCCACCCTGCCTCACTTTCTCCTGTTGAAGCTCTTTCACTGTGCATAAATCATTAAATATGCATTGGAACAGGGAGACTGGAATCTAGGTCTCTCACAGCCCTGGTGAGTGTTCCAACTACTGGGATAAATGTTATTAGGAGAAGCACCATTGCCACCTCCTGGGGCATTGTTTTGTGAGAGGCCCTATCCACTAGGGAGCTTCTGAGAATGCCTACCCGATTGGGTCCTGCAAGTGAGATAGATGGGGCAATGCTGCATTTAACAATCCTGCTGGGTCTTAGGCATGAGCTGGGTGCCTGGATGTCTAGATTGAGGCAGCTGTGTGAAAATCGATTAGCATATTTTCAGGCTCTAAATGGGCTTTACCAGAGGAAACGTAGGTGCCTACAGAGTTAGACAGCAGCTGAGGGGGAAGGAGGGTAAGGGTCTACATTTTGGATTTAGGCACCTAAAATGGTAGTTAGGTACCTAAATCATTTTTGTTGCTCTAGCCCCAACTGTATAAATCTGAGTAAGTAGTGTAAAATCTGCCACATCATTTTTACATTCACATACGGGGGAAAAGATTGAAACCAGCAAGTGTGCAATATTTGCTCTTCAGTGTTAGAATGCAATCAAATTGTCCAAGAATCCAATTACTTCAGGATTTACAATTCATTATTAGTATAAATATATTTAAGTTCATGCATATTTGTACCAGGAAGGATAACTAACTAGACTAAAATATTTTTTTTTAAAAATAAAGGTTTTTTTCTTGTTCACGGGGCGAATGAGTGGAGGTGATGTGAAAGTGGTTGTAAGTTACATATTGGGTTGACGTTTTTCAGAACATGTAAGAGGCAAATCAGCACAACTTGTGCTCATCTGACATTCAGTGTGTGCACAAAATGAGTGTAGGTAGCTTAATGTGGTACAGGGATGCAAAGCAATACAAAGCAGCTAGCAAGAGGAAGTAAGATAAGGCGGTTGTCCCATCATTACGGTCTACCTCCCTGTTGTTTTTTCATACTACACTATCTTATTCCATTCTATCAATGTGTTAAGTTACTTACCTTGCAATTCAGTTAAACTACTTTCCACTCCCACTGTTTTTTTCTGACTAACACCTCAGTATTCAGGCCTTTGCAGGATCTGAACCACAATTCCATGGCAGTTATGCCTGATTACACAAGGCCTAGATTTTACCCATCATATATTCTAGATTCATCAAAACCTGCACCAGAACTGATCAAATGGGTGGTAGAATAACGTGTGGGAGGAAGGGGGCTGAAAGGGCTTCATTTACCTCCTGCCCTCTCTGGTACAGCGGTGTTGACTGAGGAATAGGAGCTTTGTGAGTATAGGGCTTTCCAAGGACCCTGTATCTGGTTTATTAATGGCTTCATTTGTTCTGTAAATTCAGTTTTTTAGTCAATCAAGCTCAGTTTTAGTTTTCCATAATCTTGGAAGAATCTTACATACTACAGTAGATCTTCCAAAGGTGGGACATAGGTAGGCATCTTTACTACTAATGGAAATATCAGTGACCATATCTCAATCAGTGTGTCTTCAGGAAAAGCACCTCTCTAATGTGGCATCATTACCTAGCATTTACTGACATTAATCTGAATGAACACCACCTCCCCTAAAAGTGCGACGAAAAACTCAAGTGCAGTGCAGCAGCATTGAAGTAATATGGTGACTACTGTACTCTGACTTTAATGTGTGTCTGGCCATAAAAGCAAAAAACGCATGGCAACTGTTCAGATGCCTTGTCTAATATTATATTATATATTTTATTCTTTTCAACAACTTTAGTTCTATCTTCGAGTGATTGCTCATATGCATTCCAATTAGGTGTGTGCGCGCCCCGTGCACAGATTCCCGGAACCTTTTTCCTTAGCACACCCGCAGGGCCGGGTACGGCGCCCCCTGGAGTGACGCGCTCATGTCGCGGTATATAGGGCACTCCCAGCCCCGCGGGTCCCCAGTTCCTTCTTTCCACCTCTGACGGTTGCTGGAACTTCTGCCCCTTGCTTTTGCAAGCAGCAGTCCTTAGCTTATCTTCTTGGTCAAACCATTACTGTTAAATTAGTTCTTTTTGTTATTCAAAAGGAGTGACTGTGTTAGTTCTTATCTGCCCTTAGGGGCTCCTGCGGAGTCATGCCTGGCTCCACAGGCTTCAAGAGCTGCACTCTGTGCTCTAAACAGTTTCCTGTGAGTGACCCTCACGATCGCTGCCTCCGTTGCCTCGGTGAGCAGCACCGCAAAGACAAGTGCAGCATCTGTAAGTCGTTTAAGCCTCGTACCCAAAAAGAACGGGACGCAAGACTGAAGGCTTTACTTATGGAGTCCGCGCTGCGCCCGGCCTCCGAGCCATCGAGATCCCCGGCACCGAGCGTCTCTTCGGTGCAGAGCGCTCCTCCGGCACCGGCACCGGCACCGAGACCCTCGGTGCCAAGTAAGAAGAAAACGAAGCGGTCGGAGGTCCCTTCGACGGAATCCTCCCTGCGACCACCTAAGCAGGGAGCTGCACCGGTGTCTCCTCGTAGGGAGCCTCCCCCGACTCATGCGAGTGGGGGAGCACCTCTACAAGGGCCGTCGATGCCGGAGGCGTTCGCCGCGGCAAGGGCCCTCATGGCCTTGCCTACGCCTCCGTCCCCCCCTCGGCCGAGGGACAAGGGACTTGCGTCTCGGGGCAAACCCGCACTGGGTGGCCCCGGTGGGTGGAGGAAGCATCGCTCCCAATCCTCACCCAGACGGTCAAGGAGGGTGGAGAGTCGCTCCCCTCCGAGCTCCGACTCTCAGTTGTCGAGCGCCTCGGCACTGCGGCACCGAGGGCGGTCAAGAGGCCCCAAGAACTGACACAGAAGCTCTAGTGCCGGTTCCGGCACCGATCGTAGCTCGGGCTCGAGCACCCCGGTGCGGGAAACATCCCGACACCGCTCCGGCTCACCTGCTGGCAGCACTGGTCACCGTCGTAGACCGACGGCACCGGGCCGCAAGGTTGTGCCGAGCGCGCTTGCTACGGCACCGGACACGGAGTTGTCAACTTCGGTGCCAGTGGCTCCTGATGCATCCCTGACGGGACGAACGCCGATGCCTCTGGTGCCCCTAAGCGCTACGGCACCGCCATACCCGGTACCGCTATGCCTCACGGCGCTGCTGTCCACCGCGCCATCACACTCGGTGCTGACGACCTCGGTACCATCATTTCAACCGACGATGCACTCGGCACCGATGGGACCGGCACAGACCCTGACAGCACCGGCACCGCTTCCCTCGGCACCAATGATACCGGCACCGCTTCCCGCAGCACCGATGATACCGGCTCCGTGTCCCTCGGCGCCGATGATACCGATACCGGCACCGTGTCCCTCAGCGCCGATGATACCTGCGTACCCTACGCTTGCTCCGGGCATGGTACCGACCGCCGCGGCGACGGTGGGGAAGCCGCGTTCCCGTTCGGATTCCCCGGCGTCTAGCCGCAGACATCGCCGTTCGCACTCCAGAGGTGGCAAGCAGCGTTATAAGAGGTCGTGCCATAAACGTAGAATATCCAGCTCCTCTAGCTGGTCTTCTTCGAGACGCCACCACAGGCGTAGACATATTTCGACCTCGTCTTCCTCACGAAGCCGCTCCCCGCCTAAGGCCCGTAAGAGGCGTTCAGCGGGCTCAGGCCACCGTGATAGACATGGGAAGGTTTTTCAATACCCTATTCCGGGCTGGGCCCAAGGTCCTTGGCAAGGGCCATACTGGGGTCCATGGGGCTCCCACCCAACCCAAGGGGTGGAGTCGCTCCATTCGGGGGTGGCTCAGCCTCCTCCACCCCCGATTCAACCAGCTCCGCACGTACCCTCAGAAGCGGAGTCTGACCCTGAGGAGGGCCCCTCTACAGGGCCTACTCCCTTATCCTCTTCGTCGTCCCCTGATGAAGGGACCTCAAGAGACCATAAGTCGCCCCTTTTTGATTTTCGGGCACATCAAGACCTCCTTAAGAGGGTAGCCAATAATCTAGGCCTAACCCTTAAGGAAATGTCAGAGGAGGACGACCCCCTCTTTGGGCCTTCAGGGTCATCTGGGCCTTCTAGAGTGGCCCTGCCAATTCATGACAGAGTCATGAAAATAGTCAGAGCAGTCTGGCAGACACCTTCCTCCGTTCCCCCTACATCTAAGGGAACGGAGAGAAAATACTATGTTCCTAAGGAACACTTTGAGTTCCTCTATAATCACCCTGCCCCAGGAACTCTAGTGGTCGATGCGGCCAACCAAAGGGACCGCCAAGGGGGTCAGGGAAGTACACCCAAGGACAAGGAGGGGAAAAAATTAGACCTCTTTGGCCATAGGGTTTATTCTACCGCCGCCTTACAATTAAGGGTAGCTAACCACCAGGCGCTTCTGGGTAAATACAACCAGAACTTATGGGCCTCCCTGCACCGCTTAGTCGTGGCGCTTCCACCGGACCAAGCTGCAGACCTCGCCACTGTGGCTCAAGAGGGAGAGGTTGTGGCCCGAGCGGCCTTACAGTCGGCTAGTGATGCCGCAGACACTGCAGGCAGGGCAATGGCTTCGGCCATCGTTATGCGCTGCTGCTCTTGATTGCAGGCTTCTGGACTCTCTAACGAGGTCCAACAAGCAATTCAGGACCTGCCATTTGAGGGGTCAGGCCTCTTTTCTGAGAGGACTGATGATAAATTGCATGCCCTGAAAGATTCCAGGGCCACCCTTAGATCTCTGGGACTTTACACCCCTCAGGCAACAGGAAGGCAGTCCCGTAGTCAACCTCAGCGCCGCCCTCCCCCCCCGCCCAGGCCACCTCCTAGGGCCACCCAGCCAAGGAGAGGTCGGGAACGCTTTAGAGGGCCCAATCGCCGGGACCGGCGGGGCTCTTCAGCGCGGGCACAGCAGGGTGGCAAACCTGGATCCGGAAACGGTAATAAACACTTTTGACAGCGGTTTTGAGGTTGGCACTCTTCCTTCTACCCTGGAAGGGGACCGGCCCTTTGAAAATCGGCTTCGGCCATACTATCATGCCTGGGAGTCAATTACTACTGACCGATGGGTTCTGGGGGTGATCCTCAACGGGTATGCCCTTCAACTCACGGCCTTTCCCCCTAATTCTCCTCCGGCCTCATCCCCCCTAGGGGTCTCAGATCACGAGCACCTGCTCGTGCAAGAGGTTCACTCCCTCTTACGCTTAGGCGCTGTAGAGGAGGTGCCGCAAGGAGAAAGGGGAAGGGGTTTTTACTCCAGGTATTTCCTAATCCCCAAGGCCAAGGGAGGCCTGAGACCTATACTGGACCTCGCCTGAATAGGTTTATTAGACAAATTAAATTTCGTATGGTCTCCTTGGCTTCTATAATTCCCGCCTTAGATCCCGGGGATTGGTACGCTGCCCTGGATTTAAAGGACACGTACTTTCATATATCCATTCTTCCAGGACACAGGAAGTTCCTGAGATTCAGTATTGGGGGAGATCATTATCAATTTACAGCTCTCCCATTCGGACTGTCTTCGGCTCCTAGGGTTTTTACCAAATGCATGGCGGTAGTGGCTGCCCACCTCCGACGCAAGGGGGTACAAATTTTCCCATATCTGGACGACTGGCTCATCAAGGGCAGGTCCAGAGCCCATGTCCAGAACAGCCTTGAGCTGACTTGCGCCACATGCACCAAACTGGGGTTGCTCATTAATGAGCAGAAGTCCACCCTTACCCCGGTGCAGCACATAGATTTCATAGGAGCCACCTTAGACGCTCAATGCGCGAGAGCCTTCCTTCCACAGCCCCGATTCCAGGCGATGGGTTCTATCATTGCAGACCTTTGTAGGTCTCCCACGACGACACCCAGGCATTACCTTCAGCTGTTGGGGCATATGGCAGCTTCCACGTACGTGGTTAAGCTGGCTCGTCTCAAGTTAAGACCTATGCAGGCTTGGTTGGCTTCGGTCTATACCCCTTCTAGACATTTACTGACCAAAGTGGTCACGGTTCCCCCACAGGTGCTGTCCTCCCTCGATTGGTGGACGTCTCCGAGGGAGGTGCTCAAGGGAGTCCCGTTCACAGACCTGACTCCGTCAGTGGTTCTTATCACGGATGCCTCGGATGTGGGATGGGGAGCCCACATCAGCAGAGACCTAGGTACCCAGGGGTTGTGGGCCCCAGTGGAGAGAGCTCTGCATATCAATGTTCGAGAGCTCAGAGCAGTCCGGCTGGCCTGCAAGACCTTCCTCAGATTCCTCAAGGGCAAGGTGGTACAGGTCCTCACAGACAACACCGCAGCCACGTTCTACATGAACAGGCAGGGGGGAGCGCGTTCTTCGGCCTTGTGCCAAGAGGCTACGCGCCTATGGGACTTTGCAGTGAGACACGATTTTCATCTAGTCACCTCTCACCTCCCGGGGAGCAGGAACGACGAGGCAGATTGCCTCAGCAGATCGTTCTCACCCCGACACGAATGGTCATTACATCAGGAGGTAGCGGATTCAATCTTCCGAGAGTGGGGAACTCCCCAACTGGACCTGTTCACGTCATCTGCAAACAGGAAATGCCCGAGATTCTGCTCACTCCGAGGTCGCGAGCCGGGTTCCTTATCGGATGCTTTCCTAATACAATGGGTGGGGGGTCTGATGTATGCATTTCCCCCCATTCCGCTCCTCCCTCAAGTCCTACTCAAAATCAAGAGGGACAGAGCGAACATCATACTGATTGCCCCAGCGTGGCTGAGGCAGTACTGGTACAGTACCCTGGTCGGCCTCTCCATCGCTACTCCGATCACGCTCCTCAGACGATACGACCTGCTTTCCCAGAACCAGGGGCGCTTGTTGCACCCGGACCTGGACCTCCTCCACCTGACGGCCTGGAGGCTCTCTGGCTGACAGAGGGAGAAAGAGCCTGCTCCCTGCAGGTTCAACACATTTTGCTGGGTAGCAGGAAACCCTCCACGCAGCTTACATATCGGGCTAAGTGGAGGCGCTTTATTGGTTGGGCAGAAGACAAGGGTTTCTTCCCAGATAGTTCGCCCATACAGGTGGTCTTGGAATACCTTCTACACCTTAAAACTCAGGGCCTAGCCCTGGCCTCCCTCAAGGTTCACCTGGTGGCCATCTCGGCCTTCCATCGGCCGTTGGAAGGGCGTTCCCTTTTTCCCACCCCATGTCCGTCAGATTCCTTAAAGGGATTGAAAGTGTGTTTCCACAGGTTCGAGACCCCATCCCTCCCTGGGATTTAAACCTGGTCCTTTCCATGTTAACAGGCCCCCTTTTGAGCCCATGGCCACATGCTCCCTATTGGTCCTTTCCTGGAAGGTATCCTTCCTGGTGGCCATTACTTCGGCCAGAAGGGTCTCCGAAATAAGGGCTTTGACATCGGAGCCCCCGTACACTGTCTTCTATAAAGATAAGGTCAGACTAAGACCCCACCCGGCATTCCTGCCCAAGGTAGTGTCACAATTCCACTATAATCAGGACATCTTCCTCCCTGTGTTTTTCCCTAAACCACATGGGTCAGTGAATGAGCACAGGTGGCACTCTCTGGATGTCAGACGGGCCCTGGCACACTACTTGGAGAGAACCAGGCCCTTCTGGAAATCCACACAATTATTTGTAGTGGTAGCAGACCGTATGAAAGGCTCTCCCGTCTCCACCCAGAGAATCTCATCATGGATTGTAGCCTGTATTAAGACATGCTACGAGAAGGCAGGGATGCCCCTGCCTGGCCCGGTGAAGGCACATTCGACCAGAGCTCAAGCATCCTCCGCGGCCTTCCTAGAGAGTGTACCTCTGCAAGACATCTGCAGAGCAGCGACCTGGTCATCGGTACATACCTTTACAACCCATTACGCCATTGTCGAACAGGCGAGAGAAGATGCAGCAGTGGGCAGAGCCGTGCTGAATAGAGCTGCTCGCCAGTGACTCCTACCCGCCGCCGAGAGTATTGCTACTTAGTCACCTAATTGGAATGCATATGAGCAATCACTCGAAGATAGAAAACAGGGTTACTTACCAGTAACTGTTGTTCTTCGAGATGTGTTGCTCATATCCATTCCAAACCCACCCTCCGTCCCCGCTGCCGGAGTCGGCAGAAAGAAGGGACTGGGGATCCGCGGGGCCGGGAGTGCCCTATATACTGCGACATGAGCGCGGCACTCCAGGGGGCGCCGTACCCGGCCCTGCGGGTGTGCTAAGGAAAAAGGTTCCAGGAATCTGTGCACGGGGCGCGCACACACCTAATTGGAATGGATATGAGCAACACATCTCGAAGAACAACAGTTACTGGTAAGTAACCCTGTTTTCTAAATATGTTTCTTCTGCAAAGACTCTACTCCTTGCACTTTGAACGTGCACTGTCATCAGGTAAATCATTCATCTACTGTATGATCTGTGCCATCCTTGTCCTTGGAGCTACTCCATCAGTTTTAGTTAGCTACATCAGGGATGGATTTCGTTCTGTGTTTAAATAAAATTGCAAACTCCTTCGGAGGGGGAGAAAGAGAGAGAGAGAGAGAGAGAGAGCTTATATGCATGTACAGTGGTGAACATGTTATTAGTCAAATAAAAAATAAGTTCCAAAGCTCAGCCTTGTGTGTCACTCATGTTCAGTTGTCTCATGATAGAATTTCAAGGTAATGAAAAACTCTGCTGTTATATCAGTCTCTGTCATTGGGTGACTGACTCCTTTAGAAGATACAGGTCCAGCCACACTTGTAACTCATTAGCTGTTTCCCAGCTGAGGCTGTAGGGCTTGATGAAAAACACTTGGCCTTATAAAGGCCAGCAATAACTCACCATATCAGAGAACTGGGGAAAACTTTAAGGAAACCCCTGGCTTGGGGAGGGGGGTGGCACTGAACAGAAATGGACTCCCAGGAGATCAGCCCTGAGATACAGTGCACTATAACAGAGCAAGAGAGACTCAGAAGAGCCTCAGAGCAGTGGTTTTCAAACTTTTTTCATTTGTAGACCACTGAACAGTTTCAAATGGAGGTGCAAACCCTTTTGGAAATCTTAGATATAGTCTGCAAACCCCCAGGGGTCCACAGACCACAAGATGAAAATCACTTCCCTAGAGGAATGAAAGACTTTTTTGAAAGACAGACTGACCCTCAGTAAGGAAGCTAGGCACAAGGCTCTTGATTTTTGTGTTTGTTTGGGCTTTAATACCCCAACTGAGAGGCTCTCTTATGTGGACTTATAGGAGGAGAATGGAAAGGCTTGGCTTATTTAGTCTAGCAAAAAGAAGGCTGAGAGGGGACATGACTACATAAATATATAAATACATTATGGGGATAACAACCAGGGAGGGTGAAGAGCTATTTAAACAAAATGTTGGCACAAGAACAACTGGCCACAAATAAATTCAGGCTGGAAATTAGGTTTCTAACTGTCAGAGGGCTGAGGTCCTGGAACATCCTCCTAGCAACAGTTGTAGAGGCAAACAACTTAATTAGTTTTCAGAAAGTTGGACTCATTTGAGTAAAATTGTATGATAGGGTTTGGTTTTTTTTGTGATGGTGGGGGGCAGGGCTCAACAGCCCTGGAATTCATTCCCTGTTTATGGCTTATGTTCCGAAATCTCATGGCTTCAGGGTTTCAGCCAGTGACCAGCAGGGTTCAGTAAAGGATTTCCCTCCCCACCCCCAATGTATTCGGAGAGGGTTTTTTTAAGTCTCTTTCCTCTGAAGTATCAGAGATGACCTGAGCAAGGCTGGAGATGGGACACTGGGTGAGGTGGACCAGGGCCCTGAGATGGCAAACATTCTTTCTCAGGTGCTTGTCTAGCTGGTTCTTGCTCATATGCTCCGGGTCTAACTGATCACCCTATATGGGTCAGGAAGGAATTCTCCCCCACTCAGATTGGCAGTGACCTTAGGTTTTCTTCAGCTTCCTCTGTTGCATGTAGGTGTGGAGCACTTGCCAAGATTATCTGGGTGTGACTTTGTAGGATTAAAATATGACCACGCATGTCATTGTCACTACCACTGTTATGTAATTGCAACAAATCTTATACAAAGTAGGTCAGGTAATATATCAATGGAAAAATTATGATTGGCTGAATATGATTATCCTGTTTATATGCATGTATCATCTTTGTATCTGAAGTTACAAATATGACTTTCCAATCTGGATTTTGAATATGTTTTGCTCCTGGGATAACACTTATTTGTACCCAGTCTAGTTACTTTATGAATGAACAATGCCCGTTGATGGCCCGTTGAAGGATACTTAGCTTTCACAATGGGAAATAAAAGGAGCTTGACCCCAGCTGATGAGCTTTCCTGTGGACACTTCAGCCAGTTAATAAGTAATGATTGCTCCTATGACCCAACAAAGCATGCAATGACATGTGACTTGCTCATGTGACCCTGGACTCCATCTTGTTTCTGTGAATGTGCACAAGCTGAAACAATGAGCATCCACCCACATGGCACATGGCATTTAAGGCCCTGAAAACATCTCCATTTTGTCTTCATTTCCTGCTTCTCTTCTCTGAACTAGATTTCTAACAAGGAAGCTCTTAACAAAGATTGATGACCCCCAAGTTGTTTGGGTAATTTCCAGAGACTTTTGCAAATTAAGAACTTTGCAATTCAGTTATCATCTCTACTTTGAAACTGACTTTTAAACTTTTCTCACCTGTTTTCCCCTTGGAAACCGCTCTTGACACCAAGCAAGGAGACTCCTGTGATATTAGACCCCTTTCACCGTAATATCAAGAACAAGCTAAGTTTCTCAATTCCCGAAGGACCAGACACATACCACAGGTCAGTTTCTTAGATCTCCCTCCCTCCTTCATCCAATAAGGCAATGGTCAGTCCACTCCTCTAATAAACATATTTAGGATATATTAATAAAGATAGATATTTGCACATTGCTAAGAATAATAAAGACAAACTTAGATTATTTTACAAAACGTTGGTTCAAAGTTTTATAGGTTCAGCTTCTGAGGGTTATTCCAGGTGTTGCAGCTAGAGGTTCTTTATCTGGTAGACAAAATCCTTGCCTCTTAGGATGCAATCTGATAAAAAGAACCTTGTTTCCTTCCATTAGACAAGCTTTTATCCAAAAATCCTGCCATGTGACTGTTCTGACCCCAGGGCTCAATGATGCAAAAGGTGATGGTGGGGAGTCTATGAGGTAATTCTTCAGTGAAGTCCTCCTGTGGGACTCATCCCTGGGTGGGAGTTTCCCCTTCTCCATTTCCCATAAATTGGTTTTACCTACTGTATTGAGACTCAAGGAGCTTCTTCTGGACATGTGGCTTTTTAAATGGGTATTAATTGGCCACTCCCTCCCCTAAGTAGTGTAGCTTTTACTATGAGCAAAATTCAGTAATGATTAATGGCTCTTATCATGTGGCCTGTTCCAGCCATGTAACACACATGTACAGATATTACTTTTAGCATGAGAACTACAAAGATTAGCATATGAGTATTATTCATCCATTCACCAGCGTTTAGGGAAGTCCAAACACTACGTATTTACTACAATTTTAACAAAATCATTATAATAGTGTTCCACCAGCATTAAGCCTGACAGACTCTCTGTTTATATATAGGCTTGGAGTTGGCCTAAGCCTCTGGTGTCACAGCAGGGGCCTTGAGCACCGGTGCATCTCGGTTCCTCCTATTCATTGCTGTGGCACATAGTCTCCTGCAGGTTGTGATACTTTGGTCTACATTTGCTAGTTGCTAGTTTGTGTGTGGGTGCTGGCTGGTGTTGGCGGCCTATGATGTACAGGAGGTCAGACTACATGATCTGGCGGTCCCTTCTGGTTTAAAGTCTAGGACTCAGCTGGAGGTTTGAGTCACCTCATCAACTGAATGTGCCAAAAGCTATGTGAGTTGTAGACTGCCTAGGATAGAAATTGAGGCAGGGCCTGCAGTAGCATGCCATGCTGTAAGGGGCTCTGACAGAATGCACCCTGCTACAGTCCTTTTTGTGGAAAGACAACAGTTCTTCCTCGGACAGCTACTCTGGGTCCTACCCCTCTCACCTGTGCTTTGAATCGGTCTTTGAATCGATTACTTTTGTATAGGGTCTTTATCTCAGGATTGTATTCAATATACACTTTAAAAAGCAATTTCTGTATGAATGAAGGACAAATTGGCAGGCCTACCAGCCTCATGACAAGTGGCAATGTGCTATCTGAGATGGGCAGCGTTGGAGGCTGCTGTCTGCCTACCTGGCAGTTGCTCTGAGTATCGTACTACCACTTGAGGACAGACAGCCAAACAATGTAAAATTCTGTTCCCAACAAACCTAACAAACATCTTGCCCAGTTTTGGAGGGAGACCTCTCCACAGATTGGTTTGATGCAGGCAAAAGCCACTTATCTGAGGAGACAGCATTGAGAGCAAGGAAGGGAGACAGGGAAAACTCCATCTCTTCACCACCACCCCAAAGCTACTAGAGGGTTGGAGCAGGAGGGTTAGTTCCCCTTTCCCCTCAGCTGTAATTTGTTTGTTTTGTTTTCCCCACTCCTCAGTCCTCTCAATGGTTTTGTACCTTCAGGAAACTTAAAAAGAAGTCCACAGATCAGACCATGAAGGGCAGAGAGTACGAGATAAAATAAGCCATACAGTTTTAGAAGAGAGAGAGAACCAGTTTTAGAAGAGAGGGATAACAGGGTGACCCTGTTATCTCCCAGAGAGAGAAAGAACTCCTTTCAATAGCAGTGTTTTCTTAGGGCTGCTGGGGCCACAGTCTTCTAAGCTATTTCGATTTCTTACTTGTCTGTTTCCCAGGCTATCAGCAGTGCAAAACCAGATTTGAGTTGGGTTGTATCTTACAGGGTAGCCTGTATTTCCAGGATGATAGGTCTGTCCTGTGTTCGGGTTTAGAACACAGGTTTAGGTCTAGGGAGTGCAGGATCCAGGCAGCAGAAAAAGAGCGGGCTACTCCAAGAGCATATGGCTCAACAGAGAGGAACAAAGGGAGACAGGAAGTGCAGAGGAGGAAGCCACCCAGGCGCTCCTATATGGGGTGGGGGTCATCAAGGGAACAAATCTTTATTTGAGAAAATGAGCACAATCTTGAATCAAGAGCCATTCTGAGAGAGGTGACAATAAAGCAATTGTTTTTTTTTCTCCCCATGAAACCCCCATATTGGAATTGTCAGTGCATTGCCATACATTTTAATTTCTCGTGAACATCAGTGGCTTCCATTCAAACATAAGCTTTAACTTCCCCTCCCACTAGACACCCACTCTTAAAAGATCCCAAAGCTCATCAGGCTCCTACCAGCTCCAGATTCCAGTCCCCAAACATTTACAATCCGTGACCTGCAAGCTGCCAATCTGGTAGAGTTCACAAATTCCGCAGGAAAAGAGCTCCTCACCTGCCACTGCAAAACACTTCAAACTCGGGCTGTTCTTTGAAGGCAGGGGATTCTTTATTGCCTCAGATAGTATACCTCTGCAATGCAGAACAGAGATACTCGTGGCTCTGTACAGAACAAGGTTCAAACTACAGTGTCTGACCCTATCCACAGCAACCCCAGCCTGCAAGGGTAGAGAAGTGTCTAGGAATCACCATCTCTCTGGAACCATAGTGAAGGAGTGTTCAAAAAGATCAGCCACTGTGAAAGTTTCAGATACCACTGTAAGATGATAGCACTGTCTTTTGTGTATGCCGTATGCCAAGATTACAGTGTTGTGAGAGTAGAGAATCACTTTGACATCAAGAGGACTTCCCCTGAGCACCCTCTGTCAGACTTTCCTCCACTTCTCCCTGGTAACAAATAAACTTGGGGAAGTCAGTCTCCATCTTCCCTCAGTAGCTTGAAGGATATCATGGGGGTTAGAGGGGGTGGAGAAGGGGAATGCTGAGAAGTACTAATTGGAAGGGTGGAGTGGGGCCTGCATACCCTGCAGGAGGGAGAGAGGAATGCTGTTGTCCTCTTAACAGTGGCTTAGAGAGAAGGGATTCCAGCTTTTCTATCGATTCAGATTCCCTAGTTAATTTGGACCACTAAACAGCCATCCGATAATTACTTTACACACTACTAGATTTGAAGCAGTGAAAGATTTCTTACCTACCACTGCCTTTAGTATTCTACATCCAGCTAAATTATTCCTCTTAGAGGGATTTAAAGCAGATGAAACAATTCAAGTGTAAAGCTTCCTGTTTAACCGTGAATGCTGGAGAGCAAATAGCTCTTAATTACTTTGACAGCACTGAGTCAGCTTGTCAGCTAACACCATGCTAAGATCTCATCGAGTTTCTTTCTTTCTTTCCTTTTTTCTTTTTTTTTTTTAAAAAAAAGAGACAAATGGAGATGACAAGGCCACACTACAGTTTCAAGGACTTTGAAACAATGTATTAAGACCTGAAATCTGTGAATTTAAATGTTTTCTAAAGTGAGAAGTGGATACTCAATACTTTGAATGCTCGCTAAAATAGGGTGACTGAAATATTCCATATTGAAAGGGCCAGTGTAAGATGCTGCATTCTTTTGACATACTTCTTATATTACAAGGGATTCCTTTCCCTTTAGATCCAGCTTTTTCCCCTACCTTACACAGCAGAGCTGCTATTTTGCTTTTTTTGGTGGTAAATAATCTGAAATCAGAAATAAGCCAGCAAACATATTATAAATAGCTTTTTTTCCTAAAGAAACCAATTCTGCATCGCAGTGCGCCTCGTACGCTTTCTTATGTCCCTAATCCATGCAAGGCTTGGGGAGAGAGAAGCCTTCTGATAACAACTGGAAAAATCTAGAGAAGGAGCTTTGCCAAGAAATTCAGATTTGGATTTTGAACTCTCCAAGTTCTGGAGTTCCCTGCTACAGGGTTTTGATTCAGGCCATTAGAGGCCAGCTATGCAACTGAGATCCAGGTTTGGACATATACTGCCATCATATTCTGCTCTTTGGCATTCAGAACTGGTGCTTTGGTTGGGATCATCTCATTCTAACAGAGAAACTAAATGCCATTATATACAACATGGTTGACTGAAAAAACAGCACACCTGCAAGTTTTGGCTGGATCTGAATAATATTAAAAATTGTGCTGTTCTGCCTAGCACATTCCAGACCCAAAGAATGAAGTATTTATCGGCATGTGACACTTCTTGGGGCACCCAGGGCTGCAAACCGCCTTGTTCTCACCTGCCTCCAGTGTGAGGGAGTCTTGCCTGTGTCACCTTGGTGTTAGCTCCCTACCACAGCCAGCCATTCAAACACTCTCCTCTGGACTGATCAGCCCTGCCTTTGCAGTTCCAGGTTGACAATAAATGTACTCCACCCACCGAATTCCCTGTGGTATCCATCCCCTCATCACTGGCTACCTACAGAAAACCCAGATCCTTTCTTCCCAATGTAACAGTGTATCCCAGTTTAACCTTAGCCCACCACTCCTGTTTTACATACAAAACTTGAGCTCAAATATAGTAAAAACAAAAGGATATATATTTGAGAGAGAATAGAGATTTAAATAGAAACAAATGAGTGATGGAAACAAATATTTACATATAATAGTAAATCATAAAATGCATAAAACAGCCTTTCAAGGAGAGTAGCGGAGGCAAAACCCCTAACTTGTTTTAAGACTGAGCTTGTCAGGTTTGTGGAGGGGATGGTATGATGACACAGCTTACAATGGCATATAGCTAGGGCTCTACCAAATTCATGGTCCATTTTAGTAAATTTAATGGCCATAGGATATGAAAATTGGTCAATTTCACGATTTCATATGTTTTCATCTGAAATTTCACAGTGTTGTAACCGAGGAGGTCCTGACCGAAAATCGGACAGTGGGGAGGGGGAGGTTGCAAACCTGTTGTGGGGGGAGTGGTGGGATTGCCACCCTCAATTCTGTGTTGCCTTCAGAGCTGGGTAAATTTCAGAATAATCCATTCCAAAGGTTCACTGGACTATAAAAGAGGAGCAAAAATGTCCTTCACTCAAGATGACAAAGGAACTGAGCACTTAGGACTTTGTGGGAGATCCTGACCAGAAGGGAAAACAGACTGGTAAGGAAACTACCTTGAGCAAAGGCTGTAGTTTTGTTAAGTTTTAGTCTCTAGAAAGTGTTTCACTTTTATTTGTTTGTAACCATTTCTAACACTATACTTAAACTCACTTAATCTTCTCCTTTTGTTAATAAACTTGTTTTACATTTAATCTAACCCAGCTCAGGGCTGAGTTTGAATTAAAATGTTAACTGACTCCAGTCAAAGTGATAAGTTGAGCATTTTGTCTCTTCAGGCAAGACAGCAAACCCTATTTCTCTGAATTGTTCAGGAAAGGGCTGGAGATTGCAGAGCATGTCACTGAGGGGAAATTCACCCCTGCACAAGCTAACGGGGTGTTCGAGACTGAAGTGGGGCTGTTGCATTGTGAGCAGGCTGCTGGGGTCAGAGTGTTGAACCAGAGCTGCAAAGCAGACACTCTGGATACTGCATGCTTATCTGCGGGCTGGCTGTGTCCAGGCTGTGAGCCACAGCAGCAGAGCATTTAAGGCACCTAGGGTTACAGGGCAAGCAACAACAATCTCTCACTGGTCTGGATGCACCCCAGAACATGCCAGTATTAAAGCATACCTAAGCCCCAGTGCAGACAACACTAGGTCTATTGAAAACTTCTTCTCTTGACCTAGCTACTGCCTCTCAATGAGGTGAATTTACCACAGTAATGGAAGAACCCCCATCTGTTGTCATAAAATGTTTTTATACTGCAGCACCAGCAGCTGTGCCATTGTAGTGTATCTAATGTGGACATACCATGAGTGTCAAGTTTGGTGAAATAATTACTCCGTTATAGCTTTGCTGGTGTAACACCCCATGTGTGCACTATTCCAAAAGAAATGTGACTTTCAGTATAATTACCCTGTTTGGAAGTCACATTTATTCGGGATAGAGTGTTCACATGGGGCACTATACTAGCAAAGCCATAGCATGATAGTTGAGCAGCAAGCTATACTGGAATAATGTCCCTGTGTCAACAAGCCCCTAGGTTCTACTTCCATCTCTCACACAGACTGTGTGACCCTGGGCAAGTACCTTAATCTCCCTGTCTCAATTTCCCATCTGTAAAATATGAATAATGATTTGTCTGTCTAGATTGTAAGCTCTAGGGAAGTGTGTCTTATACTAGGTGTTCTTACAGTGTAAACACCTTATAAAATTAATGAGATAATAGCATGTCACAAGCAGAAAGGAAATTAGATTGCTGTGCCTAACCTTGTAAATTCAGGAAAGTATTAGTACTTCCTTGAGTTCATATCCGAGATCTCGCATGCTGATTCAGCATTCCCACTGACAACTGGGAAAATCCTACCTACAATCATTCAGCTTGGAGAAGCCAGGTTAAGACTGGTGCAATCACCATGGAGAGTCATCAGAGACCCCAGGCTGAGGCTCGCAGGTGAGCCAGGAAGCAAAGCATGCTTCAACTTCCATTTCACAAGTGGACCTGTAGCCACTGTGGGAAGGTTTACTGCTCATACATTGGGCTCTTTTTCCATACCATTGCTAAGCACCACTGATGGACTGACTTTGTCACTTCTCCTCTCATCTGTTAAGATTTTGGATGGCTGTATAGGATTTCAACTAGCTGTGGACAAAAGTGGAGGAGTTAGGATTTGATTTGGGCATGTATTCAAGACTCAAAATATTCTTATTCAAAGAATATTTGAACTTCTTGAATCTTTAAAAATGGGCTGGAAATCTCTGGATTAAAAGCTCTCATGAGATTTCTGATACTTTCTACTTTTAAATAGGTTGGAAACACTAGAACAACTTTTCTCATAATACTTAATAGCGCCAATCGCAGAGGAAAACTGGATGTGAAAATAAGAGCTACGATTGTTTGAACCTTAAAGTTTGTTTGGTGTAAGATTCAGATCAAAGTCTGCTTTGGGGAAAGAATGAGGATCATCTTCTTCTAAATCAGAGTATTTGTGACATGGGCATATCAAGTGCCAGCTCCTACCCATGTCCCTTTTCCTCAGTTGAATAGTGACAAATGAATAGCTGAAATCAGTCCTGATCACTTGTGTGTTAGTATTGTTCAGATAAGTATTAGAGTTATAAAAAATGTGCTTAGTGTTTAGACTTTATTGAATGCTTCTAGGTTGCATCATGTATCAATCTCACTCATAACATCTTTATCTCATATTTGAGCATTTGCACTATAAGCCTCTAACTGCGTAAATCATCAGAAAAGAAACATTAATTAGTGTGAAATGCTGGCGTCCAATAGAAAGTGTTACGTCCTGCCCCACAAGGAAGGCTTATCAACACCATACAAACTATTGTGGGACATGAAAGAGGACAAAAGACTTTGTTGATTGCTCCCCCCCACCTCCCATCAAGAGGAGATATGCAAGTGAATTTCTCCCATCAGCTGAGTTTGCAATTTGAAGCAAAGGGGGGTAGAGAGAGATAAAAATCCCTAATGCTGCTTGGACACTGAGGGGCAAGGATTACTAAGCATAAGCAAAAGATCCCCAGTGCTTTGAAGGACATATAGAAGTTTCTAGAATAACCAACTCTATTTCTTATTGAAAATTAATATTGGTACTCATTTGTGTGTTTCCTTTTCCTATATAAAGAATCTTTAGATTTGTTATAGGACTGGCCACAAGATTTCTCTTTGGCATGAGATCTAATGTGCAATTGATCTAGGGTAATGTGCAACTAACTTAGGGTAAGTGACTGGGAGTAACCTGAATATTGCTGTGGTCTTTGGTGTAAGGGACCATCTATCACAAAGGAAAGCTTACCTGGACAGTAACAGATTGAAATACCTTAGGGGAGTCTGACTCCATGTTAAGGTTGTTATAGTGCCTGAGGCGTTTACACTTGATAATTAGTTGGTGAAATCCAAGTATAAAATTCACAACCAATTTCAGGTTTGCGCCATTTCCTAAGTCTGCCCTAAGATTGGTACCCATGCTCTAGAGCCACTGCAGGACAGCTTGACACTATGTACAATAAATACATAATATGCAGATATTTAAGTAAAAGGCACAATATTATAGGAACAGTGACTACCTGGGGTGTAGATAGCAGTCAAATATTGTTCCAGGAGAAATAAACAATCCTTCAGCTTGTAAGTTGTGTGGCAAGCAGCCGGCTCCCCTCTAGTGGGTCTCACGCTTGTACTGTTTGTAGTGGGCCAGGGCGTCTCCAGTCACCCCATCTTCCCCAAGGAGAGGGTAGGGACCAGGGGCCCTATGAGAAGCAGCTATGTGCTGCTGGCACCAGGTTCCCAGCTGCACTGTCTTCCCCTGGGCTAATTTTCCCCCTCCTTCTGGCTTCTTGAGCCTGGTACCTTCCTTCTGTCCACAGAACTCTGCACTCCAATCTGCTCCTCCACTCAACTCTGCACTCCAATCCACGGCACGACACACTGACTGTTTGGGGGGCAGATGGGCATTTATCTAGCACATGGTTGGTCCTTAATTGGCCTCAGCTGCTCCTAAATGCCCCCTAATGGCTCTTAGCTAGTCAGCAGGGAACAGAGCCCTGAGCATTCTGGGGCTCCCCTATCTCCCATCCACTCTCTCCTGAGGCTGCTGTGGAGAAGACTACTGGCTCGTGGAGCTCCTGGGGCTGCTACTGCTACTGCTGCTGCTCGTGCTTGGGGGCCCTGCCGGCCTGCCCTCCTCCCGGCCGGCCGGGGGGGAGTGGGTGAGTGGCCCTTCCACTGCCACTTCTGCTACTGCCACCGCCACCCGCACCACTGGTGACGAGGCCTTCCTGGGCTGGCTGTTGCTACCGCTTGGGTGCCTGCTGCTGTTGTTGCTGTGCCTGTGAGGAGGGGCCTGCTTACCACCTCTGCAACTGTTGCTGCTGCTGAGGGAGCGCTCGAGAGGGGGCTGATTGGTTTGCTGGACTGAGTGACTGCACCACCTCTGCTCTTGTGGTGGTGGGGCTAGGTACTGTTGTTTCTGTGGTGAGTGGGGGAGGGGGGGCAGCGTGGAGCTCTCCCCCCGGTCCATCTGCTCCCCACTTTGCCCCGCCACCACCATCATCGTCGTCGCCCCCTCCGCTACCCCCAGCCACCGTTTGTTGCTCCTCCTCGCCCTCAGCTGAGCCATTCGTCCCCTGGACCACCTGAGACCACTGCAGCAGCAGCAGCAGGGACTGGCTTATCCCACCACTCGAGCCCACCTGGGCGCCTGTGCTCCTCCTTACCTCCCTGGATTTTCCTCCCCTTGACCGGCCGGAGGGCTCCCCTTGCCCCCTGCTCTGCCCTCCGGTGTCGCCCACTTAGTTCGCCTCACCCCTTGCCTTCGCTCTTCCCCGGCCCTGAGTGTTTGTTTTGTTTGCCCCGCCCAGCCCCACCCTTCACCTTTTTTTGTCTGTTCCTGCCCCGTTTCTTGGAGCCTTTTGCTCCTTCCTGCCCCTACTCATCCCCATGAATTTGTTGCCTTTCCTTGCCCTGACGTGCCCCCTCCCCCTGCCCGCAGTGCGCCCGGGTGCTCCTACGCGCTTGTGAGCCCCCAGGAGCCTGGTTCCCTTTCATTTCGACCCCTATTCACTGCACCCCCTGATGAGTTTGTGACCCCCCCTTCCCTTCCTATTGCAGCCGGAGGAGCCGGCACCCCCCCACATTCCTGCCCCGCCCCTGCCCCCCCCCCCCCTTGCGGCGCCCTCCTCCCCAGCCTGCAGCCTAGCGGGGAGGAGCGGTTAGCCGTTCTGCCTGCCCCCCTTCCCAGACCACCCTCTCCTCTTGGTGTTTGCCCCTGGTACCCCGCCCTGCTTGCAGCCTGGGAGGGCGGGGTGGTCAGTCTTGACCCGCTTTCTTCCTCCTCCCTTCCCCTTCCAGTTGTCTGCTCCCACATGCCGCCCTCCAATGGATCAGGCAGCCCCTGCAATGGCCCTTGTTCCTCCCCCCCCAACCCGCTCCCCCGCCCGCCCCTGTGGCCACCGCCTTGACCACCGCTCCTTCTGCCACCGCCGCCCCTCCCGGGGCACTGGTGGCGGCCGGCGTAAGGGGGACCACCACCGCTGCTGCCTCAGCTCCCTCGACCGGCAGGAAGGGCCAGGGTGGGAAAAAGGACAAGGGCCCCGCCCGGGGGGTGAGCCCCTCTCCCTTCCGCGGCTCCGCCATCGGCCGCGGCCCTCCCCTCCTCTGCCGTCCCCTCCACCAGCTCTGGGGCTGCTTCTGCTCCCCCCCCCCCCAGAGCGTACACCCAGGTCGCTGCCACCCGTCCAGCCACTGCCTCATCATCTACCCCCGCTGCCTCCTCCGGTTCCATCTCCAACGGTTGGGGCCCCTTCCCCACCCTGACCAGGAAGCACGGCGTCCGCTGCCTCCTGGTCCCCGCCTCGCCCCACGTTGAGACCTATGTGCGGGCGTTGGCGCAGGTGGTGGGGCCCTCAGCCATCGTGGCGGCCTCCAAGATGTACGGGAAGGTCGTCGTCTTCCTGGCATCGGAGGCCGCCACCCAGGAGGCGGTCGAGAGGGGACTGGCGGTGGGGGGGCGTTTACGTCCCCCTAGAACCTCTGGAGGACCTGGGCGTACGGGTGGTTCTTACCTCCGTCCCGCCCTTCCTCCCTAACGCTGCCCTGCTTCCCTTCCTCTCCACCCTGGGGAAGCCCATTTCAGTCCTCAGCCCTCTCCCGCTGGGCTGCAAGGACCCCGCCCTCCGTCACATTCTGTCCTTCTGCTGGCAGGTTCAGCTACAGGTGCTGCCGGCGGTGGCGTGTGACGGGGGGGCCCTCGAGCTCTGGGACGGGGTGCATTTCTCTGCGACGGGGTCCGTGGAGGAGAGGGTGCCCGGGTTGGCTCCGGGCTTGGGAGAGGGCTTGCCCCAGGGGGAGGCCCTTTGGCCCTTGATATCACCGCCCTTGCCGCCTGGCCCCAGCCCTGCGGGCCTGCCCTCCGTTAACACCTTGGAGGGCTGGGTGCTCGTCGGGGAGAAGCGCGGCAAGCGGAAGAAGGCTCAGCGCCTCCCCGCTCACTCGGACGGGGAGGAAGCCCCCCGGAAGTCCCGGAAGGGGGCTACCACCGCTGAGCCTTTAGCTGCACCCCCTGACGACATCCCGCAGGTGGCACCGGTCGAGGAGGCCATTGCAGCAGCGTGGAGGAGTAGCTCCGCCCCCATGTTGGAGGCCCCCTTCGCCCCCCTCCCTGCGGGAGTTGCAGAGGGAGATGCCTTAGCCACCCTGTCCCCCTCACCTCCTGTTGCCGTTCAGGTGGCAGCCGGGGTGGCGGAGGGAGACTATGGCTCCATCTACGAGGAGATCGAGTCCCTGGGTCTGACCCCGGTCACCCAGGGGGAGGACGACCCGTTACCACCAGGCCTCGATCTCGGCGGTCTTATGCCGGCCCTTCCCCTCCCTCCCTCTCCTTTTCCCCAGACGGCTGTTCCTGCCCTTGAGCTGCCATCACCCGATGCCCCCGTTTGCCCGGCTGTGGCCGGCTTACCATCAGCAGCCGCCGGGCCTCTCGAGGCGACGGCCAGCACCGAGCAGCCGGGCCCCGGGGCATCTGAGGCAGGGCAGCTGTCTCTCACCCCTCCTGGAGTCCCTGACCTGAGCCGCCCCCTGTCTCTCGCGGGGGCCGCGGGCGCCGAGCTCATCCTGGCGCCCGGGCTGAGTGTCAGAGAGGGCCCCCCTCCTGACCCTACACCCCTGACTCCTATGTTGGGTACGGAGGAGTCCTATCCTGGCGGGGCTGCCCCTGGGGCCCCTGAGCCTCACCCCGCCTCTGTCCCTGATTCCGCCCCCGGCCCTGACACTCTTCCCGCCCCTGATTCCGTTCCTGTCCCTCCCCTGCCCAGTTCCCAGATTGTTACCGCCACTGGGGTTGTGCCATTCCCCCTGCCATCTGCCGACTCCCAGGAGGCAGTGTTTGAGTTTTCCCTTCCGTCTGGGGCTGCTGTCTTCCCTCTGCTGCCGCTCCTCGTGCCGGGGGTTGAGGCGGGCAGTGCGGCGTCCATGTCATCGGCGCTGCGCCGGGGCTCTGCCTCTTGTCTGCCCGTCTCCGTTGGCCACAGGGCCACTGTGGGGCCCGGGCCGGAGGACGGCCCGGGGTCTTCTACCCCGGCCCCCGAGGAGCTGCGGGGTGAGCTGCGGACCTTCCTGGCCGACTGTCGTGGGGCCAGGAATAGGGTGCAGCTCGCCCTGCAGCGCTGGGGGGATTTCCATCTCGTCCTCTGGGCCGTGAGGGCTATCCTGAAGGAGGGGAAAGGGACCGGGCGGCAGGACTTCTGTGACTCCCTTCTGGCCTTTGGGGTTGGTCACGGATTGCTGCGGGGCCTGACGGGGGCCACCAGCGTCCCTGCCAGTGAGGATCCTCCCCAGCCCTCCTCATGGCCCCAACAGTTTTCGCCACTCTAAACGCCAGGGGCTGTAGGATGGGTCTCCGCAGGGACCAAGTGCTCTCCTTCCTGCGGGAGGGAGGGTACTCGGTAATGTTCCTGCAGGAGACCCATACGGATCCAGCCGCCAAGGCTGTTTGGTGGCTGGAGTGGGGGGACAGGGTGTTCTTTAGTCATCCCTCCGCCCACGCGGGCGGAGTGGCCACCCTGTTCTCCCCCGACCTACGGCCCGAGGTGCTGGGGGTTGCCGAGGTCGTGCCGGGTCGCCTGCTGCACCTCCGGGTCCATATGGATGGGCTGGCGTTGAATCTGGTCAATGCCTATGCCCCAACATCGGGCTCGGAGAGGGTGCGTTTCTTCCAGCAGGCATCCGCCTTCCTCGGCACCTTGGATCCTCACGAGTGCCTAGTCCTGGGCAGGTATTTCAACACCACCCTCAAGGAACGGGACCACATGTGGACCGAGCAGTGCCCGGCCGTCGCGGACGTCCTCCGGGAGATTATAGACCATCACTCCCTGGTGGACGTCTGGCGCGACCACCACCCGGACGACGTTGTCACCTTCACTTTTGTCCGGGTGGGGGAAGACCGGGCACGCCACTCCCAGTTGGACCGCATTTATATTTCCCGTCACCACCTTTCACAGGCCCACTCCTCCAGCGTACGGCCGGCCACCTTCTCAGATCACCATTTGGTGTCCGTGACGGCCTCTCTCACCGCGGAGAGGCCGGGGCTGGCCTACTGGCATTTTAACAACAGCCTGCTGGAGGACGTGGGCTTTGTGGCGTCCTTCTGGGAGTTCTGGATGGCCTGGCGGGAGCAGAGGCGCGCCTTTCCCTCGGCGCGGCGCTGGTGGGATGTGGGGAAGGTGCACGCCCGGCTCTTCTGCCGTGACTACACTCGGGGGGCCAGCCGGCGGAGGGATGCGGGGATAGAGCAACTGGAGCGGGAGGTTTTAGAGCTGGAGAGGCGTCTGGCCACCAGCCCCTGTGATCCATCCCTCTGCGGAGCGTGCTGGGAGAAGCGGGAGGAGCTCCAGGCCCTCGAAGACCTCCGGGCTCAGGGCACCTTTGTTCGATCCCGCATCCATCTCCTTCGGGAGATGGACCGTGGCTCCCGCTTCTTCTATGCCCTGGAGACACGGAGGGGGGCCCGGAAGCACGTCATCTGCCTTTTGGCGGCCGACGGCGCCCCCCTCACGGATCCGGTGGAGATGCGTGGACGGGTCAGGGCCTTCTACGCTGACCTTTTCTCCCCGGATCCGACCGACGTCGCCACCCACAGGGTCCTCTGGAACAAACTTCCCATGGTCGGCACGGGCGACCGGGACCGGCTGGAGTTACCTCTCACTCTGGCTGAGTTCTCGGCGGCCCTCCGCCTCATGCCCACTAATAAATCTCCGGGCATGGACGGGCTGACCGTGGAGTTCTACCGCGCGTTCTGGGACGTCCTCGGCCTGGACCTCGCCATCGTCTGGGCCGAGTCCGAAGGCGGCGGAGCGCTCCCCTTTTCGTGCAGGCGAGCCGTGCTCGCCTTGCTGCCTAAGAAGGGGGACCTCCATGACCTTCGGAATTGGCGTCCCGTCTCGCTCCTCAGCACGGACTATAAAATCATAGCCAAGGCCATCTCGCTGCGGCTGGGGTCCGTGCTGCGGGACGTGATCCATCCCAACCAGACCTACACCGTCCTGGGCCGGACCATCTTCGACAACTTGTATCTGGTCCGGGATCTCTTGCAGCTCGGGTGTAGGGATGGTCTGTCGTTCGCCCTCCTGTCCCTGGACCAGGAGAAGGCGTTCGACCGGATGGACCCCGAGTATCTCCTGGGCACCCTGCGGGTGTTCGGCTTCAGGCCCCGCTTTGTGGGCTTTCTCCAGGTGCTGTACGCCTCCGCAGAGTGTTTGGTCAAGCTCAACTGGACCCTGACCGAACCGGTCAGCTTCGGGCGCGGGGTGCGTCAAGGCTGTCCGCTGTCGGGCCAGCTGTATGCTCTAGCCATCGAGCCCTTCCTCTGTCTCCTCCGCCGGAGGTTGACGGGGTTGGTGCTCCATGAGCCAGAGCTGAGGTTGGTCTTGTCAGCGTACGCCGACGACGTGCTCCTCACGGTCCAGGACCCGGGCGACCTGGTGCGGTTGGAGGCCTGCCTGGCCGTCTACTCGGCAGCCTCCTCCGCCCGGGTCAACTGGGTCAAGAGCTCTGGCCTGATGGTAGGGGCAAGGTGGCGGGCGAGCTCCCTCCCACCCACGCTTCAAGCCATCCGGTGGAGCGCGGGTCCGCTGCTCTATCTGGGCATTTACCTTTCCACCACCCATCCCTCCCCAGTGGAGAACTGGCATGATTTGGAGGGCAGGGTGTCGAGTGGCTGCGGAGATGGACAGGACTGCTGCGGTGCCTCTCCCTTCGGGGGAGGGCACTGGTGCTCAACCAGCTAGTCCTGTCCATGCTCTGGCACTGGCTCAACACCCTGGTCCTGCCTCCGGGTTTCCTGGCCCACCTCCAGGTGACTGTTCTGGAGTTCTTTTGGCCAGGACAGCACTGGGTCTCTGCAGGGATTCTGAGTCTCCCCCTGGAGGAAGGAGGGCATGGCCTGTGCTGTCTCCGCAGCCAGGTCCACACCTTCCGCCTCCAGGCCCTGCAGAGACTCCTTTATGGTGCAGGTGGTCTGGCGTGGAGGCACTTGGCGCACACCTTCCTCCGCCGCCTCTGGGGGCTCCGATATGACCAGCAGCTCTTTCATCTCCATCAGAGGGGTCTTCCGTGAGACCTCTCAGAGCTGCCGGCCTTCTACCAGGTTCTCCTCCAGGCCTAGAGGCTGCTCACGGTCTCCAGGCCCCTTCTGGCCACCAAGGGGGCTGATCTCCTCGCAGAGCCCCTGCTACACAACCCCCACCTTCGTGTGCAGGCGGCGGAGACCCTCTCGGTGTGCTGGAGGTGTGTCCTGGCAGGAGTCACCAAGATCGGAGATCTCCTGAACTACGACCGCGTGACTTGTTACCACCTGTGAAGGGCGAAGACCCCCGGTGGGCCAGTCTTTACTCCACCTTGACTCCGCGGCCCACCTGGGACATCAGTTGGTGGCTCCTTCATGGAGCCGTGAGCACGGGCGTATACTTGGCGCAGTTCACCCCTTGCCCCGACACCTGCCCCTACTGCGGCGTGAGGGAGACCCTGGCGCACATCTACCTTGAGTGCGCCAGGCTGCAGCCCCTGTACCGGCTCCTTCAGAACCTCTTGCTGAGGTTCTGGCTGCACTTCTCCCCACACCTGTTTCTTTATGCACACCCTATCCGTGGCCCCACAAAGTCACGGGACCTCTTGGTCAACCTCCTCCTAGCCTTGGCCAAACTGGCTATTTACAAGACCAGGGAGAGGAGGTTGGATGGAGGGGCACTCTGCAACTGTGGGGCCTACTTCAGTTCCCTCGTGTGTTCACTCATCCGGGCAGAGTTCCTCTGGGCAGCCTCCGCTGGCTCCCTTGACACCTTCCGGGAGCAGTGGGTGCTGTCTGGGGTTCTCTGCTCGGTGTCCCATTCCAGTTTCCTTTGTTTGACCCTGTGACCCCCACACCTCTCCCTGCTTTTTTAATTAGTTGTCCCCTGACAGTTGTATCCCAGGTCCAGTGATTCCTCCCCTTAGGCTGGGGGAGGGGCCTTTAGCAGGTTACCAATAGGTTCCTAGGTTACCAATAGGACCACTCTCCTACTGCCCTCTGCCCTCGCTATATCACAGTTGCCAAAAGCCATTTCTTTTATTGCTATTATCACTGGAGACAGTCAATGAGCCAGCATTGTCTAATGCAGTGTTTCTCAACCTATTTACTATTATGGGCTGCATATGCAGCTCTCTCTTATGTGGGCTGCATCCACACAGTATATATACTACCTGTATGGCCCTGAGGATGTCACATGGGCCGTAGCTATGTGCCAATTGGGCTGCAAGCAGCCCATAGATTGAGAACCACAGGGCTAATGTTTCAGACATGGGAGTAGGATTCAGGAAATTTGGGTTCTGATCCCAGCTCTGAAATGGACAATGTAGGCAATATTTTCAAACTTGGGTGCTTAAATGTTAGGCACCTAAATTTCTATTTAGGAACGTACATAAGTTGAATCCTGCATCTCTGAAAAATCAATAGGGGGAGCGGGTGCTTTGAAAGGCTACATATGAAATTAGGTACATAAAATTTTAGGCTCCTAAGTTTGAAAATGTTGGGCATAATGTCTCATCTTAGTTTAATCATTTGTAAATCAGCATATTTGTCATAGCTACCTCACAGTCTTTATGGGCTAAAATCTTATTTACTGAGGGCATCTGATACAGAAGCCCATGCAAAAGGTCTTTATACATTCTAGTCCGTGAGCCTGAAAGATTTTGTACAGAAATATTACAACCTGAAGTTCCAGTGTTCAGACTTCTAGGCATAAAAAGTACTTCAGATAGTATGAAAATAGAGTATAGAACTTGAACCATGAGGGGAAAAAAATTGTAAACTAACAATGAAAGAATGTCATGCTGTTGGAAAAAGCAGTATATAGGCTGCAATGAGATGAGAGTTTCTTTGAAAATATTGTCCCTTTATTGAAGATAAAATATTGGATCGGTTAGAGTCATTCATGTGTGTGGCATTCATGTTAGCAATACAGTGGATGGCTATTTCTTCCTCTTTGCTTTGACATTGGAAGGATTAGGATATGCCGTTCTAGATCTATTTTTTGTACTAAAATAGATGTTTTTATCTACATGCACTTATGCAACCCTGAAACTTGTGACTCTACCCTGTCAAAGTGATTTATACTTGAATGATTACAGCTTTAGATGGATGATGGAGGGAAATATTTCCTGAACAGTATGTCACCTTTGCAGTTTGTTAATGGATAGTTTCAAATCTATTTAAATCTGCTGGCAGTAAACACCATTCAATATTGGTCCCTGAGGGATTCATTATCCCAAATGATAGATTTAGCCGTTAGCAGATGTCTGGTAAACAAAGAGGGGTTTTGAGAATTCAAGGTGAGGAGAGAGAGCTACTGTACACAATGAGCAATCTTGCATGGTTCAAGTGAGGCAGACTTCGAAGCAGAGTGTGGTAGTAGCTGTGAACCACCCATGCACTTAATGACAGTGGTGCAAATGAAAGAAGGATGGCAGCTTATGATGGTATTTGTATGCTTCAGTGGTGTTTGAGCACTTAAAATATAGGGGCTACTGCTGTAGTGGACAACTGGTTTAGGATGGAATTAGCTGCCATCCAAGTTAAGGCTTGTGAGTCTGAGAGCACTGACATGGTGGAACTGAGAGAGCATTAGGAGTCAGTCAATTCCTTGCCATATTTGATTCTGGGAAGTTCTTCAGTAGAGTCACGGGGACTGATCTGAAGATGGTGTAATTCAACATAACTCCACTAATGACAATGCAGCTCCACTGATTTATACCGGCTGAGGATCTAGCCCATGGACCTCATTAAGTGAGATCAGACTCAGTGGGTGGAGAAAAAGAGCAAGTTTTCCATAGCTGGAACTGTGTCTACCTCTACCTGTAGAGGTGTCTAGCACATCTTGGGCACTACTGAATACATACACAACTCTTCCTCCTCCAGAAAGAACCAACATAAACTGGCACAGGTCTACTCTCTTTAGTACAACTCAGGACAGACAGCAGAGAGGCTGTACTGAGTCATAATAAAGGGATGGTGAGAAAGAGTTCATTAAAAGGATAGGAAAGGTTATTAAACTCAGATATACACTGTATGAGAAACGTTACTTTAACAAGAGACGATATATATAATTAATGCTATAATTACCTACCACACACTGGCCATGTAGTTGATATACCATCCCTACAATGATCCCCACATCTGGAGATGTATGCTCAGTCTAATCCTTGATGTCAAGCATGCCTAGAAGACCATTGACTGTCCAAAGAAAACAGACCATTCTTGTTGGTGAATCAGTGTTAAGGAGAATAGACAAAATATTCTGCAGGGGACAGAAGTACAGAAAGACCATGCTATATTCTTGGAACAAAAATAATACACATCCTTGAAAGACTAAATGGGATTCTGAAGACTCTGGGCAAGGTGCCTTGGATATGATGCATGTTGGCATGAACAACACTTCTTCACAACACTTTGCAGATCATCAGACTCTTCAGAGATCTTAGAAGAGACGTAAAGGATAGGAAAGAACCAGTGACCTTGGAGATCCTTCCTGTCCCATGAGCGAGAGAAGAGAGAGAACAGAAGACGTTGGAGGTAAACTGTTGGCTAAGCACATAGCATAAAGTAGAGGGTCTTGATTTTGAGGAACATTGGCCCACATTCTATGGGGGGAGGAGGGTGTTTGACTAGGACTGCCTCCATCTCTGTAGAAGGGGAAGCGGTGTTCTGGTTAACAGACTAGTTAGAGTAGCCAGGAGGGCTTTAATCTGGCTTCTAAAAGGAAGGATGGTAAGCAGGTAAATACAGTACATATTCTCAGATACAAGACTCAGTCAAGATAGCATGAATAAAAAGGAATTAAGCCACCAAGGAATGTAAGGAGAAGGAATTCTTCAATATCTATATGCTGATGCTAAAAGTGTGGGTAATAAGCAGAACAGCAATTATACAATGTATAAGTGAAATGATTATAAACAGTAATGCTGTGAAACAAGATGGGTATGATATCTTTCATTGGACCAACTGTCTCTGGCAAAAGAGACAAATGTTAGCGCTCCCACAGAGCTCCTCAGGACTGTGGGCTTTTCATTTACATGGCTTATGTAGTCATGAATGAGAGGAGAGATGGCCTGAATAGCATCTCTTAAGATGTTGTCCACACTACAAAGACGTTTAAGAAACCCTACTCTATGAAAATCCAGTTTCCCTCATGCCAGTATATAGGAGGTGTTGCTGTATTAATAAGTTTGTTTTAAGTCAACAGTAACTAGTAGAATATTGCTTTATGTAATCTAGTGTGAAGTGAGCACAAAACATATACAAATTGCGATGATGGAAGAGGGTAAGTTACCCCATGAAAAAGGTCATCTGTTGAAAGAGACTATTGTGTAAGGATTATGAATAGCTAATAGAAATGTGAAACAGATGGACTTAATGAAGAGTCTGTTTTATAACATTGTGGGAAAGGGGCAGAAATTATACAATTGAGGACTTAATTATATGGACCCATTGGCCAAAACTGCATATATACAGAGGGGGCATCTCTACACTTCTCTTTTCCTTAGAAGAAAGAGGAAGATTCCAGGCCCCACCCTGCCAAACATTCTTACCTCCACAAAAAATTCATGCATAAGGGTAGTTTACGTGAGCTTTTTACAGAGCTTTTACAGCTTTTACAGAGGTCCAGGATTTTATCCAAAATTGTCAAATAAATGGTTATAAATAAGTCATTCTATCTTACAGCTCTAGTGCATCCTTGTAGCTGTAAATAGCAGGGTCATCTCAACAGAGAGCTCACTTCATGAAATGCAATATCCATATTCTCTTTCATAAGAAAAGTAATTCTGATTTGAGTATTCACATAAAGAGTTATCTTGTCCCTGAGCAGTGCATCTGCTTAAAAATTAGAAGTACTGCTTGCTGGTAACTTAATTAAATAATCTGTAGGAACATTTCTCAGCAAGTCTCTACATAAAAAGAAGTGCAATCCATATTTATGCAGAAATACCTGTACTGTCTTTAGTTAGAGGCAGAGAAAATTAATACAGGAATACTGTATTGCTGAACTTGCCCCAGCACAGAATATATACAAACTATAAAAAGGACTGAAGAATAGAATAAAGTATGCAACTACATAATGACAAAACCATGAAATAAATAGTTCTAAGAGGACTGGAAATTCAGCTATTCTAGACATTTGTAACAGGATTCACTCCCCATAAGAGCACATCCTCCCAGCCAAGGATGGCATAGCAGCTTTCTTCCCACATGGCACCCCCTGCCAAATGTCACTCTATTGTGGTTGTGCTCCCTCTTCATGATTCAGTCCTCCACCTAGGTCACTGTCATCCCTCCTTTCAAGGGTATCAGAGTCTTATCAGACCAGCTGTCCAGATGCTGCGTCCAACAGTCCTGCTCCACTTTCCAATGGCTGGGAAGGGAACATAGGCCTTCTTGCTACACTGGGTTCCAGCAGTCAAGATCTACACAATCCCCCTGCTTGCTGCTGTTTCCTTCCTACCCTGCCTTGCCAGGCTTTCTTTCCTCGCAACTCCTCTGGAGATGACCCTTCTTCCACTGCTAGGATCTCAGGGCTTATTCTCTCCCCTGGGTTTCTTCTTCCTTCCCACCTCTTTACTCCCAGAAAGTGACTGCAGACTCTTCCTCTGCTACTGCAAACTTCCTCTCTTTATATTCCTTACCCAGCTTCTCCCTCAGCTCGTCTTCATCAGCAATTACTTTTTATAAATCCCTGGGCCTCCTGTCGAGTGAAACTATGAAGTTTAATCAGCCTCTTATGGGCCACCTTGACCCCTTCAGGGCTGGTGTGATGTGAACACTCCATTGCAACGCTTAGAATAGTAGACTTTCCCTATTAATCTATTGAATTCTATGGATGCATCACCTAAAGCATTTCTCTCTCTCAGCACTTGACCCCAATTTGTAAAATCATTGGCATACACAACAGGCTGATTAATACCACAGCAAAGGGTTGGCCACAGGAAGTTATTCAAAAAGTTATTCCAATTTCACTCCCTTCAGTAATGGCCAAGAATCAGGAGTGGCAAAGATTTTTCTCTCTCTTTTATCATACCAAGGGCTACCCTTACTGCCCCGGGGATAGGGTAAGCCTCGGATTAGGAGATGGACCTTGCACCCTGGCCTTAAGATCTTACCTGTTCAATAGGTTGAGACAGCTGTGTGCCCCTTTAGTAGCTGCAGTTGAATGACTGAGATGGTTGAGTAATATGGCTATGACATGGGTCCAGTTGGGGCATAATTTCTGATTACTATGTTGGCAACCATGGGAGAGACAACTTAGAATTTTCACACATAAACCAGAGGTTCATCACCCCTTTCCATGCTCTGGAGGCAGACCACAAAGCTCCCTAGAGAGGCAGTGCAGAGGGAATAGAAAAACACACTTGCAAGAAAGAGACAAATCTTCTTCTTGCTGCAGTTGCCTCTCCCTGGATTAAATTACTCTCAAATTTTGTCCTGTCTTCAACTACTGCTGCAGCCCTTAAAGCACCATTTCATCTCACAGGAGATCCCAGATCCCTCTGCTCTCTCTTTCCATCCAGGAAACCCACTGCTGAGCAGCTGACTACTAGGTAAATCAGCTTTCAGGTGTGCACGCAGCCTATGGAGACATTTCAGCACTAATCTTCTCCAGCGTGGGAAGAAGGATCCTCCTCAAGTGGTCCCTGTACTTGGGATGATGAGAAGGAATGTGCCTTATGGGGCAGTGTGTAAGGAAAAGCATGGGCTGAGTATGAGTATGGAATGAGGATAGAGAAGAGATGGAAAGGCTGAGTTAGCAGTGCAGGTTTCTGTGATTGACAAAAAGAAAGATAATTGAAAGAAAACACAACACAGGAAAAGAGAGGAAGGGGAAAGAGAAGGAGTAGGAGAGATGAAGAGGGAGGAAAATATGGAAAAATTAAACTGTGTAGGAAAAACAAGTTTGAGAGGGCAACAGAATGGGATCAGATGGATGGAATGAGGTGGGAGCACATATGGAGAACAACCTAGAGCATCAAAACACCTGTGGGTAGCCTTGAGTCTGTTGATCTGTGCACACTGGGGACACGATATGGTCATTAGAGACACCTGGAAATGCTACTGCAGAATGTGTGTTGTGTCCACAGATATAACAGACTGATGTTAATCTGTATTCATAGAGCAGATTCAGTGTAGGATAAGCAAAAACTGTTGAAAAACATCTAAACACTTCAGGTATGGACTCTCTTATCTATCCATTTCTAAAAAATGTGACATGAGAGAGGGAAAAGATTGCCACCAAAGATTTCCACCATAAGGGTAAAAAGCTCCTCTGTGTAGAAGACAGAGGTTTCTCAGGGGCAAGTCCAAGACTGTGGAGCAAACTCTCATGGCAACCAAGGACCATCACAAGCTTCACCACCTTGCACTTCAAGTGCAAGATATGCTTCTTTGACCTGCCTTCTCTGACAGACACATAGCAACGTGCACATTTAAAGAAACCAGAAAACAAAAGACTCCACTGCACACATAATTCTCTTCCTTGAGAGAAGATGAGCTAGTGAACTACAAATGACAGGTTTTAGTCATTTCCATGCAACATTAGAAGATGCTCTGACATGATGGTGAAAAAGGGTGATAAGAACTTATGATTTGTACAAGAATTATATATATCTGACACTTTTATCAAAATGTCACACTGAGCACCACACTGCCATCATAGAGCAACATAACTGATTTAATAACAATAGATGTGAGGTCTAAGCAGGCTGGAGACCATCTGCTAACAGAAACAATAATGAAATAAGTCAATAGAAACAAAGTTAGAATGGATTTCTGCAGGCTATTTCAAACTGAAAAGCAAGGTCACCTATGACTAACACAAAACAGTGTTAAATAAACAACACAAGACCAATTACAGTACATTAGAGCCTACTGATCTAGGTCTAAACAGCATCTAGCCCCTTCTCAGGAATGGGAAGTCCAGATTATTGATCAGATTTTACTTGATGTTCAAACTGTAATAGCATTTTCACCAGCTGAAACTGACAATATCAAGTTTCTCTTTAGCCACATCATTTAACAAGAGAAGCTGCTGAGGATTATTTAAAACAAACAAAACAACAAATGGGGAAAAAATAGGAAACATTTTATTTTACATTTGTAGCTCTTATTGGAGACTAGTCTTATTAGCAGACAATATTTTTGCAATTTCTTTATTTTATATTTTGAAACAGTAAGATCATAATATTCTCAGCTGGGCCTTTAGGTGAACAGTGTAATGGTGATAGGTTCTGACAAACAAAATAAATAGGAATTTTGCTTTTCCTAAAAACCCAGTTTAAAAATAAAAATAAGAGAGCAGGATTTTAAATCTTTCAACAAAGGAAGTTTAGAAATCCTCCCAGATGCAGTTCCAGCAACATTTTTCTGAAAATATACCCTATTTTGTGTTTTGTACTGCTGAAATGTTTGTTGAAAAACTTCTAATTATGTACAGAGCTACACTAAATTATCAAAACAGCAATAAAGAATTAGTAGGAATTTAAAATAATGTTAATTCAAATTTCTTCCCAAAAAGGACTGCCTGTAAAAAATGGCCCAGTTGTTTTCTAAAAAATAATTATTTCTTTTCCAATGTAGGCGTTGAAATCCCCACATATCAGTTGCTTAAAGCTTTTCTACAGACAGTTTGCATTTTGGGATAATTTCCTTGTGGGGAAAAAATTCCTCAATTAAATTCACAGCACTTGGGCTTGGACTGTCTTCTTGCCTTCTTTCGTTAGCTGTTATTTTTCACCTCAGGCTAAGGAAATGAATTATTTCCTTCCAGCTCGCCTATCACAGTAGCACCTGCATCATCTTATATTGTCACTGCTCAGTAAGGAAACAGCAGCAGTTTTTGGATGTCTACTTTTTTAAAAAAAAATAAGAGGCTCCATTAATTTCCTTGTGGGTGATGTTAATGATGTATTCCATAACTGCACATATCAGGAACCTAGGAATTTTCAGACCCAAAGTCGATCTGGTCTGGTATCCTGACTCTGATAGTGGCCAGTACCAGGTGCTTCAGAGGAAGGTGTAAGAACCCTGCAATACGTAGAAGTGGGATAATCTGACCGCCACATTAGATCTCATCCTGATCTCCAATAGTAAGGGATTGGCTTAACGACTGAAGGGTGAAATTTAATATCCCTTCTAAATATTTTGTTTGCATTAATTATGATCACTCTTGATATCCATATAAATGTGCAATCCCTCTTTGAATTCCTAGCTATCAGTACTAAGAAACTATGTAAAATATTATTGGTTAACGACAGCTCAGGTACAAAATTGTTCCTAGTTACTTGAATGAACACCAATATAAAAATGATCATTTAGGGGTTTGTCACAAAACAGCAGGTCACTGTGAGTAGACAAGGCCCATCTCTCCTGTGTAGGAGCAAGTGAGTGCAACTGAGCCAATTAAAGGTGGCTGGGCTATATGTGAGGCTATAAAGGCCTGTCAGAGGACAGAAAAAGCAGAAAGGCTTAGGGGAGCTGACACTGGCTGAACGGAGCTGGAAATACAGTCTGAGAGGGAAAGGCTGGAAGTTTTGTGGAAAAATAAACAATGGCTTCAGATTAGGAAGAAACAAAAAAGAACAGGAATATCTGCACCTGAAGAAGAGAGAGCAGGCAGGGATGGAAAAAAGAGTAAGGAAAAGGACTAACATCGTATCAAATCACTAATGGAAGATGTAAAGATAGGAGATGTTAATCCCTTGAAAACAGTGGACTGCACTAGGTGAAGTATTGGAGATCTATTAAGAGCTAAAAGAATGCAGGGTGGAGATTTATTAACATAATGTACACATAAGGAACAGGCTGAGAAATATCTTAAAACTACAGTTTTAGGGAAAATCAAAGTAATTTGCCAGCTATCTAAATGTATGACAGAGGCAAGAGGGGTAACATATGCGGTTTGCCTAGACATGACTGAGGATGAAATTAAAAGGAGTATAGGCAAGGACCAAGTGGTGGTGTTAATCAACTGATTAGCAGGAGAGGGGGAGAACACAAACCATCCACAGCCATTTGGGTAAAATTCAAAGATGAAAAGCTTCCTGATAAGATATTCAGTCTTGTGGGTTAAACCAGATATCCCAGGTCCTTTGACATGTTTTAAATGTCAAAGGTTGGGCATGTAGCAGTTGTCTGTAGGAGAAAACGAGCTGTGGTAAATGTGGAGGAGAACACGTATGAAAATGGTGTGGAAGGAACAGAACTAAAAGGCAACAATTGTGGGAGGCTAAGCACAGTGCAGCATGCAATGGTTGCATGGCAGCTGAATGAGCTAGAGAGATACAGAAAATTAAAACTATCCATAAAATATCCTATGCAGAATCTACCAAAAGATATTCACAGCGGAATGTGAAGGAGGAAAATGGTCATGAGGGAAAAGAGCTACTGGTAAAACAACGTGCAGCTCAGGGCAGGAAACAAAATATAAGGGAAATGTAGATGAAGATGCACTGCTTGTAAGTAAAGAGAAATGTATAGTATTTATGATAAAAGTGGTTAATTGCACTCTGCAGAAAGAGAAGAAGATTGAAAGAATAAACATTATAACAAAAGTGGCAGAAAAATATTTGCATATAGGCAATCTCTCGACAAACTATTCGTGCAATTTTAAATGAAGGAATAACGTAGTTTAAACAACATGTTCTAACTGTTTTTGATGGAATGCACATAGTTTAATAACACATGGTCAGACAATAAAGAAAACTTTTCTGAAATGGAAAACAAATCTGATGAGATGCGTACAAGAAACCTGGATAGTGAGAACTTACGTTCAGACTTCCAGGAGATGATGGAATCGGACATGACAGAGAAATAACAAAAAGCAGAGGAGGGGTTCTATATATTTATGAAAGAAGGTCTTAGTTATGTTGAAATAGATGTACAGAACTTAAATTTTGAGTATAATACTGTTGAGATTCCTCTGCAGAATAATAGCACCTTTATACAAATCTAGAATATTTACAATCCATGTGAAAAACCAGACAATCTAGAACTGGAATTGTTAGTTAAGGGTCTCAAAGGCCTGTATATTATTTGTAGCAACCTTAATAGCCAAGTGTATTATGGAAAACTTATTTGTAATGGCAGATGTTTGGAACCGTTCATTGACATGCACAACCTGGTATCGCTCAATAGTGGAGCACTTACTAGGTTTAATTCAGTGGATGGAACCTTTTCATGTTTAGATCTGGGAATTGCAATGAGCACTATAGCAAGTAAATGCAGCTGGAAAAATCTATACAAAGGATGAAATGGCCTATGCTAATTACATATGAAAACCAAGGTAATGTTGAAACTGCTGAAGAAGTTCCTACCTGGAGCCTTAGAAAAGCAAACTAGGGACTCTTAGAGTACATGTGCTGAATATCTCAGTACGAATTGTATAAGTGATAATCTAGAGGAATTTCAATAATAATGTAAAGAGAGTTGAAACAGCAGCCAACCTAGCTATAGGTAAGACATCACATTGCCACAAACTCCAAAATCCAGTTCCCTGGTGGAATCAAGATTGTAAAGCAGCAATTAAAGAAAGAAATAAAGCATACAAAACAAGCAAAAAGTATAATGAATAGCAAGGACATACTGAACTATAAAAGATTTAAAGCAGAGGAATGGAGATTTATTAAAAAGGCAAATAAAGAGAGTTGGAGAACATATTATGGGAAAATGAACAAAGATTCCAAACTTTCAGATATAAACAAATTCAAAGAATGAATGGGATATGGAGTAAAAATAAATTTATGCTTTGTGTTATAGTAAATGATAAAGCTGAAAGTTTTAACTTAGGAAAAGCACAAATTTTAACAAAAGTTCAAAAAGTTCACAGTAATACAAATCAAAGTAAAGAGTTTTGTGACCAAAAAAGAATGTTTGTTAAAGAAAACTGTGAGCTCTTACATGGACTATAAAGATGACATACTGAATGAAAATTTCTCCATACAGGAATTCATAAAAGCTACAGACCAAAGTAAAAATGCAGCCCCAGGTAAAGATAGCATATGTAATGCAATATTTATGGGAGTCTAAGAGCTTTATTGAAAGTATATAATAATATATGGGGAAAAGGAATACTACCCGGCAGAATAGAAGCAAGTGATGGTTATCCTGATAGTAAAACCTGGCAAGTTACGCACAAGACCTGACGTGCGTGCAAAATTATGGAAAGAGATTAGTAACATACTTGGTGGAGGAAATGAAATAATAAACTGTACACAAAGTGGTTTCAGGAAAGGAAGATGTGCAGTTGATCATATTGTAAGTTTAGAAACTGAAATACAAAATAGCTGTCTTTTTGGACACTGAGAAAGCATGTAACATGCTATGGAGGGAAGGCTTGCTGCATAAACTAGCTGTAATTGGAATAAGAGGAAGAATATTCTGGTGGATAAGAGACTCCGTAAGTGACAGAACCATACAAGTCAGGGTAGGGGCAGCTTTGTCAAATATTTATAAACTTACTAATGGCACTCCAGAGCTTAGGTGCCAAATCCAGAGGTGCTAAGGGGCTGATGCACCCTCTGAAAAAAATTATGGGTGCTCTGCACCCACCGGAGTGATTAGCTGTTGGCGTTCTCTGATCAGCTTTCCTCCAAAGGGCTGCTGCAAGCAACAGCTGGCTAACTCTGCCTGCTGCTGGCCCATGCTGCCCATCAGCTTGACGCCTCCCTGCTTTGCAAGGACTGAATCATCAGCCCTGGCGGGGGCTGCTGTGGCAGTCAGGGGGGGCTTCATTTAGGTGCTAACAAGGAGGGCAGGCCAGCCACCTTCCTCTGTTAGCAACAACAACAACAAAAGCCTTGAGGGTGTGGGACAGAAGCACTGGCCCTGGCTGGGTGGGGCGTTCTTCGGACTCCCGGTCCCAGCAGAGCCAGGTAGGGTGGGTGGGGTGAAGTGATAGCCCTGGCCAAGCAGAAGCACCGGGAGGGGGGGTCCGGCCATGTGGGGAGAATCTGGAGCCCCAATGGGCGGGGACAAAAGCCCCAAATGTCACCGACTGGTTGGGGAAGCTGGGAGGGATCCTGCACTGCTCTTCAGGAAAGCATGGATCCTGCATTTTAACACTGAACCCCAGTAACATGTGTTGCTGAGGTGTACTCAGCCTGGCATTGTTTATTTTCATCCTGCTATGAACCTTGTACTGATTACTGTGTCTGCCCAAAAAGTAACACATTTTCAATCCCTTTTTAAAGTAGCACTTGGTATTTGGATCAAACTGACCTTGCTGAACAGTAACACAAGAAGTCCATAGAAGAGGGGTGGCGGGGGGGGAGGGGGGGGAGGAGGGGTGTGCCTGACTGAGTGTGTCGGCACGCTGTCTTTTTAAGCAGAGCATTCATTGGTCTGAACAATCCAGACAGCAACTGGCAGGCAGCAATCACGCCAGAGCCAGGTGCACAGACAGGCACCTCCTGTCCCCTCACCCCTGCTCAGCAGACACCAGGTACACTGGCGAGGAGAGAGGGACACCCTGACATCCCCCCGGCTCTGTGCACCGCAGCAGATCAGAAGGCTCCTGACCCCGAGCAGCTTGACTCTCTTAATTGTTGCTGCATCTAGCTCAGCCCTGCCTGCATGGAGCTGTCCTGGCCCCAGCAGAACCGGAGTGGGAGAGGGGAGGGCATAAGTCCCAGGTCCAGCCGCCCCTGGCTGGGGAAGCCATGGGCGGGGGGGATGCCAGAATCAGACCGGACATCTGGCTCCAACAGAAGCCTGGCGAGGCAACTCAGGCTGCACCAGCTGGGCACAGCCCTGGCGGGAGAGGGGGTGCATCTGAGCCAGCCTCTGCTACACCCCATTCTCCATTTATCCAGTGCAACTATTCTAGCTCCTCAGTCCCCCTGCTCTAGCCCATTAGACCCTCAATCCCCCTCCCAGCCCGGGAACAGAACCCAGGAGTCCTGACCCACAGCCTGGGTTTGTGGGAACTGCTTCTCTGCTGCCCTGGGCCTTGTATTGGCACTTACATGCCCCTGCCAGCGTGCGGGAGGACCGCAATACACAGCTTGCTGGAGGTAAATGATGGCCTTAGATGCAAGGCAGGCATTAATCCAGAACTCAGCATGATAATTCTGATCTTGCTCCTGCCCGGTGTAAATCAGGAGTGACTCCACTTGTGTCACTGGGGCTGATTCCCCTCTCACTCAACTTGGTATAAATCAGGAGTGACTCCACTAGCATCAGGGCCATGACAACAGGACCAAGCCTACTGGGCCATCTCTGGGGTTGATGGCAATTCACACCCTGAACTCACCTTGTATTTGGAAGCAGCTTTGGCCTGGGAATGTGATGCAAATGCCACTAGACGTGACTGGGACCTGGGGTGGGTGATTGATTTCACTCTATTCTGTAGGTCCCTCATCACTTTTGTCCTCCCACACCCCATTCCATCCTCCTCACAGCTGTGTCACAGACCTCCTGCTTGGGATCCCTCCACTCCTTCACCACTTCCACCTGCCACCAGAGTCCCCAAACATCAGAAGCTCTTTCAGGTGAGATGGACCCCAGCTTGGCTCTTTGGGTTAAAAGAGGAGAAGGAGGCGGGAGGGGCCAAGGAATGGAGTAGAGTAGGGGACTGGGAGTCAGGACTCCTGGGCTTTATTCCCAGCTCTACCATGGATGCAGGGTATAGCCTTGTGGGGAGAGAATTCAAGTACCTTCTGCTATTTGTGCCGTAGTTTCCCTGCCCCTGGTTGCTACATGGCGCAGTGTTAGTGCTGAGCTGGGGCAGGGCCTTGGGGGGACAGGATAGGGCACCCCCCCAACAAAACCAAGAGTCAGCACCTATGCTCCAAAGGGGGGTGTTTTCAGCCCAACCCTGTTTAACATCATGATTAATGATCTTCCAGAGAGTGTATGGGTGGGAATAGATATTACTCCATTTGCAGATGACTGTGCTATATGGGCCAAACAGAGAACATTTAAGGTAGGTGTGGAGTTAAGCAATGAGGCACTTGGCGGGGGGGATTTCCGAATGGGGAGATACTTGGGGATTTAAGTTCTCACTTGCTAAAGCAAAGGAATGATCATCATGAAAAAAGGACGATTGGGGAAGAATGGAACCTGTATCCCTATACAGAAAAAACCACAGGTAGTTCAAAACTTTACATTGTTATCAAACTTAACTTCTAAGAAATTAACTTGGAAGTGTCACACAGATAATATCAAGATAAATGATAGGATGGGTCTGCTTAAAAGTATTGCTGGGAACAATTAAAGTGCAGATACGAACATGCTGTTGATGCTGTATAGGGCATTAATCAAACCAGTTCTAGATTATGAATGCCACACCTTTAATTCAGCATCTAAATCAACTAAAGAAATTAGACCTAATCCAAGTGAAATTAGAGCTGAATCACATGTGGTGTGAGTATTTTGACTCTGTTTGTGCTGCCGGTAGCAAGCAGAAAAATGCCTTTAAATTTAAAGATGAAATAATTAGATTTTGGGCTACGGTTAATGGAAATAGTGAAGATAAGAGTACTAAACAAATATCCGAGGACTGCTGGGAATTAAGTAGACAAGAAGTAACTGGGTGCCACAAACTCCCACTGGCTACTGAGTCAAAAGGTGGGTAAAAGACATAGATGAAAAGAAAGGTTTGGAATAACTTAAAATCTTTAGGCATGGGAAATCAACTGTAGCTGGTGGCTGTCTCTCCAGTTGTGGATTTGGAATTATATGATAAAACAAAGAGAAGAGCGGGACCATCAAATTTGACTACTAAGATTAATGAGTTAATACACGGCCACTGGAGTCAGTATTGCCAATTCTGTACTGACGGTTCTAGAGATAACACAGGTAGCGTTGGAACAGCTTTCTGTATCCCCAGATTTAGAATTAAGGGATCTATGAGGCTATCCAATTTTGTGGCCATGATGAGGGGCATACAGGTGGCATTGATGTATGCCCATAGGTGGCATGTGAGTCCTTTGGAGAGGCTACGGTGCGCCTGAAGCTCCCTAGAAGTGGGGTGGCCACTGGCACCCAGACCATGGCTCTGCCCCTGAGGCCACACCCCCATTCCCACTCTTCCCCCCCCCCGAGGCCCCACCCTCACTCTGCTGCCCAGCCCTGGCCTTATGCTGTGCCCCCAGGGATCCTTACTGTCCCCTCCCACGGGCTCCTCACAGTCCCCACAACCCCTCCCCTGGGGCTCTTTACTGCCCCCTCCCACCCCATATGGTCTCTTTACTGCCCACACAATCCCCCCTCCCTCCCGGGCTCCTTAGTGCCACGAACCCCCCAAGGGTTCCTCACTGTCTCCTCCCACAGGGTCATTGCTGTTCCACCATGTCCCCCAGGGCTCAGTCCTGACATTTGCCCCTGATCACACCCCATGAGGCCTTGGGAGGGGGAAGGGAGAGGCCCATACTGCAGCTGGAGGAGGCAGGGTGGGTTGGGGGTGTGGTTGCCTGAGGAGCTCTGGTTAAGCCAGAGCTGGCCCTTGGGAGGCAGGAACTCCATGGCTGCTGCTGCTTCTCCTTGCAGCGCAGAGGGTGGTGCAGCTCATTTGGTTCCCACCACTGAGGGGAACCAGGCTCCAGAGAAGTGCCACCTCCCCAGGTCAGCACCGAGGGGAGTGGGGCACAGGTCCCTGGACTATGCCGGCAGTGGCACTGACACCGCCCAACTGGCATCATGCCCAAAGCTCCCCACCTGGCTGTGGGCAGCACCACAGACAGCCCGGAGACACACCTGCAGGCAGAGCTGGAGTGCCATGCCAAGGTCAAGCATGGAGGAAGAGGTGGAGTGGGGGTGGGGCCTCGAGGGAGGAGGATGAGCAGGGGTGAGGCCACAGTCTGAGCACCAGTGGCCCTCCACTTCTAGGGAGCTTCCGGCGCTCCTGGCCAGCACAAAGGTGGCAGGCCGGTGCACGTCCAAAGGGAGATAACTGCCCCCTGAATGGCCAGTCTTTTATTTTGGGGAGGTTTAGCCTCCCCGAGCCTCTGATATGCTCTGCCCATATATACGCCCAACTATGACTGTTATCCTGTCTGACTCTTTCTCGGGTATAATGGCGATTGGAAAAAAGCAGGCTTAATCAATGAAATGATACACTTTTTAAAATATTTAACTTTTAATTTTTTAAAGTCAGAACATTTTGATTTTGACAAAAGAGCATTTTCTAACACTAAACTGTTCCACTGTTTGTTTGGTTTTTGATCAACTATATTTTCTTTGGTGAATAATGGATCCCAATTAATTACTGTTAAAAAAAATGTCACATAGTGCTGTAACAAATAAATGGCATTCAAAGCTCCTGATGGCTGCGGAGGGTCAAAAAGTAATTAGTCTTTGCTTGGTCATAAATTCATAAGAATCAGCACATTCCTTTTTATATTCAAAACAGCAAGTTCAGCAGGCACTTAAACACTACTTGCTTTGTTAAATGTAGGCCATCAGCTCAATTTAAGTTATTAACTACTATCGCCAAACCCAAAGACAATTTGTATTGCAGTGCATTTTCTGATAATAAGAAACAGAGTTGACTGGCTCAGTTTGCTGATCCAAGATATTTTCAGCCTTCTGAAGATTATCACCTTAAAAACCTGGGTTAAAATAAAAATGTCACTTTTATAGTCAAGTCTCCTCATACTTTCACAACAATATATGACAATAATTTTGTCATATAAGATATGTACATACTATAAATGTACATAGCATCACTTATATAAAACAATAATTTACACGCTGGAAAGAAGATATTTTTGCTGAGTGTAGGCCTGCAAAACTATATGCATGTGCTTAACTTTAAGCTTATAGAATAGTCCCATTCAGGCTAATGGAACAACTCATGGGATTCAAGTTAAGTGCATGCATAAGTGTTGAAAGGATCAAAGTCACTCTGCAAAATCGTTTTCTCCCTAGTCTGTATCTTCCTGCAAGTTATTTCATATGAATGATAGATCACTGCAAAATCAGGGCCTTCTTGAGGGGAGAAGGAATGAACTAGAGTTGTGCATAACTGAATTTTCATTTCACATAATTTCATGCGAAATGTTTTTGCTCTTTCATTTCCATGTGCTTTTTTCATCCCCAAATCTTGCTTCAAGTTTTGAAATGTATGAGTTAAAAAAAATCATAATCATACAAAAATGCAAATTTCCCATGATTCTGATATGAAACCCTCTTTGATTAAAACAAATCTGTTCTCCACTTGACTGACATCTGTCCATCCACGACCACACTATGCTTGTAGACTAGGTGTGAGCAGTTCACTGCAGGGGTCTGAAACTCAAACTGTCTTGTTTAGTTTTGATTAGCCATGGTTAGAGATGTGGTATGTTTCTCTTTCCTTAATGGGTGAGCATATCTCTTAGAATCAAGTTTCCAGTGAAAATACTCACATTTACAATTTCTAAGTTTTGTTTTCTGGAAATATTCTCTAATATTTCTTTAAAACCCACTGTGGGGGGAACCTGACTCATTCCAGATAGGAAGGGGTTAATGAGCTCATGGGAGGCCCACTTCAGCTGGAGAAGGACAGCACCTTAAAAGGGTAGAGCCAATGCCAGGAAGAGGTGGCATTCAGAAGGAAACAGAGCCAGCTCATAGAGCTCCCTGAACCCACAGAATAGGTACTACTGGCTAAGAAAGTTGCTGGAGATCCTGTGCTGCCTGGACCCTCTGAGTAAGTAGAGGGACCTTCTTTACCTTGTTCCATCTCCTGCACTTTTGTTTCCTCTTGGAGCTCAGGAAGCTCAGCCAGGGCCCCCTCAGACTAACAAGGGTTAGAAACCTGGCTCTCGCTCAGAGACTACGGACATATGCTTGGTCTACACTACCATTTTATGTGGGTATTACTACAGTATCTTGGTCATGGGTGTGGAAAATCCACACCCCTGAGTGACAGTTTTACCTGCCTAACCCCTGGTGTAGGACAGTGCTGTGTTGATGGAATAAACCCTCCCATTGACTTAGCTACTGCCTCTCAGGGAGGTGGATTACCTATGCTGATAAGAGAAGTAAGTAGCGTCTTCACTATGCACTACAGTGCCACAGCTGCAGCGCTGTGAGTGTAGACAAACCCCTAGTTGCCTTGCAAGGAGATTGGGGTATGAACCTGAACTGTTTGTAAGCTGAGGGACTGTTCAAGTTTTGCCTTTTTGGTTTGCACTACTGTTAACACTCAGAAGGTGGGGAGGAGCTGCCTCCCTGATACTAGTAGCCATAGGGACACAGCACCTCTTCACACCAACTCTATAATACACCCTGCTGCAAGAGAAAGGTGTCAGGGACAAAGAAAGCACCCATACCCAACTCCAAGGGGGTGCCCTAGAGGTGCTCTATACCACCACCATTTCCACAAAATATTGGTAACATCATTCACTTAGAATGTTCAGGAAATCTGAGCACAAAAGGTGCATGAATTCAGCTGGAGTGAATGAGAAATATTCATGGCACATTTTTATTTCTGGATTCATCCAGTGTTCTTTCCAGAGGTGGTGATAGACAACCTACAGATGGCAGGGGTAGAGGAGTAAAGGGGAGTGCAACTGGTGCCAAGGATACTCTAAGGATTTTGTTTTCTAAATTACCTTTTCACAGGAAAAACTTCAGTAAAGGCATGTCATCTCATGTTGTTGCTATTACTAATACATATGTGTACAAATGCTTATTGCAAAAGGTAACTCAGGAAGAAACTTTCCTTTCAAAAATTAGTTGCAATGTGGTACATGCTTTGAGTAATTTGGAGTCCTGTTAGAATCCCACTTGGTAGTGTCCAAAAAGCCCATATATCTTGTATGTCTGCACACAACCTGGAAACTTAAAACATGCTTGTTACATGCCGGGCAATTGCACCTATATTTCCTCTTAGTGGCCCAGTAAGGGCACCCCCTCTCAGGGTTTCAGTTCCCTAGCTGTTTCCTATGTTGGGTGGAGATTGTTATCCCTCCTGCTTCTGACTATTTCCAGGTGAGACAGTTCCCTGCCTTTACTGTGTACTTCCCAGTACAGACACATTGCCAAAGAACACCTGCTTGCTTTCTCTTCAGAGAGACAGTGAACAGGTATAAAATTGCTACAGTTAGTAGGGAGCACACAGCATTACAGAGAAAACTTATTTAAAAGACCCTATGTGCCCACTAATGAGCTTACCTAAAATAGATACTGCCAGTCACAGTCCTTCAACACCCCCACTCCCCAAGAGGAATCCTTGTGATCGCCACTTCAGCTCAAAACAAGCATCTAGGCCTCAGGAGTAGGGCATCTTCCTACCTTTCCCTAAGGAGTAGGGCATCTGTGGAGCAGGGCAGGGTGCTGTCTCTTTGCTGGATCAGGAAGAAGGCCCTGAGCCAGTTCAAAACCAGGCTATTTATCCAGATCCCCTTCTATGTCTGTTGGTCCCTGGAGAATATGCATATCTCCCTGGGGTCGGGGAGGGTGACTTCAAAGGGTTGATAATGGAGAAAGTACAGCAGCATGCTATCAGAGAAGTTACATACAATGCCACCATAGCACAATTGCATTTTTAATATAATATACCCCAAAGGTATTAACCTTAATTCAATGAGGTTTACCTTACTTCAATAAGATTTGCTCAGGATATTGTCAGTCTGTCACAATGCTTTCATTATACTCGCCTACAAACTTATTCCTTTATCTCAGCTCTCATTGTTTTTACCAGCCTAAAATCCAGATGCAGCCTTCTTTGAGGAGCACATGCAAGTGAATGAGGGCAGACACAGGAATGAATTTTAAGTGGCAGGCTGCAAGTCTATTAAATGTAACACCAGAAAGGGGCACTATGTGCACCATTTCCCCATACCAGACATGTAGGTGGGTCCAGTGCAGAATTTACAGTGCTCCTATCATATAGCCTATAACTCAGGGTAGAATCTCTTCTGCCTACCCCTAAGATTCAGCTTGCTCTGCTGAACTCCCGAACCCTCTCCCATGTGACAGGACAGAAGGTACCAAAGAGGGACATTGGTCAGCAAAGACGTCAGATATCCCCTTTTCCCATAGGTCCAAGTGAAATTCTTATTTCTCTCTGTCTGATTTCTGGATGCTGGCACTTTGATCTCTTTCCTGCACTGGACATTGGCCACAAGTTGTAATGAACTGAACTTTCATACAATTCTTAATATTAAGTTTCCAAATCCTATTCTTATTGAATCTAACTGTGTCTCCATAAGGCTCTGAGGAAGGCAAAAAACCTACCAGGCCTCAGCCAGTTTGGCCATATTGGGGAAATTACTTCCTAACCCCTAAAAGAGACCATAGGTCAAACCCACACCCTCCTGAACACAGAGTTCCTTTTCTACATATAAGTGAGAGACAGGGTGGGTGGGTTTAAAATGGAGCAGGAGGGTTGGGAAGCCCTGGGCATGGGTTTAAATTAATCATCATATGGAGCAAGGAACTAATCTGCTCCCCTCTCTCTGGCTGGCCAAAGGGCAGCAGAACTCCTGGAGGAAGGGGCCTATCCTTGTGTAAATTTCCCCTTTCATTCTAAAGCTGTGCGGCTCCTTGCAGATCCAGTCAAGTCTCTCATCTATTAAACCAGTGGGTGGCAATGTTCTTCCATCTTCTGAGTCACTTTCAGTTGGTTTCTAAGTTTTAATGCCAAAACTGGCATGCCTTACATGCATGCTGTTTGAAAGTCTTTTGGACTCTTCAGTACTGAATGAGTTATGCTGGTAGCTATGTTGGACCAGCTAGTCTAAAGTTGCTCTGTTTTTTAGGTGTGTATACTGGGGCAGATTTTGAACTAACTTCAATTAAGGTATAGTGTTATTTATGTCTTGCTGCACCAGCAAAGCTACCTGCCCTTCCCCTGTCCCTTCCACACGGAGGATACACCAAAGGAAAGTCATGTGCTGGGGTCATGGCTACCCTGCAAAGATTTCTGCTGGGGCAAGAGCTCATTCTCACTGGAGTTCCATTGGAGTTCTGCAAATAGCTGTTTCTCTGAGATGATGTAGAGTTAGCACTTCTTCACTTGCCTTGTCCTCTTCCTGACCAATATCTACACTTGGGTTTCTGTAGCTCACTGTGTCTTTTCCTTACAGGTGCCAGAAAAGCTGTAGCACCTTTGGACCCTTCTCCCTGGTGCACTTTCACCTTCTAGGGACCACAGAGGGAATTCAGTTAAGGGAATTAAGGGAAATTAGGCAGCAGGCTAGAAAGTGGAACTACTGGACCAAAAAAATATGCAAATCAAGTTCATAATGAGGAAATCATTGGCCTCTCTGAGCCTGACAATTAGCACTTATTGTGATTGTGGTTTTTGTGATATGGACATGCAGGATGTGACTAGGAACTGGAGCAAATTATCAAACCACTGCATTTGGGTCATTGGTGAATGAAAATGAAAGCTCCACATACCTCTTTTGCAATCTACTCAACTATCCAGTGTGCTGATGTTAATTTTCTTGTCCCCTTCGGTTGTACATATCTCTGTGTAGCTCCTTAGACTTGTGTAATTCTTCCCTTGAGCAAGCCCTTAATGCATCAAAATTACAAATAGAGCAGGGTGAATTCCCTCCCCCCCCAAATAGAAATATCCCTGAAAAAATATATTTTCAAATCTCTGACAGTATTCACAAATTTGGGGCAAACTTAAATAGTTTCAGCCAAAAAAAAAAAAAAAAAGCTGGAAAAAAAGTTTTGTTTTGACTTTTTCATTTTAAAATGTTTTATTTTAAAATTTGTCCTGCTTATTTAAAAAAAAAAAAAAAAGGCACCTGTAAACGGCCAAATATAAACAGAAAAATTTGAAAAAAAAAGTAAAATATCAGCCCTAAACATTACATTCAATTTCAAATGAAATATTTTATTATTTGATTTAATACAACTTTTTGAAAAACTGTTTTTTTGGTTCAAGTTGAATCAAATTCTTTTCTAGTTCAGCAGCTGAACCAGAAACTATAATTTGCTCAACTCTAATTTTAAATTAGGTATTTCTGAGTTGTTGAATGGGGCTGAGCTTAGCTGGAAAACATTTGTATTCATATTGATATTGAGTTCTATTCCCAAGCAAAAACATTAGTGTGACAAGGTGTTGAATCAGTACTTCTACTCATTTTAGGGTTTACTCCTCAAGCTATTCCAATCCTCAAAATTCCACAGAAGTCAACTGGAATTCTCTGTGAGAAGCAGTGATAGAATCTAATCCTTAGTTTCCATAAGGATTTAATTTTTGTCCTGAAATTATATTAAAACATTCCTTTGTGTACAGAACTTGTTCAACTGTGGTATTTTAGAATTAAAATTCCATAATGCAGAAATGTACTATTCCAGCCACCTAACTAAAACATGAAATCAAATCAGACTCACATAAGCACTCCCTAAGTGTATATTTCAGTTCAGTTCTACAGCTAAAACTGAGAGAAAGGGCTTGGGGGCTTTTGAAGAGAGATAGTTTCCAGTTCTGATTGTGTTTGTTGCTGTAAAAGATTTACAATATTCTAGTTAGGGCTCATTCATGTCCATAAGACACAGCCAAATACTGGGGGTTGTACAGAACTGCACTGCTTTGGGGGATGTCCCAAAGGCAGCTGCCTCAGGGAGGCAGAATGCTTCTGGGAGCTCCCCAATACACAGAGGCAGTCTGCCAGCTGCTACACATGTTTTATGAAATGCAGTTTGCTGGCCAATTTCCATTGGGAGAGAAGGTGGGGTTTCTTCATGCCTCCTTTTGAAGGAGCAAAGAAAACAAATACATAGAAAGATAAAATAAAAAACCCTTTCCTTAATCTTCCAGGCGTTCCATATAACAGTAACAAGTAAAAGTTGTTCCTACATACGCTGCAATTGAATCTTTGTACTGTAGTGCTTATATCATTAGGGCCAGATTCACACACATTGATGAGCATGTACACACAGGAGTAATGCCAGTGAACTCCTGTTAGAGCTCACCGATCTGGCTTTTAATTGTCCACATTTCCTTCCAGTAAACTAGCTTTCTAGTCTCCTGGAACAAAATTACTTTGAAACCATCTCAACTTTCTCAGCACAGCTAATGGGTTAAGGAAAAAAGTGGTAAGTCATATTTTATATTGAGGCTTTAAAGTAACCAGAAGTTTCTCAGTGGCACAAAAACCTGTTGTAAAATAAATCACAAGGTAGCTTAACTGGTCGCAGTAGAAATCAGGCACAAACCCCACAGAACCTGGTTAATATGCAAGAAAACAGTGTCTGATTCCCTTAAAAGGGAAAGAGCACACTGTAACTCTGTGTGTTGAAGTAACATGCTTGTGAGAGAAGGGTCAGTACGCACAGATGACAACACTTTTAATTTTAGGGCCTGAGGCTGGGAGATAATAAAGGTGAATTGCCTTATCTGAACAGAATCAAAATTGTTAGTTCAAATTACTCCAAACTAATGATGGAGGAGAATAACACAGACACAAACAATCTCTGGTGAGTCAGAGAGGGCCCTGGTTAATAAAAAAAACTGAAGGCCAAATCTGCCAGTCCCTTACTTGGGTAAAATTCCCATTTGAAGTCAGTAGAAGTGTTTGACTCAAAGAAGGGCATGAGGCTCCCATGAGATATAAATCTATAAAATATTTTAATTTAAAAAATATTTACAGAAAACTTCATGGAGATTGGAGACTGTTTCATTTCAACAGCAGCAGCAGAGAGGAATTTTAATATATTACCAGTCAAAGAAATATGTTGTTAAAAAGCCTTGTGGCCTGGTTATTGTTGATAAACTATGAAAGGCTTATAAAATTCGCATTACTTATTTTGCAGGTTTATTGATGGATTTATATATGTACCCTGTTATTTAGCTGAGCTATACACAAGCCCCGATTAGAATGCAAGCAGAACTTCTTGGTCTTCTAAGTAATTCACAATCCAACTAAAGGAGTCTCTCATCTTAGAAATGACTCAGAGCAGACATTCTCTTACACTTCACTTACAGTCTGAGTTAATTATTAACCAGGCTTCACAATCAAAAACTGTTTCTCTAGATTCTCATTCATCAGGTAATTTACTTCCCTTTCCTCCTCTCATTTAAAAATCCGAGTGGCTGAGAGTTCTGCAGAAATTATTTTCCGCAGTAATTATGAAATAGTGTTCAATGAAACTTGCCACTGTAGTTGTTCAGTAGCCTTTTAAAAAAGTGCAGTGTGACCTTGTAAGGAAGACTGGCAAGCTTTCTTACCATGGTTCAATCAGTGAGAAGATATGAAATGGACAGAATAGGTAACTGGGAAGGAATTTCCCCCCAGGGCAGATTGGCAGAGGCCAATGGGATTTTTCATCTTCCTCTGTCACATGGGGCATGGGGCACTTGCTTGTGGATTCATGATTTGAGGACTTCAGTAACTCAGTCATAGGTTAGGGGTCTATTACAGGAGTGGGTGGGTGAGGTTCTGTGGACTGTGTTGTGCAGGAGGTCAGACTAGATGACCTTAAAGTCTACCAGTCTATGAGTATCACATAGAGTGGGATGTTCTGGCCATGTTGGCTGGATGGAAATAGGCTGACTACTTGGTTCTTGTGGTTCCCTCAGTCTTGATGGAGGTTTTCAAAGAGATATTTGCCTACATTCTCAGAAGACTCGATCCTTTAAATTGATGGTCACAAGCTATGATGTAATTGTGGCTCAAAGTCAGGGGGAGTAGTGGGTGGTGTCAAGAAGATGACTCTGCAGCTGATAGGCTCAGTCCTCAGTTTGGTCATGAGAGAGCACTCCACAATAGCACCGTGATATACGTTTATGCTGCAGAATTCCATTGCAGTGCAATGATAATGTATGTTTTATAATACCATCACATACACAGCTATGCATTATCTGATCCAATCCACAAATAATTAGAACTTGTGGCATAGAAAGGAATTGGGTCAATCACACAAACCCTAAAAAACTGGATGACAGTGTGGGGCTCAGTGATTTAAAAATAGAGCCCTGACTTTCATGGCATGAAGGTTAACCAGAGAAAGTATAGGACCACTCTTTTCATTCAAAGAAGACATTTTATCCCCTGCAATAGTCCAGCCAATTTCAAGAACCTAAAACTGATGCCAGAAACAGCTCCTTCTTCCACCTGCTTGCACTTTTCTTTCTATTACAATTGTAAGGTCTTTGGGGCAGGAACTGTCTTTTAGGTGTATTACAGTTAAACACAATGGGGCCCATCTCAGAGGGGCCTTTATACATTACTCGAATACCACTAATAATAATAAGCAGGTCTGGAGCTTTCCCTCAGATTCTCTCTTCTCCTAAAGGTGGGATTACCTTTGCTTAGGGTAGTGGGGGACAGTCAATCTCCTCTAATAGTGTGTGCAGGGCTCGGCTGGAGAAGCCAACATCCTTCCATCTCCTGCTGCTGGAGCACAAAGCCCAGCAAATCTTTTTCCTCCCCTGATGTGCAGTGTGCAGCCAGCCAGAAGGAACAGGAAGCAGATCTTCTGTTCAGATCTCCAGATGATGTCCTGTAGAGACACCTCTTTGCTGTTGAGAACTTCTAATTTGACTTAATAAATGATCAGTCACTGTGCCAGGTGAAGCAATGGAATGTCGAAGTTCTCATTCCAACAATGGCTTCTTTCTTCTTAGTGCCCCTTGTTTTCTGTCATTTATGCAACCAGAAAGCTATTTTAAAAACATATTAAATTAGATAAAGCTACATCACACTGTGGACCAAATTCTCTGCTGGTGTAATTCTGCTGATGTCAGCATAACTACACCAGCACAGAAATGGGCGCTTTCTTCCTTTTGAGTTTCCAAAATTGTATCTTTTTTCTTTTTTTTTTTTTTTTTTAATGATGTGGAAAAATAATAGATTCTGACTTTTGCTGCAATTGTTATCATTTCAAACCATTTGTCCCTCTTCCTTTCCTCTTCCAAACATATCCAGGGGTCTGGAAACAAGACAACTTTCCAGAAATCATATACAAAGATGCTGAAACTGGAAGAAAACTATGAGCTAGATGGAAGCATATGCACTGATTTCTTGGCAGATCTAATTACAGTTACATGTACAGGTAATGAAGCCTGGAAAGACTATGAATATTGCTGTCCCCTTTAAAAGTCTTTGTGCATTCATAAATAGCATTACTTGATTGGCAGGCTGCTTATTCGCTAGGGTTTTGCTTCCAGGCTATGTAAGAACCCCAACAAACCTGAATATTTAGGTATTTGATTAATTCCCAGACAGCTTGGTGTTTGTGGCTGAGTCTATATTTCTTACTGGATTTGTATGTCTCTCTGTTTTTTTGCCTCAGGGAACCATTTATGGTACTGAAATGACTCGAGCTTGTCTTTTCATAGCATTTCCTCCAGCCAAGAACTGAAATACTATGAGAAGACCCAGATCTCTCATTATTTCAGCTTTAGGTTCCATATGGCATTTAAGACACAAAACAAAACCTTGTGGAAAGTGTAAATAGGAATGCTAGAGCTCACAGATGTTACTGCTGTCATGGATACAGAGCTAACTGGACCTCTGACACTTTCTCTGGCCTCTCTGAATGTACACTTCTCAGGCCTGAGGCCTTATGTCTCTATCTCCCTGGGATGGAATCTCACAGTTCTCCCACTCTGTGTGTCACCCTGTGTACCAACCTGCTTAGCCCAACCGGTCTGACTGTGTTTGACACCTTCTCCTCTCACTGGTCAAAGACAGAGCTAATTCAAATTCCAATAGGAGTCTTTTGTTTTGCTAAGTGATCGCTAGATCTGAAATCATCCACTGTGGGACAGCGCTCCTGCCCAGTGTCAACACTGAGGTTCATCCACTGAGAGCTGACGATACTGAGAACCAAGAATCAGAGAGCTGGGTGGAATCTCAAGAGAGACCTGCATAGGTCATAGTGGAGAGGCAGGTAGGGTGAGACAGTGTTCAGCAGAGCGACTGGGAAGAGCTGCCGGCGAGGCAGCTGGCAGGGCTGCCGGCGGAGCAGCCCGTGGAGCCACGAGCGGCTGGCAGGGAAGCCAGAACGTAGGGGCCGGATAGCATAGTGAACAAGGTGCCTCCTTCTTCTGCCCTGCCCCCAACCAGGGTGGGAGGTGAACTCCACAACTACACCTCTAGCTATACTCTGGGTCTGCCCTGACTAAGCACAACACCTATGAGTGGGATGCTCTGAAGGGAGGGGCACATTTAAGGAACTTCTTGTTGCTGGACTGAAGAACCTGAGGCAAAAGGAAACTGCCCCCCATAATCTGGGGTGGGTGTTTTGTTCATGGTTTCATGTGTGTGAATCCTACTTGCGGTGTTTTCCCAAGTTAATGCTGGGTTACTTTTCCCCTTATATTAAAAGGCTCTTTTCTACACTCAGTCTCTGTGCTTGTGAGGGGGGAAGTATTGCCTCTAGAGGTGCCCAAGGGGTGGGGTATAATTGTCCCAGATTACTGAGTGGGATCTCGAGCCAGTTTTGTGTTGTATTGTTGAAAAGAACCCCTAGATGTTGAACCTGCCCTTGTTGCTCTGACTGGCAGAAGGGTTATAGCAGTGACCCCTTCACTCTGTCTCCCAGATGGCACCAATCTAATATATTCATAGAGTTTAAGGCCAGAAAGAACCATTAAATCATCTAGAACTTCCTGTATCAAATGACATTATATTTTCCCTAGTTGCCTCATCCTGAGCCAAATAACTTGTTTGGCTAGGGCTCTTCCAGAAAGGCATATAGTCTTGCTTTGAAGAAATCAAGAGATACAGAATCCCCACCATATCCTCTAGTCATTTGTTCCAGTGGTTAATCACCCTAACTGTTTTTAAAAAATATTTGTGCCTAATTTCTAGTCTGAATTTGTCTGGCTTCAGCATCCAGCCATTGTTTTTTTGTTTTGCCTTTCTTCACTAGGTCAAAGAGCTTTTTAGTACCAATGTTTTCTCCCCATGAAGGAATTTATAAACTGTGACCAAATAACCTCTCAATCATCTGTTTGATAAACTAACTAGATTGAGCTTTTTTAAGTCTCTCACTGTAAGGTATTTTCTCCAGCGCTCAAATAATTTTTATGGCTCTCTGAACCCTCTCCAATTTTTCAGCATCCTTTTTAAAAGATGGACAACTGAACTGGACACGCTAGTCAAGTGTTAATCTCACCAATGCCATATCCAGTGGTACAATCACTTCCCTCCCCTACTCCCACTCACTACTGCCTGTTTATACATCCAAGGATCCCATTAGACCTTTTTTGCCACAGAATGGCATAGGGAGAGGATGTTGAGTTGCTTGTCCCCTATAATTCATAGATCCTTTTCAGGGTCACTGCTTTCCAGGATACAATCCCCCATTCTCTAGGTGTGTCTGGCATTCTCTGTTTCCAGATGTATGATTCTGCATTTGTCTATTTAAAAGACATTTTGTTTGAATGGGCTCATTTTATCAAGCAATCCAGATTGCTCCGTATCACTCACCTGTCCTCATCATTATTTACCACTCCACAAGTGAGAATTAAAGACAAGAGGACTTGCAGCTGGAAACAACAGAAAGAGGAAGGCCAGAGAAATGCACCAGCACCAGGAAGAGGCAGGCCTAAATGATTGGGGACTGCCTACTAAGCAGAAAGGACAGGCCTGTCACCAGAGCTGATCCAGAAAATAGAAGGGTGTGCAGCCTGCTGGCAGCTAAGATACAGGATGTGGACCTGACGGTCAAGAGAATCCAAATGGAAATGGGAAAGAATCCAATGATTGTCCTTCAGCAATATTCATTGTCTTTCCATTCTCCTTCACATGGGGAAAAAATGATACTGCTAAAGTCTTGCTGGAACGCTTCAAGGGAGGCTATGCCAGGCTGGGGAAGAAACTTAAAGAAATGGAGGCTTAGGTGATCTTCAGTAGGATTCTACCTGACACTAGAGAAGAAGAATAAAGGCAAGACAAGATTAAGACGATCAACAGATGGTTCAGGCAATGGTGCTATAAGGAGGGCTTTGGGATGTTTGACCACTGGGAGACAATCTTGTGATGGACTCCACTTGACTAGGGAGGGAAATAGATTTCTGGGATGGAAGTTGGCACAACTGATTAAAAGAGTTTTAAAACTAGGAATTCAGAGGAGAGGCCAGAAAGAACCATGCCTGATGTAATCTCCATGCCTGATTCTAATATTGAGCAGGAGAAAAATCAAGTAAGAAAGGATACAGCATTTGAGAAAGGAACAATAGAGGATAGGAGAATTGACATCAAGAAGCAGGATAGTGCCAATACCAATTACTTTAACAGTCCAGTTGGAGACACTGGCAATAGAATGACTTCTAATTAGGAAAAAAATCTGGGCAAAGCCAAGGAGAAACAGCTAAAGATGTTTGTACACCAATGCAAGGGGCTTGGGTAACAAAAGGGAGGAACAAATGGATAAACTGGCCATCATCAAGTTTAGGCTAGAAATTAAAAATAGGTTTCTAACCCTCAGAAGAGTGAAGTTCTGGGACACCTCCCAAGGGGACCAGTGGGGGCAAAAAGTTTTGGAGACTGATCTTAATGAGTTTATGGAGGGGATGGCATGATGAGATTGCCTACAGTGATGTGTGGTCCATCTGTGACTACTAATAGCAAATATTTTCAACGGCTGGAAATGGGACAATAGATGGTGTGGGTTCTCAGTTACTACAGAGAATTATTTCCCAGATATCTAGCTGGTGAGCCTTGCTTACATACTTGGGGTCTAACAGATCACCATATTTGGGGTTGGGAAGGCATTTTCCCCCAGTTGAGATTGGCGGAGACTCAGGGAGAGGGGATTCACCTTCCTCTGCAGCATGGGGCACAGGTCACGATTTGGTTTCGTAGAGTAAATGGTGGATTCTCTGTGACTTGAAGTTTTTAAATCAAGATTTTTGAGGATTTCAGTAACTCAGCCAGAGGTTATGGGTGTGTTACAGATGGGGGTGGGTGAAGGTCTGTGGCCTGTGATGTGCAGGAGGTCAGACTAGATAATCATGACAGTCCCTTCTGGCTTTAAAATCTGAGTCTCCCAGATCTCCCTTCCGTTGCTTCAGCTCTCTTTCTCTTCACTCCCCTTCACTTTGTCTCCTCCTTTAAGCTCTCCTCTTCTAACCTTCTCCCCAAATCCTCAATCTCTGAAACAGGTGAGGTGGGGGTCAGAAAAAGCTAATTTAGAGACTCAGGAATTAGAGATGCATCAGTGTTTAGTGGAGACAAGGGAGTGGTTATTCTGGTGAATAGGAGAATTGATCCAAGGATGAAGCTCACAGAAGGAGGCCTAAGGCAAAGGTTCCAGACAAGATGTTAATATGGCCATTGAATCTGCCAATAGTCAGAGTGGGAGATTGAGCAGAGAAGAGGAAGAGAGGTGTTGAAGTCAAAGAGGAAGGTTGTTGGGGATGAGTCATCAGTGTAGGTAGATGATGGCTAGTTGTTTGTATTGGTGGTAGGCAAGCAGATTCAGACCATCATCTGGCCTGGCCACAAGCCATTCTCATAGACTTTAAGGTCAGAAGGGACCAATATGATAATCTAGTATGACCTCCTGCACAGTGCAGGCCACAGAATCTCACCAATCCACTCCTGTAATAAACCTCTAACCTATGAGTTATTAAAGTCCTCAAATCATGGCTTAAAGACTTTAAGGTACAGAGAAATCCACCAGCAAGTGAGCCATGCACCATGCTAAAGAGGAAGGTGAAAACCCCCCAGAGCCTTTGCCAATCTGCCCTGGGAGAAAATTCTCTCCCGACCCCAAATATCCTCAGATAGCTGAATCCACTCTGTAGGCACAATCCAGTTCAAGCTGCCATTTTGCTCAACAGAAGAGGGATCCACTGGAACAGAATGAATCTGGCCCAATAACTTTACTTCTTCCCTTTATGTCATGAGACCAATGGTGAGTCTTTGTGAAGACTGTTTTTCTCTTTTGACACTTTTACAAACTCATAAGTATTTGGTTTGTTTTAGCATAATTCTGTCTGCAGGGAGCCCATTATTCTGAGTTCAATCCTTTGCTGCATCTTAATTATAAACAAGAGATCAAATCCTGCTTCCCCCCTCAGGTTTATACTATTCCTTACATGGGAAATTTTGCACTGAAGCCTGTGGGAGTTAACCTGAGTTAGGACTTCATAAAAACAGAGTGAGGTCCACAGGATTTGACCTAGGAAGAATACACAAGTATTCGTCTTTACTTCCTGCCCAGAAAGTACTGCCTCATTCACTCTCTAGGCTGTGAGACAATGATAAGTGTCTGAGCCCTTCGCTGTCTCTGCTGTGGGATGAGGGAAAACGTTGGAGACTAACAAGAAATGTTTGCAGTGATGTCAGACCTGTCAAGCCTCCTGTTTAGGTACTCTCTCCTCTTTTCTGTCTAGCAGCTTAAATCTCCTGATTAAAGAGACCCATCCAGAAGGGCTGTAACCAGAGCTGTAGCCTAGAGCATAGCCCCCCAAAGTACCCATGGACATTGCCATGTTCCTGTACCAGATATGGATTGGCTTATCATAAGATCCCTTAATGCTCTGCTAGGTATGGCTGAGGTTAACTTAAATAAGGTATTTTATACACAGTGTCACCTAGAGGCTGAATGGTGTAATGAAGTTTACCATTCCATGACAGACATAGAGCTACGGTTCAAGTCGCACAGTGGTGATTGCTCTATTCCACCCTCCCTGGTTACAAGGCCAATGAACTATTATCAGGGAGCAGCAGCCAGGGCCAGAGTCTCCCACCCATACACAGCCGGGGGGACAAGGAGTAGCCAGAGTTAGGCACCTAACTACCAGAGTGGCCAGAGTCAGCCAGAAGTATCGCAATCCCCGTGTTCCCAAATCAAATCAAAATCAGTGAAATGAGGCCAAAGCTGCTGCAAGAAGCTGTGGAATTTGCCAGAGAAATTGAATCTTTTATTGCAGCAGTGCACCAGAATAGGAAGCAGCTGCTAGTGAGGAAGGTGGAAACTGATGACGATGAGCTCTGTCAGTACAACTCTGTGTCTTATATGTCTGATAAACGAGGGGATTCTACTCGGTTTCATGACTGTACTGAACGATTGGAACAAATGATAAATTTGGTTGGTAAAACAACAACAAGGGAAGTTGGAAATAATGCAAAAATTAAAGGAAATGGTTTTTAGTTAATGTGGTACCGTGAAAAAATTGGCCTGGATTATTACAAATTTAAGGCAGGCCAAGACAGACACCTTGCAGGTGTGTAGTGAAAAACTCTCTCCCAGTTCAGGAAACAGAGGAAGACCAAGCTGAAGAGGCAAAGCTTGGTGGAGATACAAAGGTCAGCCCCATAATTTTTGTTTAGAGCTGGGCAGTTAAACAATACTGGGAGTTTGGCTATCAAGTACATCATAGGATCTGTGATGCATATAGGTCTAGTTAGGACAGGCTCAACCAGTCATTAGACCAGACACACTAAAAAGGCTAGGGAGTAGGGGATCTAAAAATGAACCACCTAATTGGTCTGAAATGGAGACAGTGACTAGGGCAAGGCCTCCAATTCAGAAACTGGGTTTGAAGACTAGACCTCTGAAATTTGAAGAAGTCTGGATGGCTGAAATAGTGGATGAGCTGCTAATTGCCTTGGATTTCACTAGGGCTAATAACTCTGTAATCCATGCCAGGAAAGGCATCTTATATATTCAGTCTGAGGAAATTCCCTTTAAAGATATGTCCATGGGAGACTACTGGTTTGTAGGTGGTGGTTTGCAGTGAACAAGTTGTCCTGCTCCTAGAGGGCGGAAACCATTATAACAGTTACATGGAGGGCAGGAAGGAATGGAATTGATAGCATGCATGTTTCTTTTAGGAGTGGATTTTGGTTGAGGGTAAAGAGTATTTTACTCTGGGAGTGTTGTATATGTTTTGCCAACCAACATGGAAAATTTTTGAAAGTCACCCATTTTAATAATATTGGCACCACATCACTTGCAGAGTGTATGTCAAATGTTGTTGTTCTGGTTTGGTTGCATTTTCCACCTATTTTGGACAGGTATAAAAGTACTCCATAAAGTACAAAGCAGTGGAGAATCAACCTTCTGACTTTATTTGACATTCTTGGACTGAAACTAGAAGACGGATTTACTTTCCGAAGCATTGTCCTATTTCATAATTCAGTCTGACCTCTGATAATTAAGGCACAATTAAGTTAATTGAAGATTTATATGAGCACTTAATTGAAGTGAATGTTAGTTGATTAGGGCACTCGCATCTATATACACATGTTTAGCACAGAATAGCAGGTGCAGTAAATGAATACTAATATTACCATAGTGAATAAATCAATATTTAAGAATTGTTAGCTGTTTAGGGAACTAGAACTTGGCAGAGAGACTCTGACTGAAAATCAGCTAGATGACTAAAATGATCAATTATAATCCTTTCCAGGGCTAAACTGAAAATAAATTGGGTCCCACCCTCATCAGACACACACCACGGTCATTGCATGTGTTGCCGTAGAACAAAGGCAACAAAGAGCAAAACTAGAGTAGGTAGCAAGGCTTGTTTTATATAGTTCCATTTATTTTCTCTATCATCATCCCCACATACCTGTTAACCATTTCACTCAAATATGGTTGCTTCTAACCCACTAGTTAGTTCTAAGAGCTAGTTACTAGCTATAGAACTCGATACCCTGGGCTAAATCTATAGTTCTCAACCTAATTCCATACCGGGATCCTTTCTCCATACCAGAACTCTCCTCCCTCTTCCTATTTAGCAACATGGGAAGGGCAGGGTGGTCATGATGACTGTCTCCCCAGCCTCACCTTCCTCTTTAATTGTTCCCATACCAGTGTCTGTCCACAGCCGGAGTCTACTAAGCCCTTGACACTTTCTCCATCAATTTGTACAGTCTCCAATAACGAAGACCTGCCTTTCCTGGTGATGTGATTCTCCAGCCTTCCTCCTGTTCTTTTTTGGCTCAGGGGAGTGGCAGTTTGATCATATAGTCCTCACTAAGTTCTTATCCAGGCAAATAACAATTATTCCTGAGTTTAATCCATTCAAGATTCCACATACTGTATGAGAAAAAATTGAAAAGTAGTCTAAATCAGGCAGATTTGCTAAACTATGCATGCCACGTTAGTGAATAAAAATTGGAAATATGTGGGGGGGGAAATTGCACATGTATTCGAGTGTGCATTTTTTACAGGATACCGGTACACCAATCCGTCAAGAGTGGTGATATTTTTACATTTTTGTTATTTTCAAAGCAATAATGTGTGGGCAGATTTGATTATACCCCCGCCAATTTAGATATGAATTAAAAATGATGAAAGAATAATAGACTATACATCATTCAAAGAACAAAAGTAGCTAGTCATGTATTTTAGATGCCAAAATGAATTTTAGAGTTTGGAATAGACGAAAGACTCTTGTAAGAACCAGAAGGCAACATCCTACAGGAGCAAATTTGCCAGCAGTCTGGTCACTGCAACTCTAATTAATTATCTTACAGTAGACCTCATCATAAAAAGTTGTGCCTTGTTGATGGACTGAGGAGAACTAAAAGGTTAATTAGGCCAATAGGCAGATGCTACAAAAGGCACAAGAAGGAAGTGAGGAGGTGGCAACAGAGAGAGAGAGAGCAAGAGCGAGTGAGCGAGAGAGCAAGCTAGCATGATCCATCAGTCTCCCCTGCTACCTTCAGGAGCTGAAGGTGGTGGTGGAAACCAATATCGTAAATAAAGTGCTAAAGGTGTTAACAGAAGAAAGGTCTGTGAGCAGTTTGTGGACTTGAACAGAGACAAGAGTGAGTTGGCCCTGCCATAATGACAATATTATAGCTTGTTTAAAACAAACAAAAGGAAGTACTTCTTCACACAATACACAGTCCACTTGTGGAACTCATTGCCATAGGATGTTGTGAAGGCCAAAAGCATAAGTGAGTTAAAAAAAGAGCTAGATAAGTTCATGGAGGTCAGGTCCATCAATGGCTATTAGCTAAGATGGTCAGGGACACAACTCCATGCTCTGGACATCCCTAAACCTCCAATTCCAAGGAGTACCTGGCACTGGCCACTGTCAGAAGACAGGACACTGGGCTAGACAGACCATTGGTCTGACCCAGTATGGGGTCTTGTATTCTCTACTTTGCTTATTTCATTCTAATTTGTTTAATACATTAAAGCTTCCGCTAAAAGGCCCCAAACTTAGATAATATTTTTTTAAAATATTATATTTTGTAGTTTAGAGGACAACCATTCTCCCTTCTCCACATACCTGATTTTTTTTATTTAGCCCAATACTTTCCCATAAATATCACTTCTGTGCTTGAAATAAAATGAAAGCTTTAGCTCACTAGTCTTATATAGTGCTTCCAACTTACATATTGATTTGAATTTCTTTTATCTTATTTTTGAAGAATTAAAACAAATGTTTGCACAACTCAGGTTACTGTGAGAAAGAAATGGTTGCATACCAGAGAGTACGTTTTCCCCTTTCCTGGTAAAATGAAATATTGAAAAGTTGGAATGTTTGACAGTAACATAATAAAGTTATCCTAGAGAGTGATGTGTGAAAAAACAAACCAGCAAAAAGATTTTAAAATGTTTTTTCTCCTACTTATTTCCCTTGAGAAAGTAAAGATTTACACTAGCTTCATACTACAAACCAAGTAAAAAGAATTTTAAAGATTTGTTAGTAGCCTACATACAGCTCAGAATAAAGATATTTCCCCAAACTTATTTGTTTTCTATGGTAAGTTCTTCACTTAAAATCTTTCACATAATGAGCAGCCTAGTCAACAGAGTGCATCATATAAAACTTCAGGAGCTGAATAGACAGTTTTCTACTGAATCTTTGCAACTTTAGAAAAGAAATATACTGCTTAAAAATTAAAAAGCAAATCAGTATTCACATGCTGTTCCTTCAAGCAGCTTAACAGAACCGCTGTTAAATGCCTGAAAACAACTACAGTACTTGCTGTCATAATTCTCTGGGACTGAATATGAATGCCTCTATTGAACAAGACAAGACTTCCAAGGAGGTTAATAAATTACACCGTGACAGCAGCTGTTAAAATTTATTAATACAATTAGAAGCTGTCATAGTTATAGTTTTTTTGCTTTCTTATGCAATGACTTATTGTTCTATTGCTATATGGTTTTACTTCAGACCCTGTTTTTCTGAAAAATTAATTATACCGGATCATTCATATATGCAAAAGTACCATCCCCCTCCCTCCCTCCCACTCTCACATACATTAAAAGTTGTTGAGGAACAGAAAACAGTAAAATCTACAAGACTGAAAGGAGAAATGTGGTAACATGTCCTCCAGGAACCAAATACATGAGGTTGCATCGAGAAAAATCATGTAGCAGGTGCTTTATTGTGCCTAGGTCTTAGTATTGTACCTACAATTTCTGTTTCACCAGAGCCTTTAATTTCCATGTATACTTGTTTCCCATTAGTTTTACACTTTCCTTTAATGCAGGTGTATGTGAGAATTAATTATTTTGCACTATGTCTCTTCCATGTGTCACAGGGTGACTGGCCCCTTTAATAGGGAGAAGATTTCAGTGCACCTGTAACTCAACACCAACCTCCCAGTTGGGTTTAAGTGAAGGCATCTGGGCCTGACAAGAGGCAGGATAGGCACATTCTTTAATGGTCAGGGTAATTAACCACTAGAGAATCTTATCAAGGGATGTGGTGGCGTCTCCATCATCTGAGGTCTTTAATCAAGACTGGATGTCTTTCTAAAATATATGCTGTAGTTCAAGCACAAGTCTTGGGGCTTAATGCATGAATTGCTGATCTTCAACATGCTGAAGATCATATTATCCCAATGGTGCCTTTTGGCCTTAACATCTAGGGACACTTTCTGAAAATGCCAAAGTAATCAGAAAAATTGACCAGGAAAATCATTTTTAACATGGGCATCTTGTATACTTTTATGGCTCGATTATACTTTTTCTTATTTTGGTTTTACACTAGACTTCCTCTGACTCCATAGCTACTCCTAGTTTTCATCAATATAAATAAGAGTCAAATCCAGTCCCTTTTTCCAGTGTCTTTTGTACAAATTTTATTCCTGAACCTGTAAAAGAAGGAATAGGAGTAGGAAGTGCAGAAATGGTACTGTATGCTTCATCATGAACAAGTATAACTATCTTATTGGTCTAAACACACATAGACACTCATTCTAGATAACTATAGATCAGTTAGTTTGACTTTGATCTCAGGTAAAATTGTGGAAAGGTTGATATGAGATGCAATCAGTAAAGAATTAAAGGATGGCAGTATAGTTAATAACAGTCAGCATAGTTTTGTGGAAAATAGGTGTTAAGGTTAATGTGATGTGATGAAATTACAAATTTGGTTGGAAAAAGGTAACTTGACAATCTACTTCTGCAAGGCATTTCAATTGGTAGTGCATAACATTTGACTACAAAAATAGCACCATCTAATATCAGTGCAGCATATATTAAATGGGTTAAAAACAGGGTAACAGAAAGATCTCAAAAAGTAATGGTAAATGGGGAATTGTCACCAAATAGGGGCACATCTAATAAGGTCTAACAGCAAACTGTTCTTCACCCAGTGTTTATCTTAAATATCTCAATCAATGATTAGGAAGAAAACAAAATCATTATTGGTAAGTTTGCAGATGACACTCATATTGGTGGGATGGTAAATAATAAGGACAAGTCAGTTATACAAGTAAACCTGGATTATTTGGTAAAGTGGCCTCATTTGAACAACGTTTTAATACAGCCAAATGCAAGGTCTTACATCTAGCAACAAAGAATATAGGTCAAACTTAAAGATTGGGGAATGTGTCCTGGAATGCAGTGACTAAAGAAGATTTTATCTAAGAAGAAGAACACAGTCCACAGTATAAGAAGGGGAATATTAAGTAGGAGTAGGGAGATGATAGTACTTTTGTAGACACCATTAAAGAGACTATTATTAGAATTCTGCATACAGTTCTGATCACACTTCAAATTGGATGTTGACAAATTGGAAGCATTCAAAAAGAGCTACAAGAATGATTAGAGTTCTGGAAAATCTGACATATGGGGGAGACTAAAGAAGCTTAATCAATTCATTTGATCAGAGACTGTTAAGAGATTACTTGAATAGGGTCTATAAGTGTGCACAAGATTTCTGATGGTAGAAGTTTCTTCAGTCTATCAGACAAGGCATTAGAAGATCAAATGTCTAGAAACCTCTGATTATGAAAGCTAAAAAAAATTTTTTATACACTATTACCTAAATTACAAAGATTACCTCTGATTATGAAATCTTTTCCCTACTTATGATGTTAATTCATTATGTAGATTTCTCTCATTTTAGATAGTGACATTAGATTAGGCATTTTGAACCCAAGTTTTCCAACCTTCACATGCTTAATTATACTTCAGTGGAACTACTTGTGTGTAAAGCTTAGCATATACACAAGGATTTGCAATATTAGAGCCTTTGATACTTATTTATAGTCTGAGTCAGTGGATCCAGTCCAGCTGTGGGTGTTTTACTGCAGTGTAGATATACTCTTAGAGCACACTGGCAGGGTCTAATTAATATGTTAATGTGTTTATGAAATCATACCTCCTTGGTGCATTACTGCTCTGTGTAGACAAGCCCTGAGATACATTTCTGGTGTTTCTTCCAGTGTTTATCAATTAAAACCTAAAGTCAGAAGCCCAAATCATACTTTTCTTTTCTCCTAAATAACTGCTCAGTCCCAAGACATACAAGTTGAATATCAGGGCTACAAAAGCAATGAGGGGAGGGTTTTTTGTTTTGTGTGTTTGTTTTTCATTCTGAATGAAGACACTGATTTCTAGACAAACAAGCTGAATTTAATTTCAGTTTAGTTGACGTGGTAAGAATGAATGATAATTGCAGCAATTTTAACATTCTCCATTTGTTCATACCAAACTGTATTGATGATTATTAAGATCTCCTGCTTCAGGGAATTCAGTCAGCTTTCAATCTTCTATCCAAGCTGTTTATGTTCCTGTGGTGCAATTGCACAGACCAAACAGTGCTTTCAGATGTTTAAATAAACATTTGGAGCCTCAGCTCAGTCAAGGTTCATATTTAATCAAGCATATATCTTAGCACTGAGGGACTTAAGCCCGGGGAAGTAAATTCCAGTCAAAATGAGCTGATGATTGCTATTTCTAGGTAAGCATACTGTGGTAAAAAGAACACTTATTCCAAAATTCAAGAATTCTACCCCAGGCAATAATAGTTTTGTTACTTTTCCTGTCACCTCCAGTGATAATTATCCTAAATAGAATTTCTAAGTTTAACTACTTACAGCTTATCTTTTGAGACTTCGAAGAGCACTTTGGATTTATTGAGGAAAATCTCCACATAGTTCTTGTGTTAAAGAGGCAGTAAAGCAAACAATACCAGTTTTATTTAGCTGGTGAGTATTTGTCCACCTAAAATGTTTCTAATGGGTCTAGATATAATTATTCTTAAGCAAAGCACAGGCTGCTTTTTCAAACTTAAGCCAAACCACCCAACCTTTCGAGTTTCCCCGAAGTCTATTAATTACTACTTTCTGTTTATTTTTATTTAGTACAAAATCACATTTCCATGGAAAGTGGCAAAAAAGGACATTAAAAGTAGAGAGTTCATCACCTTGTCACAGGAGTAAAGGTTACAGAAGAGGTCAATAAAGATCTCTACTTTTAATCTTGCAGTAACCAATTGAGTATTGAATAATCTATATGGGACCAAATAAATTACTTATGCTTCCCTGCTTATCTAGTTTGTCCTCTTTGAAATGCTAACATTCTTGTGGACTAGCTATAGCAGAGAAGAGAAGCAAAATTTAATCTGCAGCGGCACAAGAGCCAGCAAACAGATCTGTAAACAAGGGAGTTTGAGTGGGAGTTTGCAAGGGGAGTTGGGGAGGGAGTGTGTAGGGTTCTGGTATTGTTGGGGTGCTCATTGGGGTTTTTTTTTGGGTTTGTTTGTGTCTCTCTCTCACTGACATGAAGTAGGGGGAAAGGCTATGACAGATACAGAGGCGGTAGTGCTAGTCACTCAAGCAGTGGAAGAGACAATGAAAATGACTGGGTGTGGAAGCTGTGGGATGTTCATAATCCTGGAGGGGGTACCGCAAAAGAGCTTCATTTGTATGCGGTGCCGTCTCATAGAGCTGATGGAAAAGAAGATTCGAGGGTTGGAGATGCAGGTGGATACTCTGGTTGAGTTTAGAAGGGGGTTCCAGCAGATGATGGAGCAAAGGAATGAGGAGGCTGAAAGGAAAAACCCAGACCTGCAGAAAGAAGCAGGACCAATGAACTCTGAGGGGAGAATGCTGGGTGAGGAAAAAGGCCAGTGGAATCATGTGACTGTGAGAACCCGGCCGAGGAAAAGATGGGCTAGTGAAGAAGAAATAGATCTCAGAAGCAGGTTTGTGGAGTTGGAAAATGAAGAAGGGGCACGGCAGGTTGTTACTGAAGGTGGGAGGGCAAGGAAGAAGAGAAGAGCAGCTATACCTATACAAAGAGTGGATGAGTCAATGGAAATAGCACCAAATAAGAGCCACAGGAGGATACAGGAACGGTTGCAGAGCACTGCAAAGGAGGATAGTAGACAAGATGACTTGCAGCCAGAAAGAACAGAGGATAGGCTGGAGAATCGCACCGTTACCAGGAAAAGGCAGGTCTACGTGATTGGGGACTCCCAGCTGAGAAGAACAGACAGGCCTGTAACCAGAGTGTGTGTGCTGTCTGCTGGGTGCTAAGATACGGGATGTGGACCTGAAGCTGAAGAGGATCCTAACGGGAGCGGGAAAGAATCCACTGATTGTCCTTCATGTGGGTACAAATGATGGAGCTAGATTCTCAAAGAAAACTAAGCCAGGCTGGGGAAGACTCTTAGGGAAATTAAGGCTCAGGTGATCTTCAGTGGGATTCTGCCCCTCCCTAGAAGAGAACAACAAAGGCATGACAAGATTATGATGTTCAACAGATGGCTCAGGCAGTGGTTCTATAAGGAGGGCTTTGGGATGTATGGTCACTGGGAGGCGTTCATGGACAGAGGACTGTTCTCTTGGGATGGACTTCACCTGAATAGGAAGGGAAATGCACTTCTAGGATGGAGGCTGGCACAACTGATTAAGAGACCTTTAAACTAGGGAGTTGAGGGAGATGTTTGGGGGATGCCCAGGTAATTTCCATGCCTGATTTTAGCATTGAGAGGGAGGCAAATGAAGAAAGAAAGGACACAGCAGTGGGGAGCAGAATGGACATTAAAAGGAAGGATAGTATAGATACCAATCTAATAGGTGATATTGGCAGTAAAATGACTGTGCCAAATCAGGTAAAGAACGTGAACAAAGCCAAACAGCAAAAATTAAGATGTTTGTATACCAATACGAGGAACCTGGGTAACAAAATAGAGGAACTAGAGCTACTGGTAGAGGAAGTGAAACCAGATATTATAGGAATAACAGAAACATGGTGGAATAGTAGTCACGACTGGTGTATGAGTATTGAAGAGTATGAGCTGTTTAGGAAAGACAGATATAAAGTCAAAGGTGGTGGAGTAGCACTGTATATCAATGATAAGGTAGAATGTAAAGAAATTAGAAGTGATGGAATTGATAAGAATCTGTCTGGGTAAAAATCACATTGGGGAAGAAAACTACTAGAGTTTCCCCTGAGATAGTGCTTGTGATGTGCTACAGACCACCAGGATCTGATTTGGACAAGGATAGAGACCTCTTTAAGGCTTTTGATTAAATAAATACTACTGGGAGCTGTGTGATTATGAGAGACTTTAACTTTCCAGATATAGACTGGAGGACGAATGCTAGTAGTAATAATAGGGCCCAGATTTTCCTGGATATGATAGCTGACAGATTCCTTCTCCAAATAATTATTGAACCAGCAAGAGGGGATGCCATTTTAGATTTTGTGTTGATGAGTAGTGAGGATCTCGTAGAAGAACTGGTTGTAGGGAACAACCTTGGTTCGAGCGACCATGAGCTAATTCAGTTCAAACTAAATGGAATGATAAACAAAAATAGATCCGTGACTGGGGTTTTTGATTTCAAAAGGGCTAACTTTAAAAAATTAAGGGAATTAGTTAGGGAAGTGGGCTGGACTGAAGAACTCATGGATCTAATGGTGGAAGATGCTTGGAATTACTTCAAGTCAAAACTATCTGAAGCAGTAACTATCTGAAGCCTGAATTCCAAGGAAGGGGAAAAAATTCATAGGCAAGAGTTGTAGACCAAGCTGAATGAGTGAGCATCTCAGACAGGTGATTAAGAAACAGCAGAAAGCCTACAAGGAGTGGAAGATGGGGGGGTGGGATCAGCAAGGAAAGCTACCTCTTGGAGGTCAGAACACAGAGATAAAACGAGAAAGGCCAAAAGCCAATTCCCTTGCAAAGGGAATTAAAACCAATAGTAAAAGGTTCTATAGCCATATAAATAGGAAGAAAACAAAGAAAGAAGTGGGATCGCTTTGCACTGATGATAGGATGGAGGTTAAGGATAATCTAGGCATGGCCGAATATCTAAATAAATACATTGCCTCTGTTTTTAATGAGGCTAATGATGAGCTTGGGGATAGTGGTAGGGTGACTAATGGGAATGAGGATATGGAGGTAGAAATGACCACATCCGAGGTAGAAGCCAAACTCAAACAGCTTAATGGGACTAAATCGGGAGGGGGGGCATGTAATCGCCTCCAAGAATATTAAAGGAACTAGCACATGAAATTGCAAGCCTATTAGCAAGGATTTTTAATGAATCTGTAAACTCAGGGGCTGTACAGTATGACTAGAGAATTGCTTACATAGTTCCTATTTTTAAGAAAGGAAAAAAAAATGATCCGTGTAACTACAGGCCTGTTAATTTGACCTCAGTAGTATGCAAAGCCTTGGAAAAAATTTGAAAGAGAAAGCAGTTAAGGACATCGAGATTAACGGTAATTGGGATAAAATCCATCATGGCTTTAAAAAAGGTAGATTGTGCCAGACCAACCTGATCTCCTTTTTCGAGAAGGGAGCAGATTTTTTTAGACAAAGGGAATGCAGTGGATCTAATTTACCTAGATTTCAGTAAGGCATTTCATACAGTTCCACATGGGGAATTATTAGTTAAATTAGAAAATATGGGGATTAATATGAAAATTAAAGGTGGATAAGGAACTGGTTAAAGGGGAGACTACAACAATTCATACTGAAAGGTGAACTGTCAGGCTGGAGGGAGGTTACTAGTGGAATTCCTCAGGGATCGGTCTTGGGACCAATCTTATTTAACCTTTTTATTACTGACCTTGGCACAAAAAGTGGGAATGTGCTAATAAAGTTTGCAGATGACACAAAGTTGGGAGGTATTGCCAGTACAGAGAAGGACCCGGATATCACACAGGAAGATCTGGATGACCTTGTAAACTGGAGTAATAGAAATAGGATGAAATTTAATAATGGAAAGTGCAAGGTCATGCATTTAGGGACTAACAACAAGAATTTCTGCTATAAGCTGAGGAGGCATCAGTTGGCAGTGACAGAGGAGGAGAAGGACTTGGGCGTAGTGATTGATCATAGGATAATTATGAGCCGCCAATGTGATGTGGCTAAAAAACCTGTGATGTGAAAAAAGCTAATGCAGTCCTTGGATGCATCAGATGAGGTATTTCCAGTAGAAATAGGGAGGTGTTAGTACCATTATAAAAGGCGCTGGTGACACCTCATCTGGAATACTGTGTGCAGTTCTGGTCCCTCATATTTACAAAAGACGAACTCAAACTGGAACAGGTGCAGAGAAGGTCTACTACGATGATCTGTGGAATGGAAAACCTGACTTATGAGAGGAGACTCAAAGAGCTTGGCTTGATTAGCCTAACCAAAAGAAGGTTGAGGGGAGATATGATTGCTCTCTATAAACACATCAGAGGGATAAATACCAGAGAGTGAGAGAAATTATTTAAGTTCAATGCCAATGTAGACACAAGAACTAATGGACATAAACTGGCCATCAGGATGTTTAGACTTGAAATTAGATGCAGGTTTCTAACCATCAGAGGAGTGAAGTTCTGGAATAGCCTTCCAAGGGAAGCAGTGGGTCAAAAAACCTAGCTGGCTTCAAAACTGAGCTTGATACATTTATGGAGGGGATGGTATGATGGGACAGCCTAGTTTGGCAACTGGCTGATCTTTGACTACTGGGGGGTAGATCTGCCAATGGCCTGTGAAGGGATATTAGATGGGGTAGGTTCGAGTTATTACAGAATTTTTTTTTCTTGGGTGTCTGGCTGGTGAGTCTTGCCCACATGATCAGGGTTTAACTGATCACCATATTTGGGGTCAGGGAGGAATTTTCCCTCAGGGCATATTGGCAAAGGCTCTGGGTTTTTTTTCGCCTTCCTCTGTAGCATGGGGCACGGCTCACTTGCTGGTGGATTGTCTATGCCTTGGGGTCTTTAAACCATGGTTTGAGGGCTGTAGTGGCTCAGACGTGGGTTGGAGGTTTGTTGCAGGAGTGGGTGCGTGAGGTTCTGTGGCCTGCATTATACAGGAGGTCAGAATAGATGATCATATTGGTTCTCCTGACCTTAGAGCCTATGAGTCTATAATTGTGAAGTGTGGTTGCTGGAGGACTGAAATTTTGCTAAATAAATATCTGCTTTGAGGACAGATGGATTTGGCTGAAGGGCCAATCCACAAATCCTTTCCAGAAACTCAAATTTTCTGAAGTTTATATTTTATCCCACTACCAAGCGTAGAGCCCCCCCATGAGCCAATACAATAAAAATAATCAGTTTGGGCATTGAAGGGGGTTCCAGGGAGGATGGAGTCAGGCTGTTCTCAGTGGTGGCAGATGACAGAATAAGGAGCTATGGTCTTAAATTGCAGTGGGGGAGCTCTAGATTGGATTTTAGGAAAACTTTTTTCACTAGGAGGGTGGTGAAGCACTGGAATGGATTACCTAGGGAAGTGGCAGAATCTTCATCCTTAGAGGTTTATAAAGCCTGGTTTGACAAAGCCCTGGCTGGGATGATTTAGTTGGGTTGATTCTTCTTTGAGCAGGTGTTGGACTAGATGACCTATTGAGGTCCCTTCCATCCCTAATCTTCTATGATTCTATGACTGATGTACTCAAAGCGTGACCTAGTTGAAGTATTGATGTAGTTGAAGTGTTGACTTTATGTAAACTCCACTGAATGATCTGTCTATACCTTAATGACCCTTGTTATGTGATTCTCTAAAATTACTAACCTACATAGCTAGGGAAATGGTGAGCACACAATGTCTAAGTTATTAACATGTTAGACCTTAGGGTATGATTTTTCTAAAGCACTCACATTTAGCCAAACTTTGCTCCCGTTTCAGTCAATGGTAAAACTCTCAGACTTCAGTGGGGTAAAGTTAGACCAACGCTGTGTACTTTTTAAAATCACACCCTAAAATGGTTTAGAATGACTAACATACTCTTTTTTTTATTTAAAAGAAAGAAATGTAAAGGTAAACTGAGATGGGGGTAGCTAGTCAAATTAACACAAATGCTTCCAGGACACACCTTAGAGAGACAAAGTGAGTGAGATAATATCTTTTATTGGGCCAACTTCTGTTGGGGACAAACATGGCTACACCACCACTCCAAGATGCACATGTCCATCAGCAATTTGAATTAACCTTCCGCTTCCTGATTCTAGGTTCTGTTCCTAGTTCTTCCACAGAGTATAGTAACACTTGCCTATCTCACAGACACTTAATTGTATGTGAAGTATTTGAGGTCCCAGGATGGAAGATGCTATTGGAATGAACTTATGCTGTTTTAATAGAGATATGGAATCATTCCAGGCCACAGAAGAGGACTGTTTCAAGATGTATCTGCAGTGCTCTCTAATATTTAGAGAATAGTATCATCCCATTTGAAATGGAAGTGGAAGAATTTTCAAAATGCTTTGTGATGCATTAGCCACATGACATCGACTGATTTTAATGAGGGTAATGGGGCTAAACTCCTACATAACGATTTACAAGACTACATGTATCTTTCTGTATAAGAAAACCAAAGACCTAGGATTAGATGCAGAGATTGAGAAGGGCCAATTTCTTTTTTTGCTTTTCAGGAAGTAATTCACAATATAATAAAGGTTTTCAGTGAACTTATAACTCCTTTCAATTCTGAGTACTTATTAATTAGGGTTGGCGGAACCAAATCCATCTTCAGCCCATGTGATTAGCATATGTATTGAACTACAGCTACTGTATCTACCTCTCAGGACAGGAGGGGGAAAGAGGCAGCTCAACAGTTGATAAACACCTGGACAGAAGGAACATTTTTTCAGAATCAGAAACTTGAAAATTAGCTGTTATCCTCAATATGGATATGGGTTAGGGAGATGAAAGAAAGAAAAACACACAGCATCCACTCCATCTGTGGAAGTTCTTGGCACTGCTGCTTTCCTTACCTCTAACTGCTGTTTTATCAACTTTGTCACTCTAATGCAGGTGTAATTCTATTTGTAAAAGCTCACACATGCTCTAGGGGACAAGATATGGGTGGGTCTAGGGTGGTGCAGAGCTGATATGCTGCAGGGCCCTGGGGCAAGTATGAAGGTATCAGGGAACACAAACATTCATTGGTTTGGGACTGGAGTGTGGAGTTGATGTGCAAGCAGGCGGGTGGTAATCACATTGATTTGTGGCTGGGGGCATTATGACTGATGTGAGGCTAAGGTCTGAATTGATGTGGGGCCAGGAGGTGTTTAATTCATTGCTGTTGGGATAGTAGGAGTGTATAACTAACATGGGGCTTAAAGATAGGCACATGTGAGGCTGGAGGGACACCGTTTTGGGAGAACTAGAGTCCTTATTTCATCAGACAGTACTTTATGAAAATGTGTAATTTTAAGCAATATTAAAAATCTAGTCTGTCACCTCCAAAAAGCTGTATTGTAGAGGGACAATTCAGGATGGAACAAAGAATTAAAACGGAATAATGGGATGAAATTAACTCCAATTAATGTAAACTCGAATTCAGAACTTGTTAACTATGAGATCAGAGTGGGGAAAAAAAATCTCTCAAGGGAATTGGAGGAAACCTCATTACAATATTTAAAACTAGACTGGACAAAGCTGGAGCTGGAGCAGGAACTGTCTTTTTGTTTTGTGTTTGCACAGCTGCTGGTCCATGACTAGGACTCCTAGGCACAATACTGATAATAAATTTATGTTAGGGCAGAATTCTGAAACTGGGGAGGAGGGATTGAATTGAAGTCTTTTTCACATCACGAACTTCTAATTCTGTTGCTTCCTAGTAAAAAATCATTCCTAATACTGACAAAATAATGTTTATAATGTATATACAGATAAATAAGGAAGAAAGGAATAACTATCTTCCCTTCTTTCAAAGCAAGAACATTCAACAGATAAGCAAAAGGATGGGGTGAATTAAATTCTTAACAGAAAAGAGAATCCACTTTTATTATTTCAGAAAAGCTTTTCAACAATTCAGAAATGAGAATGTAGCCTGGTCTACATGGCCAGTGAAATTTGATGGCAGTCAATGAGAGTTATGCAAGCTAAACAAAGTAGCTTGCATAACTCCCGTCGACTTCATAACTTCTGTTTAGCAAGCCATCTCCATTGCTCTGCACCGATGGGAAATGCGTACCCATTGACACAGCTTACTTACTCCCTTCTACACCAGTCTCACATTGGGGGTGTCATGTGGACTGGCTTGAGGGGGGAGGGCGTTTACTGTATTATGTAACATTAATATGTCAAAATCATAATGATTCATGTAAGATATGCCATGTCAGGTACTGTTAGAAAGGATGTAATGCACTGAGAAAGATGGCAATACTTATGTTCATGTGTTATATCTGTAATGGAAGATATGGACATATTTGATGTACCTGTGTTTCAAACTATGCTGTATAAGACACACCCCAGACAGAGAGACTGCAAGACAATAGCCCGCTTAATGGCCCATCAAAAACCTTTACAGAAGCAAAGGGCCCAGGAGGAAACTAAAGGCATACCTGAAGAGTTACCTGGATTGGCCCATGTGACTCTGGACTCCAATTTAGTTCTTGTAACATTCCACAAGGCTGCATGGCCAAAGTCAGAGGGTATATAAGGCCAAGCCACAGAAATCATTTTGTCTTTGTTCCTGTTCAGCTACAGCCACATACCTGCCTCTGGATCAATTCACTTGCAACTGAACCGAAGGACTAAGACCCATCCAGATACTGGATGTATGCCAGGGGAACTGTACAAGCCTGCAACTCCACAATTCTCCCAGAAACTGGATGTATATGGACTTTCAATCATTTGTATGTATCTGATTTGCTTTGACCCTTTAACATTTCTCTCATGGTTTGTTTCTTTCTTTTTACAATAAACCTTTAGTTTTAGTTACTAAAGGAATGGCTGGCAGCGTGATACTTTGGGTAAGATCCAAACTTGTATTGATCTGGTACTGTGGCTGACCCTTTGGGATCAGAGGGAACCTTTTTAGTAAAAAGCATAGAGTTTAAATAACTGGTTTCTTTACTGGACCCAGTGGCTAATTGGGAGCCAGAAACTGAAATGCAGTAAAGGGGGCTGTGTGTATTTGTATACTAGCTTCTGTGGGGATTCAGAAGCGCAGTTTGTGGCTGGTTGGGAAGCCTAACTTCAGTGTCACCCACCAGTGCTGGGAGAATTTGCTCTCTTTTTACAGCCTGCCCTGACCTTGGCATTATCAGATGGCTACCCTGGGCACGGACGGGTCACGATGGGCTTCCTCTTAAATCAACTTTATTTAACCAGGTCTGAGGGATCAATTAATACTGCTTTTACTTCATGCTGAGACAGTTGTGCCTCGGGAGCTACTACACAGGAAGTGTCGTAATTTTGACTAAACAGATTTCGTCTCTTTTTGTTGTTGTTCTCATTCACCATTCTTATTGAAAAAGAATAGACATTCAAGAAGAAAGATCACTAAAGAGATCATTGATTTTGCAAGGCTAGTAGTTCAAATAGAAGGAAACGGGTGCAGAATTATATCAATCCAACGACATTCACTGTTCAGTTACTGAAACAGGCACATTTAATTTCCATTTGTCAAAACTGTTGAGACAAATATGTTAAAGGTGTCATTGGGACAACTATTAAGGAGATGAGTGGTTAAAATAGTCTGAAATTTCAGACTTTCTCAACATGAAATTTCTATAGCAACCTAAGAAATGTAGTGTGTTGGAGTGACTTATTTGCAGTCCTGAGTTTTTCCCTGTTTATTTGAATTTCAACCTCATTCCTGGGCAGATTTGAGCCCAGTAAGAGTTTTGCCTGTGTAAAAGGGGCATAAAAGCCAATAATGTAAAAAAGTTAATGATAAAGGCATAAGGAAATATCTATTTCCTTTAATACAGGTTTCTGGCATTACAAATCTAATGTTGTTCAAAATAAGAGATTACAATTAACGTGTAAATGAAGTCTGTATAGAATCTGTTAAACCAGATCAATTTAATTTCAACAAATAATCGGACATGACAAAATTACAAGCAGCAAAATTAAAGATACCATGGCAACATGATAGTTTCTTATATTATATAAAGGCGAGTAGTACTCATGAGACTGAGTCCTTCAGCTGCTAGAGTCATTTTGTGTCTCACTAAGTTTTGCCTCTGACAGCAGCTGTTTTCCTCATGGACAGCAATGACCATAATAGCTGCAAGACTTGGTAAGGCTATTTCTAATTCTTTCTCATTCTTAAAAAAAAAGATGAAACAGTCTCAGTCCAAAAGCAGAGTAAGAAATTGTATTACAGTACTGTACTTTGTCTATAGTGTAAAGAAATGAGAGCCTATTGTTTAGTAGGATAGCAAGCAAATAATCCACCTGGCGTAAGGTGCTACACTGATTTGGGCTGCGTATCAGACATGGGTCTGAGATTGTGGGTGAAAGACAGGTCTAAATTCACTGGAGAATTACAGTGAACTAGGGCTGGCCAGAAGACAAGAATTGCAGTTTGCAAAACACAGGTTTCAAAATTCAATTTCATTCACCAGTGAAACAAAAATGAGACCTTTTTAAAATTTCAGGAAAAAAAAAAAAAACAAGATAAAGAGCCACCCTAGAATAACCAATAGTTGGTGGTTAGAGCACTTTTCTGGGATGTACGAGACCCAGTTTCAAGCCTCTGCTGTGGCTTGATTCAGAGTAGGGGCTTGACTGCCAGGAGACCAGGTCATAGGAAGTCAGGCCTAGTGGTCGGAGTGGGAATCAGGCCTAGTAGATAGAGTCCAAATGCCAGAGCCACAGGTTGAGACAGAGTCAGAGTCAGGAATCAGAACAAAGGGTTAGAAGTGGATTACCAGGAGTCAGGGAAGGCAGGAACAGGACTGGTTCTGAGGCAGGAGCAAGGCTGGGACAGGATATGAACAGGGCAGGATCTTGGCTGATGCTGTGGAGGAGCAGAGCAGAAGCATGGCTTGGACAGAGATGAGGACAGGGTGGCAGACAGTCTGCAGGCATATGCATTGAGCAGTCAGCAAGTTGCTGCTGCTGCTGAGATTAAGAACTGGCCTGCTAACTTCCTCAGCCAATGAAACAGGGCAGTCCGTCAGGCAACCTAGCTGTCTCGTTAGGGTGTCAGGAGTACTGAGCAGACAAAGCTGTGGGGCCTTGCTCTTGACATTGACTTGAACGTGGGTCTTCTACATCCCAGGCAACAATTGGTCTATTGGGTGTTCTGCACTGGTTTCTCTCTCCCTCCTCTCACCCTGGACCTGAGAAATCTTCCTGATAAAAGCTTTGTCAAAACCAATGCTTATACAAAACGTTTAGCTTCTGAAAAATTGGTATTTTCCAAAAGAAAAACATCATTGAAAGATCCCCAGCCAACTCTACATTCTGGAAGGGCCAATTGGCTTGTAGTCAGTAAATTACATTCTTTTTTGAGGGAGTCAGTAGACCTGCTTGTGGGATATAGCACCCTTGGTGTGAGGCTGGGGAAGTGGCTTGAGAAAGCTGTGTCCATTAGGCAGTGAGACATGAGAGCACTCATATGAGGGTGATGACATTGCTCTACTCTATATAAGAGAGTGCACCTCCAGCTGCCTCAGTTCCTTCTCCCCAACTGTAGAGAGGAAAAGAAAGTCACTTTCTTTCATGTCGTCAGGCTAGATCATCCCTTATTGTATCTTCTTTTCTTGTAAATCATGTAGTGTATATAGCCTGCCCTTGTCCCAGAAGCCTTCAACAGTAATTATTTAGCCAGAGGCATGCCTTTTAAATCAATCATGCCAGAGGCCAACACCTTTATCTAATGACGATTTTGATTGGTCAAGACCCTCTTGGTAAGCGAGTGTGTTCTTTGCCAGGTCTTCCTCTCCATGCTGGAAGGGAGAAAGACTTGAGGCTCTAGACTCACCTGGCATGCCAATACTCCAAAGAGGCCCACTAAAGGTACCAAGATGAGCTTATCTACCAAGATCCTCTGTCACAGGACACAAGATAAATTTTCCTATTCCAGCCTCAGCATTACCGTCTATCATAGGCTCAAGAACAGATTCTCTTCAGCCTTATACTGGGAGCAAATCTTTCCCTTGGCACTGCCAGAACCAGCTACATCGAAAGAAGCACGAAAACCAAAACTTGCACTGCCTAACTGAGGCAGCTGGGGGTGCCTTATATGAAGTAGGACAATTATGTCACCCTCACACAAAATCTCTTGTGCATCTCACAATGGACAAGGCTCTTGAAGTGTTGCTGTAGCCATGTTGTTCCCAGGATATTAGAGACAATGTAGGTGAGATAATATCTTTTATTTGACCAACTTCTATTGGTGGAAGGTACAAGCTTTTGAGCTACACAAGAGCTCTTCTTCAGGTCTGTTTCCTTCCCCAGACTTGAAGAAGAGTTCTGTGTAGCTCAAAAGTTTGTATCTTCCCCAACTAAAAGTTGGTCCATGTAGTGAGTGGGTGCGGCTTCCCTCTGAAACTAACAGGGAGGGCGGGGCTGAACCTGGCAGAGTAGAACCACAGACTGCCTGTCCGCCCGCCTGGAAGCAAGGGGGTGCGATAGGAAGTATAAAAGGAAGGCCCAGGAGCTCAGTCCATGGCAAGCTCCCGGAAGGGAAGGATTTCTCTCCCTGCCCTCCATAGCTACCTGAGTCCTGGTACCTGGGTGAGCGAACCGGGGCCTGGGACCGGGCACCAGTGAGGGAGCGGCCAGCGGCCTGGGGCCCACAGGTTCCCCTGGAACTAAGGACCCAGTGATCCAGATGGGACAGGTTCTGGAGGAGCTGCCAGATGTGGACGATGGGGCGAGGGCCCTAATGGGGCTGGACTTGGAGGAACTGCCCTAAGCTGACTTCTCCAATGAGCTGCCTGACCAGCCGCCCCCTGGCGATATTGAGGGGCTCAGAAATCTATCCCGAGTGACTACCCCAATGGAGGCCTGGCCCACCAGGTACCAGAGAGAAAGGGGGAAGGAAGTAGCCCAGGGGAGAGGAAACAGTCCAGGGACTGTGGAACCGGGAAGCAGGACAGCGCATTGCGGTTGGGACCCCGTTGACCCCATGGCACACCCCTCTGCCGTGGATAGGGACCTGGAGTCAGGTGGGCCTGCATCCCCCTCCCTCTTTCCCACACCACCCTTGGGGTAATAGGAATTATTTGGTGCCCCGCTGGGGGCTCTGGACTATTTGCTGCCCCGTCGGGGGGCTCAGAACTGTTTGCGGCCTCTCCCGGGCCCAAAGACTGTTTCCCTGCCCTGGCGTGGGCCAATTCCTGCCGAAGCAGGGTAGTGAGTGTGTGTGGCCTCCCTCTGCAACTGACCGGGAGGGACAGACTCAACTACTACAGTCCAATAAAAGATATTACTTCACCTATATTGTCTTTCATGGCTTTAGAAGGCAGTTCTGACACCAGGAACTCCAAATTCCATAGACAACTCTTGAAGAACAACACTTATAAGTAATTTCTCTCTCCTATTCTTTATTCACTTTTGAATTTTAATTAATTGTAGAGATAATGCAAATTTTCTTAAGAATTTCAGCATGTAAGTTAGTTAATGTACTTAAATATTGAATATTGCTATTATTTATGAGCACATTTTCCTTTATGAAGAGCTAATCTATAAAGAAATATAATGAATAAAATATCATTTGAACACTGAGGAATAATAAATCCCTTCCAGAAGAAGCATATATTCTTTAAATTGGAAATCTTCTAATGGTTACCCAGTTGGTGGATGTGCTGTTTGTCTCATTAATGAAACCTCCAACAGCCCTATAATACCAGTATCTGTAAATCAAAAATATTTCCCTGAATGGAGCAGTTCAGAAAGTATAATAGACTGTTTTAATTCTGACTGTAAATGCATCTTGAGAACCAGTGGCATTTCAGGATGTAATTCTGCAGTCCTTATTTCTAGGTTTAAGGGCTGTGTTGGTAAAGATAATCCCACTCAATTATTTGGGAAGCATAGTTTTTTGCTAATTTGACCATAGAAAAACATAGTATTAAAATAAAAATAAAATGGTCTTACTAAGTAACTAATTTACAATAAGTAAAATTTAGTTCCCAGGGTTTCTCCATGTTAGCAACCTGTTAGAACAAGTATTAAAAGAGAAGTTCTTTTGACCACTGTTTTAAGCAGGTTTTACTCTTTTCTGTTTAAACCAATAACATCCCAACCTAACCACAAATAGTCACTGAGCTGAAGCTTTGGAGACACAAATTGAGGAAATCCCGCTCTGGATCCTCAGGCCATCCCTCCAGGTATTCTTTGGCTCCCTATAGGAGATGAGGTGGACCAGGTCATTATGACTGACTGGTTTAAAGTTCCCCTTTGGCCTCCCCCCTCATGCTGGGGAGGCACACAGGTCAGCAGGGGTAGGGATGGGCATTTTGACTCCTCACATAGTCTCCTCTCCCATTCCCTCTTTGTGGTTTCCTCTTTACAGCCAATAGAATTGTAGAGTGGTAATTTTAAGGTTTTTCACTGGGTGTACTGGTTTGCTTTGGGCCACAGCTGGCTGACTGTAAAGATTAAGAAGGAACTTTCCCCTTCTGCAATTTGGAAGGGGTAGATATTTTTTGCTTTGTTTTTTTTCCTGTCTCCTTGAATAATTCAGTGGGCTGGACTATGAATGGGAAGGAAGAGAAAGGACTGACTGAAAAGTTCAGTCAGGCTAATTGTATTTCACTAAGAGTAACTTTGTCACAACTATATTGGCAGGAATCCCACGCAGTAGTGGTGTACTTTCAGGTTACTTTAGTTTATCCCACTCCCTCTCAAAGGGACAGTAGTAAATTAAGCTAGCGTCCATGGTAAAGATCAGAATGAGAGTTTAGTGCATCAGCACTGAGCACAGATTGAGGTATCCTTATTCATTTGTGAATTCTGCCCATGAGGAAAGGGCAGAGTGAGGCATTCTGGTCTGCTGTGGATCTTGATTCTTGGACAGAGGAGGCTATGGCTCAGATGAGATGGATTCTATGCATTAAGGCTTTCATGCTCAGCATGTAGTACCTCATAGGAGAAGTTAGTAGCCATGTGACATTAAATAAGTTTCAGTTAGTCAGGACACTTTTGAGTAAATGAAATTTCTCAAGATACTGTTTCATCCTAGCTGAAATGTTTTACAGACACGTACTGTTGATTTTGCCAGGAAGGGTATTTGGGGCAAGAACTATTCTGAAGCTTTACAGCCTGGTAGTTAGGATAGTGATGTGGGATGTAGGAAACCCAGGTTCAAGTCGCCGCTCTGCCTGATTCAAAGTAATCCAGGATGGAAAAACTGCTCCGCTTTCTATCTAAAAGTGGACATTAGCACAATTGTATTTTCACAAGAAGGTCCTGTTTTCATTTCAATGTAGAAAAAGCAACTTCTGAGGTTTCCAAACTTGTTATGAAATTGAATACTTGTCCCCTGGCTGGCTGTAGGTAGGATGTTAACAGTTAAATGTTCACAGTTGTTAATCTTTGGTTACTAGATTATTAAAACTGACATCTGTTTCAACTCACCACATGCCTGGTGTTCATTTCTTCACACAAGTTACTTCAAAACAATTTATCTTTTTCAGTATTGCAATTTTCTAATCGAAGCTGCACATGTATATCGCCCCTGCACTGGCAAGATGAGGGTTAAGGAGTTTCTCTGGACACAGGAAGCCACGCTCCTTGCCTTCCCAGGTGGGGAGCATTGAAAAGAGAGCAGCTCAGCTCAGTCAGGCCTGACCATGGAGGAGAAAAGTCAGATGCAGCAGGACCGCAAGATGCTGGGATTGAGCCTCGTAACCAGGATGCTGGAAACCCATGGACCATGGGAGCTGAAGGTGACAAATCGCAGTTCCCAATGGAGGAGATGGAAGACAGGGGTCAGAGGGAAACACAGGCAGAACCCCAAGTCCAGCCCACGATGACACTGGAGGGACTGGAACAAGGATAGGAAGTGATCCAGGCACTGTGCTTTTTGGGTTTGAGGCTGTATGCCCTGTACAAGGGTTACTGCTTTGAAGGGCTCTGGATCAGAACCAAGTGGAGTAGGGTGAGGCTGAGTTCCCTTCCCCTCCCCACTGGGTGATACTGCTCTGAGTGATAGCTGCTGGACAGACTCTCACCAGTGAGCGACATATCCCGAAGCAAGTAAAACTATCTTTGGACTTCCGCCAATAGATGTCACGTCCCAGAGTATCACCACTAGGCTAAGGACTGCCAACCCCTCCAGCACTGTACTACTGGCTGTGTGTAAGCCCCATAAAAGATGTATCCTGTGATATTCACAGGTTTAGCCTTCCACTTTTAAGACAAACACATTTTTACTCTATTTCTTTTGATGCCAGCGTGTCTTGATTACTTTGTTTTAAATACCAGTTTTTCCTCTCTGCTTCTTGAAAGGGTTAAGATCACCTTTCATTCCTCTAACTTGGGGCTTCTGGCTGCAGGGCTGATCTGGTGGAATAATTTGACGTAGTCCAAGGGCTGTGCCTGTGCCAGCAGCAGGAAGGAGGGATGGCATATCATCATATTCCAGAGGATCTCCATTGTGATCTGCTGGCCTGATTCCATCAGTAATGTGCCACAAAATGTCCCATCACAGATGAGAATATGGGCTACTTTCTTCACTTGTGACTCTCAGATTAAATTAATTGTTTATGTATGAACATAATTCTTCCACAGCAACTAAGACTATAAAAGGAACAAAAGGCCACCCAAACACATGAAGCCATCTATCTATTCTTTCAAAACGTGTGCATTAGGGAGCATATTTTGAACCAAAATTCTTTAACTTTAAGGTACCATATCCTTCTAGATCTAGGGATATTCCATCCAGCTGTGGTGCAAGTCCAAAATATATCTTAGGGTAAACATATGAAATTTGAAAATTAGAGGTTGCAAACCATATGTATAATATAGGCTTATGAAGGTAGAGACCTATGTTGCAGGCCTATAGAATTGAATAAATAATGTTCAGGCATGTCTGAATTGAAAATGTCCATTTTCAGTATTGGATCATTGCAGAGTAAATTCTCTGCATCAAGAAACTGACATGCTAACTATTACTAAAGCTGGCTATATGAAAGATTTAATACCCCTTATTTGCAGCCTGACCACTAAGTTACTTGTTTTTGCCATTCTAGATTGTTTATGTACTGTGGAGATGGCACGGCCCTCCTTCTCAAAATCAATTCTTTGCACACAGGGTTGTAATACAGTTGAGCGCTTAATGCTTGTTTACTTTGTGCCACTTTCTTTTAAACCAGAAAAAAAAATCAGTGAACAGCTTTCTAGTCCATTCTATGGTTGCTTGTAAAATGATATGCAATTATTTCATGAATAAGAGCAAACTGTACTGGGTCAGCTTCCTGATTGCACTCCTATATCTCTGGCTTTTTAAACTCCCCTCCCAGGGAGTTTGAGTAGCTTTAATAAGGTTCCTGTATCCAAGCAGAGATGTGATTCATGGCTTGAGGTCAGTGACATGCTGTGAATTCTAGTTTGCTTCTGAGGGTGTGTTTACATGTTATGACATTGATAATTTAAGGTGAATCTCCCCTTAGAATCTGGTATTGTTGCATCCAATCTGAAACAAGCTGCAATGATTTGTTTGGTAAGCAAATCTACTCAACAGTAGCAGCATATGGAAAGGGTAATATCCAGTTTAGATTCAAGCTAAGAGGAAGTCTGAAGACTAAATCAGATTTTTCCGGGTGAGGTCGGACTTGATAGCACACAGATCTACCTCGATGACCATCCAGTGGTAAGGCTGAGATTCCTGTTGTATTTAATATTCAGTTAGATGCCACTTTAATTAAACCAAATTAGAAACTGCTAGTCGGTTCCATGCCCTTGTTAAGCAATTCCAGTGGGTATCCCCTTGGACCTATCTCCTAGTATAAGGAGTCTGTACAGTTAACACTGATGCTGCATTTCTCAGTGGATTTGCGTATACAGTGTTCTTTATAATGGTGACAGTTTGGAATATTGCCAGGAGGAGACCTCTGCTTCATTAGCATAACTTAGAATAACGGATAAATACTCTCACTTACCCAAGCTTTGGCTATAGTAATATTTGTTTGTAGCTGAACAGAATGCTGCAGTCCACATCCTTCTAGATGCCCTACCTAGTCAATTGAACACATCACCCCAGTTTTGAAATATTTACATTGGCTCCCCATCATATTCTATATTAGTTTCAAAGTTGTATTACTTATTTTTAAGATACTTCTTGCTTGTGAGTTTTGTCAAGCTGTCTGGAGTAGCTCATGAGTGTGAGTGCCACCCTGAGGGCAGACTATCAAGAAGCTGGGCACAAACCCCAAATTAGTTGTGAGTGCTATATGTAGTTTTCATCAACCAAGTGACGAGTGTGAATTCCTCAAGCACTGGAGCAGCCAACCATGGAGCCACAGACAGTCCCCTTGGGCATTCCGGTCTATCTTACCACCCAGGCAAACTTGCTTTTTTGATAGATGATCCCTTACACCACAAATCATAATGGTATTGAGATTACTCCCAGTCCCAACGGACCAGTCACTTACCCTAGGTCAGTTACACTTTAGACCTTGTGGACTATGAAATTCAAGATAGCTTAATTTTATAAGTAGGCCCAGCCTATCAAATATTACTAATTAGAAACCTATTGCAAAAGTATGGTGATGGCTGGAGTCCTTTTTTGAAAAGAAGTCATTGCTTCTTATTGCATCACACATGTGCTGTTTTTTCTCCTCTAAATATATCTGGTATTTCTTTAAGGTAATTGCTTTTCCTATGATTAACTGGCCCTCTTGAGTGACCAGTCTCCCTAATGAAATTATATTCTGCAATTAACTCATCTATACCTCAGTAACTCCTTCAGGTATTATTCAATTTTCATCTCAGGAAACCCAACCCTCTTTTGTTAGGAAAGGGTGGAACTTTGTGACAAACAAGTGCTGCATTGTTGATTAAACAAAATCCAGGTGGCTAACACCTTCTTAGAAACATGTAGTTCTTTCCCCCGTTTTTATTTGGACTTCCTTTGTTCTCATGTATTACCAAAATGCTTTGAAAACACTGAATTTAAGAGTATAAAGAGGGAAGCCATCCCACTAGCAAGTGCGCTTCAAGACTGAGAAATCATTCCAGATGCAGAACTGTCATCTCACCCAGCTTTCTTCTGAGTCTATGGATACTAGCTCTAGGAGAAGCTGTAAAGAATTGAAACCACCTTCTCTTGCCTGCAGTGGTGAGGAAAATTGCTTTTGCGGCCAATATATACTGGACTTTTGTTTTGGGGGCTCATTTTATAAGTGTAGTAATTAAAGCTATTCTGTCATTATCGAATGAGTGTTGTGTCAATTCCTGAATGCACTAATATCAGATCCCAGTTGGTCAGGTAACAGACCTCACGCCAAAGACAACCCTTGTAGCCAATACTATAATAAATTATCTGAAGATTAACTTTATTTATTTATTAAAGAGCAAGTAGTAAGAGTTATTTACAAGGTTTAAGCAGGTGAACATACACAACCAAAAGAGTTAGCGTTAGGTTCCAAAAGGTAATAGAAGCTGCTACAATATGCAAACTCTATATGTCCTTTAAAGCTAATCCACGCTAAAGCAGCTTGGGGAATCCTTTGATTATGCTTAAAAATATTGCCCTCTCCAAATTACAAGCAGCATAATGATTCTTTCCTTTTGGTCAGGGACTTTTATATCCTTCCCCCAGAGTTCAAACTGCCTGGACAAGTGTTTGCACCCATCTCCTCTTCATATGTGTAGGAGGAAGAAAAACCTTTCATGTTAAAAAAAAACCCGAAATCAATGGAAAGCTTTCATCAAGCTCTAACAAATGTACTAAAACTTAGCACTTCTACTGTTTTATTGGAAAGTGGTCTCCAACATCCCCTATGTAAGTGTAATTTTTGTTTTTTGTTTAAATGAATAAAAATCTTAAGCCAATTTAAGAGTTGAGCACAATCTTCTGTAGCACCAGAAGACACCGTCACCAGAAATTCATATTTAAATCACAACTGATAACGGTTTACTTTGGCAAGTCAATGTGCATAAACATACAATCAAAAAGATTCTAGGGCATCAGTTAGATTAGTTAAGCAACTCAATACAGGACATTATAATAATAAACAAGACATTAGCTGAAAGCATTGTTATTTGGAGACAGAATTAAGCTGCAATATTTTCCCTAGCCTTTTTGTTCTGTACTAAACCCACTACTTAAATCTGTTGTAAATTAACTACTGATGGGTCCACCCACTAACACTTAATAGCAAAAAGAGAAGAAAAAAAAAAGTGCCCCACTTTTGAATGAGAGGGCTGCTGCTATCACTTTATCCTGCAGTATATCACAGTTCAGAACTGCACTTCTGAACTCTCTCATCTCACTGAATGCATCTTTTTAGGTGACAGGCCCTGTGCTTTCACCTTTAAAGATTGAATCTTGAGATTCTCCCACTCTGCGACTGGGCCCTGGGCTGCAGCACCCTGCATACCAAAAGTTTATTCAACGTGGGCTCAGGTTCTGAAAATCTTCCTTCAGGAGCTGTGATCAGCAGTGAATACAGTGATCCAAAGCAGCGTCTTCAGAGCAAAGTATTGTTTAATCTTAACAGTAAGATCACAACATAAAGTGTTTTTGTTGTTTAGGTTTTTTTTACTGTGGTTTTAAAAAAAAAACCAGTGTATATGCATATTTGCCTTCCATAAAGGCTTAGGTAAGCCTAGCTTATCCCAGACACCCCAACCTGTGGGGACTGGCATTCAGTCTACTCCCCAGCAGCCTCTGCCTCACTGTGCCCTGTTCTTCAGGGGCTCGTCTCTGATCCTCTTCAAAGTTATTTGATCCAGTTTCCCTCCTGGATCCTCCCTCCTAATGGTACAACCTGGGATGGTTGAAATCAGTATTGTTGGGGGTATCTTCAAAGCAAATGACACCTGCATTGTCCTTTTAAGCACTAGTGAATCTGAAGTTATTGTCCCCTTTCCTACTTATGTGCAAGAGAACCCAGTGAGCCCCTTGTAATCTTATAGCAAACACAACAGCAAACAAAAGGAATATATAGTACTCAGAATATTACAGGCATCTCTCATGTGCTTTACTACATCACTAACATCCAGATTTCACATATACTCCATATACCTTCAATTTAATGTAACTAGTTTTTATTTTACATTTATATAGGGTCTTGTACTGTGGAGAATCCTAGAGTGCTTTCCCACTATGTAAAAAAAAAAACCAAAACCAACCTATCTTCAGCAGCCACTGAAATGCAGCAATCTCAGGGGTCAGACATAGCTGCTGATAAACAGCACACAGCAGCACAGGACAGCAGTTAACAGAACATGGTGTCTATCTGATTTAAGCTACAGAGAGAATTTGTTGGATTTTTATTACTTCCTTAAGTTTCGGGAGGGCACTGGGTTTAACCAAAGTATAAAGGGATTGCAGAAGTTCATAAAAATCAGCCAAAAAAAAGCAACCAAAAACAAGTCAGTTGCTGGTAACATCATCATGAGAACAAACAAAGTTGATGAGTGTGTAAGTAATGGTAATGGATTAGAAAAGTTTAATCAAATACGTAAACCTTTTTGTAGTCAAATTTGTCTATGAAATGTAGAGCAAATATGATTTGACTGTAGCTCTGTAAAAAAAGTAGAGAATATAGAAACAGAGCACGGAGAGAAAGGAAGTAGGTGCGGTAGAAAAGGAAAGGAAAGGTAGGGTAGGCATGTTAGATGTTAGACAATTTAACATGAGAAGCATGCACCTGCTCATGACATCAGCGTTACCCCATCTGCCAAGCAGTAACAGATATCAGGGGTCTTGCAGGTTGGCTTCCCAGTGGAGGAGAAATCAATGAGGTGTAGTCTGGGTATACTCTAAATGTGTGACTGTATTATTCATACATACACCAGTCCTGAAACAGACATGGTCAGACAGTATACAGGGTAATCCCTTCTTTCAGGAATCTAGACTAACCCCAATGCCCAGCTCCCACAAAGCAGCTAAAAAATTGACTAATCAGAGATGAAAGTAAAGAACAACTCACCTGCAGTTTGCAGTCCCTCTATCCAGGACCTTGCGTAACAAAAAAATAACACTCCAGCCTATCTTCCCAAGAATGGGCATTTACTCAGACATTAAGAAAAAGAACTTGGCACTGAGACATAGTCACCTACCTGGTGACATCTATCATAGCAATAGCTACCACTAAGGCTACATCTACACTGGAGGTGACATTTGCAATTCAAGTACACGTACCTTTCTTTGATCAAGCCCAGGCACTAAAAAGTAGATGTGGTGGTGCGGGTAGATGTGGTGTAGATGGGGTGGTGGGATGGGCTAGCAGCCCCAAATACAATTCCACCTGGGACCCAGCCTACTTGCTCATGCACCTAGCCAGTCCTGCTGCCTATGCCACCACAGCACAGTTCTATTTTTAGTGTGCTAGCTCAGTCAAAGCTAATGCATGTCCATCTACCTCAGCTACAAATGACCTCTCCAGTTGAGTGTAGACATACATTTAGAATCTGTCTCATCTACTTTTACAGCATCCATTTACCATAGTATCTATCATTAAGAATAAGTATGGCAAATATGTTTTTCTAGCAATTTCAAAACACTTAAGCTTCAGAATTTCTGATCATGATGGATAAAATCCTGTGTGTATGTTAGGAATGAAATTATTCTCATTTTTGACCTTCCCATATCATAAGTGAGAGATTGCTTTTTACTTCCTAATAATCCTGAGCATTTTTTCTCAATTGGTCTCTAATTTAGTACGCAGTTGGTGATACCTTCAGGAAATCAAACCTACTTGATCTCCAGAATTATTTCTAGTGCTGGGCAAATGGTGCCAAAATTATTCATAAATGTTTATTTGAATTTGAAAGTGTACTTCAATTCAATCACATTTGTGACTAGAGCTGAGTTGATGAATGTTTATGCAAGTTATTCAACCAATCTTAACTCTTTTGCAAGAATAATTTTCAGTTGTTTCTTTCACTGCAAGTTTTCTTTCAATATCCATAGCAGTGTCACTTATCTTCTTGAACAGTGGAACTTAATTTCAGCTCTAGAATTCTATTTGTCAAGGTATACATGACACCTACAATAATTAAAGTGGTTCTATTGAAATCATATCATACATAACCAGTGAAGAATCTGTATTTCTAAGAAGATATACTAGATATCCTAGAAAAATCAAAACCAGTCTAGATGTTTCATGAACTGTCTGGACCACCAAAGGTTAGAATAATTAATGGCCAGAGTCCAGTACTTTTAAATCTTGCTGAGAAGCATTGTACTCATTGACTTGATTATGACCAGTTGTGGTATAATGTATTTCACAGTAGGAGTATAAGAGTTTACATATATAGCCCTAAGAGCCTCTTTAAATGTTCTCTCATCCCTGACTTGTTTCAAGAGAAATTGCTCCTAATAGACCTGTGGCCTTAGGTACAGTGAAAAAGTCTTTAGAAAATTTTCATTTCCCACATTACCATGCTGTAACTCATTGTTACAAAAAAACAGTTACAATTCCCTTCTCCTTCAGTCAGTAGAAACCCAGCCATTGTTTGTCCAATATTTCTGGATTGGTGACTTGCAAGAAAATAATTGAACTACTTGGTACCCCTCTTCACTTTCTGCTATAGCCCTAGCAGTCAATATTTTATTTCGTCTCAAAGAATGTAGGTTCAAGATGTGCAGTCAGACTTCAGTATACCAGGGTATATTTTTTTCTGTTGTACAAAAGGGATTTCATGTGCAGTGTACTGTCTACAGGAGTTGCATAGAGAATTTTGCCATCTGCTACTGCGTAATGGTCTTCACTTCATGACAGAGATTTCACATATACTCCTCACTCAGTGATAGGGATTTGAAATCTTTCCCAACAGCTTCCTGGAGAATTATCTGCTGTGAATACCCAAAGACCATGTAGTCCCCCACACCCGTGTCTATTCATAAAACTTTTGATTTTTTTTAAGAGTGATTAAAACATTAGGACCCAATCATGCAAAGACTATGTGTGTTTAACTTTAAGCATTAAGTCCTATGGGATCCAAATAAAAGTATTCAACACACCAAGGTAAGCATATCTGTAAGCCCTTGCTGGATCGGTGCCTCTGACTGAATTTTGAAGAGTTCAGTAGCTGAAGGAGTGATTTTAAACCCATTTTAGTAGAGTTATTTTAGTCTAGCATAGTGAATTATGTCTAGGTGCATTATAGTTATCTGTCCCAGAAATGGAAGCATTGATGATGCCAATAATATTTAAGGGTCTCTCCTGTTTCACTGAAGTAAAGGTTCCATCAGTGTATTGCTTCAAAAAGACAGCTGTTTGGTTGTAAACTAAATATCAGTAAAATAAAACATAACCAGCATTTGCCATAAGGCAGTTCCAATGATCTTTTCAGAGAACTCATTACATTTATTTAGAGTCATGTACAAAGTGTCTTTCCAAACCTCTAGCTACATCTATAGACAGTTTGAAAAATACCTACAGTGCTCCCATAAGACCAATGTCCATATTAAAATCTTGTAATACCAAAACTCTTTATCATGATGTTGCCCACTCAGTCTCTCTCTACAACCTGAACAACATCTAAGAAAAATGGGAGGGAGGGGGTTGCTATATAGTCCATGAACAGCAACAGATATGAGCTATGGAACCAAGGGCAATGGAGAAGATAAAGTGAATATAAGAATCAGGGGGCTAGCTCCTGGCTCCATTGAAGTCAATACAGCCAGGATTTCACCCAAGGACCCTTTTCTGGAAACTCCCTGCTACCACCAGCTCTCCTCTTAAACTTGGGGGCTGCTTTTTAGTGCCTTAGCTAATCTTAACAGCCACAACATACTCCTAGAGAGATAGGAACTTTGCCATTTATTTCAACGGAGTCAGGATTTCACCCCTGGTATTGACTGATGTCAGGTTTCAAACTATTTAGATTTTGATTCAGCAAAACATTAGCATGTTTTTAACTCCCATTCATTGCTATGGGATTTTGGGTAACATTTTCAGAAGTACCTAAAGTGATTTAGGAGTCTGAGTCCCACTGACTAAAATTGGGTCTTAAATGCCTAAGTCATTTTTGGAAATATTAAGCACTTGTGTAACTTTAAGCATAAGGGTAAGTGCTTTGCTGAACTGAGACCTACATTGCTATCTGATGAACCATAATGTGAGGGGAAAAAAGTACAAAGTATAAATCCTGATCTATGCAGTCATAGTACTGTCACCGACTTTGAAGGAGAAGAAACTAATTGGCAACATCATGTTATCTGCATTGCACCTTCATGTAGTATGTAAATGGCTTAATATAATCTTAATCAACATCCAAACACATGATTTCTAATAGCCAGAATGCATCATAATTAGAGATGGGCCAAATCAGTTCAGAAAGGCTTTGCTACCAGTAAATCTGATCATAGGCACAAAGGAATTGTGATACAGGATCAGATCAGTGGTTTGTCTAGCCCAATATCCTGATTTCCATACCACTTAACTGAAAATGGCCACCATGGAAGTTGTTTCAGAGCAAGGCAGAAGGAACCCTGATATAGGCAGTTACAGAATAATCAAGATGACCATGCTCATCCTCCACTCTTCATTAGAGTGAAAGAACACTACATTCTTAGTGTCTATAGTTAAGTAGGTAAACATGTGTCCCTGACAATCAAGAATGTCCCAGGCTGTCATTCCTTAAGCTTAGGAAAGTGATTTCCTGTGGAGATGTTAACTCTGCCATTTATGTTGATCCAGAATAACTCAACTTCTCATGCTCTATCATCTGACAATGTTAAAGAATCTCAGGAACCTGTTTCTTCTAACATAGAAGAAATTATTATAATGAGGAAAAAATTGTATTCTCCCTGAAACTGCTTTCTCTCTTCCTCTGTGTCACTGTAGAGCTTCTGCATAGAGCTTTCCACAGCCTGGCCTCTTGAAAACATTAAAAGAAACAGCATGAACATCCTCATTAAAGCTGGTTGGAACACTTCTGGTAAAAGGAAATTTTGCTAGAGCTTGCTGTTTTGTTAAAGCTGAGATATATTGGTTTTGACAAAGTGTTCATTGGGAAGGCTTGAGAGACAGTATGAGCCCATGAGAGAGATTCAGTGGTTAAGGTACTTGGCCTGGGATGTGGGACACTGAGATTCAAAACCCTGCTTTGCCTGACAGAGTGATCTGGGGTGAAGAACTCTTCTCTGAATCAGGGAGAGGAGGTATTTGTACCTAGGTGTCCTACATCCCCATGCCCTAGTCTCCAGGATACCACATTATCCACTCACTTTTCTAAATTTAAAACAAAACCAAAAACCTCAGGCTGTGATCTGGAAACAGACATCCGACAATTCCATTTATGAAAACATTCAAAAAAGATTTTGATTTTGTTCCAATAGGAAACAAAGAGCAATTTCAAACCTTAAAAGCTGTCACAAAACTGAATTGTCTTTATCATCTCATCAACTCTAATCCTCAACCCCCTCGCCCGCTCTTACTCATAGATACAGCTACTGCAAAAACTTAATCCAAGCATTTTTATCCCAGAGTTACAATATGTCTGTAGTGTCATCCAGTGCAACAGCTATTTTGTAATGGGGGTGGGGGAAGGAATACACAAATAAATACAATATCACTGTGAGTGTGTATATTCTGGCCCTCACCAATGAATTAGGAAGTCTAATTATAACTGCAGCATTTCTTATGCATTTCGGAGCTCTCATCAGTACCCTGTAGTGTATACACAATACCCATAGGAAGAAAATGTGATTAGAACAGTGATCATGAATAAATAAGCTAAGGAGGAAAAAATTGCTGCACTAATTGCAAGTGAAAAATCAAAACTCCTTTATCAGTTTGCCTTTGAAAATAAAATTTTTAAAAAAGTCATTTTTTCCCATCCTGATTCTGCACATACAGACTAGTAGTATTAAAAGTAAAAAATGAAGTTACGTTTCCATGGCAAATGTTCTACTCACTTTGAATTTAAAAAAATCCAGAGTTGTCTTCTGATCAAAAGGAAAAACAAATAAAGTAGCAGTCTCTGCAGCAATAGCATTTTCCATGTTAGGACAAGCCTTTCAAATCAGATACAACTATAGTTTTTAACTCAGAATAGTGTGTTTTGGTGAAGTATCTTTTCAACTAGTTTACAGACTAACAAGATGTATGGAGTATATAAGGGGGCAAGGCTGCCTGAGGCTCCCTAGTAGCCAATACAGGCTCTTATCAGTCTCCCAACTCACTACAGAAACCAGTCTTCTGAGAGGAAAGCCCTGTTGTGGCACCTTTGGTTTGTTTGTTTACAGGGTTCTAATCCCCACACCCAACCATAGTCTTAACAAAGAGTCCACAACACAAAACAGTTTCACATCACTTCTTTTCAATAGCTCTCTGTCTCGACTGTTTTTAAGCTATGCTACTCCTATTCCTGAGGGAGGGGCACCAAGTTCTTTTTGGCTGGTGTCCCATGCTAAATGAGGAGCTTAAGCACTTTTCCTAGTCCTGAGGTTAAACTGTTGTACTAAATAATTGCCCTAAACAATTATATTCCACCCCCCATCTTAGGTTCTTCCTTCCCCAAGAGATCCTGACAACCCTTCCTAGTTATCCCTTCTAGAACCTCAATTTCTAGCAGTTCTGCTTCTGTATACCAACAGCAGACCACATTCTATGCCTTCACATTCTTTTTATATACATTACTCCTAGTCCTCTCCCAAGTGGGACTGACAGCTCCAATTGAATTAGCTCCAGATGTACTTAAATAGGTAAAACTGACCCAAATGGGAGACAGCTGCCTAGTCACTGGGGTCTGGCCCCATTCCCTCTTAAAGGAAACATGCACCTTGCAAGAGACCCCAATTCAGCAATTCACCTTCTTAAGCTTAAGTATGTGAGCAGTAGTATTGAAGTCCAAGCACTTACCTGCTTAAAAGTAGGTACGTGCTTATGCTTTGCTGCATTTGTATATCTGAAACTCCTAGAAAGTAGGGAGAATACCCAGAAGTTTCCAAACTGCAGGTTCTATGAGTGCATTGTAAATAACATTATTTCTCATAACTCTGAAAAGTTAACTAATGAGAAGGTAAACCACAGAATATGCTCATTTTTAGTCCTAAATTTGCCTCCCTACCATACTGAACTTCTGCTATCTCATCTTAGTTATTGTATATAATTCACATCAGAAAGTTTGAAATTTGAAGGTGAGACTACAGTTTATAAACATTATTATTTATGCCAAAGAAATATATCCAATATGTCAAGTTTCTGTCACACATTTGGGAGTTCTCTCACCCTTATCCAATGCCACTCACAATTTTCATTACTCTATTGTACATGTTTTATTTTTCTGGTACGATTTGAAATGAGTAATTGCCATTGAACACAGTATTCAAAATGAAAAAAATGCCACTGATTTCATAAATTGGCATTAGAATATTTTCCGTATCACATTTTAACAGCCTAATGTTTTGTTTTCTGACCTCACTGTGAAGATATCTTCATTCAACTACTCAGTGATCTTTTCCTGACATGCATTTATAACTTACAATGTGAATAGTTTAAAGATGTTCCTTCTAGTGTATGCTACTTTGAACTTGTCTAGAATATTCTATTTCAGGGGCTATTATGTGTGTTCTTTGTTTCTAATCTCTCAGCCAATTTTTAATCTTAGCCTAGAAACTGTTGTTCAATGTGTCTGTGCTATCAGCAGCATCTTGATCACTGACAGTGTTGCAATCTGAAAAAGGCTACAGCTCCAGCTGAAGGCATTTATACACTTTCTGATAAGGGATTGTGAGCACCTGGTGACAATTACTGGCCTAACAAGGCAATTGGGGGCAGATTATAATGGGAGGAAACAGGAAGCAACAAATAGCTCAGAAGGAAACTCAAAGGGCTGTTGTGGGTTGGGGGGAGTTAAGGATGAAGGGAAAAATCAATTTTTATTGTAAATTTATTTTGTAGGATGTTCCTATGTAAGAGAGAAGTAAATTCATATTTTGGTGAAAGATAAATGGTTTGGTGTGTGTTTGTGATTGTGAGACTACCTGAACTAATCAAGCAGTGAGATTCGTTAGATAGCAACAGAGACACCCTATGATAGGGTAAGGGACTAGGAATCAAGATTCTTACTTCCCATTTCTGATACTGACTTGCTGAGTGACTGTCTAGTCACTTAACTAATCAGTGCTTCAGTTTACTTGTTTAAGGGGCTAAAATATGTACCTTCCTAAGGTATGCTGAGTCTTTAATAACCCTTGAAAAGCTTATGGACACTGTTAGATGAAACTTACCATAGAAATACTACTATCTAGGTCTTGTATAGCCTCTTGAGATGGACTTTCTCAAAACCCTTTGCAAGTAGCCTATAAATAAATGATATATGTCAAATAACTAACATCTTAAACAATTTATCTGAAACAGTTGTGGTGTTTTGTCCTTGTCAAATTATACTGTTTTCATTTTTCTCAGCTCTTTTGGCTGGAACAGAAGTACAGCTTACTTGCTTAGAATTATTGTAATTGTCTTTCTCCCTCCATGCCCTTGAGGTTTATATGGTATTAGTTACTCTAGTAAAGTAGTTTTTTAAATATTTTTGTTAGCAACTTGGTTACATCAATCTTTTATTGTTTCTTAAGTCTTAAGTGATGTCATCTATTCCTGGTGATTTATTACAGTTTGGATTATCAGGTTCCCTTTTTTATATACATTTATTCCTCTCTTCTCACTACAATGAGACCTGAGCCCATGAAGTAGGTATCCAATTTTCCCTCTCACTATTTTCTGTGGTAATGACCCATGCAAAGAATCCATTAATTTCTTTGCAGTATCCATGGGTCTGATTCTCATTTATATGAGGGCCACTATTCACCACTGTACTAGTGTAAAGAGACTTCAAAGAGGGTGTAATTTATGTTTTAAGATCCCATTACACAGCCAAAGGAGTACAAAGAGATATCAGTGTAAATAAGTTTTAGGCTCCATTTCTATCTGTGATTGTGCTCACTACATCATGCTGGTTTTTCAGGTCTTAAAAGCTTCTTATTTCTAATATGCATAACCATTTTTTGTCTCTGTATCTTTGGGTATATCTTCAAATTTCTTCCTAATCTCTCTCTTACCAGCCAGAGCTTATATTTTATTTGATTAGTTTCCTATTAAGTTAAATGGGTGTCAGGAGTAAAGGCTGTCAGCTGCTACAACTGCTCAGCATTTCTGATACCCTAGTGAGCAAGCTAGGCTTCCTGATGGACCACCCTGCCTGATTGCCTGAGAAAGGTAGCAGGCTGGTTCTTAAACATAGCAACAGCAGTAGCTCATTGACTGTTTAATGCCCACACCAAGTCCTGCTCTACATCGCCATAGTTCCAGGCCACATCCTGCCCCACACCCAGCCTTGTTCTGATCTCTTCCAGCCTTGCTCCTGTCTCAGAATCTGCCCTGGTCTTGCCTTCCCTGACTCCTGGTAATCTGGCTCCAACCCTCAGTTCTGACTTCTGATTCTGCCTCAAACCTTTGTTCTGGTATTCAGACTACAACCAGTAGGCCTGAGTCTTGTGCCAACCATTGGGAAACTTACAAGTATACCATGACCATTGGGTAAGGGGCACATTACTTCTCAGGAGACCATATTCACAGTCTAGTGTCTAGGTCTGTCCAGGAATGAACTACAAACATTCCAATAATTCTGCATATATAGAAAATGTTAAACTATCACTCACATTAATACTATCCCCATTGATAGACACCTGACTTGCATCAACTTGAAGGACAATGAAGATACAGAAACTAGCTGCAAAGGAGTTTTGCCCTTATCTCTACTGAAAGGACACTTTAGTATCTTAACATTTTGTATGCCAGGTGGATGTGATCTATTACAAAATCTTCTCTAAAACAAGTCTATTTTATTCCATCTTTCTTGTCAGTGGACATGAAGAGATGTTAATTTAGACTTTCATCTTCAAAGGGATATATATATATATATATAATCATTAGAGTCAATCATTTCATCTGGGAAAGTTTTTCATCTACTCTAGGAGTAGATTTGGCTGACATTTTAAGGCTACTGAGTCAATGGGACTGACGTAATTTTTTCCACAGAACAGGATTTTATAAAACATGTATTTGCAGAAAGAATGGTGATGCATGATAAGAAAGTGGAATGACAGCATCTAGTTAATTTGCAAAATAAATATTTAAAAAAAAATCTTAACACTTTATATTCAAAAGCTGTAGATTAATTCTATATTCATCATAACTTGATAGATTTTACATTTTGGAACCAAATACAACCCTTGCAATTCCATGGGAGTCAATGTAATTGCACCCACTAGGAGTAGGTTTTAATTTGGTCGATAGAGTTTAACAGACAGGCACTGAGCTTAGGTTGTTAGATATAACACCATTCATGTTTCTGAGGAGCTTGGATGTTGGTCGGTTTATGAAGAGGCCATATAACTCCCATTTTAGGAATTTCAGGGACCCAAAAAACAAAACAAAATTGATATAGAGCAAATTAAAGATGTCATTGCACATTGAGGGAAGGTTACATTTCAAGGATGATTTGCCATGTGCCAGTTCATATATCTGGAAACAAAAATTATATTTTAATTGACATATGTCCTGCTTCAGACTGATCACCTCCCACTCCTCATTCCCACAACTAGCTTCATTGTCTGGGCTTTATTTGGCTGACAGTCTGGAAAATGCTAGAAACTGGACAATTATTGGACAATTATTCCTTTCATCCTAGAATACTACTTTTGTTTTGTTGAGCAAACACTGTCTGTTCTGCTAACTAATTGTTTCTGAACATTTCTATGTTTACTATTTATTGAAGGAACACAGTACTGCCAGTCCTCTGAATTACAAGATAAATGCAGTTTACTACATCACCTCAGTGATGCCAGTCACTTACTTTCTGGCATACAGCGTATGAAAATAACCAAATAAGTGTGCACCAAGGTTTTATATCAACTCTACTGTCACACTTTAGAAATTTCTTCAAATGGAATAGATTGCATCAAAGTACCTCAAGTATTGCTAGCTTTTAGTTTTACACATATTCTGTACTGAATTCATCTGCTGAAATGGACATTGGGTTTAGCAACTTCTCTAAGTACATTTCCAAGAAAGTATAGACTTTCCCTTGCTATCATCTGAAGTTATTTGCCTGTTCATTTAGAATATAAAGCATGTTTTACCTCAGCTAGAAGCATCATGGTATTAATGTTGTTTTGGGAGTTCAGAATATACCATGCATCTCTAGAGTTCTTAAAGATGATTTAAAAATGGCAGTAAGCAATAAAACATGCACAAGCCAATATCAAACTTTTCCTTTCCTGCCACATCATGGCAACCTATATACACAGGGCAACACTCATAAATCTGGGAAGACAAACAGTTTTACTGTAGTTTTAGATTCTGCTGCTGGTGATCCAGAAGAAGGTTTTCCTACCAGTTTGAATAAATATCATAACAAGCTGCAGGGCAGTAATAACACACTAACAAGCAGGATTGATGAACAATAATAAAACTAAGAAGGAAAAAGAGCACGGAGGAAAAATGAGGTCAGCTAGCAACATAATTACCAAGACCTGTGACAGTTCTTAATAATTATATATGAGCTCAAAGCAAAATTTTACTTTTCCAATACTACTTGCACTGTATAGTCTGCCTCTAGTAAACAGGAAGGTACAAAAAGCATAATAAAAAGAAAAGAAATAGGAAGGTCCACTGGGTAAATAGATGTTTAATAATCTTTTTGCTTTCAACACATTGTATTTGATTTTTCACAAGATAGTATGAGGGACACAAGTAATGAGACAAAATGCCACTCATTCTGATTCAATTTAATTATTTTTGCAAGTTACAAACTTATGAGTAAGCTTCAGTAAAAGCTAAAAGTTGAAGGCTACAACCATCTTCTCCTGTACCATCATTTTGTCATAACCATAACTTGTACCTTTATTTAATCTGAAGTATCTCCAAATATAGAAAACTAATACCTGCACACAGTGAAGGTCAATGTCTGCCCCCATATGCACAATATCCGTTGTTTTCAATGAGTGCCTTATGCCTGTAAAAGCAGAATTTGGCCTAATAATTGGATTGTATAGAAGAATGGGGATTGGAAAAGAGTTTGTAATAGCAATTTTTTGGCTTCTAATAACATAGGAGAAATCTGAAAAAGCTTTGGGTGGACAGGAAGAAAATTAAGGTGGGATTAGAGGAAGGGAAGAGACAACAGCAAAATGAGAGTTAATAAGGGAGAAAGGATCAGTTTTAACCAACATAATTTCACTTTATTTTTAATGGGTCTCTGAAATTCTATTTCAAGCTTCATTGAAACACATACAGTATTAACATTTAATTAGCAATTAGTTGCTTTTTTAATATATTAATGATTATAATAGTAGATCTTGATTAGAGCAAAAAAGTTTCAGATATGAAATCTCTTGTTGTTGTTAGTATTAATGATCTGTATTACTATAGTCCCTAGAAGGCCTAGTCATGGACCAGGACCCATTGCACAGAATAAAAAGATAGTCTCTGACCTCATAGCTTACAATTTAAGTATAAGACAAGAGACAAAAGATGGATATAGATAGTCAGGGAAGTATGTATCAGCATGACAGCAGCCTAACTGCTGTCGAGTTTTTGTCAAGTTTTCCTTCACCATAAAGGAGTTTTGATGAGGGTTTTGAAGGAGGACAATAAGGTAGCTTTTGGAGATGTTTATGAGGCGTTTATACTAAGTGTGAAGGGCAGCATGGGAGAAAGCATGAAGGTGCTTGTCTGAAAATGTAACACAGGGGTAATAGAGGCTGGCATCATGAGCTGATTGGAGGTGGAAGTTGACATCTCAATAGTGAATGAGAGATAGGTAGAGTGGAGACAGACCCTTAAGAGCCTTAAAAATGAAGACAAGTAGCTTATGTTTGATGTGATAGAGAAGGGGGAGTCGGTGGAGGGATGCAAAGAGGGGGTGATATGATTAAATTAGAGGGCTGGGGAAATCATCTTTATGGCAGCATTCTGAGTGGATATGAGTAGAACAAGATTGGATTTGTCAAGATCAGAGAAAAGGTTGTTTCAGTAATCAAGTTGAGACTTTGGAAGAAAGTTTTAGCAGTATGTATGGATGGGAAAGGCCGTATCTTAGAGATCTTATGCAGAAAGAATCAGCAAAATTTACACATAGCCTGAATGGACTTAGAGTGATAGGCAGCATGGTGGTGGTGTCCACATTGATTGAGAAAGGAGGTAGAGGAGAGGGCTTGGAGGGAAGCTCTGTTTTAACTGTGTTGAGTTTGAACTGATGGCTAGCTATCCATGAGGAGATGTCAGAGAGAAGCTGAGTTTTCGTTTAGACAGAAGGAGGCAGGTAGAAAGGTAGATCTGTGAGTTATCAGCATAGCAATGGTATTTGAATTTGTGTTTACCCAGAGTTAAAGATGCAGAGAAAGAAGAGAAGGGGCCAAGAACAGACTCCTATGGAACCCCACAGGAAGTTGGAGAGGGGATGAGAAGGATCCTCTAAAGGCTATGCCGAAGAAGCATTCAGAAAGGTAGAAGGAGAACAAGGCGAGGACAGAGTCATGGGTGGACAAGATTTCAAGAAGAAGAGCATGATCAACAGTGTCAAAAGCAGATGACAAGTCAAGGAGGATGAGAATGCTGTACTGGTTCTTAGTTTTAGCTAGGAAGAGGTTATTAAGGACTCTGGCAAGAGTGGTTTCAGTGGAATGCAAGGGATGGAAGCCAAAGTGGAAAGGGTCTAGGATGGAATTTGAGGATAGAAATTCCATACATTCAAACATACGAGTTTAGAGATAAAAGGGAGATGGGCCAGGAGTTGGAGAAACAAGTAGGGTCACAGGTGGGTATTTTTTAAAATGGGAGAAACTAAAGCATGCTTTATTGTGCGAGGAAAGAGCCAGAGGAGACAAAGAGGTTAATCTACTGAGTAACCATTTTTATCATAGAAACTACAATTCTTTTAGATGATTGCTCCTGTGGAGTCCCTACTTCTGAGTGTTCTCATGTCCGGCATGAGATCTCGGAAACTTCCTACAGCTGTGTCTGGGGCTAATCATATGTCCTCACTCACCCCAGGCACAGAAACATGAGAGTCTAAAAGGAGCATGGCTCCAACCTGTAAAGCAGTCAGTTTCAATCCTTTGCCTTAGGGCACACTTTTTTAGTTAAACAGGAAACTTAGACAAAACACCAAAATTGGACTTTTTAGCTACTCTCAATGCTGTAGTATGACACACAGTAATTGAATTGCTTCAGTATATATTATATGGTGTAATATCGTCTTTTGAGACAGATGGGTGCCATTCATATGCAATTTCCACATAGGTGCACTGGGGAGTGAGAACTGCAGGGAATAAAAATGCTCCTGCAGGAGCCTTAGGATCTGGGAAAGGACCTGTTAGGGCTAAGAGGTGAAAGAAAACTCTCTGGGAGTCATAGCCCATTTTGGGCAGAGCAACTACTTTATTCGTGAGCGACAGTCCTTGCCACAGAGAACGTAGGCATAAAGCACAGAGTCAGAAGATGAAGTTGGCACACTACTAGTGTTTGAGGCCTGCTACACTTTCCTTTTCCCTCTTCTTTCTCTCAACTACTCTTCATTCTCTTTCATGCCCTCAAGCAGCACTGCTCTCCAACGTAGACTGTTGCTAGCTGCATCTTCCCACCTTAGGGTGTTGATGTTGAAAGTTTTCAAGTCCCTCTTGCAAACATAAGGTCAAATATGTCAGCCCAATAGCCTTCACGTATCCGCAAATTCTCCATATAGGAGATGCTCTGGAATGCATCAATCCTCCATCTGGTGCAGATGACCAACCCAAAGGAGAAGTCTCTGTTTGAGAATAATGGTTAGAGTTGGCAATTTTGCTTTCTTAAGTACCTTGGTGTCAGGAACTTTGGTTTTCCACTTGATATTTAGAATATGGTGAAGACAACAGCTGTTGAAGGTCTTTAGGGACAAGCTTGTGATGAATTTGGACTAACTGTCAGTCTAAAGAAGTCAATGATTATGCACAAAGTGTTTTGTCTGCACCAGAAGTTTTAATAGCTAGCACCATGCTAGAAGTTGTGCACAAGTTCTGCTATCGAGGATCAACTGCATCAGATAACTTATCTATGGATGATGAGCTGAATTCTTGCATCAAAAAGGTAGCCACCACATTCAGCCAACTGACGAAGCGCATATGAGATTGAACACCAAGATATGGGTCTACCAGACATGCATTTTGAGTATGTTGCTGTATGGTGGCGAGACCTGGACTGCCTAGAGCAGGAAGTTGCATGTAAAATGGATTCTTTTGCTTGATTCAGAGATTCCTGTAGGAACCTTCTTATTCCCTTTAGCTCTCCGGCTCAACTGACCTCTTGCTGGACCAGGTACTCTTCAATCTATCACCTGAACTCTAATGCCACAGCCTGAGCAGTGAGGTAGCTAAGTAGTCGTGGGACAGAGGCTAAGGAGCAGGGCTCAGTTTCTCTTAAAGGGACCAGCCCCTTGTAGCACAACAGTTCCTCAGTTTCTTCCATTAATTCAGGAATACTTAGCAAGTGATGACAGATAAATGAGGAAGGTGAGCGAAGCATGCCAAACATCTCAGAGCACCAATTGCTATAAGAACCCGTTATTTCCTTCAGGAATTGCCCATATAGATTGGAAGATTAACACGTATGTATAGAACTCCTGCTGAAAATCAGTGGGTGTTGGGTGCAAGTGCCATTTCTGCCTTTGAAAACTGTTGTATTGGGAACATAGCACACTTAGGATTATGTTTACACTGGCCCACAGTTCAGACTATGGGGAGTGAATAGTAGTGTGCACCGAAGTGCTGTGCTGTAACTCCCCTGTGTGGATGGTGTGGGAGTGAACTAAAAGGTTCCTAGTTCACATTAAGGTAATCCTGTGTGGTGCATACTGCTATTCATGCCTCTGTAGTCTGAACTGTGGGGCAATGTAGAAAAGCCCATAACTATTCTAAGAGGCAAAAAAAACCTCGAAATTGGCCATGAACCATAATTCTAAATCCCAATACATAATAATCTGGTTTTGATTATGACTCTTTGGGACATAGTCAAAACCATAATATACTGTGGGGTTTTACAGCTTAAGTGAAGAAGGAGTGGGAGACAGCATGATAATTAGAAAAGGTATTTGACATATTCTAGAGGGCGTCTACACTACAGAATTAAGTCGACCTAAGTTATGTCGATGTATAGCCACCACAGCAATTAAATCACTTTTTTGCATGTCCACACTATGATCCTTGTGTCAGTGATGCAAGTCCTCACTATCAGCGCTTGCATCGATGCAGAGAGCAATGCACCATAGGTAGATAGCCCACTGTGCAACTTGCCACCATCTAGCACAGGGTGTTTGGAGAAGGGTCTGCACTGCCTCATGGGGGCAAATGAGTCACACGGGTGACTGGGGACATGGTTTCAACATCCCATGATGAAGTTTTCTCCATCCCATAATTTTACACGCATTCCATAATGTTTCACACCCCTTTTCAAAAGCCCTGCAAATCCACAGATCTGCCATCTCTGGGAGAAGCATGGACCTTGCACTACTGTGATGAACATCATGAGTATGATGCATCTGATCCTGCAGTATTTGCAGAACCGCCAGAGGCACCACGGGGAACATGATGATTCCTTGGAAATAATTCAAGTTTGTTGTTGGCATGCACAGAGCAGCTGCAGATGTTGGAGCACTAGGTTCTGGGCCCAAGAAACAAGCACTAATAGGTGGGATCACATTGTCACACAGGTATGGGATGGCGAGCAGTGGTTGCAGAACTTTCAGATGTGGAAGGCCACATTCAGATGTCAAAATTGCCTCAGCCCTGCAACACAGTGACACCAAAATGAGAGCTTCATTGACTGTGGTGAAGCGCATGGCGGTCGCTGTGTGGAAGCATGCAGTGCTAGATTGCTACCAATCAGTCGGGAATCAGTTTGGAGTTGGGAAATCCACCGTGAGGGTTGCTGTGATGCAAGTGTGCAGGGCTGTTAACACAAAGGACTGTGACTCTGGCTAATGTGCAGGACATAGTGGATGGTTTTGCGGCAATGGGATTCCCAAACTGCGGTGGGCGATAGATGGCATGCACATCCCATTTTGGCACCAGACCACTTTGCAATGGAGTACATCAACAGAAAAAGCTACTACGGTATTGCAAGCGCTTGTGGATCGCAGGGGATGTTTTACTGACATCAACATGGGATTGTCAGGGAAGGTGCATGGTGCAACCATCTTTAAGAACAAAGGCCTGTTCAGAAAGTTGCAAGCAGAGACTTTTCTTTGCAGACCAGAGGATTACCACTGGGCATGTTGAAATGCCAATAGTGATCCTGGGAGACCCAGCCTACTCTTACACCCAGGACTCATGAAGCCATACACCGGCCACCTTGACAGCAGCAAGGAGCACTTCAACTACAGGCTCAGAAGGTGCAGAATGACAGTTGAATGTGCCTTTGGCCATTTGAAAGGCTGTTGCCGCTGTCTACTCATGAGATTAGACCTCAGTGAAAAAAAATCCCAATGGTTATCGCTGCCCGTTGTGTGCTTCATAATATCTGTGACGCAAAGGGGGAAAATTTTTCCGCCAGGGTGGAGAGCGGAGGTGGAACAGCTGTCTGCTGATTTTATGCAGTCAGATAAGAAGAGCTCAGCAGGGTGCTATACAGCTCAGGGGCGCTTTGAAAGGCCATTTTAATAGTGAGCCACAATAATGTGTGTTGCTGTATCATGGTATGCCTGGCATTGCTTTTTGCATCCCGATACAAAGCTTGTAATGAGTGCTGTGTGTAGTAATAAAACATTGCCAATGCACCTATTGCTATTATCTGTGAATGTCAGCTCCAGACAGCATATATGGGCTAATAAAGATTAATTACGTTTCCATAAATAGACATTTATTCCAAACCCATGCAAAAACATATTTATAACTGAATGAAACTTTATAAATACAGGGGAGAAAACTTCTAAAGGGGAAAGAACAGTCATTCCCATTTCACAAACACATACAACAACTGTGGGTCTCACAGGTCAGTGCATGTTCAGCTGTGATTGCCTGTACTGTCCCCCATAGTGGAGTGGTAGGGGTAGTGCAGTGGCCCTGGACGCCACATGGAATGTAGCAGGGAGAGGTAGGATGGTCCAGTTCTCTATGGGCTGCAGAGGGAGGCAAGCACGGGTCTCTTGAACCTGAGTCATAGAATCATAGAAAATTAGTGTTGGAAGGGACCTCAGGAGGTCATCTGGTCCAACCTCAACTAAATCATCCCAGCCAGGGCTTTGTCAAAAGGCTTGTTAACCTCTAAGGATGGAGATTCTACCACCTCCCAAGGTAACCCATTCCAGTGCTTCACCATCCTCCTAGTGAGAAAGTGTTTCCTAATATCCAACCTAGACGTCCCCCACTGCAACTTGAGACCATTGCGCCTTGTTCTGTCATCTGCCACCACTGAGAACAGCCTAGCCCCATCCTCTTTGGAACCCCCTTCAGGGAGTTAAAGGCCGCTATCAAATCCCCCCCTCACTCTTCTCTTCTGCAAACTAAATAAACCCAGTTCCCTCAACCTCTTCTTACAGGTCATGTGCTTCAGCCCCCTAATCATTTTTTTTGCCTTCCGCTGGACTCTCCAATTTGTCTACATCCTTTCTGTAGTGGGGGGCCCAAAACTGACCACAATACTCCAGATGTGGCCTCACCAGTTCCGATTAGAGGGGAATAATAACTTGCCTCGATTTGCTGGCAATGCTCCTACTAATGCAACCCAATATGCCGTTAGCCTTTTTGGCAACAAGAACACACTGTTGACTCATATTCAGCTTCTCGTCCACTGTAACCCACAGGACTTTTCTGAAGAATTGCTTCTTAGCCAGTCGGTCCCCAGTCTGTAGCAGTGCATGGGATTCTCGTCTTAAGTGCAGGACTCTGCACTTCTCCTTGTGGAACCTCAACAGATTTCTTTTAGACCAATCCTCTAATTTGTCTAGGTCACTCAGTATCCTATCCCTACAGCATACCTACCACTCCCCCCAGCTTAGTGTCATCCACAAACTTGATAAGAGTACAATCCATCCCATCATTCAGATCATTAATGAAGTTGAACAAAACCAGCCCCAGGACCGACTTCTGGGGCACTCCATTTGTTACCAGCTGCCAACCAGACATCGAGCCATTGATCACTACCCATTGATCCTGATGATCTAGCCAGCTTTCTATCCACCTTATAGTCCATTTATCCAACCCATACTTCTGTAACTTGCTGGCAAGAATACTGTGAGAGACCGTATCCAAAGCTTTGCTAAAGTCAAGGTATATCACGTCCACTGCTTTCCCCACATCCACAGATCCAGTTATCTCATCATAGAAGGCAATCAGGTCAATGAGAGTCTCCAGCATGTCTGTTTGCCATTTGAGAAGCACTAGCATCTCCTGCTGCAACTCTCTATTCTTTTCCTGTGCTTCTCTCCTCTACATTCTGTCCACATGGGTGATCCTCCAAGTCCTATGCTTGGTATCTGAAGCACAAGAGGCTTTCAGGATCTCTTGGAACTTGTCTTTCCGTATCCTCTTCCTTCTCGTTATCTGGCTGAGCCCAGTCCATTGGTGAGGATGAAGAGACCCTCAAGGCCACATTGCCAACTGCAAAAGATACAATGCACAGAGGTACTATTGTGAGTGTATTCACAAGATAAATGGAAACTTCGTATACTAAACTCACTCCCCTTGATCCACACAAGTTACAAGCACTACATTCTCACTTCTCCTTGGGATTCATAGAGCAGTGCAGCAGTCCCAGCCATGGTGAGTACGGCTTGGGAAGCTGGGGTGAGTTGAGATAAAAAGGGCGGGGATAGCTCATGGGCATGAGTATATGCGGATAGGGCAATTGAACTGAATACCGGCACCGTTTTCCTCAGGCAGTGGTGATTTTAGCCGATATTTCACTTCTGAGGGTAAGGGAGGCTGAAAGGGAATAACTCCTGCATGTATCTGGCTGCAGATCAGAGCCGTATGCTGCTAGTCTGTATGCTGCAATGCCCACTAAAGTAATAGCTGAATGGTGTGGGAAAGTGTCCTACCACAGCAGAAGAAAGAAGCCAGCCTTTCCCAGAAACCTTCAGCAGAGGATTGCAGACTGCCTTCAGGAAATTTTCCTCGAGATCTCTATGGAGGAGTCACGGTACATATCAATGCACATAAACAAACTGTTCTGCACAGCCCCCTCTACCTACCTGTACAGGTAGCAGATAGCGATTTTACCTCTGATGGTTATTTCACTATCTCTTCTAGCATAATTTAAAAAAGTAAATGAATAGATGTGTCCCTGCAATATCAAAACAAACTGCATACTTACCAGAGGTTCCTTCCCCTGCATCAGGCTTGCCCGTTCTAGGCTGTAGGGACTGACTTGATTGCTCTGGAATCAAAAACAGGTGTGGCTCGCTGCACCACTGGATTTCCTCGGTTGCCTGTCCCCCATGCTGTTCCTCCACCTCCTCCTCGTCCGACATGTCCTCCTCACTGTTCACTCTGGGGGCCTGTGACTCTGGCTTCTCTGAAATATCCATGGGGCTCTTGGCGATGGTGGTGGGGTCCCCCCACACCAAGGATGGCATTCAGCTCTTTGTAAAAGCGACATGTCTGCACTCTGCATCAGAGGGACTGGTAGCCTCCCTCACCTTTTAGTATGCCTGCTACAGCTCCTTGGCTTTCACAAGGCACTGCTGCAAGTCCCTCTTGTAGCCCTTAACCTCCACGTCCTGAGACCCAAGAGTGCTAGAGTGCAACTTATTCCTTCCTTCTAAGTGGCTCTAAGGCCCACTATCAGGCCAATGGGTCTTGGAGTCTTTGTGTTCTTTTCCTAGGAGAACTACTGAGGGGCTTGGCTTCCTCCTGCCACTGGAAGCTGACTCTCTGCATCCAACCCCCATCTCCCAAATGTTGTGCCAGTCTGAGCTCAGTGTACATGTCTGGGTGGTCTCTGCTGTGTGCAGGTTCTCCTAAGCCTGCAATTGGTTGCTCTGGAATGTCAGGCAGGCTTTTGATCTAGTAACTCATCTTTCTTCCCAGTCTGACCCTCACAGGCTGTTTATGGTAAAGTAGACTTTTGGGTCCTGATGTCTTTCCCCTTTCCTCTCCTGAGGAATGTTCCTTTCACAGTTGTCAGGCAAACATTTTATTTCATAATGTTCCCCAACTGCTACTTCTAGGCTGCTGCCTGAAAGAGCTGCTTCTTGTAGGCTCCCAATATGAAGGGGGGTGGAGGTGTACAGGAATAATCATCTCCATATATTTCTGTTGGGAACGTAATAATTTCTTTCATCAAGGTTACAGTACAGGAAAAATGTTTCAATATGTTGACAAAATATATTCTATGACATCAATGCTTATAAAGTGTGTATAGAGCTAAAGTTGTCTTCTGGAAAAAACTGGGTCCTCTTCCTTAAACCCAAATTAGCAACTCCAACAATCAAATCACTGGTGGTCTTTACTTCTCTGAGATCCAGATTAACAGTAGGAATAAAATGGAAAATACCCGATATCATCTTGCTCAAGAAGAGAATCGGAGTCCTGCATGAAGATATGCAGCTATTGATCAACAGTCTACTTTAGACTTATTCTTTAGCTCTTATTTAAAATGCAGGGTGTGTTTATGTACTAATTATATGATAATTGAAAAATATGGAAGTAACTTTAATGTTAACTTAATTTCTGTGAGTCAAATGAAGAAAATTGTAACTAGATCCAATTGAGTCCTCAGCCATAAACATTTTGCAAAAACAATTGCTCTTTCATCTCCTGATAAAATTAAGACAAGTAGTAACGTCCATAATAATTATCAGTGAGTTACTCATCCGCAGTCAGGGCTGAGCTTACTAAGTAACAGTCAGAGTCGCCCCTTGCTTCTCCTGTTGGAGAAAAAACAGCTGCTTTCATTGGCATGCTCTTCTTCATGCCCCACAAACAACTGATTGGGATTCTTCCATTAGGGAGAAGCAGGAAAGAGGGGGGACATCCTGATCTTTACCACAGAACAAGCCAACAGCCTGTTTATGCACTCCTGTGACAACACTGATTTCAGTCACAGAAATTCTTCAGTAAGTGGGCCTGGCAGCACAGCAATTACATGTGATATCCGCATCCCTGGTTCTGAAGCTGGGGATGTCCATGGCTTTTCCCAGGAGCACATCTTTTCCTGCCTATATAGGAAAAGACAGCACTGCTGGAAAAAAAAAAGTGCAATGAGCAGTGCAAGCCAGGAAAAGGCCAGTTGAGTAAAAGCCTTTTTAATCTCCTTTGAAATAAGTCCATCAGATCTTGTGTGGTGGAAGGAGCCTTCAAAATATAGTAAGACAAGAGAGGGTTTGGGTCATTAGGCAATGATTCCAGAGAGTGTTTTTCTAATTCCCCTCCCTCCCCCCTGCTTATGTATGTTTCTGATCTGAGAACTTAAGAACAGGAAAAATGGAATTTTAGGCAAAGCAATGGTGGCATGCATTGCACTGTTAGTTCTGGGTGATCTTAAAAGGTTCAGAAAAGCACTGAGGTTCAGATGCTATACTAAAGTTCCATTCAGAATTTGAAATTCATTGACTGAATAACAGGAAATTCACAAGACCAGACTTGTAAGGCTGGGATGGAAATTTACAAGTCTAAGGAAATACCACAAGGATCAACTTTTGTTACATTTTCTTCTTCCTACTGACTGAAGCCAGGAACAGCAAAGGAAAATGAGATATTCAGTATCCAAAATTAAGAACTAAATTATGCCATCTCCTGTTGTATTCCCATACCAGTACCAAGTTCAGTCACAGTCGTCAGGACTCAAGGCTAGTGCAGAAATCAACATGAGCCATCCCAAAGGGAATGGGGAACAGATAGGGCATTGGTGGAGGCAGGGCCTCACTCATCTACACTGGCTAACAAAACTGACTGGCCATGGAGAGGAGAACATGTTGTACCCTCTTAAAGGGCCATGCTGACCCTGCATGTGGCTTGGCACCAACCAGGCAGCACATGTAACAATTCATGGCAAATCATTTTTGATAGATGTGTGTGTAAAATTGATTTTGTTTATATTTATTATTATTATTTATTATTATTATTCCATAGTTCCATGGAATGCACTAGTTGCTTCTCAATACAGACCGGACATGATCCGTACCCTATATAGTTTCATTACTAGTTTTAGAAAAATGTGGCAATCACATTGAGTGTGTTCTTCTTTTTACAGACCCACTCCATGACCATATTCCATATATATTTGTTTATCCTTCATTTCAAATATATATACACACACAAGGTTTTTTTCTGTAAATATTTCTCCTTGAACATTAAAACACGACATGTGAGGTGCACACCCAAAGCAGAGTGTCACTCATTACTTTGCAGGTGTTGCTATCCATACCATGTATCCTCGAGTATCTAGTACAGTGGTTCCCAACCTATTTACTGTTGTGGGCAACATGCAATACTACCTGTATGTCCCTGAGGATGTCACATGGGTTGCTGCTCTGTGCTGATTGGTCCACTATAGATGTCAAGAGTAATTCTTTGTAACATATATTTATTAATGAAATATGGAAAAAAACAGCCATCCTAGCACCAAACACTAACTCACAAAGCAATAAAGGTTCATCTCATATAAACTGCACTTCAACTTGTGTTGTAATACTCCAAACGTTGTGGTATATAAAACAGAGACAGTGAAGGTATGCAACCCATAGGAACACAGAAAATAGTGAGGTCTTGTCAACATTTTAACAAAGCGTTTCTAAAAATATTTCTCTGAAGCCAGTGCTAAACCCTCTGTACACAAATGAATTTGCTAAATACTGGATCCCATGTGGATTCTGTCTAATTTGTCATTTTAGATGTCCATACGGCATTTAGCAGGTTGGTGTTGAAGGGCATGATTCAAAGCCAATTGAAGTCAGTGGGAATCTTTCAAATAAATTCAGTGGGCTTTGGATCAGGCCTTAAACAGTGGACAAAATTATGAGCATGAAAGAGTCCAGAACAAATGAGTTCTCTCCCTGCTCCCTAGGGTTACAGGACTGTGTGTGTTCATATATTCCAGTTTTTCTGTTATGTAGGTATCGTTCCTGGGGAAAGGCTCTCTCAGAATGGTGTTTCTTGAACTTCAACCTGGTTCTGCTTCAGCAAATATGGCTCAAAATAGAAAGGAAGACACTGGGAATTCGAGGTAGAAATCTTGGATTTGTCCTAATTAAGGCCCAACTCCGCCAATCCTTAATGATGTAACTAGTGCTTGCCTAGAGGCATGTATGTTTATTTTCTTAATGCTAAAATTAGACATAATGAATCTCTGTGAAATATTTTTAGCCTAAGGAAAAAGTCTCTTCAACAAAATGCAATTTGAGTTTTGGCTGGAGCCATCCTTCAGAGATGAATATTCATTTTATTGATCTAGCTGTGTGGCAATAAGGATCTTTAAATAGTGACAAAGATTAATGTCACCATTGAAGTCTACTCAGAATTGGGCTTTTGTGGAACATTGAACATGGAACATCCCTCCGCTGGCTCTCTGCAAAGGGATGAATTTGACATTCTTTGATTAAACCCTAATTTTTAAGCAAATTATTAAAAGAATGAAAACAAAATATTTGGGGCTGAGGTTGGTGACAGGTAACTAGTTCAATGTAAAAGATAAGCCTTATGGATTTAGGATTAAATCCATTCTTTTGAAGTGACTGCTGCCAATTGAATGTTATAATTATGCTGAGATGGCAAATGGCAGCTGCTAGGGGGCGCAGTGGTGAAATCTAATGCTGTGGAGGGGAAAAGTTGCACTAATACTTCATATAGCATAATAAAGGAAACAAGAAAAAATTGAGAAAAATAATGATTACCATGACACAGACAGAACCCTTTCTTAGGATTAATATTGTCCGTACTACCAAATGGACAAAACACCTGGGGGTCTACAGGCTCTATCACAAACCAGGACTGGTGCAAACCATTACCCCTTACAATAGCATTACTGTAATACTTTGAGCAGAATGCATTTTTTTTAACAGGTGCAGATCTGGTCTCATTTGGGCTTGATCCTGTGGCACATTGTATCCTAGCAGACCCCTGTATAAGGTTTTGCAGGATTGGGCCCTTGAGTTTTGAAAAGCAAGGGAGTTTAGGGACTTTGCATGTGTCATTTTGTCTTTGAACAAATTCCTGTTTATTCATAACTGAAATTTGGACCCAAGATTTATGACTATAAGCCTCTTACGCACAATTCAACATAATATCTTTATATGAAAGGCAGTATATACTAAAAGTGCACTCTTTAATTAAGCCATTTGTGGTTAATTATACTACCTCTATTCACTTTACAGAGCTAAAAGAGCAGTATTAATAAATGCAGCATTCTTAGAACTATGAGTTACTCACCATGACTTTCCAGTGTACAATACTGTACATTTTCCAAAGAGCAAGCTCCAATTACAACATTCATCTTTCTGTCCCTTCTTAAAGGTCCTTATTGTCACACAGCTAGAAAAAATAAACTTAACATTCATCTCGGAAGGATGGCTGCGGACTAAACTCAAATTGCATTTGCTTTTCCCTTAGTTTAGACATATTTCACAAAGATTTATATGTCAAAATCTAGCATTAAGACAATAGAAGCATGCAGTACAAGTCTTAAGCCCAGCGCCAGAAAACACATTTTTAAATAAAGTTGTATCTGCTACTTCAAAGAATACTATTATTTCTCTTGTGCCATGCAATGTATTTGTTGATGCACACCCTGAGAGGGGGGAATAGTTGGTAGATCTGTGCAGTCATGGATCCACCAGCCCTGCCCCCAAAATGTCCCTGCGTACTGGGGTGGAGAGTCTTGTGAAGTTACACTCATTGCCAATAGACGGGGCACACCTGCTTTGAGCGTTACAATTCCACACTGCGTCTGCTATGATCGGGTCTCTCAGCGGTTGCAAAGAGGAAGGGGGGGATCAAGATTTGACCCAATGAAATTTTGTTTGTTTGGATTTTTATAAATGATTCCCTTGTAGTGGTGTGAATTCAGATGCAACAGCATTGTTCTAGCATGTGAAAACCAAAAATCAGATGACCTGTGTATTTTTACTGGACAAATTAAGTAATATCCAAAGAAAGACACAAATGGAATAGTACATCTGAGGATGAAAATTCTTACAGTTCCAACTGCTAATGATGTGATGGAGTGTTGAGGGCAAGTGAGTTTCTTGTAGAATCAGGTGCCTGCTCTGAGCCCCAGGTTTCCAACTGTCGTGTTAATCCAAAAATGTTTTTCCTCTTTCCTGGTGATATGGCAGAGAATTTATTTCTGTAGCAGAAAATGTGGGTGCTACTTATGAGCATTTCAAAACATTCCAAGAACAAGAGATTGGCCTTTTCCTGACCAAGTTCTCTTCCAGTTTTCAAACTTAGAAAAGAAATCCATTCAGAAAGGAGAATTTTGCTTTAACACAGCAAATACACAGATTTTCTTTTAAGATATAAAACAAACCCTTTAAAATGTGAGACCTGATCCTGATCCAATAAACTGCAATAACAAAATTCCTTTGCTTTGTGGATTTAAACAAAAGCTGGGTGGCAATTGGCAAAACATACTTTCATAGTGAAGAGAAATGCCTGGAAAATCCCTGTCCATTGTGTTGGGTTAATTGAGTGTATTGGTAGGAGAAAGAGCTCTCTGAAAGATCTTGACTGCACTTAGCATTAGAAAGAATTTTGGCATATGTGAGCATGGTCTCTGTACCATTTGGCATATCATGCCTCCCTAGAGGGTGTAGTCTACTGGACAGGGGGCGTGGTTAGCTATATGTTGAAGTAAGCAGCATGTGCTAACTGGGAATGCACAATGTTTTGTAGCTCATTTGGACAATAGGCTGTGAACTATTCTGAGCTGGCAGAGTGATTGTTCAACCAAACATTCAGTTAGCACCTCTTCACTTCTCCTACACTGCCATATCTGCAGATTCCTCACAGATTCATAAGTCTTCATTGAGGCCATGTCTACACTAGAGACCTTAAAGCGGCACTGCTGTACTGCTGCAGCTGCGCAACTGTAAGATCTCCTGTGTAGCATCTCTATGCTGACGGGAGAGAGCTCTCCTGTTGACATAATTAAACTACTCTCAACAGGCAGCAATAGCTATTTCAGTGGGAGGGCGTCGCCAACTGACATAGCATTTTTGTCAGTGAAACTTATGTCGGTTGAGGTGGATATTTTTCACACCCCTGACCAACAAAAGATTTACCAACAAAAGTGCTAGTGTAGATGTAGCCTTAGAGAGCAATGTGCCTGCTTCTTTACTGATTTTGCATATTGCCTAAAACAACTCTTTTTTTCTGACTTTTTCTGTCAGACTAATTTTCTTAACCATTGTTTTCCCAATTTGTTTTTCATAAGGCACCTCAGTGAAAGAACAGGAAAGCAATGCTTCTGCTGTTGGAAAGATTTTTCTGCTGTTACTTTTTCCCTGTTCATAACAAAAGTTTGCATTTTAAAGCGATGTATCAAACTTCTTAAGCAAAGCAGTGCAACCATTCTGCCTATTGGTTTTAAAGAGGGTATACATCTTTCTCCGAGGGGAGAACAGGAAGGATGAGCTTGTGGTTCAGGCATTGGACTGGGATTCAAGATATCGAGTTTCAATTTTTGGCTATACCACAGACTTCCTATGTGACCTTGGACAAGTTTCTTAGGCCCAGATCCCTATGGGAGTTAATAACTTTGAGGACCTTGGCTTTAATCTCTCTGCTTCAGCTGAGAAAAAATCTGTAAAATCAGGATAACAATCCTACATTTTGCCAACTCTACATTTACATTGTCTATTTAGAATATAAATTCTATAGGGCATGAACTGTCTCTTACTATGTGGATGTCAGAGCCTAAGGCAATGGGCACCTGGTCTTGGAGGGGGTCGTTAGGTGCTCCTGGAATACAAATCATAATTATATACAGAGGGCGTGTCCTGAGAGATGATTAATGTATTAATTAATTACAGTAATTAATGTATATTAATGCATATATATATTCATTATCTCTCAGGATATTATGTGTATGTATATTAAGTACCAGCAGCCTGTCCTTTATTCAAACAAATATCTCATGGATTTAAATGGGAGTTTTATGTAATGATTGCAGGTTAAAGTGTCATATGTCTTAACTTATCCCTTTCACCAACAGAAGTTGATTCAATAAAAGAGATTACCTCACCCACCTTGTCTCACTAAGAATTCAAACCCTTTTGCCTGGAATTAGACCCTAGATTTATCTACATGAAGTCTAATCTATAAAGTCAAAGCTACACATACATGTTGTGTCTATACTGCACAGTTTACCTGGGTAATTGGCACCCAGGTCTGTGCACTCAGGTTAGCCCAGTACACATGTGACTATCCCCACAGCAAGGCTTTACCCCCATTACCACGTCCTCACTGGTCTGGAACTTGCCCATATGTGTCCAGAGGCGTATCACATGGTGCTTTGTCCTGAGACGCTCTAGGATTTTTTTCCCAGGCAATTGTGTTATTTGCATCAGAATTTGTCTGTCTTCCAGGGGGAATTGTGGTGTAGGGCATTGGAGGACTATCAGCACTCAAGGGAGTTTGCCTGCATCCTTGCTGCAAAGTGATTGGGTTTCAGGTCAAGTTAAAACAGAGTCCGAGTTCTAACCCACCCCCACAAGGTGTTAGCTAACCCGAGCTGAAAGCACATCCAAACTTTGGTCAGAGGATTTCCTGTGTGGACAGTGGGAAGAGTGAGGCTAACGCTGAAATCTGCTTTAAAAACCTAGATCAACTCTTCAGTGAAGACATACCTCCAGTGCAGAATTTGTTTTGGATACATATTGTGAGTTGTGTCTGGTGTGTTGCCTGCTGTATGTTGTGAGCACTGAAGCTATATGGAATTTTAATGTTAATTTCCGAGAATATATCCCTAAAAAGGGATTAGAAAATTAATCTCTTTCCTGAGAAGGAACAAGACTAATCTCTCCCCTGTCATCTAAATGCATGCAAACATTTTGCTTTTAAAGATGAAGAACAAAGAGGGCTTTATTTCTTAATATGTTTGACCAACTCTATACATGCATTGAACGGTCATAAGCCTTGATGAAAACATCATTAGTGGAGTCTGAAGTATTCTATAAACTGTATGTGTCTGTGACTATGTGCATCCACAGGAAAGAAACAGATGGGGTCAGAATCTTAGTGAACATGCTAGCTTATATTTATTTTTCAAAGATTATAACAGATGGGGTCAGAATCTTAGTGAACATGCTAGCTCATATTTATTTTTCAAAGATTATAACAAACTAAGACAACAAATAAGATTCAAATGATAATCTGATAAGCATGTCAGATATCATTTTCCTTCTAGAATATCAAGCAGGAGATGTTTTTGAAAATTATTGAAAGTTGTGTTTTGGCTGGGGGGTTGTTTTTGTTTGTATTTTTAAATCCATCAGTTAATAGTACATTCATTTGGTGATATAAAAACCGGCAACAACTTTGTTTCCAACATCAGCCTCCTGAGTTCTTTAGAATTTGGCGTTAAATGATCGATGCATATTTTGGGTAGTCACATCAGAGTCTTTTTATAAGAATTGTTTGGTTTCCTTAGGTTTCCACTGATTCTACCATCATTAGTACAATTCTTATTCAATTGATTTGTCCCTAAAAATGGGGTTTAGAATGTCAGAATGTTTAGCAACCTTCAGGTCATGAGGTTCACCCCATACCCACACTGGGCTATAACAGCTCCTTTCCATCCTGGTTTGCGAATAGAAATTGCAACTTCTCCTTTCGTTGGCCAGGTGCTCCAGGCATCTTCAGCTCCTTACTCAGACTTCCCTAGGGTCAGAGTTCTGGCTTCTTTTCTCTGAAGTGGCCATCATCAATTAGTCCAATTTAAGTTTCTCCCTATAGAATACAGATTCTTTTTTTTTTAAAGGCAGATTTTATTGGCATAATACAAACAAAGAAAAATCACCTGAAGAATATTCAACTGAAAATAAACATATGATACTAGAAATTCCTCCCTGTCTTACTTAGTAGAAAGACCTTCATCGAACTCAGCTACAGCAATACCAAGTGACTCCTTTCATTTAGTCTTTTGTGTGCCCAGCTGCTCACTCCTATATCCTAATTTCAAGTTTTAAATCTCAAATTAGCATTTGGGCATTTTGTTGGCCTGCTCCAAACTCAGTAGAGCAGAAGCTGGTTTGAATCCAGTATGTTTTCTGCTTTGGTTTAGTCCCAGATACTAATGGATAAATTGGATAATGTCCACCTTCCAATTTTACATTCATATCTGTTTAAATAGGCTTAACAATTCCTATATAAAATCATCATTTTGCCTGTTCCTGGGTGATCTCTTCTAGTGGAATGGCAAGAAGAAAAATGGCAAACCGAAAAATCGCAAATGATTTTAATAGAAATAAGTGGTCACCATGGCTGAGCATGGAAAATGGCCCAGGGATCTGAAACAAAATGGGCTGGATGTTCAAGTGTATATGCTTAATTTGTGCACATAAAACATCAAGACTGCATGCATGTACAAAATAAGTAGGTGCGAGTGATTTAAGATTAAACTAAGTCAGAAGCTTAGTTAAACACTAAAAATCAGGCAAATAGATGAATACTATAAATATAGTTCACACACAGGAGCATGCACACGGGGAGGCAAGCAGGGGCACACCCCCCAATAATCAGGGGGGGCACAGAACTTCTCTGGCCCTTAGGGCCACAGTGGAAAGAGCAAGCTCCAATAAAATGACAGAACACACAAATATCTGTGTGTATCGCGCATGTGTTATCGGTACACTTTTGTACAGGAGCAAGACATGGACCTTATACTCTCATCAGGAAGAAAGGATCAACAGCTTTCATATGCGTTGTCTTCATTGAATTTTTGGAATCTTCTGGAGGGACAGAGTCACCAACACTGAGGTGCTTCCGCGGGTCAGCATACCCATCATGCAAACACTCCTCAAACAAAGATGCCTCCACTGGCTTGGACATGTGTGCCTAATGAATGATGGGTGCATCCCAAAGGACATCCTTTATGGCAAATTGAGTAGTGGGGCAGTGAGCAGAGCCTCTGGGAGTGAGGCGGGCAAGGAACTGGACTGTCGAACGGGGAGCACAGGGTCTCCAGTGGTGGTGGGAGCACAGAGGGGAGGGGAGAGCACAGAGTCCCTAGGGGGTTCCCCAGGAGAGAGTGAGCCCCTCTGGACCTAGGGCCATGGCGGGAGCCCAAAAGGGGTTAAATTTTTATTCCTGTGCATGCCCGTGTAGATTGTGTGGAAACGGAGAGAAAAACTCTCTGATAGGTTCGGTTTGGGATACGGGGGGTTAAGCGAGACAGTGATGATTCTAGGGGTTTGCTTAACCAATAAACCCTTTATTTTATAATAAACAATTCTATCCTTATAATAAACAGTTCTATTTCTACAATAAACAGTTTCACAACAAGCAATTGCACAGCAAACAGTGATAGCAAAGGGCAGGAGAACTCCGTGCACGAAAGGACAAAATGTGCCACCCAAGACTTTAGCGTTTTGTGATCTCTCCTGGATCAACGCGTGGCTGCCAGCATGTGACACTAGGGTGCCCGGTTTTGGAGCTCCCCAAAGAAGTTACAAGACAAACACAACAGAAAACAGTTAATCCATACTCACAAACATTATATACAGGTATACTATGCTGGCCAAATTCAGTTGCCGTTTGCTTTAGATACTGCAGACGGGAGAGAGCCACTGTGAGTGATCAGTTCACAGTGAAGCGGGCTAGTGAAGATGCGTCAGCCCGCCGAGCCAACACAACCAAGAGATACAGGGGTGCCAGGTAGATTCAATTCCTCTCTGCCTTCTGCCACCTGGGTTTGAACTTTTATAGTTTCCCCTGGTCAGCAGAGACTAAGCCCCATTGGTTGCTATTTGCTGCATGACCTTCTAAGGTCATGGCTTGGAGTTTAGCCAACCAGGTGCTCCTGATTTCCCGGGCAGGTATGAACCAGCCAATCAGGTGATTACAATTATCCTGGGCAGTTGCTGACCACGCACCAGCGGGTGGGGTCACTTCATTTCCTTATAAGGAGACAGGTACATGCGGCTCGTGCAGCTGAGTCAACCCTCCCTAGGCTGCCTCTTTATCCACGTGGGGGGGGCAGTGCATGTGGTGCTGCAGACGCCACTATGCAATTCAGTCTCCACAGATTGGATATACACAGATAGTCACAAGTAATTGAGCAAACACACTTGTACCTTCTCTGAGTATGCAAATTAAGTACTGCCATATGCACAGAGCATATGCACCAGACTTCTGCATGCAGTCTTGGTATTTTACAAGCACAAATTAAGCACATGCACGTGACATTCAGTCCATTATGTTTCAGATCCCTGGCCTTTTTCCATGCTCAGCCATAGTGACCACTTATTTTTCTCTCACTCATCCATTTCCTTCAGAAGTAGCTGGATGCAGAGAGGAAAAGGTGTCCTATGGGACTTGAACAGTGGCTCTGTAAGGAAAAAAGAGCCATCAGTAATGCTTTTTAAAAGAGAGAAATTGTTGCCAGCTTTAAAATGGATTTTTTTCATTTATGAGTACACATTTTTTCCACAAATTTTTTTCTGGTTTTCCCATCACTACTTAGAATATGAGATCTAAGCAAGCATTATTGTAAGATGAATTGCCATGTACACCTAGAGAAAGACAGTTCTTCCAGGCTAAACTAAAGCCCAAGTAACATTTTTCATTCTTATCTCTTCTATATATCACAGAGAAAAGCAAAATATCTCAAGTATTGGTGAAAAAAATCTTTCTTAGACATTTTAAAAGTATAATACAGCTTATAAAGTGATCCTGTCCTCTAGTCCCCATATGCAACAACAATAGAGTGCTGTATAATAATCAAATACAGCAAAAAAACCCACTATAACAATACCAATATAATAAAAAACCCTCACTTTTTAAATAACCTACCCACTTACCTTTTCTATCCCCCCAAAAAAGGTTAAGAGTTAATGAGAAAAAGAGTCTGAATTTCTCATTAGTATCTGTCAAATCAGAACATTTAGGAGCAATAATGAAAAATAGCAAGATAGAAAGCTGAGATTACAAGAAAATTGCCTGAGACACAAAACATGTGTAAGAGAGAATTGAGATTGCTATTACTAAAAGTCTGTAAAATTTACCTCTGTGATACCAACAGCAATGCAACACTTACAGAGTGTGTCTGTAACTAACCTGCTAGGAAGACACAGCAAAGAAAATCTGGAGAAGCATTTGAGAAAAATGTTTTAAAAAATGACAAAAAAGTCATTTTTTAAAAGAGGGAAACAAAAAAACTGAGAATGAAAAGGAGACAGGAAAACATCAGAACACTGAGCAATCCCATTTGAGTCTCATCTATTTCTTTTTTAGTAAATGAACAATGAAATGGAAATAAATAAATAAGCCGCACAAAGATCTCACATTTTCAATGAATTGAGGAGTTCAGTTTCCAGTGCTTTCAGTCCTCTATACAAAAAACTCTCCCCTCCAGAACAACCTAATCTGCTGCATGTGTGTAGATGTACAATGAATTTTTTGAGTGTTATTGATAAATTCTATAAATTATTTCCTCTTTTTTATTGTTTGAGTCTGTGCCTGAACTTTTTTTATCTGTTTGAATTGTTGTCAACCCTGCAACTATCTTTTCTCACATGGAAAAGGATAAAGGATCTTTTCTCAGACTGCCATAAGTTTTTTTCTTATCTATTATATTCTGTTTACTTAATTTCACTTTTCTCTCTCTCTTCATGGATTTGTTCAAAGAAGAGCAAAATCCTAACTGATGGGTAAATTTAGGCAAATCTGTATGTTACACCGAATAACCAATCCATCTGGATTAGAGAAAATTTCAAGAGCATTTATCTATGTATGACAAGAAACCATGATTTCCACAACTGGATTTATTCCCTGAAGCTTTTCAATTTAATGATTAAAAATGATGGCATTTTCTGATTTAACTTCCAAATGAATGTAGTGGTATATACATTCATAGCATCCATAAATACTCTAACCCCAGTTCTTATTCTCCCCTAAATTAGAAGAAATTCCCATTTTTCTCATTTCTATGTTATAAATATTCTTATGCATTGCTTGAGTTATACCATGACTCCAACAGGCAAAAATAAGCAACAAAACCCTTCTAGATGCTTTATGTCTTGATTTGGCACAGCACTTGGGCATGTGTTTAACTTTTAGCATATGATTAAATCCCACTGATTTAAGTGCTCTGTTTAAGTACTTTTCTGAATAAGGGAATTAGGAAGAAAAAAATTTAATCTCCCTCACACTTTGCCTTAGGTGATGTCTCAAGCTTGCTTTAAAGATTTTTTTAAAGCTTTCTACCATCCAGCAGCTTCCTTCAGTCATGTATGTTTAGCTCTTCCAATGCCTTCACAGGTTTCCAGGCCACACTCCATATTTTACCATTTTTATTATTATTTATTACCCAAAATAGAATATTGAATAGAGTAAAATTCAGTGATGCTAGAAAAGCTTTAGAAGGCTCAGGTAAAATCCTGGTCCCTGACTTCAAGGACTTTGAAGCCTATGCCTGATCCCTGTAGCCCTTATTCATGCAAAACTCTCACTGAAGTGAAAACTTATGATTTGAGATCCAGGGTAAAGAATGCAGAATAAGGCATATAGTTTTAGTCAGACTCTTTGCTTTATATTTGTTTTGGCCTCATCTTGCATTATTTGAATGCCCATATCTCCTGCTGATATCAGTGAGCTTCTTCGATACTCAAGAATGCAGGATCAGACCTCTTGAATAGAGCTGTGTAAATAATTTTTTGTTTGGTTTGATTTGGTTTGCTGGCAGTTCTCAAAAAAAAAAAATTGGTTTGGGTCCATAATATACTTAAATAGTCATTGGGGCAGAGAAAAAAGAGTGACTCTATAGTCCACTGGTTTGGGCATTCATCTCCAAGAGGGAATAGTTGGTACAAGTCCTTGCTCCAGAACAGGGATTCAGAACTGGATCTTCCTCATCCACAATAAGTTCCCTAACTACTGAGCTATTGGGAAGTAAGAGAGAAAATGTCTTCTCCTCTGCTGGTTTTGTGAGAGGTGCTTAAATCCCCTTCTTACTGTAGCCTCAGAAATTGAAATGTCTTGTTCTTCTTTTGTTTCGACCAAAATGATTTGCCCTAATCAACACGAATTCACAGAAATTTTGGTTGACTCAGATCTGCATTTTTTTAGTGGGGAAAAAAATTTCATTCAAAAATTTTTGCCCAGCTCTACCCTGGAGTCATATTTGGGACTGAATATAAGTAAGTTCTTGACATTTTGGGTAGAAGATGTTCATATGTGAACCAGAATACAAAGTCCTATGGAATATTAGAAACTATTGTTTCATGGATAATATCTACTTAATGCATCAGTTGATCCTCAGCTTTGTAAATGGTAGCATAGCTTTCAGTCGGTGAAGCTACATTCATTTACACTGGCTGATGATGATTACTGTTTTTATTAGTATTTTGAAGTGTTGCAGTAGCCATGTTGGTCCCAAGACATGACAGAGACAAGGAGGGTGAGGTAATGTGAAAGTGGTATGAAATTATTTGATTAATGTGCCAATTTACCAACAGAAGAAGGTGGAATCCAGTGTACTTCAAAGTTTTTTTTAAATATTAGTTCCACTGATTTTCCAGAGCTAGTGTTTCTGAATGCCTATTCATCCATTTGCCACTGAATGAGAGCTCCATGGTAAACTTGTCTCCTCTATCCACCAAGAGGATGAGGATTCGGTTCCCAATCTCCCTAGTGCTGTCCTTTTGACCATTTACTACATCTATTTCAGACTTTGATTTCACTTCAGGTTTTTCTGCCATATTGGCTTTGCTCAGCATTATCAAAATGCCTGGAGGGCTAACAGCCTCAGAATGACGGATATTTTCAGTTTCCATGAATTCCTTTGGTTTCCCCATTAAACGTAAAGACATTCATTGTATGCTGTGGCTATAGTAGCCCCCCAATGCAAATATTTTTATAAGATTTGGAAATGATACATCAGCATGCATATGGAAATACAGTAGTTGGAGGTGAGCCATTTCATCACATTATTTCCTAGCACCTGGGGTCCATGATGCAAACACTGCCTTTTCTGAGCACTAAAAGAAACATTGCATTTCAACAGAGGATGAATATTAATTGAGCCACTAGCCTGTAGACTTCTACAGAAGAGAGGAATAATCTCTTCAGAGGGCTTTCATGACACTGTGATTCAAATTCTTCTGGCCACATTCTATTAGCTTGGTTATTTTCTTCTTCCATGCCAAGACAATGTGTCCAGAGAAAGGAAAGTTACACTCTCATATATTTAGTGTTGCATACCTTGATCCCTCCTATAAACTTTGTGAGATAGTGCTTTCTGTGAGATAAAATCCCATGTCTGGTAGGCAATAGCAATTCAAAAAGTACTTCAAACAAATTGTAATAGACTTGAACTGAATGATAAATTCAATCAAACACTAGTGAGCAAATACATTTTTAAAAAATGCTAATGACTATAATGTGCTTCCTGTTTCCAGTAGCAAAGAGTGAGACTGAGGAGTGGCTGAAAGGGGTGGAGTTTGGCTTGTGAATGGTGCCAAAGCAACAGCTTACTGAGTGCTGTTCAGCATAATCAGCACAGGTGGAGGAGCTACCATTGCTTTTGCACAGGTGGAACAGGGGCACAGAAATGTATTTTTTGCATCTAAAAATTTCTTGTTCAAGGAGGTTGTTAGAGATTTACAAGCCATATGATGTTTCTATTGCTCTGGAGTGAAAAGCAGAGAGTCAGTCTTCCAAACTCTCTTGCAAACCAAACAATATACCTGCCAGTATGTCTGAGTCGGTTCATTTCTTGCCCTTATGTGATAAAATCTCCCTGAAGTATCATAAGAGAGTACACATTTTTAGAATCTGTTCCTACACAAGGCCCTAACACTGTTGGAAGAGCTGGTAGATAGTTTGCTGGTACCCTACACTGCATCTGCCTGACTTTCTAAGGGCCTACTTGAAGAAGCACCATTCTGTAGATATGACAATTTGGGCAGCTGTTCAAATAACAAGAAAAGACAGTGAACATCACTATGTCTTTCATACAGCTGTCAGAGTTATCTGATTGATGAAAGACAGAATACCAGCAGCTGTCTTGCATTTTATAAGTATATTTCCAAGGCAAGAATTTTAGTTTAAGTAGAATGTTTCTACTGATGTTCCAGATCAATTTGCCACATCACCTTTCCATTATTATTTCAGATGTTTCTACTATCTGTTCTCTAATACAGCGCCTGTTCAATTTTTGTATAACTCGCAGTGCTAGAATGTACAATTGCTTTCAGATCAACAATGTACAGATACTTTCACTTATCTAAATTGTTCTACTGATTGTGTTATTGCTTATAACTTCCCATGCTTCCTAACTTAATATCATCATCAGACTTAGAAATATTTATTTGAATATTATTATACATATAAATGATATGGGTAAGAGTAAGCCCGTGACTGATTCCTATGAAACACGAGTTTTACAGATGGAGTGTACACACACATGCCAAGAAATGGAAGTCTGTTGTTTAATGGTTAGAGCAAGGGACTAGGAGTCAGAGTACTCCTTTCTCTGTCACTATACCTCTCAATCCATTTCAAGGAATGTAATACATTTTAGTCACAAAGGTCCCCCTGTGTACAAACCCACACAAATGTGGTGTCTCTTCCCTTTTATTGTTGAAAATTGTAGATCATAAATAAAGAGTAAAGAAATGGAGGTTCTATCAATATTTCCTACATGAATAACTTTGTGTTCCTTGTCTTGGAACTCTGCCACACATTGTGTCACACATTTGGGCCTTGGAAGGTTGAGAGAGATGTCTGTCATTGACTCACTGTATCACTAGGCAGCTTCTCTGGACCAAGATTTCCCCATCTATAAAATGGAAATGATGACGCTCATCCACCTTTTGTCAAACACTGTGCCGTCCTCTGGTATTAGCACAAGGTTTTACCTTTGTCTGCTAGATTGAAGAGCCTCTATTATCATATTTCTGTTCCCCTTGTAGGTACTTATAGATTGTGATCAAGTCACCCCTTAGTCTTCTCTTTGATAAACTAAATAGATTGAGCTTCTTGGGTTTTTCCATAAAAGGCATATTTTCTAATGTTTTATTCATTCTCATGGCTCTTCTCTGGATCCTCTTCAATTTATCATCATTCTTCTTCAATTGGGGACACCAGAACTGGACACAGTATTCCAGTAGCAGTTGCACTGGTGCTAAATACACAGGTAAGGTAACCTCCCTGTTGCTACTCAATATTCCCCTATTTACACATCCAAGAATCACATTAGCCCATTTGGCCACAGCATCACACTGGGAGTTCATGTTCAGCTGATTCCACCATGTCCCCCGAGTCTTTTTCAGAATCACTGCTTTCCAAGATAGAATCCTCCATCCTGTAAGTAGGGCCTTCATTCTTTGTTCGTAGATGTATGACTTTACATTTGGCTGTACTGGAACACACATCGTTCGCTTGTGCCAGGCTTGCTACATGATCTGGATTGCTCTATGTTTGTCCTTTTCATTGTTTACCACTCCCCCAATCTTTGTGTTATTTGCACTACCTTGAGTCATCCTCAGAGCAGGTTCAGCCTGTGCACAGAGGGAGGCACGGGACCAGTGTGGGGTAAGGGGGAGGGGAAAGGTTGCACAGGCAACCTCAATTCTGGAATTTCCTAATTTTGGGGTGCTTGACGTTGCAACCTCAATAATGTTCTTTAAACATAATTGTTGTGTGTAATTCCCTAGGTTTTTAAACAAGCAAACTGAAAAAACATAAATTGCATCATGTGGCATCATCCTGATACCTAGATGGTTCATGAGCAGGGTGGGAATCTTTAGATCCACCACACACACCTCTGACACTTGAGCTGATGGAATAACTAATAGCAGTAGTAGGTTGTTATTCTCTATATGGGCCAGCACTAGACGGGGATGAGACGCACATTTTGTCAGTGATTTTCACAGGTCTTTGCTGACATGGATCAATCGGCCTAACCTGAGACACCTGGAGCATGAAGGTAGCTTCCAGGGAGAGGCTTAACAGGAAGAGCACTGTTCAGTTGCACAGGGATACTGCAGAGACTGTAGGCCCTTTCTGGCTATAGAGAGGAATTGTCAAGAAGAGGTGCCTGGAGGCAATTGCAGGAGTTCCCTAGGGAAAGCAGAAGGCAGGAGACCAGCGGAGGACAATGAAAGTGATAATGTTTTAGCGCAGGTGAGGATCCAACTACCCACCTCCTAAATCCCATTGCCCACATACAGCACAATTCCACCTCCCCACCAGATCCATAGTAGCATGTCATTTCCAGGGGAGGGAGCAAGAAGGGACTGCAGGTAGCACTGCTATGATCATAGCAGTGAAGGGTAGGATTATGGTGCAACTCTCAGCAGTCATTTTTTGAGGTGCACAAAGCCTAAGACGCACAATGCCTCCCATTGCTCCTGGCTTGCAGGGGGACTACATCTGCTGCTCGACTCCTCAGCCAGGTTCTTGCCCCTATGGCTGCTTAGGTCCTTTGTCTGGTGTGAAGAGGGATACAGAATTTCCTTTCAGACCTGCAGAATGGGCTGTGCCCCAGAGAACACTCAGAGAAGGTCTTGTGAAAGAGGGATTGTGACTAGCCCCCACCTATACAGGCACAAAGCAGCTGGTGGAATAGGGGGAGGGAAGGCTTCTGGCCCCCCTCCCCTCTGTTTCACAGCTCTGCCAAGACCAGGCATTGGAGAGGAAAAATAGTGATTTACCTCTTTGTAAGGCAACAAACAGTGAAGTAATCCGAAATGAGAACACTAAGCATCATAATCAGTCTTTCATCTCTGACTATTATGATTTGTATCCTCCTGGCAATCTATTTCATTTTGCATTTCTGACCCATCTGTACAAGCACAAATTGAATGTAGGTGTATGTATGTACTATCTCTGCCAGGAATCATCTGTGTGGCAGCTCCATTCCCAGTACAACAAAACAACATGACAAATGGAAATAACAAAGAAAGCATGAGATTAGTTCTGTGTTTAGTATATGTGTACCCTGACTGGGCTCTTCCATAACACCGATAATAATAAATAATAATAATATAGGATTCCAAACTCAAGATTCCTAGTGGTGAAATCGCACTGCCAGTAGCTCATTTTCTGGAGGTACATCTTTGTTTTTCAGTCCTCTCCATCTCGGAATGGAAATAGTAATGGCTCTTTTATTTCTGTTTGAATCATCTCAGGACACTGTGGAGGATGGGGGTGGGAACAAAAAAAGGCTCGATCAATTTTCCTCTCAGTCATAATAGTTTGGGTGGGGTTTTTTTAAATATGATGTGATTCTGCACCCTAGGGATCTCTGCATAGTTTAGTAAAAAATATTGTTAAGCTAAACTCCTATATTAGACATTCCTTACACTGTTCTTTATTTTTTATTTTTACAGATATACAAAACTAAAGTTCTGCTTCCTGAAGGTTTGGGGAGGGGAGGTGCTGTTTGGATTTTTTTACACAGAAACTGTTAAGAATCCAAATTGGGACCAGGTGAATTAATTCATATGCACTAAGAACTATCACAAACCTCTGTCCAAAACGTGACCTAAACTACCTTCTCTGAGATTTGAAATAGTCTGAATAACTTCCCTCTCCCTACTCCAATTTATACCTAGTTCAGTGTTTCCTGGTTTCAGCTAAAAGTACTAAAATGAAACCCATGAAAGAGGCTGTTCTTGCAGTATTTCCAGTCTAGCAACAACCAGGATGTAGCTGAAATCTTATGAGAGCCTTTTGTTACAAGATTTCCAGACCAATTTCTAAAGAGGTCCAAATGAATTTCTGAATTGGGTTCAGTAAGTATTTGCACTTCTGGGTGTTTGTCTGAACCAAATTTCCAGACTTTTAGCTGTTTTGCTGAAAACTATTCTAAACATTAAACCTGAAACAACCTATTTTTTAATCCTGTTTCTAGTTCTAAAAGCTGAATCCCTATGTAAATACAGCATAAACTAGTCAAGGAATTAACTTTTATGACTCAAGGTGTATTTGCATCTCCCTCTGGAGTTTAGAAATTTTCTGACCTTGTTCATATGACACCTTGATAACTGTAATTTGTATTACCTGTTTAGATACTCATGGTCTGCAATATTCAGACTGTGGCTCCAGTGCCATGTGTATCTCTTCAGGTCCTGGTATGAGTCCATATGTCTAGTCAGAGTTCCTCTTGCTCTGCCTGCTTTCAGCCATAGTGAGTGTACTAGGAGTACACCTCATGTTGTTTACTACAGGAATCTCCCCTTGGTCCTTGTAGTAGCTAGGAAAAGGGGAGGGGGGGCATAGAGGAGAAATACTTCTCATCTCTGCTCCTCAGCAGCCAAGAAGTGGGGAGGAGGAGAAGAGGGTCAATTGATTCATGTGTAACTCTTCAGCTCCATTTAATGCAGCGTGAAACATCCTAATATTGATTGTGGTGGTGTTCAGTGTGATCCTGCTGAATTCAATGACACCATGGCCATGATGTAATGTGAAGAGATTGTGTCATGATTACTTGATGATTGACACTCTTTGAATACTATATGACTGTGTGAGCAGATGTGCTAATATGACAGTGTCCTCTCTGGTCAGACAGAGTATTGTACCAGTTCCACAGTTTACTGTGCATTGTGTAATTCCTTATATTTGTTTAAACATGCTGCCTATTAATTTCATTAGGTGATCCCTACTTCCTGTGTTATGTGAAGGGGTAGACAACACTTCTCTATTCACTTTCTCCACACATTCATGATTTTATAGACATCTTTCATATCCCCTCTGAGTTGTCTCTTTTCTAAGATGAACAGTCCCAGTCTTTTCAATCTCTTCTTGTAGGGAAGCTGTTCAATACCCCTTATCATTTTTGTTGCCCTTCTCTTACCTTTTCCAATGCTAATATATCTTTTTTTAGATGGAGTAACCAGAACTGCATGCACTATTCAAGCTGTGGGTGTATCATGGATGTATATAGTGGCATTCTGATATTTTCTGTCTTATCTATCCCTTTCCTAATGGTTCCTAACATACTGTTAGCTCTTTTGTCTGCCACTGCACATTGAGTGGATGTTTTCAGAGAATGCTCCACAATGATTCCAAATCTCTTTCTTGAGTGGGAACAGCTAATTTAGACCTCGTCATTTTGTATGTATAGTTGGGATTCTGTTTTCCAATGTGTATTGCTTTGCATTTAGCAACACAGTATTTCATCAGCCATTTTTTTGCCCAATCAACTAGTTTTGTGAGATTCCAGTTGTAACTCTTGGCAGTCAGCTTTGGACTTGCCTATCTTGAATAATTGTATATTGTCTGCAAACCTTGCCACCTCACTGTTACTCTCTTTTCCAGGTCATTTATGAATATGTTGATCAAGACAAGTCTTAGTACCTATCTTTGGGGGACCCTGCTATTTACTTCACTCCACTGTGAAAACTCACCATTTATTCCTACCCTTTGTTTCCTATCTCTAACCAGTTACTGAACCATGTGAGGACCTTCCCTCTGATCCCATGATGGCTTACTTTACTTAAGAGCCTTTGGTGAAGGACCTGTCAAAGGCTTTCTGAAAGAACAAGTACATTATATCCACTAGATCACCCTTGTCCACATGTTTGAATTCTAGGAGATTGGTGAGGCATGATTTCCCTTTACAGAAACCGTGTTGACTCTTTCCCAACATATTTGGGGCTTTGTGTTATACAAGCACCTATTATTCCTCACCCTCTGTCCCAATATTTCACACTTGCTATCTGGTCACCCGACTGGCAAACCACCCTGCCTGATTGGCTGAGGAAGCCAGGAGGCCAAATCTTAAATTCAGAAGTAGCAGTAGCTTGCTGGCTGCTCAACACACATGCCTGTAGATTGTATGCCTCCTTATGCTTGCCTCACTCAAAGCCCTGCTATTCCACAGCTCCAGCCCAGACCCTGCCCTGCACCCAGCCTTGTTCCTGGCTTGGAACCAACCCTGCTCTTGCTTTCCTTGACTTCAGATAATCCAGTTCTGACTCTCGTATCCTATCCCCAGCTCTGACTCTGCTTTGACCCTTGGCTCTGGCTTTCAGACTCTGACTATTAGGCTTGATTCCTGCTCTGACCACTAGGTATGACCACGTATGACCCAGTTCCCTGACAGCTTCCCTTAAGTCACATGGTACAGAGGCTGATTTAAGTGACAGGTTACATCCCACACTTAGTTTGATTTACCTAACAATATTGAGTTACCTGGGGCAAGTTGGAGAGGGATACCTATCAATCTGGTTTTTTAGTGTGGCTATTTTGTTTTTGATTTATTTATAAAGTACAATGATAGCATTCTATCCATAGTTGGATTTTATGTATATGTCGGTGCATGGAATAGGGAATAATTTACATGTATTATTTTTGTAGAGACTCAATAAGTGAGAGATTTTGCTTAGCCGCAAAAATACATATGCTTTTGATTTTTATTTTAAGGATTTGAGACTGGTTATGAGACATTGAATTGAAACCTCGAGATACCCGCTGGTATCTATGAGACATTATCCATAATGAAGGGTAGAGTGCTACAGTATGACATTGAAATATAAAGGTTTGGAGGAAGGGAAGATATGATGTCCTTTTCTACATATACCAATGCCCAATTATCTCATTAGTTCACGCCCTTTTTCCAGTACCTATTTTTTTCCATACCGCATACGTTGAAGGTCTGTGCATGTTTATACCCTATGGACAGAACATATAATGGGAGAGCCCAGCCTTTAATTATGATGAAAAAGGATGAGGAATTGTTCACTGTAAATATAAAGATATCAACTTCTTCAAAGATAAGCAAAAAATATCAAGCTTTTTCAAAGACGAATAGCTAGTGTGTTGTGAGAGCCAAGTTAAAAAAAATCCAAAATACCTACCTTGGAATTAATTAGCGATTTGCTGGCCTACATGTTCATACTTTCAGCAGGGTTGTGGGGGGACACAAGTCAGCAACCACATAGCCTGTTCTTTTTAATTCTATTATTTTAAAGATGCAGCAAGTTAAATCCACAGTTAATACCCTTTACACATTTTTACAAGCACTATTACCCATTCTAAGTCTAGGCAATAATTGTTCACACCTGGCAATATTTTACCTAATGGTAAAAGGAAACTTTTCAATGGTGATCACTCATTTGGCATAAAATAGTCCAATATCATATGGTTGAAATATGTCTAGTCTTCTCAATCCTACTTAGAAAGCTATATCTTTAAAAAATGAAAATTTGTATATTGTTAAAACAAATTTTATTAAACAAGTAGAGTTCTCACTCACATACTATTTAACCTATGCTTATCCAGTTTTATTTAATTTTGATGGATTTGACATCATCTGGAGAATTTCGCTTCAATATAATCCATGTTCTATAAGTAAAGTCTTATAAACGAGTAAAGAAATTATGACCTTGAGTAGCGTAGTAGGAAAATTGGTGACTGCCTCTAAGGGTCATCTACAGATTTGATCAGCACAGGAAACTGCCATTGACTAAATGGGAGTTCTGCATATGCATCAAGGGCAGCATATTGTCTGAAGTATTGGGTAGAGTAAGGCAAAAATGGATATAGGGAAATAATTATACTTTTCCAGTGAGCTTTGGGTGTGGGTGACATAATTTAGAACCATTCACGTTCTGATTGTTGGAATGAAAATAATCTTCTGTTCTAACTTGTTGTCCTGAGAGTCATTCCATTGTAAAGATTTTCCATTAGGGCTGTGCAAATAACTGAATATTTGAATTAGGTCTGGAACAAAAAAGGCAAACCAAAATGTCAAAAAAATCTTAGTTTTGGTTGACAAAATATTTCATGTTGATTTTAAGGGTTTTCAATATTTTTAAGTGACTTTTAAAATAAAATTGAGAGAAATTCCAAAACAAAATTTATTTCCAAAACCAAATGCCAAAATGAACCATTTTGGCATTTCTGGGTTTGGTTTTGTTTTGTTTTGTTTTGACCTAACAATTTTCTGAAATTGACCTGAATTTGCAAATTGTTTCTGTTGGCCAGAATTTGCATTTTTCAGCAAAAACAGATTTCATATACTTTCTTTTGCCCCGCTCTATTCTCAGTATAGTTAGTACCACTGATGTATAATCAAAGGAAGATGCTGCTCTCTTCCTTTTTATATGATGCTAGGATGAACTCTTGCTCTTTCTTTGCAGTTTGAGAGCTAAGCATAGGATCCAGACCTGCCCACATCAGGTTACATTGCTGCAACTGAAAACACTTTAGACACAACTCATGGGCTGGGGTTCTATGTTTCTGCTACTTCTACTACTATCCATATTTTCTCTAGGATAAGGCTAAGCATACATTTACACAGCCTGCAGCAGCAAGCCTCCTAGCCTGAGATGAAAGACTTGGGCTAGCAGGGTTCATGGTACTGCTCTAAAAATAGCTGTGTTGACAGTGCTTTCAAGTTGCTCAAGGCTGAGCTGCAACTTCAAGGCACTGTCTACAATGGTTTTTTTAAAAGCAATAATAAAAGTGCCACTAGTCCCATGTCTGTTGACCTGGGCTGGGAGGCTCACTTCTTTGGGCTGTATAGACATACCCTAAGATTTTCAGGCCTGTGTTTTTGTTTTGTCTGCTACTTTGTTTGCTAACTTAGCTTGCAATTTTCACTTCTCTCCATTGCTGAGTCACCCTTCTGAAGTTTCCATCTCTACATTGTATTTGTCCGTTTCTTTTTGGGTATCTTTCTACTTTGAAACATCACAAGTATGCAAGCCCTGGATTACCTGTTAGGTAGAGATCCCAGTCCTCAGTTAGTTATGGAAATAACTCGAAGTTCCAAGGCTTGTTTCAGAAAGTGTCCAAAAGTTGGGATGCTTGTCCAAACCACCTAGATATAATTGTCTAGAAATCTTGCAAGCATCTGAATGCTTATCCAAGGGTTCTAATATTTCTATGGACATAGGCCATTATCTAGCACAACAATTAATTCAGTGAGCCATATTTTCTACAAGCCTTGGAAATTCACATGATTCTTAGAAATAAACATGCAAACCTCTTGAATTAGCTAGTGGCAAGATTTGTCAAACTAATTCAAAGGCAGATGCCATTTCCCCCTCTGATTTAAATCCTTAGTGAATCAATCTTGAAAATATTTTAGAAATCTTTCTAACAAAAGAGAAGTTTGCTATATATTAGAGGAAAGAGAACTCTTCCATACCCCCCATTATTTCTCTACCCCTAAATTCAGGCTATTTAAATATGCTACTTCTATTATCATTTTTTCTCTGCTCCTCTGTGCACGGTCTTACTAAGTAGAACATGAAGCCAGTGACATTAAAGTTTGGTTTAAGTTTTGGAGTCTACAGTGTCTGAGTAGGATAGCTATTAGATAAAATTTTGCCCTTCCCCCCACTCAGAAATGTTCATAAGAGCCCCAATTCAGCAAACACTAAAGCACATGCTTACATCCCTCTGAAGTCAGTGGGACATAAGCACATGCTTAAAGTTAAACATGTGGTTCATTGCTTTCCTAAGTAGGGATGTACTGCTGAATGGAGGCCAAAATTTGGGCACGCTTGTAAATTTACAGCCAGCTTGTAAGAATGCCCAATTAGCTTTGACCGACGGTTGGCAATTGGTACTAAAATCAATTTATTCCCAATTTCAATACTTTTATAACATCACTACCTTTCTTTTAGACAGAAAGGACTCCTTGTCATGCTTTATCTAGTCTTTTCTCTGAGGATACTCTCACTTGGGGCTCCCATGTTTGCTAAAGTGTTACTTATGCAGAGGTCAAACATAAATTCCCAATACTGATGATTTAAAAGATTTTTCAATTCAATGGTAGCTTTATAAACAACTTCAGTGGTTTATTCAAATATTGACACTTTGTGATATTTGGCCCTTTCTTAAAGTATTTTAAATACTGTACCTCATATTGCAAAATTACATCAGCCACAAGCTTCTGTATCTAATGCCAGAGCTATTGAGTGAATGTCTATGTCTTGTGTTATGCAAGGGGCAAGAATAATGGTCTGTGCTCGCATATAAAAATTTGGTAGCATAGTTTTGTGCCCATTTGACCCATTGACTTTAAAACTATAAACAAAAAATCTTGACTAGTAAGTAATGAAAGTCATCTGACTTCAGTGGAAGCTGCTGGCTGCTCTGCCCTTTTGAAAATCATCTCACTGATTTTTCAGAAGCCTAACTTTTTGCTCCTATTTAAAAAAAAATCTTGCTCAAGATTTTTTGAGGCATAGAGAAAAGGAAGGAAGTGTAAATCTCTGAGTAAGGGGATTCTATGGAGACAATTATTGGAGAAGATCCTTAATGTCCTTTCATTTATGATCATTCTGTAGTAATAAACGAATACAATAGCAAACATTATTAGCAGGAATAATATATGACCAATTAACCTTCCCACATCTCTTGAGAAAACAATAAATGATCTTTCAAAGTTCTTTGGCAAACAAAGCCAAATGACTGCACTAAATCTAATGCAGATGATATTCACCATTTACTGGCACATTATTTTAACTATTTTAGTAAAATTTTATTCCAACTCTTAGTTAAAATAGCTTTTCTGAAATGTGCTGGAATAGGTATTATTACATACTCCAAATATATAATTAAAATTCAGGACAGAGGGATATAATATGAACTGCTCTCCTGACTATAAGTGTCTCATATTGAAATTAGCCATTCAGCAACACCTTGCAGTAATACTAAAGGCTTTAAAGCATTCCATTAATTCTACCACATTAAAGAAAGAGAGAAAAAGAGCATCCAATGTCATGGGCAGCAGCTCTTACTGTCTTCTGGATTGAGCTATGCTGCTTTACTGCTGCTCTTGTTAGACCTAGCCCTGGTCTACACTTACCTGGCGATTCGTAGCTTGCTTACCTGAGTAGCTTGCGTAACTCCCGTCGATTGCTGTGTTTCCCTTCTGTGCGGTGTCTTCACTGCACTGCGCCGACGGGAACCAAGTTCCTGTTGATGCAGTGCTATGCCACTTGAGGAGGTGGTTTTACTGCGCCGACTTCTGTATCGATTGAGCGGGTCTTCACTGACCGCTCAATTGATCCAGATAGCTCGATCTGACAGCGGTGACTTTGCCGCTGTTAGTGTGGATGTACCCTGAGTAAACAGTTAACTGGTGGCTTCCAAGGCAGAGTTACAACATGTTCTCAGGCCACAGGCAATCTTGTTGGCAAATCATGGAAAACCCCTTTATATAACTGGATAAAATCCACATGTAAACTAGGCAGAATCCAGCATGCCAGAAAAATAAATAGAGAACTTTCCTACTATCCCAGGCACCTAAATGAGGGTTGACCCTTGATCCACCTAACTGCAAACCTGGATATGTTCAAAGGTGATTTTCCTGTGTTTATAGACCATGACAGGATTGGGACCACTGGATTTTGCCTTCAGTTTCCACCCCTTCATTCCAACCTGCCTCTTAGGTGCTTAAATACATTGTGAATTTGATACTAACCCTCAAAAATATCTTTGTGAATCTGTATCTTTCTTCCTGTCAGTTCTGCCTTTGATTAAGCAAATACAGAAATTATGGGCCAGACTCTCTGCTGAGGCTGAGATCAACCGTGTGCAGCAGAGCAAGGGGGCTATCAGGGAGCTAGTGATGGCTCCCTGATTCTGTGCCTGATCTGTCCCAGTCCTGTCCCTGGAATAGGTTAGACAGATAGAAGGTGTTCTATGTAATTCATGGCCATCCATCACTATAATATCTGGGCACTTTGCAAGCAATTAAAAGAAACAAACAAACGCAAAAAGCAATTCTCCCTTCATCACTTGTAGAACACTTGAATAGGTAATAAATGTCATAAATAAACCCAGATTTCCTGTGCAAGTTGCCATGCCAGCTATTGAATCTCTTTAATGTTGCTAATAGGAAAAGACACAAAAGATACTTTCCCACATGCTCCCTTGACTACTTTACCATCTGTGTGGCAGATGCATCAAGGAAGGACATTATTTAAAAATGAATCTTTCTTCACTGGCAGCCTCACCAATGAAATTAAACTCTCCCTTAGATCCTGACTGTTTGAGTTTGATTAGAGTTGCAGTGATGAGGCATGAAATTTAATGAGGCAGGATTATTAAAGGTTATGGGTAAAGAGCACAAGCAGTAAGGTCATCTAAAGCGTATTGACTGTGATGGTTTTATACCATTGGATGTTTAATATAATTGTTCTTGAAAGCTGGGAAGAGTTGAGCTTTATAAGTGATTTGGGCCAAGATGTCATGTCTTCTACATGTTCCAGCTCTACAGCACTGGACAGCTTCTAAATCTGTAGCAAATGTGATTAATAATAATAAATATTCATCTATATTTCTCTGTGTGAAGTAGCATAATTTGACAGCTTAGTAAAAATAATGCAGTATACAGACAGCAATAAACCAAGGCCATGAAAACATGTCTGGAAAGAAATATATCAACCTGAAATATTAAAAAAAACTGTGTGTGCGCCTTGTTGAATTGCCTGGGGATGGTTTGTGCTATGACATGCTACGTGTTTTCAGTTTTTAATTTTTAGAGCTACTATTAGCTATAACAACAATCTTATTTTTAATTAAACTATGCTAGTCATTTTTTTTAAAAAAAGCCTAGCAGACGTCTGCTCTCTGTCTTGTGAGAATGTTTTAGAGTTTCAGCTTTGAGCGGTGAGGACAGATTGTCCCCTTTACTGAGGTATATCTACACTACAGAAGCACAGCTCTGGCATTGCAGCTATGCAGAGCAGTACAGTAGTGTAGATGCTTACTACAGAAAAGTCAGGGTGGGGTGGAGGGGGGGGAAGTTCCATCACTGTAGTAAATCTACCCCTCAAGAGGTGGTGGAAGAATTCTTCCATTGACCTAGCGGCGTCTCCACCCAGGTTTAGGTTGGCTTAACTATGTCTGAGGATTGTGAATTTTTCACACCCCTGAGTGACATAGCTAGGTTGACCTAAGTTTTAGGTGTAGACCAGGTCTCAAACTCCAGAAAGAATGAATGGTCCTTGGAGATGGTCATGGGAAACTATTTATTCACACTCAGGGATTTCTTGTGTGGGATACCATAATGCTCTGTCCTTTTAATCCTCTTACTTAAGGCATGCTTGAACAGGACAGGAAGAAGGTCTGAGGTACTAGGGTATTCAACATTTGATCTCCTTTTTTGATCTGCCCAGTGTCTCAGATCAAGGACTGGTTATGAAATAGTTGCCTGATGCTCCAATCAGAAAAGAGAAGAGATCCAGAATGGGATAAGGAAACAGCTAGGGAAGATGATGGATGTGACATCATCCCTTATGGGATACGTACATCTCTTATTAACAAGGTTTGCAGCATAGAGATCCTACTAAATGGTTGGCTACTCCTGGACTTCAAGGTGGCATCTGTAGCCAAGGGTAACAGTCAGGGAATATTTGGATGACACATCTTTGTCTGAAAATGCTGATTTGTTGAAACTGAAACTTTTTGTAGAAATGCATTGCTTTTGATAAAACTTGCATCAGGAAGGCTTCTCGTGTCCAGAATGAAATTTGAGAGGAGAGAGAGAGAGAGCTTCTACAGCCCAATTAGGGGACTTGCCTGGGATGTGGGATACTCAGGTTCATGTCCCTGCCCTGAATCAGGTAGAGCAGAGCTATTGGTTAGTCTAGGGTGGGGGTGTCTCATTTTTTTGCAAAGAAATTCTAAAGATCTTGGTTTTATTCTGTTGTGGAAGGAAAATAAATTTTGAAACCTCAAATTTTTTTATGAAACTGAATTCTTGATAACGGGCCAGCCCTACTTTCTTAATAACTGAATAAAGAGATGGAGATTATCACTTTTGAATGCAGCTATCACCTTGGTTATCCATGACTTTGTCACCTCCAGATTGGGAACATCCCCGAGGAGCACTCAGAAATTTTAATTACTGTAGAATGTCATTGCCCACTCTTTTAGTTGTGGAGCATATTATGCTTCCACCCCATAGACCATCATTGCTTCAAAGTTGCAATTCCAGGTGTTACTTTTAGTCTATTAAGACATATGAATTTGGTCATGGCTGTCTTATAAGGGGGCCATAAATGTTGATGGCTTCTAATTTGCCTTGAGCATTTAGCAGTTACCTCATGGTCAGTAATCACATAATATGACTGGAGAAATGTTTTGCACAAATGCATTTACCCTAAATAGAACATCAATAACATTGTTGCAAATACAAATATATTACTTAAAAAGAAAACCTTAGAGCTGGTCATAAAATGGCCTCTTCCCGAAGACAACTTTGGCTTTTTGTTGAAAAACTGGTCATTTTTGGCCAAAAAGTCCTTCCTTTCCTCCAAAAAGTTGAAATTTCCTATAGAAAGCAGCTACTTTCTGTGGACAGTTTCACTAAGTCAAAAACCCAGTTTTTCCTTAAAACAGTTTCAACAAAACACACTTTTGTCAAAACAAACTTCAAGGAACAGAGCTGCTGATGCATCTAGAAAACTTCAGAGCCCTGCAGACTAGAGATGTCAGAGAGTGGAGCACCATGTCATTGCAGCCTACATGTTTTTCACATTGAGGAAAAGTAAACCTGAAAGGTTTTGTGGATACAGGAGTCAGGGGGCCTGATAAAAAACCTACTGAAGTGAATGGAAACGCTCCCAGTGACATCAGTGGACTCTGGATTAGGCCATTAGGGAGTTGTTGGTACAGAAGTTCTTCTTAATAAATTCACTTTTTCAAACTGAAAAACAGCGTCAGTAAAAGGGAAAGGCTGAGAAAGGGAAGTGGGAAAATGTCTGTCATGGCTTTCACACTATCCCATAATATGATATTGCTGGATATCCCTGCTAGCAAATAAATACATAACTTAAATAATATTTTCCCCTGAATGTTTACAAAGTTTAGAACCAGACTTCTCTTCTCCTGAATAATTTAAAATAAAATAATCTTCCAAAAGTTGATTTGCTTTCATGTATTTTTTCCTACTTTCTCCACATTCCATGTCTACTCCCCAACCACCTCTCTGGATTTTCTCATTCTGAAAAAAAGCAATACAGCTTTTTGGAAAGTGTGTGCCTCTTGAACAGAATACTTTGCTTCTCTCCTGATGCTGTTTGCTAATATCCCAAACCCTGTAAATCCCATCTGTGTCTTATCACTGCTTTTTAGAGTATAAATACTCATTAATTTCTCTGCATATTATGCTACTTGATCTTACACCATCAAGTGTTTGTTTTGCATTCTTTTCTTGTTCTGCATGGCATACATGAAGTATAAACCAGGGGTTCTCAAACTGGGGGTCGGGACCTCTTAAGGGATTGGCAGGTTATTATGGGGGAGGTCACAAACTGTCAACCCCTATGCATGCCATGGCTGCAGCTGTCAGACCCATGCATGACTGACAGCCAGAGCCCTTGTCTGGGTGGCCGGAGAGCAGCAGCTGCTGGCTAGGTGCTCTGAAGGCAGCGCCACCCCCAGCAGCAGCGCAGAAGTAAGGGTGGCATGGCATGAGGGTGCAGTGGCACGAAATGGGAGAGGTCGTCACTTTTGGGGTATGGGGGGGGGTCGTCACAGCGTGAAATATTTTCAAAGGGGGGTCCCAGAAAAAATATGTTTGAGGACCCCTGGCATAAACCAATGATCTTGGCTGATTAGCATAATGATTTAATGTGCAGAGGACAATTACTGGACAAGGGGAAATCTTGTAAAATATGCTTTGAATGTTTCTGCTATGTAGAAAATGTATGCAAAGTTTGTCTGATATGCTGTAAATCTCTGAAATTCTAGAGTGCTATTTTGTATTCCTTCTAGAAAATAAAGCTAATTGGTGTAAAAAGAAACCTGACTTATAAATTCATAGGAATTTACAAGCAGAATGCTGACAAGACACTGCACCATGAAATCACAAAATGAGTTGCTATAACTTGGTCCAGATAAATAATGCAGTAATTCCTTACTTAGTAATAGGCAAACTACTTAATGGTAAATGAGATTTTCAGGCATACTGTAAGTGAAATGTGTCATGTGGATAGAGAGGCTGTTTATTCATGTGTCCCAAATAACTTTCAAAGCACACTGGTATCCATTATTTTGATTAGATGTACAGTGATGGAAGCTGTTTTGCTTCTGTCCCTTCTATCAACAGTGGGAATGGAGATACATTACCTGATAATCATGTTTGTGTTTCTGCTTTATTTTGAAGCCTCTGCCTTCGTTGGGCAGGCTAGTCTGAATTCATAATGCTTATTATGGTAAGAACTGTTGCAGCTTTTTAAACTTAGAAAGAATGCTGCTGTTTTAGTACTTAGACACGAGATTAAGTAGAGGGAGATAAAACCCAGCCTAGTATGGTGTTCATTTTTAGCAGAAGCAGGCACAATCCATCAAGTACTATTACTGTGCACCTGGAAGATAGGGGTAACAGATTCTGATCTAATGTAATATATATGCACAGTGGTAAAATACATGCCATGTAAATGAGACCTGAATGTGGCCTGTACAAAAAAGCTTGTCTTAGTTCAACTTCCATCATCACAGACCAGATTTTTTCAGAGAATGGTTCAGCAAAACAGTTCAGCTGTTTCTCAGAATGAGGTTAGGAAACATATTTTGATTTGCTATGTTAAAACCGTCTTACAGCCGTTTCATTTCATTGGAGCAAAGGGATTGAAGTTTGGATAAGTGGTTGGAAAATCCTGTGAAAATCTACCCAAATTTATCAAGTTATGAGCATCTGAAAATATTAGTTTGTAAAGTCTCTTCTGAGAATGAAGAATTTGGCATTTAAATTCTCTGAAAATTCTATATGCACTAATCATTCTCCAGCCCAGGGCTGCAAGGGGCTGTGCAGGACTTTACCTGTGATGTTTTCCTCCTGGTAGCCTAGGATCACTGTGGTGCTGAGCACATGAACTGAAAGCAGGAAGATTTCTTGGGTTCCCATAGTGGGAACACTGAGGACAGAAGAAATAGAGGAGAATAAGGAAGCCTGTCTGGAATGCAGAAGTGGGAAGGGAGGGTGAAAGAGAGACCAGGATAAGAATAGACTGGAGGGCCCAGGAGCAGAAGAGTCTGTAACTGCTAGCGTACACTCCCCTCAGAACCTGGAATGAAACCCAGAATTCCTGAATCTCAACGTTCCTCTGAATTCAGCAACCAGCTGTGATACCCACTGGCAAAATGTGCATTTCATCTCCCTCTATTGGCTGGTCCACACAGAAGACGACAATCTACTACTGCTATCAGTCATTCTGTTAGTTCAAATGGAAGAGATCTGCGCTGTGGTGCTAAATATTCTATTGCTGCTGATGAACCATGGAGTTGTCAGTATGGTACCACGTGATGGAATTTGAGGTTTTTTTCCTCTGACTTTGTGTTTTAAAACTTAGGAAATTGCATACAAAAAAGCTACATTAAAAAAACTTTAAGTTTGTAAGGTCAAACACTCAAAAATTAGGAAATGTCAGAATGAAGGCTGTTGCAGGTAACCTTAATTCTGGCATTTCCTAACTTCTGAGTGCTTGACTTTACACACTTACTATTTTTTAATGTAATTTTTTAATGTAGCTAGATATCTTTGTTGACAGAGAGCTCAGGGGATTTCCTGGTACAAGGGGAGGTTTATGTGAATTTTGGAACACCCCATTACTCATGTGTGATGAAGCTATGAGTGAGTTATGTAAGTTTATTATACAGCTCACACTTATAATACCACAGGGATCTTGCTCCAGTCACTAGTTACCCTTACCTCTTTTGCCATTATGCTGGCAATTAGTCTGAACCCAGCAGTTAAGCAACCTCATTTTTCTCCCTCTCTCAAGAAGTTGTCTGCCAGCAAGCCCTACATCACTCTATTAAGTTTTTAAGTTACCTCCTCTCCATCTCTTGGTATATATAAGACTATATGATACACAATATTAGTCTTAAAGCTACTGCTCTTTATGTAGTTTCACACAATTGCTTGATAAATGTTTGATTCATTTTTAGATATTTCTGCACTGCCCATGTTCCAAGTTCTGAATGTGCATGTTGTAGTCAGCCGAACCCCAGCCTGGGGTTGCTTAGATTATCACCACAGAAAGACAATGTTTAGCAACTTGAGTTTTCAGAGAAATAGTCTTTCAAAACACATGTTTGGAAGCATGGAAACATCTTCTGTTTGCTGTGTCAGGGGTCCAGGCTGCTTAATCTCCAGTAATATACATTAGTCATTAATAAAACCCATATTTTATGGTTGTTCTCATGTCTCCAGGGATATAGTTTGACATTAGAAATTAAATTAATAAATAAATAAAACAGGCCCGAAATGGTGCTTGTGCTACCTCGAAGGTTACACAGAATACCCCATCCGCACCAAATTTGGTAGCTTGCACCAGAATACTGCATCATTGATCAATGTTCGGTGTTGCTGTAGATCTTCAAGTTATAGAAATGTTTATAGCTGCTGACTTTGATCTGAGAAACTAACACTCTTCAGAGACTCTAGTTATGCAACTAAGAAGTATCTCCAAGGATGACATATACAAGGCCAAATTCTGCTGTGGAGCTAATGGAATTACTATGGCTTTACACCAGTACAACAGAAGATTTGTGTGTTAATTTCAACGGAGTTATTCAAGTTTTATTCCTGGGGGAATTCTGTACAAGTGCGTGCATGTAGAATTCATGTCCCCCGCAGATTTCTTTACTTCCTTGCAGAAAAATGGGGAAGCAAAGAAATCTACTGGGAACACGTGCCCCTTCTCCAACAGCCGGGGTGCGTCTGTTTGAGCACCTGGAGCAGCAAATCAGAGCAAGGGGAATAGTAAGGGGGCTGGGCATGCGTGCATGGGGAAATGACAAACAGTGCCAAGGGATGGGCGAGTGTGTGTGCATGCAAGCAAGTGAGCAAGAGACACTCTGTCCCTCTCACTCGCTATTTTGGCATGCTCAGAGTAGAGGGACACGGCTTCGGGTTGCTTGGAGGTAGGCATGAGGCAGACTCTGTTCTCTCAGGCAAAGTAGAAAATATAGCAGCATACCTGTATAGTTGTTGCTGTTGTTAGTTAATTGCTCCCATTCTTAGTAAATTCCCCCAGGAGCATAAAACCGGTGTAAAAGTTTTAAGGGTCCTTCACGTTGCCAGAGTAGTGTGAAGGAGCCTTATTGTAAATTACAGTAAGGGAATCCTCAGATAGGAAGATCTATGTGTTTTCTTGCTTTTTTCTTGTGCCAGAGGGGCACAAAGGGGTTAGATAACAGCTCAGGATCTATTTTTACTTACCATTTAAAAAAAGAATTTGAAGGCAAATAAAATGTTTATCCAAGCAGTCAATAAAAGGTCAGGACGGTCAGAACCAAGCACTTCCCAAAGTAGCCAGCCCGGATTATAACTGGAATGCAGGGTATTGGTTACCAAGTATTTGTAACTTAACTTCCATGTGTTTAGGAAATGCTGAATAGTTATTTGACTTTTTTCTGTATTGTAGTTTAAATAAATTACCTAAGTAATTGAAACTGGCACGATTATGTTGCATTACTTTGACAAATAAATATGCAGAATTTTTAATGTTTTGGTGAAGGATTTTTTTTTTTTTTTTTTTTTGGTGCAGAATTGCCCCAGGAGTAAAGTTTTAAACCAGGCTAAAAGGGCATAATTTGGCCCTAAATGTCTATTTGCAAATGTGTTACCTGTGATCATGACAAACAACATTTAGGATGTCCCCATAGCATATAGATGAGTGTGCCTTTTATAATATGGAATTTTAAGTAACTACCCGATGAAAATATGATTTATACACAGGACAATATCCAGTAATGAGTTTGTCTATTGACTTGAGCTGGATTTCAACCATTACCTTATAGGTAAAAGGTTCCATGTTTTTTTTTCTAATTTCCTGAATCATCTAGTCCCCCTTCCAACCTTGTTCAAGGTAGCTTCCTATTAAAAAACTTTCCTACCAAGGATAATCCTCAATAAATATGTATGCAATAACCAACCGGTATTTAATCATCCTAACAGCTAACTTGTTCAGCCTAAATTAAAAGAGCAGTATCACAGAGCTTTCATTTCAAACATCAGAGACTGCAGTCAGTCTCTTTCAAATATTATATTAGACACATTTTGTCCTCACTACCAGTTAATATAGCTGACGCTCTGGTTCCCTGGACTTACATTCAAGTGTTTCCAGTGTTGAAAAACTAATGTTTTCTACCATGTTAACTGTTCTGCTTCATTCTTCTGCGAAGACTTCCAGAAACTCTGCTGTTGCTGCCAGCCCACCCAAGGTGCCAAGAAACAGCCAATCACCTGTCACTGAACTCTGAGCTAAGCATGGGAGGACATGGGACTCTAAACCTGTTTGATATCACATGGAAAATGAATGAACAAACCAAGGTTAAAAAGCAAACTTTGTGGAAAAGAACCATTCAGAGAAGGGAGATTAAAGCAATGCTTCTGTTGATTCAAACCTAATTCAACAGGTCACCTGAGGTTTGTAATCCCACGGCATCACACTGGTCCTTGAGGGGAAAAAAGTTACTGTGTTTCAGTAGCGTTGTAGTTCCATGTTAAGTATACAGGGAAGCCTCCCGTTCCTAGAGCAGAGTCCTTAAATCTATTCAGTCTGACCACCTGTGTCTTGACAGCGGTGTCTTGGCGGCTCCTTTGAGCACACTAGGACAGCTTTGTAGTGTGGCGTGACAGGGAGCATAAGTACCGTCCACTAGATGAAAGGGATACATTTTTTCCCCTGTTGCAAGAGGAAGGGCCACCATTGCTTGTGCTGGGTAGAGGGATTTGCAGAGGAGTAGAGCTGGGCCAGCTGTGGAGAACTGTTGAGTTCTCTAGAAGGGTGTTCTGTACGAGTCAGGTGCTGAGTCTGGCAGCAGGGGTCATGGATCATAGAATATTGAGGAAGAAGTCTGGAGGAGAAACAGAAGAAACCCCCCAGCCCACCCTATCTCACTGCTGGAGTGAGCCACACTTCAGACCTTCAGGGAAAGAACTTCAGCTGGTATGAATTTGCATAGGTCTAATAGAGTCAATGGAGCTGACATGGAACATTTGATTTACATTAGCTGAGGTTCTATGGATTGTGGTTGAGGGAAGTCCTGTCCTGTTTGTCACTCAGAGGGGAAGGATGGTGTTGACGTTATTTTTGTCTTTAAAATAAAACTCTCACAAAGCTGCTTAAATTTTGTCTCAGTGTTCACAGTCCTTTCTTGCTCTGATTGGCTTTATTGCAAAAGAATAGATCATGCTATTTAGCCATTCTAAAATAATTACTGGAAAAATTTGCAGATAAAAATTGGTGGAAAGCTAAATAATGATGGGGACAGTTCAGTTATATAGGCCAACCTAGATCATTTGAACATTTGGCTGTTTTTAAACACAGCAAAATTTGATGTCATCCATTTAGGAACAGAGAATGTATGTCAGACTTACAGGAAGGGGTACAATGATACTGAAAAAAGGTTTGGGAGTCACAGTGGATAATCAATTGAACTTGATCTCCCAGTAGGATACTGTAGCTAAGAGGGCAAAACATGGATCTCAGAAGTATAGGCAGATGAATAGCAAGTAAGATTAGGGAGGTGGCATTATCACTGTATACAGCAAAGGCATAACAAGATCCTGTGGTTGGAAGATGAAACTACACAAATTCCGACTAGAAATAAGGCACAAATTTTTAACAGTGAAGGTAATTAGCCCATTGGAACAACTTGTTTATAGATGTGGTGTATTCTTCATCACTTGAAGGCTTTAAATCAAGACTAGACATCTTTCTAAATAATATATGGTATAGCTCAAACACATTATGGGCTTCTTGCAGTTTACTGGGTGAGGTTTCGGGGCCTGTGTTATGCAGGTCAGATTAGGTCCAATAACTGGGATAAAATACAACATGGTTTCACAAAAGGTAAATTGTGCCAGACCAACCTGACTCTTTCTTTGAGAAAGTAACAGATTTTTTAGACAAAGAAAATTCAGTAGGATCTAATCTACCTGGATTTCAGTAAGGCATTTGATACAGTTCCATGTGGGAAATTATTAGTTAAACTGGAGAAGATGGGGATTAATATGATTATCAAAAGATGGATAAGAAACAGATTAAAGAGGAAACAACAACGGGTCATACTGAAAAGTGAACTGTCAAACTTGAGGGGTTGTGGATGACACAAAGTTGGGAGGTATTGCCAATATGGAGGAGGACCTGAATATCACACAAGAAGATCTGGACGATCTTGTAAACTGAAGTAATAGAAATGGGATGAAATTTAATAGTGCAAAGTTCAAGGTCATGCACATAGGCACTAATAACAAGAATTTTTGCTATAAGCTGGGAACATATCAATTGGAAATGTAAAAGGATGAGGAAGACCTGGGTGTGTTAGTTAATCACAGGATGACATCAACAATTTAGACTTGAAATTAGATGAAGGTTTTTAACCATCAGAGGATTGAAGTTCTGGAACAGCCTTCCAGGAGCAGCAGTGAGGGCAAAAAATCTGACTGCTTTCAAGACTGAGCTTGATACATGTATGGAAGGGGAGGTTTGATAAGATTGTCTGCAATGACATGTGGCCTATCTACGGCTGCTGTTAGAAAATAGCCCCAGCCCCTGGAGATGAGCCACTGGATGGGATGGGCTTTGAGTTACTACAGAGAATTCTTTCCCTGTTGCCTAAGTAGTGGTCTTGCTGACATGCTAAGGGTGCAACTGATTGTCATATTTGGGGTTAGGAAGTAATTTTTCCCCAGTTCAGATTGGCAGAGACTTTAGGGGGTTTTAACCTTCCTCTGCGGGATGGGGCATGGGTCACTTGCAGGTTTAAACTAGAGTACATGGTGGATTCTCTGTATCTTGAAGTCTTTAAATCATGATTTGAGGACTTCAGTAATTCAGCTCGAGGTTATGCGTTTGTTACAGGAATGGGTGGGTGAGGGTCTCTGGCTTGCAATGTGCAGGAGGTCAGACAAAATGATCAAGAGGTCCCTTCTGGCCTTAAAATGTATGCATGTGCATCAGCTCAGCTATTCCAGCCAGCATGTAGTGGTGCAAAACCATGTCTCCAGGCACTCACCACCCACATCCTCCAGGGGGAGGTAGAGGAGTAGTGGGAGCGCACACCACCCTATTCCTCTGTGATCAGATAGGTCAAGAGAAAACTGAGCCCCACATCTGGTGTAATTGGCTTTTGCCTTCACATAATTGTGGAACATTGACTCTCATGTGTAGCTTTTTATAATGACCCAAGTCGTGCAGCTCAGTAAGACTTTCATGGAATCACTTTCCATCAGAGAATGCAGTTCTGTCGTAATCAAAACACTTCAAAAGTGTTGAGTTCATCAAGATTTAGTTTTGGAGAAACACTAAACATTTTTGGAATGAAAGGCTGTGAGGGTTTTTTTAAATTATTCCAAAATGAAAAGTCTCCCTAGGCTTCAGAGCCCAAGTTCCAGCCCCAACCTCAACTTCAAAGTGCTGTCTACACAGCTATTTTTAGAGTGCTGGCACGAACCTCTGCTAGCCCAAGTTTATTGACCTGGGCTGGAAGGCTTGCTGCCATGGGCAGTGTAGATACATCCTCACCATTCTATTTTCCTTTGTGTGTGCCTGATAGTGTTGAAGTATCTACAGTATGAGAGAATGCATGCTACCAGTAACATGCCAGTGGTAAACTGCTATGTGTTAATTCATATCCAAATATACAACCTGGCAGAATGGCAATTTCCCCCAGAAGCTAGGCAAGAGTAAGGCGGAGATTATTTTCCCCCTCCCTTTCCCTACCAGGCTTCAGAGTGGAGTATACTGGGTATACATCCCCCATGTTTCAAGACTTCTTAGAAATCAACATTAATGGTTCAGATGGCATCTCTGCCAATTCTCATAAGAGCCTTAGGATCAAGTTATCTGATCCAGCAGATTTTAAAACATATCACTTTAATAGCTGTGGATTAGCATCTCTTCCAGTAACTAAGGATTATGAAAATATCATCCTGCTTCTTTCCAGATATAGAATAGAAATGTTTATTGAATACTTCCACCTTTTCTGCATCATGATTGACAATTTACCATTCTTATTGTGCATCAGACCTATACCATTGCTAGGATTTCATTTGTTCCTGATATATTTAAATTACACTTAAGGCCATAGTACTAAACGTCTCATTTCCACTGTAACTTTATTCTTTGACTATTCCACTCAGATAGAGAAAGCTGATTTACAGTACATCTGTAACAGGTTCACGCAGGGCCCCCCTCTTCTCAGGTCCTCTGCTCCCAAAAACCACTCTCAGACTTCAGCTTCGTGCTCCCACCTGTGCTCTTTATTTACAGGTGGTGGTTACCCATCACCGTCTATCAATACACAGTTCAGCCTAACAGCTCCAGAGGCCTCACTGCTCCAGCCACTGTTCAAGGGAAGTGCACCCCTCCTGCTGTGGCTTCTCACTTGTTCGACTGCCCCCCTCCCCACTCACCCATCCACCCACACTTCCATCCTGGGAACCTGGCTAACAAGCCTGGCAACTGCTTCTCATCAGCCCCATGCAGGTTTATTCAGCTCATTCCAATTCCCCTCAGTTAGGGCTCCAGTACTGTTTGAGCTCCAGGGTGTGTGCGGGCACAAGCCTGCCCACAGCTGAAAGCTCCTCTCCCAGTCTGAGGGAAGTAGCCACTGAACCTGGACTCAATTAATTACGAGGGACAACAAATGAAAAAACAGGGATGAGCGTGAAGGTCAAAGGGTGAAACAAAGGGAACCTGACTGGGACCCCAGACAGCGCCCACTGCTCCTCAAAGGTAGCCAAGGAGTCAGCGGACGTGGCCCATAGGAACTCTGCTCAGAGACTGGATCGGACAGAGAAACGGAAGGAGGCCCCACAGTCACAGAGCACCTCCTAGACCAACCTCGTCTCCCTGGTGTTGTAGATGGCCACCTTGGCCAAGGTGAGGAAGAGGTTGATGAGGAGGTCCCGTGACTTTGTGGGGCTGTGGATGGGGTGTGCAAAGATCAGAAGGTGCAGGGAGAAATGCAGCCAGAACCTCAGGAGGAGGTTCTGGAGAAGCCTGAATAAGGGCTGCAACCTGGGACGCTCCAGGTAGATTTGCGCCAGGGTCTCCCTCACAGCACAAAAGGGACAGGCTTTGGGACGGTGGGTGAACTGTGCCAGGTACGCGCCCATTCTCACGTCTCTATGAAGGAGCCGCCAACCAATATCCCTGGTGGGCAGTGGAACCAAGGTGGAATACAGGCTGGCCCACCAAGGTCTTTTGCCCTCAATAGATGGTAAGAGGTCCTGCCACTTGGTGTCAGGGCGGGACACAAGGGCAAGGAAATAGAGAGTGTGGCGCACAAGTGTGTGGAGATGTGCCCGTGGTGTGGTTTGGAAGTGTGGCGGCTGCAGGTCCCGCATCCAGCTCGGGGTGTGCAGAGGAGGCGGTCGGAGGTGGGGGAGCGGGGTGGTTAGGGCTCCAGTGGCAGGGGGCTGACTCAGCCTGCTTTCTCCCAGCCCCCTGTCACAACATCACTTAGGAAGATCTCTGCACTTTGTGTTTGTACACCACCTAGCATAATGAGTGCCAAGTCAGAGTGGGGCCTCTGGGCACTACTATGAAACAAATAAATAATTTATAATAAAGCTGAACAAAGTTGTTCTGAAAATGTACCAACCTAGGCCAAAAGAATTTCACTCTACCATTCTGTCCATCATAAGTAGCCTGGTAGTGTATCATTAGTTAAAAAATATATGCCAGTGACTGGCCAAGTAGAATTTTGCAATGCAGTAATAATACTGACAGACAGAATGAGTGAGGAGTTGTTTTCCAAGCCAACTTCATCAGCTTCATCACTAAGTTTTTATGAAAGATTGCTAACATACTCATTAAACATATCCCTAGAAACTAAAATTCTATGTATTTCCTTATAGAGGGCCCAATTATTTCTCTCCCAAATCCTTCTGGGACATGCTCTTTCCTTCATAAGATATAAAACAATTTTAAAAGCAACAGACTAATAAACATCGATACTCAAAGAGTCATCTGAGGAAATGTCCCATTTGCATTGGCTACATAAACCAGTTGGCAGGAAAGGCACATCTACTACAGACTGTTTTCGGTCCCAGAATGAAGAGCTATACAACTGAACTCTTTGATCAGCTGCTCTGTGAGTTTGCCTCTTTCCCAGTGCCTGGGTTCTGCACTACCCCTTATGGAATCATAAGTAATAAATATCAAAGTCCCTGCACACTCCTCCGCCAGTGTATTACCTTTAATCTGAAAAGAGGTTTTCAAAAAAGGTTCTAACTTTTTTGCAATCCTGGGTGGATGAAAAGTACTACATAAATGCAAATTTAATTTATGCATCCAACTTCAGCTTTGATAAGGATTATAAAAATTTAGTTCAGTGACAAAAGAGAAGCTGCCTGATCCCATTTTAGATCTAATATTGTAACAAGAACTTCGTAATCTATTAAGATTTCTGCAAAAGCAAATACTTCAGCAAAGAGAATTAACACCACTGCCATTTCCAATTACACTACTGTACACTGAGCAATAATTTTGTGATATCTTAAACATCTGATTTTCATAAAGAGTCTCACCTATGCATCATGGAATATATTCTCTTCAAAATTTGTGGCAAGGATTTAGTCATAAAAAGGCCCTTTTATCAAGCTCCCTTAATAAGGAGCCCTGAAGGAAAAGCTGTTTTTCATTCATTTAGAAACCAACTTTCAGCATTTCACTGAGCTATTCAATAGTCTAGTTTTGACTTTAGCATGCTGATATAAAGCAATCTATGGATGTTCTCAATAAAACCAATGTACCACTTAAAATAATCTTAATGTCCTTTTTTAATAGAAATCTTTTTAATATGTCTTTTCAATATCTGTCGGACAGATATTTAGAAGACTGAAGTGTGAGAAAAAGGCATACTGGTATATAGCAGATTAATGGACAAAGGGACAGTTTCTGATCTGCTGCACTACTATAAATCTGAAGAAACTTGACTGATTTATACAAAGTTTCTCAGGATTTACAGAGGTGTAATTCTGAGATCAGAGTCCTGTCCAGGTTTAAGTGGAGGCATTTTGCTCACGATGGTGGCCATTGGAAGAAACCTACTCTTCAATTTACAAGGAACAGGCTGTGAACCAAATGGCTTCAAATTCAGCTTTGATCTCCAAGGAAACATTCTTCTTCTTCTTCCTTCGGTGGAAGTATTTTCCTCTCCTACCCATATCAAACCATGAGATTTCTGTCATGGTCATAGGGCTAGCTGCATCTCAATCCCCTTTCTTGTCTCTGAGGATATGTCTACACTGCATCTGGGAGGGAGCCTCCCAGCCCAAATCCACGGATTTATGCAAGCAGAGCTGATGTTAGCACGCTAAAAATAGCTGTGTAGACAGTGCTTTGATTTGAAGCACAGGATGGAACTTGGGCTCTAAGCCACCCCAACTCTACCTAGCGGTCAGAGGTCCAGCCCAATTAGCAATATCAAAGCACTGTCTACACAGCTAAACATAGCATGCTAGCTTGAGCCCCGCTAGCCCGAGTCTGTGGACCTGGGTTGGGAGGTGCAGTCTCAGTTGCTGTGTAGACACACCCTGAATGCATTCCCTCAGCCATTAGGCCTCATGATTATACCTATCTCAGGGTGGAATTTCACAATACTCCAACCAGGCTCTGGGCTAAAGTACGCTGTGTATCCTGTACTTACCCTTCAGATATGACAGAGAAATTGTTCCTTTTGGGAGTCTGTGACCAGAGGTCTATAATAACCTGACAGCCATGTTAAAACTAAACGATTGTTTATTTTAACAATAGCAACAAAGCAGTTAGAGAAAAAGGATTTTAAAGTAAATCTCCCTTTGAAAGGGGTCAAAATAAATTTCTGGGCATGCCCTTGCAGGTTCTGATTGCACCCATTACCCAGGAGGGCTAACATTATGTGTAAGATGTGCACCAAAATACAGCTTTTGGCAGAAAATGATTTATTCTATCCGAAATTCTGGAAGCTGTATTATAGTTTAATGGACATCACACTTTGCAGTGTCTAAAAGCACTGGTTTATCTCTGGGTTATGGCACCGCTGGAAAAGGCAAACTACTGAATTCAGCCTACCCCACAGAACTGGGAACTGATATCAGAACTGTAGATGGATTTTTTGCAAAGAAAAAGTATATTAAAGGAATGAGTTTTCTGATTACTGAGTAGGTTTCACAATGCCCCATCTCGTGACTGCCTCTTTTATTGCTATCATATTTGACTTTAGGGATGACATTATTTGTGTTATGTTGGCACCTAGATATCAGGGCCCCATTGTACTCGACACTGTACAAACATAAACAAAGACAGTTCCTTCCCCAAAGAGTTTGCATTTCATGTGGTGCTCAACCACACTCCAAAACTGCATACTTTAACCATTGCACAGACTTATATATCAGTGAATTATAATGTTCATAATCTCACCCTTGTGATTAATTAAAAGTTAACTTTGAAAACAATTTGTCTGAAGATATAGATGGGGGGAGCGGGGGCAGTAATTATACACTATAGTTTGTCACATAGGTCTGAACAGGTATTAACATCTTTTAAATGGAGGGATTTAGTGCCCTAAATGAAGAGTGGAAATAACATCTCAAAAGTGATCACACAGTTCTGGGGACAGGCATCTCACTCTGTTCTACCCTTTGCATTTTGGAAGTCTATGCATTATCTTATAAGTGACTCCACCAAAATGCCAATGAAAACAAAGGAACTCAAAAGTTGGCACAGTTGGGATATAAACTAGTATTTTGCACGGAATACATTCTATTTTCTCTGTCCTATGTATTACAACAATTCTATGGTGTTATTCTGGGAAATTTAAATGGTTTAATTTTAAGAATTCTGCAATATAAACATGGGTATCAACAAAGGAAAAGTGAAAAATAAATAAAAGTAGTAACTAAAGACTCCTTACTTCCACATTAAGAATTAATATTTTATTGCCCAAGGGACCTTGTAGAAAAGTACCTCACACTCATTTGAATTTCTGGCTTGGAGACCACAACTTTTAATAAATGCACAGTGATCAAATAAAGGGAAAAATGCATGGCCTTTAGAGGAAAAAAAATACTTGTAGATGATCATCCCAACCATAAACTACTGTTTTTGATCTAACCATATTTATGGACTGTGAGATCAAAATTTGCCTTTTTAGCCCATTGTGAGCATCTGTCCACAGAGAGCTGGATGGTAGTCTTGGACCCCGTGCATCAACCTCTACACCCATAAAGAAGGTTACAACAGTCTGTATTTGGCAAGAATTACTGCTTTGTCCCAATAGGTGGTTTTGTGAGTTAATGACAATCTCCTCTCTCCACTCAAACTTTCAGACAAAATTGACTTAAAATTTCCCTCCTGTAAAAATTACACAATGCTCAACAATGGCAACATTAAAATACCGGAATGCAATAAAAGCTTGACTCAGAGAAGAAAAACATGTGGGATTAGACCAACTATGCTCAAAATAATTTTTATATGATCAAATAACCTGATATCATCTCCAAATTCCTCCTCCACTCAGCAGGGAAATGCTGCCTCTGCCACTGAGCAGGCAGTCTCGAAAGTGGGAGCATTTGCCAGCTCCCCCAGTCAATTTTAGGGCCAAAGAAGGCAATCAATCATGTAGTCTGACAGAAAGTCTATCTGTGACTGGCCAAGAGTAGTGTGGAGCCCCTGGCATACCCCTCCGGAAACCCCTTCAAGAATGCCCAGGGTAGACTGGGATGACTTGTTTGCGCTATTAACAAAAGGACTGTAAAATTTTGATCCTAGAATGAGGGTGTCACTTGAAAATTGTTCCTTTTCCAAATGGCCTCTTGTTAAATTACTGTAAAATACGTTAAATCAACTCCAGTTTCAATGGCAAGCCTTTAGAAGAATTACAGACAATGTCAAATAATCCAAAAAGTAATATCTCCACATTTAGTTTTTAAAACAGATGTTTAAAGGATGATAAAATATTAATAGCCATTGGCATAATTTTTTCATAATAGTGGCTTCAGCAGCACATGCAGTTAACAGTTCTGTTTCCTGATTCCAGTTTCACGTTCGGCAGGCTTCAGTCTCTGACTACCTTTAGTTCTTTTCGTCAGATTGTGCCACATTATTGCCACCACGAGCTTTGCCAGTTTTCAGCCTGCTACACTAACTACATTCACAGTGTGCCAGTTCTTTTATATATCATTTGCCTGTCAACTCTGCTCTGAGCTCAGTTAGTGGCTTTAATAGCCACTATGGTCCCTTTAAAACCTTAAGGGCCAAATTCTTCAATCCAGGTGAGGGCCTCAGAGGGTCATGAATTGCACAGAAGGAGGAGCGAGCTTGTGTAGGCAATCATGGCACCCATATACACAGGGATCTTTGTGGGGCAGGCTGGAGGTGACACCTTGTTCCCTATAGTTATGTTTGTCAGGGAAAACTGCCAGAGGAGATGAGGGCAGACACAGCAGATGCAGGCACTGCTGCAGTAGTAGCCATCAAGCTATTCTGCTACTTCTGAGATCTCTGAGGGAGGATTCTGGCCCCCTACATCAAAGCATCTTTAAATTATTCAGGTGTAAAGAGGCCTAAAATTGGTATGTTACATTTACACTGACTTCAAGGCCCCTCTGAACTTCCAGAGTGGTATAAGGGCCTTCATGCAAATGAAAATTATGTTTCCTTCCCCTACCCTCACAGATCCCCCTAGAATACAACCACTCTCCTCAGACTGTGCACTCTGGAGAAGATCTGGGTTTAAGCATTCTGTTGATATAGCCAACTTAATTACTGATGCCCTTCCTAGGTTTGTGCTGTTGGAATAATGGGCAAATACATTTAGGCCTTGCCAAAACACTAAACAAGCAGCCTTCTATACAATATCAACATCCAAGAAGGGAAGAGCACAAGGAGGTACAGCAGCAAACTCTGCAGGATGACACCATGGGCTGAATGGGTACAACTGGTGAGGAAAAAAGATTATGGGACTGAGTCCATAGATGCATTGGGTAGAAAAGCAACATGGTGCCCAACAGAACATTAAAATACCAACAGAGAGCAATTTTAGGATCCAGAGTTGGCTAGTGCAGCCTAGAAATATTGGCTTTATTTTCAAATAAGTTATTTGACATGATTCTGCCCTTAAATTGGACAATTAAAGGTTGTGGTGTGGAAAGCTGAATGTGCACAACAGGTGCTTTGATGGCAACAAGAAGTGATTTGCAGTCCTATTGATTTAGGACCTAGTAAAAATCAATTGCACCATGGAAGTTCGTTGTAAGACTCCCGCTGACTTCAGTGGTGCAGGAGTGAGGCTCTAAACCCTGCCCTTGGGAAGGAATTCTTCTGCTAGTTTGAGCAGGAGAATGGGAGTCCAGAATAGAGCTGATCAATAATGTGAGGGGTTTAAATGTCAAATACTTTATTTGAAAATTATTGTGGAATTCACAGAATAAATTATTCACCAAGATCAGATTTTTTCACCCTTAGATGAGAAGCACATTATTAGGCATACAACCTTATTAATAAAACTACTCTGAGTAAGGTACTGCTCAATGCATACTTAAGTGGAGGAACCTGTCCCTGACTTATTAACCCAGCTGTGTATTTAGGCAAATTATTCACTGAATCATTTATTTTTAAATATTGTGAAATGTGTCAAGTCCTGTATTCTCATCACGGCTATTAAACACAGTATCTTCTCCATATTTCACAGCTAATTGAATTTTCACATAATTGTATAAATGTAGGGCTAGGAGGGACCTGAAGAAGTCCTCAAGTCCAGCCCCCTGCATGGTGGCAATAGTAAATAAACCTAGACCATCCCTGACAAGTGTTTGTCCAGCCTGTTCTTAAAAACCACCAATGATGGAGCCTATTCCAGAATTTAACTACCCTTACAGTTAGAAAATTTTTCCTAATATCTAACCTAGCTCCCCTTTGCTGCAGATGAAGCCTATTACTTCTTGCCAGACCTTCAGTGGATACAGAGAACAATTGATCACAGTCCTCTTTATAACAGCCCTTAACATATTTGATGATGGTTATCAGGTTCCCCCTAGTCTTCTTTTCTCAACACCAAATATGCCCAGTTTTTTTTAACCCTTCCTCATAGCTCTGGTTTTCTAAGCCTTTTATCATTTCTGTTGGCCTCCTCTGGACTTTCTCCAGTTTCTCCACATTTTTCCTAAAGTGTGGTGTCCAGAATTGGACTCAATACTCCAGCCGAATCCTCGCCAGTGCCAAGTAGAGTGGGACAGTTGTCTTCCATGTCTCACATATGACACTCTTGTTAACATGCCCCAGAATTATATTAGCCTTTTTTGCAGCTGCATCACACTCTTGATTCATGTTCAATTGGTGACCCACTATAACTCCCAGATCCTTTTCAGCAGGACTACCACCTGGCCAGTTATTCTCCATTTTGTAGTTGTGCATTTGATTTTTCCTTCCTAAGTGAAATGCTTTCAATTTGTCTTTCTTGAATTTCATTTTGTTGCATTCAGTCCAATTTGGTAATTTGTCAAAGTCATTTGGGATTCTAGTCCTGTTTTCCAAAGTGCTTGCACCCCTTCCCAACTTGGTGTCATCTGCAGATTTTATACGCACATTCTCTATTCCATTATCCTAGTCATTAATGAAAATACTGTATCACACCAGACCCAGAACTGACCCTTGCAGGACCCCATTAGATACACCCTCCCAATTTGACAGTGAACCATTGATAAGTATTCCTTGCGCACAGACTTTCAACCAGTTGTGCACCCAATTTATAGTAATTTCATCTAGACCACATTTCCCTAGTTTGCTTAAGAGAATGTCATGTGAGACTGTGTCAAAATCTTTACTAAAATCAAGATATATCACATCTACTGCTTCCCCCATCCACTAGGGCACTAACCCTGTCAAGGAAGGAAATAAGGTTGATTTGGCACGATTTGTTCTTGACAAATACCTACTAGCTTATAATTTTCTAATGAGGGAATTTTCTAATGAGATACTGATATTTTTTCTGGATCTTACTTCTACAGGCATTGCCTATTCTGGAATATGAGCCAAAACTCTTAAAGAGGTGTGACATTCCTAATCTCTCTAATTCTGCTGAAGCTATGCCTCATTTCCGTCAAGAAAACCATTTCAAATGCCAGCCACCACACTGTTTTCCCACAGAAAAAGTTCCTTGATATCAGTGGGAGCTTTGCCTGAGGAAGAATTGCAGGTTTTGACTCTAAATCACTAATGTAATATAGTGTTAAATCTCAGTAAATGAAAATTAGTGATCTCTCTCCAGATGAAACTTTTGAAACAGCAGACTTGCTGCAGCAAGATCAGCTAAATAACTTCCTTGTGTATAATATGAGCCACATGTAAACAAGTGCCTATAACTTTATGATATAAAAGGTAACAAATGACTGAGCCATCAGTGAGCAAAACCCCACCTCCAAAATTTCCTAAACATGTTTTGCTCAGTAGAGCCAGGGCTTGATTCAAAGCCCATTGAAGTCAGTTGGAGTCTTTCTGGTGATTTCATTGGATCAGACCCTAACAGAGCACACTGCCAGGGGGAGGGGAACAGCCAGCAGGGCAGAGATAGATATGGAGCTTTGTGAGATCTTCTACTCCTTCCTCTATGTGTCTGTGTATCACCTATGTCCACCTGTCAGCCACAAAACTGATGATGCCTTGAGCCATTGTCCGCCATTCTCCTCCTACGCTACTTATTCCATGGACAGCTTCCATGTGCCTCATCTCATCCCCTGGCCTGCAGCTGCATTGTTGCCTCAGATCCCTATTGCTTTGTTTCAAACCTTCTTAGGCTTTTCTCTGGATCTATTGTTCACCGTCCTCTCTCCCACAGTCTTTTAAGAATAATACAGTGAAGATTAAGTCACTTAATCTCTCATGCCTTTGTTCTCCCTCTCTAAAAGTGGGGATGATAATACTTTCCTTCTTCAAAGGGGTGTTGCACAAGTAAAATTAATTTCCTCTTGCTGTAATTTTCCAGAAAAGAGCAACTCCTTCCCCTCAAACACTGAAAGGATAATAAAAGCCACATGCACATATGTTGGACTAGAGTATACTGTGCATAAAATAGTACGCATGGAGAGTTACAGTAACAGACCCATGCTTCCCTAGTTCCACCCAACACAGTCACAGTGGATGTATACTGTGCATAACATAGTAGATATGGAGAGTTATAGTAATAGTGCTAGGTTTCCCTAGTTTCACACAATGCAGTCATGATGATGGATGACAAAGGTGAGGCAGGGTAGCTCTGTAATGTTCCTGTTATGAGGAAGATTAATGCTAATAGCGGACTATCTTTATCTCTCTCTGCACCCTCCCCATGTTCCAAAAAAGGATGACTGCCAAAATATCTAGCTGTTGTTAGCAAGCGAGGAAATTCAGGACCATATGTAACTTTTAATCTACTGATATAAATCCCAAAGATATTACTGGCACTGCTGCTATAGATCAAGGGTGTCATATGATGCTTGCAGTGAAAATCTTGGGTTTAGGTGGATGGGAAACTGTGAGAAAAGGTTCTGTTTTTTTCCAGTTACTCATCTCTTTCTCTAGTTTCTGGGGAGATTAAAGGATTTGCTTGTTACTATAATATTTCCTGACATTTAATTCTCCACTGACTTTAATTGAGTTCTCTGTAGATTTGCACCTGCACGTTCAGCCCCCCGCCCTCCCCCCTTTTTTTTTTAGCCAATTTGTTTTCCAAGATGGTTTTTCAAACTTTCAGATCTAATGCAAACCCAAGAGAGCAATACAAGAAAATAGTCTATTATGTGCTTGGAAATTGAATAACACCTACAATCTATCACTGTAAAGTCTCTTGCTTCGCAGACATACTGACACTGAATCTAAAACGCTGGTTAATGACTTCTGTGAAAACTTTCCTTCAAAGCTGTCTAGAAAGGTAAATTGAGATGACTCGAGAATACAAATGTCCACCAATAGTGGAACCTATGGACTTGTGCTTAAGGTACTGTACTGGAACTTGGGAGATTTTTTGTTCTGATTCCTGCTCTGTCACAGACTTCCTGTGTGACTTTGATCTAGTCACTTAATCAATGTGTTCCCTCTCTGTAAAATGGGGATGACAATACCTCCCTATCTCACAAGGCTGTTGTAAGTTCATTAATATCTATGAGAGGCTCAGATACTATGGTGGTAAATGCCCTAGAAAAGCCTGTCAATGAAATAAAAAACCTGTTGTGTTTATACTAAATGAAACATCAGTCTTGTTTCTGAATCTACTGTACCAGGAACTGTACAAAGGACATTCTTTTGGTGAGTTATACAAATTGCCTGATTTCAAACAGGAGACTTTTTGTTTTCATTCTCACAGTGGCTTGTTTTGTATAATTGAAAAATAAAAGTAAACCAAAGCATCTGCACAGTTTCAAAGACACTAAAAAAAGTGGATTTTCAAAAGCAAGAGCATTAGGCACCTAACTCCCATCGAAAATTGATGGCAGCTGATCAACAAACTCTCTTAGATGCTTTCAAAAATCCCTCCTGAATACTATTCTGCAACCTTCATATTTCAGTTCATGGACAGAGTTTCCACTTCTCCCTCCTCCCCCAACCTTCCCCCAGAAAAATAACCACTACCAAATCTGTTATCACCTGGGGAATCAGCTGAGAACTGAGAAAGGGGCCTAAAGAAGAGGAAAGCAAAGGGAAAGAGTTGCTTAGCTGCTGCAATTTAGAAAAATTAACCCAGGTTTGTAAGGCTTACATTTGTTCATGAACTGGAAATGTCAATAATCCCGTGCCCACTTCAGTGCTCTTGTAGTAATGTGCTGGCTGAACAGAATGCCACGAAAAGAGGTAATATCTTCTAAACAGGTTAGAAAAAGGTCTAGCACTTTTTTTAATGTCTGATGTCTTTGAGATCGATTTCATTAACAACTTGAGGGAAAAATCTATACATGGTTCCTAGTCAGTGCCATAGCAGATTCCCTTTGTATGTGTGCAATAGCAGGTGGCTAATCACAGAGGCAAGGACACTTTTCAAGTTTAGTTTTTTCAATCTGTTAAAAAAAAACAGAGGCTAGAGAAGAAAAATGCTAGCCACAAAAAAAAAAAAAATTAACTAAGGGCAGCCATCTTGGGCAGCATAGAAGTAGTGACTCCAGAGGCTTCAGTCTCTAATGCAAATTGTGGGCTGCTCTCCAGCTGGAAAACCTCTTTTTGTTTTCTTTTTTTCATAGTTGAACCTGAGCCAAAAAAGGTCTGAAACCAAAAGTTGTTGGGAACCCTCAATTCCATTAAAGTCAGTAGGAGCTGAAAGTGCTCAGCATCATGCAGAATTGGGCTCAATCTGAATCTGTAGCCAGATTTCAGTGCCTCTTCCCCCAAATTTGGAATACAGTAGAACCACAGAGTTACGAATACCTCAGAAAGGGAGGTTGTTCGTAACTCTGAACAAAACATTATGGCTGTTCTTTCAAAAGTTTACAGCTAAACATTAATTTAATACAGCTTTGAAACACTACTATGCAGAAGAAAAATGCTGCTTTCCCTTTATTTTTTTTAGTCGTTTACGTTTAAATCCATACTGTGCTGTATTTGCTTTTTTTTTTTTCTTTGCAGCTGCCTGATGGTGTACTTTTGGCACCAAATGAGGTGTGTGGTTGACCAGTCAGTTCGTAACTCTGAGGTTCTACTGTATTTGGGTGTGGACCTATTGCTATTTTTATTTCATTTTTTTTTAAATTGAATCATCATTAAAAAATATCTATAAATGGCTTAAAAATAATTACCAGGGAACAAAGGAAAAGTTTGCGCACTTGAATCCCAAAATAGTCTGAGTTGTTGGCAAAATCTTAAACTCCATGAGTGGAGCAGAATGCAAACCCCAGATTATTTTATTGCATTGCAAAGTGCAAATTTCAATTTCAGTTTATAGGGAAGTTTTTCTGAGTGGAGAAAAAAAGTGACTCCACCATGAAGGATTTTAAGTAAATTTTCACTGAGCCATTTGTAAGTGCTCCGTCAACAAGAGTAGAAGGGCAGAGGCCTGCCAGGCTATCTACTCGGCGACCTCCTCAACTGAGTCAAGGGCTCTGGCCGGATGATCAGGGATGTGTGAGCACGTGAGCTTCCTCCCAACTGTGCCCTAGGCTATGTAGTGGAGTGTGGGTCCGCTGCTGTATCTAAGCATCTACCTTTCCATCGCCCATCTCTCACTGCCAAAAGAAAGAAAAGAAAAAGAGTAGAAAAAGAACATTGGGACTGGAATAGTCTGTGACATCTGGGAAAAACAGCAGGGATTTGGCAGTTGACTCTAGACAGGCAGCTGAATGGACTCCTTCTGTCCTGTCCTCTAAAGCAGTGGTTCTCAACCTTTCCAGACTACGGTACCCCTTCCAGGAGGCTGATTAGTCTTAGGTACCTCAAGCTTCACCTCACTTAATAACTACTTGCTTACAAAATCATACAGAAAAACACAAAAGTGTCACAGCCCACTGTTACTGAAACATGGCTCGCTTTCTCATTTCTGCTATATAATTATACAATAAATTGCAGTCCCCAAGTTGAGAAACAGTGATATAGCATATAGAGCAGTATAAACAAGTCATTGTCTGTGTGTAATTTTAGTTTGTGCTATTTTCACTAGTACTTTTTATGTAGGCTGTTGTAAAACTAGACAAATATCTAGATGAATTGAGGTACCTCCCAGGGGTGAGAACCACTGCTCTAAAGCAAGGAGAAGCCTGACTGGAGAAGGCTGCTCCCTGCTGGTACGATCTTGAAGGGGGTGGATCTGACCAAAAAGGAATCTTGTACAGTAGCTTTCCCGAGAGGTTCTCAAGCACTGCAGATACTTCCTACTTATACTCAATAGTATATTGCCATCTTTACACAATTAAAAGAAATAAAATGTAACAATAACCACAAACATGAAATGAGCTGAGAAATGGCAAAGTAGATAGTAAAAGATTCAAAAGCACAGTGGGTCAGATCCTCAGCTGGTGTAAATATGCAGAGTGGAGCAGCTTGAAATGTTTCCTTCAAAACGTTTTTCAATAAAAATGGCCTTTTTGCCAAAAAAAAAGAAAAATTGTGTACAAAAATCTTCAGATTTTTCAGTGAAACCCAAAATAAATTTGGGGTTTTAACCTTCCTTTATACCTTTTGTTTTCCTTTTGCCACTACAAAAGAAAGGGTTGGGAAGAGAGGTGGAAAAACCATAAAAAAGTTCAGGCTTCGGGGAGGATTTATCTTCCTTTTAATTTTTTTTAAGCAAACACAGAATATACTTACCATTTTTCAACTAGCTGTCCTGCATAACTCCATTAAAGTCAGTGGAGCCCCATGGATTTACATTAGCTGACACTCTGACTCATGGAGTCTTCTGTTCCAAGATTGTAGATAGTCTCTAACAAGTTGTTATCTCCCTAAACATAAAACATTTAGACATCTGAGATATAATTTTTCTAACAGTAGAGTGGGCTTTTGGGAAGGGGAACATTTTTCATGTTTACTTGTGCACGTGTTTGGGAACACAAAACATTTTTATCATTTAGGAATTATATCAACAGGGATGTTTGGCTGGCTTGCTTAGCCAAACAAAATAGTTAGCTGAGCACATTGTATTCAATACTGGGTTCTGGTTTTACCAAATTGTAAGCAAACCCCAAACAAATCTATTTCTTACATTCATTATCTAGGATCTTGTTTGAAACCCCTTTACCCTGCCCGACCCCCAAAGAGATCAGATGTTCTCCAGGAAGACCAGTCTTAACACAGCTTGAGAAAGACTAACTATGGTATCTGTTCTTAAAAGTGCCTGGGATTCAGTTCAACAAAAGCTGTGTTTGGATTGCATGCTACCCAGGCAGATTTCACAGGGATGCTGTGATGAAGAAGAAGCTGAGAGAACATTTGCTGAATTCAACTCAGATATGTTTACTTCTTTACGAACTTGAACTTTAAAGGAACTCTGTTGCATGCAAACATTGAGCACTAAGTTCCCTTTTGGTACACAGACCTTCCAGTGAGAATGGCCCCTAACTTTCTCATTGACACTAGTGCTCTTTGTGATTTGGGGGAACAACCCCAATCCCTTCAACAAATCCAAGGACAGCCCCATGTATCAGTGACTTCAAAGCCACGCATTTGAGTTTTGTTTTTCTACCCTCGCAGAATTATCCACCAAAGGTAACCAGGGGCCTAGTGAAATATGGCAGAACCAGAAATTGATCCAGCTCTCCTGAGTTCCAGTTCAGTCAGGTGTCTTAACCGTGAGGCCATCCTTCCTCTCTTCAGTATTTTATTTTGGCTCACAACATTTTGTTCCTGATTCTTACAGATGAAAAGAATTGTCACAGAGAAGTAGATATTTTTACCAGAAATAAGCTGGTAATCTTATCAGTATTTGCAAATATCTTACACATCTTGGACAGGAAGCAAAGTTGGACATATTTTGCTAATGTAGAAGGCAGGGATTTATTATTGCAGATTAGGTTACTGAGTAATGAGCCAACTTTAATGTTGCAGCTGTGTCATACTGGCAGCAGAACACATCTTGCACCATTGTAAGTGAAACATCTATCTAGAAAAACTATACTGAGGAGAATTATACAGTGCCCTAACTACCTGATTCTGATCCCTGGGTGACAGACAAGGTTCTAATAGCTATGATATCACCAGTGGTTCTTGTTCAAGCCCACTGAGGTAAAAATATTTTTTAACCAGTTCATTAGTCAGAGTAAACATGACACTACATACACTTTTCATTGCTATGCTTCTGCAAATAAGGTCTTGCAAGTAGGAAGAAATTAGTATCCTTATCTCAAATAAACTCTTTAGCAGGTGTTCTAATTTGAAAACACAATGATGAAAATAAAAACTGATTTTTATATCTCATCCATTGTAGCTAAGCCATTTCCTTTTGGAATATGTCAGGGACGTGCATTGACATTTTCTTATGAAGATTTGACTGATGCTTAACATCTAAGATTAAAAGTACAGTGAACTTCCTAGGACAATATGAGAAACAGCCAAACATGCTCTAGTGACACAGAAGTGTTGGACTCTGAAAGCCAACAAAAGTTCTGTAGAACTTCGTAGTGCACACACAACCTTAAGGTATGTCTACATTTATGGCTGTGTGTAGAATAAAGACACAGCTAGCGCAGGTATAAATAGCAATGTAGTTGGTGAGGCACTGCTTAGGCATGTAGAATACAGACACTCCAGAACCTTAGAGTGTGTCTCCTACATGGTTCTCTACATGCCCAAGCAGTGCCTTCGAAGTCTACACTGCTATTTTACCAGTATAGTGTAGTGGCCTGCTGCTGGAGTCTTTCCCTGCCACATGGAGCAGCCAGAGCCTTTCCCTACCAGGTGTAGCTATACACTGCAGTGTGGAGGCAGCCTGCTTTTCACTGCAGCACGTGGCTATATGTATAGGAAACCAAGGCACAGAAAAGCTAAGTGACTTGCCCAAGGTCACACACGAAGTCTGTGCCAGAGTAAGGAATTGAACCCATCTCTCCAAAGTCCTAAGTTAGTGCCATAAGCACTGCACTTCCTTTCTAATGGTGACACAATAGCTAATTTATAGCCGTTTGCCACCTGAATATGTTCAGCAAACATTAATGTAATGAATCTCATGAATGTAATTTGCAATTTTATGAACCATTAATGAAAGCAATCAAGTTCATTTTAGAACATTTAATTTACAGATTATTTATCTGAGCCACAGTCAAGTCCTGCCATTGTTTGCAGAGCAATAACAGCTTCTACTCACATTGGATATCCAGACCTCAAAGGTTTGGATGTGTATAATGAATTCTGGATTACTTACAGAATTTGAGTAATTTACTGGCATATAAAAGTATGTAGGTAGCTAATTATGTATGTCTGCCATGGATCTCATTTTGCTGAAAAGAACTAACTTCTTGTGTTCCTTAAAAGTGAGACAGATATTTGAATACTTTGTGACATCAAAGACAATAGTTCTAGCTCAAGAAGGGGTGGGGAATAATGAAAATCTGTGGCCATGGGCAAGTTAAGAACTTCAGTAATTCTCTATGTTTGACATGATATATATATAGTAAGAGTGCTACTTGAGACTCAGTTATGAGACAGGGACATGGGCAACAAGTTATATCTTCAAGTATTTTGTGAAACTGTGTTCATAAAATGTGTCATCTATACTGACAACTGAACTTAAACATCTTGAAGCATTTCAGTATGTTGATCTCATGCATATATACTGTCCTGTATGGTGTAGGAACTGGGGAGTGGGCTGGCAGGCCTAGTGGCAGGAATCAGGGTTGAAAGGCAGGAGCCAAAGCGAGAGTCAGAGCTGGAGTTGGAATCAGATCACACCAAGGGTCAGGGCCACCTTTGGGTTCAGGAGTCCTGCCAATGGTTGAGCTGGAATCAGTGTCAGGAGTCATGCCAAGGGTCAGAACTGGAGCTGGAATCAGACAGCCATGCCAATGGTCGAGCTGGAATCAGGAAACAGTGCGAGGGGTCACACCAAAGTCAGAGTGAGATAATAGCACCAAAGGTCAAGCCAGAGTCCAGTACAGCAGCAGGTCAGGAATTCCCTCAGTTTCTTGTACAGCTTCCTGTGCCACCTTCTAGCTTAAGTAGTGCATTCAGGCCAATCAGTGGGCCCAGACATATGCTCCAATCAGGAGCTTTGTGGGTGGAGCTTCTTGTGCGTCAGTGTTCCACTAGCTTCCTTCTGTGCTGGTTTCAGAGTGCTGTGGAGTTGTGGTTGCAGTTTGGAGACCTGCGGGCCCACAATCAATACCAGCAATCCCTCACCCATGAATACCAGGGAGCTTGTAAGAAAGAAGATATACCATTTCAGAAAATGTATTTAAAGTAATTTATCATGAGACAATTGAATTAGTAAAAAAAAAAAAACCTAGACACAAAACTGTGAAATTCAACATGTTGACTTATACAAGCAGCTTAATCAGCTTCCACCTTCTTAGTGCTCATAAAAAAAATCACGATCCTCAGTCCCAGGACTGGAAAGATAAAATACATTTATTCATTAGATCACAAGTTTACTGCTACCAGTAGATTCTTTAAGTTAATTGAAATAGATGAGCACGCTGATTCTTACTTGGTATAAAACTCACCTTAACATTATAGCAGACAGCTGGAGACACATTTTTATCTTACCCGACATGGACTGATATACACAAGATTCATAGAGCACGTTGGCAGCTTTGTTATTACAAGAAATAATTATGAGGGGTGCTTAGCACAAGGGCCTTGAACCTGCTCCCATTGGAGTTAATGGTAGGGTATGGCTACACTACAGCAGAAAGAGTGCCTCACAGCCCAGGTAGACAGACTCGCACCAGTGAGGTTTGATCTAGTGCACTTAAAATAGTAGTGTGGATGTTGCAGCTCAGGTTGGAACTCGGGCTCTCAAGCCTCGGGGGTCAGGTGGGCTTGAAACCCTGAGCTCCAGCCCAAGCCTTAATGTCCACATTTCTATTTTTATCATGCTCACTCAAGCTCCATTAGCACAAGTCTGTCTAACCAGGCTGGGATGTTCGCTCCCTGTTGCAGTGTACACATACCCCTATTCCCCCACCCCACATATACAACCTATAGGGTATATTGAGACTGCAACTGAAAGCAAGTCCCCCAGCCCAGCTAGATGGACTCACACTAGCTGGGCTCAAGCTAGCATGCTAGAAATAGCCATGTGGATGTTCCAGCTTGGATGGAAGCTCTGGCTCTTAAGCCCACCCAATCCCCACCCCAACCACCAGCCTGAGCCAGAATGTCCACATTGCTATTTTAATATGCTAGCTCGAGCTTCATTAGTGCTAGGTCAAGCTCCACTAGCATGAGTCTGTCTACCCAGCTCCCAGCTGCTGTGTAGACATATCCATAGGTTTCAAGGTGCAGGAGTACACCTAGTGTATTCCAGGTGGTGTCTCAACATGGGATGTGAACACAATAGTCTATCCTTATTTAGATGCTGTACCATATCTGGCCTGGAATCAGTGTAAAGCTGGCTCAGACTCGGGACAGGAAGCAGGTAGGTGTAATATCCTACCAAGTTTCACTTTGATGAAATATTTATCCATCTTAACACATTCCAGTGTTTATCTTTTTAATTAGAAAATAGAATACCCTTCTTAGGCAGAGTATTGTGGAACTGTACATGTGATTCTGTCTACAATGACCTTGTTTGCAGTAGCACTTTGCCTGCATTCCTAGGTAACTCCTTCTACTGCAGGTTGACAAATGTGGAGACAACTTTTATGCTAGTACCTAGTTCTATCTGACTGATGCTACTTGCATACAATTTAAGTTGTTTGCAGTGTTGTTGTAGCCATGTTGGTCCCAGGGTATGAAAGAGACAAAGTAGGTGAGGTAATATCTTCTCTTAGAAGCTGGTCCATTAAAGATATTGCCTCACCTGCCTTGTTTAATCACACAGTACATAAGAACAGACTCGCTAATGCATAAATCAGTTGTACCAGATAACTTTGATTTATTGAGTGCTTTAGGGTCAGATCCACCAATGATTCTGAATGAAAATACTTGCTACTATCAGTAGTAAACATTATGCTCTGTAGTAAGTGTTTGTAGTATCAGTTCCATATATTGCACCATTAACTGTAGGAACTAAGCTCTTCATGTAATATTTACAATTAAATTAAATGTTAATTAAATAATTGACTCAACAATTCATTGTTGAATACCAGATGGTATTCACCTGAGTTCTGAAAGGACTCAAATATGAAATTGCAGAACTACTAACTGTGGCATGAAACCTATCACTTAAATCAGCTTGTGTACCTAGTGACTGGAAGATAGCTAATGTGGCACCAATTTTTTTAAAAATCTCCAGAAGAAATCCTGACAATTACAGACCGGTAAGCTAACTTCATTATCAGGCAAATTGGTTGAAACTATAGTAAAGGACAGAATTATCAGACACATAGATGAACATGATTTGTTTGGGAAGACGCAACATTGCTTCTGTAAAGGGAAATCATGCCTCACCAATCTACTAGAATTCTTTGAGGGGGTCAACAAACATGTAGACAAGGGTGATCCAGTGGATATAGTGTATTTGGACTTTCAAAAAGCATTTGACAAGGTTCTTCACCAAAGGCTCTTAAGCGAAATGAGCAGACATGGGATAAGAGGGAAAGTCCTTTCAGGATCAGTAACTGGTTTAAAGACAGGAAACAAAGGGTAGGAATAAATGGTCAGTTTTCAGAATGCAAAGATGTAAATAGTGGTGTCCCCCAGGGATCTGTACTGGGGCCTATGTCATTCAACATATTCATAACCTGTAAAAAGAGGTAAATTGTGAGATGGCAAAATTTGCAGATGATACAAATTACACAAGATAGGTAAGTCCAAAGCAGACTGAGAAGAGTTACAAAAGGGAGATGCCAAAACTGGGTCACTGGGCAACAAAATGGCTGATGAAATTCAATGTTGATAAATGCAAAGTAATTGGAAGATATAATCCCAACTATACTTACTAAATTAATAAAGAGATCTTGGACTCATTGTGGATTGTTCCCTGAAAACATCTGCTCAGTGTGAAGCAGCAATCAAAAAAGCTAACAAAATATTAGGAACCATTAGGAAAGGGATATATAATAAAACAGAAGATATCATAATGTCTTTATAAAAATTCCTCCTACACCCACACCTTAAATATGGGGTGCAGTTCTGGTCACTCCATCTTTTAAAAAAAAGATATATTAGAACTGGAAAAGATACAGAGAAGGGCAAGAAAAATGATTAGGGGTATAGAGCAGCTTACATATGAGGAGAGATTAAATAAACTAGGACTTTTCAGCTTGGAAAAGAGACAACTAAGGAAGGGGGAAGGAATGATACAGGTCTATAAAATCATTAGTAGTGTAGACAAAGTGAATGGGAAAGTGTCATTTACCCCTTTGCATGGGACAGAAACCAGGGGTCACACAGCAGGTTAGGAACAGACAAAGGGAGATATTGCTTCGCAAGGCACACAGCCAACCTGTGGAACTCGTTGCCGGGGAATGTTGTGAAGACCAATAGTATAGCTGGGTTCAAAGAGAATGTGATGACTTCATAAAGGATAGGTCCATCAATGGCTATTGGCCTGGATGATCAGAGACACAACCCTGTGTTCTGGGTGTCCTAGGCCTCTAAATGCCAAAGGCTGGGAATGGTGGACAGGGGATGGATAATGTCCTGTTCTGCTCATTCCCTCTGAAGCATCTGGCATTGGTCACTGTTGTAAGACAGGATACTGGGTTAGATGGACCATTGGTCTGATCCATTATGGCCATTCTTATGTTCTTAATCAATGCTCCATTTTTCCATAAGAATTTGCCTGCTTTAATAAGTCAAACTCAGCAAAATATTTAAGCATGTGCTTAGCTTTAAGCGTGCAAGTAAGTATGATTTAAAAGGGATTATTTTCCATGCTTAAAGCTAAGTATATTCTTAAATGCTTTACTGGTTCAGGGCCATAATGACTGAATTAAACAAGCTCATTCAAAGACAACTTAAAACATCACATCTTGCAACAGCATCCAGCAGCTTTTGCAAAAGGGCTAACTACCTTGAAAATGTTCATGCTTTCTTTCACACAATTCTTTAAAATGTAAATTTAAGAGCTTTTTGTGCTATGTGGTATGTGCATGTAAGAGATCAAAGTCCTCCAGTCAGTATGGTTGCTAGAAGAAAAAAACTAAAGTAAAAATGCAATTATTATACCGTGAATATCCTGTTTTACTAACTGTCTGGTATCTTTATCTTTTTCAATCTGAAGCTTGGCTTAACTTTTTCTCCCAGCTGGATCTATTGTTATATAAAGTGAAGTTAGAATGTCAATTCAGTATAATGAAGGGACTTCGTTTAAGGTTGATGTGCAGGTGCTAAAGTGTGGAAATGAACTGCTGAGAACTCTCAAAGGGATTGTATTTTTTGTTAACTAAGTTGTATATGATGGATGACCATCAGCAGTGCAGCTCTCCTTTATTACTTGGCTAGCTTCTTTTTTTTATTTCTGCTTGTATAGGGTCAGATTGTTTTCTTTCACAGTGTTCTCTCATTACTGGTGATTCATACACTTTAAGGAAGAGACCATTGTGATCATCTGGTCTGACCTCCTGCATATTGCAGGCCACAGAACCTCACCTACCCACTCCTGTAATAGACCCATAACCTCTGGCTGAGTTATTGAAGTCCTCAAAGCATGCCTCAAAGATTTCAAGATACAGAGAATTCACCATTTACACCAGTTTAAATCTGCAAGTGACCTGTGCCCCACGCAGCAGAGAAAGGTGAAAAAAACCCAGGGTCTCTGCCAATCTGAACTGGGGGGAAATTCCTTCCCCCTCCCAATTATGGTGATCTGTTAGACCCTGAGCATGTGGCAAGACCCAGCAGGCAGATACTTGGGAAAGAATTGTCTTTAGAAACTCAGAGCTCTCCCCACCTAGTGTCTCATCTCTGGCCGTTGGGGATATTTGCTACCGGCAGTTGATGATGGGCCACATGCCATTGCAGGCAGCCTCATCATACCATCCCCTACATAAGTTTATCAAGCTCAGTCTTGAAGCCATTTGGGATTTTTGCCCCAACTGCTCCCCTTGGAAGGCTGTTCCAGAACTTCACTCCTCTGATTGTTAGAAATCTTTATCTAATTTCAAGCCTAAACTTTTTGATGGCCAGTTTAATTCCATTTGTTCTTGTGTCCACATTGGCGCTTAACTTTAATAACTCCTCTCCCTCCCTGGTATTTATACCTGTGATGTATTTATACAGAGTAATCACATCTCCCTTCAGCCTTCTTTTGGCTAGGCTAAAAAGCTCTTTGAGTTCCCCAAGCTCTTTAGGTCTCCTCTCATAAGGCAGGTTTTCCATTCCTCAGATCATCCTAGTAGTCCTTCTCTACACCTGTACAGTTTGAATTCATCTTTCTTGAACATGGGAGGCCAGGATTGTACTCAGTATTCCAGATGAGGTGTCATCAGTGCCTTTTATAATGGTACTGACACTTCCCTGCCTCTACTGGAGATTCCTCACCTGATGTATCCAAAGGACTGCATTAGTCTTTTTCATAGCTGCATCACATTAATGGCTCATAGTCATCCTGTGATCAACCAACACATCCAGGTCTTTCTCCTCCTCTGTCGCTTCCAACTGATAAATCCCCAGTTTATAGCAAAAATTGTTGTTGGTCCCTAAATGCACTTTCCACTATTAAATTGCATCCTATTTCTATTACTCCAGTTTACAAGATCCTCCAGATCTTCTTGTATGATATTCCGGTTGATCCACTGTATTCTCCCCTTTAACCAGTTTCTTATCCACCTTTCAGTTCTCATATTAATCCTCATCTTCTCCAGTTTAACTAATAATTTTCCATGTGGAATTGTATCAAATGCCTTACTGAAATCCAGGTAGATTAGATCTACTGCATATCCTTCGTGTAAAAAAATCAATTATCTTCTCAAAGAAGAAAGTCAATTGGTTGGGCATGATCTACCTTTTGTAAATCCATGTTGTATTTTATCACCTCTTTGTTCTTAACTACTTTCTCTTTCAAAATTAATTCTAAGACCTTGCATAAAATTGAAGTCAAATTAATATGCCCTATTGTTTCCCTGGTCACTTTTTTCCTCTTTCTTAAAAATAGGAATTATATTAGCAGTTCCTTAGTCATAGGGTACAATCCCCAATTTATAGATTCATTAAAAATCCTTGTTATTGGATTTGCAATTTCATGTGCCAGTTCCTTTAATATTCTTGGATGGAGCTTATCCGGAGCCCCCAATGTAGACCCATTAAGCTCTTTGAATTTGACTTCCACCTCAGATGTGGTAATTTCTACTTCCATATCCTCATTGCCATTAGCCATGCTGCCACTACCCCAAGATCTTCATTAGTCTCATTAAAAACTCAGGAGAAGTATTTGTTTATGTGTTGAGCCATGCCTAGATAATCTTTAATCTCCATGCCATCCTCATTGTTTAGCAGTCACACTTCTTCTTTCCTTGTTTTCTTCTTATTTATATGTCTATAGAACCTTTTACTATTGGTTTTAATTCCATTTGCAAGGTCCAACTCTGCTTGGCTTTTGACAGTTCTCATTTTATTCCTATACTTTCAGACCTCCAAGAGGTAGCTTTCCTTGCTGATCCCTCCCATCTCCCATTCCTTATAGGCTTTCTGCTTTCTGTTAATCACCTGTTTTAGATGCTTGCTCATCTCCCACAGAGTGGGTGCTCCAGGAGAGATTATGACTAGCTCTTGTGAACTGGTCACAGTCTAGCCTATATATAGAACATTTAAGCAAATAGGAGCTAAGCAAAGATTAGGGATCTGATTCAACTTTCATTGAAGTCAATAGAAAGACTCCTATTGGTTTATGTGGGAACTAGATCAGGGTTTAGGAGAACTCACTTACAGGAGAACAAAGATTAAAGCGATGATTTTTTTTTCATCCAGAAGTCTCCCACACTAACTCATCATATAGGAATAAACCTCATGATTAGATGAAATTGGGATCATAATTAGAATGATGGCATTCTCCTTTTCCCTTGTAATACAAGTAAACATTTGGATTAGTGTAAGAACCTTAGTAATAGAAGCAGGAGATATTTAAGAAATGTAAGTGCTGGAAGCTAGCAGGTGAGCCAGCACTCTGATCATTCAGGGCAGGTCTACACTACCGCTTAAGTAGATCTAACTTATGTCATTCAGGAGTGTGAAAAAGACCTTCCCCTCACCCTCAACTGACACAAGTTACAGCGACCTAAGCACTATCCACACTGGTGCTATCTTGGCAGGAGATGCTCCCACACTGACATAGCTTCCACCTCTCGAGGAGGTGGAGTAATTATGATGATGGGAGAGCACTCTCCTAACGACATATAGTGTCTTCACCAGATGCACTACAGCTGCGCCGCTGTGGTGCCTCTAGTGTAGACCTGCCCTTAGGCTTCAACCAGCTCCCCTAGAGAAGGGCAGGCTAATTGGCTGAACAGGCTGGGAGGCTGGACGAGCCAATTAGTCCTCCACCTGAGGAGGATAAAAAGGACACAGAAAGACATCCAAGATGAGAGAGAGCGTAACTGGGTTAACTGAGCTCAGTATGTGCCGTGTTCTCAAGGAAAGGCAATCTCTGATTCTCCTCAGCCTTGCGGGAAAGGGCTAATGGTAGAGAAGCACTGCATATGATATTGCTGTCAGGGCTGTATTGTTGGTGGTGATGGGAATGTAAATAAAATACATGAAGTTGCCACTCAACAGACAGAGTCTGTGAGGTTCCTCGGGCACCTGAGGATGGGAATGGGGACAGAGCATGCTCTGCTACAACCCTAAAACACAAGTGAAACAAACTAGAAATCAAGTACATTTTTTAACAGATTTTTAACCATTGGAACCAATTTATCTAGGAATGTGATTCTTCATCACTTGAAGTCATGAAATAAAGATTAGTTGCCTTTCTAAATGACATGTTTTAGCTCAGCTACACATTATGAGATTGATGCAGAAACTGCTGTGTGAGGCTGTAGGGCCTGTGTTATGCAGGATGCCATGCTAGATTATCGTAATGGTCCCTTAAAATCTGTTGCTCAAGACTCAGTGTTATGAGGATACAGCAAGGTGGGGCCATGTGCCAAGTAAAAGTGATGGATCTAACAGGAGGTCAGGTAAATTAATAAAATTTAATTGAGATCTTTAATGTCTTTTAAGAATGCCTGTCTGTTCCATTTCTTTCTCTTTTGTTGGTGGTAGGAAAAGGGATGCTTTCAAGTGAAATTTTTCAGATAAAGCCTTTGTTCAGTGAAAAATGCAGATTTGGGTCAACCAAAATATTTTGCTGAGGTGGGTCATTTTTGGCAAATTGTTTTCAGTCAAAAGAAAAAAATTCAGAAATGTCAAAATGAACTTTTATCAAAATGAAACATTTTGATTTGTCAGAACTTCCATCAAACCAAAATGTTGGTGTCCTGGGGACCTCTAGTCACCACTAGGGTGCCTCCTCCTGGACACATCTAGGGATTAGATCTGCCATACAGATACCTCTTCTTGCAGTTTCTGATCCATCGTCTAGCTCTTTCACTCTGTGATCCCTCTCTTGCACCTCAGGAGTTGCAGTGTCTTAGCTTCATGCCTTAGTCCTCTGGCCAAGTCACAATATTCCTCCCCTTCCAGGGCAATAAAGAGTCTATGGACCAGATGTCCAGTTGGCATCTCCAATGCTCCTGTACCATTTCCCAGTGGCTATTAGGTGAACCCAGACCTGTCCTCTACACTGGGTTACAGCCCAGGGTCCCTATAACAAGGAGCCAAGGTCTTCACAGTCCTACCCCTACTGCTCTTTCCCTGGGCTTCTTCTTATCTAGCCTTCTCAGGCTTCCTTTTCCCACAACTCCTCTGGCATTGACCCTCCTTCTAGAGCCAGAGCTGCAGGGCTTATTCTCCCTCTTGGGTTTTCATTTTCCCTCCTCTCTGTTCCCAGAGAGTGACTTCAAACTCTTTCCCTGAAGCCCCTTTCTGTTACAAACTTCTTGGCTTTATAATCCATCCAACTGAGCCTGTTGTTCAGTTAAGCCTGGCTTTCCCTCCAGGTGCAGCCAGTACCCTTATTGGCCACTCAGGTGCATATTAACTCCATTAGGGCCTATGTGGGATACAGACCTCATCACAATTGGTTATTTGCACAGCTTTACGCTCAGGTCAAGGAGGGCTGGATGCCGCATCTCCTAAGAGTCTTGCTGTTAGTCTGGGTACTTGATAGCAATATGAGACAATCTTTTACTTTCATGCCACCATTGCTCTGAGAGTTCTGCCACCACAGTGCTCCCATCTTCTGTCTGCTCACGATGAGCTGGCTTGACTGTGTGATGATGCATTTATTGCCATTACAATGCCAGGAGTCTCCCTGGTTTGATAGTCTCTTTTGGTTTGATTTTTTTTTCTCTCGTTGTGCTGTTAAAACACATCAGAAAGATGGATGTGTGCACACTTCAGATTGATTGTAGCAATCTCTCTCCTTCCTGCCCTCCCTTGCCCTGTGTTTCTTTTGAACAAATTAAAACTACAGTAAATTCAATGTACAAGAAAAAAGAATCAGTCAGGGCTATATTGTGCCAAACAAGTTGATTTCCCAGTTCCAAAGCACTCCAATCAAGATTTAGGAAGAGAATAAATCACAACTACTCCTCCTATTCCTAGTCTTCAATTTTCACTAGCCTGTGTTCAGCAATCACATTGAGCTCCTGTGGTATTACATTTATCCACACAGGGTGAGAGAATGGACCTCTTGCTCACATTGAATAGTAGAAGTCCATACAGCTGTGTGTGAAATAAATTCAGTGAGAGTAAGGGGCTTAGTCTGGCCCACATTGTATATAAAAATCTATTCAAGGTCCAGATAACTTGCTGTGTTCCTAATGCTAATACCTTTTAAAAGCAGTGTGTTAGTCATTCACATTTCAATCACCAGACCTCGTGTACTATGGGAAACAAAAGCTAAAAAAGCCAATGACTCCTACACTAAACTTCCTAAACTGAACTGCATACTAGTATTTTTATACATTACTAATTTTTTTTCTATTCTGACCTTATAGCTGTTAGCACTTGTATACGGTGGTGCTCTACCAGTTCAGACCCCAGTGTAAACATTAAATACAGAAGCATGCAACTTAGCATTGTTATTTTTGTGTGACTATCAATTTGAGGTAGAATGGGAATGAAATAGTCACATTCCATAAAGTACCGTCCTGTCTGTGCTATTCAGGAGTTTCAATAAAACCAATAGTTAGGTGGGATGGTGCTATCTCTGGTGCTGCAGGATATTCAGGTCTGCCTCTGCAAGATGGAATCAAGATCCATCTGATGATACATACAGTACAAGGGTTAGTGGAAATGGGCTTAAATGAACTTCTAAGTCCCTTTTGGCTCTTTCTAACATCAAGATTTCAGTACAGAGGTGGGATCAAGGGAAAGACAGCTTGGTATGGGTGAGTTTAAGGGAGACAGAAGGGTCATATTGTGGGTTTTTCGATCAAGAGTGACCCCATGCTTGTGAAAAGATGTCAGAGCTTCACTCCAGCTCCACCACATCATTAAAACATAGATTTTATGATGTAATCCAGAAACCTGGCAAAGCCCATTCAGGGTCTCACCATGTTGCATTGTCTATGTGTTTCTAGTAAAACTGTGGAAAAAAAGGGTTAACATCTTTGACAGATTGCTTTGCATGCTTCAAAACCTGGTGACACAAATAGATTATACAAAGGCGCTACTCCTAAGCAAAACTGTTCTGTTATGTGAATGGAGAATAACCAGTGGCACCCAACCTCAAAGCTATTCGGTTGCTTTGGAGACTATCCCTTGTACTTTAATAAGAGTCTTTGCAATTACGTAAAAATCCCTTATGGAAGCAAATGGTGTCAGCTTAATTGTATAGAATTCAACTGACCTGCCCAGCACCTCTCAGGATAAAGCCTTTATGAACAAGCACATTGGATAAAAATGGGTATGTAAATTCCACAGGAGAGCTGACAATTCAACACAAGAATAAGTTCCACTGCAATGTTTTTGTTTAGTTATATAATGTGTCCATTATCTTGTTGAATAGTATACAGTCCTTTCCAGAGTGAACTGTACACAGTTGTATAACAGTCCAAGCTACTGCCTATAAGTCTTCCTTAGCGGTACAGCGATGAGGCCTACACGATATTATTCTATCAGCTGCATTGGAAGGAATGATTGGGGAGGGACTGCCTTAAGTACCAGGCCTATAAAGGTAGCCAGTCCAGCCAGCCAGTGGCATAGGAGCCAGGAAACAGAGCAAAAAACAGGAGAATTTGAGTGGAATGTGTTGGAGACACTAGGCAAGCCACTATTCCTTAGGTTTCGTGAGTGAGATCTTGGAAGTGTTTGTGTTTCCTCGCTTGCTGGTTTGTTTTCAATTTGTTTTCAGTCAGAAAAGTCTAGTAAGGGGCAATGTGTTGTGCAAGAAGTGGAGCCTTTGATCATAGCATAGCCTTGATTGGGAGGGAGGGCTTCTGTAAGCAGAAGATCTATAAAGGCAGCCAGTGACACAGAAGCAGTAGCAGAGAAGCCAGCAAACAAAGCTGAAAACTGAAGAACAAGGCCGAGGAAAAGACCGGCTAGCAAATAAGAAATAGAGCTGAGGAACAGATTTGATGAGCTGGAAAATGAAGGACAGAAGCAGGCAATAACAGCAAATGGGAAAGCAAGGAAGTAGAGAAGAGTGGCTAATCCTACAAGAAGACACAGAGAGACAATGAAGATAGTCAGAATTCAGAGTCCCAAGAGGATACACGATGACTCACAGAAAATTGCAAGTGAGAAAAGAAGACAGTCAGCCAGAAAGGGGAAGGCTAGAGAATCACACCGAAACCGGGAAGAGGCAGGTCTACATGACTGGGGACTCCCTACAAAGACTGACAGGCCTGTCACAAGAGCTGATCCGGAGGACAGAAGGGTGTGCTGTCTGTCAGGAGCTAAGATACAGGATGTGGACCTGAGGCTGAAGAGGATCCTAATGGGAATAGGAAAGAATCCACTGATTGTCCTTCATGGGGGAACGAATGATATTGGTAGGTTCTCTGGGACACATGAAGGAAGATTGTGCCAGGCTGGGGAAGACACTTAAAGAAATGGAGGCTCAGGTGATCTTCTGTGGAATTCTACCTGTTCCCAGAGAAGGAGGGGAGAAAATGCAAGACAAGATTATGATGATAAACAAATGGCTCCGGCAGTGATGTTATAAGGAGGGCTTTGGGACATTCGACCATTGGGATGCATTCACAGAGGACAGAGGTTTTCCACCAGATTAGAGTGAGTAATAGATTTCTGGGATGGATGTTGGCACAACTGATTAAAAGAGCTTTTTAAGAGCTAGGAATTTAATGGAGACAGTTGGGAGATGCTCATGTAATCTCCATGCCTGATTCTAATATTGAGTGGAAGGAAAATCAAGTAAAAGAGGATGAAGCATTGGAGAAAACAACAGAAAGTAGGAGAAAGTGCCAACACCAATGACAGTAATGGTCAAATACTGGCAGTAAAATGACTGTACCTGCTCTGACAAGGAATTTGAGTGAAGCAAAGCAGAAACAACTAACATGTTTATACACCCATGCAAGGAGCCTGGATAACAAAATGGAGGAACTAGAATTACTGGTGCAGGAAGTGAAACCAGATATTATAGGGATAACAGAAACAAGGTGGAATGGTAGTCATGACTAGAATATAGGTATTGAACCGTATGTGCTGTTCAGAAAACATAGAAATATAGATAAATGTGGTGGAGTAGGATTGTATATTAATGATGAGGTAGACTGTAAAGAATTAGAAGTGGTTAAATGGATAAAATAAAATCTGTTTGGCTCAAAATCACGTTGGGGGGAAGAAAGGCAACAGAGTCTCCACTGGAATAGTGCTTGGGAACTCCTACAGACCTCCAGAATCCAAGTTGAATGCTGACAGAGACCCCTTTTATATTTTTAATTAATTGGGAACTGTGTGACTATAGAAGATTTAACTTTCCCACATATAGATTGGAGGACAAAAGCTACTAATAATAGTAGGACCCAGATATTCATGGATGTGGTAGCCGACTGATTTATTCACCAAAGAGTCACTGTATAGGAAGTAATGCTATTTTATATTTAGTATTGGTAAGTAGCAAGGACCACATAGAAGAACTGGTTGTAGAGGACAACCTTGGTTCAAGTGATCATGAGTTAATTCAGTTTAATCTGAAAGGAAGGATAATCCAAAATAGCTCTGCAACTGGGGTCTTTGAGTTCAAAAGGGTAAGCTAAAAAATTGACGTAATAAGTTAGAGAAGTGGATTGGACTGAAGCCACTCTGAATATGCAGGGGGCTTGAAATCATTTTAAGTCAAAGTTTCAGAAACTATCTGAACAAGGGGGACAAATTGTAGGGAAGGGTTACAGACCAAACTGGTGAATAAGCATCTCAAACAGGTTATTAAAAGAGAGCCAAAATCCTATAACGAATGGAAAAAGGGATGGATCAGCAAGAAGAGCTACCTCTTGGACATCAGGAAGTGTACGGAAAAAGTGAGAACTGCCAAAAGCCAAACAGAGATGGATCTTGCAAAGGACATTAAAACAAATACTATTAGTTCTTTAGCCATATCAATACAAAGAAAACTAAGGAAGGAGAGATGGGATCACTAAGTACTGAAGAGGGGGTGAAGATTAGTCTAACTAAATGAAGGCTGAGGGGAGATATGATTGCTCCCTATAAATACATCAGAGGGATAAACACAAGGGAGCAGGAGGTGTTGTTTAAGTTAAGGGCCAGTGATGACTAAAAAGCAAATGGATATAAACTGGCCATCAATAAGTTTAGACTTGAAATTATATGAAGGTTTCTAATCATCCGAGGAGTGAGGTTTTGGAACATCCTTCCAAGGGGAATAATGAGGGCAAAAAACCTAACTTGTTTCAAGACTGAGCTTGATAAATTTATGGAGGGGATGGGATGATGAGACTGCCTGCAATGACATGTGGCCCATCGGCAACTGCTGATAGCAAAAATCCCCAATGGCCAGACCAGAGACACTAGATTTGGAGAGCTCTGATTACTCAAGACAATTCTTTCCCAGGTATCTGCCTGCTGGGTCTTGCCCACATGCTTAGGGTCTAACTGATCGCCATATTTGGGATGGGGAAGGAATTTCCCCCCAGTTCAGATCGGCAGAGACCCTGGGTTTTTTTCACCTTTCTCTGCTGCGTGGGGCACAGGTCACTTGCAGATTTAAACTGGTGTAAATGGTGAATTCTCTGTATCTTGAAATCTTTGAGGCATGCTTTGAGGATTTCAATAACTCAGCCAGAGGTTAGGGATCTATTACAGGAGTGGGTAGGTGGGGATCTGTGTCCTGCAATGTGCAAGAGGTCAGACTAGAGTATCATGATGGTCCCTGCTGGCCTTAAAGTATGAATCTAGGAATAAGGTGAGACACTGTCTAAAACTCCAAAAAATTTTAATGCAGCCAGAGCCCTCACGCCTACCTCCCTTAGACCTGGCAGCACCACCACCCACCAGAAGAAGGCTTTGGTTTAGTCCTGTTCCTTTCTATGTATTTCTTTCAGATCATACCACCTGCAACACCCTTAAATGGGGAAGCAGAAACCCATTACAATATATTACTTTTCCCCTAGACGAACAGGCACTTTGCAATGGCCCATTTCCCTTCAGTGCTAGGCATAGTGGACAGTACACACATGTCCCTGAGGGCTCCTGGCATGGACAAATTTAGAAATACAGGAAGCTCATATTTGGTATGCAGTGTTGTTGCAGCCCTATCAGGCGCAGTATATTAGAGACTAGGTGGGTGAGCAATTTCTGTTGGTGGGTGAGACAATAGTGAGTGTGTGTGTGTGGCCAGACTACAGTGACGGTTGCAAGACTTTCTGGATAATGCCATTACTCCTAGATTTCCCTTTCCCTTTTCCTCTCCATTTTCCATCTTGATTCAGGTTACCCATACTTCCACCTTCCTCTGGAAAAGGGTAACTTTTTAGAAAGGAGTACAATTTTGTATCCAAGGTTTGCATCCTCTGGTGTATTAATATCTTTGTGATCCAGATCCTGGACAATGTTAGGGCTGCTTTGCACAACACTTACTACACAAGCAGTAATGCCAGTTTAGTCATCTACACACATTCTACAACCTCATCCTTTTTTGTCCCTGATGTAAAGATTAGTCACAGGCAAGAGGGGGTGAACCCTGAATGCCCCTGAACTCCAACGATCTCTGCTGCCTCTTGGAGCCATAAGCAGTTGGTCTTAAATTAAGAACAATCCTGAAGTTGGTTTAAGTCATGCTGGTGCCCAGTTTGGTCTCCCAGCCAGCCCAAGGATCAATGAGATATAAAAGTGACTCAGACCCACTTTGCCTCCATCTTCAGTCCTCCGCTGAGAACAGTGCAGTCAGACTGAGAGATCTGGTTCTGCATCTTGAGCAACATGGAGGTGGGGAGATAAATGCATGGTTCAAGGGAAAAAGAAACATAGAAAACTAAGAGGATTATTTCATTCATTTGAGATTCTGTGAGGATGTTCTCACTGATTTGATTTCAAAATGAGAGCTTTGTATATCTCCCAACGGGTTGCTGCCACAAGTGCAGACAATTTAAGGTAATTTGGTTGCAACAGTTGATATGCTCCTTAATCTTCTTTCAGTGCCATTATGAAAAATATATCTAACTTTTGAAGGTATCTGCACATGAATTTTAATTTTCATGATTGCTTGATAATCACAAAACCTTAATATATTTACTGCTCTCAGGCTGAAACCAAACATTTATTTAAAAGGACTGAGTTTAATGCAATCTAATTTATCTAATTTCACTTTTTCCTTTCCCTTTTCCTTTAATTCCCGAAGGTCTGGGAAAACTAAGAGTCAATGCAGCAACTTTATTAAGTATTAAAAATTTATTAAATATTACACTGCTTCATAGTCCTTCATTATTCAGTTTTAATAACTACCTTGTCTAACTGCTTTGCCTTCAGGTAGATGGAAATTAGTGACTTATTCAAACGTTTTTATGAAAAAAATAGTACTGTACATCTAACTGTATCCTGTCACTTTGACACTCTTACTGCTGGGCAATAGTGACCTATGCAATGGTAGAAAAAATTGACCTATGCAAAAATAGACCTATGCAATGGTAGAATTGACAGCAGTTAACTCTTAATTCTTATAGGCTACAGTATTTCTAGACCCTAGGAAGGACCTGATCTCTTACAGGTATGGTGGAAACAAGCCTGGGGAAAATATAGCTAAGGAATTTTCTCTTCTGTTTACGACTATGAACAAGCATTAAATCCTACATATTTAATAAATTATTCCTGTCTAATTTAGTAGACATGGCCCAGAAAGAAAACAAATGATCAGACTTCGCTATCCAGTATCATTAAAATGCACTTGCTAAATGAAATATTTTTTTAGATCTCTCAGACACAACTCTTGCATACAATCCATTTTAAAAACATTTACATTCAGAAGGAAAAGGAAGACCAAGGACTAAGTAGGCCCCTTACTCAATGAGGAGGTAAAGACAATAAAAGAAAACGTAGCAACAACCAAAGTGCTTCATTTTTTTTTTTTTTTGGTTGTTTCTTTGTTTTCACCAAAAAAGTTAGCAGTGATTGGACAACCAATGTAATGAACATCACTGTATATGAGGTAGGATCTGAGGCTAAAATAGGGAAAGAATAAGTTAAGCAATACGTGGACAAGTTGGATGTCTTCAAGGCAGCAAGGTCTGATGAAGTACACCCCTAGAATATGTAAGAAACTGGCTGAAGAGATCTCTGAGACATTAGCAATTATCTTTGACCACTCAGAAGAGATTCCAGAGGACTGGAAAAGGGCAAATACAGTACCTATCTATAAAATTGGGAATAAGGACTATGATTCTGGCAGACCAGGTGCCAGCTCATGCCAAGGCCCCAGGACTCACTGAAACTTACAAATGCATCGCTAGAAACCAGTCTCACTTAACTGTGTTATCACTATCAAAATAAATATTAGATGTTAAGTTGATAAGAATGTGTTTAGTGTTTAGACTTTATGAAATGCTTGTAGGATGCTGTAGGTATTGATCACACTTTTAATCTCTATAGCCCATGGTATAAAGTTATACTGAGTGTTTGCATTGTAAACCTCTATAACTGTGTAACTCACCAAACAGGAAAAGAAGGATTGATTAAAGTAAAGTGTTCATCCATCACACAAGATGGCCCATCAAAGTTATCAAGGGGTCAGAGTCATGCTGCAAGGGCATATTGAGGGGGGTCCCACAGAGAGCTGTCCTGGGCCCGGTTCTATTCAATATCTTCATAATGATTTGGATAATGGCATAGAAAGTACACTTTAAAAGTTTGCAGATGATACCAAGATGGGAGGGGTTACAAGCACTTCAGAGACAGGCTTCGAATTCAAAATGATCTTGAAAAACTGGAGAAATGGTCTGAAATAAATAGGATGAAATTCATTATGGACAAATGCAAAGGACACTTAACAACAGTTAAGAAGAAATAATCAATTTTTCACCCACGCAGCAGATTTAAACTACATTACACAGTCAAAGGTTCAGAACTTCTTGAAGAAGAGAGTACTTGTTGAAGCTAGATATTTTGCTGCCTGAGTCATTATTTATTGGAGTGGAAACCCTGTTAGTTCCCCACCTCTCTCAACATTCAGACACTCCACCTCCATCATCAAGTGTTATTCACAGAAAGATGTAGAAAATGTGTAAATGGAATATCAGCACAACAGGTCAAAGGAACAGCAGGTACTGAAATCCCTATCTATGAAAAATAATGCCAGCTCTGCCCATGAAAAGTAATAAAAAAACTCAGTACTGCTTTTAAAATTATGGTATCACCATAGCAACTAAAGCATCCAAAAAGACAGAAGGAAAGTAAATATGATGCAGGAAATATGGAGCAGGATTTGAAAATGTAGTTGGGTAAATGAGGATTTTACCTAACACAAGAGATAACGATGGGAAGAGATTTATTGCTTCTGCTTAGTTAGGTCCAGAAATCTTGCTAGCAATATGGCCTAACATGCTGTACTAACAAACGCCCTATACCTACCTCAAAAAAAAAAAAAAGACTCTTTTTGAGAGTGCATTGGCTGTTCACTTCAGCAGAGCAGAAAGAGGCTATATAAATAGCCTGGAAAGTGTGATATTTGAAACTATATTAAAAAATGTTGTGAATCTGTTTTGTTTTTCAGTTTTTTCAGAGTGCTGCTGCACCTTTAAATGTAAACATTCTTCATGCTGTGGATGAGGAGTGCATTATTGGGTAAGGCAAAGTGGTCATCACAGATCAAGTAATACACTGTGCAGCTCACTCTCTCTGCGAGTTTTGTAGTTCTGGCTTTACTATTTTCCACAATCTGAAAAAAAAAGGCATTCAGTCTGAAAATATATGTTTTGTTCTTTTTGCATATGGAAATCAACAAAAATTGAGGAATGCTTAGCATTTAAAGGGCTGTTTTTGATGGGGCCACTGAATGAGTAAGTCACACCCTTAATAAAGGCAGATTATTAGGAATATATTTCAAATAATAGAGCTGACTAGAAAAATAAAATCTGACCCACAAAACAAATCAAGATTTTATAATTTCTACTCATCTCAAAGTGATCTGAAATGGAATGAAAAGCCAAACTTTTAAGATTTTATGTGAAATGAAATTCCAAAAAACAAATTGTTTTAAGTAAATCAAAATATATACTTTGATACATTCAAAATACTTTTGATTTTGGACTTTGTTATTTATGTAAAAAACAGAATAATTTCAAAGCAAAAAAAATCAGAAATAGTTGCCAGAAGTGCCAAAACTGTATATTTCAACGTAAAATTTCTGATGGAAAACTGTTTCCACCAATATTTCCCAGCCAGCTCTGACTAACAATGTGTGTTAGACTGTGAAATAGCTTCCCAAGGAAAGTGCTGGAACCCCTCAGTATCTTCTCATTTGAAGCCAGATTGGATAAAGCTCTTCAAAATATATTGTAAAGAACAACTTGCATCAGCAGAAAGTTAGACAAAATGACCTTTAATTTATATAATTATGATTAATCAATTCTGTGCTTTAGTAGATTAGTTAAAAACGAATGTGAATTCAAGGGAACAGAACTACATTGTTATAGAATGTCTCCCCTGAGAGGCAGATCACCTTTTTCACTGCTAATGTTCATTATATGTGTTCATAGACTCTTTTGGTATTATTCCTATCTTTTTTAGAATTAAGCTTCCATATAATTACTCAATAAAACAAAGGTGAATACTACCTCATGTTATAACAAGCAGAATTGACCTTGATCTTCTAAATTGTTGCAATGATAACTCTTCATTAAGGATCCAGCTGTTTCCCTCTCAGCTACTCTCTAACCATTGCCAGCTCCTTTGGAAGCACAGCAGCTTTTCTCCCTGTTGCTACCGCTTCCTGTGATTAGCTCTCCTTTTTAAGCTGGCTTTCTCCAACTGGAGCAGCCTCTGCAGGTGTGTCTGGCAGGGATTGGGTCCAGAGGAGCCTTCTCTGGATTGGGCTGGGGACATGCCCTATTACCCTACCCCTCGAGATGGTAAGAAGTTCCTGACTCTGAGCATACGTATTTCCATTTTTCCTTGGGAAAAAAAATCAGCATTGATATGATTTTTCCCTGCACGCTGTTGTACTCTGAACCTTTATGGTTAGAGAGCCAGGTATCACGCTAGACTGCCAGGTATACGTGGGTTAAAGTCCTTCATGATATTCAACCAACTTAAGGGAGTGTGACTAGAGAGAAGGGCTTGCCCATCAGGTAGCAACTGAGCATGTCTATGGCCCATTTAATTGCCCATGCTTCTCTCTCAATAATTGAGTTGTTTCCTTGGAGAATACTTTTCTACGTAAATACAGAACTGGGTGCTCCTTACCTGCAAATTCTTGTGAAAGTACAGCACCCAGTCCAATATCCAAGATGTCCATATGTAATATAAATTCTTTGGAAAAGTTAGGATTAAAAAGGATGGGGGCCTGACAAAAGAGACCCAGAGGAGGGGACCTCGAGAGCACCCCAACTTAGGCCAGATTTGAAGAAGGAGAAGATATCCACACCAGTCTTCAGGGCCCTGGTACAAGCAAGAAACTTTGTTTAGGAACAAAGAGACAACCTCGCATTAAGCTTTGCCTATGAGCAACTGACCTCTATAAGTGAAGAACTGATGGAACCTGAGCATCTGAAGCAACCCCTATTTTGTGCTCAAGAAGGAATGCCTGTACCATGTTGAATGAGACCAACAATCTGGGAAGATGAGGACACAACTACTAGTGCCACACAAATACCGACCAGTAATGTAGCTCATGCATGACATCCCTTGAGCCAGCCATTTGGAGCATGAGAATGCACTGTTATTCCTGTCCTCCTTCTACTGGCCTGGAGTCCACCAGGAAGTAAGGGACCATTGCTCCTCCTGCCTGGAATGGCAACTGATCACCCCCAAGAGCACCCCCAAAGACTCTCCTAGTTCCTTTGCCACTGATTGAGACAACCTTTGAAAGAATAGGGATGGACATGGTCAGGCCCCTGGTGAAGAGTGCCTGCATGTCCCAGTACATCTTTGTAGTCATCAACCATGTGACCTGATATCTGAAGCTTTTCCCCTTCATATGGCAAAGGCGATTGCGACTGCACCAGAACCTATGAAGCTGTTGTTGTTGTGACACTTGTACCTGTTGCTGCGTAGTCCATTCATGTAGCAGCTGCTGCTGGAACTGTTGCTATTGGTTAGCCTGCTGTTGCTCCATCTTGGCCAACCATTTACACCAGTGCTCTGGCTCCATCTGACTTAAAGCCCCTGCGTTTCTGTTCTCTGTCTATGTTTTGTTTATATTTTTCCTCCTCTCTCTCTATTCCCTTGCAGCAGGCATGAGTGTTAATGTCCACATTCTCCACCATTTTGTGATAGGTAGGGTCTTTCTCAAGGGGTGGGAGGGTCGTGTTCAGGTGGCTTCAAAGCCCTTCCCCCCTTTAAGAGGTCTTTTGGGGTTTTGATACGTGTTTGGGTGGTGGAGGCTTGTCAGCAGTTTCCCTTTCAGCTACTCTCTTACAAGAGTCAGCTCCTTCTGAGATGCAGCAGCTTTTCCCCTTGATTGCTGCCCCTTCCCATGACCTGCTCTCCTTTTTAAGATTGCTTTCTTCAACTGGAGCAGACTCTGTGGGTGTGTCTGTTTAGTAGGGATTGAGCCAGAGGAGCTCATTAGCCTTCTCCTGATTGGGATGGGGGTGCACCCCATCATACTTCTGTGTAACAATACAGCACAACGTTGCCTGCTGTTCAGCACAGGGGACTGGCAGTCAGGAGACCTGGATTCTATTCCTGGCTTTTTCCCTTGGCTCACTGTATGATCTTGTGCAAGTCACAAGTCCTCCATCAGCAAATAGAGGATGATATTTATCTTTGGGGAGCCCTTTAAGATCCTTTGGAGGAAAGGTATTTACTTTGGGATGGAAGACGCTGCACATATGTAAAATAATGCTAACTTAAGAAAAGTAGAATACAGTTTCATACATGAGTAAAGAGTAATACAGATTCACAACATTGTACTTTGTAATGGCTGATGATATTTCACACTCATGACTTCTTACAGTTTTGCTATAGGGCCCAATGTGGTTCCTATAAATGTTCTAACGTGTTAGTGGTGTGCGGGTTGGGCATTTTTTCAGTTTGTTCGTTTTTTTCTAACTGTGACTTTTTCTCCCTAGAAAAAGTCAAGTTTTTGTGAATCTGTCCCATGCAAAATGAACAACTTTTCACTTTTTTCATTAAGCTATACAAATTATTTTTGGTCATTCTGTCAGTAATGAAAACCATTTCACATATCTTTCGTCAGATCCCTTGATCTTTTGAGGATTGCTCTGTGAATAACTTATCAAACGATGTTAGTTTGTAGTTGTTCTCACCTGCATCCTTTCCAGGAGCACAACTCAGCTGACATTGGAGTCAGTGGAATTTGAACTGAGTTCCAGAACAGGAGGAGCAGGACTGCAAACTATGTGTTAAATATTGGCTCTCCAGCCCCATATGGAGAGTTCAATCAGAAACATTTTTATATTAATGAACAACAAAAGTTAGAGATTAACTGTGTGCGTTAGGAAGACAAGAGCTCAGAAAAATCTGTCACTGTAGAGCTAATACTTTGTCCATATCTTATAAAGCTATGTGACGGTGTGACAGGATGCACAGACTGGCAGGACAGGGGTTGACCCTTCTGCCGAGGAAGGGTCTCAGTTGCTAAGAATTACGGAGGCACTCAACGAGGGGTCACAGATAAACAGCAGATAAACAGGCAAGCACTGAGTTCCAGTGGGGACAGAGAGCAGGAAGACTCCTACAGGAAACCCCAGGGTGAGGGGAAAGGGACCTGGGAATCTAAAAAGGGGGAACAATAAAAAAGATCTGGGAGAGACATGCAGGGAATAGGAAGACTCCCCTACAGTAGAGCCAGATTGGTGGGAAGTGCTAGGAGGCTCTCTGTGACCCCAACCAAGAAAAGGCCTAGAGAGAGAGCACACCCAGGAAGGGGCTGTGGAAAAGATCTAAAGTTAGGCTGGGGTGGAAAGTGGTCATAGAGTTGAAGCTAGGGATCGGAGTACCTGGAGACTTCTGCTGTTTTCTGCTGAGTCCCTGGACTAGAATCCAAAGTAGAGGGAGTGAAATCCCTACAGGCTCAATGAGAAAGAAGGTGAGATAGATGGAGCAGAAGGACAACGGAGCCAGCCTGAAGCCCCTGCATGAGGTTGCTGGATGATTGTCTTGGATTTTTTGTTAATTGCTGTAAAAGACTCTGTGGTTTAGCCTTCTGGACAAACTACTAAGAGGCAATGGAATTGGCCAATCCAAGAGGAGGAGACAGAAGTGTCTGGAGCCAAAAGATGGGAGACTGAGTCACAGAGCACCAAGTATACATAGAAAATAAGATGATTTTATCACAGAAGGAAAATGCCAAATGACAAGAATGTTTCTACTTCTACTGGGACAACTGCTACTATATTAAACAGGCCCATTTTTGATTGTGTGGTCCAGCAAGAAATACCACTCATTTATGTGGCATCATCACATGATGATGGAAATCATGATGCAATGATCTTATTCTGGAGGACAAATATATTTTAATTGTAGATTGGCTGAATAAAAGATAATATTGAATTTCCTGTCTTAGTATTTCTGCCTTGATGTGTTGTTCGAATGTCACACAGTAGGATTGGCCACAGCTATATTATCTGAATTAATGTATTTGACAATACCAGGATGATGACATTTTACTGAATAAAAGCAAAGGAAACTAAACTGGTATAAAATATCTCTGGACAACTACCCATGCATTGTTAGTCCTGGATGCATAGAATGCTTTTATAACTGTATTTTCATAGAAAAATTTCATACAACAGTAAAGGGTGCCCATACATAACAAATCTGACACAAAGGAAAGAAACAGGTAAGCTACATAACATACTATATGCTATTGTCATGTTAGATAGTCATTTGCAGTGGTGTAAACGGTTTTCCATTGCCCTACACATGGTGCAGAACAATAGGGAATCAGACCCCTACATTTCTATAACTGTTTTGATGAAACTTCTTTAACTTGAAAGATGTTTCCAACCCTGATTTCATTTCCTCCTTCCCCTCACCCCCAGTAAATACAATAAAATAAAACCAAAACCATCCTCTGTTTTCCCCCCCATTAATTTGGACAGCAGTTCTTCATACTAATTATTCAAGCAAGTCAGAAGTGGAATAACAAAAGAACTGGGTTTTGTCTCAGCTTTGCTACATTTTTCTCTTCCAAGCAATTGATCAGGAAATGAACTGATGGGGAAAATGTAGCTAAATTTGATTTCAGTTGAATATGCTAAGAAAGATCTACTTAACAGACAAAATGGTGACAGATGTTGCTTATTTTCAATTAGTGAAGGTTAAAATATGGAAGAGGCACAGAAAAGCAATCATTCATTCTGACTGAAACAAATAATTTGTAATGAACTAAATATGATGTGGGCTTTCAAGATGAAAATGTATCACTTAGCAACTACTCTTGCTGTGTGAAGAATATTCTTATGGGCTCTGGTCATATGCAATCTTTTAGTTTGTAGTTCCTATATGGGTTATGCTTAATGGCAAATAATGAGCAGCACAAACACTGTGCTCTTCAAAAATCTGTTTTGGTACCAAACACCAGACATTCAGACATAAAATGTCACCCTCTCAATTTCTCTTCTCCTAATTCAGGGTGTCTGTGTCTTCACTGGAGAGCTAGCTTGGACTCGCCCAACATGGGTTGAACCATCCCACTGCGAAATGCTACCTGGACCATAATGGTATTATACTAACCCACGTGTTGGGATGGATTTCTGGCGCAATATTCCATGGTTCTTAGCGGTGCATTAAAGTGGACGGCTCAGTTCATTTGTTCTCTCTTTCTCTTGCCCTCCCCTAGCATGGAGCAGCTGTCTTTGGCTGTGACAAGAGAACAATACTTTACATAAATAACCTCCAAGGGGAGTTACTCATTATTAATGCCGACTGTTCTGAAAGCAAAAAGAAACAATATTTGGCAGCAAGAATGTCTAATGAGACTGTTATTAAAGAATTCAATCTGCAAACCACAAAGTGATTTGTAGCGTACCAGACTGACTTCCTTGTCTCTCCATTTCTTTAATTAATTAATTAATTAATAAACTAAAAATGTCTATTTGGGTACAATTCCCCAAGTGATGGGTCTTACTGATATCACACCACAGCTTTATCAGATGGCCGTCAGCTTCTGGCCAACTTGCAGCACAGAGAGGGATTTCTTAGACAGCATCTCTGTCCAAATGCTGTGGAAGAATAGCAGAAATGGATCAGGCAAATGGGGTTAAAACACAGTGCAGAAGAAAGGAGGAGTTGGACAACAAATAGTACAACCCAGGTGGAACTATGGGATAGAATAGGAGGACTAAACAGCACCCAGGTTGGATTAGCCTGAGTTCTCATTGCAAAGTAGGACAGTTGACAGCCCAGGTTGAAACGAAACCTGAGCTCATGCCTATAACCTCAGCCGTTCCTGCTAGCTCAGGATTAAAGCACTCTCAGCCCTGGGTTAGGGATTTTCCAGCGTGGGCAGAAGTGTAGGTAGGAGCCATAGGGCTAAAGCCCAGGCTAACTCTGCAGTGAAGACTTACCCTAATAGAATAGGCTATCCCTCGATTCTGCCCCTCTCTTCTCAAAACTCCATTAACCCCTCTCTGTAGGAATCTATTTGGACTCTATCCTTCCTTAGTCCCTGCCTTTTCTCCTGCTATGCCTTATCTATGGGTGATTTGGATCTGCTCACATGGATTTAACTACCATATCTATGGTAATGACCAATCTACTTCTCTACACCTGACCTGTCTTTTTCCATACTCTTCTATAGTTCACACTCTCCAGCATGTCTTTCTGGATGGTTTGTTAACAACACATGTTCAACATGGCTGAAGCCAAGCTCCATAGGTTTTCTTCTACATCCCGTTTACTTTTCCCATTCATTATTACTTTTGACAACAGCACCACTACCCCAGTTTGCAACCGGGTGGTCATTTTTGACTCGATCCTCTCCTTTTCCCTACATATCCAGGCCACAACCAATTCTTGCAATTTCTCCCTCCAGAATATACTGAGAATCTGACCTTTTCTGTTACAACAGATAAAATGCTGGTCTGTGCTTTGATTTCCCAGCTTGATTATCCTGAAGGTAATGAACCATTGGAACAACTTAGCGTATATCTACACTGCAGAGTGAAGTCGATTTAATTTAAATCAACCTTCACCTGCTGAGCTGCAGAATTCAAATGAGCATGATCATACCATGCTCATTGCGTCAGGAGATTGCATCCCCACCATCTGCACTAACATCGGCAAGCAAAGCAGTGCACCGTGGGTAGCTATCCCACAGTGCAACTACCCACAGGGGCCTTTGGGAAGGTTTTCATCCTCCCATGAGGCAAATGTCCTCTCTCCCTCCTCCCTTCTTGTCCCAGTCCAAACAAACGGACAATTGCCTTTTCGAGCCATTTTTTCAAACCCTTCAGTCTCTGCCGCGCGCACGCCATTGCCTGAGGGGAATGGAGCCCACTCAGCTCTGCACTATTATTGTGAGCATCACAAACACCTCACAACTTTTTCTACAGTAGTTTCAGCGGCCAGACAGGAGCCGCAGTGCTGAAAATTGCAATGTTACTGTGGCTGCCTTGCCAGAAGCCATAGAACAAAACAATTCCCATTTGCTGCTGGCTATCATGCACCATCTGCAGTTAGTGGAGTACCGCTTCTGGTCCTGGGAAACAAGCAGTGATTGGTGGGATCGTATAGTTATAGAGGTGTGGGATGATGAGCAGTGGCTGCAGAACTTTAGTATGTGAAAGACCACTTTCTTCGAACTTTGCAGAGAGCACTCCCCCACCCTGAAACGCATGAATACTTGTTTGAGACCTGCTCTGACAGTGGAAAAGAGAGTGGCCATCACTCTACGGAAGCTAGCAATGCCAGACTGCTACCAATCAGCTGGGAATCAATTTGGAGTCGGTAAATCCACTGTGGGAGCAGCTGTGATACTAGTGTGTCATGCCATTAATAGACTTCTGCTATGAAGGGTAATGACTTTGGGAAACATGCAGGACATAGTCCAAGGCTTTTCCGCAATTGGGTTCCCTAACTGTGAGGGGGTCATAAATGGCATGCACATCCCTATCTTAGCACTGGACCACTTTGTCACAAAGTACATAAATTGAAAAGGATATCTCTCAATGGTGTTGCAGGCCCTTGTGGATCACAGGGGACACTTCACCAATGTCAATGTGGGGTGGTCTGAAAAAGTGCATGACGCACACATTTTTAGGAACTCAAGTTTGTTCAAAAAGATGCAGGCAGGCACTTTCTTCCCTGACCAAAAAATAAATATTGGGAATGCTGAAATACCAATAGTGATCCTGAGTGATCCTGCCTACCCTTTGCTCCCCTGGCTAATGAAGCCCTACACCAAGTGCCCGGACATCAAGAAGGAGCATTTCAATAATAGGCTTAGCAATGGTGATGGAACGTGCATTTGGATGTTTAAAGGCATGCTGGCACAGTCTGCTCACTAGGTTAGACCTCAGTGAAAGAAACATCCCAATAGGTATCTCTGCCTGCTGTGTGCTCCATAATGTATGTGAGACAAAGGGGGAGAAGTTCCCATTGGGTTGGGTTGTGGAGGCAGATAGGTTGGCCACCAATTTTGAGCAGCCAGTTATCACTGCAATGCTGAGAGCCAATCATGGAGCACTGCACCTTAGGGAAGCATTGAAAAACCGCTTTTGCAATGAGACACAACAGTAATGTGCATCGCTTATCTGTGCTGTGCTTTCACTTCATATCTCCTACCCATCCCCCACTGATACAGTTCGCCCCCCAACCCTCCCTTTATTCCCTTTTTACCAATAAATAAACAGTAATGAATTGTAAAGCAGTACTATTTTATTGGTGATCCTTCACAGAGAGGGGGAAAAAAAAGATAATTTAACTTTCCATATGCATTGTCTGGGCACTGAGAGGGGAGAGTTTGTCTGTGCATACAGGAAAGAATCATATATTCCCACTCCTTAAAGGGGCCATCGCTTCTTTCCGCTCCCCTCAACCTGCAACGAGTAGAGCACAAACTGTACCTGGCTCAGCCTCCTCCTAGACTGCTCGGAGGTGGGGGCTAGGAAAGAGTATGTTAGCTCAGAGTTTTGCAGGGGCTGCAGAGGGAGCCTTTCCTGCTGCTGAGCTTCCTGAAGCTCAACCAGACGCCTCAACATGTCTGACTGATCATGTATTATATGCAGCATCTCATCTTGTGTTGAACGCTCATACTCCTGTGCTGTCTTTCTGTTGTCCATGTCCAAGTTCAGTTTGTCTGATAATGAAATCCTCCATGCTCTTAGCTCTGTGTCAGCGGCTGCAGAGGCGTTCATTATCTCATTGAACATGTCACCCCAAGTTTTTTTCCCACCTTCTTATCTGTGATAGGTGCTCTGCAGGAGTATGAGACGATGTGTTGAAGGCCACATTGTCCACTATAAGGGAAGCAAAGCACAAGGTACCCATAGTTAACTCGTCCCATGGACAAAAAGCAATGTTACAATGTAAAAATAACTCCCCTGAACATTCCCACGGGAAGGCTAGAACCACATATCATTCTCTAACTATTGCAGGGGTCAGAGTGCCGTTCTGGCCATAGTAAGTAAGGGGCTAGTGCATCTATTTTATTTTATTTTAGGGAAATCCCCCATGCCCATGCTGCACAAGTCCATGCTTCCCCGAGCAGCATGGATTTTGGGCTCCCATTGGCCTCCATAAATCTGACTTTTAAGAGGCAGCAGAAAGGGTGTGGAGTGGGTAGGGGTTAACCGTCTCTGGAGAAAAAAAATGGGCACCAGTTTGTGGATTCCCAAGGCCCATAGCAACAACATCCTGTTTAGGGACTTGCGGTGTGCTGAACCAAGAAACCATCCCCAGCTGCGGAATAACACACACTTCAAAAAAAATGTTTGGGTGGGTAATGTAAACATGCGCCATCTTCCCTAGATAACCATGAGTGATATCAGTTTGCTGAGGGTCACACAGGTGGAAAGGGAGGATTTGCTGCAAGCATCTGGCTACAGGACTGGCTCTTATGCTGTGTTCCGCAATGATGCCTGCACAATTAATAACAGACAGGAGGAGGAAAGTGTCCTATCGCAGAAGAAGAAATAAGGCTGCCCTCCCAAGAAACCTTCTGCAAAGGATTGCAGAGTGCCTGCATGAAAGCTTCCTGGAGATATGCATGGAGGATTCTCAGAGTATCCCTGTGCACATAAACAATCTTTTCCAAGGTGAATCACACCAACTACAAGGAAGCATAGCCCCACCACCACACACACCACTTTTTTCTGCTGGTTCAAGATTCTGGACTGGGGATATAACCAAAGAAATGCAATTTGCAGTGCATACTCACCAGATGTGCCTTCCCTGGTCAGTTATGGATTCCTGCATCTGGCTGGGCTGCTCCTGTGTAGCAAACAGCTCCTGGCTTTCAGGTAGAAGGGATACCCCACTCTCCTGTCTCCAGTTCTCCTTATCCTCTTTCTCCTTGTCCACAGACTCATCCTCATTCATCCTGGCCTCAGATTCCCCTGAGGTATCTATGCTGCATGTTGGCATAGTGCTTGGGTCTCCACCAAGAATCGTATGCAGCCCCTTGTAAAAGCATGTTTTAGGTGACAAACAAGAATGATGGTTAGCTTCCCTAGTTTTCTGATACACCTGCCTCAGCTCTTTGATCTCAATATGCATCCCTGTTGTGTCCCTTCTCCAACATGCCGCAAGATATCTTTTCGTAGATATCCAAATTTCTTTTGCTGGCTCAGAGCTGAGCCAGAACAGACTCTTCGCCCCATGGACCAATGAGATCCAAGACCTCGGGTCAGCTCCAGGCTGGAGCACATTTAAGGCATGCAGTCGCCATGATTAGTTGTGCTGGCAAGCTCTCTTCACGTTGACCTCACAAGAAATAGGAATTCAAAATTTCCTGGGGCTTGAGGGGAGGAGCTGTTTCCTGTTTATGTAGTCACAGTGCAGCAGTGTGAATGTCCACAGCAGTCACAACAGAGCATTATGAAATACCTCCCAGAGGCAATGACATAAATTTACATTGCGCTCTGCCTACACTGACGCTCATTTGACCCACAGAATTCGACTTCAGCACTTGTGGAGGTGGTTTTATAAGGCGAATTTTACAGCGATTTAGGTCGGTGGAACTGACCAGCCAGTGGAGACGCATACTTTATGTGGTTGACGGAAGCCGCATTCCATTAACCTACATTGTCAGTGTAGACCAGGCCTTACCAAAGGCTCTGGTAGATTCTCCATTAATAGCAATTTTTAAATCAAGACTGGATGATTTTCTAAAAAATCTGCTCTAGTGCAAACAGGAATTAAATCAGGCAAGTCCCATGGCTTGTGTTATACTGGAGGTCAGACTAGATGATCACAGGGGTCCCTTCGGGCCTTGGAATCTAAGAATTACTGCACCCTCTTCTTCTCCACTCTCCCTGGTACCCATCTGTTTCCCCTGCTGTCTATCCAAAAAGCAAGAGATAAAATTATCTTTGCCTGTCAATATGACTATGTTAACCCCTTTTTGAATCTGTCCACTGGCTTGGCCTTGTATACCACAATAAATTTAAGCTTCCCACTCCAGCCTGATCTATGTCTCAGACCAGCTGCCAATACTTGCAGTTTTCTCCCAACAACTACTACAATGGCACTGCCCATTTTAAAATTGAAATTAAATTAAATTGTTTTAAGTATCAAATGGAGTTAAAGCAAAATAATGTACACAATGAACATGTTGATTTGTGCATGGGCAGTGCAGAGGACAGGCTTGCAGGGAGGCAGTGATGCAGGATTCTGGGGTCCCTGCCATACAATTCTACTATATAATTTAGATCCAATGTGCTGCAGAGGGCACAGGGCCTTGATTATGAGAAGGATTCGGTGCACCTCAGTCCCTCTTATTCTCTGCTTGGGCACTCAGTAGTTTATTCTCCTGTGGGCTATAATATTTCAGTCTACTTTTAGTTGTTGAGTTTAGTGTGTGGACACTGGATGATGTTGGTGACCTGTGATATACAGAAGGTCAGGCTAGATGATTTGTCCATAAACTGTATAATTCTATGAGGACTCTGCCACTCTGAAGTTCTAGCATCCCTGTGGATTGATGCTATTGGCACAGAGATCACAGATGCTCCTTTCTTTAATAACACTTTTTTTATTAAGCAGAAGACCAGACTATGCACAGACTGTTCCAGCTATGGACTGATTTGTCGGAGTTTCACAGTATTTTGGTTCATCCTAAAATTGATAATTACAAATGTAGTGTTTAGTCTTCCATCTCTGAGTCAAACACATTCCATTTGAACTTATTACTGATTGCGTAACTCTATCATTTCTATTTTTTTCTCTCTCTTAGACTACCTTGCTCTAGCACACAGGGCCAGATTTTCTGATCTGGCCACTTTACTCAGGTGGTACAAAATGACTGGATTCTGATCATAAATGACAGTGGAGAATTTCCCTTATAGAGGGGAAATCCCATTTTTTCCACAACAACCAGAAAAAATCATACAGAAAATTTCCACTAGCTTTAACCAATAGGGCATGCTGAGCCTGCAAAGAGCACTAAAAAGACAGATTTGTCACATTGGATCAAATTGCTTTTTACTGCATTGGTTAAAAGTGAACTACACCTTTACTGATACCTCACATTATGCATGCTACTTCTTATCTTACAATGGGGACACTCCTTTGAAGAAAAAAGCTCATGAATTCATATTTCTTATTTTTTGGAAAGCTATACATCACATGCCTTTGTTATCATTGAAGCAGGTTAGAACAAGCACCAGTATAAAAATATGATCTATCTGCTAATTAATATATATCCAAAATTCTGTGCCCTAGGTACCCAAATTATTGAATCTTTTAACATTTTATGAATTTTAATTTGACAGATTTTCTAGCAAAGATTTTAATCCAGTTCCTATCATATGTAAATTACTTCAACAAAAGGGATTAGAGCAGGATCATTTAGGTACATTACTTATTTTAACCAAAGGTTCACTTTTGATTTGCAAACAGAAGTATTACTTGGAATACTGCAGGAGGGAATATAAGAGTTGTAGTATTGAAATCTAAACTTAATTTGCGTTCTGCTTTGATTTTACTGCACCAGAATGCAATGTTTGTTAAAAGGCACAGGTGATCCAAATACCTGGGCTAAGTACATTTCATTTGTCTGAAAGATAGTGTTACTTTGTTGACATTTAATTAACTGCTGTTAGAAATCTAATTTGTCCAAAGCACAGCAGTGTAAATTGGGTGGATTAGGACCATTAGCTACACATGGTCATCTTTATTACCATCATCCATGCCCTCTCAGTTTGAATTTATCTCATTATAGATAGTAGTTTACCTTCTTGATAACTGGGTGTCAGAATTAGAAAGCAAGCTAAATCTAATTTACTGCACATAGCAACCTGATAACAGAATCTCCTTTTCACCAGCTCTTCCTTGATCTTCTCTCAACGGTTGAGGTAAGCAAATTGAATTTTTAGTTCATTTCAGGTTAACTAAGTGAGTCTGGCTGATTGGAATAGTGTATATATGTTTTGTGTGATTTAACTGAATTAATGAGGTTGTTCAAAAACTAAAATAATGTTACCCTATGAAGGCAAACCACAACACACAAAAGAAGAATTAATGTGGCCACTCCTGTGAGCACCCAAAAGAGAGTGCACTATAGTTAAGTCAGTCTGATACTGTCTCTGCCCCTATCTCCCAAATGTTGAACCTCAGATTTCTATCTGGGGCTTTTGTCCCCCTTCTGATGCTGACAGGCCAGCTCAGGTCAGAGTAATAGGCCAATTCACTTGTGTGTGACTATCAAAGAAATGTTAAGTGTACTAATTCACTCAAGTATTAATTTAGTTCAAAGGAAATGTGAATGATATTGGCTTCACTTATCATAATCTATTGATTTCTATTGCATTACATTATGTATACTCTGTAATTAGATAACGCTAGGCCAAAGTGTGTGGTAGTGCTAAAATGAGAAGATGTTTGATGTGTAAACTGCATGAAAACTAGTGAAATGTAATTTATACAGTTTTCCCTTATCTATACCTATTATAACGTAAATGCAGGCAATTGCATTATGCATATCACTGTAACTAAATTACTTGTGAATGCAAAGGAACTAGAAGGCTACCTTCAAAGCAAGAGCCATTGAGTTCACTATGGAAATTCACAGACTCAATCTACTTCTCACACACAGCCAACAAAGAAAGGCCCACATGAGTACAGAATCTATCAGCTAGCTCTTGGTTTGAAGAAAATATAAAAGATGGATTCAGGAAAAGATCCTTCATCACTGAACTCTTTGGACATTCCCAGGGATGAGTTCCAGATGCAAGACAGATCGCCAAAGTTATTTTGGATAATCCTGAGAGATTTATGGAAAACTACCAGATTATTATATCTCTGCTGTTATTTTAGATTTGCAAATTTAGACTCACCTATTACTATATTTTACCTGCTTTAACCTCTTACTAATACTCATTTATTTTTCTTAGCTAATAACCCTTTAGTTGGCTTACTAGAGAAATAGGCTGCCAACCTTATCTTTGGTGGAAGGTCAAAAGTAGACCTGGGGTAGGTGACTGACCCTTTGGGGTTGGGAGTAACCTGAAGTGGTGTGATTTTGGGGGTTAATAACCTTTTATCACTAAATTAATCTCGTCTGGGTGGCAAGACAGGTTGGAGAGTCTTAGGTGACTGTTTTTGACTCCATGGTAATACTGGTATAGTGATCCAGGAGTACACATTTGTTACTGGCTTGGTGAAATCTAATTACAGAATATACCACCAGTTTGGGGTGTCTGCCCTGTTCTCTGACAGTTTTACTTGAGACAGGCACTCACAGTTGTGAGCCATTCCAGACAGCACGACACCCCTACAGCCTACCTCTGACTTGATAATTTCTCTACCCTTCTCTGATATAATTAATGGCAGGCTTAAGAAAAAAAATGGTCAGGAAGAAGAAATATTATCCACCTTAAAGGCCCTTCTTTGTATCCAGTTCCATCCCGATTCACACATCTATCTGACATGTAGAAAGCAGTTGACTGTAACCCTCATCGGCAACCATGGCAGGCATAAATCATAATTCAAGTTTAAAACTTGAAATAATAGATTGTGGATTACATCCTGTACTGGGGGTTCTAGTGAGTAAGCCATTGTCCTAGATTGATAAAATGGGACATTTTGGAACATAATTGGGTAGAAGGTAGGAATCCAGGAGACAGGGAAAAAGTATGATGTAAGATTCTCCAAGGCAATATTCTTTAAGCTTTTGGTCATGGCTGAGTTTATGGGCCCCATAAGCAACCAAGAAATATCAGGAGTTTGAAGCATGGCCTACCATAGCATCTAGGAATGGTGTAATTCTTTCAGTGGGGGGAGAGTCTGCTGTTATACCAGGTATTTGGCAGCACTTGTGTGTAAATATTGTATTTTTGGGCCCTGACCTCATACTCTTTTCCAGTCAGGCAGAAAGGGTAGGATCTTCAAAGATACTCGGGAGCCTAAGTCCCATTTTTAGGCACCATTTTGATACACGGAACTCCCACTCGGCTGCCACCAAATCTTGTTGGCACCAAAAGTCACCTAAATTTTTGCAGTAAAAGTTCAGTAGGTGCCTATATTTCTGCCTCTGAGATCACACCCTCCTTCTAGGTGTCTGAATGCCTACCTCCCACCTAAGCTCCAGTGCCATCTGCAAACCAGAAGATAGGTGTTCAACTGCCTAACTCTCCTGAGGGACTCAGGCCTACCGACAGGAGGAGGCAAATGGAGCAATTGCCCAAGGGCCCAGTGATTTAAAAGGGCCCGGGCCATGGGCAGCAAGTGAAGTTTGCCCTCGGGGAGGCAAGCCCCGCAGCCCCGCCCACACTCCACTCCCACTCCATTCCAGGCCCTGCCCAGCCCTGCCACTCACCACGTCCTTCCTTTCCCCCCAGCCCCGCTCAGCCTCCCCACTGTCGTATGCCATGTACACCTCTCCCTCTCCTCCCCCACTTAACCCCCACCACTTCTCACTGCATTCCTCCTTTCACCTCTCTGTTCAATCCCCCCCAACTATTCCTCACTGCCTGGGGGAAGGGCTAAGATGGGGTCTGGGGCAGAGTGAAGGTGGAGTGTGGGTGGGGCCTTGGGCAGAAGAGGTGGGACGGGCAGCTAGCCTCCTCGAGGGGAAGCTTCACCCACTATCCATGGTTGTTAACCTCAGTCATCCCTTTCTGGAAGGGGGGATCATTGACTGTTCTGCCCTGTTGCTGTTGGTGGGCCTGGAGGGGCAATCTAGTAGGCATGCTCAGAGACCACCTAATTCCTCAAAAGAGCTGGGAGCAGGGGGGAGAAGGAGGAGATGTACCTCCCTTATAACTGTTATCCCAGTGCCTAGAATATTCAGCAAGGAGACCTCACCTCCACCCTAGAAATTGTGGAACACACGATTAGTGACCACTTGTGAAAATTTTGATTTTAAGTGACTTGTCCAGCATCAGACAGGAACTCTGTGACAGAAGCAGGGATAGAATCAAGTTCTGAAGGGCAGCATTCAACTGCCTAAATCACAAGACCATCCTTTCTCTTCTTTTCTCATTCACTATACTCCTTCCAGCTTCTGCAACAAATGCAGGCAAGGGTCCTGCAAAACAACAGCTTCATTCACTACCTATCCCTGCTCGATTCCCAGAGCATTGTCTTTACACTGACTGAGGCAGGTGTCCTGTGGAGAAAACTGTGTGATCGTGTAATTAAAGAATACACCACAATGCATATTTGCAACATGGCCAAATTAAGGCTGCACCAACAAATCTTAATTCTGGTATTTCCTAACTTTTGAGTGCTTGACATTGCAACCTTAATGTTCTTTTAATGTCAGTTTTCGTACGTAATCTCATGTTTTTAAAACGCAAACTGAAAAACCAATTCCATTATGTGGAACCGTATTGACTCCCGCAGGGTTAGAACCTTTAGCATCACAGCACAGACTTCTGCCACTTGAGTTTATGGCAGTGGTAGATTAGTATGCTCTAGGTGGGCCAGCTGCTAGAAGGAGATAAAGCATGATTTTTGCTATAACTTTCACTGATATTTGCTGACAGTGGAGGAGTGGTGAGATTCAGCAATTCTGAGGTTTGGAGGGAAATGTGATCTAGTCATTACAGACCCTTCTGCCCCATATCTCTCCAGCCTGTCCTAGTCCCAATCTCCTTCTCCCCTCTGAATGGCCTCCACTACCCTCTGTATTCAGGTCAGGTTTCCTCCTTTTCTTCCTTGCTGCCTGGGCACTAGAAAGGGGAGCATTGAGAGCACAGGAGAAATAATCTCTGGGTGCCCAATTCCGACATCTCTCATCACAGGGACCCCTGGCTGCTGGGAGAAGCAATTACTGGGAAAATCCTGCTCATGTCCCACAGCTGCAGGATGGAGAATGCTCAGTATAGACTGGAATGTATACGCTCTGGGCAACTTATTTTCAGTGAATTTCCCATAACAGAGAAATGGATCAACTGCAGGGGAGCTTGCGGACAAGGTAGAATTAATGTTATAAGGATTCTTTTATGGCTTCAATAATTAAGGCAGATCTATCCATATTTGTCAAATGTCATTGTCATTCAGGATGTTGATGAGCAATCTCAAACTGAAAACACACATTTAAAAGAACTGTGTTATTTAGTGTTAATGAAAGAATTCGGATTGACAAATGGAAACTAAAGTCCTTTTTCCACTCAGTTGAAAGAGCCAGGGAAGGCCCTCACATAGTACCATCAGTGTGTTTCTCCTGCCTTGGAGGAACCATTTCCAAGGGTAAAGGGATACATCAGACTGAACATCCATTCAATCCCAGGCCTCTCTGAACATTACCCACAAAAAAAAAAAAGCCAGGTTTTACAGTGTGTGCAAAAGTGAGTGCATAGTTTTTGCATGTGTCTGACATTTGTGTTTATAGCCGGCTTTGCACACATACATACATCACACACACATGCACGCAGAGGCTTATGCACCTGCAAACCCTTATTTATAGGCCATGTCAGGATTTGTGAGTATACAGTTCAGCTGCATGCAGAAGTATATGCATGTTTTAAAAAATAATCTAGGCCAAAATTGTTAAATTATTTGTATGCTTTAGATACATATGCACTAGGAACTGGACTGAAATCCACAGCATTCATTTCCCATACACTGTTAAGGCCCTATCAACTAAAACAAGAGGCATTGTTAAAAACCTTTTTGAAAACTGCTTTTGAAAATAGTTTTAGCTGGAATGGCTGGGTCACCAGTTAATACAGGACAATGTGACCTTGAGAATATTTTTCAAATACAATACACTACTTGAAGGAAATGGTGCTGCATGGTAGCAGAAACCATTTGTACAAACTCTTTAAAACAAACAAACAAAAAACCCTAGCTGGTGTGCAGTGCAAATGGAGCCAGGTGAAACTACCTGGTTGGTTTGATTTCCTTGCTAATTTATATTTTTTTGAAATTTCAGCTCGGTTATTTTATATACATAAATACTTCAAATAGCTTCAGTGACTTTTCTTACAAGAGCTTCATGTTGGGAATCAATATCTGACCACATATTTGGCTAAATTTACAGTTACAGGCATTTCATTAACCGTAGTGTTTACTATAGATTGGGACAGGCAAATATTTTTAAAGCCATTAAAGAATGTAGTAATAAAACTTCAACAGATATAAAATAGAATATTTCTAATGTTTTCAAGTAATGGTTATTTGATGAAATGAAGTCTGCTTTATCTGGATCAAAGATTTTGATGTTGAGAGAGACTCCTTTTTGCATATTGTGACAAAGTTAGACCTGATATCTATAAGAGAGTGGTGCTATTTGGGTTCTGAGACATGGACCGGTGCAAGCCCACCCATGGCTAAAATCTCCTCCCCCAGCCTAAGGGGAGAAGCTACTGAGCCCAGAATTCAATTGGTTATGGGAGACAACAAATGGAAAAAAGAGGAACAGGCACGAAGGTCAAAGGGCTAACCAGAGGGAACCTGAAGGGGACACCGAGCAGAGAACCCCGGACAGCACCCACTGCTCCTCAAAAGTAGCTAAGGAGTCAGTGGACACGGCCCAGCGGTACTCTGCCCGGATATGTGATCAGACAGAGGAATGGAAATTGGCCCACAGTCGCAGAGCACCTCCTCAGCCAACATCCTCTCCCTGGTGTTATGGATGGCTACCTTGACCAATATCAGAAAGTGGTGGGAAGGCAGGTATAACAGCCCTGGAATGTTGAATGCCCTTTTCCCTATGAACTGAAAAGAGGTTACCTCAGGTTAATTAGAGACACCTGAGTCCAATTAAATGCTGCCTGTGACCTTTAAAAACCTCTCTGTTGATGAGAGAGGAGGAGGCGTGATTGGAAACAAGCTGCAGCAGGGAGAAAAAGCATCTTCTGGATGGAAAGCCTGCTCTTTTTCCTATAGGGGAAACAAACAAGTTAATTTCTGTTTGGGGAAGGATTGGAAACCAGAAGCTAGGATAATTAGGCAATGTGCTGGAGAGGGGGCAGGGAAATGTATTTCTTTTTTGTGCCACGAGTTTGTTTGTTTTTTTCAGAGAACTACTCGGGCCTACCCTAAAGCCCAGCTTGTAAATACTGAAAAGTAAACCAAAATGAGGAACTAACGACCTCCGAGCAGGACTGATTTACTCCAGGCCTCGCACCGCCAGAGGGAGGAATGCTGCGGCTGTTTTTCTTTTGTGATTATTTTCAGTTCCCTTCTATCAGGAGAGAGTACTGTGAACTTGTAGGAAAGTTTTTTAAAAAATGGTGGGCTGGTATCAAGCTGGAGTAACGGCTGAAAACAATGGAGTTACATCAGATTTACACCAGTGTGAGTGTGTGCAGAATCTGGTTCCAGCTGGGAGCAGGGTCCAGCCACCCCATTCTCCAGGGGAACAGGGGGCAGCTGGGCTCTAGCTGCCTGGTATTCTTGTCAATTTCACGACTCCTGCCTCTCGAGTTATGTCAGTGTAGTAGGGCACTAACATCAGCAGGAGGAAGGCTGTAGTGTAGACACTGACATAGTTACGTCAATGTAAGTTGCCTTACATTGACCTAACTCTGTAGCGTAGACCAGCCCTAAGTGACCATAGCCCCATTGTAGCAATATTCCTACAGTTCTTCTCCTTCTTAATAAAATAAGAAACGGTATGTATATTGATCTACATTAGCAGCATTTTTGGTTCAAAAAAGTCAGTAAAATGTTTCTCTCTTTTTAGTGTCAGTAAAGTCATGTTGACTTCAAAGCAATATCAACATCAATCATCAATTGTGAATAGATCCTTTTAAAGAAGAAAGATAAATGTGGTGTTGTAAGATTGAAGAAGAGAGCAAACAATCCTGGGGGAATGGAATGGCCATTATTCCTGAAACAATTTAGCAATGTATGCTTCTGCTCTTTCTCTTTCACCAACCCCTCTTTTGTCCCCTGGATAAAGTACTGCAGAAATAATTCATTCCTTAAAATGCTTTATATTTTTCCTTTCTTTGTTCTTGTTCTGTCATCTTCAACTATGAAAAACAAATGTCTAGAAATTGTACTTTAAAAGAAATTGTAGTGAAAGAAATGCATGGCAAGATATGTGGTTTGATGAGCAGGAAAAATAATGGGTCTGGTTTTTAGTTATTTGGTTCCTTTGCTTTGGGAAGCGATGACAGGGCAGGCAGAGCAAATGTGGCTTTAACCTACATTTTTGCATTCCCTCCATTCTGGTGCCAGCTTGTGCAGCGGCCTACTTGCCCCCCACAGCCCTACCCCCAGTGTTGGTTAAAGAAGACTTAAGGTTTCTTCTAACTTACGTCTAACTATTTCTAACTTCCCATGGCCCCTCCTTGGGATGATAAATTGGGAACTGTGTGGGAACTCACAGACAGTTCCATGTAAACAAAGCTGGTCAGAAAAAGGTCAATGAAACCAGTTGCCATCAGAGAGTCCAACTATGTGAAAATGAACATGCTTTACAAAATCATGTCGATTTTGCCAAAATTTTGTTTTGGAGGGGGGAAAAAAAGTCCTACTTCAACATTGGAACTATATGTTTCAATTTTCCATTTTAAAAAGACTTTTCATTTTGAATTTTTTAAATACTTTGTATTTTAACAAATTTTAAAAGTCGAAATCAACACACAACATTTAGACTTTATCAACACAAAATGTTTTGAATTACTTTGAAACAAATTTATTTTCAGAATTTTTTTCATGGAGAATTTCAGAATGTTCAGATTTTGTTCCTAATTGGGTTGAAAACAAATTCTGAAATCTCAAAATCCACCATGAAATGGAATTGCCATTCTCTAGACAATTCTAAGGCCTGGTCTATACTTACGGGGAAATTCAGAGGCAGACGACAAGAGTTATGCATGTACGCTCCATGTAGCTTGCATAACTTACATAACTTACATCTACTTCCTAAATCCTCTTCTGTGTGCCATCTCCACTACGCTGCGCCGACGGGAAATGCATACCCGTCAATGCAGCGCTATGCTTTTTGGGGAGGTGATTTTACTAAATCAACTTCCGGATCAATTGAGCGGGTCTTCACTTCTGCTCAATCGATTTGGATAAATCGATCTGACAGCGGCGAATTTGCCACCGTCAATGTGTACATACCCCTTGTCTCATGTAACTTTGCTCCTCCTGCCAGAAAAAATAGCCCAACTATATTGCAGCTGTGTGGAAGTGAATTTAGATTTTAAATTTCTGTGAAATGCAGGGCCTTTTTTTGCTCTCAGTCTCTCAGCTTTCTTCATGCTGTGTGATATAAAGAAAACACTTGTTTTAATTAAAAGCTATAGGCAGTAAAACAAGCCACCCAGCTGCAGAAGGCGCAGTTAATGCTATTATCCAGTAAATGAGACTAACTAGAAGCAGAAAAAGAAAGGTGACTTGTGGGAATGAAGACAGTATACGCTGCTGTGGGAGAAAAAAAAATCACTCCAGGAGAAAAACAAATCAACTGGTCAACAGAGAAATCAGGATGAAATTCAAAATAGTTGTACTTTTCCTTGCTAACCAACAGAGAAGCTAGGAAATTAACTTAACTTCCACTTTGTGAAAGCAAAAAATATAGATGGTGACTTAATAGTCAGTTCCTCACCACCACCCCAGATTTCCAACCCAATACTGCACAGTGAAAGTGGTTGTTAAGTCCCATTAACCAACTCAAAATTAACTTGGTTTGCCATCAGTCTCCAGACTACACTTTCTTGTAACAGTTTGTTAGTGGCAGGAGAGAAGTTTATCTCCCAAATTGGCCTCTGTAGTTGAGCATGATGAAACAGAATTTGTAACATGAGTCCTGGAGGGGTCATTGACATTTGGAGTGAAAACATGACACTTGTTTTCATCATACTCTCATTGGTTATGTCTACCTTGACGATGGCAAATTCACCGCCGTCAGATCAATCTATCTAGATCGATTGAGTGGAAGTGAAGACCCGCTCAATCGATCCAGAAGTCAGTCTATTAAAACCACCTCCAGAAAAAGCGTAGTGCTGCATCAATGGGTATGCATTTCCTGTTGGCGCAGTGTAGTGAGGACTAGGTGCAAAACGGAAGCTACGAAGTCAATGGGAGTTATGCAAGCTACTCTACATAGCATATCTTCCGTTGATTGCTGCTGAATTCTTGGGTAAGTGTAGACCAGGCTATTGTCTTCACTTATGTGTACTTGTTCTGTAAATCAATAAAGTAGTTACTGACCTGCAGCAGGTCAATCTTGCAAAATTTTATCACCTAAACTACCAAAATTACATATTTGTGTTCATTCAAAATGAACTAAACCGGTGCTACTGGAAATCAAATATTAAGAGGTGTCCAAGAGGAGATGACAGACAGACCAAGATGGAGGATTTGTCAGAGTAGGACAAGCTGGGATGCTGAGGTGGATTTGTCAGTCATCAGTGTGGAGAAGGTAGTGGAAACTGCATGAGCAGCTGAAATCACCTAGAGCAAGGATACAAAGCTTGAAAAGAAGTGTGTCAAAGATAGAGTCCTGTGGGGCTGCCAGAAAAAATGGGAGAGGCGAAGCTAAAGAAGCAACTGGAGAGATAGGAAGAGAACCAGGAGAGGACAAAACCCAGACAGCTAAGGAAGGATGAGACTTCAGGAAAAGTATGATCATTGGTGCCATATTGTTTGTTCACTAAATTATTCAATGTATTCTTGCAGTGCAGGCATAAAGAACATGATTGATTAGTAAAATTTATCTAGTAATTCATCTATGCACATAAAAGGAAGACTTCTTTGTGCTGCTGCTCAATTAATGATGAAAATCTCATGCCTTCTGTCTTTGAACACTCTTTACTCCAGGTTCACTACTGTAAATGGAGCTGCTGAGTGTATTCCTAAAAAGACTGAAATGTCAGATGGATAGCTCTGCATGATGAAAGCCAAAACACATTTTTTTTCATTGCTAGGATTAGAACAGACAACCACAAAAGAAGTTGTTGTAACTGACTTTGCAGGACATATGGCAAGTATGAATGATGTAGCCTGTGTCTTAGGGTTCCTTTGATTCTGTGACTGGTTTCTTTCTTTGCTGAAAGGGTAAAAGTTTTCCACCACACTAATGGATATCATGTATTAATTGTATTTATTTAGATAAGTTAAAGAGCTAGAGGTGAATGACAGTAGTTTAATTTTGACACTGATACGTTTTAGTGTATGTTTAGAGTTTGTTTGCCTTTACTTCAAGTTCACAAGTATAGAAACAGGGTTGCATTAAAATCAAAATTATGGATCAGTGAGACTTGATGGATTAATGGAGACCTTGCAAAATAACATTGCTAGGACTTGATAGTACAGATTGTTGAGCTTTGATGAAAGAAATAAGGAGAAGTGAATTGCAAACAGCCAGCATTTGTTCAGAGAAGTTGACCTACAATGCCCTGGACATCTATGACCATTCAGCAGAGGGATGATATCAGTGTCAGAATTGGACAGTGGGGTCAGAAAACAGGGCAACAATAAACCTTCTGATTTCAAAATTAATAGACCTCTTTAGTGGCAGGGGAGTCTGGGTTATCTTTTGAGGTCAAAGAATTATGCCAAGGATGGTGTGTTTTATGAAATGACTCTAATTGATGCAGTAGTTGCAAAATTAGGAGGAAGTGCTGTTTAGGAATTAGCGCAAAGGACAGGGAATTAGCCCTCCTAGATCTAACTCTATCACTGAATTTACTCTTTGACCTTTGCAAACCACTTAAATTCTTTGGCCCAGATACACAAAGGGACTTATGTGCCTAGATCCTAGGATCCACAAAGCCTGGGTTAGGCATCTAGGCTCCCTGTACAGTGAGGGGGGAAAAAACAGGAGCCTAAGAATGTGGTCGATAAAAAAACCACAAGCTAAGCAGCTCCCCACCTAAACTAGTCAATGGGAGATGCTGAGGAGATGGGTGTGTCTTAAACCCTACCCCTCTCAATGAAATTGGTGTTTAAGTCTGGGCTGCAAGAAGGTGCCTATCTCTGCCAGTGATCAAAAAACCCAGAAACCCCTTTCCTTCAGTCAGACAATTTAGGTGCCTGAGTGGGGTTTTTTGAGAGAATGAGTTAGATACTTGCCTCATTCCACACAAAATGGCCAGAGGAGGAGGTGGCGGCAGTGGTGACACGTGCCTTTATAGTACATAGCCCAGTGATTAGAGCATTCATCTGCGATGTGGGGGACATAGGTACAATTCCCCCTCTGCCTGAAGGGGGCAAAGGATTTGAAGAGGCATCTCCCGCTTTTCAGGAGTGTGCTCTAATCATGGAGCTATGGGATGTTCTGATGTGGGGCTCCCTCAGTCTCGCCTGTGGAAGCTGTTCCACTGTGGATAAAAATGTAGAGTCATTGGGCCATAGAAAGCATGAGAATGATTCCGTAGCCTGGTGGTTAGGGCACCAGTGTGACTGGACCACTAGGATCCAGTCCCCCCTGAGCCAATGACAACTTAATTATTTATGCAAAGTGGAACAGCTTCATCAGGAGAGGTTGAGGGAGCCCCACATCAGAATATCTTATAGAGCCCAGTGGTTAGAGCACTCTCCTGAGAGGTAGACCTCTGTTCACATCCTTTCGCCCCATCAGGCAGAGCGGGGAATTGTCCTGGTCTCTCACATGCCAGGTAAGTGCTCTGACCATTGGGCTAAATGCTGTATGGTGGGTGGCAGCACCACCTCCTCCTCTTCCAGCTGGATTTTGAATGGGGTTTGATCCCTTAGGCATGTTCAGAGCACACCTACCAAATCTGGCCCTGCAGACACGATAGGTGGAGGAGCACCTATCTTCCCCCAGTTCATGGATTGCACTGAGGCTTGTGTGGGAGACAGGCATCCCCACACCTAGAGCGGGGCAGCAGTGTGCATGCCCAGCTGCAGAAAAATAGGAGCCTAGGGACTTTTACCCTGGAGACCTAGGTGCATACAGGGCTGGGCAGTAGCCGAGCAGGAGTTCTGTGGGCCTCAGCAGAGCCAAAACTGGACACTCTGGCACCTCAATACCTTTTGTGGATCTGGGCCTTTGTGCCTCACAACCCAAACCTAATCACAGGAAGGTCATGTGCTTTGATGAATGCTTATAAAGCACTTGGAGATTTTCACAAAAAAAGGTGATGTTAGTTTGAAAATTATCATGATGAAGATGCCAGTCTGCAGAGTGGAGATCCTGAAAACATTTAGAATGGGGTAACCTTATGCTCCACACCAGTGTGTTGATACGCAGTAGTGTGGGGAGAGGAGGAAGGAAATAAGAAGGTGTTTAGATTAAAGGAAAACTTTTGGCCTGCTCCTTGTACTCTTGAGTTTCCTTGCAAAGTGAAGGCCACCTGCTCCCCCCACTAATGCTTGCCTTTTAAGTTGCTCCCAGGCTTGAGATCAATGGTAAAAGCCTATTCAACGAGAAATGGATTGTGTGTAATGAAGGAGAGGGAGTCTGCTGCATAGCAAAACCGATGTTGTTTGAATTTGTCACAACAAGCCGTTGGAAATCATCTTTAGAGAATCCAAACTAGAATCTAGCAAGCTCAGCTCATGAGAGCGTTCATTCTAGCAGATAATTAGCAAGCTGAATAATTTTTATGTTATACTCACAGCTCTTGATGAGGCCAGGTTTTTAAATTCCAACTGCATTGCATGCTGTTTCAAGTCAGTTAGAGATGTACTACTTTGCTGTAGTGGATGTCACAGCTCAGTTTCATTTTGTTTTGAGCTTTTCCCTTCCAGCCTGCCAGCATTGAGACAGTATGTCTTAGATGTCTTAGAAAAACTTAATATACAATCACTTTATTTTAAAGCAAATAACCCTTAAACAACTCTGGTTTTGTAGGTAGCTGTTGGTAGTAACCCTTTAACTGGTGTTATAACATAACCATGCTACTAATAATTTAGATTCATCCCAAAGAGCTTCATAAACATAATAAACCAATATGCAGCCAATGCAATACATAGGGATTACTTCATATTCCAGCCACACTTTTCAATAGAATGAATCAAAGTCACTCCTGGTGTAAGTCAACATTACTGGAGTTACACCAGGAGTCAATTTTAATCTGAGAGCTGTTCTATGGAATAGGATGTCACAAATATGCAGATATGTTGGGATGTATCAGAGAAGCAAATTTCTTACACTTGTTACCTATTATACCAGTAAGAACCATAGCAAACAGTTAACAAAAAGAAGACACCTTCTGGGCTCGGTTTCCAACTTTGCCAAATTGACACATGGAATAGCCAGATTTAGGGGGAAAAGGTGGCTCTAAACCACTTTTCTTTTCTCCTGATTGTGTGACAGCTGGAGACAGAAACAGCTTCTGGCACAATTTAAACAACCTCAGGACTTCTTTAATTTAAGCTGCCTGAAATGAACTGTTCTGACAAGCGAAGATCTGAACAGGCACTGCTCACTCTGACAAACTCACCATCCTCTGTATCAAAGGTTTGACCAGGCAGTGGGTGTAGAACCATTTTTATATCACCTGAGAGTGCCCCTGGGTCAGGTAGTGATCTCCTACTGCCACTTGAAGGCCTTCGAAGCACAGGGCAGTTGGAAAAGGGAGATGAGGATCTAGCCCATTGTCACTTGTGTGCAGAAGTACAGTCATTGAATAATGTGGTGGAAAACGTCATAGCTAGAGAATAATCCTTACTGCAAGAAAATGAGGGCCAAAAAGGGGAAAAGAGAAGGTTGAGTTTTGTTTAGTTGTTTTTTATTATTTATTTAGTATACAGGTTTTGCCAGAGGCTTGGGGGAATATATGGGTTTTTGTATTCTTTTTTTACACTCTAAATTAATGGCTAAGTGTCTTTAGTATGCTGGCTGATTTGTTGCTAGTTTAGAACTGGAACATAGATTGCAAAAGTTTCTGTAACTGCAGAAGATTTTTCATGGGCTTTCAAAGAGGAGATTGAATCTAAGTTTTAATTGTTTGAATCTCCAGGGTTACATTTCATCATCAGCTCTTAATTTTGAGCTGGATCTTTTTAATTGTCTTTTTAATTTTTAATTGTAGTATGCTTTCAAACTTTATGATACTCTTTTTAGGGGTTGTACAGAGTTCAGCATTATGGGAAACATAATTATGCTTGGTATATATTTGCATTAATTAAGTTGAACTGCTTTGTCAGAATCCTGTGTTTATATAGTCAAAGCAGCAACTCAGGAAAATTATCTGAACATTTCTGGGTAATTTGCTAGAAAGAACATACTGAATAGTTGAATAGAGCTGGTTGGGAATTTATTGACAAAGCTTTTTTTTTTGGTCAGAAAAATGTTGATTCATTGAATCTGAAAGAAATGGTTTTGACAAATTTCTTTATTTGAAAATTTTTTGGAAAAAAAATTTCAAAATTGACAACATTTTGCTTTGACATTTTCAAAATGAAAATATCTCATTTTCCAGTTCAAAATGACCTTTTGTTTTGAAATGCAAGCTAATTATAGTAAAAAATATATCTATTAAAATGGTTGATATCAAAATAATATTTTAAAATGATCAAAACAGCCTTTTCATTGTCTTAAACCTGGTTTGTTGATTGGTTGGTTGTTTTCGGGGGGGTGGGAGGGTATGGATTTTTGGTTCATGAATTTTTTAGATTTTGCCTTTTTTGTTCCAATTCAGGACAGAAAAAAATTTCATGGGATAGAAAAATTGTTTTCCACTCAGCTCTAATATTGAATTTTTTCTAATTAAGTTACATTGTTATATTGAATGTGTTCATTGAAGTTAATATTTTGTGTGTACAAGCCCAGCCACTGCCATTCTCCTGCTTTTCTTCCTGACTGCTCTGCAATATCACCACAATATACTTTTTTAGCATTATATGATATACATTTTCAGATATACAAAAGTTTTAGTAGCAATAAAGCTGATTATTTTAAAATTTGCAGTCCTGCAATGGGTCTTCATGCACATTGCCTGGCTGTATTGTGACATTGATTGTGCCATCAAGTAGGTTTACCAGTTTGTGTCTAACATTCCCATCTTCCAGAAATATATCATATGTTCCCGCACAAGCAAAATAAGACAGACACCTCAACTCAGCAATATTATCATTCCAAAATCAGGATATTCAACTCTCCTTCTTTTACAAAATAAAGGAACAGGTACATGATATGGGAATTGCCTTCTACTGACACTGGGAGAGAGAAAATATGGCATTCTAACCAAAATGAAAACACTGAACTTCCCTTCTGGGATTTGGAATGTAAAATTAATAACTGGTTACCATACACCTCTTCTTCTTCCACTTGTTTGTGTACAAGTATTAACCTGTACAAACACAACAGGCCCAATTCTCAGTGGTCTTAAGGCCCAGTTATGTCACTCTGGCAACAAAAGGGTTTAAAAGGGAGCAGAAACAGTTTCCTCAGAATACCCTCTGCACCAAGTGTCATACACCACTTTTCAGTGATTGGCATGGGCTCTATGCCAGTCATGCTCCCAACCCCTGACATGCCAGGTGTACTGCACACTGACTATTCTTGGTTTCACAGAGACCGCAGAGAACCATAAGAAGCAAAGCATAAACTAAGGTGTTCCTGAGGCCACTCTCATGTACACTTGCGGCTGGGAAGGCTCCCTCATGTCCCCAGTATATGGGGAGCATAAAGAGGGTTAAAATAGTCTTTGCCCATCCATTCCTGTCTTAAATTCAGAAATGGAGGTACTGAGAAGCCGGTCCAGTAGTCCTATTGTCCTATAGACAAGTCTTCTTCTCTTGAGAACCAGAATTCCCAAGAGGATTCAAAATGGGAAATAAAGGGCCATATCCCCAGCTGGTGTAAATCAGTATAGCCCCATTGGAATCAAATGCCAATTTCATTAAGGATCTGGCCCCAAACTAAATGTCACTGCTTCTAAACAAGGGCCTGCTGCGTCTCCCATTTAAGTCAATAGGAAGCTTATCACTGATTTCATTGGGAGTGAGATTACATCCTAAATTACTAACTGCTCCTTTTACTTGATTAGTGGGTTTATTTAGAGGTTGTATATAGTTGTGTTCTTAGAATGTAGAATCTATTTTCTATAGAATGTAGCTGTAGTGAGATGCTCATAGCACAGGATGTAAAGGGAGAACATTTTCTCCCTGATTATTAATCTGAGAAATTCCAAAAGGAGATTGGATTCATAACACCAAGGTTAAATGCAGTTTACTCGTCCTTAAGTATGTATGAAATATACATCCCATTGAAATTTGGTACCTATCCATTTATTACCAGCTGTTACCATTTCTTGATACAGTAGCTCTTACCTGGCCATTCTTAGATTAACTCATTTTATTAAGATAGCCCTCCAAGAAAAATATTGCAATCAGCCTGAATGGCTTTCATTGCTGATGCCAAAATCTGTTTGGTATCTACTGTGCCTTCTGTTAAGTATGCACATTCCATTTTTTTTTTTTTTATTACATGAATAGCCTTTCTGAGTTATTTTTGTTGTTGCAGTCTTGTCACATTTCAAGACAGAGAACATAAAACCTCGCACAATGATCGCAATTACAGAGCTGACAGATACATAAACTTTCTGTGGCAAAAATTCCTTTAGTGTTGCATACCGGACTATTTTTTTACTTCTTTAGGTGTATAATGGTTTTCCTTTAGAGCTAATAGGATGTGAACATTCTTGGGTGGTACCATTCTGATTACATACTCTCGTTTGAATACCTGTTCCTCTTTTGATGCTGGAGGCTCAGTTCTGTCCTTGCTTACTTGGGTGCAATTGTAATTAGAAAGCTCAGACTCAAATGTAAATGTGATAGCAGTGTAACTCCATTGGGCTTGGTTCTCCACTTCCTTACACTTGTGCACAGTAGGCAGCATTCTGACTTGGTAGCATTATACACCTGTTTACGTTCACTTTGCAGAGGTTTGAATGACTACACCAGGAACAAAGTGATGCAAGAAAATCAGACCTATTGACTTCTATGGGGTTAATCCTGGCTTATACTGATGTAAGTTAAATCAGGCTCAATGAAAGCTGTCTCCTAATAGCTGAGTAGAAATAGGCCTTAAGAAATCACCACTCACTATAGATTTGCAAATAGTGAATTTTCCTACCACAAATCTCACCTCCCTTCATTGTCCAGAGGCTCAGCCACCTTCATCACACCATTCCCCCAACCGACACAAATACCACTGGATGCTGCAGAGGCCTTTCTGTGCTACCCAGGTCCCGCACTGCAGTTTTGGAAGAAGGTGTGGATGGAGAGTATACATATTCACCATCCCGCCTCACTGGAATTAGTCATAAAAGACAGAGCATCCTAGGTTATATTATGTTTTCCAAAAAGTACTCCTTCACTCAGTCCTCCAGTGCCATAGGGGCAGCCATGAGCACTGGGAGCCAACATAATGTAGCTCCAAATGGAGATGAACTGCTAGAGATCCAAGGCAGGGTAGGAGTGCATGCAGGCAGCAGAGCTGGTGCAGAGGCCAAAAATGCAGAACCTCTGCACAGACAGCCTTGGCTTCTGTGGGATCTGCCAAGTTTGAGGTGACAACTTATAATGTGATGGGGCAAACCCTGACCCTCCTCCCTTGAGCCACAATGTAGGAGAGGGAATCTTGGTGACAGGAAACTCACCAGGAATCTTCTCACCCTGACCCACCTTTCACGGGAGAAAAATCTGGGTACTGTAATTAAAAGGACAGTATCAAGAGGGGAGGGCCCACAAAGTGACCCCCATTTTGTGATTATCTGGTTACTGTCCATATAATGGCTACAGGTGAGTTTGTTTAGTTTCCTTTTGGCGGGTGAGGGGAATAAAGAAACATTTCAATTATGTTGTTTTTTTCTTCTTCTTCCTAAAAGTTAAATGTCCACAGCCTACAACTTGAGAGCAATACTGCAATAAAAAACCAATTGAAATTGAATACAAATGAAGGGGCAGTAAAAACCAAAACCATGTTCCAGTTTCATGTATCTCATTCATATAAGTTGTATGCAAAAAATTGTTTTTTACAACTACATATAGGAATGGAGTAATCATTTATTGGCCTTTCAGTGATTCTCTTAGCTTCTTTCCTTTACAAATAACTTAGGACCAACATCTTCCAAAAATATATAATCCCAAAAACAAAACCCCTACCCCAAAAAGGGAGAAGTGCCACAGACTTGAACTTTGACCCAGGTCCACCAAAGGACTTTGGGGCCTAATTCCCACTTTAGTAGTCCACATCCCACATTTAGGCAGCACTGAGAGCTCAAAATTCTTGCTCAGCTGCCGCCTAACTCTGTGGGTTCCCAAAAGCCATCAGCACCTACATTTTTGTTGTAAAAGTCCTGTAGTCAGCTGAGTTTCTGTCTCTGGATATGCATACCATGCCTCAGTGTAGACACCCATGTGCGTGTCTTGCACCTACTCCCCAGTGTAATCTTCAAACCGGGTGAAGATAGGTGGGACAACACTGCTCTTACTTGCAGGGCCCAATCCAGGAGCATGCCTAACTCCACACAAAATGGCTGGGGCATGGAAAAAGGCAGCCTTCCTTTAACCTTTGCCCCAGTGGTTTGGGAACTCACGCAGTATGTGGGAGATCTGGGTTCAATTTCCCCCTCTTCCTGATGAGAAGAAAGAATTTGAAGAGGGTTTTCACCTCAGATGAGTTCCCTATTCACTAGATCACAGAGTCATTCTCACACATTCCCTTGCCTAATGCAGGTATAATTATTTATACACAGTGGAATGGCTTCAACAGGAGAGACTGAGAGAGACCCAGCTCTGAGTATCTCATAGTCCAGTGGTTAAGGTTTCTGCCTGAGATGTGGGAGGATGCCCCTTTTCAAATCTCTTCTCATCAAGCAGAGGATGAAATTGAATCAGGATCTCCTACATCCTGGGTGAGGTCCCGCACAATTGAGCTAACAGTTAAAAGGAAATTCTTCTTCTTCTTTCCTCCCCTTCATTTCACTCCCAAGGAAGCATTACTAACATTTATAGTAAACATAAAAGAAATGAAATAACTGTCAGAGGTAAGAGAAATGAATCATTCGACCTTTTGTTGTAGCTGCTTTCTCTCTTTGGAAGGGCAATGCATTCAATATTCACACATTAATCATTAAACATAAATGCAAAATTTCCTTTAAAAGGGCTGACACATTTTGATACATGGTCATAACAAGTTGCCTACTGCAGCCGGTGTTAATTAATGGTCAGATTTCATTCATTGATACCCAAAGCCATCCAGGGCTGTTCAGCTCTGGCACTAATGCTAAATCTTCAACAGGAAATGCAAGTGCTGTGCATTCGCAAAGGAGGATGCATTTGGGGTGTGAGTGAAGTGCACTTGCCAAAGCTGGCCTGGTTCTGAAGAGGCACTTCAGGGAATCCTCAAACAGCTGTACTAGAGCACCATAATCTGCACCTATGGCAAACTGCAGAGGGTAAGTAGCCCACATACTACAGCTGCAATGTATTTCCTCATTAATATCGCCATATTACCAGGAGCCGCCAGAAATCAGCATGCACTCACCGGAACTCTCTGGAAGGGTCTGGTTGGACTGTCTCAGGGCAACGGTGTAGGTAAAAAATAAATCCATAAAAGAATTCATGGAAATGTTCACACTATTTTCATTGTTTTCTAATTGGTGTGATTTTTTTTTTCCATTTCCCAAAGCTTGTTATTGTTTATCTTTTAAAAACTGGCAATTTTTGAAATTTGAAATTTTGAATTTTTGAAAAAATGAATTTTTGAAAACAGAAAACTTAAAAATGATTCTTTTATTTTGGAAAAAAAAATCCACCACCATGTGACTAAGCTGACCAATCAAAACTAACAATGTACAAATACCAAAAATGAAACAAAAAATAACTTCACAAAACAACTAATAGGAAAAGGGAACAATTCACATGCAAAACAATATAGAGAAATGTACAACATGCTCTATAAGAGGAAAGAGAAAGCAATGTGAATCAAGGAAATGAAACCTTGTTTCAGTGACAATTGAGATTTAGTAAGCTATGTATGTCAATGTTTATTAAATAGAAAATTGATTGATGCTACAATGAAATATAGGGCATAACTATTGTATTTATTTCAATTGCATGGGTATGGCTATTTGGGTGCATGGTGAAACAGATGTCTTTAACCTGACCTAGGCATAGTCTTTGGGATGGTAGATATCTGGAAAATGTTCAAACCTTGTCTCAAACTACTTTCTCCCATATTTCAGGTTTTTCAAAATTAGTTTATATCTGTTTGCTTTTATAAAAAACAAACACAAAAACAAGAGAAAACCCTCTCAGGCCCCAATTTTCAGACTTGGGTGTCTAAAGTTTAGCCTATTGACTTCTCTGGGATTTGTGGGAGCTCAGAACTTCTGAAAAGGAAAATCAGGCTGCAATTCAGCTCTCTACTTTTTTGTTCTTTTTCTTTCTTGAAATAATGGGACTACTTACTCATGGTAGCAAATTTAAGCATGTGCATCAGTGCTTGGAGAATTAGAGTCTAAACATAACATTAGGTGCCTAACTATAGGCATCCATGTTTGAAACTCTGAAACACTGTTTTATTCAAGGGAGAGTTGAAATGCAAGTTTTCTAGCTAAAGGGAAACCTTGAGTTTAGAAGAACCTATATCTTTTTCTCTCTCCCCGAAAGCTAGTCTGGCACAAATGGGGACACTATGAATAGTACATGTTATGTATTCTCCCTTTACATCCTGTTTTTGTCCAGTCAACAAACTCAGTGTATGAATTCTGTTAGAATTCTGAGTCAAAATTGTTGACAGGGATCAAAATTTGGCAAAATAAGTTTGCCCATCCCTAAGTGGCACAGCTCCATGCGCTGACTGCTATGCCTATCTAATCCCAATGGCAAATTACATGAGGTCTAATGGGTTACAATTTTATTTTTAGCTCAGTCATTTGTAGAAACTGAATATCCAGAACCACTGATTTGTCTTTTGGTTTTCAAAAAAAAAAAAAAGCATTCTGTTCTTGAAATAAAGCTACCTTTAAATAATTTCCTTGCTTTTTAATGAAATTTTAAAAACAAGGATAAATGTGTGTACTTCCAGTATGCTGTATAATTCTATTTTGTTACTACTGAAGTGATTCACACTATGACAGGGACTTGATTAGCCTGGTTTCTGTCCTTTCAGATTATGATTAAACGTTACCTGCTTGCAGCTTTTGTTGCTTGATGGCTCAGGTACTACTTAGCTCCTAAGAAATCTTTTATATTGAAGAGTTAAAGTATCACATATTGCTGCTACAGGCCTCACTGCTTTCCATGGTGAGGAAAGATGCATTTCTTCTTGTTTCTTATTTTTGGGCTATAGTTAATCATAAATCACTGTGTAATGAAGGCAGTTTAAAAAAAAATCCGTAGAGTGTATCACAGAGCTAAGTTAGATCATGCTAGTCATCAGAGAGAAGAGAATTTAAACTGGAAACAATATGCACATTGCTGCAGAGTGAATCGACAGCAGCAAAAAAGAGGTTCTCAAAATTAAGCCCCAATCCTGCAATGACCTCCTTCCAGACAGGGACCCCTGGTCCCACAAGGGGTACCGCTGATTTTGGGTACTGCTCACCACTGTAAGGGGTTGTCATTTGGGCCCATAACTAATTCCAATAGAGGGAAATACTTTTCCATGCTGCATAGTTAAGCATACAACCCTTGAAGGTCTTTAACTACATGATAATAAAATTCTTCAATAAAATGGCCCTAATTCATCCCTTGTACAATTCTACTGAAGCAAGTGGAATTAGATCAGGGATGAATTTGGCCCATTAGTTTTTATACATTGCAAATGCAGTCAATCCAATAAGGATTTAAGCAATTGCTTTCTAGTTTAACAAAAATCCCAGGATTATGCTGCATTTTATTTTTAATCCAAAACCATAATATGTTCTTAGCAGGTTATGTACAGTTTACTACAGCTTATAATGAACATCTGAAAAACACTGTGCATTTATAGCAAAAATAAGTATTTGAAATATGTCCTCTGCCTTTAATATTTGGTTTACCCTTTATTATTTTATATTTAGTTTTCTCAGACTGAAAAAATGTGTTGGGTTTACACACACAGCATGGCCCTAGAAAATGAAAGCATATGAAAACAATATTAAGTTGTTCTGACACCTCCAGAATTCCTTTGGGGAGTGGACTTCAGATTAGTCACTCCACTGTTCTTTGAGAGGTTGCAGGCTATTGTCCAAGCTCAAGTATGAGCCCTTCTGAGCCCCCTCTAATCATTTTTGGCACCCAACACTAACACTGCTCTCCCACAAAATCCAAGGCAGGTCTGACAAGATACTGGCCTTTCGTGAGAAAAAGAAACTCATGTATAACCTTGAAAGAAAGGAAAGATAAGGCTAAACCCCTTCAATTAATATGAAACCTGTTTACTCCATTACCACTGTGAAACCCCAGACTTGATGCAGTAATTTTAGCAATACTCGTATACCTTGTCATTCCATAAGCAATTGAAATAGAACCAGAGCCAATACAATAACACAGAGACTATAAAACAGTCAATGCAAAGCTTCAGGTGTCTCATTTAGTGAAATTGGTTATGCAGCATGTAAAATTTCACTGTTGTTTTTAAAAGATATAGGTATATAGCAAACATATATAAGATTATATATAAAAGATATAGGTATATAGTAATCTGTTCTTTCTGGATGCATAACTTAATTTTCATGGAGATGCTCAAGTAAACTATAGTTCCAGAGTTTATAAATACCTACATCTGTCATCATCAGTGGTGCTTCCGCATGACTGTTTCTGCAGAAATGTTATAGGTAATTACTAATGTGCAGACAATTGAATATTATGACCAATTAAATTACTAGTAATAACATCACAGAAGAGCTCAGAAGCCCAGTCAAGACTGGTGTGTAATGTGTTAGGGGCTGTACAAACGCATAGTCAAATGCAGTCCCTTCCCCATAAATGTCTTCAAATTTTCTTTTTGAAGAGGAAAATTAAAATTGACTCAAGGCTGCTGTACTACTTTATCCAAGCAACAGTATGGATGGAAAAAAAGATAGCCCTACACAATGAAGCATGGGAAATATTTGTGGCATCTGTTCTCAGTCATGTAGCTTTTCTCTTTGACTGTGGAGAAAACAAGCAAGGTTATATTACTTGTTTCATTTTGATTTCAAATTAAGAGTCCATGCAAGTTCATAGATCAGTTAAAATTCACAGAGGCTACTCTAGGCCTGATTCTCATCTTTCTTAAGCCCTTTCTTCTCAACTAGCTTTTAGTATCTCAGCCAAGACAAATAGAATTGAAGCTTGAGAAATTGTTTGGTCAGTTTATTGGATCCAAAATAAAAGGAAGGCCAATGGCTGATACAGTCAACCCAAATTGCCGTGCATTGAGACAAAGTGTAGTTCACAAGACACAGGAGCCACTTACTTGTGTGGTATTTTAGTGAATCTGCTAACTACTCTGTATCTTGGTTTCAGTCTATGCAAAATGGGGAAATTACTATTTGTACAATGCTTTTAAAGACATAAAACTTTATGGACAATATATGCTAAGCAAATATTACTGAGGGATGCTAGTTGACTTTGAGGATGTAGTGATCATTTTTTCTATATCAATCAACCAACCATACATTAAAAGTGTATCTGAAAATAGAATCCTTTATTTCTAGGTCATCAGTTTAACGCTAACTTTTGTAGTGACAAATAGCTGTTACCATCTGTCTCAGTGCCATATTCACATGGAAAAATGGGAATTCCTCTTTCTGACTGTATAAAGTCCACATTTCAAGCTTTGAATTGAAAGGTAAGTATTGGGCCTTAATGCTGAAATGTGGGTATTTTCATAGGATGATGCCAGCAAACATAGGGCTGTAATAAGATGCATCTTGACATTTTATTTCATTGGTGACTTTTGCTGAACAACTGTGTAAAATCAGACATGACATTGACATCAGTACCAAAGGCATTATCAACGTTATTATACTAACTGGAGAATTAACTAATCATTAAAATTTGTCAAAAAAAATGTCACTAGAGTGCTGTGACTTCCCTATTAGCATAATGAAGAGATTGTGTTTGCTCTCTTTGGCAATCAATCAAGCATCTGGGATGCACTCACGAGTAAAGCAACTAATTTTAAAAACAGAAGACTTTTGATTTTAAGAACAGGTAATTCTTGTTTAGTTGAAGGGAACAACACATTATTTTTGAACAAATGGGTATTTATTTGTACTTCTGAGATGAGAGTAAGTAAGAGCCAAAGGTTTACTCATCCCAAAAGTGAAATGGCTTGCCTGTGTTAAAGGAGGATTTTGAACTGGACACAGACCAATTAAGACTAATGTGACTGGAAAATATATTGCTCAAGTTCATCCTGATGTAATTCCATTTGCATACACCAGGGATGAATTCAGCTCACATTTAATATTGGAGAAGGGAAAAGTCCCTTAAATGTAGCATGAATTATAATAACTATAAATATAATATTTTCTGTTATTTTAAACCTTGCTGGATCACAGCTGGACTATTCTGGCATGGTTGTCTTCAGCCAGATGTTTGGTGCATGAAGTATCCACAAGGTCATATTGATTATTTGTTTACATGCAGTCTGAAATGCAAGAGGTTACCCACTCTAAAACTGATTAATATACAGTGTGTTCATCTTGTATGTACATCCTGGGATGGAAATACAAGGGGAGCAGTTCTGGCATGTAGATCACCTACAAAATTCCTGAATGATTTGATGGAGTGCCTCCCTATAGTGACATTGGTGGACAAAAGGCTAATAGTGCTTGCTGCCTTCAACAGCCATATGGATGACAGCCCATAAAGCTGGCTACTCTGACTTGATCTAGTGTTTCAAGGGTCACATTGTAGGGGAATAATTTGTTACCCATAAAACAAGCTTTGCCCATTTGAGATGACAAAATGAGACTTCATTTACAGTAAACTGTGCAGATGTCCAAATACGATCATGCATCCTTTGGACTCCTTTCTTATTTGTTTTTTTTTTTTTATCAGCAGTGTGCTGTAAACAACTACATTTCAATCACTGAGTATCTTAGTCAATACTTGACTGAGATGAAATGGGCAGTTCAAATGAAGCTGTGATTTTTGAGCACAAGATGGCATATTGAACGAGGTGATGGTGCACCTTGCTGCTGCAGCTTAGCTTCACCACCCTAGTCTCCCCATACTCCTAGTTCAAGTCCCATGGTGTGTAGGTTGTGACTAGAAGTCGGGCAACTGGAAGTCTTAACCCAGATAATGACCAATCACTAGCTTTTGGAAGTCAAAGTTGGGGGGTCACTTCTGTTGGGGCAAATGACCTAGCCCTTGGACATCACCGGAACCTGAACACTTCCAGAAAACAAGTATTGTTTACCCAATAGTCTACTTCCTTGCTGTTTCTATGGGGTTGTGTCATTTTTGTCCTCACCTATCAGTAGAAGACCCCATAAGTGCCCTCTTCCTGGGATCTTGCCCTCACTGGTCACCCTGATTTAAATATGATCTTTGAGAACTCCAGCAAGAGGTGATGGCTAGAGCTCCTGTGCTGAAACTCTCACGCTAAGACTAACCCGTTGTTGGAGTTATAGTGTGGCTGTGAGGGAGGCCAAGTTTTTTTTTTATTGTGTGCAACGTTTCATTACAAAGTTACGCCTGGGTGTTCTGACCTGAATAGTGGACAGGCTGGTTAACCCCAACTTACCACTGGTCAAGGCCAGGACAGAGAAGATTCAGTGCTGAATTCAACTCTGGGTTAAAGGTCAGATAACACTGTGATCCTGCAGACTTGGAAAGGAGTGATTCCCAGGGTTCTAATGTCATATAAAGCATTTACTTGTAGGCCTAAAAGATTCCAAGGTATCAAAACTTAAAATATGACATACTTACTTATATATATTAAAAAAAACTGTTAGGTTATTTTTGGAGGGCATTTATAGCTCCTTCTGAGGCATTTGGTCTCATGGTAAATAAGGCTCCTGGCTTCATAGACAAAAATATTAATATTTTTTTAAAAATACTCTGTAAAAGCTTGGCAAAGTTTTCTTGTAGCTTTGGTGGCATACATGGAATACATAACAGCTCTGCTGCTAGGTGTCCATGGAAAGTCACTTCCCCACTCTATGCCTTAGTTTCCCCCATCTGACCTCCTTTATAAAGTGTGTTGAGGCTTGAGATGAGTACCTGGACTCATATCTAGGGATACAGGATTAGAGAGAGAAATGAATCAACAGACTTGAAACAGAATGTCTCTACTAGCTAAAATAAAGGGGAACACCCAGGGTACCATTTACAATGGACAAGATAATGATGGATAAGATAAGCCTTGAATGTAAAGAGTAAGTCATGCGTAGACAGTGCGTGGACAGAGCATGGGGTACAAAGTGACAAAGCCAATCCCAAAATGTGTGATGCAATGTATAATAAATGCAGTGTAATGTGTAAATATATATAAAGGATGAGGTTTGCTGTTTAACTTTGGATGTGTGGTATAGCTTGTACCCATTCCCAATGTTTGGGCTTGATCAACTCAAGTGTAGCTTGATTGTATGCCAATAGAGAACTTCAGTGATGAGTCCTGAGTCAAACTGAGTTCTTGGGAACTGAGTGGATAGGCTTTCAGAGGCTACACAATGGATAAGGTCTCAGAGGCAGTGCCAACCTACTGATATGCTATGACTCAGAGCTGCTTGTCTAGAGTAGGTAATGTATACATCCCTTAGTGTGAGGGTCACAATCTAGCATTAAGGGAAATGGCATTGGAAAGGTTTCATGGTTTAAATATGAAGAAGTTAGTACCATGCTGGAGAAGCAAGTTAAATCTAAGGGTGGATCCTAAGGACTCTTCAGAAAAGTATTAGGGGGAGACTGGGACCAGGTGAAAAAGGAACTAGAGAGAGCAGTATAAGAGGGGGGAAAGAAAGTATTGGCAGGACACAGCAAAAGTCTGTTGAGTGCCACTGAAATTTTCAAAAAATAGGACCTATTGGGAGCTATGGGGAAAAATAGTATCTTGTTTTTTAATTTTTGTATTTTGCCCTAAGGCAAAGAAAGCCCAAATCAAGGCAGCAGTTTCCCAAGGATTATTTCTGATGGCTAAAACTTTACAAACCGAATGTGCCACCTTGAGGGATGCATGTAAAAAGCATAAAGAGCATGTGAAAGTTGTAGAGGAGGAAACAAACTTAATGGAAAAGATTCCTGAAAGGTCAAAGAGAAAACAATGTCTGTTACCTATTTGCATAAATTCAAAGCAGCCATCCTTCAAGGATTATATTTAGTGAGTACAGCTTTGCAGGCAAAGTGTATTAAGTTAAGAAATAAGTGCAAAAATATAAAAGATAAGCTTAGAGCCGCCAAAAGAATTTGGCAGAGAAATATGTCACTTTGGAAGATAAGAACAGGATTTAAAGAGAGTGAGGAGTTAAAACATGCTTTTGCACCAATAAACACTGCAAAATTCATAAGGAATTAAATAGTTGGGGGCTGTGTAAATGTTAAAGAGTGAAAATGTTAAGAGGATGTGAAGTGTTAAAGAAGAGAATGCTTGGTTTGATGATGAAACCTAGTAAGGGCAGTATAACTCGCTGCAGTCACGCCTGGTGAAACCCTCAGTGATAGAACAATGTATGAAAAGGGAAGGTTAGGTGGTGACATCTATCACCACCACATGCTTTCTTCAAGCCTTTACAGCCATTCTGAAGGAAATGGGCCCTTCCTGATGACGATGTGCTGCTGCAGGCAGAGTGACAATCTGATTTAATTATTGGACTATGGATGATTTAGTCAAAGTCACTAAAGAGGAAATTGGGAAGCAGTCGAACTGTACAGAAATCCCTGTGTATTGGGGGGGATGTAACCGGGGTACATCTGTGTAGAAGAATAATCAAGAACAATGCAAAGGAGACTGATCAGCTCAAACAGCAGATTTCTTTCTGAACACCTGGTAAGTTGAAAAAAGAAATACTGCTGCTCAGAAAAAGAAAAAAATTAAGTGTAACAATTAGCTTACTAAAGCCTCAGCTAGCTGAGAAACAGAAGGAAAATAAAGGTGTGAAAATGACAGTACAACAAAATGGGATATTGATTGCCGTTGTCAGAGCTCAGGCCAAAAAAGTTATCTTGCCTGTGAAGAAGTTATTCAAAGTTTACATATAATAATAAAAATTGCTGTTTAGAAATGCCGGAAACTTAAATGTGGCTTCAACTAATTATTTGCAATTTATGAAAGAAAAACGTCAGAAGTACGTTGAGGTGGTTTCTGAGACCTTATCCACTCAGTAGCTCCCAAGGACTCATTTTGACTCTGGTCTCGTCACTGGGGTTTCTTTATTGGAATAGAATCAAACTACATTTGAGTTGATCTCAAGAATAGGGGGTAGGTACAGAGTATACCACATCCAAAGATTCACTGAAGACTACTTCCCTATAAACATTTACACCTTACATGACATTAAGATATATTTCATCACATGATTCGGGATTGGCTTGGTCTCTTTGTAGGAACCAATCCCTGTACAGCATGCTCTGTCTATGCACTGTGCGTGCACAATTTACTCTTTACCGCATCACATGTTCTAAGCTTATCTTATCCATTGTTATCTTGTCCATGGTAAGTGTTTCCCTCTATGTTCCCCCTTATCTTAGATTGTACAGACATTCTGTTTCCAGCCCACTGATCCATTTACTGTACTTCCCTAATCCTGTCTTCCAAGAAATGAGGACTCCCCCATGATCAGTTACTCATGTCAAGCCAGGCCTACACTGGCACTGAGTTAGCACTCATTGAATTGTTTCAGGCTCTCTGTAAACAGGGCATTCTTTGCTGCATCCGTTATGCTTGTATCCCATTTACTCCACAACCATAACAGTGAGAGACTTTTTCCAAAAATAAAATTAAAGCTGAGACTGGATAACAATTAGGAGGCTTCTCTATGCCCAACCCTCCTCTCCCCCCATCCCCAGCTATTTCTTTTTTAGTGCTCTTATGCTTTGGGTAACACTGCATTTAGATCTGGTTCTTTAACTACTTGAGACAGAGAAATGTGGTTTAAGAGATGAGGGTGGGACTTTCAAAAGAGCCTAATAGTAGTTAGATGTCCAACCCCTGTTCTAAAGTTAGGTGCTTTCTCCACTAGGCCCTTTTGAAAACCCCAGGACTTGATTGACTATGTTGACCAAGGAGACAAATGAGTGCCTCTGACTAACATTTCTTTATGAAGAATTAACATTTAGCTGTAAAGCAAACAGGAATAGAGTATCTCATAGGGTAGTGGTTCTCAATCAGGGGTATGCATATTTTGAGGTAGGCACAGGTCTTCTAGGGGTACCTCAACTCATCCAGATATTCGCTAGTACGTTTTTTGAAGCCTGTTGTAAAACTGGGCAAAGTCAGCACAAACTAAAATTTCCTACAGACAATGACTTGTTTATACTGCTATATATACTATACACTGAAATGTAAGTACAATATTTTTTTTCCAATTGATTTATTTTATAATTATATGTTAAAAATGAGAAAGCAAGCAATTTTTCAGTAATAATGTGCTGTGACATTTTTATATTTTTATGTTTTCTTTTGTAAGCAAGTAGTTTTTAAGTGAGGTGAAATGTGGGGGTACGCAAAACAAATCAGACTCCTGAAAGAGGTACCGTAGTCTGGAAAGGTTGAGAGCCACTGTCATAGGGAATCTATATCCCAATGTAATAAGTACAGATATAGATAAGGTCCACAGAGAAATTTCCAAGTATAAGTAATCATGAAATCATAATCTTGTAGGAAAGCTTACGGCATAAAAATCTTATCGCTACCTGTTTTAAGAATAACAGACTGTTTCTGCATTTCTGGAAAACATGCTCTTCCAAAAACGGGAGCAAAGAACTACTAACAAAGAAGCACCTTTCTGCAATGATTGCTCTTGATAATGAGCTACTGAAAGACTATATCTGTGTGTGAAATCTCAATCAATTCTAAATATATTTACTATGTACTTTAAAGTCTGTCAAGCTGTAGCTAAGTATTGTAGAGTATGTGGATTCTCCATGTTCCTTCATTGCCATTCTGATCTATTATGGTGTACCCACAACTTCTGTGCAACACATTAAGAGCCCAAACCTGAATGCCTCTCTCTTGCTGTCATCTTTTAAATTAGATTTAAACTATATAGAGCAGGCATCAAGTCATCTTATTTTGTGAAGAATTTAGCAGACTTTTAGGTTAAAGTAAATAACTCAAACAATTTAGATTTATTCTCTTTCTCTATTATTTGTCTTGTAGAGAAATTACACATCTAAAGGTTAATGGATCAATGTTGCTAAAATGCAAATTCCTCTAGATATTTATAATCTGGGCAGGTTTTGGCATTAGCTTCTCCTACTTCTCCTATTCCTGACTTATCACTTCTTTGTGATGTATTTCAGTCACTACGGCATCTCAGTCATTCTTAATGAGGCATTTTCATATGGGACTAAGAGTTTTACATAGAGAACTTTACTTTGCCTTTTAGCATTCTAATGCTTTATTTCTATTTACCAGCTAGGTCTGCTATAATAACAGCATGTCTTCACAGCTCAGGCTCTTCTGACGGTCCTGGGGTGACATCATAAACCTGTATTTCTAACATATATCTGTTGCTATGGAAATGAATATGATGTCATAAATTCAATACCATGTCCTTGCTCCGTTGATGTAGGATGAAGAGAAAATGGATAGGAAACCAGACATTGCTAAAACACAGTAGAAACCCTGATATGTTTTTTAAAAATGGTAAAGAAAATAGGATAAATTAAAGACAGAAATAAATAAATACCTTCTCCTCCCCTGCCCCTTCCCCTGGCCATTTTGTGTGGCATTAGACAGATGCCTAAATTGTTCTTGAAATAAACAGCTTAGGTGTCTGACTCTAGGAGAGGGGTTCCCAGCTGGAAAGCATAGATTGGTGTTTCCCACCAGCCCAGATTTAGGCATCAAACTCTGTGAGGGCTTAGGACACACCCCTCCCCTCTGCATCTCCCATTTGCTAGTTTAGGCAGGTCCCTGCCTAGTCTGCTAGCTTTTATGCATCCCATTCTCAGGGGCCTATCATTCATTGTATAAGAAGCCTAGCTTGGGCTGTGTTAGATTCCAGAGATTTTTCTAAGTGCCTAAAAGTTAGGCACTGCAACACTCAGCATTGCCCAAGTCTCTTTGTGGATCCAGGCCTAAGATACTATCGAGGAGAGATTTATAGGCCTCAGAAAAGCATAACATAAAATAGAATACCTTGAAGTAATATGGAGGAAAAACTGTAACTACCATTACTCAACTGTTGGCCAACCCGAGTGTAGCATTAGGGAAAAGCTGACGAGTCTTGAACATCAGCAGGTGCTAGAGTACAGTACTTAGAAACTTATTTATCCTTTCCACAGTTTATTGACAGTCTGGACTCTCGGCTTCATAAAATAAACCACACACCTCCTTTTTTTGAACAAGCCCATTAGTGCTGAACTTCCCTACCCTGATTAGTGATTAAAGCACGTAAGGTCCATTCCTGCTCCCATTGAAGCTAATGGCAAAAATTCCATTGAGTTTAATGGTGCAGTTTCAGTCCCTTGATGGGACAGTGTCACACTTTCTTGACATGATGCAGTAGCTTCTCCACGTTTAGTGCCATTGGTTAGATAAAGTCGGTATGGCCTATAACATTTGTTGTCGTTATTTATTTCTTAACTGTGTTGCATTTCTCTCTGAAACAGCTTAAGTTCTTCCAAAATGGATGAATCCTGTAACACTCACGTAATATGAATCTGCCTAATAACTAAAAGAAATCAATCCCCAGGACCAGGTGGTACTCATGTGGGAAAAACATATTTTTGGCAGTTCATTTTGTGCTATTCTTTGTACGTCATTAATTTTCTTTCAGTACAAATATTTCTTTTAAAACCTCTTCTGTGAAAAACCCACTCCAACCTCTTGAGCAGAGTTGGAATACTATGGAATTTCTGTGTGCCTCCACAGTAATATGTTTGCAAGACATGATGGATTTTAGAATGAAGTAAATAAATTAATTTCATCTAAAGACATATTTCCTAGCTCCAGACTCTCTACATCCATTTTTTTTATTTTTCCCCCTCTGCACACCCTGCTCTTCATATATAGTAATACTACATGTTAACTTTGCATTGTAGGAAATGTTTGTAAAGGTTCAGTGACCAGAATCATTACACTTTGTTTCCACTATTTGAGTTACACCTACATCTTGGATCCTTTTGTAGGACCTCCACTATAGTGAGTTTGGGTATTCATTTTATACTTTTAGGGCCTGATTCAGCAAAGCACTTCAGCATGTGCCTCAGTGCTTTGCTGAAGAGGGATGAATTTAAGCACACGCTTAATATTAAACAGGTACTTTAGGGACTCAGATACCACAGTGGTGGGTCCCATTTAAGAACTGAATAGAACGATTCTGACATCTACATTGAATTGCCTTACTCCTTAGGTAGCCCTATTGATTTCAATGGGTAGGTCCTACTTACTTAATACAATTAGAGTTAAGTGCAACCATCATAATTTTGTTCAAAAAAGGAAAATTCAAAGAGAGAGAGAGAAGTTGATTCTGGCTTTTGAAGACACCATATGAAACTGAGTGTCACTGTTGTGGAGCTGCTACGTATTTATCTATTAATCATTAAGAGATAATATTAACAAAAATAATATTGGGAAGGAGATAAAATCTCATATTTCAGGATTTAAATCAATCTCTGGCTATTTAGGTCTCAACCTAATCCTTATGTGGCGGGGAGCAAATGTACGGTTCTGTCACTTCTCAGATGAGTGCCCTAGTCCCTGGACTATAGAGTGATTTTCTCTCTATCTCTGGCCCAATTAATATTTAATTAGTCATTTATTTAATTAAAGTGGAACCACTTCAATAGGAGAGACAGAGAGAGTCCCACATCAGAATATTCCATAGCCCAGAGCAGTGGTTTTCAACCTTTCCAGACTACTGTACCCCTTTCAGGAGTCTGCTTTACCTTGCATAGTCCCAAGGTTCACCTCACTTAAGAACTACTTGCTTACTAAATCAGCCATAAAAATACAAAAGTGGCACAGCACATGGGTTCTGAGAAATTGCTTCCTTTCTCATTTTCACCATAGGATTATAAAATAAATCAATTGAGATGTAAATATTGCACTTGCATTTCAGTGTACAGTATACAGAGCAGTATAAACAAGTCATTGTCTGTAGGAAATTTTAGTTTGTACTGACTTTGCTAATGCTTTTTATGTAGCCCATTGCAAATGTCTAGATGAGTTGATGTACCCCCTGGAAGACCTCTGCCTACCCCTGGCAGACACATACCCCTGGTTGAGAACTACTGGCCTAGAGTGGTTGGGACACTCATCTGAGAGGCAGGAGATCCCTTTTCAAATAACTCTTTGATCAAGCAGAGGGGGACCTGAAGCAGTGGTCTCCCAGGTGAGTTAACCGACCACTGGCCTAAAGTTTATAGGGAAGGTGGTCCTCCCCTCCCCCAGCCATTTGGTGTGGAGTTAGGCAGCCTCTGAGCATACCTAAAGGATTGGGCCCCCTACACAACTTAGACAGAAGAGTGCCCATCTTTCCCTGGTTTGTGAATTGCTCTGGGGCTTAGGTAGAAGATGAGCATTCAGACGCCTGGAAAGAGGTAGCAGCACATATGCCCTGAGGCAAAAACATAGGTGCCTAGGGAACTTTCACCATAAAAACGAAGGTGCCAAAGTGAGTTTAGATACAAATGGGGTTCAGCAGAAGCCAGGCAGGGGTTTTGTTAATCACAGTGGTGCCTAAAGCACCTAAATCTCTGGACTGCGCAGGAGAGGTCTGGTCATTGCAGAGCACGTGGTTTGGGGAAATTCAGGACTGGGAGAGAGTTGGGATCATCGTGGTGGTTGATGGGGCTGTCCACAGTCTGCTGGGCTCAGAGCTGCTGAACCAGGGCTCTCTACGCATACAGACACTCAGGATGTGACCTGCATGCGTGTAGGCTGGTTCTGAACATCCCAGGTTGGGTCCTGCTAATCACTGTAAGGTTGTGGGACAAATGGTGACACAGCCCCTCACTGGTCTGGATTGCATCCCTCACAGTGGCATAGTTGGCAGGATTTATACACAGCTTGCTATTTTAATTGAGGTTTACATGGCAAGCACTCATGAAATAGTTTTAAGTGGTTCTCAAGTGAAAAGGCTGGGAGCAGTCAAAGAAAGGCTACAGTTTTATTATTTTCTGTTTGTTTATTTCGGGCCAGGGAAATGAAACAAAGAGAAGTGTAAAGATGAGGAAGCAACAGAAAAGGCAGGAGGAACAAAGAAGCAGACGCTGAGCTCACCATGGAACAGTTAGAGCTGTGTGCACCGGGAAGTCTGGCAGCAGCTGATCAGGAGCAATTGGAGCTAGTGACCACGCTGCAAGGGGAACAGCACCAGGCCCTGCTGCATGTTTGGAGTATGATTATGATAAATGGCAAAGTCCTAGATCACTAGTTCCAAGGTACTGAGGTGCTGGATTGCTTTGTCTAATCATTTTAAGTAGTATTGAAAAAGTGACTTTTCCAGTTCTCAGGGGGTTGACTTTGTGCTCCTCAGATTTAATGGGCCAAATTCATCCCTTAAATTTTCTCCGTGTTTGTTGTTTTATCAATGAAATGTGATTTTTCTTGTATAGCCGATAGAGCTAGCCCTGGAAAGAGATTCTAAAGCTGCTAAAAGCTACAGAGGCGTTCCCTCTAGCTCAAGCAGTTGCTATTACTGGTTATGAGCCAATTGTGTGCTTGTCATTGCATAATATACAGGGAAAGATATGGTCACCCTGCCTCATTCTAACTGGAGACACAAAACAACAGAGACCATGCAGCCAAATTTAGTAAAGCAGCATAAGTCCTTTTTACTCAAGGTGAAATCCTGGCCCCAGTGCAGTCAGTGGCAAAACTCCCATTGACCTCAGTGGGGGGTCAGAATTTCCTCTTCCAACTCCATTTTCTTTTTCTTCTGCATTTCCGTCCAAATAGAATACTTCATTCTGAAAATCCAACAACGAAACATGTCAATAAAATGTTGTGCTAACTTATCACTGTATTCATTTGCTTATGTCAGAACCTATATCGTAACCCTTCATCTATGTGAAGCGATATTGGGTTTGTGGACAGCTCAGATCAGAAATAAATGATTACAGAACTTCCCAACCATGCTTTTACTCTCTTCCTCAAATTTCTCCAAGATTGTTTTTATGGTTGGGAAGTTCTGTAACTGTTTATTTTCTATCTGAGCTATCCACAAACCCAATATCGTTGAGTGAATTTCCGGTATATGAATTTTCCTTGCAGCTCTCTTGATTAAGGTTCTTAGGTGCGGTGGTGAGGCTCCTTGCATCTTATCCTATGAATCTGTGTGGCAGCCAGCCTGTTGCTCACATGTGTAGCCCATAGAGGTATTTAAGGTATTTTATGTGGCAGCAACAGTAGAAATTTAAAGCCTACATCCTGTAAGATATTTAGCTTAAGCAGCTGGCATAAGACTTTGAGGCCTATGAGCCGAAGCATAAGTGAGTTACTCAACAATGACCTTGAGTTATTGAGGAACTGAGAATATTATGTTTAGGGGATATTTGAATAAATATACCAGGTAACTACAGGAATAGGAACTGATGCCAGCTTTTGGCTATTTTAGGATAGGAACATCCACAGATCCATAACCACAAACGTGCCTTGGCAATGAAGTGACATATATGCAAATGAGTTAAGATCATTAATATACTAACCTATCAGATAAGAACACCCCAGCGTCATTAGGATGAGGAAGTCAGTTACGGACAAAGGAGGCTGGGTGTTTATATGAATATTCATGGCAGTCACAAGGCCCTATAATAGGCCAAATCACCATGTAAGCCTCATGATCTTGACCATCAGACTTGTTTGGCATGACAGAGGCAGGGTAGGACCCTTGTGGAACACTGCCTATCTCCCACCACTAGGTCTCCATGAGAAAGTAGGTGAGTGTGTGTAAAGGTTGGTGCTGGACACCAAATTAATACTGCACCATAGCTATAGTTTCATTTGGATTCAAACATTTGTGTTTGTGCTAATTATGCTAACGAAAATATTTAAAGTTTTGTTTTGGCCTCAGTGTGAGTGTGATCATTGCTGTGCATTCTGGGGTTGCCAACCAGATATTGCACTTGATTCTGTTGTGCCTAATTCTGGGACTAGAACTTTTTAAAACCCTCAGAAATGTTTGTCAGTCACAAATTTGAAATTCTCAGAATCAATATAATCAATAACCAGTAATCACTCAACCAATCAGGAAACAAATGTGCCTTCTTTTTCTTCTAAGATGATTAGTCTCTGCTTGCTTTCTACATTTCTGAGGCACCCTCCACAGCCTTGTGCATTTATTTATTTAATCAAATTGCTTTGGCACCATTGTAGTGACCACTGCTGATCCTCTGGGTACTACTATGATGAGTCTGTGAATGGCAAAGCTACTTTTAGCACCTGATTTTCCATCGCTCTACACCTCATGTGGTCCTTTAAGCTTACCTTGCTCTGGTGTATATTAGGTTCAAATGCTACTATTGTGACTTGGTAACACTTTACACACACCTGAAATTCATTTTGAGCTCATGTAATTGACCACACATAGTTCAGGGCAATGGAGAATTGGGGACTTTGTATCAAATGTCTTATTAGCCCTCATATGGGGCTTCCATGCTGTCACAATTTGTAGTGCTGGTTTCCAATTAAGCATACCTCCATCCTGCTGTGCCCCTCTAGTTGTATATGTACTAGTAGGTACACCAATGTCATTGAGACTGCACTGGCAATTGTGGTGTATTGAAAACTGTGTTAAAATTACAAGTCATCAATTTAAGTTTGTGAGGTGTTTCCTTGTCCTGATTCCAGGTTAGCGGTCTCTGTAATGAAGTGTGAAGTCAGTCTGCAGAGAGCCAGGTAGAGTAAGGTGGGCTGAGTTATGCCTCTCTGTTTTAAGAGAGCAACCTGTTTTGTCTCTCTCTGTTTTGTGGTTCTGAATTCTAAGCAATAAAGCATTGTTACTTTGCAACCTTCCAGCAAGAGTGTTTGTTTTTATCTAACATCTCTGTGCATATGCTGAAAGAGACATTTCCTCTGCCAAGGAAATTAGTGTATCAAGGCCAGAATCAGTTCTCAGTTATATCATTGAAAATCTGGAGTGACTCCACTGAATCAGTGGGGTTACTCGGGATTTACGTGAGGGTGTGATAAGAACCTGTCTTAGTCAGAGCATTTATTTTATCCTCTATCTCTTGTTTTTAGTAGATTTCTTTCTTTTTAAAGCTTCTTTATTGAATGCAATGCAAGGAATAGCTCCTCTGCTCCATTTTATACTTTAAGTAACATCTTTTTCATGCTCCAGGCCATTGTTCTGATTTTCATGGCAACAACACTTTTTTTCCTTCGAAACAGGCTTCCCAACCACCAATCTGTTCAGTCAAATAAGGACTAGGTGGGGGAGCAGCTATATGTCACTGGACTTTCTTCATCAATCCATTATGGAAAAACTGTCCTCTTATACCAAGAAACATAATTGAAGATGCACACACAAGACTACGTGAGAATGAAAAACATACATCTTAAATCATAGTTTATCTCTTATTCATATTAGCAGTGTGTGCAGAATATGCCTTCCTAAAAGAACATCCGTAACTAATGTTCCTTTTTATATCGATGAGTGAACAACTGCAGTGTTTTAGTGCCTTCTTGTGTTGATGCCTGGAAATGCAGATAATAGAGCCTCCAAAATGTATATTTCACTCTGTTCCAAACCAAAATATTCCTGCTGTAGTTCTCCCTAGTTATTTTGCAAATAATTTCAGATGTGAATCTGAAATTGCACACAGAATAAAAAGAGAGAGAATTTGTTCTGCAGTACCAGGAAATCAATTGAACTTAATCAGGATCTTTGTGTATCCCTGGTGAGCTGCCAGGTTTGGAGGTAGATCCAGCAACCTATTTCATTAAAGGGGAGGGCAGGGAATATGCAAACTGCCCCACACAAACACTGACGCACTGCAAAAGAATGTTATAGGTTTTACTGCAGGAGGGGATGATCCAAGTGTAGGCAGGAAATAAACTCTGTCTGGAAAAAGTGAGGAGAGTCCTGTAGCACCTTAAAGACTAACAAATTTATGCAGGCATAAGCTTTCATGGGCTGCAACCCACTTCGTCAGATGCATGAAGTGGACATCACAGATAGGGGGTATATATATATATACATCCAAGGGTAAGAAACAACAATGGGGAGGGAATTAACAAAGTCATTTCCGAAATGTGTTAGTCTTTAAGGTGCTACAGGACTCTCGTTGTTTTTGCTGTATATAGACTAACATGGCTACCCCTCTGGAACTTTTCTGTCTGGAAAAGAACTCTACACAGTATATTGGGGGGGAAACAATCCTCTGAAATCCAAACATTTATTGGAGGGGAGCTCTTTGGAAAGGACAAGCAAGGATTAAAGTTAGGGGGAGCAGAGTTGAGTGTAGCTACCATTCCTCTGCTAAAAACAGAAGGAAGCTCCCCCTTCTCTCCCTGGCTTAGTGATCAGTATTTTGCCCCAGCTCCCTCTCTTCTTGAGGTGGAGCCATGACAGTTCCCCCTCCTGTTCTAATCTACTTCAACCATGAAACCAGTGGTGAAAAAGGACCAAAAGGAGATTTTGTTATAAAAATAATAACCAGCATTTTATCAACAAATAAGAAGGTCTGTACCCCCCGATGCTTACAGTCTAATTCAGACACATCATCATTTTAACAAATGACAGATGGGATGTGATGACAAGTATAAACAAGGAGGTAAGTCAGAGTGTTGCTAACTCTCAAATTTATCACAAGTCTCACAGTGTTTTTCTTAAAGCTCCAGCTTCGGGAGGCAGGTGATGAGTTAAGAATCTCAGCTTTCATTTGGAAAAAAAGGACATTTCTAGCCCTTCTGGTTGCAGAGAAAAGCTTAAAAATAAGACTCAATTGCATCCTAGAGTCTCATACCTTTGGGAATATTTTTATTTGCCTTTTGGTGTATTTATTTTTAAATCTCATGATTTATGAACACTTGGGGTTGGCAATGCTGAAGGTAAAACTGCTATAGATGGAGGATCATTTAAAGTTGCAGGATTGCAAATTTGTTTATTTTTCTCTTTTTCATTGTAGATTTATTTATTTTCTATGTTTCTTAAAATATGTTATGGGATTAGACAGAAGTGGTGTTGTGCTAGTGGATCTCTGATGGGATATGATCTTACAATGTAAAAATATAATAGGATGAAATTATACAAAAGAAAACTTAGGATTTCTGGAAACATTTATTAACTGTATGGTCTATTAATCTATCATATAGATTCACAAGAAAGTGATAGTTACCCCATTAATTGAGTCATTTAGAGTATGTTTGTACTCTGAAAAGTGACTTTGAATGAGGCTCAATGCTCATGTGGCAATTATTTCTGGATCGAATGGGCTAAGATTACAAGTAAAAAGATGTTGTCTTTAACTGCCAGCCCTGAAAACTCAAACTGAGATTTGACAGTCATGCTAGATTCTTTCCGTTGTACACCTTGTCACCAGTAATAATGGTTCTCCAGGCCAAATTATATCCCCAGTGACACCATTACCTCTATGCCTTCAATGGGTTTGTACAGGTGTAACTGGCTGTAGCTTATTAAATAATTATGTTGAAGATTCACAAGACTGAATGAAATCTGATTTTCAATCTTCTATGCGTTTGGCTCTGCAGGACTGACAGAAGTAAAAAGCAGTCAACAAGTATTTTGTCACTAATTTTAGCAGAGAAGATTGAATACATACAAGAAGTAGATCTGCTGGATAAGACTACCATTTTTATGCAGTCATATTAACACTACTTTGAATGAAATACTCTAGAATATATAGTTGGAAACAAACCTCTGTTGGCAAGAAGATAAAAAGATAACCTAACAGGTATTTCTGTTTCTAGTTTCTATTACTGTATGAAGTTCTATATCAGTTCAATATATATTTCCTATAGTGTTGTTGAAGAAGCTATTTTTAAAGACCCCCGATATTTTATTAAGGGTATAATTTGCCACTAGTCTTCCATTGAGCCACCAGCAAACTAATCAATTTAGCTCTGCTGTACAAAAAAACTGATGTCAGAGTGGCAGAATCTAAAATAAAAATATCATTACTGTAGGAATGCCTTTGTCAAAAATCATAAATAGGCTTAACCATGGAGTTGAATTTCTATAACTCAGTAAATCAGTTGGCTTTAATTTGGACCAAGGTTCCTTTTCTTTTCAGTAGACAGGGTCAGGTGAGCAATCAGTTACCTTAATACAATATATCTGCCTGTCTCTACTACTTTAGAATTATTAGTGGCACACTGTACAACAATAAGTGGTAAACGTCTGACAGCATTTTCAGCACTATCCCTGTTTTGATCCATTTAATATCTCACCCATGTCTCTGATTTGTACTAGGAAGAAACTAGACAAATAGGGTGAAATCCTGGCCTTCTTGAAGTCAATGGTCTCTAACTTTTCCCCTCACAGTGTATTCAAACTGGTTAAGCCACTATCAGTTTAACAGCAGCCAGAGAAATTAATCATTTATGGTTTCAGATTTATTTTTTCCTGAGCTCTGAACAAAAGCACAGCTTAATGCAAAAGAGAAATAAACTCTTTCAGGCAGGCAGTTGTTTATGACTCTCTCCATGTTGCACGCCCTGAAAAAGTTAGTGGAGCAGTTGCTTACCCTTAATGCTACGCAGGTCTCCTCGAGATAGTACCTGCCTCAGGCACAATGCTTCCAAAACTCCCAGAGAAGCCGTGCTCCTCCTCACCACCTCACAGCTTTACAAAGTGATCTTAAATAAGGCTTCAGCTCATCTCAACTCCATTGTGTAAAAAGAACCTTTCAGAGAGCCTCTTCCCACAGTGCTGGGAGAGGGATACTAAGACTCCGTGCAAGTGTGAGACGAGGTAGGTGAAGTGATATCTTTTATTGAGCCAACTTCTGTTGGTGAGAGAGACATGCATATAAGTGTGGCATTCAGCAGCTCTCTCCAGAGGGGTGAAGTATGGCCCCTCCACATATGTTACATAGCATAACAGGGTTTGGTTGGCTGCAGTCCTGGCTGTGGGCTCAAATCCTTCAGTAAGATCTTAGCTCATCTATTTGTGGCAGCCCCATGATAAGTTTTAGTGGGAAAGTGCTGAACTATTAGGCTACATCTACATTTGAGTGGGAGACATGATTCCCAGCTTGCATAGATGTGCTCATGCTACCTTGGCTTGCACTAAGGCCTAAAAATAGCAGTGTGGCCATGGCAGCATGGGTGGCGGCTTGAGCCAGCCACCCAAGTACGTACCCACCCGGACCTCTTGTGCGTATACTTGGTCAGCTAACCCAGCTGTCCTCTCATGCTACCAACACGACTATTTTTAGCATGTTAGATCAAGCAGAGCTAGTGCAGGTACACCTATGCCACCAGGGAATCATTGCCCCAACTCAAATGCAGACATAGCTTTGGATGAAGTGTTAAAAGGAGATCTTTTTAGCCTCTTTCTTGGGCCCAATTCTGTACTGGCCAGAGGAAAAATCTATCTGATGTCCAAGAAAGTTTAAAAAGAGGGAGACAAACGCTTTTTCAAGTTTCTTCTCTCAGTAAACCTGTTCTGAATGTAGCATACAAAGCTGTGTGTGAGCTATTGCTGATCTCTAAAGGCTACTGGATTGGCTTATATTTGTGATCTTTACTATTTTTCAAGCCGGGGCCACTTTGGCAAAAAATCTGTAATGTGAGAGCCACATCAACTACTAAATTAACATGTTGCTTGCTATTCCTTAATGATGTAATGTTACAGAGCAACTCGTGTAACTACAACTTTTGTTTGTTCATTTTGTTAAAATCCACAGTTACTTTATCTGCTTTTTCTCCTGTTTCACTTTTTGATTTTCTCTTCAATGGAATTATATAATCATTGCATTATCAATGCCTAGAATAACACTTTACTTTGTAGAGCACTTTAAAGGCTGGAATCAGGAGGCAGGCTGGAGTCAGAGACCAGGAGATCAAGCAAAATCTGGCATTGCAGCAGGCCAAAGTCTGTGTGGTTGCCCAGGCAACTTCCTAGGGCAACCATTGGGGTTAAATAGGGTGCGTGGCCAATCAGAGGGCCACAGTGGACCATGACTCTGGGTCTCTTGAGCAGTACTTTCTGCGGCACCTACTCTCCACAGTGCTCCCTGGTTGTGCCTTGGCATGATCTCCCTGCCCCTCCCCCCCCCCCCCAGTGGTTCTGTGGGGATATCAGCTGTCCCAAGCTATGCAGTTTGGCCTTGTGAAAATAGCATGACAAGGGTTATTTTTATCTATCTTCATGCTTCAGGGTATAAGATAATCACTAACTAGGTTCTGAAAGAAGTTTCCGTCCATTATATACTGTTACACAATTAGACACAGTATGGTTGTGTTACCCCTTCATGCGAAGCATCCAGCATTGGCCACCATTGGGAGACAATACTGGATTAGAGGGATCTTGTCTTAGATTTTTTTTGTCTGTATATTCAAGGCTTGATCCTGCATGGTGCTGCACTCCCTGGACCAACTCAGAAAAGCACTTAGGGCCAGCTTTTCTTTTTATTTATTAACAGAGTCATTTTTTTTAAAACAGAAGTCTTATAAAGTTCGTTTTACAACTTGAATTGAGCCAATCTACACAATTACAAATTGAGCTATGGAAGTCCCTACAGCTGTACTGATGACACCTCCTACCAGTCGCTTCCACGTATTATGGTTGATGCTTTTCTACTCTTTGTCTCCCTCTTCGGTCTTGCCAATTGGTAACATTGGTTAAAGTCTTTCATTATCTCATGCTTAGATCCAAACTTCTGGTTTTCTTACCTTTTGATGTATAACCTATTTATTCATTGTCCTATCAAACTCTACACACTATTAAGCTTTTCTCCTTTTTCCTCCTATCTTCCTTATTTTAATATCTTAATTTTGAGTTTAATTTTAACTAGTGTTGAGGGGGTTTCTAAATTATCCTGAAAACTCTGCATCTTATAAAAGCCATAAAGAACTGATCACTCATCTCCTAGTTGCTGTTAGAATTACTATTGCATGATGGTGGGATAGGAGAGGAGTGGCTCCCTTAAAACAACTGACTGGAATCAAAAAGTATAGGAAATTTTAGTACAAACAAAAATTAACTCATCAAGTCGCAGTTCTACAGGGTAAAATGAAAAAAAGACAACTACTTAGAAATCTGGTAGAATTTTTTGGAATTTGCTGGAAGAGAGTCATCCTGCCACTGATAGTTTTAGGACCAGATTTTCAAAGATACTTAAGTGCCTAAAAAAGCAGGTATATCTCCAGTGGGATTTTCTAGCAAGAGGAATATGAATTATATGCATAATTCTCCAGTCACCACCAGGAAAATGTATCTTTCCCTGAGAAATTTGCTGAATTATTTGCAATTTAGTTAATATGGGAATATTGGGATCATATTATCATTTGCATTACAGTAATGCAATGGGGTCCAAACTGAGATTAGGACCCACTGCAGTAGACACTGTGTAAGAAACAGTCCGCATCCCAGAGAGTTTACAGTCAAAATGGACAAGAAAGATAAAGCGTGAGCTGAGAAATAAAGAGGTGCTCCAGATCATCCAGCATCATTGCCAGGAATAGTATTTGGGTGTTCTGAAGCACAGCACAAGTATTTATGCACTGGATCATGCCATCTCTAAGACATAGTTAGTTATGTTATTTCAGTTACTTAATAGAATTCTGTTTGTTTTAACCTTTTTGAACACTGTTACTTTAAGAGGTTAGAAATATAAAGGCAGAAAGAGAGAAGCTTCTATATTTAAGTGGCAGCCATGATGGACTGGCATCTGAGCTACCTAACAAGTAACTCCTCTAGGGTGAGTTTTTGTGTGGATAGAGTGGAACTTCTGGAGTTATGTCAGTATTACTTTATATTTCATATGTCATATAACATATTACAATGGCTGCTGAAAACAGAGATCCAGGAATCTGGGCTTTAAGAAGTTGGGTCTGATTGTGTGTTACCAGTTGTATATGGAGCCAAAACAAGATAATACCTATTCATGTGTGTCTCCATTCTGGTGAGCTCTGCCCCCAAAGCAAGGTAAGTCCACTGCCCTGGGTGTCCCTGTGACCCAGCTGGTGACTAATGGACCATGGCTTAATTGTGCTTAGGTTGACTCTGAGTCTCAGTTAGTTCATCTATTTTCTTGGATGGACGATACTGGATTCTTGATATGTGGTGCTTCCATCTAGTGTTTGGGTGAATAAATGAGCTCCCTGGGAGTCTAGAACAATTATGATTCTTACACTTTAATGGAGCCAAGGACCAAATGGTTGTAGGCAGAAACTAATATTATTTGTCGGGGGGGGAGAGGGGGGGACATTAAAATAAAGACATATAGGTTGGAACAAGTGATAACAAAAGGAGGCATAGAAATCAAGGATAATAGTCATGCAAATCAGTAATTAACCATGGAGTCATGATCATACTCCCTCCCTCAAATTGATTTCTCTCTCTTCTATGAGAATTAAGAGTAATTAATGTCCTCAGATCAAAGCTCCAAGGAAAAGAGTACTCTCAAAAGGTACCCAAAAGTCTTAGGTGCTCTGTACGAACACTGGCCCTTGCACTGGAGCTGCTTAGGATTGATTAGGTGTATATGCTTTCAATTAATATTCAAGTTAACACAGCAGGCCTGACCATTACTAGGTGTGTGGCATTGCTGATGCATCCTTTGGCCCCATGTGAGCCTTTGCAGTGGGCATATGACTTAAACGAGTCCCTCACACCTAGACTTCCATCATGCTACAGCTAGCATATAGGTAACTTTCCTAACTACAGTCTACTGCAATAATATTCACTAGTGTAGTGTAATTCACTAGTGTAGTGTAATATTCACTAGTGTAGCATTAGTAAAAAGGAACGTTTGTTGTTTGAACATCAGTCTTCCTCTGACTTCCACTGTAAGGAAGCCCTGCGTAATGAATGACACTGTCATGTATGCCTTCTTCCTCACATGCATTTTGCTTGAGTAGGGAATCTCAGGGCTCCTTTCCTCCTCTCCCTTCTTCGTCGTCATTCTAGTTTGAGGTTGGATGGGTTCTGTGATAAGAAATATAAAGGTGTGTGGATCCTCTCCCTATCTAATGCCTTCTGATATGATGTAGCCTGGTCTGGAAAACAGCTTGCTCAGGTTGAATTGCTGGGTCAGCTGATCTTCTCTTGCTGGGAGGCTGACATAACACACTGTAGACCCAGCTATGTTGATGGAAGAATGCTTCTATCAATATAGCTAACTTCCTTCAGGGAGTTGATATTCCTACACCAATGGAAAAACCACTTCTGTTAGTGTAGGCCATGTCTGCACAATGGGATTATGCCAGCATAACTATGACAAAGTAGCTATGCTGGTATAGTCCTCGTAGTGTAGACATATCCAGATAAGGGAATAATGTATCCAGTTCTGGTCTCCATGTTTTAAAAAGGATGCTGAAAAATTGGAGATGGTGCAGAGAAGAGCCATGAAAATGATTTAAAGGCTGAACAAAATGCCTTAAAGTGAAAGACTTAGAGTTCTATTTAGCTTATAAAAAACAAGATTGAGAGGTCACTTGATCATGGTATATAATTATCTTCATGAGGAGAAAATATTGGGTACTAAAAGTAAAGACCTCCATTTCTGAAATTCTGAAAAATTCCATTTGCGGAGAACCAAAACAAAATGTTTGTTTGCACGCCAGCCCTCCACCTCCCCAGTGCTCAGACTCCTTGCCTGCCTCCAGCCCAGCTGCAGCTTTCCAGCAACCCACCCAAAAAGTTCTCAACAATTTCACTTTCTACTTGAAGGCAGAAAGTGAAATTGACCGGAACTTTCCAGGCAGACAGCCAAGGAGCCATCATTTCAATTTGCCTGATGGAAAATCAATTTGGGGGGGGGCAGAATTCAAATTTTTCCACAGAAAATTTCAATATGCAAAAAAGGCATTTTCTGTAAGAAAATCAGTCTGGCAAAGATTTCTGAGCAGCTCTAATATAATACCCCCTGTAATGCCAACACTACAGTAGATAAGGATAAGTATTTTTGCCATCTACTATATGTTATATTTTATAAAAACTACCTGATGTGGTTTCCAGTCAGCTGTTTGAGTGGAGTGGAGCCTTTCAGGCGATAAACTTTTTTTTTAAATATCATAAAATATCACACACAATCTTACCTAACATCATACTTATTTTAATTTTGTCCTTCCCTTTACAAAAGGTATTAAAAAGAATAGGACCCGAACAGGGCCTGACTAACAATTTTGGGTGAATTCCTGACTCCATTAAAGTCAATGGCAAAACTCCCATTGAATTCCATGGGGCCAGGATTTCACCGTTTATTGTATTTATTGCACCAAAAGGCATCATCTGGAAGATTAGAGGAAAAACAGCATCTACAACCCTGGAGTTTTGTGTGTGCTCGAGGAAGGCGTGGAATAAGTGGTGTTCTTCACAATAGATGTTTTATTTTGAAAGAAACTAAAAAGTTTATCTATCTACAGTGACTGTGGGTTGAGTTTACTACCAGAAATTTTGCAAACTATGACCCAGTTGAGTTTTCATTTATCCCACATTATGCAATAGTAATTAAAAGGCACAGTTGAAAGGGTGGCAGTCTAAAAAAACCCACTTAGAAAACTGAATCCCAGATGAAAAAAAATCTTAACGCTTCACTTCAATCCATGGTTTACTTCCAGATGATATAGCACTAATTATTGCTACAAAGTACCCTTGACCCTGACTGCCTGCATTGCTTCCAACACAGAGAAAAGAAAGTCATTAAAATTATAGACCTTAGTTGAAGTTGTATTATTTAAAAGCTTTATGCCATCAGTTAACATTGTTTTACTTTGGACTGTACCTATAATGTGGGTTACCCTAATGGAGGTACAGAATGAGCATTTTTTAATGTATTTCCACCATACCCCTATGTGCTCAATATAAAAGATCTTAGACTTCAGATTTGTTTCCCATTTTCTCATCTCAGAAGCTCATTTGTAAAGTATACTCTATTGACTATACCTGTAGCAGGAAGATTGGCCATGGGAAGGACTGCTATGGCTGTTTAGCTCAAGTGAATACCGTTGACTTGGACACATCATCAGCAGCTATCTGACCCTGTAGGTACTGAAAATTAGAAATTGAATTGTGTATCATCCCCTTCCGGTGGGATAAAGGCCAGATTTTGAAATAGTAAAGCATGTGTGCTATGCTCTGAACCTTCAAGTTTGAAAATCAGCCATTTGCTACAGCTGGACCTTCAAAGGTCATGAGAATTGAGAAAAGTACAGAATATAGTGAATTTTTCAGGGAATATTGTTCCAAATTATTACTAAGTAATGATAAACAAAGGGACAACTTGTCAATGTTGCTCTATCCCAATCCATGTGCCAGCTGTGCGTTCAGTACATTGGGTCCTTTGAGAAGCTGAAGCTCCATTTCTATCCAATCCAACGTGTTTGAATGGTGTTGGAGTACTAATGTGTTATTTCCATTGACACTGCATTCCAAGGATAAAGTTAGAATTCAGGAGACCCAAGCCAAGGTGTCTCACCCATGAAGTCCAATTTTTCAGAACACTGATGATCCAGGAGCACATACATGTCTTCAGAGGAAGTTAGTTATTTCCCCCTTTCTGTACAAAATTGGTTGTATTTTCCAAATTAAAAAAGAAATATTTATCAAATTAACAGGCCACACACACAGTGTGGGAGGTAGAAGTATCAGGGTAGCAGAGTTGGTCAGACATTTCTAAAATTTGAAAAAAAATCTGGGTAAAAATTTACAATTCACCTCTCCCCTATTTTTGGCTAGTCGCTGGGGAGTAGAACCATTTTAACTGTATTTGTCCTTCTACCTAATTGGTCACGTCTCATATGGCTTTGGGGAAACTTGAGGTTTTTTAGATTTTTCACTAAGTTAGGGGTGGTGCTTTGATCAAGATATTTCAGTTCATCCGCAGCAAGTTTTGACAGGAGTCTGTGCTTTGTTGCTAGGTAGCCAGACCAATGGAGATAATCAAGGCCAAGGACTTTGACAAATTTACTTAGAAAATTGGAAAGAATTTCTATTCTTGTATGAAGGACAGCAAAACCAGGTACATCTAATAAGATCTGAATAAATCCTAAAATCTGTATACACTGAGATGAGGTGGATAAATCCCATGCAGCCAGTGAGCTGGGAAGGAGTTAGTGCACGCATAGGAAGAGGCATGCAGCCAGCTGGGTTAAATTACAATTCCCCTTTAAGAGTCCTGGCTTTCAGAGCTCTCTGGAAAAGATTTAGATACAGAATTTTAAAGGTATTTAGGTGCTACTCTGCCCAGCATTGCAAGGCCTAACTGAAAGTCAATGGGACCTAGGCTTCAAAATGCCCAAGTCACTTTTGAATATGCGATTTAGTCAAGTCACATTGGGCCAGCTTTCTGAAGAGATGTATGTGCCTAAAGATGCAGAATGGAAATTAGGCGCCTAGGCACTTTTGAAAATCCCACTAGGTGCTGATATACATCTTTAGGCACCTAAATATCTTTAAAAGTCTGGGCTTTAAGGCTCTTAAGTTGAAGGTTCATGCTAGTGTTTGGGCCAGGATCAGCAGGGGCTCCACATGAATAGACAGAATTACTGATCATTTACGGTAGAACCTCAGAGTTAAACACCTCAGGAATGGAGGTTGTTTGTAACTCTGGCATGTTCGTAACTCTGAACAAAACATTAGGGTTCTTCTTTCCAAGTTTACAACTGAAAGTTAACTTAATAGGGCTTTGAAACACTACTATGCAGAAGAAAAATGCTAACCCTAACCCATCACCCCACCCCCTTCCCCTATTTCCCCTGCCCTACCGCAGGCACTCATCATTGTATAGGAAACAGAATGGTGGCCCTCCAGGGCGCCCAGCACACACAGAAGGAAAAGACAATGAGTACTAGGACCCAGGAGGTGGCATCCAGCTGAAAAGCCAGGGAGACAGAGTGACCACACTCCCTCACCCAGTAAGAGAAGCGGCTCCGTCCCATCCCCTCTGCTTCCCGCATGGCGGGGGAGACGCACAGTGTGGGAACAGCAGAGCCTCCCTCCCGGCATGTGATACCAAGTCACATGCCTTACAGAAGTCTAAATATATTACATCAACACTATTACATTTATCAAGCAAACTTGTAATTGCATCAAAAACAGATATCAAATTAGTTTGACAGGATCTATTTCCCATAAACTCATGCTGATTTGCATTAATTACATTACTCTCATTTAATTCCTTATTAATGTGACCCATATTAGCAAATTATCTGAACTGGCTGATTTAAAAATGTCTAATTTCTGTAGCATCTGTTTAACATCCTCCAGAAACAGTAGTAGAATGGAAAGATCATCTTCACCACACGATGAGACTATATCATCTGTTTTTTCCCCCCAGATATTATAAATATTATTCCTGAGAGGCAGTGGGCTAAATTCTGCACTGATTTATGTCCCTTCTAACCCCATTAGCCATTCATCTGAGACTAGTGCAGGGGTGGCCAAACCGTGGCTCAGGAGCCATAAACAGCTCTTTTACTGTTAAACTGTGGCTTCCAGAGCCACCCTACAACCCCACCCCCCTCCCCTTCTCCACTTACCAGACTGGGGTGGGGAGCCCAGGGCTTCTGCCCTGTGGTGGGGTGATGGGGTTAGAGACTTCAGCCTAGCAGGGAGGAGGGTCTCGGGGCTTCTACCCCCCGCCCCCATCACACTCGGAGGCACCTACCAGGGTTTCAGTTCCGCTCCTGTTGTATGCAGCTTGGAGGGTCAGTAAGTTTGGCCACCTCTGGACTAGTGTAAACTGCTGAGCTTCTAGAAGGCATCTATTGAATGTCCCATTTGACATAATGGATTGATATAAACAGCACTGATAAGCCATCCATTTGCCTGATTGTCATCATTACTCTGTAGTAATACAGACCAAATGATTAATTTAGGCCCAGATTTTTAAAATTATTGAGGAGTTGCTGCACTCAGCATCGAAAGGCCGTAGTGACTTAGAAATCTAAGTCCCATTTTTAGCTGTGACTTAGGCACTTAGGGCCAGATTTTTAGAGATACTTAGGTGCCTAAAGATACAGATAGGCATGAAGTAGGATTTTCAAAAGTGCTAGGCATCTAACTCCAAGTGATTTCATTAGGAGCTAAGGGTTTAAATACTCAAAAAAGCTGGACCCAAGATTCTATTCTGTTGCAATTCATACTTCTGTGAGATTGTGCAAAATGTAAGCCAATACAGAATTTGATTCTACCATTTCATCTATCACTACTGTTATATTGATGTTTCTTCTGTCGGTCAACATATCTTCTTTTCATTCTGCTAAAAAGAATGGTGACTTTCCCTGAGTCATTCCTTCTCAAGGACACTTGTGATTAAGTATATCCTATGGTGGATGGTTACGTTTACCCACTATATTTTTACAAAAGTGATTATGCAAGTTCTTTTAGCATGGAGACTAATAACTTGGGGTCAGATCATAAAGCCCCTTGTACCGGAGTGTGCTGAGTCCAGAGCTAACTCAGCATGCTGTCACTCTATTATCCACCAGTAGGTATGAATTAGGATCTAACTGGAAGACAGGTAGCTTTAACTGAGTAGAGCTACAGCTGAAGAGCTAATTGAAGTGGAAGCAACTCCAGCATGTGTGATTGTATAAATTGATCAGAAGGAAGTGCTCTGGGGAGGGAACCTGAAACAGGTAAGACTCTATTTTGCTAGTATTAGTCCCTTCCCTAGAAACAAGTGGGTAAACTAACTATGGACTATAAATACATGTAAATGATACTACAGGCTGTGGCCTACTGGAAGTATACAATAAAACATGGTGGTAAAGGAGACCTGTGGAAGTGGCTGTGATCTGTGATTAAGGCCCAAGGGGACTTTTAGGGAACCACTGTGTGACACCCCTACTGAGACTTCATTCAAATTTAAATCAATGAGAGATTTGCTTCGGTATGGAATTCAAGATTGGGTTATCTAGCATTAATAACTAATATTTTAGGTCTGATCACCATAAACACTTCACATTGATACAAGTTTTTGTTTTTTTTTTGTGCTTAGAGGATAAATGTTTTATCTACCCACCATCCCATCATAATACCTATCAAAGCCATCTAAAGGAACTGTGTTTCCAGAGCACAAAAATCATGTCTAAGCACACTAACATCCTATGAGCAAGATTTAATTAATCCCCAAAGTATAAAACACCAAATAAAGAAATGTTATTTCTTTCAGTGTTAACAGGGGCAAATGTCTAATCTTGCAGTATTAACTCTGCTTCCATTCCTGCCCAAAAATGGTGTATAATGGAAAAGAAAAGAAAAACCACATCTTACTAATAATCCCAGGCAAGATTAATCAAATAGAATCCAATTTTAGACAATAAAATGCAAAACTTTGGTGGATTTATCTAAATCAGAAATTGCAACCAAATAAACAGATACTTTGAGTCCGTGCCCCCTTTCCTTGGGGAGCTCCAGGCCAATAGAATTGAGTGGGACAAATCTTTTATTTTTTAAATGTGCTCCAGTTCACAAACTACTTTTTGAAAGAAAACAGTTGCTTGCCTAAGAGAATGAAAGTGAATTTTTCCAGGATCCTTATCATAAGTTAATGTATACCTTGCTTTTTAGTAAATGTGAGTAGGAGCGCTAATCCTCACCAGGAGTTCTGTGCTCTCTCTCGCTCTCATATGCAGATTTCAGAGCCCAATGTGCAGTTCCATAATCAGAGGATGGCCTCTATATCAAGGGAGTATAGGCATTGTAGACCACTCTCCAGATGTCGAACTGAGCACTCTTCCACCACATGAGTTATTGTCTGAGACGCAGCCCCAGAGTCACAGTGTGGAGAGGAAAGCAGGCGAAGCCAATGCTTGGCTGTGGCAACTCTGGTTCAAGCCAGGAAATAGCCTACGAGCCTGGTCCAGGATCTATGATCAAGTGAAAAAGGAAACAAGGCAGCAATGCACTCCTGAAATTACTCAGTGTGTTAGATTCCCTTTTCCACTGATGCTTCAACTCTTGTGAGAACATAATTTTCAGCTCCATGGAAGCACTGATAATTCATGCATGGTAAAGGGTCAGTGTGCTCTTGTCCAAGAATGTGCAAGATGTTGTAGCAAAGTGGAGTCAAAACATCAGCCATCGTGTCACATCCCGCACCAGAGGAAAGGGATTGTGCACTGAAATCCAGTTAGATGAAAATCGATTGTACCCTGTTTCTACTAGCCCCCCCCCCCCGTCTCCTTGACTTACATTGTCTGACTGTGATTTTGGTTTTTTAATCCTCTTTAGATTTTTCAGCATAAATTCAGCATCAAAGAGAATGTTTTCTAAGAATAACAGATTTTTTCTACACTCAGATATTTCTTCAATAGCAGCAACTTGTTAATCTTTTTGGCAAATTCAAGTAAAGTTCTGAATTTTTTAAAGCGTGTAAACGTTAAACTTTAATCTTCTAGTTCAAGCCAAAGCTACTTGAGAGATTTGATTCTCTAATATGATCCTGTAATACATTTGCACACTTATCTGTAAAAAACCAAAATTCACAATTTGAAGTGGAATCCTATCTCCCACTAGATAAATATATTATGCAATGCTCCCATTTCTTAGATCCAGAAATTTTTAAAAAAATCCAGCAATCATTTCCTGTTTAGAAATTGACAGTCCTTCAGTGTTTAAGGAGAGAATCATCAGCATTAGTCCCAAGAAGGGTTCAGTTATGGCAAACGAGTAGAGAACAACCCTGTAGCCTGTGTGCTCTGGCTCCCACAAGTCAAGCACCTACAACATGCTGCAGAGCAGCCTTGGACTGTATGGGATTACCTTAATGACTGTGCACTGGAGTTGGCCAGTCTAGAGACACAATGATCAAGTGGCACTTCTTATTGCTCCCAATACTATGACTGCAACAGAAAGCTTCAAAACATGAAGCATCTCCTGTGATGCCAGTGCAAATATTCTTCCAGTGACCTGTGGATGTGCAATGATAGGGCAATGGGATGTTCATGGATGTGGTGGGAAGCAGTACAAAAGCACAACAAGACAGTTAAAGAAAATGCAGCTAAATAATGTTTTGTCAGTCTCATCTTTGAATAACAAACCATTGAAGACCAAGCCTTGAAACTCTAACTCAGTCTTAACTTTGCAGCATGACCCTACCTATCTCTGTCTAACAGAGCAGTAAAAAAAAATAAAATAAAAAAATACCTGGAGACACAATAGATGTAGCATGGTCCCTGCCTCTGAGTGGCACTTGCGGTTGATGTTGTCAGTGATATTATAGATTCAACATTAATGAAAGACTTTAGCAGGGAAAAAGAGAGGAATAGTAGCAAAGATGTCTTTGATAGCAAAGGATGAGGCATAATATTTTAACGCTATCAGCTAATTGGTATTTATTGTGGAATGGACACACACTACAAGGTCTAAAAGTCTTGAATTGACACTTTGGACGGCGCTCCCGAGAGTCTTCAGAAATACTAAGTGGGAAGTTAATGAGTAATATCCACACTTAAAGAGCATCAGTTTCACTAATTATCTTAAATCTTGTGGTTTTATGTTTAGACATTTTGTCTGGCCAGTCAAAGGCTGACGTTTTGGCTTTCCTTCACTAAGTAATTAAAGTGCTTTTGTAAAGCCAGTCTTTTAATAAGGGAACAGTTCAAACCCTAGGCAAAGTAAGGAAATAGTTACTCATACAAAAGCTTTCATATAGATCCTTCCATTCCATCCACAGATTTGCTATACTTGAATAACCTGACAACTATTCTATCTTTGATTCCATCATCTTCCTTACAGGTTTTCAGAATCAGAATGTGAAGGTAGATCATCTGGGTTCAATGAAGTGATCTGGGAATCTACCACATGCTTAATGAACAGAGCCTGCCAGAGATTGACAATTCCATTTCACAAAGACTTTTTTGAGGTTCCAAAATTTGGTTATGTTCTCTGTCAGCACATAACCCCAAACTGTTTGAAAGCTTTGGTTAAAGAATTTTAACAAAATGTCCATTTTCTGACTGAAAGAGTCAGGTTTTGATTAAGATCTCTCCCTTTCTGACCAGAGTCCATGCTGGATTTCAGGAACTTTTCTTCAGAATTGATACATCTCCATGAAACATTTTGGTTTTGATGAAACAGCATTTTTCAACAAAAAGATTCATCAAAAATGTTTAGCTTTATTCCTGGATTAGTTAATGTCTGTAAATTGTCTGTACAACATCTGTCTGCTCTGAAGCAGTAAAAACTCTCTATGGCATTATTATTATTATAAAATTAGAGACAAGTGAACATTTAACATTCAAACTGCAAAGCAACTTCTTAAAATAAGATTTTTATTAGGCATCTAACAATAAATTAATGCTTCAAACAACACAATATTAAAATATATACCCAAAAAAGACTCAGTCTTTCAAACTTTCACACACACTCATACATACATACATATATTTCCCATGATGAACCAAAGGACCTGTTCTGATGGTCTGTTCGTGCAAGACAAACAATGCATTTCCAGATAGCTCTGAGGAAGAATACGTTCAGCTGACAGATCACTCTGTCAGTAATCTGATGGGATTTTACAAAACAAACACAAACCTACACCTCTTATGCTGTCTATATGGTTTCTCCTAATTGTCCTTTCCCTTGGCCAAAATATAATTGGTCCTTTTGATGGGGGGGGAGGTGTTAATCATCTGTAAATCGGATTTGCAATCAGGAGGCTAGGCTAGACCTCCCATTGCTATTAGAAGAACATGTAGCTGCTACAACCAGGTCAACATTTTTTCATCTCTTTATGGCCTGGAGATTATGCCCATTTCTTTTAGATGCTGCCCTTGCAATCATTATCTTTTGTGACCTCCAAATTAGGCTTCTGCAATTCACCCTCCATAGGGTTACACTTTACATTCCTCTGAGAATTGAAGCTGATGCAGAATTCAGCTGCTCACTTCTTAAGCAGTGTTCCATATTGTAAGCACATTAAATTAATGCTCTAAGATCTGCAGTGGCTGCCTATTGGTTTCTGGATAGATTTTAAGATATTTTTTTCACCAAGGTAAAGCCTGAAATCTAGCTAGCTAAGAGAGTGCCTCTCTTTTCATGAGACACAGCCAAGTAATGGTCAGTGGAGACACCTGAGCTACCGTTCTACTGGTACAAAAGAGAAGGGGCTGCTGGCAGGGCGTTCTCTGTCAGGGCTCCACACCTTTGGAATTTACTTCCCACTTCAGTACACAGAAATCTGAGATTTTTTAATCTTCAGGATACACTGTAAGGTCCATCTTATTCCCTGGTCTGCAGGGAATTGAGAGGAGGAGGATGATAGAGATACTGGTAGGGTTTTTTCTGGCATTTTTCTTATATATGCTGCCAAAGTAGTGCTCTCAGGAGGTCAATTGTTGAATTTATTATATATGAACTGTACTTTTAAGAGTTTGTCATGCACAGCCAGATTCTGGGGTGGAGGTGCTTTTATGTCGCTAGTGCACACCTCAAATAAAAAAAAGAAATACATCGTATAAGCAGATTTGATTTAGCAGGTTTCATGTGTTTGGGTGGTTTCATATATCATCTTAAAGACCCAGCCAAACCATGTGGAGCCAAATCCAGAAATATTACTTAGTATTTTTGCCCAGTCAGTCTTTTACTTTAGTCAGGCAAATTTCTGTTGACTTCAGTGGGAATTTGCATAAACAAAGACTGAATGAACATTGAATAAAACCTGAATAAAGACCTTCGGATTTAACCTTAGCGGCAGCCGTGGCACGGGCTTGCCATGCAGAGCACAAACCTGCCTGAGCCTCATTCATACACACTTGTCATGGCTAACTTCTGCCGCCACTGCTATTGTCTGTGCTACTCCAGATACTTTACTATTTTAAAAACACTTGCTTAGATGAGAGCTAGCACGAGTATACCTATGCAGGCTGGGAATCATCCCCCTAGCTCATAGCATAGATGTAGTCTGAGTTTAGGTATTTTTAGAATATGGAAATATTACATAAATTAAAGCCTTAAAAGTTGTAAAAATTACACGTCTGCACATAGTTTATCCATGTGTCTAAACATCCGAAGAGATTTTTGTGGTAACCAATCTCAGAGCATTTGTATATATTTGAGAATAATTGGATAAATTGATATTTTTCAATTTGAATACAAGACCTTTGTGAATGTATTTAGATTGGTTATTCCTGATGCATATGCTCTCTACAGAGCTGCAGTAAATGGAAAGTAAATCTTAGATGTGAAACTGGACAAGATTTGACTTGCTTTTATAGAAATGATTTTTACAATTTACGCTGACCAAATCACATTTCTGAAGTTATATGTAACCATCCAGTTAGTACAACCTATGTTATCCTTGCCTAGCCTGAATTTTACCTGTGTCATGTTATCTGCAATAATATTTTCTCTTGCATTATCACAGTTGTAACAATAAAATGATTATTTTATCCATGCTATTTTTAATAATTATGAAAGAGTGAGTGATCAACCTTTGTTTTTAATTGGTCAGAGATTCATAATGTAAGTAATTGGATTTTTCATTGGTTCCTTCAAGTTTCTATTTTTGGAGTTCCTTGCAAATAATCAGTAGTTATACTGACATTGTGATGGAGCCCAGTTGTAATTAACATTAACCTTTCTGGCCCCATCCACTGGGACTATGTTTCATGTCCTAGTTTTTATGGTGACCCTTGGAAATAATGTGATAAAGCACTCAGGAGTCGTCAGCCAGTTAAAATGCTTGGATGACTGAACATTCCATAACATCTAATTTTAGAAAGCGGGTGCCTCATGCTGTAGAACGTTGCCTCTCCAGTGTTCTCTAGAAGACTGTTCCATTAGATGTTTGGGAGCAAGGCAGAAAATTGCAATAAAAATATACTCTGCTGAAATGAAAGTGTGTTGGCCAGTTAGAGAGAGAGAATTTTATAGATAAGGAAGCATAAGTGTATAGTTTGGCCCAGTAGTATAGTTTCCTCTATTCTGATTGTGGGTATCTGATTTGCATAATTCTGACAACTCTTAGAGTATATGTGTACTGACCAATAGAGTATAAGGTTTGCATAATCAGTCTATGGTTATTTCACAGTTATTACAGTGGGGACATTTCACCCCTGCGCAGGGGCCAGCACAAAGCTTACCCACCATTTATCTTATCTAGCTTACACTTTACAGCTGGTCAAAATTTTCTGAATTTCAAGTTTTTGAAAATTGTATTTTCTATGGAAAAATATCATGGAAATTCTGATGAGCTGTATACCTGGCTGGAAATGGTTGGTGATTGGAAAAATTATATTTTATAAATTTAAAAAAAAGTTAACATTTTTGACAAAAATCAGTTAAATTTGTTTACTGTTTTTTCCAACCATCTCTACTATTTTGAGGGCTTAAATGGAATGGAACATAGACTTTGTGGTGGACCGTTAGTCCAGGGTGAATTTCATCCACTGTAAATATGTAAGTGTCTCTATTAGTTTCTATATTATTTATTTGTTAAGCACTAACAATGTGTAAGCACAGGATACAGATATTAAGGCACTTCTCTGCCCCAGAGAGCTTTAAAATCTAGAAGCCACATACAAAAGGCAAGACTCACTGGGCCATCCAGAGGAAGATGATACTTTAGATAATTTTTTTAAATTCATTAATAATCACATTCTGGGCCTCATCAGCATTACACCTGGGATTAATTTAGACCAATAATACATATTAGAGCTGGTTAAATGCGGTGATCAAAATGATGAAAAAATGCCTCTTTATTTTTTTCTACTTTTTATGAAAAACAGCATTTTTCAGTTGCTCTTGTTTATTTTGAATATTTCTGCAGCAAATACTATTTGTTGACTAGCTCTAATACCTACCAATCTTGCAGACGTTTTCTGAGCTTAATTCATGTTTTTAAAAGGCATTGAGTTCATGGGATGGAAATTCTAGGACACACTTGTCCTGTTTGTATTTTAGTTGACTAAATTGCTAAACTCTGTTTTCTAGAATGGACATATGCATTGGTCCTGCTCTGTTCAGGTATACCTCACCTACACACAATGATTGATTGGAGTTACTGAATTTCTGAAGATCTCTGTCCATGAATGGAGAAGACAAATATCATTTGCATGGGCTAAGAAGAAAAGTAGCACTGGAGAAGAAGAATGAAATGAATTGTCTCAGCATGTGTTGAGTGGAAGGAACTTTTCATTAGCTCCATAATAATAGTGGGATTGGAAAGCCCCAGTATGCTCAATTTCCAATCAGTATAATTTTATTACCTTCTAATTACAGTGTATATATATTAACTTTTCTGAACCAGCTGAACTCTTCAGTATATTTCTTATACAGTGTCTGAAATACAGTCATTCTCTGTAGGTTGCATGAAGCAATGTCTATTAGTGTCATCATACGGGAATGAGATCAGGCACGATTCCCTGAAGTGTCAAGTTTAAAGTTAATAAGTCATAAAGTAGGAGATGCAACCAGAATTTTCATGTTAAAGAGATATAAATGTTAAAGTTTTGGAGTGCATTTACAAAGGGCTGACAAACTTTCCTTTTTTTTTGCCCACAAGACAATGAATTGCGGGTACAAATTTGAGTACTTATTAGCTCAGGTGCACCCACAATTAAATTGAAAGTGCAAACGAAGGGCACACATTTTTCAGCAGTAAATTGTGCTTGTCAGAAAAAAAGAAGAGGCTACTCTTTTGAAAGCCAGACCCTTAGTGTTCATTGTTTTAATGAACCTTTAACTTAAACATTCATTCACTTTCTCATTGGAAAAAAAAAAAGGCCGGGGGAAAAGGTTGACACATAGGAAATAATTGTATGGGACTATGATATGATTTACCAACATGTTCCACAGCACAAGGGATTATTTTAATAGTTCTTTGTATCCCTTAGGATAGCCTCTGTCAATTTGGGTAACAGCATGCTGCCCTAGCAGGGGGCAAACTCAATGATGGGGAAGGTCATTCCCAACTCTTATTTTGCTTTCTATAGTCTCCACTCACTGCTGCATAGTACAGATGGGCATAAAACCACAAAGGAAGCTGGGATGAGGCAATGCAGATGACCAAGGTAATTGTTCAGGATGTTTCTCCTTCCATGTAATCCACCCTCTGCAAAAGATGCTGTATGGGAAAAGGGGATGCGGCCAGGAGACGAGACAGACTTAAAAGTATTTTCCCTTCCAAGAATTGTGGAAGAGCCAAAACAAGAGGACATAAGGCTTCAAATACCATTAACTGCCTTGTGCACACTGTCGCCCCCATCAGTGGAGTCTTAGAATGCCATCATGAGCCAGCAGCTAATGGCAGAATGGCTAGTGGCCCAGTTTTGTTGCCTCAGCTGGGGGACAGATGGCAAGGGGAGTGCAGTCATAGAGTCGGTGTAAATGGTGGACTGGAGATCTACAGAGTTGGGGCCAGAGATATCCATAGGCTCCCTGCCTTTGGTACCTTTGCTGATCCTGACATGACTCATTCCACACACCTGCCAGTCTGGCAGACCAAACTCGAATAAATGTGCAGACTGTTTGTATTAGTTTGTTCTCTTCCATGGTATTTGTGCAAAGGAGGAGCATATGGGTCTGTAATCCTGCTTTAATCCTTCTTATCAATTATAGGAAATTCTCCTCTTTGATCAACACTGCAGTTGTCTACCGCATATGCTACACTGAATAAGTTCATAATATGCCATTGATACATACCCACATTGCAAAGAAAAGATCTCGAGCACAGATCAAAGAGGAGAATTTTGCTTTTGGTTGATCAGTAGTTATGTTCCATTGTCCTATTTCTTCACAAAGTCTTTGGCTAACTAGACTCACAGAAGCAGTCTGGCATAATGATCTCCCTCTGGAAATTTCACTTCTTTCCACTCATGCAGCTTTAGTTTCACAATACTAGACATTCATAAGGTCAGCTTGCAGCCTTTCTAACTTTCTACCATTCCTAATCCAGTCACAATGCAAAACTTAAATGAGCAGCATGTAAAACCTTATCCACACAGGAAACATCTGACAGCATTATGTTCAGCTTGCTTTGAGCCATGGGATTCTCATTCTTAGCTATCTTAGGTATTTACATGTACCCCATAACCATATTGTCTGAGCACCTCATGGTTTTTATCCTTCCATAACCCTTATAAGGGAGGGTGAGTACAACTATGGGGAATCGAGGCTAGTACAGGGATTTCACATGTCCCCTTATTAGCCTGTGGGGTTGCATAGCAGGGATCATGGGTGAGTCTTTTCTTATTTTATATTGTGCACAATGAAGGTGTCTCAGCCCTGGACCCTGCAAATAGTTACGCACGTGCTTAACTTTACATGCGTGCTATTTCACATGCATGACTTTAGGCAGGTGGGTGGTCCCTCTGAAGTAAAGCACATGTGTAAAGTTAAGCGTAGGCAGAACTGCAGAATCATGGGCTAAGATAGTGCATGCATTTTATGATAAAAAATCTGGAATCTGGGGGTGGGGAGAATTAAAATACAAAGGAAACCAAAAATCAATTGGAAAGACGGTGTAAAAGGGAGGTCAAAATGTTCAGGAAGGAATTGATGTGAGTAGAAAGGCCTGGTACTGAATTTTCAAGGTAGCTATGGAAGGACTGACTGGCACAGTTGGGGACAAAATACCAGAAATAGGGGTCCTGAAATGCAAGAAAGGATTGGCCAGTGGTCAGGTTGCTAACCTAGCACCCAGAGATATGGGCTTCCCACATCGCTGGAACCTGCACAAAGGGAGAGAATAGGAGCCAACAGATAGCTACTCTCCCACAGAAGTGAGGAAAGGAGTTGGTCCAGAGGAGGAAGTAATCTACACCAGAAAAATAGCTGGTACTGACTACTTTAACCCTGAAGCAAAGGGAAAGCATGAATTAGACTGTGACTCAGAATTATGCACTGCCTCTTACTCGGTCTGGCTTATATGGTTAGATCAGCTCACAATAAATAGCCCAATAGGAAACTTACCTTTATTGATGTTTGTGTGGTCTGACAATGACTATTCTTAAATATGTTTTTCTGCAATTAAGGAGAATTAAACTGAGAAACAAAAGGGCATAGAATATAATATGTATCTTTTCTATTCTATTATACAATTCTGAACTAGGTTCTTAAACCATGTCTGTCACCACGTCTGAGGCCATTTGGCAGTTTACAATTATTTTAATATAATTTCTACAAAGCACCCTGTTGAACTAGCTTCTTGCTTACATCACCAGTGTATGTGGCAAGAGGCTAAATGGGTTCCATTGGGTTTTACTTCCATTGGCAATAACAGATCAGTGCTTGTAAAGAGGGGCTCTATGCAAAATTGCCACCTTTTGCAAAGCATATTTTCATGTTTCTTGAAGCACTTTTTAAGTGTTTGATGCAGAAACAATTCTGTGTATTGGAGGTAGCGCTTCCCCAAGCTTCTGGGCCTTTGCCCAGTTGCAATCACAGCAATGTTATTGCAGTTCCTTCCTGTCCCTTTGATGTAGCATTTGCTTTTTAAATTCCTTCTGGTTTCACTCATTTTTCTCACTCTGCTTTTTGGCTTGATTTCTGAAGGTAGTGGGGCTCTTTCAGGGAGCAGGCTTTATTAGGGAGAGTATGCCTCTCCCCTCTGACTGTTTTACTAACTCATACTGTCACAGTCTGATAGATTTATTAAGCATTAACTGTCCCCAGGAATACTAGGAAGGACTACATCAAACAGACCATATATCGCATTGTGCTTGGAAAAATCAGCTGCAATAACAACTGGGAAAGTGAACACTGCTTATTTCCCAACTGATCTCCTTTCTGCTCACAGGGCCCCAAACTTCTCTATGAGTTGAAGTCCAGCACCTCCAAGGAGGTATTCAGTGCCTTGCTGGATCAGGGTTATAAGTCTGGAAGCACTGAGAGTCTGGAAATGTAACTGACTATATAAAAACAACTAGAGTCACAGACTAACACAGCTACCCCTCTGGAACTTTTCACCATGGATGACTATATAAACTAAACTAAGAGGGACTTCATTTATTCAACCTCATGGTCGTAGCAGAGAGAGACCCAAAAAAGCAAACAGAAAACAAATACTGGATTGTAAAAGAATTTTAAATATCCAATTTAGTTTTAATCATCCACACTGTATTAGTAACATAGGTAAAAATCTTTGTTTCTTACAGTATTTGTTTTCGAGTTGACAGTATGCTTTCAACTCAACACAGTTACTAAGGACATTTTCATTTCAGGGGGAATAAACATTTTGTATAGGTGGAAAAAAAGGGGTAAAAATGTTGTTGTTTCAAAAAAGAACATGCCAACTATACTATTTCCCGCCTAAAATTAAGTGGCTAAAATATAGTGAATTACCCCTCTGGGCAAACTAAGAGGTTCCCCTAGTCTTAATTCAGCATTTTTATGCTTATTTAATTTACCATACTTGTTGTTCAATTTAAAAAGATGGAACTACTATTTTGTCATATGTAAAATACAGGTTTGAATAGCTCAGGATTTTATCATCAGTTAGCAATCCAATTGATAATGAGCTTTGGGGACATATTTCTCACTTAAATAGGCATTATGGTTTAATGGACTGAGCACTGAGCTAGCAGTGAGGAACTCCTGAGTTCTATTAGCTGTCTAGCTTTGGGCAAGTCACTTAACTTCTATATGTCTCAGGATCTGTATCTGCAAAATGGAGATGATAATAATAAGTACTCCCCTGCTTTACATTCTTGTTCACATTAAGGGCTTGATCCTGCTCCACTGAAGTCAATGGGATTTTTACCCTTTCACTTCAGTGGGAGCAGGATAAGGCCTTAATTATACACTACTTTTGAAACATTGAGCCAAATTCTACTCTCAGTTACAGCTTATAGACTTTTAGTGGGATTGCTCAGGTGCCACTGAGGGCAGAATTATTCTATCACCATAGCATCTCAGTGCCTACCAGGATTAAGAATAAACAAGATTAGTGTCTGTCACGTAAAGTTTTCTCTCCATTCCCCTCCTGGGGGAAAAGTTAAGTGGATACAGTGTGGGAGGGATGTTGTTTTTAAAAATGTTATATGTGCGTATGGTGAGAGGGAGAGACAGAGAGATTCAAATATGCTATGTGCTGCTTATTGGGAAAGTAAGTTGAAGGTGATAACTTTGCATTTGGACTAGAAAGTAATGAGGTTTTCTAAGATGCTGTTCAATGTGCCAGATTTTCAAACACCAGTCTCAGTTTTTGTTCACACAATCTTGCAAGAACAAAAATTAAGGTCTGGTTATAACAGGGCTGAAAACGTGGCCCTGTAAATGCGAAGTGTTGTATACGTTCAGAAAGGAAAAAATGAACAGTCAAAGCCATTGAAATCTGAAAACATTTTAAGCATCCATATTGTTTCCTGAAAGGTTACAGCTAAACGTTTTTTTTTTTTAATTTTGTAAAAGAAAAATGATAATCCAGAGGACATTTTAACGTTCTACAGCACATCCCATCAGCCCATTTTTTGTGCCCAATGCTGAATTGCAGGTACAAATCAGAGTATGAACATGTCTAACTATTTATCTAGGTAGGTAGAATTTCAAATACTCATGGGCAACTCCTCAGCTGGTGTAAATTGTCATCACTTCATTGAAGCCAACAGAGATATGGCAGTTCTCACCAGCTGAGGGATCTGCCCCACAGATTTGTGTATGCAGTTAATTTTGCAGGCAAGGGAAGATTCCGTGGGCACAGATTGTGCACACAAAAAGCCGCCTAATCTCTCAGAAGGGGAAGGAAATTTTAGCACTGAGATGGTCTTGGGTATACTGTGAATATTCCTACCCCCAGGCACACCACCACAGGTGATGCTGTATCTCAGTGTTATGCTATCCAAACAGATCTTCTTGTGTAAGAGAAATGCAGTAATTTTTAAACAAGGCATCGCCTAATTGTATTGAAATGGCATTTTCTCAGCCAGTCTGAGAGCAGGGAGGCTGAACAGTTACTGAAGCCAAATCATACAGTTCTATTCCCAGTTATGCAACCTGCACTGCGGTTGGTTTGGAATGTCAATAACCATACCAAATGCCAAACTTTTTGGTGGTTTACACCCACTCTTAACCAATCCTAGTGCAGAGACTGGCACAGTTATTTCTCAATAACCATACTGTAAATATGCAGAGCTATCCATTCTGATGGCCTCTTTTAACCACTCTGCTTTGATTAGTTTCTGTATTCAGAATGTTCCAGCTTTCCACCAGCAACAATGATGATACCTCACCTTCACATTCCCTTGGGCTAGGAAACAAAAACCCTCCAAAATGAACAAAAACTGGAGTTTAAAACAAACAAAAAAAAATGGATTGTGGCACTGCTGCAATGGAAATCATTTCAGAAAGAGTTGCAAACCCCATCGCTCATTTTCCTCCTGAGCCTCTCTTCCTTCCCCACATGGTAGCAAGGCTCTCATTCCCACAGCCACTGATAGGCAACTGTGTCATCATTGTTCATGAACACTAGACAACCTCCAACCCGTCCCTCCTAATTTTGAAACACATACTCTGCTGCCAGTTACAGCCGCATAAAGCCAGAGAACCCTATTGGAGTTAGGCGGAGTTTTGCTTGAGTAAGGAATGGCAGGAACAATCTTTATAGTGGGGGTGCTGAAAGGTGTTAAAACGGTAAGCCCTGTTTCTGATGGAAGCCATGCATTCAGTTGCTATTATTGCTTTTTGCACTATTATTTTCCACCTCGTCCCCATTTGGGGAAATTGATCCTGCATTTGGCCCTCAACAAAGTGAGAGGTCTGGCCAGGACTAAAAGGGCTGTTGTAGGTAAAACTTCCCTGTCAGCTCCTGTGCGCACATGCAGAGCATCCAGCACTGCCCGGACTCTCACAAATGACATTCTAACAGCCTGTGTCACCAGCAAAATCAGACGTTACCCCATACTGAGTTCCGCAATAGCACACAATCTAACAAACAACCTCTAAAAGATTCCATCCAAGGTGCCAGTTGCTGACAAGGCCAAGCTTGGTCATAAGGAAGCTGAGGATACGGAGCCTGTCAATATATGTAAAAGGTTTGAAATGCAGCGTGGCTTCTATCTGACTAGATCTCACTGTATTTACTTTCAGGCATAAGAAGTTTTTGATAAAGGCAGGAGCTACTCCAGTCTTAAGGGAGCAAATCCTGTTCTCAGTTACCCTTGTTCAAATCTGAAATGTCTCCACGGAAGTCAACAGAGTTACTCCAGAATGACACTTGTGAACTTGAAAGTTCAGTTCATCCCATAGCTTTGTGCACAGCAATCCATTAAAAGAACGGCTTGGCCACTTGCTTTAGTTATTTTATGGGCATATTTTTCCCTGAAGCTTGCCGCAGTGAACATACTGCTGTATATGTATCTAGCTCAGTGTGTACATGCACAATATAATTTGTTTTATTTTCTCCTGTGGCCAGTGACTACATATACCTTTTAGATGCTATTTCTTTCTGTAGCACTGTATGACTGTGTGGCAAACAGAGCAGAAGTTATTTTAAAAATGCAAGTGACGCTTATATGTGCATTCTCCTCCAAACAGTAACGTTACCAAGATGGTGCCAAGGCAGGAAGGACATTATTGTTTTGTTTTAAAATGGGTTGCGCTCCTGCGCACCCTTCCTTCAGTCATATCCCTTCAGGCTGGGGCTTTATGAGAAAATGAACTGGTTTTACATTTCTGCCCACAAGCTCTAAAACTGGCTCTGTGAACCGTGTCCTGATCTAAGTTACCATGGTGTAATCCTGGATTAACTTTGTGAAATTCAAAGGAGTTTCTTTAGATTTACACTAGAATAACTGAGATCAGACTGGAGCCAAGGTTTTCCAAAGTGACAAGTGATTTGGTTGTCTCCACTTTGGGACAATCAACTTGATAAGCCTCAAAGGAGTGCAAAGAAGATGCCCTCACCAAAAATCAGGCCCTTTAAGGTGTCTTAAGATGGGCAGCAAAAAACCTAAGGCATTCTAAATCCCTGGTCACTTTGGAAAAATGTAGCTTATATCTCAGCGCATCAGTTCTGCCTGCCTCTGACAACACATGAGTCATGAGTAACTGCCTAGACCTTTAAATAACAGTTAGTCAGTGTAAGAGAGGCATTGAAATCTAAGATGCATTGGCATTATTTTATAGTGTGCACTTCCATTTAATTCATAAAATAGTACATATGAATTCCTTGGAATGCTCCTTAGCAGTTATGACTCTGAAGACACCTAGACCTTTTTTGGCCTGAGGGTGCCATTTTAAAAAGTCCCTTTTCAGAGTAAATGTGCTCTTTAAGTTCTGGTCTATTGCCTTCTGGATTGTGGCAGGCATTGAAATGCTCCTAACAGACAACAACAGTATAATTCTTTTCTAAAGGAACATCCAGTTTCTTCTTGTTTATTTTATCTGCAGTGTTTGCAGGACAACTTTGGTTACATCTCATTTATTGAAATGTTATTCTTCAGACAGGACTGGCAAACAAGTCCTTGATCTAAAGAGCCAGGATCCTATGCTGTGCAAAATCTGGATTCACTACTTGTTCCATAGATGTTTATATTGCTACCTTCATTTGTTTCTAGACTAATTGGAGTTGATGACCCGCTGTGTTTCATTGATGAAAAAAAACTTTAGACTAGATTTTGCTCTCATATGGTCATGAAACTCCCTCTGACATTAGTGGTTGTGTGTTAATATCTAAGAGCAGAGTTTAGCCTTTGTACTTACATCATTCTGTATAACATTCTTGTGAGCATGTCTGTGAATTATAGATAAATCCATCGGAGGGCACAATATTAAGTAATTGACTTCACCGTGAACTTTTATAGCTATAATTTATGTAGTGCCATAGATGGGCATGATCCTTTACAAACCGAAGAAGGAGTCCCTGCCCCAAAGAGCTGACAATTTAAAACAAGAATGACAGAAGGAGAGAACAAATACAAGGCCAGTTTGGGAGAAGAGGGGGAAGTTTATATGGCTGCTTAGATGAGTGTGACAGGCATCGTTGGGGTTCTTGCTTTGTTTAAATTACTGTGTAAAGACTTGTAGTTTATAAGCCTCTTTAGAGAAGTGGGTTTTGAGAAGCAGCTTAAAGGAGGTAGTGGAAGCATGGAGGGCTGAGGAGGGGGATCCAGGTGTAGAAGGCTTATTCAAAGGAGATATGGAGGACAACATGAAGGGAACAATCAAACTGTATGCTCATAATGTTTATACTCACACTCCACTATAACTGTCTTCTGGGAAGTGTTGTTTTCTTCCCTGGCAAAAGACAAGTGTGTAGAGTGAGCAGGCTGACATGTCTAAAGAACCCTAAACGTGCCCTAACCAATCCCATGACAGCCTGTTGACTTTGCAGGGAGCAAAGAATGATACCCTTCTGCCTCTGCCTTTCTCCCACTTTGCTGTCTCAGCTCAGTGTGGGGAAAGCACTGGGTTTTTCACTCACTGTGTCACGTTAATAAAAACAAGAAAGAATAAGCACATGGTAAATCTACATAAAATAGCCAACTCCAACTAATGGGATATGCAGCTCGTTACTCTACATATTAGTACCCCACCAGCTTCTTGAACACGTGTTTTTACTGCACATAAAGACAGCCAGGGGGCCTGTTCAGAATACTTCAGATACAGCCTGCTGCAAACAGCACTTTTCCTAGATTTTTGGAGTTTAGTTCTCCTTAATATGAGCTGTTCTCTGAGAAAGTGGTACTGACTCAAGGTGTTTCCTGTCCTCAGAGATTGAGCATGCTACCTCCATGATGCTCCTGGCGTAGAAAACAAGACAAGTTTGGGAGTAAAATTCTAAAGCCTTATGCAGTAGCCAAGTGTGATGCCGCAAAACCACTCAATTAAATTGTCGCTGCTTGGCAGTATTAAGTGCACATGGGTTCTGGATTTAGTACATTTTGATGAAATAAAAGGCTACTCTTATCCTGTCTGTTAAATAGTAAAGAGGAAAATACCAGCATTTCACTAGGACTTGCTTGGATAGTGGCCAATACGACGACGGTTCAGAAGGGTTGGCCAAAAGATAGCAACAAAAAGAAAAGGCATCAGATAAACTAGAAAATAAGCAAGGACCACAACAAACTTGTTGAAAACATAATAAGTCTACGAGGAGAGACGCCATAATGAGCAGGAAAGGGAATGTTTTCAAAGCAGCTTGTTGCTGAACTATGCCCATTTCCCTGTCCCCTGCTCTTCCACTCTGCCAGAGGCATAAGTAGTGCTCCTGGACTGAACTCGGCACAGCCTAACCACAGCAGCTAGCTGCTCCTTGGACTGAGGAGAGGTAGTGTAGTATACGTGATACTATTCAGGCATTGTTAGCTACATATACCACAGATAAATGACCCTCCATTTGCCCCTTCCATTCTCCAATGGGAGCGATGGGAAGGGTCATCCTCATCCACAAGTGGCAGGGGGTGGATTTAAGAGGCAGTCTAACTCCTCCCAGCAGATGGATTTGCAAGCTCCCAGAGGCCGCACTGAGCTCAGAGGTAGAGCTGGCAGGAAAACTGACATTTTTGCCATGAGAAATTTCACATGGAAAAATTGGGGGTGGGGGGTGTCAAAACAAAAAATTCAGTTTTCCTGCAGGAAATTTCAAACCAAAACAAAAAATGTCTGTTTTGAACAGACATTTTGAAACAAAAGGATCATTTTCATTTAGTTTACATAAAAGATTGCTTTGTTTTGGTTTCTTTACACCAAAAAGCCAAAACAAAACATTTCACAAAAACATTTTGGTTTGACATTTCTTATGGGAAAACAGTCATTATTAAACAGTATTGAGATTTGTAATTTTTTAAAAAATATATTGGTTACAGCATATCCAAATATTTCAGTGGAAAAACTTCTTACATGGAAAATTTCAAGCAGCTGTGCTCAGAACCAGAGAGTCTTTGGGAAATCTTTACAGTCTGTCCAGGGGCTGCAGCCCACTCTTTGGGAATCACTGTACTGTCATAATGTATAAAAACAAGGAGAAACGGCTGCAGTCACTGTGGGAAAATTAAGTTTGTGCATCCTGACCTTTGCAATACTAGTTTTAACCTTAATGTTCATAGATGCAGTTTGTAGTAGAACGCGACAATTTTTCTATAGTAACTTCCTGAGCTCAGAACAATTGTTTATGATATATATACTTGAAGGCACACTGTCGAAAATGATAGGCACAACAGTCAACTCTTCAACATTAAAAATGACATTTTCTGTTTTAAAATGTCACTGGTAAGGTTTAAGTGGCAGCATTTTTTCAAAAAAGGGCATAATAAAAAATTCCAGCTCCTCTGTTGAGTTTGTTGGGATGGTGGAGCTGTGCTTGAATATGATGCAAGCATGTATGTCATGACACTGTCCCCTTTTCTGCTCAGCGCTATTTCTGTGAGATGCCAGGAGACTGAAATTAACAAGAATCCTGTCTCAAGTGCTCAGAGAATGAAAATTGCTTCCATTTGTATGCCTCTCACAAGAATCAATTGGCATAGGCAGCAGCAGGAGAGCACCATATTCACATCTGCAATGTTTGCTGTCTTTTGCCCAAGTCAGGAGCTGTGTTTGAAGTCTGCTGAGTCCTTGCTTTAGAAGGACTGATGAATTTTATTTTAATGACTTTTATTAGAATGATATTTTAAAATAGATAATAACATTTTTTTGGAAATGCAAATTTTGGGCTTGTCAACCTGAACAATGTCCATAATCAATTGTCCTTACATCATAAAAACATAATCTATTGATCTGACATGAAGACAATTGATTGTCTTTTTCCAGACATTTAGGCAAGTCATCATAAAAAGCTGATAATGGCTAACTAAGTAACTGTTTCCAATAGTGGCTGAAAACCCCTCAACATTTTTTAAAGTTCCAATTGTTTTTATCACACTTGTATTGACAAAAATTAAAAATATCATAATTTCTTTTTAAAATATTGTATTTATAGTAGAGATAGTCAGGTTATTGGTTTCAAATAAAATGACCATAGAATATAGTCCTTTTTCCCATTTGTTAATTATTTGGCACCATGCAGATGTATCGGTTACTCACCAATACTTTAAGTCACTCCCATATTCTTGTGAGATTCCACCCCAGTGAATTACCAGTTTTCTACTCTCAGCCATAATTCCAGTTCAATAAAGTCATTGGGAGCATGAATACATGAAATTAAGTAGAAATAAAACTGTCTGTAAAATTTTACTGCAAGTGCATCTCTGCCTCAATTTCCCGTAGTGGGCTTTCAATAAGTCTAATGAGGTTTACTTATACTGAACAGTGCCCCTTTGGAGACATGGTTTATTAAACCCAAAGGTGGAACATTACACAAACAGGCTTCCACTCCAGTGCCCTAGGCTGGAGAGGAAAGGGACTGAGTTAACCTTAGTCTATCAACCTGACTTAAATCCAGGTCCCTTATCAGTGAGGCCCTCTTGAGCCAATACCCTCTTCTGGAGCCAGGGCCTCTTATCTCCTGGGAAAGGATCTCTCCTCTTGGGACAAGGTCCCCACAGAGGTCAAATTGCAACAACCCTTCTTCAGAAGGACATATGAGTCCTCTGGTCTGGGGCTTCTGCTGCTACCTAGTGAAACCCTTCCAGGAGGCTATGTTCCATTGAGACTTGGTATTCAGAGCTCCTTCCTTTCAGGGCCTCTCCCACCTATGAGCTTTCTTCCTTAGTTTCCTTTCCTGGTGAGACCCCCCTCACCAGGTTCCCACTGAAACACCCTCCCTTGGAAACATCCTCTTTCCAGGTAACCATTCCTCTCCCCAGGAGCCTCTGTTCTCTAGGGAGACCCCACTAGGAGCAGCTTTGTAACCAGCTCCCCTGAGTAGTTCTTTCCCTAGATTCTTACTCCCTGGGTTCTCTCTTGCTTGAGCCCACATAACCCTTTATAAGACCCAGGTGTTCCTTAACCAATTAACTATGCCCAGCCCCTTAGGCAATCATTTATCCCCAGATGGACTGACTCAGTCTCTTTAGCAGAGCCTGTGAAAGATAGGTTGAGAGCCTCAGAGGCCAGCTATCCTGGGACACACCCCTATTCAGAAAAAAACCTTTAGCATGTGCTTAACTTTAGGCATGTGCTTTAATCCCATTGACTTCATTGGGATTTAAACATATTCATATATTATAAGGTCAGAAGGGAGCACTGTGAACATCTAGTCTGACTTTCTATATAACACGGGCCATAGAACTTTCCTGAATTAATTCCTGTTTGAACTAGAGCATATCTTGTAGAAAAACATCTAATCTTGGTATAAAAATTGCCAGTGATGGAGAATTCACCACAAGTCTTGATAAAATTGTTCCAATGGATAATTACCCACACTGTTAAAAAACGTGTGCCTTATTTCCATTCTGAATTTGTCTAGCAACAATTTCTAGCCACTGGATTTTTTATACTTTTGCCTGCTAGACTGAAGAGCCCATTATCAAATATTCGTTCCCCATGTAGTTAATGCACTTATAAACTATGATTAAATGACCCCCTCACCTTCTCTTTGTTTACCTATACAGATTGAGCTCCTTGACTCTATCACAATAAGACATGTTTTCTAATCCTTTAATCATTCTTATGGGTCTGCTCTGAACCCTCTCCAATGTGTCATCATCCTTCTTGTATTCTGGACACAGTATGCCCACAGAGGTCGCACATACCCCAAATACAGAGGTAATATAATCTTCCTACCCCTATTCTCCAGTTTATACATCAAAAATTGCATTAGACCTTTTGGCATCACACTAGGAGCTCATGTTTAGCTGATTATTCACCGGGACCCCCAAATCTTTTTCAGAGTCACTGCTTTCCAGGATAGAGTCCCCCAATCCTGCAATTATGGCCTACATTCTTTGTTGTTTACAGTGGGCCATGCCAAAATGCATATTGTTTTCTTGTTCCCAGTTTACCTAAGCAATGCAGATCACTTTGTATCAGTGACCTGTTCTCTTTATTATTTACCACTTCCCTGATCTTTATGTTATCGGCAAACTTTATCAGTGATGATTTGATATTTTCTTTCAGGGCGCTGATAAAAATGTTAAACAGAGTAGAGCCAAGAGCCAATCCCTGCAGGACCCCACTAGAAACAAACCCACTCAGTGATGATTCCGTTTACACTTATATTTTGAGACGTCACTTAGCCACTTTTAGTCCATTTAATGTGTGCCATTTTAGTTGTGTATTGTTCTAGTTTTTTAATCAACATGTCACGTGTACTGAGTCAAATGCCTTACAGCAGTCTAAGTATATTACATCAGCACTATCACCTTAAAAGTAGGCATATGCTTTAGGGATTTCCTGAGTATACTTTGGCCAAATTCTAAAATCCGTATTCATTTTTACTCAGTTCTTACTCAGACAAAACATCAATGAGTTTTGAATAATGACATTAGGATTTGTCCAGTTATTTCTAAAAATAATTAGGGATGAAACAATAATAGATTCTTACACTGGTGACAGAGCATGTAAATTACTTAGACCTCAGTGGAGAAAGCCATAGGAGCCAGAAACAACCTGCCCAGGCTTCCACAGGAGATTAAGTGAATCCAGAGTGTGACCATCTTTAGGAAATGGCCTTTCCACCACAAGAATGGTGCTCATCCCACTGACAGTCCTTTCTACCCAAAAAAGTCCACTCAACTAAGAGAAAAAATTGAAACAAAACAAGTAAATTAATTATAAAAAATCAAAAACAAATCCCTATCCCAAGCAGAGTTTTTGCATCATAAAGGGAGAATTGCCAGAAAACCCATGAAGTCCACTAAGGACACCATGATTGCTATTGATTTTACAAGAAAGGTGCTCAGATACTGTAGTTATGGAAAGCAGTATAAAATTGACTGACAGATAGAAAAATACCCATAATCCTTGCAAAGTGTCAGGATGTAAACAGGCCACTGGCAACTTCCTAAAATGCCAGCTACCAATGTTTTGCATGAAGTTGACAGTAAGGATTTACTGGTACCTTTATAATTACCCCCGCCCTCTTTGAATCCACTGGCTAGTAGGTGGCAACTGCAATATTAGCAGCTTTCAGTTGTTATGACGCTATGTCTCGCTCCAAGATATTAAAGAGAAGCCCGGTTATATAATCAGTCAGTGCTTCAATCATTTCTTTTAGTCTTTAATTTTGTGCAACGCTGACAGCAGTGGTGTGGGCATTAACAAAGGTCACAGTTTTCTTATCAAGTTCACAATTTTGTCTTTTAGGGATTCTTTCTAGCATAATCACCACTGATCTATGCCATTTTGGGAGTGTTGAAGATAGACAGAGAATGCTCCTGTAATATACTTTTTTACTTCCTAATAGGACTAGTAAACAAAACAATAACTTGGGTGTTTCTCGTCACTTACCTTTTAACCTTTTTCAGCAATTTTCATTCACAGACTAAAATTAGAGCCTAATGTTTCTAAAATGAAAAAGGAAATCAAATACATTGTATGAATACCTCAGAGTGACACCCAAGTTCAAAAACCAAAAAACCATGAAATGTGGGGTTTTTTAGAGAAAATAATCACATGGATGTTTCAGAAACATGGAAAGGGAATCATGGAAGGGGATTTAGGGTACTCAGGTAGGTGGTGCTGGATAGACTCTGAAAGGGGTAAGGAAGAGAGGACATAGAAATGTGGACAGCTGAGAGGAGGGCCTGAAAGGGGAGTCATGGAATGGAGTGAAGGGGACTGGAAGAGTCATGAAAAGAAGTAGTCAGTGGCCTAAAGTAAGGTAAAGAAAGTGAATGGAGGAGCCTGGGATGTATGGAGGGGAGATCAGGAGACCACAGGAGGTGGTTGTGTGTGTGCAAGGAACCGAGGTAGATATGGATGGACAGGGTAGATATGGTAGATATGGACAGGTTTGCTAGAGACTGTGGGAGGCATAAAGGGAGACATAGAAAGGTGAAGTCTTTTTAGTCACACCAAAACCATAAACACTTCAGATTTCCCAAATGTAAAACTTGAAGCTCTAGAAGTTTTCTCTGCAGATGTGTGGATAAAAGCTCTCCCTCCCATGTCTTTCCACTGCCCATTACGCCCACTTCCACCTAGGCATAATGTCTACCATCATACATACCTCCTATGAGCCTGCTAAGTCTGCAGGAGGGGAGCCTTGCTTTGATAGCTTCAAAATATCTGTCAGAGCAGGGCTCCCCTCCTGAGGAGCTTATCAGCAAACTTGATTTAGGCTCCAGTTCAGGAAATCACGTGTTTAAGTCTCATTAACTTCTGTGAATGTAAATATGAACGCATATATTCTAAGGCCAGAAGGGATCACCTCGTCTGACCTCCCGTATAACACAGGCCATAGTTCCCCAAAATAATTCCTAGAGCCTATCATTTAGAAACTCCAATCTTGAGTCAAAAATCGTCAGTGATGACAGTCTGCCAAGACTGATAGTAGTTTCAGCATAAGCCTTTTTCAGGCTGTGGTCCAGCATTATGGACGAGCAGACAATCTGCAGTGCAGACTCTCGTTAGCCCTTACAAAGCACAGCTATCCTGTCTCTGTTGTCCTAATCAATTTAAATAGAGCCACATGAGGACAGAGAGGAATGTAAAGGGTTGCAGAGCCATGCACATGGCCTAATTGCACTGAATCCGATGGTCTTACCCTGCCAGGTGCTCAGCACTTTTCTCCCACTGAAAGTGGAATTGAGAGTGCTCAGCACCTGACAGGAACAGCCTTGAGCAGGGGAATCCTGGGCTGGTGTAGAGCTACCACTGTGCCTGCTGCGCTACCACCAACCGCTTCTGTTCCTGCTCTGACATTGGGGAGGATGGTGCTTTTCCTGGACGTGGCTGGACTGTGCTGCAAGCTAGTGATGCTGGGCCACTGGAAGAGTTCCTGGGAGTGATTCAAATTGGATGGTGACCCTTGATAAGTTATTCCAATGGTCAACTACTCTCACTGTTAAAAATTTACACCTTAGTTCCAGTCTGAGTGTGTCTAGCTTCAACTTCCTGCCATTGGATCATGTTATACCTTTCTCTGCTAGACTGAAGAGCCCATTATTAAGTATCTGTCCCCCGTGTACGTACTTCTAGACTGTGATCAAGTCACCCCTTAACCTTCTCTGGGCTAAGCTAAATAGATTGAGCTCACTGAGATCACTATAAGATATGTTTTCCTTTGTGGCTCTTTCTGAACCCTCTCCAATTTATCAGCATGCATCTTGATATGCTTAACTTCAAAGTTAGGCATACGCTTCAGAGTTTCCCCTAAACTGAAGCCATAAAACTGTGGTGCTCATTCAAAAATATAGGAAGATCTATAAACAAATAGCTTTATTTTAAAACAGTCAAGGTTAAACATATGCTTCAATGGAATTCAGCAAACACCACCAAAACAATATTACTTTCTCTATGAAAATTATACAGCTTCATAAACTCTCACATTAAGAACCCTGAATATGAACCTATATGGAATTCAGATAATTCCCACTGCCCCAGCCTCCTTTACCACTTACTAGTATTATCAATCTTACTGACTCAGAACAAGTAATGAAACTTACATTTTTCTTCTAAAATTTGCAAAAATATTCATAAAGGTCAAAACAACAAACAGGTAGGGCACAGTAAAATCCCTTTTATCTATTCAAGGGACTTCTTGGTGGAAGAGAAAGAATCCACAAGTTTGAAAAGCCTGTAGGTACTTGTATTCTGAAGCATACACTCAGTTAAACTGCCCTAGACATGGGATTAGTGAGTAATGAGTGGGTGCTGTCATAGGAAATTTTTTTTTTCCATGAACCTCCTCTTCTCTCTCCCATCACCTGCACGTGCGCGCACACACACACACACAGAGTATTTTTAATATTAAAGCTGTCATCTCCTCCTTCCTGAATTGCCCATATGGATCCCCACTTGAGAATAAGCAAATCCCAATGCACAAACTCCTCATTTTCTCTAAGCAGCGACTCTCGGGCCACTTGCTCCACCCTCTCAGCCACGGATCTTAAGGTATAAAGGGGTGTGGCTTCAACTCCCCTTTTGTTCTTTCTGACCATTTCTGACACTTCACTTATCAGCTTTTCTGCTCTTTTGGTACTGTCTTGTTTGTTTGTTTGTTTGTTTTATTGTAGGCCAAAATTGTCAAACTTAAATATATTAAGTTAGATGCTTACATTCTTATTTAAGTATCTAACTAAGTGGCCTTATTTTAGAGGTGCTGAGCATTGACTCTGATTGATTTCAGCCCTCGTCATTCAGAGCTTGAAGTGCCTCGTCCCAGAATTCAGGGACTGGGGCCTATGATTGCTATAGTTTGGTTATAATGAGTCAATTTTTTATTTGAAAAGAAATAGTGTTTGCTGTTCATGCCGTTGTGGGGCTAGCCTTCCAGGGCTGCTTACCTTTTCTTTATTTCAGCCCTCGTAGGACCTAGTCAGTTTTTGCCCCAGTATTCGTAGCACTGTTACATTACAATACTTTGGTATCTAGATTATTCTTGTGGACTCGGAAAAGCTGCATAGACATTAAAACTGGGAGGAGGGTGATGAGAAATATACAACCAAAAGTTAGCTGGATCCAGCAGGATACAGGTGCCAAATTAAAGATTTTACACTTTTCTTATACCATGATGTTTGGGGTCCAGCTTGATTTGGTAGGCTAGTAGAATGAACACTTGCTTTCTATTTTGTAGTTAGAATTTCTGGATTTGTGACAGGATTTCGTAGGATCCAGATGCCAGATCTGAGCTGTTGCAGGGCTATTGCACTGGAATACATCAGGGGTTGTATTTTGTACGGTGCAGCAAGAATGACTAAATGTGTTCTCTATTTAGGTAGTGGAATTTGGAAGGTTGGCAAAAGGTTGGCAGGATCCAGATTTTTATATTACTGTTCCACGAGGTGAGTCATGGTCTTGGTTATTTGTTGCAGTTGGAGCACCCACACTAGTTTTCTATTGAGGCATTAGAACCTGGGTGCATGTTATCCAGATTTTTGTGTCACTTGTATTGGGCTGCATCAGGGTCTGTGTGGTCATTTCTGTGTGTGCAGTAGGTAGGAGCAGCTAGACTTTTTCTCCCTTTGGATAGTCCAGTTTGGAGGCTAAGGTACAAAAATAAGCAGGATCCAGGTACAGCGAGCTGTTACCTTTCCCCATCTGGCTGTATTTATCCAAGGTGGCCGAGGTGATATCTTTTAGTGGAGCCGCTTCTGTATTGCTCCACGTCATTTACTTCCATTTCAAAACCAGAAAAGGAGGCACCTGTCCCAAGCTGCCCCTGCTCTCCATAAAAAGCACAACTGGAACGAGTGAGGGGGCAAGTACCCCACTGGAACACAGCCCCCACTCACTCCTCACCAGAGCCAGGTGATTGCAAAATCCATCGCCAGAGCTCGAGTCTCCCTCTCTCAAAGGAGCCATGTTGGGCTGCAGATTCAAGCCAGAGCCTTCGGACCAAAAGCACCGGTCCCCCCCCCCCCAGCGCAGCCCCTCCGGCCCACTCCTGCCTCCAGGCCCCTCGCTCTCCGCCTGCCTGCTCCATGGAACCTCCCCGAGGAGGAAGCGGAGGCTGGGGCCGGGGAGTGTGAGTCACGCCCGGGCGAAGCGGGGAAACTCCGGCTGCTGGGCTCGGTCCAGCGCTGGTGGCAGGGCGCATGTGCGCCGCCTGCCTCCCTTCTCCTCCCTCCTTTCCTCTCGCGCCCTCCCCCTCGCTCTCTCCCTGCCGGCTGGGTGCTGAAGTTGGGCGGATGGCAGCAAACCAGCTCCGCTAGGGACCAGCCGCGCGAGGGGAATCGCTCCGTGCCAAGCACACGCAGCCAGGCGGGGGTGGGTAAGGCAGCGCGCTTTTCTCCCGTGGTGGCGGCGGTGCGATTGGTGTTTGAACCCGCACCTCGCGAAATGGCACCAACATGTCTGCTTTATCCTGGTGCAGGGACGAGGGGGGGAGGGTGGCGGGGAGTACTACGGAAAATGCACCCCCACGGGGGGCCGTGTGTGTGTGTGTGTGTGACGGGGGCAGCTGCGGTGGCCCGGGGACGGAGGCTGCAAGGTGGGGTCCGTGCGAGTGTGGCTCCTCTCCAGGGATGCACAAAGGGGGGTGGGGAGGAAAAGGGACCGCGGGGTTTGGCGGTGGCGTGGCTGGACGCCCCAGATGTTGGCCCCCGGGCTCGTGGCTCCGTGAAGCGATGCTGCTGTGCATCCAGGAATCCTGCTCAATCCGGGGAGGGGTGGAGAAGGGGAAATGCCCTGTGGGGGGAAGGAAGGGGAGATGAGCTGGAAATGTCAGTGTGCAGATGCGAAAGGGGGCTCGGGGTTGGGTATTTTTTTGTTTTGTTTGTTTGTTTGTCCCTCTCCCCCGGCCTTTCCTCTTGACCTTCTCCTCTGGCTCCCTCACCGCAGGTTCTGTTCTGGGCAGGGGCGCGGGGCCAATCCACGCTTGCGTTTTGCACTGATTGGAAAGAAGCGGAGACCGTGGCCTTTTACAAATCACACGCCGTTTGTCTCGGTGCCTGGGAAATGGAAGTGATTCCCTGTAGGCGCCGGCTAGAGGCATGTCATACATTTCATAGTGCTGGCCGGAGGGGGGGGGGCGGGTTAATGAAAGGACGAGGCCCCCCCTCAGCCTATAGGATCTGCTGCGATGCAGGGCAAACGAGAGGTGGCTCATAGGCACCCTCCTTGCCATTCATTCTGATGATGGGGTGTGCATTTTCTTTACACCCTCTCCCTAGCCTTTCATGTCAGCCACCCATCCTCTCCCCCACCCCATTATTCTGCGGCAGCAGCAGGGAGCTGGGCTTTGGCCGGATTTTTCTCCCCCAGCCTTTCCGTGTGTGTGTGAAAATGTCGGAGCACTTGAGGCTGGAGGAAGGGCAGAGCCTATGGAGGAAAAGCAGGCGGCTACAGATGCTTTAGAATAAGGCTCGGAAAGCAGGAGGCTGGTTACTGGCTGCTAGCGGCAGCAGAACTAGCAATCGCGTATCCTTCCCCGCCGGCACCAAGTTATGAACAGCGCAGAGCGTCCGGCACAGAGGAGCTCATAAGCCAAAGCTTAGGCAAATGAGAGCCCATAAAGCCCACCGCCCCTGGCCGGGCCCTCCTCTGACACAGGACAGGCACTACACAGAAGCCCAGCCTCCTAAGGAAGAGAGAGTGCAAGAAAGAAAGAAAGACCCTGTCAGGAATGGTTCGTTTCCATGGGAGGTTGTTTTTGAGGACATTTGATTTTCTTTAGCAGCCCTGCAGCCCCTAAAATCCAGGATTAAAAAACATGAGTTCTTACTTTTATTACAATGAGCTCCCTAGAAATTGAAGAATAGAATTGTCTTCGCTAGCTTATTTCTAGAGCGCCCAGCACCAGGCTATCTGAGAACTACATTATAATGAGTTGGGAACTGGCATAACTAAGAGTGAGGGGGTTCCAATATTGACAAGGGAGCCTGATCTTACACAGTGCTATGTCTTTTGGCTAAGTTTGTCATTAAGTTTGCAGCTTAGATGCGTATTAGCATATTTACCAATACATACATACATAAACCTTAAAATTTGTTTTTTGCTTAGTTTGTTGGCCTTTTTTTAAATCAAATGTGAGGCAAAATGGATGAAATCTCAAATGCAATAATAGGGTCCATTATTTTTAAAAAGCTAAAATGTAAGTAGGTAAATTTATTATCTGACAATAGGTTTTATAGCTAATAAATGAATGAGTATGTATTACCTACTTTTACAAGTTTTAAAAAGGAAGTTAATTCCCATTCACATCAGTGGAAGCTAGTGTCATCAGCCACATTATAAGATACATAATTAGTGTCATAAAAATTAACACCTATTTAAGTAAATGGATGGGAATAATACATTATTTAAGCTTTGTAAGAAACATTGTTACCTAAGATATTATTATGATATTATTATTACTAATTATTATTTATTTGAATTTCATCAGCACCCAAATGTGAAAGGCACCATCCATATACATAGGAAGATACAGTCTCAGCACTGAAGCTTTTATAGTCTAAGAAGTAAGATGCTTCTGAGCAATAGAAATGGAAAATGTATATTTAAAAATATACATTAAGTGAATGTTGTGTCTCTAAAAGGTGCTGGATTGACAGCTGTGGAGCTTGGTGATGTCCTTTCTTTCTCCACAGATCAGGAACAGCACAAGCTGTGTAAGCCTCTTCCCTCTGACACATAGATTAACATAATTTGCTGGGAAAGAGTCAACATGGCTATTGTAAAGGGAAATCATGCCTCACCAATCTACTAGAATTCTTTGAGGAGGTCAACAAGCATGTGGACAAGTGTGATGAAGTGGATATAGCGTACTTAGATTTTCAGAAAGCTTTTGACAAGATCCTTCACCAAAGGCTCTTAAGCAAAGTGAGTGGTTATGGGATAAAAGGGAAGGTCATCTCCTGGATCAGTAGCTGGTTAAAAGATAGGAAACAAAGTGTAGGAATAAATGGTCAGTTTTCAGAATGGAAAGAGATAAATATTGATAAATGCAAAGTAATACACATTGGAAAACATAATCCCAACTGTACATGTAAAATGATGGGGTCTAAATTACCTGTTACCACTCAAGGAAAGAGATCTTGGAGTCATTATGGATAGTTCTCTGAAAACATACACTCAGTGTGCAGTGGGAGTCAAAAAAGCTAACAATGTTGGGAATCCATTAGGAAAGGGATAGATAATAAAAGACAGAAAATATCATATTGCCTCTATATAAATCCATGGTATACCCACATCTTGAATACTGCATGCAGATCTGAATGCCCCATCTCAAAAAAGATATATTGGAATTGGAAAGGGTATAGAGAAGGGCAACAAAAATGATTAGGGGTATGGAACAGCTTCCATATGAAGAGAAATTAATAAGACTGGGACTTTTCAGCTTGAAAAAGAGATGACTAAGGGAGGATATGATAGAGGTCTATAAAATCATGACTGGTGTGCAGAAAGTAAATAAGGAAGTGCTATTTACTCCTTCTCATAACACAGGAACTAGGGGTCACCAAATGAAATTAATAGGCAGCAGGTTTAAACAAACAAAAGGAAGTGTTTCTTCACACAACTCACAGTCAGCCTGTGGAGCTCTTTGCCAAAGGATGTTGTGACGGCCAAAACTATAACCGGGTTCAAAAAAGAACTAGATAAATTCATGGAGGATAGGTCCATCAATGGCTATTAGCCAGGATCGACAGGGATGCAAAACCATGCTCTGAAGCGTCCCTAGCATCTGTTTGCCAGAAGCTGGGAATGGGCAACAGGGGATGAATCACTTGATGATTATGTGTTCTGTTCATTCCCTCTGCAGCAACTGGCATTGGCCACTGTCAGAAGACAGGATACTGGCCTAGATGGATCATTGGTCTGACCCCGTGTGGCCATTCTTATGTTCTGTGCCTAAGCCCTGACCAGAGGCCATCTTAAGGATCAAAGGCAATTCAGTCTCCCACTCTGCCAATGCTTGGTCTTGCTACTGAGACTACAAATAAGAATTGCAGTGATGAGGGCTTGATTTTTGTGTATGATATGGACACACAGAACTGGCCTGAAATTGTCAACTTAGTTCATAAAGGCTACTGAGCAGCCATTCAATATTAATAACTTTCCTTCACTAATGATTTAAACCAAATTCAGACCTGACAAACTGGTAAATGATTCCCTGTCCTATTCCTGTTATTTGAACCACCTGGTCCTTGAGGGTATAGGGGAAGATATATACTTGAACTACTGTTTTTGTTCTGGTTTTTACTGAAAAAGTAATCTAAATTATAGTATAGAATCACAGCTTTGTTGCCGATTGCCTTAAGTTATGGTTCATTGTGTTTAATGTGCATTGTTTGAAAGATAGACTAGAATTCTCCTGCCAAAAGCAAGACAACAGTGAAGGGCCTGTGACAGAATTGCTTCTACCAGAGAGTAGGACTTGAGTGGGGATCATGCATGAGGAGCACTAGAGTTGAGCAGGCTTGCTTAGGAAAATACTTGCCTATCTTGCCAGAGAGGTGCCACAGGTAGGGGTGCTTCAATTTATCTCTCAGAAGATGTAGAAGAACAAGAGCCAGAGTGCTACAGCCACAGTATTGGAAAAGTGCTGTTGGGCTGTCAGCAGCAGTGGCCACAGGACACTGAAACACTACTGTCTGCAGAAACAGCATGGACAAAGTGCAAGGTAGTATAGTAGAAACTCATCTGAACAGAGGATCCCTCCATAACAATTAGAATACTGACATAGACCAGATGCTGGAATCTTCCTCTCCCAAGAGTTGAAGAGAAGAGGAGATTAAGCTAACAGCACTCTAAGATTTAGGAGAGAAGACATCAGCTGTTCTGAAACTAAAGCCAGCTAGACACCAGGGTGGCCTGCCACTTTAGCAATGGCATCTGTATGTAAACTTTTCTTCAAGTAAATATGGTAAAAAATTCAGTCCTCCCACTACAGTCATCTAACATTAGCCTCTCCTCACTCCTATAACGAGTAAATACGGCCTTGTCACTTATCTACTTCTCAGAGATCTTTGAATGTGAAAAATGTGGAAATCCTTGTGTTATAAAAGTGTATCCAGTGACACAATGTTAGTTATTATGGAGATGCGGTTATCACACCATAGTTAAGGTAGAGGTCTATTTTGTACTTAAAGCAGGAACTCGACCTCTTTTTCATATGAACAAAACAAGATATCCGCCCCATATTTTCCATGCTTACTCTTTGAGTGCAGAATGAATTTTCTGAGAATTTACAAATAAATCTGTTAATTAGTTTAAGTTAAAATTCATTACAAACTAAGTCTTTTAAAAATTTTAACATTTTATGTCAATCTTTGTGCTGAATTAGCCTAATAATGAAATAACACAGACACTTCAAATTTCCATATTGTTAAAATTAATTGAAAGCTTGTGCTTAAAGGTTATATTTGAGGAAATTAAATTGTAATTAAGATAAGTTATTAACAGTCACATCTAACTGTTATGAATATATAGACTGCAAACAGGCTCAGGTAACTCTTAAGTGGGGCCATTGTGACATTAGAGGTAACTTAGCCAATCATTACCCTTCCTCTGCAGCAAATTTTTGTGGAACAATTCTATTGGTTGCAATGAGTCAGCAGTATGAGGGAGACTGGAAGCATGTGTCAGGAGCTCTCAGTGGTAGCTTAACTGATTCAGCTGTCAAGGCTCCTTAAAGTTTTAATGTCTGCATGCTAGTTTGGGCATCAGAACTTGAATGGCTCCCCATGGGACTGCAATTTCAGCTCCTCTGTGCACGGAGGCAGCACTGATGCTGTGGTAACTGGGGTAGGAGTCCAGGGTAAGCTGTAAAAGTGCACTGACATAACGTCTCAGGGCTTGGGTTCTCTGAGTATTCTCTTTGGGTTTCTTATTTAATTTTCATGTATGAAATTTTTAATAATTTCTTAAAAAGAAGAAAAGGCCCATACAAAAAAAGTTAATATTAAGATGGAGTTAAAGTTAAGATCATGTATCAAAAACTATCAGATAAAATCTTTATAGGCTTGCTGTAATCATCCCCAAACTAAGCATTATATATCCAGGAGCTGCATAATTAAGGTTACACTTAAAAGAAATCGAAACATGTTAAGGTAAGACATGCACAGTTATGGCAGCCAGACAACCTTAACTCTGCCCTGTACCTGGTACCAGGAAAGGAAAAACATACAAAACATTCTAACATGTCTAAAAATCAATTTAATCTAATCTGAGACCACAAACACTAGAATGGCTTAATCATAATTGTATGGTTATTGCATGACATCAGTACAGGGCACAGTTACGTTTGTTTGAGTGCCTTAATTGTGCATTTCACACCTTGATATGTCTGAATTTATTTTAAATGTAACCTTAACTATGAATTTCCTGGATTTGTAATGCTTGGTTTTGGGATGATTACAACATCCCTGTAATGTTTCTTACCCTTAAATTACTAAGACATCCTCTCACTGTAACTCTGTAGAAATGTAATTTTTTTTATCCGGGAGTTAGTAGTAGTAGTTGGCAGTCACTAAGAGGAGAATCAGGAGAGAAATGCCTTCATGCTGCCTAGCATATTATACCAATTATATATGGGATTGTCTAGGGCCCTCTAATGTCCATTTTTTCTCAGTTCCGGTAAAATGTTGAAAAATGAAGGTGAAACTTTCACTGGGCCTGACTTGGTGCTGTGCTGTGCTGTTTCTGGTGATTACAGCAGAGTCGAGGGGCAATATCCCAGCCCTAGCCCTGGCACCACTAAGAGCAGCCTGGGGTCCATTCTAATTTGTGCCATCTGGAAATGGTCCTCAAAGGATTATCCACCAGCTGGGGTTAGGAGGAGCACAGTGTGCTCTGGCCAATCCTCATCACTGATACACCTCTTCCCACCCTGACAGCGCCCCCTGTGCTAGGGGGAAGCTGTGGGGAGGGAGGCACGAGAGTCAATTATACCAGCTCTGCGCCCACTGAGCCTCCATCCTGCCAGGGTTATGTCCATCTGTGGAGTTACGTGCAGTCCCCGCTCCATTCATGTCACCTGATCAGCGCAAAAAGTGTGGCCCACTATGTTTTAAGAAAAACTGCTAACCCAATATGACGTACTGCTGTAACATTTACTGAATATTCTCCCTTCCTCTGGAAGTTTATTTGAATGTGGTTCTGTGCAGGACTTCACTTTCATTTGGCTTTAGGAAAATAGAATGTGGTTGGAATTCTGACATAAAAATCTTTGTCATTTTGTGTAAGACTATTTTGTAACTGAAAAAAAAAAGGAAACATGATAAAAAAGGGCATGGGCAGTGCCCCACTGTATAAATAGGTCTAGCCTAGGATATAGCAAAGGCTCCGTTTATCACTGAGTTATGTCAGTAACAGTAAAATAACATTAAAAGGTCTGAGACAAAGCAACTAAACAACAGAAATTATGGATGAAGGCTGCACGGTATCCTTAACTCAGCGCTGTCCTGCTTAGGTATTGCATCTCAAAGTGCTTCTATCAAGGGATCTCAAAACACAGGATGTTTTGCCATAATCTGTTGTGCCATTCTGTGACAGAGTGCTGGGCGAAGGCAGCTATACCCACACTCTGATCTCTGGATCACCAATTCAATCACCCTGGAGTAAATCTGAGAGGGCGAAGCTGTGCCTGTGCTGATAGGCTGGGAAGGGCTGAGGAAAGCTTAACAGGTTCATTAGCCCAGAAAGTAAAAAAGGCACAGGAAGGAAATGATCATGGGAAAGAGAGAGAGTGGTAGGCTTTTAGAAGTCAGAACCAGGAGAGCGCTCTCGGGGGAAGATAGCTGTCTCCCCCACTCCTTGGCTGAACAAGCTAAAGATTGCATGCTTGTAAAGACAGAGCTGCACAAGTTTGTAAAGGTGGTGGGGAGAACACTGTAAATACATTGCACAAGGTGTTTGACCAAAAGAAGGTCTCTGAGCAGCTTTTGTCTAGAAAAGAGACAGGAGTGAGACAATGTCCTGTCAGACATTCCTAGGCAAACAGCAGGCTTGAGTCAAGAAGGCTTAACGAGAAGTTCCTGGATTTCTTGCTTTGTCTCTGACCACTAACAGCATTACCTACCTATTGATCTGAGTACTTATATTAGGGAAAATGTATAATGAATGACAAATTGCATGGTCATTGCCTAGTGTTTATATTATTATGTTGACATCACCTTCCGAAACAATGAAATTCTCATCCAGTGTAGAGTTCACATTATTGCAAAATCATTACAGGCTAGATTCTGCCATCTTTACTCACACTGGGCCAGATATTCAGCTGCTGTAAATGGGTGTAATATCTTCTTATTCCATGAGTAGCCCCGTTAAATTGAACATAACTTGGGTGATAAATTTAGTTCCAGTTACTCAGCACCTGCTAAGTAGTTAGTTTTGTAAATCTGCTGTTTTAATTTCTTCAGAAATGGCAAAACACTAATAATAATCAGCAGCCTGCAAAGTTATCATTGTAGGGGAAAAGGCATGTAAGGTATTTTTTGGCCACTCAGTCACACAGTGGTTTAAAAATGTATACAAATATATTTGTGCACCTAGATTCAAACCACTAGGATTTAATGTGGCTGTAATATAGCAGCCTGAACATCTGGTAATAATACTTCATATTTATGTAGTGTGTTAAATGTGTTCAGAACATTTTACAAATACTAACTAATCTTCCTAATATAAGAAAATGGAGCTAAGAAAAAATCTGACATATCTTTAATCATAGAAGTTAGCAGCATACCACAACAGAGCAGAGGAAAATGACTTCAAACGTTACATTGGATTATTTTACATTTAAGGCCAAATCCTGGAATTTTGCACCAAGTCCAAATAACTGTGTTTTGTGGAGGGTAATCTTCATAGGCCTTGGGTGGAAAGGAGCCCTCTACACACTGGCTACAGCAGCAGTGCAGCCATTTCACAAATGTGAATGCTGTAGTAGTGGCAACTGAGCTCAGTAACCTCATGCAGGAGTGAGAGTTGGGTGTGTCAGTGGATTCACGTAGCTGAAAACCCATTGGCCATGCCCGTATCACTCACTTGCTCCAAACCCTTCTGCATAATTGTAGAGAGAACCATTGAAAAGTTCATATGCCATGGTGAGGAGCACTGGGTAGATCTGCTCTGTTGCAACACAGGTAGAGCAAGTCCCGCTACTCAGCTTCTCCCCAACTCACCCTCTGTGCAGTGGAAACACAGTAGTTCTTCTACCTTTATACCATCTACAGCACAATGAGAATGGACAGGATTTGTCCCTTTTTGTCCCTTTGTATTTTAGGTCTTCATATTTTTGACTTCCAAATGACAACAAATGTGATTTGTCAGCTAATTATTATAGATGTTTATAATACTAATCCCCTTTTGTAGTCACACATTTTTAAAGAAATGGTTATAGTTTTATGTTCTGTCTTCAAAGTCCTTCATATAATAAATAAGCAGAGAGAACTGTTTAAGCATATTCAGCAGGAGAGCATTATAGTTTGGGGAATGGGGAGTGACACGTATGTATGTAATGCAATGTGAAAATTAAATTAGTATACTTTGTGTGCCCTTACTTCCACTGTGGTTTTCTGGGTCAGGCATTTCATTCAACAACAAAACACAGTGACCTGTTTTCAGTCTGATAACAAAATAAAGGAATCCTAATGATCTGGTTTGAGATATGATATTATATGTAAAACCTAGTAATGTTTCATGAAGGCTTGAGAAAAGCTACAGAGAACCCAACAAGACAAAAAATGGAGACCAAAACAGCAATAGGAAAATATCAATGGCAGAGCAGAAGGAATAAATATTTATCCTCAGAAGAAAGGAAAGCTTGAATGTATAGACAATTTAATAAATACTGAAAAAATTACAAAATAAATAATTAGATGGCCATTCCTAATTATTAATTATTATTATTATTGTTTATATATTATCTTTATGGGGATTGGTTTTGGGTTTCAGAATGAACAGAATATATTAGTATAATAATATTAGAAGACTTTGCCCATACATGTCACCTTTTCATCAAAGGATCTCAAAACACTTTTCAAACATTAATTCTCACCTCTGAGACACAGCAAACAGCTTCATATTTATTTACGGATGGTTCAGATCAGAAACAGAACAGTTAAGTGTTTGTCCAGGATCACAGAGCAAAGCAATGGCAAAGTGAGCAATAAAATTGTGGGATGAAATCCTGTCCCCAATGAAGTCGATGACAAAGCTCTCAGTGATTGTGCTGGAGACAGGATTTCACCTCAAGAGTCTTGGCTCCAAGTCTCACTAGAGAGTGCTCCCTGTACAGAAACACCACCAAACACTCCCTGCATAAAAACACTGTAGATAGTTGAAGATATCTAAAAAGTCCAGTTAAAAAATAACGCAGTAGGATTTCCAGTGAATTAAACCCTTGGTCTCTCCATTCACCCCATTGTTTCAATTATTTTGAAAATAAAGAGAATAAAACACCAAACATTTTCATTCAATATATTTACCCTTTTTCATCTGATCATATAACCTGAATATCAACTTGAAAAAATGAATAAACCAAAATTCATAATGAGTAGGTGACTTACAAAATTTGGAGGCCTGGGAATCACGTATAACATTATGTCTTTAAATTTTGTAAATTAGGGATTAAGCTATAAATACTGGAGAATTTACAGTAGATAACCTGATACTAGCTGTGTTTGTGTCAGAATATTCAGCTTCTCTTTGATCAGTTCTTTAACACAATCTGCCTTTTTTGTGATTCATTATACTTAGCCTGTTGATCTCCCTCTTTTTTATGAAGGCAACGCAAAGACAATTAAAGATAGTTAAATAAAATCTATCCTAGCTTCAGCAAATTATGTATAAAATAATAATCTGCAAATTTCCTTTGTCTTCATTGTTAGTAGTCACAATATACATGACACAGCTAGAAATGTGTGCAATTGATTACAATAGACAGGAGTAACTGATTGAGCTATGGCTAAGTTATAGCAATGAATATGTAAAATAGCTCTGATATAAGAAGGCTAGATTTATTTTATTTGGGTATGTGACCCACTGAAGACCCAACTGTAACTTGTGTGTAGTTATTTTAAAAAACTGCACCCATAAGACTAGCTGGTGTTTTGAAAATCCATATGGGGCCTGATCCAATTTATATCAAAGTCTACAGGAGTCTTTCCATTGACATCAGTGGAGCTGGACTAGACCCACAATGAAAAACTGTCTTCCTATACACAGTATAAGCCATCAATTATGTTATAAATTCAGCTTTATAATTACAAAAGTGTATTTGATCTCCTTGTAGGCAGCAGCCAAATTGCTGAAAAGTAACCTCATTTGTGACAACAAATGTATGGGAGCCCAGATGTTACTTAATGGAAACTTTTTCTTCCTCCTATAGGGCCCAATCCTGTGAGGTGCTGAGCACCATCAACTCCCACCATATACAGTGAAGCTGAGGGTGCACTGCACATTGCTAGACAGGGACCTTAATGTGGGTCTAACAACCAGAAAACAGAGCTTTTATGGTTTTCATTTAATCAAGATGTATACTGTTTATTTTCCTTTTTTCTGTGTTAAATCCAGTCTTTAACAGGTGAGAGGCTGTTTCACAGCATGCTACCGTGTGTGTGTTAGAGTATGTCTATACAGGGATAAAAGACCTGCAGCATGGACACAGATTGAGGCTTGAAGGGCTTGGGGTTAAAAAAATCTCTGTGTAGATGTTTGGGCTGGAGCGGGACTCTCCACTTTCACAGGGTCCCAGACCGTGGGCTCCAGCCCCAGCCCAAACATCTACACAGCGATTTTTAAGTGCGAGAACCAAAACCCCTCAAGTCCGAATCAGCTGAACCAGGCCAACCTTGGGTTTTTTATCCCTGTATAAACAGCCATAGCATGCTAGGACCCAGTCCTGCAAGATACAGAGTGCATTCAGTGAGGTGCTGAATGACTCTGCTCCTCTTGAATTTGGCCTTGCAAGGCTGATCGCATCTCAGTGGATTAGATCATGTCTTACGAATGTGCCCACCTCCGGCAGGCGGCCTAGAAAGACACTCTTGATAACGTTTGGCCTAATTGTGCTTCTGAGACCCACGCATGGAGTAAAACCTCCATGTGCTGCCCTCACCTTCTTACACAGACAGGTGACTCGGATACCTGGAGAGCAGTGTCCCTTCTGTTCACCTAACCATGAAAAAGGCCCGCAGTGGATCCAAGGGTCCTACGGGAGGTTGCGGGGAGGAGGGGGTAGGAAAGGGATGTGACGCGTGAGGGAGGACCCAGTAGCACTCACAATGAAAATGTATTAGGCTGTGTTACATTTCCATGGGTCTCTTCCCACCCCCATTTACACAGTGGTATAAGGTGCTTTCTAGGAGCAGCTGAAGAAATCTTCACTGCTAGAACTGTGCTGCCCAGGGGTTGGAGGTTGGGACACAGAACTATCATGGAGGCACAGGCCTCCTGCTGATCCCCCAGGGCCCATGGGGATCCCAAAGAATCCATAAGGATTGTGGTTGAGCCTGTTGTACCTACCTCCAAAGAAGCAATTAGGGGGAAAGGTCTCTGCAAGGCGCATTTTGAAGAGACTTCCTCCACGTTAGCTGCCTCCCACAGATTTTTCAACAGGAGGAGGTAATTGGGCCCTTTCTGTTTACTTACAGCTAGGCTGTGCAACTCTTCCTCAAATTGTTGCACATTTACTCACGTGAATAGAGACACTGGATTCAATGAGACTACTCAGGTAAGAGAGTGCACACCAATGTGAGTAAGGACTGCTGTCAAGCCCTTAGTTAGAGCCAAATTCTGCCACTCTTACCTGGAGTAGTACTTTACTCTATGAATAATCCAATTAACTACTTATGTGAATGTTACTACTTAACATGAATAAACTTGGCAGAACCTGACACAATCAATATAATCACTAATTATACCTTATAAAATACAAAGAAACAGAATAATATGACACCATTGCCTGTTAGAAAATAAATAAATGGCATTATCGTTTGTTTTGTGTATGGTTTTCCAGCTGTGCAACAATAAAGTTCCAAATAAACAAACAAAAAGAGAAATAAAAAAGAAATGGAAGTATAAACAAACTGGGAGGAATTTAGATATAACACAGCCAGACAGGCTTCACCTAAATCAATAAATATGGGACAGAGAAGGTGTTCCTCTCTTTGATCTGAGACTATTCAAATCCCCTTCTTAGTAAAGAATAAAATCACATATAGGGCAGACAAATTCAGGCTGTTTGGATGAAGCATCAAATCATTCATCTGGGTGAGGGGTCTTCTTTAGACCTGGGCAGCAAATAATTTTTCCATCCCACAAGAGTTGTTGAGATTTTTTAAAAAAGGAACCTGAATCAGGGTGAGAAGTCAAACGCTTAATTTTTACTTGATTTGATCATCAAAAAAAAATTGTATCAGGTAAATTGAAACATTTCATTTTGATAATTTCAAAACGTTTTGTTTCAATTTCAACTGCAATAGTCATTACGAGTTCAAAACAAAACTTTTTTGTTTTGAAAATGTCCAAATGGGAAGATTCAACAATTTTTTTAAAAAAGTTAAAAAATTGAACTGGGAGATGAGTCAAAACTGACTCTTTCCCACAATCATTGTGACAAATAAGCGTTTTCTGATGAAAAAAGCAGTGTCAGAAAATTCCCAACAAGCTCTATCCTTGTTCTCACTATAATTAAATAGGTTCCGAAGGATATTATCTCTAAGGGACCAGTTTTATTCCTCCTTCATAGAGGTCTTTAAAAAGATCTGACATTGGGAGTCAGGATTCTTGAGGTCCTTTTCATTCATTTGGAGTGTCATTCCACACTATAGATCCACTACTCTTCACTGCTTGGTCAGGACAACCAGAAGTCAATGTAGCCTTTGACTTTCAAGTCTTTTTCAAGATCTCCATTCTGTCTGGTTCCCTCTAGTTCTTTCTGGACCATTGAAAGCTAATATGCAGTCTTTCTGTGGATTGATGGATTCTATACATGTCACATATTACTTCTTATTGCATTCTTTGTCACACATAAACAGAAAAAGACCTAATCCAAGCTTCTGTACCCTTGATGGATAATTAAATAATTAAAACTACACTTCAGGTACGACAAAATCATCAGTGGCAAACCAACAATTTTCTCCACACAAAAGAAGTCAGGCCACAGAACTGAAACTTCCCCCATCAGCATTCCAGCAAAGCCTTTTCCCTCCCAAAATACACAATGGCCAGACTCCAAAAACTTTAATCTTCCCCAAATGCCCAATCAAATATGTTGGCCTTGCTGCAACCCTAAAGGTCAACAGATATGGCTATTGTGAACCAAGAAGGTCACTGAATTCTAAAGTTTATAGGCCTCATGGAAGACACCCTTCCCACCAGTCCCTCTCTTTATACCAATTGAGCTTCAGCTAGTCATACTGTTGCTTTATGATCATCTGGGAGTCTAAGATCTCTGTACTGCAAACTCAGTTGACAAACAGAGGACACAGACTCTCAATCAAAGTGATCTTTGACACATCAAATGGTTGCTTCCAGTGTCCTACCAACATCAACTCTGTCTTTTCTGGGGGGACCCTCAGCCAAGTTGCTGTCATCCATGCCCCAACCACAACTGAACCATAAGAGAAATTCTACACACCTCTGAGCAGGATGAAATGGAGAGCTAAAGCTGAGTGCCATCAGCATATTGAAAACACTTTACGCTATGCCTCCTTGATATCCCTTATAATGGCCAGCATATAGGAAGGGTGACAAGATGGAACTCTGCATGTGAGAGAGCCTTGGGACAGAAAAGCAAATATCCTCTGGGGTCTGTTTGAGAGACAAAAAGGAAGCCTTTATAAAGCAGCCCTGTCTACTCTTTATCAGGCTTTCACACAAATCAGCAACATCTCAGAATCAACAGTATCAAAGGTCGTTTATAGATCTAATAATGTCAGCAAGGACATCTCATCTTTATCAGTTACTCTGAGGAGATCATCAGCCAGAGCCACCAGTACAAGCTTAAAGCCATAATCAGGTATGAAGCCACGGTGACAAGGCTCGAGATCTGAGGCAACTAGATGGTGTGAGAAATCTCTCACCACAACTTTCTCCATAATTTTAACTGGAAGTAAGAGGTTAGAAATCAAATAGGGTTGTAGTTAGCTAGATTGTCAGTGTGAAGAGATGGTTTCTTAAGTGAAGGAAACATACTTCCTTAAGAATGCTTGGCACACTCTCTTCTTGAGAATCTCCACCAAAAAATTATCCCAAGCCTTCAACAGTGAGGAAGTTTATGGGTCCAAAGCACAAATTGCAAAACAAACTTCTTCCAGCATTTCCAGAACTTCTATAAGCAACACAAGCCTAAACTAAAGCAGAGAAGCCTCTATCCCCTCAAAATCTTGTTCTGTTACCACAGTTAAAGACAATTGAGCCTGAATCTGACCAGATTTTCTGCAAAATAACATGAAATTTCCTGACAGCAGGAAATACTTGAATCAGCTCCCAAGAGAATACAGCTTGAATTAAGCAGGCTCTTCACAAAATGGGATAAATCTTTTATTCAAGATTTTGCAGATGCCAAGAACCACTTCTTTGCTTACTGCACAACCATCCCATATGAGCTTAAAAAATGTTTATGTCACAACTTGTTACATTCAGACTGGGCCTTCTGCCTCTGTCTCTCCAGCTGTCTTCCTTTTCACATCTTTAGGCAAGAGTTGTTGAACTGGAGGAGCAGAGAGTCTGAATTATTTATAGAGTCAGCCTACCAGGAGACCGTAGAATGGGCACACCTTGGAATTGGCTGTCCCAGTTCTTCAATTGAGCAAGCAATTCCACACTTAATGGGCAGTGTGTAAAAGGACATAGATTTAGGACGGGCAGAAGGAAACAGAGGGCGTAGTAAGACAAGTGGATTTGGCAGAGCATAGGATGCGTGAAGGAAAAGTGTAGGAGTCCAGAGTGGAAATTTAGGCAGGAGTGAAGCTTTGAAGGGTCTCAAAAGTGAGGGTAAGGAGTTTGGATGTGGTGTAGGGAAGGGGCTCAAGGAGGAGAGTGAGATGGTCATAGTGATGGCAGATAAAAATATTTTTCACAGAGAAGTACCAGCTGGGAGGGAGGCCAGGGAGTCAGATATTGCAGTTGTCAAGTTGAGAGATGACCAGTGGGTAGATACAGGTTTCAGCAGTGAAAAGGAATGGATGGATTTTAGAGATGGGCAAGAAGAAATGGCAATATTTTGTCGGATTGGATGTGTGGAATGAAGGAGAAAGAGCAGGAGTGAAGGGAAGGATCGTGGAATTCTGGGTGGTGCAGAAAGGAAGGGGAAGAGAGGTTGTTTTTTGGGGGGGGTTGAGTAAATGAGGAATGTATCAGTCTTTTCCCAGTTGACTTTAAATTGGCAGTGGGGCATCAACGATGAGATATTAGAAAGACAGCCATAGATGAGATACTAACAGAGATCATCAGAACACTGACCACCAGCAACAGAGGGCTGCAGGCGGAAGAGAGAGATTCTGAAGGACCTAGCAGTCAGGTAGGAGAAGAATTAGACAAACAGAGAGTGTAGAATATCCCGGGATGAGATGTTTTTATACTTACTGTTTTAACCAAAGTTTGTTTTCTACCCACTCATTATTAGTAGGAAGTGGGTATGACTCTAACAGCATCCCAATGCAAGAGGACCAGGGGTTCACTGATGCCCGTAGTAAGTTTCAGCTGGCCTGACTAGTTCACTAATGTCATTAATGTCATAACCTGTATCTAGAAAGTGTCATGTAAATATCAAAAGAAAACTAATAACATACTGATCATTGATATTGTTGAATGGTGTATGTACAAAGGACAGATTCAAAATTACAAATATATTGGAAATTATTTTTTCAAAGTCTGTCTGCCAGCAGGGCTAAACTTCCCCTGCCCTAGGCAAAGGGATATGGTTCTACCAGCTAGAAGGTATTTCCAGGGTTCATTAAGAGATCTGTGTCTGTAGAAGGTAAACAGAACCATCAAGTCAACAAGGGGAAGAAACACCCCTCAGTATCACAGCAGGGGGAGCAGATTGCAGGAATCAGATCAATTTGCAGTTTAGCAAACAAGCTCCCTTTGGCACTGACCTGGGGAGGCGCCGCTTCCCTGGCTCAGTTGGAGCCAGCACTCCTGGGTGGTGGAAACAGAACAAACTGCACCACCCTCCGCCCTGCAAGGGGAAGTGGCACTGGCTGTGGAGTTCCTGCCTCCCCAGGGCCAGCTCTGGCTTAACCCCAGCTCCCCACCGAGCTGCCCCACCTCCCCTGACTGCGGCACGGGCCTCTCCCCTTCCCCTCACAGGGTGTGAACAGGAGTAAAGGAGGGACTGTACCCTGGGGGTCTGGTGGGGCAGCAATGAGCCCCAGCGATGGTGCAGTACAGAGCCCAGGGAGTGGGGGGACAGTGAGGAGCCCCTGGGGTGGGCAACATAGTGAAGGCAGTGCCTTGGGAAGAAGAGGCAGAGTGGAGGCGGGGCCTCATAGGGGCAGGCCAGTGTCTGGTTGTCAGTGGCTACCCCACTTCTAGGGAGCTTCCGGCACTCCGTAGCCTCCCCAAAGGAAAGCCTCATGCACCGCCTATGACAAACAAAGCTTACTATCTGCCTCAATTGTCCAGGAGAGCGTTGGGCATTGTAGACCACATGGTTTGGGGAAAATTAGGGACTGGGGAATGTTAGGGACATCTTGCCAGGTGTAACCAAGGCTGGTGGAGCCCCAGAGTGTGGCAGTGATGAAACAAGCAAGGCTGCTGGATTCAGAATTGCTGAGTCAGAGCTGCTTAACACATAGACCCACAGTGTATGCTTATATGCTGGCAGGAAGGGTCCAGGCAAAAGAGCTACAGCAGCAGAGCATTTTGAGGCACTCACGGTTACAGGGCAGGCAGTAACATAACCCTTCACTGGCCTGAATTGCACCCCAGGACATGACAATGGGGATTTTAGCATTAGAGGCAACCATAAGGAGATCCTAGTTCCATTATGTACTCAGTCATTAAAACGTTTTAAAGGTTTTCTTTAAAATAATTCTATTCTGTACTGTGAAAAAAAGCATTCACAGGCACCATAGTCAATAAATGTTTACCTTTCCTTTGTTAGCTGGTCAATAGGATTTCTGATACGGTCATTTAAAATAGATATCCTATAGAAAACTCTGCTTAGTCTGGACACCACCATAGATAGCACAGTTGCATGTTCCTAAAAACAGAGGACCTGATTGTTCCCTCTATGGCTATATATATATGTAGAGCCTTTCTGAATGAAAAGGAACACAATTGCCTCAGTGGTTAGGCTTTCTATGGATTTGAGGAGTCACAGCTGGAGAGAAGGCAGTACAGGTATAGTACGAGCAGGGGCAGAGTGGTACTAGGTGGTAAGTTTGCTAAAGAGTTAATAGAGCCCTTCTGGTGCACGCAATCCTGTTCTTCCTATTGGTGGGCCAAGAATATACAAGTGACTCAGTCACATGCCTCCAGATGACTTTGTTGCCATAAGAATTGGCTCTAAAAGACCCAGCTCCTCAAAGGTAATTAGGTACCTAGATATTTCAGTCACTGGGGATTAGGTGCCTAAATAACTTTGAGTATTTGGTCCAAACTCCAAAAGTAGCCTTGTGAAAAAAATGTAAAATGTCCAACATATTTCTAAGTTTTTAAAATGTAAACCATTTTCCACTTTTTCAGAATTTTCTTTGGTTTTGTGTTTTTCCAAAAACTGTATGGAAAGCGTTATCAAATGTGCTTTCCAAAATGGTTATTAACCATTTTGGTTTATTGAAAACCAACTTTTTGGCAAACAAAATAAAAAAAAGTGAATCACCAGAATATTTTCAATTAAAAATTGTATTTTATAAGTCCTAAAATTTTGCATGAGAAATAATTTTAAAAAGTCAACAAACTGGCTATTTTTGTGAAAAAAATAATTTTAGAAAAAAAAATGTATTTGAAAACCAAACTTTTCATATGAAACATTTCAACCTGCTCTAGTTTTCATGCACACATCCAGCACAAAGGGCATCATTGGAGTGATTTGCCTCTGCAGAGAAATCAAGAAAGCTGTTAACTTTCTTAGGCTAGAAGAATGACCACAGCTGCTGCCTACATTTGGAGTCACAAGGAAGCTTAGTTGGGTCAGCTGTAAGGAATTAATTATTTCCCAAGCACACTAAGAGAAGGATGGGTACCAGGAGATCTTAGGATGGAAGTCTGAATGTGAGGAGAAAGACCCAGAAAGTAGGAGTGGTGCCTGACCTTTCTCTTTTTTTTCCTTTTTCAGAAAGTGTGGGAAGGTGAGCTGCTCTGTGTGTCTTCTTTTTTCTGGCTTTTACTGAAACATCACAATTTGTAACTCTATTTTGTGTGCTCCTGCTGTTTTTGTCTGGCTCTTAAGGGGGTAGGGTGATCTTTTCTTTGCTATTTTACAATGAATTAGACTTTGGTGCAGTATAACTTCTACATAGGTGAGTAGAAATGTCTATGTCTGCTACAGCCTTGGCTAGTTTTATCCCAGTCCTTCTCCTTATACTTGCTATTATTAAACATGTGGCACTAAGTGATACATGATATTTGGAGCAGCCTCACCAGTACAGTAAATCCTCTCAGCCTGGGCAGAGTGGCTGACTAGTAAGTGCGGCTCCTAAATAATAGCACTGAATTCAATTTGATTCATGAGATTATGTTGTCTGTGAGAATTCTGGCAATTCCTTCTGGTGGTTCTCATGTTTCAACTTTCCCATTGAGTTGGAGAGCCTAAATAACAAGATGTATCTTGGATTATCACACATAATACTGTAATTAATACACAGTTAGTAGCTGCTGAAAACAGTCAGTAGACACCCAGGGGCTGAAAATGGCTTGTCCAAACTATTAGGCAAATAATGACTAATGATATCTTTCCAGAAAATCAGAACTGGGTCTTTATCTGGAATAAAAGCTAAAATCATGCTGAATATATTTGACACAAATAGCTTGACAAGCTCTCTCTGTGGGGACTACAGTTGTCATTTAAGTGGGCTCTCACTCTGGCCAGATATCCTAAAAGGTATCCTTCCTTACTTGGGAGTTCTGCAGCTATTTGGTCATCCTAGGCTTCCAATAAGTAGTAATTTCCTCCTTTTTTTTGAGTATGCATAACCCTCATCAAATATGGGTGCTTCAATTGGATGCTGCCCGTGGCTAAAGAATAGGTAAAGTGCCAATTGAGGGGAGGACCCTATCATGAGAACTTCCCAGGACACCGAGCATGGGGGGCTGGCTTCCGTCTGGGCTTGTCATAGATTTGTATCCCCTAACAGCAATTTTGAGATTCTTGCTTCCCTCAGAATATGTCTGCAGTTCTAATGTTCTGCCATCCCGTGACTCTTCCCACAGCAGAAAAATTCTGACTTGTTTTCCAATATTAGAAAGGCTGTACCGATTCTTGAGAGAGGTCCATGCCGGCAACTATAGAGTGCCTAGGAGATTTTGGGATCCTTACAGGAAACTCAACAAAATATTTGCAAATTCTCTATAAGCCCCTGCTCCAGAGAGCCATGGTGGTGACAATAGCTATTGCTTAGGTTGTCCCGGAACACACTAGTACAACACATGCTGTATTTGGATGTTCCAAACAATTTGTTTTAAGTTCCTATTTGCATAGGCTATGGTGTTGCAGCCAATGACTGAATACAGAGATGTAAACTATAATGTGCTTGGTAGACCGGCCCACAGCACCTACTGTGGGTCTACACAGCTGCTTTGCAGGGGGATACTTTCAGAATTGAGAACAACCTGCTTGTCCCTGCAGCTCAAAGCTTGTGAAGTGTCTCTAGCCCAGCAGTCAAGGAAGTTGACTTGGTCTTCTTCAAACCACAGAGCACTACATATTTTATTTAATGAAGAGAGCTTAAAACTATTGTCTTTTGTGAAATTTAAACTTGTCATTTAAAAAGCCTCTCTTATTTGACAAACTGCCAGATGTGAATCATCGCAGCACTGCCTTTTGGGGAGTGTAGACAAAGTGAAAGAATAACTTTTCCCTAAGGGATTGAAGTGCCCTCATTCACATCAATGGGGTAGATCTCAAAGCCTAGTTATTTAGATGTAAACACCAATTCTTGTGCTGCTGATTGTCCAGAAAAGAGCATCTACCTAATGAACGTGTACACTGTTGGATTTAAGGGAGTGTACGGGGAGAGAAGAAGAAATGGACACTGGAAGATAAATTGAAAAAAGATGCACCATGATCTATAGTAGGAAAAATAAGGTGGAATGAAAGGTGGAAAGGGAACAACAGTAAAACAAAGCAAGAGACCTAATGAGCTACAGCTCTTAAGTAAAACTTTAATTGCCAGTGTCACAATTGGAGCACAGAACTCTTATTCTTTATTCTCTTATTCCTCTGACATCACTCGTCAGGAATCTTTCACCCTGGCTAATAGGCTTTGGGTAACTTTTTTCAAGCTTCCTATGCAAGTGACACAGATGTATAAAATCAGGAATAAACTCATCGAGGGGGGGAAGCAGCATGCATGCATGCATGCATGCAGTATGTTTGGCGCAAAACTGCGTGGAAAAGGAAATGGCGATAAATACAGATCTATTTATTTAGTACTAGTTTGTCTTGTGCTTGAAGCTATAAAAACTAGAAATTCCCAAGATGAATGTTCTGTGTCCTTTTGAATGGAGTAGCTTTCAGAAGACAAATTCCTACATTTTGCTGTCTCTGTGAGTCAAGTGAACAAAATGCTTCTAACGGATTTTAGGGGCTGATTCTTAAAAGAAGCAGCATAATGTTGTTTATGGTAACTAAAAAAGGAGAGAGCATCTGTCTTGAATTGAGTCGTGTCAACCCTGTTACACCAGAGAGATCATTAGGGGTGAATTGACTTTCACTAAAATGAGGCCTGTTTCACTTCCAAGTTATCTTCCAAACTGACAGCGCTTTCACCAGGAAAAGTTGCCAGACCTGCCTAAAAATGACTGACTGTTACAGAGTTTCAGCATATGCTCCTGCATCCGCTGCTGCTCTGATTTCCTGTGATGGTTTTAAATTTTGTGTGTCATTTGGAGGCTAATATGTTACCCATTAGATTTGACAAAAATAGATTTTTATCTTAGGCATTCTAGAAATTCATGCATCTTGTGAGTCAGTGTAATTATTTATTGCAGGAAAATCTTGGATTAGCTAACCTAGACTACAGGAACTCTGCCTTCCAAGAAGCTGTGGTGTGTGGGTTTTTTTTTTTTTTTTTTGTTTTTTTTAAAACCTTTCTCTAGTTACCTTTCCTCAAACTGGCATGAAAAATTAACTTGTGTAATTATAAGATCATTAATATGTGTCTTGACAGAATGAACTGCAGAAAACACCTAAAAGAACACTATTATTCCCACAGAGATGGACTGGAAGATCTTGGATCTCTTCCATCTCAGTTCTATGATGAACTTTATCTGGGTGGGAAGGACCATGGTGTTCTCCACCTAAGTGCAGAGTAGACTCCATAAATTCACTTGAGCTAATGAACTTGGCAAGAACTGAGCTACTAGAAAGATGAAATGCTGCTGCAAGGATCCACGCTGAGGAATAATTTCGTATATAGCTAACTTAAAAATTTCTCCAAACCTACAGGCTGGAATGTCAGAGAAGCTACTGCTTCAGAATTACATTTACTCGGTGATTTCTTGACGAGCGGGGCAAGCACAGCCCCACTTTCCCTTGGCTGGCTGACTATGAATTGTCACTAGAAGCTTAGAAGATGTGTTGGTGGGTGAAACATGAGCACTTGTGAAGATGATGACGTGGGGTTAGATGGAGGTTGGGGAACAAAGAAGAGGCCAATCTCTAAAAATGGAAAACAAATTCCACAAAGGCATTCTCCCATGTCTTGGTATGCTTACAGTTTGAACAAGGGGTGGTGCACAATTTACACTGCTCTGCATCTCCCCAGGAATGACCTCAAGTGACTCCTGAATCACAGTGCTTCTCAGGCTTCTACCTTCCTCTTAGTAGGAGTAGTTGTCTTGCTTCTGAATTATACAGCAGCATACCCCATGCTGGTTCACCTGCACTGGCAAGCCAGTAAGGAGGGCAGATCCAAGGCTCTGTGCACTCCCCTTCTCTTCAGAGGAGGAAGCAGACATGGGTAGCCCATTCCAATGTACAAAAGGGGATCTTGTTGCCCCTCACTCCTTTCTGTGAGTGCAGCATCGAAAGCAGAGTCTAGTCCTTGGTTTGTGTATGGAATTCTCTCTTCTGTAATGAACCTCAGCTGTGTGGAACAGTCACTTGACAAATTGCTAAAAGGTGATGTGGCCTAGTGATCAGAGAAGAACTGGAAGCCAGGATCTTATTTCTGGCTAAGCTATAGGCTCACTGGGAGGGGAGAGAAAGCTTTACCTCTTTCCCACAATTTACCCATCTGCATGTGAGAAATGAGGAAATTTAAGACTTGCCTTTCTTTCAGGGATATTATTTTGTTAATATATTTTGTTAATATTTTCTAAGTGTTTTGAGGCTGGTGAAACTTGCTAGGTAAGTGCAAAGCCATATTATTTCATAAAAGATACTAGATGGAATACAGTGTGTAATGCTGCTTTCTGACAGAACAGCTGTACTACAATAGCTCAAACAGCAATAAACCAGGAAACCTACCTAACAGCTTTAATCTCCCAGTGAAGAAAGCAAGCAGCTGTTTAAATGATGCATCTCTATATCAGATTACACATGGACCACTCCTCACTGGTTGGTCATTTTTTTTAAGATCTTTGTTCTTATAGTACGTCCAGCATAATACTACAGGGGAAAAAAATGGCTGGTAAAACAGTTGGTATTTGTGGTTCAAGGTGTATTTTCAGCTCTAAAAAAATCAGCCGTGATACCCATAGAGATATCTCTTTTTTATTAAATAAAAATGAGTTTTCTTCTTCTCTGAACTATAACTTTCAGGAGGCCATCCCCACAGATCCCTCAGCCTCCCATACTTGCTGTAGAATAGTGTCCTGACAGGAATCTTGTTAAACAAACTTAAATTCAGAAACAAACAATTTATATCTTTAGCAAACTCTGTCAAGGTCCACCCTTCTAACCTCTGAAGATCGGATTGAAGGAAGTAGCCATGTAGCAGTTTATTGTATTTGCATGGGGGAGAGAGACTTGTAAATCAACTCTTGGTTACGATATGTGCAGTGTAGCCATCAACTTAAACAGGCAGGTAAACAGCAAATATCCTGGGGAATAAAAAAAAGCTCTTAATGAATTTCTTGTACTCTAAGCAGGTGCCAGGTTGATGAGGGGGAAATTGATCCTCTTTATAGCCCTAATATAAAGCACAGGCAGTAACACACAAAGCCTCTGCGTGTAGCTGTCAGTGTCTATTACAGAGTGAGCATATGCAGGAACATGTATTCCAGTCTCCAGGTCCATTCAGTCTCTGGCTTGTCTGCTATATACACTACCAGCGAGCTTACCAATTGATACCAAATGCAGAGGTGATGGTAGCCAGTAATAATATGGCTTATAGCCTCTTTGTAGGCTGGCCACTAGAGACGAAGATAATCACAAACTCCTGAGCAAGCCTTCACTCATCCAAGAGAATTAGTCTAGTATATATTCAGGATGCGTATAAAAATCAACTTGCCACCTCTTTCATTATCACACCAAGGGAAAGAACTAACAAAATACCACTTGCTCGTGATTTGCCTCTAAGTGGGAATCGAACTCTGCAGGGCTCCACTAGCTAGTACGTTAAAAAGCTGACCATCCTCTCACATTAATGACCGTTTGAGATCAAAATTACCACCAAACTGGAACAGAACAATAGCTGATCTATGGTAGTCTGGAATTGTGTTGCCAAGGCTGCAGCTAGATGCCTTTAGTGGAAGAGTTGAAACAATCATAATGCCCCTAAACATGTAAGTTATGATGCTATTAATGTACAGGAAAAAACTGACCACGTGGAGTTCAAGGGCCAATTTCTGGTCCACCATTATAAATTTGGAGTAACTAATTTGCTTCACTAGCTGCTACAGATTTGCCAGCAACTGAAAGAAGAGTAAATTTTGTGCATAGTTGGCTATTCAGTAGTAATGATTTTAATTACTGGAGAAACTTTAGTAATATGAGAAGCTGTTATTTGTATTTGACTTAAAATAAATAACTGGCTAGTCAGCAACTTTATACCTGGTTATTCTATAAATAGCATATCAAAACAGTAGCAATCACTTAATTACAATCAGGTTGACTGTATTTGTTCATTTCTCAAGAAAACCAGGGATTTGACAGAACTGGCACTAGAAAGGTCCTTGGTTAATAATAATAAATAATTATTGGTTTGCCTTTTTGCAGCCAAGTATTTATGAATTTTGTTTCTCAGGCTCTGATTTTCCTTTCTGTTGGCTTTTCCTGTTTAATCATGCCACAGAAGTCCTCTCCACTTGTATGCGAATGTTCAGAGAATTTTTATCACAATGGAATGAAAACAAGATACATTGGGAGGGAGGAGGAATATGGCTGGAACTAGTGAGTTATAGGCAAATGAGAGAAAAATCTTATCTTAAGTGTATTGTATCCTAGTTCTAATTTACCAGAGTCCCTGACAACTAGTTCATGTCCAGACTGATACAGGAAAAGGCTGTCAGCTGGACACTGTCCTAAGTAAACATGATATTTGGGCAACTGCAGGCTGAAAAGGAAGCTGGAGGCTGAGGACATGCCAGTTAAGGTGATGTAACATAAGAGCTGCTTTTCCCACCAAGATTTCACAGGGAACTTAAACCATTACTGATTACTCTTGTATGTGGTGACAGCAAGAGGATCCAATGGATGGAGCTTTGCCTCAGCCCAATAGGCCTGTACTGGGGGGCAGTGGGAAGCTTGTGCTTCTTAGTATGTGCTGTTCTCCCCCATTTCTCCCCAAAGAGTCCATCACAATCTGGTATTCATTGTGCTTCATAAAATCTCCTCGGTGAATGAGGTAAGGCCCACTAAACAGTTTACCTGCTGCGTGTTACAAGGTTGCAGGATGGCTGTACAGGACCACATAGTCCTTCACCAATGAAACTAGAAATACAGCAGTCTCCTCGGCATAGATCTTCCTTTTATTGAGAGCCATGTGCCCTAATCCAGGGGAGACTAGATCACGCTGTATAACTTAACTTGCAGAGGGTAAACAATGGTATACAAATTGCTTTTATTGAGGCCAACAGGGTCTACTGGGGCTTCAAGACAGCCCTGGCTTTATTTACTTGAGATGGGCAATCAAAGAAAAGTATACTATGGTCTTCTCACTACTGAATGAGTCTTTGGTGGGTACATAGTTTGTGTCTCCTACAAATGTGCTGCTGTAATAACTTTATAGTGATCAGATCTGTTGGTCAATATACTACATGGTGTAAGTGAGCATGGATTTCCTCCCAATACCAGATTTGTAAAATTACTAATTTGTAAAGTAAATAAAGTTACTCCATATTTGCCCCAGTGCAAGTGAGATCAGAATCTGTCCCAGTGTCCTTACTGCTACAATTCATGGAAGTATTCACTTCAATAAAGGCAACTAACACAATGGAGAGCTATGCTATTCCTATTGTGGGGGTGCAGAACCTACTCAAGCAATAGTTTGCAGACTAGTGAAAGACTGCAGAAGTGGAGTAGGTGTCAAAAGAAATTTTCATTCTCTCCTCTGGCTCTGACACAATCAGAAGTGGAGCTGAACAGAAATCTGAATTCCCATCTCATGAGAAATTCTGATATAGTTAATGACTTGTGTTTGTTCTGAGCTGGGATGTAAATCTGAAAGAGCTTTTTTTTTTTTTTTTTTTGGCACAGAATAAAAAACTTTTGAACTTTGATTAAGAAGTGTCAGTGCTTCGTTTTGCCGTCCCCAAGGTGAAATGTTTCAAATCAGTTCATTGTTAAATGGAATCGTCACTTGGTGCCTCATTCTCCCCTATGGGCCAGGCTGTCTGGCTGGACTACATCTCGCATGATGCACAATGTGGCTTGGTCACAGAGATCACAGTGCATCATGGAAGATGTAGTCTGGTGAAGGAGCCCAGCCCCTAAGGGAGAATGGAATATCAGGCACCATAAGCAGATGCTGCTTAAAATTTCAACATTATCTACTATCACATCAGTAGTTAAACTTCTCTAGTGATTGTCTAATATAGATTTATTATGCTGGGGAAGACTTGTGGAGGCGTTTGTGCATATTAATAGGTAATCACAACTTCTGAAGAAGTGTGAAAAGATGATTGGGAATCTGCAAGCACAGGAGAATAGGATAAATATAGGATTCATAAGAGACTGAATAATTAATACAGTCTCAGGAAGTAAAACAGCCAGCTATAGTATCTACATAACTTATCCTGTGCCTTTCATGTTCATTTGTGGCATCTCTTTAGTGATGCAATATACTAGCCTATAAAGACACTACAAGCACTGGTTTATGTACTGTAACACTTTGCCTAATTATAGTCCGATTAGCTGTAGAATTAATCAGCTAGAATAAATTGTCTGGAAACATGCATTTAACTATTTCCTGGTTGGCGCCTCATTGTAAACATTCCTTTCTTCGTATGACAGAAGGATGGTGGATTTACTGACGGACAAATTCCTCCCTTATCTTGTCACTTCCTTACATTATAAGACCAGTTTGTTCAGTTGATCTTGGTTATCAAACTGTACAGATATTCCTGTTCTCACAGTTCCATGCTCATGTGAGTCATGCTTACTCAGACAAGTAGTCCCACTCACTGTGTGTGAGTAACTTACACTGAAAAATGGGGTGGTCTCACTGAAGTCATGAGTATAGATGATTCGTGTAAGTGAAGGGTTGCAGAATCAGGCCTTCCCTCTCGTGTCTGAAAAGAGTCAGATCAACAAAAGAAAGTATTAGAGGGGTCCACTACAGGACAGGATGTGTAGAAAAGTTATGTAGTGAAACTGAACTGAATTCAGTGGCCATGGGGATCCAGGATGGGGCCACTAATAAGTTTGAAAATACAAGTATTTCTGTATATTTTCCACTAGAGTTTTCCTTCAGCAACATGCTGTCCACCTATCTTAATTAACAGACTTCCAATTACTCACTGTAATATTGCAACGTAAATTGCTTGCTGGGGCAGATACTGTCCCCTAAGAATGCTGGTAGATGGGCACTTTCAGTAGAATTTTTGTACAATAGGCATTCTTTAACAAAACAAAAGGCAAACAACACATAGGTATATAGTAAAGAAGCTGCTGTTTAAGCAAAATAATATTTGGCTTAGTCGATTGTCTCAGACATAGAGTCTGCTATCTTAAATATGGCCTTCCCAAGACTTGTCCTCGTCTCCAGATCAGTGGGGAGGGAATGGAGATGGGAATAATGAAGGTGCTAGAGAGCTTGACTGCACAGATTTGTCTAGCTGTTGGAAGTGGAAGGTGAAATTCCTTGGCCTGTGTTATGCAAGAGGTCAGACTTGGTTATCATAATGGTCTGTTCTGCCCTCAATCTGTCCAATATCCATTTACTACTTAAGGTCCCACAGTATTATGATCATCTGTTTATGATATTTCTTAAAAGATACAGAGTTTGGTGGTTTTCTTTTTTTAAAACCTCCAAAAACTGAAGTGGAGATGGAGCATAACAGTTGTCCTTGTGGGCATGGTTGATGGGCATCCTCCAAACTCAGATCTTCCAGAAGTGTGTTCCTGTCTACAACACCCGGACTAAGAAGGGTTGAATTCAGTCAGCTAGTTTCTGATCTTGGGTACAGTTGTCATTCCAAACTAAGTCCAGAGTCTGGTGCCATGTTGCACTTGGATATTGTACTGACAGTTAAAACACAATTCTTTGCATTACACTGGCCCTCCAATATTCAAACCATTCACCTGAATGTTATCCACAGGGGGTTAGGCCATAACACTAAGTAGAAATAAACAGTGCAGAATGGATAGCTCCTCTGTAAATAACTGCTATAACCAACCTAAAATGATTAGAAGAATAAAAAATACCCAGAACCCCCCTCCCTCCCCCCCCCCCCCCCACACACACTTTATTGCATTTTGATAGGCTAATACCAATTTTCCAATATTGGCAATAAACAGCCAAGAGTTATGTTTAATATGCCTATTTCTAGAATTCTTCAGCAATACTAACTTACTCTGCTCCCATGAAATGACCTTCATTCTCATTCACCCACGTGTGCAATAGGGGATCATAGTTGAAAATATCCTAACAGTTTATTTTCATTTACTTTTGACTGCCTGGTGTCTTTCTGTGCTTTCTAGTTGGCCTGGCTCCACTACCTGGCCCTTGGCTCCTGTGATGTTGCCTCAGCAACTGGGCTCAGCACCTCTGCTTTCTCCACACCTGTGCCTGGGAAGTGGGGAGTTTGCAGATGTTCATCAGGCTGGCCAGTCTATGCTCTAGTTGCCCTAATCTCTGGTTGCATGGTGGGCTCCAGCTCAGGCTCCCAGATTTCCTGCTGCTTAGCTCCATGAAACAGGGCAGTGCTTGTGCACTGCAGTACAACTAACTCCTCTTTCTGGGGAAAGCAAGATCCCGCTGTAAGCCAGGTCCTAGCAGGCCAGGGAGATGGAAAATCATGTCAGCAACTGGCTGACACAAAATTACATGTTCTGTAGTGGGAAGGGGGGAGAATTCCATGGCATCTTGGAAGAATGCCAGACTGCAGAATTGGAGCCCATAGGGCCCTGTCTGTAATATTAATAACTTGATTTAAAGATTTAGATCTACACTTTCTAGCATACCTTTTTCAGGAGATATTGCTTCTGAAGGGACTATAAACAAAAAGGTCAGTTCCAGTACAAAGCATGCCTGTTCTCCACAGTACAGGAAATTCTTCTAGCAAGAATTAAAGTTGTTTCTCATAACTTACGCTCCCTCCAGTCGACTCTCCTCTCCTGTGGCTTCAAGTTAGGATGCAGCATACAGCTGTCTACCACCAGTCTTAGTACATCATCGTATAGCTTGCATCTTCAGTACTTATCATGTATGTGGGCACTGCTGTGTATCCAGCGGCAGTCACCTTCAGCAAGTTATCTCATAGCACTTAAGCCACAAATTTTAGGGGGACTTTTTTATTTGTACTGTCTTTTCAAATGGCTTCTTTCCACTCAGGAGAGCTTTAGTAGAATTTTATGAGCTAAGAGTGGCAGATGGGAGTTAGGCATACTGATTTGTGTCAAACCTATTAGGAATAAGCCCAGAGTTTAGCTTTTCAATTGCGCATTTAGTGAATGTACCAGAACTCCGTAAGAGGAGTGAGTCAAAATACTAAACCATCACTTCACATCAAAACATAATACTACTACTAATAATCACTTCACATCAAAACATATTAAACCATCACTCGGCTCAAGTGTTTTTGAAATAAAACAGTGGCCTTTTTTTTTATTGATAAACACGTTTGTCCTTTTATAAAACCTTTGCCCATATTTAAAGTCTTCACTCTAATAACAGGGTATATCCATGAAAGAGAATTACAGTAGATCCCTGCCGTAGCACATAGTTGTGTCATACTTCTGTGTTTCTGCCACAGAGGAAAAGGAAAAAACAATGTCCATTAGCTGTGAGAAGGCAGTGTTATCTATTGCTCAGTGAGTGGTTGTCCAAAATAGCCTTTTACTTTTTTAAATTATAGCACTAGGAGTCATTGATCAGCATTATACAGCATTAAAGGCATCCTAATAAGTGGGTTTAGTATTGTGTTTAAAATATGTAGATATCCAGCTGGTGAAAATAATTCTATGCAGTTCACTGTGTTTAGATCTTTTATTTTTAAGCTTTCCTCCAAAAGTCCCCTGTGTCCTGCACAGACATAAAAGGTGGGATTTTGAAAAGCACTTGGCATTACTCCTATTGGAGTCAAAGGGAGTAGTTTTTAATCATTTCATTCAGTATAGGCAGAGGTGGCTGTATGGTTCTTAAATGCACACACAACTTGTAAAGTGCTTTGGGATGAAAGATGTCACTACACAGACAAATCTGCTTTTAGGGCCTGATCAAACTCTTATTAACTTTAATTTAAGTTGGACAGGGCCCTAAGCAGAAAGCTTTAACTAGGACTTTGGCTAGTAATGGGAGCAAGAGCGTATCTAAAAGGGCTCTATTTCAAGCAGTCTGTGTTTATGTCAAAAATGGACTAGAGCAGTACTAAGCCTATTTCTTAGCCCATGTATCTGGGCTAGATACTGGGAACTTTTTCTGTTCTCTGCCACGCCCTACCCTAATATCACTACACCTAACGCAACAGAACAGCTGTGGCTGTGGACACAGCTCAATAGCTACAATGAAAACTTGCATAGATCCCTCTCTTGTAAGGAACAATAGGAACATATCCATGTAGCTGCAGGGTTGATCAGAGCCACAGGGGGGCTGTGCACATTCAACTGACTTGTGATTTTTCACCAGTGTAAGTCAAGAGTGTCACAACTGACTATATATTTAGTTAGGTATAACTGAGCAAAACTCAATTCTTGTACACGTATCTTGCCCACCATCAACTTGCATAGACTCACTAGCTACGTTGCCAGCAGAGACACCTTCCTAGAGGAGGAGAGGTCTGGATTTGGTACAAATTGTGTATCCATCCTAAACTTCTTAATGGTAAGGGGGCAGGAGCTGGAAAGGCACTGGTTGGTGGCTGGTTGGCCAAACGGAGTTGTGTTCCTGTGTTTGTATTTTTATTAATGCTAATGTTAAAACATTAAATTGGCAGGGCACCCAGAGCTCTTGTATAGGTGTCTCAATTATGTATATTACCTGGTCCTCTTCTCATTCTTGAGCTTAGTCTTCTAAAATTCAGCGTGTATCTTACATGTTTCATTGGCTCACTGATGAAGTTCGCTCAGGAAGCCCATAGTTTAGGCAGCAGTAAATAAGGATATCAAACAAGCTGCAGTTGCCAGGGAACACAGTTTATAGGAAGATCAGTGACAGATATGCATGTCAAGCTTTGCTCAGTATCTACGAAGACACCATTCAAAGAAGTTTCATCTCCTGATCTCTAGGGACCTGTTGATCAAAATTAAATGTGTTCACTGTATTCCATTTCATAGTTGAATGCAAGAACTACTTCGTGGTTTGCTGTATGTTAATACAGCTATGGGATTAGCACAATTTACAATGCTCAGGATAAGATTAGAGAATTGGGAAATGTACAGATCTGACTAGGTAAATCTTGTCTCACACAAATTTGCATGCATTCAAAGGATTTTGAAGGACTAGTTTTCAAGTTTTGATAGCATGTTCTTCTGTCTTTGCCTTTAAACATTAAAATATTTAATACTCATACAATAAATGCATTTTGATAAGTCATAACTTGTATCATTGAAAAGTAGCTTCAAGTTCTCTCTGCTACTTAAACTTTATCAAAAGGTGAGATGTTACAGAAACTTTTCTGTTCATAATTCCCTTATAAATGGTCTTAGACATTTTCACTGTCTAGATATCAAATGTCTCACTTTTTTTTCAAAATCCTGCCTTCAATTCTACCTGTGTGTAGGAAGCCACTGTGGCCTCCCACGGAGCCAGAGCCTGGGGAAGGGCCCGAGCGCTCTGATTGGCCCCACTCACACCCTGCCCCAGAGTCTGCCCGGCAACAGGGGACCCGGGCCGTGATAGGGCCACCCGGCCAGGCCAATTGGCAGCCCCGGGGCGGAGCCCCAACAGGAAGGGGAAATACAAAAGCCTGGCCCCTGAGCTCAGTAGGGCCCAGACTGCCGGCAGAGGCAGACGTGCTGCCCCGCCAACAGAGGCCTAGGCCGGAGCCTAGCCACCGCCGACGAACCCCGGCCCCACCTGGGCCCGGGGATTGGATAGGGCCCTCGAGGAGCTGGACAAGGCAACCCGGCCAGGACGACTGGGCCGAGTTACCCCGAGCCCGGGGCCGTGCTCTGGGACCACCAGACTGGGCCGAGACCCCAGAGCAGCCCGAGTGGCGGACACCCCGGAGGCTGGGCCAGATTTGGAGGAACTGCCAACCGCCGAGCCCCTCCCTGCAGCGGGGCAGGACTTGGAGGAGCTGCCCGAGGCCGACCCGCTCCCCTCCTACAACGACCTGGAGGAGCTGCCCCCTGAAGAGGAGTTTCCTGCCTTACCCCCGGTCGACGAGGAAGGACTAACAAAGCTACTCCAGGTGGACTATCCTTGGGACACGGACGCAACAGGTACTAGGGTCAGTGGGGAGGAAGTAGCCCTGGGACAGCCACGGCCTGTGGCTGAGTCCGCCGTATTGCCGGTGTGTTGCGGCGGGAGCCCCGCCGGCACAGTGGCAGCCGCTTCTGCCACTGCTAGGGCCCTGGGCTGGGACGCAGTGGAGACGGGTGGGCCTGCGTCCCCCTCCCCTTCCCCTTTGCCCTAGCCACCCCAGGAGAATTGCTCTCCTGACCCCGCCGGAAGCTGTTGCCTCCTCTGCTCACCCTGCCTCTGCTCACCCTGCCTAGGGGTTGGAGCAATAGACTCCTTGCTCGCTCGCCCTGCCTGAGGGCCTGAGCGATCCGCCTGCTCGCCCTGCCTAGGGGTTGGAGCGATAGACTCCTTGCTCACTCGCCCTGCCGGAGGGCGAATTGCCTAGACTGATCTCTCGCCAAGAGCGAGCTATTCCCCTGTAGGAAGCCACTGTGGCCTCCCACGGAACCCAAAACGCTTACACTGTGCAACACTCACTACGATCAGTATGGTGCCTTAAAAGGAAGTAGGGACTGAACTTGGCTCCATGAATATAATTCTCTCATATGAATAATTGTGCTTATTCTATATTTTTTTTAAATACAAATGTTTCCCAACAGAAGAGATTTGACTTTCTACCTGAACATGTTGATAAAATGGAAACAAAATGCTGCATGAGCAACCCTAAAGGTTTGACAAGTTCTCAAATATGACCACTTTGAAAGTAAATGGAAGCTTTCCATAGTAAGATATCTATTGCTTTCTATGGGAAGATATGTTTTGGTCTTCATTATTGCTGAGAAGCAAAAAAAATGAAAAACTTGATCTGCCAGCTAAGAGAGTTTCATTTAGTGCTGGTTGGAAATCTTCAATTTTTTGCAAAAATTAGATGAAAAATGGCGTGGGGGAGGCTATGACAGCTACTATGGCTTTTTTCTTTTCCTGTTTTATGACTACCTTCTCCTAGCTAAATCTAAGGTGATTGTCTCTCTCTTCATCCTTTGATATCTGCTGCCCTTCCATTTTCTTGATGTTGTCACTATTTGATTTCTATGCCTTTGCTTTCTTCTTGGCTTGATGTTTGCTTCTTAATAGGGCAAGTGAAGGTAGAAAAGACCTTTCCTTGAGCCTGTACTGCTGCTGTGGTTGTGACTGGCTCCAATATCTGCCCTGCTATCAGTGTCTTTGTATAACCCTTGTCTGTGCCCACAGCCTGTACCAACCTGCATGGAACTTAGGAAGAGCACAGGTTTCAGGAGTATGGTTGTGGGAGGCACTAGTTAGTCTTTGTGTGCACATGGTTTGAATGCTGATGAAGGAGCTGGCAAACAGGCAAAGAAGAGGCATAATTACACCCATTGAAACTACCACAGTGTGGGTCCGCAGCCTAGTAGTAGTGGTGAGAAATAACTTCAGGTAAACGTTGCTCCAAACCACTAAACAGCAGAGCACTGGGGGGGGGAAAGCAGTCATTCCCCATTATCAGTGACTGAGAACATACTACTTGACTTATCTAGGGCAAAAGCATTCACTGTTTGTGATGTCAAAAATGGGTTCTGGCATATTGATCTAAATAAGCCATCCAGCCACCGGACAACCTTCAACGTAACTCTTGGCAGGTACCACGGGGTACAAAGGTATGTGGGCATCAGTCCAGTCAGAGTTGTTCCAGTGTAAACTCAACCAGGTGCACACGAGATCCCAAGCATCAAGATTGCAGCTGATGTTATTGTCTGAGAAAACGATGTCAATGCTATGAAACTATGAGAGCTCCTGAACAGGAATTGGACGCAGAATGTTAAGCTGAATGCAGACAAGCTGTCGTTGTGAAGAGAACAAAAGTCTCCTGTATCAGACCTCTGACTTCTGAGGGACTCTGGCTGGACCCTGAGAAATTGAGAGCCATTAAGGAAATGCCTGGACCAAAGGATGGGCAGGGAGCCGAGCAATTTATAGAGATGACCAATTATCATTCCAGATTCTGCACACACCTATCAGAAGTCTGTGAGCCCTTGAGACAGTTAACGTTCAATGATTCAGAGTAGGAATGGTCAGAGACATAAGAACAGGCATTTGAAAGAGTTTAGGACTAATGCCTTGTTTAAGATATATTTTTTTTTAAGTACCACAACCCTGTGGAACAGCTAGAGCTACAGTGGGGTGCCCCCGACAGGCCTAGGAGTAGCACTGATGCAAAGCCAATAGCCATAGCATTTTCTAGCAGAGCTCTGATACAGAAAGGCGTTGTATTCAAATAAAAAAGAAGCACAAACTGGACATGTAGTCAGATCACGAGCCTTTAGAAAGCATCATGAAGAAGCCACTGCTGAGGGCACCCAGGTGACTACAATGCCAGTTGTTGAGACTCCACCACTACAAGGTGAAGAAAAGTCACTGCTGGTGGCAGAGATTCCGAACAGGGCATAACTTCCAGAGTCCAACACAAATAGCTCTCTGGAACAGGAGATATTGTAGCATGGTGGCAGACTGCCGCTGTACCTCTGCTGGGAGGCTCCAGACAAAACCAATGCTACAGACCGTAAAACAGTGCCAAGGCCTGGGTTGGCCAGATCACAAGGAACAAGTGCCACAGGAGCTGATCAGCACAGGAACTGATGGGGTGGAGAACAAAAACTCTAGTTCCCATGAAGGGTTGTCTGCTGCAGCCTAGTGGAGAAATAATGGACAAAGTCATATTGTGGCATTCTCTTAACTACTTCTCAGCAGGCAGCTTGTGGCAACAAAGGAGCCAAGGACCTTAGGCCACTATGCACAGACAAGTAGGTCTGGATCCAGCCATCCAATAGCCACCCAAAGCAGAAGGCAACAGTGTATGCTGCAATGGGACATCTATCTCCTGAGGTAGCTTGTGAAGAGGTGGGCTCACTACTGGCACCTCTTTGTGGCTGATCACAGCATGGCTGCGCCCCCTCCATCGGGTATCTCTTGCTGTCAGCTGTTCGTTCTCTGCAGGACACTTCAAAGTATCTCCCCTTCAGGGTAGTCCATGAACAAAAAGCAAGGGGAATTAAAACCCATTAATAAGAGAAGGGAATGACTCCCTCTTGGGGTGCATCAGAATCTGGCCTTCCCTTCCCTCATGTAGGGGCCTTCAGGCTGTGGTTGTCAGGGCTGCTCCTGCCTTCAGTCAACCCTTTCCTCAGGAGCTGTGAGTTAAAGGTCTGTTCTCTTCCCTGGTATGCCCACAAGTGAGCCGCTTTGCTCCCCTTTTAAGCTCCTCCTCCAGTCTGTGCATACTTTGCAGCTGTGGCAGGGTGGAGTTGACTGAGCCCAGAGCAGCTCCTTAACCCCTGTTGCCCAATGTGGGATCTGTATACCCCCTCACTCTGCTACAGACTCAGGACAATAGTGGCAATGAAATCAAAAGCAACTGTGGAGCATACCCAGAAAGATAAGGCCAGGATCAAGAGAAAAAGCTCCAGCTATCAGCTGGCCTTGACATAGGAGAGTCAGAAGAAATGAGGTATGTGAGCGACACAGAAAACCACCAAGATGCCACCAACAGAATGAAGGCAGCAAAAAAGCAGCAGCAAGTTCCACACCAACAGCAATAACAGAAACAATGGGAGACTAATTCAAAGACTAACACACTTAAAGGTCTGTGAGGCCTAACAGACCACAATGGGCTGGTGGGACATAGCCTTTAACCATGGTGGGATATGAAGCTTTTCTGGGAACGGCGGAGAACCTGTCTTATTTATGCTTCTAACACTGTGAATTTACAATCAGTACTTCTTAGAAATAGACCAAGTGCAAGTTGATTACAGCTGAATTTTGGCTTCTCTCAAAATGGGTCTATGACTTACTGACCTAAAAGGTCAATCCAAGTTTTGGGGAAGGAAAAACTTACTTGAGTTCTATAAATGGCAGCTGAGTAACCAATATCCATAGTTGTGTCTGAAGGCTACTGTTCACTGAACCTCCTGTGTAAGTGCTTATGTTTGTGGATTGACATCTGCTAGTGTTAATCTGAACAAATCAAATGCCTAGCACTTGAGACTCAAAAAACAAACAAACCTCATTCCATAAAAAGTATGACTGCCTCAATTGGTTTCAGAGTTTGTTGTCCTATTGATATTCCTTGCCAAAGCATGCTTTGATTTTTCAGTCTGTTTACTATTCTGTAATGTACTTAAAAGTCTCTAAATGAAAAGATGTGTGCAGTTATCTAATTAAAATCCTATATCTAAGATTTTGGTAACTTACCCAAATGGGCCCTCTATGCTGCAGAGGTTGTGCATCAGCGTTTTAAAAAAATTATCTTGAACAAATATCTTGCTTTCCTTACTCTAGTCAAAATACTTCTACTGAACTACTTAGTTTAATTGTTAAATTTCTGATGAAATTGTATAGGATCTATGCAGCTCACAAAACAGTAAAATAATTAGAATTGTGAAATGAGATCTGGCTTTTTTTAGTGCACTGAAAATCTAATGCTTATTTAGGAGCTACAACAACTATGGTGGCTTCAGTAAAGCTGCTTGCTTTCTGTATCGTTCAAAGCTCCTGTGAGTAAGATCTCAGTGGAGTATACTATAGACTTGACCAAAGACTTCTATATGTCAGAATGTGAAAGCCCCCTCTCTGTAGGGGAAATAACTTTTCAGTGGTTGCTACCAGAGGCTTCACTTGGCAAAGTCAGCTGCACTCATACTAGCCAGAGAAGTAAGATAGATAAATGGAAGCACCAAATGTGAATCTCAGGTGCTGTGCAACACATACAAATATAAAATATGCTTGGGAAAGATGGAAGGTTTCTTGATGAGTTTTACATCCTGCACCTATAAAAATGCTCCTGAAAGCTGCAGAGTTCCTCATAATTTTAGCACAACTTATTTAATGTCTTAAATTTCCTTTTAAACAAAGGAAAAAACCTTAAACATGTTCAAATGCCTGTTTTTGAAGCAAAACACTGTGCATGTACACATCTCAAACTTTTTTAAATAATGCATTACTGTCAGGCTTAATCTTTTGTAGCTGGGCAATACTGTCTGATTTAGAAATATTAATCCACAGCTGCACTGTAATGTAGAGACTTAAGTGGGGTTTCTTAAGGATACTAAATTCACTATAAAACAATAACAATACATCTCAGTCAAACTTCTCAGCCGTGATGGTTGTCTAGCAGATCCATAAAAAAGCTTTGTTGTACACAGAGCAAGGTCCCTGTAATGTCCAAACAAATTACACAAGCTGGTTTTGGTAGGACTGAGTTAGCATTCCCAGATAGTCCAATTAAATATATGAACAGTGTCTATATAATTTCCTAGGAGGTTTTGTCATCGCTCATGGACATAGGGTGTGCAGCTCTGAAAAGAGGCTGGATATTCCTACTGCATGTCGCTAGCATTTAGGAAAACAGTTTTTGTTTTTCAAAAGATTGAGTTGCTTAGGATGTGACCAAATTATAACGCTGTGACAGCAATTCTTCCTCTCTCTACAATTCCACTTACATTCTGATTGTATTCAGTGATTCACAAATTGAGAAATGCATGCTCCTGTAATTGAGGAAACAGAGAAAAATGTATGAAGGGTAGACTTGCAAAGTCTTGTATTTAAAAGATTTGTGTACTAGAGCAGGCTAGGATCAATTTAAATTAGGGGCCAAAGATCAGGCATTCTAGACTGATGTAAAAGCCAGCTCCACAAACAGTATGACTGCCAGTGAAAATTGATGCAACATGATGCATGAATGCAAAAATACTCTGCTTTTAAGAGTATTTAACACTAAAATGAAGAACTGCTAGGGCGTTTCTGTGTGACCTCAAATTATTGTATGACTATGTTCTAACCAACTTTAAAAAACCCTGATGAAGAGCCAAGCATGTCCAGAATAGAAGGGACTGACATAAGAAAGATGTCTTATGTGCAGAAACTCATGTCTGCAATAAGGCTTATTGTGAAGCTATTTAAGATCTTCACCTTCAGAAGAAAAGTTAGTAAGTGGAGAAGTCTGCTCTCAAAGGCAAAGTGTTTTACAACATAGAATTGCAAAAAGGATAACCAAGAGGAGGCTTAGACCTGCCATTCATAGTGGAGGGGAAGTAGTTTGCAGGGAGTACAGTATTTGAGGCAGGATGAGGTATTTACACGATCCTCTGAAAACTAAAGAAAAACATGGCTTCATAATGTGATGGCTGCCATCTTGGCCAACACTGGAGAGCCTTCAGACTTGGAAGCATTAGTCTCTAGGACTTAACTAGAAAGCCTTTCTCTTTAGCTCATGAACTATAACATACACATCCTCCGGACTGACCTGTCCCCTTCTATGTTAACACACTGACCACTATGTTACATTAACAATGTATATTATGAAGTTGCAGCTTGTAACTCCATAGCTCAAGCAGTTCATTTTGCACTTAAAGAAGGGATTCAACCTCTTTGTTTGTTGGTTTGTGGGGGGGTTGGGGTGGAGAGTTTAATACAGAACAGTGTATCCTTACATTTAAAGAACATATGGAGTGCAGAATGAATTTCTGGAGAACTTACAAGTAAATGTGTTAATCAGTTTGAGTTGCAATTTAAAGGACCCCTTTAAGAAACTTGGCATCTGTCAATATCTTCTTCCCAAATGATCTTAATGAGGGCATAATGCAAACACTTCAAACTTTCCAGAGAGTTGCAGTGCATTTAAATCTTGTATATAATTGATATTTTAAGAAACTAAGTTGCAAGTAAGCTAAGTTAATTGTTTCTAACTTCCACGGTGAGGTAATTCAAGTGGGGCCATTGTGATATCAAAGGTAATTCAACCAACCATCCTTCCTCTACAACTAACTTGCTTGTAATGAGTTGATGTGAGGGAGACTGGACATATGTTTAGAGTTCTCACTGATAGATTACTTGACCCAACTGTCACTATTCTTTAAAAATTCTGTAGCTACACATTAGCTTGGGCATCAGGGCTTGAAAGATTCCCTGTATCATGCTGCCTTGACTCCATTGTGGCAGCACTGCTAGGGGAACTGAGGCAGGAGTGCGGGTGGAGCCCTTAAAGTGCACAGATGATAGGACTCTATTCTCCCTGCCTGCCTTCACTTAGCACTGGTCTCACTAACACAGCTCCCTAAACACATGAGTACATTGTAAATGAAGGGCCAAATTTGTTCTACTTTTCATCACAAGAGCAGTGCAAGAACAGGCTGGTGCACTCTGGCAGTTTTGCACTGCTCTGGTATACCAATGAGTCTGCCCTTAAATAAAATACCATTGTAAGATTGAGACTGGCTAGCAAATAAATAAAAATATTGCATGGCGGCATTCTCTGTTGGGTTTTTTGTGTAGTTAGTTAGTAAAAAATTGTATGCCTCTTTTTAAAAAAAAAAAAAAAAAAACTCCCAGGCAAACTGTTGTAATAGAATTAAGGTTGAGTATATATCAGTAACCTACAGGTAAAAAACTCCATAGGGATGTTGTAATTTCCCAGAACAAAGCATTATAAAATAATTCTGCCCTGCAGTGATGTCAAGAAGGAGGGAGGTGGACATGTGTAAGATCTAAACTTTTTTTAAGATTTGAATCTATTCTGAGACCACAAACCCTAAAATGCCTCATTCATTGCATGAGTATTGCCTGCCCTCACTACAGTACAGAGCTTTAATATTGATTGGGTGTCTTAACTGTATATACTACTTACCTTTTATATGCATCTTTATGCTTGGTTTCTGGGAGAACGACAACATCCCTAACGTTATGAAATACCACTCTTGTTTAATCTGCCTGTATCTAAAGAATATGAAATAGGCCAGAAAAATATTCTGAAGCATGGCTAGAAGAGATCTATAGTACCACACCCTTGGCTGGTGTTAATTGGCGAAGCTCTAAAGTCAGTGGAGCTATGTTAACTTAATCAACTGAGGATTTGGTCCTTTATTGGTATAGTTAAAGGAAGCAAAGAAGTAGAGAAGAGCTGGTGTACCACATCATTCAAAGAAAATGTTTTTAAGAGCTAAGGATGTGACTATGAGGAGAGCTGAGCACTCTCGACATTCTTTGAGCATCCTTAATTTGCTGCCTATCTTATTTTTCTTTTTTCCTCAGCATCTTGAAAAAGGCCTGTTACTTAGAGCAACTCTGTTGCAATCCTATCCTGAAAGCTGCAATGTTTTGCTCAAGAGGGATCATTTACTGCCTGTTCCATAGAAAAATGGCTTGATTATCAGCATCTCCACATGTTGGTGTAAGGGCCTCTCAAAAATAGACCTTAGAGGTGAAATTCTGTGTTGCACTTCTGAGAGCTACAGAACAGACCTCTCAGCCCCAGGCAGAATGGGGCTAGGCAGCTTTATGACGTTGTGCCCTCCTAATCTTGGGCTGGTCTAGTGGCTGGAGAAGCCCCCAACATAATGTAGATGCCCTAGCACTATCAGGACTATGGCAACCTCCTTGGGGCAACTCTATGGGGCTACAACCCAGAATCTCTGCAGTGTTGTGTGCTGGTGCCCTGCCTGGAATGACCATCCAACCTCCTACATGTCTCATATTCCAGAGCTGCAAAGTGGTCCTTTGGGAGGCAGCCCTATAGCTGCTTTCTGCAGTGCCTACACTAAGAGAAATCCTTCCCAAGCTGCCTCCAGGGGCCCCTTTATGCTTGCAAATCAAGAAGGACCTTCCAGGCATAAGGGGTAATATGGAAGAAAGTGCAGGGACACCTAGAGAAGATGCAGACAAATGGGTACCAAAACTAGCACAGTTGATCGGGGAGGGTGACGAGACAGTATCAACAGAAAAGCACAGCTATGTAGAGGGGCTATTCTGCATGGCTTTGAAGGCAGGGGCAAGAAGCTTAATCTTAATGCATCAGTGGAGAGGAGCCAATAGAGCAATTGAGTTGCTGTGGTCTGGGTCTAGGGCAATGTCCAAAAGGCAGGAGAATGAAGAGCACTGTAGCTTGGGGATTGCTGGGACAAAGATTTAAGCACCTAAGTGTAAGCCCCATGTGAGATGGCGGGGGACAAGACTGTGAAATGGCTTGTGAAGGATCATCTCTTCATCCTCCAGGATGAACCATTTGGGTTTGAACTCCTCAGTCACTATCCATTATGCTTTCCCAGTTGTAAATTGTGTAGTGAAGCAAATGTTTCTTAAAATATTCCCTTCTTTTTGAGGTCTGTTCCCAAGACATTGCTCTGTGCTAGGGGATTTCTGTGCTAATTACAGTGGATTTTGTGGTAATTATGACCTAAATATGTCAATAGGAGTCTCAGTGCAGGCTGCTCCATACAACTGACAATGAGCTTTACTCTAAATTGTACAGGATTTGTTCATTTAATCTTAAATTAATATGGGATTGACTGCAGGCAAAGGATATATGTTTCTCTTGCTTTGCTGCTTTAAAAATTGCTTATGAATTTATGTACATGTTACTCAGTTACTTAATATACCCTGTACCCCACTTTCCCATCTGTGAAATGAGGATAGTTCTTGCCTGCCTCACAGGGGCACTGTGAAGATAAAATCCACTAATTATTATCAAATGTTCAGATGCTAGGGTGATGAGGGCCATAGTACCCAGAGACCTACTAAAAAGTGAATTGATTCTCTTGTGCAAAATGCAGCCAAATTCTGATGTCACAAATTGGAAGTCATGCAAATGAAGCGAATAGAAATATCCAGATGTAAAACAGTGAGGAGGGAATTAGGACCCATAGTGTGCTGCTTTGTAGAGGAGACAGTCTATCTAATCTCCTTTGTAGTGCTAGGAAGAGATGGACTCCTGCCCCTTAATTCCGCAATGTTCATGCCCAGCACAGAGCTAATTTCACTCTCAGATCTCAGGTGAAACCTTTCAAAAGCTAAAATGCAAACTCAGACTTGTAATTCCATTTTGCACCCACATCACAGAATCTCTGTTCAAAAACGGGTCTCACAATTTTGGATCTCCATAGTCATGCCCTGACATTTGGTTCCAGTCAAACAATCATCTCACTAGATTGATCTGAGTTTAGCATTCTAGACTTCATTTTCATAACTTGGATCAGACAAAGGCCATCACCATCATACGACTAAGTCACTGTTTACATTCCATAGCTCAATCACTGAATATATCCAAAGAATGAGTTTGATAATTCCTCTCCTACAGCCTAAACACCTAATGGAAATCAATGGGAGTTTTGTCAGAGAAGAAAATAGGATAAGGTCTGATATTTGCAAATACAGTAGTTAACAGCCAAAACAAACCAGGAAGAAAAAGACTCCTTCCCACCCCTGCACAACTGTGCTCAATAAATGAATGTCTGGCTTGCACCACCAACTCTGGGATTTGCAGATTGCTTGTATATATTTCCCTGATGGGATCTGAGGGAATGTAGCGCTCACAGAACTGAAGTACTGATTAGCATTGACTTGAGACAGGTTTTATGTAAGCTCTGCAAATGCACCTCAGTCAGTGGGAGCAAAACCTTAGCTATTCTAGTCTTGAACATTGATAGAGCAGACTGCCAATCATGTCCAATTAAAGCAATATTTTGTATTTTCAGAAAAACATACAGTGAAATGAGATTGAAGCTCCGAACTTGTATCAACTGTGACCAAAAATAGGATTTTAATTTAATGGGGCTGCAGAGGGCAAATAGTGCCCTGGTTCTCTGTACCACCAAGGTCCATGCACATTATATTGGATCTCTGACCACATTTGTGTCTTTAATCTACTATATTCAAGATGCCCTGCAAAACATAAGTCTTCACACCATTGCATGCTGTGTTTAATGTTTGTTTTCTCTTTGCCTAGCCAAATCTGGCATTGGGACTAGATTGTGATTTGCCCTTGTATGGGTGTATACCACCGTTCTCCCCATCTTATACAACTTATACAAGGGCAGAGTGGTAACCGTTCCTGTTCCTGTTGTTTCCTGCAGGAAACAAACCACTAGGAGGTTTGGCAAGGCAATGGCTTCACCCTCTACATCAGCCTATAGAGCGCATTGGGAGCACTTGGAAGAGACTGTGTCCCCTGAACCTCTCTTCTATTGCTCTTCCTGGGGAAATGTGGCTGTGCATCACTCAATGGGGATGTGTATTTCTGATGTACAATAATCGTACATTCTTGTACAACTTTAGAGACCCATGTGAAATATGAAGAATGTTTTCATTCTTGTACACTTACAGCTTTTTATCCAATTGGCCCAATATCTCTTTGTTGACAAAGACTCCGGTCCTGCAAACACTTAGACATGTGAGTAGTCCTGTTGATTTCTCAGACTACTAAATGATGTGAAGTTGTGTCCAAAAGTTTCTAGAGTTCCCATGCTGGCTTCTAGAAGAGAACATACCATATGAAGGCTCTACTGTCAGCCCCCATATACTAGCCAGTGCATGATCTTCAATAAGTTCAATTCAGGGCATGGTGTGATAATTGTGAAGCAGCTTAACTGCATCATGTGTGCACAGAGTCGTCCCTATATGTAGTTCAGGGAAAGTGACACCATACATGTCAGATGTTTTGATCTATATGTTGTCATGCTGTAGCACTCTTCCCTCCTTCCATTATTGGTAAACAAAATACAATACTATCATAAGAATTAAGGCATTCTTCTCAGCTATGGCAAATAGTCAGTGTTAATAAACACTTAGAGCTGGCTGAAAAAATAAGAATTTTCCTGTACCTTTCAATATTTTGCCAAAAATTGGCCTTTAAATCTTCAGCCTGCTCTACATAAGTATATGACTTCCTATAAACTGCAAATATCAACCATAAAAAATAGCACCAATAACATAAACACATCTTCATGCAGGGCAGTTGACTTCTGAAATTCATACCTGAATGGTGGACATGATCATTTTTATATATACGTAGTGCCTTTCACTTTAAATCAATCGCTGTTTAATATGATTTTTCATTTTAACTTGATCAAATACTTGAGTGGCCACTCATATTGAATAACAGTGTAGACTGTCGTGGGATTTTGAGAGGAGGGGTGAAGGTGGTGAGTGACTCACTTGAGAAAGTTATGAGAGTTTGATAGACACAGCAATTCTGGCAAGAAACTGAAATGGTTCCGGGTCCCAGTCTCTCAACCTGACTTGGTTAAATTAATATCCCTGTCACTGTGTGTGTGTGTGTGTGTGTGTGTGTGTGTGTGTGTGTGTGTGGGGGGGGGGACACAGATTCCCTTAGTTACTGTTATGAAATGTAGTGCAGAAAATACTTCAGTGGTTTTAGAAAGAAGCCATTTAAGATTTAACTTTCACTGTTGCTGCTTCGGTGTATGCATACTGAGTCATATGGTGAGCAACAGTGGAAAAAACTGACATCTAAAATAATGTAATAAACATAACTTTTCTCTTCTTTTGAAAAGTTCAGCTAATACATGTAATATTAATTCCAGGTGGAATAAATCATTGGAAGGAAAAAATTATCTTTGTATAAGAAAATCTGAGAAGTACTGGAGATGTGGGAAGGAAAGCTTGCCTAGCCAAAAGGCACAAAATTGGGAAAGATTTTGAAATCAGTTTACTTTTTCCTTGAATGCACAGATAACTCCAGTAGCCAAACCCACAGTAATGCTAATCTGGACTAACTAATGGTAAATGGTAGTTATTTGGCTCTGACTGTTACATCATGTCAATTTTAGTGGTCCAACTCAGACTTCAGGGAAGTTTAATACTAGCTTACAGTGGAGTAACAAAGATCAAAGTCAGGCTCATGTTTTAAGTGAATTACCATCTTGCAATAGTTTTAGTGAGATGGAAAAAACAAAACAAAAATAAGTTGGATAGTCCTATTGTTAATATTTTAAACTCTAACAAGTGTTATACAATCTGTGAGATGTGTACTAGTGATTTTAAGGATAACAAACAGCCTTTTATTCCAGTCAAAGCGATAAGAATCTATGCAACTCTAATGCACTGTAGCATAAGCATGTCACCGGAACGTATTGTTTTAGCAAACTGTTTTTAGCATAAGATTACTACTTAGGCAGCACAGATGATAGTCATTTGTCTTTGCTGACAAAAGTTTTTGAGAGACTTAATATAATTAATGTAGAAAATGTGATTGTACTTCATATTTGTCTGTAGTAATTCTATAAATCTCTTATGTCTGTGTTCTTGTAGCCACTTGGGTACTGAAGTAGCTGAAATGAGAAAAAGGCAGCAGTCACAAAATGAAGGAACATCTGCTGTGTCTCAAGCACCTGGAAACCAAAGGCCCAACAACACATGTTGCTTTTGTTGGTGCTGTTGTTGCAGCTGCTCATGGTATGTCATGTAGTGTACTTGGTATCAAATCCGACACAGGTAAACAATGAGAGTGAAACCTGCCAGTTGCTGGGAATGTATGGACTTCTCTGAGAGTCACACTGCTGAAAGTCAGACTTTATTTTCCTACATAAGAATTTTACCATGTAGTTCTCTGCTCCTTCTGGACCTCTTGTGTTACAGATGAGGGAGCGGCCATTGAAAATACAACTTTAATTTTGCCTCCTTTCCAAAATTACTAATATAAAATGAGGCAGTAGTAGGTATAAAACTAAGACTGGCAGATGATCTTGAAAATGTCTTAATTTTACATTTAAGAGACTCTTGTTTCAGTTTATATTTTTAGTGTTTAAATTGTTCCCTCTAAACTACAAGAAATATTTCAAAACACTTTCTTTGCATTCAGTGGGAGGTAAATGGTCAGAAATGGGAACTATATGGTTCTGTAGCTATTTAGTTGTTGAATGAATAAACTGTTAACTAAATTCTATACTCTGAGAGAATAAAAAAAATCCATTTCTATTGATCTTTCAACTAGCAAAAAGCACTATTTTAGTGGGGAAAATTGTTGCTACTCAGCTCTTTCTAAATGAAGACTTGGATTGAGGAGTCTGAAACTTAAATCTATGAACTTCTGATACAAAATAACTTTAAATTAATCATTTCACTGAACTGTATGACAAAGGTGTCTGTTGCCATAATACGGAAGACTCCAACTTATATACATGCTTAACTTTATACACATGGCTAGTCCAAATGAAGCATAAAGTTACTCAGCATTGTTCAGGGCTTATGCATGCTTATGACATAGCAAAGGTATAAATAACTGAGTCTTTTTGGACTGCCCGTTCTGTGTACGTCAGTCCTATTTTACACTTGAGTCAGCCACTTGCTCCTTTTCTGCATCTAAACATGCACGACCGGGCACCAAACATCCCAATGGCACAGCCTCTTCTGAACCTCTTCCCTGCCATGTCCTCCTCTTTGCCGCAGGAGCAGGAGCAGAATGGCACAAACTTCCAGTTCTCACAGAAGCAGAGGATCCCTGGGAACAAGAAAGAGTGAGTGGGGAAATGCTGTTAGGAAGCTATCCTGCTTCTTGCTATATGCTCACTCCATACAACACAGAGGGGGGGGAAGGGTCTTAAATGTGAAGACAAGCACTGTGCTACCTCTGCTCTCCTCTGGCTTGTGTTAAGGGTATGCAGGGCCATAAGTATCAACTTTACTTATGGACAGGGATGCTGGAACAATTTGTGTAGTGGGGGTGCTGGGAGTCATTGAATCAAACTGTAAACCCTGTAGATGATGGAAACCACTTCATGCCAGGGGGTGTGACAGCACCCCTAGTTCCAGCACGTATGCTTATAGATCTTTAATGTCTGCAGTGGGATAGATATTTGAATAATCAGTTCTCCTCACTCATTCTCTTTAGAGCTGTGTCTCCCTTGGAGAGCACCAGGGTGGTATTCAATTCCCATACATTTGAACAGCTTGTGCATATTCAATCTAGATATGATCCATCTTTGCCTTAAAATGTTGGGTGTACTCTCAATTGCTTTAGTAAAAGTGTTTATTGGTGATGATCTCCTGACTATTTTTCTTAATACTTACTTGACTGAGCATGAGGAAACCCTGTCTAGGTAAGCCTATTTTCTGTCTTAAAAGTAAAGTCTAGCAGGATAGCTGGAGGAATGTAGTGGAAATGCCATTGCTTGTAACTCTTAAAACTAAATTGGACACAATTTGGAAAATATAATGGTGAAACTAAATCCTGCACTGGCAGAATGATGACCTAATGTATCTCCCACCTCCAACTTCTGATTCTTTGATTAAAGTCTAAAGAAGGTATTTCAGGGGAAATCAATACTGAAAGGTAGTTTTGGCCCTTCTAGAACTTAAGTCAACATGAAATATTTGTTTTGATGTGGAATTTGTCTTGTTAGTTTGTTTATGGCTACAAGGAGCCCACATGCTACTTTCTTTCCCCTCATTCACTTTCTTTCGTAGTTACTTTTTTGTTTTTTGGAGTTTTTTTAACCTACATGAGAAACCTGACTTGCTGATCGTTATTGTAGGCAAAAATTTCTCTGGAGCCATGTTATGCAGGAAGTCATATTAAATTATCCTAACAGACCCTGCTGGCCTTAAATCTACTCAGATTCTTCCCCAATTCCATCAGTCCTTATATCTGGAGTATTATGAATCTCACCAGATGTCTTTATAGAGGGGTTGTTGGGTTCATGACTAGAGACAGTGCTCTAACAGAACCTGCCAGACCTGACGCTGTTGGCTATTCCCAGCTCTGCCAGTAACATGTGACGTTAGACAATTCATATCACTTACCCTCTCTGTGCCTCAATCTCCTTGCTATTAAAAGAAATCAGTATAATATTTGCCCACCTCAGATCATGGGTTGTGTGCAGCTTATAATAAATGCTTCCACTTGTGTCAATAACAAGGCTGTATCTGTTCAAGGTGCTAGTTCATTAGTTGACAACTCTGGACAAGTCATTACAGTTCTAAAAATATCCTAGCAAGTCATGTGATATTTCAGGTTTTTTTCATTCCACCCTGTGTTAAAGTCAAATGAGGATTAAGTCTCTGTTTACATAGCAACTTAGTCAAATATCCACACCTTTGTTTGTGGAAATAATATCTGTCCTAATAGAGAAATTGTTAGCAGTGTTAGGTCTTTGTTCAGAAAGCTATTCTGTGTATCTTATGAGAATGATTAGACTACACTTAATAGCTGTCTTGAGAGTTATATTTTTAAGTCATTTATTTTTTAAATAAGTGACCTCTGTTAATTTTGAAAGATATTTCTATTAAAACTGGAGGTCTAGTGATAGTAAGCATGCTCAGTTTAGAAGGACAAAACAGTGCTGGTTGTCAGTGCTGGCTGTTACAGGGGGAGGGGTGGTATCCTTTTCCATTAACCATTTCACTACAAGTAAAAACACATTCAGAGATTGCAAGGCTAGAAGGGACCACTGTGATCATCAAATCTGGCCTCCTGTATAACACAGGCCATAGAATTTCCCCAAAATATTTCCATTTGAACTAGGGCATCTCATTTAAAAAACATTAAAAAAAAAATCCAACGTTGATTTGAAAATTTCCAATGATACAGAATCCATCACAACCCTTAGTAAATAGTTCCAATGGTTAATTATTTTCGCTGTTAAAAATTTATGTTTTATTTCCAGTCTGAATGTGGATAGGTTCCACTTCCAGCCCTTGGATTGTGTTATACCTTTCTCTGCTAGATTGAAGAGCCCATCATTAAATATCTGTAGCCCATGTAGATAGCTGTAGACTGTAACCAAGTCATCCTTTACCCTTCTCTTTGTTGAACTAAACATATTGAGCTTCTTGCGTCTACCATTGTAAGGTATGTTTTCTAACCCTTTAAGCATTCTCATGCTTCTTCTCTGAACCTTCTGTAACTTACCAACATCCTTCTTGAATTGTGGACACCAGAAATAGACATAGTATTCCAGCAGCAGTAGCACCAGTGCCAAATACAGAGGTAAAGTAACCTCTCTACTTCTATTTGAGATCCCCCTGTTTATGCATCCCAGGATTGTATTAGCCTTTTTGGCCACAGTGTCGCATGGGGAGCTCATGTTCAGCTGATTATTCTGGAAAACAGAGGCTGAAAGAGACTCGGGGGGCATGTTGGATAGAGTTCCCCATTATGTAAGGATGGCCTATAGCTGGATATATTTACAGTTAGCAAACTACGCATTTGAATATGGTTTACATAGAGTTTACCAAGCAATCAAGATTGCTCTGGTATCAGTGACCTGTCTAATACCTCTATGGAAACATCACCTCCCTTCCATGGGAATTAATTCATTCTAGGTCACAATGGGTTTAGCTGGTTCAGTTCACACTTCTTCGCTCCATAGGCCAGTCTTGCTAGATTTGCTCCAGAGTAACTATAAGGGACTGAGCTCCCTTCTCAAGCAAAATTCCCAATGAAACCAGTAAAATCTTAATAAAACTCATGATCTGGGCCTAATTCTCTCACTATGAAGAAAATATTCTTGTACAGACAATCTTCTAAATTATTTTCTCTTTTTGGATCCATTAACTCAAAGCTTGTGTCTAGTAAACATTCTGTTTTGGCATTGAAAGACTGAGGGAGACAGAGCAGAGATTTAAATACTTAGTCCTGAAAATTGGCCCCACTCAGAGTTATCCAAGCTACTTAAAATGGGAAAACTTAATTTTCAGCATTTGGAAAAACAAAAAGGAGCCATTCCGGCTGTTAGAGTACTCTTTTCATGCCTTAATAGGTTAAATTAGCAATACCCCAAACACTTCTCCTTTTTTTAAAAAAAAAAATAAAAAAGACAGAGAAAAAGAAAAAAAGCTGGTACCTCAACAGGGAAACAGTGGGGGGGAATCTATAATCCTAGAGTATAACAGTAAATATAAACTTGTTCACTCTTCAAATCATCATTCGGCATGGGAAAAGATTTTTCCTTCTGATTGTACTGGAGTCTTATGAAGATTTAATGCTTGTATCATGGCTGAAAACAGGTGGCTCTGTGCACACTTGTTTACACAACTCTCCCAGGGCATCACAGTCTCCCTTGCAAACCTTTGGGCCTGGGCCCTGCCTGATATACTGTGCCAGATTGTGTTCTGATTTAATGAGATGGGAAAACTTCCAGCCGTTAGTAGGCTGAGATTAACAAATACTCCTCATGTGATTTAAAGGAGATGTGGCCGAAGAACTTCAGAGGTAACGACCAAGAAACTGACAGATCATAGCCCTGCCCCTCATGTTGTCACTTACACCAGTGCAATGTGTGTGTAAAATGGTACCATTCTGACTGGTAGCATTTCATACCCACTCTGCGCTTCTGTAAATGATTACACAAGGTTTGGGTTGGTGCTCAACCGGGTCCCAAGTGCATGAATTAACTACTTAATTAACTATTCCACCATAACTCTGGAACAAGAGTGGGTTATTTGATTTGGGTTTGGAGGGGTGGGGGCATTCAAGGCCACAGCATATATTCAGCCATTCCACTTGTGAACTTGTTTCGATTGCGATGAATGAGCGAATCCAGAATAGGAATCAGGTTCATACCTAGTACAGACACTATACTGCAGGGATGTGTTGCACCGTTATTGACCAGTTGTTGTGGTGTGTATGGGGGGGAGGGGAGGGAGAGGTGTGATTTGGAGGAGTGGTCAATCAAGCTTTCTGAAAATTTTACCTAATTTTTCTAACCTCAAAAGTTCAGGTTAGTTCTGAGCTGCATTGAGATTCATGTCTGTATTTGCTATGACTTGTCCATCTGTGGTAACCAGGAAGGATGGACTGAGGGGGAAAAACCTAAATGTATTGAATTAGCAGGTAGTCCATAACTTAAACTGAAGTTTCACAAACAAAATACAAAAACTCGTATGTATACAATAGTGCTAAATTCAGAAGCCCCCAGCATTCTGATAGTGAAGTCCCAAAAAATAAGAGGGAGGGTTGAAATCACCCACAATGTAAATCTGATGGCTGCATTTCAAATGCACAATTGGAAAATGCTGGGGAAATTGGAGTGCAAAAAAAAAAATTCAGACCCACAATCCTCCTAATTTGAAGAGTGAATGAATACATGGGATCACATGGGCCTTAATTTTATTCAGCCACACCTAAACTTCCAGAAGTAGTTTCTCAGAAGGAGATCTAAGACTTCAGCTAGTTAATTTTAGAAAATGATTTTGATTCAAGCCTGTTGCAGCACCACTTGTGCATGTAGGGGTAACTGACCTTGAGAAATTCATTCCTGAACAGAAGGCAAGTAGTGGAGATACCACCTCCACCAGAAGAGGGCAGCTTGAAGAGGCTCAGGGAGATGTGCTAATTAGGCACATCTTGCTGGCATCCTGTGACCTAGCCCACCCATTCCACAGCCAACCTCATCCACCTTCTGGGCAATGCTGTTCAGCTCCAGGGTTGTGGAGCAGGAGCTGTGGGAGGCTTGAAGTGTTATAGCCCAACCACGGGTGGACTTTTTGTCACCAGGGCTGATGAGCAAAGCTATGTTGCTGGGAAAAACACTGGAGAGCTAGGGCACCTGAGTCCTGCTCACATTGCAGTTCATGTGAGTTTCAATAGGTAGGAGCATCGGCCCCATGTCCATTTAAAACATACTGTGAAGAAGCTTTTTCTTCTCCTTTCAGATCTGGCATTTATATAGTTACACAAAGATGCATTGACTTCAGACTCTAGAAAAAACATGAAACTACTGCAAGGGGAGAGGCTTAACATAGGCCTGAGATGAAAATAAAATGGAAATGAGGACCTTCTATATGGAGCGAGGAGAATCTTATAAGTTCTCCATTTTATTCAACACTGGCATATAATAGAAACTTAAATATTTAATGTCTTTTCAGGAGAAATTCTTATCCAAATAAGACACTGATTCCTAACTGAAAGGGAAAAGATATTGGCTCCAGCCAATTTGTTAGCAGCATAACTTCCAACTTGTAAAGGTTTATCTTGTAACTGTGTATCATTCCAAATCGGTTTAAAATGTCAGTTAAAACAGGAATACATGTCTAGGGTTTTTAAATAAAAATGAGGATAGATCATGGAAATGAGTCTTTGAAGACTAACTCCTTGTAGATAAAACCCAGAAGATGAAGAATCTTCTGCTAAAAAGTAGGCCAGTTACTAATTAAAGCAGAAAGCAGATGAGTCTTGTCTAGTCATCTTAATGTGATTCCAAAATACAAGTTCATAGCCAGATGGCAGCATTCGTGGTTATAAACTATCAAATTTAGGAGTTGGTATTATCACCCTTTGACATCTGTGGGTTGGGGGCACTTGCCACCTCAAAGATTGGGCCCTTAGTTCAATGGAAAATTTGAAAAATAGCAATTAGTCCATTGTGAAACAGTGTGCTTCTGTCTATTTCCATAGAGATCAATATGATGATCCCAACCCAGCAGTATGTTTAAAAATAAATAACAAAATAAATGGTTGAATGAAAATGAAGGGGTAACATCCCTAATATGACTTTATAATAGTACAGGCAGGTGTTGTATAAACATTCACGCTTAACTCTGCCAATGTACCTCAATCTCAAATAGCAGCACCTCTGCTATAATCCAGTCTTGGACCTCTATCTCTCTACATCTACAGTAAATTGTGTGATGGCTATCTTAAATGCTCCTTTCTGTAGGTCACCTATGCATCTCTATATCTCTGGAACTGGAAGACTGAGGGTCCTACTTAACTATTTAATCTGTTATTTCAAAATCATAACAAAATATCATGTAATGCTGTGCAAAAACAGTTTGGGCATAGTTCATTTATTAAGGAAGTATGTTCTTCAGTCTCATAGTAGGAATCTATAAAAAACTTAGACTCCATAAACCAAGAACTTAATAATGCCTTTGAATAAAGCTATGAGACGTTAGCAGGAATATCATCTCTCCCCATTGAGAAAGAAGTAACAGTAGTGTAGCTAAATCTAAGGAAAATGAGTGGATGGCCTTGGCAAAACTAAATCTGGTCATGCCCCTTGGCAACTGCCTAATGGGCTTCAGTTCTTCACTGCCTTACACATTGGATAGTCACTCACACCAAATAAATGTAAGTAGATATACAAAGTGTAAGGCAGTAGAGAACTGGGACCCAATGTGCACTTATTGGAATAGCATTAGAATCACTAACGTCACTTGCCAAAAGACTGCTTCAAACAACCCTGATGGTGAAGCTTCTATTCACCCAGTGTCTCTGTAAATTAGTGTTGCTTCTAGTTCTCTGGGACCTAGACAACAGGTACCTTTATGCCTTTCAAATATGCCAGAGAATCACTTGTAGAATAGCTGCAGCCGATACTAAGGACTCTGGGGCATGTCTAAAAACTATGGGTACCCACTGCACACAACTGAATATAAAGAGCAACAATCTTTTGAAGGAAAAAATGAAACTGACAGGGAGACAAGTGGACTGTTGGGTCAGATGGCGGGACTGAGATCAGAATAGAGTAAGGGCGCCCCAAATCTAATATTTGCCTAAGACATGAACGAGAGGTCAGCCTAATAGAATCAGAATAATTCTATTAAAAATCAGTGGTAAGAGGACTTGGCACCTCAAATTGCAGTAGTGAATTTCTTTGATACATTGAAAGAGCACTCCACATCTAAGACTAAAATCTAGAGCAGTTTTTCTGAGAGAAGACTAAAAGTTTCCAGAATATTTATGTAATATCTTTATATAATAGCTGTTAATACCACAAGAAAGCAGTGTGATTTCTTTACGATGGAGGTCGGTTCAACATTTTTTCCTTTCATAAGTGTTCACTATGAAATTTTGGAAAGAGAGAGACAACTAGGAAATAAACTGGGTTTAGGAAAGCCCCCTTGTGGACAGTTTTGTATCACAAGACCTTTTACAGCTGTAGTATCAGCTTTTGCTTAATACTAGTCAGAGAGGACATAGGTGTGGTATTGTTCTGTCTGCTAGGGTATTTGAGCGTAGAGAAGACTGGTAGCTTCCATCAGTCTATGAATGCCTTCTGTGCTGCATTTTCTATAGCCAGATATATTAATTTGGTCTCAAGAACTGAGAAAGAGCCCCACAATCAAAATATACAGGCCTTGTCCTCCTGAGAGGTTTACATTTAAAATGCTTGTCTGCTGATGATCACAGTGACTGTAAGTTACTTGAAAAAGCCTAAACTCACAACTTGAATATCTACACATCTTCAGTTGTGTAGACTTTTAAGTGGGTCAGTATAATAAGGCTTGTGTGAGGCCTGAAATGTTGGTTTCTTTGCTACCAGTCAGCTTATCGCTACTTTTTTTTTTTTTTTTAAAAGCTCTTTATTTGATTAACGTAAGATGTAATGTAATGCTTGAATATGCAGAAAGATCGTCATGAGAAACAAGCATCCAAGATCAGATCAAGTATGGACAATGTAGTAATGACAGGTATTGACACATGAACTGTTGACTCTGTAGAATCATGCACCATATGCATCACAGGTGTTCCTGGAGAAATGTGGGGGGGTGGGCAGGAAGTTTGCCATTCTGATGTTTTCCTGTTCAAGTCTCTCATTTTTATGGGAAACTGTTCTGGAGGATTTGACTGGCATAAAGACCATATGGGTTGGCCCACTGTTGTAAAATGCAGCTTGCTGCACAGGTGTTTCCTGTGAATGGAATTTGCTATTGGAGTTTAGATCGAATTCATTTTAAACTTCTAATATACAAATCCAGTAAGAGGAATAGAGGTGAATGTTGTAGGTTTGTTAAAATTATTTTAGTGGCATGCCCTGTTGAACATGTTCATATTTAACTTGTCTTGGCTTAGCATTCATCTTTAAGTAAGGATGGCTGCCCTCATAGAAGCACATTGTTACAAATAACATATTGATTTATAATCTTTTGTCCAAGACTTCACCTTAGCAAACACAATCAGATTCTGAAGCATTAAATAAATGACTGAAGAGTCCATTTCTGCTGCTTACTTGTGCTGAGTAGTATCACAATGTAAGCAAGGTTGGCAGAAAAGACCTCAATGTCTCAACTGACTAGTTCTGTGGATCTTTTTAAAATAGACTGAGACATTCTAGCCATCTTCAACTTTAAGTACCACCAACCCTCTGGGGTTTTTTTTTCTTTGAGATTCACAGTGGTCACAGTAATGTCTCTGACCACAACAATTACACTGTGGCTCAAGCACAGAACTAATAGCTTCATGCTATCAAATTCAAAAGGTCTATTCAAACAGCTGCCTCTGATATCACTGTTGCTCAAAAGATTGAGCTACACTGCATTACCCTCACTGGCTTAGGTCCCTTTAAACCCCATATCTAGATTACTACTCGATCAATGAAGAATATATACTAGAGGTATTACCATTAAAAAGTCAGGAGTCGTGCGTGCACAAATTTGTGGCTCAGATCCCTTGATTCTGGCTCAGAACACTTAATTATAGTACCACCCGCCAACTCCAAGCTTTCAAAAATCATGAGACTGGTTTTAGAAATAAACCGTGAGACTTCAAAACCAGTAATTCTGAGATTGCTTTCTAGTTGTTTGACCATGTCTCTATTTTGACAAAATTTTAGTTTTTGGAAAAAAAAAAAAAATGAAATTGATCATTTTGTTTTGAAACTGCTTTTTATTTTGGAAAATATCTTTTATATTTTAACTTACATTTTATTGTACCAATTCCAAACGACTAATTAGAATACCATTTACCAGCAACAAGCAAACCAAGTACCAGTTAGAATACTGATTACAGATTTTATATTGTAATTTATTTTTAATATTGTATCATATCTTAAGCAGAATGTAAGCTTTTCAGGTGAAAGCACCTTCACATGTACACAACCACCCATCATCAGTCTCTTGCATACTGTATCTAAACAATATGTACTTCAAGCAGCAAGGTGGGGAGGAATCAAATATGCCCATGTTACAACACAGTAAATTGTATGGTGGGGCAGGAAGAGGAGGTGCATGTATTCTGGCTGTTTGAGAAGCCTAAACGTGCATTACCATTTATATAGATTTTATTTTACTGTTTAACTTACTAAAAAAAAAAAAAGATGTTAATTCAGCATTAGGGTTGTGTGTTTATAGATCTGAAAGTTGGGAAATGCCAAAGTTTAATATAAAACACCAGAACTGGCCTTCGGGGTCTTTGACTGTACAACCCCTCACCTGCTTCTGATTTTTGGGACCTTGAAATATCCAGGCATTTTTAGCTTTCGTTTAAAATCTGTGGAATATCCTGTAAACCCTCGTCTGAATTAAAAAAAAATCGGTAGGAAACTTACATGAGCAAAGGCTGCTGGCTCAGGCCCCAAGCTCTTTGCAAGAGGAGGCTGAGATGTGTTTTGAATATGTAAATCTATTGCTAGGATTGATTTCATTCTGACTTCTTCTAAAGACCACGGATTATTCATGTCCCCAGTCCCAACTCTTCAGTTAGACCAAATGTGGCTCTGGAATCCATGAAACCCATGGCCATGGGTAGCTTGACTTGAGAGGAGTCTAAGCAATTCATAGCTCTGGTGGTCACTGACAGGCAAACTGATCATAGCCTTATGGTGACCGTTGGTTCCCTTTCCGTTGGCTGACTACCTGCCTGTGTATGTCTATTAAATAAAAACTTTCATAATTTAGTTTTAACCCTATGTTGGGCTTTACCCTCAATAATGGATGGTTGTGTCTTTCATTCAAATTCTAATTTTTATACAGATCTCTGCTTACTTGCCAGTATAAGATTTAACATTTTCTGTTTTTCTACCTAATTTCAATCTAGCTTTTTACATGTGAAAGTGATTTTTAATTTCTTTAAGTGGGGAGGAACCTCTATCTAAAAAAAATCTTCTTCGGTCCTTGTTTGGCTATAGGCAATAATGCCCCCAGATTAATCCGGGAAGGTCATGTTAAAGAACGCAGATGTTATGAAAAGACTGTGAAACTAAACCACCAGTCAGTTTAGTGAATAATACCTTAAGGATGATCAATGTACGTAGATGGAACACACTTGGTAGTCTCAATTTTATTTAAGGAAAATGTTCAGAATAATACAAGAAACTAGTGATCCTGAACACTTGTATTATTCATCCAAAAATATTGTTTGTTTCTACTGTAGAGACAGATGGGCCAAGTTCTGGTCATTCTACAGCAGTGGTTCTCAACCTGCAGGCTCTTTGCGACCCAATCAGTACACAGCTGCGACCCATGTGACATCCTCAGGGCCATGCAGGTAGTATATATAACTGTGTGGACGCGGCCCACATAACCCATAGAGAGCTGCATATGCAGCCCACAACAGTAAATAGGTTGAGAACCACTGCTCTAGAGTTACAGGTGGTGTGACTCAATTAACTTGGTTGAAATTGCTCTGTAGTTACATTGGTGTAACTAACAGCAGAACTTAGCCTATGTGTTTTATCCCCGTGGCAGTTCTTTAGCTCTTATTATCAGATGCACAGAAACCAGGGATGAGAGACTGAAGGCATGACCCTGGTAAATGCTGCATGCCTTCTACCCCTAATAAGAGATGAGGGCATTCAGTATCTGACCCTAAGGCTAGAGATAGTTTTACTAGGTAGTGAAACTCGGATCCTAAACTGATGATTACACTTGATCTTAGCCAGAAGTCCAAGAAGAAGTAATACACTAGCACATGTGGAAGAACAATTTCAAAACATGAACATAAGTGCATATTTGTAAGTAGAATGAACTGTTAGGATGCTGTACCACCTCAGCACCTAGGCTCATACTTGGCAGCATGATACCAAGATGAATCAAGCTGTTAGAAGTGCCATGTTAGAAGGGTGGGGGGAGAGTCCCTTCTTCGTATCGCCGGCTATCCTGGCAGCAGAGAGATTCCACAGAGCACTCAGAGTTCAAGTGGGAAGGGACAGAATTTCAGAGTATTGATCAAAGTTCCTTCAGTAAAATATAGTCTAATAGTAAGGCTGCTAACTGCTGCTTGGTGCAGAATGTTTACTGTGTTTGTCTCCATGGTAGAAGCACCAGCAGTAGCTCCTGACCTGTTAACTGATTTGCGATACTGAGAGTAGGACAAGCTCCACTTAAAACCAGAGTTTCTTGTAATACAGATTTCTGTTATCTAATTAGGAAAATGCATATGAGTGTACACAGCGATATAGTCTTCCCTGCACTCTTATTAAACTCATTATATAGCAGTATATACATTGTAAATGAGTATACAGCAATAGTAAATATATTGTACCAACAGCACTTCATATTGAAACCAAAACACTGTCTAAATCAAGGAAATTCACAATAAATGCAAAAACTCTGTCCTTTATTCATTCCATTGTAGCTAGTTTATTGAAAGACTTGCAGAATCTAATGCAAGACCATAAGACTCCTCCTCCCCCCAGGTTTAGGATGACCATTCAACGAAACTCCTTGCTTCTGTGGGTTCTGTTAGGATGAGGAGGTAACCAATAGAGACCATACTTCAGTTTGATATGTAGAAATAAAATGCATGATCCTATTCTCCTTCAAGCCAATTGCACTATCTCACTAACCACAAAGGGAAAAGAAGAGTAAGTCAAATTATTTCAGAGCTTTTTCATGAAACTTGAGCCAAAACTAATTGCATGCAAATACAATGAAATCTGCCTCCAGATACCAGCTAGGTTTTGCTCAGTAGGAGGTGACCTTTAAAGGTTATAAAACTTTACTAGAAATTATGGAGACTCTAAACTGTGTGCTGAAGACTGATTTGCCTGTTCATGGTGATATGCATGAACGTGTACCTTTCATTTGCTGAATTGCTGTCTTCTAGCAAGTGGCTAACAAACCTTTTTGAATAATGCACTAGTGATTGTGGAAGACAAAATATACAAAATTACATACAAGCTATGGACCAAATTGATCATAGACATCAGTGTTTGGCCCTTCAGTGTGCATTGAGGGTTGCTATACTTACAGGTCACTTCATGTTCAGGAGGAAGAATCTAAACAGCTTAAATGTAACCTGCAAAGAGACCTCCTTGAGACGAATCAAGCAAAAATAACTGATTAGGAGTGACATACATGACACTTTTTTAAAAAAATACTTTGTTCAGGTGTCTTCCTAGTGTGTGATTAAAGTTTCCTAGTTTGGTTTTCAGAATTCTTGTATTAAAATCCAGCAGATTTTTTTTTTTTTTTTTTTTTTTTTGCGCAGTCCACAGAGTCGCAACTCCAGGGAAAGACCTGCTCAGGCCATGCTTCCTGTGTCAGCAAGTAGGATATATGGGGAGCTGGAACATGCACAGTGCAGCTAGGCCCTCCTGAAAATTTAGCTGCTAAACTCGTAACAAGTCTTTACTGAGCATATAAAGGGGTAAAAAACAAGCGTAATGTTGTGGTATGGGTCTAGTACAGCCCACCTAACCAGGAAGAAGAGATGGATGAGGCTTTTTTTAAATCTAACAAAATCATCCAAAGCACAGGACGTGGTGGTGCCGGGAGACTTCAACTACCCAGACATGTCTTAGGGAAATAACACGGCAGGGCACAGATTGTCCAACAAGTTCTTGGAATGTATTGGACACAAAGTTTTATTTCAGAAAATGGAGAAAGCTACTAAGGCAAAGACTGTTCTAGATTTCATTTTGAAATAGGGAGGAGCTGGTTGAGAATATGAAAGTGGAAGGCAGCGTAGGTGAAAGTGATCATGAAATGATAGAGTTAATGATTCTGAGGAATGGTAGGAGGGAAAACAGCACAATAAAGATAATGGATTTCAAGAAGGCAGACTTTAGCAAACTCAGATAGTTGGCAGGTAAGATCCCATGGGAAGTAAGCCTAAGGGGAAAAACAATTCAGGAGAGTTGGTAGTTTTTCAAAGATACATTATTAAGGGCACAAGAGCAAACTATGACAGTGTGTAGGAAAGGTAGGAAGTATGGCAAGAGACCACCCTGGCTTAACCAGGAGATCATCAATGATCTGAAACTCAAAAAAGAATCTTACAAAAAGTGGAAGCTAGGTCAAATTACAAAGAATGAACATAAATAACACAAGTATATAGGGACAAAATAGGAAAGGCCAAGGCACAAAATGAGATTAAACTAGCTAGAGACATAAAGGGTAACAAGAAAACATTTTGCCAAGGACAGGGTAGGCCCATTATTCAATGAGGGGGAAAAGCAATAATAGAAAATGTGGAAATGGCAGAAGTGTGAAATGACTTTTTTGTTTCAGTTTTTACTGAAAACATTAGTAGCGATTGGATATCTAACATACTGAAGGCCAATGCAAATAAGGTAGGATATGAGGCTTAAATAGGGAAAGAATAATTTAAATTAAATTAAAAATATCTTAGACAAGTTAGAGGTCTTCAAGTCACCAGGGCCTAATGAAATACATCCTAGAATACTCGAGGAGCTGACTGAGGATATAGTTGAACCATTAGCGATTATCTTTGAAAAGTCATGGAAGATGGGAGAGATTCCGGAGGACTGGAAAAGTGCAAATATAGTGTCAATCTATAAGAAGGGAAATAAGGAAAACCCAGGGAATTAGAGACCAGTCAGCTTAATTTCAGTACCCAGAAAGATAATGGAGCAAATAATTAAGCAATCAATTTGCAAACACTTAGAAGTTAATAAGGTGATAAGTAACAGTCAGCATGGATTTGTCAAGAACAAATCATGTCAAACCAACCTTATAGCTTTCTTTGGCAAGGTAACAAGCCTTGTGGATGGGGGAAGTGGTAGATGTGGTATTTCTTGACTTTAGTAAGGCTTTTGATACTGTGTTGCATGACCTTCTTATAAACAAACTAGGGAAATACAACCTAAATAGAGCTACTATAAGGTGTGTGCACAACTGGTTGGAAAACCATTCCCAAAGAGTAGTTATCAGTGGTTCACAGCACAGTTCACAGTTGGAAGGGTGTATAAACTGGAGTCCCTCAAGGATCAGTTCTGGGTTCAGTTCTGTTCAATATCTTCATCGGTGATTTAGATAATGGTATAAAGAGTACACTTATAAAGTCTGTGGACAATACTAAACTGGGAGAGGGTGCGAGTGCTTTGGAGGATAGGATTAAAATTCAAAATGATCTGGACAAACTAGAGAAATGCTCTGAACAAATAGAATGAAATTCACTCAGGACTAATACAAAGTACTCCACTTAGGAAGAAACAATCAGTTGCACACATACAACATGGGAAATGACTCCCTAAGAAAGAATACTGCAGAAAAGGATCTGGGGGTCATAATGGATCACAGACTCATAGACTCTAAGGTCAGAAGGAACCAATATGATCATCTAGTCTGACCTCCTTCACAATGCAGGCCACAGAGGGAAAATTGAAAAAAAAATTGGGTTTGTTTAGTCTGGAAAAGACAGAGAGGGGACATAAAAGGTTGTTACAAAGAGGGAGAAAAATTGTTCTCCTTAACCTCTGAGGATATGAAAAGAAGTAATGGGCATAAATTGCAGCAAGGGCAGTGCAGATTGGACATTAGGAAAAAATTCCTAACTTCAGGGTAGTTAAGCACTGGAATAAATTGTCTAGGGAGGTTGTGGAATCTCCATCATTGGAGATTTTTAAGACAAGTTAGACAAACATCTGTCGGATGGTCTAGATAATATTTGGTCCTGCCATAAGTCCAGGGGACTGGACTAGATGACCTATTGAGGTCCCTTCTAGTTCTACGATTCTGTGTCAGAACTTACATTTTCAGAGGCTCACAATTTGCCCAAAAAGGGGCATATTTTCAGAATGCAAAAGGCACATTCCTGACACTATACCTAAGCCACCCAAAAAAACTAGCATCAGATGTCAGTTCTTGCTAAGACCAAGTAAACTTGGAGTTTCTAGATCAAGTTCTTTTGGAACTAAGACAAGCCAAAAAACATCAAAAAAATATTAGAGAAATTAAACCTAATACTGATATTCTCCTCCTGGCCTCATACTTTCAAAAGAAAAAAAAATCTATCCCTGTATAAGATTGTGTGTGTGAAATTTCAGGCAGATGAGTTTGTTTGGCAAAGTTAAATAGGGAGGTAGGAGAGTGTCTTATTGACTAGGTTCTATATAACTGATCGCTTGGAGGTTGTTTGGCTGTAACATTAATAGTTATGCAACTTTGTCAATAGATCTTACTGGTAATTTCTGTTATCTTTTCATATAATAAAGAAACATTGTCATGCTTCTTTGCTCCTAAATAAACATTGTCTTACCCAGTTTTCACTGGCCTATGACTCTAAATTTCCAGCAGACTTCCAAGTAAGGTGCTAGATAATTTATTCATTCTCTTTTCTACTTTATTAAAAAAAAAATGCCAATAGTCTTCTGCTCATATGCATTGCAACATCATGGGACTACATTAATCTCTAACTCCAATGGCTCCAAAATCTAGTCACTTGTGAGACGTATTCAGTTTTGTCTCGATTTGGGGAAGACCATTCAATAGCTACTGCTTGCTACAGGGCATAGTTCTTAGTGTCCCTGCCAACTAAATGGAGGACAACGGTATAAGAAGATCCAATGGTTAGAAGCTGAGACTAGACAAAATCAGACTAGAAATAAGGTGCAATTTTTTTTAACAGTGAGTGTAGCTAACCACTGGATCAACATAGCAAGGGTTGTGGTGCATTCTCTATCGCTGTACTTTTTAAAATTAAAATTGGATGTTTTTTCTCACAGATACGCCCTTGTTCAACCACAGCTATTGGACTTTAATTCAAGGTCTGTGTTATACAGGTGGTCAGACTAGACGATCACAGTGATCCTGTCTGTTTTTAAAATATATGCACCTATGACCTAACTCTCTTTTTCCCCAGTCTCTTAATTCTGTGATAATTAGACTTCCCAGCAGCAGGAAGTGTCTGTGTAAACTATGTATTATAGCCCCAGTGAAACAGACACTTCCTGAGGACACACAGGTTATAGAGAAACATATCAGAATATGTCTGTCTGTCTGCCCCCAGTAAATGCAGCCGAAAATATACAATGTTCTTGATACTAATTGCATACAATGCTGATTTCCAGCTTTCGGGCCAGATTCTATCCTTGGATGCAGGCGAGTTCCATTGACTTCATCTGATTCTTAGGCCGTAGTAAGGATAGATTTCTTGTTTGTATCACAGCAGTGCCTAGAGGGCCAACCAAGATCAGGGCCCCATTATGCTACCTATGCTAATGTGTAGTAATTATAGTAGTCACTGCCCTGAAAAGCCTACAATCTCAACATACGAGACAAAGGATATGATGGGAAACAGATGCAGAGAGGTGATAGGATTTTGTTCAAAGTTGCAGATCTGGGAATAAAATACAAACTTCCTGACAATCCAGTGCCTTACCTACTAGACCATGCTCTCTTAGTTTGACTTCTACTTTCCATATACCCTGCAGCATACTGAATGACACCAGAGAAAGGGTTTTACTAACTTTCTTATTTTATATTGATAGAGGTATAAAATTTGCATTGATGGGTATGTAGTGGTTTAAAAAAGTACCCGGACAAGAGTTTGGAGATGATAACCAAGATCATACTTGTATAAATATTAATTGATAATAGCCATGCATTGGTAGGACATCAGCCTAATCACCTGGTTACAATAACATAGCAACAATACTCTTAGTTATACCTGTGTAAACCTGGAGTAACATCATTGACCTCACTGTAGTTAGACCAATGTAACTGAGATTAGAATCTGACTCCTGGTGCAACAGCTGAAGTTCACAGGAGTATTGGATTCCCAAAGAATAAATGAATGCAAATTGCTTTCATTGTTTCAGAATAGCAGAAGCCAAAAGTGTCACTATAAGGATACTATGGAACTTTTTGAGTGGCTGAAAGCGCTGGGTGGAATTATCAAGAGTTTTAGAGACTTTCAGTGGGATTTATGCTCCTAAATTACTTAGGCTCTTTTGATATCTCTACTCAGCACACTGTAAGGTACAAAAATTAGTGGCTTACAATATTGACCTAGTAAAATAATTACTTGACAGGACCAATATTTAATTGCTGAACATAGATACTATGAGACAGTAGTATCTAAAGAATTAAACGTTGTACATCTGAAACACCAGGATCCCCAGCAGCTGATCCAAAATCATTGACAAGGAATTCTGGGCAAGTTTAACCTGGTATCTGCTTGCATTTGAATTTATACATTTATTTTAAATGATGTCCTGCAGTGTCTGATTAGTCAGATGTTTAGGTATTATGATTGCAAAGATCCAAATGAAAACATAGATTACTCTTTTGATAATATTATTTGGTAAGATGGCTGTCGCTATTGCAGAAAGCTCTTGCTGTATTGAAAGCCAGAACAGGGTCACCACATTTGGCTCTATTGTAATGGTTTTAATATTTTCTTCAGAACAATAAAACAAGAACAAAAATAGGCATACAGCACAACCTCGCAATGAACTGGAACTAAAATCCATTAAGTGGCTGCACTTTTCATTCCTCACTATGCCCCCATGCACTCCAGACCTATCCACTTCAAGGCATTATTATTTCTGATGCAACTTTAGCGTATAGAACCTGTCTCTCTAAACTACATTATTTTTTTTCAGGGAAATTAGCTGGATGTATTTGAATAAATACAGTATACTATAATGACACTATCTACTGACATGTCGATGAGTTTACTATTGTTTCACTTTTGCCTGACATCATCCAAAGGACACTCTTTTAAAAGCTCACATCAGTTGCTTGGTAAAATTGAATTTTATCCTGTTACTTCCAGCCTGTTTAGTTTTCCATAACACAACTCGCTTGCAACTTGTTTCCAATGCAGACTGCATCTATATTAACTTGTGGTTTCCAGGTCACCTTAAACCAGATATATGAAATCAAACACTTTGCCATTGTGGACTACTGGATTTCCACAAAAAGAGAGGAACTAATGTTTTGATTGTATTTATTTATTTTTACATTATCATGAAAGTTGCAACATAGCAGATATCAATGCAATATTATTAATGAAAGGTGATATGAAAGATAGAAAACTGGTATTGGGCTCATAGTTACTGATATTTCTGTAGGTACAGCCGTAATACCCAAATCTGAAAATCTGGCCCTATGTGCAAAACCACTAGGATTCACTAAAATTAGATGTATTCAAAATGTTCATCTCAAAATGTAAAACTGGTTGGCATTCAAAGTTCTTTATATTTCATTACACACCTGAAAATAGGCCCGTTTTTGTGGGGAAATGGTAGAGCTCACAAACTTAATGCAAATCTATTATTTTTTTAAATGAAAGTGAACCAGTTTCTGGAGCAAAAAACAAAGAGCCACTCTGAGTGAAATTAACTCATTTGTTCACATGAAAGTTGCCTTCACAACGAGAACATGTCATATGTCTGATGGAATATTAGCCTTCTGTCACATTCAGAAAATCAAGATGGACTGTATTGAAATCATTCAAACCAAAATAGCCAGAAATACATGCAAAATGTCATTCAACAACTATTGTGAACTTAACCCATTTCTCACTCAAGTAACAATTTGAGATATTGTTCCAACTGACCATATCAACCCTTCAGAGTTTTCTGAGCTTTCCATAGCTGACTAATTCTGTCACTGAACTTCATTTATTAACAATGAGGTGACAGAATTAGTGCCAGTTTGTGTACTTGATGCCATCAGGCTAGCACCAAACTACAGAATCCATGATGACAAAATATTTTGGGTCTTTCTTTAACCTTCTACCTAGATGTATACCAGAAGCCAAAGCTCTTAACAAAGCAAAATATAGAGCTCCTGTCCTAGTAACTGCTTTGATAAATAAAGGGAGATAAAGTTATCACAGCTTTGGTGTCTAGTTTCCTATTTCTTTTTCTAACTCACTACCCCATTCATTTTTTTCCAACTTCAGCAGCCAGTCCTGATTCTCATACTTCAACAAAAGTTTTGCATGAGCAAAGCAAGCAGCATTTGACCCAAATATCTACTTAAACTAACACTACAGTCTTACACCTCTTGGTTGAGTAACCGAGCCCCATTTAAAACCTGGGGTGAGGGTGGTTTGGAATGGCTCATCCCTGAAACAGGCTGCTGAGTTCAGTGCAGTTTGACCGCTGTTCACACCGCAGAAGAAAAAAGACTGGTCATTTCATTCTTTTGGGGTCGAATCTTCCTTGTCTTACCCATCATGCAAGTGCTCCCATTAAAATTGCATGAATAAAATGAGCAGGATTTGGCCTTCTAAAGGTGAATCATAACACTTTGACTACTTTTTAAAAGAATGTTTGCAATTGTAAATTAATAAGGGCTAGCGGTACCTGGCAAGCAGGACTGTGTCTCAGTGATGCAAAGTTGTATTGTCCCTGAGGGAGCTTTGGGAGGGATTGTGCCTCATTGCGAGCACATTTGTTGTACTATCCTTTTGTGCTCAGACCCTATGCCAACCTGTATAGTTGGCTGAGAGATGCCAGTCTCCTTTCTGTACCTCCTCCATGAAGTGACTTGTGACCCCAGGGGCACCGACGTCTCTGTGTCTAGGGGAGTGTAGGGGTCACGACGGAAGGAAGGAGGCTTCTCATAATGTCCTTCTCCCCCTCTTCCCCCCCCCCCCCAAAAAAAAAAAATCTTCATGCTCTAACCAGGTACAAACTGACCCTAAGCAATTACACATGTGGACTTAAAGATTACAAGATGTAAAAAGTGAATGGTCCATATTCTGTTCTTGTTCTATACATGGAACTCCCATTGGCTTTGGTGGGTGCTCCCTCTATAGATTGGCAGGAAATGGGTCGAAAGGAGATTGAAAAGGCTTTTTACCTGCCAACCCCAGAGTTCAGGATGTGTTGTTTCTCCTGCAGCAGTTGATGACATCCTAACACCTTAAGCAGCACAGGAGCTGCATTCCTACGCTGTAACAGGGGAAGCAGAACCAAGGGCCTGAACTCAGGTCTTGGCAGGTAAGTGAAGAAGCAACTGATTTCAAGCAGCTTTGTTTGAAAGTGTATATCTTTGTAATGTTTAAGTCTTAATATGTAATCTGCAATAATTGGGCTTTTAAATTTTGGATTTTTAAAAGAGCCCTTGAATTCACCTATAAACTCTGCCAAACTGATGATATAAGTGTTGATCACGCTCCTGAGTGGAGAGGGGGTGGAGGGAAACCTTATTTACATTTAGTGTAACTCAGAGATGGATTTCTCTTTAAATGTGAGTGGAAGGCACTCAACTCAGTGGAAGAGGGAGAAACTTTTTTATGTAAAGATCTTTTAATACTTGCAGCTGCTTAAGATGATCAGGGGCATTCTGGATATTTAATATTCAAAATCGGAGTTATATTGGTTGTTTTTTCCCCTCCCCATTGGAAAGACTGTTCACGTGGTATGTTCCCGTTCCGAAGCCTAACTCTTACAATCAGATTTCCCATGCAAATATTGATGTCATTCAAAATTTGCTTCCTGTAAGCATCTTCCAGAATTCAATTAATGGTGTTTTTATAAATGTTCTTGCTAGTAATTTCACTTGCTAGAATGTTCAGAGAAAACAAACAAAGGATATGCAAGCACACATGAAGCAAATGTGATTCAAAACATAAACAAATATTTGCAGAATTTATTTTTACATTTTCATCTAGATTTGAAGATAAAATAATGGTGGTTTTTTTGTTTTTTTTTTAGAAAAGGAAAGTCTTCTATCAGTTCCTAGTTACAAAAAGCTAATAGAAATCTTTCTACTGGGGAAAAAAAGTTTTATTGGTATGAAAAACTAATAGTACTTGGCATATGGACAAAATGGCTTACCACTTAATGAAGTGTAATGCCATTTAGTACAAGATGTGCCAAGCTGGCAGTACATTAAAAATAGAAGTCAGTTTTCACAGTAATGAGTCCAGGCGCCCTCACAAATTTGGTTAAAGAGGGAAGGAATCCTAAGGAACCGCAAAATGATAAATCTCTTAATCGAAACCACACATCATAGTCTGATTGTTCCTCAAAGAATGAATGAATCCCCAACACTGCTGGGGCATTTTTGTAAGTGCCCAATAAAGTCTCTCTCTCTTTTTTTCCTTCCTTTCCTCTTACTTGTTACCAGTATTATTCTGACCCCATTTAGGGCAATCTTTCCAAAAGTGACCTCGAAGTGTATGCCAGTCTTTGGGTGCATAACTGTGAGCCTGTAGTAAGTTGCACATGCAAATAGCATCTGCACATCCTGATCTGAATTCTGGGGCATGCAAAAATTTGTGACCTAAAAACACTCCCAAAACTAAGTTCAAATTTAGAGACTGGAGTGAAACCGCTTTGGAAAACATAGCACTAAATATATACATACCCCCTAAATTGGAGCATTGCTATAGTAATTATTTTAAATTAACTTTCTCTAGACAAAATAAAGTGTTGTACTACATTGCAGCCTCACTGTTAGGAATGAAGATAGAGGGGACAGTGCAGGAAGATCAACACATACAACCAAAATGGAGAGTATCCAGGTCATAGAGGAATGGTAAGTTTATCACTTTAAATCTTCCAGTGCTCACAATATCTATCCAGTAAATCAAATGTATGTATTTCTAACTTGTCTGTATCTCGTATCAAAACCTCACTTGATTTTAGACTTCTCGGAAGTCATCTGATGTTCCCTTCATAAATCTTTGAATAAAAGGCAGTAAAATCTGTCATGATGATAAAATGCGAGGAAAGACATTCCAAGTGCTATCTTACCTACATAAATAATTGTTTACATACAGTTGTGAAATATTATTGTTGCCCAAACGTGGGAAGGAGAGAAGATGGGACTGGAGGATCTGTCATTACACATCTTCTGGCCCTTATTCCATATACACAGGTTCAAGGGTCATACATTGCTGCACCAGCTTTGAGTGCAATTGTTGCTATTCTAAGACCTTGGAGGGAGAATTTTTTCTCCTTCTCTCTGCAAAATTCCCTAGCATCCAGCTGAGTTATTTGGAATGGATGCTAGGGAGAGGATTTCAGCCTTAATTTATTGAACTTGAGTTTCTGCTTATTATTCTCTTCTTAAATTAATTTAACTTTGTGGCATAGTGCCATCTTTCTGAAATATCTTCACCAACAGTAATATTCATGAAGAAGGGAGGCTCTGGTTTTAGAGAAATGAGTTAATAGTTACAAAAAAGCAACTTAATGGATGAAACTAGATTCAATGCCCTACTCAAAGAATCCCTAAACTCTGAATAAATTCCAGACTCTCTATCCTACTTCCACCTGTTTCTGAATTTCCGGGAAGTGCTGTCTTGTGGACACTGCATGTATCCATGTCACAAACTCCTTTAGCTTCAGTGGATTGCTTCTTATTTTCACCATTGTAAGAAGAGAATCCAGGCCTCTGAGTTGCTTGACTAAAAAGTTACACCCATTTTGCTCAGGATAGCTTTCTGGAAGTGTAAACATGAAATAACTTGGTATCCTGTATTGCTTGTAAAATAAAGGTTGATTAAATGGATTTGAGCACCAGACGTGGTCGAACACTGCTTATTGTGTGACATGTATACGCAAAAGCTCTTAAACACTGGAACTTTCAGAAGCTTCTGCTGAAGGATAATATCTTGCAGGAAGGACAGGATGAGCACCCAATATTAAATTTAACTATATTTAATAGTAGTTAAATAACTTGAACTACTTAACCCTCCAGTTATCATTTACATATTAAACAATGTAGTGTTCTGATCACTTATCCAGTGCTTAAAGTGTAACAAATGGGAATAGCTTTCTTCTAAAACTGGGAATTTTTGTTTAGTTTTTGTTTTTCTTCCCTTCTTCTGTATCCAATTTTGCCAGTAGCATCTGGTGTTATCCATCAAATCATGTGGTAATAGATCATCATTCAGGTCAGTAGCACCAAACAAAGGGAGGCTTAGCAACTCTTAGGTACAAAACAGAGACATATGCTAATTTAAAAGATCTCTCAATTAGTATTTTGTTGGGCCTCATTAGTATGCCCTTGACTGCCAAGGGCCTTTTTGTTCTACTCAGCCTTGCTGAACCAAAAAATGCAGCAGCGCCTGATTGGCCTAGCATCTTCAGAAGCAAGCAGGGACATCGGATGTCATCTAAACCTGACTTGAAAGAGAATCCATTATCAACCATTCAGAATCCAATCTCCGTTAAGTGCAGAGGCAGTAATTAAATTCTGCTATGTCTTTGCAGTATGTCACTTTATTCTTGAGTTTTATGGGTAACAAATAATCATAGCAGAAAATATATAGAATAACAAGGGTACCCTGCCTCTTAAAATAAAACAAATTTAGTTGATATTGGGATTATGAACACCAAAATTGAACACTGAGCAAAACTCTATAGTTAAGAATGAAGCCCATTGCTTTCATTAATTCTTGACTACAGTGTAACTGAGGAGAATTTGGCCCAATGTATGTAAACACTGTTACAAAAACAGATGCATATTCTAATGATACTTTGCTTTTACAGCCAAAACCCTACTGCAGATGAAATTATGTCTTGGGCTCAGAATTTTGACAAGATGATGAAAACACCAGCTGGTAGGAACCTTTTCAGAGAGTTTCTTCGAACGGAGTACAGTGAAGAGAACCTGCTTTTCTGGCTTGCGTGTGAAGACCTAAAGAAGGAACAGAACAAGAAAGTTATTGAAGAAAAGGCGAGGCTTATATATGAAGATTATATTTCTATACTTTCACCAAAAGAGGTAAAATTGGAAATACTAAACTTCCATTTGCTGTAATCAAGGATGGCAGTCCTACAGGTTCACATGATGGGGTCAGACATGCTAGATCAGAGATTTTTACACTGAGGCTTTCCAGCCAATAAAAGGGGGCCGAGGGCTGAGAGGAGGGAGGTAAGTAATTTGGCATCATTCGCTCCTTCTCCTCAAATCTCTGGGTAATGAAGCAAGGCTCAGTGATCACAATGCCAACAGTGGTATGTTGTTCTCTGCCTTTGTAGTGGAAAGTTTCTTTTAGAGATAGGGAGTAAGCCAAGGAAGAAGACCTGGGTAGGAGATGGTGCCGGTTGACAACTGTGACATCCCATGCCTGGTGCTTAATAGGAAATGGAGCTATAGGACATATTCATGAATAATCTGTGGTACTTAAAAAGTTGTGTGTGAAGTGAGTGTGCTACACCATATGATGCCCTGTCATCGTTATTGGGGTTGTTTTGTTTGTTTTAAATATTTTAGAGAAATGCTTGGATGATGTCAAGTACATTTAGATTCTTTTACATTCCCTACATGTTGGATGAGATCCTCAGCTTTTGTAAACCATTGTAGCTCTAAGCCAATGGAGCTATGTTGATTTATCCCAGCTGAGGACTTGGCTCTATACATTTATCCTCGGGGATGGTCTCTGGAGGTAATAACTTCCAATGTCATTCTTATGGCACTTTACTAAAGCATTATGTTGCCTTTCTTTTGGCTTGTAGTATATTATGTTGCTTCTGAGTGATACAACTGTCAGAATAGTAAGCTAGTAACGTTTTTCTCTTTCACTTTATTAATACTCAACTGGCTTTCTAAGCCATCGTGTAGCCTACAGCTCTCTCCAGCTGTTAAAACTAGAATGTTATGGCAGTCCTATCATGCTTAATACTTCAAAAGTGGTCACAAACTTCATGCTCATAAAGCTTTCCATGCAGATCCCCTTCAGTTTCAATGGCTAGCCCAAATCATCTCCTGGCCCTACCGTATATCATGAGGCAAGCAGGAGACCTCCTGAAACCACTCAGAAAGAGGCATGTGGGCTGGGAACATTTGTCCCATATGCTCCCTTTTCTATATGCTGCTATGGGTTTCTCTAAACAATTATTGTATTGCTATAACTATAGCTGTTTACAAACCGCTTTAGTGCAAAAACTGTGTTGACCAGCACTCGGTTATCCATATAAACTGCAGCGATCTTTGCTTGCACACTTTACAGGGTCACTGAGGAAACTCTAGTCAAAATAGACTACAGGTGTGAAAGGTGACTCTTTCTTAAATTTCCATAAACTCAACCAATTTTCACCAGAACAGGCAAATATCTTCAATAAGGACTACTTGATGCCACTTTCTCTAACAAAGAGAATTAATCTGCTAGCTGGATAAATTGAGAGCCTAACAGCCTTAACTTCATGCACTCAAAGGCAAATCACCTCAGGGAAAATCATTTAAAGTTGAGAATTTCAGCTCTAAGATAGAGAAGTACAGTTGGTCAGGAGTTGAAATATGCCCCAACAAAGTTCCAAGGCTGCAATACTGCCCTCTGCAGCTGCTTCTTCAGTTCTATAATTCAATACACTATCCTGTCTACAGCTTTAGCTATGCATGTTACATCACCTAGTGCTGTGTTCATGATAGCACAGAGTTCATAACAGCCATTTATATGTAAAGTATGTAGTAAATAGACATAAAACATTCTACAGAGTAAATATAACAAAGTAATAGGAAAAACTGATAGGAATCTGATATTTGCAGTTGACATCATAATAGTGACATCATAATAGTGCCTTGTGACTGACAAACTGTTAGAATATAGAATGCATCTTGGAGAAGAGGACTTACTTTATACAAAGACTAAGCCAATAAAGATGTATTAGACTATTATGACAAGTGCAATATAACAAGTGATAAATGCAAGCACCCCAGAATGGAAAAAATACAAGGTGATTCATGTATCACATAAGGCTATAGAGAAAACTTGTATGCTGTCTTAACTATTCCTATGTGATATTTGGTTATATATCTAAAGAATTTACTGCAATGCATACGCAATATACATTTCTGATTTTTTTTCTTATGCTTGACCATGCACCTTTAATATTCCTCTAATTTCAGGTGTCTCTGCTACTTTTGTGTTCATATGAATTATATATATTTGCACAATATAATTTTTAATATTGGTAAAGTGCAGATATATAGAGCCTCAGGTGATCTAAATAGCATAGGTCCATTGAAGTTCATTGTGTGGCTCAAATAAAAGGATCAAAGCCATCAGTTGTTCTTGGCTCTTCCATATCAAAGTTCTATCTTTTTTTCCCCATAACTAATACTTTCTAACTGGGCCCACTTAGTTTTCCCTATTGCAGCCACACTTTACTTTAATCTGATATGAATCTTGTGCTTTAATAGAACATTGGGGAAAATGTGCCACTGTCCTTCCTAGCTGTCAGAGTTCATTTCAGTATAAGGTGAGAAATTCAAGTGGAAAATTGCAAAAATGCTACCAAGTTAATTATGAATATAAAATTGCCTAAAAAATTAAATTACCAGAATCTAAAAGGCCTTGAAGGAAAGAAAAAAATTAGATATGTAAGACTAATAGCAACATTAGCACAACAACAAAAGAAACCCTTTTGGCAATTTGTGATTAGTAAGTATAGTATCAAAAACAAAAAACCCCAATAACTGTGGTACAGTAAAATGGTGGGAAAATAAGTAGAAAATTTCAGAAGACTGAACAAAAACAACTAGGAAAGAGCATTTCAGCCAATTAATGAGTTATTCAGTATCCCCCAGGAGGAATATGTTTATGTTTGGAAGAACAAACGAAATAAAATGATCAATGTAAAATGAAATGTTTATGGACAGATCCATGTTAATGTATAGCTTTAACTGCCCTGTATTTTTTTCTGTGATATAATGGCATCTTTTTCTCATAATAGCTAATGTGAACTCAAAGACTAAGGCAAACCAAAATGTGTTAGGTAGGCTCAGATTGTAGTTTGCCCATGCTTTTATGAAGTTGACTTTTGAAGAAGCTGAGTACACCTAAAATATAACTGACAAAATAAAACAGCTCGTGGTGCTCTGTGGATTTTTTGTTGTTGTTGTTTGTTTGGAAGATCTATTAAATATAGATATTTATACAGCCCTTTCCAAGTCTGTTGTTTAACAGACATCTCTTCCTATTCTCTTCAGGTTAGTCTTGATTCTCGGGTGCGAGAAGTGATCAACAGAAACTTGTTGGATCCCAGTCCTCACATGTACGAAGATGCCCAACTTCAGATATATACCTTAATGCACAGAGACTCTTTTCCAAGGTTTTTGAACTCTCAGATGTACAAGTCTCTCATCGAAAGTACTGTAGGCTCTACTTCTGAAACTTAGTTCTAATTTTGGGATGAAATAATTTGGGTTTTTTGGGGATGCGTGGGAGGGAATAAAAGTAGTTTAATAACATCTGGAGCTGAGTTCCTGGAGAACTACAGTTTAGCACTACTCAGGCTACTGTGAAGAAAACAAATACATATTATGGTCTCTGTCTACATTTTTACCAAGGTCCTCCTTGCTTGAGTTTGCGGGGGAGGGGAACAATGGATTTGCCAAAATACATTTGTTTCATACTCCTTTCACTTAACTGAGTCAAGATTGCAATGATGTATTTGTAGTTTTATGAACAGTCTCCTTGTGTATCCTCACACTGCATGTGCAAGATAAAACTGCTTCACATACCACTTAGTTGTTGCAATATTTAATTCAATAACATAAATTATATCTGTATTTAAGAACTTTTTTGTGCAATACAGTCTTATGGTACATAGAAATAGTTGCAGCAAACCTGAAAGGGGCTTGCATTTTTTAGCATCACTAACAGAAAAAAGCCAATTTTTCAGGTGTAGCATTATTCAACATGCTCTACTGAGTACAATACACTGACTTTTTGAAGCCAATATTTCTGCATAGGAAAAAAGAGCTATTTATCACTGTTTATTTAAGATAAATCAAAGTGGGGATTCCTCTGGTTGTTCACTGCCAAAACTGTGGCATTTTCATTAGTGTTTGCAATGTCAAAAAAAAAAAAAAAGCACAAACCACTTAAAGGGATCCATGTCTGGGTGACACAATTTATGCGCTGATATTGTTTAATTGTTATAAGAACAAAGATTTTCAATGTACACTTCAGATGTCAGATACTGTAATTGATTTATTAAAGACTGGTGATCCAGTTCTAACACTGTTGTCTAATGTTATGTACTTCAGCCAAAAAAAAGTTTATAATTTAGTTTTTGAATAAAGAAGTTTAATAAAAGATTGCCTACATGTAGCATTTTAGAGCATTTTAGAACATTTGATGAATTGCATCTGTCCTGTAAGATTTTTTTTTAAGAGAAATCCAGTGAAAAGATGTTTTTAAACAAAGTAGTATTTTGCAAAGAGGGACAGGGGTTAAGGAAGACTCATATCAGCTTCTGGCCTCACTGATTTTGAAAAACTCCTTGAAAACAAGGGGTTGTGGAGATTAATGTTCAAGGCTTGTGATCTTCCACTCCTTACCCAGGCAAAACTGTTGACGTTAACAGGTGTCTTTCTTGGGTAAAGAATTCTGAATATAAATGGCCCAGTACAATCAGAACTAAGAAGGCAGCACAGTGCTCAAATCACTTTGCCGCCATGCTATTTTTTACAGGTGTCTGCTTGGCCTCTTTTTGCTAAAAAAAAAAAAAAAAAAAATTGTCCTATTTCGATATGCACTTTGATGTTTAAAGATACCATAACTTGTAATTTACAAAACACATCTTCATACTAACAGTACACAAAACTATATTCTGAGTGTTAGCATCCCCTGCAATCTTGAAAGATAAATAATTGAATGGCTTTGAATAGAAGTTTAAAATGTCCTCATTTTACTGGGAACACTGGCCTTATACTAAGGCTTAGAGAGAGGCTAGAGTCTTCTCCCTTGCACCCATATAAATATGGAGTAACTCCATTAATTTTGGAGTTGACAGATTATACAATTGTGTAATGGAGCAGAATCTGAGCAGGCCCTGACATGTTGAGCCCTTCCCCCCACTCTGTAAATTACTTCTGATGGGCCAACCTCTGTATAGAGCCCTATTGAAGTCAATGGGGCCCATGCTGGCACAGGGATCTGCTTGCATGAAATAACTTGCAGGATTTGGAGATTAGTTTATTTTCTGGGTGTTATTTTTTTCCTTTGTTTTACTACCTCTCTCTTTCTCTCTGTCTCTTATTATTATTATTTATGGAACATGTTTCAAATAGCAGGTTTGGGGAATTTTTTTAATTATCATTTTTACTTGAAACCTGTGTGCTTTTTCTGGATGAATATGAACAATTTGAAAAACTGTTTCTTAAACTCATTTGGTTTTGTAATGTATATAGAATTCAGGAGATGATTAAAAGGGCTATTCTTTATTCCCTATGCAAATATTTTAAATGTTGTAGTGTATGACAAAATGGGATTTTAAACACATTCTGCAAGGCAGAAAACAAAATTCTGTTTACAGTGGCGTTGCTGACTATCCTACTATATTCAGCACTTTTAAATATTGTTGTTTATGAAAATGTAGTTTAAAATGCAAGACATAATATTTATAAACATTTCTTTTAATAAATACCTGTTTTGTCTGAAAGTGTTGTTGTGTTATGACATACTTTATTCATGTTGGTTAGTTATTTACCATTATGAATAAAATATTCAATTATATTGATAGAGTAATAGCTACGATGTTTACAAAACTTTTTTCCTGAAGGGGGGATGGAATTCAACAAGGAAGAATTGCCTCCTTCTACTGTGAAATACTGTTAACATAATGAATTTAAGATGCTTTTCTTAATTAGAATTAAATTTGGTCCTACATATCTATTGTACCATTTAGTTAGAATTATATTTACTATGGTACTATGCATATATAGCATCATATATGTATATGTTTATATGGCATGATTTAGATTTGCTAGTGTTTGAGGCACAATGCATTTTGGTGCACATAATTAAACAATGTGTAATAAGACAATATTGCATGTGTAAGCCTTTAAAAATGTAGACTTGAATATTCCTGATGTTACCACTTGATGGTGACCTGCGAGCTATAAGCTATCTTTATAAGATATGTTAGACAAGTAGATGTTCTTGTCAAAACAGACAATTCATCCTTTTGAGGACACTTCAAGCTAAAGCTAAACGTAAGGGCCCTAAAATACCTTGCTGACTTTTAGCATAGGCATTCCAGAAATCTATATCTGGAAACTGTTACATCATTTGAACAAATACTACATAGGTCTTCAGTGTAATATTGCAATGAGATTATGTTCTAAATCCCCTATTTTCGGTGATTTATAAACAGACCATAATTTATGACATAGGAACTTTCTTCCTGGGAGTAAATATTAAATAATTACTGTTAATATAAACTTCAACAATCAGATTGGGTTTTTCAAAATTATATGAATAGTCAACTACAGTCCAGGTCAACTTGTTGGATATCTCAGACTGTTTTGATTTCTGAAATTGATATTGACAACAAATTAGATCATAACATGATCTCACTGCTTTTGGTACAGTATTTTGAAAAACATGTAAACAGCCAAGCTATTAAACTTGAAAACTGATTTACTGTGCATACAATGTACAATACACTTTTTAAACTGCCCAATATGCTTACTCTATAGACTGAAATAACCAATAAGTATTTACCTTGTCATTTATGGTCTCATAAAAAACTGAAATGCAAGTACAAAACATAAACTTTAGCTTTAAAAGAAGAAAAAATAAAAGCTTAAATGCACATACATCATAGAGCCTAATCCTGCAAACACCTATGCATGGCTCTGAACAAGCAAAGCATTTAGGCATATGCCACTGGTTTCAAAGGAACTTAACATGGGCTTTGCTGAATTAGGGAGCATGTAAGTAACTTATGTTGCCCAAATAGCCTTACTGAAGCCATTAAATGGCTCTGTTTAAATTACTCACATGCACAGGTGTCTGCAGGTTTGTGCTCTAAGCCAACAGTATGCAGAAATTTACCCCCATTTTTCAGGTTAAATAAATATGGTCCAAATTCTAACTTGGAGCCATATTTGCTCCCCCTAGTATAGGATGTACACAGATAGCACCTTCCTGGGAAGATAGGTGCGATGGAGGTGGATGCTCTCTCTGGGAGAGCAAGTGGATATGATTGTTGCCAGACATCAGGCTGGGGACCCATAGAGGGAAGAGCAATTTTCCTAGCAGGCTTGTTTTGCAGAACCTGCCTAGGATATGTGCTCAATGAGCCTGATTCAAAGCCCACTGAAATTGGTAGACAATTTTCTTCAATGGCCTCTGGATCAGGATCCATGTCCCACAAGGAGTAAGGCCTGCAGTTATCAATAGCTGCGAACCTGCTCCTTGCAGAGTTAACACAGTCAAGGACCCACAGCCTGCATCCTGCTGATGGAACCCAATGACTGAATAGATTTAGACTTTACATACACACACAACCAAAATGTCAATTTTAACTTGCTTGTTCCTCTCTGGCTATCCACCCCAAAATTGGGTTCCCTTCAAATGCAAGTTGCTACTGTTCTGCAGGTTCTCTGCAGACAAAACATTTGAGATGGGGCGTAGGAGACTTGTGTCTTCATATGCCCACTGACAGAGCTTCAACCCCATTCATGCCTATCCTACATATTTCTGCCAATAACAGGAGCCATCTGTGAGGCGGAGGATAGTGCATGAAGTTGCCAAAATCTGCCACTGTTCGGACTCACATTAATACTGTTTACACACTTGAGAGACAATTATGCTAACTTAATGCCTGGAACCAGAATTTGACCCTATTTGTCTCATAAACTAAGGTATCAATACAAAACCTTTCACTGAAATTTAAAATTGTGATACAAATCCTGACAGTAAGTTATTAACTCATGGTAGCCTTTTTCCTCACAAAAGCTTTAATTTATGCTAAATCATCCTGTACTCTAAATTTCCTGGCTTTTGACTATTTGTCACAGAGTGTGTTAATTATACATAGTAGTTATAAATTTCATAAATTCTAACATCCATAGGAACTCAAATATTTAGTCCTATGAAATCCATAAAACTTTATCATTCTTCTTTTCTTCCTTCGACAATGATGCTTGCTGTATTGAATTATCCATCTTACTTCAGTGAGTTCCACTGACAAGTACCAGTGGATCAGAAAGAAGCTTTGCATGCATGAATAAGATTTCAGAGGCAGTGCTCTAGGCTATTTCTTAATGCCAGATTAACTGCAAAGACTGTACATTCATTGCATAGCCTCTAAGTGTCATTTGCTTTTTTAAAAATACTGCTGTTTCAATGTGTTTTGTCAATCCAATTGTAGACAGTAAGAGACTTGCTGAAAATGGTTTTCTAAACATTGCAGAATTACCATTTTTAATCAGCCATTCATTTTATTATACAATAGTCCACAAAATATCTTCTCATGTTGAATATTATTTCCTGTGGGTTTCCAAAATGGATTTGGTTTACAAAAGTTTTCATTTTGTAATGTTGTGGCAACTTTACATGCATATGCATTACAGTGACTTTTTTTTAAATAAATCTTTTGAAATTGACAATTCACTAATGTAAGTTTGGGAGAAGTTACTGTTACTCCACTGGTGTATGTTAATTTAGTTGTAAAGTATGCTTATTTACTTCTGTTAATTTAAGATGTGAACATGAAAGGAAAAACAGAATACTTTGATTTGATTCCTTCCAATGGCTGTATTATAAGGTTATTGATTAATACAATTTTACGGATAATTGCTCCTTTTTATAACATAATAAAGTATATTCTTTAAACTACTTATGTTTTGAGTTTAGCTGAGAGTCTTACTTCTGATGTCATCCAAAAGAAAGTGACCTTATTGCAAATTGTTTGTACACAGGTGATATCAGAAGGTATGAATTGCTAATACCAGAAAGCAAAAATAAAGTTATCCCACAACCTTTTATCATATCACAGCCTACTGAATTACCTCTTTGTATAGCTTTTGCATTTCCAGTTCAACTGTGTGTTAAACTATGCGTAGCAGACTTGTATTTTAGAAACTGGTCACCTTTAATGAAGTCCCTATCTACTGAACTTTGACTTAAATAATTCTTGAAAATTGTCCTTAGCTATTTGCTTACAGAACATTTTAGTTCTGCTTTTACTTTGAATGTTTGATTATTGCATCGGTTATAACTACAGGATACATACGCAAAGATGCCTAAACTATTTTAAGGAAGTTCCTTCACCACTATATTTTTGAGGACTCCTTATTGCAGGGGTGGCTGAGAACCCTGAAATTATACTTAACAAGAGCCCAGTCATAGTATAGCTTTTACACAGGATTACAAACACTTCACACGTACACCAACTAGCCCCTTAGTTAACTGACTTGGGCCTTATTTGTCCAGGATTTTCTTTTAATAACTTAAGGTAAGAATTTAAACGATCAGTTTAATCATCATTAATCAGCCTAATCATCATTGTTGATTCTTATTCCAGTATGCCTTTTTCTCTTTAGCTTATGTTGCTCAGGAAGAGATTTAAGCTAAACAAAGCAAATACAAAAATTCCTATACCTGAAAAAGTGTAAACATAGGATTATATTAAAATAACTATTAAAATTCTTCAATATAGACAAGCCCTTATTCTGTGGACAGTTGCTGTGATGTGTGGGGCTGAAATGACCCAGATCTGATACAGTGTTGTTCAGGGTCTTAGGCTATGTCTGCACTACCACTCTTGTCGGTATAACTTATATCGTTCAAGTGCAAAAAAGCACACCCCCGAGCGACATAAATTACACCGACAGAAGCACCGGTGTGGACAGCTGTATGTCGGTGAGAGTTCTCCCGCCAACATAGCTACCGCCGCTCATTGCGTGTCTTTTAATTATGTCAACGGGAGAGCTCTCTCCTGTCAGCTTAGAGCGGCTACGCTACAGATCGTACAGCGGTGCAGCTGCATTGGTACAGCTGTGCTACTGTAATCTCTCTAGTGTAGACATGGCCTTAGGCTCAGATCCTCGAAGGTATGTAGGTACCTAACTCCATGAAATCAATGGGAGTTAGGTGCCTAACTACCTTGGAGGATCTGGGCTTTAGTGCTTGGGCTCATCTACATCATCATATATCTAAGTCATATAGGAATTCAAGGAAATAAGATCCCTGTCCCTCAGATGTTTCCCTTTGTTTCTATGCAGAAATAATTGAGGTTCCTTCCTACTGTTACCCATGCGGAATAGAAACAAAATGGGAGAAAGGGAGCGGGTTAGATCCCTTCGCTTGACCTCAAAGGAGAAAAGAATGCCTCTACAAGGAGAAAGTAGTGGGTGCTGATTGGGGTGTGGGGCAGAATAGGATGACATATCTTCTGCCCTCTCCTCAGTCAATGTGTATTCTTGTGCAGTTCACTGGGGGAAGAAATCCTCACTGCTGCCTCCAGAGTCAACCACTGTACATGAACAAAAGCTTCCCACCATTATTCATAGAAGGGTAGTCAGAGAGTTGTCCTTCCATCAGTACTGAAGTGGTGTGGCAGCGTTTGAGTGAAGCTCTGCAGCCTGTGCTACGCAGGTCAGGCAACATGATCAATACAGACAGTCCCTTTTAGTCTTAGAAATCTATCAACAGAGTAAGCTTGGGCTGTGGAGTTCCAACAGCCTTCACACTGCCACCGAGTGCATCACAGTTAAGCATTAGAGACGAGATGCCACAATTACCCCAGTGAAACTACATTTGACAGCTCACGTATGTATGTGAAGATGTACTTGCTAGTAAAGAAATGATTCAATCTATTTCCCAGTAGGCAAATGCCAAAATCTTTGCTACAGTTGGTATGCTTGTTGTCAATCTCAGAAGGAATGCAGAAGGAATGGAGAATAAACTGTCATTATCCCCTAGATATGGGGCCTCAAAGTCAGGACTGTGAGCCATACTGTTGAGCAGTGGCTGAAAGCTTGCACTACTGCTACCACCAAATATGAGGAGAAACAGAAACGGTTGCATCATCAGTGGTGACTGAAACTAACTATGGAAGCTCTAGTGTGCTTCTGATGAAGCCAGGGTGAGCTTTCTAGTGCAGGTAAGGTTAAGCAAAGAGATGAGTTTTCTCTTTTGTTTTTAACCTGGGTTAATAAGCTTTTTGGGCTCGCTCCTGAAAAGGTCTTAGCAAACTAGCACAGGGCTGAGACTGCTCAGTACCATGGATAACTTAGTCATTGGACTGAAACGTGGAAAATGTTCAAAGTTCAGTCCCATGCAGGGACTGAAGTGATGTAGATAGGTGTTGAAGCAATATATCGAAGTGAGATGTATAAGGGACTGAAGCGACGTACAAAATGGAGGTGTATGGGGCTGAAGCAATGTATGGATGGGAGGTGTACAGTGGCTAAAGTGATGTACAGAAGGCAGGGTATAGGGCTGAAGGAATATATGTAGGGGACTGAAGTGATGGATGGATGGGAGGCATGTAGCAGCTGAACGGAGGTGTACTGGGGCTGTAGCAATGTACAGAAGGGAGGCATATGGGAGCTTCTGGGTATGGAGTGTACAGGAGCTGCAGCAATTTAGGGGAGCGAGGCATATAGGGGCTATAGCGATGCATGTAGGGAAGGGAGGTGTACAGTGATTGTAGTGATGTAGGGAAGTGTATTGGGGCTGAAGGAAAGTGTATAGGGGCTGTAGCCACGTATAGATGTGAGGCATACAGGAGTTGTAATGACGTATAGATTAGAGGAGTACAGAGATGATGGGAGTTGTACAGGGGCTACAACGACATGGGGAGGGAAGTGTACAGGGACTGTAGTGATGTAGGCGAGGAAGGTGTATAGGAGCTGTTGCAATGTAGGAGAGGTGCATAGGGGCTGTTGTGATGTATAGATGGGAGGTATATAGGGGCTGTAGTGATATATAAGTGGAGGAGTAGAGGGGCTGTAGTGATATATAAGTGGAGGAGTGGGAGGTTTCCAGGTGCTATTGGAATTTATAGGAGGGAGATGGGGATTTGTAAAGAGGTGTAGACAGCTGGGATATAAGGGCTGTAGGGATGTGTAGCTGGGAGCGTTATGGGGCTGTAGGGATGTACAGCTAGGATTACATGAGCTGTAGGGATGTATAGCTAGGAGAGGGACAGGGGCCGTGTAGGTATTATAGCTAGAGGGACAGGGTCTGCAGGCGAGGGAGGGTTGCAGGGTGATGACGCGTCGCTGCTTCGGGTCGCTCCCGGGTGTTTCAGTCTGTAGCGCCCGGGAACGAGCAGCGGCTGCCGCGGACCGGACCAGGCTGCTGGGACACGCCCCCTCAGCGTGTCTGCCAGGGCCTGCTCCCCGCCCCCTTCTCCTGGCCGTCCAATCAGATCGCAGCTAGAACGAATCCGAACCTCGTCGGCTATTTGGGACGCTCGGGGGAGCCGAGCTCCTTCGGCAGTTTCCGGCAGTCGAGGGGAGCCAGCCGAACCTTTCCGGCCATTCCCGAAGAAGCCGCGGCTCGTGCGCAGGTGACAGACGGACAGACAGACAGAGCCGAGCCTCCCTCGGCTGGGACATGCGGCTGCTCGAGCGGACTCTCCGCGCGGCGCGAGGGCTGCGCGTGGCCCTGCCCCCCGCCCGGAGCTGCCGCCGCGGGGCCGCCGCCGAGGGCGATCTGAGGGCGGGGTGTTCCCCGCAGGCGCCCCGGCGGCCGCTGAGCTCCCGGCCCGGCCTGGAGACGTTGTTCGCCGCGCCCGGGCTGCGCCGCTTCCTGGAGGAGCAGGCAGGGGGCGGGGCCGACCACGAGCTGGCAGCGCGGATCCACCGGCTGTGGGCAAAGGAGCAGGAGCTGCGGGACACGCAGGAGCTGGCACGGGCGGGTGAGCGAGCGAACGAGCGAACGACATCCCTCTCCCACCCGTCACCAACGGGCAGAGCGCGCATTGCTCCGCCCCCTGGCTCTAGCCCCGCCCACTTGCCTCGCGCGCGAGCACGGAAAGCAGGGACAGCCGCTGTGACTGAGTCTGCTTTGTGTGCGCCTGCGCAGTGTGTGTGTGTGTGATTGACGGGAGAGAGGCTGGATGGGAACCCTGGGTTTGTACACACGGGATCGGGAGCTGGTTCCTGATTGACACTGGATTTGAGAATGCCTTATTGCATTTTAGTTTAATCCCAGTCAGATTAAGGCACTCTGAGTCCGGAGTAAGAGCGTGCACACAGGGAGTTAATCAGCAATAGCCGTTCTGCTTTAAATTCACACACTGCCTTAATCTGAAATAACTTCCCCAGTATTGCTGAGGCATTGTCTACACTCGAAAAATAAATCAACCTAACTAATTACTGCGGTGATTTATGTCCACACTACCCTCCAGCTTTCAGGGATGCAGAGAAAAACTGGACAATGTGATCCCTAAAGGCTTTAGAATCAGAAGGCAAATAATAAGAACCATAATTCATTTCTTTTTTGGGGTGGTCCTGACATGATTTTTGCATGGTGGCACTATTGAATTTGTGTGTTAAAATGTGCTAGCCAATGCATTCCTAAAACATCTCTCTTATCCTAATGTATGTGGGCAGGCCCAAAATTAATATTTTCTAACATGGTATATTTTCCCCAGTCTATAAAAGATCATAACTGTCAGTCTGCAAACAGATGATGGGCTAAAATTTGTTTATATAGGCTCATCGAACAATTACAAATTAAATATTTTAAAAGAAATAATTCAGCCATCTCCACATGGAAATCATTGACTTTTTAATCATAGGCTATGTCTACGCCAGTGTTTCTCAATTGGTGTTCCACGGAACCCTAGGGTTCCGCGGGAAATCTGTTAGGGTTCCACGAGCAGCTGCTCTCCAGCAGCTGCTCTCCGTGCCGCCGAAAATGGGAAGATGTCCCGGATTTTCCGGCGGAGGATATCCAGTGTAAGTGTAATTTAAGTGTAATTTAATTGAGAAATGCTGACCTTTGCTTATTTTGACATTTGAAGACAGTTAAGAGTTTGGGGGGTTCCGCAATTATTTATGGAGTTCAAAAGGGTTCCGTGGCCAAATTTAATTGAGAAACACTGGTCTACGCAATGGGGACTATACTGGCATAGCTGTGGTGCAATAGCTATGCCAGCATAACCCCATAGTGTAGACCAGCAGTTCCCAAACTGTACCACGTTGTGTACCACCAACATAAAACGCCATCACCTGTAGGGATGGGGGGACGGGACGGGGCTGGGGCCAAAAGGGGAGAATGGCCACTGCACTGTTTGGGGGCGGGGCTGGCGCTGGAGCAGCTCCTGGCCGGCGCGGCTCCTGGCCAGCCTCCATGTCTGGGGAGGAGCAGGACAGAACAGCCAGGCCACCATGCTGCTTGGGGGCCGGGCTGGCACTGGGGTGGCTCCTGGCCAGACCCCCAGAGCAAGTGAATGCGTACCATCGGGAGATGGCCTAATATGTCTGGTTCATGTACCGCAGTTTGGGAACCACTGTAGACACAGCCTACAGCAATGGAATGGGTTTTTCAGTTGCTGCAGGAACACCTCCTTCCCAAGCAAAAGTAGCTAGGTTAATAGACGTATTCTTCCATCAATCTAAATGCATCTAGACTGGGGATTATCTTGGAATAATTGCAGTGCTCAGGTGTGTGGATTTTTCACAGCCCTGAAATCTGTAGCTACGTAGATGTATAATAGTTCTAGAGGGTAGCCGTGTTAGTCTGTATACAGCAAAAACAACAAGAGTTCTGTGGCACTTTAAAGACTAACAAATTTAATATTAGCAGGCATAAGCTTTCGAGAGACTTCATCTCTCTTCTTCAGTTGCAGTAATACAGAAAATAGGTAACACAGAGGCATCTTATAGATATTCAGGTGCATTGAGAACAATGGGGGAGGTGGAGTCCGCTACTTAAGCCCTAATGATGACCATTGAGTAGGAGGTGAGAATGGGTGAGTAAAGTAATTTACCTTCGGTAGTGAGACAGCCACTCCAAGTCTCTGTTTAAACCCAGTTTGAATTAGGTCTTAAGTAGCGGACTCCACCTCCCCCATTGTTCTCAATGCACCTGGATATCTATGAGATGCCTCTGTGTTACCTATTTTCTGTATTACTGCATCTGAAGAAGAGAGCTGAAGTCTCTCGAAAGCTTATGCCTGCTAATATTAAATTTGTTAGTCTTTAAAGTGCCACAGAACTCTCGTTGTTTTTACATAGATGAATGTTTTAGTGTAGATCATGCCCTAGATTGATTTTTTTTTTGTTCTCGGATTATTTTGCTTGTGTTAGTTATCTCACTGCAAAAAGATACTCATCTTATTGTCACTAGGAAAAAGGTGTATTTTTACCATATTAACAGTCTAGTGTAGACAAGCAGTTGTACTTTTAACATATTAGGTGATTGAGGTAAACTGTAGTGGGGAGCCTACAATTTACCTTGACCAGCTAACAAGTTAAAACTAAAAATAATATTGACTACACCAGGGTTTTAACACATGTTAAATTAACTTGTTAAAAGCATATCACCTTTCCTAGTAACAACAGGCCTAACAGGGCTTTTTGGCTGTGTTAAGATAACTTGACTAAGCTAATGTAATTCAAAACTACATCTTTTTTGCCGATTAAGATATGGCCCTCTAATTCACAATGGGTAATAGAGAGATTTTACCTCACCCACCTTGTCTCTCTAATATCCTGAAACTGACACAGCTACAACTATCCTGCACGCAAGGGGTAATATTGAATTTAGTGAAGAGTGCCAGATCAAGGCCTTACACATTATTTAAGCCTTTAACATTAGGCTTATGTGGTGTAGAGAGCCTTTCCCTAAATGCAGATCACCAGCTTTATTTAATTGTCCAAACCTTGCAGGTGAATTTACAATTGAACATGTGTGTGAAATAGTGCAGTGATAGCAGCAGCACCAGTAATTGGACAGTATACAGGATTTCCCTTGCTTCTAAACAGAGGAAGAAAAATGAGATACAGCTACTTTCTTAATCACAATAAAAAAGCAAAGCCTTTCTAGTGTAGACTAGTCCTAAAATAAGCTTATGTACCAAAGATGGTGATATCTGAAATCAAGCATGGTCAGGAATTTATTATAGTGCAACACTATTCCAGTGAAATTTTTAATGACAGGTGCACAATAACTTTTAACTTCCAACATTAAATGTAATTTTTTCAGCTATTATACATCAAAGGTGTTTGTTTTTACATTGAAAATAAACTATAGTTTAGAGTAGACTGTATGCTTTGAAAACATTTTTATGGAAGTGACTGGTAATGGAATATAAGGCCTTCAACTTCTGGGTTATCATTAAGAATCCAGGCCAGGTCAGTAGTGACCAAGAGTTACTGCAATATGATTAATTTGGCCTGTGTGCTAGACAAGAATACTATTTTTACTTGAGTTTCAAGTGGACTGGTGTAAGCATCACAGAAACTGTCACCACTTTGGCACCATTCTTGATAATTGCAGAAGAACAATCAAGGATTGAATGGGCATGGCAAATATAACAGTCCCCCTTCATTGCAAGAAGTGGTCGCTGCAGGCTGTTTGAAAGTCTGTCTGGGCTTGATTATTTTATTTGAAGAACAGTTTTATAATATTCAAGAAATGTTATCTGTGTTGATGGGGGTGGATGTTATGTGCTACAGCCAAACCACTAGATAAACAGAGAATTTTAAGATTAACTCCTAATTAGTTTTCACATTTCTTTTTGGATAGAGTAAAGAGATATTGAATAGGATGGGTCTCCCCATATCTCATCTAGACAATACCAGAAAATACTATTAAAAGTTGAAGAATATGGTATGTGATAGAAATGAATAATTATTTTTAATTACTTGCAAAATATATTTGTATTCAGTAAGAAGTGTGGTTTATCATACAGGTATTGTGGGGAGAGGATTAATGAGATTGTGTAGATCATAGCTATAGAGGATTAACACACTCCAATATTGCAGATGAGAATGAAGATTTGCAGAAACTTGCAGAAGAGGAAGTAGCTTTCTGTTATGAAGAGATAACTGAACTGAAGCGCCAGGTATAGCCTTTTGTAAAGTAACATCATATAGCTGTCTAGTAGCCAATGTTAAATGAGTAAGAGCCAAATTCTGTCCTCATTTATAACCGTACAACTTCATTCAAATGAGTTTTTTCATTTTTTGTAGTTGATAGAATTAAGCATCATCCCATGTTTAAGCAAAGTGAAGAATTGCAAAGTTGACATATAAAATCATAGAAATGCAGGCCTGGAAGGGACCTTGAGAGGTAATCTAGTCCATCCCCCCATGGACCTAGACCATTGCTGAAAGGTGTTTATTTGTATTTATTATAGAGTCCTAAGTAAGTACTTCCCAATAGGGGTGTAGCTAGGACTTATTTCTTGGCAGGGCCTGTGGCTGATTCAGGTGGGCCTGGTGGAAAAACAAGTACTTCCTGCTTCTGGTCACGTGACTGGAAGCCAGAAGTTCAGGAAAGCAACCGGATGAGAAATTAATCTGCCCGATGCTCCAGTTGCCGAGGTAGATTAAGCAGAGCGCTAGCAGCAGAATAAGATGCTGCCAACACACCACTTAAGTTACCTTGGCAACTGGAGCGTTGGGCAGCTTAGTGATTCTTGGCTGGTTGCTTCTTGAACTTCCTGCTTTCGGCCACGTGACCGGAAGCCAGGGCCCAAGCATAATTTTTTTCGGGCCCAGTACAAACTTGTAACATGGGCCCCCTCCCACACACATACCACAATCCCTCATCTCATGCATACAATCTCATGAGCCATGAAAAAAGTTTGAATTCTGAAATTACTGTTACATATTCTACATTTTAAAAATGCTCCCCCGCCCCCTTTGCTATTTTTGTTTAACATAACATCCAGCCTGGGAGTTCTACAAGTTTGCTGACTATTTTGTAACTTTTTGATCATTATAAAGGTATTATATCTTGTCAATGTCTTGATTTTGTTCATCTGCTTCCCTAGTTAGTATATTGCCTGACTGCAGAAAGGCCTTGTCTGATTTGAAAAACTGGAGGATAATAGATTGTTGTCCTTTAGCTTCTTTTAGTTCCCCTTCTTTTACCTCCTTACATTTCTGGCTGCCTGATTTGTATTTATAGCCACCACCGGACATGGCAGTATGGGGTGTGTGTGACTGTGAATGAATTATACACTTATTCACATATATTTTGGGCCTGCAAATCCTACTAGAAGAAGCAGCAGCACTGGCTCCCACTATCTTATGATGCTTTGCTTTGCCCCTCCCACCAGCTGTCCTTCCCTTCTGCCTATGCACAAGGAACTCTGGGACTGGTAGTTCTTAATATAATAGACCATGTCACAGAGAGGAGCACAAATCTCTCTGTCTCTCAGTCTCAGACTACAAGTCCTAGTTTAACTGCACAAACACACACACTCTATTCTAGAAAAGGGTCTGGGCTGGTCAGGAGGCCCAGCAACTCACTGTTCAGAATGATGCTTGAAACTGGTCTAACACTGCTGCTGATTGGCTCCAGCAAATTTCACAAGATCTGGACAATAGATACATAGATATGGGGAAATAAGTTTCTATAAATATCCTCAGGCATGATCTACAATTTAGCCTTAATTTTTCTCTCATGGTAATGGAGGTTGCAGCCTGGGCCGGGCCCCCCAGGGCCTCCAGGCCCCAGTAAAATGTACCCTTTTTTCCTCCCCTATGTGGGGGCCCTGCCGGAAGCAGGAAGTTCAGGAAAACGACCGGCTGAGAAATTAAGCCACCTGCTCCAGTTGCCAAGATAGCAAGTTTAAGCGAAGCATCGTCAGCAGAAGCAACCAGTTTGGTGGGCCTGCTTTCAAAGTGGGCGGGCCACCTGTAGCTATGCTCCTGCTTCCCAAGAATTTCAAACTATAAATGCTAATAAGACTTCCTCCTTTTTCTTGCTGCAAGAGAAACAGTTAATTAGTTGTACTGCATATTCATGTACCCAGGGCCTTAATAAACTGAGAAGGGCAAATATACATAAGATCACTGTGAGAGTGGGCTATTGCTTTTACAAAAGACATTTTTAAACTAATTCCTACTTGTTAATTTGTATAGGCATCTGTATAGTAGTAACTTTCATCAAAATCATACCCTCTGGAATGTGTCCAATAACAAATTAAAAAGTTACTGCTTTTTTCTAAATCTGATCTGTTAAAGAAAAGTGATAAGTTTTGCCACATGCTCAGCCTGCACCAAAATGACAGCTGGTTTATATGCCATTGGGGTTTTTTTTGTAAACAAATGCATAGATATATAGAAGAACAGATAGGACAAAGATATATAAAGAAATTGTACTCATCATAAGCAAGCAGTAATAGATGGAAAACCTTACAGGGAAGTGTTTAAAGCTTGAGCTTGGTCCAACATGTAAAATTGTTTTTTATAAAGCCTGTTTATGTAATATCAAGTTTTAATATCTTTCATTTCTGTGACTCAATACAAATTCACATCTTCCCTGATTAAAAAAAAAAAACAACAACAAAAATCTTCAACAACTCCGTGATACATTTCTGAACTTTTTCAGTCATAAAGCTTCTTAGTTGATAAACTACTATTGAGTTAAAGAAGACCATAATTTAAAAAAGACTTTCAGTTTCCAGATATTAGTCAGTGATTTTTGTAGTTTCCAGAATCAGAGGCCTCTTCTGGCTATGCAAATCTGCACAGGGTTTTGTTGGTCTTCTTGAAGGGAACCTTCAGCCGTCACAGACAAACACAGAAAGGTATGGGCTTCTCTCAACAAACACGTTTGACTCCAGTTAGCCTTAAGGGAAGTAGTGTATTAGCAGAAAGGGCATTAGAGTGGAAGTCAGGAGACTTAGGTTCTATTCCTAGGATTTCTATTGATCTGCTGTATGATTTTGGGCAGGTTATTTCACCTGACTATGCCTCAGTTTCCTACCTATAAAATGAGAATAATGATATTTACTTTCCTTGAAGTCTACAGATAAGTGCTCTCTCTCTCTCTCTCTATATATATATAAAGTACTATATATTAATGTATTAATGGGAGTTGCCTGGGGAAAATTATATTACAAAAAAAGTAGGTTGATCTTAAGCACTGAGAGGGGAGGGAGAGCATTAAGAAAGCTACCTACTTGGAGAATGTACCAGACTGCAAAATAAAATGATTGCTGGCTTGTATGACATTTTCATACCATCTGAACATATGAAATATTTCACGTATGCATTGAGGTGTTAGGGGAAGAAAAGCTTAGACAGGTAAAAAGGTGTGTAATTTTGTATTTGCAGATAGTATTGCATTTGATTCCTTCAGAAGAAACAGACAGCAGTGATTTGGTCATGGAAGTAACTGCTGGAGTTGGTGGACAGGAAGCTATGTTGTTCACTGCAGAGATATTTGATATGTATCAACAATATGCTGCATATAAAAACTGGAGATTTGAAATACTGGAATATTTCCCCAGTGAAATAGGTTAGTAATTAATGCTCTAATAACTTGAATCGAAAAGTTATGTAGTTAAAAACATTTTACTTAAATGAGTGTTTTGTTGCCTGCCTACAAGCACGTCACTTCCAAATTTAAGTACATAGAATCAGTGGAACTGTTTTAATTTATAAACAAGATTTTACTCGGTTTTCACTGTATGAATGAAATGGCATTTCTAATGTTTCACAAAGAATTAAAATCTATGGCTTCACACAATGTAGTTTGCGTATCTTAAAAAAAATCAATATGAATTAAGTTAAATGTTTGAGTTGAAGATGTCTGCATGCTGGTACAGTTATAGAATCATAGAATCATAGAATATTAGAGTTGGAAGGGACCTCAGGAGGTCATCTAGTCCAACCCCCTGCTCAAAGCAGGACTAACCTCAGCTATATCATCCCAGCCAGGGCTTTGTCAAGCCTCAGCTTAAAAACCTCTAAGGATGGAGATTCCACTACCTCCCTAGGTAACCCATTCCAGTGCTTCACCACCCTCCTAGTAAAAAACTTTTTCCTAATGTCCAACCTAGACCTCTCGCCCTGCAACTTGAGACCGTTGCTCCTTGTTCTGTCATCTGCCACCACCGAGAACAGCCTAGCCCCATCCTCCCTGGAAGCCCCTTTCAGGTAGTTAAAGGCCGCTATCAGTTCCCCCCTCACTCTTCTCTTTTGCAGACCAAACAAGCCCAGTTCCCTCAGCCTCTCCTCATAAGTCCTGTGCTCCAGCCCCCTAATCATTTTTGTTGCCCTCCGCTGCACTCTCTCCAGCTTGTCCACATCCTTTTTGTAGTGGGGGGCCCAAAACTGGACACAATATTCTAAATGTGGCCTCACCAATGCCGAATAGAGGGGAATAATCACTTCCCGTGACCTGCTGGCAATGCCCCTCCTAATGCAGCCCAGTATGCTATTAGCCTTCTTGACAACCAGGGCACACTGACGACTCATATCCAGCTTTTTATCCACTGTTACCCCCAGGTCCTTTTCTGCAGAGCTGCTGCCCAGCTCGTCGGTCCCCAGTCTGTAGCTGTGCATGGATTCTTCCTTCCTAAGTGGAGGACTCTGCACTTATCTTTGTTGAACCTCATTAGATTTCTTTTGGCCCAATCCTCCAGTTTGTTTAGGTCCTTCTGTATCCTATCCCTACCTTGCAGGGTATTATATATTCTCAGTTATATATTTTATTGATTTGAACAGTTGTTCTATTTAGCTATTTAATATTCTTGTTTTAATATTCTTGGCACAGAGAGGGGGCACTATTTAATTAAAATTATGTTCAGTGACAGCTGAAATATCTTGAATTTATCTGAAATGTTGTCTTCTGCCAAATATTTTCTTATTCCTTTTAAATTTTGTTTCAATAAAATTGTACAGTAAAACCTCATTAATCTGCACCAAAAATGCACATGCTTAATATCACACATGCGCTATTGTAAATTCACCTGGAAAATAAGTTTAAAGGTTGAGCCATTATATAAACCTGGTGATCTGCATTTAGGGAAGGACTCTATACACCATGTAACTCTTATGTTAAAGGCTTAAATAGTGTGCAAGGCCTTGCCCTGGCACTCTTCACTGAAATAAATATTACTCTTTGGGAATAATAGGGCCATATCTTAATGGGCAAACCTGACTTGTACAAATGTATTGGTTGTTGCATGCATTTGTACTTCTGAAAATGTCGGTCTGGTTCCTTTGTGAAATCCATTTGTATATCCTCTTGGTAAGCTAGACTGGTCGTTTTCAGACTGTCATAAAATGACCCTAGTGACTCCATCTTAATGAAGATTAGAATTATTCATTTGTATCTTTTATTTGATCTAGCAAAGGTAAATTATGTAACAGGATTTAAAAAAAAAAAGCAGAACAAAATTCAAATCTGTAAAACTGATCTTTGTTACAGTCATCTTCAGTTCTTTTCTCATTGTCAACTGACCAATTTGGACTGCTAGTTGCTAATGACCATGATGAGCCCAAGTTTTCTGTTATTTCAGAATCTCCTTCTAGAGATGTTATTGTTAATTGGATTAATCTGTTACCCATGTGCTTATTCTTAAATGTGTCAAGATTTATAATTCAAGGACATCATCAGATAGACTAATTCTGTCACAAATACCCTGAATTTTGTGGTCAAGAATGCCCAGTTTGCCAGTAAGTTTACTTGCCAAGTCACAGTACAGATGGTATCAGGCATTCTTGTGGGTGTGCCTTAGGTATAGGTGGTACATTGTCTCTTAATCAAGTTAATTAATATCCAATCTATTTTCTTTCTTTCCACATGCTGTGGTAGCGTCTGATTAAATACACAATGGTTTACTAAAGCAAATTAATTCACTAAACCATTTCACAAAAGATATGACTGTAGGTTCAGCAAATGATAAACAAATAAGACATTTGACCTGTATAGCTTTAACATGCATCTATTTTGGAAACATAAAACTTTGAGACAAGGGAGGGAAAAGACAGGGAAGAAGCCGAATCACTACAAATTGACCTGGTAATCACTAATGCCATAGTACTGTGCACGTTCAAAATATTTTTACTGTGATCATCAGCCAGCTTCCTCTTCCGCTAGCCTATGTAGAAGATATACTTATTTAGCTTTTTAATTAGAATAAATGTGCTTAAACATTAATATTATAGTAAGCCTTAATTCTATGTAGTTGAGGAAGAATCCTTAAATACAGGAATAAATCTTTTGCTCCGTCTGATGATGGCCATATTTTACAGTTGAAAGATTTCACAAGAACTGTTAGCACAGAGAGTACATGTTAAAGTTTCAGATTTCTTTGCAGCCATTCTTACTCAACAGACATATCCAAACTGTATCTTGGATACATGTATTTATTAGTGTTAAGTGGTGGATTTAACGTCCAGCATTAACATAATAAGCTGATACGTTACGGCAAATCACTTAAGCTATAAGGTCTGTTTAATCATGCATTCAGGTAATGAAGTGATACATTTACAATTTCATACCAAACCCTATTTTATTGGCAAGTATGGGCAAAATTAAAAAAAAAAATCACTAAGATGGGTCAGATAGCTTTGTAAGGGAGCAGGAAGGGAAAGTGTAAGGTTGATACACAGACTTTTTTTTTTTGTCCGTACAGACTGACAGTGTAATCAAAACTTACTTCTTTTTGTGAGAAAATGTTAATAGAATATTAATAGTCTGAAGAGAACAGCAATATTTGCAAAACCCTTAATTAGAGGTCCCACAGTCTGGAAATGGCCTGATGGATGTAGTTTTGGTGGCCAGATGGCATAGTCAGATTCTGCATTGTTTTGGCTTTCATCTTAAAAAGCTATCTAGCTCTTGAAGACGGAACCTAATATGTATACTGATGCAGGAATGGCTTTTAGTGGTCTGAACCCTCCCTCTCCTATTAATTTCATTGGGTTTAACTCTAAATTCCAGTTTCACACTTTCTCAACCATAACTATTTCATTGCTTATAACTTTAGTGACTGGAAAGAGGTGATTGGGAATTGAGGATTTTTCCTCCCTCTTAGCAGGAAATGAATGCAGAGAAAGAAGAAAGGAAAAGAAATACAGAAACAGGGAAGAAAGGAAGAATAAAAGGGGATGGAAAAGAGAAACAAACAGAAATAGTGGTGGTCCTAAAGTTGAGCAACTCTTCCACTGAGTGATGTTGAATATAAGATACTAGCAAATAATAAATATATTTGTTTATAGTACAGAGACCATATTCCACACTTGATCTTTGTGTAAACTTCCCACTGACATTAGTGGGAGTTCATGAATGGAGGGAAGTATGTAGTTGTAAATGTTATCATGGCCCATAGATGTAATTAAAAATGGCATTTGCCCTCCTCTACAGAATGAATTTGACAAACCTCCCTTTTAACAACCAACCTGCAGGGAGGTTTTGTCTTTGGAGTTTTCTTGCATCTTTCTGTATCAACCTGACTGAAAATATTAATTAAAACATTTTTCCTTATTAACTGCTTATTTTTAAAAAAATGTAGACAATAATTCCTATGGAAATTTCCTAGCCAAAAAGGGACACTACCTTCCTCCTCACTGTGTAATCAGCAATCTTGATTTTCCCTAGCACCGAAAGCTACATGAGACAACACGTATAGAAAGTAAGAGTACTACAGAATGTTGAGGAGTCAAACACAGGTTGGCTGGTGAGGAGGTACTTTATAGTTAGTAAAATCTGGCTGAGCCTACACATAGGAATAATTTATCAAGTGACTTATCCAACTTTTTTCTAAGAACAAGTGTCAGTATCATCTAAATATAATGTTTTAAACTATAATAGGATGGTTATATTAAGGCTGTTTTCTCTGTCGTCTTTAAGGTGGCCTGAGACATGCAGCTGCCAGTATAGTAGGTCTTGAAGCATACAAGCACATGAAGTTTGAAGGAGGAGTACATCGTGTTCAGCGGGTGCCAAAGACAGAAAAGCAAGGCCGTATTCACACCAGTACAATGACTATTGCAATATTACCACTACCCCCGGAGGTGAAATTTATTTAAATATAACTGATTGTCCCATGAACAACCCACATTACTTGCCATCTTGAAGGCATGTCAAATCTTTCCTTGATTTTTATGGGGTTATTCTAAAACCACAAGTCATGTTTTGTCTAATGATCATATTTATGTCTGGAGAGGCTAGGGAGCAGAGGCACACATCACGTAAGAGTGTGTGTTTGTGGATTTCTTCACAATCCTGCCTCACAAAAATTTCCCACCAACAAACTGTTGAGAGTTCAATAGGATTTTCTCTTACAAAATAATTCTCCATAAGCTATGTATGAAGTAAGATCTCTTTAACGTCTATATTTTATTTACATTAAATGTTTGCTAAGAATGAAAAATGTTCCATTCAGAAATAGTGTTTTAGAACCAAAGTCTATTGCAATTCAAGAAGACAGCTTCAGTATACATGAGTGGGGAGGGAAAATGTCTCAGGAATCCCTCATCCAAATATTGGCTCTTCCTTGCTGGCCTTCAGCAAAAGCATGTTGAAGATAGTCTTGCATCCCTGACACAGTGCCAGAAAAACTGGTATTAGTCTATGTAGAAGCTAGAGATTTCATACACCTATGCATTCTCTACATACTCCTTATTTTCCTCTTGCTGAGAATTTTGTTCTCATTTGGGGTTTGCTAAGTTAACAACCTTCATCTAGCTGAGAATTAAAACTTTTTGTTGATCTTTGCCTCACAGGAGTTTGCACTGCAGTCTGATCATGACTGTATTATGCTCACTGTAACTCCTCAAGTTTCATTGCACTCATCAACTTGAAATGGTTTTGATCTCCTACTGAAATATTCTATTTAAAAACATCCAAGTGTGTATAGTAAAATAACTGCCATTTGTTTAGAAAGAAAAAACAAAGATGTGGGTTTGTTTGTTTTTTAATTTGTTCTATCTTCCCTATCACAGATCAATCTGACAATTCATCCTAAAGATTTACGAATTGAAACTAAGCGAGCCAGTGGAGCTGGGGGCCAGCATGTAAATACCACTGACAGTGCTGTACGGATAGTCCATATTCCAACAGGTACCTACAAATTATTCTTAATTCAGGATCTACAATGTAAAGCTACAGTCATAACTAAAATGCAGATAATCTTATCAAGTTGAAAAGTCAAAAAACGAAATAATTCTACCTATGTTCTCCTCTACTTCTTCAATCTTTTTGTAGGAATAATTTTCAGTACTGGGAGACAAAAATAACATAACTTTTAATACTGTAAAATCCTTATGGGATAAGGGTTTTGGAAAAGATAATGAAATAACCGTTCATTTCTGCAAATTTTATAAAATTACATTTAAATTTAGATCTTTGACTACTGGCGGTAGATATGCCAATGGTCTGTGAAGGAATGTTAGATGGGGTGGGTTCTGATTTATTACTGAGAATTCTTTCTTGGGTGTCTGGCTGGTGAGTCTTGCCCACATGCTCAGGGTTTATCGGATCGCCATATTTGGGGTCAGGAAGAATTTTCCCCCAGGGCAGCTTGGCAAAGGCTCTGGGGTTTTTTTGCCTTCCTCTGTAGCATGGGGCACGGCTCACTTGTTGGTGGATTCTCTGTACTTTAAAGTCTTTAAACCATGATTTGAGGACTTTAATAACTCAATCATAGGTTAGAGGTTTATTACCGGAGTGAGTGGGTGAGGTTCTGTGGCCTGCATTGTGCAGGAGGTCAGACTAGATCATCATATTGGTCCCTTCTGACCTTAGAATCTATCTCAGTGGACATTTTTCCACATCACAAAACCACTATACCTCTTGGCACACCTGGCAGCTTCTGCTTCATGGGTCCCATACTAAATTATTAGAATGTCGGAAATGAAAATTGAGGTGCATTGGGACAGATGTCTGTTGTGGGGGAGTAGCCTACAATCCTCTTGATTGCAGTTTTTCACTTTTCATATTTGTTAAATATCACAGATAAAGAGAGCTAGTGCTTAAAAGCAAGTCATACTATTAGGACAATGATTTGCTTGAGAGTGGAAAGACTTGACAGTGGAAGTACTCTATGCTTGGAATTTTACCTCTTCTTAGTTAGCAATGATAATTTATCACACAAAGCAATTTCTGTTGCTTTTGATACAACTCTAGCCTAATCTGAAACCTTGAAAACACTGGAGCAGGGTTCGTAAGTGTTTTCATAGCTCATTAATATAAAATGTCTTGTCTACCACTTCCTCCCCCCTTCACAATTTGGAAGACTACCTCCTTTTACACTCCAGTTCCTGTAAACGATATCCCTTTTCATTCACAATAACATCCTGCAACAGTTGCTTATATGGAAGATTTGTATTTTTAGTTTTTTAATGCAATTTAGCAGCTGAAAAAAGGATGAGAGGCAGTAGCAGACTGATCTTGAGAAGCTAGCTTGAGACCCACTGAACAGTTGTGTCTGGTGGTTCTCCCCCTTAAATCATGATTTAATCATACCCTCTTCTCCAGATGCTGAGGTATCTCCTTTTCTACTCAGCATTATGATATTAGCTCTCAGATACACTGCCTGCTTCATTCTCCATGTTAACAAAGTACTTGTTGCAAAGGGGCCCTCACCCTAACTGAGGTGTATTGGTGCTACCTTAATACAGATAACTGCAACTCCTTCCCGTCTCCTTGATCCCATTTTCACCTATTGACGTTCATCTGTCTTCTGGCTCCTTCCTCATAGCATACAGATATGCTCTCTTATTGTCATCCTCCCAAAAAAAAAAAAAAAAGTGAACTTTAAATGCCACCCATTAACAAATGCCACACAGTCTTCTTTCTCCTAACCTCAGAGCTCTTTCAGTGTGCCATCTACAACAGCTGCCCTTGACTTTCCCTCATTCAGTTTCCTCCTAGTCCCTTCTTATTTAGCTTCCACTCTTCACCTCCACCAAATCTGCTTTCACTAACATCTCCAACACATCATCAGAGTCAGATTCCAGAATCTCTGTTATCTTCTCCTCTTGATCCTTCTGCAGCCTTCAGTACTGTTGATCACTCCATGGCTCAATACAAAATGTTTTCCCTTGGTTCTCATAGCCATGACCTGTCCAGATTTTCCTCAGATATCTCAGATTTCTCTTTCAAAGGCTCCATTCTTCTCTCGTGTTGGCATCCCCTTTTATTTGAGCCTCTTCTATTCTCCCATAACCACCAGTCTTGCCATCTGCCAGTCTTGCAACATCAGGGTCATCTCTCTGACTCCTCCTTCTCCCAACATATCCAGAATGTTACCACTTATTTTATAGAAGATGAAGCTGTTCTCTGTTCTGGTTACTAAAATACTTGTCCCATCTAGCGATGAGCATTTTAGATCTTCTTGAGCCTCCCTTTATCCTCCACTTGACACTGGAACACCCACATAGGAAGGCAAGTCCTTACGGATTGCAGAGCACTAAATCTCCCAGCTCTCTTGGGAACCAGAACAGCAGCCACGCATCTTTACAATCGCTGTTCTCTTGACATTAGACTGAATCATTCCACTGTATGACACTCCAAGATGCCAGACTTCAGCAACCAATTAAATTTGTTGCTATATGAACTGATGAACCATTATCTGATCTGCCTGCTATTCCACACCTCATCTCTTGACCTTTCCCTGTACCATTTCCCCTCTTCCTTCCTCTTCCTTATGCTTGTCCCCATCACATTCCCTCCTCTTATGTTCATGTTCTCCTACTTCCATTATTCCTATATCAGCTCCGTTCATGCTCCCCTGCAGCTACAGAAAAAATGTATAGATTTTAACTATACTTTATAAAAAATGGATATTAAAAATACATCTTATCAGAGCCAGCAAGATAGATATATAAACAAATCCAAGAAACTATGTGAAATTATTTTGTAACCCCTATGCTACCATAAACTTTTTTCTCTTCCCGATATTCATTGCTCACAATTCTTTCTTTGTCTAGCTCAGACTATAAGCATTTGGGGAGGGGATCATGTCCTTTTATGGCTGAAGAGCTTAGTGCACATTTGTGTGGTGCTATAATAACAGTCTACATCCTGATTCTCCCATATTGATTACTACAGCCTCTTCTTTGGCCTCCATAATTCCTAAATTTCCTAAATCAAGATCATGAAAAACATATATGCTGAGATTATCTTCCTCACCTGTGAATCAGATCACATCGCTCATCTCTTCTTCCACAGACTTCCTGTAGCCTGTCATATTCAATTTAAACATCTTGTGTATGTGGTAAAGGATCTGCGCAATTCAACCCTCATCTGAATCTCAGGCTATACTATTACTATGGATACAATTTTGTCACAGTGAAATTAAGCAAAATTCATGGAAAAATCATGGTACAAAAAGGAAAAAGTCAGGGTATGGTCATTGCGGGGCTGAAGCAGACACTCTGTCATCTGGGGCTGAAGCCAAAGCCCAGGCAGGGCTGGAGCTGAAGAAGTCACAGAGATCTGTTAAAGGCATGGAATCCGTGACCTATGTGGCCAAATCATATCCTTAACTATTACAGATTTTGGCTTTTATTTAATTTTTGCCCCCCTTAATGTGGTAACAAGGTAGTAGCTTTTTAACATAAAAATAATCTCCATTGCAGGTGCAATCACAACAGTATTTTTGTACTTATTAAATGTTAAATCTCATATTTTTTCTGTAATCAGGTGTGGTGTCTGAATGTCAGCAAGAGAGATCTCAGATCAAAAATAAAGAGAAGGCTATGAAAATGCTTTGTGCTAAACTATACAATATCAAACTAGAAGAAGAGACAAGAAAGAGATATAATGCCAGAAAGATTCAGGTAGGATTTACTTTGCAAATTAATAGCTTTAAGTCCAGGAAGGAGCGTGGAATAAGGATATAGAACTGCAGGCAGTGGACCAGGAAAGAAATGGACTGGGTGGCATGAACTATGCTCCACAGTCTTGGAATGAAGAAGACCTTGGGAGAGGGAACACACTTGGGGAATGCAGTTCAATGGCCCAGGTACAACATAGAATGGAATGGGGCATGGAATGTGAGTGCAGGGAATGGGAGGCATATAGACTGCATACAGGAAACCTGGCAAAGAAAGGCAAAGACTTCCCATCTCTACTACCCATTACACCCCCACTATTCTAAGCAAGAATAGTTCCTGCTACTTATGGGCTTGATGATAACTCAAGAAAGAAGTCCTGGTTTGGTAGGATCCATAAGATCCATCACCTGGATCAGTATCTAGCTAGGTCCCCACAGTCTGGTTGGATGTTCAAATTTGGGTGGTGCTCGATCTGCAAGGAGGCTGTGTACCTTTTGGGATATGCCTTAATGATGATAAAATCTTCCAAAAAAGGGCAAAGTTCTTGCAGATGCAGTAGGGATGCTTGAACATGGTACTGTTCAGGAAATATGTTGTTTGAATTTCACTGTTGTTTGTTGTTTTGTTGTTCTGTGTATACATTCTTTTGTTATGTTCAGCCATCTCTCTTATTGATCAAATAGCTATCCTGTGTATAATATATTCACCAAATACCAGTGAAATTCAAATATTTTTCTGTTGTTCAGCAAGCCCTAATAGCAAATTATGTTTTAAAATTAGATTAAAAGGAAAGTTGATTGCTATATACTATAGTTATATACAGTGCACAAATGTTTTATTCCATTAAATTGCAGTGCATAAGGATTGGGTAGGGCTTGGTGGCACAGGTATTTTTCACCCTGGCTAGTAATCTTACACATTGAGCTAGCTATCATATACAAAGATTGAAGAACTTATCTACCATGCACATAATGTCAATAGCAGTATGACCACATGTTCTGCACTTTTGACTACTCATCTAGTTCCATCAGGACATAGTACTACCCACATTAAGTCTCTGAATAGCTTTCAAACTGCTGACTTTGTTTTTTAAATTAACCTGCCTGAAAAATACCTCAGGTGTATGATGGGCAGTATTCAGTCCTGGGTCAATGACAGGGTAAAGGTCTGATGTCTGATAACCCATTACAATTAGAAATTATGTGCCATTAGAAAAAAAATACATATGGCTTTGCAGTAGGATACAGCACAAGTTTCTAAACCTGGTAATTTATTAAATATTTGATCTTTAACTATGAAATGACATACACAAAACACATATTCTAGTTCTAATTGTGTTCTAACTATACTTACATACACAGTGCTATACAAGGCCTGGAGACCTAGTGAGATAGATGAAACAAAACAACTGCTGAATACAAGTAACTAAAACACTAGAGACAATACCAATTTTTAATTCACATGTAAATTTTTTATCCAATGATGGCTACTCTAGCACATCATATAGGTTTGTAATAACTATAGGAACACTACAGTTCTTCATTTATATAGCTAAATACTCTAGGAACAGTTTGTTGTTCTTAGCGATAGCTATAGTGAACAGGTCTGTAGGTTTGTCCCATTACTAAATCTCTGTAACAAATAGTGTTTATTTCCAGTAGGAAGAAAAGAACTGATGATCAAATGCTTAACTAGCATATTATTCTATGCTTAAAAAGAATATAATGATACTAAACTGATTCTTTTATGTGGTAGATTGGGACCAAAGGAAGATCCGAGAAGATTAGAACGTACAACTTTCCACAGGATCGTGTTACTGACCACAGAATAAGCACAACAGTGCATCATATTGAAAGTTTTATGTTAGGAGAAGAACTGCTAGATGAAATGATAAAATCCTTGAGGGACTATGCTGATTATGAATCTTTAATGGAAATTATTTCAGAAAATGAAAAAAATCTGATCTGAACTTTGTTCTTTGCTAAGTCCTGTTATGACAGGTACGGACACCCTGACACAAATCAGTTACGTCTGCTGTAGCATCACACAGGAGGAGTAAACTACATTTCAGACCATCAAAAAGGACTTATTTATTTTCTCATGACTTCTAAGCAGTTTTCCTACTTTTTGGAGTAGAAGACTGTAGACATTGTTGCTACAGTGTGGAAAATATAAAGTAAATATGATTGAGTCTGAAGTGATTGCAGTTTTTACTTTCTCACCTGAGGATATTACATAAGAACGGCCACACTGGGTCAGACCAATGGTCCATCTAGCCCAGCATCCTGTCCTCTGACAGTGGCCAATGACAGGTGCTTCAGAGGGAATGAACAGAACAGGCAGTCGTCAAGTGATTCAGCCCATCAGCCATTACCAGCCTCTGGCAAACAGCAATCCCTGCCTATCCTGGCGAATAGCCATTGATGGACAAATCCTCCATGAACTTATCTAGTTCATTTTTTAACCCTATTATAGTCTTGGCTATTGCTGCTCTACTTTCAAAAGGTATGCAGAAAAAATGAGTTACTTCTAGTTCTAGGCTTCATCTGAGCATAAAAATCTGTTCTGCACAGTATAAAGCCAAGGATTCGGGGAGCCTCCCTTATAACCTTTATGTCACTGGCTAGGATGCTCAGCTGTGAGGTGGGATAATCTACCTCTCAGGTGAGTGACCTAGCCACTTGATGACATAATGACTCTGTTTCTGTCTCTGACCCAACTAATATTTATCTATCTAGTTAAAGTAGAATGGATTCAACAAGTGAGATAGAGAGAGACCCACATCAGAATATTCCATAGTCCAGTGGCAATGGTACTCACCTGAGAGGTGGGAGACCCCCATTGATCCCTTCTCATCAGGCAGAAGGGGGAATTAAACTAGGGTATCCCATATCCCAGCTGAGTACCTCAACCACTGAGCTTACAAGGGAGGCCACCTCCTCCCCACAGCCATTTTGTGTGGAGTGAGACAGACGCCTAAACTCTTTCTTGTGAAAATGGCTTAGACATCTAAGACACCTGACTCCAAGAAAGGGGCTCTTGGTTGTGGATCACAAGCAGCGACGGGTGCCTCCCTGCAGACCAGATTTAGGCACTGAACTCTAACAGGCATCTGAGAGGACCAGGGCTTAGGACACGTCCGTTCCATTAGCATCTCCCATCTGCTAGTTTGAGCTGCCTGCCTAGCTTGCTGACTTTTGCAGATCCCATTTTCAGGTGCTGTCTCTCCCCAGGCTTGGATATGGAGTCTAGGCACCTAACTCAGGCTTTGTGGATTCCAGTGATTTTCAAGGTACCTGAAAGCTAGGCTCAGAGTTGCAATGCCCAAGTCCTTTTGTGGACTTAGAATGTACTATCTTGAAGCCTGAGCTTCAGGTCTTCTGTTTCTTGCTTTACTCTCTTTAACAGTTATCAAGGTTACATGCTAGTAGAAAACTAATGGTTACTTGACTGCTTTCTTTTCTGTGACCTTCAACGACATGTTAATCTGATCTGTAAAGATGAAATTTTTATTGTCTTTATACATTGTTGTGATGACTAATTATGGCTGTGTAAGAGTTGCATTAGCAGCTCTGGAGATCTGAAGTCCTTTACTCAGAGTTGTCCAGCCTGGGGATGGCAGTGCAAATTGTCCTGCCAGTATCATTAAAGAGAATAATTCTTGCAAGAGTAGGGCAAACTCTAATTAAGTATAAAGTATCTTAGCTAATAACAAAAATACCTGTTCTCTCTTTAAAAACGCTAATGTACTGGAGAACTGGAGGGTTGCAATTACATTTGAATCTGTCTTTCAAAAGGTGGTATAGGTAATCTTAGAAATTACAGACCAGTGAACTTTATTTCAGTACCAGTTAAACTGCTTGAAATGATAATTTAAAGAATTATAAAATATCTAGTTGAACAAGATGTGATAGGGACAAACCAGCATGATTTAGGCAGAATTTTCCTTTACATTTCTGACCTACTGGTATTTTTTGTGTTGTTAAAACAGAGGATAAATAAGAACATTAAATTTATATTTGGATATGCAAAACACAGAGCAATTATGACTGTCCACACACACACACTGATGATAAACACAATCTTTATACCAGACCATACCATCATGTATTGCATATATAATAAAATCTATAGGACAACACAATTCATACGATGAGGAAAGATTTTGCAGTGGGTAAAAATGTTTACTGCAGACTTCTATTTAACAAAGACACCATCACATTAAAATAAAAACAAGTTAGTATGTTCAGTCTTTGCAAGAGTTTGCTTATAAAAAGAACAATTTCAATAAAGTACATATAAAATGTAACAATGTGCTGTAAACAATTAAGGAATGCAATTATGAAACTAACTATCAGTAAGTTTATATTACATTCCATTATCTTACATTTACTTGCTTCTTTAGTTTGAACCAGTAAATATACAAATCCTTTGTATAAAATTAAGATCTCATTTAAACCTATCTTTCCAGAGGGTATTTTGTTTACTAAGAGATCCTGTATTCTGGCCTTAGTACTAAGCTTCATTCTGTAAAGCAGTGATGCACAAGTTTAACTTTACCTATGAAAGTAGTTCCTTTCAAGTCACAGGAGTACTTATGCTCATAAAGTTAGGTATCTGCATCACTTGTAGCAAGAATGGAGCCTTACTCTTTATAATTTTGGTATATTTATATGCAAAATCAGAAGTATAAGGTGGTATTATAGGTCTGTAACTTCAACCCCCATTCCCTTCATGCTCTTGAGTTCTTAAAATCACCTCCCTGCCATTCCATGTTAGGTTTGATGGAGGGGCTGTTTTCTTGTAGCTTCACAGCCACTACTCCTGTGTGGGATACAACTCCACTTAGATGGGTGAGGTAACTATATTATGTTCCCAGTGGAGTTGATTGTAAGAACTCAAGAATTTTAAGGGAATGGGGGTTGCATTAACAAACTCATAATAATACCATATACTTCTGATTTTGCATATAAATGGAACCAGAATTATAGAATACAGGCTCCACTCTTCCAAACAGTGATGCATATACCTAACTTTGAGTGAAAGTACTCCCAAGGGAGTGGAACTATTTTCATGAGTAAAGTTAAGCATGTGCATCACTGCTTTACAGAATGGAGCTACTTGAAAGATAAGGGCTTATTTAAACCTAAAAGTTGCTCAAGTGGTCAGTATATCCTACATTGCCCCCTCAAGCTTTGTCCCTAGGCAGTAAGTATCTTGTTCGGCTTCCTATCTCTAGACTTGGACTCTTATGTGATGGTGGACTTCATCCTGAATTGCTTCTCCACTGCAATTGAGCATCTTATGGACAAGATATACTTAAAGGAATAAGCACTGCAATTGTTCTAATAGCCTTGGAAATTTATGTAATAGCCAGAGAAGCACAATCTAAAGTGAGCGGATTGTTGGTTTTATTATTATGGGGGCAGGGTCAACCTGTTCCATCCTTCTTCCTCTATATAAAGTAAATCCTACCTTGATTTTATGGAGGATCCCTGTTAAACTTATTTTGCATAGCCTAGAAGTGCTAGACAAGCCACTGCAGAGATAGGATTCTGCCCGCTAAACCCTGTTCCACTATTGTCTAGGTGACAGTGAATAATTGGGGGTACTGAAGAACTTTGATCAGCTAACTACTGGGGATGAGAGAGAAGGTGACAACATGGCATAAACCAAACCACAGAAAAGGGTAAGTGAAATTGCAGCTCCTGTAGCTCAAAGGAAAAATGTAAATAGTGCAATAAGATAGAAAAGGGAGGAAACATTAATTTACAGGTACTATTGTTATTCCTAGGGAAATTCTGCACCAAAAAATTAAAAATTCAGCATATTATTTTAAAATTCTGCATATTTTATTTAACAAAATAACACGATATAATCATGCTTCCACTGTCAGCCCCAGGCAGCTGGAGTTCCCCTTGTCTGCCAGCAGGTGCCCCAGCTGCCAATGCCAGTTGCAGACAGGAGTGCTGGAGGACAATCAAAATGTGGGGAAAAATAAAATTCTGCAGTGAATATTAATTCCGCAATGCACAATGGTGCAGAATTCAAGCAGGTCTAAATGATATTGCAGTGTATGGTTAAGCGGAGCCTGCTCTACATTTCTGCTAGTACATTGTGGTGACCTGCATTTCCATCTGTCTCCCGTGAGAAGTTCCCAAGGAGTTTACAGAGTAGGTGCGACATAGCCCCCAGCCAACCAATGGGGCACGATTGCCCCCCACTTTACAGATTGGGGAAACTGAGGCACAAAGGTTGGGTGGGGGTGGTGATTTACCCACGGTCAGAGAATGACTCAGGAATACACCTCAACAGCGCATGTCCCAGTCCTGTGCAGTAAATGCTTTTCCCTGTAAAAGGGATCCGCGCCACTAGCACAGCTACCGTACCCACCGCCGTGACCAACGCAGGCAGGCGGCTCAGTGAGTGAACTGCTGGCGGGCGGTGAAGAGCAGCAGTATTCTCTCCCGCGCGCCACGTGTCCACTCGACTCCGCCCGGAGAGCGCGCGCGCGCGAGAGAGAGAGGCCTGACCTACCCGGCAGCCCTTCGGACCCGCCCGGTAGGCCAGGCTCGCGCTCCCCTCCGTTTGAACTGAAGGGGGAAAAGTGACGGTGGGTTGGGCTCCTCCTCGTGAGACCCGGGATTGGCTGCCGCTTCCTGCCAACCCCCCATTGGCGGCCGGGCTCGAGCGGCGGCACCTGATTGGCCGCCGGGATTTTGGATACCAAATTCAAAGTTTTTAAAAGTACCCGGCAAGGGGAAGCGCGGCAGCGGCAGACGCGCAGGGAGAATCACCGGCCGCAGGAGCAGCAGCAGCTCGGGAGTGGCGCGCAGGCGGAGGGACCGAGCAGCGCCCCGCGTACTGTGGCCGGGGTAGGTGGCGGGGGACGCGGCTGAGGAGCTGCCCCAGCGGCGGGAGGTTTGACCAGTCCCCGGCTCATAGGCTGGGGCGCCCCTGCCCCGGGCTCTGCGGGGCGGATGGCGGGAGCGGGGCTCTGGCTGCGCGCCTTGGTTCTTGTGCTGGGGAAAGCGAAGGTGTTTCGGGGCTTCGTGCCGCGGGACAGCCGCCGAATGGGCCGGACCTGGCCTGGCCGCTGACCCCGGGGCCCCTGTAGACCCCCCCCCGTCTCCCCCCTCCAGGGCCTTGCAGTTGCTTCCCCCCCGCCGCCCCTCTCGGGCTCCCCTTCTGCAGCGGGATGCTGGGCCCGGCGCTGCACACCTCCCCCCCCCCTCCCCCCGAACGAGGGTCCCGGCCGGCGCGCGGGAGGAAGGCTGAGGAGGAGCCGCGCCGCCCCGTCTCCCGCCCGCCCGGCCATGCCGCCGGGAGGGGGACACTCCCCAAATTGGCGGCAGATTGGCCCCGCGGCCACCTTTTTGGGGGGAAACGATTAAAAAGAGGGAAAAGGCAAGGCGAGGTCTGCCCCAGTGTGAGGAGGGCAGAGCCTACAGCGGCCCAGCGCGGGCACTGGGTGCTGGGCATGGAAATACACTGACACCTCTCCGCCTTTGCAATGTACTAGCCACGCTAGGAACAGCTGTGCTGCGCTGATGTGGCTTAGTGACCCCAGAAGGCGGGAGGGAGACCTTATTTCTGCCCCAGACAAGGACATACGGGCTCTTTCTTTAACCTCAGTCCAGAAGGAGGGTCAATCTTCACTAATTCAGCTAGGGAAGAACCGCATCTTTGTCCCATTCACAGTACAGAGGGGGAGCCAATTTTTATCTCGATCTCCAAAAAAGCACATGCATGCAGTGATATGCATCGCCCTAAATATACAGGGGACACTTCTTCCCTCCACCTCAAGCCTTCATGGAACGCACTTTTCCCCAAACTCTTGGGAATGCCTATGATTGTAACCCTGTAAAAAACCTGGAGACTCCTCACAGTAGTTGGTTTTGCCTTTGTACTGTGACCACGGGGGGGGGGGAGGAAGAAAAATGGGGGGGGGAGGGCGACAATTCTCAGGCTATTCCTAGTAAGTAGAAGACCACTTCTCTTCCCCACATTATGAACACCTAGGAAAAATATCCCTTACCACAGCATACATGCGGTATCCTCTTATTCCACCACTAACATTGTGAAGGGATATCTCCATTAACACATACATGTGCTGGTAAGGGATACTTCTAAGCCTCCCAAACACATGGTCTACCCTCCCCCCCTCTAGCCAACAAACATGTGCATGGGGTTGATGTCTCCTCCTCCCTTAACTACACTTCTTGCCCTCATTGTGGGAGATGGGACACTCCCACCTTACCTCTGAAGTGTACTCTGGCCTGGTACTCTAAAGGAGCCCCATCATCATGGTTGTGCCTGGTGGCATTAGCATCCCAGCAGCAGCAGCATGCCCAGTTCAGTGGCTGCCTCCCAACTGTCATTCCTAAATCATGGAACCTCCTGTCGCTAGTGCTGTGTTCCTTCTGAAAGCCACTTGGAAATACTCTGACTGTATTTTGGTGTTTAAGACAGGCAGTGAAAATGCCATTATATCCATCCTAAAAGGCAGAAAAAAAATTAGTGATTTTTTTTCTGCACATTTATATCCAGGGTATTCTTGTGAAAAGGTGCTGTTGGAATGTTAATTATCACTGGTCTTCCGGACCTGAAAGGCATGGACTCAAGCAGTACAGGACCCAACACCATGCTGGAGCATAAATGCAGTAATGTCTCTGGAGAGTGCCACATTTTGAATTGCCTGCTTGACTTCCTACAACACTGGGTTGTTTTCCTCTCACAGGGCCTCTTTCAAGTACTGACTTGGCCCAACTGAGCTTAGCTTTTGAAATATGGCACGATACTTTTTTTGGTAATACTTTCAGTAAATAGTGTTTTTATGTGGATTTGGTAAAGAGTAATAATAAAAAATCTCACGGCACTTCTTGCAAGAGTTAAGTGATGTCTGCATTATATCCAAATTACAATTGGGTAATTGATTGTATTCTGCCCACCTAACCCACACTCCTGCATATTCAGTTGGAGAAGTTTCAGTTCTTCAGTTTCCTTCTGAAAAATATATAGTGGAGTTGGTTTAAAACAGCTTTTACATTTCATTCCAAGTTAGCTGCCATTAGTGGAGAAGAGATTCAAATGTGCTGTGAATGTCTCTTTTGTAAATGATAGACTACATTTCTGTTATGGAATTGGGTCTTTGTGGAGCCCCACTAAAAGAACTTTCTCTTTTTCCCAAAAGGGTGAGAACCCTAATTGCTCTCAGATAGAACTCCAGTGCCTCTGACTAAATTCAGGCAGTGTAAGTAGAGCTTCATCTCAGGACACATGCCCATTCAGTCAAAGCAGGCAGCTGGCTGACTAGACACATATCAGATGACCCAAGAGATCCTAGAGCTTCATGTCCGCGGAAGAGAAATAGAGAAACTAAAATGGAGCTTCCCAACCATGAGAAGAAGAAATGAAGAGGAACAATGTGGCACCTTTCCCTCCCTCACAGCATTTTTCCTGTTAGGATAGAGAAGGAAGCTCTCCATCTGCGCTATCTAGCAGCCAGTGAGAAAGTAGAACTCTCCATCCAAGACATCTCAGAAGGTATAGGAGAGTAGGCATGTATTCTGTGGAAAACTGGAATTTTACACAAATGGCCCTTTCCTGTAAGAAACACTGTGAAACATTCAAATACATGTTTTTTACTGAATCGTACATTAAAAAGATAATCATACAGTCTATTCTGTAGTATTAAATTTGATACAAACATTTATTTGAATGTTTTTCTTTGATTTAAGATTAAATGCCTGTTGGGAACAGAAGGTGGTCTTGTGTTGACGGGTTCTTAGAACATTTCTATAGGATGAATTTTAAATGGACAGGTGAGCCAAGTTGTTTGGCAAGTTGTTCTGGTATGTATTTGATGGCAAATGTCTCCAATTTAAACATTTTCTTGGTGTTGTGTACTTTTAGCATGGGGGATAGGGACATATGATTGGAAGGGATCTCCTCGTTCATTGTCACAGGAAATCCCATCACTTAGGTGGAAGCCTACAATACTTGTTTGCCATAGATAAATGTGGATTAACTGTGTAACTAACTTGCTCTGACTAATGCTGTCCTGAATTAATACTTTGTTGTTTGTTTGCAGGATAGAAACCAGAAAATAATGAAAGCAGACCTTAACCACTCCACCAAAATGAAATGTGATTTTAATTGTAACCATTTCCATTCTGGACTTGCACAGCTAAACACTGATGCAGTAAAGACAAGACTAGAAGAATCCTCTACCTCGAATTATGAAGAAGGGTCTTGTAAAAACTGTGTTAAAGAATATCAGAGGCTATTGCATAGTGAACTGCAGAATGCAACCCCCAGAAATCTTGATCCCAAAGCTGAAGGAAGGCCTGTACATAACAAAGAAAACCAGCAAGTATTGTGGAGATCTGGTGAAGGTGCCTATGAAATGGAGGCATTGGAAAACAGTAGGTTTAATGAGGAGAGTGGTTACTCGTCAATGTTAAGCAACCAGTACAATGATCCAACAGAACATGAAGACAGCATATTACTGGCAGGAAATATATGTGTCACACCAAATCACTGTCTCATGAAGAACCGAAGCCAGACACAGCTTTCCAAAAAAACCTTGCTACCAGTTAACCATTTTGAAGAACTGGTTTGCTCAACTTTGAAAAAAAGTGGTAAAAGAAATCTTAAATCGTGGGCTGCTGTGGACAGAATTGTTTCCCAGGGAAGTTTTGGACTTCAGAATCTAATTGGCAGGAAAATGGGATTAGATAGAATAGACATTCTCGGTGAACTCTTCCAAAGGGAGCTCAGACATCTTTTAGCAAACATCTTAAGACATCTTGATGAGATGGACTTGATAAAGTAAGTTTACTAACCTTGTGGGAGTTTCATTGGGAAAGTAATAGAGCTAGCGGGAAGCAGAAGGGATGCTGCTCTGTGCATATGAGCTTGACTTCCACACATTGGTTACTATTATGTTTTGTTCTAATAACTTCTAAAAATTCCCAAATAAAAATAACTTAAAAATTGCTCTCAACATGATGCATGTTTCTAAATAGGAGTGATATGCAACTTTCATAGTAAACTTATAATATTCCAAAATTTACTCATCTGCCCTTACCATAACACAATGTTTTATTTGCCTGTTCAAAATTTTAAAAATTTCTCTTGTCTATTTGTATGGTAAGATCATTGGGACAGGCACTCTGTCACCTTTCATATTTGCACAAGCCTAGCACATTTTGAGTACTTCCAGATATAAATAGTAAAGAGATGACAGAATAGCCATTCTTGAAGGGGGGGTGGGCTCAGTTTTTCCAGAACACTTGAATTAGTAGACTAGATCTTGGAGACAGTGTTGAGCAACAAGTTTATTTTCACTTTCAGAAGGTGCTAAGGTGTTTGTGTTTTCACTACAGTGTGGCTAAAGTGAGCGCAACATGGAAGAAAATTCTAAAAGAAGACAAATGGGCTTTCCAAGTGTATAATAAAGCAGTGAAAAGCATTTCTGTAAGTTCCTGCATTTGACTGATAATTTTTTAAATCTGAATTAGTGCTGTCCAACCGGTTGCCTTGAGGGTGAAGGCCTTAAAAAAATTGTATTTGATTATATATTGAAAATGTGTTCCCTGAGCTGTGCCCTGTGATATTTAAAATGAGGTGTTTAAATACTCCCTAATAGGAGGAGAAGATAGAGGCATCCTTCCCCAAATGTCACCCATTACTTCACCTGTAGCCCTAGAACTAGATCTGTTATGAGCCAGGAGTGCTCAGAGCAGGTGCTGTCCTCTATCTGCTGCAGATGTTCTGCAGCTCTCCTGCAAGCAGCATTGCAGAGGAGGAAAGATAAAATAGTTTTGACTCCTACGTTGCCCATTTCCCTGCCAGGATGTGGTGGCCCCAGGTAGAGCAGGATAGGAGCTCTGACTGAATGTCTGAGCCTGGAGGAGTACCTACCAGCGGATGGCACCTCTCCCCTACAATACCACTGGGGTAATCATGGAGTGGGAAGAGGAGCAGAAACAGAGCCATCAACTAGTCATGGCACACTCATTGATTATCTGCCCAGAATCAAGAGCTGCTCTAATTTACACAAGTAGTGTCTAGTTTCCAATGGACCATTTATCTGCCGAGGATAGCTGGAAAGCATTGTACACAAGTCACTGCCAATGCCCTGCATGTGAAGTGGTAAACATGGGATCCAGATACATCAGCGCTACACCCATGGCTATATCTTCACTACATACCACTTTTGGCAGTGTGTAGGATATGTGTAGCTACGTGCTGCAGTGATAAGCAAGCTGCGTCCAGACTGCGGTGTGTAGCTACACGTCAGTGAAAGCCTCTGGCAGGGAGGAGGCAGTGGGGAAAAGCTTCAGCATCTTGCTGTCAGAGTCTTTCACTGTGGGGAGGAAAGGCTCTTGCAGGATGGAGGCAGAAAGAAAAGATTTAGCCTTTCCGGTTGCCTCCCCACTGCCAGACCCTTTCCCTGTGATGGAAGGGCTCTAGCAGCATGGAGTTGCCAGAACTTTTCCCTACGATTGGAGTCTTCTGTTGTGGGGAAGGCTTCCTCGGTGGGGAACTGCTGGAGTCTTTCGCTCTGGCAGAGGAAGGCTCTGGAAGCTGCTGGAGCCTTTCCCCAGTGCCTCTGCTAGAGCCTTTCCCTGTTGCTGCAGTCTTCCTGCAACTGGGAAAGGCTCCAGCAGTGGGGAGGCAGTGGAACACTACAGGCTGAAAATAGCAGTGCAGATGGGAAGGCATGGCTTGGGCTAATAGAGAGCAATGCAGGGTATGTCCTCAGGTACATACCCATGCCCTTCAGATGTCTGTATTCTACTCGTCTCAGCCATGCCTCACCATTGACACTGCTACTTAAACCTGTTCTATGGGAGCTAACTGAGTACACTGCACACTGAAAGAAGTGTAAAATAAGGACTCTCTGTCAGGAGACTTTAAGAGGTTTTTATTCCTTTTGTGCAACCTGAACAGTGTGAAGTATTGATTGTGGCCCTTTGTCTTTTTAACTTTGTGTGGCCCACAGACTGGAAAGGTGTGACACCGCTGATTTAAATACCTATCCTCTTAAGGTTGACATCGTTTTTTAACCTGATGTGCAAACCTGGAAAATCTGAACTAAAAGTTCACTTCTGGGTGGAAAAGATACAAACATTCCTATTCACAACAGAGTATTGAGGAAAAAATAATTTTTTGGTTTTAGAATTTTGCTGTGACTCCATTGCATGGTTTGTTTAAATGGTTAAAAGCTGTGGTAACTTGGAAATAACTTTCAGTATAATTGAAGATTATTGATGTTAATGATGGCCTAAACCATGTGACATTTAAAATAGTAATGAGAGCAACTACTTATAACAAAAGCACAGGTAAAATGATGGCCACTTAGTTTAAGTGAAACTTAGCTTACGTGAAACTTGCTAGCCATAGGAAGGTTTACAAAATACTTAATTTTAAAGACAAAAGCAAAGTCACTTTACATCAATGTTTAATTTTTATACTGACAGTTACTTAAAAAGGAACCTTATTAAATTTTAACCTCATTTTATTTCTAAACAGGATGGTAGTGTGCAGCCCTCAGAACATACTGTAACAAGGGACTATGTTCTATACCGAGCAGCTTTAGCTTCTGTTCAGACAGCAGCCCCACCAAACAGCTCATCCAAAAAAGCATCCAGATCCAAAGTATCCAACCAGAGCAATCAGAATGGTTCTCACAGCCGACATACGGAGTTTTCTGAGGTAATGTTTGTTTTTATTCTTCTTCAACTACTGATGTACTGTGAAAAATAGCACATGAACAGTTTTTAACTCACATTTCTAAAATGAACACTACAACTCTAAACACTAGTAACACTTTCCCAATATAACTCAAATTTAGATTATGGAACCTATTTTTGTTGTATGTATAAAACTGGGTGGGGAGTTATATAATACAATGGGATGTTCCTTATTGTATAAGGCTATGAGAAGAATATTTGGGAAGAAATCTTAGCTCAGGGCACAAATGAAAAGTAATTTTGTGGCTTCCTCCTAGTTGCCATCTGTGCGCAGTGAGCTAGATCTTTTCCAAAGATGCAGTCCCTACCCCCCAAAGAACTGTCTCACTTTGTAATATAACATGACTAGCAATGTCTGCTCAAGAAAGGTCAAAGACTAATAAGCCTATACTAGCTTATTTTTAAAGGTTGATTTAAATCAGCACAACTGTGGGAAGAAACCTGTACATTGCCTGCCCATGCTATGCTTCTTTTACTTCTAGTTGTAAGGAATTGAAAAAAAGCTTTTTTTCCCCTCAAAAACGTACATATTAGCATGCCTCAGAATGAAACTGCTGAAGCTTTGTGTTGTATTCTGAGCCAATTAACTCGCCCAAGAGGAAGGCCCCACCTTCCTTCATTGAAGAAGCATGTCATAACACAGTTTAACTTGTGTAGAAGGGATCATAGCCATGCCTCTAAATTATACTGAATCTGTGTTTCCATGAAACTTCTTGACAACAAAGTTTTAAAGGTTGCACCCCAACACAACAGCACTGACAGCCAGATGGTGAAATAGACTAGTCTATTTCACCATCTCCCAAGGAGCATAAATGGTGAAAAGATAGATTTTTAATTACTCTATGTTTTGAACCCCTCTTGTTTATCTGTCATGGGGCTTATGTAAAAAATATTGTACATATTAAAGATGAAGTGCAAATACATGTGCTGAATGCCCCCCACTTATCAAATTGTATGGAACATTCACCACAGATTTGTGTGGTTTCTGTGAAAAATTGCATCTCTTGTTTTGGCTTTATAGTTTGCCTCAAAGTTAAGACCCATCCTTTCCTACTTTGGCTACAGGATCTTGTCCGTGATGTGCTGAATCTGCACGTTAGGACCAGTGGCTTTTGTTGCTCACCAGTTTATTAACCTCCAAATCTTCAAGTTCAGTTCAGTACACTACAGCTGGTGTATTTCAAGTCAGAATAGTTTCTGACTTCATTTTAGCTGGGATTGTTGCTTGGCTAATAGCTGCTGCAAATTCGGTGTTTATACTATTTTGTGATGATTTTGATGTTAGCCAAGTGCTTCGTAGTTGGAATAAGTTACAAATATTAAATTCCACAGCAAAGTGTCCAGGTTAGGCAGATTTGTTACTTTATCTGTTAATACATTCAGATGCTGACTTTGTCAAATCATACAAGTATAAAGTTTCCGTAAAACAAAATTCATAACTTTCAGTGTTGCTGTTCTTTGGTTGCTGCTTTGAGCCATTTCACATCAAGCTCTAGTATAATTTAATATTTTCCATGAAATCCATAAGACTAAAATTGAAAGATCATCTAAAGAGTGATCAGTGATTTTGGCTGCCTCCCTTTTTGAGTGCATAACTTGAATTACCATGTGAATGGACTGATTTTCAGAGGGCAGGTGCTCAGCACTTCTGAAAATTAGTCCTATTTACAGTATTTTAAGTTGAATGTAATTGTATATAGATATTGTTCCTTATGAAACCAATGTAGTTGAGGCCTCATCATATATGTTCCTTATATATGTTCCTTATATCATATATGAAGGCTGAGGGATCCAGGCCTTATTTGTATTTATTTAGATGTTTATTACTTTGCAATGAGAGTTTCTCATTACAATGTTCTGGTTACTCTTGACAATGTTTTAAAAAGCATCTTAGATGATTGTACATACCCAATAGCCCATCAACATAAATCTAGTGAGTTTATTAATCTCACCACAGAATCCCCACCATAGTTCCCCACCACCACTCTCCAGTTCTTTCACTCATCCTTCGGGAGACACGAGAAAAGATGGGTTTTGCAGCATGTCCTGGAAACTAACATACTCAGGCTCTTATAGAACAAGGGGAAAGGCTTGGTGTTTGTGTATTCACTTGTTCCAGTGACTATTTGAATAATAATAAATGTGTATTTTCCCAATAGGCTGCCAAGACCTTGAAAAACACTGAAAGCCTTAAAGTTTGCAGTCACTGCAGCTCACCTGCAAAATATGACTCCTATCTACAGAGGGCAACATGCAGCCGCGAAAGCTGTGGCTTTGAATTTTGCACCAAGTGCCTGTGCAGCTATCACAACTCCACAGACTGTGCAAGTAGCAAACCTGTGAAATCAAGCTCTAAGCTAAGGCTTCTTCCTGGCACCAAAAAAAGCAAACAGAATTTGAGGAGATTGTGAACTGTTGTGCTGTCAGTAGCAGCTAGTGTATCAGACGTTAGTTAATTCAGAGATGGAAGTTATCCTGAAAGAAAAGTGAATGTGGAAGCGGTTCTTGGCAATATCTGTTTTTTAAAAAGAAAATAAGTTGAATATATCCTAGATCCAGTTTTCACAGGTAGGCCATTTTTAAAAACTTGAGAATTTTCAGAAATTTGTCTATTTCCAAACATGTTTTTTTTTACTGATCTATAAAATTTAAAAAAATATTTTGGATATGAATTCTACAGTATCTTTTAAAGAATGTTCTTAGCTATTAACTTTTTTAAAAAAAGCAAGGTTAATTGGTCATTTTTGGCAAGTAGTCCTAAGTGTCTGAAACTAGAATTTTTCAATGGGGGGTGGGAGAAGAATTGTTTTAGGGATTGAATTTTGTTTTAATTAAGTAATGTTTGATTTTATTGCTCCAAAAAGTTTTTTAAATGAGCGTACAGTGGAAATTTGAATTGGAATGTGCATATAAATGAGGTCCTTTATATACAAAAAATTGTGGGACTCTTGGTTTTAGGGTTGCATGCTTTGCTCTTCGAGGCTTTTCCTCATCAGTCTAAAATTTGAAAATTAAACAAACTTAAAGTTCCAAACACTAGCTGGTCTGATGATTTGCCTGAAATTAATCTTGGATTTGGCTGGTGTTTCTTCATTTCTCCCTTGCTTGTATGATCAAGGAGCCACAAACTGACCTAGGACTCTTGCCATACTGACTCCATCCCAAAAAGTTTTTTTAAAAAAAAGTATATATTGTGATATTGCTAGAGAAATGGTTTGTCACTTTTCTCCAAATTGTATGTTAAGTTTTATATTTTTGTATATATTTGTAAATATTACTTTAAATATTTGTGTGTATACGTTTCGTACTGTAAAAATAAATTTAAATGTTTTCAACAGAATTAATCTAAATGCTCTATAGTTCTTGTTTTTGTTACATCATAATATCAGTTCTAACATTAGTTCACATCTAACGTTTTTTGTGTTTTCCAAGCCTTAAATGTTTAATTATACAAAAACCATATTCTACCTTTTTCTTTTTGTGAAAACTCACTTTGAATCCATTCCTGAGGTTCAGGACATCTGCAACTCCCATGAAAGATAATGGGAAGTAAGTGCTCATTGTTCCAAGAACAAGCCCGTTATCAGTCTATTGTGGACTGAGTAGTTGGTTTTCTGGATTCAGTCCAGAGACAACTTGTCACTACTGTTCTGTAGTGTTTAAAGGCAGGCTCTGAAGCAGAAGAGCGGACTGATTGTGTTGCCAAATGTAACTACCTTATTTTTGGCAACCACCTTGGGCCCCTACAACCTGGGTAGGTAGATTTCAGACAGTGAGAAAGCAGCACAGTAGGTCTTATTGAGTCCAAGCCTTCCTGTTCTTAGCGCTTGTTCATAGACTGCTGCCAGAATGCTGCATCCTGACTTCGTCTATGCTCAGCTTGTTCCTTAAAATTTTGCACCCAGGTTGGGAATAGTAGTGTGGACCAACCTTTATCATCTTAATCACTGTCTAAAATTGGATAGCGCAGATCTACATGTGGTTAAAATGCCAGTGTCTTCCTGAGCTGTGACATTAGTACTCCTACAAGTGAAGCTATAACGGTAAGAATGTTTTTAAGTCTAATGTAGACATGTTGTTCTGGCCAGAGGAAGAATCGTGTTTGCAGGAGAGAGATGGCCCTGATGATGGGAAATTAGTGGCCAGTTCCATTTGCCAGGAACTGAACAAGATCAGATAAAGCCCCTAATTGCTTTTTCATATAATTGTAAGATGATACATGGTAACGGCAAACAGCTCAATACAAAGACTTCTAATATAGTTAACAAGCTTATGACTAGAATATATTTTGGTGTATCCACTCATGTCTCACAGTTGTAACAGTGGACTCCCCTCTTTCTAAAGAACAGACATTTTGGCTGGGGGCATAGGGCTTCTCCCCGCTTCCACAGATTTCTTTGCCAACAGAGCCAAGCATTAAATCTTAGATCTTTGTGGCAGACCATTCAGATGTCTTAACTCAAAACTTTACTTGGGTTTATTTAGCCAGCAAATTTGCCTTTTGGAGCTTTGCGGTGCAGCCAGGGTCTCCAGACAAATTGAGGAAGGCTGGATCCTGCCCCCACAGAGACTTTGGGGAAGATTCTTTCCCTTCCAGCTGGAGTGTGGAGCAAGGGATGTGCCAAACTGGTTTAGGGGGTACAAGTGCAGAGGTAATAGGGAATCATACAGTGTAGGAGATGTGCATAGCAGCATTTTCCACTGCCATAGAATTGCCTCTGAAGCGGCAGCGGATCCCGGTGCTGGTCATTCCACCTGGACTAAGCCTGCCTCAGACAGTGGCTGCAAGGTATGCATAACTTAATTCAACTCTCCAAATTCTCTGAAGCATCTGTCAAACAGGTAACAACAGTGCCTTCAAATAATGTGGAAGTTGGTTTGCTGGTTCCCCCAGAAGCAATGACCCACATCCTCAAAGGTATTTAGTCTCCTTTCTGCCTCTTTAGATGCCACTGACATTCTCAAAACCACCACTCAGCTGCTACCCAACCCCATAGGTGCCTAAGATTCCTCCAGGTTGTATTTTGCAAAGCTGTCTAAGCCTGATGGTGCTTCGCAGCTTACGAGCAGCTCAGACCCCTAGCTCAAGCTGAAGCTCCGGAAGCCACAAAGCAGGTCAGATTAAGCAGGGGAACACCTGTCTTGCCAGTAGGGCCCAATTCTGTAGATCAGTGGTTCCCAACCTGGAGCGTGTGACCCCCTTGCAGAGTGCCAAAGATTACAGGGAGTCCGTGAAGTTTCAGTAATATTGAGGACAGTCAGCGCCCCAAGTCCTGCACCTGCCGGAGAGGAGGAGCAGCCTCCTCTGAGCCCCACACAGGCCGGGTGCAGCACTCTGAGCTCCGCGCTGGCCGGGCGCCCAGCTGGAGCGAAGAAGCAGTCCCCCTGAGGGAGGGGCAACCCCAAGCTCCACTTCATATGGGTGCAGCAGCCTTGAGCTCTGCGCCAGCCGGAGCAGAGGAATAGTCTCCCAGCTCCAAGCCAGCCAGGCACCTGGCCAGAGTGGAACAGCCCTGGCCAGCCTGCCAGCACCTGGGGTCTCCATTACCCTCCATCCATGAGTAATGGGAAGAGGCGGGGCCACACGGGGTGTGCAGTGGCAGCTGCACCAGGGAAGGCTTAGCTTCTTACTCAGGTAAGAGTAATTTATTATTATTATTTATTATTATATCTGTTTGTTTATGGCTGGTGAGGGAGCAGGGCGAGAGGGAGTGGGGGGGGCACATGTTTTACCTAGTGGTAACGGGCTTTCACTCAAAAAGGTTGGGAACCATTGCTGTAGATCATAGTTTCTCAATCTGTAGTACGCGTATCCCCAGGAGGGGGTACGCAGCGAAAAACCCAGTGAAGGGAGGCAGGGCAGCAGCCACTGGCTTCTGGGGAGGTGGGCGGCAGCCATCAGCTTCCTGCCCAGTCCCACCTCCTAGCTGGGAGATAGACGGCAGCCGCCCCAGTCCTGGGAAGCTGGGCGACAGCTGCCGGCTCCTGGAGATGCTAGACGGCAGCTGCCGGCTTGGGCAGCAGCTGCTGGCTTTTTGGGAAGTCAAGCGGCAGCCACCTGCATCACAGCTCCCAGGTGAGAGCCTGGCGGCAGCCTCCTGTGCCCTGCGAGCTGGGCTCGCAGCTGAGTGGCTGCCACCCATGCCCCGGCTCTGAGCTGAGAGACAGCCTCCCGCGCCCTGGCTTGAAGATGGGCAGCAGCTGCCTGCTGCTTGCCCACATCTCCGGGTCCCAGCCAGTGTGGAAGCCTCCTCCACCCCAGCTCGGAGCAGGTGGCAGTCGCCCACCTCCTGGGCTGGCAACCAGGCGGCCGCCACCTACAATTTGCCCAGGTGGCAGCTCCCCTCTCTGGCTCAAAGCCCAGTGCCCAGAAAGCCAGGTGGAGAGCCCAGGGGCTTGCCCAGTCCTGGAACCGGGCTCTACCCACAAGCTTATTTGTCAATTTCACTACTCTAGCTGAGCAGTGAAATTGACAACTATGACAGCCCCAGATTTTACCAGTATAAAAATCTTAAGAGGGGCCCACACAGTGTGATTTGCCCCAAGTCTGCACCCCCCTAGGGATGTCCATGGGGAGCGCTGCTATCCACTCTGGTGGGCTGCTAGTGCCTGCTCATACCTCACAAGTTCCCGCCTGTTCTCATACCTCACAAGTGACCCTGCCATCAGGCCATAGTGACTGGCTGGCATTGACCTTTGCTCCTATATGGCGGAAGGAGGGGAGAAACAGCAGGGGTTTTGTGATCTGCCACAGCCACACAGCACTGCAGAACTCAGAACTCTCCTGCTTTATGAGAAATAGAGTCGTCCAGCGGTAAAGGGGAAAAAGATGGTATTTCTCAGAGTGGAAAATTGAGTGTTGGGGTACTTATTAAAATTTCCAGAAGTTAGGGGGTACTTGCTACTTAAAAGGTTGAGAAACACTGCTGTAGATGATCTCTGGTGCAGGCCATTGATAGGTTGGGGGCAACTACTGAAAAAGACAGCAGGGCAAAAGGCAAGTATGAAGTATTGTGAGTGAGCAGGAGTCAGATGCAGTTTTGGCTATTAGGACATGGGCTACCTAAGCAGCTGACTTGACTCTAGATGCCTAATTCCAGGAGAAGGTTCACAGCTGAGGATTCCAAGTGGAGTGGGTGCCTACCTCTGGCTCACCAACCAGATGCACCAGGTCAGCCAGCTGCTTACGTGCCTAAGCCCTTCTCCTCAGCTTTTCATTCCTGGCTAGCTTGGGTAGCTCCCTGCTCATCCTGCTGGCTTCTGAAGATCCTTTGTTAGGACTTGTCTACACAGTGTGTTAGTGCTCACCAACTGGGATGTGAATTCTAGTGCATGTGGAGCCTACTGGCCTCCATTCAAAGTCCTAGTGTGTGTTGATGTAGTTCAGTTTCACAGTGCTATGTCAACACTAGGAAACTTAGTATGAGCCAGCAGGGTCCACGTGGACAGGTTAGTGCACAACATGCTGGTGTGCACTAGAATTTATCCCCAGCAGGAGGGCACTAACACATCGTGTAAACAAGTCCTTAGAGACCTAACACTGTCTCTGAATTGTTTGGGAAGCATGGGTGCTTGGCTTGTGGCTGAGGATTGAACTGGGCAACAGGGCACGTAGGAGGCAAGCATTGCAATACTGAAATGAGCAGCGTCTAAGCACCTTTGAGGAGCTGGGCTAAAGTGTCTTCTCTCCTCCCGCACCACTATGTCTGGAGACTATTGCATCCCAATTCGTGGGACATAGAAGAATCAATGGCTTCTATTGCTGTCCAAGGTTCTCAGCCTCAGTCTCAGATCGCAAGTTGTCAGAATGGACACTTGAAAAGGTTGAGAACCAATTCCACTATCTTCAGCTGGATACTCAGCCTGCTCCAAAGAAGTAAACTAAAAAGAAACACTCTTCCCATGAGTCTCACTTATCCCCAGAGCCCATCCCACCCCACATTAAAGATCTAATGAATAAAAAAGAATAGTCAGATAATCCTGTGCCCTAATTCTGATTTTGACCCAGACTAGCCCCTTAACAATTAGAAAGGTTTTTAAGCCTTGGACCTTTGCAATCCAGAGAAGTCACGAATTTGTTGTAGGACCAGCCTGAGAGAAAAGTCTTAACCTTTTCTTGCTTTTTGATTTCTTACGTCACCTAGTTTACTGCTCCACAATCTATTCTCAGCCTCACTTGGTAATTATTTCTAAGAAATTGCAGAATTAAGCTATATTTCAGACATGTTGCCACTACCTGAGGGCTCAGTTACAGCTGGCTTACATTTTACATTGAACGTGCTGAAGTATTTTGGTGAACAAAAATATTAGTCTTTCATAGCTTTGGAAATTATTTTGGAAAAGGTTCAAAGGCTGTATGCTCCAATCAGGACCAGAGGTTTTATCTCTCTGTCAAATCACTTAGCAAGAGAAGAAACCCACATAAGGCTGTGAAATACGAAGAGTCCAAGAAAGAAAACTCGTCAGGAAGACTAGTATTTCACTTCCTGGAAATTATGCTATATTAAAGAGTTCTTCTTCGAGTGCTTGCTCATGTCCATTCCATTATAGGTGTGTGCACGCCTCCGTGCACGGTTACCGGAACTTTTTTCCCCTTAACAGTACCCACAAGACCGGCTTCAGCACCTCCTGGAGCCCTGTGCACATGCCGCGGTATATGAGGCGCTGCCAGACCTACGTCCCATCAGTTCCTTCTTTCCACCTGTGATGGCTGCTGGAACTGTTCCTGCTTGCATCACAGATGATCAATTCCCCTTGTTCTCAACTTTAATAGTTTGTTGTTGTATTAGTTAGGTAGCTAGGACTTGAAGTACTGTTAATAGTGGTAGTTAGCACTTTGGACAGTCCCGGCTGGGACTTTGCTGGGAGAGGGGCATGCCGCCGTCATCATCATCAAGAACCGAGTGCCTCCTGCGGGAAGGCTTTCCCGCTGACTGACCCTCACGATAGCTGCCCAAAGTGTCTGGGGGAAACTCATCGAAAGGACAAGTGCAAGATTTGCAAGGCTTTCAGGCCCCGGACTAAAAAAGATAGAGAAATCCACCGGAAAGCCTTCCTCATGGAGGCAGCACTTAGACCGGCCTCCAAAACAGCTCACTCCGCCTTGGTACTGAGCGTGGCATCGGTGCAGAGTGCACCATCAGCACTGGGCCCGCTTCGGCACCGGACCACATCTCTGGTACCAAAGAAGCAGCGCACGGAATGCGGACACTCCTCTGCACCGTCTAAGCAGGTGGGGTCGAGCACCGGACCACACTGGAGCTGGACTGCAGGGACCCACTCTCTGGAGCCAGCGTCTCTAGCCAGGGTGCCTCCCCTGACTCCTGGGAATGGGGTGGGGCCCTCTGCACCTACCAGTGCCATCGACACCGGAGGCCTTGCAGGTGGCAAGAGCCTTGCTGGCCTTGCCCACACTGCCCAGGCCCCATCCTCCACCTAGAGAGAAGGGGTTGGTGTCAGGGGAAGCCTGTGCTGGGACCCCCTGAGTGGCTCAGGAGATCCCCGGTGCGGGGAGGAAAATTTCCAATGAGCTGGTTGCCTAGGGTGGAGCAGGCGCCGTTCCCCTAGAAGCCGCTCCAGGTCATGGTCGCCAGAGCACTCTGCATCAACACAAGGAACGAGGTTGCCCTCCCGATGCTGATCACGATCCCCGGCACCGGGAGAAGTCTATCCCAAAAGGCAGCACCTGTCCGGGTCGCCCACGGGGCACCATTCCCCAGACGGAACTCGGCACTGTTCCCGCTTCCCAGCACCGGAGAGGTCACCCGCACCGAGGTGGCGCTGAACCCGGTCGCCAGAGACAGACTCGGCACCGCGAGGCAAACCATGCCGCAAGTCCCTGGTACCCAGATGGCGCTCCGGACGTTCCAGCTTGTCGGAGCACGATGCCGCGCACCAGCACTGGTCACGGCGCTGGCACTGGATCTCATCGTCTTCGAGCTCATCAACTTCAAGAAGCTGATCTCCAGAGCAGCAGAACACCCATGGATTGGGTCACTGCTCCCCCCCACCCCCCAGTTTGGTACCGCGTAGCGGGGAGCCTCTGAAGCAGCCCCACCATGGTCTTCCAATAGATCCTCAGTGTCTTCCCAAGGGGGCAGCCGCCGGGCGAGGCATCATCAGCAGAAGGTGCCAGAGCCTCCGGTGCAGATAGCTCCCGGATGGCCTCCCCAATGGCCATACTGGGGACCCTGGGGATTTCTGGTGGGATCTGGGCCGCAGTCCTTGTGTACAGTCAATGCCACTGGCACTGGAGAAGGGCCAGCACTCGCCCTCAGAGGATGAATTGGACCCACAGGAAGGGACTTCTGTGGGGACCTTTTGTCTGTAGGAAGGGGTGCCACCTCCCGCTGCGTCCCTCCAATCCTCTTCCTCCTCAGATGAAGCAGTCTCCCAGGGTCACTCAGTGCTCCTGGATGATATTAGGGCACACCAGGAGCTGCTCATAAGGGTGGCCTCCAACTTGGGGCTGGAGGTGGAGGAGCTAAAAAAGGCATCAGACTGTTTGTTTAACATCCTGGCAGCGGCTGCCCCAGCTCAGGCAGCCTTCCATGTGCATGAAGAGGTTCTGAAAATAGTGAAGGCCTTGTGGCAGAACCCTTCATCGGTAGCCCCAACATCTAAAGGGGCTGAGAAAAAATATTACTTCTCAGCCAGGGGGTTTGAGTACCTGTTTACCCACTCGTTCCCTGGAACCCTGATGGTAGACGCGGTCAACCAGAGGGATAGGCAGGGACAGCTCGATTCTACACCGAAAAATAAGGACAACAAAAAGCTAGACCTGTTCAGGAGAAAGATTTATTCAACGGCAAACCTACAGTTTAGGATTGCCAATCAGCAGGCTCTTCTGGGCAGGTACAATTTTAACCTCTGGGACTCATTAAAGCACTTCGTGGATGCTCTGCTCCAGGACCAGGCACTGGACTTTAATACCATTGTAGAAGAGGTTACCACAGTGGCTAGGGCAGCACTCCAGATGTCCTCGGACATGGCTGATTCGGCGGGCAGAAACATGGCCTCCGCCATCTGCATGTGCAGGTGCTCATGGCTTCAATCCTCGGGGCCGTCTCAGGAGGTCCAACAGTCCATCCAGGACTTCCCCTTTGACGGATCAGCCTTGTTCTCAGACCAGACAGATGTGAAGTTGCATGTGTGACCTTCCGTGCCTAGGGTAGCCACCTGAAAATGCCAAGGTCAGGGCAGGCTGCAAAAGGAGAGCAGATTCTCCCAGAACTAGTGGGTGACACTGAAGCCAGATTTCCCAACCAGCCACAAATTGTGCTTCTGTTTCCCCAATCCGGTTATCAAGAAGCCAGTACACAAATACACACAGCCCCCTTTACTGCATTTCAGTCTCTGGCTCCCAATCAGCCACTAGATCCAGTAAAGAGACCAGTTGTTTTAAACTCTATGCTCTTTACCAAAAAGGTTCCTCCTGACCCCAAAGGGTCAGCCACAGTACCAGATCAATGTAAGTTTGGATCTTACCCAAAATACCACAGTGCCAGCCAATCCTTTAGTAACTAAAACTAAAAGTTTATTATAAAAAGAAAGGAACAAACAATAAGAGATTTGTTAAAGGATTAAAGCAATCAGATACATACAAATGATTTGAAAGTCCATATACATCAGGTTTCTAGAAGAATCGTGGAGTTTGCAGGCTTGTATAGTCCCTCTGGTGTACATCTAGTACTTGGATGGGTCTCAGTCCTTTGTTTCACAGCTTCAGTTCAGTTGTAGATGAGCTGATCCAGAGGTAGGTTGGTGGCTGAAGCTGAATCCCGACTGAAGAACAAAATGGATTCCTAGGCCTCTGCCTTATATATCCTCTGACCCCTGCCATGCTGTTTGTGGAATTTTACAGGAACCAAAATGGAGTCCAGAGTCACATGGGCAAGTCCTGGTGACTCATCAGGTATATGCCTGACTTCTCCCCCTGGGCCCCTTGCACCTGTGAATGTCTTAATGGGCCATTAAGCAGGTTATTGTTCTGCAGCCATCCTGTCTGAGATGCCACTCAGACAGCACAATTTCAAATACTGATATACCAAACATATCTATAACTTCCATTACACCTATAACACATGAACACAAACATCCTCATCTTACTCAGCACATTATAGCCTTTCTGGCAGTACCTGCTATGGCATATCTCACATGAATCATTATGATTTTGGCATATTGATGTCAAACAATATCATAAATGCTCCCCTCCAATCCAACCAGTGTGACAGCATGATCTGAAGGACTTGAGGGCCATGCTCCACTCCCTGGGTCTTTACATGCCACAGACCTCTAGGCATCAGTCACATCCTCAGGGCCAGCAACAGCAGAGGTATCAGCCACAGCTGTTCACGCCATATAGACAGAGGGACAGAAATAGGGGGGTCTAGGAGACGCCATCCACCCCCAGGTTTCTCCTCAGCCCCATAGCAAGGATCATCTAGGCGATCAGGCGACCAAAGGAGGCCATTTTGATGGTGCACCCGAGGGTGGCATCCCAGCCTGTTTCCTGGGTCCCTCCCGCCCCTTTTTAAACTGCCTAGCCCCCTTCTGGTCAAAATGGGACAAAATTACCTCAGACTGCTGGGTCCATGGCATAATCTTGGTGGGCTATGCCCTCCAGTTTATGTCTACTCCTCCCAACAACCCTCCCTCCCCATCCCTCTTCAGGGACCCCTCTCACAAACACCTCCTCATGCAAGAGATAGAGACCCTCCTCAGCCTGGGGGCAGTGGAAAAGGTCCCACTTGACTTGATGGGAAGAGGGGTTTTACTCGGTACTTCCTCATTCCCAAAGCAAATGGGGATCTAAGGCCCATATTAGACCTGCGTCAAATATCTCAAGAGACTTAAGTTTCGCATGGTCTCCCTAGCCTCCATAATCCCATCCCTGGATCCAGGGTATGCCACCCTCGATCTCAAGGACGCATACTTTCACATCTCCATTCTCCCCAGCCACAGATGTTTCCTTCACCTCATAGTGGTCGGCTCCCACTACCAGTTTACAGCTTTGCCCTTTGGCCTGTCCTCGGCCATAAGGGTGTTTATGAAATGCATGGTGGTGGTGGCAGTGCATCTGAGGCACAAGGGGGTTCAAATTTTCCCCTACCTGGATGATTGGCTAATCAGAGGCAGGTCCAAGTCCAGGATAGTGTGAACCTGACATGCGCCGCCTGCTGCCAGCTGGGCCTGCTGATAAACAAGCAGAAGTCCATATTAACTCCCATGCAGCGGATAGAGTTCATCCACGCAATCTTGGGTGCTTCCCAGGCCAGAGTCTTCCTACCCCAGCCATGCTTTGAGGTGATGTCCTCCATTATTGCTCACCTGCATCGATGCCCAACGACAAAAGCCAGACACTGTCCGCAGCTGTTAGACCCACATGGCAGCCTGCACCAATGTAGTGAGGCTGGCTCGCCTGAAACTCAGGCTGCTTCAATCATGGCTGGCCTTGGTTTACATTCCGAGCAGTCACCCTCTGGATCGGGTGGTCCCAGCCTCCCCTCCCCAGGTCCTAGCCTCCCTAGATTGGGGGCGGACCCCCTGGGCAGTGTTAAGTGGTGTACTGTTCAAAGAACTAGTTCCCTCTGTCACCCTGATATCGAATGCCTCCAACCTAGGGTGGGGGCCCATATCAGCACTGACCTTGGCACTCAAGGGGTCTGGTCGAGGGAAGAGAGATGCTTACACATCAATGTGAAAGAACTGCGGGCTATTCGCCTAGCATGCAGAATGTTCCTCCACTGTATTAAAGGCAAGGTGGTGCAGGTGCTGACGGACAATACAGCAGCCATGTACTACATCAACAGGCAGTGGGGAGGTTCTTTAGCCCTCTGCGGAGAAGCTATTCATCTGTGGGACTTTGTGGTGAGGCATGATTTTCACATGATAGCCTCTCACCTCCCAAGGGTGAGGAACGACGAGGCGGACTGCCTCAGCAGGTTGTTCTTACTCCACCATGATTGGTCACTACACCCAGAGGTGGTGTCTATGATCTTCGGGAGGTGGGGCTTTCCCCAGGTGGACCTGTTTATATCAGTGTGGAACAAGAAATGCCCGCAGTTCTGCTCTCTCCATGGTCGAGAGGCCGGGTCGATCTCTGACGCCTTCCTCCTGCAGTGGTCAGGGAGTTTCATGTATGCGTTCTCACCCATTCTCCTCCTTCACAAGGTCCTGCTGAAAATCAAGAGAGACAAGGCGAACGTTATTTTAATCACACCGGCCTGGCTGCGCCAGCACAGGGTCAGCATGCTGCTGGACCTATCAATCACCCTGCCTCGGGAACTTCCGAGATGGCACAATCTCCTGTCCCAGGCTCACGGTCACCTGCTGCACCTGGACCTGGACTCCCGCTACCTCATGGCATGGAGGCTTTGTGGCTGAGCGCGGATGAGCGGGCCTGTTTGGCACAAGTCCAGCAAATCCTGCTGGGTAGCAGGAAGCCCTCCATGCAGGTCATGTATCAGGCTAAATGGAAGTGGTTTACCTGCTGGGCAGAGTCTCGGGGTATACTGTCTAGTCTCTCGCCAATACAGGTGATCCTGGAGTACTTGCTACAGCTGAAGCTCCAGGGACTAACCATGGCCTCCCTGAAGGTCCACCTAGCGGCTATATCAGCTTTCCACCAGCCTTTGGAGGCAAGATCTCTTTTCTCCCACCCGATGACAATTAGGTTCCTGAAAGGGGTGGAGAGGCTCAATCCACAGGTCAGTGACCTGGTGCCTCCATGGGATCTCAACCTGGTCCTCTCACAACTCACAGGGCCACCCTTTGAACCCATGGCTTCCTACCCTCTGCTCCTGCTTTCTTGGAGGTGGCCTTCCTGGTGGCCATTACCTCGGCAAGGAGAGTCTCTGAGATTAGGGCCTTGACCTCAGAGCCCCCCCTATACTGATTTCTATAAAAATAAAGTTCAGTTGAGGCCACACCCGGCCTTCCTGCCCAAGGTGGTTTCCCAGTTTCATTATAACCAAGATATTTTTCTCCCCAGGTTTTTCCCCAAACCATACGGTTCGGAGGAGGAGAGAATGTGGGACTCGCTAGACATAAGATGGCCCTGGCATTCTACATCGAGCGCACGAGACTGTTCCGGAGATCAACGCAGCTCTTCATTGCAATGGCTTACCTATCTCCGCCCAGCACGTCTCCTCTTGGATAACTTCCTGCACCAAGTTCTGGTCCAAGCAAGCGAAGATGCCACTTCTGGGCACCATCACAACACACTTAACCAGAGCTCAAGCTTCGTCTTGGGACATCTGCAGAGCTGCCACCTGGTCGTCAGTACATACCTTCACGTCCCACTACGCCATCATCCAGCAGGCGCGGGATGACACGGGCTTTGGCACAGCGGTGCTGCAGGTAGCTCATCTGTAACTCCGGACCACCTCCAAGGTATTGCTTGTGAGTCACCGCTAATGGAACAGACATGAGCAATCACTCGAAGAAGAAAAGACGGTTACTTACCTTGTAACTGCTGTTCTTTGAGATGTATTGCTCATGTCCATTTCATGACCCACCTGCTGTCCCCCCTGCCGGAGTTGGCAGAAAGTAGGGACTGAGGGGTCGTAGGGTTGGCAGCGCCTCATATACCGTGGCATGTATGCGGGGCACCGAAGCTGGCCCTACGGGGTCTGCTAAGGGGAAAAAAGTTCTGGTAACCGTGCATGGAGGTGCGGACACACCTATAATGGAATGGGCATGAGCAACACATCTCGAAGAACAGCAGTTACAAGGTAAGTAACTTGTCTTTTTTTAAAGCTAAACTGTGCTGTGCAAAGGGAAAACCACAAGATGGTGCTCTTGAAACATTGCACAAAGTCAGTTTCATAAACTTCCTTTTGCTGGCATCAGGAATCTCTTCATCCATTTCCCTTGCATGCAGATTGATGACATTGAAAATGATCATTAACTTGCTATGGGTTTTGCAGTAAAAAATACTAGTATTTAGAGTATTAGTTTTAAATCAATAGCTAAAACAAAAAAACTTGAATTTAAGCACTGATTTTTATCTTTGGTTCCAAAAGTAATGTTCTTGCTCAATTGCTGACAGCAGAGGCAATCCTGTTTTGTTATTTGTATCTGATGAAGTGTAGGCTAACTACTTAAAGGCTAATAGTGTTGTTGGTAAAATACATGCATCTTGTTCAAGCAGTGACTTGCTTTACTAAATAAATAACTACTTCAGAGACTTTATTGTTACCATAAAAATTAGTAAATGTTATGGGCAAGATCCTGGCTCCCAGCTCTGTGCCCTGTGCACAAAGGTGGCAAAAAGCTGCTCACTCTCTACTGCAGTTGTGCAAATAACTGATTTTTCTAATTTTTCAGCAAACCAAAACTTTTTAAGAAATATTTTGGGGGGGACGGTGGGTCAAACAAAATGTTTTCTTAAGTCAGAAATTAAATGTCTCATTTTGCTTTTGGGGTTTTTAAAACATCCTTAAAATAAAACCGAAGTAAATTTAAAAACAAAATCCATCATTTGGAAATGTCAAAGAGAAACATTTCAATTTTTCCTCCTTTTTTGCTTGATCTCTTTTTGTCAAATTCAAACATTTGGGGCTAAGCATTTCACCCAGCTCTGCTCGCCATCTTTCACACAGTGGGTGTCCTGGGACAAGCAAGGGAAATTGTCATTAGGCTGCTGTAAATTATGCTGCGTGCCAAAGTGGCCCCTTCTCTTTCCCATTTCATATCCTGCAGCCAGTGCAGCTTGGCCAGGTCTTGGGATCTGACTGCCTTTCTCTGATTTACTAGGCCTTCCCTCATTTGACATTCCCATAAGCTATATAATATAGCGTTACACTGGCAGTTTCTGAGTGAAGTTGGAAATGTTGGTTTTGATCTAAAAAGTCCTACGTGGCTAAGGAGGGCCTATCTACCTGACAGAGTTCCTCTGTTTTTGTGCCATACTGCCATGGTTGAAATCAGCAGACACTAGAACTGAAGTCCCATGTGATATACACTAGAATGTGCTATGGACTGGGCATATTCTGTGATGTGCACTCAGTTTTGGAAATCAGTCCCCACCCATAGTGCAACACAGACTGAATCAGATGACCTTCAGGGTATGATGCAAAGCTCTTCCCTGCCCCCCACAAGGCATTTTAAAATGGGGAGGAGGGGGAATTATACAGGTGGGGAATTAATGGAAGGGGAAAAGGAGTTAAGCTTTTGCCTGTCTTGGTTGCTCAGAGTGGGTTATATTGAATTGTACTGATACACTTTAGTTATGCTTAGGTATTAATCCTGTTGTACTTTTAAGTTATGCCAAGGGCACCGATAGCAAATGGATAGGCATTCTTATTTTGTGTGTATATAGAACTAAATTAAGAAACAAGTTGAAATGGACAAATCTTCTAAAAGGCTCATGTTAGAGGATGTGGCTTTTTTACAGTTTCCTTTATTAGGATTTTATACACTCAATAACAAACTATTACACCTATCTGCATTATCATCATATAGATTTTTTTTAAAAAAAAGCTAATACTTTTTTATCTCATGAATTTGGTTTCTGCTTCCTGAGAGTATTCCTTTCTTCACTGATTTTTTTAAATACTACATTGAAATCAAAACTTGCTGATGTGCTGTATAACAAAAGTCAATAAATTGCTGGTAACGTAAAATAAGTTTCAGTAATTAACTGAATAAACAAGAAATTGAGAGATTTTTCTAGGATACAGTATCTCAATCCACTACCTTAATTTTGTTCACTGCTTAACAGAGGAAGACTAGTTTTCTGCTTTCTCTGCCTAGTTTCTTGAATTAGAATGAACTAGTTCTACTTTATAAAAGTATTCTTTTTATACCAGCAGTAAAGGCTACTGCAAAGAGAAACTGGTTTATTATTTTCCAGGAACTCTACATTGATAGGACTGGTCAGCAATTTCCATCAGTTCAGTTTATCTTTACTGATATCTTCAGCAGCAAATATATTTTTGGATAGTTCTCCAGAAGTGTATGATGGTGGGCATGACTGATGGCTGATCTGTAGTCACCTGTGTCATTGCAGTATCCATCTCATTTGTATTTGAACATGTATTATATATAGTATTTTGGGGTGCCAATGTGGGCAACAACATGAGGTAGAGTAAGTGCTTGCTGATCAGTTTCTTCACTGCTTGCAATGTAACTTTGTCCTTAGATATCCTTTTCAGTAGTAGTTCCTTCCAAATTTCAACCATAGCAACAATGTAACTGCTTCTCTGTTTGAAGTTAGACCAAAGCAATCAAAATGGGTTTCAGTGAATTCAACATGTTTCTGACATTTGTCTCCCAGTTCTTTGGCAGTGATGGTGCCATCTGTTTTGTCATAATTTTAGTCACAAATTATCATTAGGGTAGGCCAGTTCTTAACAAAGTTTTCAAAAGAAAGAGCCACCAAATTCCACTCTATCTATATCTTGTGATAGAAAAATGTTGACCCTCTGGCTGTTTTAAGTGAAGCTGATGCGGACTGGTTATTCCAAACTATTTTACAATTGCAACAACATTTTCTTTTATTTCTGAGATACTTAGGTCTTTGGGTAAAAAAGGCATCAGATACTGCAACCTTAGCTAATAAGTTTCAAAATCAGGAGAAAGGGGTCTCCTACCATCACATGGGCTATTTAAGAGGCCGGCAGAATTGCAATCTGCATTCAAAGGAAGGGAGTATGCTGGACCCCAAAGGGGGATAATGTGTGTGCACTCGCTCTGCACATGAGGAAGCCCAGGGAGACTATCTGCCTCCTGACACTGCCTCTGGGGTGGTGCGTCTCGCTATGGGCTACTGGTATGCACTGTTTGTTCAATCTCACTCAGAGGGATTCTCCTGCTGTTTTCAGGCATTTGCGTTAAATCAGCTTCTACAAAAACAAAACCAACAAAACTCTGAGTTTTTTGTATTCTGGCTACACATCCTTTCTCCTCTTAGCTGAGGATTGGGAAACAGCAGCTCAGATTTCAGTAATTGTAATATTATCGACTCCTGTAGTTCTGTAGTCCACCAGAGAGCACTCTAGTAAAGACAGGAAAGTCATGAGCTGATATTTGTAATATAAAACAAAATAAGCAGAGGATCTTTGAGGCTGTCTCTACACATAAAGAAGCAGTAAAAGGCACAGCACAAAGAAAAGGGTGGCTCCTGAGCCTGGTGTAAATTATAGCTCTGTAGCCAGGGCTGGATTTAGGGGCAGGCAACCACCTGGGGTGCCGGGCTTGGGGGGCATTGGACTCGGGGTGCTGTTTTTGTTGTTAAATACAGATTTACAGATCCTAGCCTGCAAATTCATCATCTTAGATGACCAGGATAAATCATGCATGCAAATCGTGCATCAAAGTCATGAAATGGGCTATAAATGCAATAAAAAATAAGGTATTCAAAAGTTTAACAAATGGAGGGGGAGATGTACCATTTGATCTAGGGCTGGCCCTGGCTCTGTTGAAGTCAATGGGCCTTATTTCCTTTCCTTATATTTAGAGAGAGTTCCTCCTAGGATTACTGCATTAGTATATTTGTTAGGAACTCTGTGGCCTGATTGCAATATTTTTGTTACAAACTGCAAGTTTTTCTTACGTTTTTTTCTTAGTTTCACTGTATTGGTACATTACTCATTTGTAGTTTGGTTGATTAATTATATACTCTGAGAAGAGAAAAATAGCGAGAGTCCTGTGGCACCTTAAAGACTAACAAATTTATTTGGGCAGAACCTTTCATGGGCAGAAACCCACTTCGTCAGATGCATGAAGTGGAAACTTCAATTTGGTATATATATACACACACACACAAACATGCAAGGTTGGGTGATTTACATCACAGTGAGGAGGACAAATGTTAACAAGGTAAATTTGATCAGAGTGGATGAGAAGGTGTGAATGTCAAAAGAGGGAACATTATTTTTTGTAGTGGGCTAGCCACTCCCAGTCTTTATTCAGACCTAGTCTGATAGTGTCAAATGAATTCCAGCTCTGCAGTTTCACGCTGGAGTTTGTTTTTGAAGTTTTTTTGTTGAAGTATGGCAACTTTCAAGTCTGTTACTGAGTGTCCAGGGAGATTGAAGTGCTCTCCTACTGGTTTTTTAATGTTACCATTCCTGATATCTGATTTGTGTCCATTTATTCCTTTGCGTAGTGACAGTCCAGTTTGGCCAATGTACATGGCAAAGGGGCATTGTTGGCACATGATGGCGTATTTATAGCTCCTCATCAACTCCTTGACTCTCGCTGTTTTGCTAAAAACAGACTAACTTGGCTACCTCTCTGGAACTACTGGAAGAGAGAGTTTTGTGTTGCATAATCGGAGTTTAATATTTCATAACAAAAGTATGGGGGAGAGGGAGAGGAAGTAAGCAGACGTCCAAACCACAGCCAGCTTGTGTTCTTACGTTGTGTATCAGAGTGCTGTCTTGTGGATCACACAGCTATGTAAAAGGAAGTAGATTGGACAAAGCCATAGAGGCAGATTAAGATAAGAGCTTCTTTGAATAACATACTGAACTCAGATTCATCCATTATGCTGTTGATGTAATTGTTAAACTAAAGTAATTCACCTGAGACTGTCTGCATCCTCAAGCATATTACACAATGTGTTTCAGATGATATTTCTGAAATACTAACCAGCCAATATTTCTGGAGATCTGTGTGGGAAAAATTAGTGTAAGATTCATGCTCTTCCAAGCAAACTGCTGTTTGTCCCATATTTGCTACCTTCCTCCCTCTTTTTCAGAACTCCATAATTTTATTCGTTCAAATTTTCCATGATGCAATCATTTCCTCTTACCAGGCAGGAAGACCATGGTTTATCATGCGGGGTGTAGTCTATACAGGGAATCCATCATACAGAGCAGAATGAGAGCACAAGACACCCCAACTATAGCACAAAGCACCATGGCAGCATTTCAGAACTGAAATATTTTGGTTTTACATTTTTCATTAAAAAGTGTATTTATTTATTTATTTATTGTTTCAGAAAAAATGCCAATTTTCTGAGCTGCTTCAATCATCACTAAATTAGTTATGTGAGCATAGATAGGGCTAATTTTGCATATTTTATATCACAATACTTCAGTCAAGGGAACCTGTGTGTACCCTTTGATCAAGTCAATCAGCTATAATCTGAGGAAGACACAATTGCCCTTTGACAGGACTAAGACAGAGGATAAAACCAACCATTTGAGTCCTCAATTTAACATACTGCCTCTGTATCATTTTCTAATCAGGGAATTTCCCCAAACATTGGTGTCTCATTCCCTTAACCAAGTTTAGATTGTAATTTGTATTTTCTATCTGCCTTTAAATTTAAACCTTTCAAAAGTGCCTATCACAATGCACTGCCGAAGGTTTGGGCACTGTCTTTTATTTTATGTTCTTTTTCTTAATAGATATTGTATGGAAAGAGTGGTGAATATTGTAATATTCTATATAAATGCTAAGTACGGTAATGATTGTTACCTGTTGAAACTCTGGATTTCTGTGCTCATTTCTTATTTTTCCACTAGAGGTCGTAGTAACACCTTTTCAATAAATGACATGAGTGATGAACTCTCATCAAGGGACTTTACCATAGCATAATGCATGAATCATGATGCAAACAGTATGATACAAGGCCTGTGAGGGACACCACCTACGTTTAATGTCAGTTTATGATAGTCTACCTCTGTTTAGCTAATTGCATTATACTCCAGTTTTCCTTAGTCATATTTAGACCTCATTTTTCAAGCTTGTCCCAGGACACCAAATTACTAGGGAAGAAGTCAGTTGCAATTTGTTTACAAATACATTTTAAACACCAGCTGCTTGCAAAAGTATATACAAATTCTTTCAAATTAGGATGCTTTGCATTGCCCAAACCAAAACATATTGACATCAAGACAGTAGCGTTAGCTCCCTGTGATACATTTAGGTCGTGTGCCTCTTGATAAAAAGCCCAGGTGCTGACATGAAAATGGGAAAGTCCCCATATGGCTCACATACATCTGCCATTCCTTATTGCATTTAATGATTGTGTAATGGATCATTACATAAATGATAGCAAGAAAAGCTCACTTGGGTGGGGAGAAGCAATCTGATAGCAGAGTTGTCAGATGTTGAAAGAAAGCCAATCAATACAAATAAAGCAAGGTTTCCTGTGTCACAGCATAGAGTCTAAGTAGCAATTTGGAATAGCAGGTGGGTGCTAACTGGTTTAATCCTCCCTTCTTATGTTAAGGTAACACTTTACATTGGCTTTAATTTTTGTGTATGTGCATTTAATGCATTTGACAGTTGCCTGATTGACAGCCCTAGAGACTGAAGTCCAGTATTTATTGTACAGGTATAGCATGGGCAGCATCTGTTTGAGCTTTCATGCTTGTGTACCTCACTGTTAACCCCCTCCAGATGCAAGAAGTGAGTATTATCTCAGACACAGAGTGTGCCTAGTGGATAGCATACTGAACCAGGAGACCTAGGTTCTATTTTTTACTTTGCCATTGGTCTGCTGGGAGAACTTGAGCAAGTCACTTTACCACTGTGTGCCTCAGTTTCCCTACCTGTGAAACGGGGTATAGGGGTATTGCTTTCCTTTGTAAAGTGTTTTGAGAGCTGCAGCTGAAACATGCACTATTAGAGGTCATAATTATTATTCCAAAGCTCTTCAATGTTTGGCTTCTCTGCTCAGCCTGCCAACAACTGTGATAGTACAGAAAACTAGATTGCTACCACCCAAGCTAGCTCACCTAGACCACTGAACAGCCATTTGATGGTAACAACTTGGGTTATTTTGTTTCCTTTTACAAGAAAAGGTATTTTCTTGTTTTAAGAATATTTGTTGTTTACCTACTGTTGTAGGATTTTCAATGGAGGGAGAGGGGGGGAAGAGAAAGAGGTTCCTTTGAGCCCACATCTGTGCCCAATTCAAGTTGTTTATAGTGTTTTCCCCCTGTTTGTAGCACAAGGGGGTCCCAGAGCAAACAAAAGAAAGGTCCTTTTCCCTCACTCTCCCTTGTGAAAGAGGGGAATCAGAATAAAGGAAACTAAAAGCTCATGTGGCCTGTCTTGTAGGCAATCTTTCTGGGGCCAGCCCTTTTATCAGCTGGCCTACTGTCCTTAAATAGAGTCTACCTCCAGCCCCTCCTCTTGGGGCACTCTTTTTTACAGCTAGTCCATGCCATTTCAGGGGCAGTTAAGCCCACAACTATCTCCTCCTTGGCTGAGCAGTGTCTGAGGTGTAATAGTCTTCTTCCTGTTCACCACCCCTTTCCTGTGGCAGGTTTTCCCTTTTAAAGTCCCTCCCTCCCTCTTCACACACAGCAAGCCTTACAGGTATGCCTCGTTAGTGCCCAGAAGTGCTCATTAGTCTCCTCTCCACCAGAGTGAGGGTGTGCCCCTTCACAGATGACATATATGGGCTACAGGTGTTAACATAACCCAGTCACTGTTCAACATTAAACAGTGTTCAAGAAGGTCCGGGGTTTGGCCTACAGAGACCTCAGACTGCTTAGTACCATGGCTAGTACTTTATTAAAGGTACAGGAAAAGGGCAATCAGTTAAAGCATTTGAAAAGTAAAGTATTAATTCAGGCTTTCTTTGTAACAGCATCCCTTGTTCCCTTTCCCTATAGCTGGAGAGAGTTTTTAGAAGGAAAAAAAACCCTTGTTTGACAGTCTTAGGTGGTATAAAAGGTGGTAATAACTGTTCTTTGTGGGGAAAAAAGAAGTTAGTTGAGATGGGCTGAAGTGGTTGCTGTTGTTGTTTAAGTCTGACCCCATTTCCTAAGAAGACAAAAGAAGACAAACACACACAAAAGGAGAGAGAAAAAAACAGCAAAGATAGAAAATGCAGCTTGCAGGATGAGAAGAAAGCAGGTCACAATTTCAGTTCTTTTCACACTGATAACCCTTCATAAGACGTCTTTGAAAGTTACTTAAAGCCAGCAAATGAGGATGTTTCTTTAAAGTTTAACATAACAAGAGGCACAACCACAAAAGCCTGTCCCAGGCCTGTCTGTTCGGGATCTGCATATAACTCACTGCAGGACTGAGATGCAAAACATTAAGGACTGTGGTCCTAAATGTGAGAAAATCAAAAAACTGTCTCAAATCCCAAACTGCCAACTTATGCACAGAATATGCTAGAGAGCTAGCCAATATAGAAACAACTTGGGAAAGCGAAGGACCAAATTTGTCCTACTGAACTCAGTGGCATCACAACATCAGTGAATGAATTTGGCTCAAAGACCGTTTGGTGCACTGCTGTTGTGAGATAGTTATGAAGAACCAGTCCCCCCTGAGATTCTAATGTTAGCTTTATTTGACTCTTTTGAAGTGACTAGTTAGTATTGGCTCTCTGAGTGAGAGGAAAGCAGCACTTTCATTTCACATCACACCTAAGATGGCGTCAATTAATTGTGAATTCGAGTAAAAGTAGGACTTTTGCTTAAGCTAAAATTGAAATAATATAAAAGGGAGAATAAAATCCCCTCCAGTAAGTGTAGCTGGATATTTAGCTAAGGAAAGGAAGACTTGATAGTGGAAGATGTCATCTAATTTGCTTAGCTTTCTTGTGTAGTTTATAAAATCTTAAATTCTATTGTCAGTTTAGTGCTCTGTATAATTTTAATGCAACCTTTTGTGTTTTAATCCTTGATCCCTAGCATCTTATTCCTGTCATGCTGCTGATATGGCAGATTTCAAGGGCCTTTCATGAGCTTTCAAGTTAAGACTCTGAATCAGCAGACTTGACATCTGTAAAGGTCCTCTTAGTCAGTGGCCACTGAGGACCAAGTGCAAAAGAGGCAGACTACGTTTAAAAAAAAAAAAAGTTTACTAAACCTTCCTATGATCCTGGTTTCTTATTCCTCTGGAATATGAAGATGAAACAGAAGTAAAAGATACAACTGGGAAGTTTGCTGTCCATCCCAGTGCTGGAAGAGTTAATGAAACATCAGTTGGTTTGGTGTTGCTAACTCTGAAGTAGAGTAGATTTCTCTTGATAGAGTTACTTTCTTTAGTTTATTATTTGCTTTCTCCTTTTGTTTTTCTGTCCTGGAGCTGCCCTTCTTTAGACCAACTTTTATTATTTGCATTATGGTAGCACTTAGAGACTCCAAAATGCTGAACAATGTATATTCATATATTAAGAGACAGTCCCTGCCCCAAAGAGCTTAGTATCTAGATAAACAAAAGGTAGGAGGGGAAACAGAGGACCAGAGATTTTTCCAAATCTCTGCAAAAACCAAGCTCAGTGACAGAACCAGGACTAGAACCAATACTGTATCCACTAGACCATGTTGCCTTAATTCTATTTACTGTACAGTCTTGGCCTGCAGGTTGAATTCTAAGGACTAACATTGAGTTTTTATAAAAAGGACACTTGTGAGCTACAGAACAGATAACTTGGAATAGTGCAATCCAAACACATACAAAATTTAAAATGTATTTGATAGGTGAGAAATTTGAATCTAGAAGTTTTGTTTTGTAAGAAAACACTGGGTTTGTCAACATTAATAAAAGTGGCACTGGCATATTTATGTCACTGGAGTTACACCAATGCAAAGCCCTAATGTAGACATGATGTACTGGCGCAAAGTGGGGCTGAATAATTTGTCATGTCCCAGAATAATGGAATAATTTGTCATGTCCCAAAGTAAGCAGGATCACTATCTATTGGCAGGTCCTGCAATCCCTTACTCATAAAGAGAGTCCTCACTGACTCAAGTAGCCCCATTGACTTCAATGGAACCATGGATAAAAACAACTAACATGGATTAGTGCTTCCAGGATCCAGGAGAAGATTAGAAAAAAAGAACTGCCAAACTGATTAGCCCATTCTAAATCCCCATTTGCATTAGTACTGCACCCCTACAGTAGGGGTTTGCATTAGTGTGAAACTGCATCCAGTGAGAATTTTCATGATGTAGACAAGCCATGCAGCTTGCACAGCCATTTACACCTGTGTAAAGTGAGTATGCAGCATTACTATTCTGATCTGGTAGCATTTCATACTCACTTCGCGCTGGAGTAAATGACCACACAAAGTATGGGAAAGCAGAGACTCAGATCCCTTATTGGTAGCTTCAGCAGCATCCAAGAATGGCCTGGGCATGCAGGGCCTGATGCTCGGCTCTGGCTGAGGAGCATGCTGAGTAATGGGGGGAAGAAGATAAAAAGAAAGCTTTAAACCACCTTTTCTCTTCCCTGCTCCTGACCATTCTGCACCAGACTGACACTCCATGTCGAGTTAGAGCAGCATGAAGGCTCTTCTAACTCAGTGTTTCTCAACCTTTTAAGTAGCAAGTACCCCCTAACTTCTAAAAATGTTAATAAGTACCCCCAACATTCAATTTTCAACTCTGAGAAATAGAATCTTTTTTCCCTTTACTGCTGGACGACTGTATTTCTCGTAAAGCAGGAGAGTTCTGAGTTCTGCAGTGCTGTGTGGCTGTGGCAGATCACAAAACCACTGCTATTTCTCCCCTCCTTCCTCCTCTCCTTCCTCCATATAGGAGCAAAGGTCAATGCCAGCCAATCACTATGGCCTGATGGTGGGATCACATGGTGTTCTCCTCACACAGGCGGGAACTTGTGAGGTATGAGCAGGCACTAGCAGCCTACCAGAGTGGATAGCAGCGCTCCCCATGGCCATCCCTAGGGGATGCAGGCTTGGGGCAAATCACACTGTGTGGGCCCCTCTTAAGATTTTTATACTGGTAAAATCTGGGGCTGTCATAGTTGTCAATTTCGTTGCTCTAGCTAGTAAGCCTGTGGGTAGAGCCCGACTCCAGGACTGGGCAAGCCGCTGGGCTCTCCGCCTGGCTTTCTGGGCACTGGGCTTTCAGCCAGAGAGGGGAGCTGCCGCCTGATTGCCAGCCCAGGAGGTGGGCGACTGCCACCTGTTCCGAGCTAGGGTGGAGGAGGCTTCCGCTCAGGCTGGGACCCGGGAATGTGGGCAGGCAGCTGCTGCCCATCTTCAAGCCAGGACAAGGGAAGCTGTCTCTCAGCTCAGAGTTGGGGGATGGGTGGCAGCCACTCAGCTGTGAGCCCAGCTCGCAGGGTGCAGGAGTTGCCGCCGGGCTCCCAGCTGGGAACTGGGACTAGGCGGGACAAGGGCGGCTGCCACCCGGCTTCTTGAAAAGCCGGTGGCTGCTGCCCAGTATCCCAGAACTAGAGCGGCTGCCGCCCGGCATCCCAAGACTGGAGCGGCTGCCGTCTACTTCCCAGCTAGGAGGTGGGACCAGGCGGGAAGCCGGCAGCTGCCGCCCGCCTCCCCCAGAAGCTGCTGCCTGCCTCCCAGCTAGGAGCTGGGACCAAGTGGGAAGCAGGTGGCTGCCGCCTGGCTTCCCCAGAAGTCAGCAGCTGCTGCCCGCCTCCCTCCACTGGGTTTTTTGCTGCATACCCCCTGCCTGTGTCTCACATACCAGAGGTTGAGAAACTGTGCTCTAGCTTACACCAGCTGCAAATGGCCACTAGAGGCCATTATAACAATCAAGGTCACAATGCACAGGAATGCATAAAAGGTATTTAAAAAAAAAAAAAATTGCAGTGCTTGGTCATTGCTGTTACAAGCCTTTTTGCCTATTCTTTTCCTCAATTCTGCAAATGCTAACGGGTTGGTGGTGTTCTTTACTCCTGTTTGCACTGAAACCAGTGGGACCACTCAAATCAGTCAGGACTCCTTGCATGAGCCCAGGCTTGCAGAATCAGATCCGTAGACAATGTGGGCTTGAGGCATGGTTGCCCTGTATCCCGTGGAGTCCTTTACACCAGTGCCAAGTGGGTTCAAGCAGCTACCAAATCAGAACGGTTTCCCACCAGCATTGCACTCACTTTGCACAGGTGTCGGTGATGACTGCACAGAGCCACAGTGAATCATGCCTAATCTTGATAATCATGGCAATTTGGGGGAGCACACTGATGATGCCAATATCTTGATATACATGCAAAGCAAATGTGCTCCTGAGCTGGAGAAAAGGAAGGTGGAGAGAGAGGAAATAGTCTTTATTAAATAAAATGAGCCAGGAACTTGAACTTTAAATCAGAGATTTAACAAAAAAAGATTATCATTTGGCTTCCATGTTGGGCTGAATTCCAGCACAGAGGTTCTGTGTCTCTGGTAATTATTCATTTCCAAAAGTCATTTGTGAAAGATAGCAGAGCTCAAGATGCAAAAATTTAGGTGAATTTAAATGTTTGCTTGCTCATATTAACAACAGGGTTGGGGGATTTTTTTTTTAAAAGGATGCAAATTTAAGCAAATGATGCCTTGTTTTTGTCTGTGTATTTTTATTATTGTTTAGTTTTAAATATTATTGTGTTAGAGTTAATAGAATCATTCTCCTTTTAGTTTCAGTTTCTCTCCTGTCTTAATAAGAATTAAAAGTTATTGCTGAATATAGTCTCCCAGGCATCATCAGGCTGGATTCAACATTAGGGAGTCTTTCTCTTAATCTTAAACCCTCATTTCCGCAATCACCTTCTCCTCCCAAAGCTCTAGATGACTTGGGAGTTTGGGGATGGCGTAATCTATTGAAGTGCTTGTCCATGATAATGTTGCCTTATTATTGATTGCAGACTCACACACGCTCACCCATCCTGAAAAAGAAACACATTGTTTCCGACTATACTTACAGAGCTAGAGCCCCAGCTGATGTAAATTGTTGTAGCACTGTTGATTTCATAATCATAATGCTGAACGTTGTATTATACTAGTAGTTCTTCATAGTGTGGATCATAGAGACAAGGTTCCAGTGGACTTATCCAGTTTACACCATCTTAGGGTATGACCTATAGTTTTAATTAAAGTTAGGTCATAGGGCATCAGGTAGCATGTGAAGAACATTCTGTTCTCTAACCAAGGTTGGAAAGCTAAAGGAAATCACTTGGATGTCAACAATATGATAAAGAAATTCCCAAACTGTGGACCACAGAATACTCCATGCAGAGCTGGTTGGTCATATGGTGTGGGTTCCTTGTTCTTGTTTACAGTTGATAAATAACATTAAAATAAGTTAAAAATACAATACTTCCCTAATATTACTGTTCCCTGTAAAAAATTGCTGTGATTGCCATGGGGCTGTTATGTAATTGGCTCATGCAATCACAAATGGAAGAGGAGGGGTGGTCCATGAGCTAATCTCTCTATTAAGATGTGGTCTACCCAAACAGTTAATGATTGTTCTTTCATGACAATCCTACAAGTTCTGAATTTGTTAAAGACTCTAGACATAGAAGTCACTGTCACAGCATTATTTTAGAATTCGTTTTGCAATGGTTCTATTGTGGGGAACTGGGAATGTACCCATGTGCCTGAGATCTTGTCCCTTACTCAAAACCAGCAGTATGTTTACAACAGACACATGGGTACATTCCCAGCTCGGCCATTGATTGCCTGCATGAGTTCAAGCAAGTCACTTACACCAACGTTTTCAAATGTCACTTATAATTTTGATTGTCCAATTTTAACCACGTTGGGCCTGATGTTCAAAGGTGTACCAGGAAGTTAACAGACAAGGCAGTGTTCAGGGGAAAATGGAGGTGGGGGGAGGGGTCAAGATGGCTTCTGGGATGATGCAGGGGCTGAAACAGGAAGCCCCTGGCATAAGTTAGAGCAGCCTCAGAATATTCTGATTTAAGGCATCTTCACGAGGACTGCCTGTGGGTGGCTCTGCAGTCCAGAGCAACCCAGAATTTCTACAGGATATGTATGCTATGAAAACACTCACTCGTACCCCTCAGCTGACCTCAGTCCATTCCCTTCTGTTTCCAGACCTACCCCCATCACACCGAACTGGGGCTTATAGAATTTTTTCATTTTTTAAAAATTTCCAGTTGAAAATAGAAAAACATAGTTTCTGATGAAACCCCACTTTTAATATGAGATTTTTGTAATCGAAAATTTTTGACCAATTGTGGTGAAAATGCTCTGCCAGCAGCACCCAGATGTTCAATTGCAGGGACTGGGGATGAAAATGCTTCTGATTCCCTCTGTTGCAGGAGTATACAGGGAAAGACAGAGATTCTCAGGTAGCTAAGACCGAAGCCATACAGGTCTTTAAAGGCCACTAGGCACCATGCCCTGAAATTCACCCTGAAGTGAATAGATAACTAGTATTGTCTTCTGAGCACTGGTGTAATACACTCACTGAAAATAGCATCACTGAAGAAAATGGCTGCCTGGCTAGGGATTTTAGGTGAGGTGGTTTGTTGAAATTCAAAATCATTAAATTATATAAATTCTACATCAGCTGTAGCTTCCACAGGATTTCGCTCTCATTTGGGGTCTGTAGCTTACACTTGGTGGGCCATACTCTCAGTTGGTGTCAATCTGAGTAGCTACATGATTTACACCAGAATCTGATCTAACGTGTGTGTGTGTAGTTAATTTCTGTTATATTACTAAAATATATGGGCCTGATTCTCCTCTCACTTATACCAGTGTAAATTTGGAGTTACCCCACTTAAGGCAATGGAGTTACATTGATGTGTGTGAGAAGAGAATTGGGTGCTAAATGAGTACCTATTGAGAAGATACAGATGCCAGATTTTTTTTTTCATGCCATCCTTGGGTTGCAAACATAGTGAATCTGTAGTACATATTCAAGCATTGGACATTCATGTCAAGTTTAACTCATCATGGTGTTATCCACACACCGGATTTATGGTTGAATCAAAATGTATTTACACCATGATGTTTTGCATGGTGATCCAGTTGATTTAATGCCTTTTGCTGGGCAAAATATCAGTTGCTGAGATTAATTGATGATGCTGAAATATGGAAAATGACATTGAAAGTGACAGGCTTTTTCAGGCAGAAGAGAAATGAAAGGGAGCATGTGTAATATTCTATGTAATATTCTGGGGCAGTATCTCTTTGAATAATTCAGCAAAGAACTGTCATCAGAGCTACAAAAGATCATAATGACACTACCCTTATAATGATTCTTATTGGGTTTGGTATTCTCTCAAAAGTTCATTTTTACAAAATATTGAACTGCTAATAATAATGTGTGGTGATTAGGAAATCTGCTTTTACAGCTTATGAATTCTGGCTGATATTGGGAAATTGTTATTATGAAATTGCTATATTTTTGAACACCTCAATGTATATGTAAATTCTGCCCTGGGCTGTGTCACATCCTCCTAGATCAGATACAATGGAGTATGGTTAGAAATCAAAGGCTATCTATGCAGGTGAAAACACGTTGGAATAATGGGTGAGTTCAACCTAGGAAAACCAGTTTTAGCCTCCCCATCTTCAGGGAGTCAGGGGGAGAGTAGGAGAGTGGAAAATTCCCAAACACAGGACAAAGAAACCAGGTGACCAAGCAGGAGTCTACAAAAAGACTAGGGAGATACACAGAAAGTTTGGGTAGGAGGAAGGAAGGGCATGGACTGGCCAAGCAAGCTGGCCATGGACTGGCCAAGGGGAAGCAAGCTGACCTAGGGAGAGGAGACTACATGTTTCAGAACACAAGCCAGGCACTGAAACAAGACGATGGCCCAGTCCAAAGTATAGCGAGGAAACTGAGACAGGGAAATGTGCGTAAGGTTTATTATTTTTTTATAGAGCTGTGTGACCTTGAGGGATTAAATAAACAACTATAATTTGTTAGACTTCTGTGCAAAGTGCCTGTGTGTTATATGCTATACCTTCCATGTGACCCTTGAAGTGGGAGATCAGAAGGCTCTTTGGGTGGAGTTCTGGGTTGGGTGGCTACTCTTGCATCCCCAGAATACCAGACGTTATGGTACTTCCAGTAATGGTATGAGCCCACCTCCCCTCCCCCCCCCCCCCCCCCCGCATGACCTCACCCCCAATGGCATGACTTCACACACACGGGGCACGTCAAGTCACACTACACAGAGGATGCCATTTTGAAGAGTACCCTGCCTTGCCTCCGCTAGTGTGACCTCACACAGATGGCCATGTAAGTTCATGCCAGCAGTGGCAGATTGATACACTCTTCAAAATGATATTCCCCCATCCTTGATATGGGACAAAATGACATCCGGGTTTGTCTCAGTACAGGACAGGGGACAATCCATTTAAAAACAGGACTGTCCAGCTTACACCTGGATGAATGGTCTGCCTGCCTACTTCTGGGACAGGGTGTGTTTAAGCTACTGGGTATGTTGGAGGTCAGTGCTGGTCCTGGGGTCCTCAGGCAGATGGGCTGAGGCGCTCCATTTCAGAGTTGGTGCCCAGGAACTGTGGCAGAGGCCAAGGGAGGAAACAGAGCTGCAGCCTGCTGAGATCCAGGAGAGCTTAGAGCTCACAGGTTTCAGGGTTTGGATTCCCACAAAGCTATCTGGTGAGCTGCCAGCATGGAAAGACTGACGAGCTCTGACATAACTGTATCATTGTCTGTACAATTTTCCAAAGCATCATTCAATAAATACACATGGCCAATATTTTTAAAAGCAACTAGCGATTTTGGAAGTCTCAGATTTTGGGGGCCCAACTTGAGACACCTAAAAGGGTACTACTAAAAATCAGACCATGTAACTGAAGTAACAATCATTAATAAATAGTCACTTCTGGAAAATCTTGGCCAGCAGGCATAAGAGCCACATGATTTTTTCACAATCAGTAAAGCTTGGACTGTTCTATCTTCCTATGTGGTATAATGATTTTAGAGTCTGACTAACAGTATATAATGCTCTTTGTAATACTACAAACAGTGGGCTGGATCTTTCCCTGCCATGGAAAACTCTAAACAACTCTAGTCCTGTGGAACAAATTCTCACAGTTGTAATTACCTGGCTGGCCACATTGAAAAGTTCTCAGGAAAAGAAAAACTTGCATATTCTAGTACGCTATGACTTGCCATCAGTCAGGTTTGTAAGCTGTGAAATTATGTCACGTGTAATGCATGTGTAAACTATGCCTATTCAGTGTGGCAATCTGTCCCCCTAAATAGATGAACCCTGATGCTGCCTTGGCCAAGAGTGCAGGTTCTTTCAGTTCAGGCAATAGAGGACCATGTATTAAAATCAACAAATCCTCGGTTCAATCCCTACCATCCCAATGGTGTCGCATTACATTTGTAATGCTGATAATCAGTGCAAGTGATAAACTCAGAGCTGACTGCTGTCAAAAGCCTGAGGCTGGCTGCTGTACTTCTAGCATCCTTTCAGATTCAGGGGATTGTTCAGCAAAGGATTTCACCATCCTTCCCAAAATAGAAGCTGGAGGAAGAGAGACATGCTGACAGGTTTGGTTTTTTCCTCTCTTTCCTCACAATAACGCTCCCTAGGGTGGTTTCAGGAGTAAAGGCAGCAAGACAATTGCTGTGCAGAGGGATCAATAGGAGGATCAACTACTTCTGAAGAAGAGCATGTCCAGGAATTTCTGGCCTTTTTATTGTCCATTTCATTCATGTTGGGGCTAGAACAGCTTTTATAAGTACATCTATGATGCCGCATTGCCTACAACTGCCTTAGATTCATAGCTTTGCTGGTTTGCTGTCACTGTCACTAGCAACAATTGATCTCTTTGCTTCAGCTCTCTAGTCAGTTCCCACTTGTGGCTAATAAACGCTGTATCTTTTACAGTACATTTATAAACAGCATTGTGACCTTGTCTGGCAGGGTGCATAACATGTTGATTCCCCTTCCTGGCTTACTGCCGGCCTGATCCTGCAAGGTGCTGAGTAATACAAGCAAGCGAGGGGGCTCAGCACCTCTCAGGAGGCACTCAACAGCTTGCAGAATCAGGCGTTGTGTGCTTTGGACACTTCCAGAAAGGGGAATTGGGTAGGTTGCTGTAATCACCATTTCGGTGCAATTTCCAGTGCTGTTGCTTTTTCTTTTCTTTTTTTTTTTTTTTTTTTTTTAAGAGATGCACACTATTGTGCACAAATAGATATTATGGGGTATTATTATGTGGATATTTTCTTTCTAATGGTGTGAGTCTGTCTCTTTCTGAGTTGGTAGAGCAACTACAACTGAAAGCTTCAGGTTCTCTGCAGGTGACGTTACATGACTGCACATCTCAGCACTCACCAAGTAACAATTGACAGGATGATGATCTGCTGATGCGGAATGGCTCAGCTCCATATTCCTTTAAAACAGACTGAGAACTACAATGAACAAACACTTGCCATCAGGAAAATTTATTTATGGCAATACTGTATTACATAGTAAAGGTCTTGTTACTGGCAAGTGTTGATTCAGGGTTTCTCTCCTCTGTGTATCTTAAAGTCAGGCCAACCTTATTTCATTTACAGAATGTAATATGTCTTGTAATATGTATAATCCAAAAAAGGACGATTAGCCATGGAAACAATAGCCACCTGTCACTCTACAGATTTGTGCAGCCCAATGAGTGTTCATTTAGTGCATGCAGCAGCATCTCAGACTGTTTTATACAGTATTGTGTAATAAATAGCCTGATTACCAGATTAGCCAGGGTTCAATTGCCATTTCAAATGTGTATGCTTGAGAAATGGACAGCCTGAGAAGGCTGAGGCTATAGAGCAACGAGAATAATGCCACGTGTGAGATCAAGGAACAGAAGAGGTATTGTATAGGGTGGTCAAAAGGCTGGAACTTGTGAAGATGAGGGAAGTGAGCTAAAGTCAGTTTATGATGAATATCAACAACAGTCTTCTGAGAGGTCACCTGCACTGTGTGATACTCACCTTTGAGAAGGAGTGGAAGCCACATTGCTTGTGTCATTTAACACTAGACTGGACAAAGTGCTAGAGAATTGTAGGACTAGAGGCAATCTGGGGTCTGGACTAGATAGGCCATAATGATTGCTTTCCATCTTTAGTATCCACAGTTCACTTAAATTATAAGTTTCAGTCACAGTACTTCTGAACTGAAGGGTATGGGCCAGGTTGTGGTACTTAATTACTGGCCTTTTGGTGGGGGGCAATGTCAAGCCACTCTGTGATAAGTAGTAAAGGCGTTTGGCACTGAAGGCATGGTTTATCTGGGTGCAGTTAAAAAGAAATGGAGAGCTGGGGCAAAGGAGGCTACCAAAGGGGAAGGCTATATCTGCTCTGCTCCCAGTGGGCTGAAGTTGGCAAGACCTCAGCTGGTTATTACCCAGTAGAATGAGTTGGGTTTTTTTTTCAGGTTTTCGGTTTTGGTTTTGGAAATAAAGCAGCTATGCGGAAAGGGATGTGAAGGGACCTGTAATTAGAACTCTTATTTTAACTTCCTTGGCTGGTGACTCTGCACTGGCTCGCACACCATGCTGGAGAAGCTCTGGTAAGGATTATGGCTCCCTCCCACAGCTCCTTGGGGTGGAAGGGGCGGTGTTCATGTTGCACGTTCCTTTTGGTGGATGCAGTATGTGCTCTCTTCTGTAGCTGGCCAGTACTCTGTGTGTTAGCCGTGATCCTATCGCCATCCATCCCACTCCTTTTGATAACATTTGGGTTACTGGGGGCACATGTGCATGGGGCTGCCACTGTCTCTACCCTCGCAAAGACCACACAAGGGGCTGGAGAGCATTTTGTTGGAATCCTCCCACCCTGGCACTCCCCAGACAAGGAGCAAGGCTAATATGCAGCCATAGGATAGTATTGTCACTGTCAGCCCCTAAGTTCAGGGAGTTATAATGTTGGCCTGAAAATTCACTTAGGGGCCAAAAACTTGGCACAGATGTCAATATATCAACAAGTATGGTTCAAAGTGAGGTATTGCAGCCATTAGGTTACAGTGTAGTTTGGGCTCTTCTGAGATATATCTTCAGGCTATACTTTTGAAAGGGCCGAGTTATTCTAGCTAACTTTTGAAAATCAAGGTGTGAGATTTTTTCTTCCTACTACAGCCCCTCTACGCTGACTATAAAAGCCGCCTAGCTGGCTGGGGGAGAACTTGTTGGACAGCCCTGCGCTACACAAACGTCCTCACAAACCCCGGAAGACAGTACATGCTAGGAACAGGAGAGAGCATTCGGGGTGTCACTGCCACCCACTGGGATAGGCTGCCATAACTTAGAGGAGACCCCTGCATTGCCCAATTACACTAGGGACCATTTTTCCCCTGGAGCTTCCCAGAGTTGGGAGGACACAAAAGTGGATTAAAGCCTCTTAAGTCCACGCCGCTCCCGTAGAGCTGTGAGTTCTGTGGTGAGCCTCCTAGAGTTTCTGTCAGTACAATGACTTCTCTTGGTGCAGTCTTTAATTGGTACAGTCTGATTGAATAGTAATACACAGCATGTTACAATTTTTAAAGCACTGTAAAAACTTTAGCTAGGTAATCTTCACAACCACTTTGTATTTCAGTTTTGCAAATGGGGAGACAGACGCAAACGGTTTTAAATTAACTAGCCCAAGGCTACCCAGCAAGTCAGTTCAGAGCCAAGATTATACACATGCATGCCTGGCTTCTGTTCCTGTGTTCTGCCTATTACACCATCATATTCCCTTTATTTTCATATCTTCTTTCTTCACACTGAAACAATATTTCATAAAGAAATCAAAAAAATCTAAGTATTCCAGGGTCTTTTTGAAGTCTGGGTCAGGGTCTATATGGGGATTCCCACTCTAAAAGGACTTCTCATAGCTACAAAATTCCCATCCATGCCCTGTAAAGCTAGCCAAATGTTTCAGTCCTCTTGAAGATTGAAAGGTTAACTCAAATTACGTGGCTAGTCAATTTTATATTTATAACAAGAGAATAAAAGTTAAGATAATGTGCAAGAAGTGAGAGAATCTCCTACTTTGAACCCTCATGTCTTCCAAATGTCTTGTTGGCCTTTCCTCAAACTTTCCAGAGAAGTTTTATCTTTATATAATCTATGAAATTTTGTGTGAATTGGTTTAGTCTGGGGAAAGTTAGATTAGGAGAGGACAAAGGTGAGGGTTATGATGAAAAGCTTAGTTAAACCCTGATTATGGACAGACTAGTGTGATACCTAAATGGCTAATAAAGAATTCTAATTAGAATGTTTAAACGCTCCATACTAATAAAGAATGCTAATTAGAATGTTTAAAATCTCCATATCTTCTGGAATAAGCTCCTATATAAAAAGAATAAGAAGTGATTGATTCTCCTCTCATCTTCATCAGTACAACTCCATTGACTTCAGTGAAGCTATTCCTGATTTACACTGGTATAAGTGCAGAGAGACTCAGGACCATGTTTTTGCTTTTCTATTGCTCTCTAATTATTGTTCAGGTTACAGTAGGGAAAAGAATGTATTGTAGTGTTTGAAGAGCTGTGTCTTAACTCTGGTGTTTGTCTGAAGTGCACTGTGTACAGCTCAACAATGTCAAACATCTCTGATTTGATTTGGGCAGGACCAGATGTCAACAAATTGGAATTTAATGTTGTTGAAACAGATGACAATGTAGGAAGCATAAAAGGGATTCATTGCCAATTAGAATTAGAGGAAAACATTCAGCTATGGATGCACAATTTTTTATTCACTATAATTTAGGTAAAAAAAAATGTTCAGAAAGTCATCGATTCACATTTTTATTCCTTCCCAAGGAAAAAGCTATGATTAGGCTTTTAGGATATATAAAAAACACAACAAGAAAAACTCTGGCCACTCAGTGAATACCATATGATATTCAATGGGAGTTGGGTGCCTTATTTCTTTAGCTCTCCTTTGACAATACCAGCCCCATTGTTTGTGACAGGACCAGAGCTGAACAGAAATTCAACAGGACTCCCACGTTAAGTCGAAAAACAAATGCTTCCCAGGTCTTCAGGTTTACTTACAGTAGGGCGAGGTGAATAAGGCAAAAAGACTCTTTTGTTTGACTCATTAAATGAATTTGCTTTAGTCATGCTCACACCAGCAAATATGCAAATAATAGAATTTTACTGGTACAAATGATTGCATAAGAGATTTCAAAGTCACAAGTGCAAATATTCATGGAAACTGGATTTTAAATTTGCCCAGGCAAACATTCACATCAGGAGGGCTTGCAAACTCATCCAGTTAGGGAACCAAACAATACAATGTGGCTTGTCTGCCCAATCAGGGTAAGTCTGCATTGCAATGCTAAGTAATGTGTAGTTGACCCCACAGACATGGGGTTCGTAAATCCGGGTTTGAGTGTCCGCAGTGAATATTGACTCTGACTTTAGAATTTCTGGATCCAATTCTAACACCTGTGCTTAGGCTTCTACACTGCACTATGCAGACCTGAGTCAAACCAGTCTATCCCAGCCTTCCTAGCACCCTCTGCAGTGATAGCTGCTCTAGTTTGTAGTGTAATGTGGGAAAACTTGACTGTTCATCCCACAGCACTTTACAGGATGTTGTCACTATCCACCACCACATCATACTGAGCCATCTTTTGAGTCTGCATGCTCCTGGCAACTGGTGCCAGCAAAGAGGCAGAAATCCCATTCTTTCAAAACCATAGGAGGTGGAGTCTCTGAAATTGGCCCCAGCTTGGTCTCAGCTGCAAAAAGATTTCCTCCCTGCCCTCCCCCCATCTCATGCCTGCCACACAGGGATTTTCTATGGGAGTGGGCAATCCAGCCTCCAGATGAATAGTTGTGTTAATCAAATGTAAAGATTATAAATCAGGCTCAGGAGGTGCAAAAGGATCAGAAACTGGCTCCAATGGGCCATCTGATAATTCCCCTGTCTAGATGGGCTGGCTCTGGGCCTCTGACCTTACCCTCCTCGCAGTGTAAGATGTATTTTCGGTGAGGCAGGGCATGGCAATCCTGGACTAGCTTAAAAGTGTTTAAAATTGTACAACTGTCTGACAGCAAGCAGCATCAGGGCTGGGGTTGGCCCTGAGAATCAGAGGGCTGAATCTGGCTCCATGATGCTTTGCCACTATTCCTGTGCTGGGTAAAGCTTGGTGTAGAAGTAAATTAACCCCATTGTTTTAATTCTTGCACGATCTAATGTCTAAAACAGGAGGTGCTTGCTCTGTTTTTACTCAGTCAGGTAATTTTGCCTACACAAAGACTGGGTGGAAATGGCTTAATGATCCCAGGATTTGGTTCAGTATTTAGCTCCAGGGCACTTTTATTTATCATCTTCCTCCCTGGTATGGCAAGAAATTGCTTTTGGGATTATATTTTAGTGTGAGGGTCAAGGAAACGTTCCCTTTTCTCTCTCAGACAGTGTCACAATAAAGGCCCACATCCCAAGTTTATCAGTTCACCCCTCCCTTGCTACAAGAGGTTCCAAAGTAATGAATTCTAGTTGCATGCTGTGCACATTTAAGCAGATGCATAAATCTTTGCAGAATTCGGGCCTTAAACAGGAATTGATGGGCTTTGGCTACAAGAAAGATACTATGGTGTTTGGGACTAGTGCCCCATTTGACCTCTTTCCCTCCCCACCCTATTAAGTGAATCCAAAATTCACCCTCTGATTCTCTTTGCAAACTGGTGCTGCCCATCACTGAAATGTTGGGCTATTTATATGTCTGTCTTAATCCTGTCCTACTTTTATACTCACGTGCATGAATATTTCCAGATCCTGTGTGGAAGATAGTTACATAGTTTAGGGTGCATGAAGGATGGGCAAACTGTTTCAGATAAAACAAGAACCAACTTGAACTGTAGCCCAAAACTCAAACTGAACTTCTCCTGGGGTCTTATCTTGCAAGATTTCCATCCCAAGGAAGTTCAGATAAAGTGAACAACCTTTCTCCATCTGGTAATTAACAGGATAAGACATATTTGCTTCTAAGAGATTTCAATGGAAAGAATATGAAATACATTTTTAACAAAAAAAGCTATACTTTAAAAGAGAACTTGGCTGGTCGACCCCTTTTCTTCAGCTGACTGAGAAAAGACTTTTGTGAGTTATGCTTACGTATTGTGCTGTCCTCTTGAGCCTTTTCTGATCTTCCAATTTTGACTAGCCCTGATTAACAGGTTACAAAGCAATTCATTCTTTCAGTAAAGATCTTTCTAAGCTTTGTCAAGAGATCCTGTAGCTAATGTCTGTGCTTGGAGATCCGGATGAGTTTACAATAGGTGAAAGACAAGTGACATTAAAACATTGGTACAAATCTCACTTTCTTTCCTTTGAGTACATGTTTAGCAGTAGACGGTATCGCTCTATATCACTCTGTTGCATCCTATTTTGCTAGCTAGAAATACCACTCTAGGTTGCAATTGACCTTAAAAGTTAATTATGCTAGGATAAGTACTCAGTAAATATCTACTCTTGCTGAATTGAGTGAAAATTGAGCTCTCCTTTCAGGTGTATGTGATAAAGTCAGTGTTTCTGGGATTAAAGCCATTAAAATGGAAGCTCTTGCTCACCCCCATAAAATTTGTCTGCACTGTCAGTGTAAACCTGAATCTTGGAACTGCAGAACTTGCTCAGAATTTGGTCTCTTCATGCAAAAAACAACAGTAATCCTAATTATCCACACCCTCGCCTCACTTAGTCATTTGCGTAAAATACTAACGTGTGTCTATTCATATGCAGTAGAACCTCAAAGATACTAATACCTCAGGAATGGAGGTTTTTCATAACTCTGACATGATTGTAACTCAAAACAAAACATTAGAGTTGTTCTTTCAAAAGTTTAAAACTGAACACTGACTTAATACAGCTTTGAAACTTTACTATGTAGAAAAAAAAAACTGCTTTTAACCATCTTAATGTAAAGGAAACAAGCACAGAAACATTTTCCTTAGCTTGACAAATTTTTATTTTAAACTTTCCCTTTATTTTTAGTACTATATTATCCCTTTACTCTTAGCTACCCTCCAGTCGGTGTCTTCCAGCTGAGGCTGGGAGCGATCTCTGCAAAGGTAGCACCTAGCACTAAGGAATCTGGCAGCGCTGCCTGGTTTGCAAGCACCTCCCTGCCATATTCCTGTTTCTTGCCTTTGGACTCTGCTGGGCGGGCCTGCCCTGCAACCTTGGCACTAGAAGCCCTGGCCATCTCTCCCCAGGGCTCGCCCTGCTCTGTGCACTGCCCGCTGCCCTCCAGAGGCAGCAAGTGGCAGGGAGTGGCCTCCAGCCCGCTGCCAGCGTCCCTCCCTCCTCTGCCCCTTGCACTTCCAGAGGTGCTGGCAGGACGTAGGAGCACAGCCGCGGGCAAAGCTCGGGCCACATCAGTGCACGCATGGTGCAGGCTGTGGCCCTTTAAAACTCCTCCAGAGCTCAGCAGCATATGGTTGGCAGCTCAGACTGCGGCTCCTCATGCTCCAGGCCAGACTCTGGCTGCAAAAGCAGCAGCTCTATCCTAGTGCCAGCAGCTTCCTTGCAGCAACAGCAGCTTGGGCTGCTGCAGCTTCTTTCCCATGCTGGGACTGAGCTTGCAAGCTTGTTCCCTGCCTCCAGGAGGTGTGTGTGTGAAAACAGCATACCCCTCCCGGTGGGGTGGGTGAAACAGCGCCTGAGGCTTACAAGAAAGCAACGCAGACCCCAGGCTGCTTCTGCTCTGCCTGCATTAAGCTCACAGCAGTGCCCGTAAACCTCAGCATCTTCACCTCCTACCTGTAAGTGGCTGCCTCTCACATGGCAAGTGGGGGTGGGTGGCCCAGATGTGCCTACCTTTAAGATGCAATACAGGTACAGTACAGTATTTGCTTTCTCCCTCCTCACCCCCCTCCCTCGCTGCTGCCTGATTACTTACTTCAGATTCCACGTGGTGTTCGGTCAGTCCATAACTCTGGTGTTCATATCTTTGAGGTTCTACTGCACTTTAGGCGCCCTTGCTGTTACTTAAAAGTACAACAGAATAGATACCCAAACAGTGCTGACGTGCAGAACCATATAAGCCGTATAACCCATAACCAGGAATCTCCAAAGCTTAAATCCGCCCCCCACCTCCAACAATACCTGCTCTTTACAATCCTCCTCCTCCGCTTTTTTCAGCTGCCTTGAAATATAAGTTGAGCTTCTCAGCCTGGCCTGAAGGCCGTCAGATTCAGGCTGTTTTGGATTGGGCTGAAGGAGTTAATTACAAAGTTGGTGGGAATGTTGCTCATATATATCAATGGGGCTTCAGCTTGAGCATCTGTGTTGCTCTCAGCTGTGGGGATATGACACTTATGTATTGCTTAAGGAGAGGAGCTCCTACAAGCTACAGCTCAGAGGTGAAAGATACTTGTTCAAAGGTCTCTCTAATATTAGCCATGCCCATCTCTTAGTCTGCCTGAAGAGCAGACACTCACCATGTTGTCTGGAGGAGGGTAAAGAGCGCTCCAGCAAGCATGACATACACCATCTGAGATGAAGAGAAGGCAAGATTCCCTCTTCTTGTTACCTTCCTCAAAACAAAATCGATGAGGTAGTCAAAATGTGGCTTTGGGAGCAGATAGGAGGTGATGCAGATGAGAAGACAAAACTGACAATGAACAGGCTCTTTATCAAGGTTGATGACTTTTTGCTTCCCCACATCCCTGGTGTGTAATGTAACTAGAAGATGAGTTTCTATTTCTCTTCCCTTTCTCATTTATTTTATGTACTATTTGTTTATGGACAGTTAATTGAAGTCATACACAGGACGCATTGTAAATAATAGCAAGATCACCCACAGCTATTGATAGGATCAAAACATTACATTTACAAAATCAAAGATGTAAACTAATTCGGAAAACTGTAGCCCAGCAGCAGATCCTAAATTTTGAACTGAGCTGACTGGGGGTGGATATAAAATATTCAGTTCTCCCACTGAGAGAGTAATTGTAATAAAACACCTAATCACATCTTGATTCATCAAAGACCACAGAAACTAGAAATGGAAAAATAACTGTTTGGTCCATCTCCAATGCGGAATTATTCACTATAGCAGCTGAGAATGTGACCTTTCATATCTGTTGCAGAGTTGGCTTCAGTGATCCACACGCTGTTCACCTGTAAGTATTCTGGGCTGACCCAGAAGGCTATTTGGAAACTTCAGCTGATATTGCATGCAACAGCCTGCCTCCTAAGCACTGCATCAGGAGTACCTCAAACCAGCACACCATACCCTACACGGGCTGCTGTTATAGTACTAGCGAAGCTTTGACCTTTTAATCCTGATCTTTAAAAGCTGAGACCCAGCTACCTCCCTGACCACTGTGTGTTTCATACAACACCACATCAAGTGGGCAGAGGAGAGAGGTTTCAGCTGGTGGAACCCAACTTTGCTTGTTTGGGAATCAGAGCCAGAGCATTCTAAGTGAAGGGTCTTGGTGCCACCAGAGATTTGACTGAGCCCAAGTCTACCACTGTTAGTCTGAATACAGAAATTTCCCAAATAAATGGATTTATTTCTGCACTCAGATAGCATACCTTACACCCTGCCCAACCCCGGACGGGGGCACAATAGGTGACAAGAAGCCAGCATGAGGAGAACAAAATATAAGTTTTCAGAAAACTTAAAAATGATATGAAATTAATACCTTTTGTTTGAATAACTCTCTCAGTTCTCCTTAGACGCTTCACTACCAAAGTCAGACTGCACCTCATGCTCTCCTTTCTTTCCTTCCTTTTCTTTTTGGCTATTGATAATGTACTCTGAAGTCCCACTGAAAACTGACACCTCAGAGATTTCCCACTTGAAGGGCACCATACTGTGTCTGCTTATAATGGTACCTATCTTCCTCTATTTCACATTCTCCGCTGATGTAGAAATTCATTGTTCACTTTTGCCCGCAGCTAATTCATCACAAATTCTGCTTATGTCCACTTTCTTTCTTCTGTGTCACTCCATATGATGCAAGAGATAGAGCCTATGTCACCGTACAAATCTCATCTCTTGCCCTTTGTTTGATTTTCCTTTTATGTTTAGAGTCCTTCTGGTTTTAGAATTTTTTCCTTTTCTATCTTGATGCTTTGCTTGCCCTTTCTGTTTTATTTTCATGGGATTTCTGTCCCATTCTTTATTATATGGCATCCTTAGGCTCCCACAGACTGTTCACCCCAGTTTTGCTTCACACAAAACTTTTACAGGACAGAACACTTGATGCGTAATGAATGTCTGGAAGTAAATACCATAGCACTTCAATATCACGCCTACAGTTTAAAACTAACAAAATGGCTAATTCTTTCTTGTATGCAAAGAGGAGCTCAGACATTAGAATAGTAATGTTAATCATGTACAATACTGCCAAAATTGCTATCTTAAGGTATGGAAAGGTCTTGAAAGAAGCCAAATCAGACAAATAATCTCACTTAAGCCCTCTACTATTTTCACATTGAGGATGTTGCTGAATGTAATTATCTCTGTGAAATTATCTCCTGTCTTTAATTCTTTAAAAGACACCAAAGGGCTGGCATAGAAAGGCCTCTGACTACTGTTTATGAAAGAAACCAAACCTGTCTATCTCTATGCACACTAGACAACATTATATTTTACATGCAGTATTAGGTTTTGGATTTAATAGAGCACATTGTTCAACTGTAACACATTTCATCTGTAATTAGACATCTGGGGATGAGGTTTTGCCCCACCAAAGTCAATGGGAGTTTTGCCATTGAGTTCACTGGGACCAGGGTTTACCCTCGGATGTGGATTTTCAGCTGTGCCTTAGCTCATCCTCTGCTTTTGTGGGTGCAATTTTGCACCAAAAGGAATCACTGGTGCACATGCTGGTGGTCAGGCCCTACCTGTTTACAAGGGCAAATCAGGTAGTTTGCATTCATGGTTCTTTGACTGATTCCATATTTTCATAATCAGTCTCTGCCTCTCCAACAACAAAAAGAGCTGTTTCTCTCCCAAACCAAAAGCCTAGTCATCCCTTTTCCAACATGACATGCCAGTTCCAAAAACTGGTTCTGTTTTCCTTGACCTGATCATGTTATACGATATGGTTTGGTACATGGGCCTTTTGGTGAAATTGTCTAGAACTATGCCAAGTTGGTTAGGATGTGCAATGGCTCTGTTTTTGAGGAATTGCTATTTCATGTGCATATTGATGATAGAACATGTGCTTGGAGGCACCAGAAGAATGGTCTCCCCAAGGATCAGTTTTATCTCCAATGTTATTCAACTTATATTTGAATGACCTATCATATACCGGGTCTTGCAAGTTTATTTATGCAGAGAACATATGCCTCAGCACTCAGTCACATGCCTTTGACATACTTGAGAGTGTTCTGAATGCAGATATGGCGGCTATGGCTGATTATTGTCATCAATAGTGCCTGATACCAAGTGGAAGTAAGACTGTGTTGGGTGTCTTCCACTTACATCATGCACAAGCTGGCAGAGAACTGAATATAGTTCTCAATAGTCAGCAAAAAAGCATGATTCACACCTACTCAATCTACGCATCAGATTGGATAGAACTCTCACATATCATGACCATCTTACAAAGACAGCAACTAAGGTCAAAACATGCAACTATCTGCTCCAAATACTGGCTGGAAAGACATGGGGCACCAATGCCCAAATGTTATGCACTTCAGCCTTGGCATTCTGTTATTCACCGGCAGAGTACTGCACTCCAGTACAGGCTCGCTTGTCTCACACAAAGATGATCAACGTACAACTAAATTCCACCATGTGTGTTATTTCAGGCACACTTAAATCTACTCATTTACTATGGTTACCAATCTTTGCATTATTGCGCCGCCCAGTGTTCACAGAGAGGAAAGCGTAGCAAAGCTTGTGACGAAACTGTGATATGTCACATCTACCATTAATTAAATACTTGTTTAGTTGTTTGTCCTCATGGCACCTGTTGTGGCTAAGTTTATAGGGTGAGAGATTTATGGTAGAGGATGGGTGGCAAGCTTCATGTCTGCAGAGAAAGTGACAAATAATTATCTTATCTCAGACCCCACTCAGCGTCAACCCAGGTTGGATTTACTGCAAAGGCAATGGAGCCTTCTGAACCAGTTTCATACCGGACATGAAATTTGTGCTGCAACAGAATTTTGGAGGCATTTTAGAGACAGTCCACTATATTGATGTGGGCAGCCACGAATCATGAGACACAATGTTGAGGACTGCAAAATGATTCAGGTCCTCGGAGGTCTTCATGCTTTGAACATTATTGATAGAAACGCTGTGACTTGGCTTGACCAGATTGCATACGCCAAATAAATAAGTGCCAAAAAAAAGGTGTAAGTTGTACATTGCACACCTTTGTGGGCCTTCCTCATCTATGCTGGTTGATTTCATGTCTGTAATTTGTTTGAAAAGAGAAAAGCCTTCTCATAATGAAGGAGTCATACTGATTAATAGATCCATTCAAGGGTGCATGTAGAAGGCTGCCCCAGGCATTTTACTAAATCACATGGGCAAGTAGATTTTCTGGGTTTTTTTTCTCTTTCCATGTCTTAGACCATTGTTGTCTAGCTTTAGGTAGCAAGGCCTAGATCCTCAAAGGACTTTAGGTGCCTAACTCCCATTGAAATCAATGAGAATTAGGTGCCTAAATACCATTGAGGAACTGAGACCAAGTGTCTGCCCTCCTTGTGCACTTGGAAACTTGGGCTGCAACATGTGGGTGTTATAAATTAATGCTAATACAAATATTTAAAAAAAAATAATCAAAACCTTAAAAATTGGGTGTAAAATGTGCTCCAAACTGATGGTTGTTTTCAAAACACATGCATAGGGTAATGTGTAATATGATAATCATATTAGAGCTGGGCAGAGCAGAGCTGTCAGACTAAGATTGCCCAATGTGGTGTGAATGACAACTAATCAACCACTTGGCCACTGGTCTATTTATGTCTGGTTGTGTGAGCACAACTGCTTTCCGTTTCTTTGAGAACACTATCCTCCCGCAGTGTGCTGATTTTTAATCATGAGTACCTGTCTACCCATACTGGACTAACCAGGGAAGTCACACTTTATAAGTGTGTCCTGGTGTTCTATGTAAAAAATATTACACACAAAAAATGCTATGTTAAAACAAAGTTTATTCTGGTTGCAAAATCAAGCACTAAGAAATTAGAAAATGCCAGAAGTTTGGGGGCTGAACTAAGGTGGCAGAGGCAACTGTAAATCTGTGGCCTTGTCTACACTATTAAATGCATTGCTGGCGTAGCTACATCAGTATAGATATACCAGCAGAGTCCCTACTCAAGACGACTCAGTGTATGCCAACAGAAGACTTTTTTTGTCAGTATAGTAACAAAACCCCTCCAAATGATGTTAGCTGTGCCCACAGAAGCACTGTAGCTGCATAGCTGTATCTGCACTGAGGTTGTTGCTGGCATAGTTATGTTAGCTAGGGGGTGTGACAAAACTTTGTAGTGTAGATCAGTCCTGGCATTTCCTAACTTCACTTTGGAACATTAATAGCGTTCTTTTGATATAGTTTTTTGTATGTAATTTCCCTAAAAAGAAAAATTTATAAGTGTAGCACCTGCACACTTCCACCATCATTTGACCTTTGAACCTTCAGCACTACCACATAGGCTACCACCAGTTGAGCTACAGGATTAAAGTAACTCATGGCAGGAGAAGTCTGCGATCCCAGAGGCAGGATGGGATCCTGCCTCCATGTACAAAGTCCAGGATCAAGAGGAGTCCAATTCAATCCAGTTTAATCTCTCTCCCTCCCTTCCCAGCCCTCCCAACGCTTCTCATGTCTCACGAGGAGATAGAGGGGGATGGATTGCTGAGTCATGCATTAGATCCACAATGGGGCAACTAGCCCAGGCAGTTCCAGTTCCCTGCCCCCCCTCATTGCTAACAGTTTGTGACACTAAGCACCCCTGTATTTACACAATATTGTAACAATCATTGTACAAAATATGCTTTGTGTGATATCATATGAAAACTAATAACTTGCTAATCATTAATATTCTTGTGTGATGTATGTTTATTAAGAGTTATGGCAATATGCTGGAATTATGACTAAAGTGTATTTAAACCAGGCGTGTCAGGGTGAATTGGTAAACAAGTCTGTCCTTAACTAAGGAATATATGTTTATCTCAATTTACGTATAAGCAGTAAATGGACCATCAAGATAGCAGGGGGAGGAGATGGCAAAAGACAGAACAATTTGCATTTCAGCAAACACAAATGGGGGAAGAAAGAGCATGAAGGTTCCTTCACCCTCAGCTCCATGTCACCTTCCTGACAGCTTGAATAAACTTTGAAAGGTAACCTTCCGAAGAATGCATTTCAAAGGTTTATTGGTCTATAAAGACAAGGGGTCTGAACTTCAAGTAATAAGCAGTTGAATCAACCAGATGTATTCAATATTACACTCTTATAAGGGTATATAGAGTGAGTTTTTTTTTCTGAAAGCTAATAACATACTGGTGATTAATATCATTGTGAAATGTACATATTAACACTAAATGAGGAAATATGGATACTTGATGATATTATGTTTTAAAGTCTCACCAAACAGAGCAAAACAAGGTTCCCTCCCAGACAGGAGAGAAGGCAGCTATTTACCTGTCTCCTATGTAAATTAAGCATGCTGGAATCAAAATGGAAGCCTGTGATGGTGCATACTTCTCACACTGGCTCTGAGAGGGTTGAATTAGGCCAGGCATGCCCAATCAACCAAGTAAGCAGCAAATAAAGGAGAGATTTAGGCTATGAGGTGGCCGCTCAAGTAAGCTCACCTGTGAGGGAACAGGCAGGGCTTATATAAAGCCAAGAGACTAGCAACAGAAGGGTAGTAATCACCTTTCTTGAGGGGGGCAAGGCAAGGCAAGGCAAGGCAAGGCAAGGCAAGGCAAGGCAAGGCAAGGCAAGGCAAGGCAAGGCAAGGCAAGGCAAGGCAAGGCAAGGCAAGGCAAGGCAAGGCAAGGCAAGGCATCCCTGAAAGCTAGCATAGGGATTCTCAACCTTTTTCTTTCTGTGGCTCCTCCAACATGCTATAAAAACTCAAAGGGCCTAGGGGAGGGAGCCTTGGGGCTCTGGGTTTCAGCCCTGTGGGATGCCAGAGCTCAGGCTGCCAGGTAGTGGGGTGGCCCTCTGGCATAGATGTATTTTGACTTCTACTTTGAGGGGGTAGGATTAGGTGGGACTTGGACCAGCTCTGCATGGTGGAGCCAGGAGAGGGAGTGCCATCTTCACCACCTGACTCACCTCAGTAGGCCACCCAGCTGGTCTTGACTGGAGGGGAACCTCAACCAAAAACTATAACTCAAGGGGGGCTCAGCTCAGAAAGTTTGAAAACTACTGAGGGTGCAGGGAGGGGTGTAGCTTGGAGATGTGTGGAGGCAGGAGGAAGCTCAGGGGGCAGGGAGGGCGGTAGCTAGGGGTTGTGTGCTGGTTGCTGTTCCCTGGGGAATCTGCTGGGTATTTCTCCTGCTATGCTCTGCCCATCCACTTATCAGCTGTGTGAGCAGTCAAAGGGGGCTGGGAGCTGAGGGGCAGCTGCAGTACTGAGGTGGGGGGGGGGGAGAGCAGGAGATGTTTGTGGTGGGGGGTTTGGAGCTGCCTCTGGGAATGCCCCACTGTGGGTACGGCACTTGTGTGGGGCGGAGAACTCTGCCCATGGGCTTGGGACTTCTGCCCCATGGGGTGCTGGGTCTTGTAGACCCTCGGCAACTGTTTCGCAGTCCCCAGAGGGTTGCAGAGCCCCGGTGGAGAACTACTGATCTAGATGACCCTAGGAGAGAGGGATGTGACTAGAAAGAGTGGGAACAAGGTAGGAAGTAGTCCAGAAGCGAGAGCAGTAAGGTTAGAGATGCTGCAGGCCTTGACTGCTTGGGTAAAGGTCTCTGGACAGGAACCCAGAGCAGAGGGTGGGCCTGGGTTCCCCTACCAGCCACTGGTACTGCTGGGGCAGTGAACTAGAAGACTTCCTGTGTCTCTGCAGGAGTGACAGGGAGAGGGTGGTAGGTGTGAGGGCTGCCTGATGCCACTTGAGCAGAAAGACTTTGAAGGACTTGCCCCCTTTGCTACCTGGCAGCTCTGTGTTCTTGGGGAACCAGGGTGCAAAACCACTACTCCGGCTGGCTCACCTCAATTTCTCCCCGCCCCCCCTCCCCCAGCCTCTGCTTGAACCAGAAACCAAAAGCAATGAAAAGGCAGTGGGAGACACACCTAAACCCCTCCAAACAAGGGTGATAGGATTAAGGCAATTCCTCAAGCCTCATCTACATCAAAGATGTAAAAGGAGGCATCTCAATTAACGCATCGAATGGAGAACAGAAGCCTCAGCTACATCGAAGATGGAACAAGAATTAGCATACCGAATGGAGAACCAAGCTCCAAAGCAGGAATTGCACTGAACTCTGGGATTGGCAAAGCAGGGATGCACTGCATGATGGGAGATCTCTGCTCCTGATGTTAATGAACCTGCACACACCCAGTTCTGCAGTTATCAGATTGTTCTAGTTATTGATATCCAGAACACTGAATCTGCCTGATTGCATTGTGAGCTCCCTCAAGGAACACTGCCCGTAGCCAGGAATGATCAGTTCCTATTGTTCAGCATAAACAAAACCATTCTGCTATATTCCTTTGAGTCATTGTTTACCCATAAACAAACAGTGTTCTCCCTTGAACATTTGTTTCTTCCCTACAAAAACTCCTACCCAAGTTCAAACCCCTGTTCTGATGCCTGGACCCAAATGCTGCATCAGCTCCACTGGAACTTCCCCTTTTCCTGATTGATCGTGTTGGGGGCTCTGCCTGTCTCAAGCGCTCTGGATCGTAAGCTGAACAGCCTGTTTTCTGGGAACCTTTGAGCTGCACTGAGTGGTGAGACCCCCCCATCTTCCTCCAACACTCTCTCTCTCTTTTAGTCCAAGTATAACTTTCTACTTTTGTAATCAGACCTGGGCTAGCTTTCACAATACTACACAATTTCAGCTGGGATATTGGAAAGTGTTTGATTGTTTTTCTCTCCTTGTATGGTATTACTATTAGTATAATACATTTTATATACCTGGCAATAAAATAACTGTTATAATAACGCTGGTTGCCAGTCTCTCTCTCCAAACTTAATTTACTCCTTTGTGTTCTTGGCTTCCCTATCTTGCTCTGCAGCAACACTTCTTTTACCTAAGCCAAAGATCCCCTGAGTGCCCAAAAATCCTGTGGGGTTTGCTCATCCAGGGGGTTACTGCTAGAACAATTGTAGAGTGAGGGGGGAGGCAGCTGAGAAGTGCTGCTCTGCCTAACCTACGAAGTCCAGGGGCATATCAGGGAGGCAGCTGAAAGTGCTGTTTGACCCAGACTGCTCGGAAGTGTGCTCTGTTCTGGTGTGGTGCAAAGGGGCATATAAGGGTGGCAACTGAGAAGTGCTGATAGCCCAGTCTGCTCAGACACAATCGGTTAATCTGGAATGTGTGTGTGTATCTGTGGGGTTTATTTGAATCCGGGGCTGGAGGAACCCAGCCCTGAAAACCTTAGGTCCTGCAGGATAGCTCCATTGGGAGGGGACTTGTAGCCATATGAACACACAAGTAACACAAACAGTACATTAATAGAATCTCACACACCCCTTCCAGACAGGAAACTCTAATAAATGAGCATACCCCAAGGTGACAGGCAAGTCTCTTCTCCCTCCCCCCACACCCCCTCTATCCCAGAAGGGGAACCATTGTGTATGCTGAGTCAGAAAGAGGAAGCTGCAGCTCTTGGAGTGAGAGATGGTCCACAGAGTGAGAAAGACAGCTTGGTCGATTGCAACTGCAGGAAGGAGTGTTGGCCTGGGCAGAGCTAATCCCAGAACAAGCAGGAGGAGGTGTTGTTGAGCTGTGAGTAGAGCACCCTGTGACAAAGCCCTGGTTATGTACAGGAGGATGGGAAACCCACAGGAAGGGGAAAGCAGCACGAGGTCATCCTGCCTCTTGACACAAAGTAATTGAACTTTGGAAGGTATAAGTAAAGACAGAAGCCATCTTTGGTATCTATCACTAGACAGACACACAAGACAGAGCTCTTGCAAGATGAGAAATATCGGCCCTTCAATGTAGGAGGTGGGAGCTGAAGCCTCTGGAAACTGAATATAGGTGAGAAACCTGCTTAGGCCAAGATCTTTCACCTAGGAAGACCAAGGAAGCCAGCATCTTGTAATTCTATGGAAAGCCCTGATTGGGAAAGTCAACTATGGCTGGGAAGAAAGAAGATTAGTGAGAGAAACCATCGTGAACAAAGCCTGTATCTTGCTAGGTTAAGTTTTAGACTTTTAGATGTGTTTTCACTTTCATTTGCGTGTAACCATTTCTAACTTCATCTCTTAGGATTTTAAGTTTGTTAACAAATGAAGATCTATTTGAATTAACTTGTTATACTATTCATCTAAACCACCAGTGCTATGTCTGATTACAGTGAATGTTAACTCCAGTTAGTGTGGCAAGTTAGTGGGTTTTGTGTCTTCAGAGACATACGGTTTCTTTGTGCCTCTAAACAGTCCAGGAGAGGGCTGGATGTTACAGAGCACACCATTTTGGGAACACTTGGGACGGGGAGTGTGTTGGGATCACCTAGCTAGTTGTAACCAAGGATAGTAGAGCCCTGAGTGTGGTTAGTGTGTTGCTGGCAGGCTGCTGGGGTCAGAGTTGCAGGACCAGGGCTGCAGTTATACAAACACTTAGGGTGTGACCCGCATTCTTGCTGCTGACTGATCATCCCAGGCGGGGAGTTACAGTAGAAAGCATTTGAGGCACCTGGAGTTACTGGATAGGCAGTGACTCAACCGCTCACTGACCTGGACTGCACCCTGAATACCCATCACACGGATGCTAGGGCATCTCAGAGGTGTTCTTGGTGCAGTGTATGCAGCGGCTGCGGCGGCGGCTGTGGCATGGGCCCAGCTATTTTCAGTGTTCATTGTCAGTTGTTCTTTTGGGGCAGCTGCCAAAATTTTCCTAAGGAAAGTGAATGAGAAAAGGAAGTGGGAGGGAGGGTTTAAAGTTAATTTTTCAGCCAAACCTGTATTAAATTTCATGGGACAAGAAAAAAGTGTCTAGACCAATGGCTTTCTCCCTGCCAAACTTTGACGGCCTGCTGTAAACAATAGATGTTATGATAGATAAAGGTTGCCAGAATCTCTTATAAAGGAGAGAGTTGGGCAACCTAACTATTGCTGTAAATTCTCCCTCTAAGAATTTAAATCTGCTTATTACTGAGCCAAATTGGGGTCAGTGGAATCATCTCTTTGCATGATCAGGATCAGATTGTGCCTTGAAGGTATTCACTGGCCTTAGAAGAAAGCAGCACACTTCCCCAGTGCACCCAGCCAGTTTATTCTATTGGCTGTTTTGGGAGGTGTATATGGGGTGGGGGGGGGGGGGGGTCATTGCCTCACTTCCTACTGCAACCATTTGGAGTGACTGGCAAACGTGAGGGCACTGCAGTAATATCTGGCCCTTGAATGGGACTGGGCTGATTCTTAGGAGGAAGCTTTTTGCATTCTCCCTTATTTCCCCATGTAGCTGTGCAACATCCAGGCACAATCTGGCCTTCAGAGAAGAATTTCTGTTTCCGTGTATCTGCACTCAACGTTACACATCAGTGACAAGTGGCAGGAAAGGAAGGTGCAGCTGTCATGTTGCGTGATAAACTGTAAAAGAGAAGCTTAAAAGGGTCTGTGAAATACAGGGGGGGGAGGGGGGGAGAGATTTAACCCTGTGAGTGTGATTTCTCAGGTGACAGAATGAGCTTTTTTGGTGACCACTAGCAAAATATATGCCAGTATAACTGAATATTACTAAATGGGAAGCTGTAATCCCACAAAGACATATCTCTTGCTTTACTCTCACATGCTGTTGAACTAAGATCATAGCAGGAGAAGGGGGTCAATTTTCTCATCAAAAGAATCATGCTGAAAGTAGAAAGCAGCCATACCCATATCTCCTTCCTTTCACTGTTTTACAATTCATTATTATTACCAGGTCATCATAGTGTTCTAATGCCCATAATGCTTTTGTTAGACAGAAAGACAGCCTTTTGATGGATCCATGGCTTTAATGCCAGTAAACGGTAGAGCTATGCCTGAGCCAATAAATAGGTAGTACAGTATGATTTGTGCTTAGCAAATTTCTCTCCATACCTATAGTTACCCTGAGATTTGGAAACCCAGTATGTAAAACTCGCTAAGCGAATTTCTGTCTGTCTTTTCGTGCCATGTTAATCACCATGGTATCTGAACATCTCTTCAGTTATTAGGGCCTTTTTATGTTTCACTTATATAAAATATGAAGAAAATGTGGGTTATCTTTTATTTTTCAAGCTTTAATCTTCCATCAGGATGCAAAAATAGACTAACTGCCTAGTACCCATTCTCTCAGGCAACAATGAGAACTAAATAATAATGGTACTTCAGCCATCGCATTTATATGCAGTAAAGATAATCATAGTTATCAGAACCCATGCAGAAGTGTATTTTAATGTGCCCAAGATAAAGGAAGCTTTAATCTTCAATTACTATTTCCTGTGCTTATTGACTTCGTATTCATTCTGCAGAGAACACTATATTACTACAGCCACAAAATTAGGGCCAACTCAGTTGGAAATTGAACCTCCACTTTACTTCCCACTTAAAATGTATTTAAAAGAGTGTCTCACCTTGTGGAATCAGTGTAATTGTCAAATCTTTTGTAGTGCTGTGTGATTCCATTCATAGTTTTAACTGCTAATTCAGACATCTATAGTCACGTCTCCATGGTTGTGCTGATGGTTATTCTTATTTATGCAGAGCTAATAGGTATGCGATTGCTGCTGGTGATCTCATGCTTCAGCCTTTTGTAAGAAATTTCATTGGTTTCAAGTTCTGGAGGCCAAAATAATCTTTGTAACTCCACTGTAGTCAATGGAGTTATACCTGGAGTGACTTTGGTCTTGAGTGTATTAAGCTTGCATTTGAATAGTACAAACAAAGATGTGGGTTGACTTTTGTTGTTGTCGTGTTTTAAGATGGAGCAACTTTTCTTTCCTCAGTAATTGGTCTGATTCTCCTTTGCCAACAGAATGAAGTAGGTATAAAACACTAGCAAGGATTCGTCACACCTTCACACTGCTCACTTTGTACGGCTGCAAGACAGTGGAGAATCGGGCCCTTTATTTATGCATTTTGATGCATCAATATATAGTGCCACAAATACAAAGCCATATGTCTGTAGAGAGGTTTCAGACAAAGATTATCAACTCTGAAATTTTAATACTCTAGAATGAAAACCAAGTCCTCTCCCACCTACATACCTCTAAACCCCAAATGCAATCCAGACAAACAAATAGAGAACCAACATTCATATTAGGAATGTCTTCCAGTTACATTAATCCAAAGGTGGACATAAACCATCCTCTGTCTTCCTCTGGGCTGGACTGGCACTTTGCAATCCAGTCTGTGTCTGTGGCAGACCCTGAGTCACAATTCAGTCCCTTCTTGCCCTTAGCTCCATGAGGGCAGCAAGTTGTGCCTCTCCCCCCTTTCCTGGGGCACGTTACTTCCCCCTCCACATGGGCTCAGCTGTACAGTTGGGAGGAAAGAGCACAGGCTCCTTTCACTCCCTGCCCCTGCCTGCCCACCTGTATAGGCGGGGGCATTGCAATTTGCTGGTGGCTGCTCTTCCCCCCCGCCCTCCAGTGCCCTCACAGGATTTGGCTCTGTGAGTAGCCCATGAAGGGAAGTAAAGGGGTGTCTTATGCCTGCACAGGTCAGCAGACTCATGCCTGAGCCCTAGATATTTGCATAGCACTTAGCATATGCTGGATGCCACTGTAACATATATAATGGCCTGAAGTTGGGACCATTGCAGAGGTGACTCTGGCCTCTAGTTTAGTACATGTCACAATGGCCCAGGAGATCCTGCAACACACAGGGTTTTCATTGGTGGCTGCTCCTTCTCATTACACAGGGGTTAGGGCAGTCCTCACCCCATAATAGAACGATTAGAATTCCATGAGTGGGGTTTTGCAGACTTCCTCATCCCATACCAATTAGCCCATTTTATTTATATAATATAAATAAAAGCTCGGTATAATAGGACAATTTGACAGACAGGAACGTCTTTGTGGGAAAGAAAGAGAAACCTCCAGATAGTTACTTCTACGTAAAATCACACATGGAATTTTAAATTAAAAAAAAAAAAACCTTTGTAAGAGCTAATTGAGCCAGAGTTGGCATTTTCAAAAAAATTTTTTTGCTAAACAAAGGTGATTCCTTTGCACCACAAATTGCTATAAAGAGAAATAATATTTTGGCCAATTCAATACATCAGGAAAAAGAAAACGAAGTATGAAAAGCTTGTTCCCAATAATGTAATGATCACTCTGCTTCTGTCTCCTTTCTCTGAGCATGCAAACAGCTTTGGTAGTGGGGTGAGTAAAATAAACATGTGAGTAAATTAAATTTGCTCCTTGCTGATTCTTCCAGGCTGATATAAAAATACTTATCTCTTTTTCCTTGGTCTTCTGTGCTACTCAGGTGATCCACGGAATGGTGTCATTCTAGTTCCTGACAACTCTACTTGTGCCAGCAATGCCACTGGGTTAAAAAAAATGGCAGAGCAGATGCAGGTAAAAAGCTTGAAATGCCTTTATTTGTGGAAGTTCAGGACACTTTGCATCTTACAGGGATGAGGCCTACTTTTGTTTAAACCTCTGACTGCCAGAAAACAGGAAGAGAAGATGAGTAGATCAATCCAACTGCTCTGTTCTGTACATTCCTCCTGAAGCTCTGGTGTAGGCCACTGTTGGAGAGAGAAAACAACAAGAGTCCTATAGCACCTTAAAGACTAACAAATTTCTGCAGGCATAAGCTTTCGTGGGCTGCAACCCACTTCGTCAGATGTGGACTCTCGTTGTTTTTGCTGTATACAGACTAACACGGCTACCCCTCTGGAACTTTTCATGTTGGAAAGAGGATGGACCATTGGTCTGACCCAATGTGGACATTCTTATGTTTCCTGGTACATGGGCTTACAAGACCGCCAGTGCAGGGACTGAAGGAGCTGCAGTGGGGAGTTTGAGATAAAGTCTGAAGACTCTCCCTTCCATCCACTTTGCTACTGACACACAATACTATTGCTGCCTTAAACCCAAGGGACTCATTCTTTCCTCTATCCACCTGGAAGTCTGCATCTCTTACATCTCTCCTCACATCTATCCCTTTTCCTCTGCATCTATCACTGGCCTCCTCTGATCTAACACCACCAGATTTCCTCCCATACATTCTTCCAACTTGAGTTGTTTCTTGCTTCCTTACTTCTTTTTACAGTGGTACAAACTAAAGAAATAGGGCCTCATTTACATCTAGGCCTGGCAGAATTTGAGTTTTTTAAAAATAATCTTCACAGATAATATCGATCTTTATCTTTAAGCATTTTTTTTATTTTTATCTATTTAAATTTTCAGTTGGAGGAAATTACTGGGAGACAGATAATGGGGGAATCAGACAATAATTATTTAATGATTGTAGACACAGATATAAAAAGTTAAACCTTTATAACCATTAAAACACAAATTGTCAACCTCATGTCAAAATATACAAAGTAAATATTCTTAAATCAAACTAAGTTCTCAAGCAGCATTTTTTATCTGTAAATTTTGATTATTATTGATGGAAATGTTTTTTCATAGATTTCTGTGTGGGCAGTGAAATTGCTGTTTACTGGAAAAAAAATCTAATTCTTCCAGGCCTACTTACTCAGTCATCTCCACTTCCATTGGAGACGCTGAGGCAGAAAGGCAAAGTGACTTTCCTGAAGTCACACAACAAATCAGTGACAGAATCCGGGTTAGAACACAGGACCTCTTGATGCCTACACCTGTGCTTATTTCTCCAGACGTCTCTCTCTCACTGCTAAAGGAGCTGCAGTTCCCTTTGACTTTAGTGGCAGTTGTGAGTGCTCAGCATTTCTGAAAATCAGACTCCAGATGTCTCAGGTCAGGCACCCACAAAATGAGGAACACACAATTAGTGACTTACCACTGACAAATTTTGATTGACAGGACTTGTCCAGCATTACATAAAAAGCCTGCGGCAGAGAGGAAACCAAAACTCCAAGTTGATATACAAGTGCCTTAACCAAGAGACCACCCTTTCTCTTCCTGCAATCCCCTCATTCACACACACCTTCCCACTTCTGTAACAAAGGAGCCAGGGCACAACCCTGATTCATCCCCCGAGCCCTGTCAGTCCTAACTTTCAAACGAGACAAGGGTTCCCCAGGAAAAGTTGCACATTATCATATATGACAATACTTATACACCAGGCAGAAGAACTAAGGTTGTGTGGGCAGCCATAAGTCTGCTATTTCCTAACTTTCGAGGGCTTGACTTTGCAATCTTAATAAAATTCATTTAATATAGGCTTTTAATGTAATTTCCTAGACTAAAAATTATTATTCCTAGACTATTATGTGCATCATCAGCAAGGCTTGAACTCTAGTCCTGCACCACAAACCTCTGCCGCTTGAGCTAGAGGAATAAATATGTTAACTGGCAGCAGAAATATACTGTTCTCCTCTTTAAACCAACAATTAGCAGTGGATGTGTAACATTCAATTAGTGGGTTACGAATGCAAGATATGCTCCATTGTACTGTCTGCATAGCCAATCACGTAGGTTTAGCAGATTCTCTGTGAGAGACCTGGGTTTAATCATCAACTGTGCCAGAAGTGACCTTGGGTAAACTCCCTGTGAGTCATGAGGCCTTCTTCAATAATAAAGACTGTGAAGTGTACAGAATTTTTTATGCCTGTCAGTGGAAGTGATCTAGAGTTCATAATTTCCTGACTCCTAGTACAGTGTACCTGAGAACCACAGAATCAGAGAAATGTAGGGCTGGAAGGGATCTCGAGAAGTCATCAAGTTCAGCCCCCTGCGCTGAGGCTGAACCATGTAAGCCTAGACCATCCCTGACAGGTTTTTGTCCAGCCTGTTCTTAAAAACTTCCAATGATGGGCATTCCACAACCTCCTTTGGTAGCCAATTCCAAAGCTTAACAACCCCTCTAGTTAGAAAGCTTTTCCTGATATCTAACCTAAATCTTCCTTGCTGAAGATTAATCCCATTACTCCTTATCCTACCTTCAATGGTTAGGGGAAGAACTGATTATAATTAATAACATTCTTCAAATATGTTAAGGGGTTATCAGTGTTCTTTTCTCAAGACTAAACATGCCTAGGTTTTTGGAGGGGTTATTTTTTAAACCTTTCTTCCTAGGTCAGGTTCTCTAAACCTTTGATCACTTTGTTGCTCTCCTCTCCGTTATCTAACTTATTAATAAAAATATTGAATAGTACCAGAACCAGGACTGACCCCTGCAGGACCCCACTAGATACGCCATCCCAGTTGGACAGTGAACCATTGATAACTACTTTGAGTTTGGTCTTTCAACCATTTCTGCACCCACCTTATAGTAATTTCATGTAGACTGCATTTCCCTAGTTTGCTTATGAGAATATCATGTGGCACTGTGTCAAAAGCCCTACTAAAATCAAGATATAGCACCTCTACTGCTTTCCCCCATCCACTAGGCCAGTAACCCTGTCAAGGAAAGAAATGAGGTTGGTTGGCATTTTTTGTTCTTGACAAATCCATACTGGCTATTCCTCATAATCCTATTATTCTGTAGGTGCTTGCAAATTGGTTGTTTAATAATTTGTTCTGATATCTTTCCAGGTATCAATGTTAGGCTGACTGGTCTATAATTTGTGGGGTCTTCTTTGTTCCCCTTTATAGATAGGATTATGTTTGTTTGCCCTTCTTCACTACTGTGGGACATCATGTCCCCCTGACTCCTAGCACAGTTATCTCAACGATAGTTGCTAAAGGTTCTGAGATTGCTTCAGCTAGTTCCTTAAGTACCCTAGGATTAATTTCATCAGACCCTACCAACTTGAATGTATTTAACTTATCTAAATATTCTTTAGCCCATTATTTTCCCTATTTTGGCATGTCTTCCTTTCTCTTGTTGTTAATATTGTGTTGAGTACTGGGTCACCATTAACCATTTTAATGAAACTGAAGCAAAATAGACATAAAACACCTCAGCCTGTTGTCATCAATTATTAGCTCTCCTTCCCTGCTAAGTAGAGGACCTACACTTTTTTTTCCTCTCTTGCTCCTAATGTATTTTAAAAGCTCTTCTTTTTCCCTTTTATCTAACCCAGTGTATGCCTTAGCCTACTAACTTGTGCTATTCTCTTATACTCCTTACCAATTTGTCAGTTTCCACCTTTTGTAAGTTTGCTTTTTGCTAACTAAAGAGCTCCAAATGAAGCTATACTAGTCTCTTACTATTTTTTTAATCTTTCTTTCGCATTGGGATAGTTTGCAGGTGTGCCTTTAATATCGTCTCCTTAAGAAACTGCCAGCTCTCCTGAACTCCTTTTTCCCTTATTTGCTTCCCATGGGACCTTACCTATCAGTTCTCTGTTTGTTCAAGTTCTGCTTTTTTGAAGCCCATTGTCTTTGTTCTGCTGCTGTCAGTCCTCCCTTTCCTTAGAATCATTAAATCTATCATTCCATGATCACTTTTCTCCCAAATTGCCATCCACCTTCAGATTCATTGCCAATTCCTCCTGATTGGTCAGAATCAAGTCTAAAATGGCTGTCCCACAGGTTGTTTCCTCCATTTTCTGTAACAAAAATACATTCCTCTAGGTCAGATGGTGTTTTGATGGGAGAGGGAGGAAGGATGAGCATCATGATGATGGCCCATTTTGCCTGTTTCCTCTCCAGCAGTTTAACTGTGCATAGGTTCAATTACAGAAAATGCTGGGTATTGGGGTATAATGCAAAGAGCAAATAATGATTTTCAACAGCTTATAACTCAGCCATATCTAAACAGATCTTCACAAAGTGAACAAAAGATAATTCTCTCATCCCAGAACTATCCCTGTGCTAAATTGAAAGTTCTGGATAAAACTGTAGAGACTTTAGAGAGCTTCCAAAAAGTCAGAAAAACAGTTTTATAAAGGAAAGGGTCAAGCAACTTAAGTGTAGGGGTCACTAACACTTCTCTTATAATGCAATATCTGCAAAATTTAAAGTAAATATCAGAAGTTGTTTCTGAATGATAGGAGTGTAAAAATGTATCTGGAAACAAAGAACCTTGATATGTTTCATACACATAATATATAAACAGCCAAACAGATTATTTGTTTCAAATTTCCTCTTTCAGCCAAGAGCAGATTATTATATCTGATTTATATAACCATGAAAATAGGGGGTTTGTGAAGGAAACACTGACAAGATTTCAATTATTCTGGTGCTAACAGATGGTACTATAATAATGAACCCTGAGAAGGCCAGAAATAAAAGGACACTGGCCTGGCTTGAATTTTAAAAGAGCCAAACGAGAAAGATCTGCTGCTGCTATCATCCTGTAAAGCAGTTTCATTTTAGAGATGTTAAAATAAGAATCATAATAGGATCCTTTTTGGTAGTGCTAGTCAATTCCCATTTAAGCACCTTGTTTTTGCTGAGGCATGAGTACAAAAATATTTTAAATACACTTTTTTGATGCTTTAAGTACCTAAAGTAAAAAATGGCGTATTATTTTCCAGTACAATATACCAGGAACAAATTGCTTTTGCAATGTTGATTTAAAATGCAAAGGAAACATTTAAGATTTAATGTAAGATTAAAATTCAATGTTTACAGTTTAAACCTTGGGTAAAGATGACTACATAGTCCAATGCAAGCTCAAAAACTATGGCAGCAAAAGATAGAGAATGCTCTCCACAGTTCTTCCTTGCCAAACAATGTAAACATAGCTACATTCTCACTTTTTCACTTTGTTCCCAACCTCTGCTTACTGGAATGAGAAGCATTCCGGGTATTGATGTGTAAATGAGCTCATTTATCACTTCATTTTTGCTTCAGAAGCCCCATGCCTAAATTTGTAAAGCTTTTTTCTTCCCACTTTCTTTCAGTATTATGTGATTCCACCAACACGTCTCTATTAAGTTTTAAACATTCGCCGTAAGTCCTATAATTATCAAAAACCTCAATGGAAATATTTTGTTTTACTCCTCTTTTATGATTTGTTATGTAAACACAAGTCTGCCAAAAATTAAAGCCATAAAAAGCCCCACCCCAAAAAAAGCACAGCCATCAGACAAATCCTGTGCAGGATTTGGGGTTTTTTTTTAGAAAAATCTCACACGTTGTAATAAAACTGTTATTTCAAACATTGTCAAAGCTGTTGCGGCACTTCACATATCAAGTGCAGTGTAATCTCAGAATATGTATAGAACAACATATAGTGTAGGGTGTGATGCTGGCAGACCAGGTGCCGGCTCACGTCAAGGCCCCTGGGCACACTGAACACTGATAAATGCATAGCTGAAAACCAGTCTGGCTCATCTGTGTTAGTATGGTTAAAATAGATGTTAGATTTATAGACATGTGTTTAGTGTTTGGACTTTATAAAATGCTTGTTAGTTGCTTCATGTATTAATCTCACTTACAACATCTGTATCCCATGTTATAAGGTAATATTTAAGTGTTTGCTTTGTACCTATAAAAGTGTTTGCTATGAAACTGGAAATCTGCAGTCAGAAGAATTACCAAGTGTAAAATACTATTTTACCACAAGAGGTGTCATCTTCTGCCCAACAAAAGAAGGTCTATAGACACCAGACAAGGCATTGTGGATCATCAGTGAACAAAAGACTTTGTTTTACCCATACCCATGAAGAGGAGACATGCACAAATGCTCATCCCCTGACAGCTTGAACTCGGGAGGAAGGGAATAAAAATTTCTTCCTGAGAGGGATTATCATCCCTATGCGGCTTGGATTTCAGGGAGAAGGCAAGACTTCTAAGCATAAGCAAGGGTTCCCCTGTTGTTTAGCTTGGGTTAACCTTAAGGGTCTTACAGTTTGCATATTACATCAGCTTCTATTATGTTTTGGAACCTAAGCTAATAACTCATTTGTATGTGTATGTTTATGTGCTTTAACTTTGTAAATAACATTTCTTTTTTCTACTTAATAAATCTTTAGTTAGTTTATTATAGGATTGGCTACAGGTGTTGTCTTTGAGAGATCTAGGGAGTGCACTTGTGACTAGGTGACTGGTCTTTTGGGACTGGGAGTAATTTGAATATTTATGTGATTTTTGTTGTAAGGGACTATCTATCACAAAGACAAGTTAGCCTATGTGGCTAGACAGAGCAGAGTGCCAAGGAATGTCTGTGACTCCATGTTAAGGCTCTTACAGTGCTCTAGGAGTTCACACTTGATACTTGGTGTAATCTAATTATAATGGTGAATAGTGAATATAGTAGATGGTGAAATCTAATTATAGAACACACAACCAGTTTGGGATTGAAGTCCTGGTTTGTAACAGCCTGCCCTGACATGCATGCCCATATTTGTGAGATACTCCAGACAGCTTGACATAGCATATAAATGTTCTTCTCTGATATTTGAATCTACTTTTATGCATGTGATTTTATAAAGCCTACAAATTATATCCCCATGTTATTTTCATTAAATCAATGAAATATAGGCCTGAAAGAGTCCTTGAGAAGTCATCAAGTCTAGCCCCCTGTGATGAGGCAAGACCAAGTATATTTAAACCATCCCTGACAGATGTTTATCTAACCTATTCTTGAAACCGCCAATGATAAGTATACTGAATTCCAGTACTTAATTGCCCTTATAGTTAGAACATTTTTCCTAATATCTAATATAAATTCAATTTATTGCAGATTATGCCCATTATTTTTGTCCTACTTTCAGTGGACATAGAGAATAATTGATCCCCGGCCTCTTTATGACATCCTGGAACATAGTTGAAGACTGTTGCCAGGTTCCCCTTCAGTCTTCTTTTCTGAAGACTAAACATGCTCAATTTTTGTAACCTTTTCTCCTAAGTCAGGTTTTCTAAACCTTCATTATTTTTGTGACTCTTCTCTGGATTCTCTCCAATTTGTCCACATCTTTCCTTAAGTGTGGCACCTGGAATTAGACACATTTCTCCAGCTGAGGCCTCACCAGTTCCAAGTAGAGTGGGACAATTACCTCCCACGTCTTACATACAACACTGCTGTGAATAAACTCCAGAATGATATCAGCCTTTTTTTGCAACTGCATCACATTATTGACTCATATTCAATTTGTGATCCACTATAACCCTCCAGATCCTGGTAGGTAGCTACTACCTAGCAAGTTATTCCCCAGTTTGTAGTTGTGCATTTGATTTTTTCTTTTCTTTCCTAAGTGTAGCACTTTGCACTTGTATTTATAATTCTTGTTGATTCCAGACTAATTCTTCAATTTGCCAAGGTTGTTTTGAATTATAATTATGTCCTCTAAAGTGCTTTCAATGTAGACCCAAAACTGTTTATTTTATGAGTATAACATCACCACCTTCCAGAATGGTTTCATCCACAAATTTTAGAAGCATAATCACCCCATTATCCAAGTCATTAATATAAATATTGACAAGTACTGGACCCAGGACTGACCGCTATGGGATCTCACTAGATACACTCTCCCAGTTTGACAGCAAACTATTAACAACTACTCTCTGAGTACAATCTTTCAACTAATTGTGCACCCACACAATTAATAGTAATTACATGTAGACTACATTTCTTTAGTTTGCTTACAGTAATGTCATGTGGAACTGTGTCAAAAGCCTTACTGAAATCAAGAAATATCATGGCTACAGCTTTTCCCCCATCCACTAGGCCAGTAACCCAGTCAAGGGAATTAGTTTGGCTTGGCCTGCTTTGCCCTTGGCAAATCCGTGTTGGCAATTACTTATTGTTATCCTCCAGGTGCTTACAAATTGATTGTTTAATAATTTGTTCCAGTATCTTTCCAGGTATCAAAGTTATACTGGCTGGTCTCTAATTCTCTGGGTCCTCTTTGTTCCCCTTTTTAACGGTAAGTACTATTTTGAGTTTTGGTCACCTGAAAGCTGGTTTATTTCCATTAATTGAAAAGGTTCTCAGAGCTATTGGCAGTACAGTAGAAACAATCATTACACTGAGAGCATTATTTCTCCCCCAAAACATGCATTTTATATTAGCAATGATTAGGATCACTTTATTTTCTACCTCTGAGACTTCAGGCCTTCTTTTACTCACCTGCACCTTCATCATGAGGAGTATTCACCTACATTCACTTCTGAGTGCCGTTCAAGGTGTCTTCAGTTTACAAAACCCTAAGAGCTTTGGTACCTGAAAGACCACTTTGGTCCTTCTTTGGTAACACTGCAGTGGAAATCAGCTGACGTTTTTAAGCTTAGGCATTCACTTGTCTTGATTATGACTGAAAGATGTTTTGCTAGGAGTTAGCTCATACATGCTAATGAACATGTTCTAAAATTCTAGCACAGGTAAGGCACTGTAACTCATCCTAAACTGCTCATGTGCCAAGCTGGTCAAGCTGAAATCTAAGCACCCCACTAGGGTTAAGCTTGACCATCTTAGTATATATTAAACTAGACAATGCCTTGTCCTCTGTAGAACGTGTTAATTAGAAGGTGTTAGCTAACACCTGCTAGCAAAACACCGTAGAATTCTAAGCAAGACATAGCCTCATCAGACTCTGAAATACATGATCAGACAGACTCCTAGTGCATTAGCTACAGCCTTTGAAATTCGGTAAATTAAAAATCCTCCTGTGTTTCATCACATCTCTAGAGAATTGTTTTAGATGTGGGATACATGGAGTTGAGCGCTGCTATAGGCAGGTGTGGGGATACAACCATTTTAGCTTGAATGAATTTCACCTTTAGTTATTTTTTATTATCATAAAGCACAATGGGGCAGATCCTCAGCAGGTGTAAATGGATGTAGCACCACTGACTTAAATAGAAATATGCTGATTTACACCAGTTGAGTATCTGGCCCTTTGTGTCTTGAAATGTATTTTCAAGTATTCTGTATGCATCTGTCTCACTGTTGCACCTGTATAGTGAATTTCCTCTTCTGTCTATGTGGATCTTTCACACAGCGAGGAAGAGGAAATATGGTTATGCAATTGGTTAAACCTCTGAAACTGTGTGTGCGTGTTTGCAACTACCACCCTTCATTTAAGATAGGAGTTCCATAAACTCCTTTATGGAAGTCAATAGCTGAAATAACAGGGGCCTCTAACCATCCAGGCACATGTCACTGCCCCAAATAAAGGCACATGTGAGGCCACTCAGGAATTTGAACAATTTGGGCAGAGGCTGTGAGGTTGGCTGGGTATTATTTTAGCAGAGGGGCGTGAGAGGGAGAAACATCGCAAAAACTGACATGGAGAAGCCAAGACAGAAAAAACCAGGGGCACAGTCAGAACAAACACTAGAAGTATGGCCCTGAGAAAAAGTGAGAGAGAGAGAGAGAGAGAGAGAGAGGTTTCGGGCAGGATGCTGACTAGAAAAGGGGCTTGGAACTGAGGGCAAAGATGCTGTCCCTTGTTGTCTGATTTCCCCACTGTGTGCAGGGAAACAAGACTTCATACATTCTTTGTAAATAAACCAGATTGCATCAAAGAAACAGCTGATTCCTGCATCAAAAAATCATCTGAATTCATCACCAATTTTTCTCCCTAACTGAAACAACCTGCAAAGAAGATTCTGAATTTTTGGTTAAGCATTCAGGTCAAAAGGGGTAACAATATTTTAAAATAGTAAAACATGATTAGATTTCTGGTTGATGGCGTCACTTTAATAAATTCATAATGAGGTCCGGAATCAGAAAGATACCGAACTGGAGTATTTGCTGAGCCTTACTACACAGTTCAAAAGGAAAAGAGACACTTCAAAATAGTTAATCAAATCAGGGAGAAGGATCAGACAGAAGAAATAAACAGAAGAACAGCCTTTGGAGCATCAGTTGGATCCATCAACGTCTGATCATTATACAACTCTGGCATTTTGCTTCAGTGTAGGGTATACCCCAAGCACTTCTGTTCAGCAGCTTGCTGAGTAAATGTCAGTGTAACAGTGTTTTCCTGTTTTGTGAAAAACTCCTGTAGGCTTCCCGATCAGCTAACCAATTTTATTACTTTCCCAATGCTTTTAGTCAAGCGTGAATGTTATTTCTATATCTAGCCAATGTCTCAGATGCCCTTGTTTTCACTATCTCAGTGACATCAGGTCTTCGAGCCTGTGTGGGTCAAAAGTCAGCTATTTTCAAACCACAGACTATTGGTATTTTCAATGCTTTGTGCGAACTGGATCCCTGAATACGTCACTGAATTCATTCGGGGCAGCAGTTATGCACACAACTGTTGCCTCTGTCTTAAAATTATTATTTCCACTTTAAATGTGATCCATGAATAATATATCACTCTGAGCACACAAGAAATAGCCTTGTGTTTGGTACTTCTGTCATGAATACGAACAAGATCAAGATAAAGTTTATGTTTTGTTTCTGTCATATGGAGATCTCTTAGTATTTCTATTGCCATCCCCTTATTAAGGATGGATTTTATGGTACGGCCTATTTCAGCCAATTTAATTTGCTTCATGCTGAAACTCAGCATTAATACATACTTTGATTTAAATACAAGATTTAATTTAAATTTGATTAGCTTGTTAAGAAAATGAAAAGTCAAAGGGAAAAATGTTCTGTCCGGTTTGATACTTTTTTGACACATTGTAGCATAACAAAAAATGTCATAGCTATTGCAGTTGATCATTATTAAGGTCTTATATACACAAACATTTAGTTTGTGGCAAACTGGCCTGCCATGGACTAACTGTCCATATGGACCCTGCTGATGTACATTAATAGTGTGATGATGTGATCTAAGTAATCTTCCTTCAAAAAGGACTAGATCAAAGTGTATTAACAACTATGAATGCATGTCAGCAGGGTCCCCATGGATGGTTAGTCTACAGCAGGCTACTGTGGGATAGATTCACACCCCATCTTGCTGTAAATTAATTTTCATCTAGACAAGCCCTATGAAAGATCTGGACAAACTGGAGAAAGTCTAGAGGAGAACAATAATGACAAAAGGATTAGAAAACCTGACCTATGAGGAAAGGTTAAAAAAATTGGACGTTTAATCTTGAGAAAGAAGACTGACAAATATGTTAAGGACTGTTATAAAAATGATAGCAAACAATTGTTCTCCATGTGCACTGAAGGTAGGACAAGAAGTAATGGGCTTAATCTGCAGCAAGGGAGATTTAGGTTAGATATTAGGAAAAGCTTTCTAACAATAGGGGGTGTTAAGCTTTGGAATAGGAATCCAACGTGGAATCCCTTCTTTGGAGGATGAACAAACCCCTGTCAGGGATGGTCTAAGTTTACTTGGTCCTTCCTCAGTGAGAGGGCTGGACTAGATGACCTCTTGAGGTCCCTTCCAGCCCTACATTTCTATGATTCTATTATGATCTTCAAAGTGATATAAGTGTACATGGTGTTTTGCAATGAACAAAACCCCTAACCAAAAAGCCTCACAATCTAAAGGGATGAGCAGAGACAATACAAGAAGGAAACACAGTGGCATGAAGAAACAAATGGGTGTATGACACAAAAATCAAGATCTCCATACCTTCTTCACTTCCACTGCTTACTTTCCTGTGTGTGAATCTTTTCTATGTTGTGTGCATATTTCATTAAACTATGAACTTCTGGGGAGTGGGGAGCCTGCAACACATCTTTTGTTATGGATGCATCATTCTTCCACATGGGGATTAAGCTTGGACTATATGGGTGTAATAGGGACAGAAACAGTCCTTGGAAAATGCCCCACTGTGCAAGGGGGTCTCACAGCTGATGTAAAGGTAGTGGAACCGTTCTATGCTGGCCCCCTTCACAGCTTTTGGCATACAGAGCATTCCTGAGGTGAGGAATGTGCATGTGGCACTCTAGGCCTTTTTAGCCTCCCCCTACAGGGCCAGACAGGCCTCTGGATAGCCCACGAATATAGTGGACTGTAAAGCCATCTTTCCCACATCCACAGTTTCTCCCTGCTCTTGGTATAGAAATGAAGCAACTAAGAACTGGGGCCTGAGAGTACAATGGGAGAAGTTAATTATTCTCAGGCTTTATGAGATTTGTATATAAACAAGTGAAACTTTGCTGGCACTTAGAGGTAAATTAATTGATTGGGGTGCAATCCTGGCTCTATTGAAGTCTGAGGCAAAACTTCCTTTGACTTCAATGGGGCTCAGATTTTACATTCAGTGTGAGGGTATTTAGTAATGTGACATTCATTAACCTAAATGAGACTCACCCACTGACTCCTTGCACAGTGCTTTGAAATGTTAAGTCCTAAAGTTCTCAGGCCCTATTTGTCTGATGCTTATGCTACACTGATTACTGTAGTATCAGCACCCCACAATAATCTTTAGTGTATTTTTACCCCTGTGAAGTACAGACGTAGCCAAGATCACACAGGAAGTCTGTGGTGGAGCAGGGATTTGAACCCCAATAATCTAAATCTTAAACTAGTGCCTTAACCACTGGACCTTTCTTTTTCTCCTCATAGAAGCTATGAGCCTATGGAGATAAATGCCACCGACGTCACTGGGAGATGTGCATCTAAATCAAAGCTGTACCTGGCCATTAGACTGAGCTAGTGTTTTGGCCACATGATTTAGCTTTGAAAAGTGGCTTGCAATACAATGGTTTTGCAAAGTGCATTCTAAAATCCCTGTAAAGGTCTAATGGAGTTGATTAAAATATCACTTGAAGAACCTTAACAGTGTTGTGCTAAGGGAAGATTCTTAATATATACTATGGTAAGAAGAAGAAGAAGAAGAAGGGGTTTTTCACCAAGAGATTTCACCAGTTTAACTGAAGTTGTGATAGTGCAACAATTTAGTGAAACCAGTGCATGAATGAATGAATTGGCCTGATAGCCCAGTCACATGCCAGAGCCAGGTTCGACTCCTCAGCTGTCTCTGTCTGGTCTAGTGTAGAAGCATCGATGTCAGCCCATGTCGGGACAAGATTAGGGTTTTGGTTTACACAAACCCTTGAGCCCAGGAAAAAAAAAAGATGATGGGCTTTGCAGGGAGTCCCATTCAGCCCATTTTACTAACAGAAGATTATGGTGAGATGGGGCCCAAGAACAAAGAGTGGGGATGCTTTTTTTATTAAACCCACATCAATAAACTGAGACCCAAATGACTGTGGCGTAGGCTGAGCCCTAGAATAAATGATAAGTATTTTCCTGGAACAAACATCTGTGGAGTGCCAAGACTAACGTACTGTCATGTTAGCTAACTTGAGGTTAATTGTCAATCGATGAACTTGAGACCACAAACACTCTATTTTAGACAAACACAAAGAAGTGAAGAGTCTGATTTTCATGAGGGCTGAACACCCTCAGCTCCAGTTATAGTCAATGGAAGGTAAGAAGGAGTGGAGGGTGTCTTGCCCAATACCATACAGCAAGTCAGAGATAATCAGAAATACCAACCAGAAGTTTTAAGCCCAATCTCCTGTTTACACAAGTAGGTAGCACCACTTTAGCTTCAGAGGACAAATTAAGAAAGGATCATAAACTTTAACTCTGAATCTCTGTGATTTTGTTAAAGTCAGATTCTTATCATCATTTTATGTTGGGGGTTTATTGTGTGTGCATAAAATATATGTGATTACAACTATTAAGATTCTGCCTTTATATGTACTGTAGACTATTGCTATTTTTAATAACCTTATCTCATTACATGGTTCATGTTTATAAAGTAAATATTTTAAAAAGTGTAAAAGCCACATTCATGAATTTTTTTAAATTACTAAACCAATGGACATGGCTCTTTATATGAATAATTAATATTTGTTTTATCTCTTGTTTCATCTGAAGAACAAGTGAAATTAAAATAACATTTTTCTGGCCTTTTTAATTTTAATTTAAATGAAAGATTAAAGACAAGAAAAGTTACTTTAATACATTCAGTCCTTTTATCCCACATACTCCCTCTCTTCTTATCAGCTGTAAAGCCTATGAGATCATACAGGCTACAGCCCAGAAATATAACCTAGAATGTAGCCATACTGCACATCCAGTGCAAGGCTAATTCAATATCCCTTCTCTGGAATTTCAGTCCTTAAAGAGACCATTGCTCAGTTACCCCATCCTTGCTGTCTGGAGTGCATGGTTCTGTAACCTTACCTACTAGTAACGTGCTGCCCCGGGATCTGATCCATTTCTCACCTCAGTCATTAAAAAGGTACCCGTTGATCTCAATGGGATTTGGATGAAGACCCTGAAGATCAATATTTACACATCTTTTCTCGAATATGCAATACTGCTAATCATGCCTGTTGTCCACATTACACCTCATACTCAGATGTTCACTGGTTTTCTCTCCATTTCAGAATCTACCTTTTAGACTACAAGACCCTCCAGGAATATTCTCTTCTCACCAGTCTGATATAATTTCTTCCTGATCCTTACACTGCAAAAATTCTAGACATTTTCTATGTCTTCATTTTATTTCATTGTCACAGTGGGCTAGCATCATCTGTAACAGCCTCACTGCACCTAATTCTCTCTCTCTTCAAATCTCATCTCATTCTCAAGAAAAGAGCTGTCTTTTCTACCTGGCATGTGACTCCTACCCCTGTCACTAATATAACAATCAAATCTTATTCTCTGAGCCTTGTAATTTTTCCATATTCAGTCATTCGCCATGAAATTTAGCCATTGTAACTGTATTCAGATTTAAAATTATTTACTGCACATTGCTTACTTGTACTTGTATAGACTTTAATTACCCCTTGGGTTTTTTTGTATATTGGATTTCAAGATGTCACCTAAACATTTATAGTTTTCTGGTAATTGAAAGTACATACATATTGTGGGGAGGGTGGATCCATATTTTTTATCATATCAATTAGTATAGTAAGAAATAAATGTATTTATTCAGTTTATTGGAGATGTAGAGTTAATTTTCTATATTAATCCTTATTTCTACTCTGAAAAGTGACTATAAAGTTGGCACTCTGTTATTTAATGTAGCTGCTCTTTGTGTCACATCTTAACACTCTGAGTGTCTAAAATAACTTTTACTGCTTTTTACTCCTGTTAGCCCTTCTGAGGCACCATACCAGCAAAGAATGTACACTGGATTCTGACCCTGCTGGTGCATTATACATTGACATTATACTTTATTATTGTACATTATACAGTTGCAATTGTGCAAACCTATGGAAGACAAGGAGATTATTGAGGTGTCACTGAGGGCATAATTTGGACTGCAGAACTAATATTATTATTATTGACTTTCAGATCCCTGGCTTAGCTTGCAGGACTGGAAGTTAAGGTGAAATAACCCCCAAACATATTTTTCCTTCTAAACTGAATATTTGATATGGAAGAGGTTGAGAAACATGGATGTGGAACCCCATTTTTGAATGTCTATGTTTAAAAGCATGAACTGCCATAGAAGCTTATTTTTCTCTTTGTCCTCCATTCTCTGTTAATTTCAATTATTCAGCTTTCAATTATCAATTTACTCTTTCCCCTAGACACAAAAGCACATTGGTGGCTGCCATCAGTATGGTGGATCTCAGGCAGGAAACATGTTGAAAGACTTTGATTTTTAAAATGTGACATATTCAATATTTGGTAATTGTGATATTGAGTTTCCCCTACCCTGCATCTGGTTTACACCTGCTATAAAAATGTAAGAAGTGGGTGTAAAATAGTATCCAGTTTAGAAAGCTAGCATTTTGCATCCACATTGCACAGATGTAAACAACCTTGTAAGGAGCAAGGAAGTGGAGAATCAGACCCATTTTCTATCTAGTCTATAACAACGTGGATTAGTGCATTATACAGGACCTTTAGAGTGGGATTTTTAAAGCCATCTATGATATTTGCATGCCTAATTCCCATTAAAAATTAATAGGAATTGGACATTCAAATACACTAGGCAGCTTTGAAAATCCTGTTTTCATGGTGTGCAGAAAAAAGAACCGCAGGCATTTCTTTGTTACAGTTGTATAAAGAGGTAAGAAAATACAGTGGTCTACACTCTACAGCCATAGCTTTAAATACATATCAGTTGAGGAAAAATGGAGCTGTTGGGCTGGAAATCACACAAACTGATGAAAACATACCATGCTTGGGATGCCTGATTTGACCCTCAGCTGTAGTTTGGCAAACAATTCAAACATGCCCTGTGCACTGCCCTTGTCCTAGGGTCACTCTCCACCAGGGCAGTCTCCTGCAAAGGCTAAAGCAGCTTGTGGGTTGCTCTAACTGTGCCACCTGCTAATTACCTCCATGGACCACTATAACAGGCAGAAATCCCTAGGGTACAGGGAAGCCCCAGTTGTGTCCTCTATCGTGCTTCCTACACTAGCAGCTGTAGGGAGGAAGTGGGTAGTTCAATAGGCCTGTGCCATCTGAGAATCCCTCTATGCAGGTCTCTATTTCTCTTCTTCTTCTGGGTCTAACTCTGGAAACTGGTAAAATAACCATTAGGGGAAGCACTGTGCAGGGAAAGCCAAAGCCTTCTTTAAATATCCTTGCAATCTGGAAGTGAAAGAGTATGAGTTTCAGTCATTCTCACAGGTGCAGAAGTTGCAATTTGCCAAGCTCATATCACAGGAGGGCATCTTGGAAGTAGAGTCAGAGCTTTATAGCAGCCTTACTGACAGGCTGCCCAGAAGACTCATTGTATCTTCCAGGTGCCCTAGCCCCAAACTATCCTCCTTGCATCTGACCACACCTGAGTTCTGATCTGCATGGCTGCCTCAGGTTCTTCCTCACCTGTGGAATAGAGTTTGTGCATGACTTGTGATTATGTGCTTCCCACCTCTGGCTCCCTCCAAGGCTGCAGAGTAGAGGTTGTGCATGTCTTCCTACCTCAGTGGCTGGTATCTGCCAGTGGACTTCTAGCAGTGATTCAAGCCGTATTCTGAGCAGTAGCTTTTCATCTTTCCTTTGTGATGCACAATATATAAGAATTGTCAGGCAGCCTGATTGTGTCATAAAATAAATGCATTCTCTGGCTTAAACCAGAGAGTCTAAAGTGGTCATCAGTTGGTTGCTGGATCAAGCTCTGTTTATCAAGCTGCCTCTTTCAGGCTGGCTTGGGTGAAAGTTCATCTCACATTAGCTAGCCAAGCAAACTGTTGTAGTTGGCTGGCTGGTATGAATGAAAGCAGATGAAATAGGCAAGCAAATGGTGGTATTAGGAATGTTCTCAATAGCAGCTCATTGGCAGCTATGGTCAGCAAAAAAGAGTGGGGTCCAGTGGCTCAGCTCTAGCATGTGCTAGCAAAAGACCTTAGTTCTCATCCAAGCTCTGTCCCAGGCTTCCTGTGTCAGGAATGTCAATTTCTCCACCTTTATAATGTTAATGATACTACTTAGAACTGGTCAAAATTTTTCATTCAAAAATAGAGCTTTTTTTTTTCTCATTTCTCAAGGAAAAAAAATAATAAAAAAACCTAATGTTTCAATTTTCAAAAGTAAAACCCCAAACATGTTAAGTTTTGAACTATTGGATTTCCCTTCCTTCCTCACTCCCTTTTCCCCCCTTTTGTCCAGTGCAATATAGGAAAATGAAAGGGATAGAAAGTGCCAAAAGAAAAAAAAATAAAAGCCAGTCAACATTTGTGATTTTACATGGGGTTTTGTTTGTTTGTTTCTTTTTCATCATAAACATTTGAAAAAACAAAAATGTTTTACATTTTCCCCCAAAACATACTTTCAGACCAGCTCCTATGTGAAATGTTTTGTAATCAACAGATCAAAAGTACTAGCCTGCAGAGAGGCTAGCGACAATGCGGAGAAAAGAAAGCATTTTTCTGGCTGTTTGTTTATCTACACCTTTCTAAAGCAATTAATAAATAAATATGAAAGGTAGAACAAATATCACTTCATTTTGGGATAACAGGAATTCAAACTTTTCTGGTAACCTGTACCAAGACCAGTTAGCTAGATATACAGAAGCAAAAATAATGGTGTAGTAATAGTTCCATTAGAGATTTAGATGGATAAAACATTTGCTGTGACACTCTATAAATGTATTGCAAGAAATGTCATTTTTCAGTGCTGGCCAGAGACTGGAGAAATGTAATCTGAGTGTTGACAGGTAAAGGGGAAATTCCCTTAGGGAATTTGTTGTTGTTGCCTTGCCTCCTCCCATGGAGAAAGCAACAGAACACACCAATAAGAACATATTATTTACATACCATTTCCCTTACCTCTAGTCAAAACACCTGGGAAGCAAAATGCATAAAGACAAATGAAAACATAACTCTGAGGCCCCATCTACCAAGGGGTTACAAGTGCAAGTGTAGATATGGCCAAAGCTGAAAGATTGATCCAGGTGTTTGCAAGTGGAACAGGTGAAAAGGTAACAAGTGAAAACAAGGACTAATTATCTTCAACTATCAGTTGGCCTTCCAGTGTTCTGAGCTACATTAGAAGAGAGTGCAGGGCCAAAGAAAGATATTTCCTTTGGAGTAAGGGATGAGATAGAGTAACACTTTGTTGATTAGCTAGGAAAGCATAGGTAAATGCTTCTATATGTATTTCTGTTAAGCTTTCATATAAGATAAGAGCAGTAGCTGTAGAAAAAGGTAAAGAGCCACAAACTAAAGGGGGTAGAATTTGCATGCTGAGATCACTTTTATGTTTCTAATTAGTAAACAGGGCTGATCAACAGCACTGCTCCCTTTTGAAATTCTTTCTGATTTCTGTAGCTCATTGTTCCAAACACTCTGTCTTTTTGTATCTCAGTAATTTACTGTTACTTACACACACACACACACACACACACACACACACCCCCCCCGTTACAGAGTTAAGGTATACTTTATAAACTTTGTTTTCCTCTTATTTGGGTTTTTCACTGACATTTCAATGGCTTCTTTTATTGCTACATGCACATACAGTGCTTACAAGACATCACATGTTTGCCAGTGATGGACAAACTTAAGAGTTAAATGCTTATCCAAATGTTTTTGGATTGAAAAATCTCATTCCAACAGCCTGTGTTTGAGGAAGAGTTAGGCTAGGGGATTAGGAGTGAGGAGTTCTAGGTTCTTTTTCCTGTTTGCTGTAGACTTGCTGTAATTTTGGGAAGTCACTTAACCTCTCTTTCTCAATTTCCCTATCTGTATAATAGGGATTCTTATCTATCACACAGGGATGTGGTTGGATTAAATGCACCACAGAGTTTATTGGTACCAGTATTTCCTGATTTCAGCCTGGTTGGGAATAATATAAAACTAGTCTTCTTTACAGCCTCACTTATGATTCAGGGGGGAAAAACTATATCTAGTTTAAAAAAACTATTAAAAGGGGGTAGAAACTGTTGATAACACTTTCTCATATCCCTAAAAAGATTTTGGGGGTTCAGTATTAAATTTGAGCAAAGGTTTGGATTTGATCACTTACACAGCATAAAAGTCCCTATGGGATATTTACAAGAATTGGGGTGTTCCAAAAGTGTTCTTATCATCTCTCTGTTTCTAGGCTAGTTGTGTTGCCTGATTCCCCAGGTGCATTTTGGCAATAGGTATATATAGGGAGTAGGTATACTTCAGCAGCAGCTATTCACTGTTGTTAACAATCTTCAACACAGCAAAGTCTGAAAGAAGTTGAAAATGAGAATACAGATGCTAAACTAAAATGTCGATGAATTTAGAGTTAACATTTAACACTAGACTCTGGAATTAATCTTTCTAGAGCCATACTAATAGAGTATTGACTGTTTGAGATGTTAAAGGACAATTGAATTCAAAGCTTGTCAGAGGTGAATTATTAGGGCATCTGCTTTGGTTTAGACTTTCATGTGGCAATGTGGGTGGCAGAGTCACATTTCCTGAAAGAGCCCATGGTAGCTGATGCCCCTTTCTACCTATGCATTCTCTGTCTTCCTAGCATTTTCATAATCTATGCCTGTGGATGTCTAAAATCCAGTCAATACTACCTGTCTGGGGTGGGTGCTGTACGTGAACACTTGGGAAGCTGCTGACATATATGCACACATCCTTCTGTAGAATAAAGACAGACATCAAGTGACATGTAGGCATTGTGGCAGAAGGCTTTATAGAATAAATGGGTACTAAGAAGTAGAGGGAAAGGCACATGTGGAGTTAGAGGATGTTCCAATCAATTAAGGGAAAATATGTTAATCAGAAATTTTGAGAAATAATATTAGCTATGGACATTGATCATTTGTTTTCTGGTAATATCCAAAAGCTCCACTCAGGTTTGGGAATTCAATTGTGGTGGGTGCTGTGCAAATAATGGATGATGAGACAGTCCTTGACCTGGACAGCTAAATTCCTCTCCAGAAGAGTGGGCTTTTTGTTATACTGCCTGCTGATAACCTTTTCCACTTAAGTCTATTTACCTTTGATAGGGTCTCTCACACTGTGTCCTAATGGCAGGGAAATGGTAACAATAAACACAAATCTAAATTTGTTTAGATCATCACCCCTTTTGATATAAGCAGTTAGCCAAATTCAGGGTATTCCAGTCCAGAAAGTGATGATGGAGTCAGGAATTTTCTTGGATGCAATCTTGTTGATTTACAAGGAATGTCCAGTTTCCTCAAGGCACAAGAGGAACCAAACAATAGGCGATAGTTGCTTTTCTTACAGCTCCAAGCCTCTTTCATCAGTATCAGAAGCTCCTTTCTAAGTTCTCCCAAAGTCACACACTGTGCTTGTCCAGGCTGCATCTGTCTCTATTTTTTGTGTATGTGTTGTCTCCTGATTCTCTTATATACACACACTCTTACCTAAAACAATGCTCAGCCAAAACCCTCTACCCTACAGCTTAAATTCCAGGACAGACTCAGTGACTTATGCCTTTGTTTTAAGCTCTGGGCTGATTACGTGCCTCTCAGAGCTGTTTTAAATGAAGGGCAATGCCACACCAATTAGCCTCAAGAATGCACCACCCAGTGTACAACATTCATCACTGGTTAAATTCATTTGTCTTGTGGAGAAGCTCATTTTGCAGAAATTCTAATATATGGTTTTACCATTTGAACAATGGTGAAAAACATGATCTAATATCAGATGAAATGGACAATTAATGGGACTTTGTGAATCTCCATGTAAAAGAAGAAATTTCTTGTCTATTTTTTGCAACCTGCATAGGCAGACTATAATCCTGAAAAGACTTAGGCCTGGGAGGAGCTCAGATACTACAATGATGGGTGTGGTATAAGAACCTATATAGAACAGAATGTGTGAGAGTCTCTTCAGGAGTGGGGCTAAAGCGAAAAATAGCCCAGTTTGCTCAAAATCATGGGATTCTAAACTTGCCTCCATTACAGAGGAAGAGGTGAACTGAAGCAATATTGGACTATCTAGTGTTTGTTTTGAGTTGATTGTTTGTTTGTTTGTTGGTGTGGCCAGTTTGTAAATCATGTTTGTGTAATGTTTAATTTGAATTGTGAGTTTAGTCAGATATAACTATTGTCTACTCTAGGACTACTTAAATAGAAGTGTGAAAGTGCAGCAGGCTATTTGTGTTATCTGGTATAGTTTTATAGCAATGAGTTATCTGTGTGTATCGACAGTGGTTAATATCCAAGAATCTCCAGTTACTAAATGTCTGTACTTACAGAAGTCATTCTCAAAGCCAGATTGTCATAGCTAATTTAGTTACAGCAAATCCACAGATCCATCAATAATTGATAATTAAATATATTTTTAATCTTTCTAATTACAGCTGGTCATACACCAAAATATTTTAGTCAAATTAGTTAACTAATATTACTGTTATTGGCTAGTTACTAAATCAGAAAGATAGTGGTCAACCAGTACCTATTGCTGTTTGAATACCACAAAACACGTATAAAATATTCACCAAAAATATTATAACTTGTTGAATAATATATTAAAATAAGCACACTTAATCAGAAATAGAGCTGGTCATACATTTCAGAGTCTGACCTTTAATCTAAACAGTGTATCATCATCTAGAATAACTATCACACTTTATTTGGCATGTTCTCTGTCTTAAACATTCATAATGTGCCCATCACCTATCAGGGTAATGGGCAGGACTGAGTTATCTAACAGATCTTTTCGCTCCATAACTCTTCTAAAGTTGGAGAAGTTTTGAAAGGTTACAGAAGGGAAAAAGTGGGGGAACTTTTCAATTCATTCAGTTGCATCATCTATTGCATTCAGTGGCATAAAAGAGGAGAACGAAAGGGGAAAAACAAAAATCTGAAAATCTAAAACAGAAATTCAAGTTTTTTATCAGAAGTTTTGTTTTGTTTTGAAATTTTCCATTACAAAATTGAAAAATATAGACAAATTACATTTTCTCATTGAAAATTTCATTTTTGACCAAACCCCATTTTGGATAGAAAAATTTTTCAGCTGAAAAACTTTGACCAGCTCAACTCTCTGTAAAAAAAACAAGAGAATTTAAAAATGATACAAAGACAAAGATGCCGCATACAACAATAATTCCTTTTAATACAGAAAACTATGCTAAAATAAGGCTGACATAAATCAAATAGCAAAGGAATGAGCAGTTAAAATTGTCATAGCGTAGCATCCTTAATATAATCCCTCTCACTGTATATAAATGTATGGCAAATATTCCTTTTTGGGGAGATTCCAGAACAATGGGGTGGTATTCTGTACAGTTAGGAAGATAGTTATTTCGCCATAGCTATTTTGAGTAATATTTGTTCTATAGGATTGATGTGGACACAAACAATAGACACATGCACCATAATGTGAAGGCTGTAACTTCAACTATCAAATAATAGCAAACTACCCACCAGGTTTGTTCCAGCACATTCTGAAAGTGGCACCAATGCTCTCTGGGGTAGTATGAAACTGAGGCTGAGCATGAAGACTATACCCGCTACTCCCACCCTGCCACGCCCTCAGGCCTACCATGAAATCCTAACTAAAAGCCACAGCCCTAATATCTCCTTTGTCTGTGCCAGAGATGAGAGGAGAAGCACAAGCACGTCAGACATTAAGGCATTTTCCCTCACCATGCCACCCCATTGGCTCTGGGGCCTCCAGATAGATTTTTCCTTAACCAAAAGCTTCACTAGAACCCAACAAAGATCTCCAGTTTTAATTTTAACATCACCATCACTGCCCAAAACCCGACCTCCTGAGTGCCAAGCAGAAAGTAAAAAAAAACTCACACATTTTGCTGATTTCTACATGTGGTAAAAATCCCTTCCAGATGCCCACAGTGGTGATTGGCTAACCTCCTGCATTACAGAAGGTGCAGTATAATGTTATGTAAACTTAATGAAAGGTTGGTGCTGAAACAGGGAGCCTGCAATGGCTTCCCACTCCCAGGAAGCTGCCTATACTCTCCCAGCAGCTCCTCCTTATCCCTGCTGGACAACCATATGGCCCCATACCACCACCAGCTACCCAATATCAGTGGCACTGAGCATGATAATCCCCATCACCTGCATGTTGCATGCATCTCCATTCACTCCTTTCTCCCATCATCATAAAAAGGAAAGAAGAAACAACAATCTCATACATATGAGGCAAGGGGGAAGGGTGGTTGAGAAATGCTGCTTCTAGCCAAGGCCCCCCTTTCTCCTGAGATGGAGGTCTACACTGCTTCCAACTCCACCAAAGTTCCATCCCAGCCAATGGGGTGAGCATTTGAAAAGATCCAGGGTAAGCTTAGTAAAGTTCTTCCTGATAAGGTGCCGCTAGGCGCTGGCACTGTAAAGACACACAGAGCTAAATTCTGCCTTCAGTTATCCTTGAGCAACCCCTTCAATAGAATTACATGAATGTAACTAAGGCACCATTGAGGCTAAGAATATAAGAACATGAAACTGGAAGGGACCTCCTGGATCATCTAGTCCAGTCCCCTGCTATTACAGGCAACAATATCATACAATCCCATTCATAAACTTATGAAGCTCCATAGTTAGGTTTCTTCCCCCCAACAACTCCAGTTAGGAAGCTGTTCAAGAACATCACTCCTCTGATGGTTAGAGACCTTCTTTTAATTTCCGACCTAAATTTACTCATGGCCAGTTTATATCCATTTGTTTTTGTCCTTGTTCCAAGTGCATGACCTTGCACTTTGTACGATTAAATTTCATCCCATGTCTATTGCTCAAGTTCTCAAGGTCATCAATTTCTTTCTGTATAATATTGTGATCCTCTTCTGTGTTGCCTCCTAAGTTTGTGTCATCAACGAACTTCAGTAGCACACTCCTATTTTTTCTGCCAATGTCATTAATGTAAATATTAAATGATTGGTCCCAAGACTGATCCCTGAAGAACTTCTCTGGTCCAGTCATATAGCTCTTCTTAAGGACCTTGGGTCAGATTCATCCCCAGCAGACTCCCTCTGTCCACAAGCAGGTCACAGCAACTTTCTGAGAGCTCTGTCCACAGGGCAAGCAACCTCTGTCCACAGCACAAGCAACCTTCTGAGAGCTCTGCTAGTGGAAGCAATTGATTTTCCAGCCAGAGATGAATAAATACCTTTCTGTCAGAAGCCATGCAGGAGATGCAATGAATCAGCTCAGATGCACATGTATCACTGAGTCCTGCTCCTGGAAGATGTATGCTACCTGGAAAAATCCAAGTGATGAATGGTGTTCCTTTGAGTATTTTGCATCAGTTAGTTTCACAAGCTACTGAAGATCTGTAGTGCCTGTTCTATACTGTGAATTATTTCTGATAAGCTTCGGCTTGTCTGCCTTGAAAACAGACTCTTTCCTACATCTGACTATGCTGTATGCCATAAACCACTATAACACATATGTTGGAAAGATAAATGAATGCCCGAAAAACACACTGACTTTTTACAGCTTTGTGACATACAACAGACACCAGGCAGTTTCTCCATACTTTTTGGCACACTTCAGGAAATCAAGCTGTTGCTCAAGTCATGCAAGGTCAGGCAGTACCTGCTTTTGCAAGTTAATGGGTACCACGCACATTGGAAATGGTGAAATTAATCAGTCAGGGAGCCTAAAACAGCAATTACGTAGGGATAATCTTAGAGCACTATCGTGAATAGTCACATCATCCTTTTATATGCCTCTATCTTGAGTGGCAAAAACATCACAGAATTTTGTGACTTAACATAATTTCTCTTCTAGACAACATATACTTAATCATCCTCTTGCCCTTTCTTAGATAGATGGAACTGTGAATGAAATTACATGCTCATTAGAGCAATTAGCTCACAAAAAAGTTTCACTTGACTTAAATCATGTGGCCCAGTACATAGCTTTACTTCTTATGTATAAAAGTGACTGTAATACTAAGAAGCTGTAGAGTAATTAGGCACTTTTCTTTCTTACTGAATAACTCGCTCTTTGTGTTATCTCGCTAATCTCATTGTGTAATTGAGCTGCTCTGATCATCCCAGAGAGAACTGTAAATTGCTCTGTATTTATTTCTTGACATGAATGTCCAATTATTTTCCCCAGAAAAGGTAAATAGTAATAATTACACCACCACAAGTTGGACAAAAGTATCATAAGCAGAAGCAAAATTAGCCTTGTAGATATCAATGGTACAAAATATAATGTAATTTTATACACTGAAGGTTGGATTCAAAGAGATAATAGAAAGATGTTTTTTAAAGTTTTTTTTTTTTTTTTTTTTTTTTTTAAACACAGTGGGTGAAATCCTGGTCCTGCTGAAATCAATAGGAGTTTGCCAAGACATCAGTGAGACCAAAATTTCACTCACTATTCCCACATTTTTCTCCACTTTATAATTTTAATATAATTCAAATGATAGCTTTCAATTTCTATATAGAATGCCAACAATTCTGTATTCATGGATAAGGAACTGCTTAAAGGGAGACTACCCCGGGTCATACTGAAAGGTGAACTGTCAGGCTGGAGGGAGATTATGAGTGGAATTCTTCAGGTCTCAATCTTGGGACCAATCTTATTTAACATTTTTATAGTAGACCTTGGCACAAAAAGCGAGGGAGTGCTAATAAAATTTGTGGATGACACAAAGTTGAGAGGTATTGTCAACATGGAGGAGAACTGGAATATCATACAAGAAGATCTGGATGACTTTGTAAATGAGAGTAATTGAAATGGGATAAAATTTAATAGTGCAAAGTGCAAGGTCATGCATTTAGGGATTAACAACAAGAATTTTTGTTATAAACTGGGGACGTATCAGTTGGAAGTAATAGAGGAGGAGAAATGCCTAAGTGTGTTGGTTGATCCCAGGATGACTATGAGCTTCCAAAGTGATGCAACTGTGAAAAAGACTAATGCACTCCTAGAATGCATCAGGAGAGATATTTCCAGTAGAGAGGGAAGTGTTAGTACCATTATACAAGACACTGGTGATACCTCATTTGGACTACTGGGGGCAATTCTGGTCTCCCATGTTTAAGAAAGATGAGTTCAAACTGGAACAGGTGCAAAGAAGGGCTACTAGGATGATCCAAGGAATGGAAAATCTACCTTATGAGATGAAACTCAAAGAGCTTGGCTTGTTTAGTCTAACCAAAAGAAGGCTGAGGGGAGATATGATTGTTCTCTATAAATACGTCAGAGGGATAAATACCAGGAAGGAAGAGGAGTTATTTAAGTTAAGTGCCAATGTAGACACAAGAACAAATGGATATAAACTGTCCATCAATAAGTTTAGGCCTCAAATTAGAAGAAGGTTTCTAACCATCAGAGGAGTGAAGTTCTGGAACAGCCTTCCAAGGGGAGCAGTGGGGGCAAAAAGCCTAAATAGCTTCAAGACTGAGCTTGATAAGTTTATGGAGGGGATGGTATGATGAGACTGCTTACAATGGCATGTAGCCGATCTGTGTCTGCAAGCATCAAATACCTCCAACAGCCGGTGACCGTGACACTAAATGGGGAGTTCTGAGTTACTACAGAGAATTCTTTCTCAGCTGTCTGGCTGGTGAGTCTTGCCACATGCTCAGGGTCTAATTGATTGCCATATTTGGGGTTGGGAAAGAATTTTCCCCAGGTCAGATTGGCAGAGGCCCTGGAAGTTTTTGGCCTTCCTCTGCAGCATAGGACATGTGTCACTTGCAGGTTTAAACTAGTGTAAATGGTAGATTCTCTAACTTGAAGTCTTTAAACCATGATTTGAGGACTTCAGTAACTTATCCAGAGTTAGGGGTCTATTACAGGAGTGGGTGGGGAAATTCTGTAGAATGCAATGTGCAGGAGTCAGACTAAATGATCATGATGGTCCCTTCTGACCTTAAAGTCTATGAGTCTATGAATCAGCTGTTTCTTATAAATGAAAGTACCTTTTTACTCTACTTCAAGAAAATACCATTTCCAGTAACCATTACAGTTGTATAATTACTAATTCCTATTTGAAGGTTGCAATGTAAATAAAAAACAGTGGGAAATAAAGCCAATTTAGAAGGAAAAGAAAATATTGAAAGGAGTTGGAGGTATATGAGGCTCAGTCATTGTGGATACAAACCCATTTTTGGTTGTGGGATAATGGGAAGACAAGAGTTTAATGGCAATATTATATTCTGGCATTTTTGTAGTGTCTCTAATTCAGATATTTATATATTTCAAGACCAGAAGGGACCATTAGATCATCTAGTCTGACATTCTGAATAACATGGTCCATAGAATACATCCAGACTTATATAAACCATGGTAACTTTTTGAGTTATGCTGTATTTTATTAAAAAAAGGAAAGAAGAGCTTTCTGAACATGCTCTATAAATAGCTATTTCAAATTTATTAAGGAGATATCAAGTCATGATATCTCAGGGAAATAATTTAAAATTCATTATCTCATAAATCATTATGAATAATCACCCCAGTATACGGATGACATCAGAGACTAAGGTGAAAATGTTTTCTTGGTGCCCTTGTTAAAATATTGGCAGTCCACAACTGGCAAATAGACGTATGGAATCTAAATAATCAAAAAACCAAAGTCTACATTTTATTTTCCTTAACATTTATCAGTTTTATAGCTGGATAGTTTTTGTACAGAGTAATGCTGCAACAATAGCCAGCCTACTGAAGATCAATAGAGGTAGTAAATATGGTTTGTCATTAAACCAAAAACAACACAGTGGAGATTGAATACTTTATTCAGTAAAGTGTACTAGACGTTTTTAAAGAACAAGAATATCTCTCGAGATCAGTATAGACCCCAGATCAATAAAGGTCCAGATGAAATATGGGAAGGATTATAGAAGGTCAGCGTGGCTACAGTAAAGGATTGAGGTTAAAAATTTTAGATTACATTCAATGAGAACTGAATGAAAAAGCCTCAGAATTGGAAATACAAAGATGGTTTGAGGAAGGGTTTATATGGATGAATATACAAAAAAGAAATTTAGAATTAATTGGACAGAAATATGAAATTAATCAGATATATTAAAAAGAAGACAGAGTACATACTTTTCAGTTGAAGCAAAGACACTGGGGTTGACTTTCTTTTACACTAAGGACCCTTTAGACAATTCTGGCAATGTAAAGTGGCTATACTGTAAATTTACACTCCATACTGCTAATGTAAATAAGTCCAATTAGTATATCAGACTAAAGCAGTGACATTGTTAGATAGCTATATTAGACAAATAGGTGACAATAGAACAATTGTACACATTGAGTTAAACTGAAGAAAATTGCCCACTGACCCCGCCAAAGTTAATGGAGACTTTGCATATGTTTATAAAATCTATACAATTCAGAATCTTTAAGGAACATGGGGACATTTACCTACTTATTTTCCAAAATTAGTGGTATCACAGATGGAGGGAGTTAATCAAAGAGAGCTGAGTAACAGTTGAAAATGTAATAGAGCCAATGCCTGATTTGCAACATCAGAAGTCAACAGGTAATTATGGTTTAAAAAACTTTAAACAATTATTAGATTAGTTTCTAACAGTATTGACACTCATGTAACTGAAGAGTAATATAAAAAATAGCCTGTTTTGGCTTTAATGGGGTTAATTTGGATTGATACCCATGTATCATATTAAAATCCTGACCACAGTCTCTAAATTTAGAAGGCTTTGTCAAAGACATAAATTATATGATACAGTGTCTAACCAGAACAAAAATAAATTGATATTTCATCTACAGACATAAAATTGACAATCCATTCAGCTATTACTGAGCCATGTTGCTGTTAAACATGGACTACAACATTTTTATTTAATGCAAGCAAGCATACATTATAAAATAATCAGGACAGAAATAAAATATGATAATGTGGGAGTCAAGCAAGGAATAAAAGAACTGATAAGTAGACTATTATACCTCAGAGAAAAACAAAACAAAAATTATTATGACAACAGTAAGATAACCAATTGATGCTGAAAATGCATTTGATAGTGTTGAATAGGACTACTTATCTTTCACTCTGTCTGAATTTGGCTTTAGAAGAAAATTTAAAAATATAAAATATTTGTTTTTTAAATCAACAGCATCTATAAAATAAATGGTCTTCTATTAGTAGATTTTTAGAGGGTCTAGATAAGGATGTTCACTATCACCATTAGTTTTAGAATCCTTAGCCATTGCAGTTAGGGAAGAATTAAAAATCAGAGAGATAAAATAGATAGAGGAAGAACATGAAGTAATGTTATATGCAAATTTTATAGTTATTAATTCAATAATGTGATATAGCCATACAAAAATTAGATTTAAATCTGAATTCAGACAAAAATCTGGTAATAAACTTACCTGTCCAAATCAGATGTTTTACCTAAAATTTTGTCCAGTGACCATGTGTAAAAAATGGAAATTCATACATGAGCCAAAAATAAAATATATTATATATCAAATCTAATGGAATATTAAGATTGAAGATGTGGCTAAAGTCAGATTAGGAGAGATTATAATAAAAACTGCTAATACATTGGCTAGGTATGAACCATTTAACCTTAATTTTGTGGGAGATAAAATAATAAAAATTATTGCAATAGTTGCTGAAAATAAGTATTGTATGGCAAATGCTGCCCAAGGTGTTTTCATTATTAAAAATATTACTCTGCAGTGATGACAAAACATGCTCCATTTAAAGTTGAATAGAAGACATGTCATGTTAGCAGTTGCTCTCTTAGACTATATGAAATGGTTTTCAGTGCAGCAGAGATCACAGTTGTAAGGTAGCAAATTAGAAAATTAAGTGGTTTGGGTCAGGGTCAAATACAATCCACAGAAGCTAGAAGACCAAGGCTTCATCTCTTCAAAAACTCCAAGTATTTTAAAATCAACAAATCCAATGACAGCATATTCATGAAATATATGATGGGAAGGCATGACAAATCAAAATAAAATCCAAGAAACTCTGATGAAGAATATATCTGGAGAAATCCAGCATTTGAAATTAAAGGTTGAATGATTCACTGGAAGATTTGGATGGAAAATGGTGTTTTCAAGATCTCAACATTTTTATTATAAAGAAAGTCCTGAGATGTAAGGACGTGTCAGGAACTTGGAGATAGATATCTAAACAGTGTCTCCCCATGTAAAATGAAGCAGTTCAGTTTGGTTTGAATTCTAAGGAATCATTTTGCTACCCCACCCCGAAATCCTAATGATGGCCCTGTACATTACTAAGTGATTATTGTGGGCAGAAGCCGGGTATATCTGTGGACAGGTGATTGACTTTTAATATGTCCATCCAAAAATATTGGCAGGTGTACATACAGATCCAAGAGATTTAATCGATATATTTGGCTAGCCTTCTGAACTTTTGAGTGTATTTTGTGAACATCATTTCAGCTAATGACTTAGGAAGACTTTCTATTATCAAATTAGCAAACACAACCATTTATTATTACTGAAGTATTAAATATTATTAATTGTATTGCCTTAACAACTAGAAGCTCTAGGCATGGACCAGGACCCCATTGCGCTAGGCATTGTACAAATATAAAACGGTACTCTTACCAACTACAGTAGTGGTGGCTAACCCTCTCACTCTGCTTATTCTCATAGCATGTATGGACCTAGATGGATAGAATCAGTAAATGGCAGCTACACACACACTGTTTAGTCCCAACAATGAAGATCTTGTAGAAGAAAATGGAGACTTCACTAAAAACATACAAGAAGCACTCACACACACACACCCCACAGCATTTATTCCTTCATTAATCTAAATTCTCTCATTGTCTGCTTCAGTCAGACAACAATGTTATTTCCAAGTTGTGCATCCCTGGACACCGGCTCTGAGAGCTGCCCTGCCAACAGCCTAAACGGAAAGGAAATTCAGTGACATTTGGGTGAGGATGATTCAGCTCATGTGTTCTACTGAGATGGGAGGAAATATATTTATGCATGTAAGGAGTGCTGAGATGATGCTCCCACAACATTTAGGATCTATATTTTTAAAATGTTCTGTAAAACTTAGATACTACAGTGACAAGTGCTACAGGAAACCCAAAGATGCCTGAAAACTGGTCCTTGCCCCTGAAAGTGCATTTCCGGGTTGGCATGCATGGAATGGAATAAAATACACAAGAGTGTTAAAACATTCGCTATGGCACAGCGGTATTTAAAGAAGGCACATACAGTATTGTGCAGTTGCTTAAGCACAGCTCCAAAAAAGGATGGAGAGTGGGTAGAGGTTTAATAGATGCATGAATAATTGTGTAATTGTCAAAAACAATTTGTGTGGGCAACTTCCATTCCATTTGGGCAACTTTAAGTGACTGAAATCCACAAAGAAGACACATTGCTAAAGGGTTTCCTAAAATTATATGAATATTACAGCAGGAATAACTGCCAATTCAGACTAGCTGCTAAAACTGAATGTCAAGGCATGGGTAAACAATAATGATTACTTCTCAGAGGCAGTATCCAAGGCCAGAATATGGAGATGAAACAGGCCATACCAGTCCAGAAGTGGCTTGTGATTACCATTTGGAAACTAACTACCCCAGATTGCCAAAAGTCAGTGGCTAATCAGTTTGGTGTTGGCATGTCAACTGTCGGGACTGTGGTGCTGGATGTTTGCAAGGCCAGTTATTCCTATGGTTCACACACAGACAATGAACATATTTCAGGGATATTAGCAGGCTTTGAGAGAGTGGACTTCATGAAATGTCACAGAGTGATAGTGTTTAAGGCCAGAAGGGCCCACCAGATCATCTAGTCTGACCACCCGTATATCACAGGCCATCAACACCATCCAGCACTTGCACACTAAACCCAATAGCTGAAATTAGATCAAAGTATTACAGCCCACTGGAAATGAAACCGATCTGTACCACAGGCAGAGCACAGGAGGGACTGAGATGCACCAGTGCTCGAGGCCCCAACAAGGATAGAGAAATGATTAAATGAGATATACTCAGATGAGCATGGTAAATTACCCACACAGGAAAGAGGAAGGCAAACCACTAGGTAATTGTCAATCTGACTGTAAGGACCCAGGCACTAGAACCTGAGTCTGCAGAGACTGGGGTGGCTAAGATTCCCACGGTGCCACAAGAAGACCCTGCAGAGGCCCGCTCAGGGAGCACTGTGGAGAATAGGCATCGCAGGAAGTACCACCCATGAGACCCAGAGTGACAGTACCCTGTGACCCTCTAATTGGCCAAAGCCCTACTTAGCCCCAGGGCTTGCCCCAGGAAGCTGTCTGGACAACCAAACCTTGGCCTGCTACTACGCTGGACTTCACCTTCTCTCCTGATTTCTGGTCTCTGATTCCAGCCTGACTTCAACCCTGACTCCTGCCTCACAATCCTAATATGGTGCTGCCTCTGATCTCCAGGGTCTACCAACAAATCCTTGCTACCAAACTAGCAATCTCATGTATTAGTTTCTTCAGTATTCTGGGCTGGAAATTATCCTGTACAAGGGTATTCTGTAGAAGGGATTCGAGTGCATCAAGTTCTTTACGTTTTTCTGCCACTTCATATGTGGTCATTTCCATTTCTGGATACTCATTTACATCAGCCGTATTGCCTTCATGAACATGTTCCATATTATCATTCTTATTGAAAACTGAGGCAAAGTACTTATTTAGTTTTTGGGTCCTACCTAGATTATCTTTAATCTCTTCCCATCCTCTCTGCATAGTGGCCCAACCTCATTTTTCCTTATTCACTTTTTATTTATATAATTTAAAAATGTATTTATTTTAATTTCCTTGGCAAATGCTAATTCAGCTTGACTTTTAGCAATTTTCACTTTATTTCTATATTTTCTAAACTCTAAGATATAGCTTTCTCTGCTGATCAATTCCGTAGAAGCTGTCATCTACCACCCTTTATTTCTTGTGTGAGAAATACAGTAGTGTTAAACTGCAACCTTCAAGAAAGAGTATTTTGTATTTTTAGCTAACTTCTCTGTTTGTATACCATGAACATCACAAACAACAAGGGCAGTCCAGCTGCTACGAACTAAAGAAAGTGCAACAAACCAAAGTGTAATGAAAACAAACAAAAAATAAAACTTAAGTGCAATGTCACTGCCAATTTTCAGCCTACTTGTTCTCCTTCCCCTGTGGATGCCCAGTGGTACAGTGCATTGGCTTCATCTACCCACATGCACTTCCATTCATGGATTGCATTGACAGGACCAGGGCAGTGTCCCGGGTGACAAATTTTGCTGACCATCATGCCAAGCAGCTGTTCAAACAGTTTTGCTGCTTGCAGTCCTGTTTCCTTATCACCCAGTCACGCTCAAAGTAGTCCACTGCCATCTTTTTCTTCTTCTCTAGCATGGTCTGAGCTGCAGCCTAGTTCTGGTGGTCCTGCTCCAGCATCTCCCTCTGGATTTCCAAGACCTGGTCCAACCTGGTGGCCAAGTCCTTCTCGTATCTCTCAGCAGGCTGCCCCTGGTCCTCTTTCTTTTTCCTCCAGATGTTCTGTACCCTCTGACTGTCAGTGACCTCCTAACTGGATGCCTTATCTACACAGAGGTGGATGACCCTCTAAAGCAATGAAATGCCACATTATTTTTCTGTTCAGGGGTGGGGAAGTTTCTCTTCTGTAACTTCCTGTGTCACAGTGAGGGAAAGGTTCCAAATTTTATCTCTTTGACATGCATTCTCCTCCATCTCTGCTCTAAAGTGGCTGCCTCTCAGATTTCCTCCCCACCAAGACATTGGCAAGTGCTTTATATGTGTTTATTTATTTACATTAAAAAAATTTGGCTTTTGTGAGTTTGGGTGGGAAGGGGACAGGCCAAGCCAGGCATCTTTTACTAGCGATGGTCTTAATATTTTTTCAATATGTGGTGGCATTTGAAGGTGTGAATTTGCTGGAGAACGCTGAGTGGAAAGGAGAGCAGTTGTTCAAGATATCTGGTAGAAAACCATCCATCTATGCGTTGGAACTCTTTTTGTCCCCTTGGAACTGATGGGCAAGTTAATGACTGGAGGGGACTTATGAGCTACAAAGGGAGGGCCTGGCAAGTTTGCTCTGCCTAGAAACCTGACAAACTGTTTGGACTTCTGCTGCATGAAATGTTCTCCTGCAGCATTACCAAGGAGTGGCCTAAAATTCAGGCCAATATAAACCACTTGCAGAACTAGGATGTAGCAGCATAGAACCACCACAGATGTGACTTTGCAACCCCACCCTTCCACCTGCTGGAAACTGGGCCTGTGGGTACTGAGAGATTTTGCAAGTGTGTGCAGTGAACGTAATAGGTAGTCTTACTCTGAAAATGCTCCCATGTTAGTGCCAGTGTGAGAAAAAGCACATTGATAGATGATAGCCTAGCATGAAAATGGGCTCTGTGCTCAGGCTGGCCCTGAGCACATGGTATAGCTCATGTAAAATGGGTATGACCTCAGTGAGTTGCTGGACAGGGATTTCTGTTTTTTGGTCTTCAAATATGTGTTCTTGAGGGATTTTATTTTCTCCCTGCACTGAGTTCCCATCCAGTGAATCCTTTCTTCTGTCAGCTTCTTAGGGGTGGCTTTGTAGAACTGAAGATTTTGGATAGATCTCTCCATATTATGGTTCTTACTGACCTCACACTAGACTTCTACCATGACCTTCATGTCAGCCTCTGGCCAGCTGGCAGCATGCTGGCAGGATGATTTTCCCAGAAGTTCGCTTTGTTCCAGAGCTGTGGAAACACAGCAGAAATGTAAAAATGCTGCTGGTACAGCAGGCTGCATGCAGTGTGAGGTTTAAATGCCAAACCAGTGTGTATAAACTGGTAGGTGACTCCTTGTGCAGAATTGGGGAGTAGGTCGATGTCAAGAAAATATGGTCTAGGGAGCATTGCTGGAAGGTATTGGAGGATTTAGCAGTGTCCCAATTGACTAGTCTGTGTCCACAGTGCAAAATCGGCAGGTTACCAGCCAGAATGTAAGCTGCTCTTTGGTTTTAACCCATAGGCCCAGACTGGACAAGTAGCCTGGCTATAGATGGGCATACAGCCACCAGATATGGGTCAGAGATTCTGTATGTAAATGGTAGCCGGGTTAGGGACAATATTGGGTAAGAGCCTGAGTGTTAACTATGTAGTGAAAACACACTCTTAGAGTGAGACGTATGGTTCATCTTTTTTGTTCAAGCCATCCACTCAGTGCAGGTCTTGTAGTCTCCTAATGTGTTCCTGGAGTGAATCTACTTAATAAGCAGATCACCCCAAGTTACACTTGCTTCAGTTTCCAAACATGTAGACATGTTGTCCCACACAGAGCACATTTAGGCTTGGCAGAATTCTACTTTTATTTTTTTTTAATAATTTTTTACAGGTAATATTAATGTTTATTGGTAAGCATTTTTTAATTTTGATCAATGTTAAGTTTTTTCAGTTGCACAAAATATGGATTTTAAACATTTTTTCTGTTGTTCTCAATTTAAATTTTCATGGTTGTGGGAAAAAATTCAAAATGAAAAATTATGTTGAAACAAAATATCATGTCATTCTGACATCAAAATAGAATGTTTAAACATAAATGAAATGACTCATTTTTATTTTTTAAAGTGGAATTTCATCAAAACCGACACTTTCCCATAAAACATTTTGATGAAATGTCATTTCCTGATGGAAAACTGTTCTGATGAAAATTTTCCAACCAGTGCTATCTGATACACTATTTTCTCTCTGAAATTATTTGTATTTTTGTATGTGCTACAATTATCATAACTTTTTCTTTTTTCCATAAAGAACCCTTTAAAATATTTCCGTCACTTGATTTGTATACAATAATTGTGCATTTAGTTGTGTAACTGTTCAATTTGCAGATACAAATTCTGTTGTTCGTGCAAATCCCGAACTATCCCATCCTTTCACTTAACTATGGAATGCTGTTGGGGGATTGATGGAAACTAGCTGTGAATGGGTGAGGGGCAGAGGGCTGGACAGAAGAGCGAAAGAAGCTACTGAGACTTTGTGACTTTTTGTGACAGACTGGCTCTGACTCCAGGCTGCGAAGGGACCTCTTGGCCTTTCCTTGGTAACTGATGCCCAGTGCCCTATGCTCCCTCACCCCTAAACACTCCCAGCTGCTAGCACTCTGTGCACCAGTGCCCCCCATTCCTGCTGGCCAGGTACTGGTGTCCTGTCACCCACTCCAGTGGTTGGTGCACATGCTCCTGCCACTCCCCTGGGCCGGATGTCTCCACAGGGACCCACAGTGCCTGGAAGTTGTGGAGTGGAGAGCTCTTCTGGTGGCCCAGAAATTTATACAGACACAAAATGATGGGGCAGGAGTAAGATACTGGTATTTCAACAAATCAGGACCAAATCAGGACTACATGACTGCTATTCCCAGTGCTCCCTGGCGGCCAGCTCATCTTGTGCACTGCAACAACTGCTCCAGATCCCATGGTCACCGTCTCCCTTCCACCCCCCACCCATGCATGCATGCATGGTGGAAATATAGCCAGAACATAAGAATGGCCATACTGGGTGAGCCCAATATCCTGTCTTCTGACAGTAGCCAGGTGCTTCAAAGGGAACTAACAGAACATGGCAATTATTGAGTGATCCATCCCTGTTATTCAGTCTCAGCTTCTGGCAATCAGAGGTTTAGGGCCATCCAGAGCATGGGGTTGCGTCTCTGACCATCTTAGCTAATAGCCATTGATGGATCTATTCTCCATTAACTTAGTTAGACCCAATTATACTTTTGGCATTCACACCATCCCTTAGCAACGAGTTCCACAGGTTGACTGTGTGTTGTGTGAAGAACTACTCCTTTATGTTTGCTTTAAACCTGCTGCCTATTAAGTTCATTGGGTGACTCCTGGTTCTTGTGTTACGTGAAGGAGTAAATAACACTTCCTTATTCATTATTGTTTACAGTGTTGTTCTAGCCCCATTGGTCCCAGGATATTAGAGAGACAAGGTGGGTGAGGTAATATCTCTTACTGGATCAATAAAAGATATTACCTCACCCATCTTGTATCTCTAACTTCCTTATTTACTTTTGCCACACCATTCATGATATTATGGATATCTATCATATCCCCCTTTAGTCATCTTTTTTCTAAGATGAACAGTCTATCTCTTTAGTCTGTCCTTGTATGGAAGCTGTTCCATACCACTAATCATTTTTCTTGCCCTTCTCTGTATTTTTTCCAATGTTAATATATCTATTTTGAGATGGGGCAACCAGAATTGAATGCAGTATTCAAAGTGTGGGTATACCATGGATCTATAGAGAGGCATTATGATACTTTCTGTCTTATTACCTATCCCTTTCTTAATGTTTCCTAACATTATGTTAGCTTTTTTGAATGCTGCTGTACATTGAGCAGATGTATTCAGAGAACTCTCCATAATGACTCCAAGATTCCTTTCTTGAGAGGTAACAGCTAATTTACATCCTTTAATATATATATATATATAGCTGAGATTATTTTTTCCCAATATGCATTATTTGGTATTTATTAACATGGAATTTCATCTGCCATTTTGTGGCCACTCATCCAGTTCAGTGAGATCCCTTTGTAACAATTTGCAGTCAGCTTTGGACTTAACTATCTTGAGTAATTTTGTATTGTCTGCAAACTTTGCCACCTCACTGTTTACACCCTTTTCCAGATCATTTATGGATATGTTGAACAGCACAGGTCCCATTACAAATCCTTGCTATTTAACTCTCTCCATTGTGAAAACTGGCCATTTATTTCTACCCTTTTTTCCCTATCTCTTAAGCAGTTACTGATCCATGAGAGTATCTTCCCCTCTTATCCTATGCCTGCTTAGTTTGCTTAAGAGCCTTTGACGAGGGACCTTGTCAAAGGCTTTCTGAAAGTCCAAGTACACTATAGCAACTGGATCATCCTTGTCCACATACTTGTTAACACTCTCAAAGAATTCTAATAGATAAGTGAGGCATGATTTCCCTTCACAAAAGCCATGTTGACTCTTTCCCAAAATATCATGTTCATCTGTGACTGATATTTCTGTTCTTTATTATTGTTTCTGCCAGTTGGCCTGATAATGAAGTTAGGCTTACTGGCCTGTGTAATTACCAGTAATTGCCTCTGGAGTCTTTCTAAAATCAGCATTACATTAACTATCCTCCAATCATCTGGTACAGAGGCTGATTTAAGCAATAGGTTACATACCAGCGTTAATAGCTCTGCAATTTTATATTTGAGTTCCTTCAGAACTCTTGGGTGAATACCATCCAGTACTGGTGACTTATTATTGTTTCATTTATCAGTTTGTTCCAAAACCTGGCGATACCTCAAGCTGAGATAGTTTCTCAGATTTGTCATCTGAAAAGAAAGGCTCAGTTGTGGGAATCTTCCTCACAACCTCTGCAGTTATGACCAATGCAAAGAGTTCCTTTAGCTTCTTCATAACAGCGTTGTCTTCCTTGAGTGTTCCTTTAGCATCTTGATAGTCAGGTGACACACCTGGTTGTTTGGCGGGCTTCCTGCTTCTGATGTACTTAAAATAAATTGCTGTTAGTTTTTATGTCTTTTACTAGTTGCTCTTTAAATTCTTTTTTGGCCTGCCTGAGTATATTTACACTTGACTTGACAGAGTTTATGTGCCCTTCTATTTTTCTCGGTAGGATTTGATTTCCAATTTTTAAAGGAGGTTGAATTTTTTTTGCCTCTAATCCTCTCTTTTACTTTGTTAGCCAGGGTGGCATTTTTTGGGCCTCTTACTCTTTTGTTTTGTTTTTTAATTTTGGGTATTCATTTAGTTTGAGCCTCTGTTATGGTGTTTTTAAATAGTTTCCATGCAGCTTGCAGGCATTTTCTTCTTGTGATTGTTCCTTTTAATTTCCATTTAACTAGCTTCCTCATTTATTGTATAATTCCCCTTTTTAAAGTTAAATGCTACTGTGGTGGGTTTCTTTGGTATTTTCCCCTTTACAAGGATTTTAAATTTAATTACCTTGTGGTCAGTATTTCTGACTTGTTTAGTTATATTCACCTCTTGGGTCAGAAGACCCTCTTGGGTCCTACTGCTATTCTCTTATTATTCAAGCATGGAATTTCTATCCATAGATATTCTATGGTATGGTTAGTTTCATTTCAGATTTTACTATATTTGACTCTATGCTTTCTTTCATATATAATGCCACTCCCCCTCCATTATGACCTACTCTGTCATTCCTATATATCTTGTTCCCTGGTATTACCATGTCTCATTAATTATCATCATTTCACCAAGTTTCTCTGATGCCTATTCTATCTATAACTTCATTTAATACCACCCACTCAAGTTCACCCATATTCGTATTTAGACTTCTAGTGTTTGTATATAAGCACTTACAAAATTCATCAATATGTAGTTCTCTGCCTTCATGTGAGGTAATTTAATGGGACTCTTTTTTTCTTTTCTGTTCCTACCTATACTTTATCAATCTTTATTCTCTTCTCTTTATTAGGATATAGAGAATCCCCTTTAATAAATCCTCCCCTAAGGGATGTCGGTGTCCAATCATGTGCTCCTCTGCACCTGTCAGATTCCCCCCAGTTCTCACCTGCAGCAGTTTTGGGGAGTACAAAAACATACATCAACCCCCCCAATATTTACATTTTGGGGTGCTGGTCCTAACCTTTGGTTCTGCCACCCCTGAATGCTGTATTATAGGGGATATGTCTTGCTGACTTCCAGTGGAGATCCTCTTCTGCACCACAACCATTTATTCAGGAATAACATTCCCTTCTCCTTCACACAGATGTAACATAAATATTCCCTCAGAAGAGAACCATTCTTGTTTAGGCTCTTGATCTCAGCTTCTCATTATGCATTCCACCCTCTAATTCACTTGAGGATTTCCTTGATGCTAATTTGCACAATACTTCATTTTGTTAGCTGAACACTCAACATAGCCATTAAACAGAAGCCAGATACTTTAAACAAGATTTATGGGGAAAGAAGTTTTATCTAAATAAAAATATTAACTCAGGCAAAGCTAGGAGTAGGTTAGCATGTAAATTTATGGTTAGGACACAAGACTGGGAGCCCTTGCTCCTATGCCTGCCCCAGCAACAGACTATGACTCTGGACAAGTCACTAAGGCTTAAATTTTGAAGTGTCCACTAACTTTGTGTGCCTCACTCTATGGATATCCATCTTCAGACACCTAAATCCTGACTTTCAGAGGCCAAAATATCCAGCTTTGTTGGACAAAGAAGGGGAAGTTTATTCCAACCTGAGTAGCCTTCGTGGAAAATGACTTGCCAGCAACTTTTAAACCAGGGGAATGCCAGCAGAAGTGTTCCTGTCAATTGCACATGCTGCAGTAACACTCAGGTGGTCTTTCAGGCAACCAGGGCACACGTAACATAGGTCAACACCAACACTATAAATTCTACCTGGAAACTTATTAGACACCATCATATAAGACACATGCCGTCTCTCTGAGAAACACCACTTAATTAGTAGGGAGCCACATTCTTCACCATCTTACTTTTCTGATTAACCTTGAAAACGTTGTCCCATGTTGAGTGCATTACGGTTGTCTAATCTGAAAATGTTAAAGTTGCCATCATAGTACTGGGAGTTATAAAGTTAGGGCACCTTTGCTCTAGATATAAAGATGTTAGGGGCGGTAAGTTATGTAGTACTACTCCTGAAGGCAAAAGAAGTATTTGCATCTTGGGCAAGAAAAGGATACCTGAGAGGGGAATGGTTTTCATTATAGCTAGTCATGTCCCAGCATAGATTAGTTTGGGAATGTTTATTAGCGCTCTTGCTAAAATGTTTTTCCTTCCTAAATACTATGGCTGAAATTAGAAACTCTAGAAATTATGACAAATTACTGGCAATAATAATTATACTTTGCACTTCCATACAATAAACTGCTGCTATGACTGTTAGCTTATGGGAAATAAAAAGTGCTTAATTGGATTTATAATTCTGAGTTCTCTCATAAATTATTTTAAGTGAATTTAGTAGTGGTTTGACAGCACTGGCAATCAAAATACTCTTTTTCTAGAACAAATGCTTCACATCTCACACAGCGGCAGTTCAAACTTCCACATGCTGCCCGGCCAATATGCTGCAAGCTTAAGTTTAAAGAAGCAAATCTATGTATGAGGAGGGTAGTTCAGGCTGCATACCCATTCCATCTTTGGCCCCTCTAAGGCTGCCAATTTATTATGATATTTTTGGGATATGGAAACCTGGGATTGGATTGGACTGACATCAGCTCATGTCACATTCACTTGTTGGAACTTGTGAGCTATGACAAAAGACTCTTTATCCCATTATCCTGGCCACCCATGCCAGTCTCAGAGTTCCCTCTTAAGAAGCAGGACTGGCTGAATTAATTTCTGAACTGTATACATCTGCAAAACAAAATTATTTAGTGATTAGGGGGCCACCGATACAGTTTGCAAAAAAAAAAAAAAAATCTAGTGTATTCAATTATTATAAGATTAAAATTTCTGTGCCATCATTTCTTTGCATGCAATAAATTTCTGGATTTCTGATCCAGAAGGGTCTGAAGCAGGCTACCATATTGTAGTAGACTAAGTACTGTAATGGAAAATAATGAACTGGGCTGTTTATCTTCTTGTACTTTATCTCTCTCTTCTGTTATGCATACATCATATTAATGTGCAGTTTACCTCACAGCCCTGCCCTGATACATAAAATAAGATGTTGTGCAGGACATTTGAATAGGATGCTAGTTACAGTCCCCTTACAGAGTTCCACTACCAATTCCCACTTCACTAGAACAAAAGGAGCTGTGTATAGCTATGCTTGTGTTCCTCACTTTAGCAGCCTAGTAATGTACAATGGATAACATGTGCACTTTGTGAACAGAGCTGTTCGTATGTTAACGATTCTGCTAGGATCTGTCATGGCTCAGACACTGCAATCTCTTTTGATTCTGTACAGGGCATGATGACTCTCTAGATGGCAAACATGTTCCCTGGTAGGATTTTAAACAGCCAGACACTTGTCTTCCATTTTAAAGGCTGCAAAGATATGACATTAATCAATTGTCAGTAAATCTCTGTTTCATGTCTGAGCATGAAAGTCTTATTCCTCCTGGTAGCTGTTCTAATTGAATGCAGCAAATCTACAGCCCTAGGATCACCAGCACTTCATCTCCTTTCCCAAAGCCTTGAATTACTCAGTGGTTGAAAAATATTAAATTCAGAGGGCCAAATATTGTTCTCACCTGCTCAGATTTATACCAGAGTCAGCAGAGTCAGTTACTCAACAGAGTCCATTTAGATTTGTGTCAGTTTAAGTGAGAGCAGAATTTGACCCAGAATGTGTAAATACAGAAGACATTCTTGATTTCTCTATTGAAACCCCACTGTAGCAAAAAGGTATTGTGCCACTATACTTTTGTGTTAGAAATTGGTGCCTATAAAGTCCAGAACCATCCAAGTCGGTAGATTTGCCATATAGTGAATGATGCTAAGCGGGAGTAATGCAGGTAAATCCTTATACATTGGCCCTCCATAGTCTCACACTTTCATAAAGATCCCATCTGAGTAACTGCTGCCTATCAAATGTAAACATTGAGTTAGATTTAATATATTGATGATTATACTTCAATTATAAGCTGTTCCTTAAGGAAAATGTTTAACTGATTCGTATCTTTATGTGAACATTTGACCAGATCTAAGTGATGTATTTGAACAGCTCCAAGTAGGCACAGTGTGAGATCTGGTAAAGAAGGTGTTAGTTTCAATGAATGTAAACTTGTGTCACTGAACCAATATGGCTACCAAAGAAATGCTCCCTAAATTGGAAAATCCCACATTATATTTGTGTAGGGTGACCCAAGAGCCCCTTAGTGCTAAGGGGGTTACAGGAATGTCCTGATTCTGATATATACATTCTGGTTCACCAAAGAATGTCATGTGCTGTCTTAAATGAAAGCCGACATCTATGAAATGAACTGAAATGAACCCCTGGTGACTAATAGCGTGAAACATAAATACAGACACTATGTAAGGAATTATGTATATACACTGAAAATATGTTCTTAGACTCTCTATCAAGATATGAGTAACTTGCAGAGCTGAACAAACAGGTTTGCTGTCAGAGAAGAAATGTTTATTCACCTATCTCTCTGCCAGATGTAAATTAATCATGGTAAACAAACACAATGGATGCCCATTTACATATGATGTTATCAAAGAGATGTGAAATCAGCAGGGAAGCAGCACACCGGACAAACAAGCCACAGTTGGTTATCCTGCCTCTGACTTCAGAGAATGAACATTGGGGAGTATAAGCAGAAGGCAAAGAAGATACCCCTTTATTCTGCACCTAGGAAACTAACGAGCAGTGTGTTTACATTCATGAAAATGGGATCTCAGCCCACCTTGGGTGAAAATGCTGCAGAAGACTTTGAGGATGTGATAAACGTCTTTAGGCAGGAGATTAACCGCTAGTTAAATTTTGTCTCTAGAAAGCGTGTTATGATTTTGTTTTATATGTAAGCTTTTTGAGTGCCCTTACTCATTATCACTTGAATCTTTGGTAGTAAACTTATCCTTGATTTCACTATAGATAAATATATCAAAGTGCTTTGATACGAAGCAAGGTGATGATTCTGAGCTGAATCATACTCACTGGTATGTACACTGTTCCCCTGAGGATGGCAGACCTGGTATCTCTGTGCGTGTTTAACAGGGAAAGGGTTGAATGCTTGCAGATGAACACTTCAAAGGGGCTTGAGAACTGAGTGCACCAATTGTTAACCTGCATGGCAAAGTAAGGGCTGGCACAGCCCAGAAGAATGTGCTTGAGTGGCTAACAGGCTGATGGTGTCAGGGAGCTGAGATCCAGTTAAACACAAGCAAGTATCCCTCACGCTGGAGGCAGGGGAGATAACAACATGACTCACAGTCCTGGGTACCCCAAGAATGATCACATGTGGGTCTGAAACAGGGATAGGACATAGTGTCAATTAAAACAGGCTTAGGAGTGCATTGTCCTTTAATTTTGCTTGGGGGATAGAAGCAAATTTAACTTCTGCTACACCCCATTGGCATAATGTAATTGGAATGCCCTCTCTGAATTAATCTAGAAGGCTACTGTTCTCTTCTCCTTCAAATTCCTCCTTGGAACTCACTTCTGCTATGATACCATCCAACCAATGTGAGCTAGGTTGTGTAATAGTTGGGGATAGTTGATTTCGATTTACTTATTTTTAAAAGTTGACACTAATTTGGAGCCATCAGATAGTGCAATACATTAACCTATGTAACCACAGGTTTTATTTTTATTACCTCTTTTTCCCCTTTAGCTTCTACTGTCCATTGCATTCCCTATTCCCTTCTGTAGCTTTTTGGATAGGAAGTGTGTCTTCTTATGTGTTTGTACAGCAGCTGGTACAATGGAGCCCTAAACTGGATTTGGGCCTTTTGGGCACTCCTCCAATACAAATAGTAATAATTCCACAAATAATGTAACTTAAGAACCTCAGTGGAGCCCCGCCTTTTAATCATTATAAAACCTTTTCTGAACTCATTTGCATCTTCATCTCCTTCCTGGAATAAACTTCTTTGGTGTTAGAGGTGTCATCATTTGTACTGACAAGAGCTATGTAAATGCGATAGCTCTGAATATATCGACATAGACATCATGGAGGGCTGAACTTCACAGTACGTGCTGTGAGGGAAAAGATAAATAACCATCACTTTTGGCATGCTTGATTTCCCAGTTATCATAAATTGCCTCCTGTTTTTCTACTGTTGAGGACGGATGGCAGTATTTTTGTGATATGTGGCTGACCAGGATATTTTTGTGAGGGTAAAGCTCTCACTACTAACAATCCATTCAAAAGCCACAACAGGGGGATCCAAAGTCCCCACATTTTCTCTTTCCTGCATTGCCTGCAAACAAATCTGACAAATTCTGAGACATTTTCCCCCCATCTCTGAGATTTTATAAAAAAAATAATATGTATTTTATTCAGATGAGTAAAGTGAAAATTAAACTGGGTATTAGAATCATAGAATATTAGAGTTGGAAGGGACCTCAGGAGGTCATCTAGTCCAACCCCCTGCTCAAAGCAGGACTAACCTCAGCTATATCATCCCAGCCAGGGCTTTGTCAAGTCTCAGCTTAAAAACCTCTAAGGATGGAGATTCCACCACCTCCCCAGGTAACCCATTCCAGTGCTTCACCACCCTCCTAGTGAAAAACTTTTTCCTAATGTCCAACCTAGACCTCCCGCCCTGCAACTTGAGACCATTGCTCCTTGTTCTGTCATCTGCCACCACCGAGAACAGCCTAGCCCCATCCTCCCTGGAACCCCCTTTCAGGTAGTTAAAGGCTGCTATCAAATCCCCCCTCATTCTTCTCTTTTGCAGACTAAACAAGCCCAGTTCCCTCAGCCTCTCCTCATAAGTCCTGTGCTCCAGCCCCCTAATCATTTTTTTGCCCTCCGCTGGACTCTCTCCAACTTCTCCACATCCTTTTTGTAGTGGGGGGCCCAAAACTGGACACAATATTCTAAATGCGGCCTCACCAATGCCGAATAGAGGGGAATAATCACTTCCCGTGACCTGCTGGCAATGCCCCTCCTAATGCAGCCCAATATGCTATTAGCCTTCTTGACAACCAGGGCACACTGCTGACTCATATCCAGCTTTTTATCCACTGTTACCCCCCAGGTCCTTTTCTGCAGAGCTGCTACCCAGCTCGTCGGTCCCCAGTCTATAGCTGTGCATGGGATTCTTCCTTCCTAAGTGGAGGACTCTGCACTTTTCTTTGTTGAACCTCATTAGATTTCTTTTGGCCCAATCCTCCAGTTTGTTTAGGTCACTCTGTATCCTATCCCTACCTTCCAGGGTATCTACCACTCCCCCCAGCTTAGTGTCATCCGCAAACTTGCTGAGGGTGCAATCTACCCCATCCTCCAGATCATTAATAAAGATGTTGAACAAAACTGGCCCCGGGACCAACCCCTAGGGCACTCCGCTTGTGACCGGTTGCCAGCTAGACATGGAGCCATTAATCACTACTTGTTGAGCCCTATGCTCTAGCCAGTTCTCTATCCATTTTATAGTCCAATCATCCAACCCATACTTCTTTAACTTGCTGATAAGAATACTGTGAGAAACAGTATCAAAAGCTTTGCTATCCATCCTTTGTTGCCATCCATCCTTGCAGCAGCTTTTTATATAACTTTTATTTTGTATGAGTTACTGCTACACTTTTCTTAAACTTCTTTTTATTCCTCTCACTGTGCCTTAGTACCCCCAACTGTAAAATGGGGATAATTATACTGACCTCCTTTGTAGAGTGTGTTGAGATATATTATTGAAAAGCACTATATAAGAGTTAGGTACCATAATACCATTGTTATTATGTTATTAAAGTTTAAAATGCCCATTTTTAGACGCCTAAATGCTCTGAAGCAGTTGAACTCTCAGTAAAATTCAGTAAAAACTATCCTTAAAAGTCAAGGTTCCATCTGCTCTGAGGTGATATTACATAAGAATATAAGAACTGCCACAATGGGTCAAAGCAATGGTCCATCTAGCCCAGTATCCTGTCTCTGACAGTGGACAGTACCAAAGCTTCAGGGAGAGTGTACAGAACAAATGGAATGATCCACTCCTGTCTTCATCTACCTACTTCTGGCAGTCAGAGTTTTAGGATCATTCCAAACATAGAGTTGCTAACAGCCATCTTGGCTAACAGCCTCCCTGAATTTATCTAGTTCTTTTTTGAATCCAGGTACACTTTTGGCCTTCACAACATCCCATGGCACAGGTGGATGAGATCTACAGGTTAATTTATGTTGTATGAAAATATACTCCTCTTGTTTACATTAAACCTGCTGCCTATTAATTTCATCGGGTGACCCCTGTTTTTTGTATTATGGGAAAGGATAAATAGCATGTCTCTATTAACTTTTTTCCATGCCATTCATGATTTTCTAGATCTCTATCATATCTCCCCCTTAGACATCTCTTTTCTAAGCTAAACAGTCCTTATCTTTTTAGGCTCTCCTCATACGGAAGCCATTCCATACTTTTGATCATCTTGGCTGCTCTTCTCTGAACCTTTTTCAGTTCCATGATATCTTTTTTGTGGTGGGGTGACCAGAATTGGACACAGTATTCAAGGTGTGGGCTTATCATGGATTTAGATATTGGCATTATGTGTTCTGTCTTATTTTCTGTCCCTTTCTGAATAGATCTTAATATTCTGTTAACTTTTTTGACCACTGCTGTACATGGAGTGGGAGTTTTCAGAGAACTATCCATGGTAACTCCAAGCTCTTTCTTGCTAACAGCTAATTTAGAATACATCATTTTTATGTGTATAGCTGGGACTATTTTTTCCAATGCACATTACTTTGCATTTATCGATGTTGAATTTTATCTGCCTGTTTCTTGCCCTGTCACCCAGTGTTGTGAGATCCCTTTGGAACTCTTTGCAGTCAACTTTGGACTTAATTATCTTAAACAATTTTGTATCATCTGAAAATGTTTCTACTTCACTGTTCACTCCCTTTTCCAGATTATTAATGAGTATGTTGAACAGCACAGGTCCCAGTACAGATCCTCGGGGGACCCCACTGTGTACCTCTCTCCATTGTGAAGACTGACCATTTATTCCTACCATTTTGTTTCCTATCTTTTAGCCAGTTACTGATTCATGAAAGGACCTTCCTAGTTATCCCATGACTACTTAGTTTCCTTAAGAGTCTTTGGTGAGGGACCTTGTTAAAAATCCAAGTACATTATATCAACTGGATCACTGTTATCCACATACTTGATAATACCCTCAAATCATTCTAATAGATTGGTGAGGCATGATTTCCCTTTACAAAAGCTATGTTGACTCTTTCCCAGCATATCATGGCATCTCTGTGGCTGATAACTCTGTTCTTTATTATAGTTTCTACCAATTTGGATGGTATTGAGGTTAGACTCACTGGCCTACAATTGCCAGGAACACCTCTGGAGCACTTTTTAAAATTTTGTGTTACATCAGCTACCTTCCAGTTCTCTGGTACAGAGCCTGATTTCAGTGATAAGTTACATACTGTGGTTAGTAGTTCTGCAATTTCATATCTGAATTCCTTCAGAACATTTGAATGAATACCATCTGATCCTGGTAACATTACTGTTTAATCTATCAATTTGTTCTAAAACCTCTTCTAGGGACACATCAGTGTGGGCCAGTACTTCAGATTTGTCACCCAGAGAGAATATCTTTGAGATGGGTATCTCTCCCACATCTTCTGTAGTGAAGATGCATGCAAGGAATTAATTTAGCTTCGCTTCAATGGCCTTGTCTTCCCTGAGCATTCCTTCAACACCTTTGTCATTTATTGTCCCCACTTCCTGCTTCTGAAGTACTTAAAACATTTCTTACTGTTAGTTTCTGCATCTTTAGCAAGTTGCTTCTCAAATTCTTTCTTGGCCTGCCTGATTATACTTTACACATAACCTGCCAGAGTTTGTGCTCCTTTCTATTATCCTCACTAGGATTTGACTTCCAAATTTTAAAGGATACTTTTTTGCCTCTAATGGCCTCCATTATTCTGTTGTTTAGCCATAGTGGGCATTTTTTTTGTCGTTTTTATTGTCTTTTCTGATTTGGGAATACATTGAGTCTGAGCCTCTATTATGGTTTTTTAAATATTCTTCATGTTGCTTGCAGGCATTTAACCCTTGTGACAGCTCCTTTTAACTTCCATCTAACAAGCATCCTCATTTTTCTGTAGTTCCCCTTCATAATGTCATGTTACATTGATGGGGTTTTATGGTATTATTTCCCCCTACGATGATGTTAAATTTAATTACATTATGGTCACTATTACCAAGCATTTCAGCTATTTCACCTCTTGAACCAGATCCCTTGTTGCACTTAGGACTAAATCAAGAATTGCCTCTTCCCTTGTGAGTTACAGAACTAGCAGTCATTAATGGTGTCTAGAAATTTTATCTCTGCATCACACCCTGAGGTGACATTTAACCAGTCAATGTGAGGATAGTTGCAGTCACCCGTTATTATTGTGCTTTCTGTTTGTAGCTTCTCTAACCTCCTTTAGCATTTCTCAGTCTCTGTTACCATCCTGGTCAGATGGTCGGTAATATATTTCTACTGCTCTACTCTTAATTACTCAAGCAAGGAATTTCTATACATGGAGATCCTATGGTACAGTTTGTTTCATTTAAGATTTTTGCCTTATTACTGCGTCCCACTGAGTATCCTCATTCCTCCAAGTTTCTCTGAGGCCTATTATTTCTGTATCCTCATTTAATGCCAGGCACCTGTCTTAGTATTTAGACTTCTAGTATTTGTTTATAATCACTTAATTTTTCAGTATTCAGTTGCTTGCCTTCATGTGTGATATTTCAGTGAGACTCTATCACATTTGACTGTTACTCACTAGCTCCTAACTGTACTTCAACAACTTCTTTCCTATCCTCTTTCCTAGGATATAGAGTTCACCTTTAATAAATTGATCCCTGAGGGATGTCTCTACCTGAACAGTGTGCTCCTCCACACCTGCAGGTTTTCCCCCACCCCTTAATTTATAAAAATTCTTTACAACCTTTTTAATTTTACGTGCCAGCAATCTGGTTCCATTTTTGTGTAAAGGGAGCCTATCCCACCCATATAGACCCTTCCTTCCCCAAAAGGTTCTCCAGTTCCTAATAAACCTAAATTCCTCCTCCCTATATCATTGTCTTATCCAGCATTGAGACTTTGCAGTTCTGCATGTTTTCTGACCCTGTGCATGGAACTGGAAGCATTTCAGAGAATGCTAACATGGAACTCCTAGACTTTAATCTCTTACCTAACAGCCTAAATTTGGTCTCCAGGACCTTTCTCTCTACTACATTCCCTTATGTCACTGGTACCTATGTATACCACAGTCATCCGCTCCTCACCAGTACTACTTATAAGACTACCTAGAAGTCTTGTGAGATCTGCTACCATCGCACCAGATAGGCAATTCACCCTGAGGTTCTCCTGGTCACCACAAACCCAACCATCTATGTTTGTAATAAGTGAATCCCCCAACTACTGTTCCCTGTCACTTCCTAATAACTGTACATATCACTTTTTATGAGCATAGAGGTTTCTTCTGATGTCCTTGGCTAAAATTTCCCCAGCAGTCACTGTTGTGCCATATGCTATGCCACTCGCCACAGCTTGGGTAGCTGCATTTTAGTGGTGCCCAGTGTATTTAGTTTGGGAAGGGCTTCTGTCTTCTTCATGAGGAATACGAATGCCATATGAATGTAAAATGCTACTATAATTATTTGTTAGATTTCTTTCTCTCCTTTTATGGTACATTTCAAAGCCCATTAAAGTTAATGGTAAACTGACCATTGACTTCAGTGAGCTATGGACCAGGGCCTGAATAAACAGATGTATAACCTCCAGTCTCCAATCTAAAAATTGATTTCTACCTTATCTTACAGTGAGTGTTCTTTCTTTGTGGCAATCACTTTAAGAAAAGTATGAGTTTTTTCATGGGCCTTGACATGCCTCTCAAAGACATTCAGATTTCTAACTCCTTCATGGCTGCTGAGTATTCCAGATACAGAGTGAAGAATTTCATATTTTCAGAGATTATAAACTCAGAAGGGACCATTGCGACCTCCTGAATAACACAGGCCTTAGGACTTCCCCAAATGTATTCCTGTTTGAACTACAGCATACATTTTAGAAAAACATCCAATCTTCATTTCAAAATTGCCAATGATGAAGAATCCATCCCAGCCCTTGGTAAGTTGTTCCAATGAATAGTTACCTTCATCATTAAAAATTCGCACCTTCTAGTCTGAATTTTTCTAGCTTCAACTTCCAGCCATTTGATTTTGTTCTCGCTTAATAATTTGGTCAGCAAATATAGCTCCTTTTGAAACCCAGAATCATCCACAAATGGTTCATGATATTTACTAGCTTATTCACTGTTTGCAATTTTTCAGTAAATCATTTGTGCGGCCACATTTTAGTACATATCTCATGCTCACTTGCTTCACTATGAATATTCATTTCAGTATTCACTATGTGTTCCATTTGGTTGGCTAAGCCACGGGATAAGTTTTCTGCTCACTGCTTTGATGAGTGAAAAGTGATACGAAGAGGAGGAGATTGGAGATGGCTATACAAACACGTCCACTTCCAGTGCAAATATTCATGAAAATGATCATGAGACTTAACTCTGAGAACACTCTTGTGAATGAAAGCTCACTTATCTGAATGTTCCTATATTAAGTTAATAAAAGGGATCAAGAATATTCATGATACAAACTGGAGGGGTTGGGATAAGTTATTTTCAAGAATTATTGTGAATACATCTTTCTGGTACTAGCCCAGCTGTACTGATTTCAATGGAATATTAATAGATAACAGTTATATATTAGGTTTAGTAGAGGAGCCAGCAGCAAAAGGGTTAAATAATAAATCAGTGCTAGGAAAATGTCTTCAGGATGATTTGTCTGCTTATACCCTTTGATAAGTGTATGATTTCAAGGATAAATTAACTAATAAATCCCAAACTGCACTATTGCACTGAATACGCACGCAGTCCAAAGTGTCAACAACCAGTTAGATGACTCCTTTTATAAAGTAGCTAATTAAATGAACTCCAAAGATAAGTGCAGCTTTTGAATTGGTGGTTGATGTTATATAGCCTTCCAACTGCTATATCTAGTTCATGTTAATAAATAACCTATACATAATGTTAAATACAAGTAATCTGAAAAGAAAGTGCAATGGGTAGTTATGAAATTTTAAGATGTTAAACTTATAAGGTCACTTAATAGAACACAGGCTGGAGCTGGTAAAACTATTCATGATCAATAATTATTACTTTTTAGTTCCATTTTTGGTTAGCAAATCACTCAGCACACTGTCCCAATTTTCTAAAAAGATATTTATTATTTGTAAGCATAAATGAATAATTATCATTGTTTGTTTGTTTACTGCTTACTTTAGCTATTCACTATTAGTTATTTGTGACGTGCTTTCTCATCTAAGACGTGATATTTTCTGGTTGTTGAGTAGAGTGAAGCATTTTAACCAGGAGTGTAGCAAACAGCAAATACTGATATATGAATTACATATTTCCCTTCTAAATTGTTAGATAAATAATTGTTCACACTGAAAGTAGTGACCCATTTTAGATTTGTTCACATTTTCATGACCACTTGCCATTTATGAATAATGAATAATCTCAGCTCACAAATTATATTGAAATGAACTGGGCTCTTATATGCAGGAATCAGTTTTCTTAGTATTTGCCCAGCTCTAATAATGGGCCAATGACATCTTGACTATAAAAAAATAACCTCACAGACTCATAGTGTCTACATAAAAAGTTAACTTCCAGTTCTTTTAATGACATTCTGAAGAGCTTTATTACCCGGTGGAGTAGGCTCCCATGAAAAGAAACTCCATTAGCTCTTTGAGACATAATATGCAATTCTATCTCTGCTTATATCATTTAACTTCACTGGCAGAAAGAAACTGATTTGTAGCTGTCTCATCATAGCTACCTACATCCAGTTACAAGTCTGTCTATAATGTCTTTCCAGTGACACAATACTAATATTTATAGCATCTGCATGAAATCATTGGAATTTCAAATCTGATTTAAAAGATACCCAATGCAAGACATTGCCACTGAAAATAAGCTTTATTATGGATATGTTTTATATATTAGACCAAAGGTTTTATGATATTCCCAGCACTGTGGGATCAGTATTGGTGAAAAGGGCATAAACACTCAACTACATCCCCTGAGGAATTAAAGTGTCTTCTGATTAATTTTTGAGAACAGATATATTTGAGAATATATTAATAGAGATGGGCAAACTGCTCCAGAATAAAATAAGAATCATCCTGAACTTTTGCCCAAGCCAGGAACCAAAGCTGTATCAAATCTTTTCTTTTCTTTTCTTTTCTTTTTGGCACTGAAAGTAGAAGTGCCAAAATACCATGAGTTGGTGCTTCCAGCTCAGTTCATGAGCATTTCATAACAATTTTGCAGTCACAAGAAGATCTGATAAATATACTATCTTAGAGTTCAGAACCCAGGCATTCGGGAAGATGGTAAGATAGATTGTGCCTTTTCCCTGTACTGGTGCACAAGGAAAAATGGGGGAGGCTGCAGGAAGCCACTGCTTCCCCACCTTGTGCCCCTGACAGGGATTGAAAGCACTGGCAAATTTGTGTTCTGAACAGGACTGACTGTTCCAAGCTAGTACTGCTGCTTGTGCTAGTCTGCTGAGGTAGGCTATGGCCATTCCATGCCTTCATCCCTCCACATCATCCAAAAGAGCTGGCCCTTAAGCAAGGTGAAGGGAGCACCGAACTCTGTAGCAAGATGGCACAGCAGCCATACTTTTTCTGAGGTGCTCCCTTCCCAAACAGAATGCCTCCTTGTATTCTAGTGGGGTATTGCACCTTCATGCAACCCTGCAATATGGGTTGCACCTAAGGCACAGTCAAACTCTATCCTGTTCTAGTCTATTCAGGTTCTTATAATGCCCATCATCTGACCACATTCCAGTAGAGTATTAAGAGACATGACTATCATCTCTCACATGTGGTTCATTTCCTCTCCCATCCTCTCTGAAGGGGGAGAACTATGTGTGCAGTGGAGTGTTTTGTTTTGCTAGGGTTTAGGATATGAGGTACTTTAGGAGTACATGTGCTATGTGTTAGTCAGAGAAGGAAAGTCAAAGAAATGTTCCTTGCACTTAGAATGGAAGATAGTGAGATTTGTGACAGGCCTTAGGTCCTGGGGGAAGTTTGTTCCACAGCCTTAGAGAAGATTCTGTCTCCTGCACAGAGGAGCTTTACTCTTGTGGTAGAAAATTCAATAGTGCCGGAGGAGCAGAGTTGTTTATCATGGTCTTTATCCTGGGACTTTAAGTGATCTTTTAGATAAACTGGGGCTAGACCACTGAGCACCCAGGCCCTCCCTATCTAAACTCTAGTAGGTTTAAAAAAGTCTACTTGTCTCAATTCTCAATAATGCATTCAGCGTAAGGGTTGCAGTCTCCATTTGTCCACTTTAATTTTTAGAAACAAAAGTAATCCTCATCATTTTATAACATAAAGTAAAGAAGAGATTTAAACAGCGAGCTTGTATTTATATAAAATGGGAATAACCTTTCAATTACAATATGGGTGCATTAACATACTGGAACAGAATGTATATGATAGTTGTCAACAACAGATGTTCTATACACCATGCTTTTTCATAACATGTTCTGACTCATGCTTTGTGTGTTGTTTTACAAGGTGGACTGTGGTAACTACTGACAGGCCCTATGGCTAGTTTCCAGGTCAAATCCAAAAGCGGAAGAGGCCTGTTTTTCTGCATTTGGTTGGATGCATCTGACAAGCGTTCTCACAAGATTCAGTATCAAAATTGCAGAAATCTACTGAGTTCAGCTGATCTTATGAGAGCTTAATCACTGAAGATGAGTAAAGAGCTTGTGAAATTTTTGGAACCATCAAACCAAACCGAACCAAACCATTCCCAATCTGATTCTACATTCTAATCAGGAATTATACCCGAATGCTAACTAACTGGCCCATCTCTCATTTCAATATGTTGAGCAATAAGTCTAATTACTATTAGGGCATTCAGTGCTTTTGTGTGGGAGGCCTTTTTAAAAAAAATAAATTTAGCTCTAAAGAACTAAAATGTATTGCAGCTGATACTTTCAGTTTACTCTGGTGTGCCTCAAGGTTCAGTACTTAGATATTTGCTATTTTTGTTATTCTTCACTGATCTAAATGGTGTTCCTTTTGATCTTCTGTCTGATGCTGACCACACAGTTACTATTTTCCAGTGATAAATTACTGCCTTTATTGAATATAAAGCACAAATCAGATTTTAAGAGCCTTTTCCTCATGCTGAAAAATAATAAAAAGGAAGCAAAACTGAATTAATAATGTTTACTTTTTAGCAGTCCATAAAATGTGAACCTGACTCACTAATGTTGTTTCCAGCTTTGTCAACAAATTTTGGTTAAAAATCTGAGGTTGGCAGTTGATTCCAAGCTGCCTTTTAAAGACTTCAGAGCTCTAAAATGATAATAAAATAAACAAAAACCTTGGTGCACTGTGGAGAGTTTAGGGTCATCTTAGCCCTGCAGACTCACAGCAGGTGGTAACAAGTATGATTGCACTTTCTCTCTGATTATGCAGCTGCTATTCGCTCATACTGCAGCTGCATCTTCTTTTTGAAACAATTGGATATTCTTTAGCAGAGAGGCTTCTAAATCCTTCCCAAATCAATGAAATTGTATTCATTATACCATACCCTACATACTAAACCCACAGAGCCAGATCATGCCTCTATTCTGTGATACCCATGGAACAGTGCTTAATTTGTAATGAAAGAGATGCCGGGCACAAGCAATTTTTTTACTTTCATAGCTGATGCAGCAAGATGCGGGTTGTGCCGGGGATATGAACTGCCAAGCCTAGAGGTGCTGGAGCTCAGCTCTGGCAAGCCCTGGCACAAATTAAACACTGCCATGGAGGGACTGGAATTAATATTCTTCTAAAGTTTGTTTCATATTGCTCCCCTGAGCTATTTTACCTCTCTGTGTCTGGGGGAGTTTCTCTCAGCAGTTATCCCATTCTCTCTGGTTGTCTGTTCCTTTCCCTTAGTGGCTTTCTTTGACCCAGTGATGTTACCCCAATTAGTGAGGTTATTTTTTCTCGTGTCTTTAAGCACAAAAGAGGGAGCACGCCTGGCAAGGCCAGTAGGTCCCAGGATCCTGCAAATGTTAATGTATCTCATTCTGGTTGTCAGTGAGAAGGTAGGAGAAGGAGAAAAGCCAGGACTAGAGCTGGCTTAAGAAATGTATATTTTGCAGCAAAAATGAACCGTAATGGATTTTTTTTTTCATTTTGTTTGAAATTTCCATGAAATTGTTGGGTTTTTTTGAGGAAAAAAATGAATATTGTAAAAAGAGTTTTTAGGTGAGGAAAACAAAATATTTTTCTCAACTGAAAAATGAGATGAGGGAAAAAATAAAAAAAGAAATAAAAAAAAAAAAAGTGAGGAGAAACTGGTTTCCCCCACTTTCAAAAAAATTTTGCCCACCTTTTTTTTCCAATGGAAAACAGTTTAAATAAAAGAGAGAGAAGTGATTTTTTTTTCCATCAGAAGAAACCAAATTTTTTCATTTTCAAATTCTGAAAAAAAAAAAGCTGCTATTCCCCCATGCCCCCACCACCACAAAAAATTTTTTTTGCTTTGATTTAACAGCCATTTTCTGTTTAATAAAAACCCAGAGACTTCTGATGGAAAGATTTTGACCAGTGCTAATCAGAAGGGTGCAACCAAAGACCTTTGGTGAGAACTGGGGATGAGACTCATCATGTCAGGCAACCCCTGGAAGATGGGGGAGAGTGCTGGGGTAACAATGTTCCCTCAGCACAAAGGAAGAGAAATGAAGATGTGTTGCCTATGGGTTTAGCAGAGAAGCAGAGCTCTGTTTTCCCTTACTTTAACCCTCAGCAGTGCCGCTGTGCTGAGCCTGACTCAGTTCCCAGTTTTGAGGCACTGAGAAGCTCATGATAGGGCTGGTGCACTGAGCCCAAGTCTCTCCAATGTGCTGTTAATTTAGGACTATTTAATCAGAAATCAGGGGTGTGTAGGCACAAGCTCTTCTGTAGTGGTCACTATGTCACATTGATATGGAATGTGAAAAGACAGGAAATATTCAAGAAAATCATAATGAAAATGGTGAACCTTTCTAAGACGTCATGATCTATCTTGAAGATGGAGAGAATTTCTCCCCGTGCTTTATTACCATTCATGTCCCAAAAGGATACATGAGAGAGTGAGTCATCAGGAAGCAAAGTGAATCAGTGGATACTGCAAGCAAATGCCACCTACTGATAATTATGACATCCATCAGACAACTTTTTATTCAGAGAAATTAATTCAGTCAGAGGAGCTCCGAAGTCCAAGGTATAGGCATAGATCATAGTTAACTGCTGAGAAACTAACTCGACCATTAAGGCAACTGTCAGCATTTCAAAACAGAACGAGGAGTATACAATTTCCTACAAGATCGTCATACTGGGGTTAGAAAACAAGTAGGAACTGGATTGCAAAGAAAAGAAAAGCTGGATGGAAATGGCACAAAAGCAGGTACACATCGAACATCACGCTGCCATTTTTCTACCTCTAACAATCACACAATTGCAGAGTCTTATTTTAATAGCAAGGAGCAATGGCGCCAAAAAAAGAACAAAATGAGTTATTCTCAACAGCTGAATGGGGTGAATAATACCAAAAAAAAGGGAATATTGTGTGTGATTCTGACCTGCTTTTCAATTAGTCATGTTTGCATCCCTTTTGTTCATTTTTAAATTAGCATTTATGCAAACTGATTTTTATTCACTTAAATGTTAGGGAATGGCTGTTTTTCATACAAATACCCAAATTCTCTTGTATACATTTTTAGTCATCCAGTCAGGAAGCAGAAATAAGTTCATCTGACAGGTAACCACTTGCACACCATGAATGATGAATAGAAATAGTGGAATTGTTTGCCAATATCCAATAGGCTGCAATATGCACAGATACAAATAACTAAGAACCAGATCCTACCGCCCTTACTGAGCCTGAGTAGTACCTTACTGTGCAAGTAGTCCCCTGACTACAATGGGGACCTTCGCTTGTTTTCCAAGCATTGGCAGTGATTGCAAATATATATCTATGGAAATTTCCCCCCAACAGTTTACACAAGACTCAGTTGTGCCTTTAAGGTAGATTTCTGCTCTGAGCTCTATGCATTCTAAGCACATGGGGGAACATGTAAGAATTGTCAAAGAATGCCTGGACTCTGTCATTTCTGACAGCTGTAAAGAGAAGGAAATCTATATCAACATGGTGCCTTTTTAGCTGTTCTAAATCAAAGTTATAACCATGGGTTACATATGACATAGTCATTTTGACTTGTTCCACTGCTAACTCCATCCATCATATGCCCTCCATTGGGTACAGCAACTTAGACAGCAATGACAGCTTGTTTTGGAACTCTGCCCGTTGTTTTATATTAGAAATGTGTCTAACATTCTTGAGTTCCAGTTGTGATAGCACAATCTGAATGATTTTTAAAACATACATAAAGATGTGTTATTTGAGAAGAGATGTGAATAAATTAAAGTGCCTTTGTGTGTCCTTTAGTTTATTCTCAACTCTTGTTGCATGCACCTAACACACCAGTTTCACACCAGTCTCACTCCGCTTTCAGCAGAGTTACTATTTATTTACTTCGGTGTAAATGAGATCAGAATCAGGCCCTCATTGTCAACTCCTACCATAGACCCATATCATCTTAGCCAACAAATTACCATTGATTTTTGATAATGCATTGGCATGACATTTTGATGATTGGTGTGTATATAATTCTCTCATATATAAATTCCATCAGTTTCTATGGATTTTCTAGAAAATTAATAGACTTAATTCATTTTAAAAAAACTTACCAGTGCTGGTGTGACTCATAACTAGCTGTGAGTCAGATGCCCCCCAAGTTATTTCTGTAAAGGGCACCAATCTAGCTTCAGGAACCTCAACAAAAAATAGACATAAGTAAAAACAGAATAGTATTAATTTGGGGCAAACTCACAGAGACTCTTTTCATCTCATTTTTCCGTTGTTTTTATCTCTCTGAGCTGGTGACAGCCCCTCAAGTCAACAGCACCATGCCCCTTGCACTCAATTAAAAATTGATGGTGCTCAGGGCTAGGTTGTAATTTGTCAGTCAGCCCTGAGGAAGGGGCAGTGCTAAGCTGCACCACCCCAGGAACAGACCAGAGAACAAATTGTCACAGCTCCTTCCTGTTGCCCCATGATGGTGTCATTTCAGAAAAAAATTGGGGCAAGGAGCAAAAATGGAAGACATTACAGAACTACGAAAAGTCTGGGGGTGGGGAAGGGAGTGACCAATAGCAAATGACACCCTTGGCTCTCCCTCTCGCTCGTACCCATCTTCATGGAGCAGTTTACACCTCCTTATGCCCCCAGACAGTTACTCTGGCCAGACACCCTCTGTGTCCCTGACCCTCTACACGCCCTCCCCATCTACTCACTCAAAGTAAGGAGGAGTTGTAATTTATACAGAGCCAAACAGGGGAGTGAAGGGGAAACAATCTAGCCCTGCATTGCTGGATAAGGTCTGTAACTCCTTAGCCCTCATGGAGCATTGCTACTATGGATAAGTGACCCAACTCACATATACTTATTATTGTTATTTAGTAACCTAGGAATTGCCAGACTGTCTCAGATTCAAACTCCATCCAGTCCAGTGTCCAGTCTCTGATGGTGACCAGCATTCGGTGCTTCAGGAGAACATACAAAAACCCTGCAGTAAGCAGATGTGGACTAAACGGCCCTCTACATTAGGGCCTGTCCTGATCTTTAATAGTTAGAGGTTGACTTAAGCGCTGAAGCATCAGATTTAACATCCTTTCCAAAATGTTCATTAGCAATAACATTTATAACTCTGGATATTCTCCCTATCCCTATAAACCTCCAGTCTCTTCTTGATTTTACTAATTTCTTGGCTTCAGCAACTGCGGTAGCAATGTCTGTAGCAATGTAGCACAGTCTAATTATGTATCATGTGTAAAACTATTTCCTTTTATCAGTTTTGAATTTACCACCTTTTAATTTCATTGAATGTCCTCTTCTTCTTTTGTTACAAGAATTATACACATACCAATCATCAAAATTTCATGCAAATTTTAGTCTAGATACTAGGGTGATGGGAACCTCAGAAATACATAGGTAAAGTAAAAAATATATTAAAGTATATAAAATAATGAATGGTATAGAGAAGGAAGAACAGAGGCTCTTGATCTTCCTTCTCTATACCATTCATTATTTTATATACTTTAATGTATTTCTTACTTTACTAATGTATTACTAAGGTTCCCATCACCCTAGCATCTGGACTAAAATTGGTTTACCTTTTAAAAGTTCTGTCTCGGTTTTAGCTGAAGGCAGGAATCCAAAAATAAATGGCTAGGTTATTCTCACTAGTTATTTTGCAACTGTGAGATTTTTCAGCCTAACATATAGACCAAAATGGCTCAGTGAAATTCTGGAGAAGCTTTGAATAAGCATCCAAAATTTTGGATGCTTATCTAAACTTTGGGCTTGAGCTAACTCCCAATAAGTCCATGATTCAACTTCCATAGAATTCAGTGGGAGCTGGATTGGCTCCCTTATAAAGATTGCCCATCATTAGTTACTGCCTACCCCATGACCACAAATCAAGAGCAGATCCACTGTCTCTAGTTATGTTGAGGTCTCCGGAGTTATTACAACCAAAGGCAAAACCCCACATGCTCACTATGTGGAACCTTAAAAGATTAAACCTTCTCTTAAAGCACAGACCCTTCTGTTCAATGCTCCCTCTGACTCATGATCTGGTGATTTTATTTTGTATGAGGAAAGAAAGAGCAAACAAATTCACCTACAGTACAATCCATGTCCCTAAAGAAGCTTTCTACAAAGTCTATGGGTAGGAAACGCCATATGTGCAAACTCTGCGCTGGATTAAAGTGATTTTTATTGAAAATTTAGCTGATTTGTTTGAGCTAAGAAATATTTGTGGGTTTTTGTTTTGTTTTGTTTTGAGGTTTATTAAATTGTCTTCATTATGTTTCTGCCGCCAACACAGATGTCTTTTGGTATTGTGCTATTCATCTTTTATTAGTTATCTACTTAGACATATGAACAAGCCATTTGGATCCTCTAAACATTTGGGATCTGAACTACTCTGTATTATACACGTTTATAGTCTTCCTCTTGTAACAAAAATACACTTCATCTGAAGTAAGCTTTTGGGTACTGAGACAATAGCCACTGCATTCATAAACAGCCTGGGATTTAACTCAGTCCCTAAGTTGTTTTTCTGATAAAAGCCACAGCACTGAAAATCTTTGTGCTGCCTTAATATTTTTTAAAATTGGCACATTCATTTTGTGTATGTTGATGTTTCTTCCCCTGCTCCAAACTTTCTTGGATAAATAGACTTCTTAAAGAGTTGGGTTGTTTTTGGTTTTTTGCATTACCTAACTGCAAAATCCCACTTTTGAAATATTGTTCTCCCCAGTTAACAGTTACTCCATGACATCCTCAGGTCTGTTTACATACAAAATTTTGCACCCATTTCTTTAAATTGGTTTAGAAACTGAATAGTTAAATCAGTGCAACCCGTTTGTGTAAACACTCAAATCAGTTTTAGGGTACTTTATATCAGTTTAACTTTGTCAACTCCTTTCCACCCTACCTCAGCTGAATTTGGCCCAGCCCTGTTTTTGTGAGCTTTCCAACCAATTTGGCAGGCCTAGCAGGTGCAGATAGTCCCAATAAGCATCTGAAATCTTGTATGCTTTTCAATATTTAATCTCTTACATTTTTAAGATTTGCCCATCTCTTACTGAGGGAGAAAATTGTGCTGAAAATTCTGTGCACTTGAATCAACTATCATTCCATGATGAGAGCATTGGCAACAAAATAACTACTTCAGCTTATGGCCATGGATAATGAAATCAAAGTCCAGCCTTGTGTGCGAAAACCATCCCTATGGACTAAACATGAGACAGATTTTATTTTTCATAGCCATGCTTCCGAGAACAGGCAGATAGACATGTGCTAACTCTGCTCAACTAGCATGCTAAAAATAGCACTGTGGTGACAGTGGTACCGATAGCAGCCCACGTATGTACCAAGAGGGTCGGGGGGTGGGGGGGTGTACTCAGGTGGCTATCCCAAGCTGCCACTGCGGCCACGCTGCTATTTTTAGAATGCTAGCTTGAGCAGAGCTAGCACCTGTTTGTCTACCTGTGCTGGGAAGCACTCTCTCAACTGCTGTGTAGATGTACCCTTAGAAATGTTAGTGGTACCCCTGACACTAGTGACCATGGAGATGTTGCCAGACATCAGGAAGGTATTATCTCTTGGAATCTGGTGAATACTTTTTGGACTCTCTTGTCTGATGCTGTTAAAAGACCCACATATCTGACAGTGTTTCTTTGCTTGAAGAATCAGCTCTGTGAGGAAACAGTCTTTAAAACCACATTTACATTGGGTGGTGGAAAGTTCGTAAGGTAGGTAGTACATTTAAGCCCCATTAGCATATACCAGACAGCAAAGCTGAAATGAGGGATAGGAAGCTGAGTGTATTTTATTACAGAAAAGTGGGAGAAGCTGGGCACCGCCTCAGCCATTATACTGCCAGAAATTGGAGGATATTAATCCCTCATTTTTAATGCAAAAACTCACCTAAGTCATCAAATAATTGATTGTTTTTAATTCCCTCCTTCTGAAGTTTACTCATCTAAACTGGTTATACTGCTCTGATATGCCAAGTCACAAAAAACATCCTGGGAGATCAACTTTTTCCTTGTGAAATGTTTTTCCGAGAGTTATCCACATGGTACACACTCTTTCCTAATCAGGAGTGCCCTCAGCCACGCTGTTAGCTTTCTAGGAAGTTGAGTGCAGCACCTAATTTGAATAAAAAGGAGGTAATTGCAAATATCTTCATCCTCAGTACAGAATCTGTGGAGTCTGCCAGTTGGACGCAAAGCTCTATTTTGATTTGAATAGCCTGGTCTCTGACCAGAGCTTTGTATCCAGAGCTGCACCTCTATACTGATGCAGGACCATGCGCCATATTTTAGAATTGTATTGACTGTATTTGACCACTATTGGGGCACCGCTGCTCTAGGTCAAGGTCACGTACATTTAACCACATGTCTTTTTGGCTGATTCACAGAATGAAATGTATTGGTTTATGAATCTCATGCTCAGGTACATGCTGCAGATGAGTAACTAACAAAGAAGAAAGGATGGAAATGTTTGCTGCAAAGAAGGATCAAGTAAGGAATATCAAACTATGGCCTTAGACAAATTGAAATACATCACAAGAGGTCAATGGTTTAGCAGTGAATCGGAGTTTCCCGGGTGACATGGATTTTCTCAGACTAACTCAACCCAAATTGAATGATCTTTTCTTCTCCCCCCACCACAGGAGAGCTATCTGTCAGCGTGGCACGTTTCTTGAGCACTAAATTCAGTTACAGAAAAAGAAAAAAAATCTGAATGTCTTGATGTTGTGATCACCTGTTTGGATCACAGCCTGAGCGCCATCTAAACATAGACGCCGTATTCTGTCCTTAGTTACGCATGTGCAACCTCATTGATAGCAAGTTCAGATACAAATGCTGGTTAATCAGGTGCCAAAATTTGGAAATGTGTTTTCTTGACTGCAGGGAACTGCATATTTTGAGTTTAATAATTAAATATTTCCATGGGGTATATCCTCAAATGATTGTATATTGTACACAGTACAATATCGTGATCAAGAGAAACTCTCCTTATCCAACCAGTCTTCACGTGGACTACTCACATGAATAAGGCCAGGAGGATTTGGATGCATGTGTGATTCCAGTTAGACAGATATTCTGGTGCTGGGAGCCATACAGGTATCTAGAGAAATATATACTACTAACCATAGTTTCTTGCCCTTGAATTTAACATAGAGTCTGGGTGTTTCTTTTTCTGTAGTTTACTACTGTTGTTAATGTGCCAATGTACACAGCTTGCCCTCAATCTGGTGGCTGCCTGAGACTGATTATTTTAGAGCGTTTTGCACTTAATTAATTAATTACTGTTCACTGGTTTGTTCTGATTTTTCTTCTGAAAGTTCAGCATTTACCTAAATGTTTCAGTCCAGTCAGAAAGGGCCTGCATCAGAGAAGATTTAGCATAATTCAGTGCATGTCAAAATGAAATTCTGCCTGTGTAGGTAGCACAGATCAGCTTCTAATAAGCATTTGGGAAATACACAGCAGGAACAATAACATGTCATTTAATTTACATACATATAAAAAAAACTAGCTATAATTCATTTGCACCCTATGAATAAAAAGAATGTTGGTCCATAACTATTATTATCTTACATGGAAATGTTAAATTATGCTTAAAAACCATCTCCGATAAAGGGAAGAAAATGAAGAGCACCAGTTTAGCAGAACATTGTTTTTGTAAGTCCAGGACATTGAGAATCCCAAGGATTTTCATAGTTTAGCATCCATGGTGCCCAATTCTAAATAAGGAGAAAAAAAATCTCATTAGCAATGATTATTACCACACACTGAGACAGAAATGTGGCTGCTTGGTGACTAGGTGAAATGAGTTGGTGGTCTTAACTGAGTTCTTATCTGGCAAATGTCCACATTATGTTGCTTGTAGAAGAGGTGACAGTATAAGAAACTAAAAAAAATAATCAATTATTTCACGTAGTGGTCAAGTGGGCATCTGTGGACAAGGAGATAGATAAAGAACACTAACTCCTTTCATCATGTAGGTCAACAAGTAGTTATCATACAGATGACAACCATTCATGTCAGTTGGCTATGTTCTTATCCACAGTGGAAACACAGTCGTACTTATTATTATTGAGGGCACTGAGCAGGGGGTCAGATTGAGGAGGAAGGAATGATGGTTCACTTCCTAGCTAGCAACACTCACAACCCAAACTCCAGCCATTCATGACTCCACCATGTGTTGCCATTCTTAGCAGATTGCATTGCTCTTCTTCATATGAGTAAGCCTTTTCTTTCTTGCACACTTTGATGAGCCAAAAAATAATTAACAATGTTGATATTTAAATGATCATCATAAGGCTTTAGCGTTCACAGGCCTTCAAATAAATAGTGGCCATTCACGCCTTTCAGGGATACTGTTTCATGATGTCAGCATACTCAGGCAGATATCAGTGCATTCCCTTACATCTGCTTCACATCATGAAGGCCATCTTTGCAAATATAGTGGCTAGTGACTTCATTTTATTTTTAATGTAAGCTCAAGTTCTGCAGCACAGCTTTCAGGCGCCCAGGAAAAGTGTTCCGCCAAGCCTTCTTCCTCAGTTATAGTTATGACACTGTATTTGTTTAAATATGAAAACAAATGCAAAGATACCCCAATTTCCCCAGTCTTAAGGTATTTGCACACCATATTTACATGCAGTTTATCACAGTATAGGGTGGAATATTTTTGTGGTAACTCCTTATTAAAATATCGGCAGCACATCATTGCCCCAGTGACTCAGATGACTGAGAATGGTGCTGCATCAGAGCTATTCCTAGTTTATACATTATGAGATCAGAATTAGGCCCAGGTGTATTCAAAATGTTTTGAGAAACCTCTTTGTTGATGCACATAAATCAGATACAGAATTACACCTCCAGTACAAAGTCATTTAGCCATGAAACAAATAAGTCTCCTGTTTCATATGGAAGACAACAATGTACATTGTCATTTAGCCTCAAAGTCACTTTGCTTCATTATGCTCAATAAAGACCTCATCCAAAGCCCACTGAAATGGAAGAATGGGGCTCAGTGAAGGCTCAGGGTTCTACTGTGTGCTGTAAATTGCAGAGTCGGTGCCTAAATGAGCTATTCCTTTGGCAGACCTTCATTTCATAGAAAAAAATATTATCTTATTACTTAAAATGGAGAACTGAGCCACCAGAAAAAATATTTCTTTTAAGGTTTTCAGTAAATATTAGGATTACCAGGGACAGAGTACATTGTTTTTGTGATTTAAGAATAAAACCATCAGCAACAAAATGAAATCTGATTAACTGATTCTGTGCTAATTTCCATTACATTTAATCAGCTCTGTCAATGACGTCTGCCCAATGTGCTGCCAATCTGAACTGATCATATTATTAATGCCTCTAAAGGCGTGAACCTTAAGATTTTAATGGATTTATTAATTTAAGTCAAATCTTTATGGGTCAAATATACTGGCAGTCACAGTTTAACTCCTCTGATGTCATTTCTGCTATTTTTAGGTAGTTTAGGAGGAGAAAACAGTAATTTCATTTTAAATTAAGTTTGAATAATTGATATGTAGCAAAGTCTTACACAAGTTTAGTAATGGCAAAGAAGTAGGAAAAACACAAAATAAACAAAGGTGAAAATATGGGCCTTCCTTTACCTCTTTGTTACTAGCGTAATTACATTGATTTTAATCAATTACACCAGTTCAAACTGGAGTAACACATTGGTGAATCAGGCACATCAGGTGAAATCTTGGCTCCACTGAAGTTAATGGGAATTTTGCCAATGACTTCCATGGAGTCAGGATTTCACCTGTGGAGTCTGCCCTCCACCTTCGTTGTATATGGATGTGACATTTTGGGGTTCAACCCAGAGCAGTAAGGTGTTGTGTCACCGTCGGTCCTGCAGCTTTGAGCACCTTAAATGCTATGCAGCTGCGGCTCAAAGCCCAGAAGCCAGCTGCCACTATACAAGCGTGCAAGTCACTTCCTGGCTTCCACTGCCACAGTTACTGTTTGTAGAATAAAACCAACATCCGCCCCCCCCCCCCCCCCGGGCCCAAATTTCTCCCAAACTGTCTCCCTGCTGTGTCCAGCCCTCTCTTGGAACACTCACAGAAGTTAAGTCCATTGCTCCTTTAAAAAGTCAATACACTGCAGCTCACTCTTTTAAATGGGGTTTGCCATTATTTCAGTCAGCGCACTGGTTTATAGTAAAACTAGTGTATTAAACAAAAACTCATAAGTTTAACTGAGTTCAAGTAGAAGGGATAAAGACAGTAAGGGTTACAAACAAACAAGTAAAAACACTTTTGAATGGCTACAACCTAACATTACAAACTACGGTCTTTGTTCAAGGTAATCTCCTCACCAATCTTCCTTTACCAGCAATGGCTAAGTAGTTCTTAGCCAGGATGCCCACAAAGTCCAAGGCCCTGATTTTCCTTATCTCCTCAGGTGAAGGATAACTTAGGGGTTCACTCTCCCTCTCTTTATGGTCCAGTCACCCTTTGAAATGCAGTCTTCCAAAATGTCTCCCCAGACAAAGTTCCTTTTCCCTGCTGGGTGTGGATACCATGATGTCTGGTGTAGACACCATGATGTCTTCTCTCCCACTGATGATTTTTACAAAGTAAATGGCCATGTCCTGCAACCTCTGATGCCAATCAGTAGCCCACTGAATTTGGTCACATCTGGTTTCAGGTGTTGGCCTCTTTCCTTTGTCTGGAGAAAACCTGTATATCAGCTTCCCTGAAATGCCTGGTTTAAACACACATCAGTTATGATTCCAGCACATCTGCATAATCATTTGTGGGCTGACCATACACACATCACATAAGGATATTAATGATCCGTGAGTTATGAGTTCTCCAATGACATATTACATGATAACTTCTAGATACGGATTATAACAGTAGTGAGTAGGGGCACACTGAGCTGGTCACATTAGCTGAAACTCACTTCTCGGTCCCAGGGAGCCCCTGGCCTTCTGGCATAGGGATGTTCTTAGGGTCACAGCGAACAATACTGCACGTTACAGGGACTGTTCATGAAAATCCTCATTCATATAAATAATTCTTATTCATATCAGTGGCTAATAGGATATTAGCCAGGCTGGAAATCTGAGACCAGATAGCCAGTGTTTGGCTCATTCTTTTCTAATAAAAATTTCACAGGAGATGGACAACTTTGAACACACACCTGCCACACCACCGCATTAGGGCTACACTGACACTATGCGCTAGGGGTATGATTCCCAGTTTGCACAGACATACGCGTGCCAGTTCTCATCTACAAATAGTAGTGTAGCAACAGTATAGTTATACCAGTACTTTGGCTAGGATGGTTTAATAATATTAGTATTCTAATATACAATTGTATCTTGGACATCTAGGCAGTTCTAGTGCTCCCGTTAGCATGGGAGTATCCACTATAGCATCTTAGCATAATTCTGCAAATAAAATACAAATATTATACTGTTATAGTAGAAAACTAACACATTAGATTTCCCAGAAATTAATAAAACTGACAGAAAACAAATAGATTTCTATAGATTAGCTAATTTCCCACCAGTCCTCGGTGCTATAGGCAGCACACGCATTCATTCCAGACAACTCTGTGTCAATAAGGCAATGTACCAAAAATGTAAATTTTGACATATTGGCACATCTCATCACTGATATTGTTACCAGACGAGATCTTGGCTTCGGCGGAAAGACCACAGTTTACACCAGCTGAGATTCTGGTCCACAAGTAACCAGGAAGAGACTCTTGGATTTTCAGCCAATCATTACTGTCTGCAGAGTCTGAACAGATCAGATGAAGTTTGTAAGTATAAGCCCACATAGCACAAATTTTTTCATACAACATATGACCACATAATTGTACGTTGTCTTCCTAATCTTTAGATGCCCACCCAGTGAAAAACTAATGACTCCTATAGCACAGCCCCCAAACTACTTTTCGAATAAGGACACAAAATCACCAGAGCTGCAGCATCACTGATAAATCATTTGGCATCCTGAAGATGTATTTTAGATTCTTTGATAGATCTGGTGGTGTATTGCAACATCACCCTTCTGGGGTCTTTAAAGTATATTTCCTCTCTGAATAATGAGTATCTGAAAGAACCATGTGTATGTGTCAGTATCCGCAGTCAGAATGTACATGTAGTAATGACCCCCATGGACTGGGGGTCACTCAGTTAATTTAACACCTTGTGTTTCTGAGAAAAGTTTCCACTTTGCACCTCACATCCTACAGTGGCAGGAGCATCTGAAGAAAGCAATTGGCCACCACGTTCACAGGAGTAACTTAGTCTTTCGCAAAAATGTAGCCAGCACTGGAATATGGACGAGATATTTTCTTGTGCAGGAGAATATGTGCTAAGTACAGTGTCAGAAGGTAAACAGTTTTGGGTGAATAATCCTCCATACCTTTTCCATGCCTTTAGTTCTCTACAAAGGAAGCATGCAGAGGGCAGTTCAGAGTTTTGTCAATGCTTTTTCTGCTTCAATCAATGACACTTACAGTATTACAAATATTCCATAATCATGAATCAGGCCCCCAAAATCAAGAGATTTTAAAATAATATTTCTGGGGTTCTTTTCCTTTGCCTTCTGCCTTTTTCAGTCTTTAGGGGCCACGTTTTCACATTTTTCTCTGCAGCCATGAGGGTTAGAAGCGTACTTTAAAAAAATAAATAAATTGAGATTCTCAAATAATACATGACTTTGAGGAGGTGGGATTCTAAGAAAAAAAAATACCACGAGACTTGCTAGAAAGAGAGTTGGCAACTCTACGTAAGATGGGCCCCATTCTTCTCTTGACTTATGTATGCAGTACCTGTGGCAACTGCTAGTAAGACGTGGAGAACTGACAGTCTGGAGCCATAGCATGTGCTGCAGCAGAGTCCAAGGTAACAGGTGTAACAAGGACAGATAAAGCAGGGGCTTGAATAATGAGAACAGAATAGGGGCAGTACAGTTCAGGAAGAAGAGGGATAAAAGAGTCGTGCTGGGATGAAGAGGAAGAAGATGAGACAGGATACGTCAGGAGATGAGGTGACTGCCCTCTCATCTACTTAGATTTAGAAAAGACCAGAAATATGAGTGAGGTTTCTTATAAATATTTTTATGCAAATTAATCCATTTTTGTGATTTTCTTTTGAGCACTTTCCATGTACTTGTACATGAAATGCTCCTGTTAGCCTGCTGAATGTATCAGGACCCGTTGGACTAAAATCTGCTCATAGCAAAGCCAGGGTAATTGCATGGATGTAACCAAGGGCAGAATTTGGCCCGTTATGTATACACTATGTAAAATGACGTTTCAAAGAAAAGGGGTTAGAACATTGGTAGAAGTGTGCTTTACATTTTGCTTGCATCATACATTTGGACTATATTTAGCACACTACCCTAATTCAATAGCGAATACATGATACCCAGCAGTGTACAAAGGAATCTAGGCAGTGTCATTTCTGTCCTGCAACCCCCACAATATTATATATGTTTTTTACCCATCCATATGAATTTTCCTAGTGTGCATTTTTTTTACATCTGTGCTGCTGCTGCTTCTGTTTCAAACTATTTAAATCAAGGACTGTCTCTTTAAATATGGCAAACAAAAAGTCCTCAGAGTCAGTCAATATAGGGTGTAGCAGACCCTTCCTCATTTCTTTTATTCTGCTGCCATCATGTGGCCATTTAATTTCATTCATTTAAAGATGCTATACATTTTACAGATTATCCACAGCTCTGTGCCTTGCATGCAGTGAGCTGTAGATACCGTTCACGTGTTCTTCACATGCTTTTAAATCTTTGCATGGAGGAATATTTTAGAAAATGTAGACAGATAAATGAGAGGCATTCTGGACCAACCTAACACAATAAACACTAGCGAAGGAGCTGATCTGTGAAGGCCCTTTTCTATTTCAGGGCAAGTGTTGTTGGGCCATAACCTATATGTCCTATTGCACAGTGACGAGGAAGGGAGAATGCACGTTATGTCTTAAGAGTTAAATAACTAGCTTTTTTCTGTGTTCGCTCACACAACACTTCACAGCAAGGTAGCTTTAAGCGAACCATTTATAATGGGCAGAGTGGCTTTGCATGAGTCCTGAAGTGACTCCCACTTATCAGACAATGGCTGTTTCTTCATACACAGTGCATTTTACTGTAACTTTCCATTAAGCAGAACTCACAAGTGCTTTTGTTCTGGATTCCACGTCTTGAGGCAGAAAATACCTCCTCCTGTGTAAGTCTTTCCACTTTGGCTCCCAACCCTAAAGACCTTTGTGGTGGTAGGGTTGGAGAAGGGAGTGCCCTCCACCATTTCCTTTGGCACAGGAACCTCCAAGGCCCTCCAATATGTGCAATGCCTGAAATGATAGAGAAGGCTGACGTAGCATGGCATGCCTACCAACCTCCCCACAAACTCCATTTAAAAAAAAAAAAGCTGTGATTTTTTTTAACTTTGCAATCTCTCTGCTCTTCTTTCACTGTGATGAACCCAGCTGTGACCAGGTAGCTTCTGTGAGCTGAAACAACCCTCTGCCAATAAACTAAAGTTCAGTTTCGAAAAGTAACATTTTCTGACCTTGAAATGCCAAATTGATCTTTTCTGTGCTTTTGCACTGAGCTATTTGAGACAATAACCCTCTGTGTCTTGTCCTATTCCTGGTCCCTCAACCTCTATAGGATGCAATGCCTCCATGGTTTGCCCACACTGCAGAAACCTGGCTCATCCATTGTACCTCTGTGGGCCATTCCAAGGGGAAGCGTTTCCATGATGAACTTATGGTTGAAGTGCTGGAGAGAACCAAAAAGCAGGTCGAGTACCAAAGGCAAAGGGACTTGCGGCAAGAGGAAAGATGTGCTGAGAGGCAAGCGGAGAGGTTCTTGCTGACTTCGCAGTTTGAGGACAGGGGTAGTGGTACAGGAGCAGGCACTTGCTTTGCAGTTACTGGTACAGGAACAGCAGCTAATGGAGGAAGATAGAATGAAACACAGAGAACTATTTGAGCGGCTGCTATCTTTGATGGTCACAAGAGCACAGACTCTTGCTGCACCTGCACCATGGGCTGCATCCTGTCTGTGGTACCCTGTCCTGCATTCCATAGAACTTGGACAGCTCCAAGTCTGGGTGGCCCACACAATCTGCCCTATGAATAACTGGACAGGGCAAATGTGCCCTATGCAGTCCTCAATGCTGAACCTCTCCCCCATGGACATCTCCACCCCCACCACCCACTCTGGCACCAAGTGCACAGCAAACGTGGAAGGAAGGGAAGGACGAATGGGGGGGGGGGCGAGGGGACACACAATAGTGGGTATGGGGAGGGGGGGCTTGCACATAGTTTCACTGTTTACACTTGTTTATGCACTTTGTTCTTGGTTTCTTTTAAAGCTTATGTTGTTGCTGGTGTTTTGGTGTGCTAATGGCAGCTGGCCTGCCAGGCAATGATTTAATATTGTACTTTTCCAATAAATGTGTCAAAATAAAGGTTTTTATTTTATAAAGAAATGTTATTGCCCTCACTGCAACACATCATAAAATATGTATTTCAAATAATAAAGGTAAACACATGATCAGGGACAACTGGGAGGTTGTATGCAAAACCCATGTCTCAATATAGCTAAATACGTCAATCCATACATCTGTTATTTATATCAATTCATTCTCTTGAACCTCCCCTCCCGCCCCCACACGTCATAAGCGGTCATGTCAATCAAAAGTACAATGCATGGCATACAACCTCCCTCCCACAATCAGTAGCACATTCATAGAGGTATTATTCTTCATCTTCCACTGGCCCATGCAAATTCACAGTGTGGATGTACAAAGCATCCCTGATTTCTGTTGCCTAGGTGTATCCAGCTCTAGTTGAAGTAGACGCACTTTATGGCTGAGTGTAGCAATTCAGCAGACCCTCCTTGTCATAGGGCCATTCAGGGGGAAATGGCTCACCTTTGGCTTCACAAAGATTGTGGAAAGCACAGCAAGCCACTGTGACACCAGACAGCATTGATGATACTGGAATGCAAATGGATCTGTAGACATCACCAGAGGGCTTTCAATCTGCCCAACGCGCGTTCAACCACCATTCCACACCTGCTGAGAGTGTAATTAAACCTTCCCTTGCCAGGGCCTTTGAGATCAGGGGATGGTTTCATAAACCAAATCAAAAGGGAGGCATACAGGGTCCCCAAGCATAACAGCAGGGACAGTAACTTCATGTATGACAATGCCACGTGCCCCGGCCTGTCCATGAATGTAGATTCCCAATCTTTGGAAAATGCTGGCATCATGAACTTTTCCAGTGCAGCCGACACTGACATTCACAAATCAGCCTCTGTGGTCCAGGAAAGCCTCCATAGCTATGGAGTAGTACCCTTTGCAATGTATGTACTCATGTGCTCCTTGAGGAGGGCAAGCTATGGGCACATGAGTCTCATCAATGGCTCCAGCACAGTTTGAAAACCCCAATCTCTCAAAGCCACCGATTACTTCAGGAATATCTTTTATGCCCACCACCTTGTGGTAAACCACAGGCCTGATTGCCTCAGAAACCTCTGCCACCACTTTACCCGCAGCTGACTTTCCAACACTAAACTGGTTGGCAATGGACCTGTAGCAGAGTGGGGTAGCTAGCTTCCAGATGATTACAGCAACCCACTTGTGGACCGGCATGGCTGTCCCCAAGTATGTGTCTTTTTGCTGGACGGTCAGGGCAAGCTGCTCACAAAGAGCCAGAGATGTAGCTTTCTTAATGGAGCCACTGCTGGTCATCCTAGATCGGCAAGACGATGTGAGCCCACCAATCAGTGCTTGTGGCCCTGTTTCAGAAACGCTGGTCTACACAGGGGACATCAGTGGCTATATCAAGGTCATGAGCAGCATCAGCCAGTTCGAGCCTACCATGTCTGTGTCCCCCTTCTTCTGCTCCATCATTAGCTCTGCAAGGTGCCTTTGGTGGATCAGAAAATGCTGCCAATGTCTCACGGAAGTTCTGCCCACGTCCTGAAATAGGAGCAAGAAAAGGTCTTGAAATGGCGACTCTTCCATGTTGTTGGCTCCGGTTGTTGGAAGCACACAGACAAAAATGACAGCTTGGGAGGATGTATTAGCAGACTGTTCAAACGTCCTGTTACATGTGGTGTGGACAGTCAAGTTTTCCAACATTGCACCGGGAACGAAACGTTAGGGTGGCCACATTTTGGGATGGCACTAGAAATCTGAGATATGGTTCGCTGGACTCTGGTCTACATAGTGCAATGTGGATACTGGAGCCCTGGATTCAGGCCTGGGTTAAAAAATTCTTAACCTAGGGTTAGCAATCAGTGTAGACTCTCAAACCCTGGGTTCTCAAACCCAGGGTATCCTGACCTGAGTTCCACCAAACTTGGGCTTACATTGCAGTGTAGATATACCCTGTGTGTTCTTAATAATACTTGGGACAAACAAAGCCCTTTGTAAGGAGGCAGAGTTAAGGCTGAGCTTTCAACTTTGACTCTAAATTTCTTGAATTGTTGAGTAGAGTTGAGTGAATACTGCGAAACATTTTCCACAAAAATACATTTGACATTTTTTCACTTTCAGCTGTGTTTTAAGCTGCGTTTGTGTTTTATTCCCACAGATATTCCAGTGAACAAATTTACTGGCAAGGATGTTTATTGAAACAGCACATTTTTACCAAATATTGAAGAATATTTGCAGAAAATGAAGTCATGAATATTTGTTTCTACAGTTGCACTCATTCAATCATGGAATAGAAACCTACTATGTGATCTTTGAAACATCTCAGATTATGAATACTTGTAACAAATTACAAAACCAAAGACTATTTTAAAATTATTGGCACATAATTCCAAATAATAAACACAATGAAAGATGTAAAGACGAATGCAGAGAAAGAACTGAAGTCTGCGTGAGAATAATATGCTAAAAGAAAGAGCAAAAATTCACCAAATTAATTGATTTCTCACCTTTAATGTTGACTAATGCTGTAGAGAAGGTGGTTTCATAGAATATTTCAGTTTGCAGAGCTTCTTGAATACATTGAATCCAGAGGATCTCAAAGCACTTTACAAAAAGTGATGGATTAATCATCACAAGCCTCTTCCCATTTTATATATCAGAAAATTAGGGGTATGTCTACACTAGGATCTAGCCCAAGCTTGAACAGCTGCACCACAATTTTACAGGCCCACAGCCTGAACCCTGGCAGGCCAAGTTAGCTGACACAGACCAGACACAGGTATTTAAATGCAGCATAGATATACCCTAGGATAGAGGAGATTTATTTATTTTTATTACCATTTTATTATTATTGTTATTGTATGTATTGAGATAGAACATAGAGGCCTCAATCAGGGATCAGAGCTCCATTGTGCTGGAAACTTTACATGAGTATAATGAAAAGACACTTTCTGCCCCCAAACCAGCGTACCGTTTAATGCTGGAGTTCTGCAATTCACCACACAAAGGCACAACAAACTTTGGATCAAGTCCTATGTATGTATTGGGAGACGACAGATGAAGAGAACAAACAAACAGTAGTAGGACAAGGTGAAGAGCTTCAGTGACTTGCTGAAGGTCGAACAGTGAATCAGATTCCTGTGTTTTAGGCACAGTGAATTAATGTTGAACAGTCATACTTGACAGCAAGACATATCAGACCCTTGTTGTGAAAATATGAAAATTATGGAGAACATTAAGGGGGAGGGCATGTGGGGGGTTAGTTTTTCAACCATGTTTTTAGGTGTGGCAGTATTAAATTATCATTATGGGTCTTTTTTGTCTTGTTTGAAAGTGCATAATATATAATGCTGAATCTCTTGATATTTGGAATGCACAAGTCAAAGAAAATGAAATCCTAACATCCTGGAGACCACTGCAGTTTGATTAACCTAGAGGGATGAATTCTAATAACTAACTTGCCGTGGTGCTTTACCAAAAAGAGAAGAAAAAAAAAAGTAGTTTTCAAAGACGTAAATTATTTAACTCTCTGTTATGAATCAAAATCCTCAGGGGTGGAACTTTCCATCTACCAGCTTTTTATATCCACTGATCACACGCAGATGCTGTAATTACTTCAAGTGTGGTATATTAATTTTCCAGCAAGACACTAGCACAGGCACCATGGTATTATATGATGTTTTCCTTTCTTGGGGAACTCCTAGGGAATATTTCTTTTTAGGACAACCCATTCCATCGTAAATCTTCCTTCCTATTCTTTACCTTAATAAGCACCTAGGGAAGCTAATGTTTGCTAAGTGCTCTGAGCATGAAAAGCTTAATCATTATTAGGATGACAGTTAAAAAGAGAGGACTGAAAGAAAGATTGAAAGCAAAATGGGAGACAGGAAATTGAAGCCTGAAATTTTGCCACAACTGAATGGGAAGAAGATTCCCTTTAGGGCATTCAACTTCTTCAGGAGCAAGTGGAAAACATACTCTGCTCTGAAAGTTTAAAACAACTTTGCAAAGAAGCATCCACTATCATGTGGAGGCAGCATATTCAGCCCCTGAGAGAGGGATCACCTTCTGTATCTCCCCAATGACCAAAGGAGCCTTCATCTTGCTTTGCTCAGGCAAGAAAAGTCACTACAACATGGAGCCTTGATGGACTGGTGGGGGAATCCTTCACTGCAGACTGCATTTGGAACAGAGAGAGCCCTCCATTGGGAAAGAAAAACAAAGATAAAATAATCCTTCATATATTTAAGGATTTCTAAGGACCCACCCTTGACCAGAATGCAAACATTCACTGTCTTCATTTTACAGATAGGAAAAATGAGGCACAGGGAAGCTGAGTAACATGTCTACAGCCACAGAATAAGGCTGGCTGAGTAACATGTCTACAGCCACAGAATAAGGCTGTGGAAGGCCCAGGAATGGAACTCAGGTCTCTTGACTCTAAGTCCCATGGTTTAACTCTTACACAGGTGCTTTCTTATCAGCATACACAGTTTGTTCAGGTGACATATATTAGCAGAAGTGACTACTTCAGCTCTGGCTTTCACCATATTGATATTATAAGTGGGTATTACTACAAAGTACAAGTTAAGGGTCCATTCCTGCAAGATGCTGAATAAATAACAGGACTGGGCCCTAACATAACTGTTTTCTTCCAGTATCATTATTATTAATAAATATTTTATTTTTAATAATTGGAGAGGCCCCAACTGAGATAAAAGTACTATTGTGCTGTGTGTCATGCCTACATACGGTAAGTGAAAGTTCCTGCCCTGAATAGTTTGCCATCAAAATAGACAAAACCGACAGAGAGTACGAGGAAGGAAGCATTATCATCCCCATTTTACAGAAGGGAAACTGAGACTGAGAGAGGTTAAATGACTTGTCTTAAGTCATATAGGAAACCATGACAGAGCCAGAAACTGAACCAAAATTTCCTGAGTCCCAGTCCACTGTCTTAATCACAAAACTGTCCTTCCTTCCCATTTGAATCTCAGGCTTCGACAGGGTTTTGCACCAACTTTTTTTTTCCCCTGTGTAGACCAAATAAAGTTATAATGAACATATGGAATCATATTTTAGCTTGGAATTAAAACATAGTTCCCTCAGATGTTTAGAACATATTTTCTGTCCACACAGACAAGAAAAGGCACTCTATAACATGGCTAGGACATCACAACCAGGCACTGTAAACATGTTTAAACATAATTATTTTTGTAGTGCAGAGAAAGCTGCCCTCATTGGGCTCATTGCAGAGTTCTCAAGTTCATATCACTGATTATGGGGCACTAAATACCAATTTGCATATTATATAAAACCCTGCTCAATTAAGGAGGTATATTCCCACTCATTAGTAAGCACAATGAAAATAGCACAGGAAAAAAGAACGACATTACTGTTTTATTTACGTAAAGAGATGTCATTAAGATACTTTTGATTTTCCTTAAGGCAAAATTTTACATTATTAAGAATACAGATCTGGCCTAATTTCCCAACTGCAAATTAATGAGTATTGGAAATATTTAAATTACTCTCACAGAGCTCAGACGTTTCACAAAGAATTTTTTTTAGAAACAGAGTTTGTGAGAAAAAATACTCTATTGAAGTTGGAAAACAAAAATATAACTTTCTATGGATAGGTTTTATTATGATTGAGGCCTATCTGCTGCAAAAGTTGTTAAGAAAGTAATATTTACTGTGAGCAACTGTAGGAAACGTAGATGAAAGCTTATTGTAACAGTACAACAGGGAAACAAATGGATGTGATTTGTCAAAGGAGATTGAAAATTACCTCTTTTTTGGAATCAGAAACAATCTTTTTCTTCTGCTTTGTTTACAGTGCTTAGCCAATTTTCAATCTAGGTAACAGTGATCATATCCAAGTCAATTTGAATTAATTTGGAGAGATACAGTCTGCACCGTTCCCAGCACAGCCCTACTAAACACATCCTCTCTGTACATTTGCATTGCCATCAAGCTGCACCTGCTTTGTGCTCTGCAGGGCAGAATTATAGATACCTGCCGCATAGGTGCACTAAAAAGAAATATCACCATGCCACCCCAAACCATCGCCTTCCTTCCATCCGCTTGATGTCCATTCTTCAACCTAAAATTTGGCTCATTATTCGAGCTTGTTGGGAACTGATTCTTTTTCCTTGAGAAAAATCTTTGACTAAAATGACATTTTAAAAAATTTCTTAGGCTTTTTTGTCACAGAACTGACAATCCAAAAATTCCCAACATTTTTTATTTATAATCAGAAAAAAATCATTTTTCAATGAAATCCCAAATGTTTTTGGCAATAATTGATATTTTGTCAAAAAGCCATTTTCCCTCCAAAAAGCATTGTGACAGAAAATTTTAACCACCTTGATACCTTGTGTTTTCTATCACCCCTTCAGCTGCTAATTTTTTTCTAAATCATGTTTATCAGGCAACATTTATACTTCATAAATATCCACCTTTCTGTCTCCAGACACCTCTCAGAGAGATATCTGCCTAATAGCCCATCTCCACCCAATCTGAGTTATGGTAGTTTCATTTCATAACACTGCTGGTTCTTGAAAGCAGAACCTAGACAACAAATCAAATGAGCCCTAAGGATGGGGGTGAAATTCACCCATGATGCACAGGGCTTGCACAAGTCCCTCTGCACCATTTTAGCCCTGCATAGTGACTGTATCTATTGTCTGCTTGATAAGTGACTGCACAAGAGTCCCACAGTAATTGGTTGTCACCCTGAACCCCCACAGGGAGCAATATGAGCTTTGGCTTGGGCAAGCTAGGGGAGGAGCCATGGATACATATTTGCACAGCTCCAGGAGCCCTGACAACTTGTGCAACTAGCACAGATGGTCTTCCAGCCTATTGATTAGAAGAGCAGATATAGGGGTGTAGAGATGGAAAGTATTGCATGGGGGAGGAACAGACACAGAGCAGCTTCATTTGCATAAGGAACTTATCCAGAATTCTTCCTGTGACACTTTGGGAGTAACCATAACTGTACATAGACTCAGAATTGACTAGGAAATAGAACTGAATTGAGAGAGGGAACATGGTGCAGATCTTGTAGGTATTGCAATCTCAATAGCAGGGAGCCAAGATTAAGGATGCAACTGTTCTCTGTTGTTGGGAGGACTTTTCAGTGGGAGACACTACATAGGTGGTTGCTTGCTGAAGCTACAGAGGACAGTGGCAGAGCTGAGTGATCTCTGATGAGGTACCTCTAGCCAAGCCATTAAGTACAGCTGAAGTCACTAAAGCTGAGTTGGGTGGTGGAGCCCAGGACAGAACCAGGTAGCACTTTCTGAAGGACTGGGGCCAGGCCTGTCTGAGTGCATCTCAGGACTCTGGGACCAGGCTACTCCCTGACACCAAACTGTAAGTGGCATTTAGTAGATGAGGAAGGGGGAAGAGATGTGCTAGAGACACATTTGCAAATTGGTTATTCACGCTGGAGGATGGGGAACCAAGTTAAAAAACTACTGCCAAAATTATCATGGGAGAGTATTTTATTTATTCATGTAGACAGATTGTTTCCAAGTTGATGCTGTGTTCACTTTTCCCCCAGTAATGTTTTCCTTGTTTCGTACACAGACTTGTTAAGGGTACCCAGAGAATGTATTTAGTGATCCCAGAAATTCTGAGTGGGGGCTTAACCTGGTGGCGATGGTTAGTTTTAAGAGGGATCCCTTGCTATTTGAACCCAGTTCTCATTGCTTCTGACAACACTTGGCAGAAGGGTTACAAATAAATGCTGAGATCAGATTATTATTGGCAGAGAGATGGACAGATGTGCATCTCAAATATTTTGTTCAGAACTCACATATCAATGTTAACACGACAAGGTCAAATGTAAACACGGAGAGAAAAAGAAAAACTTCTCTAAAATAAGCCATCTTTGATTGTGTGACTAAGCAAAACTTGTTCTCAGAACTTTCCCCTTGTATAAAATTGAGATTGCCTGACATTATTCAAATTTGTTCCCCTGTAAAAGTCTTTCCATTAATAATACTGCATAGAATAGGTGCATCTGTGACATAGGGATTAATTATTTAAGAGTAGTTGGTATGTATCTTGAAATCTCTACCAGCTTTAATACCTGGAAATCTGCATCTTTTACCAAGACCAAATTTAAATAGTGGTGAATGGTGGGATTGCATGGAGAGGGCACATTTAGGGTGTGTGGAGAATAAAATGATGTACTAAACTATCCTGCTTTCACAATGGAGATTTACACTTTTGTCCTTTATAGCAATTATGAATTTTTTGAATCCTGCAGTTAAAAACATTATCTTGGCACTAAGTAAGCAACATCACATTTCATGAAAACTAAATGTTGAAAGATGCACACAGGTTGAGGATTCCTACCTACTATTCATTCATTCAACTGAGCTTCAAAATGGCAAAGGAGAGACAGGCAGCAGCAGCTGTAGTCTTCAAGCTAGGAATTTTCATCTACCAAAATAGGTATCTTATTTATTTGTATATTTAGGTATTAAAATGCATTTAATCCTAGGCATTAGGTCCTGATTCAAGAAAGCAACTAATTACATGTTTAAACCCATCCCTATTCAGGGAAAGCACTTAAGTATGTGCTTATAACCCATTGATTTTAGGATTGAAGTGCATGCTTTCCTGAAACAGGGCATAAATTCACATCCTGCTATTGACCCACACATTTAACCTGCATCAAGGTCAATAGAAGTTTGCTTGGATATGGCCATACAATAGATCTTCACCCTTTAAAACCTGAGCAGTGATTTATCTTCTTTTTATTAGCTGTGGATTAAATGAGGGACAGTGGCTGAATTTTGCCTTAAATGGTAAGAATTTGAGAGGCGAAAACAGAATAATTTGAATGTTGGCAAAACAGAGCAGAATATACAAGATTTAAGAGGAAGAGATTCTGCTGAACATTCACATTCCATATCTAAACTGTTACTGCTAGTGAAATGATTCACTTCTGTAGCATTTGATATAAAGACAAGAGGCTAAAGTACAACAAACCAAAATCAGCTCTTTTATTTGGAAAGCTATTTGTGAATCAATTTTTTAAAAACAACTTTTAGACTCCCTGTAGCTGGGAGTGTTATGGTCTAGGGTGTTGTGTTCTCATTGAAGTCATGAGTTTAAGATGCTGTTTTGAATTCAGGCATAGAATGTAAAGACACCTGTGCTTTCTGTTACACCCATTCAGTCCCATTGATGTTTTATTAATGGTTTGAAAAGAGTCAACAGCAAGCGAATGAAATTCAAGGATATTACAAAGTTGCAGTGGGGAGAGTGATAAGTACTGTACTCGTAAGTACAGATGGTAACAAAGGATCTTGAGAGGTTAGTAAATTGGTCAAAAATAACAAAACTTGGGTCTTGATCCTGCAAACTGCTCCATGCTTTTATACCCCATGTGAGTCAGTCACAATGAGGCTTTACATGAGCTCAGAGCTCCCCCATCATGGAACAGCTTGCAGCATCTGTGCCACAGAGGAGATCACATGGACAGGACTGTGAGCATAATCTGAGTTATATTTTCTAAAAGAGCAGCAGCAGACTTTAGAAGATTTATGCATTTCCCTTTCTTAGCTAAGGAGTGTATTCATTTGTCAAGCAGTAGGAAACTGGTCTCTAATACAGTTGCTCTTCTGCATCTGAAGAAGGTTCATGAACTTTCTAATGTGGTCTGCTGCTAAGAAAGGCATCAAAAAGAGGAAAGCAAGAAAAGGGGGAAGGAAGAGAGAGTAATAAGAAGGGGTAGAAATGAACATGTGGAGCCTGTATGATTTGGGGATGAAATAGATGTGAAAACAAGCAGATGGAAAAAAGTAAAGAGAGGAGGAAGGTGGCAGGAGGAGGAAAAAAACAAAAAGGGGAAGAGTAGCATCCAGAAAAACAGAAAGATCACATAAAATAGGAAAAGACAAATGAGAATGCAGGGGGAGAGAGTTCAAAATACCACAATGCATCAGATTTTGCTTTTAGTTACACAAGTGTAAATTCAGATTTATGTCTATTGAGCTGGGGACAGAATTAGACCCATTGAGAGAGAGAAAGAAAGAAAGGAAACACAAAATGAGAGAATGTAAAACCAAAGAAAAAAGCAGAATGGAATGTACATGGAAAAGACTGAAGAGAAAGTTTGACTATTGAGATGGAAGATGGAATAGAAACTTGGGGGGAAAAAAGCTCAAGAAAGAAGAGAAACAGATAATACATGGAAAAAGAGGGAGAGAGAAAAGAATAGCAAAAGCCAGCTGTACAACTCAGATTTTAGATATATGTATTTGCCTCCAATATCACCAACAGGAAAGATGACATTCTTTAACAAATACTTTTCCAGTGTGACATACAATATATAACATGGTTTGGATTTCTCAAGATTCTAGACTACATCCATATGCTGGAAATAGTGATGGACAGACATTGAAAGGTCTAGAGTTTCAGCTCAGATAAATATACAATATTTATAAACCTTTTGAATCCCCTTACCAGACTCCAAGACCTGATTTTCCAATCTCTTCCCATCCTGATAGGCTTTTATAATCTGACCATAATGAACTGAAACTGCAAGTGTTGCTCAGCACCTCTTAAAAATGAAGACACTTTAATTTAGGCACCCAGTTTTGAAAATTATGGCCTTAACTCAGCTGTGTCTCAATTTTTCCTATAAAAAATGGAGCTATTTATTTTACAGAAGGGTTGCGATACTTGACTGAGGATTGTAAAGTACTTTGAGTTCCCTGGATGGAAGGTATGAAAAAATTCAAACCAAAACATCAGACCAGATTCTCAGCTGATGGGCATAGCTCTATTGACTTATTTGTCAATAGACTTGCACTGCTGTGGTAATCTACATCCGTTGAGAATCTGGCCCCTTCTCTTTTGTGATTAACCCTTCACTATTAAAGAGTTTGTTACAACAGTTCAGCCTTTACTTAATGCTTATATTCTGATGAATTGCTTAGTGAAGCAAAGAGTAATGTTAGAGCTTGAGAGATCATTTTTTCATCAGCACCTAGCCTCCCTTATCAGCTGATATTTCATATTCAATTTTACTCCTGGTATTTCATCAAAATGGTTTGTAGTTTATATCCTACATTTGCCTCATGTCCTTTATGCAGCTCATTGTGAATGTGCACAAAGGGAGAGTTAGGGAAGCAGCTGTGATTTCTCTGCTCCTCAGTACATGAGGCATATTTGTAAGCAATTACATTTCAGCTTCTCTTCTGAGCTCATATTCTCTGTGCACATCAGAGATGGCAAATTAATTATTATAACGATCAGGACTGTGTACTCATTCCACGTAATACAAGCCAAAGTCCATTCAAATCTAGAGATCGATTTTTCTCAAAAAAGAAAAAGAAGAAAAGAAAAACACAGCCCACCCCCTCCATTTGCTTTCAATCTTTAAAGTTTTATTTCAGTTTCTTTAGGGAGGTTTTTTTCTTTTTTTTTTTAGACAAAATTAAGAGGTAATTTCTTTAATTGTTTTCTTTTCTACTGGATAGATAGGCCAGATGTGCATGTTGGGATGGAAGATTTCACACACACAGCCCAGCAGTGTCACATGCAGGCCAACGGCAATGCTTAGCTGTTACCTTTCTCCTTGCCCTACATTTCGTACTCGCTGTGGCAAGTAATCAGTTTATGAACTTCAGAAAAAGTTTCTTTAAAGGTTTCATCCTGCACTGTGTTGGCTCAGTATCACCCTGCTGGGGTTTGTCAGAAACTACTGTAGTCTATGCCACAGCTCCCCACATCATACAGTTCAGGTCCTATCACAGACAGAGCCCTGGTGCAGAAATGCTGTACCAAAGTCGTTTATTTGGGATTTGCATGGGGAAGGATAGATTTGGCTCTAAATGAAGTGGAAAGAGAATCCTAGATTATTTCACTGCTTTTAAAATGTTCAAGGTGCATTTGTGATCATTGTGAACTTCTGCTTATATACAGCACTATCTTGAAATCTTTACTCACTTTTCATTCAGTCCTTTTGGTTTTGAAGGGAATTTTGTCAAAATAAAAAAATAAGCAGGAACTTCAGGATTGACTGTGTGACAGGGCAGTACTCCCCACTGGTCAGTCCTCTCCATCACATGGCATGACCCTTTAAGAGTTGTTGATGGCCAGTTTATATCTGTTTGTTCTTTTTCCAACATTGGCCCTAAACGTAAATAACTAATCTCCCTCCCTAAGGCATCCTGGCATTGAATTAGCCTTTTTCACATCTGCTTCTCATTGGCAGCTCATAGTTATCATGTGATCGACCAATATACCCATGTCTTTCCCCTCCTCTGTCACTTCCAGCAGGTAAGTCTCCAGTTTATAGCAAAAACTCTTGTCTTTAACTCTTAAGTACATGACCAACCACTTTGCATTATTAAATTTCATCCCATTTCTATTACTCCAATTCTTAAGGTTTTCCAAATCTTGTATGCTATTCTGATCCTTCTCCCTATTGGCAATATCTCCCAGCTTTGTGTCATCTGCAAATTTCACTAGCATACACCTACTTTTTGTGCCAAGGTCAGTAATGAAATAAATAAGATTGGTCCCTACAATGATCCCTGAGGAACATCACTAGTAACCTCCCTCAAGCCTCACAGTTCACTTTCAGTATGACCCATTATCTCCCCTATAACCAGTTCCTTACCTACCTTTCAATTCTTCCATTAATCCTTATCATCTACCAACAAGATGGCAGTTGCCTTCTAGGTGAAGGATTGAGTGTATCTCCTTTCACTCCAATATATTCCAGACCAATCTTTCATCTTTTTTCATAAACAGCATGGCCTCTTGCTGTTTTTTTCTTTCTATAGGTTTCCTCTCTTGTATATTTTTCACTTTCTCAATTTGTACATGGCTCAGTCTGCAAATGGACATACAGTGTAAGGTATACAATACACCAATATGTAGACAGATAAGTAGATGTCCGTTATCTCCTGCCAGAAGGGAACATCTCCAAGGTACGTCACATCTTCTCCAAGACCTTAAGAGTATAATTTTCAGTATAGCTATATAACTTCTTAAATATTATCCATCCATGCATTTTGCAATGATTAAGACAATCAGTGGGCAACTGGCTCTTGGTGGAGACCTCACATGCCACCCTTTGGTGAACTATTATTCAGATATGTGACCCAGAGGATCCTTGTACAACCCTAAGCTCCCCCTTTGCCCTTGCCAGTTATCATCAACAGGTCCCTGAGTCACAGAGGCATTCATGGAACGAGGACTCTTCCCAACTCCACCAGAGTACCTGGGGTATTAACTTTCTGGAATCAAGATTGGTATAATAGATAAGAAGGGCTTTAAACTAGGGGGGGAAAATTTGGGAGAGACTCTTGTAATCTCCATGCCTAGTTTTAACACAGGAGAGAAAAATCAAATAAATGAGGCTACAGTCAGGGACGGAGGAACACCAGAGGTAGGAGTATGAACAGGATCTAATCCAACTAGGAAACTGGATGAGGTCAGAGAGAAACAACTGAGATGTCCACACACTAATGCAAGGAACCTGGACAACAAAACAGAGGAATGGAGGAACAGAATTTACAGAATGTAAAACTGGATATTAAAGGGATAACAGAAATATAGTGGAATAGCTATCATGAGTGCAATATAGGCATTAAAGGGCATGTGCTGTTCAAGATAGACATAAAGGTAAATGTAGTAAGTAGTGTTATACATCAATTATGCTGTAGATTATAAAGAAATAAGTGATAGCATAGATGAAACAAAGTCAGTTTGGGTCAAAATCAGTTGAGGAAAAGACTGTCAAAGAGGTTCTATTGGGACAGTGTTTTAGCGGTCTGCTATATATCTCAAGGATCAGATTTGGATATGGAGAGAGATCTCTTTAATATAATTAAGAAGATAAATACTACAGAAGTTGTTCATTATGTAAGACTTTAACTTTCTAGTTATAAATTGGAGAACAAATGCTACTAATCATGGTAAGGCCCAGTTATCCCTGGAGGAAATAACCGACATGTTTCTTCACCAAATAGTCACTGAACCAATAAAAGGTGATGCAAGTTTAGACTTGGTTTTGATATTCGAGAACAACTGGTCATAGTAAATAACCCTGGATCAAGTAATCACAAGTTAATTCATTTTAAATTAAATGGAGGGATAGTCAAAACAGGCTGGCAACTAAGGTTTTTGATTTCATAAGGGCAAACTTTGAGAAACTAAAGGAACTAGTTCGTAAAGTCAGCAGGACTGAAGAGCTCAGGGACTTAAATGTGGAGGAGTCTTGGAAATCCTTTAAGTCAAAGATGCAAAATCTCTCTGGAATTTGGATCCCAAGCAAGAAGAAATAACTTGTAGGGAAGGACTCCAGACCTAGTTAATGAATAACCACCTGAAAAAGGTTATTAGGAGTAAACTGAGAAACTATAAAGAATGGAAGAAGGGATTTATTAGAAAAGAAAGCTATATCTGGAGACCTGAAAGCATAGGGATAAAGTGAGAATTGCCATAAATCAAGCTGAGTTAGACCTTGCAAAGACAATTAAAACAAATAGTAAAATGTTCTTTAGTCATATAAATAAAAGGAAAATAAGGAAAAAAGTAGGTCTGCTATGCAGCAAGATTGGGATAGAGATTAAGAATAATCTGGAAAGGGCCTAAAAACAAAATGAATATGATAATATAGAATATGGGGGCAAAGGCAGGATGGCTAATGGGAATGAATATATGGCAATGAAAATGACCACAACTGAGGTAGAAGTAAAACTCCAAGAGCTTAATGCACTTGTTGGGGCAGAGGACCAGATAATCTCCATCCCAAAACATTGGAAGCACTGGCACATGAAATTGTAAAGCTGGTAACAAAGATTTTTAATAAATTGGGTTGGAGATTATCAAACATAGTGCCTATGTTTAAGAAAAGGAAAATAGTGATCTGGGTAACTATCTATCCTTTAGTCTGATCTCAGGGGCATTCAAGGCTTTAGAACAAAATTTGATGGAAAAAAATAATTAAAGACATAATGCTAGTGGAAAATGTGATAACATACAACATGGTTTTACCAAAGGTAGATCACACTAGACTAATCTGATATCCATCTTTGATAAAATAATTTATTTTTTAAGCAAAGAAAATACAGTAAACCTAATCTATCAGGACTTCAGGAAAGCTATCATCATGATATCTCATGGGAAATTATTAGTTAAAACAGAGGAGAGGGGGATTAGTACAAGAATAGTAAAGTGGGTAAGGTTTAAATGGGTAATGATGACAACAGGTTGTGCTGAAAGGAGAACTGTTGGGCTGGCGGAAGATTACCAGTGTACCTCCTCAAGGATCTATTTTGGGATTGATATTATGTAATGTTTTCATTAATGACCTTAGTATAAAAAGTAGGAGTGTAGTGTGCTAATAAAATCTGCTGATGGCAAAAAGTTGGGAGGCATTGTCAATACAGAGGAGGATGCAAAATTATACAGGATGAATGGGATTATTTTGAGAACTGGAGTAACAGAAATGGGATAAAATTTAATAGTGCAAAGTCATGTACTTAAGGGCTTCTAAAAATTTCTGCTATAAACTGGAGGCTTGTCAGTTGGAACCAGAGAAGGAAAAAGAGCTGGGTGTATTAGTCAATCAAAGAATAACTATGAGCCACAAATGCAGCCTTGGAAAAGGCAAATGTGATCCTAAATTGTATCAGGAGCGGTATTTCCAGTAGAGATAAGAATATACTAATGACATTGGACAAGGCAGTGGTAAGAACTTATCTGGAATATGGTGTACAATTCTGGTCACCTATGTTCAAAAAAGATCAATTAAAACTGGAACAGGTGTAGAGAAGAGCTAGTAAGATTGTCAGGAGAATGGAGACTATTTTATGAAAGGAGAATAAAAGAGCCAAGGCCTGTTTAGCCTAGCAAAAGGAAGGTGAGAGAGGATATGATTGTCCTCTATAAATACATTGAGGGGTATATCGGGGAAGGTGAACAACTATTTGAGCTAACAGACAATGCTGATGCAATAAAATTAGACATTAGAAGGAGGTTTCTAACCATCAAAGGAATGAGGTTTTGGAACAGCCTCCCAATAAAAGTAGTAGGGGCAAAAACCTGACTGGTTTCAGTTGGAGTTTGATCATTTTATTAACAGGATTATAAAACGGGGCTGCCTGCAGTTGCAGGGGACTGATCTCAATGACCAAGGAGGTCTCTTCCAGTCCTATGTTTCTGTTTAGCGCCACCTGCAAGCCAAAGGAATTTGAGTCCTACAGACACAAGCAGAGAAACTTTGATGAATTTGGTCTAAATATTGTAGCACCAAATTGAATATACATGTCACAGAACTTTCCACTAAGAAAAAAAAATGTGTATAGGAGGCTTGAAGTGGCTTCCCTTTAACTATTTATATGCTGAGATCTCTAGAGGAATTTAAACCACTTTTAAAGATGTATTTGTTTCTCTTAGCCTACAAATGATTAAATTTCTGGTATCTGAACAGCAGCCACAGATGTATATTTCTTCTCTGTATTTCATTACTAGCTGATAATTTTATTGTATTCCATTTTGAAATTCATCTCATGAACACACTATGTATTTTTGCTTTCAGCTGGTCCTTTCTTATTTTTAGATCATGCCTGATTCACATAAAGATATATATATATATTTTAAAAAGCCCAACTTTGCCATTTGTGCAGTATCACTTTGAACTATTTTAAATCAATTTGGAAATTTGCACACATCCTCCTCCTCTATAATACACACAATAACTTCTGCACTAAAAGCTGCTGATTTGAGAACAGTATGTATTCAAAAATCGGTTGCACTGTTTCTTTCTAATTGCTTTTTAATATAGCTGTACAATTTCTTATCACCTTCTCTGAAAATGGGATAATATACTAAAAAATGCAGTACAGAGAGTACAGTTCTCCTGATAGCCCATATAAAGGGTCCAGTTATTTCCTCTGGGTACTATATGTGGACAGAAGACAGATCAAGCACACTTAGGGGTAGAAGTATAGAAGAAGAAACAGAAGCTCCACAACATGTTCCCCACCTTCACTTCATCCCACATCTGCCTTTTTATGAGTGCAGCCTGGATGCTGGGCTTTATAGGTCTTTACAGAGTAAGGTTGGGAGGAGCGCCCTTCCACATGGCATCAGATCTCCAAAGCAAACTATTGAACTTCCCCTCAGTATAATATCATTGAACTTTTCAGTCTTCTCAACACTCCGAGCTCTGAAAGCTCAAATTCTGGGGCAAACTATGGTGGTGACTACATGGAAGCAAAGATCCTGAGGGAGCCAGTTTACCATATGGGATGAGATAGTTTGAACCATAGCATACCTCTGCAGCTATCCCAAGATCCATGTGCATAAATGCCAAAGTATCCCAATGCATATTCTAGTTCTGAATAGGACCAGAGTTATGGAAATCATTTCCCGAGGATCTGAGACTGTGAACTTTAGCACCTATTGATCCAAATGAAAATCTCACCTCTTCAACTTTGGTTTCCCATATGTAACAAGAGATACTATAATTAAAACAGAGGTTTTTTTTTAAAGTCCAAAATTTTTGCTGCCACTCTCAAAGAAGAGATCAGTAATAAGGATATGTCGTCCTAATTTACTTCTCCAGTCTGTAAACTGCTCAGCTGGTGACTGAGAATGGAGTAGAAACATAGAACAGAATAGAACTGGAACCACAACATTTATTACCTGATATGTCAAGGCAGGAATATTGCTCATGGTGACATTTTGCCACCCTCAGATATTTCATAACATTAAGTGTTGAAACATTTCCAAACTGGTTAAATATTATTTTAATCCAGCAGCTTTCTCCATGGTATAGCACATAATTCTCATTTAATCAAATATTTTAATATTTAATATTCTGAAACAGTAGAGAATGACAAAATTGCAGGGAGATGATTGAATATTTTGGAATGACCACTGATTAACTATCGTGGGAAGAGTCATCTGTTTTCATTGCTCTTTACAAAACCTTGAAAGAACCAAGAATATTATTCAGAATATATTATATCTATATTTAAATCTGAGATCAGGGTGTTTTCAAAATGGAACAGTAAAGAAATGTACTGAATTTTTTAAAAAAATGTGCTGTCCTTAAACTGTAAATGTCAGTGTATCTTAAAATTAAGCATGTTTTTCAAACAGCTAACACACGGGGTTGTACTCTACCTATAAAAAGTATCTTGGAAAAAATAAATTCTTCTTTCCATTGCCCACGGAGTTATAATACTGGCCAAATCACAAATTATCAGATAATCACATATACAGCAGAACATTGATTATCCAAAGATCTTGGGAATCATTAATCACAGGTTCTGGTGTTATTAATATTGTTATTGTTTTATTGTTATCATAGCACCTAGGAGCCCCAGTCAATTGGTGAGTTACATCAGAAGACTTTAAAATTGTTGAAAGGGTCTCCTGACTATGAACATAGACTTCAAAGGTTGTTGAGATGTTCCTGATACTTAGATAGTTTGACAAGACTTTAAAATGTTTAGCACATAAATACTTCTGCACAGGGTCTATATGTATTGGAGATATTTCAGCACATGCAAACATCTGCAAGGAAGTCTTTATGCACCAATATATTTTTGGCATATATTGATTTCTGAGCAATGTGCTTATGTCCTGCTGAGCCAGTTGCCTTGGGGAAAATGTTTGTTTGTTAAAGGGAAACCTCCTCTCTGTTAAACAAGGAAAGGAAAGTAGGAGTCTGGGGGTATGAATCACACTTTATCTGAACTTCATGTATCTTTCTATGTCCTCTCATGTTTTTATAATGGGCCTGCTGCTTGGTATCTAAATACTTCTTAGAGCTTCCCACCAGCAGTCAAGAAAGTTTTGATTTAAAAAGGAAAAAGCCTCAGCCAAAAAAAAAAAAAAAAAAAAAAAAAAAAAGCTATGGGACTGAGGTGCTTTAGGGGGATTTAACTTTAGAGCAGCAGTGGAAAGTGTTTTAAAATAAAGACTGTGGTTAAAGGTAAGTCCAAAGCTGATTGGAAAGAGTTATGAAGGGATCTCACAAAAGTAGGTGACTGGACAACAAAATGGCAGATGAAATTCATTGTTAAGTGCAAAGTAATGCATATGGGGGGAGGATCCCAACTAGACATACAAAATGAAGGGATCTAAATTAGCTGTTACCACTTGAGAAAATCAACAAAAGCCAACAGAATGTTAGGAACCATTAGGAAAGGGCTAGATTATAAGAGAGAAAATATATTGCCTCTTTATTAATCCCTGGTATGCCCAAATCTTGAATACTGTGTGCAGTTCTGGTCACCCCATCTCAAAAAAAAGATATATTAGAAATGGAAAAAGTACAGAGAAGGGCAACAAAAATAATTAGGGGAATGAAATAGCTTCCAAATGAGGAGAGGTTAAAAAGACTGAGACTGTTCAGTTTAGAAAAGAGACAACTAAGGGAGGCTATGATAGACGTCTATAAAATCATGAGTGTCATGGAGAAAGTGAATAAGGAAATCTTATTTACCCCTTCACATAACACAAGAACCAGGAATCACCCAATGAGATTAATAGGCAGGACCTTTAAACTAGCATAAGGAAGTCCTCCTTCACACAATGTAGTCAACCTGTGGAACTCATTGTTATGGGATGTTGTGAAGGCCAAAAGTATAAAATTTCATGGAGGCTAGGTCCATCAATGGTTATTAGTCAAGATGGTCAGTGATGCAACCCCATGCTCCAGATGTCCCTAAACCTCCAACTTCCAGAAGCTGGGACTGGATGACTGGGATGGATCACTCAAAGTTGCCCTTTTCTATTCATTGCTCCTGAAGCATCTGACACTGGCAAATGTCAGAAAATAGGATATTGGGCTAGGGGAACCATTGTTCTGACCCTGCATGGCCGTTCTTATATTTTTTCTCTTTATGGAAAAGTCCCATAGACTAATAGAAAATAATAACTTTTCTAAAGATTTTTGAACCATTTGATATTATTAATAGAAAATTGTATACCAGCTATTGAATTCTATATGATGGGGCAAAAAAACACACAACACCTGTAGAAAAGAACTCTTTCTCTCTTATAGTCTTAAATTTCTAGAACCCTGAGTAATCTTCTGGGTTTTAGGCAGCCTACCTAGTGGGGGGAGCAGGATTTTGTCTGGTGGTTACAGTTCAGAATAACTATGGCAAGTGTAGATCCAGGAGTCAGATACTGGGCTGAGAGTGAAGCTGGAGTCAGGGATGAGAAGCCAAGCCAAAAGTCAGGCTCAGAAACAGGACAGGGTGGCAGAAACTAGACTGGAACAAGAAGTGCAGGAAGGGCTAGAGGCATACTGGAGCAGGGCTGGAACAAAGACTGGAAGCAGGTATTGGTATTAGAAATGACAATACATAGCTTTATATTATGAATATGCAAAAGCTGTGAGAGAAAGAAGTTATCAACAAGAATTCGTGAAGACAAAGTCCACAAAGAAGTCTTTACCTCTGCACTGAAGAGGTTTGAAGAGCATGTTACATCTCTTACCAACCATGTCCTCAACAATAAGACAAACACATTTGACCCTGAATCACATCCAGAGGTGCTTATCAACATATCTACTGGACTGCATGTAATAACAGATATGCAACAATCTCTACTGAAAATAGAAGTAAAGAACAAATGCCGAGATTTGTGAGAGGTGAACTTGATTCTGATAAGACATGTAGATTTTTCAGTTCAGTCAAGAAATCTGGCACTTGATGACATGGCCAAGACGACCAAATTTAAGTCTGACAAGGGACATAAAATCATGATAGATATCAATCCAGGAACAGTTCTCAGCAGAGCCCAGTTCTTAGCAAGATGCAGAGATGATGTTTCAATAGCAACTGTTCTTAGTGACCCAATAGGACCCATGCCTATGTCCCTCTTCTATGCTGATTGAAACAATGAGAAGAATAGACAAAGCTGAATTTGTACATCAGCTGAAATATCAAGTTGAAAGAATTCATGAGCTATGAGCATGCAGCAAAGAAATCACAGTATACATCAGAGATGCCATGGCTGTCCTACAGATGATGACAAAGTCCACACATCTAATGAATTGACTGCTGAGTACTTGAGGCAGGTCCTAGAAGGATTTGATAAAGGTAATTCTGTAAGTGAAGACTTTGATGAATACCACAACAGTAACTCTTTGAAAACTGCAGAAAGACAGCGCTGGACTAGATCTAAGGCTGGATGCAAGAAATCCCACGTGACTGGTGTATGCTCTGTGCCTCCATGGAAAAACTTTCTAAACATGGCATCCACTTATAAAATTCCTCTCTGAAAATAATGGTTCAAAATGCACCTAATAGTGTAGAAGCACACCCAACATCAACACCCCTTCTTACTGGAGGCTTTCCAGTGGTGAAGTAGGAAGTCCATCATCAGTTGAGGTGGTGAAGATGCCCAACACTTGTACAGTATGCATGCTGTATGTACCAATATGGAGTTAAAGGAACCATCATAATTAGGTCACCTGATACAGATGTTTTGGTTTGGTTCTTGTTGTTCACTATTTCCCTAAAATGGAACACATAGATAACATGCGGATAGAAACGGGCACCAATTCCAGCACAACTGACAATGTCACTTCATACCTGTGCTGTAACGTGTGCTGCACTCACTCTTCATATCTGCAATATACTTCCTGCTGTACACACTTTAGGTCTATGGCATTCTTATTTGATATTGGGGGGAAAAATCTGTGTTTAATATTGTCAAAGCAAAGGGGGGTTACCATTTTGAGAGAGCTTGCCAAATTGGGGGAGAGTGACGGACAAGCTGCAATTTCTTCAGCAAGGATGTTGTTGGTATGACCACAGTGAGAAAGAAAAGGAGACCCGCAGAGACCTGAATTGCTTGTGCTTCAATCTAGCCATCAAAAAGGACAATTCACTGGTCAAATTCCCACCACGTAAGGTTATTTTTGAAGAGCATGTCAAAAGAGCATCTTGGCAAACAAAGATTTGGATGTCTTTGCACATAGGTAAACCAGACACTAGGTCGCCATTGCAACATAGATGGAAAAACGTGGCTGATGATGAACTCCTTCCTGTATTCTTCAAGGGCTCAATGACATCCAGGCTTCTACAAGACCTTATTTGTGCCTGTACCAGTAAGGGCTACAACACAATCAACTGTGTCTGTAGCCAGAGCTTGCAGCATCTGTGCTACAGAAGAGATCACATGAACAATTTTCCTGGCACAGAGATGTGTACATGCCAAGCCAATGAAGATGTGCTAACCGACTTACTCTTAACGGCAGTTATAGTGATAAACAAGATGGCGATAGTGATGCTGACTAGCAATGTCACCAGTGCTATTACATATCAATGATACCTGTGTACATTTATTAGATTTTGTTTTACCCTTTAGATTGTTGTTGTGATGCTTGGATGTCACAAAGAAATCCAATTTTATGTGTTGAAATAATACTCTGTCATTAAACTAAGAAAAACTATGCAAATACTTCAAAGTGGCCATTTGAACGTGTTGTTGGTGCCATTGTTTATCCCTGTTTCTATGGTAATGGCACAACTTGACAGCTTCACATCATACCTCATCTTAAAGTAGACATAAGCTTTCAAATGACATATTGTGCATGTGTGTGTAGAGTGGGTACATTAAGTCGAGCAAATCGGTGGTGTCTGTGCTCACATAATTAAAGAAATCAGTTTAAAATCTACTGGGCTTGATTCTCCACTGTCTTACACCTTGTGTAGTCATTTATGCTGTGAAAAGTGGATGTACATTTCTGTCATTCTGGTTTCAGAGTGTTTTGCGCCCACTTTCCACCAGTTTAAAGGACTATAATAAGATGCAAAGAAGTGAAGAATCAAGCCCATCTAGCATTACACATTATGCTCCTCTGGGACAATGCAAATCACAAAGCCCAGAACACAGCATGTGAGAGCTCGGGACAAAACATTCACAGTACAGAGAACAGAACAAATTTCCAGATGAAGTGAAACTTCCACAGAAAGGGAGGAAAGATGGTTCAGAGGTTCAGAGAGTAGCCTGGAATTTGGAGAGCTGGGTTTAATTCCCTGCTCCGCCACAGACTTCCTGTGTGACCTTGGGCTCATCATTTAGTCTCTCGGTGCCTCAGTTCTCCATCTGTAGAATGGGGATTATAGTATTTCCCTACTTCACAAGGATGTTTGAGGATTAAATAAATGAATGATTACAAGGTGCTGAGATATTACAGTAATTGGGGCCATATGAGTATCTAAAATAGATTAGTCAATCAAGAGAAAAATCTTCCCCAATATGCTCATAAAATTATATTGCTAATCCCTATGAAACATTTCTGATTGCTCACAAAAATACATATTGCAAGAGGTTTTTATTTGGGACCAGCTTTAGTATTTTTAAAGGCATTTTTAAAATGCTATTATTCCCCAAGTATAATAAATGCTTTGATTGGCCCATTATATTTTTCAGCATGCATGGGAAATATAAGACTGCATATAAGGCCAATTTTTTTAAAATCAGTGCTGCAATTCCATTCATATTTGTTCAGGCAAATTGGTTAACTGCACATGTAAACAGATATTTCTGCCCATGATTACCCATTTGTGCACTGAGGGTGAAATTCACTCTGTGTAGAGCAGCCAATGCAAGGCCACCACTCAAGTCTTCAAAACAGAGTTTAACTGAGACTCAAGTGATGCTGGGCTTCTGCGTGGGTATGAATTTCACCCTCTAGTGACAGATTAGTGCACACATGATATGGTCTAATTCAAGCAGAAATTAATCCAAGCAAATTCTATGGCCCTTGTTACGCAGGATTTCAAATTAGATGATCACAGGGTCCCTTCTGGCCTTTGAAGCAATGCATCTATGAAAAAGTGCAGTGATGAGTTTGTGGGTGCACATTTTGCTTGTGGACATTCAGCATTTTTTTAAAATAGTTCGAGCCATATTGTACCTCAAAGTATACTTTATTTGATGTTTTCGTGCCTTGTGCCACATGAGGTAACCCAGTTTTTCCACCTCCATCTATTTAATGCCACATTTCTTACTCTGTTATAGTCTGTTTCCATGACAGCAGCATCTTTCTCAATGGTTTTCTTATATGGTCTTCCGCTAGGTGTCATCCGATCAAAGGCTTGTCTAGGAATACTTTTTTTGACATCCAAGCAACATGAAACATTGTCTCTACAATCTTCTGGCCAGTCCTTTGTAACACATCAGCGCTGGTTAATGTATCCCACCAGCATACACCAAGTATTCTTTTCAAGCATCTCTGATGGAATGCATCAAGGTTCCTGCTGTGGGTTTCTAGCATTTGCCAAGTTTCAGAAGCATATAACAATATGAGTATCATAACTGCATGGCATAATTTAATCTTGGTTCTTGTGTGAATCTCCTTATTTTTCCAGCTATTTGCCTCTCTTTCATAAAGGCTCCATTTGCTTTCCCAGGTCTTGCTTCAGCTCCTTATAGAGTTGGCCATCAGCACTGATTGGGCTTCTGAGATGTACAGACTTGTTAACCATGCCATATTCCTGACTATTGATCACATGTGCACCCTCATTGCTGACTCCTCTTTCAATGATCATGACTTTTGTTTTCTTTTGGCTGATTCTTAATCCTGCTCTGGCAGCCTCACATTTTACATTGGCAGTAGTCTTTTTTATAGCATCATCATCTGTGTAAAACAGATGTCATCTGCAAAGGTGAGATCTTGAACTTTTCTTCCACTCCATATAATTCCTGTATCTTCCTTTGATGTTGCTCTTCGCATCAGATAATCTATCACTATGCAGGAGAAGATAGGTGATAAAATGCATCCCTGTCGCACGCCACTGGTTATATCAAACCAGTCGATCTCTCCACTTTGTCCACGTGCAGCACTTTGGACCTTCATACAGCCTCTTAGCCAGTAATACTGTTTCTAGGTAGCCCATATTGTTGCAAGATCTTCCATAGTGACTTTCTATGAATGCAGTCTAAAGCTTTGGTGAAATCTATGAAGTTCAAGACTAATCTTATCTGATAAGCAAACCCTTTCTCAATCCATCAATCAATCATCTAAGAGTAAAGATGTCAGCTATACACAATCTTTTGGCTCTAAAGCCTGCTTGCTCAGTAGACAAAGTATACTGCCCTTTGCTAGTAGTTACAGTGTCTTATATGAAAGCCTACTCCACCATATGGTGCTTTTCTATAGCATGAACTTTTTATCTGACTTCGGAAGAGCAAGTACTGGTTGTCATGTAAATCCTGCCTTCTGCACGGTTCATTGACCGGAAGGGTCATTTTGGCTTGCACAGATTTGAGGAAGCACAGTGTTTCTCTCTGACTGCCATGGTACAGACACGGTCTTTGTGCCAAATCCTTTCTTCCGGTTTAAAAGAAAAAACAAGTTGTGGCACACACTCATTAAAATACATTTCTAAATGAAATGACTTGCATGTATAATATTTGGAGAGGTGGGGGGGTCAGTGGTTTAATATGCATAGATTCATATTTGTAATTTGTTTACTCAGGAGGAAAGCTCAGCCCAGATGCAGCATTTAATTTTCTATGAGGTTCTTCTCTTTTATTTATTTTTTCTTTCTGCCCAGTGTTCCAGCTGGGTTGACTGAAGCACAAGTAGCTTGCCGGAGGGATCTCATCATGAGTCAGCGGTTCAGATCAGATTACCCAGGTTCCTCTTGGTTTTTCTTCTATCCAGAAAAAATTGGCTTGGTCTCTGTGAAAATTCAGCTGCAACTTGCACAAAAAGCAGCAATCAAACACTTACTCTAACTGACAACTAAATCTCTAAAATATTGTGTGTGTTACATTGAAAGTCACAATATGTATAGAGCTGTGTATAACTTTATGTCCGGTGGCAGATAGAGGGCTTCACCTTAGTGGGTCTCACACTTTTGCCTCTTGTAGTGGGTCAGTGTGTTGTCAGTTACCCTGTCTCCCCAGGGAGTGGGGTAGGGACCTGGACCCGCCTGCTCCTGTGGGTCCCAGCCCAGGGGCCCTATGAGCAGCAGCTTTGTGCTGCTGACACCGTATTTACAGCTGCAGTCTTTCCCCTGGGCCAATTCCCCCGCTCTGTCCTTCTGGCTCCTCGGGCCCTGCTTCCTTGCCGCCTGGACTGGGCTTCCTTACCCAAGCCCCTTTGCCTGGGGGAGTATCTCAGTCCTGCCAGGGCAAGTTTTCCTCTCCTGGGCCTGATATCTTTCTCAGAACTCCTCTCTGCTCTTCCTCACAACACTGCATTCCTCCACAGCTCCTCCACACACCTCCACCTCCAGCTCACACACTGTCTGTCTGGGGCAGAAGGTTTTTATCAGGCACCTAGCTGGGCCTTAATTGGCCTCAGCTTCTCCTAATTGCCCTCTAATGACTTCTGGCTAGTCTGCAGGGAACAGAGCCCTGAGCATTCTTGGACTTACCTACCTCCCTTCGAGTGCTCTTCTACTGCCCTCTGCCCTTGCTATATCACAGTCCACAAACATGTTAGAAACAAAATCATTTGATAGAATACAGGTATCAGTATATCAGTGGAACAGATCCTCAGGAGTTAGGACAATGTACACCAATTGGAAATCTGCTCTAGTATATTTTCTGCACTGGCAGAGAGAGATCAACTAGGTATCCTAACGATAACAGGTATTTAGGATCTAATGATTTCTTCGTATCCCTGGCTACAGAGAATACAATTTGGTACAAGATCATGTCTGGCACATGATCATGAGACAGCGGTGTGAGTTCTGTTCTCCAAGAGTTAATTAGCTGTGAGATAGATATATTGTTTGTGCGCTATTTGTAAACATCTGAAACAATTGGGGGGAGGAAGACGGCTTTGAAAAATCCAAACTATAAACTGATTGTTTTATATGTTATTTAATAGTTAGACTAGCAATGGAGAGTGAATGTTAGAATATCTCATAGTTACAGTACATTGGTAAAATTATATATTTTTGTTGCAATTTCCACTTAAAATCAATCTCAAGCCACAGGGAGTTTTAGATAAAGCTGAGTAACATTTTAAAATGTGATTATTTGGTCCAAAGAAAATTCAAATTTAAACTGACATGTCAACCAAATTTCAACTCTATTCTAATTTCTTTACTATTTTTAAAGAGAATTTAATTAAGAGAAATGCACTGAAGTGACTAAAATCCTCTATCTATGCACAGAACAACTATAATACGGACAACATCCATTTAATCTTTCTCCGTTTTCACTTGCCTGGGAAAGACCACATCAACAGGTGATGGGATTCAGTTTTCATGCCCATTCAATACTTAGGAACTATGCTGACAAGGGTGCCAATTACTGGTAATTATGGTGATGGAGGTTTTTTATATGGATGGGGAACTGAACTGAAAGGGTTTAGGACTATTGCCCAGTTCACTGAATGAATTATTCTGTAGCACATAATTACACAATAATTAATTATTTTTGTTTTTCTGTGTTCACTTGCGGTCTTTCAGGCTCATTGGGCAAGCATGAATCCCTCAGTTTTATGGTCTTTCCATCAGAGATGAAGATTCAGTGACCTGTTGTACGAGTTAACTTTCTCAGAGCAAGTCTGAGAGGACAACGGGGCGCACACTTCTAGCTGGCACTATTTGGTTCCACTGTTGCCCATCTCAGCAGAAAGGCCAACAGCTGAATAGGATTGAAGAGAGGTTCCTCTATGTTGTGATTTGAGATGAATTGGTGGGGAGGAACTTGCACTGCTGATGCCCATTCTGTCCCTCTTTTGTGGATAAACTAGAGGACCTCAATTTTCAGGTCAGCATGGCAATTGTGATGAGCACTAAATTCACATTCTTCTTAAGTGAAGTTCCTAGCTTTTCACAATGGAGATAACTGCACAAAATGGCTCCAGATGAGTACTTCTTGTTCCATTTCCTGCAGCACATTCCTACATACCCATGGACAATTTTCGCTGGAGTTTGCGGTTATACATAAATGATATGATGGAAAGCTCTTTTATGCGTCATGCACAAATAACTCTCTACAATCTCTCTGGTAGGTCTCCTTACTGGCCAGAGAATTTTGACTTCTTGAACACTTTGGTCTAGATCATTTAAACGTAATTCACAAGTTGCTGATAATTTAAGCATTAGCACTTCAGCAAATTACTTGCAACTACACAATTTCAGTTCAGTGGCCAATACATCTCTCTGATAAGCAGTATAGTTCCCTTATTTTAAACTGCCCAAACTAAATTAATACATATCTGTCTCCTGTTCAGCACAAGTGTGGGTGATCTGTTCTTGGTTTAGGGGCAATTATTTGGAATTTGGATTGTTCTAGCTGGGCAGCTCATTTGAGCATAAATATAATTTGTGTTTTAATCTTATATATAGTTTTTCATTTCAGCATGAGTAACAATGGCTTAGATGTTTCATAAGTCTAAATATATATATTAGTTTATACAGCAATTACATTTTCCAGTACTATACAGTCTCATACAATAGAACTCAAACTAATACTGAAACTGAACAACAAAACAAAATAAGCTGACACACAAGCTGCTATGAATCAATAAATGTGAAATCTAATCTTTGTATTAGAAACAAAGAGCAGGACATGAGAAAGAAACTGTGCTGAGAACTTCACACACTAATATTGAGGAAGTGTCATTGACTTGTTTCCTTTGATAGTTATCAGTAGCTTTAGTTTGTGAAAGAGGTACAGAGAAAAATTATATGTGCTATATGCAAAACCAGCTAAGCCTGTCTTCCCAGTAACATATGAAGTCATTCTCTCTATCCATTGACACCTTTGCCACCAAGAATAGTAGTCAGACTATTTCTTCCATTGGAATTATCCCAGGATAGAATTTGAAAGAATCTTGAAGGTACACTAACATGGTATTATGAAAGCTTTTCAATATCAAAGGAGCTTTCTTGCTGGGCTCCATTTTCCCTTTTCAAAGTGCTGGAGAGGAGACAGTAGGCGTGGTACATGTAGGTACCAGTGACATAGGGAAATGTAGGAGAGAGGTTGTGGAGGCCAAGTGTAGACTGCTAGGTAAGAGATTAAAGTCCAGGAGCCCTGTGGTAACATTCCCTAAAATGCATCTAAATCCACACAGAGGGCAAGCTAGACAAGCAGAACTGCAGGATCTCAATGCATGGATGAGACAACAGTATAGGGAAGAGGGTTTTAGGTGTATTAGGAACTGAAGAACATTTTGGTAAAGGAGGAACCTATACAGGAAGGATGGGCTCCACCTAAACCAAAATGGTTAAAAGATAGGAAATGAAGAGTAGGAATAAATGGTCATTTTTCACAATGGAGAGAGGTAAATAGCTGGATCGCCCAAAGATCTGTACTGGGACCTGTGCTGTTCAACATATTCATAAATGATCTAGAAAAAGGGGTAAACAGTGAGGTGGCAAAGTTTGCAGTTGATACAAAATTACTCAAGGTAGTTAAGTCCAAAGCAGACTGTGAAGAGTTACAAAGGGATCTCACAAAATTGGGTGACTGGACAACAACATGGCAAATGAAATGCAAAGAAATGCATATTGGAAAACATAATCCCAACTATACATATAAAACGATGAGGTCTAATTTAGCTGTTACCACTCAAGAAAGAGATCTTGGAATCATTGTGAATAGTTCTCTAAAAACATCCACTCACTGTGCAGCAGCAGTCAAAAAAGCTAACTATGTTAGGAACCTTTAGGAAATTGATAGATAAGACAGAAAATATGATAATGCTATAAATCCATGGTAAACGCACCCTTTGAATATTGCATGCAGTTTTGGCTGCACCATCTCAAAAAAGATATATTAGAATCAGAAAAAGATAGAGAAGGACAATAAAAATGATTAGGGGTATGGAACAGCTTCCACATGAGGAAAAATTAAAAAGACTAGGATTGTTCAGCTTGGAAAAGTGATGACTAAGGGGGGATCTGATAGAGGTCTATAAAATCATGAATGGTGTGGAGAACGAAAATAAGAAAGTATTATTTACCCCTTCACATAACACAAAAAACAGGGGTACCCAATGAAATTAATAGGCAGTGGGTTTAAAACAAACAAAAGAAAGCACATTTTCACCCAACACGCAGCCAATTTGTGGAACTCGTTGCCAGGGGAGTGAAGGCCTAAGTATAACTCATTTAAAAAAAGAATCAGATAAGTTCATGGAAGCCAGGTCCATCAATGGCTATTAGCCAAGATGGCCAGTGGTGCAACCCCATGTTCTGGCTGTCCCTAAGCCCCTGACTGCCCAATGCTGGGATGGGACAACAGGGGATGGATTACTTGATGTTTGCCTGTTCTGTTCATTCTGTCTGAAACATCTGGCACCGGTCACTGTCGGAAGACAGAAGGAGGCTTTACTAGCTGGATCATTGGTATGACCCCATATGGCCATTCTTATGTCACATTCTTTACATGTTCTAAGTTACTTCACATAGGCAATCCTTTTCATATGTCAGGACACATACTTCTCAGCTCCTGGAGTACACTCGCTACGGTAGCAAAGTGCAAAATTGACCTCTGGGTTCAGGATGACTCCAACAGAATTGTTCAAGTCATTTGACATTAAAATCATGTTCAGTGACTGTCATTTTCAAGCAATTTCCTGAATAATTTCCAATCTATTAATACACAGGAAGCTGCTACTTAACAAAGGTTGGATTCAATGAATCCAAGAGCACTATCTAATTATTAACTTCCCTTATTATCTGAAATGAAACCTGATGACACAACCACATCCTTGGTATCAGACAGTGAAGAAGACAGAAGGGTCAGCTGTAAGCACAGAATCAACATCATTCCCTGAAGCACTTGTGTAAAAATAAATTCCATTCTACGAAGATCATTTATTTGCTTCTCAGTCATACAGTCTTTGCATGGGTGAAGAAAGGATAAATTGAGTGTTTAAGTATGCTAAACCAGACTTCAGAGACTTTGCTCCCAAAATGAATAGAAGTATACAGAAGAATAAAAACCACACACACTTGGAACCCAAGTCTGAAGCACATTATGTGAAACCCATTGGCTCGGTTTAACCTGATCCCCTCTGCCTACATCTGGGGCATGATATTCAGATTGATTCCATGACATCACCAAACACCTATACAACATCCACCATTGCTGCAACCCTACAAAACTCCAAAGCTCCACATAAATTCCATCCTCTTACTGTGACAAATTTCTTGGCTGATTGAATACCAGAGGGTAATCAGGTAAACCTGTAATCCCCCTGGTGAGGTATTAAAGATGGTTAGCACTGGAATTTCTTTGTCCATTTTTATCTACCAGTACCCAGAACTGGAAAACTGAGCATCAGTCAATTTACTTGCTCCATTCTCAAATGTCATTATCGGAAAATGTTTTCCCTTGATTTCCTTCTTCTGGTCTCATGGCTTTAAGCACAGATGAATATCTCTTGTGTGTGGTATCTCCACTACAATCAGGGAGTTTACCCTCTCCAGAGGCTCATCCACTTTGAAAAGTACCCCTAAGTTTCCCAGTATCAATATTTCTTTAATGAATCACTCTCACGGTACAAATGATATTTTTGGAGAGTGTGCAGTACTACAGGATCAATAGTGGCAACCACTTTAATCTTGACTTTACCACAAGGCTGTCCTCATCCAGGATATACCCCTTTGCATTCATTTATTAGCTCAGCTGGTTTAACAAGCACTGGAACTGCATAACTGTTGGATCAATTATGAACCAACTATGCTTTGATACCAAACACTGGTGGTGCATCTGTACTTACAATGTAACATTTCAGACATATTACAGACTGGTGCTTATACGCTGTAGTGTATCCAACATCTCAACTCCTTAACCAAATAATTTCTCAGTGGCAGGTGTGAGTGAGTTTGAGAGCTGCACCTGTCCCTACAATTCTGTGAGTATTACGTTGAATTGTGCACCAATATCTTGCTGATTTTCTCCCCACGGTAACGTCTGGTAACATGTGATCCATTTGGCCGTCTGTACCTGTTTCTACACCTTCCCTTGCATGGATGCCTGCTTCCACTGAAACGTCATCCATGATGTGGTGGCTGCTCCTCCACCCATGTGTTTGGCATTTGCAGTTTGAAATACTATTTCCCTTTTTTGCACTTGAAATATTTTTCCCTTTGCCAGCTGTTCATCTGGCCTGGAATTGTTCGTTTTTGCGGTTGCCTGAAAAGCATGGGTTGAGAGTTTGCTGCTTCATATACTTCCTCCTCTTTAGACCTAGGTCAACATATTCAAACTTGGATGCCTAATGTTAGGCTCCTAAATAATATTAATGCTTTGATTCTGAAAAGTGCTGAGCCCCTGCAACTCCCAATGAAGACCCAGGAAATGTGGAAGCTCAGCACTTCTAAAAAAAGATGCCACTCCTATATAGATGCCTAATTAAAGTTTAAAAATAATGGCCATAGATTTTAACTGGGCTTGTGTGCTGACAAATGTAATGTCTATCACTATTTAAATCAAACTCAGCTTCATGACCTGAGTTTTTCTTTGACTATTAGTCAATTTCTCCCAAACACTGTCTGGTTCCAAATCATTTCACCTATGTTGGTAAATACAGAGTCTTTAGGCAGAAGCTTTAGCTCAGTCACAAACTGTTCTTAGGGTTCACTTGGTTCTTTTACTTTGTTGTGAAAAGGAGGGTGTGCAAACACAGGGCTGGATTGTTAGGGTGGCATTTGCATTAAACTCATTGCAATGTGTCCTCAGTTATTGTTTTCTCTTCACTTGCAATATCTATCCCAATATTATAACGGTAAATAAGCATCTTTCTCCAATTAAGATTAGTTGACAACAATTTTTTTTCTTCCTAATGTTTGGATTTCAGGGGATCTTTAAAAAAAGAACTCTACATGCCTGGAAATCTTCCCCTGCTCAGGAAGGAGCATGCTTTTACAAATTTAATGTAGGCATCTGGACTTCAGTCATCTCTGCAAGACTGGCCAGTTGTCTTTTCTTAGGCTTTTTCTTCACTTAGAGGGCTTCTGACATCATGTGATGCTTTGTTTTGCTTGCATGAGTATAACCGCTATACATCAGCTTTGCACCTAAGAATAATTTAATACAATGTAGAGGCACATAGCCTCAGCAGTGATGGCTTTGGCCTACCACTGATTCCCCAGGATCCATTCTGATCCCTGGGGAGGATTGGGATTGGCCCTGGAAGTCTATTTTCACTCTCTCAGGACAGAACTAAAGAGGCACTCTGTGTGAGAATCATGGTGGAGATCCTAGTTTCTCCTTCAATGCTCTTTCCAGCAGGTTTTCCCAGCCCTGGCAGGTAGTCTTACAGTATCTGCCTATGCACACGATAGCACCTGACACCTCAAATGAGAATCTTGTTCCAAACTCTGCAGCTCTGAAAGATGAAAGAGAGGATTCCTCTGAGCTAGAAGAAGTGCTAAGCTTTTCTCTCCTGAGGTGCTTTTATGGAACCCCTGCTCAGTCTGAGTGGCAGTGGTTTTGCGGGATTGTGCGATTGCTCACTTGCAGCTCAGCTGTGCCTTACAGACACAGCCCCTACGGTGGGGACAGTGTGGAGTCACATAGCTAGCTACAGGAGGAACACTAGGAGGTAGAATGTCTTCCAGAGTTTCCTGGCACACAGAGGTGACAGACCTGCTGCTACATTCCGTCTCCCTCATAGGGTGCAGCTCATTGCTCACATCCTTCACATGGTCAACCAGCACAACTGGCCACTGCATGGAGGAATGGAACCATGTCCTCATCTTTCTTCTCTTTCCCACCCCCTCTGAAGCACTACAGAGGGAGCAGTCCCTGCATTCCCCTGAGCAAAGGAAGTGAAACTGCGGCTGACCCTTACAAAGATCATTCAAAGGGGAAGGTTTTTCTGTCCGCATTCTCTCTGGTGGGCCAGCCAAAATTTAGCCTTTGCATAAGCACTGTTCACCATCAGAATTTATTGTATAATCAGGCCTTTGGCATTTTTCTTTCTATAGCTTACATAAATCACTCCTCTGTATTCCTTTCCACATATCACTTATTTGATACACATTATTTATTTTGTTTGTTGGGACAGGGGCTGAAGTTGAGTTAGGGTAGGCAAACATGGTACTTCCTGACAGAACAGGAATAGGTAAATACTTCCCATTGCCAGCAACATAGAAGCCATTCTGTTTTCTCTTGTTTATACCTTCCTTAATATGCAAAGAAATTATGGAGAAGCCAGCCAATCATTTTATGACATACTGATGTAATCAGTGTACTTTTCAGTCACAGGTAGGCAGAGAGCACATTAAGGCTCTGACATCTCAAAAATTGTACTTCTGAGTTCTCTAGGTCCATTCAGATGATAGGCTAATAAATAATATTATACTAAAATTAAAGTGTTTGTGTGTGTGTGTGTGTGTGTATACACAATAAGTTCTTTGAGAGCAGTGACCATGTCTTTCTATGCATTTTGCACAGAACCTAGAATATTTCAGCCCTTAGTTTGTAAGAATCTCTGGATGCTACTGTAATATAAATATTAAATAGTACTACACAGCCTGATTTTCAAAGGTGCTCAACACCTTTGCAAATCAGGACCAATATATTCTGTACTCAGGAATCTATTTTTTAGGTAGCTAAGACAATTACAATTTTGAAGTGTACACCTTATTAGCTATTTCCTGACAGCTTGAGATAGCTGTGCTAACGGATGTCTCTGTGCCAAACTAACTTAAGCCTCATAGAAAGATCATTGCTTTACTGAAGTGGCTGAGTTTATATTACAAGCCATTGAGAAATGAATCATTAAAGAGTTTATTTTCAGCAGCCAGACAAAGGAATGACGTTGGTGGATTGAGATATGACATACGGTAGCACCTTGATGGATCTCTAAGATTGTCTTTTGAAGAAAGATTGAAGGCCCCATTTGTTCTAACGTCAAGAAGTAGATAAGCCCAAGGGGAAAAGGAAAGGAAAACACAAAATAAATTTAATTCAGCTGTTGAAATATGGCGAGTAAAATGTGATGATATATTAGTCATTATACTGTTGTCAATTAAATTAGCAAATGGCTCTGGCAGTGGGTTTGGATGAAGTAGTGATGGAAATCTCATTTTAACAGCAGCCAAGAGACTGAGAGCAAGTTATATAATAAGGGGTCTAGTATCTTGTCCAAGCAGTCCCAAGTGATATGAGATTTCAAGCTGTGTTTCCAGACAAAAGTGGTTTTGTTAAGCATCTGAACTGTTGGGTAATTGTCCAAAACAAGCCAGAGGCTGGCTCACCTTCCCTCCCAAGCAATGTCTGTGGGAGGCAGAAACACCTATGAACATCCCATCAAATTGTTCTGGCAGGGGGATTAAGAAAATGGGCACCTCAGTTCTCCACCCCGCCCCACATCCCCATGGAATAGGGAGCATTTCCACGCCCAAACACATCCAGCCACTAGCCACTCCCAAAGGACTTCTCTGCAGGAGAGGGGAAAGAGGACTGAGCTAGTCTTTTGAAGGGGAGTGGCTGGTGCCCCCTTAGCTGCTACCGCCCCACAGTCCTTCAGCAGTGCCAGAATTGTGATTGGCTCTGATCATGGCCAAGGAATTCAAAGCAGGGAAGCCTCCTAAAGCCCTTCCCTTCTCCTTCGTCTGCCTACACAGAGTCAAATGCAGTCTGGGCCCTACCATCAGCCAGAAGGTGCATTTGTGGTTTCAGTTTCACTCTGATGCACAGAAAGTGCTGCTTTTTAAAATATCTATAGCTGCTCAGAAGAGAGAAGCCATCACTTAAAAAGAAGTAACTTTTAGACCTTGTCTCCATTCAAAGTTGTGGGAGTTTCATTAAAGATATGATTTTCAAACTGACAGCACAAAACCTTGGGTGGACACTCTTAATTTGATTTGAACCTGATTTACATTAAATTAATTTAGCTCAATTATTGATTTAAGTTAAATCACTATAAATCAGGTGGAAATCAAATTTAGAGTGTCTATAAAAGGCTTTGCATCAGTTTAACTAAATCAGTTTTTAAAACAATTTAAGGTTAAACTGGTGTAACTTTTAACATAGAACAGGCCTAACTCTATTTACTGCTAAGTCTAAAGCTCAGTAGCAGAATTTCTGTCTGTCCGTCTCTAATATAAAGATCCAAAAGGAAGCCCTGAACAAAGCTGTTTATAACAAGGAAGGGTTTATAACAGGATGTCTTCTATAGAAGTTTACCAGAAAATTATAGCTGTAATAATTACAGTGTCATGCAGTCCTTTATTTATTGAAGTGATAATGCAGCACAGTTTTATAAAACTGTCACTTTAATCCATTTTGGTTTTTTTCTTATTTTTGTACGTACGCTTCAGAATCATCATTACTTTGTAGGTGACTAAAAGAGGATGCACTGAACTCCTTTCCTGTAGCAATCACAGTAGGCTTTATTCTGTTATTGCAGCAGTTTGCTGCTGCTGTAAAGAAACTTCTGATGAATGTGCTGCTATTGTGGAGATAGGAAAACTGAAGTGGTATAATGGCTGCTACAGCTTATATCAGAACTAAGTCAAATGATACAGAGTATTAGAATCATAGAAATGTAGAAAGGGACCTCAATAGGTCATCTAGTCCCGTCCCCTGCACTTAAGGCAGGACTAAGTAATAACTAGACCACCCCTGACAAGTGTTTGTCTAACCTGTTTGTAAAAACCTCCAATGATGGAGATTTCATAACCTCCCGAGGCAACTTGTCCCAGTGCTTAACTACCCTGACAATTAGGAAGTTTTTCCTAATGTCCAACATAAACCGCCCTTGCTGCGATTTAAGCAACTGTTTCTTGTCCTGTCCTCAGAGGTTAAGGAGAACAATTTTTCACCATCTTCCTTGTAATGACTTTTTATGTACTTGAAAATTGCTATCATATCCACCCTTCATCTTCTCTTCCCCAGACTAAACAAAACCAATTTTTTCAATCTTTCCTCAGACTTCATGTTTTCTTGACCTTTAATCATTTTTGTTACTCTCTTTTCACTCAAGTGTTATCACTAACATCTATTATCTATGATGATTCCATAAATTATAATTAAACTTTCCCCCCCAATCTTTCACTGCATCTAGAGATGAGCAAAGGGGTTTGGATGAAATAAAAAGCCATCTCAAAGCTTCATGCAAATTTTGAACCTCAATCTTCACCCATTTCTCAAAGGGAACTGGTATTTAAGCTTTCTTGGGGTCAAAAAATATATTTTCCTGCTCCTCATTGCACTTCTGTATTTCTGGTGGAGAAAGACATACAAAACTACCATGGGAATAGTTTTCATTGTTATGATGCATTGGACTAGCTGAAACATGGAAGCACTGTAAATCTCAGAGGAAAATATGTTGCTGCTGCATAAGGATAACGAGAACTCTGCCCACACAACCCACTATTTTTACTCATCACAATCAGATTCCATTGTAGTATAACTGTTCTATAATTCCCTCTCTATTTTTTATAATCTTTGTGTGTGCCTTTAATTTTATAAGTTTCATTTCCCTTTTCTGTTATCATTATTTGTTTAACAAGGAAATTAAATGTTTTTAAAAGAACTATTTACAGTTTGCATTTTGATGGCATCTTTTATCCTAAAGAATGCCAAAAGACATCACCGACAAAAGTTAGACAGCTGATGTGCTGAGACCACTGCCCGTTACACTGACCAACTTTTCCTCATTATTTCCTGATGCTTCCCCATCTGTCCGTCTATATATACCCACCTGTTACCTCATGTCCAATATGTAGATTATAAACTCTTTGGGATAGGGATCATCTTTTTGTTGTGTTTGTATAGCACTTAGCGCAATGGTGTACTGGTCCAGGCTAGGACTCAAAGGCACTACCACAATAATAATAATGCAGCTAATTCTGTGGAGGAGGGCAACAGTTGGACAATCACCACAAACCTGTGAAAGAAGGAAAGGGTATTTTAAGGACAACTGGGGAAATGAATCCTCTTATAAAAAGAGCCATGGTATCTTTTTATCTATATAAAGCAAATAAGACCCTGGTATTTAAATTCTCATCTGAAAGGCCCATACACCATAAGCTGCAAGGTGTTCAATTTCTTTCTGAAGATTAGAAAAAATCATCACTTGTATCTTCAGTCCCAGCATGGGGTAGGAGGGGTGCAGAGGGGGCTAATTACTTCATATCTTCATATTCAGTAACTTCCAGAGTTACGAATGACCATATGTGTGTATTATAAGAAGAACGACAGGTAAACAAGCAGACAGCATATTTTATTGAAATGTACTACTGACATATCCAGCACCCATTGAGGTTAACAGAAAGACCCCATTGACTTCAGTGGGAGCTGGAACAGGCCCTTAACAAACCATTCAAGTAGTTGGTTACTAGAACTTCAAAACAAAATTTCCAAACTGTTCCCAATTTGAAAAACAGCATTTAACAGCAGAAAAAGCAGCAGCAAAGGCTGCTAATCCAAGTGAGATTTGTTAATCGAATTGTATTGCAGCAGATAATACAGTTGACGATGCACAGTACATGGCATAATTGTTTCAAATTACTGATATGATTGAAACAAAACAGTAGCTACACACTTCTGCTGCTTGTCCATCTCAAAGAAAAATATTGCTTCTAAAACAGGTTATTTTTCTAACAGAAAGGACAGATTGTTTTACTTCTGCAAAACAAGCCATAGGAACACAGGAATTGCCATATCATAACAGCCATATGTGGTCTGTAACAAATGTTTCAGGGAAAGTTAGAATCCCTTCATCTCAATAATGCTTCTGGCATGATAGAAAGCAAACACTTCAGAGAAAGACAGAATGAATACCCAGGGCCCCCAAACTATTGATATGCTGCTAGTATTTTAACATAGGGATTCCAGAACAGTTTCCCCATAGACGACATTAAAGCCACTGTACCAGGTATATGTGCTGTAGATAGGAGGATTAAGGGGCTAGAGAATTCATTCCATTTATTTTCCCATTTACACAACAACCAGTTGTCATAAATATAGCCAAAGAGGGAGAAAACATCATATCAGAAACAAACTTATTAAGATGAACTCACCAGTTTATGCTTGCTTCCTGAAAACGCTATTGAGTATTCTGATAGTACAGGACAACATTCAGTGTATGCTATTTGAAGCAGAGCACAGGACAGAACCTGGATGTCTCTTACCCTGGGACTTTTTGGACAATACCAGCCCTTTAGTGCAATCTGGTCCATTCTGAAGGTAAAATAATTGCTCTTCAGACTTATTTTTGTAAGCTCTAGAGATAAAAACATCTCTGCTAGGGATGATTTAGCAGCATCTAGAGAGGGGTAGGACTACACCAGAGACAGCAAATTTACCTCCCCACACTCTTTCAACTATGTGGCAGAATTTCAATAAGGGAGCCCAGCAGGTCAGGAGGAAGGTTAAACATCTAGATAAACAGAACTAAACTAACTGTAAAGTCAGTGTTGAAATAACAGATTTTAATCAAATATAATAAGTAAGCAGCTTACAATTGTAGGAATAAATAACCTGCCTATAAAATGGGGTTTAAATTGGACCCCAACTAACCCTTGATTCAGCTTCATAAAAATGTTCCCTGATTAAATTGTGTTACACACTAGGGAGATTTTAGTATGATGCAGTCATGCTCACCTAAAGCCAAAAGGCTGGAATTACAGCTACAAGGGGCATGAGAGATGGAAGCTGCATCACAAAGGGAAGAAAATGTTCTTTTGGCCTGGGTTTATATAGAGTATATAAAGTAGCAAAATGCAGGAAATTTACCTCTTACTGGATGTAATCACAGGAATTTGTTCAAAAGAGCTCCAGAGTGATAACTATGGGTTTGTCTGGTGTGCAATCAAATAAATCTGGCATAGATTTATTCTGCTAATAATTAAACCCAGTTAAGATTCAGCTACATTCGGTCATTTTACCTGTTCTAGTTTACCACATCTTGAATATCAGGCCAGATTCACACTTTGGCTTCTTTGGACTGCTACAGAGATAAAAAAGATGGCATAACCCATACTTATCTACCTGGTCAGCCTGCGCATATATCACCTTTTGCATTATCAGCTTTTGCATGTGCAAAGTAAGCACAGTGTTCCGGTGAATTTAGCCCATTAGTTTTCAACAGGTTGATTCCTTGGTTTATCTTTCACGTCTAGGGATTTAAACCTCATAGGAATTGCTGCAATATGTCTTCAGAAAAAAAGCATTTTAAGTAATAATTATATGTATCACTATTTGCTCAGTGCTTTAGTACTCCCTTTACAGAACCCATTTGTGTATTCAGCATTGTAAACTGATTATTGCCCAAATCAAACTAATTGACCAATTAGCTGAAAGCAAAGGTAATTTAGACATTGTGAACATTGTGTAATTGGGTTTACTGTCAGTTAATTAACTAATACAGATATACTACATCCACCAAAGTATATCAGGGAAGAGGAATAAAACAGACCTGTCTCAAGAACTAATTGTTAAATATTGTTCTACCAAAAAGGATCTTTGTCTTTGGTACTTACTATAAAGTAAAACTTATCCACAGGGCAACTTAGAATGCACAAGCCTTGGTGTCAAAAATTGTCTTTTTGTTTATTGACCGAAACGCACAAATCTAAACTGTCTTGCTAAATTCCTGATTGTTATGACAGATAATGGCTGGTGTGCTGATTGTATTCTACACTCACTGTTCATTCCACCCTTCAGCAGATGGCAAGTATTGAGAAGGGCAGAAGGGGCATTTTTAAACCACTAATTGTTAGGATTCCTGAATGCCAAGAATTGCAAGCAGTAAAGGGTATATCTCAATAGCTTTGAAAGTTTGATGCAGTTAAGCTCTGAAAATCCTCGATGCTTATTCAAAGCTTATCAAAATCCTTTGAGCTTTCCTTTCTATCTTCTTTCCTCTTCCTCTCCGTCCCATGCTTCTCCTTTCCCCTGCCCCTTGTAGCTTTTAGTAGCTTGCAACAGACATCTCAAATTTTCTCCCCTCACCCTATTTTTAGCAACAATGGCCTAAAAACTTGTTAGATCTAGATGTCTGTCTGGGCTTGAGCTGACTGCGCCATTTGTATCATGCTCTCTCTTGGACTGTCTTCTGTCAAAGACACAGCAGTATGCATTGTGGGCCAATTTTTGAAGGTATTTACGTGCCTAAAGATGCAGATGCAGAAAATTCTACTGGGCACTGAAATCTATTAATTGATGATGAAGGGTTCAGTCAATGAATAGGAAACAAAAGGTCCCAGTCCAACTGAGGATAAAAATCAAAAACATTTCCCCATGATAGGATGCCTGAAACACCTTGGCTTTTGTAATGCAGAGTTCCACAGAAGACCATGAGCTCAACATCAACATTCATTTCAGTGTGTCAGAATTCTTTTCACTTTAGACTATGCATATCTCACAGAATTTTCAGCAGACAGAAGAAGGCTGCAATACATGCAAGTACATAGTCATTGGGAGAGATTTTCAAAGGCACATTTTAGATATGCATCCTGCTGAAAGTTGATGGGAATCTGCAGGAAGAGGTTTTAAGCACGTCTAACATAAGGGCCTAGAACCTTTCCTGTGCTTATGCACCAGTTTACTAGCACAAAGGTATGGTAAAGCCAATGGATCTGTTGATCTGTGAAGTCAAACGAGATGAGGGAGTCCTCGGCTGCTCTCCAGCAGCAGTTGCCAGCAATGCTGTGCAGGTACATTAAATCCTAATATATATATTGGATGGTCAAGTGGTAAGGATACCAGCCTGGGGCCCAAGTTCAAATCCCTGTTCTGCCACAGACTTCTTGTGTGACCTTTGACAAGTCACATAGAGCCAGATATTTAAAGGTATTTAGGTGCCTAAGTTTGCAGATAGGCGCCTAATGGGATTTCCAAAATCTCGCAGGTGCCTAACTCCAATTAATGTCAATAGGGGTTATGCGCCTATGCACTTTTGAAAATTCCACTTGGTATCTAAATACCATTAAAAATCTAGCTCTTTCTCTCTCTCTACATCAGTTTTCCATCTATAAAAAGGAGACGAAAATACTTCTCTCCCTCCCAAGTGTTTTGTGAGGTAAAATACATTAAAGATTGTGAGGTGTTCAGATACTATAGTAATAGGTGCCATATAAGTATTTTAGGTAGATCTGATCCTGAATGTTTTCTTTAGAAACTTGGATTTTCTTAATCTATCTCCACTCAGAGTGTCATTTTGATGGACAAACCAATACCCTGACTGACTTTTGACCTCTTATCTATTTCATACCAAAGAGGAAAAAGAAACAGAAAAAGAATAGAAGGAAAAAAACTCTTACTATTCAACAGATAAATAGCTTGATATCACAAATCATATGGCAATAATTTTTATTGATTCTTTCAGTGACATGCACGAACTGAAAAAATTTACATTTTCCTGGCCAGTTCCATAGTCCTCATTATCTGTCAGGACACTGTGTATTGTGTATGAACTGTGTATGTTCACACAGCTCAACCTCACTACTATATTGTGTTAATTCAAAGCAGTCATCCTGGATGTGCCTGTGGAGGTCTGAAGTAAATTCTAAAAGGAATATTATCTCTATGCAACGCTTCTTTCCCCACAGGTGAATTCTTGCCTATATTTAGTATCAGCTGGAGATATCTGCAAATGTCACATACAGACCTTTTGATTCCCCTTGACCACTTCAAACTGCATACAAGGTAAATGTTTGGCTAGACACTCTTCCAGTTTTATGAATCCAAAACACTCCCTGCCCAATGCCCAGCTAGTAGTCTGAGCAAATATTTCCATCGTGCTGTGCAAAGAGATTACCTGCCAGTAGCTCAGTAACTCTTTACTCACCTTTTTCAAAAATAAAGGTCATTAGAAGGGCTCCCTTTTAAAGCTCCGTCCTCTAAACAAACGATTCTCAGTTCAAAGTCAAAAATTAATGTCATTCAGTGGAATTAATATATTAGCTAAAGTTATTGACATTTTTGGGCCCTCTTTTCCCCCAGACTTCTAGATAAAGGGGCAGAGACTCAGCTGGCAAAAATTGTAAGCTCTACTGAAGTCAATGGAACTATGACAGCTTACACTAGCTGAGAGTCTGCCCTATAGTTACTCGCTTCCCAGGGGCCCCACCCTGTAAGGGACTGAATTCACTCAGCTCCTGTTGAACACGGTGCCTCACAAGTTCAAGCCCAGCAAATAGAATAAACTTTGAATTTTCTACAAGAGAAACAGACTATTCCAATATTTCTGTTGTACATTTGTGACTGGTCTCCCTGGACCACACCCGGCACTGGAGCTCCTGTGAACCTAAATTTTTTTCAGTGTATGAAGACATACATGGCGGGAGATTGAGGGCATTATATCCTGCTCTGGAAAGCCCAATCAACTGCAAAGTCAGCACATCATGAGGCCTTTGTTTGGGTTTAGTAGAAGAACAGTCATTTAAAAGAAGGAAACAAACAGCACAATTGAAAGCACAAGCTTTAAATAGTTTCCTTGCGGGAGCCTATGTACAGATAGCCTAAAGGGCAAGGAAGGAAATGGATGATTATAGTACATTTGTCTTTCTCCTCTTGTATGTCTAAGCACCTAAAGGTTGGGAGAATGGTAACGCCAAAGCCTGAGGTCCACTGTTCATCCATAAGCCATGTGGGTGTCAAGTGTCTGCATTATAAACATTCGAGGCCAGAACCCAGAAATTAATGTTGCTCCATTAATTTCACTGGAGTTAGTCTGAGTTACACTAGCTAAGAATCTGATGCTCAGGTGCCTCATCAGTGACATATCATTGAACTGTTTCCAAATTCCTAGCACTGATCACCCATCTGATGTTCCCAATTATTCAGTTGTAATGAAATATGGCGGTAGGCTGAGAAATTTTACACAAAACACAACTTCTGCCTTTTGACATATCATGCCACGTCAACCCCCACCATCAGTACTTCGAAGAAATGAAATCTCCCATTGGCCTTTGGTGACTATTTCTTCATTAAAGCTTTCTCTTGGAGTCAATATTTGTGGTGATATTTCTTGATTTCACTTTCCATGCAAAGGGGCATTGTTTTCATTAACATTACATGCCTTCACCAGGAAAATAAAGCAGCTGTGGAAAATATTATCCCTAAATACATGAAATCCCAAGAACAAGCTTAGCTTTTACATCAGAAATTCCTTTCCTTAGAATAAAGAGAATCTTTCCTTAATGCTTCCAGAATGTGATATAATATTTATCGCTGTGGAGAGACTGGGGAAAGGGAATGCTATCACTTGTTTTTTCTGAATTCTTCCCTCAAATAATCTTAGCTTGTTCCTCTGAGAGGAGCGTATCACTGTGTTATAGATTTATCCTTTTATTTAAGTTTTGTTTTAGTGGCTAAATACTTCTGGCATATTAGAGGGAATCTATTATTTTTAGTGTGAGGAAAGTGCAATTACTGTCGTCACTTGTTTTACATTGACTCTACATTTGTGGCATCTCAGGCCTATTCTAAAGCCCTTTGATATCAGGGCAAAGACTTCCATTAACTTCAAATCAAGCCAATAGAGCAGTAGTTCTCAAACTTATTTGATCGGGCCCCCCTTCTTTGTGTCTTTAGTCATTCATGCCTCCACCCATCCACCCAGCTCTGAGGGCAGAGCGGAGAGCAGAGACTGTGGGCTGGGCATCCAGATCTGAAGGCAGCACCATGCTAGCAGCAGCATAGAAGTAAGGGTGAAAGATATTCATCAATATCACTTTTCACAGCAGACTAGTTAGTGCCCCATTGCCGCCCTTACTTCTGAGTTGCTGCTGCCACCCTGGAGCTGACAGCCAGAGCCCTGCCATCTTCTGGTGAAGGACTGGGGTGGAAAAGAAGGAAATCCCAAGCCCGGGCTGCCTCCCAGTGAGGGATTGGGGACAGGGGAAAGGAAAACCCAAACCTGGGAGACAGGCCTCCAGCTGGTCCCTCTATCCCCACCTCCCAGGTGTGCATGGCCCTTCTGCACAAGCCCCAGCCACCTGGGGCTGACAGTCAGAGCTCTTCAAGCAAGCAAGCAAGCAAGCAAGCTCTCAGCTCAGACTTCCCTTGACACATTCTCACGGCTCCCTGGGGAGGCCCGCCCCATCATTCGAGAACTGCTGCAATAGAGGATAGTGAAATAAGATTGTGAGGCTGTTTATGAGCTCCTGTTGGGACTCCATATCGTGGTTATAAACAATCTCTATTAAAAACATTGTCCTTATATTCCATTGTTGCTCTGGTGCCTAATCTACTTCCACACCTGTCCTATTTCTATCTGTATCTTAGGTATTGCTAGGGTGTGTGTATATAGCTCCAGGTCATATAGTTGGATCTGGGTGGATGGATCCTTGGGCCCAGGTGGAACCTATTGGCCTATATCTTCAAGCAAAGGGAAGGTGATAGTGGACTGGAAGACCAATTGCAAAGCTGCTGACATCTGGATCAGATATCAGATTTATGTAGGATTTTGGTGCTATAAGAGCATGAATAGGGTTCCCTGGGAAGCATCCATTCTCTTAACTAGGCTGACCTTTAAAGTTTGGAAAAATTACCATGCTGCCTTCTGATTTTATTGTTCTACTTTTGGGTCTAGCACTGGATGGTGCGAAAGGATGAAGAGAAAAAAAGGGGACAAGAGGCTCAAAAGGGGTTAATACAACTGTAAAGTTGTTTCACTTGCAAAAATGGGTACACATTTTGACACCCAGCAGCAAACAACTTTCTAAACTTCCTCACACACCAAACATTTTCATAAGGTGATTTTTTCCCCTTGTCAGAATGTGATGGCCATGTGTTGTAAAGCTGCAAATTTCACCAGCTTGTACTATCTGATCTTCCTTCCCACATTGGTCTTGGAGGTTGGTTCCTCAGACGTAAAGTGTCTGGTCCAGCTCCCACTGAAGTCAATGGGAATCTTTCAATTAATTAAATGGTAAATGGATCAGGCTCATATAGAAGAGATGTGATTGAGATTTAATTCCAAAAAGGTAGAATATTCTGAAACTAATAAGGGCATTATCAATTCCAATATAAACTGATATGCCATGAAAAGTGGCTTATTCATAGATGTTAAGGCCAGAAGGGACCATTAGATCGAATATGATCTCCTGTATACTACAGGCCATAGAATTATACCCAGTTTATCCCTGTATTGAAACCAATAATTTGTGTTTGACTAAAGCATATCTACCAGAAAGGCAGTCAGTCTTGACCTGAAACATCAAGATATGGAGAATCCACCACTTCCCATTGTTCCAATAGTTAATAAACCTCACTGTTAAAATTTGTGCCTAGTTTCTAATTTCCATTGGTCTGGCTTCAACTTGCAGCCAAGGTTTTGTGATATTTTTCTCTGCTAGACTAAAGAGCCGTTTGGTACACAGTATTTTCTCCCCATAAAAGATGCTTATACACTTAATCAAGTCACCTTTCAATTCCCTTTTTGTTAAACTAAAAGGATTGAGCTCTCACTGTGGGGCATTTTCTCTAGCCCTCAAATCATTTGTATGGCTCTTTTCTGAATATTCTCCAGTTTCTTAACATCCTTTTTAAATGTGGACACCAAAACTGTACACATTATGCTAGTATCAGTCATATACAGAGGTAAATATCACCTGCCTACCTCTACTCCCTATTCCCCGGTTTATACATCCCAGGATTGCATTAACCCTTTTTGCCAGAGCATCACATTGCAGCATTACAGTGTTAGAATATTATGAAGAAAATAGGAAAACAGAGTAGAAATCAAGGCATCAGAAACTCAGCCCAGACCATTAAAAGTGAGAAGCTGCCTAAACTAGATCTAATTCAGAGAGGTAATAAAATCATCTTGCACTTATATAGCACCTTAAATCTAAAGATCTCAAAGTGCTCTTCAGACAAAATATGGGAAGGAAATATTGTCAATGTTGTTCAAATCTTGTCGTTATGTTAACAACACAGCCTTACCCTCTATAATATTATTGCTTGTGAACTGCTCTTTGAATTGTTGAATTTATATAATTTGTATTGAATAAGGCTGATTTCCTTTTAAGATACATATTGGAAAAAAACGCATACTGAAAAATTACCTAAAAATATTCCTAGCATTATACTTGTGAAGGTGGTCTCCAATTTAATAGGAATCTTGCATCTTTTCAGTTTTGCCTGAAAGTGATTTCTCAAGCTATATTACAATTACTAACTATGCTATATTATGTTGCAGTCTATGGCAGTTACAAATTTAAATTATAAAGATTAAACAAAAATACTCTAAAATTCAAACAGAATCTTGTTCCCAACTGCACCAGTACTGTGTAATCCATTACATTCTAGAGTTGTCTTAAATATACATATAATTCTTTATGAAGTTTATATTGTCCTATTCTTTTTTCTGATCTTCTTTGTAGTTTCCATAATGTGCGAGGTTACTCTTCACCCTCAGATTAGTAGAAAAGTGCAGAGGTCACAATTTTTATATAATTGTAGTTTTGTCAAATCATCTTTCTATCTATTTCAGTTGCTAGAACCAACAGCAAACATTTGCAACCTTGAATTAAATACAAAAACTGCTAATATTCCAAACAAAGCTTATGTTTGCAACTTCAGCATTCATTTATAGAGATATCTTTTAAAATTCATTCTTTATCTGTAGTTTATCCATCTATGTGCTTATAACATTCCCATCACCATGGTATCTGAGCACTGCTAGGGGGCATTAAGAGCTGTGTACTAATGCTCTTGCTGTTCATGGAAAGACTTCAATGGGAGTTGGATCAGGTCTTAAACAACTGATAACTATGTGCATATTTTTATATGAATTTTTGTAGGACTACAGTAACATTGTGAACATATATGGACCCTTCCTATTTTTCTGCATTAGGAAGAAATTGTAAGTGTGATTCTTTTATCGCAGAAAATTCTCTTTGTTTTTCAGAAGTAAGCATCTGGTTCTTTTTTAATGGGGGATCTTTCCGCAACAAAAGTAGAATTCACTCTTTTTCACCCATCCCTGGATTAAGCAAGAAATTAACATTGAGCTAATATTTCCTGGGTGTTGCTCAGCAGCAGAAAGGTCAACAAAAGTGGCTCTATATTTCATTAGTCCTACATTGTGGGCAATAACAACCCTCTTGAAACAAGGACTGAAGCTATTGAATGCATAAATCATCCACAGTTGTTAGAGCTCCATTATATGAAGACAGAGCAAGAGCATGTGCAGTTCTTAAAAGCAGAACATAAAAATTTCACAGAGCAAATAAACACAATAAGAAACTATGCTCTAGGAAACCAATATATGCAATGACACCTTAAAATGCAACATGTATGAAACTGAGGTCTAAATTATATCTTTCCATAGAGATACCCATGGCAGGAGTTGTGACCTTCCAGTCTCTCTGGTACTTGGTGATCCACTGCAAAGGGAACCTCTAGTACCCTGGTTGCACTGCTCCTCTAGTCCCCACTTGCAGAAGCTTTTCGCCTCCACTGGCTAGACACACTATCCGTCTGCAACTCCCCTCCCCCCTTTTCCTCTCCCCCACACATCTGAAAGGGATGTGTGAGTATGGAGCCTGAGGAGATATAGCTCCAAGCAGCATTAACTAGGGACCGACTGGCTAGGCAGCAGTTCTGCTGAAAAGGACCTGGGGGCTAAAGTGGACAAGAAGCTGTATATGAGTCAGCAGTGTGCCCTTATTGCCAAGAAGGCTAACTGCATTTTGGGCTGCATTAGTAGAAGCATTGCCAGCAGATCGAGGGAAGTAATTATTCCCCTCTATTCGGCACTGGTAAGGCCACATTTGGAGTACTGTGTCAAGTTTTGGGCCCCCCACTATGGAAAAGATGTGGACAAATTGGACAGAGTCCAGAGAAGGGCAACAAAAATGATTAGGGGGTTGGAGTACATGACTTACGAGGAGAGGGTGAGGGAACTAGGCTGGTTTAGTCTGCAGAAGAGAAGAATGAGGGGATATTTGATAGCAGCCTTTAACTACCTGAAAGGGGGTTCCAGAGAGGATGGAGCTAGGCTGTTCTCAGTGGTAGTAGATGACACAACAAGGAGAAAAGGTCTCAAGTTGCAGTGAGGGAGGTCTAGGTTGGATATTAGGAAATATTGTTTCACTAGGAGGGTACTGAAACGGGTTACCTGGGGAGGTGGTGGAATCTCACCTTTAGAGGTTTTTAAGGTGCAGTTTGACAAAGCCCTGGCTGGGATGATTTAGTGGGGGTTGGTCCTGCTTTGAGCAGGGGGTTAGACTAGATGACCTCCTGAGGTCCCTTCCAACCCTAATCTTCTAAGAGTGTATGATTCTATGAACTTGGGTGCAGATTTCTGCTTGGATAATCAACTGCCTCTTTAAGGAATGATTGAATGAGAGCAGCACCCAGCCTTCGTGCTCCAATCCTCTCTCTTCAGTTACACCTAAAGATCCTCACTGCAGACAGCCGCCTTGCAGAGGGAAGAGTTAGCTGTGCAGAATTTTTACCACTGGCGTTGATGCACAAGAACTCAGCTTGTGTTGCAGAACAGGCAATTAAATAGATCATTTTTCTACTGGTAAGCTGAGCAACTTAAATCTTGAAAACAATCATAGAACTCCACTTCTCAGAAGTGCTCCTTGCCCTTTTCGTCTTACTCCTAGGTTATTTTCCGTGTCTCTCCTCAGTGTAGAACTGCACTTTTTAAGGTTCTCCCAATAAGAACACTGGGTGACTGGTAGCTAGAAAATTAATCTGAAGCACCACTCTCCACCTTTCCCATTCAGTTTTTAAGCATGTGTATGAAGAGTTAAATCTGGATCTTCTATCTAGCTGGCCACCTTCACTCGCGTTCTTTCTTCAAGGTATCATGGGACTCTCCAGTCACCTAAAATGCCTATATTTAGTTTGAAGTTTACAGTAGTAATTTCTACATGGAGATGTAGGGCAGGGATTCTCTAGTTTTGTCCTTCTGCAGTGAATTTTCATAAGAGAAAGATCCTCTCCCATACCACCTCAGTTCTCAGCAGCCCAATCTCTCAAACTTAGTTGTCAGAATATTTCACAAGCACTCCATTGTGGTCCACAGGCTGCTAAGGGAATATATATCCCTTCATGAACAAAAACCTGCACATTCACTCCTTTCTTTGAAGAACACCCATTGGCCAGGTCCATTTCTACTTGCAGCTGCTGCTGTCATTGAAAGCTATGACCTGCTGCGTGACTCATTACTCTACTTACTTTCTTGTTGATACTATCACGTTCTTCATGACTAGGTTATCCTCTGATACCACCATAGTCCTGGTTATTTCAACAGCGTTACACTGCAGTGCATAAGGAGAGAGGAGAATCAATCATCATCATCTGTTTGTTTTTTTTGTTTTTAAACATTAGTTCTCCAAGTTCCTATTTGGCAAGAATGAGTAGATTTGAAAGCTGATTCCAACGGTCTATCTCCAAATCCCATTCTTGAGGTGCAGTTTCTTTCTATTCAATTTAGGATACGTTTTTGGAGTAAGAAACACCCTGCTCTCCCTGCTGGGTTTGACACAGAAGATCCCTGGCTTCGATCTCCCATGAAGCTTATGGGCAACCCTAAACCACATCTGCACAAACTATGGCAAATGCAGATACTTGCTGCACAAATGGAAAATTAAAGACACTCCAGTGTGTGACTGTGGTCACCTAGAACAGACCATGGACAATATAACTCAATGCCCAATTCACAAATACAAAGGAGGCATCATAGCAATACACTCTGCTATTCCAGACATAATTATCTGGCTCAACCATCTGTATGTAAAATTATAGTTGTTGCTCTACATTTACATCAGCCATATGAAGGAGAAGAAGCAGGGTGCTATGCCATAGGAGCAAACTACTGGAACAGAGTCAAGAGGCATGTTACCAGAAACCCTCTATCAAAATTGTTATCGACTTCACAGAATGTATGCAGTTGAGACAACCAGAAATTTATTCATCCTGCTCTCGCTATTAAACAAAAATACAACTGCATTATTATGTATTAATGCTAGCTAAACAGGCTATGTAGTGTATAGCCTAACAGCAACTGTGAATTTTATATGCATAGAAAAATGCTTTTTTGGTTTCATGAGGCTGTTATTTCTACTACTTCTTGTGAAAATAAAATTAGTTTTAAAAAGTGTGTAATAAAAGCAATATTTAGATGATATATTTATTTAAGAATCCTACTATAAATATAATAAAAACCTTAATTAGGACTAAAAACAACTTCATAAATTCAGAGCCAGCTTGCTTTTGTTGATTATTACATTGTGGTGAGATGCAGGGGCCCAGCCTGAGTATTCTGTGCAACTTCCCCCTCAGCTCTGTAGACTTTGTAATAGTGTAGGCCATAGAGAGAGACTCTTACACTAATTATGGGAAGAGGGAACCTCAATCACCTGGAGAAATGATGTTTTGCATAATTATTTCTATGATAGCTCTGGCACCATCACAGGAAGAGATGAATGCTTTAGTAGGTAGGAAGGCCAGCTTCCCTAATGCAATATTAAGCCATTTTGATTAAATGCTTACTTCAAATGAAAGGAAATAATTAGGAGAGGAAAATAGGAGCTTGTCATTTGGAGAGCATGCGAAGTTAGGGGAAACTGTACATTCGCTTGTAATTACAACAGATCTAAAGTCAAAATTATGGACATCCAACTTGATTTTTAACCGTTGGGAAGAGCCTTTTGTGTACAAAGGATGTGTGCTTGGACCCTACGGGATTTTCAAATCTTACACTGACACAATTCTAAAACATGATAAGCTTTGCTGTTAATGGTGAACTGCACTGATTAAACTGAAAATTGAGTTAAGCACATATTTACATGCTGAATGATCCTACCAGCGAGACCTTGGGGGCGCATGACAAAGAAAGACGTACAAGCTAGCCTTTTACAAAAATAATTCCCCCCCCCCCCCGTGAAATCTTTCTGGTCGTTTCTGGTTTGCTGAGCACATCCTAGAAAGCAGCATTCCAGGGCATCCCAGTGACGGGGATTCCAATGAGACTTCAGCTGAGTTGTTACAGAATGACGCACACATTTGTGCTTAGCTCAGGCCTGGTCTACACTGCAGGGTTAGGTCAACGTAAGGTAGCTTAAGTCAACCTAACTCTGTCAGTGTCCATGCTACAGCCTTACTCTCACTGACGTCAGTGCCCGACTACACAGTAATAGCACCACGTCCATGAGAGGTTTATGTCAGTGTTGTTAGGGTGACACAGTGCCCATGTAGACACTGTGGGTTATTTATCTGGGCTGTTGATTGGCAGCCATAGCTAGGGCTGTCACCCCAGGGTGGGTGGGGGGCTCCAGCTAGAGCCCAGCTGCCCCCAGGCTCCCAGCTACCAGCAGCTGCTCGCGCTCCCCACTTTGAGCTGGGCTGCGCCTGCCCGGCTCCCCGCTGGGAGCCCGTCCATTGCCCAGGCTCCTACTGGGGAGCTCTGTGCCTGGAGCCTGGGGAGCCAAGAACCTGGGCAGCTGGCGCAGGCTCCCAGTGGGGAGTTGAGAGTGGGAGGGGGAGGAGGGAATCCAGGCTCCTGGTGGGGAGCAGGGAGCCGAGAGTGAGGCAGGGAAGCTGAGAGCCCAGGGGCAGTCAAGCTCCCGCCGTGGAGCCCCACACTGCCCCTGTTAAGTCAGTGGAAGCAGTCCAGGAAGGACGCACACCACCAACGGAAGGAGGGTAGTGGGACATGAACTACACTGCAATTACTGCAGTGGCTGCAAGTTGACCTAACATAGGTTAATTTAAGCTTGTAGTGCCCACATCCTCAGTTTCCACATTAGCTTTCGCATTTCACCCAGTATTGCCAATGCTTGAGATTTTAATGACAAGGCTCATGATCTCTTGTTTTTTTCTTCAAGCCCCAGCTTCTGGAAACAAGAGATTGCATGAGAATTTCATCTTTCATTTAAAAACAAAATAAGTTATTAGAGATATGGAGAAAAGCTTGAAAACATGAAGCAAGGGCAACCTACGGCTCAGAAAGCAGACAGCAAAGAAAAGAAAACACTTACTATTTTTTTTAAGCCTCATGTTTTGTAGGGCTTGCCTTATGAAAGTTTGCAAAATCCCCAAGCAAGTTAACCGAGTTATTTGCTGCACTTGGTAAGAAGTGGTGACCAATGTTGCCAGAACCATATTCTGAAAGTAAGAGGAACATAAGAAAGTTGTTACTGCTTCATTACAAGCAAGTGATGCAATAGCCAGGCAGAGTTGTAGAAAAGATAGTTTTATCGAGCACCCTGACAGGCCTGTGTCTGCCAAGTAGCAGCTTGCCGAAGCTTATACTCCTGAGTCCCCTGGTTTCATACCAAACTGACTCTCTTCTGGAATCATCACACTACAGGTAGAGATTCCAAGGATAGCAAGGGGATCTCTTCTTACATCAGGCAGTCCCATTGTCTGTTTTAGAAACTTGCTTTTGAGATTTATCCAAATGGAGGAAAAATACATTTCCATCTTTAGTTGTGGGCAAAATGCTGGCCTGCCAACAGCTTAAAAATGAAAGTCAGTAGATTGCAGAGTCACATGAATTTGCATATATTTACACTAATTTACCTACATTTGAACAGAGATGCTGAGAAAAAAAGATGGATGAGGAGAAAGGTGTAGAAAAAGAGCAACCCCTGCATTTCATTCCCTTCCCCTTATATCTTTAGAAGCCTCCTCTGGCTTGCGGGACTTGGGGATTTCTGGTGATTTGCCCCCTCCTAGCCAGGATATTGCAGAGATGTGACTTGCATTGTTCTCACTGGCAAACTTGACTCCCTTTCCTGGGACCAAAGTAGTGTTTGGAGTCCCCTCACTAACCCCCTACAGTTCTCAAGGGGCAACATGTGAAGTCTTCATTTTGCGTTCCAGTCTGAGGGACAGGGACAGTTCTTGAAGTCTCCTCGTCCCCTCCCAGACCTGCAAGATTGCCTTGCACAACCTTCTTCCCCCCTCCCTTCCCATCCTCCCCATACCTTCCTTAGACTTTGAGCACTTGAGCCTCTGTATATTTTTAAAAATGCATTTGTGTGCAATTCTCAGCATAGCTCTGCAGCTATGGAACCATAAACTCTCCTTGGTGGCCAAAATAATACCTTCATCTATTCTTACTGACACTAAACCAAACGTGCCCCCTATTTCAAGGCTATTGAGAAGTTTGACTCTTTGTTAATTGTCCTTTTATGATGATTTTATATATTTTGTTCCCTTTTCAGTGTCACGTGGATCACTAAACCTTTAACTGTTATCCTCCAAAATATGCCGCATTTACCAAACAAATTTTATAACCCATGTGGTTCAAGAAGTCTAATGTAAGGTAATGAAGACATTAGATGTAGGTTATTTTCAGGGGAATACACTTCAAATACAATGTCTAGATCCATATTTTGTTTACTACTGAACAATTTTTAAATTACATAAGTAAGTATTTTTCATCCAGAACAGTTAAATAGCAAGAACCAAAAAACAAGAAATCTCTCATATTAAGCATGAAAAAGGAAATGCAGAGCCAGCTCCAAAGTTACTTCTGTAGCAAATATGAGGTCTTCAATCCAGCTCCATACAAAATGTGTAAGTACTTGAATTATATATAAGTGCCCCCAGAGAGAGGAACTGTTTTTAAATAGCATGAGTCAGTTCAATTCTCTGCTGAGCAGAGGCATCACTGTTATTTTATTTTCTAATTTGTTACAATATACCTGTCCGACTTTTTGATATGAATATAATTATATAATTGTTGGCACAAATTCTGGCCCTAAAGCCATGTATAAGAGCTATATAAGAAGCTGCAAGGGCCTGCTGTAGGAACAGTGTAGAGCCAACATAAGCACCTCTGTCCTTCCCCCCCCCCCTCAGAGGCCCTGGCATAGGGAGTAATGGAAAGAGACTGGGGGGCATGTGCCCATAGCTCTGAGTTCTCTGTGGATTTGGGGTTGCCACAAAGCCTATAGACTGCCCTGAGAATGCTATTGTAAATCAGCACAGTCTGTAGGGACCCATATCACCCTCCGTCCCCCGCAAGAGCTCACAGTCTGGAGGTTGCAAAGGGGGCATAAATAGAGCTGGTCAAAATAGGGCACACTTTTAGTGAACATTGCTTTTGAAAAATTGTCTCTTTTCTCACCAGAAAATGTTGAATTTCAAAAGGACACTCTAGGGTAAAGCTGTCTTTGGCCTGTTTTGCCCTCTCTGCTGCATCTCTCAGGAGACGCAGCACAAAGGTTACCCCTGGCTTTTTATCTTTACCCATATACTCATGTTTGCCGTTCTAGAAACACAGCTAAGAAAGTGGGCAGTTGTGTTATGCACTAGCTGAAGGTTCTGAATGGGTTTCAGATGCAGCGTCTTGTAGAACACAGTGCAATAATCTAAGCTGGAGGTGGTAGGAGACATGGATAACTGTGGCAAAATCCATGGGAAAGTTCCCATTTAATGAAAAAATTGTGAAAACCTGCTCTTGACTGTACTTGCTATTTGACTTTCTAAGAAGTCCAACAGTACCCCCAGATTGTACACCTTATTAGGAAAAGGCAGACATCTAGATATCAAGTACTAAAGCTGAGCAAAATCATTGATTATTTGATTCAGTGACCAAACTGAAAAATCTGGGGAGAAAAGGATTCATTTTTGGTTCTCTTGGAGTCATAGCAAAACATTCAGCCTGAAATGAAATGTTTTTTTAAATAACTCTACCTAAATTTTTAAATGAAAATGAAAGGTTCCATTAAAAAATATTGGACCTAAACATTTTGACTTTTTTGAAAAAAAAAAAAATTTCTACAAAATGTGCCAAATTTGGGGCAAATTCACAAATAGCTTTGGTCAACTTGCAACTACTTTTTTCAGCAAATAAACTTTGTCTGAAATGTTTTGCCCAGCTCTGTCAAGAACATATCCTATTAGATGAGACTATCCAATATCAAAGTTTTATCTTCATGCTACCTTAAGCCAGTTTGTGTCAGGACACTGTATCTCTCCGGCTGACTGTCCCAGCTGCTTATTTCTTATGTATACATATGATTATGCAGGTAGCTCATCTATGAGGTTGAGCCACTCCAGCTGTCTGGCAGTGTTGGATCTGCATTAAGCCATTCCCCCTTTGCACTGCAACCTTCCTGCGGCCTTTTCTCTTTCTGGGAGAAAGAAGGTGGGTGATGTAATGCTTATTGGACCAACTTCTATTGGTGGAAGGGACAAGCTTGTCTTTGATATCCTGGAACCAACACAGCTACAGCAATGGTTAGTTTCAGTCTGTCCTTTCATGTTAAACATGTCTTCCTTTTTCCATTCTTCTATTATTCCTCCATTATCCTGTTTCTATGCCTGTCTCCTCTTGTATCTCTCTCTCCTCTTCTCTTCCTCCTCTCTCTCCTCTTCCTCACATTTCCCTCTCTATTTCTCTCATTTCTCCGACAGTAGATCAGTCTGTTTTTCCTTGTCCTCCCTCAGCCCAATTTCCTCTCAGATGAGTAACATTATTTGGTGGTATACGTATTTAGTCCATTGCCAATGGAGTTTCAGGCTGGGGAATTTAAATCAGGACAATTTGTGAATCACAACAAGGTATAGGCTGTTAATAATATAAATCTTTGCTAGGGGCTTTTCATATGAAGTTCTGACAAAAAACAGTCCTCAAATCCAAATGTCTTTAGTTAGAGTCCAAGCAGTGAATTTACAACTAATCCCCTCCTACACACACATCCCACTTCATAAAACACCTTCTCTCTGTTTAAGGTCACCAGGATAGTCTGCTAACTTAACTGTGCTCAGGTTTTTAGATTGCTTTTATTTACTCCCAGGAAGTTGGTTAGCATGTGGGGGAACTAACTGAAGAAAGATATTCTATAATCTGAGTGTGTTTATTTAACAAGTATTCTATGTGCACAATGTATGGTACAAAACATTCACAGATGAAACTGGATTGTAAAACACATTCTCAAGGACCTTTACCGCTCTTGGAAGGAAAAAGTATCATATACAGCTGGAAAGTTGGAGTCAACATTTAACAGAGTAACCGTTAAAACTATTGTTTGAAAGACTAACCCTCAGTACTAAATGTCAGAGAATATCTGATAGACTGTATTTGTAAAGCCATCAGTAATTTCCCATTTCTCAGTGATGTAGCTACTGTATTTCTTTAGCAATGCTTCCTCGCAAGCCTTCAACCTGTCCTGTAATGCTGTGCAGGTGCATTACATCTAAATATGTGTTCATGTTCTCCTCCTGATCCAACTTGAAGTCATTTGCTATGGAATCTTTGCCTATTATTGATAGTAGTAGTATCGCAGCATCTAGTCATGGACCAGGACCCCATTGTGCTAGGTGCTGTACAAACAGAACAAAAACACAGTCCCTACCCCCAAAATCTTACAGTCTAAAAGTAAGACAAGAGACAACAGAAGGAGACAGACAGGGAAGTTACAAGGAAATGATTAGACAGTTTAGGTCAGCACGAAGTAGGCAGTGGTCTCAGCATACCAGCAGCCAAGCAGTTGTCAAGTTTTGTATATGCTCCATGGCAAAAGAGAGTTTTAAGGCAGAAAAAGCCATATGGGATAATTACAAACATACTGTGGGTCAAACCCCATTATATAGACTAACGCTTTGGTAACTTCCTGGTAGAGTGGAAGAAGGAATTAAGAAGGGCCAGATAGTGGCAGGTATATACCCAGCCTGCCTAGAATCACACTCCCTCCCACTGGGAGCTCTGAAAGAGATGGTGCCTTGCTCTTCCCACTTGCACAAGGGCTAGGCATAGCGTGAGTTACAGGACATATTGTGGTGGCCCAAGCCCTAACTCCTATAAGGAGTTAGACTCAAGACGCACACCCCCACATGGCCTCCCTGGGTCACCCCTGTAGTCAGAGGGGTAAAATCAGGGGCTATAAACCCCTATAGCTATAAAATGCTATATCCCCTGCATTGGGATGGGGGAGGAGAGATGCAAGAATGGATGGAGCACTGACTTCACCCCAGCACACCATCTACAACAGCTGAACCTTTGTAGGCCAGAAGGTAAATCTGCTGCTGTCCCTGGGAGCAAGTGGGGAAGCAGGGAAGGAATTCTTCTCAGGGGTCATCCTCGTGTGTGTGACAAGCCAAGGCTTCTCCTTTGCTTCCAAGCACACTCTGCTATGCCCAGTCTCCTTTAAAACAGTTATTTTCTTAAAACAGGCAATGAAACAAACAGAAAACTGTCTTTTAGCTCCGTCCTTTGCCTCAGACTTCAGGTCACCCCTCCCAGGGGTCTCTAAAACTGGGAAGCTGCCAGGAGCAGAAGTGCCAGTCAGCTCTTCTCCCCTCAGAGAAGCCGCCCTGGGGCGGCTGCTCCAGGATCACCTGGACACTTGTTCCAGGAACCCACCACTGGAGTCGAGTCAAGTCGGGTCAGGGCGGGTCGGGTTGGGTCAGCTCAGCTGCTTCCCTTCCCCAGGCACAGTCTGTGCCCATTTTCTTCCCTGTATAGGCCCAAGGGGAACCTAGCCCCCTTGAATTAGCTGGATTGGGCTCATCTGCTCTGACATAGGGGAGCTAAGCCTACCTTTGCTCACAGGGACCAGGTACCCTGTGACAAGATGATATAGCTACATACTGCCCCTAGCCAGGGCTCTGAGTAAATAACCTACCCATAGATCATGTCTAGGGATTTTAGGTTTTCTCCGTTCAGTTGTGTTTCAATTTTTGTGTTTCAATTTTAACCCTAACTGTGGTTTAAATGGCAAACATACTTGTTTTTAACATGTATTAATTGACCTTTGCACTTTCCTTGTGACATTCCTGGAACGGCTAGTACTTCAGAACACGGCATTAAGTTTGCTGGCCTTAAATCCCTGGAGGCCTGCAAAGTTCACCTACTTTTTCCTAGGAAGGTATTAGTATTATTACAATAGCACCTGGAGGACCCATCGAAGTCAGGCATTGTACAAACATACAGTAAAAGATAGCCCTTGCCCCAGAGAGCTTCCAAACTTAGATTAAGACATGTCAGAAGAAGTAGACGAAACAAATAAGGGAAGAGCTCTATATTTTAACCCTTCTTACCTTAACCTTTCCCTTCCTGTCCCTGGAGATTGGTAAGAGTTTACTAAGTTTACTAACATGTTTTCACTTTGACACTTTTTAATTTATTGTTTGTGCTAGAATATCAACTTTCCAAGTTACGCTTTTCTTGGCCTCTACAAAAATATGTCAAGGTTCAATATTGGTTCTTCCAGGTTTCTGACACCAAAGATTTACAGAACAGGACCATACATCTTTGGAGGTACATGCAGGTCTGCAAAGAATCTGGTAAACACAACGTAGGGAAAAAAGCTCCCTGAGACACCCTAAACTCATAGCAAATGACAAATCTGGGTTTCTGTCCTTTTAGAAACCCCAAGAGCTTTGATCTGACAAGTATGAGATTAGCTGTCATCTTTAAATCATGTCAGCCTGAGATCAAACAAGGCCCCTAATCTTGACAGTTATTTTAATATGTATCTCACTGTGGCTGCCAAGGTCAGTACCTGTGGCTCATGTGTTTTCCTCTAACCCCTGAGACAGCAGTACAGGAAATTGCTAAATGGGAAAAAAAAAATTGGTTTCGTCAAACAAAGGGATGCTGGTCATAAAATATTACATTTTATATAGTATATTCTGAGAGACATTCCCTCCACCCCCCCCCCCCCCACAAAAGTGAGTTAACAATAGCATCATATAGAAAATAGATATTTAAAAAAATCTTCTGCATGCTGAGTAACAAATATGGTTTTCCTGCCGTGCCTATTTGCTGCCATCCCCTTGCCCTCCCAACTCACCAATTCCCCCTCTCCCCTGCCCCTGCACTCACCAACATTCAGTCTGCATGGGCTAGACCTATTTACAATAGCTGCAGACCTGGCCACAGCTCTTTCTATTTCTATTGTAAAGGACCTGATACGCTTTAATAATAAAATTTTAAACAGTGATTGTAAAGCACGGTAAAGATTGTCTCATAGTGTCCTGGACCATACAAACATACTAGAGAGGACTCTACTGAGCATCAGTGGCCTGTGGGTTGGGGTGCTACAGCCAACCAGCACTCAGGATGGTACACCACATGGGGACGAGAAAGGGAAATCATGCACAATGACACTAGCACAACCCAGAACATGAGTACTTCTAGATTCACACACAGTAGACAATACTGCAGATTTCAAGGTCTTGTCAGGAAAATCCACAAAATAAACTGCATGGAACTCAATTTCTCTCTTGAAGATGAAGGGCTGAGTCAACCCTGCCTTGATTTGAACATGTGGCTTTAGAGCTAATAAATATTTTAAACCTAAGGGTTAGTCCAATAGACCACTGCTCAAGTAGAGCCTAAAGAGCTACACTGCTTTTGTGTGTACTTTCTCTCTGTTCTTGTTTCTCTGCCTGCATAAAACATTCCTGCCAACAATTTACATTGCACAGTTTAGCCCAATGCTTCCATATCACAAGACACATTCTTAAGAGAACCTGAAGCTTGAAATTAGCACACGTTGCAGAGATCATATATGTAATTCTCAGACCTCTCAACATGCCAAGGCCCAAATGTGGAACTATGAATGATCAAGACCGAAAAGTGAAAAACAGGAAAAGTTACTCAAGCAGGAAACTTAATATACCTGTGATTCATTCCCTTAGGGTTAAGATCCCTGCCCATAATCTCAGCTTTGTGATTCTTTTTCTCATTTTAAACAGTTTCCAACCATGCAAGGAAGGGGACACCAAATTTGTACAGAATGCTAAAGTGAGTGATGTCCTTCCAAATGAGGAATATCAGAGAGGTCTGATCATTCTAAAGAGAGACATCCCACCACAGCTCCCCTTCACTAACCTATAAGGTTAATTAAGTTAAGGTTAAAAAAAATACTACAATAAAGTAAGAACAAGTAAAATGTTTGATAATTGCTTAGTAAATATCCAACATTTTAGATTGAAAAAAATTAAGTGATAGCTTTGTGCTGCTGTTTAGTCTGAATATGTACTTATATTTTTATGTCTTCTGAGTGGTTATTATTGAATATACTGGTAGCAAATTACTTCAAATCTTATGAATGCATAACAGTGGCTGTTCAAGGGGATCTTTAATGTCTCACCCTCATTTCTGTGCTTTTCCTTTTATTAAAAAAGCATAAAAATATAAAAAGGAAGCAGGCATTCCCTTCATCTTGGATTCTCCCCTTTTTAAAGCTCTGAGGTAGATGCGGTTTGGAGAAATGTCTGCTGGAAAAATTTCAAAGTCACATTTTTCCATTGCAACAAATCTTAGTTGAAATTTCTGATTGATTTAGGATTTCTGTTCCTTTAAATTTGTCGAGAAATAGGATGTTTGAGTGACATCTAAGCTCATTCTCCTAGCCAGTCAAGCTTACTCCCTCCCATCTTCTTTGAGGGGGTAGGCCTTTTTTTTGTGTGTGTGTAGGCTCCACCCACTCCTCTGGATTTAAAATAAGCCCTCCCCTTCCCTGGGGTCTCCACTCACCCTCAAAGATCAAATAGACCCTCCCCTTCCTAGCTAGCTAGCCAGCCAGCCAGTTGGAGAAACCAGGTTTGGCTATATTATTAGGGAAATGAGTGTAGAAAATAAGGGACAAAATTCCAATAGTATCAAAAATCAGTTCCATTGGGACCTGCAGCTGGGCCAGGCCAACGTATGGGTGGTTGGAGGGAGAACAAAGAGTAGTAACTTCCTAATCCTTATGGTCCAGACACACAAGGGATGGGATAATGCAACAGTTGTGGTGGAGTAGCCTTCTGTCCCAGAACTGCTGCCATAATGGAGATCCTAATTCTGACTATTGGGCAGCTGGTCTCCATTGCCACAGGGAGGAGTGCACCCTAAGTGCAAAGGGCAGCGCTCCAGTGGTGACACCCAGGCCTCCTCACCGGCTGCCCAGCCACTATGATCATGATGATATCAGAGATGGGGCAAGAGTGAGGCCTTTTTTGCGTGCTCTGCACGTGAGACTTCTCCTATTTGTCCATTCACCTCTGGCATCTAGCACTGTCATTGTACAATCAAGTTTCCCTGTGCTTTGTGTACAGGTAGTCGTGGCAGGGAAGATTTTATGAGTTTATAGACTTCATGGATTATATGACTTTAAAAAGTCTTTAAAAAGACTGTTAGAATGGTAGCATTTTACACCTAGTTTGTATTTATTCTGATCAGGGATAAGTGACAATCCAAGGTGCAAAGCAGTGGACAATCAGGCATCTGTTCCATAAACAGTTTGTAAACTGGTTCCTCCACTCTCAGTAGTCAATATTCAGCCTTTGAAATATGGGTTGTTTTGATCAGACACGCTGGTCATGATGTACTTCTGTGTTTCCTGATTGGGTGAGAGTGACTCTCAGAATCAGGTTTCTGGTGTGAATTCCTGAGGTCATGAGTTTGAAACGCTTTCTACAAATAATCTGCTCGAAACTGGTTGGTTTTGGTGAAACAGTAAACTCGTTTGCTAGACACTTCGCAGAAAGTGAACCCAAAAATGGGCCTGAATACAATCAAAGTGAGTTCATTTAACAACTTGAAAGAATGCTCAGAGAACTATTTGGCAGTATCTGCCCAGCTCTATTCAAAAGTGAGGTGATGCGTTGTATGAAGAAAACAAAGAACATTAAAGGGCTCAACACTGAGCGATAAATTCAGCCAGTCAGCTGGGAGCTGCAGTTCAAAGAAGCTGTTACTTTTACTTTTTCAAATTCACAAGAATTGAAGTAATGTATTTATTTAGAGTTGCCTTTTATTGAATGCGTTATGCCTAACATTTTAAAAGTATAGATCGTTGTTATTTAAATTCCTAGAGGCAAACTGTTATGGGTGCAGGGATCTTTTACTCTAATGAATGCGAGCTACATGGGCACCTGAACAACCCTAAGGAGAATGAGGCTGGGCCAGTAAGGGGTGTAATGCAGCTGCTCAGCCATCCAACGACTGGGTCTTGCATACACTTAGGAAGAAGAAGGGATTTCATACAAATTAGTTCTCCACCAGGCTGTATGGGTCCCAATTTCTTTCTTTGTGGGGCTAGTGGCTGTACTTAGCTTCACCAATCCACAGGCATGAGAAAAAGAGAGGGGAGGCCTGGACTCAGGGGTGCAGTATGAACCCTCCAGGAACAAAGCATGTGAGAAAAAAGATTGGGGTGGGGACAATGAGGAACTCAGGTGCCTCCCCTGCTTCCTTTTCCAGAATGGATAGGGGAGATATTTGTGCCTCAGCTCTGTGTCTGGGGGAAGGGCCTCTCTGCTCTATTATCTCACTGCTTTTCCAGCTGTGAGTCAGCCAAAGAGACCCTGCCACCCCATGAGGGCATCACAGAAAATACCATCTCCCTCCACAGTGATGTCCCTGCTCAGTGATATATATAGCAGTGAGTTCAGGACTCCATTTCTGAAGGACGAAGTTAAGTTTGGTAGTCACAGAGCAACTCCACACTTTCATTTACAGAAAAACAAAAGCTAGGCAGATACACAAAATGGTACATTTCTTGTTGCACCAAGTTAGTATGGTTTGAGACCCCCGCCCCCCCCAGGCTTACTCTATGATGTGAATGGTGCATTACCTTTTCTACAAAGTTGCGTGTAAAACTCTCAATAGTCCTTTTTCAGTAGAAAACTTCAATGCTTTCCTGATCTGAATTTCTGAAATCCCTGTGGCTGGCCTGGGTTATAGGCACTGTAGCTAAGTTATTAGAAGGTGATGACAGCCTGATTGTAGATAATTCCTTTTGGGCAGAATAACAGTGTTAAATATGGTGGTGTTGTCATTTATCTAATTGTTTTGGAAAGACTGTCAGGGAAAAAGCAGGGGGCAAAATGACACGAGATATATCTAATATTGTCTTCATTACATGAATCAGAATTGAATCTGGATCTGAAACTTCTGAGGTCCTTCAACTGTTGTAGTGTATTGAGTTCTAAAGAATGTTATCTGGCTGATCATACACCTTAGAGGACAGAACAGTAAGTTATATGAAAAATAGCATAAATATTGCCATTAATTGAAACCTGCCAGTTTCTAATTCTATGTACAGTTTAAAATTAGATTGTCCCCCATGATATACTAATGTAAACTCTTGTAAAGTTTATGCATGTCTGATGAGGTTCAAATGTCTTTGAAGACTAATATCTGTACCCAAAAGCTATTACTACAGTTAGCATTGTTAGACCATTGTTAGCAGAAAGGCTAAAGACAGCATAGGTATTGGAGATTGCATCTCTATAAATGGTCTTCTCTAAGTCAAGATGTGGCGTGTGGATAGAACAATATGAGAAAGTTTGAATTGAATTGCCACTGTCCAGAAAGTACTTCAGCCTCTAGGTCAGTCCCATCTGGAAGTCAGGCCAATAATCAATAATCATTCACATGGGAATCTGCAGGTGTGGCATCTATTGTTCTGGCAGGGTCTGGTGCCACTTCGACTTGGTGTGTTGTGGTCTGTGGGAAGCTTGCTTCTGAAGAGCAGCTTGGAGAGGCTGAGGGATGCGGGGGTTGTTTGAAGACCAGAAATGGGAGTTCAGAAAAGAGGTCCCATCAAATATGGGTTGTAGTTGTTTGATGATACCCCGTACGGGTTCCAGTGTGGGGTGATGGGTGACAACTGGGGTGTGTGATCACAGGGGGGGTTTATTTCTGTATTGAAGCAGGTTCACTTGGGGTATTTGGGTGGCTCATTCAATAATGGGATCTACTTCTCTGGTGGAGTGTCCTTGGTTTGGTGCAGGTGGTTTTAGGTGTGTTAAAGTGTATATCCCGGATTTTCTCCTTGTAGAATATTCTGTGGTATCTGAGTGCCTGGCTATGGATACCAGATTTCTTGGTACGTTTGGGGTGGTTACTGGATCTATGAAAGCAGGTGCTGTGATCAGTGGGTTTCTTGTATGAGGTTGTCCCTAGGGTTCCATTGCTGAAGCTGATTGTGGTGTCTAAGAAGTTGATGCTAGTGTGGAAATGTTCCAGAGAGAGTTTAATGGACAGGTGGTAGTTGTTGAAGTTGTGGTGGAAATCTATGAGGGAGTTTAAGCTGGATGAACATATTAGCAATGTATCTCAGGCATATCATTGGTTTCATGGTGCATTTGTCCAGAAATTCTTCCTCAAGGTGGCCCATAAAGAGGTTGGCATAAGGGGAGCCTTCCTAGTACCCATGGTTTGGATAAAGTATTTGTAAAATTGTTATCTCTCTCCCCAACAGAAGTTGGTCCGATAAAAAGATATTACCTCACCCACTTTGGCTGTTATATGCTGAGACTGACACAGCTACAACTACACTGCACACAAATCCACATTGTGTAGGACCTGCCCAGAACCCCTCATAATATATTCCCATAGTCTCACCAGCCCCCAAATCCAGTCCTTCTTCCCAAACACTGGAAAGCAAAGAAGATTAAGGCTCAGAAGACCTATGTGGAACCCCACAAACATATGGCATGATTGACCCTCTGTCCTGGCCTAGCACTAACTCCAAGCCACAACCCAAACATCAGTGTTCACCTTCTGTGACAGATGGGTCAAAGGACTAGATCACTCACTCTCCTAGTACTTATGAGTACCCTCACCCAAACATGGAACAACACCCCATCACCAGTTCCAAGGTACACTTTAGCAGAATTTTGTTTTTCAAAATTATATTAAAAAATAAAATAAACTATACCAAGATTTTACAATCAAATTTTCATCCAGAAGATGAAGTTTTCAAGAAATCTAAGTGTTTTCACAGTGCATTCCATTATCTTCAAAAGTGCATTTTTCAATGAATTTTGTTAATAAAAAACAAACAACTCTACACAGACCCTTACATTCACACATAGTCCAATGCCACAGAACTCAATAGTGCATTTCCCTTTGCAGTATTAGGGCCAAAGCCAGTATATGACATGGTATCTCCCTGAGGCTTTTACACAGTGTTTTGCTCTGCACTATTTAAGCACAGCACAAAATGATAGATGAGTGAAGGTCAGTACAAAATGGGTGTTTCTCTCTCTTTCTGTGTCAGGGGGCAGACAAATGTGGTTCTGTCTGAATAGGATTAGTTTCGTACGGGGCAATTGTGGGAGATAATTTTATCAGAAAGGTAAAGCTCTGCGGAAAGAGTATGGAGATGTGTTAGAATTATTGGATCCATTTCTATAATGATGTACAGACCCCAACTGGCATACAATAGCATAGCTGCTATTACAGTGCATGGACATCTTCAGATCAAGAGAAAAGGGGAAAAAAAACTATGGACTATCTCCAACTCTTTTCCAGCCCTTAGATCTTACAGACAAAAAGGGGATACTGGGGTTAATGTGCCTGAGCATTTGTGTGTGAGCCCATGTGTATTTGTTTCATAGATCTGACATACATAAGGATTGGATTAAGATTATCCATAAATATTTTTAACCTAACCAACCAGTAATATTATGTCTACAAATTTTACCATTTGTTTCCTCCTTTTTGGGGGGAGTGTTCTGCATTCTCCATAATGTTTTTTACTTCCATATTTGGAGATTAAACCGTTTAGGTACCTCCTAACATTTTTCAGTTCTTTACTCTGTTTCGCTATTGGATTTATCCACTCAAATGATTGTGAATGAGAAAAGGGACAGCTTGCTTGATTGGAACAGATTGAGCTATTTAGGAATCTATGCAGGGTTTAGGATCCAAAAAATGTACAATCATATTTTCAACCTATTCAAGGCCTCTTTTCAAAGTGATTTCAGTAGACTAGACTATCAACAACTTACATGTAACTGTTGTATTCATTAAACTAAATGTCACATGGGGCACTTCTTTAAAAAGTTAGAGGGGTTGCCAAATATCAGACCTGCTTTCTAATGGCAAACTGTCTATCATTTTAAAAGCTGGCAAGTGAGTGAGACAAATTCCTGTTTAGAGACACTGATGATGGGATGGCCAGTTATTCATTCCTCCCTTGATTTTTACTAATGAAGAAAGTGTTCACACCTGTTTCAAGTTGTTAATGTAATAAGGACCTGATCCTTCTCACAGTGAAGTCAACAGCAAAGCTCCCATTGAATTTATTGGGAGTGGAATCAGGCTCAGAATCAAGCGTTGCATAGACAGGAAACAGGCACGATGACAGCATCTAACTGATAGGATGATTAGCACATCTGTTCTGAACCATTAAAGTGATGTAAAGAAATTACCTTAGAGGCCACCTGCGGGACAGCAATTGCACATAATTACCATTGAGTCATTATGAAAAGTTAATGTAGAATAAAACTGCTGTTGGAAACTTAATCTCTGTGTTACGTGGTGCTACTAAAGATGGGAACTGAGATGCATTGTCCGTGATGATGATGCACAGGTTCCAGAATGTAGTGCCTTCATATTTCTTATGTTCATTGTGAGAGTGGTTAAGTATTTTGCAGTTGTGCTGTATATTTTTTAGATATCCATTCCTGGAAACTCTCTCCACAGCCCAGGTGCCTTGCTGAGATTGTTTCGTGGATTGTGAGGTTACATGGACTCCTAAGGGTTGAGATTAAATGACTGTAGTAATGACCTGGGTTTAGGGGAAAACCATTTGCCCACCACACTGATAAAGCAAAAATAAGGAAACAAAGAGGGCAAAAATGAAGACATCCAAGAACAATTCATCCAAGTGTGCCAACAAAGAGTTTCTCTGTTGCAGAGCCAGAAGCTTTTATGAGCAAAAGCAAAAAAGCTGTACATATGTTTATGGAATTGGGACGGGAGAGAGGACCCTTTTTATATCTTACCCTCAGGTTCAACTGACCCTTTAGTCATAGTCATAGTCAGAGGAACCAGGTTCAACTGACCCTTTAGTCATAGAGTATTTAGATGCCATCGTGATAGGTCTGTTAGAAATACAATAGATAAGATTTGGAAACCAATCACATTAAGTGTGACATTATGATGGACATGTAAATGAAAATGGGAAACAATAAAACAGAAGTGGTGAACAGGAACAGAAAGGCAGGTTATAGCAAGTAATGTGAAACTGGGGCCAATTCCCAGTGGAGAGATATCGAAAGGGACTGATGTTGTAACTGCGTCATGGCCTTTGTGAAATCAGGCAGTGGTCTCAGTCCAGTTCTGAGGGCAATATGGTCCACATCACCAAATGCTGCCACCACCACAGTTGACATCCTTAATGATTATCTCATCAAAAATCTTGAGGTGTCAGGACCAGTGGGAGTCCTCCTGTAGGCAACTCTCCAGTGGCTTCCCTAGTGTAGACAAGGATTGAATGGACATTAGAATTAGTTTTTAACAACCTTCCTACCCCCACAGATGGTATCTGCAAGTCAAGGTTCAGGCACTCTCGTGGGACAGTGCGGCAGTTCTGTCACTGCTGCTTCCCATGTTGCACTTGTTATATAGTTGAACAGAGGATTTCTGTCAATCTTTTAGAAGCACTAAGTTTCTGATTGCTCGCTATTGAAATGGAGGCATAAGGAGAATTAAATATAAAGACAGAGTTCCAAGACAGCTTATTGTAAATGCAATACATGTTGGTTAGAAATACATATATGGGGATAATTTTTAGATTGATTAAGAAGGCATTGAGACAGAGTGTGAAATCCTGGCTCCACTGAAGTCAATATCAAAACTCCCATTGACTTCCGTGGGATCAGGATTTCACCCTGAGTCAAAGGAAAAATAAATGACTAGGAAATCTGTAACACTTGTCAGAAAGCAGGATGCTGGAAAGAAAAGGAACCAGATCTAAAAAGGAGATTTTAAAAAGTAATAGCAAAGGTTAAAGTTGCAAATGCAATAAAATAATCAAAGGAAACAGACACTTTATCAGTTATGTCATTTAACTACACAAGCAAAAAGCCAATCAAGCATTCTGTGAAGCCACTGAGGGAAATATAGAAAGTGGGAAGTTAGTTAATGATGACGTTAATGTTGCTCTGAGCCTGAATAAATTCTCTGCCTTACTCTTCATGAGAGAAGCCAAAGGTCACATTCTGGGGATTGGGATATTTTCCCAAGTGGGAGGGAAGGGAAGGAAAGGGAAGCACTGAAAGACTTTGTGAGTACATCAAAGCAGAAAGGCAATTAGAGCTGATAAAAGTTCATACAGAACAGATACAGATAAAGTGCATCCCGGATTTTATAGCCTAGCAAAGGAGACTGTAAAGTATTAGCTGTGGAGATTTCCAGTAGCTAAAAACAGAGGAAACATAGTACCTTCTGCATTGGGGTGCACAGGCTTGAGAACCAAAGTGGATCAGTCATGTTGTGCAATTATTTTTTTATTGACACAGTGGGACATGAGGAAGAGTCACTGTTATGTGAGTCAATGAGTCTAAGTGCAACGCAATGAGGTAATCTAATAATAACAAAAGCTTATTGAAGTTGTCATCACGCCATACCGAACCAAGGTGAGCACCTCTCCAGAATCAGAGATTTGCTCCTGCTGCAGAATCAGGTGTGCTTCTGCTAAAGAGTTATGTTGCTAGCACATCATAATTCAATGCATGTTGTAAGAGCAGTTTTCTTCTCCATTACCAAAGAATCATGACAAAAATAATTGTATGTTATTACACTAAAGGTGAACTCAAAGGAAGTCTGTTTACATCATCTTAGCTGTTTCAAGCAGGGGCAGGAAACAACATTCATCATGGTTAGAAGATGCCAGCTAAAGTGCCTACTCAAATGATTTCACCTAGATTTATCTGAATGTGAATACTATTTGTTTTTTATGAATGAAAGTCAAGGAGAAGAGGATAACCATAAAGAGAGCATGAGGGGGATAATGCTCCCATTACCTGGAAAGCATGTTTCAAAATAGTATACTATGTATTAAGATGGTCATATTGTAGCCTGATTTTATAGTTATTAATTTATTGAATAGGGTAATAGGGTAATAGGTTTGCCAATTGCTTTAATTAAAGGATTATGAGATTCGTATCCTTAATCAGGCTTCAGGTGAGTTTTATAAGGACCCCGGGTACAACACAAGAAAAATACCAGTGATAACCAATATTTGTATAATTTTATAAATTTATTAAGATAACATAAAATAACAAACAAATGACTGATATAGAGAAAATAAAATGAATAATCAAATGGATAATGGATTAATACAATCTCAAAATTTAAAGACTTATTTGATATATATATATATATCTATGATATGCTTTAAACTAGTATACTCACACCCTTCCTGGACTTGGAGTTGAGTGGAATAAGCACTGCTTCAAAGCTAAGAGCTATAAGCTAAGATTAACATTACAACATGACAACTTTAAGAATATAAAATAAAGAATGAATCTTAACACTAAATAAAACTTCAAGCAGGGGTAGCTGACAGTCGACTGCCCCGATGAGCTGGATTTGATCTTTCTTATACCCCCAAGGATATGGATCCTCCTTCCCGGCCCATACTTGGCCTTTCCACCTCCAAACTTTTGGGGTACATATAATTTATTGGCTACTAGGTTCGTACGTATTATTGACGTATCCACATCCTTTTCCAGGTGGTCTTTTATTTCACCTTTGTTATTTCTAGCTTATTGTGGGTTCTGTGGTGTTCTTTTAAAGTTTCTTGGGCGTAACCGGGGACAGTCCCTTCTCCTTTTAATGTCTCTTGACTTGTCTAGGATAAAGGTTATAACCATATATGTCTTATCCTGTTATACATTGATACTTATCTAAGCCAAAGGTTGAATATATATATATACTAACGGTAGCTGTCATCCAGGATGTGGCCTGGAAGGTACTTTGCATTACAGCTGAATAAGATATCTAATTTTATTATTTAATCACACAATCATGTCAAAATATATATGAAAAATATCTCTAATAATAATAATGCAAGCAAGCAGGCTAGTTCTATACGCTACAATATAGATACTAAAAGACAAGGTTGACGGGCCTAAACTAAGACCCACTGAAGTCAATGGGTGTCTTTCAATAGGTGTTGGATCAGAACCTGTTAGCAGATGCACTTGTCTCACCTGTAAAGCTTATGAATACGTGTTCCTCTTATTTTTCTGCCAACAGCTACTATTCTTGATCCTCTTATGTTCCTTGTTCTGCATCCAGGCTGGCAGGTAATTTTCAGTTAACATAGTCCTAACAAAGCTACAGAAGTGGTTTCTTTTATTCAATAAAGAGACAAGCTTTAGTTAACTGTCTAGAAATCTTGAGTAAAAATGTTTTGTCAATGGGACACCTAGAACAGCAGTGATCTCATAAAAGCTTGAAGAAGTAATTATCTGAGTTTTAAAATATTACTGAGATGATCAATTGGAATGTTTAATCTACAAAGATACAAATGATGAGAAGATATTATTGTAAACCCTGGTCTGGGCTACAACCAAATGTTCTATTATATAACTCTTCTGCATTGCCTATAAGATCACAGTAAAGTGGGAGGGGACCCTATTCCAAACCTCTAAAAATCATGACAATGAAAGATAGGTTTAAGTGCAAAGAGGAAAGGAAAAACATTGAATATGGAAGAAGTCAATATCTGTGTAAGAAATTCTATTTATAAATTGCAAGGAGGGTTCCAAATAGAGCAGAGCAAAATTGGTGATTTTATTTTGTTTTGTTTTGTGCAGAAAATAGCTGACTGTCAAAAAAGTTCCATTTCACACAAAAAAAATGCCTTGAAAACAATTTACAAAATTGTGATCAAAATGGTTTTTTTATGTTAGATCATCAAAAAACCCAGTTTAGGAAAAATAAAAGTGATTTATAGTAGTTTTTTTGTTGTTGTTGTGAAAAAATACTTCAAAAACAATTTTTTTTGGGGGAAAAAAAAGGTTTCATTCTGAACACTTGGAAACAAAAATGGTCTAAATTTTGGTATTTTTCATCATCGACTTCAATTTTTCTGACCAGCTCTTGTTTCATGTAATTTGCACTCCCTTGGGTTTCACTGCTCTGTGGAAAGGTGTGACACAGAATTGGTGCCAACTAACAAAGGATTCACTGTTCTTTACAAGCATTGCCTACATCTAATACATTACTTTCATGGTATTTATCAATAAAAGATCTCTACAGAAAGCTTGTAACTTATTGATACTCAATCATTGAGAGATGTGTGTACAGTTAATATTTAAGGAATAATTTAACTATACTGAATATTACGCCCTTATGGTCCTGGAGTGAGAGTGAGTCACCAGGCAATCATGTGTCTTAGTGATAGCCCATACATGCAGGAGGGAGTTGTCACTCCTTCCTGGCTGGCTAGTTGCATAATGCATTGCTCAATTGTCCATTGTTGCACCAACCCAGAAAAGTCAATGGAAAACTAAAGACAAACTATAAACATTGAAATCACTTGCAAATGACATAAGGGGATTGTTCTATATGTGAATAAACACAAAGACTGATTAAGTATATCACAGGGTAGAGGGACAGACACTGGATCCATTCACTGAGGAGGTACCTTGATGAACAGAAGTGCTTCACGGAAGACTGGGTCCTAGCTCATGCTGCAAAAGACTGAACTTTGGCATGATAATCTACTTTATTAAATAGGAAAGGTTACTATTAATCAGAAAAAAGGCCCTAGTTCCCATTTTATTATTTTGTTTTATGTGTAACCATTTGTTTCAGTCACTCACACTCATTTCTATTTGAATATCTATTCTCTCGAATACATTTCCTTTTGTTTTACTATAATTAAACCTAAATGCTGTGTGTGATACAGGTGGGCTAAGGCAGAACTGGTAAACTGGGATACATGATTTCTTTACGAATAGAGGACCTGGCTTTTTTGTGGGTAACCAGAGATCAGGGACTGTATACTCCTGGGGGACATGGAAGGGACTAGGGGGCTGTGGTGCATCTATTGTCAAGCTGTAGGGAAAAGGCAAGGCTGGTGTAGCCCAGAGGACAGCGAGTGGATGACAGGCTGGTTGTGTTACGAAGCTAGGGTCAAGCTGGCACATGCAAGACTCCCTCACTCTAGGAGCAGGTGGCAACAAGGTGACACACAGCCCTAGGTGCCCTGAAAAGCATCACAAGACTGAAGACATGCACAAACTCACATTTTGAACTTCAGACTGCCAACTTGGAAATTTGGGATGACCTTGTTGTTCAGAATGGGCTCCTTTTCAAGTGAAAAATGGTGAGATGGCAAATGAAATACGAAAACACTGAATGTTGAGGAATTTTGCTTTCATTGTGATATTACATATTATGTACCTTTGGGGTATATCTACACTGCTGTGTAAGCCCAGGGTTTGAACTCAGGCTCAAGCCTAACCCCCTTTCCATCTACACACAAATCACACCCAATCAGGGCTTGGATCCAGGGTCGAAGGACCCCACAGGGATGGAGGATCTGAGCCAAGCTGGGGCTCAGCAGTCAAGCTCTACTGTTTTGCAGTGTAGACACAGCTATATTGGGATTCCACCAGAAGTATTCCAGATCTTATGGGCCTAGTTTCTTTGTCATCTGGACAGTCAAGTTTGATGGGCAGTCACGTTTTCCCATACTGCACCACAAACAAAAGGGTAGAGCAGCCACATTTCAGGACGGTGCTAGGAAGTCTGGGATATGGTTGGTTGGTCTTGGATCTATGCACTGCAATGTGAATGCTGGAGCCCTGTGTTTGGGCCCACATTAGAAAATTCTTAACCTAGGGTTGACAGTCAGCAAGGATGCTCTAACCCAGGGTCTGTTGACTCGAGTTCCACTAACCCTTAGTTTATACTGCAATGTAGACATACCCTTGTAGTCCTAGTCCACTGGCCTTTCTTCAAATGAGTATACACACTACTTACTACTCATGGTTTACAACTTCAAGAGCTTTGGGAAACATTTGGAGTCAAATTCAGTGGTGTAAACCATAGAGTTTAAGGTCAGAAGGGACCACTAGACATCTAGTCTGACTTCCTATATATCACAGGCCACCAGCCTGTAGTCACACACTAAGCCCAGCAATGGAAGTGAGACCAAAGTAAGTGAGACCAATAGATTATTACGTGCCACAGGCAGAGAATAGGAGGGACTGAAGTGCACCAGTGCTCAAGGCCCCTGCAATGGCTGGGAATTAGTCTTGGCACACTCTGCAGAGAAAGGTGAAAAATCCTAAAGGTCACTGCCAATCTGACCTCAGGGAAAATTCTTTCCTGCCCCTACATATGGCGATCTGTTAGTACTTGAACATATGAGCAAGAATCAGCCAGCCAACTGACAGAATGCTCAATGCCACCTCAGAGTCCCAGCCCACCCTTCCCAGTACCCCATATCCGACTGTGGCCATTCCTGACGCTTCAGAGGAAGGAAATAAAAAGCTTCCTAGGATACACTGGGAGCAGGGAAGGGAAATTCCTTCTTGACTCCTGCCAGTGGCCAGCTGAAGAGCCAGTGTAAATTATAGTCCTTTACAGTAGCCTAGACCGTTTTAGATCTAACTACACTTGCTTATTGAAGTGTATGTGTAAGGGAAGTTATATTGATGTAACTTAACCACTAAGGAACTAAAGAAGGTATAATTAAAGTAATTTAATTTACATTCTTACACCTTCCTGTTAGTTGCTTTTCTTGTTGTTGATTCTCTCTTTTGATAGCTCAACTTGTGAGTTAAACTAACTTAGGCTCCCTGAACCAAATTCAGATGTAATATGTAAAGGGATACAAGGCGTGTTCATGGTTAGTAGATGACTGTAAAAGAGACTAGAGAAAGTCAAATTTGGTGTAACTCTTCCCCTGCCAAAAAACACACTGGGCCGGATTCCTCTGTGGTGTAAACCCTTTAAAGGCAATGGAAATACACCAGGGAAGAATTTGTCCCTGCATCCTTAATATTAGAGAAATCTTAAATAAATAACCAGTATACAAGTGCACAGTGAAGCGTGAGTTTATATGCATATATACTCTGCCTTCCAATTGAGGAATGATAGAGCAGCTTCTACAGTATGTCTTGCAGTTCCCACTATTGGCTGAGATAGTTTCTATAGTTCACTGAGTAAAGACCTGTTTCTGTAAGTGAAAGTGCTATTGGGAATTCTAATGTTGCATGTCTGACTGGTAACCTGGGTGTCTTTATTATTATTGAAATGCAGGGATCTCCCCCCTAAAGACATCAAACCTTGAGGATCAGCTTTTCTCAACTTCTTTTTAGTATAAATGCAGAGTTCAGTCATAGCAGTGGAGCTAAGCCACAGGGTGTGACTACAACATGCTAGCAATGAACTATGGGCCATACCATACCAGCGTAACATTAGCCTTAAGCAGGGTTTGCTGGATTCTTCAGTGGGCTTTGTATTTTTTAGGATCTTTTCAATAGGAAGAAGTATATTGTGTAGTGGTTAGAACATAGCATGGACAACAAGGGGTAGTGCTTCCTGTTTCTGGCTCTGCACTAACTAACCGTCTGACATTGGGTCTATCACTTCCAACCTGTGTGCCTTTCTGTTTGCCCCATTTGTTAAAAGACTATCATGGTACTAATTCTACTTCCCAGGAACATTGGGATTGAGGCTTAATATTTGTAAAATGTTTTGTGATTCTTATATATACACTCTGAAATATAAATGCAAAGTATTATGAGATTTGTGAATTAATCAAAATCCAAAAGACTACTAATATGATTAACACAGTGCAGAATTTTGATATTTTCTGTTGGCAGATTCCATGTCAGGTAATATGGTGGTGGACCTCCACCTGTCCAGAGGAAGGGAGCTTTTGACTGAAGAATCTTTTTTAATACAATCTCTTTTTACGTGTCATGTCTAAAGCAATTATAATAAAAAGTCTGTGTCGCCTTCAGAGTTCTCCAAAGTAGTCAGATTTTTTTAAAATAAGTAATATTATTCATCAGTGAGATGGTGGCAAAATAGAACTCACTCCCACACAGGCAAATTAGATGAAAACGGAGCTTCATGACTCTCACAAAAATCCCATGTCAATTAAGACATTCATTTTTAAAAAAAGGATTTCCAATATAGTTTTTAAATGCTAATGATTTCCAGAGTCAGTATTTAGTAAGCTGTGTGAGCTCGCTGGATTCCCAGTCTGAATCCAGCCCCTGTCAACAATGACCAAAAATCATTGCCATTCAATTGTTATTCAGTGGCATACATGAAATGTTTTGATTATCCTAGTCTAGCACCTTAACTGGTATGTATATCAAAGAAACATCACATTTGCCATGAACTGTCACCCATGATGGCACTTTCAACAGAGAAACTAGAGTTGTGAATGGACATGGAAACAAAACTAACCTTTTCATCGTGTTTACCCGGAGGTTTACAAACACCACACTGAGCATAGGCAGAAGGGAGAAAAGAGTCTTCCCTGCTTCCAGGAAACCAGGTTGGCCACACCCCAGCACACCTGCCAGAACTGCCACTCATGGAGGCATGCAACCCTAGCTGGACCCAGAAAGGAAAACAAACCCAGCTATAAACGGAAGGAGAACAGAGAGAGACGGGGAGGCAGAAAGGCCTGGAATAGCGGAGGGGAAACAACCCTACACCAGGCTGCCTCTAAGGGTATATCTACACTGACAGCATCTTGGGAATCAATGCAGCAGGATCTATTGGACGGGCTGTGTAGACCCACTCAGTTGATCCTGGAAGTGTTTTCCAGTCGACACAATAAAACCACCTCCTGAAAGGAGGGCATCTCCTGTCAACGCAGCACAGTGAAGACGCCGCAGTATTTCAATGTAAGTACGTCGATGGGAATAGACAAGCTATATAATGTAGCTTGCATATCTCCCATCGACCACTGCCACCAGAGTAGACCAGGCCTAAGAAACTGACAGGGAGACAAAGGAAGACTGCAAGCCCTGGAGTTTAAGGGCTGATTGACTTATTTCAGGGTAAGTTGATGGACTGGACTAATTTGACATGAATAAACGAAGATCAGTTAGGAGGAAGCTGGGACCTCTACAGGGATTGCCCTACGAGCAGTAAACACAGCATAAAAGACAGTCAGATGTGAGCATAGCACTTTAGTGAAGCAATGCTGGGGCGTTGCTGCCCACACTGCACCTCTTCTGTTGAAAAATAAGACTTCGCTCTGCAGGGATGTCTAACATTTTATAGGAGCACTACATTTACTTAAGGGAATTAATTGATGAAATGAGTGCTGACAAATGCAGCAATGATTCAGTGTCAGTTCAGTTTTGCTGACATTATAGTTAACTTTTTGAAGTCTCACATAAGGTTTACTAACACCTGTGTCTTTTGTGGTTTTATACTTAGTCATAATACATTGGCCTTTTATATAGTAAGTTTCCTAAAGTATTTTATTCATCCTATATCCAATCATAAATCCTGCTTGTCTTAATAGTTGGAGAAATGTAAGGTGTCACTTATTCTCCCCCTTTTTGGCAATAGCTACATCTCACATCTGGCTTTCAACATCTACTGATAATTCCACTGTTTGCTTTTAATTAAAATTGTCAATCATTTAGCATATGCCATCAAAGTAAATATTAAACTCTTAGCTGAAAAAATCCAGTTGGACTGTTTGTATGCCACAGTAAAATGGCACTTAACTGTTGATGTTTGTACAAGAAAATGAGTGTTTTATTATTACAGCAGCCATGTTAAATTTTTTGTTGGAACATCAGACAAATCTTTTAATAAACTAGTATTGTACACTAGCATTAAATATATGATCAAGACAGAAGGGAAGGATGGTCTTATGGGATTTAGGAGATCTGGGTTCAATTCCTGGCTCTACTACAAACTGCCTGGGTGTCTTGACTTAGTCACTGCACTTCAGTTCTCTATCTGTAAAATGGGGATAATATCTGTCTTACAGGGTATAGTGAGAATACATTGAGGTTATGAAGAGCTCAGATACTATGTTGAGGTGGACCATATAAGCAACTGAAAGCAATGTTTGTAACTTCCACATCTGGGGCTTTTCCCTGTATTCACTGTCATGCAGGTGAACAGGTCTCCTTCTAGGACATGTTCAGTCTAGGAACCAGTTCACCGAGGCTTCGCTGTAAAAATGTCACCAGTTGTATCACTCAATAGCTTCTGATTAAGATTTTATCTGGTATGAAGGAACCAAATTACAATTTGGCCCTTCCTTGGCATCAGACACATATTGGCATATGATTAAGATTCATTCTATATAATAATTAGTTTCCCCAATTTACATGAATATCTATGCTGGGTTTAAACAAGACTTTGATAAACAGCTTTCTTCAAAAAAAAAAAAGCTCTCTACCTTTGAGGTGACAACTTTTTTCATTGTTTTTTGGCAATCTGAATTAACAAAACTTCTTGCATAAAGTTTAATAAGCTTTCTTTTCATACTGCTAATGATTCCAGGTAACACCTTGCTGGAAGGGAGTTCTATTAACATACAAATAAACCGGTGGCACTTTTAGCTCCGTACAAACACAGCTCATGGAGGAGAAGGTATTAGAGAATCCACAATTGGAAATCAGAAATAAAGCTACATCAAATAGGATTAAAATGGAACATATTTATTACTTGTCATCAATACACTGTGCACCTCAGTACAAAAGAAATTGCTGCAATTTCCTTATAGCTAGGACTTCTGCTTTGGGCAGTTTATTAATTTTATTTGGGATGGTGTGTGTTCAAAAATCAGAAGCTTTCAGGGCTTTGTCTTTACATATACCATGAAAAGTAATGTATATTAGGTACATTACTCATGACAGTACATATTACTGTAATGAGTAATCCCTTTGTAATGGTCCCTGGTGTGCTCTAATGTACAACTGTGTCAAACAGCACAATGCTAAAGTGCACTAGGGAACCTTTAGTGCACAGCAGCAGGGTTTACCCAGACCAATTAATGCACAACACGTTAGTGGACTTTAGAAATACTCACATCGGCCGCATTATTACTTCCCCGTATAGACAAGCCCTTATATAGAAGGAACCATTTCCAATGATTTTTCTATTGGATAAACTCCCCCACCCTTTTGTAACAGGCTGTTTTGTAACAGGCTGTTGCTTAAAATAAAAAGTCCGCTCTACTTATAGCTGAGGCATGCCTTCTGACTGCGTAGTAACATGTGTCGAATTGCGATGGGTTATACCTCGAGGGCACCCCTTTGGGGTGAGGGTGGGCATCCCTCTGATCCCAGATGTCCTCCATTGGTGGCAGGAGGAACTGGAGTGCAAAGTGCAGTCCTCCAGCTGTATACCTTAGGAAGGTGGCTTCCCCCCCTCCTGGGCATGACAGCAGTCTAAATGAAAAGGGCAAACAGAATAATCCTGCAACCCCAGGCTCACCCCACTGTTCCCCACAGGGCAAACTGTAAACAGTCTGTGAACTGTCTAGGTTCCTAACCACTGTGTGTCTGAGGGGCTCAGGCTGAGCATCCTGGGCTCTAATAAAAAGGAAGTCAAGGTAAAGAGGGTCCAGGTAGCAGAAGCTCTTCAGCAGCTTTCCCAGTAGGCAGCTCCTGCTCTGTGGGGCTGGGATATTCTAGCTCTGCTTCCCTGTGTGTGCTACACTGAACTAAGCAGGAATCCTCCCTTTTAAGGACCTGCCCATCTTGAGGCTTGACCGGCCTCATAAGTGGGGGCGAAGGGGGGCCCAGCTCTTTAACCCTTTCCTGACCTGGGTGAGGATCTGCCCCTCCACACCAGAGATCCCTAAAAGCTTGGAAACAGAAACAATTTTTAAACTATTTTTTTTTCATTTTCTTAGCTAAGTAGCTTTGCTAAGGTCACTCTTTTACTTACTGTATAAATATAAACCTATTTTTGTATTACACGAATCAGAAACTCTCCACAGAACCACAGATATTTAAAACATATCAACAAAGGAAACGATGCCCAATTTAAGTTCATACATGTATCCCATGCCCTTAAATATCTCTGGCTGACTTCTCAGTAATAGATACTAATAAAATGTGATGCCTTGGGTGCTGCTATGCTGTGCTGTACTGCTTTGGGTCACAGCCCTGAGACCAACATCCTGCTCACAGCACAATGGCCCTCACCCTGGCTTCCACCAACCTCGTTACTTCTTGCAGGGTGACACCAATGGCTCTTCCAGTCCTGAGTCTCCCCAAAACCCTCTCCCCTGTAGTGTCCAGTCCTTGTCACAGAACACTCACAGAAGTTATCAAGTTTGCTGCCTCCCAAGAGACGGCGCGCACGCTAGCATGGTAATGTATCTTAAGACCCACACAATTTAGTATACAGCACTGAGATGGTTATGTAACAAAAATAAGTTTATTAACAAAGAACATAGGTTTAAGTGATTATGTGAAAGAGCGAGGAAAGGTTACAAATAAAACAAACAAAACAAGCTTTCTAGTGACTAAATCTTAACTTTACCAAGTTACAATCTTTACCTGAGCAGTTTCCTTATTTACATCAAGGTATCAGCATCCCTAGTCCTCCAGACCATGGGACCCAACTTTCTTAGGCTCAAAGGGTGCTGTATCCTATTGTCCCCTCAGTGATGGATGACAAAATTGCTTTTTTGCCGCTGCTTATATCTTTCCAACGCTCACTGACCCTGTTTCAAGAGGCAGGAAGACTTCCTGGGGGTGCAATCTCCATCCCCGTCAAGATTATTAAATGGCCATCTTCCCCCACTTGCTCACCTGATGGCTTCATTTACCTTACTTGTAAATTTGCTTTTCATTGTCTTTCATCTCACCTTGCTTAATTTACACGGGAAACACAGTCAAGCCTGCAAAACAACATACCGTTGTCTAGCACAGACTGGGCTTTGGTGCTGCCTGTCAAACACATTTTAGGAACATATTTCCAGAACACATCTATAATTGTTTATACACCACCCACACATCCATCACACAATAATATTAATGACTAGCATGTTACCAGTTTGCATAAGATACCTTACACTACATGTTTTAGATACTGATTATGACAACAGTGAGTGTGTCAAGTCTGAAGAGAGATACTATATGGGGTGCCCTCTGCCAGATGGCATTGAGGGCTTCCTGGGTCACATAAGAAAAAACCCATTTCAATGGAATCTGTACATTTATTCTCCTAACTCACTTTGACATTAGACTCCTTTGTCCAATAAAATATCTAAAGTCTATCTACTGTCAATGCTACTCCAAATAGTTTTCATTGTTTAATTAATTTGTTCTCATTTTCTTGAAAATAAGTACATCTGACTAAATTAATCAAAAACAGCCAATGAATTCTGAATAATATGCACATACATTTTTAATCAACATTTTGCAATTTTTCTATTTTTCCAAATTATGGGACACATCCTCAGATAGTGTAAATTGTCACAACTCCATCTTCGGCCCCTATATACATCAAATACCCAAACTCCATTATACACTTAGTATGCAGTTGCAAAAAGAAGCATTTTATGTTAATTGATTTTTGGCATGATATATATGAGAGGAGCAACTCATCAGATATTATTCTGTTTTCCTTTAAAAGTAGATGCTCTGCATTACTGTGCATTGTCCTGCCCAGGAAGAATCTGTACACGGTAAGACTTTCAGGAAGGACAGCTGCAATTTTCCATGAAGGCCCCTGTACTTATAAACTTTTAAAATACAAATAAAAAGAAATTATTTCAGTTTTTACCAAAAATGAGACAGATGCTCAGATGGTGTAAATTAGCACTGAAGTCAATGAAGCTATGTCAGTTTACATCCACTGAGGCTCTAATTCAATACTCCAGGTCATAAGTGATTACAGTATTCATTTAGAATTTGCATGGTCTTACCTATAATAAGCATGATTCACCACTGCATTACTCCAGTTTCACACTGGTGTAACCCCCTGAAATCAATGAAATTACATCGGCATGAAACTAGAGTAACACAGTAGCAAACCAGGCTCGATGGTGACATTTATTCCAAAGATCAGAGTGTCAGAATGACAGAATGAGAAAGGGATAAGAAAGCAGCCCATGACAATCCAACAGCTGGAAAGATAGCTAATCTAATGTAGTCTAAAATTCCATTGTCTTTGGTAGTCTGAAAGTTATGATTTCTCTGTAACTCATCACACCCATTCATTACTGCACTTGTCTATTTAATTCCCCTTACTTCAAGAAGAAAATGTAGCTTCATTAGGCAGATTAGTTTTTCTTTCTGGATATTCCTCACAAGTGCTTACCAATTAACACTGGACATCGACAGCTTATGTTTGTAACAGCTGCTGAGCTAAACATTTATCTAATTGCGAACATTGCCTGCTCTTTTTAGGAATATAACCCAGTGAAGTTACTTCCCAACAGTACATAATGAGCTACAGAAATATCATCCTACAAGGAAAGAGAGTTTACAGCAGGCTTTTAACAAATGTTCAGTTTAATGTACCTATTTAATGGACGTGCCTATTTAACTCCATAAGGGTGTGATCTTACTTAATGCATGTTTTGTCTGCGTAAAGAGTACAGGCTGGGCCCTATGCATTTTATAAAATATTTAATTATGTTAACATTCACTTCTTATGCCTAGACTGTTAACTATTTTATGAAAGTATATGGCTGCGTTCAGCAAAAAAGCAGAGTTCTACTATTCTGGCCATACAGATTCCAGAGGTTTTGAACATTCTGTTTCCATGGACCCTAATAATGGCTATTGGGGTCCAAAATTATATATTTTCCTTTTCCCCACTGAGTTCAGATGCCTGCATTTTTGCTTTATCTTCCCTCCACAGACCAAAGCAGCACATGAGAACATGTCACCCTCAGGCCCAAGATATGGGTGACATACCAGTAATTGAACTGGGCATGGATTGAGAAAGTGGTGATATGCACAAATGACAGCGAGGCCAGTCACCAGTGAAAGGAAACAAACAATGTTCTGCAAATTCTCATGAAGTTCTGCTGGCAGGAACTTCAACACTGTAGAGTAGAATGTTCATTAGGGAGTCTTTAAGTTTCTTCAGTCCATTTGCTACATAGCACTAAGAACAAGAGGACACATTTTCTCTGTTTCTACCTTATCTACTGTTGCTTCACACAGCCTGGGAATAAGGGGATTTAAATTCTTGTACAGAGCTGATTTGTGCCATTTGCATATATGTTCGTGCTATGTGAAAGAGTACTGACCCTTAGTCAGAGCATAACGAGGAGGTATCAGAATTCATCTGAGGCCTACAACATCAAGAGTTTCAAAAATTAAAAGTCAACCTTCTACATTCTAGGTAGGCGGTAAAATGTGAAAAATATAGAATGGGATTTACATTCTCAGTGAGCAAATGTGCTGCTACTTTTTGCTTGGATTCCAAGTGCCGGAGTAACCTTGGTGAGAACTCTCTGACATAGGAATTGCAGCAATACAGCCTCATTGTCATAAGAGCATGTGTTGTAACAAAATTGCAAGGAAGTAAATGTCATATGTACACACTGAGCTCTTGTTATTTCTGCTTTTCTCTGGATGATTATGTGGAGTATAGTTTATGATCTCAAAGGTGTCAAGATGTCCTTGTGATTTTGTCAGTCCTGAAGGTCTTCCATGAACTGGCCACAATGACTGCTAACAGGCTGAACTCTTAAATCCTGGATAAAAAAGCATACTTATTGTGAGCTTAGTAGGTTTCCCAGGTGCTTGCTATAATCAAACCTACCTTTCTGACAGTTTCCGGTGTCTAGTCTTGTCCTCTCTTAATTTCCCTCTATTTCTTTTCCTTTCTCTTGAGGGATAAGAAAATCAATGTGGCTAATAAACTGTGAATTAGTGCAGCTGAATCATCCCATAAATATGTGGTTTGGAGTCATCTGTAGAAGGCCAACAGGTCATTTTAGTTCAGAATAATTTTTCACCTTGGAGCAGACATTTTTTGTGAACCTCAGTGCAATGGAAATTTGTACTTAACAACTAAAGCTTAGACATGCCTTTTCTTTCTATACTCATTAATGTGCCCTAAATCCTAAATCACTGGGAATTAAAAATAATTTGAGATGAGTGACTCACCTGATAATTTTTCTACTTTCTATTAAATGTATTGTACCTCGCTGAGAGGTTTATAAAATGGACTGCAATTAGCATAGCACCTATAGTGCTATGATTAAATACTAGTTTGGGGAATTTTGTCTCTACTTTATCACATTGAATTAAAAAATAGGTCTCCCTTTTAATTTTAAAGATGTTAATTGCTGCCACAGGCCCTTGTTATGTACGTATGTTGCAACTGTAATGGGTTGCAACATGTAAATGACATCAGAATTAGGAACAGAATGTGTATTTGAAGTGACAGGTGACTGGTTCAAGAAGAGAATAAAGATTAGAAAGACAATCACAACAACAAACCTATAAATAACAATTCTATATGACATACAGTATGTGACCAGCCTTTGACTGAAGATATGATAGGATGAAATTTTAATGGAAAAAGCTTATGTGGCAGAAGTAGAAAAAATACACAACAATTTATATAAATAAGTTCTATCAGAGACGGAGAAAAATGTCTCATCCAAAGGGTTTGAAATCACTTCAAAAGAATGCTCCCCAATAAATATCAAGTTAAGAACACTTTGAGATAATGCTGTCTTGAGGAAATTAAGTAGCAGCATCAGAGCTAATGGGTTAAATTAGTCACCCATGTACTTCCTTTAACTTCAATTACATGCTTATAAATGGGTTTGGAAGAATGCACACACACCCCAACCCATTTTTAGCAGTTCTGTGAATATTGCCAGTGCTTATTTCCAAGTAGTTAATTTTTACTTTGATTGACATAGGGCCCAATCCTACAAGTGACTCCATGGGAAGTGACTCTCTTAAAGTCAAAAGGACTTCATGTGGGTCTGCCCACATAGCATCATTTGCAGGATTGGGGTCTCACATGTTTTCATTTTTGTATCCAAGTTTTTTGTTGTTTGGTTTCAGTTTGTGTGTCCTAATCAGATTTAATATTTTTCGTTTTCAAAACATAAAGAAAAAATGGAACTTGCCACGTAGTCAAAATGCGTTGACTGTATAAGTTCAGATTCATTTCATGCGTTCAGACACGGGAATATAATATTGGATAATCAAATATTGCATTATCATTGCTTAGTATTTCCTTAAGGCCTAGATCTAGGCTCCATGTAGGTAAGTTGGCACCACCAGCCAACTGTACACGCTCAGGCCTAAGCTTTCTGTTACACTTACCTGCACGCCTCGTGTGGGTTCTAAGGCACAGCCACATTTAAACTTTTCTTTTGCAGACAATTCAGTTAATAATTGACAAAATTATTTTCTATCAGGTTCTGTCTTGAAGGAGAAATGGATAAATCATAGAATATTAGAGTTGGAAGGGACCTCAGGAGGTCATCTAGTCCAACCCCCTGCTCAAAGCAGGACTAACCTCAGCTAAATCATCCCAGCCAGGGCTTTGTCAAGCCGCAGCTTAAAAACCTCTAAGGATGGAGATTCCACCACCTCCCTCGGTAACCCATTCCAGTGCTTCACCACCCTCCTAGATGCCAACATTCACCCCAGGATTCTACAGAGTGTTAGAAATTTTCAGTTCCCATTGAATTCACTTATTTCAGTGGCAGTTGAGTTCACAAGAAAGTAGCAGGATAATGCATTTAGGACCTGATGCAAGGCACTTTTCATTTTTTCAATGGACTTTGACTCAAATTTATTCTCAGTCAATGAGGGCTTTTCTAAAGCCCAATTACAAAAACCTTGTCCAAGTCTGGTCTCTCTCCATCCCAGTTTCTAACTATAGTACTTGTATTTTGTCACCAGCAATATTCTTCTTGAAAACCACATACTTTCAGGTTTTCTAGTTCCATAGGATCTAACCCTGCATACCTCTCTCTGATTTCAATAGAACTTTTGTGTGCACAAAGAACCCAGTGTTTTTTATGGGATGCTTTCTTCCTCTTCCAACATAGATTGTGGTTTTTGTTGAAACTTAGATGCTGCATCAGATGACCAATCCCTGGGAAATATGTACGTCCCTGCAAAATACGCTTCCTCCCTCCTGAGCCCACAGACATTAAGTCAAAGAAAATGTATGTTTCTTTATTCTTGATTGTGAAAAGTGAACTTCAGCGACCAACAGTAACCCTCAAGACATTGATAAATAACCTTCAGATTAACAGGCTTTCACTTCACTGTCATTTCTATTGGGAATTACAAACCAACAGTTGCCTGGAGCCAGAAAAATTGCTGAGTATTAAAGCAAAATGTGACATCAAGACTGTTAATAAACAAATAGAGCACACATTCGCAAATGGTTTGTGCATTTGCAAGGCAAGAAGGGTAGAAAATAAGTGCAATCTGTTCCTATTTCATGGCCCTGGAGTAGGTTTCACTTGAAGGCCAGCAAGCCTAGTGCACAGACTGTGTCTCAACAGCCTTTCTTACCAATTTGAAATGGGTTCTACTCAAAGGCCAGCAGGTCTAATGGACAGGTGGTGACTTGACAATCTTTCCACTCCCAAAGTCCTGGAATAGACTTTCCTGACAGTCAGCCGGCCCACCAGTCAAACACCTTTCTCTGCAGCATGGGCCCCAGGTCACTTGCAGGTAGATTCTCTGTACCTTGAAGACTTTAAATCCTGATTTGAGGACTTCAGTAACTCAGTCATAGGTTAGGGGTCTATTACAAGAGTGAATGGGTGAGGTTCTGTGGCCTGTGTTGTGCAGGAGGGCAGACGAGATGATCATAATGGTCCCTAATGACCTTAAAGTCTATGAGTCTATGAACAGTCCACTGCTCCCCAGACAGATGCAGGGAGAGGTAGGAGGGACCTGGCCCTCTCTCTCCACCAGGTCCCAGCCCAGGGCCCAAAGGAGAGAGGTGTGGAGTCCCTTGGTCATCTCATCCTCAACCTGACTAGCCTTCCCTGGACCACTTCCTACCTCCCCTTTGCCTTGGGACATGGTCACAGCCTCTATCTCCCTCAGTAGCACAGTTGGTCAAAAAAAGTATTCCCCAGCTCTCTTCCCCAAAGTTCATTTATTCTCCTTCAACAACCCCTACCCTTCTATTGGGGTCTTACCCCTGTCTAGGCACTTCTCTGGTGGATCACTCTGTCCTCACAAGCTGAAAACTGACTTCTACCGTTCATTCATTCTTTCCTTCCTTCACCCTCCCCAGTGTTTGACTGTTAGACCCCCCCACTTTAGAGCAGATCCTCCATTTGGAGAATGCTCCGCAGCTGCCCTCTTAAGTCAGTACTGCCCCTTCACTCCTTGAGTTTTTGTGTGGAGTGTGTAAACCCTAGCATGGGTCCTACAAAACCAGACTTCCATAAAAGACAAAACTGCATGCTGTGGCTTAGCTAAAACCATGGAACAGAGAAGCACACACATACCCAGCCTCACATAATCTCTTCTGTGATGTCTTGTGTCTCCAAAATGATTAGATCTGTGTAAGTTTGTAAAGAAGTGTTGTTCACCTTTATGCAACAGTGACCTGGGCAGAGAATCTACTGAGAATTTTCCAGAGAATGTGCTAGTGGACAAGTGCTGCAGATTTCACAATCCAATGAAACTGAAGCTAGACAAATTCAAGATGGAAATAAGGTGCATATTTTAAAGTGAAAGGAATTAGTCATTGGAACAGTATAACAAGAAATGTGGTGAATTTTCTATCCCTTGAAATTTTGAATTCAAGACTGGATGTCTTTGTAGAGGATAAACTTCAGGTCAACTGTAAATTATTAGGATCAATGCAGGAATTAGTGGGTGAAATTCTACAGCCTGTATTATGCTCAGTGGTCCTTTCCAGCCTTAAAACTTATTAAAGCTCCCATCCTCCCCTGAGAACAAATCAAACTCATGGAGTTCACAATTGAGGCTGATTTTAATAAAAAAAGGCTCATCATTGTTTTAAAATATTTTTAATTAACTAGTACTAACACAGAGTTATCACCCAGGGCTAGATGCATATACCGTCAATGGATTCTACCTGATTCTTCTTCCTGGATGAGGTCAGTTGGTCTCTCTGCAGGAGCATGCAGCATAAATCTACTAACAGATAACCTTGTTGCATCAGAAAGCAATTTGCTTACGAGGACTCTTCTGTTTGATAAAACAATGCAAAACTGTTTCCAGTGGCCAGATCTGTTTTGAGTGTCTAGACAATTATCTACTGTTTTCAGTTTTTTGCAATCAAACCTACCTTTCTGACAGTCTTCAGTCTGTAAGTCCCCAGGCAGTACTCAAACAGCAGCTGCTACCCAACAGCTCACTATAACCCTTAGAGAAGGGGGTAGTGAAACTCTGGCTCACCAAGGGCTCCACTCACAAAGCTCCTGATTGGGGGAGATGTCCAGACCTACAGATTGGCTTGCAACCCTACTTAAACCAGAAGGAGGCACAGGAAGTTGTCTGAGAAGCTGGGGGGGGGGAGTGGGGGAACATCTGCCTGCTATTTTGGACCCTGCCTACTTGCCTGACTCCTACTCTGTTCCTGTCCTCCTTATCCCAGATCCTCCTCTGCCCATAGTTTCTGCTTTCCTCCATGTCCCTGCTCCTTTGCCCTGACTCTGACTACCAGGCCTGACCACCCATGCCCCAGTCCTTGCACAGAAGCTTGTGGCTTGACTTTAGGATGTAATTTGAAAGGACTTTGAAGCAGAGAGGCCATGTTACCCACATAAATAAAATGGAGTGAATTTGGAGCAGTACTATCAAGGGACAGGCTGCTCTGATCGCAGCAAGGCTGGGGGGTAAAGCCCCTGTAAGGGGATGTGTTTGTTTTTGGAGAACTCTGGATCAAAGTGGTCCTTTGTTTCGGCCTGTCACACTGACTCTAACAGCAGATGTTTAAGTTTTTGATTAGCACTTTGAAAGGATTCCACACAGCTGGCCAGGGGTTTGTTTTGGCCTGCAATAAACAAGCGGTCATTGAGCTCCACTCTTACATGAAACATCCGTCACTCTATTCATAACATTTAAAATCTGAGGCAAGAAATATGCTTGCAAGTGTTTTCAGTCATTGCCAGAGTTCTGCAGCATCTTTACTGGGTCTGAGACAGAATCACTGAAAAATCCAGGTGAGAATTTTTAATCTCTGCATCTGTGCCATGAATACAATATCCAAAGTCTTCATGGTGTTTCAAACAAACAGCTAATACCTATCAGCTGATTGTCAGGGGATCATTTTTCTACATCTCTCTTGGACGAGAGAAAGGTCTGTAAAAGATACAGCAGTTTCTAAGATTTTTACCCAGGGCTACTTCTCTGCTTCCAGAAAAGGCTGTTCTTTCCAAATGTCCAGATTCTGCTGAGGCTAAATAGTAATTTCCTTCACAAGTAGTCCCATTGAAATCAAAGGAATTATTTCTGGATTAAAGTGTTATTCAGTATGAGGCTGGGGTATCACAATCTAACCCCATTTCTCCTGTGATCTTCTTCAGTCTTGACTCAATTCTTGCTTTTATAGAGAAGATTCTTCTTCCTCTGGAGGAGCTTCAGGACTGCAGATGGATTATTTTCTAAGTTTCTGAATTTAGTAATAACTTTTAAAAAGAATTAATATGATGATGATGATGATGATGACAATATTTAAAAGAAAAACTGATAGAAGCAGGTGAATATCTACACAAGAAAAGAGCCAAAAACAGAACTATGAAACTTGATTAGGAATTGCAGAATAACAGCCATCTGCTATTGAAAGATTTACCATTTGCTGACTTACAGCTTTTAGTATACCTTGAATGAAATAGTCCATTTAAAATTGACTGGGAAAATTTCCCTTCAGTTAACGTAAAGCCTTGTTTTACTAAGAACAGATCTTTCTAGCTTGCATTTTTTGTCGATAGTTTAATCTCACTTCAATTTTGAAGTGGTAATGGTAGGCTGCGTCTCTGTTCTTACCTTTTGCATCTCATACAGCAGGTCTACATGAACAACTGCATGTGTGACTTCATCTCTGGTTTCTATCTTGAGTGATGCAGTTACCAGAACCATATGCATAAGGAAAACCTTCATACCGCTAAAAAGGCATTTAGGCAGTGGAGTAAAGTGCCAAGAAGTCGATGAAATCTTCATCAACAGAGATACCAAAGATTACATTTGATAATCTGCTATGTTCATTATAATAATAATAATGAATAATGACATTCTCAGACAAGATGCTGAGGCATGTATTACATGATTGCTGGAGTCCCCGTCTATCCATCCTATGTCTGTGATAAACCTAAGAAGCATTCCCAGAGATTTCACTGTTATTCTCTAGAGGCTTTCAACACCCCCTTCTTTATCTTCATTACTTTCTTTAAAGGCAAACTTAAAAATGCTCCTATGATGGGGCAAATTTAGCGTTGGTGTAACTCCATTGCCATAGGTTCGTGTCTGCATATACCCACTCTGTGTTTGGTATACTGAGTAAGAGAGAGCAACTAGATAGGTCTGAGAGAGAGACCAGATCATCTCTTTAATTGGATAAAAGGAAAGGAATAGAGTCAGGCAGGGTGGAAACAGTGGTGAGATGAGTTAGTGACTGAGGCCCAAAGCAGCTGCTATGCAGATTTTCAACCTACTGGGTTTCTAAGGATGGGGGAAGGTGGTGCTCAAAAGGCCTGGCCTTAAGAGACCATTGTGGGAATGAGGAAATACTCTGCATATCCTTGGCCTTCACCACAGATACAGGGATTTTAAAAATCCATCTGAACACGCACATAATTAGCAAAAGCAAACTGGTGTAAGTGCAAAACATGTGAACATGTTCTTTACTAGCAGTAGTATTTAGTACTAGTATTTCATACTACTACTTGATCCATTATCACAGTAGATAGGTAATGAATTAACTGGAGAATACTTGGATTGCAACACATTCTCCTGATATTGTCTAGACTGAAAAGGGGAAGCTTATTAATTAAACAAATTACCTCCTAACTGAATCAAGTTCTTCCAAACACTGTTTAAAATCCAAGTCTGGTGGCATCTCATTCACTGGCTGTCAATATCAGCAAAAGGAAAACAAGATTAAAAGCATTAATTTGGCTGTATTTCAGTGCCACCAGGTTTAGGGAATCTAAATGAATGTTCTGTATAAGCACTCAAAGGGTTCAGTATAAAACATTCTGCTACTGCTGAATATAAATTAGAGAGACACTACTTGTGGAGTAATTGCCACTTTTCTTTTACTTTAATATTTACTTTTGTTTCCTTGTGCGGAATATTAGCAATTTCAGTTCTTCATTATAGGATAAATTTGCATCAAAACTACAGAATGCAAAAGAAAAATGACAGGCAGATAGTCTAGTCTGCCCTTTATAACATAATATGTTGTATGATAATTGACCAGAGATTAGTGCCTGGATGAAGCCCTATAATCAATACAAAGTTTGAAAAGCAATAATTGAAGAAATAGCTCAAAAAGCAATTAAAGAAATATGGATTGATTTGATTTTTATACTTATTATTCTTTGTGTTGGGGAGGAAGACTCCAAATTGGTATCCAAAAGTTCAGAAACTCTTCACAAAATTTGGGCTGGATATTTCAGGAGAACAAGACTTTCCAGTAAGATTTCAAGCAATGATGTTTATGGCCTGAAATGTTGTAATAAAAAGCTTTCCCCACATTATTTTGGCACTCCAGTTTCGGGTGACAGGTGGAAAAATAGAACTGAATGTTTCGGAATTCTACAATAAGGGGAGGGTCACATTTGACTTTTAGGAATCAGCAAAGATTTGAAATTGTTCTTATCCTTTTAGCAACAGGGTCACTATGATGGGATGTCCACTCCACCCAAACCCTGAGAGGGTTAATGTGGGCCAGAAGAGGCCAATCAACCCCATATGCTGCTCCTGGAGAGGACCCAGGTCTTGATAAGGCCTAATGGGAGATGAAGGCCTAATGGGAGATGAAGCCCAGCTGATTGTATGACTAATTGTATGAAACCAGGAAGTTAAAAGCAGAAGGCAGGTGTAGAGAGGGATTCTTCAATCACTCTCTAGGAACAGAGAGGTGGTAGGGAAGACATGTGGGAGGTGAATAAGCTCTGGGATCCTAGCTCTGAAGGAAGGGTCAACCCAGATGTGTTACAGGGAAGAAAGCCTTTCTCAGTCTAGGTAGGAAGCAGGCCAGGGTGCAGACCTTGGCTGCTGGTCATAGGATCGTTGGCCTGGTCCCCCTGCCAGCCACTGGGAAAGTAACACAATACCTGCCAACTTGGAATTGAAGACTGTCTGAAGTAGTGTCTGGAGGTTTTTCCGGCAGGGTTCTGTCCCCTTGGAAGTTAAGGACAAGAGACTATGTAGTGACCTGACTGGTGGGTTGTCACAAAGAGGGAGCACCCAAAGTCACAGAGGGAGACAGGGGCCACAGTGTAAACAATTGATGGAAAGGGGTACAAGATGCAGTAAGAGCTAATTCCCAGACTCAGCCTCAAATAGGCACACCTGCAGTGAGCGGAACCCCCTTTCCATTCACCCATTATTAATGTTACAGTATTACTATGCACAAAGCAGCCATCTGTCTAAGCTCTGCTAAGGTGTCTTTGTCTGGACTGAGATGCTACTTAATATAATCAGTTAGAACGTCTCCTTGGCACTGGCCTTTCTGGCTCCTTACTGCTGCTGGTTGGGTGCAGAAAGCCAATGGATCTCCCCACCTGGGGATTCCTACAGTGCAAGGGAGTTCTCAGCTGGTGCAGAGTTAGCTCTTATGCCAGCCCCCACAACCAACATGATAGCGTTGATGCTGGATTTGAAGTTAGCGTGGGAGGGAGTATGAGCAGCATTGAATCATAGAATCATAGAAGATTAGAGTTGGAAGGGACCTCAGGAGGTCATCTAGTCCAATCCTTGCTCAAAGCAGGACCAACCCCAACTAAATCTTCTCAGCCAGGGCTTTGTCAAGCTGCACCTTAAAACCTCTAAGGATGGAGATTCCACCACCTCCCTAGGTAACCCATTTCAGTGCTTCAGCACCTGCTCAGTGAAAATCTTTTTCCTAATATCCAACTTAGACCTCCCCCACTGCAACTTGAGACATTGCTCCTAGTTCTGTCATCTACTACCACTGAGAACAGCCTAGCTCCATCCTCCCTGGAATCCCCTTTCAGGTAGTTAAAGGCTGCTATCAAACCCCGCTCATTCTTCTCTTCTGCAGACTACACAAGCCTACTTGTCTCAGCCTCTCCTCGTACGTCATGTGTTACAGCCCCCAATCATTTTTGTTGCCCTCCTCTGAACTGTCTCCAATTTGTCCACATCCTTTCTGTAGTGGAGGGCCCAAAACTGAACACAGTACTCCAAATGTGGCCTCACCAGTGCCGAATAGAGGGGAATAATCACTTCCCTCAATCTGCTGGCAATTCTCCTACTAATGCAGCCTGATATGCCATAAGCCTTCTTGGCAGTAAGGGTCAAGTTGTTGACTCAAACTCAGCTTCTTGTCCCCAGGTCCTTTTCTGCAGAACTGCTACCTACCCTAGTCTGTAGCTGTGCATGAGATTCTTCCGTCCTAAGTGCAGGACTCTGCACTTGTCCTTGTTGAATCTCATCAGATTTTTTTTTTGGCCCAATCCTCCAATTTGTCTAGGTCATTTTTTATCCTATACCTACCCTCCAGCATATCTACCACTCCCCCTCGATTACACTGGCCACTCTCAGCTGATGGACAGCTCTTGTGAACTATAATCAGATAGTGTCTATTAGAGCAGCCCTGAGGCTGTTCTAAATTATGCCAGGGCCAATGTAGAACTGGCTGAAGGCCCAAGGATCCATAACTGACTCCTTTTTGGCCCTCCACTGCTTCCACCAGTCAATAATAGTGAAAGTAAAGAATCTAGAGCCATGATTTATTCACTTTTTAATAGGAAAGTTTTTTTTTTAATTTAGTCTGAAAAACAGCACTTCTGATGGCACTTCTTGTTGTTCTTACACTCAGATTTACCACCATGTGAAAAGTACATGTACCACACGACACAGTACAGTTTCAGATAGATGGATTTCTGTTAGAAAACAGTTAAGCAGTAATGTAATTATAGATGGAAAATAGCTCATTCATTTGGATTAAGCATCTTTAGTACAGACTGTAAAATACACAGTGGCCAGGCGCTTATTTATTAATAAGGTTATGTAAACCGAGTTTTAAAAGAATTGTAAAGAGAGACTTTTATTGAAATGCTGTTCTGACTTTATTAAGTGATTTTCTGTATGTTCTACTTTCAAAAAGCAACTTAATTATTTCATGTGCAGTGCTGGCACCCTTCAGAACCCCAGAAACGTGCAAAAGCTATTCAGCTGAATTGAAGCCAGGGAAATTAAATTTTGAATTACCCACTTCTGCAGGAAAATATATTCAAATAGGGCCTGAGTGCTATAGAACCTGCTGCAACCAATTACATCCAATCTTTACAGAGCTGGGGCTTTTTTTCTGTAGGAGAAGGGCACATGAAGCACTTGAATTCTCACCTTCATAGAACAGAGAATGAATCATTCATCAAAGAGCAATGACCCAAGCAGTTCTCTCAGCTGGATTTCTTTACTCCTGCACAGCAGCAGGCTAACGATCCAGTAGGTAATCTCTCTGGTAATCCCTTTAGCTGTGGATAAAAGGAGACCCCCACCCCCTAGTTGTCATTGGTACTACACTTTTGAATATTTTAATATACACAACGTACATCGGTAAGTGAGTGCTCTAGTAGCTGCCTTTGCTCTTCCTTTTAAGTTTTCACGGGGGCTGTGGGCCAGTGAGCAACTTACACCTTCACTGAATTGCCTCTATAAGCCTGGTTGTCCATTCACTAGTGTGCAGTGGATTGACCTCCGGTGTCCCTTCCTCAGGCTGGCAGAAGATAGGAAAGTGCAGAGGTGACATTCAGAACAGGTGATGGGTTCAGATGACAGTACATCACTCGCCAATGTTCCTTCGCAGCTGACTAACAATTAGCATTAGAAATGGAGCTCTCAGCTGCCTTGGCCTCAGGTTAAAGGGGGAAGGTAAAATCCAAGGATCAAGATCAGGCCATATGCAAAGTCTCAACCGTTCCACCAAGTCAGAGTTTCCGTTTGCATGCGTCCTTGGTTGGTTTGGATGAGTGCAGATCCTCATCAAAATATACAGGCATAACTTTTCCAAGTGACTAGTGATTTTTGTGTCTCCATTTTTTGATGTCCAACTGGAAACACTTTAAAGTTGTCTCATCCTGCCTCTCAAAATCAGCATCTTTCAAGGCATCTCAAATTTGCAATATTCATTTTTGAAAATGTAGACCGCAGTTATACAACAGATTAAAAACCATCATAGTTGTGGCGGGGTACATCACTTATAATTAAAGTACTGTTACAAGGGGATTCTTTCTTGCTCCATAGCACTTTCTTTCTCCATATCTCAATCTATCTTTCTACCTCTCCCACCACAGGTTACTGTCCTCAAGAATAGGGCTCTTACCGTCTCAGCTACAACAGGCTGTATAAGAGCAGCACATTATTATGTCTCCAGGACATTATTATGTCTCATAGTGTTAGGCTGGAATCACCAGATGTCACTGTTACATTTAGGCTATGTCAACAGTATGAGCCGGGGTGCAATTTCCAGCTCCTGTACACATACTTGCGCCAGCTCTCATCAGATAGCAGTGTAGCCATGGTAGTATGGGCAATGGCGGCATGGCTAGCTGCCCCAAGCATGCACCCAAGGAGTTCAGGCAGGTTTGTATTCAGGACAGCCAGTCCATGCTGCCACTGCCTGAGCTCTAGCAGCTGCATTCCTCTTATATAGTGCTAGCTCCGATAAGAGCTAGAGCAAGTATGTCTATGTGAGCTGCGAATCACACCCCCAACTTGTCGTGCAGATAAAGCCTGACAGGGTCTTAGTGTGTGAGCAGGGTTCAGTCTATGAAGGGATGTTGTATTGTTCTGTGATGGAGTTTGTTTTTACAGGAGCAGCTGCAAGCATGAAGGTTTGCACCCTGCCTTGGTCTCCCTAACTCGAGTCAACGCTCGAGGCAGAGCTGCTCCCTGGGAACTTGGCCCTGGTTTTTAGCTGTGGCTCTGGAAAGAGGGCATATTCTGCATGCTCTTTGTGACCCCTTGCATTGAAGGACTGGGGTGTATAGTGTAGAATAAACAAGTGCTATTGATAATGAATCCATTCTCCACATCACTGATTTCTCCTCCATCAGGAAGCTGATGTGCAAGTCCCTGACATCGTCTGCCACTCAGCATAGGGGCAACAATACCATATAATTTGACATGCAACATTCTAGTGTTCTGTCCTCTTTGCCACTGTCAGTAGCCCGGCTTCATAATAAGATACTTGTCAAAATTACTGATCTCTGTTCATTTCCAGAACTGGAAGCCTATCACTGATTAAAATAAATGAGCAGTGGAAGCGTGTAACTTTAATAGGCAGCAATCTGATTTTCCTTCTCCCCCCGCCCAAGTAAAATGTTGCACTGTGGATAAAAGTAAACTTTCACACTAGGATTAAAATTTTCCTAAGTGCCTAAGTGACTTTGGTGCTTAAGTCCCATTTTTTTCAAAAAGTGACTAAGCCATTTTGGAGGCTAGTTCTCATTGAAAGTATGTGGGATTTAGGCTCCTAAATGCTAGGCCATTTTTGAAAATAGGACATAGACTCTTAAATCACTCACTTGCTTTGGAAAATTTTACCCTAGTTCCCTATGTCTTGCATTTAGAAGTTAATAACTCACATATTTGAGGGGAGAGAACTGTTCTTCATTCCCCCTCCCCCCTGAGTTGCTGAAATTTAGCCTGTTCTTGTTCCTCAAATATACTTTGCTCATACAGTGAATCTTTCTAAAGTTCATATTTAAATCACATAAACTTTTTTGTTTACTATAACACACTGTATTCATTTTCTGGTAAGTTTAACCTTTTGTATAGAGAGGATCATTTTTTAAATTCAGATATTTTTGGTCTCTTAAAACTATTGATCATTGAATACTGGCTTTTGGTGTGCCTCTGAGAAAGGGGAAGCAATTTTTCCTTCCTCATAAGTTTATGTGTAAATGTCCTTTTAGTACTAGTACGGCCAGTTTATGAAAGAGAGAGAAAAAGTGGAATACAACTTCTGTATTTATTAACAGGGTTCATATTCTGCATCTCAAAAGTGAAAGTCATATCTAATTACTCCAAATATTTGTATAAAGGTGGTTTAGGAGATCAGTTCCCTTGTAATCCAGCTTCAGTCCTGAGCCAGTTTGTCAAACTGGCAAGCAATTTGTTTTTGTATGTTCCAAAGCAGAAATGAGCAGAGCTGCAAATATCTGTGGCCAGCTGAGCCATGCAGGCCCCAGAAGACCACACATGCAGAATCCACAGAAGGTGGATTTATCCAAGGGAAAGGTCAACGTACTGCAGTTGTCACAAACCAAACTAAATCTTGAACTGTGGGGAGAGGAGTTGGAGAGCTGTGTGGGAGCAGGAGAGGGAGCTTTTGCAAATGACATCTCCACCTCCTGTACTCTCTTCGTGCCAGTCCTCTGCAAGATTAATTCCCTACTCAGGAATGGCATAAGAATTTTGTGGCAGGCCTACAAGGCATTTTCTGATGCACCCCAAAATTACTGACTTCTGTCCAAGTCTTCCCCTACCCCAAAAATATGGCCAATTCTTGCTCACCATACTCACACCTCACCCTGCCTTAATGGCATGAGAAGTACAATCTGTTTTTATCCATGAATGGGGTAACAATGTGTGCCTGAAAATATCCTTGTTTTCATCTTCCCTGAGAGGAGGGTCTGACCCCGCCATCTTTACAGGAAATGATATCATGTGCTAGTTTGTTTGTCTTTTAAGCCATATCAGATTGGCCATATGAAAGTATGGCCAGCCATCTAACTGGTGAGATTGACATGAGGGCTGAGTGAGTACATATGCACTGAAGGAGACAACCTGCCAGCCCTACAGTGCATGGCATGGCACTGTGCGATGGGGAAGGATGTGCAAAGGTAGCCCTTCCCACACCCCCTACAGTGGCCATGAGCAGGGGAGGTACCAGCAGTAGGGTAGGAAGCAGATATAAGTGCAGAATCTGGATCTGAGCCTTTGGCTTGGATTTCATGGGCATATAGACAAATCCCCGGGGCCAACACTATACTCATAGTGGCTACTGACCCCAAGTGGGACAAGGCATCCATGCTGCTGCTCATTTCCCCTGCACCACAAGTAAACACCACACTCAGGCAGACTATTGAGTGTAGGCGACAACAGAAGGGACTCTGGGGGAACCTAGAGGACTGAGAGTAGATGTGATAGAAAGAATGATTGTGTGGCCGTGACAGGGAGATACTAGTGTGCTGAAAAGTAACAGACACACACTGCATCCAGTGTTAGGAAACAACTGGAACATTTTATTGGAGGTTTTTAAGAACAGGTTAGACAAGCATCTCTCAGAAACGGTCTAGTTATTACTCAGTTCTAACTTGAGTGCAGGAGACAGGACTAGATGACTTGTTGAGGTCCCTTCCAGTCCTACACTTCTGTGATTCAGAGATAGCATACACTGAGAACGGGACTCCCAGCCTAGCTCATGGCTGCCTCTCTTTTCTCTCCCATCTTGAGCAAGACACAGAGGAAGGTCACAGAAAGGTCATGCTTTGAAAGAGAGAGACATGCCAGATAGAGTAAACAAAGAAGTTTACACTATGGATATAATGGTCTATTTGTAATCCAAGGAGTGGGCGGGCGCAAGCCCACTGCTAAAGGCCCCTCCCCCAGCCTAAAGGGAGGAGTCACTGAGCCCGGGATACAACTGATTATGGGTGACAGAGCTAGGGAGGGAGGAGGAAAAGGGGAGAAGTTTGAAGAAAGGGGAAAGAGGAGAAAGCAAGGGGGGAAAAATGAGGAAAAGGGAAAGAAAGTAGAGGAAAGCATAGGAATTATCGGAAGGGGGATTGGGCAGCCTTTTCTCTTAACTTCTGTAGCCCCTGCTCAATTAACCAAAACCCTCCTATGCACATCTCATTGAACCTCACTAAAATAATAGCCTCTTCCCATAAAGATTTTTCACCTTGAAAATCTGGTCTTCCTCTAAGCAAAATGAGTCAGATCCTCAGATGATATTAATACGTATGCTGTGGATCTGTGCTATTATTCTTATAGTTTTTAACAGAAACACTGTCTAAAACTATTCAGCTATAGCAAACATTTGCAGCCACTCAAACACAGGCAGCTCAAAATTTCAGAGGAAGTGTTTTGGTTTTTTTCCCTTTCTTTCTTACAAAGGCATTTATCCAGCTGTCATATTTCAAGCTTTTTGACAGTTTATGTTCTCCCAATACCGGCACCAGTCCTGGAAGTCTTCCTTGATTAATTGAAAACCTCAAGAAGGTCTTGTTCAGTTTCAGTTTAATTCCTTTTTTTTTTAAGTGCATGAGATTCAGTACAGTATCAAGAAAATGTGCAGAACAACACAGGAGTGTGTGTCAATCTGCTGCAGAGTCTCCATCACAATAAAATAAAGATTTTTCTAGTGGTGGTGAAGGTGCAATCTGTATCATTTCAGTAAAATTCTATAGTGGGGAGTTTTTGGTTTTTTTTGGTCATTTGTTAATTATCAATGTCAGAATGATTATTTCCTTTAGCCATTAATATTTTGAGTTTGTTATGTTTGAGTATGCCTGCAAAGCAATTTTCAGTGCCACCCAATGATTTGTGTCCTCTATGATCACATTACTATGCATGGGCCTTGCCTGAGAATTTGGCGGAGATTTAGTGAGATGCTTCTTTGGCATATAATCCAAATTGGACTGACTTTTCACAGTTTTGTCCCTCCCTACTTATCAGGTCTTGTCACATCATGCTCTTTCCCTCACTATTCTGTCAGTGATGTCTTTCTTGATCTCCTGTTTGTCTCTGTCTCCTGCCCAAACTTCTTGGCACTTTCTTCCAGGTGGCTCCTTACAGTCTCATGATTAGATGCATTGACTATGAATTGCAATATTTTGCAGGAGGAGTTACAGGATTTGTGACCCAGGACATGACTCTTTCACTTGATGGTGTTAAGAGACATTATGTACAATTGAGCGCTGCAATCTTATCTCACATCTTGTGATTTCAGTTCCACTATGCTCACTCACACATGGGGTTGAAGTATACAGTTGAACAGTCTACATATATGGATCAGTGTGATCCTTTCACTGATCTCAGGATCTGAAATCCTTTACCATCTGTCATAAATGCCACACTCTGTTCTCTGATGCATGTACACAATTCCGATTAAATTTGTACCAGAGGACAGAATTTCTTTCCCCACCCTCCTCCCCGCCCCCGGCTAGATTTTGCTTGATCTAAAGGATATATGTAAGTTCACATAGCTGCAGGATTCACTATTGGCTAAACATCTGAGGAGGCCTTTAAATTATTCTTTTTACAGCTAATTATTTCTTACTTTCATTATAACCTTTTTCATATAACAGAAGTTGAATAAAATAATGTCCATATTTTTGCATTGTGGATGATACATGTTTCTGAGGATGTATGCTTTATGAAGAAGAAACAGATAGTGGGGAGGGGGGTAAACATTTGACATGAAAGCAGAAATCAAACCCTCAGTCACAAGAACATAAGAACGACTATACTGGATCAGACCAATGGTCCATCTAGCCCAGTATTCTATTTTAATATTTTTTTTAGATGGGACAACCAGAACTACATGCAATATTCAAGGTGTGGGTGTACCATGGATTTATACAGTGGTAGTCAGATATTTTCCATCTTATCTATCCTTTTCCTAATGGTTCCTAAAATTGTTAGCTTTTTTGAGTGCCACTGTTTTCAGAGAACTGTCCACAATGACTCCAAGATCTCTTTCTTGAGTGGTAACAGCTAATTTAGACCCCGTCATTTTGTATGTATAGTTGGGATTATTTTTTCCAGTGTGCATTACTTTGCACTTATCAACATTGAATTTCATCTGCCATTATGTTGCCCAGTCACCCAGTTTTTTGAGATCCCTTTAACTCTTCACAGTCAGCTTTTAACTTAACTGTCTTGAGTAATTTTGTATCATCTGCTGCAACCTCACAGTTTGCCCCCTTTTCCAGATCATTTATAAATATGTTGCACAGCACTCGTCCCAGTACAGATCCTTGGGAAACCATGCTATTTACCTCTCTTCACTCTGAAAACCCATAATTTATTCCTGCCCTTTGCTGTCTTTTAACCAGTTATTGATCCATGAGAGGACCTTCCCTCTTAACCCATGACTGCTTACTTTGTTTAAGAGACTTTGGTGTGGGACCTTTCAAAGGCATTCTGAAAGTCCAAGTGCACTACATTGACTGACTTACCCTTGTCCACATGCTTGCTGAGACTCTCAAAGGATTGTAATAGATAGAGAAGCATGATTTCCCTTTACAAAAGCCATGTTGACTCTTTCAACGTATCATGTTTATCTGTGTGTCTGATAATTCTGTTCTTACTATAGTTTCAGTCAATTTTCCTCAGGAAAATCGCCTCAGGAGCCTTTTTTAAAAATTAGCATTACATTAGCTATCCTGCAGTCATCTGGCACAGAGACTGACTTAAGTGATAGGTTACATACCACAGTTAGTAGTTCTGCAGGCAGTTGAGTTTCTCCAGAACCTTTGGGTGAATACCATCTGCTCCTGGTGACTTATTACTGTTTAATTTATCACTTTGTTCCAAAACCTCCTCTATTGACACTTCAATCTGGGACAGTTCCTCTGATTTGTCTCCCAAAAAGAATGGTTCAAGTGTGGGAATCTCCCTCACATCTTCTGCAGGGAAGACTGATGCAAATAATTCATTTAGCTTCTCCACATTTAGCTTCCTTGAGTGCTCCTTTAGCACCACAAATATCCAGCAACCCTGCTGATTGTTTGGCAGGTTTCCTGCTTCTGATGTGCTGAAAAAAAAGATATGGTTTAGTTTTTGTGTCTTTAAATCAAATACATCATTCCAGATGTCTGAGATCCAAACTGCAGACATGAAAAGATAATTTGACCTGTTGCATCTGTAAAATTGTAATTAAAAAAATTAAGCCAATTTTGAGTAAGAGTTAAAAAAACTTCTGGAAATGTCTGGCTTATACATTTGTTCCTATTTTGTGTGTTTTTAAATGCTTGCATGACATTTTCCTATTTTTAAACAACAAAAAAGCATGGTGTGTTAAGACCACCTGTATATCAATTTTTGTTTCTGAAAGAGTATTTTTCTCAGTTATAATCTTTGTAAAAAAGGTTGTTTTGTCATGGAAATGCTGAGTGACTTCAACTACATCAGAGAAAACTTCAAAAAGTGAAAGGATATTAGGCACCTGAAATGTTCAAAGGTTGTTTGTTCACTCATATTCTCAAAATCAGCTTAGGTAGGAATTGTCAATGGAACACAATGTTCATTGAGTGTCCATCTGCAAAACTGACATTATCTGTGTAATTTTTGCACACACATGCCCTGGTTTATGCCAAAAATAATTTGAAAATCCAAGACAGATAAGTAGAAATTCAGTTACTGGATTTATGGAAGCTGATTTCTATTTGGGTACGTAAATGGATGTGTTCCAGAAAAATTGGCAGCCTGCATATTGTATAAATCTTTTTCCATGTAAGTCTCTGGTCAGTCTACACTCAAAAGTTAAATTCACCCACGATGTTGCTCAGGAGTGTAAAAAATCCACATCCCTGAGTGATCATAGTGATGCCACCTAAGCTATGGAGTAGACAGCACTAGGTTGACAGAAGAATTCTTCCATGGACCTAACTACCACCTCTCAGGACAGTGGATTAACTACCATGGTGGGAGAACCCCTCTTGTCGCTGTAATGAGTGTCTATACTGAGCCACTATAGCGGCAGCTACTTAATGTTTCAAGCAGTGCTTAATTTGTAATGGAAGAAGTGCCAGGGCTCAAGCAACTTTGTTACATTCATAACTGCAGCAGCAAGCCCAGAGGTGCTGGGGCTATGAACTGCCAAGCCTAGAGGTGCCCCGGCTCAGCCCTGGCAAGCCCTGGCACAAATTAAGCACTGGTGTCAAGTGTTGACAAGCCCTTAGGCTTAGCATGCACAAGCAACGTTTAGACATTTTCTTTTGAAACACACTGACATTTTCCAGCATGAATAAAAGAAAAGCAAGCTTTTAAATGGCAACATTTAACTCAAAAGTAATGTAAGGACCCCTCCCACACTCACAGAAGTCAATAACATTTTGCTGTTAACGTCAATGGAAGCAAGATTAAGTCTGTAGTACATAAATTTAAGGGAAATTCCAAATGGAAATTTACATATTGCTAAGCAGTCACTATATGCTTTCTTCACCCATTCCAAACTTTCAAATATTTAAAATTATGAATGGGTTTTCTTAGCTTTATGCTTGGTATTCCATATAAGATTGTACTGTGGTGTCTATGCTACATAACTAGTACATACAGTACATCTTTTTCATACTGTACTATAGTAATCAAGCGCTATAAACAACCTCTTGTAAAGGTCCGTCTTGAGCAAATGATTGCATAGCTTATATTAAAATACACAGTAGGCCTGATTCAAAGCAAAGTTTTTCCAGTTTTGCATCAGAGCCACACTGACATTAAACTGGAATAACACAATCAGGAATCAGGACCATTTTGTGTCTTTTAATATAATCAGAGATTTATATAGTATATCCCAGAAGAAGAATGTGTTCATTTTTTCTCTATTATTAATAAGGCAATTGCAGCATTAAATCAAACTAATAATAGTTGCAGTGATAATAAAATGTTTTTATTGTCTGCGTTTTTCATAAGTTATATTCATTTTGAAAAAATAGTACAGTGTTTTCAAGATCTACTTTATATATAAGGAATGCTCTCATCAGCAAAGTTATACATAACCAAACGTAGAATAAACTTACTGCCTATGACTTTAGTGCATCACAAATCAAGGGGTAGATTCCCCCCCCCCCGCTTCTCCTCTTGTGTGCTTTGGCAACTCTGGATTGAAAAGTGTTCATCCATAACATCATTAAAAATAAAGAAAATGTTACTGGCTTTAACTTAAATTGTATATTATGAAAATATTCAAAATGGAGGAGGACAAAAATAAGATTCTATGAAGGATCCAATCATTTTTCATACCTTTTTCTTTATTTAAGTCGGTGAATTGTTAGAAAAGCATACATTTTTGTACAGATCCTATCCCCAGCAATCTTTTCTTACACAGTTTGAACATACTGAAAACAGATTTTTTCAATGGTCTTTTATACTTATTTATTAAGTTGTTTGGAAATGTATCCATTGCATCACACAATTTTACCTGAAGTGTTACGATAGTTAAAATAAGCCAGTTAATCAGTAATTTGGTGCTGTCTTCTGGTGCTCATTCCTCTTTTTCAAATGCATTTGTTGAAGTAAAGGATTTACATTATATGAAATCACAGGATTTTTATGAGTTAAACTAGCATACATATGTACAGCTTTAGGTAGAGATCTCTAAAGTAATATTTACAGTGTAAACACCAACTTTTATTATATCAGAAACAAGTATATCACAACTTTCACTTCACAACATATTTGTTTTGGTTTGAATACTGAAGTCATTTCTTTGAAATACTATGTGGAACTCAAAAAATAGTTTGTTCTTGTCATGGATTGTACCAGTTCTCCTTCAGAGACTCTAAAAAACAAGAAGAATCAAAATCAATATTACAAGTGATTGCAACATAAGGTAACATTAACTAACATTATCTATACAATCAAGACCCAAACCTTGCAAACACCAACCACTGGGCTCAGAGGTCGCTAGAGAAGTAGCTCTTTTGATGTCTACGGAACCTCTATTCATGGCAATACGCACTGTGCTTTGTAGTGACTGTTTGTAGAATAAAGGCCAACCAAAAAGAATGCTGTTGCATATCATTATATTAGGCAAGAGGGGCGATACTGAAAGCAGCTGTGTCCTTGGACTGAATAAGTGCAGATTACCAAGTTGACATAGCACTAATGATGTCATATACTGAGAGAATAATGGACAACACTGATCAGATTCTCCCTCTTCAGGGAAATCTGTAGCATGGTTACAATCCTCTGATGAAGAAGGGAGGAAGGAAAGAACAAACATAAAAATTGCCAGAATCAGATCAGCAGTCCATCTAGTCGAGCACCTTTTCTCTGACTGTGGCCAGCACCAGATGCTTTAGAAGAAGGTGTAAGAAACCCTGTAGGAGGCAGTTACAGAATCACCTTCCCACAAGGAATGTTTCTTCCTAAATCCATCATTTAGAGGTTATCTTATCCCCTGAAGTGTGATCTTTTGGCTCTTGGCTTATGTTTGGAAAAAATGCATTTCTTTTATTATCTGAAGGAAATGACAAACTGAAGAAAAACTTTTTTTACAAGTATAAGGACACAGCATTCATCAAATGCTAGTATGGGCTAAATAATTACTTTTTGCTTATTTGTAGTTTGTTTTTTGCCCAGTTGCATCAACGGCACCGCTGATATGAAAAATACTGTAACAGAGATTAATATATTTTCAAGAATATCAAGCTCTCTTCACCTCTGTGTTATCACTCCAATGTTAGGTCTGTGTAAATCCACTGAAATCAATGAAGTAGAGTAACAACACAGAAGTTGTGAATGAGGTGCTTTGTCTCCAAAGATTCTGACACAGAGCTAAATAGGAAGTAGTAACACAGATATTAAGCATATTTAAACAGAGGACTTGACACACAGTTTCAGATTGGAATCAGCTGTCATGCAGCTTGTGGGGGGAGGGGGTGCACGTATTTCTGATTCTAGAGTTTTAGGGGCAGCTTGGATTTCAATTAGAAAGAATGATGTAAGGCAAAAAAGGGAACTTTATTTTTAATTAAAGGAAACCAGTGAATTTATTCTCAGAAGTCAGAATATTCTTCCTAATTAAAAATGAGTCACTTTTGCTTTTTTGCCTCAGTGCATGTGATTTGAAACACCCAAGTGAGATAGGTGCATTACCAGCAGTGTCAGACTGCTCGTTTAATTAGGAAGTCAGAGTGAAAGTAATCATGAGGATCATTTAATTAATCTTATTAAAGAGGTCATTATACTAAGCCGCATTCCCTGTAGACGTATAAAATATATAATGGAACGTGGCTCACGCCAGAGGGGTGCACTTTACTGACAGGCCATCTTTTGTGTAGGATTAATATCTTAGAGGTGGGGTGACTACTGCTGAACGAGAAGGGTAAAAGTAAATTTGGACCTACCAATGGGAGGCGGTTCAGCAGCTCATCTACTGTAACATCGTCATAGGTTTCGGAAAAGGAGGGTTCAAGTAATTCTGCTTCATCTCGAAGGCTGGCAGGGTTTAGCTCTTCTTGGCTATTGTGGATCAGAAACATGGATTTTGTTGCATTCAGAAAAATAAGCCAGTGCTAATCACAGTAACTTTCTGTTTCATTAAAACTTTATTAAACTCTTTTTAAAATAAATGAAGTAGCATGTCTAGCACTTCTCTAGATATCAGAACATTTCAAACGTTGTGCATTTTCATTATAAAATTGTTACCCGATAGCAAGTCCCGTGCATAAGCCTTTGCTCTTTAGTTCTTTCTTTACTAGGATGTTTGTTCTAAATACAAGCACTTTAAGAATATTTCAATAGCATTTTCCTTTATTTTAAATTCTGTGAATTATCCTTGTTCTTTCATTCTAATTTAACTGTGAAGTGTGCTGTAAATAAATCACTGGGAGTAAATGTCACTAGCACTGGTCTACATATTAAGGTTACATTCCAAGATCATTAATGTTTCATTGTCTTTTATTTTCTTAATACCTTCTTTTTCCAGTTAAAACTGAGTTTAAATATTTCTTCACAGCCATTTGCTTTCGAAATCGACTATAGTTGTCAGTGAAGACGGCATCAGAGTGACGTTTGACAGGCATCTGTTCATCCATGAGGTTGTTGCTATGTAAACATGAAAAACAGTGGAAATGATCACAAATACATTCAGCTTGAAAAGCTAAACACTTTGAACTACATGCAGTAAGTTTTTTCAGTTGCTGACTAGCTGAGTAAAAATTCATTTCCTTTCCAATTTTCTTTTACTATTTCAAAATCATTTTGATCATAGGGGTAAAATCCTGAAATTTTTATTCAGTCTTTACTTAGGCAGATCTCCTGTTGACTTCCTCCTATCTCAATGTAACTAGAATTCACATTGACATCTATGGGAGTTTTGCATGAGCAAGGGTTGAGCGTGGACTTTAGGATTTGGCCCATTCTGTTTTCTAATAAGAAAAATCATTAACCCTCATGCCAATTCTTGTAACTTGGGAAATTCTTTTAAACAAATTGAAATCATCTTGATTTACACTAGAAAAATATTTTTGTAAATTATCCAAGTATATAGGCTGACTGAAATATAAGTAACCTCTTAAAGGGCCTAGTCTTTTTCCCATTGAAGTCAGTGGGAATTTTGCTTTTGACTTCAACAGGAGCAGGCTCCAAGTGTTACAGCATGTTTATATATAGCTTTAAAATGTTTACTTTGAGCAGTAGTGTAGTCAGGAGTAAACATGGGTAAATGCAGTTTACCCACTTCTCGTTTGGGGAATAAGGAGTTTAGTTTGAGTTAGTTTACCCACTTATTTTTTTACTCTGTACCTCTGGCTTTGAGTAAATGCCAGAGGAAAAATAACACTTTAGAAAAGCCAAATTTGAAGTCAGAAGCTCCCTGCATCATAGTTTAGGGGCAAATCTTTAGATGGTGTCACCTATCATAACTCTATGGAAGGAACTACACAGTTTTACACCAGCTAAGAATCCAGTACAATAGGGACAAATTGGCCTTGGTAGAAATACGTGAGAATTCTGTGCCCGATTTCCAATCAGCTTCTGGGCATGTAAGATGGGTATTCATGAGCCTAAGTGCCAGTTTGAATGTCAAAGTGTAGGATTTGCATGGCCTGCAAAGGGCCAGTTATCTCAATAGTTGTCATTTATCATACTGATATTATTTATCAGTAAAGCAAACACCTTACAGTCTGATTTTTTTCAGAGACGTGCTTAGTGTTTGTTATGTGATTCTTCACAGGTGTTATCTATATGTTATATATCATTCAAAAAGTCACTTTTGAACAAAAATTACAATATGTATAATACAAATAAATAATAATGTATTCATGTTAATTAATTACATTTAATTACTTCACTCTTATATCTGAAGATCTCAAAAAACTTTTTAAAGAATGCTAAATGTCATTGTCTCCAATTTATAGATGGGGAAACTTACACACGGAATGGTTAGTGAAGCCAGCAAAATAAAAGCTTTCTTTAATGTAAATGTAACCTTACCTAACTCGTTTTCCAATAAGTGATTCCAAATATCTCCTAGCAGAAAGTTGACCCAAAAGTTTGCTGTAGCCACTGGTGAAAAGTCCATCAGCATGTCTTGTGTTCCTAATATGGATGAAAAAATAACTCCACAATAAAATCTGTGCTCCATATATTACAAGTAAATACAGTTTTTATTTTTAATTTTATAAGTACTTCTTTTGAAAATTATTATCATTGCTTTGATGTATTAAATTATTTATTTTCATTTTTTCCCCCCAAATGATTTATTGAGCATTACTTTTAAGCCCTTTCAGTGTCCATCTAGGTGCTCATGCTAGAATGACAATGAAATCCAGAAAACTTCTGTAAACATACATATCACTATCATTATTCAACTACATTCTATGCTCCCTTTTTATACTCGATTTTTCCTTTCAAATGTCTTAAACAGTTTGAAAAGTTGTTCAGATCAATGTAGGAAAAGCATTTTCTACCTTTGGCATCATTCGAGCAATGCATCATAATTTATATTTATGGCAACAAAAATTCTCACCTATCCATAGCTCTGGACATGTCAAAATAGAATTTGTCATTTTCAGGCAGTGCATTTTGCAAAATGTCAGTTTCAGGTTTTAATGAATCTTGGGCTTGAACAGATTCACTTGCTCCATCAAATGGCATTCTGTTTCCCAACCTATTGGAGAAGAAAATCTCGTAAAGTATTGTAAAATGAGGATATTTAATACTGTCTCTTTCAATGCAATTTGCATGCAGTCTCATGTATTTTGACACATACATGTGTCTAATGCTACAGACGTTTTAAAGCAAACTGGATAAAACTCTAGAAAATACTCTGTAGGGAATAATCCTTCATTGGCAAGATGATAGAGTACATGGTGTAATAGGTTTTTTCCATCATATATATTTATTTAAATATGCATATTGGGTCAACATTCACATTTTTATAATGTTATCATTGTAAATAATTAATTTAAGGGAATACCATGCAATCCATGGTGATCATAATTATTTGCAAATGGCAATTGTAAAACTTTTAATGGCAACCATTGCAATATACAGGAATATGTATATGAAATATAAACTATGGATGAAATTCACCCCTATATAAAGGATCACAAGATCTATGTGCCACTTAAGCTCTAAAATAGTGCTTAAGTGGAACTAAGTGGTTCTTAGGCCTTTGCGCAGAGAGATTAATTTTACCATATAAGATGTAAACATATAGTGATTTTTGTTCTCTTTGAAGACTGAATTGCTATTAACACATCAGACTATCTCACTGCTAATAATTAATTTGTTTTCATCATGCATAATAATCACTATTCTATTCAAATAGTACTAATATCGCAAACATTCGCTGATAAACTTTTTGTTCGTTTTTTGTTAATGTTGACAACTCCCACAGTTGATGGATGATCTCATGTGTTATTAAGGATAACATGATTGTGTTGAAGTGGTATGGCATCAGACATTTCTTCTGCTTGCTATTGTATTCTATGGAAAGTGATTGCTTCCTGGCTGGGTGGTGAACTGCAGCATGTGATGATGTGCCAAATCACAGACTAAGGCCGGGAAGAGAATTCATGCTAACATTGTAGGCATACACTCACTGTGGACAAATATCTAGTGGATTACTTGCATGAGCAAGGCATTCAGGATTTAGCGCCAATGAGTACTCCTTCAGGTACAGATACATTATTACACAAATACAGTTATTGTTGGGTGAAATAAACCAAAACAAGTGGCAAATTTTAAACTTATATTCCTTTGTTCTTTTCAGCCTATACATTTAGTTCAGCTAAATATTGAAAAACACATTGTAACATTTGACTTCACCTTAGCTAAACAACAACAACAAAAATTCAAAATGTCAAACTATTCAATGTGTACAATGTGTTCTTTATGCCAAAGCTATGCATGGATGTAGGCAAGTCTCCTCCTCACAACCTACTGTAATATAGTCTACTGCCATAATTTGATGCACATTGAATCTGTTTCTACTCTTATATTTGAAAAGAATTACAGGTTGTCAGTCCAGCTGTAAAGTAGGGTTTGGGGTGAAATGTAGGTTTTGTCATAAGAAGAGCTGATATTTATTATTTGTGGTAGGCCATTGCAACCCCAGGAACACAGCTCAACATGTTTCCTATACTATTATTGATAGTATTCATATAAACAGTAATCATTACTAAATGGCTGCTAGATTGGAAATGGTACTTAGGACCTTAAAATAAGAAGTCAATGAATTGCTATTCACCAGTGATGCTGGCACTGGCTGAATGAAAGGACCACATCACTTCCTGGTGTAGGTGAGGAGCAGCTGGAGAAGGGAGTGCTACTTCTGAAAACCCTTTTCATGTTTACATTATTTACAGAAAGGGGAGGTAGACTATCCCATACCATCCATGCTACTGCCAAAAGGGTTCATCTTGACTGACGCTATTGCAAAGATTACCAGCAAACCCAATCCCCGTAATGCTGATGAGAGAATGTAATAGACGAGCCTTTCAATCACGTTTGCTAAAGAGAAAAGGTCTTGGATTAGAGTCTGCAAAGTAACAAGTACCCTAGGACGCTGACGAGGCTAACTAGACAGTTTGCTGTAATCTCTCCTTTTGCGGATCACGTGTCATAGCTAGCCGCGAGCTAGTTTAGGTAGAAGTTGTATGAGTGAGAGCATCACTTACCTCGTGGCTGAGTATGTCCTCAAAGGTGGTAATGCCAGTGCAGGCGAGCAGAGAACACTGCAGAGCGTAAAGAGCAGAAGAAGCTGGGACCTGCTTCTATGTTCCATCGCTTCGGACCTGAGTTAGTGAATAGGAGACTGTGATTTACCTCCTATCGTCACTGGTTTCCTATGGCATATAGAAAGGACCATTTCTAAGATGCTTTTGTTGCTGTGAAGGAAAGGGGGCGGAGGGGTTCGGATTCCACGTGGAAAAGTAAGGATCCCTGCCGCGCACTATATCTCACGCCTCAAACATGGCATGCCAGGGTGCTGCCATTTACAATTGTCTGCGAGCTATGGCTCTTGCTTTTGACCTAGAAGTCAGGGGCAGCCGCTGGGTAATACAGATCTGCGTGACAATTAACTATTTTTCCCTAGCTCATCTGGAAGGAAACTATTTCTTCTGCTTTATCATTCCTAGTTATTTGATGAAGGCCAAAGGCAAATAATAGAGGGTGCAGAAGAGAAGTTCCATCCAAAACGTAATCCTCCTCCAGAATCAGACATTAATGAAAAATATACCAATTAAAACCCGTTTGAACTTGACGAATGCTGGCGTGAACAACGTTAATTAACGCTGTGCCTCCTCTACGTGCGTGCTCTGCCGGGCAAACAAAGTACGCTTCCTGCACTTCGCCCTTTAAGAACTTAAATCGAATTCGGAACCGGCAGCAAATGGTTCTCACGCTGCAGTACCCACCAGCGCCGCAGGAAGCGGAACTGTACTTTGGTTCCCGCACCCAAAAGGAAGGAGCAAGCAGTAGAGAATTTGATGCGAAGAAACCCAGTAAACGTTAATGTTCGTTCAAAACTAATCTGCATGCATCCTTTTGAGCTTGAAACGGAGACTTTAAGTGGAAACAGAGTACCGATCCTCTTCTAATCCCCCCCTTCTCCCTCTCCTTCCCCCCCCCCCCCCCAAAGAAAAGTGCAGTAAAGCGAGCAAAGAAAGATCGGCTCGTTTTGGTTATCAGTTACCTCAGAATTAGGATGTAGGGTCATAAAAGCGCTAAAAGGGAACCCAAGTAACCAACGCGTGGTAACTAGACAGAAGGGAGAAATTCGCACTCAACTGGAGCTAACATGCAGCAGTAACTAGAAGCAAGGGAAGGCGCTCCTCCAGCGAGCCAAAGCAAAGACACCCGGCATTGATTAATCTGGGCTAAAGTGCATAGGAATTGATCAAGGGTGAGGGTGAAGAGAGCGTCAGAGAAGGCAGGACTTTTCTATACCTTCCCATTTGCCGGTTGGTCATAAATTTTTTCCGCGTTCAGATTGTTTGTCCTGCTCTTATAACCGGGGGTGGGGGGGGAAGGGGGGGTCCTTTCTTCCCTCTGGTAGTTGCTAGGAAGCTCCGGTGGTTTTTAAATGAATCTGAGCGAGACAAGGAAGGGCCAACGGGAGGTACTCACGAGGCAGGGGAGACGGTGCTTTCTCCTGGGAAGTCCGCCCGGCGCTGGGAGTTCTCCTAGGTGCTGAATTCCCGGGCGGCGGCGAGACACGCACCCTGTCCCGGATACTGAAGGCGAACCTGGAGGGGCTGCTTCCCAGTGGCTGGGGCCGCTGTCTCTCTGGTGTGTTCCCCAGCCAGTCTTCTTAGGCGGATGCCTTCTCGACCCTGGCGTGCACTCTGCTCAGCCCTTCAAACCGCCCCGTTTTATAGGGTTTATACATAGGACCACGTTTCGGCTTCAGAGACAGCGATCACGTTACTCGGGAGACGTCACGATTCCCAAGGGGATGAATGGAAGGCCGTGCGCGCTTTGTTCAGGATGCTCTGCGCCGGGGAAGAAGTTCATATTTAATTCATTGGCAGCAGCGCACCCTGCTTCTGATTGATTGATATGAATGAATGGCTTAGGCGGTGAGTAAGGCTTGGCTGACGACCCAGTTCAGCTCCAAACGCCAGCTGAGTGCGGCTGACGGTCCCGCCACGCAGCGGGCTGCGGTCCAGAGCCCTGCCTATGGTTAGCCTGTGCGTGATTAACCGGGCACTCGGAGCAGCTCGGATTGCCTTCTGTGCATTAAAGACAACGAGGGCTGGGGGAGGGAGCCCAGTGTATGGCTAAGCACCGACTCTCCGCGGAGCGTCTGTCTTGAACAGCCTCACACCCCGTTCCCACAAAAGTCCTGCTGTCTCGTAAACTGTGCAGTGTCCCGCTGCGCTGGTGTAAGAACGAGGGCTTTGTTAAATCGAATCAGCTATTGTTCGCCATCACGGCATAGGAGAGCATCGGGAGGACAGCTTCCACTTGTATATTATTATTATATATATTAACATCTTTGCTGTTATGTATGTAAGTTACAGTGCTCTAGCCAATCCTCACTGAGCACTTACGAAGTGTAAGGACTCTGCCACGCTTCGCTTTCCAAGAGCTCCTACCCTCTGCGAGCCCACATCTGCCTTACAAACCCACCCCAGCTCCTCCGCAGAAGGGATATCTGCAAGCCCCAGGGCACAGCTATGAAATATCACCATCCTTGACACAGTTAGAAAGCTTTTATGCCGTGAGAGATCTTTCCCGGGCAGACTTTAAAGTAGAGTTTGGGGGCAGGATAGCTGGATTAGCAGGGACAGCACTTTCTTTAACACTCTGTTTGCGGACAGAACCGGTGGGCATTCTTTGTTTTCTCGTTTCAAATGTATTTGCTCACTCAAATGATTCGGGAAAAGAAAGCATTAGTGGGTGCTTGTAAACGTTAAACTAAATCAAATGATGGAAGACACCAAGCTTCCAGAACAGAGAGTAGGTGAATCCCTGACATTACAACGTTAAAGGCAATTGAATGGAAAGGGGGAAATGCACTTGGAAGGAAAGATCGTTCTTGCTCCGAATTTGAATCGCATCCAAAGCACCAGAGATGGATTCACTATCACAGCATGCGGCTAATCATTTCGTTTTCCTACAGCCCCCCGTTTTTGCCTGGAAAGTTGTTTTGCGGTGAAGCAAGTTGGAGGTCAGATTGCTAATTGGACACGGTATGTGCGTGGCGCTAGTCTGATTTCCATACAGCCTAGGAAGCTTTCGCACGTTCCTGTTTTGTTGGTCTGATTTACGTTTCTGTATGTAAAACACAAAAAGCCCCGGCAAGTAATCGTTTCGGTAAAAGGGCCATTATCCAGTTCTGCTTTAGCTTGTCTCTGCTGTACACTTAGTCCTCCTAACTCGTGGACACAAGCTACTCAATATACAAAACCAGTGCAGCAGATTTCACCATTTCCGCTTACTTCTAATATTTTCCATGCTCCTCTGTTTCATGTATTACTAAGGTTAGACAGGCTCGACGGTGAATATTCTGCCATTCTTAATCGCATTTTCTAATTCAGTTACAGAAAAATTAAGTGAATTAAACTCAAAAATGCCTGGAAATTTGTTTCTCGGATGTCAGCAGTGACTCAAAGCAGAGTTCCTGCAATGGCCTAATTCCAGGAAATTTTCCCTTGTTACTACATAACTGGAGGTCGAATAAGCTGTTCTGTTCTGCAATGGCATGATTCGCATCAATAGCTCTTCTTCACCTAACTCCTGTGTAAGTTTTTCCTCTTAAACTCTCTACCTGGAGTTTACAGGTGTACTGTAGGCTAGTGATGGGAAACAGGGGCTTAAATAAAGTGCGGTTAAATAATTTACGGTTGGTAAATGACATTTCTCAAAGGATCGACGAGAACGTGGAAGAAAGAGCCCAGAGCAAAGTTTAAATGAGGATGCGGCTAACTTTGAAAGACGGGTAATCTGTGCGTTAGCTTGGGACTTTGGCCACGTCACTGGCCATTTATTCTGTAAAGGGACACGTAGAACTGAAGCTTCAAAGGTGATGGTTGAGCGGCTTCTTTGCCTGGCCAACTCACTGGAAAAGTTTTACACAATCCGATCGCAAACGCATGCAGCCCTGTCAGTTTCAAGAAAACTCGAGACCTTCATGTGGCGAGAGCGCCACCTACAGGCTAAAGCTCTGCCATCCGTAGACTTCGCGATGCCTTGCTATAAAAAGAGTTCCCCAGCGCTTGGCCTGATAAACCGAGTACAGGCCTGAACATCAAATATGAATATTCTTGGTCTGTGTTGGGAAAAATCCGGTACCTCCTACTATAGGAAGCATGTAGAGCTCCCTGTTTTGCCAAGACCTTGTTTCTAATCTCCCAAGGCACGTATGTGGCTATTAGAGAATTAGACTGGACAAAGCAATAACAAATGTTTTGCTGAGGCAATTCTGCACCGTGTGGGTGGGCATGGATGAGGTGACACAGCCGGCCCTTTCTAGCTGTGATACTGCTCCTGAAAGAGCTTTCTATCTTATATAACTCCCATAGCCCAGTATCTGAGCAGCTGCCAACCCCCCCAGGAGGCAGGGCAGTACTATTATCCTCATTCTACAAATAAGAAACTGAGGCCCAGAGAGACTAAGTGACTTGGCCAAGGTCATAGAGGAAGTCAGTGGTAGAACTAGGAACTGAACCTAGATCTCTTAAGGTATGTCTGCACTGCAGTTAAACATGCACAGTGACTCTGGCTTGCCTGACCCTGGGCTAAGGTGCTGTTTAATTGCAGTGGAGCCAGTTGGCCTCATGTTGGAGCCTGATCTCTGGGACCTTCCCCACTCACAGGGTCCCACAACCCTGGCTCCAGCCCTGCAGTCAGCTGACACGGGCCACCCATGGGTGTTCAGTTGCAGTGTAGACTTACCCTTACACTGCAGATTCCTTATGGCAGCATGCAGAGTACATACTCCATGCACACTCCTAGGACAGGTATAAATAGCAGTGGAGAAGGTTAGGCACCGCTTAGACAAGTAAAGACACACCAGAACCCTATTTCCAGACTAATGCCTCTCCAAAGATGATCCTATGCCACCCTCTATTTCCTCCTGTGAAACCAGGCTAAATGGTGCAGAAGGAGATTTTGATTTCAGTGGCTTGCCTGCTATGCAAGACAAATAAAACTTCTAACAAATCACAAGCCCTGCCTCAAGAAATACGGTGGTGTGCTGTAGTCTCTTGCTTGTTACAGGTTGTGTTCCAATGGGCGTGTTTAGAATCTCCACCTTTGAGTCAGTGCCCTCGTCATTTTGTTCCATGAGCTTTTAGGAAGTTGTCCATTTGAGCTGGGTCATGGGTGTCACCCTCCAGCAGTGCTAGAGCAGCATTTTCAGCATGCTGTATCTCTACAAAAGAAACACGGGAAAAGATGGCAATGAATTATAAAATGACAGTAAAAATACAAGCAGACACATGCTAACCTACCTTCCTCAAAACCATGTATCCACATAATGAACACAAACTCCAATTTATCCTGCCATGTCACTTCACAACCTCCTTAATCCCCCACCAAACCCCCAGTCTTTCACACACACGAACACACACACACACACACACTTGTACTAGTCCCTGGGGCACCACTAGCATGTGTGGAAAGAGAGAGGGGGGCAACTGCCCAATACCCATCTCTGGATCCTAGACAGGAAAAAAAAGAAAGAAGAAAACAATTAGTTCATTCTTGTAAATTGAAAACGAGGCTGCAGCCTTCATTCAGCTACATCTTTGGCCTAACTCAGCCCCAGAGGCTCAAGACTACACAGCTAAAAAGAATAAAACATGGACAAGTGTTTAGAAATTGACGCCTGTCTCCTTCTCTCCTGTGGCAGTAACATGCTGCCTAGGCAGTGTTCAGCTAAGGCTACCAGGCACAAATTGGGCAGGCAGGTGGAATAAAAGAGCCTTCATTTCTTCTGTCTGCCATCTCAGGAACCTCACATTACCCTCAGATCACATGCATGGAGCCAAAGACAGGACAGAACCATTCACTGGAATAAAGTTCTCCAACTGTGAAACACAATAGCAATTACATCTGCTACAGTACAATGCTGTAAAAGTCTCTGCTCCCATTGCTGAGATCTTTGCTCGATGGCTTTGTGTATATTCACACTAGGACAATTTTCAAAACCTGTGCAGGTCTCAGGTTGCATGCTCAAGATTTCCCAGTCATGTTCTCACATTCAGAGACGCTGATGTGCCATTAAACTATGCTACTGCACCATTAATGTGTGGCAATTGCTGGTGCATGCCTAAAACTGCCCAGTGTATGACATGCCAGGTAAAAGACATGTGAATGCACCTGAGTGGCTGCCTCCAGTGGTTTCCCCTGTGTTCTCCCCCTACTTTTTTGCTATCACCCTCTCAAAACAAACCATCACTGCTTGTACCTCAGCACCTTGTTCCCACTGGCCACCCCTCCGTTCCTCATCCCAAAGCCCTCTCTCTCCCTCCCACTACAGCTCCAAACCCCTCATTGTCACATTTGGATAATTTCTTCTCTAGCTATTTCTCCTGGCTTGCACCTGCTTGAACACCTCCTCTACCTTGACCTAAACATACCCCGTACAATAAGGTGATTAGGTGGGACATGCCTGTTCCTGAGGCCACAGTCATTATCCCAACTCTTTGCTCATGCACATGTTTTGATGAGTACATGTTGTCCACGTGACCTCCACCACTCCCCCTTTGAATGTCAGGTGCATGCATACAGACACTGCTTGCTTGCACGTCATGTGGAGACTGGCAAGCACATAAGTTTTTGCAGACATATTGCAAACAGACTGGCTTTAGTACTTCTGCTCTTCTTTCAGAACTCTCCTCTGCTTACTACTTTAGCCTAACTTGCTAGAATGACATCATTTGTCTCAGTACCTGGAAAGGCCAGCAGTGCTAATACGGAGCTAAACATGAAGGCAGAATTATTTCATTTTTATGGGCCACCCTGAAAAGTGTCATTTCTAACAGTGCTACTTGAGGGTTATAATCTTGAACCTACAGCAAAGGAGTGACAATTCATCAGCAGAAGTAGGTGTTGCCTCCTCCTGCAGTTGACCCAATGCATCCAGTCTTCTCTTTAGATCTATAGCACGCGCCTTTAACATGCTAAAGCATTTAGTCTCAGTTACCTGATTATCTTCCTGTGATACAAAACACAGACTTGTTTTCTTCCTGCACTTTTAGAGTTTTCAAAGCAAGTTAAGCTATGTGTCTAGCATATACTCAAGTTCTCGTGTGAAGCTGTTTGGAACTTTTAAGAAATGTATAAACAAGCATATGTTTCGAACCAGACCTCCAGATTTTCCAAGTGGCTTTCACATTGTCATGCCTTCGTTTTCCCATGCTTTCTTTGTAGTGCCTCAGTACGATTCTGCCACAGGCTGTGGCCCTTTTGCAGGACACTAGTTGCATAAAAGGACACAAAGGGAGCAGAACTGTCATATAGGGTTCCTTGCTCAGAGTAAGCTCAGTGTAACAGCTCTGCACTGCACTGCACTGCACTGCCCCCTGCTCCCTACTCCAAGCCCAGGGGGGGTGTGAGGACAGGGAGGGGAAGGAAGGGGTCAAAGAAGGCATGGCTGGAACACACTGGGCTCCAGTTATTCAACACTGACCTCAAGGGCCATAGATAGCTGTAACAATCCACAGCAAATTCAAGGAGCCCTGGGGCTCATGATAGCTTCTGGCCAGCTACAGCTTTTGGGATGCACAAAAGTAGCTTGAGGCGACCTTTACACTCCTCCCGTCTTCCTGTACCCACTGCAGGAAAAGCAGAGCAGAGAAATTGCCCCATTGGCTCATTCGCTTTTGCAAGCACAGAATCTTGGATGTGGGTGCACAAATGGCTTTTCTGTGAGAAAACTGGATGTTTACCTGATTTGCACATACTGCTTTCAGGGCATACAGGACCCCCCAATCCTCATTCACTGTACATGTGGTCAAAGTCTTTCTATACACCTCAGGGAGCACCTCTGCTATGGCACTGGTTGGAACCTAGCAGTGGTATCAATTCAGCTATTTCTTGGCAGAGGGAGGGATTCTGGGATCCTGTGGGTCAGGGATCTTATTCCAGCACCCGCTCGTTCCCTTCCCCCTGCCAGTCTCCCTTTTCTTACCCACACAATGCATGAGCTGGGGTCACCAGAAGTCAAGTTCTCAGCAGACTCCCCTGCGCTGTGCCATACAAAAACCAGAGTCCCCGTGTAACAGGTCACAACACCCTTTGCCCTGGCCACCCCTCTGTCCCACATTTTCCGTTTCCTAAACGCCACAAGGCAACAATTTAAAAGCGATTGTGGACATTATCTAAAAGATGCTTCGGTCTTGAGCAAATTACCACTATTGTTTTCATTTTAAAACAGCCTAAAGATGTTTTCTAAAATTGCATGTGTGTTTAAAAAGTGCAGAGGGCATAGTATATGCTGATCAGGTTTTCTATGTACTTTAACCTACCCCTAATATACACTACTTTGGCTGAGAAAAAAACATAGACCTAATTAATTTATTTAAAGAAACTACAGAGAACAAAACATCAACCTGTCAGTTTCTTATTTAATAAATTTCAGTTTTTTGAACTTATTAATTTTAATATTAATTTTGAAACCGTTTCTACAGTGATCATGAACAAGAGAGGTACAGTTCTAATACAGTGTTAGTTCAACTCCACAAGTCACTGGAACAAACAAACAATTAATGCCTACATTGAGTTTAATTTGCTTCTTGGCTGATAAAACAATGGCTCCTTATCCTCTTTTGCCCCACATAAAGCATTAAAAATGTTCCAGTGAACATGGTACTGCAATCAACGTATTCCACGTTATTAACTCCACATAAATAGACCCAATCCTAATTGGATTCCTAACAATTTTGGGAGCAGGATGAAAGAAGGAAAAGATAGACTCAGTTGCAACAGACACAAAGAGAGATTAATAGACACAACAGCAATCACTTTTCCCCCCTTTGGCACAGCTCCTAGGAACATGACCTAATGTGGCACCGCAGGCACTCCTGTCATACATTTCTCTTCTCTCAGGGCCCATTCAACACAGTCCAAAAGGGCATAAGACAAAATTCTGCTGCTGGGGTTCTACTTTATTAAATACAAATAAACTTGAAATAAAGTCTCTCCCCTTGGGGTCGGGGTTGCACAGCCCTCCTGCTTAGGGCCTGTGTTCCTCTGAGAGCTCCCCTCCCTTAGGAGAGCTTCTCTGTCTGTGGCCTCCTCCCTGTAACTGAGCCCTGATAGCTTTTTATCAGGCCCAGGTGCTCATTATTTAATTAACTATCTAGATGGGCATGTTCCTCTTCAATTAGCTCATCACATGTAGTCGGGGTGGGACTCCCCTTAAAGGGACCAACAACCTGTGACAACACACCTCTGGCATCCAGACTTTCTGGTGCTGTTAGTCACTGTTGCGGACTCATGTTGCCATCTTGAGAGAGTCAGTACAAGCAGGGCTGCTTCCCGTGCTGTGCTGTGCAGTCTCAGTGGCCGATCAGATGTGAGTGAGGCCTGTTGCTGCTGGAACTGGCATTGTGCAGTTTTGCTCTCCAACTTCTCTCAGTAAGTTCAGGACTCCCAGCTGAGAAGCTTCTCTCCAAAATGGATGTCCAGGAGTGACCTCCTTCCCTTCCCTGATCCTGAGTCTTGCAGAGGCCCTCTAGCTGTGAGAGGCAATGACCCTAAAGAAGTTCCATGGACCCTTTACTGCATCAGTTCCCACTTCACTGATATATATAGGTGCCATCTAGAGGTTTGAGATGATGTGGCATTTAGCGGAAACCAGGTTTAAATAAACAACTGAACCTACATTGCCTCTGAGGAGGCTCAGATTCAGAAGTTCTCTTCCTTGTTCTTATATCACACTAAATGCCTTTCAGATATTGGAGTGAAGAAAAGTCCTTTTCAAGGTCAAGCTGGACATTGATTGCTGGTTATTCTCTCAGGGCTCATTCATGAGCCCTCTTACATGTGCACACAGGGGAGTGAGGGGATGTAAGGAGTCCCTTTATGTCCATTAACAGGCAACCCATGGTGGGGTACAATACCTCTTGTATGCCTAAACAAAAAGGAAAGATGAGTGGAGAGGCCTGTGGTATAGCCATCTATTTTAACACACAAGAAACATTTCAACAAGCAGCATTCAGTAGTCAGGGCACAAATTATACTGCTAAATGTAGTCACTGGAATTACATGGTTTAAGAAATTACGCTCTGAGTCAGCAAAAGACTTAAGCCCATGTGTAGTCCCACTGAAGACTACAATAATAGAGCAAATCCTAATCCAGTCAGCCATCAATGTGACCATTCACAGGCTGTAAGGTTAAGCGTGTGCCTAAATGCTTTGCTGGATACACAATTTTCAACACCTTAGCTATCAACTGTGTGACTAACATGCACTATTTGAAAATCTATCCCCAATGCAGTAATATTTAAAGAACCATGTTTCTTTTTTTTTTTTTTTTTCGGCATCTACGTTACATCTGAACCTTAAAGGAGAATGGATTTGCCAGCCAAATGTAAATTAACCACAGCCTTGAACGTTCCTCCATCATAGATTTAGTCTAACTGCACTGTCAAGCAACAAATAAATATACATATAGATATATAATATCTACACTCAGTTTTCAAATCTTTTGTAATGTGCAATACTGGAAGAAACATTTAAATCAACTGGCAGTTCCGTGTCACCCAGGAGCTCCGGAGGAAGCAAGAGCACCTATTTATATCTCTTGTGATCCCAGTAAATACATTTAAATGTACTTGATGACATCAAGGACTATGAGTTGTGTGACATCGTCACTTCACCAGTAAATTTACCAACCATTATGTGGCCCTTGTGAATTGAACAATGGTTTGTTTTCAGACATGGATTTCATATTGCTCCGGTGGCTGTCATCTCTGTCGCTGTACTCTAAGACTTCACACAAATACCTGTTGACCAAAAAGCACACGCACACACAGAAAATATTTAAGAGGCTGTGTGAGAGGAAATGCTGTTTAACCCTTTGTGCAAGAAAATACAATGTGAGCATTTTTATGCACTAGTCACAGACCAGAACTGTCATTTGCAATTAATAAGAGATGTACCATGCTCCTCATACCACCCACAGACTTATGTCTTCTTCAGCTTACTTCACAGAGTGCAAGTGGCTCTGCCAGGTCAAATTCACTGACAGCTTGATCTAATATTGATACTCCCAAGCTTCAAGAATGCAAAGTATTGAACGAATTCTGGAGGGATAGCAGCTAGTTAGATGTTGTATGGCTGCCTACCCCTGCTCCCTGCCACCATGTAATCAGGGTCTGGCACACAGAAGTGTCAGCAAGAACCAAACTTTATTTCCCATTCCCAGTTACATGAAGTGGGTCAAGATTCTGAAGATTACTACCCCGTCACATGACAGATGTCAGTAATCACTGACTCCAGCATCTACTTTTAGACCTCAGATGAGGAAACCATGAGTCCAGTCTGCTATATATGGCAGAGCCTCCCCAGCATCCTGCATTGAGTGAGAGGGGTTGTATCCCTGGCTAACTGAGAGCTGTGGAGACAGCAAGGGAGTTGAGTCCATATCTCCCTCCCCACCTACCTCCAGAGCTAACAAACAGAGCCAATATGGAGCTGCCAGCTCAGGGGGGGCACATTCAGCCCACAAATTCTTCCCAGTGGGTGGGCAGGGACAGCAGTAGAGACCCCCTATGACATACTTAACTGACCCACAAGGCTTGAGGATGCTCAGCCTTAGTTTCCTGGGCCCTCATTTCTCTCTCCATGGGTGAAAGAGATCAGAGGCCAAGTGATGAGCCCCTCACCTCCTCCTGGACCTCTGTGGGTGCTGATCGTAGAATGGCGGAGTCGTTTTTTTGTGTCCCTATTGCACTAGCTTGAACATCTTCAGATCAGTCAGGCTCAAATGCAGCTGCCCTCTGTGGGTACATCTACACAACGAGCGGCTGGGAGCGGGGTGGGCTTCAGAACCCAAGCTACAATATCGACACAGCTATTTTTAGCGTGGTAGACCAAGCCCCGCTAGCTCCAATCTGCCAACCCGAGCTCGGAGGCTTGCTGTCACGGGGTCTGCAGGTGTGCCCATGGGACTAGGAGACCTGAATGGTCCTTAGAGTTAGGTGCAAATAAGATAAAATTACAAAAAGAGAAACTTAAAGGAAGATGGTTGTGTGATGTCAGCAGAACAAAGGAATCTGTGAATTTAATGCAAGATATTCATAACAAGAAGCATTAATAAAATATTATGAATTTAATACAAATAATCAATATTGTCACTAATTGGTATTTCTCTTTATTCCTGTTCTGTGAAGATATTTGAACATCAGACCTTTTCAATTCCAGTTAAACCAGCAGAGTGGTCCATTCGCAAGCCCTGATCCCTCAGTTTACTGAGTGTAGGCATATCACTGTTTCTGTAGAGAGTGTGAGGAGTCCTGTGAAAAAATAGCATGTGATCATGTCATTAGAGAATGTAGCATAAATTCCTGCCCTTTAATCCTGGCATTTCTTTATTTTTGAGTGCTTGACTCTGCAACCTTTAACATTTTAAATTTTTTTAAAAGGTATATGTAAAATTTATAAGAGTGCCTAAGTTACTTAGGAACCTAAGTTCCATCTTCAAAAAATTAACACATTTAATTTCAGCAGGCATAAGCTTTTGTGAGCTTCAGCTCACTTCCTCAATTGCAGTTGGTAAAAGTGTACAACAAATAGGAAACATATACAGAAGACAACATATGCATATCCAAGGGCATAGATAACAATGGGGTAGGTGGATAAAAGCCGGGTACTTGAGGCATAATGACAACCATTATGTCATTTTTGCTGTATACAGACTAACACGGCTACCCCTCTGGAACTCAAAAAATTAACAGGAGCCAAAGTTACAGAGAAACAGGACTTAGGATTCTAAACCACTTGGGCACTTTTTGAAAAGTTTACCCAATATATATGTAAGATGCAAATATATGTATGTTCAGTGCAGAGGGCTTTCTGCAGGAGACAGTCTGGTGTTATGCAGGATGCTGAGAAATATCTGAGTGATACATTATTATATTATGGATTTACCAGGATTTTGCAAGACAATTCAAACTTTACAGAATGACTGTCCATACCATTTTATGACATGTGCCCAAGGCATTACAGAAAAAATACAGTGCAACTAATGCTGGAGGGTTTATCAAATAATGCAAACCAATACATTTCACAAACTGATTCTTTGGATAAGAATGTCACCTTTCCTATTGCTTGCCAAAGCAGCAAAAGAATTGGGTCTGAGGAAGACCTGTGTATTTTTACCCTCATTTTGACATAATCCTCAGAGAAAGGGACAGAAGTTCCTCCCTGAACTACCTCAGGTCATGAGAAATATCAGCACTCTAAAAATAGTGTCTGTGAAAAGGTACACTGAAAATTCTTTCCTTTCTCCCACAATGAAAATATCATAGCATAATGTTTTGGATTATAATGTTCAGCTTCCCGTGAATGTTGTGCTTTTGAGAGCACTGACCCTAGAAGGCATATATATTTATCCACAGAATGCATGTGGCATGGGAAGAGAAAACCTCATCATTCTGACTCTCCAGTGTGCCTCAACCCAGTTCTAGAAGGGCAACATTCAGAGTTAAGGGAGTAGTGTAGTCTTAATGTGCTTCTAATCATTGATGGCTTCACCAATACTACCCAAAGGATGTAAATTATTGCCAACTGTCAGTTTCACACCTGTCCACTAGGAACAGATTAGGTATCATCCCCTCTTTTCACAGAAGTCACCAAAGAGCTGCCATCTGGCAGTGACTTTGGGTAACTACAGATGTGGGTCTGGATTTGACCTGGTGGTCTAGATGTGAACGATTTCTTGTCTAATTGCCAATAGCCTGAACCATCCTACCCCCGTTAAGCCTTACTGAAACCAGACGGCTGCTCAGCACCAGTATTTCTATTGTTTAGTGTCCATAAGGGCAAAATCGGCCTGTTTTTGCTGCTGAACAAAGCAAATCCTGTGCCTGTTGCCATTTCATAATGGCTGTACAGACAGAAGACATAAAACTGGCTTATAGTGCAGCAGAGTCTGTTTCATGTTTCTCATGTGCCTGCAACCATCACGTAGCAGTAAGTGGCAATGTAACCAGAAGCGAACATTTCCAGATGAGGTGCATGGAGGAGTGTGCGCAGTGAACCAGATGTACCCCTGTAAGTGATTTGTTACTATTCATTAATTTTCTGCTTTGCTATACTAGTTAGTGGCCCATTTAACATTGTGAACTCTTGTTCCAGCTGTTTAATTGGACGGTAAGCTCTTTTGGGGCAGAGATGGTCTTTCCCCGTGTGTGTGCTGCGATCCCTGACAGTGGCCTCTGGTGGTACTTTATTATAAATACTAAACGGTAGAAGTAGTCATTTACAGATTTCAGAGAGACATGGCGGGTAGTAGATGAGGGAGAGAATACAGCTGCTGATACTGAGGGTGCCGAGGAAGACTTTTCCCCTCCTGTTGCTCTCCTGCTGGTTCAAGAAAAGCAGCTGGCAGCCATTTCCAGTCCTGAGGTAAAGTCTATACATTTGAAAGAGTTTAATGGTCCTGCTAGGTGAAAAGTATGGGCATAGTTTGGAGGGGAAAGGGGGGCCATTTCCCCCCCCCCCCCCCCGCCCCAAACTGCAAGCCTCAGGCATGGAATTTGTCCCACCCCCCATGTGCAGCCCCGTTGGCCTGAGCGGAACTGCCCTCCCCCCCGATATAGAAGTCAAACTACGCCTTTGAAAAAAAGTGCTACATAAATAAATCTCTGTGTCGTTATTACACTGAATTGTAACCCAAATGTAATTAGGATCTTGGACTTATTACCAGCTTTTAAAAAGGTAAAAAGTTCCCCACTGAAGTCAACCTCTTTGAAAATCAGGTCACTTTTATTAAGGTGCTAAAAAAAAATGTAGGTACCTGAGTTTGAAAATGTTGGACAAAGTTGATTTATAGTCCTCCTCTCTGTAAAGTACATCGACACTGTTTTCTTCAATCTGTTTTGGACATGTAGAGGTAAATTTCCTGTCAGTGTTTTCTTACTTTTCTCCAGAAGCTGCACTGCATCATAGACATCATCTAATTTTATAAAGAGCCTACAGGTCATGGATCTGGCGTGTGTCATTTCATTTCTGGGTGGACATTTCCAGTAAATGTAGTTTTCACTTAAGAATAGCTGTCAAGATGACTCAAAAACTTCATGGTAAATTGCAAGTGAACTTTAAAAATTTGATTTGGCAAAGACAAGACATGTTCAGAGAATTAGCATTATAATCTGTGGGTGAATAAGTGATCCGAAATTCTTCAATAAGGAAAGGTCAAGGAATATAGAGGAAACCACTTGTGTTAATACCTGGGAATAGCATTAATGTATTCCCTGCATGAAACATGGGCAATAGCTTCTGTGTGTGATGTAACGTATAGACAGTGTTTCATTTTAAGAAAAGAAGAGGAAGCATTGTCTAGTATTTAAAAAGTGCAGGACTCGGTAACAAGACATCTGGGTTCTGGTCACAGCTCTGCCATGACTTCCTGCGGGACTGTGGGCAAGTCTCTTAAACTCTCTGTGCTTTGCTTTTCCCCACCGTAAAATGGTGTAAATTATGATTACCTATTACCCAGAATTGTTATGAGGCTTGTTAATTCATTGTTTGAGAGTGCTTTGAGATCTTCCTGGGGAGAATGCTGTTGCAGAAGGTCAGTACAATATCTCTGAAAAGAATGACCCCTGAAAAAACCTTCCTGCAGCACAGACGGTGAAGAGCACTAATAATTCCATCTGTTAAAAAAACAGAATGCATTTTTTTAAACAAAAAACCACCTCATTAAACATTCACTTGCTAGGGACTACTCATATGCTTAAATATATGCTTATGCACTTTCCTGGATAAAGGACATAATGCTCAGAACACTGCCAGTTTGAACCCCTTTGAGCATATATTTAGAAAGACATCCAATCCTGATATAAAGATTTCAGGTGACAAAGGATCTACCACATCCTGTGGTTCCAGTTGTTAATTACTCTCGCTGTTAAACATTTGAGCCTTGTTTCCCATTAGCATTTTTCTAGTGTCAACTTCCAGCCATTGGATCTTATTATCATAGAATAAATGCTGAGCTTGACATTATTTATATAACTTTTCCAGCTCTTTATGTCTACTTTCTACAGCAAGGATTTTACATGTAAATTAGTTCTTTCAGGTGTAAAATGTAGTTTAAGGAAAAGAGGTACAGATTACAATTTCTACCTTTATTTCATATTCCAAAGTCTCCACAATGCTTACAAAATATTAATTTTAGTTATAGTTAAACTGTTAGTTAAGCAGCTGACTTCCAAATTGGTTATGTACAAAATATTTCATGTTTTTAACTTCCTTAATCCAGGGAATGTAAAACAGTTTTTGTGTTCAATGCAGATTTCAAGAGAAAAAAAATACAGTACATTATAGCTTTTCTTCCTATATTACTTCCTAAATATAGTGTAATACAAGGAATAATATATTGTGTAAAGCTCTATTGCATATTCTGCATTTATAAACCATAAGTACATATTCAGTTATTTTAAAATTATTTCACTGAGAAGGAATGATCATTACCAACAACTTGGTTACATATTGTGGACCAAATCCTCCTTGCTGTTCTCCTTCAAGTAGACCACTAAAGTCAATGAGCAAGGAGAGCAGATGCAATTAGATGCAATTTGTCATTGGTGTGTTACAACAGTGGCATTATCTGCAAGAGAGAGCTTAGCCACTGTGCAAGTATTTAGAGTACTGTAAAACCTACTGGAAATCTAAATAAAAATAATAAGAGATCTAATACAATAACAGAAGCCTCCTCCTATAAAAGAGTATCATTTTACATAGGAACAAAAGAGCACCCATATTGGGTAAAACCAATGGTCCATCTAGCCCAGTATCTTGTCTCCAATAGTAGCCAGTATCAGAGCTTCAGGGAGTGTGGAGAGAACAGGGGACTTTTAGAGTGATCCACCCCTGTCTTCCCTTCCCAGCTTCTGGCAGTCAAAGGTTTAGTGTGGCCCCAACCATGGGGTTGCATCCATGAACATCGTGGCTAATAGCCATTGATGGACCTATACTCCATGAACTTATCCAATTCTTTTCTGAACCCAGTAATCCTTTTGGCCATCACACAACATCCATAGCAATGAGTTCCACAAGTTAACTGAACACTGTGTGAAAAAGTACTTCCTGCTGTTTGTATTAAACTGGTTGCCTTTTAATTTCATTGAGTGACCCCTGATTTCTGTATTATGGGAAAGGGTAAATGACACTTCTCTATTTACTATTTTAGGGCCATATCCTGCTGTCACTGGAGTCAGATGGAACTTTCAAACAGATTAGTGGCCCTTAGTTTACTATAATCCATACTTCCTGCAATAAAATGCTGTATGCGATCTCTGTGGACAATATGCATTTCTAGCAATCAGGTTTAACTTCTTAAAATGAAAAAAAATTGCACACAAAAAAAGAACAAAAGCCAGTCAGTCTGATAAATTCAAATTAGTTTGCCTTTAAAATTAGAAAGCTAGACAGGTTGTTTAGTATCAGTAGGAATGTTTGCAAAGAGAATATAACAGGCTTAGAGACTGCAGTGATGAAAGCAGTTTTGGTTACTCTGGGCCCATTCACGAGTGGTGCTGAGCACTGCAAGGCAATGCTCACCCTCAGCTGCCGCTGAAAGTGGAGGGAATTTAAGGTGTTACCCACCTTGACTTTTCTTGAGAGCTGCTCCCATTAACTATAACTGTGGTTGCAGGTCTTCAGCAGATGCACAGGATCAGGTTCTCTAAGGATCAGGCTCATTGTAACTAATACCTCTTCCCCTAACCCTCTGTAAGAGCCAAAGAGTTCTTAATAAGTCAGGAATGGTAGTGTTGTGCCAGCAGGTGGTACTCTCCAAACTGCCCTTCTCTGTGTTCAAGTCTTAGACTATCCACCACAGAAATGATCCAGCTCCCACTGCAGTCAATGGGAGCAGGATCAGGCTTCAAGTGTCTATGCTATCTCCATTGCTTCCAAGTCTGGACTTCTCACATGTGAGTGCAATTGCTCACTGCTAATGCCAGTAGGCCCAGGCCCGACAGTCAAAAACAGGCATTCATCTGTCCTAAGCATCTTCAGACTCTAAAGCATAATATCATTCATAATTATAGACTGAGGGATTGAAATACTGGAGTCAATGGAAGTTTTGACATTTCATTCAGTCAGGCCAGGATTTCACCCTAGATGTCTAAGAAATTTTCTTTTAGCAAAATGCAAGATTTCACTGTGTTACATACCAGAAAGAATGAAACCTTGGTATAAATTGAGAAATACAATTTAAAGAAAGGAAATGAGTAGGCCCCTAGAAAAACAGGAAGCTCAATTAAAAAATAGTTGCCATTCATGCTGTTTATCTTGGGATCCAAGACTAGTATCCTGGTAACCTTATAGGGTAATGAAATGTGATCCCTGTTAGGTTACAGGATGAAGTCCTAATTATTCATTTTACAGCTGGTTAGAAATGTCTCCCATTGCACAAATTTTGGGATACTCCATCTTTTTTCCCATATTTTTGGGATTTGTTGTAAACAGGACTGGCCTGAGGTCATTTGGAGCCCCCCCTATAAATATCAAAACAGGGGCCCTAGTACCTGCCACAAGTCTATGACACTAACACCACTTTAAACCCCACGTCCACCGAGGGGTTCCTGAGATATAGGTAACCCTGTGGTTCTGGAGGCATAGAACCAGCCCAGGATGTAAGAGAGAAAGGAAAATATTTGCTGGAAACATAAGAGAGAGAAATGTATAAAATCAGGATTTCTAACAAACAAAATGAATGAGTGAACTTTGCAGGAAATCAATACGTGATTATCAACAAATGGTTCCTAACGTGGCTTGTTTCTTCATTTAAATTGCCAGTTTCACAGACTGCAGAAGTTTCTTTCTTCTAAAATAAAAGCCTTACAATGATTACAAATTAAAGATATGATATAAATACAGAATTACACTGCAGACCACTTAAGTGTGTGGGGGGAGGGGGGGCAAGATCCTTGTGGCTGTAGGATGCCACACCTTGCCCTAGTATATCAGTGTCATCTGCATCTTAACAATGCATGGCCCTTCAGCTTGCCTGCAGCATGCCACAGTAACAGGGAGCTCCCCAGAGGTCTTCAGAGCACACAGAAAATCTGCTTCATATGATGGAGAGTCCCTCCTTTTAAAGAAAGAAAGAAAGGAAGACAGAATCCAGTTCAAGAGTCTGGGAAAGCTTTTATGATGGTCTCATAGGCAGGAGGAGGTGTTTGTGCTGAATGACAGATGCGGAGGCTGTTGTTGGACCAGTGGAATTCAGGACGAGTTAAGCTGTTGGTGGTGTTCCCCACAAGGGTAGTGGTGGTGCTAGCTGGAGCCAGAGTAATCAGCTGACTGTTAGTTTCCACAGGGAGCGGAGGGCATTGCAAAAAAGGGTGAAAAGTGGAGGCTCGAAAGCTGGACTTCCTTGGGAAGGAGTTGGCTTGCTCCAGGGAGGCTTGCCGTTGGAAGGTGAGGCTAGCCAGGCTGAGATTGCTGCGACGTTCGCAGCTGCTGTTACGGTAGAATCCAGTTCTGTTGGCAGCATGGCCCTGAGAAGAAGGTCTGGGACGGCGGCTAGAGGTTGACGAGCTCCACTGCGAAATGTAGGCACTGGCTCTGCGACGGGACAGGCAAGTAAACAAAACCCAGATTATCCCTCCGATCACCAATCCAATCACCATGGACACTGAGAAGGCTATTATTATCTGATCTAAAACACAGAAAATAAAGAGCAAGGTTGCTTTATTTACCATACAGGCTATTCAGTTTAGAAAATGAATTTGATATGGCAGGCTTCTTAAAATGTGCCATTTGTAATTCACAAACAATAAGGATTAAAGATGTTTATTTAGTGACATTGTAGAGGGAACATGCAACCTATAATTACACTACAGTAGAAACACAGGGCTTGATGCTGATCTCATTTCAACTGGCTTTTAACAGCGTGACTCCAGTTAGAAACTCTTGTTTTGATACCAATGAGAGTGGAATAAGACTGGAAGTAGAAAGTCCTCATTACCTAACAGGAGGCTGCCAGTACCTATTACTATCAGACTAGATGTACAACTCTACTGTTAAACCATTGAGATGACTTTGGTCAGAGATGGCCACTGAAATACAAAAAGCTGGCAGACATTTCCCTTCCCCTACTCCTAGTTTTGGGGACATATACATGTCAAGCTGTCATTGCACAAAGAGTAAATTTCTAGCCTTCTTTCACTTGTCTGCACTCTAATAATCAGCATTGAGAGGCTCTGGAAAAGGACTCCCAACTAGGATAATTTTCTTCCCCACATGATCAGCTGTGTAGGGGAAGAAAGATCAGTTTTTCCCACATATCCCTATCCATTTCTAGAAATGGATGAGTCACTTCAGCAACCGCTTTACCTATTTATGGAACTCACTTTGCACTATTTCTGGAACTAACTTTGCACGAACTTGTGCAAACAAACCTTGCTCTGAGGTTCTAAAATGTATGCTGGTGTATATAGATTTCCATTCACTTCATATGTTTTAGCATTCTTAGGAATAAAAGCACCACAACCCTCATATGCAAGCCTGTTCCCATTAGATTTTCAGTTCTGCTTTGAAGCGCCATGAAATCTAGATATTTTGGACAAGCTCCAAATAAGTAACTCACATTTTGAAAGCTTATGTGACCAGAACCCTAAATATGAACTTTTGGAGTTTCCCCCCTTGACTACTACTTGCCTGTTACCTCTGCTCTCTGATTTGGGGACGAATTAGTGAAGACAGGTCAGAGGAAAAGTACACAGTGCCGTATAGGACTCCTCATTTGTACTTGTGTGGGGAGCAACTTGTGAAGCCCGTCTGTGGAGTGAAATTTACCCCTTTCCTTGTCATGTGTCCAAACAGCTCTCATGGCCATGTGTAGGAGGGTAGAGCCATATCTCTGTCTTCTTCCTGCCCAGTTGTTCCCAGCAGGAAAGTACAGCACTTCCACAAGCACCAGAGGTGCAATTAGGGTAGCCTCGACTCCCTTCTACTCCCCTGAACAGCCCTGGAAGGGTACAATCTAAACCTTATGATGATTTTTTTTTTTGTCATCTAAACCAGAACGCTGGTTACATGAATGTACTCTGGAGACTCTCTGGGAATCCACCTTGTGTCTTAGAGGTTTTACTCCACTACCCATCACCATAGCATCTGAGCACTTTCTCTGTCCCTCAGTGGGGAGAGGGTAGGCTGTCTCTTCAGGATTTCAGCAGACCTGTGTAGATGTGGAAGTTTGCAGAAAAGTAGATCCCTGAGCCCTGCTGTGAGGATCTGGCCCCAAATGACTGTCGCCAGATATTTTCATCACCTACACATGTAAGTAAACATTTCACATTATTAAAACCATGAAAAGAAATTGACAAAATATTGAGTACAGCACGTTAGTCCTTTCACCAAATTGTTACCCGTCCAACTTGAACACTTAGCTGTTATTTAACTTCTTTGCCTTTATACAGCTCTACATTCAAATTAACAAACACAGGGCCAAATTCCTCTGGGGTGTTACTCCACTGAGACAGGCAGACCATTGCAGTGTCTACACAGCTCCACATTAACTCTCATTTCATTTCACAAAGCATACATTTTATCCTCCTCCTTTTTTTATTTCAGTCATTTAGGTGGACACACAAGTCCCCCTCTCATACATACACCCAGAACTATTGCCTGCTTCAGCTGAAAACATGGGTGCATTGTGGCAGCTCTAATAGGGTGAAATGTATCCCCATGCAGTGGGCCAGCACGGAGAGTAGGCACCAACGAAGCTGTAAGGCTATGTCTATACTGCAGTTAAACACCCGCAGTTGGCCTATGTCAGCTGGCTCAGGCTAAGGGGCTCAGGCTAAGGGGCTGTCTAACTGAGGTTTAGACATTCGGGCTTGGACTGGAGCCTGGGCTCTGGGACCCTGCAGTTAAACAGCCCCTTAGTCTGAGCCCCACAAGCTTTAGTGGGACATATATGGTGCATAGTCCTTGTGCTAGCCCTCTGCACAGCATGAATTTCACCCAAATGCAGTGAATTCTAAAAACTGCATCTATTGATTTGTGAATCTCTATCCATCTCTTCCCACTCCACAATGCTCAATCACCAAAACCAAAAAGGACGCTGGAGAAAATATCACAATACTTCGCTAGAGCAGAACATGTCACACCTGGGCTTTTGGGGGCATAGGTGGCTTTCCACAAATTATTGTGACCTCTCAATCCTGTGGAGTGCGGGGGGCAGAACCAGTCCTTCAGAAGAGCTAGAGCAGCCTCAAGCTCTACCTTGCCCTAGCAGGTAGTGTCTCCTAAGGAGCCAATCCACTCAGCAAGATTGCCAGAGTGTATCATCTTCTGCCCCTCAGATACCCACATTCCACCCTGGGAAGTCCCTGGCACAAGGGAGGGCAATGAGGAACCAAGGATCTGGCCCATGGGAATCAATCATATCCTGTAGGCACTGGCTTGCATTGCAGGGAGTGTGCAGAAGCACCAGGAGAAATCTTGCCTTGTGTGTGCTTAGACTCCATCAGAAAGTGCCACTTCCCCGTGAGCACAAGATCTACCAGCTGTTTTAGGAGGTACTGAAAACTGTATTGAAATTGTTAGCGGTCACTTTAAATGCTCAGCAGGTTTTCCTGGTCCTGCATGCAGGCTAGGGGGCTCTCTGTGCAATCTGGGGCTAACAGCAGTCAAGTGGCAGCAGACAGACAGCTTACACTAAGATGAAGAGAGCTGTGCCTCATTGTTTAGGGAGCAGCGTGTTTAGTCTCATTCTGTTTTTCGTCCTTGTGTTGATAAGGTTTTAGGTTTCAAGAAATAAATTAGCATTACAGTGCAACTGTGCAGAAAGAGTATTTATGTTTTTATCTAACTTTTCGGTGTGTATGCCATGAACATAACATGTATCACACCAAGAGGGTGACCAGACATCGCATATGAAAGGCTTTAGTTTCAAATAGTACATTTTAAAGTAACTCTGAGTTATTGGTAGTTGACGTACATGGGTAGCCTTGACAGTCAGTGAGTTTCCAAACTTTCCTCCATTTAAGGGCCAGATTATCCCCAAGGAGCCGCCTCTCCACTCCTACCCTCTGCTTTATGTCTAATTCAAGAACCAAGGCAGAATTCCAGAGGACTATGCGGGATTGCTCCTTCCCTATGCTCCTAGGTAGGGTACTGCTCTGCCAAGGGTGGCAGAGTGGAGTTGGGCGTATGACTAACTGCTCCCTCCCCACACACACACACAGTTGAACTGGCTATCTAAATGGGAGAATAAGCAGTGCCCTACAAAAAGATGTAGTAGCAGGTGTGCAAGAGGCTTCCCAGTGTAGCAACCTGCATGGAATTTGGAAGTTGGAGCCTGGACTGCAGGAGGGAAGAGTTTGGAGAGGAACCAATTAATCAGTTAGCGTGCACATGCTGCAAACGCTAGCTGAAGTTGCAGCACCTTTGTATACAGTAGCTTTATTAAAGATCCAGATTAGCTTTACAAACATGGAGTCCACTCACATTCTTACCTAGCACATGGTACATAGAACACCCAGAACTTTCCCTGGGCTGATATAGCTCCTTACTGTGGACTATGACTAAAGGACCTAGTTAAAGTCCATTGAAGTTAGTTGAAATATTCTTATTGACTTCAATGCCCTTTGGACCAGTCCCATATACGGCAATCTACTCTAAGTTTTTTGGCTACCACATTCTTTTATTGCTGTTTTATTAAAGAAGGGAATAATTTAGAAACCTTATCTGAAAGTTAACGAAGTTTTGTTTTTGGAGAGTATTAACTCAGAGTCAGGCAGGCGAGTCTTGCTCTGAATTTAAGTGCACAACCAGCCGTAGAGAAGGATTTATTCATACTAGGGCAAGCCTCTATTTCTCCACAATTGCGAGTGATTCCCTCCCCCCACTGAAATCTGACACCAGCTGCATAGAACATAAAATAAATAAATAACAAAGTGCTATGTGCTAAACAAGCAAATTCTACTATACAGATATAGTGGACTCTAGCAGATTCAAGTGCAAAACATGTCATATGCAAGCTGCTTAACTTTGATTGGATTGAGGAAGGATGCATCAGCAATAGTCTGTTGTACAATAGAGAAGGATTATTTATGTCCCTTCCCTTTTAACTTCTCTCCCTCTCATGTTCTTGCAAGTATTTCCTCCTTTGTGCTGTGGCAGTGGATCAGCACATGTTGATGAGATAAAACTTGATTTAACCCAAAGCATGCCATTTGGAGGGACATATTTTTCCCACTGCCCTATCCACAAACTACAGTGTTTTGAGGATGGGAACAATGTTTGATCAGGTATTTTCACACCAGCCTGTAATGGTCTAATTCATCACAATTTTTTTTCCAAATAATGCCCTAATGCTAAATGAAATAATCTGTGATAGGGAAATCTATAGTTGAGCAGGTGATTGAAATTTAGTGTAGAACACTGACTAATGAACAAAAGATGTATTGCACCTGCACCCAATCAGCAAACCTTCTCAAGTGTGGTTGTCAGCCAGAGATCATTCTGAAGTCTGATTCATGCAAAATCACAAGCAAATAAACTAAATATATCTTCCTAGCATTGATGAGGTTGAACCTGCTAGGGTTTGGATTTTGGCTCCAAGACTGTACCTGAGGCTCAGATCAATCAGCTCACCCTTGTGGCATATATATGCCATCACTGTTGTGTGCAGTTTGCAAAGACAACTACTCTACAACTGACAAGTATTTAGAAATATTATTTTCCCTGATCTTTATCATTAATTGCTAAGTCAAAACAACCCTCTGATTATTTGTAAGGAAACAATGATTCAGTAGAGTAGGTGAATCAGTGGGCTGGCAAACTAAACCAGCTGCGATCTTTGTCATGGCCAGTGTTGGGAAACATCACAGGATGGTGATAGTAAAAAGAACAGAAGTGACTGTCTGCAGCACAGGCTGATTCAGGTAATTGGTACATTGGGAAAACAGATGCCGTGTGGGCTTGCTCAGCTGGCATGGATGGTGGTGGACTACCTAAAGGGTTTCTATAAGCTTCTGGAAATAAATAATTAACAAAATTCAGTAAACAACAGGAAAGTCCAAAACCATAGGTCTCTGCTGTGTCATGTTTGTCATCAGGAGGACAGTGGGTTAAATTTCATAACCAAGCCACCTAGCTAGTAACAAGATTGCCCTCTGCTGGCAATCTATACTGATGAAAATAGAGTAAAGGATAAAATAGTCCAGATGTGGTAGTATTAGAAAAACTCACAGCAAACATTAAACGGATGGAGAACAGTGCTACCCATACTCTATTTGGTAACTAACTATCTGTAACTCAGGAGGGTTTTGATTTCTCTGGTGTAGACTCTCGGGTTAGTATCCTGCTCAGAGTTTGGAACTCTCATGAACAGGACTGCAGGGGAAATGTTCAAACAAATTTTGTGGAAGCACTGTTTACCAAGGATTTGTGACTTTGTGAATGTTTGCATTAAATCTATAGTAAGGTGGGAGCAATAAACTTGCTTTGTGTCGGCACAGTAATTGTAATGACCCAGAGGAAACATCTGAGATCAAGACATCAACATGTTTTAATTTCCTGACTTCAGCACAGTCATGTAAACAACTAAGCAAATCAGTAACTGACTCTTCTAAAGAATCCTTTGTGAAGGCAGTGGTAGAAACTGTTACTTCAGGGCTTCAGCCTATTTTCGTACATGCTACTGAAATAGCAACATATGGTTTTCATCTGCTCACACGTGGAGCACACAACCCTCTAGCAAAGCATTGCTGTCTATCATGTAAAAACAGAGTAGGACTGAGTTGTATGTACTTTTAAAGAACTTAAACCAATTGAATGTACCAATATAGTGAAAATAGATGGACATAATTCCACAGGGCAATATTGCATAACCTTTTATTGTAGTAACTACTTAGCTGATAAGAATATCCTATAAAACCTGACAGTAAAATCATATACAATTTTGAAAAAGTATTTAACAATGTGGATAATTTCAGACTCTTCGCAAAAGAAGAGGGATTTCTTTAATGGGATACATGATAGTTAGCAGCACATTACAATAAAGAAAATGTACAATATCAGGTCAAAGATGCAGATTTTCAGCTTGATGTAAAGACTTGAGAGCAAGTTTTACTTTTTAAAAGGTCCTAAATATTAACACATACAATTCTATAATCTTTTTGTTGGATGCCTGATGCAGCAGGAAATCCTGTTGGGACCTAAAGCATTAGAGAAATTTCTCAAAAACAGTCCCTCGTTAAGTAGAATTCTGTGACCCCTGAAATGCTGCCAAGGTCAGTGGAGAAAATTCTGCTGATGGATTTAACTTCTGCATCACCAGTTCAAAAATATCCCATGTGTTTCCTTAATGAATCATCTTATATTCTCTATTCCTTGTCTGGATTGTCCCATTTCCCCCCATTCTTTCCCTGTGTGTAGTTCTTATTTTCACGTGGAAATTGTCTCATTTTTTAGCAGTTAGTGCATTTTGTTGAATACTGACTTCAGGCTGGTGACAGGGAGGAAACCCTTGTTTAGTCTATATAGATTCTTCTAACACCCTCTTTGCTATAATAGCTGAGTTGCATCCAGTAGTATTAAATTTATTGCAGTAGGAAAATTCAAAAATTCTCTCTCTTTTTGCACATGCCGTTTTGAGAATACAACTTTAAGTTCTCATCCAGTAGTATGGGCCCTTCAATTAATTATCTGTGGTTAAATGATCTAGGAGGAGATCTGGGTTCTATTTCTCATTTTGCCTCAGACTTCCTATATGAGCTTGAGTAAAACACGTGACCTCTCTGTTTCATAATTTTCCCCTCTGTACAATGGGAATAATACCACCTACACCACAGGAGTGTTGTGAGGCTTAATGCATTAATATAAAGTGTTATGAGACCAGTAGATGAAAGATGTTAGTATAAGTTCAGAGTAGTTCCATTATTATTGTCTGTGGATTGTATAATACATTTTTTAAACTAAGCATTTAAAAGTATGGCAATACCAATTAAATATTCAAATATATACAAAGGTCATGCAATCTCTTAAATAAATGTACAAATGTAATAGATTCCATTTCCCATGCAAATAAACAAACTTAACTGCCTTCCTATGCCTGCTGGGCCTCATTCTATAGAAAAGAAATATTTTTACACATCCTGCGTTATATTACAGGTACAGCATGGACTACAAATCTGCACAAGCCATCTTCACATATGATCCACATGTCATCTAGTTTGCTCACCTGCTCCTGGGCCAGAAATACTAACATTTTACCTCCTACCCACAACATCCTACTTGTGTTAAGAGACCATATATGTCTCCAGAATCTTCAAACTCCTCCATTTACAGCCTCTCTCTCTCTCTCTCTCTCTCTCTCTGCATGTGCGTGAGTAAGTGGTTGTCAAATTTTATGTGGCAGAATGTGGTGTGGTGTTTCAGTGACTCGCATTATTTAGCAATAAAGCTTATACATATAAAAAATATTTTTTCAATATATACGGACAAAAAGAATTGTTAGTCACTTTTAAAATCGTTCTTTAAGAAGTCATTTTAAAAATCTCCATGGCTGGAAAGGTATTGTCTCAGATTTTCAGAAGAAAGTTGACTGCGCCTTAAGAGTTAGCTTTTGCCTCTTGAAATGGTAAAAGTGGTTTTGTTCTTGAAGAACCTTTAGGGGGCTGATTGTGGCCCTTATAATGAAGCACTGGATGTAACCTTAGCTATAATGAGACTACCAGAATCTCCACATTCAATAGCTTAAATTAGACTCATGCAAGAAGTTAAAGTTCTGCTAAAAAGCGTAAGGAAAATACAAGTCAGTGCTAAACCGTGTTCCTTATGACACTCAGTTTCTTTAATTTTTTTTCTATATACAGGACATAAGACTGGGTTATATGTGGAAGGTTAGTCTTGTAAAGCACAAGACTGTGACCCAGATGATTTAGTTCTATTTAGTGCTCTTCCACCTATTTCTTTTGTGATTGCGGGCAAGTCACCCTGTCTCCGTGCCACAGCTTACTCATCTGGAAAATGAGGATAATAATACTTAAGTAGCTCACAGGGGAGACTGAAACTAAATTCATTAATGTATGAGCTACTTTGTTATGTGCACTTTAATGTTAAATTAATCTGAGGTAACTTGATGGAAATCACTTTGTAACTACAAAGTATTATTCTTCAAAAGGCATTAAAAGAAGGCTCAGTAAGAAGAATAGCTGAAGAACAGTTCTTGGCCCCATGACATGCCGATCAGATCTGATACTGGATCCTGCTAGACTTTGACATGTGTGAGCCCTAAACCTTCAATTCACCTGCATGTGATTTACCCCCCCAGAGAGGAGAGAGCGCAAACAAAGCTTGTTTCCTTGTGCTGCTGCTGCTGCACCAGAAAAATTCACACACTGACTGCATCCTTGGCAGAACAAACACCCGTGGCCTCCTCATAAAATTACTTCCTGGGCTTGGAATCTTTTCCCAAATGAGGAAGAGCCATGATACTTTGGGGAGCTATCAGCTGTAGGAATAAACAGCAGTTCCACACCCAATCAGCACAGTAACTGTGACACTATGTTTGCCAAAAAATGTGTGCAAAGTATATTTGATTATCTTAACCAAGTAATTAAGGCAACATTTTCTTGGCCTTTCTTCTCCTACCACTACAACTCTTGATCTGTGTTCTTCTTGCTGACAGTGGTTGAGGACTGAGAAAGCAGTGATTGTATGAGCAAAAGGATCAGGGAAATAGCAGTTAGCAGAAGGCAACATACGAAGTCTGCAGGGACCGCTCAGCAGCATAAGATCATGACCCTTTCACCATTATAGTGTATGTTGTTTTCACCCAGCCACAACCACTGTAATGTTTACTTCAGGTTTACCAGAAGACTGGCAAAGGGAAACTAAGTTCCCATTACAATGTACACATTTTCTCTCTCCAGTGTGTTTGGACCTATGTGGCTCATGATTTATTTTATCTGCTTCCCTATCTGGATACCAGGATTAATCAATGACTTCATCTGAATTATATCAACGATACATTTGGCATCTTCTCTGCCAAATCTCTCTGTCCTCAGCAGTCACCTGATAATGACATCAGTGAAGTTACATCAGTCTAAAAATGGACTCAGCAGAAGAGGTTGTATTAGTGTTTTAGTTTTATATTTACTGAAGTTTATGTAAATGATAAGTCTTTATTTGACATACAGTAATAAGGGGAGGGTAGCAAGAAAACAAAACACAATAATATAGCTGACATACCACTGTCCCTCCCAAGGAAATGGTGCCTCCTTTCAAACAGCTCATGTTTAGATTGGATTTATGACCTCTACTCATACTCATGATCAAATTGGGAGGAAGTTCCAGCTTCCTGCAGTTGTTGGGTGGGTTGCGAGATTGGCAAGCACAGTACATGGGTGAACACCACATTGCTTCAGGTGTTCCTTAGTAACATGGGAAGACAACAAAAGCAGCAGCCACAGAGACATCCTGCAGTAATGCTGCCAAATACACAAGAAATCTGATAAAGCTGACTGATAAACTGCTTAGAAATCACTCATTCTCAAGGGCTACCTGATGAGCACAGAGATTTGACATGTTGGAAAAGGGGCTGGGAAGATGAACAGTGACTTTCTTTTTAATTACATCATAAAAAATGAATCCTGTCTCTTTCTCTTCTGGTACATGGATATTTCTAATAAATTTGTGGGGAGAAAAAAAACCCCATCAGGATTTACAGAGTGATGAAAATCATTGCTGTGGGCTTGCCAAAGGAATGGCACTAACACCCAGCTGCCACCCTCACTGATATCTTAGGGCTAGATGAGCAAAGAGGACTAAGGCTGAGCACCGCAATCTCTAACTTCAGGCACCCTGCCACCAGGGGAATCCTCAGCCCTGAGTTAGGCACCCAGGCTCCCTATATATAATGCATGAGGACACCTAGGTGGCTAAGAAAGGGATTCACAAAAGCCAGTGTACTAAGTGGGGAGCAAACTAAGCTAGCCAGTTGGAGATGCCAAGAGGACAGAAGGTCTAGGCAAGCAGGAGGCACCTATCTTCACTTGGAATTCACCACTGAACTCACTCCTGGAGCCAAGCATCTAAGCCAGGTCAGTCCTTTCTTGCAAAAAAAATTAGGAGGAGGTGAGCTAATAATGCCCCACCTATAGCCTGCTGGTCAGGGCACTCGCTTAGGGCAATGACAGCAATGGCAGTGATGTGGGTGAACCAGGTTCAAGTCCCTGCTCTGCCTGATTTGGAGCGGGTTCTTGGACTACGTTATCCCGCATGAGTGACCCAGCCACTGGAGAGTATTCTGAAGTGGGGGTGGGGTCTCTCTCAGTGTTTCCTGTTGAAGTTGCTCCACTTGGCATAAAATACTTAAACAGTCATTGAGACAGAAAGAGGGCGAATGAATGAGTCTAGAGCCCAGTGGTTAGGGCTCTAGAGTCATTCCAGTCCCTGATCCAAAGAACGGTCAAATACTTCCTACAGAGTGAAACAGCTTAAATGAAAACCCACCCTGAAAGCCCAATATTCCCGTAGTTAGGGCACTCCCCTGGGAGCTGGTTCAATTTCCTGCTCTGAATCACATAGCGTGGGGACTTGAACCCATCTCTCTCACACCATGGGTGAGTGCTCTAACCATCAGGCTATAAAAAGGAGAAGCATGCTCCCTGGCAGCTGTTATTTTGTCTAGGGCCCAATCTGGTAAGTGTGCTTTTAGGCAGCCTCTGAGCATGCCTACTGGATTAGGCCCCACGGTTGAGATAAATTAGGGATTCCCTTGCCTGAGGATCCCGCCAGGATTTAAACACTCAGTAGTGACAGAATTTAGGTGGCTTTCTGCATCCCACTGGCAGAAATGTAGGCATCTATGGGACTTTACAGGCAGAAGCTTAGGTGCCTATGGGAATTTAGGCACCTACAGGGTTAGGCAGCAGCTGAACAGGCTTTTTGAGGGTCTAAATTTTGAACTTGGGCGCTAATGTGGCAATTAGGCATCTAAATCCATTTGCAGATCTAGCTCTTACTGTAGCACTCTTTCCATTCTCCAGCAGCCTTTCATTTACATCCACACTTTGCTGCTATTTCTAGTAGTGTCAGCCTAGACAAGAACATCTTTTTTTAAACAAAAGCAGTGTTTCAAGTAGTTTAATTTGGGGCAATTCTAACAGTGGTATATCTTGTCTCACCTGTACTCCACTATAATTTTGTCATTGCCCTAAGCCACTCTAATTTAAAACTAAGGCCCCTGGCCGAGCCTGTCCTGCAGCTACTTTATGCCATACCAGTAGTGCAGATCACCCTACAGTCAATGTAGATGGGAACAAGAAGATCCTCAAGTGATGTAGAGCTGGTGTAATAGCTAATACACCAACCCTCCTCACTTCAGCCAGTGTAAGAGCGGTAGCCAGAGAACAAGATACATGTCTGGGCTTCTTCCTTTCCCCAGCATTGCCAGCAGCCATAACATCCCCTTGCGGTCATTATCAAAATCATTAGAGCAGCTATCAGGCTGTTAGCTTATGCCAAAGGATGGGATCCGCATCCAGCAATGATGGATAGCTGCACTGTGCACTCCTCAGCTATACCCAAGGATCAGGCCTAAATACTTTATGGGTTTGCATTGAATCATATCAGTTCCAATAAAGAAAGCAGGAAATTGGCATTAGATCCAAAGAGAGACCCATCTTGCCCTAGATGCCATCTAGCAAATCTTATACTGAGACCACTGAGATTGGGAGCACACACGCTTCTAAATCCCTCCTCAGAAAAAATAGACTTTCCAGTGCTTTCAGTCTCCATTAGACAGGGTTTATATTGATTACAATTATTGTATTTATTTATAGTGCTGTATTGCCAAGAGGTCCAAATGAGGCCCCATTGTGCTGACACTTCCTGACCCAAAGAGTTTACAATCGAAAGCGAGTTTGCAATCTGAGTCATCCCAATTGCCATCAATGCACCATGTAAATATACTGTAACTATGCTCCAGTAATAAGAAAAAAAGAATTGCTCACAGAAATGAAATATTTTGCTAAGTAAAAGAAAAAATACTCTCAGTATCAAATGCATGTCACTGTATAACATTTCCCTGTGGAATTGGAGGAAGGGTTTGGAGGTACATTGTATCGAAGATTGCTAATAAGGTGGAGGAATAAATCTAGGGAGTTATGTAATCACACTCCAGGATTCCTTTCTGTATTTCATAATGCTGTTTAAGTGTGTCAGTTTTGGTGACATGTGGGTTTCATTTCTGTCCCTAAAATAGATTTACTTTTAAGTATCTACACAATTTGTGTGTATTTCCAGGGGATTACACAAAATAGCACATCAGTCTGAATCTTTGTCTAGCTGATTCTCTGTTCTATCGTAGGCATCACCAATTACCATAGAATCTCACAGTCTTTAATGTACTATCCTTACAATTCCCCTGTGGGCAGCGCTACTATTCCCATTTTACAGATGGGGACCTGAGGCACAGGTAGACTAAGTAACTTGCCTTAGGTCACATAGGAGGTCTGTGCCGGAACAGGGACTCAGACCTAGGCCCCCCAAGTCTTAGGCTAGTGGTCTAACCACTGGGTCATCCTTTGTTCTACAGAACTCTGAATTGCCACAGCTATTAGTGCACCAAATGCCACCCATGGCTATTAATGAAACACTGCCTGATTGTGTAATTATTTCCATAGCAAGTCTTTACCTGCTGCAGCCAGACAGAAGCAAGTTCTGGTTGCTATCAAGAGTAGAGAGCACTTGTAATCTCTCCTTGAGTATGATAAGAATTGTTAACACTTCACCCTAAAATGGGATCTTTAATCGAGGAATCTGACAATCAGTAAACAAAAACCTGCCCTCAATTGCACAGGTTAACTGTTGGGGAAGAAAAAGTGTCTCCTCATCACCCTCACCCTCTCCAAGCACAGCTACACAGCAGCTAGACAAGCCACACTTAGCCATCTGTTATTTGATAGAAGATCCATAGCTCCAAAAGGGCAGGGTCTGCCAGTTGGGTCACTGTGGGGGCTTATATGCTCCAACTGGCTGTTTGTGAGAGATGCTCACACGCATGGTTTTGGGAAGAACTCAGGGATATTCTGACTCCCAGTCTCACCAGAAGTCCCTCCCTTCCCTTCCCCCCATTTTGCTTAATAGTACCATCCTCAGTCCAAACACACTGGCTTAGATAAGACAATAAAACACGTTTATTAACTACAGAAAGATAGATGTTAAGTGATTACAAGTAATGAGGCATACAAGTCAGAATTTGGTTACAAGAAAATTAAAGGTAAAATGCACCTAAGAGCTCATTTAACAAACTCAAGTGAATTCAAAGCAAAGGATCTCTCTCGCCACATGTTTACGACAGTCTGGCTGAAATCCTTTCAGCCAGGGACCCTCCCCTAGTTTTAAGATATGTCTTTTGTCTTTCAAGTGTTGTTGATGCCATGAATTGAGTGGAGGGGAGAGAGATAATCTGGGGAGTTTGCTCCCCTTTTTTATATCAATTCTCTTCTGTGAGAATCAACTCCAGCTAAGGTTCAGGCAGCAGCCAGTCTGTTTACACAGGAACCTCCAGCTGTTCCATTGCCAGTATGTACATTTCTTGCTCACATCATCTTCTTGCTACAGAATGGCCACTTAACTAGGTGATAGTTCATCTGATTTTGTTGACTCCTGGCTGAAGCATCAATTTGCCTTTTGGCTCTGAGGAACTGGTTTGTGCCTGCTTTTCAAAATTGGAGCATGTTTTAGTAAAGTCATATAGTAGAATCTTATAACTAACAATGTTGCCATGCATATTTTACTAGGAAAATAATTACCAGCAAGTTATGAGTTTTCAAATGATACCTCACGAGGCGTACTTTGTACAAAATTCATCATAGTCTTGTAAAAAGTCTTGTGAACATAGAGATACAGACTGTCATAGCAGCTGTTGGAACTGTTATGCTGTACTGCTAACTGTAGAATAGAACAATGCAGAGTGTGGAAGGAGCATGGGGGAAGTGAAAGTGTGCCAAAAAGGAAGTGACAATGAAAACAGAAGTGAGAGACGAAGAGGGGGAGACACTCAGAAAGTGGGGAATGGAAGATACACAACTATTCACTCTCAGAGTGAGTTTCTAAAAGAATTCTGGAGGAAGATGCCCCAGACCCTGTTGCCAAGATGCCATATTAGTGAGTACATAGGAAATGCACAGATAACATTAGATTATCCTGCAACGTTTCATGCCAGTACTTTTCTCTGTCAGTAGTATTTCAATGAGATCTCTGAGAGTTTAGCCACCATTCTAATGAGGCTGTCAGTCTGATCTTTGTTTATACAAACTGGTACTATTGTATCTTCGCACCTGATATCCACTTTTTCCAACAGCTAAACTATATCGGTCAAATTCTCCACTCATTTAAAGCCCCATGCAAACCCACAGACTTTCATTGTTTGGGATATTCAGAAAGGGCAGAATTTGACCTTAGGTATACACATTATACATTTGTTTATATTTTATAGAAAAGTCAAGTTCTAACTACATATGTAGAGCTAGCCTCAAAGAATGTTATAGTGGGTATCAATCCCAAGATCTGGGAAACAAACTCACACCTCTCATTATCCCTCATATGCTGTGCAAATGATACCCTGGGTTCTGATCTCAGAGAAAAATACTTTTCAATAGTTTTGAGCTATTAAATTACCATGATTCTATTTAAAAATATAAGTGATGCTCCAATTAAACTTGACTGCTGAACAGTTTAGGGATTCAAATTTGTGTTGGTTAATAACTGCTTACATTTGTACTCTCTTATGCTGTGGCAATATTGATCAAAAGTCCTAATTAAACTAAATCTCCTGATCTAAAATATGTTGCCACCTGAACGAAAGGAATAGCATGTTTCCAGGCCATTTACTGCATTTCATTGGTTGTGATTGCATGCACTGCCTCTAATAGATGCAGAAATATGGCTTATCACACCCCCACGAAAAAGAGGAGCATCTTTTTCTGTGTGTTGCCACTTCTCAACAACAAATCAAGACTAATTCAATAAAGAATATATTAAAAATAGTAAGCATTTACTATTAGCAGTTTAACAGTTAGCATTTGCTTTCTGGTTGCCAAATCCTGAGGTCCTTACTCAGATTTTATTCAATCTTTATTCAGGCCAGGTCTATACTAAAAAGTTAAGTCAACCCAGATACGTCACTCGGGGATGTGAAAAATCCACACACCTGAGCAATGTATTTAAGCTGACCTAGCCCCAGTAGAGGCAGCGCTAGGTTGATGGAAGAACTCTTCCTTCACCGTTATTACCACCTTCAGGGAGGTAGATCAACCTACAAGCGACGTGAGAACCGCTCCCGTCACTGTACCGCTCCCGTCACTGTACTGGGTGGCTACACTGAAGCATCACAGTGGTGCAGCCACAGCACTGCAGCTGTGCCACGGTAGCAATTTAAGTATGGACATAGCCTACAGCAAAACTCCCATTGAAGCCAACAAAGCTGAGCTTCTTTGTCCATAGGCCCATGTAACTCCAGAGTCAATGAACTGCAGCTGAGATTGAAATTCACATTCCCTGCCAAAGCACCACATCGTGGCTTCCCAGTGCAAGATGCAGCTCACCAGAAATTGCAAAGCTTCATAAACATCTTGGCATCAAACCATCTTAGCAGGGGGTTACACTAGATGACCCTGGCGATCCCTTCTAGCCCTATGATTCCATAAACAGATGGGATCTGAAAAGAGATGAGTGGCTACAGGGATCTGAAAAGAGATGAGTGGAGGTTTCTTCCTTGCCACATTAGTCCAGCCAAGTTGTCTGAGACAGGCATATGCTTGCTTCCCAAGTGGAAAAAAATTTCTCTTTGCAACCAGGAAGCGCCTCTTGAAACCTCTGTAATTGGCTAAGCAAGGAGCAGAGCTGCCAGAGACAACAGCAACCTTGCTAAGTACCTCTAGATAGCAGAAAGAGAAGACATCACCTCCTACCACATGTTTGTTATGGGTTCCCTAGTAAACAGGGCAAGTTTAGTGACAAGGCCATGAAATCTATTACAAAACTCCTGGAGGTGTACACCGGGAGAGGAAGCTAAAATCCATTTTTCTATACCTAATAGAAACACTCAGGATTTTTAGCACACCAAATTATTCTCTTTACAGTTCATTCATTTATTTGTGCTGCATGTTGGGTTTCAGGAGATAATTTAGTGTTTGTGAAAGGTTCCTCAATGATGACTGTGCAACCTGAAATTCCCAAGACAATTAGGGCATACACTGCAAGAGTGAAAGCCGCCCTCACGTTGCCCTGATAGTGTGATTTGGAGGAGACACTTTTAGGGGTGAGAGAGAGTAGTTAAATCTCCAGTCCATTCAGCCCTTGGCCTCTTTGTTGAATCTGCAAACAGGATTGCTAATTTGTGCCATTGTGAAGGTGTTTTTTTATTATGTGGACAGCTGTCCAATAGGAAGTGGACTGAGGCCACTAACATAATTCACATAGCATGACTCAAACCATGCTGTGCATATATACTGCTTCTATCATATGTATCTACAAAACCTTTGCTTATCCCAACCTAAAGCAAATACTCACCATACAACAAGAACACTAACCTAGGTACCTATCCCTGCAACAAACCCCATTGCTAACTCTGCCCACACATCAACTCTAGTGACACCATCACAGGTCCTAACCACATCAGCCACACCATCAGGAGCTCATTCACCTGCACATCTACTAATATAATATATGCCATCATGTGCCAGCAATGTCCCTCTGCCATGTACATTGGCTAAACCAGACTGTCACTACACAAAAGAATAAATGGACACAAATCAGACATAAAAAATAGTAACATCCATAAACCAATGGGAGAGCACTTCAATCTCCCAGGAAACTCTGTAGCTGACTTGAAAGTTGCCATATTACTACAAAAAAACCAAAAACAGACTTCCACAAGAAACTGCAGAGGCTGGAACTCATATGCAAACTTGACACAATCAAACTGGGTCTGAACAGGGACTTGGAATGGATATCTCATTACAAGAAGTAATTGTCACTGTTTACACATTCTCACCTTCTAATCAAGGGTTGTGAATAGGCCTCATCTACTCTAACTGAATTGACTTTGTTAGCACTTGTCCTCCCCATTGTTGTTTCTTACCCTTGGATGTATATATATACCTCCTAACTGTGATTTCCATTTCATGCATCTGATGAAGTGGGTTGCAGCCCACAAAAGCTTATGCCCACAGGAGTTTGTTAGTCTTTAAAGTGTTACAGGACTCTCCTTGTTTTCACACCACACTGCATCTGAAAGAGTTGCTGGAAAGGAGCTAATTAGCCTAATAGACTGCACCTGGAGAAGAATTAGGCTGGCGGGCAAGTCCTAATAGAAGATGAAGCACAGCTGAGCAAGTGAAGGTTGGGCTGGTACAAAGCCAGCCAGAAGGGGGCTGTAGGGGAGAGGTACTCTGCAATCACTTTCTTGTTTAAGGAAGGATGTTTGGGTCTATACAGTTAAATAGTCTGTATTTGTTTCCTAGCAGGAGGGTGTTTGGGTTGGAAAACTTGGGGGGTCAGAAGATAGAGCAGACAGGTAGGAAGGAGTCCTTAAAGCAAGTAGATCATAGTTGCAAGACATAGGGTCCCCACACTGACACCCAGAGTGCTGGGTTGCCTGAGTTCACCTATCAGCCACTGGGAAAGAAGCACAGAACCTAGCCTCAGATTGGAAAACTTTCTGGAGTGGCATGAGGATAGCTGATGCAGTGGGACTTTGCTACTCCCATGGGGGAAATGCAGATAGTGACCTGGCTGGCTGGAGGGCCAAGGCACAAAGAGGGAGCATGCTGAGTCCCAAAAAGCAAGAGGCGCTGCAGTGAGAGCAAATGACAGAAAGGGGCATCAGACCTGGATGGAGCTAATTCCCTGAAGAGCTAGGAGGAGGCACCCTAGTGGTAAGTGAACCCCATTACATGTGGGCTTTTAATATATACTGTGGCATGGACTGGCTTTGAAAAGAATGTGTGCTCAAATATAAACAGCCTCATAGTGGAGACTGTCCTTTGTTCATTGTTTTAAAAGTTTTCAAATCACCTCTAAAAGAGAGATGGTATCAAGTTAACAGTGGAAACTTCAAGAGTTCTAGAAAACAGGATTCCTGTAGATTTTTTTTAAGAGCATGGTACCAGCTATTAGACAATAGATTGAGAATGATGGTGACTTATTCTAATAATTTTCACAGTATTTAGTTTTGTCTACCCAGAATAAATCCCTGATCAGCAAATAGTTACACACACAGACTTAAGTTTACACATTGGTAATTCCATTAAAACCAATTGGATGACTTACAAGAGTAAATTGAAGAGTGTGTGTAAACTTTGGCAGGATCTGGGTCTAAATAACTTGTTAGTGCTCACAATACTATACATTTGTTTAAAAGAGGGAGCGTGTAAAATGTATTCTTAAAGTCAGAGTTTACTGAAAGCAGCTATATTATGTTATCATTTTAACTAACGACATCTCCTTAAAATCAGTGTGCTGAGAAAATACCTATGCCTTTTGAGGATTCGAAATACATTCAGCCATATGATCTCTTTTCTGATTCCACCCCTTCCCTTTGGGAAAGAAAAGTGCAAATCCTGTTGCTATGTCCCAAAACTATTGGGGAGAGGAGTATTGAGCCACAGGCATCTCTACCTTCTCCCTGTAACCGGGATAGCCCCTCTATGGGAACGTTGACCGCTTCACTGTGAGGTTGAGCCTCTGTGTGGGTGTTGCCAAGTGCAGGGAGTTGTGGTCCTATGCAATATCAATTCCTTGGCAACAACACAAGAAAATTCACATGGAAGTTAATGCTGACTCTCTGAGCATTATAGCAACTTGTGCAGGTGCGTCTCTGTATAGTCAACCATGAGCTTGGAAGAATTATGGGTGTGGCAAGCCCTGGGAGTTACTTTGCTGCTCATTTTTGCGTAATGGTAAAACAGCTACTAAGGGAGCTATGGTGTCAGAAGTAGGCTCTGGGGGTAAGGCAGATGCCCAGTCCTCAGTGCAGATGAAGGCCCTGGTGACTGTCCACAGACTCCTGTGGCAGAAAAACAGTGTCTTTTGAATTAGAAACCTCTCAATTGTGAATTCACAACGTCCCATGTAACTCTGCCTTTCTCATGGATTTTTCCTTTAGAGGGGAAAATACAGCCCTCTGGACATTTGGCTCAGAATGGAATAAAATCTGGGTTTACAGTACGTAGGGCCTCTTAATCTCAAAATACTGATTCACTGAAAGCTCTCTTTCACATTTGTTCTGAAATAGCTACTTTAGAAAAATATGCAAGAATCCGATTGGCGCTCAAAAGCCTGCTATTACTCACCCAAGGAGATATGAAGGAGTACCCTCAAAAGTGTCCCATATACTTATCTTTTTCTTTCCCAATGCATCCCCAAAGCAGGCCTCTTTGTTTTTGCACATATTATAGACTTACATATTGCAAGGACTCCAGACAAGATCCCCAGGGATGGCAAGAATAAAATAGGCAAATATAAAGTATGTGAATTATGTGTAATGCAAAGAAAGGCAATTTTTAGGACTGTTTGGAGTGAAGTGATCTCCACAGTTGCTGCTGGTGTTCTTTGTGGATCTATCTATTGAGACTAGTTGCTATAACTCAGCTAAAGTATTACTGATACGCTTGTCTCATACCCAGTATATTTTGGTTAAGGACCACTTCTCTGTTTTTAATGCTAGCAAATCAGAGTTAATGGGTAAAGAATAAATTGGATTCTGAGTGAGAGAGTGAAGAAGAGAGACCCAGCTTATTAGTAACTTTTCACAGCTTGGAAGGAGAAACAGATTATTCCAAAGATTGCACTCCCTCTAGTTTTTGCTACAGCTCTTTCATCTGAAAATGGGCCAAATCCTGCTTGCCTTCTTTATGTGAGCAGTTTCATTACTGAGACTCGATGCTTAACTGAAGCCATTGAAATCAATGAGCAAATTCTCATTGACCTCAATAATGGACTTGAATCAGGCCATGGGTGATCTGTCCCAAAAACTCAGGTGCTAGATCTCAGCTGTTTGGATTCATTAAGACACTATACTGACACTTCATTAAGGAGCATTTGGAAAATATCTACACCACAGAAATAAGTAATCCATTAATTGTTTCAGTGATGATCATTCTAGAAAGTTACCCCAGTGATAACATAACATTTTTATACAGTAATTGATGGCATATATTTGTTCTAGTTGATATTAATACCCCAGTTTAAAAAAAAAAAAAATCCTTACCCCAAAAGTTTGGCGGCCATGAGCTATTCGTATGAGTACTGTTTTTATCCATAACATCCAAAATAACAAATGCGAAACTAGTATGTCCACAATGAAGCACTAGGTTTCGGTGTGCCTGAGATTCAGCAGGAGACTAAATGCTTTCACGCAGCCAGTCACACTGTTTTGTTTGCGTAAATGGAAATAAAAGTATCACATTTCCTGCTTTTATACTCAAATTAGCAACTGTTTGTCTTATCTTGGAGCGCCACACGGTTCCCGAGACGGGGACAATTTCCTTTTCGTCATTTCCTCCGCTAAGGAGTGAATTGACTTAAAACAATACCAAATCTCCTCCTTTTCTGAAGCTTTCCACTGCATCCAAAGTCAACAGAGAGAGACAAGGGTTCCTTCCTCTACCCCACAGCAATTCCCCCTCATCTTGCCTTCCTTGCATATTCCAAAAACCTCTTGGCTTCAGTGGGAATTTTGAATATACCAGGAAGGCAGGATTGGGCTCTTATTAAATATCCTTTCATTAAGTGTATCATCATGGTAACAAATTAAAGTAAAAATGTACCATCCAGTATTCCTCAACTAGCATGAAAAGTTAGGTTTGACAGTGTGACCACTTACATGAATTTTTTTTTTTTAACAGAGGAACTGTGAAGAATTGTCATTAATCTCTTTCCTCCCTCCCCCAACACAGCCTTAGATTGAGTTTTCTGGAACATGGGCTATCTTTGTGGTGTTTGAACACTGCCTACTGCTGTGAGGCCCTAAACCCAGGGTGGGGTTTGTATCTACCACTGCAAAAGAAATAATAAATAGTAATAATAACATACCCTTCAAACCCCAAAAATATAACCAAGAGATTTAATGGTATATACATTCTTATATGCTACATTTTAGTGTAAATGTAGAAGAAGCAGTAGAATATAGATGACTTTGTATTCATGTGCAAACACTGCAGGTCCTAGCTCAAAAGCTCTTCCTTCTTAAATGCACCTGCTCACCAGTGATAAGCCTGATCCATAAAATTCTGGTCCATATTTCAAACCTCCTTTCTCTTAGTTTTGTAGGTTTTAGTTCAGCCCTTCATAGACAATGGGATCAGTTACACCATCCATGTATGGCTTTGAATTCCAAACCCCCGAAGTCCCAGGATATTCAGATTTGGGGGCTTTGTTCTGGACCACTGTGACTGATGATTCTAAACTTCAATGTCACATGGAGGTAAAAATGTATTCAAGAAAGAAACATGACTAGCTAATGAAAACACAATGGCCAAAATTTTCAAACCTGGGTGCCAAAATTTAGACACCTAAGTAAAACAGGCCTGACTTTCAGAAGTATGAAGTATTTAGAAAATCATTAATAAGGAAGAAATCTTAGCCTTGTTTGTAACAGCTAAGATCTGAATCATTCACTCTGGAATACGTTGAAAAGCGATCATAAAATACAAGTGGCCAGAACTTTCAAACCTAAATCCATGTCTAGATTACTAAGAGAAGGAGGCCTATTTCTCAGAGGTGTTAAACATGCAAAGATGAGTAAACAGAAAGGCAGTCAAGCTCAGTATAAAGAACATAAGAAAACTTGCTAATTCTAGAGATGTTCTGCAGATCTAGTTGAAATAACATTATAGTGATACCTTTCACACCATGTTGCCAAAATGAATGAGTCTAATATAGTAATAATCCAGTTCCCAGTTATCAATAAATAGAAAAGTTACAAAGATGGGTGATGAAACAGATTAGAAGTATTTCTAATCTTTTCAAAGAAATGAATTTTATATTTATTTTAGAAAGGAGACAAAAATAAGAGGGCATATGATAAAGATATACAGTAAGGAATGGTATAGAAAGTCATTTAATCACTTCTCTGCCTTACCCTCTCATAATACAAGATCAAAAGGACATTCAAAGAGATTGTAATGTAATACATTTTAAAATTATAGAATTAAATATATTTTACACAATGGATAATTAGTCTATGGAAATAATTACTACTAAGTATCATTCAGAACAGCACTTACATGAATATGGATAAAGCAAACATCCACTGGTACATGAGTATAAAAAAGTCTATATTGAATATAAACCTTCAGGCTGCAGGACATAAATCAAGCACTCAAGTGAAGGGTAGGAAGGAAGTTTCTCTATGGGCAGGTTACTCCATGATGGAAGTTCTTTTACCTTCCTCTGAAACATCATGTACTGAGCCCAATCAGAGACAGAATACAAGACTAGTTTGACCAGTATGGCAATTTCTATTAATCTCTACATGTTAAACGCTACTAAAAATAGAACAGTGGTGAAAGTTTTAAATAAGTCATGATTATATGTTTTTAGGGTGGTGGGTTTTTTGGTTTGTTTTTGTTTTTTGTTTTTTTTAATGCTGCATTGCTTCAGTGGGCCAATTCTGACCTACTGTCTCACATTAAGAACCACTTTACTCTGTAAATAGTCTTCTTTACAAGAATACCAAGATGCTACTCAGCTACAGTAAGGATGAGTTAAATCTGGCCCACTGTGACTTCTGACAAGCATGAGGTGGTGGATAAGTGGACAACAAGTTGTCAAAATCATTGCGGTAGATGTGGACATAATTCCACTAAAATGAATGAAATCATCTATCCCTCAATAAAAACGAACTAAATTTTGTCCTTAAATGTCTTGATATTGTCAATGAAGTCAGAAGAGTTACTCTAATTTACACCAATATAATTAGAAGCAGAAATTGGCATTTTCTCCATTTATTAATTAGCAATGTGTTTTATTATAAATCAGCCTGCCCTGATATACATGGTGTATTAACTGTTTTTAAAACCAGGCCCCATTTTTTTTACTAGCACTTTCAGGCTTTAATGCACTGTATGCATTTATGTTGAACTTCTCCTTTTTTGAGAGAATTTGAAATCCTTTGTTTGCCATTCAAGAGCATATAAGGCTCATTCAAAGGAAAGCGTGAAACAGATTAGAATTTGGGTATGTGCAGTAATTTATTCTATTCTTTCCATCTGGAGGCTATGATTTAGACTGGGATTTCCTTTCATTGTTTCACTTTTCAGCCATCTGGTTTGTCCTTGGTTCATTTACAGCAGTCCAGATCCATGAAGGACAACTGAGGAATAATTTGTTTTCCCCTCAATTAGGGATGGAAAAATGCTCCCATCTTATAGTGGGCTATCTGTTTAAAGGGATTATCATAATATGGTAAATGACAGAAATTATCACTGAAAGGTACTCAGTAGTGATTCGTTTGTGCATGTACAAAGCCATAAACTCGATGCAGGATTTTGCAGTTTAGTTGCTGTGGAGCTTAATCTTCACTGATTTAATTGTCTACTTAACCCACCTTCCAAATGATGTCTCTAGCATGTTGCTTCATTCGGCCTGCTTCTCCCTCAATGGATGCTAAAGGAATATGGCTTTTAAAGATGGCATTGATGTTTCAAGAGAGGAAGAGGGTTCTTGGTTTCCGGTAAGAGCAAAGACTGAAGTGGTTTTCATCACACTTTTCCAGACAAATTCTTCCCTGGGCTGAGAACAAGCATTAGAAATTTCCCTGACATTGTACTTTCTTGGGAAAGCTATAAGCACCTGTGAAGGGGGGTGGGGGAAACAAAAGCTTAGAAGGAAATCACTTTCTTGACCATTTCTGTAGCACCATGCTAGTGATGGGGACACTGCAACATTGTTGAATGTGAATACAACTAATATTTTAAGACACAAGGTTTTTAGGTCCAATATTCAACACAAGACCTTGGAATCCTGAATATCACCAAATATGATAGTTGAGGATGCTGAGGAGATGAGTCCCCTCCCTTCCTGCCAGCCTGGAAATGCAGAGTGATGTTCCTTGGAAAAATAAATCTCTGCTACCCACTGACTTCAGTGTGGGACTGAAGAATGAGACACGAAGAGAAAAAAGATTCACTGGCTCATGTGCCAATGCCAGCATGACACTAGTTCCTCAGCTTGAGCTTCTCTCTGATCTTTCATTTATATTGCATTGATCTGTATCTGGCTGTTTTACATACCCAAATGATTGATGTTTTTTCTCTCACAGTTGCCTGCTTTAACAATCACATGTGCAAACCTGGTGGGGACAGGCTGTGTCAGCTCTTTCTGCTGTTGCTATATGTACATATGAATTCACTGCACTCTTAGTAACTATTTGTTTGTGTTACCATAATGCCTAGGCCACCATAGCTTTTCCTTCTGTGTCCTAGGCTATGTTCCCTTGTGGAAAAGTCCAGAATAATTCAATAGAAAAATAACATTACTACAGCAATTATAATCTGAGGACTTCAGTAACGCAGCCAGTGGTTATGGGTCTATTACAGGAGGAGGTGTGCAATGTTCTTGGCCTGCAGTCAGACTAGATGATCACAACTAGTCTTTAAAGTCTTTATGAGCATTTGAAAACCAACCTATAGGAGGAATATGAATTGTGCATCCAGCTACTACATCTTGGAGAAACCGTTTTTGATCTGTTGCATTCTTTTACACCTAATCATACCAATTTTTGCTCACTCTCATGGAGGCCTGAAATTTCAAAGGACAGTGGAAAAATAACTTTCATAGATCTGCCTAAGTTTATTCATGCTGGGTGATGCTTCTGTGGTTCACCCCAGCAAGGTGAAATTTTTGAAAGACAAGGAGTCCACTTTGCCTATTAAACTGCATGACCTATAGAGGAGCAGAATTAATTCTGACAAAGTTGCCAAACCGTTTCTAAAGAACCAGACATCCCACAGGTATTACCCCATAACCACAAAAATATTGCAGAGCAATGTTGTTTACACATGGACCTGCAAAATAGTTGATATGCAAGTATAAGAAAGACCATTGGCCATACTGGGTCAGACCAATCTAGCTCAGTATCCTTTCTCTGAGAGTGGCCAGAACCAGCTGCTTCAGAGGAATTGAACTGAACAGGCAATTTCAAGTGATCCAGCAACCTGTGCTCCAGTCCCAGTGTCTCATGGTTGGAGGTTTAGGGGCGCCTCAAGTACGCTGTTGCATCCCTGACCATTTTGGCTAGTAGCCATTGATGGATCTATCATATAGAAACTCATCCAATTTTTTTTTTTTTTAACCCAGTTATGCTTTTGGCCTTCACATCCTTTGGCAACTAATTGCATAGCTTGACTGTGCATTGTGTGAAGAAGTATTTCCTTCTGTTTTAAAACTGCTGCCTAGTCATGTCATCAGGTGACCACACTTCTTGTTATGAGACGGGGTAAATAACATTTCCCTATTCTTTCTCCATTCCATTCATGATTTTATATCCTCCTATCATCCTGTCTTAATAGTGTCTGTCTTTTTTTTTTTTTTTTTTTTTTTTTAAGTCAAATAGTCCAAGTCTTTTTAATCTCTCCTCATATGGAAGCTGTTCCATACCCCTAATAACTTTTGTTGCCCTTCTCTGTATCTTTCCCAGTTCTAATATCTCTCTTTGAGATTGGGTATCCAGAACTACATGCAGTATTCAAGGTGGTGGGCATACCATGGATTTGTATAGCGGCATTGATATTTTCTGTTTTATTATATATCTTTTTCCTGATGGTTCTTACATGAAATGCTTTTTTGACTGCTGCTATACATCGAGCGGATGTTTTCAGAGAACTATCCATAATGACTCCAATATGTTTCTTGCATGGTAACAGCTAATTTAGACCTCCATCATTTTGTATGTATAGCTGGGATTATGTTTTCCAGCATGCATTACTTTGCAACACTGAATTTCATCTGCCATTTTGTCACCCAGTGTAGTGAGATTCCTTTGTAATTTTTCAGTCAGCTTTGTACTTAACTGTCTTGAGTAATTGTGTATCCCCTGCAAATTTTGCCAAATTTTGATCATCACTGTTTCACCTCTTTTTCCAGATCACTTATGAATATCTTGAACAGTACAGGTCCCTATTCAGTTCCTTGGGGGACCACACTCTTTACCTCTCTCCATTGTGAAAACTGACCATTTATTCCTACCCTTTGTTTCCTGTCTTTTAACCAGTTACTGATCCATGAGAGGACCTTTCCTCTTATCCCATGTCTGTTTAGTTGGCTTAAGAGCCTTTGCTGAGGGACCTCATCAAAGGCTTTCTGTATGGAGCTATACCGAAGTTGGCTAGTGCCACAGCATGGTTAGTGGCACAGGCCTGTGTGAATTGTCTAGTGCCAGTGATCAATGTAATGATTCTACTACTATCATTAGTGGCTGACAGCTGGCTTCACTTAGGTGTAGAGTGCACAAGTCCCCCCTGCTGGTACATTGCCTCTCCACAAGCAAGGCCCTTGCAGCACCTCCTGAGTGGTACCAACCAGTAACTGGGTCATCACATGCCCAGGCAAATTCTACAAGGGATCTCTGGGCATCATGGGCCCTTAGAGGTGTAGTGAATAGGCCCACAGGTGTATGGAACACACCCTGACACTCATTAACCCAGGTCCCTAGCTACTGGCTCGGTTGCAAAGACCTCAACAGTTTCTATGGCAGACGAGTGTGCCACACTATGATACGGTAGTAAACGGGTGCAGGCATAGCTGTGGCCTACTGTAGAGGGTGCACAGAATGATTCCACATTGACAGCCATAGACTGCACCCTAACCCCTGCCAGTTGTCTTGTGAAGGCATGCCTCTGGAGCACCGATGAGGAAGGGGGAAGTGTGTGGATGGTGCAATACAAGCCATCACCACTGAAAGCCACAACTTGTGTGTGTGATCTGATGACTAAGGAAAGCTTTTTGTTTTTACAGTAATGGGCAAGTGGCACCGTGACAAATGCGGCGACACTGGCAATCATCACAGAGCTGCACTTAGGTGGGTCATGACACTAATGATAATTGCTTTGTGGAGTGTTAGCCTTTATGCAACAGCCCTGCCACCAGTGGCACACCACTTGTTGCAAGAGAACTGACCAGGTCTAGGGTTGAAATTGCTGCACTCAGAGTTGCTGACGGGCAACTCTCAGAGATGGCTGCACGGTATGCATTCTTCTGGCAAGATTGCCCATCCTTAGAGCCATGAGTATCAGGTGTTGGCTTTGCCATTAGCAAATCTATTGCTTCCAAGCTTGAAAGTCTGCCTAAAGGCATAAGAGGTTATTTCATGGTTCTCTGGTTGCTATTGAAACATAAGTGGTATGTTACCATCATCCAGTGCTCTGCTCCTACTGTGACAAATGCCAATAATGAGGGAAAACTCATGCCTGCATTGGATAAACTGATTTATTATGGGGGACTTTAATGCCAGGGTTGAAAGTAATGTGGCTAAGCAGGTGGCATGCCATGGGACAGCATGGGACCAGGAAAGAGAATAGCAATGCAACTCTATTTAGTGATTGCATCAAATGGCAGTTAGCAATCATGAATATTTTTTCCACCTACCAGACAAAAAGAAAATGTCATGGATGCTTCCAAGATCTAGACAATGGCATCTTATCTATTACATCTATAGATCTTGCTGCTGGAAGGATGTAGAAATCACTGTAGCCATGCTTGGGCCATACTGCTGGACAGACAATCGTATGATCCAGTCCAAACTGTTGTGACATACTGGTTGAATTACAAACCATCTCATCTAAACCAATCAGACGGCTTAATGTAAAGTGATTACCAGATGAAATTACTCATGTGCTGTTTTGTAATAACATTACAGCAGCTTTTCCTAACCCGACTGGCTTGACTACTAGTGCTAATGTAAACAGTGAGTGGAGGACTTGCTATATCAAGTGACTCTTTCCACCTTGGGTACAGCAAATGTCATCAAGATTGGTTTGACGGGAATGATCTAGACATTCAACAGGTACTCACTAAACATGAGATTCATTGTCAAATTCTTGTAACTCATGTCCTGTAGGCACAGTTATGACATACAGGAATCTGTCATGACCACCAGTCTAAGTTTAGAGACATGCAGGCTCAATGGTGGAATGCCAAGGCAGATGAAATCCAGAGCTATGCTGACTATCAGAAGACAAAAGATTCTATGCTGCTTTGAAAGATGTACATGGTCCTACACATACCACTATAGTACCTTTGAGTGCTGACTGCTTAATCACTGTCAAAGAAGAATGGCAACAGCATTTCAGTGTGTTTTAAATGTCTAACCTCACAGAAGCAGCACTAAAAAGGGTAGTGGATCAGCCAACATGGATGCTACCCTGTCCCTTGACGAAGTCAGCACCGCAATCAGTGACATGAAGAACAGCAGCGCTCCTGGATCTGATGGCATTCCTGCAGAAATATTCAAGTGTGGAGGTGATATCCTGCTGAGGCGACTGCATGGATTATTTCTCAATATATGGAGTACTGAAGATGTATCACAAGACTTCAAGGACACCACCACTGTCACCATATACAAGAGGAAAGGCGAGAAGTCTGATTGTGGTAATTATCATACTACCTCATTACTCTCCACTAGAAATGTTCTGATTATAGTACTCTTGGTCATCTGCTGTTCAACATTTTGTTAATCACGTGCTACTAGAGTCACAGTGGTTTTAGGCCAAAACACAGAATAGCAGATATATTTGTAGCCCATCAGATGCAGGAGAAATGCAGAGAACAGCAACAGGACACTTACACTCTCTATTGACCTGGCTAAAGCATTTGACACCATCAGATTTGGACTTTAGCAATTATTAGTAAGTTTGGTTGTCCAGAAAAATTCACCAACATTCTGAGGCTATTTCAAGATGATGGAATGCTTGGACGAATCTGTGTAAATGGTGTTCTGTGAGACCTATTTCTAATGGTATTAAGCAGGGCTTCACAACTGGTCCACTCTTGTTTAATCTCTTCTATTCAGCAATGCTCAATAATGCTACAAGAGATACATTTCTGATCCTCTGGAAAAAAAATCTGAAAAGGCAGTATCTTCCACAAAGGTGTTAATGGCAATTGTCCATGACCTGCTGTTTGACAATAACCTGTGCTCTAGTGGTACATACTCTAGAAGATATACAATTGATTTATTAACAGAATCTGCAGAAAGGTACAGGCTGACAACCAGTCTAAAAAAGACAGAGGTCCTGTATCAAGCTGTGCCAAGGAAACCCTGCACAAAACCAACGTCGCCATTCACATCACACAATTGAATGCTGCTAAAGACTTCTAGATGGGTATTATGACTCGTCAGCTCCTTGTTTATAGTATCAACCAAGTTCATCATTTGGCAGACTGTCTGGCAGCAACATGGTATTAAGCTTCAAACTAAGTTAAAAGACTATAAACTGCTTGTGCTGCTCAACTTGTTTTACCTGTGTGAGACCTGGCCCTGCCATGGGTATCTCAGTAAGCGTCTAGATAATTCCCATATATAACAACTATGTGCCGTGCTTGCATCAAATGGCAGGAGAAAGTGACCAGTAATGAGGTTCTAGAACATAGTGACTCCACAAGGATTGAAGTCATTCCTATTGCATTAAATTACGCTGGGCTGGTTGTGTGAGGATGGAAGACAATAGAATGCCAAAGCAATTGTTGTACAGCAAACTGAAAGTGGGCAACTGCATATGAGGCCAGAAGAACCAATTCAAGGAGCCACTGAATCACAACTTGAAATAGTGCAACATTGATGTTGCTGATGACTCCCAGCTGTCAACAGACAGATCACTTTGGCAAGCAGTACTCAGCAATGGGGTTAGCCGGTTTGAGATTAACTGCTATATAGATCTTGAGGCACCAAGGATATCACAGGGGCAGACTCAGCAGGCAAAGGTTTATCAATAGCTCCATGCTGACGAAGGGGTTTATGCATTTCATGTGGAAAAGGCTGCCACTCACATCAGTCATTTTAGCCACAATCATACTCAAAGACTTAAAACGGTCAGTGTCATCTTTGGTCACAAAGGACAACAATATCATACACGGCACCATCTAACTGGTTTATTTTTGCACAGACAGATCCTGCTTTCTTTATCCGTTATTCCACTGAGGCCTGGAATATGGAGTCTTCATTTTTTGCCTGCCTTAAGAGAGCAGAATCTGAATTTAAAAGCACCTCTTTGGGCTTAAATTTTACATTGCATTTTGCAGAAATGCTTCCTGGGTGTGGATGCATTACATGTTTTATGTAAGGGCCTAATTCAAGAGGCACTAAAGTTAAGAGAGACTTCAGTAGGCTTTGGCTAAAATCCCATATACTAATGAAAAGAAACATTTTGGTAGCTATGTCAATATTTATTGCTGCTGTGTATCTGAAATCTGTCTCAGAGATCTGATAGGACTTCATGAGCGAAACCATTGCTGCTGCTGTTCTAATGTTACTGTTTCCAATACTACTGATTTACCTCCAAGCACTTGCCCCGAACTGATTTTTAACATGGGTTTGCTCCCAGTCTAAATACATATACTGGGTCTAATTAGCCCCCTGGTGGTGGTGGTGGTGGGTGTGGGGGGGACCCAGAGCTGGTGGATCCGGCCTGTGGAGGCACAAAACTATCCCACAAAGGATGATATGCCACAGCACTTGCAGTATAGCCTGGTTTGTTTTTTTATTTAATCACTCTCTCATGTGGGAGTCAAAGTTGTTTAATTTTTCAGGACTGCTTTTCTTTAGGTGACAATCTAGGCTGAAAATCACTCTTTTGTCTTGCTACCGAATGACTTACAACAGTAAAAGTCTGTTTTCTAAGCCAGACCATTTATAAGCAAACAATTCTAAGTAAAACAACGGTAAACTTATGATCATGATGGCCTTTTACATCACTGAAGATAAATTGGTTTACTAACACTATGAAGACATGGTTTACTGGAAAAATAAAACCTTTCTGAAATTTAGAACAAGAGGAAATCAGAGGGGAAAGGCGAAGAGTGGAGGTAAGACAAACAATTGAAGGAAATGCCTTTCAGCAATCATTGAACGTTTAATTTTCTTAGGCCTCACATTTACATAAGATTTTTTTTGACCATTCAAGTAACTGCAGAATATCCATTTTTATCTTAAACAATTCTGGGATATAAATGATAAACAATTTCTGTTGCAGTATATATCATAGTTCTGTAGTCTCATTTTCCTTCAGATCACTGACAAGGTAGAGTTTGGTATGATAACCAAGTATATTTTAAGGGACTGATCCTGCAATCCTTAAAGTTGTGTGTGTGTGTGTGTGTGTGTGTGTGTGTGGTTTTGTTTTGTTTTTGTTTTGTTTTTTGTTTTTTTTGCAGAGGGTGTGAAGAATACACACCTGGACCCCTGCTAATCAAGCACTGAGGCTGACTCAGCAAGGTACTTAACCATTTGCCTAATTTTAAGTACATGCCTAACCTCACTGATTTCAATGTGCTTAGTGTGACGTGTCTTAGAACCTTGCTAAATCAGGACAATAATATCTAGGTATAGTTTATTTTCTATTTCTGTTGCACCAAGGAACCCTTAAACAAGATTTATGATCTCATGTACCACGCATAGTACAAACTAACAAAAGCAGCCTAGGAATTTTTGTATTTTTTTTCTGTGACACACAAGCAACTTAGTGCTATGGTGCTGAGGAAATCCATATTATGGAAGAAAAAGAAGTCCCTATCAGACATTTATTTTGGTAGATTTTTTTTTCTTTCCATCCTCCTGAAAGAGTATTTGAGGTTTAAAAGGCAGGGCTTTCCAATGTTGCATATCTTGCCTGACACGCATAGTTGGCAGCCCTGTCATTCCTGCCCCCTCCCCCAGCCTAGAGGTCTTGCATTTGGCTGAGCTGGAGCCTGAAAACGCAGTTCCACCTCGAAGCTGCGATGGAGCCTTGCTTACTCAAATGAAGCCCCAGATCTTTCTTCCCTCTAGCTGCTCCCACTGCTGGATCTAACCAGGGAAGGAGCAGCTGGTGGTGGTGGTAGCAGCAGGCGTTTGCTCAGCTGGTGCTGACACAAGATGAAGGGGCTCCATATTAACACTAAGCTGCCTCAGACAGACCCAGACTAAGAACCCCCGGCTCTTCAGTGACAGACTATGCAACGCTTCAGGGTTGCATGAGATTGTCCTACTTTGTCCCACCAAACCTCCTGGCGTGGTTGAAGTGGCTCCTGTCCCACAGGGCTGCTTAGGCTCAACTCCCTGCTTTGGGCATTGTGGCCTGGCCCCTCACAGTACAATATTGCAATGCCACTCACTCAGATTTGGTTGGCCATCCCACCATGGGGGAACTAGGCCAAACTGAGCGGCATTGCAACTCCAGGGGCCAGGTTGCAGCATCTACAATGGGGAGCTGAGCCCAGCTATCCCTGTGGGACAGAAGCTGCTGCAGCAGGTTAAATGCAGCGTGGGTTCACTATGCAACTCCCCCCTGGGCCTCCCATCTCCAGGAAGAGGAGCCATCCCCCCCCTTTATCACTTTAAATGGTGGGAGATTGTGTATATCCCAGGCCTGCCTACTAGAGACCACAGCCACCATTTCCCCAGCTGCCATCCCCCTAAAACACCCCAGCTCTCCTCCCAGACACCACTGTCCCATGTACCCCAGCAAACCTTAGCACCCTTCCTCCCCCCACCTACATCCATTCTCCTCCCCTGAAATCCCAGCTACCCCCCCATCCAGCATCCCTGGTCATGCCCAGCACTACCAGACATCTGTCAGAGCGCAGCCCTGCTTATCTCAGCATCTCTAGACACCTGCCCACCTCCCTACCAGTTCCCTCTTCACAGCTGCTAAATTTTGTGCAGCTCCATATCCTGCTTTTGCTGGTGCAGTTATTGATCATAAACTGTTCAATTTTACTTAGTAGGGCTTTGATCTGGAGAGAGCCACTTGCCAGAGGCATTTCACCTGGAGAGGCTTTGTCTAGAAAGTCATTCCCCAGAGGTTTTTCTGCCGGAAGAGAGGGACTGACTAACTGCATAATCTTTTTCCATGGGGGAAAAAAAAAAAAAAAAAAAAAAAACCTAGAAATGAAGGGCTGGAAGGGAGCTTAAGCAGTCATCAAGTCCAGCCCCTTTCACTGTGGCAGGATCAAGTAAATCTAGACCATCTTTGCCAGGGGTTTGTCCAACCTGTTTTAGAAAACTTTCAGTGATGGGGATTCCACAGCTCCAACTTTTTGAGTTTTAAATGTGTAGTGTGGTTGTGAGGGTTTTTTGATATGACTTGTGGCAAATATTCTTCATGAAATAAACACTTCAGCTCAGAAAGCTTAAAGACTGCCTATCCCACATCCCAACTGAACATGGATCTATGGCCCAAGTCTGGAGACACTCCAAAGTAGAAGAGATGAGTGAGCCAGAAATTGCAGGATCAAGCTCTATCCACACACTTCACTGAAATCCAGCCACCTCCTGGATGGAGCTCAGCAACTGTGTAATAGTGGGCAACAACACTGCAAAACAGTTCAGGACAGAAAATTAATATTATGGAAGTAGAGGGAGAATTTGTATAGGCTAGCTATACCTGAAGGTCCTATTGTTTCAGGGCCTGTCAGCATTTCCATTATAAAGCCTATCATTCACAGCCTAACTTCTAGGATATACATTTTGGCAGGATATTTACCTGCTAAACTTTGGTTTAACTCCACCACAAAGACTGGTTCTTGAGGGCTGTAATTATCACCACATACATGATTTTACAAAAAGGAAGAGTAGGCTTATGCCCCAAATAGATCACTGGTATTTGGACCTGTCTGAGTTAGCAGCCAAATAAGTTTTATTGCTACAGAGATCAATTATATGAATTCAAAGAAATTTAGACCCCATTTCTGGATACACAATAAAAAATGTTGAGATTGCTCAAACAATGCAAGATCTCCATTTCTCCTAAACCCTCCTCTTTCCCCCCTCCCAGGTTCCCTCCTTTTTCTACTTACGTACAATTTTCCTAACATGTTATGTCTATGTAGTAGTGTCTGGTTTTGTATGGCCTAGTCTCTTGCAGCTTTGAGTTATAAAACTGCATAATTCTACTAGAGATCTCTTAGAGCATACGATATTCAGAAACATACAAGCTGTAAATTATTCATCTGTTTTTTTTCATTCTTTACTGTGTGATTTTATCTTTTTAATAAAAATTCATTCATGTGTTTAGAAGTGATAAATCCCATTATAAAGCCTTTTTAGTCTTAATGGGTCAAATTCATGTCTGTATCTATATATGTAGTATTCAGATACCTGTATTTTCCACTGCTCATGTACTGTGTATGTAATTGTAAGTTTGTTTTTATAAAATAGTAATACTTTCACTTCCAAATCTAAGCAGGTGCCAGATTGCTTTTCAAACTTCATTGTGTTTACACCAAACAAAGCTTTTTATTTTCTGTCATTTGACAAAACAAGGATAGGAATTCACACTTATGAATGAAAATAATCATGATGGGGAAAAAACACACTATTGCTTTAGAAGAATGCTGATTATACTGAGAAGAACCTTTCTGTTGACATCTACAAGTAGAAAATTAATTTCAGATAAAATGCAAAGTGTAGGGATAACTATCAAAGCCAGAAAAGTGTCCTCATGAGTACTACTAGAATGCCAGGCATATTAAGTGAATATAGGATACTTTTGAAAATAAGCTGAGGAAAACCTATGGATTGAGAGGGTTCTCAAGCCTCTTCCCCCCCAGCCTGAAGGTATGGTGTCTCAAATGCATTGTTGGCCATCTTAAAATCAGTTTTGATAGCTTCTGGGATGCTTTCTATGAGGATTACAGCAGAGTCACACAGAAACCCAGCAAAGAAAACCGAACACCATTGGCCATCACCTACAGCCCCCAGCTAAAATCTCTCCAACACATCATTAAGAATCTACAACCTATCCTAGAAGATGATCCGTCACTCGCTCAAACTATGGGAGGTAGGCCTATCCTTGCTTACAGACAGCCCCACCACCTGAAGCAAATACTTACCAGCAACCGTACACCATAAACAAGAGCACTAACCCAAGAACCTATCCCTGCAATGAACCCCATTGCCAACTCTGCCTGCACATTGACTCTAGTGACACCATCACAGATCCTCACCACATCAGCCACACCATCAGAAGCTCATTCACATGCACATTTACTAATGTAATATATGCCAGCAATGCCCCTCTGCCTGTCACTACACAAAAGAATAAATGGACACATCCGACATAAAAAATGGTAACATTCATAAGCCAGTAGGAGAGCATTTCAATCTCCCAGGATACACTGTAGCTGACTTGAAAGTTGCCAAACTTTAACAAAAAAAACTTCAAAAACAGATTTCAGCAAGAAACTTCAGAGCTGGAACTCATATGCAAACTTGACACAATCAAACTGGGTCTGAACAGGGACTTGGAATGGATATCTCATTACAAGAAGTAATTGTCACTGTTCACACATTCTCACCTTCTAATCAAGGGTTGTGAATAGGCCTCATCTACTCTAACTGAACTTGCCCTCCCCATTGTTGTTTCTTACCCTTGGATGGATAGGAGATAGATAGATAGATATCTATCTGTGATTTCCATTTCATGGATCTGACAAAGTGGGTTTCAGCCCACGAAAGCTTATGCCCGCAGGAATTTGTTAGTCTTTAAGGTGCTAGAGGACTCTCGTTGTTTTTGCCATGTACAGACTAACACGGCTACCCCTCTGGAATCCTCTATTGGCCCCTCTGGTGTCCTCTATTCAAGAAGGATGTTGCAAATGCGAAGAGGGTGCAGAGAAGGGCTATGAAGATGATTAAAGCACTGGAAAACATGCCTTACACATGAAAGACACAAGGCACTAGATTCACAAAAGGACATAAACCCGTAACAGCCACTTTAATTGCCTAAATGGGATTCAAAAGACACCTGCTCAGCTGCCACTGACTCCTGTAGGCATCTAAAACTGCTCTGCACCTACATTTTTGCAGTTAAAGTTCCACAGGCACCATTGTTTCTGCCTGTGCACCACCACACTGCAGCCCCCTTCTGTGTCTGGATGCCTAAGCCCCCGAGTGATACACAGACTAGGGGAAAATAGGTGTTCCTCTACCTGAATTGCCTGCAGAGCCTGAGCTGGTTGGTGAGCTCTGTATATGCTTACTGCATTAGGCCTCTTGAGGGGAGTTTTTTATACCAAACAGCCTGAGGGTGATGGAGGAAGAGAGAGATTTGCTTCCTAATTTTCAGCCCAGTGCTTAGAGCACTTGTGGGAAGTGGGGAAAATCCTCATTCTAGTTAATTTTTTCCACCAACATGGGGGGGGGGGAAGGAAAGACCTGAACAGGAATTTTGCCTTAGGTAAGTGCTATAGCCACTGGTGGGCTATAAGGTATTTTGATGTGGGGGTTCCCTCAGTCTCTCCTGCTGCCACTGTTCCATTGTAGCTAAATATTATAAAAAGTCAGTGGTGCAGGGGGACTGGATCTCCCACCTCCCTGGGGTGTGCTCTAACCCACAGGATACAGAGTCATACAGAATAGCTTCAAGAGAAGTGATTCAGGGAGCACCACAGCAGAATATCTGATATAGCGCAGTGGTCAGGACACACACCTGAGAGATGGAAGCTCTCTGGTCACGTTCTTTCTTCTCAGGTGGAGGCGGGACTTGCGTCAGGGGTCTTCTACATCCCAGGTGAGTACCTTACCCAGTGGGCTAAAAGTTATGAAGGGAGTCCTTTGCCCCTGCATCTTGCAAAAATGCTATGGGAAACTAACCCTAAGGGAGGGCTTACAATTGAGAATCCCAGCCACAGAGGGGTGCTGAGCTCCCTGAGGGGGTGTAGGAGTTAGGATCCCTGGGCTTTCTCATTAGTTAGTTTAGGCAGCTCTCCACCTGGTTGGCTTATGTGGATCCCAGTCTCAGGGGCCTATTTCTCCCCATTCATTATATAGAGAGCCAAGGCACCTAACTCAAGGTTTGTGAATCCCAGTGACTTTCTAGGCACTTGTTTCTTTGAATCTACTCCAAGAAGCTCACTTTACTTAGTTTATCAAAGAGAGGGTTAAGGAAAGATTTGATTAGTCTATAAGCACCTACAGGGGGAACAGAAATTTGATAATGAAGGGTTCTTCAATCTAGCAGACAATGGAATAAAAAGATCCTCTGGCTGGAAGTTGAAGCTAGACAACTTCAGACTAGAAATAATGGGCGTATTTTTAACTGTAAAGATAAGTAACTGGGAACAGTTTACCACTGGTTGTGATAGACTCTCCATCACTGGCAATTTTTAAAACAAGATATATTCTAGTTCAAAGAAGAATTAATTCAGGGAAGTTTTAAGACCTGTGTTATACAGGGGGTCAGACTAGATAATCACAGTGGCCCCTTGTTGGGAGAAGGAAAAGAGAAATTAGAGTCAGGGGAAAAGGAAGAGACACTGGAGGACTTTGTGGATGAAGGAGTGTCTAGGAAGATTTCACCTGGAAAGACATGTGGAAGTGGAAGAGGAGAGACAAGGGAATTTAGGAGAATGTTGGAAGGTCAGCAGGCTCGCTGAAGACTGTTGCAGCACCCAACAGGAGCCAGTCAAACACTTCACCATACCAGGGCAGGTAGGATGAGGCCAAAGGAAATGTTTGGGCACCTTGTTTATTTCTAAGGGGTGGGGAAGCAATAGCTTATGTTGGAATCTGTCTGGTTCACAGTGAAAGAGGGTGATGTCATGGTACTACATAGTAGTGTCCATCTTATTCTCCCAAATTCCCTGCTTATTAAGTGAATAAAGTCAGCAGGATCTGTCTTCGCGTCTAGTTTCATATAAAAGAAGAAGGGGGGGGAAGCGAAAGCTTAAGCCACTGAAGTTTCCTGATGATTTTCACTGAAATTATATGTCCATGTTTGCTTGAAACTGGCCCCATTTCACTCAAATCAGAACATTTTGCCAAAAGACTTGTGAACCTTTTAAGGAGCAAAGCTTGACTTTCAAGGTGACGACAAAATGCAAAATTACTTCCATTTCCCTAGCTTCAGGGTCCTTAATGAAAATTTTACATGGCTCTTGCCCAGCTTATTTTGTTATAGTCCAGCAGGTGGCATTATCTGATTATATTTCTTTTGTACTACTAATTTGTACTGCTAATGTTTCAACTGCATATTTAAAAAAAAAAAAAAAAACTCAACCATTATACAACATACGCTATTTTTAATTGGTGAGCTGGTGCGTTTATCTGTGTATTAACCTTAATAATCCTGTTGCCTTATTTTAAAATATCAAGCTCACTGGAGGTGGTTGATGTCCCATTTCTCCCCACTCCTTCCCCCCCAAAATTGAGAAAAAAATGGGGAAAAATTGTTTACAAAAAGGTGTCACTATTTCCCTACTTTTCAGTGAGCTCTGTTTATTATATGGAATTTTCAAAAATGATTTTAGAATTTAGTGGAACTTTTAAAGCACAAAGTATAGAAAAGTTGGCACAACAGCAAACTGTTCAAAATATCCAACTTAGCCCCTAGAAAACATTAAGGTAAATGACATTAAAAATATAATGCAACCTTTTTTTAGGTCATCCCCTACCAAATGCCAGATTTTTTTCAGTCCTAATTAGTTATATCTCTGGAGACAGAATTTTACTATTTTAACTCACAATACTATTCCATAGTCTAATTGAGAATTTTTTCTATATATCTATCATTATATTATATTTCTCTTTGCACAGCTTCATTCCATTATTCAGTTGTTCATCCAAATATAAGGTAAGGAAAGCTATTTTTTGTTTCAATTCATATAACTCAGGATAGTTCATTTTAGATGTGGCATATTTTTTGTGTTTTATTGGTGTCCTACTTTTGCCCAACTTACCGTTAAGATTTCTTGGCCCAAGCTTTGTCACATTTTTAAAAAAACAATGGGAATAAAACATAGGACCTTTGTCCAAGAAATCCACAAAGCACTCTTCAATTGTTATAGGAGTCACTTCACCTACAACAAGAATGCAGATGCCTCTGAGGTGGGAGGTGGCAATTATCTAGCAGTACACACCAACACCACACAACGGTTTAGGACAGGTAGGAAGTGATGAATATCATATACAATTGAAACTACAGAAGGAATGTAATGGGAAGAAGTTAAGTACCCAAATTTGAATTTGGCCAGGAGATTAGGCCTAACATCCCTACTCTTGTGCTTGGAGAGCCTTACCACTGAAAATTCCATAACGCTTTTCACATCTCAGCTGAAAGCTGGCACGTTAAATAGTGCTGTGCCCTCCAACATACAGAGACACAGGTAACTTTTGCAGGTGAAATACTACCTCCCATGTCCTCAGCATCATTGATTGATTGCACTGGCTGGACTTCCTTGCAATTTGTAATGTTTTGCGAGCACTCAGGAGTCAGGTTTGTCAGAACAGGAGGCCCAACAACACTTTTGCTAACTATATGAGCCTGCAGTTCAGAATGAGACTATGTAGGTTTCTGGAAACATTAAACATAATATAGGCCTTAAGTATTTAGATGATTAACATAGGTACTCCCAGACTAGTAACACACACAGATCTCTTAACAAGAACTTGCTAGGCAACTCTGCTTACCTTCTGAGAAGTGACAAATCATAGCTGTATGTAGTCCATCTTATCTATCTAGGTACAGTATTTCTAATGTGCTCAAACCACAAAGCGATGAGTACACTTTTGTGTGGCTGCAGTATCAGTCTGCAACATCTATGCATTTGTTAAATGGTAAAGTACAGTTGGTCTGATGAAAATCCATTATGATTTAGTCATACAATAATACTTTACATTTCATATTTTGTTCAAGCACACTTAGGGCCTTAATGTGGTAATAACAATTAGGGTTGCTTTAATGATCTAATGACAGTGCTCATGCATGCATAAAAACATGATTTGGAAACTAATACTATAAAACTAAGAAAATCCTGTCTCACTCCAATACAATAATAGAGTGTTTATACAATGAAGCAGGTCCTTTTTATAAATGAGGCAGGGCATCATTGCTTATGATCTCTGAAGGTAATTTCAAACACAATTAGCAGTAAAATGAGTTACAGATCATCAGATTCCCTCTCTCATTCACTGTACAACTTCTAACTTATGCATTGAATGAGGTAGGATTCTTGTTGAAATAACATGTAATTGAGTATCAACTGCTCTTAGCCCTGTTATAAGGCCTAGGTGTCTATTAAGATATCACCTGACCCCCTTATCTCCACCCCTTCAGGGTGGGGAGCAGCTAATTAATTACGGCACAGGTGTGACTGGCTCCATCTCCCCTTAAAGGGGCCAGTCACCCTATGACAAATGGTATAACACGGTCAGTAGAAATCTATACTGTTTGTCTCTTGTGCCAAAATAAGCACTTTTTTTCTCAGTCTGCAAAACTAATGTTATTTTAAAGAGACATAAGACTATTGAAACATATTTAGATAGTAAGTTCTCTGGAGTGGGAAGCATCTTTTTGTTCTGTGTTTGTACAAAACCTAGTTGGGACTCCTGAGTTCTAGGGTAATACAAATAATAAATAACAATTAATAATAACCAAGATGTAGAAGTGACAGGCTGTCAGGTGCCATTGATATGGTGAGCATCAACTCTGTTCACTATTTTTTATTTTCTCATGATACTATAAAAGAATATCTGAAAATCTTTTATGTTCATGGACTTCCCTTCCCCACAAACTCCAGCAATCCTGGCTTAGTGTGTACAGCAGGACACATGAATCCTCCTTTCAGTCTTGCTGCATTTTAGCAGAAGCGTTATCTGCAAACATCCTACTGACCAACAGGATTTCAGCTGCTGAGTTTAATCTTCTAAAAACAAAACCTCCTACTGGAGGAGAATTGTAGCATACCTTCACTGAGAAGTCACACTAGATTTTTCTTTAACAAAAAAGCTGCAAATAAGTTTGTTTGGTTTCTCTAGATCTCATAAACACTACAATATGAAAAGAAATAAGGTACAAGAAGTAATTACTGCAGAAGGCCTTTATGATAAAAATTTGATAAACATTACTTGTTTGTGATCAAACAATCTTAAAAATTGGCTTAAAGAAATATTACTCTGCTTTCCAAAAAGATATAAACCATGGGTCCTGAATGAAGTTACTATCACTCCTTTGACTGTGGCAAAAATCTAGATCTATGCATTTAAACAATGAGGCTCTGAAATGCAATTCACTTTAATCACTGAACACATTTCTTTCTCAGTATTGTCTCCAGTTTGTTCAACTGTGGGTATATTTTATGTCCGAAGATCAGGAGGAAAATAGGGCTAATGCCCACATTATAGTTTTGTTTAACACACAAAAAGATGGAGATTTAAATAAAGAGCCATTTCTTGTTTTCTGTGACACCACCTTAAATCCAGAGTAACTGCACTGAGGTCTGGGCTTATGCACTGTAACTTATACTCTGCCTCACAGAGATATCTACAGTGGATATCTCTCAATAGTTTAACCTGTACAGATAAAATACATAGTACAACAATGAAAATAGTATACCCTCCTATCATTAATGGATACAGTAGAACCTCAGAGTTACAAACACCTCTGGAATGAGATTGTTTGTTTGTAACTCTGAAATGTTTGTATCTCTGAATGAAATGTGGTTTTTCTTTCAAAAGTTTACAACTGAACATTGATTTAATACAGCTTTGAAACTTTACCATGCAGAAGAAAAATGCTGCTTTTAACAATCTTAGTTTAAACATAACAAGCATAGAAACAGTTTCCTTACTTTGCCAAATCTTTTATTTATATGTATTTATTTCTTTTAGTAGTTTAAATTTAGCACAGTACTGTAGTGTATTTGCTGCTGTGTGTGGTTTTTTTTTTTTTTTTTTTTTGTCATGTCTACTGCTGCCTGATTGCGTACTTCCAGTTCCAGATAAGGTGCATGGTTGACCGGTCAGTTTGTAACTCTGTTGTTCATGATGCTGAGGCTCTACTGTATTTTATGTTCATTATTACAGTGTAATGTCTAATACTCTTATAGTGAAAAAGATACCTTTAATTCTTATATTCTTTAGTCAGGATAATGAAAGAAAACTGCATTTTTGGAAAGAGACAGCAAGAGAGGAGTTTCTTTAAGAACAAGCAGCAGTGTGTCTTAAGGGGAAATTCAGCAAGTATGTTACCACCCACTTCCTTTTGCTACCTTCCATGCTGCAACTGACATGGTGTAAAACACAGTAGCAAAGCCCATGAAGATTTTTTTTTTAAAGGCAAAACAAATGTTCTCCATCATCCCCTCCTACACAGAAACCGGCAGAAAAGCAATATTTAAGACACAATATCTGTGACTCTGCTTGCCCAGGGGCAAAGAAGTTTTGGGGCCTGGTGGAAGTGACCCAGGACATGGCTTCCCAAATACATAGACCCCAAACCTCCATAGAGAATCTTTGCCATGTAGTGCTGCAGATCTCACAGCAGCCATGCAACTCTACCCCGCATGTCTTGGCTCCAGCTCCCTGGCCTTACTGTCTGTCACACTATGGCTACATACTTACCCCTCTGAGTAAGGTAGATGCTGCAGAGTAGAAGTTCGTGCCAAGAATTAAGTAAAGGAGGATATCATGTAACACTTCTGCTCCCTAACGCTACCAGCCAACACACCCACAAAACCACAGTGTTCTAATGTTGTTGAGTTGCCACAGGGAGGCTGTCAGAGCCTTGGGAGAGGTAAAGAATGTGCTTAACTGTCTTTGCTCCTCTCCCCTTCTCACTTTGCAGCCATATACCACACCTTTGTTTCTCCCAGTGACACACAACTGAGGTGAGCAGAGATGCCTAATGAGGAGGATTTTTTTTTTCTATCTTTTGCATGAAGAAGCTTTAACCAAACCTTACTAAAAATGGAGAGGGGAAAAAAATAAAGACCCTAAAATAAAAGGGACATCTGCAACCCCTTACTAACAAACACAGCATTACTCTACAGTAATGGTACAAAATCCTGCAATAATGCTGTTGGAAGAAGGTTGATCTTGTGTTTCAAGCTCAGGAAGTGGAACCAAGAGACCTAGATTGTAGTCCTAGATCCTTCAAATACTTCTAATGTGGTCATATTATGTAAGTCCCTCACATCTCTCTGTGCTTCCGTTTCCCCAAACAGGAATGCTTAACTCATTAATATTTGTGAAATGCTTTGAGCGCCACACTGAAGGCCTTATAAAAATACAAAGTATTATAAGAATAATCTGTAGTGTTTTGGATCATTACTATAGGATATTTTGGCCTCATTTTTACCTGGGTCTGAAGTGTGCTTCTAATATTGCAGGTGCAATTATACACCTGCAATTACAGGTTAGTGCAAAATTGCAGCGCACTTTAGATCCTAAGTACTGAAGTGGTAAATCAGGCAGGTAGGTATACAAAAGGATGGTGTTGGGGCCCAGGTTGATTGCACTTGCAATTTTGGCCCTACATTTAATTGTTTGCATTTAACAGTGTTCACCAGATGAGAGTCTGTGCTTGAAAATGTAGGGCTGTGTCTTGAGAGGTTCCACTCCCCTTAAAAATATTGTGCTTTGCATTGGACCAGGCGCCGGGGGGGGAGGGAGAGCTGTGCTTTGACTGCAAAGCAAACCCCGAGGAGGAGATGGGAGAGGAGCGTGTGTTGTGAGGCCAGCTCAGCTCCTCCTCCCATTGCTGGCATCCTCCCCCGGAGGGCGGGGACAGAGAGAAGGCTGGGGACAAATGACAGCGCAGCCGCTGCCTGTGAAACCCTGCAAGGGGACGGGCCAGCGTGTGTGTGTGTGGTGCTGGGGGGGAGGAGGGCTCTCTCTGAGCAGGGAAACCCTGCATCTCCCACCCACGGCCAGTCCCTGTCGAGTCACACGGCTGGGAGGGACCGGCAGCGCCTTGCGAGGAGGGGAGCCTGTACGTGCGAGGGAATTGCAAAAGGGCCATAGCCCGTCCCCTCCCCTCCCCTCCCCTCTTCTCTTTTCCCTCCCCCCCCACCTGCTTCCTCCTCGCAAGTTACGAGGGCGAGCAGCCCGCGGTGCAGGGGGCGGGAGGAGGGTCGGCAGGGTTTGACTGCAGCAGGGCAGGGGCGGGCCGAGCCGAGCCGCCGCTAGGTGCAGCCGCGCGTGTGGGATTGTTGCCCTCGGTAACCAGGCAGCCGGGGGCTTCCCGTCAGGCCGGCTGCAAACACAGCCCCGGCGTGCAGAGAGAGCAGAGGCGGCGGCGGAGGAGCGGGACGCTGGAGGCCGGCGGGGGAAGAGAAGAGGTACGGGGCTGGCTGGCAGGAGAAGCAGGAGGCGGCGGCTGCGGCTGCTGCTGCGGAGCCGCTCGGCACCGGCGGGGCTGCGCGCTCCGGGCTCGGCGCTGCGCCCCGGGTGAAGAGGATGGCTCCGGCAGTTTCTGTCGCGTCGTTTCCGTCCGGGGGCAGCTCTCGTGGGTTAGGGGGTGCTAGGCAGGGGCGGTGTGTGGCTCTAGCTGCTGTTTGGTATATTGATAGTGAGAGTCTTGTTCTTCATCTTCATCATCTTGTCTTTGGTGATGAATAGGAAAATAGGGGATTTGAATCGACCCCCGAGAGGCAGAACAGGCCACCACCAAAACTTACAGGGCCTGACTCAAAGCCCAGTGCCATCAATGAGGCGTCCCATTGACTTCAGTGGGTTTTAGATCAAGCACCTACCGAGGGAAGGGGGGCGGGAGGGGTGGAGATGCACCAAGGGCTCAAGAAGCGCACACACAAATGTTACAGTAGCATCCCTCCCTGACAGTCATTGCAGACACTACAGAGCGAAATAGATGTCACCTAGGAACATAGGACATGTCAGGTTAGAACTGTTCCTGTTTACCCAGTGGGGTGTTTCCAGCTTGGGCTGTACAGAATGGTGATGCCTCAAGGGCGAACAAAAAAAGCACTGACTTGTGTGTGGTGGGTGGTTAATTGGAGGTGTATAAGTGCACCTGCAGTATTAGAGGCACACTTCAGATCCAGATAAAAACCAGGCCAAAATATTGTGTGTGTGTGTGTGTGTGTGTGTGTAAAAAACTTTGAAGGAAACCATATCTGAAATATTAGAAACAGCCTTGACTTATAGGATTTTGACATTGAAGATTACTGATTTCTCCACTAGTATATACAGTGTTAATAGTGGGCGAGGTGCGTGTTTGAACTATCCTCATAGTCTGCTGTTATGGGCCAGATTGTAAACTCCTTACTCAAAGTGGTGAGCAGCTACTCATGCATTATCCAGTTGCTAACTCCTGTGAGTTACTGCTCAGCGATATCTGTAACGGGCTCACAGTCGGTTCCTATGTGATTTATGGGAGATTGTGTGCATGTTGTTCTGGGTGGCTACCAGAACCTTGCATGTTCTGAGGCTGTTTTCTGAAAGAAACTCAGCAAGGACATAGTTTTCTGATGTGGTATTGATGATAATCAGCTTTTAGTGATCTCTAAGAATCATTTTCACAATGGATAAGATGTGTTTTAACAGATCTCCTTTGTGTAACCAAATGTTGCTAAACTATATTAAAATATTACTTTCATCTGTCTGTGTGCTATGTTGATTTAATTAAGAATCAGAAATACTTTGTTGATTGTTGTACTTAACCTCAAGTGGTAAATTATATGACGAAGTGGTTTATGAGTACAATATTGTAATTTTTGGAGGTTTTCACTATTTCTGACAGCAATCCATCTGTTGATTATCTTGTGGATATTTGAAACATTCTTTAATCAAGTCTAGAATACATTTAATAAAATGTTTCAAAGAAAAGAAGAAGGGCTATCCAAAATCAAACAGATTATGCTCAAATGTGAAGTTTAAAGTAAAATTGTCTGTCTCTGCTTTCTTGGATTTCTTTTCGTTTGTGATCTTAATTTTTAATATGTTGTCTTCAGACACTGAATAAATCAATACCATTCATTATGAAATACAGCTGGATTGATATTAATCATTGAAGTGATCAAAGTCATGTGTGACTTGTGTTTAAATTAAATCTCCTCCTCTTCTTCTAGCCTTAGTCCCATATATATATATGGGGTCAACTCTTCGAGTCCTTCTCCATTCCAGTCTGTCTTGAAGTAGTTCCTCAGAAACTCTGCAGCTAATGAGATCCTTTTGTATAACATCCATCCATCTAGTTTTCGGTCTTCCAATACTTCACTTTATTTCCTATATATTCTTCTGAGCTGCTTTTCACATATCCAAACCACCTAAGACTGGATTCCCTCAGCTTTTCTATAATTGGTACCACTTTCACACTTCCCTTAATTTGTTCTGAACATGGTCCATTTTGGTAACTCCAAGCATCAGTCTTAACATTTTCATTTCCACTGTATTCAGGATCTACTCTTATCTCTCTCTTCCTCAGTGCCAACCATTCAGAGCCATGCAAAAGTGCAAGCCTAATTACCATCTTGTAGGTCTTGCTTTTCAATTTGATAGGCCTTCTCCTATCGCAGATCACTCCACTCATTTCTCCCCATTTAGTTCATGCCTTTTCTGTTCTTCTTACAAGTTCATTGCTGAGTTCACCATTATCCTATCAAACCTAGATACTTGGATTTCTGTATGTCTGGATAGTGACTGTCTCCCCCAGACTTAATCTCATTGTCTATCTGCAATGTATCATCAAATCTAGAGACCACATATTCTGTTTTGTGTTGCTGATTTTCATGACATTTCTTTCAAATTTTTTTTCCTTTCCCTCTTTGCTCTCCCCCACCAGCACTGCATCATCTGCAAAAAACATGCACCTGAGTGCCACTCCCTAGATGTGTTCTGTAAGTGCATCAATCACCGAGGTGAACAAAAAGGGGATTGGTGCTGAATCTTGACGTACTCCAACTCTTACTAGAAATTTCTGAGTTTCTCCACATGGCCTTCTAACTGTGGTAAGCACCGTGTACTTGGCATTGGTGAGGCCGCATTTGGAGTATTGTGTCCAGCTTTGGGCCCCCCACAACAACAAGGATGTGGAGAATTTAGAGAGTCCAATGGAGGGCAAAAAAAATGATTAGGGGGCTGGAGCACAAGACTTATGAGGAGAGGCTGAAGGAACTAGGCTTGTTCAGTCTACAGAAGAGAAGAACGAGGGGGGATTTGATAGCAGCCTTTAACTACCTGAAAGGGGCTTCCAGGGAGGATGGAGCTAGGCTGTTCTCAGTGGTGGCAGATGACAGAACAAGGAGCAACCGTCTCAAGTTGCAGGGGGGAAGGTCTGGTTGGACATTAGGAAAAAGTTTTTCACTAGGAGGGTGGTGAAGCACTGGAATGGGTTACCTAGGGGGGTGGTGGAATCTCCATCTTTAGAGGTTTTTAAGCTGCGGCTTGACAAAACCCTCGCTGGGATTATTTAGCTGAGGTTAGTCCTGCTTTGAGCAGGGGTTGAACTAGATGACCTCCTGAGGTCCCTTCCAACTCTATGATTCTATGGTCTGAATGACTCTGATACAGTCTTCAAGTATCAGTTTCATTCTCATACACCGCCAGATAATTTCTCTTACAATGTGGTCATCAGCCTTCTCAAGATTAATGAATACTATAATCAAGGTTTTCCTCTTTTGTTTGTGGAAAAATATAGATAAACCATAATGCAACAATGGCATCCATTGTTGACTTGTCTGGCACAAATCCAAACTGATTGTCACTGACCTTTTGTTTCCTTTCATAGTCTCTTATCAATAACTTTCTCCCAAATCTTCATCATGTGGCTCACAAGTTTAACGGCAAGGTAGTTACCCAGTCTTGTATTCTCTTTTTCTCTTAGAACACATTAGTACCAGTATTTTTCTCTAGGCGTCAGACGTCTTCTCAGTCCTCATGATGGAATTAAATAGTTGTGTCAGTCACACCTATTTGACGCAGGCACTTCCTTCCATACTCCTGCTGCTGTGCCCTTGGGGCGGAGAGCTTGTCTTGCCGAAGTTTAAAACGCTTGTTCTTATTCTTCACCGCCTCTCAAACTTTCTCATTCCATCATTAGATGTCATTGGGGGAGGGGGGGAAAGGCTCTTGCTTTTGTTTCACCAAGCAGACTCTTTGCACATTCTGGAATTTTGTTTGCAGTATGATTCCATTATTGATTTGTATTGCTTCTTAACTCTTCTAAAGAGAACTTCTCCAACACATTCATTTTAAACTCCTTGTTAACTTCATTTAGCTTCTAGCTCTTGGTTTTCTGTACTGTCTTGGACCATTTTCTTCTCATATTCAGTATGTACCCATAGTCAAGAACCAACAATCTGTGTTGAGTTGCACTGTTCTCTTCTGGGATGACTTTACATTTTTTTGATAATCTTCAACTCAGATTACTTCCTGATAAATCATCTGCTATCTCTTACTACCACTCTGATAGGTAATCCAATGGTCTTCCTTCTGAGTAAAGAAAGTGTTGACTATCAAATCATATGTGTGGGTGTACTGTAAGATAGTTTCCCCTTCCTTGGTTGCCATGCTACATTTTTTTGAGTATTTACTGTCCCTCCCCATGTGACCATTAAGGTTTATCATTGGAGCCACTCTTTCATTCTTTATAATTTTATGTACAACAGTGTCATTCCCCCCAATGAAATCCTCTTTTTCTTGTTCCTTCCATCCCACTTGGGATGCGTATGCACATTTAACAATTAGAGAGCCATTTTCTAGAGAGCCATTTTCAAGAGCTATCTTAATCAAAATTGTTCGGTCGCTTATCCTGTCCACAATCCTGTCCTGTCCATCTCACAATCCTGTCTACAAACTGCACATTCAACTTTATATTTTAATAAACTAAAACAAATGCCCCATCCTGATTTATATTCACGATTATGAAAACTCTAGTGTAAATTGGCACAGCCCATTGACTTCAGTGGAGCTATGCAGATTTACACTATGATTGGCGCCTAGTGTCAAAGAAAACCCCAAGTATGAATTTTCTTTCTTTTGAACAGGAAAGGGAGTGTTTATCACCATAGACTATTTGACCTTTTTTGCTTGGAAGTCCCTTAGCTGCAGGTCTGATCAAGAATTTTAGTATTTTTCTGTCTGAGTGGGACAAATACTATCAGTTAAAGTTGCATAAGGGTATGTCTACCTTTCCAGCTGGAGATATAATTTCCAGCTTGAGTAGACATACCCATGCTAGTTCTGATTGAGCTATTGTGCTAAAAATAGAAGTGTAGCCCGTTCTGCAGCTTACAGCATGGCTACCTGCCTGAATACATACCCATCTGAGAAGGTAGGCATCTAAAGTGTTGTTGTATTTTGCATGGCTTCATAGAAAATATAAAAGCAAATACACTTTTAGACCTGCTTCCTACAAACGTTTACACAAATGCTTAAATTGAAACAAGAGAATAATTGCACTGAAGTCAATGGGAATGTTCACATGTTTAAAGTTAAGGACATCCCTATGTGCTTGCAGGACTAGGCCTCACTGACCATTTTATAGTCTTCAGAGTAAGGCACAAGGCATTTACATGATAAATATACCATATTCTAAAATGTCAAGTGTCCAGCTTTTCTTGAATATGATGCCGGCTCCCCCTCCCATATATTCAAATTATAAGTCATCATCTTTGTGTTTAAAATGCAAAAGCAAGCAGAAGTATAACTGTCAGAACAAGAAGCATATGAAGCTCCAGAGAGAGTACTTGCTTTTTCAGGAAAAAAAATCAGACAATTTTCCAAAATTAATTATTTCAGTTTGGGAATGGAGACATTTAAAGTATCTTACAACCTGCTGTCCTGTTTGAATGTCTCTATGTTGTGTCTTTTTTTTTTTTTTTTTCTGGAAGGTCAGCTTCTACATCTTCCGTTACCACCTTCTTCCGAAAGTGATGTATGGTTTAGAAAAAGGAAGTACAAAGTGTCAGGGATGGGAGTTAGGGACTGCAGTATCAAAACACTTTTCAGAGCCAAAATGATATTTTTCCATGATCTTATGCAGTGCATGTTTAAGATCCAGCAGATTTTGGGAGAGCACCAGCACACACAGGCTTGTTGCACTGCACAATTGCATTAGCAAACAAGTACGGATTTGCAATCTAAATGTAGTCCAATAGTGATTTCTTTCTTTTATTCACAAGGTTAGGAATCAGATGGTATCTGTGCTTGAAACACTGTTATTCTAATGCTTGTCAAGTTTAAATTTTCTCCTTGAAACAGACTTAAAGCAGTGCACTTACTATAGCCATAGTTAAGCACTTTGGGCTACATAAGAGCATATCTGTCTCCTTTATAACTTTCTGCCAGAGGGAGTATAATTTAAGATATTGGCATGGGATTGGATGCCAGGAACTCCTGAGTTGTAATCCCAACTGTGTCCTTGTCAACACAGAAAACGGGCACCAGTTTAATGAAACCCAGTTTTAAAATAAATTTAATTAAGACTTTGCAGCAGGCTTATACCATGTTAGCTTAAGTCAGCTACTGAATATTGTTTACTAATTCTGATGACCCGTGGCCAGATCCTCAGCATTCGCTGAGCGCTATGAACATTGTGATGTGCAATACATGATTAGTGATATAAAAATTATATTATAAAAATATACTATCGTATTTTAGTTAAGCATTCATCCTGTCATTTAAATATTTCTGCTTTTCCCTTCCCTTTCTACTATACTTGAACATAAATGTGAATTTGTATTCTGTTGGGTTAGTAACCCTCTGCCAAATGGATTTACTATTACTAAAAATTGTAATTCATAGTGCACTACATACTGTGAATACTACAAAGATACTTTTGTAGGCTCTTATGGATGTAAACTTTTTTTTCATCTAATATAAACATCATAATAAAAATAAGTTTTATTTCTATAGTACTTCTTATGTAGGGCCCTGAAAGCATTTTTACAAAGATGAATGAATTAGGCCTCAAAATCTGTTGTCAGGGAAAGAAGGATTATAAAATATACAATAGCCTATCAACATTTTTTAAAAATTAATTGAGGTCTAAGAAGGCAGTAGGATCAATTTATAGGAGGATCAAAGATTGATAATTTCAAAGGGGTGGAGATCTCTGGAATGCTCCCCTTAAATAGTGTGTGAATTAGTGTAAAATGATGCTCATGTAAAAGAGCAAACACTACACATTCTCAAAAAAATAGGTTTTTGGTTTTTTTTTCTTTTTACCAAAACACAGACAAATATTTTGTTTTTTCCCATTTTTCAACCAGGAAACACCTTTTCGGTCATCAATGAGAGAGTTAGACTGGATTCTGACATAAAGAATAGCACACATAAGATTCTTCATGGTTTTTAAGACTATCGCATGTTCATTAGCTATAGCATGCTTTATAAACCCTGGAGAATAGAAGGATGAGATATCACCAGATCTTTTAGTGGTTGTTCCAGGTCTACCAATAAACAGCAACAAGTTTATTTTCATTTAGTGGCCTGTTTATAAGTACATCTAACGAGTTTCTAGGTGTTGTGAAATAATTTAGGCCTTCTAATCAAAAAAGGTAACACATGAGCGATTTAGTACTAGTATTCTGTACATGAGATAAGACTTCCCTTTTCTGGTATTTGCAGAAAAAAATAACACATTCTACAGAGTTTAAAACAAATGCCATGAAAGAGCTCATTTCTGCCCTTGGGTTGATGTGCACAACTGCCATTGACTTTACTGGGGTTTGTGCTTTTATCTGAGGGCAGAAATTGACTGTCCATCTATAATTTTTATTGTAAAACCACACTGGGCCACACATGGGCTCAGTGAAGGAAACTGAGTTACACCAGGTATTATTTTGTCCCATGGTGCAACAGGCAATGATGCTTTTAAATGAGATGAACATTATTACAATGTTAAGGACACTTGTTCATTTTTATGTCATATCCTTAGCCTCTGTATATCTATGTCAAAAATAAATGTAATTAATAATAATAATAACAATAACACAAATAAGGCTTTAATCACCTGTAGAATGCTAACAGCTAGGACAGCTTGCAGATTAGTGGGATTTTCAATCTAAAGTTCTGTAGGAATGCTGGTATTTAGAACTAAATTATAAAGCATCGGTGTTTAAGCCACGCAATTGCCATTAAAGACAAAAGACTCCAGATAATTACAAACCTATGCAGTGTTTTGAAAACATATTCCTTCATTTTTAATACATATGTCTGATATGCAATGGGAAAGCCTGCTAGCTTTTTATAATGAAATGCTTTTCTGTAAGTGCTGTAAATATGTTTAGTGTAATGGAATTTTTAATAGTATTTACAGTTCTGAAAAGTAAAACATTGTCACAGCAACAAACAACTCTTATGTTTTGAGATGTAAACTGATTGCCTGAGAGAGTGAGGAAAAAATATACGCCTCATGTATTACACTGAATAACTGACTGTGCATTGTGAGAGTTTGGGGTTTTGTTTTGTTTTTTATCTTCCTTTGAAGCATCAGGTGATGGTCAACACTGGAGACAGGGTACTAGACTAGATAGAATCGTGCTTTAATCTGTGTTGGTAATGCCTTCTGTATGTTTCCATGTTTCTTTCTGGTTGATTAGATGACTGTGATGATGCTGTTGTTTCCATGTCTGCTAATGCCATTTTCTCTCCCCATCTGTTGCAGATTAGTTCCCCCTCTTTACATTAGAATTGCTTCCCACTGCTCACAAAGGAGCTTTCAAATTATGATTCAGGGCCACTCATTCCCCTACATAGCACTCATTCTTTAATCTCCACAAGATAATTTATTAATTGCTAAATCCCATTTAAAAAGGTGAACTGGCTCAACCTGTACATTTTATGTAGAGAAAACAGTATGTGTAAGGGATATCTAAATATACATGCACTGTACCATTTTCCAGATTATTTTAAATTGGAATTGGAATTTACTAAGGAGGGAGTATCTTCCTCAACTGGTCTAAAACAACATTGACTTCAGTGGATCTTAATTGATTTACACCAGCTGAGGATCTAGGCCCACATGTTTTGAGTGGGTTAATAAATGATAATCCAGACCCAGTTCATGCAAGCATTTTAAGAAAATAATATTTTTATTGCATCAATAGGAAAAAGGAACTCTCTTGTTGATGACAAAACTAACAAGAGTAGTTCTTTGAAAATTAACAATACAGTATATTCAGTTTGTGTCTATCATTGGACCACTCACTGAATAAGCTGATAAACTGTACATACAGATACTCAAAGTTAATCATAGAAGATTAAGATAGGAAAGGACCTCAGCTGGTCTTCTAGTCCAACCCCCTGCACAAAGCAGGACCAGCCCCAACTAAATCATCCCAGGTGGGCCTTTGTCAAAGCCGCACCTTAGAAACCTCTAAGGATGGAGATTCTACCACCTCCCTATGTAACCCATTCCAGTGTTTCACCACCCTCCCAGTGAAAAAGTTTTTCCTAAAATCCAACCTAATTATTTTAGAGGACTGAATAGTTCTGTGCATCCTTGACTAAGCTTAGTGGGCTAGGTTCGCGCCGGGTGGACGAGAGAGCTGCAAATTGCACCTCCTTTCACAAGCATAGTCCATTGCACTTCAGGGGGAGGGGGATTAACTTTGGCGGAGGGCAAGCACTATTTCCACTGCCAAAGTACCTTGTGGGTATTGTTAGGGAAGGGTAGCTTTAATTTTTGTCAAGAACACCAGAGAACCAACCACTTCTCAAAAACAGCTTTTGACTATTTGCTATAAGAGAGAATAATACATGTGGTACAAGTGCAGTTGTCCTAGTATTACTTATGTTTTAGCTGCAGAGTAAACAGCATGGAGATATTTTTAATACTGTTTCAGCTAGCCCTGCATACGAGTATTTTAAAAATACCCGCACCTTGTCTACATTACTGTTCAAAATGGTAGAAGATCCAGCTGAACCCATGTTTCACACTTTCTTAGTGTTGGTACAAATATAACATACAGATAGTGTTGCAGAGCCTGATTATTCTCTCACTGAAACAGGTGTGATCAGAAACAATGCCACTGAAGTCTGTGAGAAAACACTGATGTAAAACTGTTATGATTGAGAAGAGAATTAGACCCGCAGAATCTTACACTCTTTGTTATGAGATTTTGAGCACAGAACTGTGAATAGGAACGATGGGCTGGATTCTGACTTCCTGCTCTGTCCACTTTTGTACTGCTCTGGGAGTGCAAAGAGGACTAAGAACTGCCTAAAATTTCCTTGACACAAGAGTGTAGGAAGTGTTTCAAGGGCATATGGGGACATGATGAAGATGGAGCCAGAGTATGATATGCTCTTACAATCCTCAGATGGTGGTACAGTCCCTATTGGACCATTTTAGGCTTGGTTTACACTTACCCTGGTGATTTGGTGGCAGTTGATGGGAGTTACACAAACTACACAGAAAACTTGCGTAACTCCCGTCGACTGCTGTGCTTCTCTTCTGCGCGCTGTCTTCACTGCACTGCGCCGACAGGAACGGTGTTCCCATCTACGCAGCGCTACACCATTTGTGGGGGTGGATTAATAGCATCGACTTCTGGATCGACTGAGCAGGTCTTCACTGACGGCTCAGTCGATCCAGATAAGTCGATCTGACGGCGGCAACTTTGCCACCGTCAGTGTAGACATAGCCCTAGACTGCCTAAGGTAGAACAGTCTAAGGGCTGCTCTACATTATGCCAGTGGGCATTTTGTCTTGTGGCTGGCTCCAGGATCAAGGGAATACAAAAAGGTGTCTTAAAACTATTTTCCAAACCCACTCCCAGGTCCTGTGCCATGTGCAGTTTAACCATGTCTGGGGGGACCTGGTCCTGTGTATGCACTATGAATAAAACAAGGTAGGAAAGAATTCTTTAGATCTGTATCCACTCATTTCTCTTCCACAGAGGAATTGAACACTCTGGAAGTCCAATTTTTTCTTGCTGTTCAGAAGTCAGGCTATTATTTTATGGTAGCATTTCTGAGGTCCAATTTGCTTCTGTAGCAGTGCAGTTTTACACTGATGTAACTCTATTGGTTTCAGAAGAGTTACATTAGCATAAAACTTGAGTAACAGTGGTGAATTAAGGGCCTGTAATGGTAATTACATTTTAAATTTCATGTCAAGTGACCAAAAAAGCAACTTTACTGTACATTATTACAGTAAAAAGTGATTAAAATTATAATATGCAAAGTAAGACATTTCTAATTATGACCAGCAGCCTAGTAGAAATAGGGATTAACATTTTATCCTGATCAAAAAAGGTATTTCCCTGTTCTTTTTTAACACGATGAAATATAATGATAGTTTAGTTTTAAACCATTTTAGTGTTACCAAGGACTTCATATTTCTTCCTTTTAGATATAATATTATTTTAATATTTGATGTACCCTAGCCTTTTGAAACAGCTTATTCAATCCTGTCATAAAAAGTAGCAATGTCTGGCATGTTGTCAATTGACTTTAATCATTTGTTTGAGTACTTTCAGTTGAAGTGGTGATCGCTGAGCAGGCTTTCAGCATTAATTGTGTCTCTGGCTCGAGCAAAGTGATATATGCCATGCATGCCACTCTTTGTGTTAGAATATTTAATAAGATTATGGTTCTTAGTTTTACAGGAACTGGTGCAGGTTTCTTCTAAAGCCTAGTTCTTTCTTTTTTCAGGCTTCTGAGGTCTCTTGAGAGGAGGACAGCGCTGTAGCACAATCATTGTGAGCTAGTTTGTGCTTCCACTGGGGGAAAATCTGCTGTGACTCATCAGAGGCATGCTGTGCTCAAGCTAAGTGATGCTTTCTAAAAGGAAGTAGTCCAAACTCTCCATCCTGTTGAGGTCTGTGGCTTGGTGTGGCGATTCTGTCACTGAACGGGTACTTGCTGCAGAGAGACCATGGCCGTCTCCAGGCTAGTCGGGAGATCTTCCAGGGATATTGCCGATGTCATGCAAAGGCTTCAAGGTAAGTGACTGATTCTGAATGGCTACATCTGTCAGCTATTCATATAGATGACAAATACAGATACAATACTGTTCAAAGCCAGGAAAGCGTTTAAAAAGTATTTATACTTTTCAAAAACATACTATTCTAAACTAATCTATTGGAAAATGTTTGCTTATGATGTGCTGCACATTTCTGGTTATGTGTTTCCTCTAACATTACATTATTAATGATGTTTAAAAGCATATGGCATTAGGCAACATGGTCCATTGGATAGGGCAGTAGATTGGCAGTCAGAACATCTGGGCTCTATTTCTGGCTTTGCCACTGACCTGCTGTGTGACCTTGGGCATAGATCCTTCACCTGTCTGTACCTCAGTTTCCCCATATGTAAAATAGTGATAAAGATACATATGCTCCTTCTTTGCTTTGAGCTCTACAGATAAAAAGTGCTCTATTAATATAAGAATTTAAAAATGATTGCTATTAAAATGATGCCTAGAGGCCCAAACAAGATTAGGGCCTCACTGTGCATGGTGTTGTTACAAACGCACAGTAAAAGACCATCTCTTCCCTGAAGTACTTACAGGATAGAGTCTCAGTGGTGGTGGTGTCCGAGCTGTTGTCCTAGGATTTCTGGTTATTGTTGCACTGGTCATCAGGGAAAACTTAATAAATGGCTTTAAGTTCTCTTTATCACAAACAAGCATGACTAACTGAAATGATAATCTACATGAAAACTTTTGAAAGTTTATAAACTTAGAAGTAAAAAGTATCTTCAAAATATAATTTAAAAAAATTATGCATGTATTTAAAAATATTTACTAAGCATATGGAAACAGTTTCTTAGCAGCACTTTTGTTATAAAGAACTAAGGTGACATTTAGGGACCTTATGGCTTGATCCTGTTCCCATTTAAGTCAGTGGAAAAACTCCCATTAACTTTAATGTTTCAGGATCAAACCCTGATCTTTTAGTTCCTCAACACACAAAACTTACATGGACTTCTAGAGTTCAGTGTATAGAACCATCTATACTTCCTACATCTTGAAGCTGCCTTTGTTCTCCTGTCCTTCTCCTCTCATGTCTGTGTATACAGTCATGGTGGCATGTCTAACCTCAATCTCCCAGTCCCCCAAATGGGACAATAAGGTAGTTCTGTGGATGTTTACAAGGAGCTTTTCCCAAGAGTGAGGGGCAGTGTGAGAAAAAGCACTGAAGGTGCTTGCTTGAAGGTTTAACAAGTGGAGGGTCTGTGGATCTGAATAGTGATTAGTGCAATGTAGTGCAGGCCTTGTGCAATGTAGTGCATCATTCTAGATGATGTCATGGTATCCTCTCATACTGAGAATACTCCTCCAGGGGAGGGGACCCCAGTTATTAGGAAGAGGCAGGTAATAGTAATAGGGGACTCGATCATTAGAAATATAGATAAATAGGTTTGTGATGATTGGGAGAACTGCATGGTGAATTGCTTGCTGGGTGTGAAGACTGCAGATCTCTCGAGACATCTAGAAAGGCTTATGTGCAGTGCTGGGAAGGAGCTAGTGGTCATGGTACAGATAGAGACCAGCGACATAGGTGAAGGTAGGAGAGACATCCTGGAGGCCAAATTTAGGCTGCTAGCTAAGAGATTAAAGTCCAGGAACTCCATGGCAGCATTCTCTGAAATGCTTCCCATTCCACACGCAGGGCCATTTAGACAGGCATAAATGCAGGATCTTAATGTGATAATGAGACGATGACGTTGGGAGGAAAGATTTAGGTTTATTAGGAACTGGGGAACCTTTTGGGAAAGGGGGAGCTTATACAGGAAGGATGGGCTCCACCTAAACCAAAATAGAACCAGGTTGCTGGCATGTAGAATTAAAAAGGTCATGGAGGAGTTTTAAACTAAGGGCTGGGGAAAGCCAATAGGTGTAGAGGAACTCACAGTTCAGACAGAGACATCTCTTAGGGGAGGATTTATTGGATTCTCTAATCCTAGTAAAGAGGAGAGGATATAAATAGATAAAGTACAGGTAGGAACTGAAGAGAAGCCGTCAAATGAAAAAGAGTCCAATTCAATTACATCACATAAAGGCAGACAACTAAATATTCACAAATTTTATAAGTGCTTGTATACAAATGCTAAATGTCTAAATACTAAGATGAGTGAACCTGAGTGCCTGGTATTAAATGAGGATATTGATATAGTAGGCATCACAGAAATTTGGTGGAATGATGATAATCAATGGAACACAATAATACCAGGGTATAAAATATATAGGAATGACAGAGTAGATCAAGTTGGTATGGGAGTGGCACTATATGTTAAAGAAAGCAAATAATAAAATATAGTAAAAATCTTAAATGAATAAAACTGTATCATAGAATCTCTATGGGTAGAAATTCCATGCTTGAATAACAAGAGTATAGCAGTAGGAATATACCACTGACCAGGATGGTGACAGAGACTGTGAAATGCTCAAGGGGATATGAGAGGCTACAAAAACAGAAAACTCAATAATAATGGGGGATATAAACTATCCCCATATTGACTGGGTATATGGCACCTGAGGACAGGATGCAGAGATAAAATATCCAGACACCATTAGTGACTGCTTCTTGGAGCAGCTAGTCCTGGAACAAAGGGAGAGGTGGTTCTTGATTTAGTGCTCCATAGCGCACAGCATCTGGTTCAAGAGGTGAATACAGCTGAACCGCTCAGTAATAGTGATCATAACATAATTAAATTTAGCATTGTTTTAGGGGAGAAAATACCAAAGAAACCCATCACAGTAACATTTAACTCGAGGAAAGGGAACTACATAAACCTGAGGGAGCTAGTGAAATGAAAATTAGAAGGTACAGTCATAAGTGACGTATCTGCAAATTGCATGGAAACTTTTTAAAAACACCACAATAGAGGCTCAAACTAAATGTATACCCTAAATAAAAAACAAACAAACAATAAGAGGACCAAAAAAAAAATGCCATCAGGGCTAAACAACCAAGTAAAAGAGGTGGATAGAGACAAAAAGACATCCTTTAAAAATTGGAAATCAAATCTTATTGTGGAAAATAGAAAGGAACACGAACTCTGTCAAATGTAAAAGTATAATTAGGCACGCCAAAAAAAGAATTTGAAGAGCAGCTAGCAAAAGATACACAAACTAACAACAAAATTTGTTTTTAAGTACATCAGAAGCACTAAGCCTGCCAAACAATCAGTGGGGCCACTGGATGATTGAGGTGCTAAAGGAGCACTCAAGGAAGACAAGACCATTGCAGAGAAGCTAAATGAATTCTTTGCATTGGTTTACACTGCGGAATTTGAGGGAGATTCCCATACCTGAGCCATTCTTTTAGGTGACAAATCTCAGGAACTCTGTCAGACTGAGATGTCAGTAAAGCAAATTTTAAAACAGATTGATGAATTAAACAGTAATAAGTCACCTGGACCAGATGGCATTCACCCACAAATTCTGCCTGAGGAGGAACTCAAATATGAAATTGCAGAACTACTAACTGTGGGATGTAACCTATTGCTTAAATCAACCTCTGGACCAGATGACTGGAGGATAGCTAATGTAATGCTGATTTTAAAAAAACAACAACTAAGGCTTCAGAGGTGATCTGGCAATTACAGGTTGGTAAGCCTAACTTCAGTACCAGGCAAATTGGTTGAAACTATATTAAAGAACAGAATTCTCAAACACATAGATGAACACGATATGTTGTGGAAAGGCTTTTGTAAAGGGAAATCATGCCTCACCCGTCTATTAGAATTCTTTAAGGGAATCAACAAACCTGTGAACAAGGGTGATCCAGGGGATATAGTGTATTTGGACTTTCAGAAAGCCTGTGACAAGGTCCCTCACCAAAGGCTCTTAAGCAAAGTAAGCAGATATGGGATATGAGGGAACATCCTCACATGGATCAGTAACTGATTAAAGAATAGGAAACAAAGGGTAGGAATAAATGGTCTTTTTTCACAGTGGAGACATAGCAAAGTCCCCCAAGGATCTGTTCTGGGAACTGTGCTGTTCAAGTGGATATTCATAAATGGTCTAGAAAAAGGGGTAAACTGTGAATTCATCGATGGTACAAAATTACTCAAGATACTTAAGACCAAAGCTGACTGCGAAGAGTTACAAAAGGATGCTAGTAAACTGGGTGACTGGGCAACAAAACAGATGAAATTCAGTGTTAAGTGCAAAGTAATGTCCACTGAAAAAAATAATCTCAAATTTACTTACAAAATGATGGAGGTCTAAATTAGCTGTTATGGCCATCCAACATCTTGACAGATGAAAGGAAATTAGACAAAGTCAGTCAGTCTTTGCTGCTTGGCAGTAGTGTGGGAGAACAGCCCAATGCGTGAATAGGAGACCTTCCACAATGGCTCTAGGTCCACTTGCCAGATGGAAGTTGGAGCATGCTCTGCTTCCTGGCTCACTTATGGGCCTCAGCCTAGGCTTTCTGATAACTCTCTGTGGTAATTGTACCCCCCTTTACCTGGCTTCCCCAGACTGAACAGGTGTGTGCAGGGCTCTTCGATTTGTCAGTGGAAATGCTGAATTTCTTGAGACCCTGCTTGACCTTGTTGCAGTATTGGAGCTTTGGCCTGTGACCACTCAGGAAAGAGATTTTGGAGTCATCATGGAGCGTTCTCTGCAAACATCCACTCAACGTGCAGCGGCAGTCAAAAAAGCTAACAGAATGTTAGGAACCATTAGGAAAGGGATAGATAATAAGACAGAAAATATCATAATGTTACTATAAAAATCCATGGCAGGGGTACGCGCAGAAATGTAACTTTGACCCCTTTTTTGCAGGGAGTACATTGTATACCTCTGCCCTGGGAGGAGTTCACGCTCTCACCCCTAGCCCCGGCAGGAGCAGCTCGCTCTTCCCTCCCCCCTCTGTAGCCCTGGGAGGAGCAGCTCACTCCACCCTTTCAGCCATCCTGGCCCCCGGCCAGAGGAGGAGTTCTGTGCCCCTGACAATTACTGAGGGGGCTGGTTGTCCATGTTTGCCCTCCCTTGCACACGCCCCTGATCCCTGGTAAGCCCTCACCTTACAGTTCTGGTCACGGTACTTCAAAAAAGATATATTAGAATTGGAAAAAGTACCATGAAGGGCAATACAAATGATTAGGGCTATGCAGTGGTGTACTGATGGGGGGGACCAGGCCCCTGGGCGCCGACCTGTGGGGGGCACCCCTCAGCACCTGCGCGATGTGAAGTGCCGGCCCAGTGCCCCGACCCCAGGCTGGGGGGAGGGGTGTGGGGCCACCTAGTCCAAGCCAGTGCCGGGCTGTGGGGCTGGAGTGGCGGGTAAGTGCAGGGGGCCCGCTGGGCCGGCCCTTCATGACGAGCAGCAGGTGCAGGAAGCTCTGAGGGGCACAGAGCCTCCTGCATCCCCTGCCCGTCGTGAAGGGCTGGCCCCGTGCCCCCCCAAGTTGGGGGGATGAGGCCGCCCCATCTGAGTTGGCGCCAGGCTGCAGGGTTGCGGGTAAGCACTGAGTCAGCCCTTCACAATGGGTGGGGGATGGAAGGGGCGCAGGAGGCTCTGAGGAGCGCCCCTCAGCGCCTCCCCCCCATGTCATGAAGGGCAGCCCCAGGCTGGGGAGTGAGGCTGCCCCGTCTGAGTTGGCGCTGAGCTGTGGGGCTGGAGCAGGAGAGGTGGGTGCTGCGTGGTGGTGAAGTGCATAGAATCATAGAGTTGGAAGGGACCTCAGGAGGTCATCTAGTCCAGCCCCCTGCTCAGAGCAGGATTAACCCCAGCTAAACAATCTAAGCGAGGGTTTTGGCAAGCCGCAGCTTAAAAACCTCTAAAGATGGAGATTCCACCACCTTCCTAGGTAACCCATTCCAGTGCTTCACCACCCTCCTAGTGAAAAACTTTTTCCTAATGTCCAACCTAGACCTCCCCCCTCTGCAACTTGAGACCGTTGCTCCTAGTTCTGTCATCTGCCACCACCGAGAACAGCCTAACTCCATCCTCACTGGAACCCCCTTTCAGGTAGTTAAAGGCTGCTATCAAATCCCCCTCCTCATTCTTCTCTTCTGTACACTGAAAAAGCCCAGTTCCCTCAGCCTCGCCTCATAAATCTTGTGCTCCAGCCCCCTAATCATTTTTGTTGCCCTCCGCTGGACTCTCTCCAACTTCTCCACATACTTTTTGTAGTGAGGGACCCAAAACTGGACACAATACTCCTATTCGGCATTGGTGAGGCCGCATTTGAGGGGAATGATCACTTCCCGCGATCTGCTGGCAATGCTCCTACTAATGCAGCCCAATATGCTATTAGCCTCCTTGGCAACCAGGGCACACTGCTGACTCATATCCAGCTGCTTATCCACTGTTACCCCCAGGTCCTTTTCTGCAGAACTGCTGCCTAGCTCGTCGGTCCCCAGTCTGTAACTGTGCATGGGATTCTTCCGTCCTAGGTGCAGGACTCTGCACTTGTCCTTGTTGAACCTCATTAGATTTCTTTTGGCCCAATCCTCCAGTTTGTTTAGGTCCTTCTGTATCCTATCCCTACCTTCCAGGGTATCTACCGCTCCCCCTAGCTTAGTGTCATCTACAAACTTGCTGAGGGTGCAATCTACCCCATCCTCCAGATAATTGATGAAGATGTTGAACAAAACTGGCCCCAGGACCGACCCCTGGGGCACTCCGCTTGTGACCGGCTGCCAGCTAGACATGGAGCCATTGATCACTACTCATTGAGCCCTATGCTCTAGCCAGTTCTCTATCCATTTTATAGTCCATTCATCCAACCCATACTTCCTTAACTTGCTGATAAGAATACTGTGAGAAACTGTATCAAAAGCTTTGCTAAAGTCAAGGTATATCACGTCCACTGCTTTCCCCACATCCACAGAGCCCGTCAGGAGGGCAGGGGGGTGGCAGAGCCAAGCCTGCATTTGCGCCGAGCCAAGCCTCATACCTCCTCCCTGCAGGTACAGACGCCCCTCCCCAGGGCAGCTGGGGGGTGGCGCTGGGCCCCCTCCTGCACAGAGCAGGAGGGGGTGTGAGGCCTGGTTGGGGGTACAAATTTAGGCTTGGTCCCCAGGCACCGGAGACCCTTGGGATGCCACTGGGGCTATGGAACAGCTCCCATATGAGGAGACACTAAAAAGACTGGGATTTTCAGCTTAGAAAAGAGACAACTGGGGGGGGGGGGGGTATGAGAGAGGTCTATAAAAGTGTGAATGCCATGGAGAAAGTGAATAAGGAAGTGTTATTTACCCTGTCACATAACACAAGAACGAAGGGAAACCCAATGAAATTAATAGGCAGCAGGTTTAAAACAAACATAAGGAAATACTTCACACAACACACAGTTAACAGGGGATGTTTTGAAGGCCAAAAGTATACCTGGGTTCAGAAAAGAATTAGGTAAGTCCACGAAGGACAGGTCCATCGATTGCTATTAGCCAAGACGATCAAGGAAGCAAGCCCATGCCCTAGGTGTCCCTAAGCCTCTGACTGTCAGAAGCTGGGGCTGGATGACAGGGAGTGGATCACTCGATAATTGTCCTGTTCTGTTCGTTCCCTCTGAACAGGGACCAGCCATGGATGGAAGTTCGGTTAATGGGTTAGAATGACCCTTGGTTTGATCCAGTGTGGCTGTTCTTATGTTCTGATCATGTGTGCTGTATTACCTTCTTGTTCCACAGAAGTGACGTGCAAGGATGCTGGTGCAAGTGATACTTATGGAGTAGCTGTATGTAGTCCCCGTGGAGATCTTGTTTCTTAACAGTCAAGTTGTTGCATCTTATCCTCCCAAAAAATTGGCACCTCATAACCATTTGTGAAACATTTAGTCTTGAGATATCTATTCATTTGTGGCAATGCATGATTTTTACATTATAGTTTATTTTTTTACATCTCAAAAAATCTACATTTGTTATAAAAATTACTGTAATCATTTTGCTATTTAGACTCATGAAAGGCATCAAACAAAAATCTAACAAAAAATGACATTAAAAACGTAGTAGACCAAAACTAAACGTGGAGTTGCTTATGAGTTTATAGTCATCACCATAGTTTTAAAAAAATCTTTATCTAACTTCCTTGCTTTTCAAATGAAAAGCCTAATATTGTTAGGATCTTGCTTCTGCTTCAGTAGTTAAATAAATATTTCACCTTTGGTGAGACTGATAGTAGTTTCAGCATGTCTTTTTTCAGGCTGTGGTCCTGCATTATGGATGAGCAGACAATCTGCAGTGCAGACTCCCCTTAGCCCTTACAAAGCACAGCTATCCTGTCTCTGTTGTCCTAATCAATTTAAATAGAGCCACTTGAGGACAGAGAGGAATGTAAAGGGTTGCAGAGCTATGCGCATGGCCTAATTGCACTGAATCCCATGGTCTATCCCTGCCAGGTGCTCAGCACTTTTCTCCCACTGAAAGTGGAGTTGAGAGTGCTCAGCACCTGACAGGAACAGCCTTGAGTAGGGGAATCCTGGGCTGGTGTAGAGCTACCACTCTGCCTGCTGCGCTGACCACCAACCGCTTCTGTTCCTGCTCTGACGTTGGGGTAGGATGGTGCTTTTCCTTGGCGTGGATGAACTGTGCTGCAAGCTGGTGAAGAAGTGACTGAGATTGGGTGGCAGGACAGAAAGATGGTGGAAATCCACCTATACTCTTTGCCACTGTGTACTGAGTGTTGCTCAGATTCACTTGACAATCTGCCCATTGATGTTTGGGGAAAAATAATTACTAATAGGGATCATTGCGTCTAATTTTTGCAATACCTAAAGTAGATATTGTATGTGGATCGAATTACTAACGATTACCCCTGGAAACGTCAGAGAGGACAAAAGAAGCTTTCTTTTTTTAAAAAATAATTGGATATTTCAGTTGGGTAGAGTAATCCATGGCACATGCAGAATGTACATTTTTCAGTGTGTACCTCACATGGCCAGATTGGGACAAGCCCTGGACAGGCTGCATGGGGGCTGGGAGCATGTAAGGAATGTGTTCCATTTTCTGTAGCTTGCACAGGAGCATGTTACAATGTCAGTCCCTGCACTCAGGAGAACATAGGAACTGTTCCTTCAGTCCAACCCTGAGGGAAGGAGAGAGCTGGGAGTATGCCTTCATACCCTTCTGGACCAGCTCTCAAAGAAGGATAGCAGGCTACAGCATCTTAAACGATGAAGCAGCGTGTGCAGCCACCATATGCACCAAGCTGCTTGAGAAGGAGATGTGGTTTCTCTTTGAACCCTAGGAAGGCCAATACTAAATCCCACAATTTATTGCCAACATTCCTTATTGTGCTTACTCTGGTGCAGTGACCATGTGTGATTTCACATTGTGCTAACAAAGAGCAAGATTCTATCTAACTTTAACTTATTTTATTATTATTTACTTATTTATGTTACTATTTATATTTATATTACAAACAATAGTTATCAGTGTGTTTTTTTTAAATCAAACTGGGGGGACGTATATAATGGGAGTTTGCCTTGGGTCCAGCACTATTCAATATCTTTATTAATGACTTGGATAATGGAGTGGAAAGTATGCTTATAAAATTTATGGATTCCACCAAGCTTGGAGGGATTGCTAACACTTTAAGTACAGTATTAGAATGCAAAAGGACTTTCATAAATTGGAAAATTGGTCTAAAAGCAGTAAGATGAAACAACCAGGTGCAAAGTATTTTACACAGGAATTAAAAATCAAATGCATGACTACAAAATAGGAAACATGTGGCTAGCCAGCAGTACTACTGAAAAGGATCTGGGTGTTCTAGCAAATCACAAATTGAATATGCGATAACAATGTGAGGCAATTGCGAAAAAGGCTAATATTCTGAGTGTTGTAGCTAAGAACACAGAAGGTAATTGCCCCACTCTACTCAGCACTGGTGAGGCCTCAGCTGGAGTACTGTGTCCAGTTCTGGGTGTCACACTTTGAGAGATGTGGGCAAATTTGAGAGAGTCCAGAGTACAGCAACAAAAATGATAAAGATGGTTTAGAAAACATGACTTAGGAGGAAAGGTTAAAAAAAACTTGTTAGATTTAATCTTGAGAAAAGAAGAGTGAGAAGGGACCTGATAACAGTCTTCAAATATGGTAAGGGCTGTTACAAAGAGGATGCAATCAGTTGTTCTCCATGTCCACTGGAGGCAGGACAAGAAGTAATGGCCTTAATCTGCAGCAAGGGAGATTTCGGCTAGATATTACAAAAACCTTTCTAACTAAAAAAGATAGGTAAGCTCTGGAATAGGCTCCCAAGGGAAGTTGTAGAATTCTCATCACTGGAAAATTTTAATTACAGGTTGGCCAAACTTGTCAGTGATGGTCTTAGGTTCATTTGGTCCTGCCTCAGTGCTGGGGAGCCTGGACAAGATGAGCTCTCAAGGTCTCTTTCTCTGCATTTCTATGAATCTCTGATTACAGTAGCGCTTAGAGCCCCAATCAGGTTTGGGACCCTTTTCTACTGGGTGCTGTACCAGGATGAATAATACTCATGACATTAATTCCATTGATGTCACTGGGATTATTTATGGGAGCAAATGTTAATCATGCAAGGGTTGTAATACTAGCCCCTAATAAGTGTAAGTTTCCCCAGGAATACAAGAATACATGTATTCCTGTCCAAAGGAATTATAGCTATTCATAGATTCAATATTTCTTAGAGCAGTTGAAATTGCTGTAAAAATCAAAATATAACCCATCAAAGATAAAGCTGGGAAGTGCAGATTCTAGTGTCTTATGTCTTTATACTCTTAAGACTGGCATGGGTGTAATTTTGTTCTTTCCTCTTGTGATGTGCTAGTATAGTTAAAGCTGTGTGGTCATGCTTGTGACAATTGTCAGGCAACTCCCATGCAGTCCTGTTACACAAATGACAGTGGGCCAGTTCTCCTTGACCTTGTCACTCTTATATGCCGACTTTCTCTTGCCTGTAAAGTGATATAAAAAAGTCAGTGTCATACTACTATTGAAGTTTTTTTTTCTCCCTCTTTCTCCTCCCTAATCCTCTAATTTGTTATTTGTAGTAGCTTTTCTCTGCCAGGTTGGGCGGAAGGAATTGTTTTGGGTGATATATCCTCGCTTCTTCCCCAGCCTTACTGATGATGATAGCACAGTTCTCACAGAAGGGTTGGTTAGTTAACTTGTGCTCTTCCTTTTGGCTGTCTGTAGAGTATAAAGCACTAGCGGGGCAACAGAAAGTGTAATGTAAGAAAAAATATACTCCTCCATTGAGTAATGGATTTTAAAAAATTATTATTTGAGAACCTACTTCTTCAGATTATAAAACTGTTGGGGTAAATTGTATTTTCCAGGGCAGAAAATTATTAAAATTCTACTGTGCCACAATGTCATTGTTTTGATTCATTCTTGGGGAAATGGTTTGTAAGTGAGAATACTTTTTGTTCTCCTATGGAAAAATGAAAATGCAGAGTGACCATTTACCTTACACAATTACTTTCAAAGATATGTCCAGTACACTGTGTTTATTATGGACAAGAACTAACATATTCTTAAGTCTCAAACATATGTGATATTTAGAAGCATTAAACATTGCCATAAAACTGTTAGTTATTTTTGATGACAAAGTCAAAGGGGCTGATATTTTGCGACTTCTCAGTGTGAACAAAAAGTGTCAACTATGAAGGTAACTGTGAGGCTGGGTAAGTTTGCTAAGAATGAAAGTAGCACAATGTTGGTTATTAGTGTGAGCAACGCCTATATTTTTGCAATGGAGCTGCATAGATAATATAGAATTGTTTAGTAACGGAGTTGGGTTTAAAGGGGAAGTATTTAAAGTTCTATGTCTAGCTTTCAGACCATTTCAGTATACCTTTTTCTAGACAGGTTACAGCACTGTGATAATTTGTTAGTTTTGTAACATATACTTCACTGATTGTGTTTACTAGAGTTTATTACAGACCTAATAAAATGAATCTTTATCTTTGTAGAAGTGTCTCATACTAGTAGTTTCCTTCATTGAACCCTGTGCATTTAATATCATGTTTTATTTGGACTTCCATATTTTGTGTACCATAAATACCATTCCTTTTTGGACTTTTGGTTCTGTGATTTTTTTAAAAAAAAACATTTATTTATTTTTTACTAATAGAGAAACTGGAAATTACAAAAGGGCATGGCTCTTGTCTTTTGTTACTAATTAATAAAGCATAAAAGCAGCCTGATAAAGGAAGTATTGTCAGTTATAGTGCTACATTGACATAAAAGATTTCTATGGTGTTAAAGGGAAAAAAGACTTTTAACCATGGCATTCTACCGTATTTATGTAGTTTGATTCACACTTTTATGGAAATGAGACGTTTCATTACCATTAATTAGCCTTAATGGTAATAGAGTGCAGAGAACGTACTTCAAAGTAAATTCAAACATGCATATAAAATAACACCTAACAATTGCTGACAATTTTTGCCATAGACTATTTCTAGTGACAAAGTATTTTCTGTAAACCATAAGTCCTGAAACAAAATGATTTATCCTAGTTTCTGTCACAAAGCTTCTCGTTTATGAATCAAGTCTCAGAATTCTGATTTTGGACTCAAACAGGCTTATATTTATTGCCAATCCTATGTATCTAAATGGATCACTTCAAATTATATACTATCGACCAGGCCTTGAAAAAATTACTAATTTTCCCTCTCATCTGAGATGAGAAGAAAGCTTTCCCAGGCAAGGGCCATTAGTTTTTGCAGATTCCAAACGTCCCTTAATAAAAAATCTAGCTCATAGGATTTTAGGAATAACTTTTCAAACATGAACTGCATGTATATTGATTCAGTGCTATATGCTTGAGTCTGCAGACAGACAGCTCCACACCCTCTGCTGCTTCTCAGTCTTGCAAAGAACTGGATGGAAGAGTTTAATCATGTACAGTAAATTAGAAAAGAGATGTAAGATATATATATATATATCTTAAAATGTATTAAACAGAAAGTTGATTTACAATATATTACAATTTAAATACAGTGTATAACAAATCGTGCACAACTGTGCCATTACTTTAAATTGCGCTGTCTTAAGTGGATCTAGTGGCATAGGTATTTTTCACCCTCGGCTAGTCCACATTTAGTAAATTTGTCAAGCCCTGTTAGAAGTTTGTGGGATTGTTCTGTAATCATTTATGAATACTGTATATGACCTGGTTACTGGGATATTTACAGTATGACTATATTGGGCATACATTTACTATATGCATACATTGATTTAGTTCACTACCAAGACAGTTACAGAACTAACAGGAAAGCAACACCATGTTTCTAGATAAGTACCCTCCAGGTAAACATGGCAAGAGATAAGAAGCAATACTAAGCTGTGAAGATGCTACTTCCTTGATTCTTGTCCAAAGTTACTTAGTTTTTTTGCCAAAGCTAGGAACATAGAGATCAAAAGAACCTGAAACAGTTAAAAAGAGGCTTACAAGAGAAAGGGGGAGGCAGCTATCAGGGCTGCTCCTGGACTGCAGGCTGACACAGAGGCAGGCCCAGCGGAGGGGTTTGAAGCAGTTGGGTCTTCCTAAGCTTCCAGGGGATGGTAAGCCTTAGGTCTGAGAGACAAATGTATAGACTGTTCTACTGATGCAAAAATCCTTTTCTCTTATGCTTTGCTATGTTTCTGCTTATAAGATTAAACAATACTTTGGTGTGAGAAAGCTGTCTAGTCACTGTATTAACCACAGGTCAGAGCTCCCACATGAAAGACTTCTTGAGGCCAAACCCAGTCAGTTCTGCTATGCAATCATGGCTGGTTAGAACCTAGTTTAAGAGTGGGAGAAATGTGGTTTTCCACTCCAGGATAAGTAAAGGCAAGAGGCCTAACACCTGAGAGGGGGCACACAGAGAGACCAGAAGAAGGGACGGAGATGCAGCTGGCCCTGTGGGGGAAGTGGAAAGAGTTCTTTTTTGAGGAGGGGGAGGGAGAGTGCATGTCATTGTTCAAACAAATATATTTTCGGGCTACAATCAACAAAGTACAAAATCTGCCTATGAGAAAACCCCCTACCACAAAGTCCTCCCCAAAAAAGCTCTGTCTGTTTCTGTCTGTCTTATCGATTTATAATGCTCCCATCACTGCACTATCTAGGCATTGGTTTATACTATTATGAAGTATTGTCTGAACTATCATTATCTGGAACATTCATATTAATTGGTGTACAACTGTTTTAATTAGCGTAACTTCTTTATTTTTTCACCAGGTTTTGTACTTCACTATTTGGTACATAGGGTTTAGTTCTTTTAAGAGGATTATTCCTTCATTCATTCACATTGGTTTAACAATCTATGTGGAATCTGTGCAAGCTGTTTATAATACTTTTAAAGTTATGACACAAACCAGGGGAACCAATGGAATTTCATGTTAAGGACTGTCACTGTAACTCAGCCTGGGACAGCGTGTGTCCAGAACTATCAATGATTTCACATTGATCTCACATGAAGCTGGTGCTGCAGAATGACAGTTACAGATTCACTTTGCTAGAATCCATGATTTTCTTCAGCATACTTCTAAGGAAATTGTGCCACCCCTTCCAGGGATGCAGAGGGCTCTGCATGCAATGGAATGGAATGGTAATGATCATAGAATCATAGAAGGTTAGGGCTGGAAGGGACCTCAGGAGGTCATCTAGTCCAACCCCTTGCTCAAAGCATGACAAACCTCCAACTAAATAATCCCAGCCAGGGCTTTGTCAAGCTGCATCTTAAAAACCTCTAAGGATGGGAATTTCACCACCTCCCTAGGTAACCCATTCCAGTGTTTCGCCACCCTCCTAGTGAAAAAGCTTTTCCTAATATCCAACTTTGACCTCCCCTACTGCAACTTGAGACCATTGCTCCTAGTTATGTCATCTACTACCACTGAGAACAGCCTAGCTCCATCCTCCCTGGAACCCCCTTTCAGGTAGTTAAAGGCTGCTATCAAATCCCCCCTCATTCTTCTCTTTTGCAGACTAAACAAGCCTAGTTCCCTCAGTCTCTCCTCATAAGTCATGTGCACCAGCCCCCTAATCATTTTTGTTGCCCTCCCTGGACTCTTTCCAATTTGTCCACATCCTTTCTGTAGTGGGGGGGCCAAAACTGGACACAGTACTACAAATGCGGCTTCACCAATGCCAAATAGAGAGGAATAATCATTTCCCTTGATCTGCTGGCAATGCTCCTACTAATGCAGCCCAATATGCCGTTAGCCTTCTTGGCAATAAGGGCACACTATTGACTCTTATCCAGCTTCTTGTCCACTGTAACCGCTAGGGGTTGGATGTGGGAACAGGATTGCTGTAGATTGCATAGATGATCTGTTCTCTCTGGGACAGAACCTCAGCTGGTGCAGATTTCATAGCTTCATAAGTTGCCATAGCTCCACTGACTACAATCTGTTGTAGGTAGTGGCGCTATTACAGTTTACATATGTGCATCTGCACCTCTGTGTGCCTATGATCACATCTTTGTGTAGGATCTTAGTACCTTACTGCTCAGAGGAGTTTTGGGAAAGGGCTGCTGGCTCCAGGACTTTGTGAAACCACCAGCTCTTCCCTAGGGGCTGATCATAAGACCTTTGAAGTCAATGGAAGTATTCCCATATGTGTATAGGGTGAAGGGGGATGAACTACACATAGGAACAACTGTAGCAGCAACAGCAGCAGGTAAGGAGTAGCTCTGCTCCCACTCCACAGTCCTGGGAGGAGGATACCTCACCTCACAACCCCAACTCCTTTGGGGAGCCACGGGGCCAAGCCTATGTGCTCAGGCTTGTTGCAAAGTAAGGTACATGGTTTGGCTCTTTGTGTTAAGAGGCTGGGAAAAATTCTGGTCACTTGTCCATGAGGAGTTAACGCATCATATTTGTTTGTTGACAGGAAAACATGGTTGTCCCAATTTTTGGGCTATGGACTCAGTTTTGTCAAATAAATTAAAATGAAATAATGTTGCAGCTATGCTTGTCTAAAAACATTTCTCTGCATTCTGCTTGTTCTGGAGTAGCATCTCAGAGTGTCTAATTTTTATTCTCTTTGTCCTTGTCTAGCTCACATCTGATCTTTTATAATTAGTTTTGTCCTTGCTTTAACATAAACTAGGGCTATGTCTACAGTGTGGGTGCTAAAATGACACAGCTCTGGCGCTGCAGCTATGCTGCTGTAGAACAGACACTTCCTACAGCAATGAAGGGATTTTTCCATCAATGTAGATAATTTGCTTCTCCAAGCAGCAGTAGCTAGGCTGATGGAAGAATTCCAGCCATATCTACATTAGGGGTTAGGTCGAGATTTTTTTTCACACCCCTGAGCACCATAGCTATGTCGACCTAACTCTTAAGTATAGACAGGGCCTAAAATGACAGAGCCGTCTCTAGTCTGAGAACGAGTCAGAACTGAGACTAAATCTTGTCTTTCCTGCTGTGTTAACTTGAGCTATAACGGTAGTGTTGCCCTTAACCCACCATCTATACACACAAATATTGAGCTTGAATCAAGTGGTGCTTTAAACTTGAGCTAGCTGGGGTGAAGCTCCAGTGCTGCTGATGCTGGAACTAGTAATACTGTGGGGATGCAGGAGGTGGTGTACAACTCCTCATCAGATGTGAATCCAGTCACTCTGATAATCAGATCACTCTGTGTTGCTAATCAAATCACTGTGTAGCTGGAGTGTTTATTGCAATGTGGCTGCTCTCATTCTAGCTGCATCTGAGATAGGCTAACTAGTGGAATAGAATAATAAGGTAACTAGCAACTAAGCTAACTGAGTAGAGTAACTAGGTAGGTAGAAACTAAGCTAGCTTGAATGGAATAACTCAAAGTAACTCTTGCAGTGAAGATAAGCCTTAGGTTACAGTGTATTTCAAATGAAAGCTAAAATTCTAATGCCTAAGTGATGCTATAAATAACATAAACCTGGTTTGATAGCTTTTGTCTGTTTGAAATAAATCTGGTTAGCAGCCTAAAATTATAAATCTACATTGCATGCTACTGTGGAGGATTCCTAATGGATCACTGATAGTAATATTGTATTGCACCAAATCAAACACTGATACCAAAACACATTTAGCAAGAGTAAGTTCTATGGATATACAGCAGCCACTTTTCTAACCTTGACAGTGTGGTGTTTTACAGTGTTTTAAGTTGGTCCCGTGTCCACGTTTCAAAAAGAAGAACTTTACTTCAGAGGAATAAAGCATTTGAAACAAGAGAGAAACCTGTTTTTTATTTTGCCATTTTCTAAATTTAAAATATGCAAATAGATTTTATTCAAATTTTAAACCACATGTTCATTTCACTTTATACCAAGTTTTAGCCTGAGGTCAGTTTTCATTGAATAAGTTTAAAAAAAAAAAACCCACTCAGAAATGGATTTTATAATGGAAATGTTGACTCAGCCATAATAGCAGACCAACCAAGATTGCTACAGTAGATATTTTCTTGGAGCATTTACAGCCCTCTCCCCGAATTGAATGTTCATTGAAGTGGTCTTGAAATGTATTGAATACATTTTTCCTAATTCAGCAGCATTTTACTACCAGAATAACTTGCTGATGTAGATCAGATTATTTGATGAGGAACATCAGCTGCCACATTCTTCTCTGTGGACAACTTAAAAACAATGATGCTTTGCAACATTTAGGTACCAAGCAGCATTCTTACAGCTCCAAAGGAAGCACAATACTATTTTTCCAGGTTGTTGGTTACTTAATAAAATTAAGGTAGAAAAACTGTGCTGCAAACACAGAGCTGACCTTCAAAAATGTAAATGTTACCATTATATTTTTATATTGAAAAGTACAGATTGTGTTTAGATGGACTGATAATCTGTTTTCTAGTCTGAAACTATTAGTACCTGAGTTGTAAGTAGGAGATGAAATCCCTTTCAAATGAGCTCTGTGGTATTTGTGTTTCATCCAAAAACTTTGAAATGACTGCATACATATTCATGTGTGTGTGGCCATTTTTGTCAAGAGAGAAAAATCTTGGATTTTTGTGGTCAACAAAATAAGAGCATTTTCCTTGCTTTAATATTACTGCCAAAGCAAATTTCCACAATATAGACTGGAGACAACACAATATCCTTCACAGTTTGAGTGTCTGAGTGTCTTCAGAAGCAAACGTCTGAAATACAAGAATTGTAGTTGATTTTAAGAGCCTATTTTACAATATTTCTACAAGTTTTCTATTTAGTTTCTTACACTGCATAGCAACAACATAGTATCTGAGTACCTAGGATCCCTGGAGACTTCAGGGCTCTGTGGCTTATGCCCCTAGCATTCTTGCGAGGTAGCTGTAGAAGACAGGCAATGGATGTTTACTCAGAACTAGTTCATGTTCTGTCTTTGTTTGACCGGATCAGTGCTGTACTAGTGATGCCATATAGGATGTTGTCAAAACCATATCACAAAACATTGTAGCCTCTTCCACATCGCTGGACTGAACAATGAGCAGCAAATTCTTCCTCAAAGTTCTTTCTAGTTCTTTCACCTACCTATGATCTCATACTGATGCCCATGCCGTACTAGCTGAGCACCAGCCAAACATTTTAAAAAGACAATATCCTTCCTAGCCAGTGGGAGAAAATGGTTCATTAGAACAAGCTTTTTTTTGCGGGGGTGGGGGGATGGGGACAGGGACAGGAGGAGAGCTGGGTTAGTGTGTGTATGTATGTGCATGCATGAGAGGGGGAGTGGAGGGAATACTGATGGAAAGCTAGGCTGAAGACATGAGTTTTATTCATTTCTAAATGTGAGGGAGGTCTATTATTTTTATCTTGGATGGTAATGAGTCCTGTATTCTTGGTCCAGTTCTCATGAAAGTTTTTTGTCCCTTGCATTCATGAGCCTCATTATCGGTTGACAATCTCATTTTTCCAGTGGAGTGCAGCAGTCATAGGAGTTCAAAGTTGTGGAAGAGGTGATTTTTCAGGTAGCCAAAATCAATCTCATAGTCTCCATCTTGATCATTAAAGTTCTCTATCAGACTCGATTCTGTATTCAATGGCAAACCAGCGTCGAAAGCATTATGACCAAGCAATTGTGTTTTGTATTAGCTGGAGCTTTCTCAGGCCTTGTAGCTTCATTGATAGATATGAGTTTCAGTAATCAAGACTGGATGTCATGAATATGTGGATCATCGTAACCAGATTTGAGCCTGATTGAATAAGACATTAGGCTAATTAAGCTGGATTTATGACTGCTTTTCATCACTGAAGTGGTGCAATGTAACAAGGACCAGATTTTTAAAGGTATTTATATTGCCTGCAGATGCAAATATGTACCTATTAGGACTTTCAAAAGCACCTAGGTGCCTAGGCGTGTCTTCATCTGCTTAAATCCCTCTAGAAATCTGACCCCTAAGAGCATAAAGGTGAATCTGGCCCATGTTTTGGATATTATTTCCATTCAGTTATCAGGAGTTTGGAGGACTTGACTATTTTTAGACCTAGTTAATAATATAAAAATGTTAACCTAATTGAATTCAAATTGCTCATTCATGATCAGTCTCTTGTTGTGAGATAAGAAGTTATTAAGATAAGAATACAAGGTATGTCTTTTTTGTTCTTTAATACACATAAATGATATTAAAACTGATGTTATGTAGCAATCTGGTTGAATTTAAGCCTCTGGAATATTACTACAGAGCTGGTGTTGATTTTGTTTCTTATTATTGTTGTCTCAGAAGTGGAGTAATATATTCTAGAAAAGGGAAGAATAAGTTGTCTAATCTTCTTTGACTCAAATGTAATACTTGTTGCAAAAAAAGTGAACATCGTTCTAGGATGTATTAACAGGAGTGTTGTAAGCAAGACAAGAGATGTAATTCTTCTGCTCTTCTCAGCACTGATAAGACCTCAACTGGAGTATTGTGTCCAGTTCTGGGCACCACACTTTGGAAAAGATGTGGACAAAACTGGAGAGAGTCCAGAGGAGAGCACCAAAAATGATTGCAGGTCTAGGAAACATGACCCGTGATGGAAGACTGAAAAAAGTGGGTTTGATTAGTTTGCAAAAGATTGAGGGGGTACATAACAGTCTTCAAATACATAAAATGTTGTTATAAAGAGGAGGTGATAAATTGGTTCTCCTTATCCGAGGGTGACCAGGGGTCCCGATATCAGGAGCTTTGTCTTCTATAGGACCCTCTTATCCCTGACCAACATCCCAATTTTTCACCCTTGCTATCTGGACACCTTTCCTTATCCAGTGAGGATAGGACAAGCAGTAAGGGGCTTAAATAGAAGCAAGGGAGATTTAGGTTAGACATTAGGAAAAAGTTCGTAACTGTCAGGGTAGTTAAGCACTGGAACAAATTACCTTGGGAGGTTGTGGAATCTCCGTCTTTGGAGGTTTTTAAGAACAGGTTAGCCAAACACCTGTCAGGGATTGTCTGGATAATACTTAGTCCTGACTCAGTGCAGGGGACTGGACTAGATGAGCTATCAAAGTCCCTTCCAGTCCTACATTGCTATGATTCTTCCTACTTGAGTTAGCTAGCACAGTATTTAGAATGTTCTTTGGCTTGGGCAGTGTGCTAATGTAATATACAGCATATCTACCTAATATCTCTTCAGCATTCCTGAAGTGGAAACCTAGCTTTATATTTGTGTTGTTACTAAGAAAGCTGTGGGTGTGACAAACTGTCAAAGGTGACTTGAGTAGTTAACTGAATCTGAAAGGTTAATTTTAATGTTTGCAGCTAGTTTCTAAGAAACTAATGGCTTCCCCTTCGCCCGTAAGCTTGCAAAGCCTAAGCACCATGTTTGTTCTCTAAGTGATTTTGTGTTTGATATTGTAGTGAATAATTTGAACATATGCATGCATTTGTTCTATATAAACATGTTTATTTTTATAACCGTGCATCATATTTATTGTTACCTTCCTGACTCTGTTGTTACTTTCCTGACTATGAATGGTAATAAAACATCATGCTGAGTAAAGTATGTTTTTAAACTTTCACTCATTTGTCAGAGTCCAGGTCTGGTAAACAAGTCATGTTACATATGTTTCTTGTTTTAGTGTTAAGAGGTAGCTTTCCTGAAATACTTCAGAATAGAAGTACTGTGTTTGCGTGGGGGCAGGGCCCCAACATGGGGTGGGGGAAGGGTACACTTTACTAAATCATGCCTGAGGATATTTATAGAAATTTATTTCCCTGTATCTATGTATCTATTGTAACAGTAATTTCAGAATTCAAACGTTTTTCATGGCTCATGAGATTGTATGTATGGGATGAGGGATTGTGTTATGTATGTGCGAGGAGACCCGTGTTACAAGTTTGTATGGGGCCCGAAAAAATTATGCTTGGGCCCTGCATGGGGGAGAGAGAGGTGGCAAGGAGACAAAGAAAGATGATATGAAGACTTTCAAGACTCATTTCAAACTACTATATGCAGTGAAAAAATTGAAGTAGAGAATACAAGCAGCAAAATTTAAAGCATTACAGAGAAATTACAGATTATTACATTCTTTTAATTTGTCCCAGGTAGATTGAGATTAACCAGTACTTTTACATTAGACTAAGTATAGGAAACAGAAGGTAAATGTTGGCTATGCTAAATGTATGTCTTGTACACGTCAATCATATCTGAATTGTGGATGGCATCTTCAATTTAAATCACTAAAGACTTTGATGTAGCTAGAAATATCAGAGAACTTAATGAGGAGTATAAGGGATGTACAGAAGGCCACATGTTCAGGTGTTCAGGATATACAGAAGGCTCCATGTGTTGAGGTTAAATTTTCAAGAGCTACTTTCAAATGGACTTTTCAAAACTCCTGTTATGTTTAACAAACAGAGAAGAAGCAATTAATGTAGACGGGTCAAAATTAGAGGCTGCTGAAGAGTTTCTGGACCAGCTAGATATTTGTTATTCTAAAGCAGGAATGTGGTGGAAAGAAATGAAAGCTGAATGGGACAGTAAGCATTCATAAAGAGAGAGCTCCCATATTACTAAAAAGCAGAAACATAGGGCCTTACCAGGAAGAAAGACCAATAACTAAAACTCGACAACATGATATGGAGAAAGGAGTGCTTAGAAAGAAACAGAACAAACTAACAGGTTGGAAAACACATTAAAGTGAAATACATTTTGATGAGTCATTGTATGGCCGTGTGAGGTTCCTTGTTATGTCGCGTGAAGAAATGCTGAATGGAATAGAGTGGAATGGAAAATAACCTATGATTGGGAACACTAGCAATGCTGCCTCCAGAAATGAAAACAGAGAGATTGCCATTGCAAGACGTAGGGTATACTCTGCATAGTATAAATGACACTAAGTCAAGAACTTCATCTGCACTAGACAGAGTGTGATGATGGTAATGATGGTTAGTTTAAGTCCCTTAAAGCTATTTTTTCCCACAGTTTGGCTATAGTTTATTACCGTCTTATAAAGACACAATATAGCATTTGCCAGTAAGAGATCTATCGGGCTTCCACAGAGCACTTGCACCCTGCTGTGATAAACAAGTATAGATTGCAGCCCTGATCATTATTCTGTTATAAAATCCTTAAAGAAGAACAAGGCTTTAATCTGGATAAATAATTTTTAACTCTGAAAAACAGACTAAAATGTATATGCTAGCATTGTTTTATTTGTTCTATTCCAAGATTTGTCTGTTTCACAAATATCTTAAGAGGTTCTGCCAGCCAGGTGAGCTTTCCTAACTACATAACATTCTGCTACACAATCTTAGAGGGAGTTCTAATCTATACATCCATAGCAATATCTTAATCCATTACTGAAAATTATCTTGGTTTCTCTTCTCTTTCTGCACTCCCTAAAAATACGTTCTATAATCTTAATAATGGGAGCTTGTTTTCCAGGTCATCAATTCAATTTCTCAGTTCTTGGAAGCCCTTAGTCCATGTAATTAGACTAGCTTCATACCAGTCAATTGTTATCTGTGTTTTTTCAAGGTTATTTTTTCCCCCTCAAGCTCTTTAACTAGAAGCTTTTTCTTGGATCCTTATAGACTTTCAAAGCTTTCAGTTTCATTTAACCTTTTACTAATAACCAACTGTGTTCAGGGCAAGTAATTTCAACATTGTTTGGCTTGTCAAATATCCTTACCTTCTTTGGTGCAAAGCCAAAAGCTGAAAGAGGGGGGAAAAAACCCTGTATTAATAGCAGACTATAGCTTGTCATAAAAATGTTCTCTGTTTAGCAGGTCATGTGTATTTTTAGGGATTATAGGCTATATTTATCTTGTAATATATAAATATTTAAACAGAAATGTTCACCTGCAAAAATACAACCTAGAGTAGCATGTCACTGAAAGCCATTTGCTATATATTTGTGACCTTTTTCATTTTATCTCAAACCATGCTCTAGGTTGCTGTGCCGGCTGCTTTCCAGAAAGCTGTTTCTCAGTGACTCAACAGAATTTGTGGCTGATTGCCAACCATAAGCTGAATTGGTATATTTTCCTTTCTGAGGCTTTTGTATTATTGGGATGGAAATTGTATCCCACACTGCAAAACTTCAGAATTAACTGCAGAACTTCAGAGACTGAGATATACCCAGTGAAAAAGTAACAAATATATTAAGAGTAGCTGTGTGCTAGGCTGAAGATTTCATCCTTCTATCCTTTTCTTCTGTCTCTAATGCCAGAAGAGGCTGACTGTGATGTGGATAGCATGAACGAAGATGAAATAAGATAAAATTGTTAGGTTTTCCTTAAATCACAACATGTGTTCACTCTGGTCTAATTTCTCTCATAAATGGAATCCTACACTAGCTGCAGTAATTTCCAGTGCATTTAAGAGGAAGCTACAAACCTAAACCCTGTTATTACTAATGAGACTTAAGCACAGATGGAAAAATGTACCCAGTGTTTTATCAGAGCCATGCACAGTGGCAGGGGAATAATAACCCCTTCCCTGACCCCTCAGTATCTTAGCTTCTATGTAAATAGTCCCACAGGCTGTCTACAGAGCAGCTAGGTGAATGCTTCCCAGTGTGGGTAGAGACACACTAGTTGGGCTTGAGCTAGTGTGTTAAAAATAGCAGTGTGATCCTGGTGGCATGAGCAGGGTCTGGGGCTAGCCATCTGAGTACATACCCAGTCCGTTGCCCGTGACACCACAGCCATGCTGCTATTTTTTAGTGCACTAGCTCAAGCAGAGCTAATGCATGCCTGTTCATGTTTGGAAGCACCCTCCCAGCTGCTCTGTAGACATATTCAAAGACCTCCAGCCTGATGCTTACTGTGCTCAAACAAGAACTTGAACAGTATTCATGAAGATTCTTGTAAGAGATCTCCGACATAAGTAACAGAGAAATGAACACACATGACATTCAGGGTAAGATTTTGCTCCACCTTGTATAGGTGCACAAGGATGGGTGGAGGACATAGGAAGGCTCCTTGATTTTATACCCCCTTCCTAACTGTACACCTATGTAGGAATGGACACAGTGTGGTCTTTGCACTCTCCTTAGTGTAACAGAAAGTGACCTGATTTATCGCCCACAGAAATAAATGGACAGTTTTTATTTATTTCAGTGGGAGCTGGACCAGATTTTAGAATCATAGAAACATAGGCCTGCAAGGACCTCAAAAGATCATCTACGCCATCCCTTTGCATTGAGGCAGAATTAAGGATACCTAGACAATCCCTGACAGGTGCTTCTCTAACCTATTCTTAAAAACCTCCAGTGATGGGGATTCCGAAACCTCCCTTGAAAGCTTATTCCAGTGCTTAACTATCCTTGTAGTTAGAAAGTGTTCCTTAATATCAAACTCAAATCTCCATTGCTGCAAACTAAGTCAACTACTTCTTATGCTACTTCAGTGGGCATGGAGAACAAATGATCACTGTCCTCTCTATAACAGCTGTTTACATATTTGAAGACTGTTCCCATGTTCCCATTGGTTTTGCTTCTCTAGACTAAACAATCTCAATTCTTTCAGTCTTTCCTCATAAGTCATGATTTCTAAACCACTTATCATTTTTGTTGCTCTCCCCATGACTCTCTCTCCAGTTTTTTCACTTCTTTCTAATAGTGGTGCCCAGAACTGAACACAGCAGAGTGGGACACTTACCTCCATGTACAGTGTCATTACAGTAGCTAGCGCAATAGAGTGCAAAGATGAGAGAGGTAAATGGCTGTCCCTCATTCAGATTCCACTGGTCTCAGAGAGAAGAGGTCTCTGTGGCTTTTCAGGGATGGTTCAGCATCCTATTGCCGTGTGCTGAAAGGAGCTCCAAGAGGCATTGTGCCTGCTTCAGGAGTAGCTATAGACCTTACTGCTTCATCATCTCCTACTTGGATACCTGCTTGTATAGCCATAGGCTGGGCAGGGGATGACATTAAAGCCTTGTCTACACTAGCAAGTCTTGTCAACGCAAGTGATAATCAAAGAGTGCTGCAATTACACTTGTGCCTGTCCACACAGCACTCATTGTGTCGCCGAAGCACGTCCTAGTTGGCGTTTTAGCATCAACATTGAGAGCAGTGTACTGTGGGCAGCTATTCCACTGTGCAACTGGCCACCTTGTGCTACTAGGAGTTGTGGGAAGGCAGAGAGGATCATAGTGCATCATGGGTGTGGGCTCAACATCACATGATGCGGTGATTTCTGCCCCATCATTCTATGGGTTTCCAACTGCTTTTCACGGCATTTTTCAACAGCCACAGTTTCCTGAGTGCCCTCCATCTCTATCTGAAAAGATGGGTCCTGCACTGCTCTCCTCTAGTCAGTGTTCTGAACACATTGCGGCTGGTCATGCAGCATATCGTGAGCTCTCAATCGGAACTCAAATCCAAGGTGCCTGACCTGCTTTGTGCCATGCAAACAAACAATCCCGGATTACTGTTTGCATTCACAGAGCATCTGCATGTGGAACACCGCCACTTTTGGGTGCATGAAACAAGCACTGAGTGGTGGGATCGCATTGTTATGCAGGTCTGGGGTGACGAGCAGGGGCTGCAGAACTTTTGAAATGCACAAAAACACCTTCATGGAACTCTGTGTGGAGCTCGCCCTTGCCCTGTGACACAAGGACACCAAAATGAACTCTGCCCTCCCGGTGAAGCTGGCAACTCCAGACTGCTAATGGTTGGTCACTAATCAGTTTGGAGTGGGGAAGTCCACCGTTGGCACTGTGTTATCACAAGTATGAAGGGCCATTAATTGCATTCTGCTATGAAGGAGACCCAGCCTAACCCTTAGTGCCATGGCTCATGAAGCCTTACACAGGCCACCTGGATAGCAGCAAGGAGCACTTCAATAATATGTTGAGCAGGTGCCAAATGACCACCGAATGTATGTTTGGCAGATTAAAAGCTCACTGGAGATGCCTTTATGGCTGGTTAAACTTAAATGAGGAAAATATTCCCATGGTTATAGCCGCCTGCTGTGTGCTCCATAGTATTTGTGAAGGTAAGGGAGAAACGTTTTCCCCGGGGTGGAGAGCAGAGGTGGATCGCCTTGTGACTATGTACAACCAGATGTCAGGGCTATTAAAGGGGCACAACAGGGGGTCATTCAAATCAGGGAGGCCTTGGGGAACCATTTTAACAATGAGCACCAATAAGGTTTCTTTGTAAACAGCACTGTGCCATGCTATGACTGCTATCCAGCTTGCACTGTGTATTAATGTAAGCTGCAGCTGCCATGTGCAAGAGACAAATAAAGATTGCTTATCCTTCACAGAGAATGTCTTTATTAAATAACAATTATTTTCAAAATAAACAATTATTCACAAAACACACAAAAAGCTGGGCTGAAGGGGAGAAAGCAGTGAGGGGCAGTATGAGCTATGACACCTGGGTGTAAGTCCAGCTATCATTCTGGAAGCTGTCTGATGGGGTGGAGTGAACGGGGTACTGAGATGGGCCAGGAGTTTGGTAGGAATGTGTACGTGGAGTTTGGGGAGGGCATGGAAAGCAGTTCTGTATTGACTGCAAGGTGGCATGAGCACACCTGAATTCAGTCTGCAGTGACTTTATCAGCTTCGCTTGCTCCTCTGTGGCTTTTATCATTTGCTCGTGACCTGCTATCACTCGCTCCTGGTTTTTCCTCCTCTCCTGCTTATCAATTTTCTGATTTTCGGACACAGTACATCTCCATGCCCTTTTTTCTTTTTCTGCCACAGAGGACTGGAGGAGGTCTTGGAACATCTCTTTGCTTCTCTGTGGTCGTTTTCTTATAAGCTGCACGTACTTGGCAGGTGTATAGGGGTTTCCCCTCGAAGGAACACCTATAGAAGCACAATAAACAGAAGCATTATTGTGAGTGCAATAACAACATTGATGCATAACTGTAAAATAAACCTTTCTGTCCCTTGGCAAGCGCACAGCTCGAAGACCAACTAGGGTATGATGAGTTGTGCCCGGGGGAGGGGGGGGGCACACAAGCTGGGGAAAAGGTTCTGGGTGGTTGTTTGGGGTATTGATGCAGGTAAATAGGGACAAAATTTCAAATTGTACCACCATTTTCCACAGGTAGGGGCCATAGAAGCTGATATCTCACTCCTGGGAGTAATCAGAGATGCTAAGGTGCATCTCCTCCATGTGAACAGTTTTTCAAACTGGGTCCCTATGCTGCTTGCCTGTGTGCCGCTTTGGTCCCTGCACAAGTGATTGCTGATTAGGGCGAGAAAGTTTCCTAAAATGGGGGAAGAAACAAAGCAGCTCTGCCGAGGAATCTCTGGCAGAGGATTGGCAAGTACCTCTAGGAAAGTTTCCTAGCGATCTCTCTGGAGGATTCTTGTGAAATCTCAGTGTGCATTAATACACTTTTCTGCTGCACTGCCTAGCTGAACAGGAGAATGGGAAGCACATGCAAACACAGCTACTCTTGTGCATTTCTATCCCTTCAACCAGCTGTATAATGCAACAAAACAAAGCACAGCGGTACCTGATGTAACTAAGAAGCATCAGTTCAAAAAAATCACTTACCTGAGCTCTGCTCTTCTGCATCCTGCACACCAGAGCTGGAGGGCTGAGACTGGCTCGAACCCTCTGGGGTTGAGAAGAGGTCCAGTCTCCCTGTGTCAGCAAAACAACCTGGTCCCCTGCTCTGCATCATCCTCCAACTCGACCTCCTTATCCATGACTTCTTCGTCGATGTTGAGTCTGGTGTCCACTGCCTCTGGGCCTACAGAAGTATCCATGGGTCTCTTGGTGGTAAAGCTGGGTTCGCCACTGAGGATGGCTTCCAGCTCCTTATAGAAGTGGCAGGTCTTTAGCTCTGCATCAGAGTGATGGTTTGACTCCCTAGTCTTTTGGTACTTCTGCTGCAGCTCCTTGATTTTCACATGGCACTGCAGCATGTCCCGTTTATAGCTCTTCTCCACCATTAAACAAGACATTTGATTGTACATATCAAAGTTCCTTCGGCTGGAGCAGAACTTGGACATCACAGCCTCCTCATCCCAAATACTGATTAGATTCAGAAGCTCTGGTGTGCTCCAAGCAGGAGAGCATTTGGTGCGTGGAGCTGCCATGATTAGGTGGATGGCTGTGATGCAATGTGAGCGCTCCATGCCGCCCAAGCAGGAAGTGGAATTTCAAAAATTCTCAGGAGTTTAAACGGGGAGAGGCAGTTGACTGCAGGGCAGCAGAGTTCAAATTGATGGCCAGAGTGGTCATGATGGGCATTGTGGGACGCTTCCTGGAGGCCATTTACTGCGACATAACCAAGTGTGGTGTCTACACTGATGCTTTGTCACTAAAAGTTTGGCACAGAAAACTCTATGCCTCTCATTGAGGTAGTTTTATTTTGTTGCAAAATCAGGGGAGTTGTGTTGGCAGGGGGGTGATTGCAGTGTGTACACCAAAAGTCTGTAGTGTAGACCATGCCTAAGCTGTTTGGCTTCACCTTCTGCCTCTGGCTCTGCCTCACCTCCTGCAATGCTTAAGCTGAGGGAATTCTTTGGAGAGCTGGGACGAGGAGAGGGTGCAGCAGAGGCAGCATTCCTCCCCTTCTGTAAGGGCAAGAATTCTGCCTTTATAGGTTCCTGTTAGGGTGACCAGGTATCCTGATCTTATAGGGACAGTCCTGATATTTGGGGCTTTTTCTTATATAGGTGACTATTAACCCTCACCCTGATTTTTTCACACTGCTGTCTGGTACCCCTAGTTCCTGTCTGCATGCACTAGCAGATGGGTTGCTGTGGAACTTGATTAGAAAACCCCAGAAAACTAGATGATAAAGCTAAAATCTAACAGTAAGAAAATCTTTCCATTTCCCTTTCTACCTTGCACTCTGCCTGCAATAGACAAGAGGAACCAGGAATAAAATCAAATTTGGTTGAAATTCCCCTTGTCTCCTAAACAAATACAGCCAAGAAACCATTGACCAACATATGGTATACTGCAGTGTTTTCAGATATTTGCAGCCATGATTTCAAAAATGGCCACTGATTTTGGTTGTCTCAGATTTTGGATGCTCACTTGAGACACCTTGGGCCTGGTTTTTAGGAGTGTTAGCTTCACATGGAGTTATGAAAGCTCAGCATATTTGGAATCAGGAAATTCAAGATGTCTCAGATCTGGTACTCATAACCAGTGAGCAGTTTTTAAAATGTTGCCCTTAGTGTTTTGAGAGAAGGAAAGGAATGTACACAGAAACATGGAAGTATATCCAGTAGGACTTGCCAGTCAGGATCCAACTATTGGTCAGTTACAGTACTCTAGAAACATGCTCCCACCAGCAGCTAATACACAAAAAGAGGGAAAATCCTTCGTGACACCATCAGCATGAGCTTTCACTACCATTATCAGGATCCTAGTTCACATTATTGTTGGACACAAAATTATCCTGCCTCTTAAATCCACAGTATTTGACCCAATGGTTTTCTCCAGCAGTGAATCCCACAAACATATAAGAGAAGGGATATCCCCAAAAGAAGCAATTCAGGAAGAAACAGCACATGTATTTAATGACAGCACAGTGGTATCTTCTATAAAGTACAGATCACATGCAGAGAAATGTACAATAACAGCTAATATGGGAACTCAAATATATCCTATATAAAAACTGATGAAACACCTTAGCATTCCAACAATTTTTAAAAAAGTGATTCTTGATCATCATATTTTATGACAACAGTGTTTGGCAGTTAAGTTATTCCAGTACTTTATAGGCCACAGTTACTGTATGCAATTCAGTGTACACGTGTCCATGCATACTTAATAAATCTCTTGGTCTTCCATATACATCAGTTTGGTGGCTTCAGGCCATCTCTGTAATGGGCTGAGTGAAAACTACAGACCCATAAATCCCTGAAAGTTAGGAAAAACCTGCAGATCTGAACTTTGTGTCTTGATCCCATTGCTGTTTCAACACTCTGTGTAAAGATCATATTGAGTTCAGAATGGATTCTTTAAAATAATAATTAAAGGTATTAGAAAAATATTTGGTGTAGAGATCAAAGGCATAAAAAGTTATGTTCAGAGTTAAGTATCTAATGATAGGCAATAGCTGCCACTTAAAATCTCGGCTCAGAGCTTGATCCAGTACCAGTTAGTGTCAATGTTTTTTTCCCATTGACTTTAATGAACATTGGATCAGACCCTGAGATTCCTATCTCTTGTTGAGCACCAAGGACCTGGGGATATGAGTGACTACTTTTATGAGTGTGAGTAGCAAAGTTATTAGGGTTTTGTAAAAGTTTGCTTTCATGGTTGGAGCTTGTTCCTCTCAATGTTGCTTTTGGGAAAGGAGATGTAACAATTTACTTCGTTTCATTTTTAATTGAAAATGTAATGTCTGCAGTAATGTTTGATTATTAATGGTGGGTTTTGGCTTTTTGCAGCACCTTTTTCAATAAATGCTGTTTTAACTAAATTTGTAATTATTCCATCCTGATTTATAGAACAAACATTTGATAAGATCAGTGATTTGGAAATGGCTCTCTCTTCTGGGTTTCTGTATTCAAATCAAGCCATGTCTTTATAGTTTATCAGACTCTGTCCTGGTTTGGTATGAACTCTGTTAGCCATGGAATTAATCTAGCGACGTATGTGTGTTTTTTCTTTTTTGTGGTTTAAGTTGGTTGTGGCCTATTGTGTAAGCCTAGTTTTTGTAGTCTATTTTTAAAATGATTGATTGGCAGCATGGGATGTCTATATATAATAATATATGATTAATTTCATTACAGCATGGAGTGCTGACCACTGTTGATCATTGTAACACTTATTTTTGAATTTGCTAACCTTTTTTAATTTCTACATTTAATATTGCTATAAAGAATGTCCTCATAATGTCTGTTTCCCACTTTTTCTGTTCAACTGTCACCACTCTTTTTTGGACTGGATTGATTTCAGTCCTGGTGGGGACACGTGTATGCACAAGAAGCCTTTTCACATTTGAACAGCCCGTGAAACAGTTGATCGCAATAGTAGTCCTTGTGAACAGGGCCTGCTTGTCCCCTCTTCACCCCAATGAGTCAGTTGCCTGACAGAGGGCAGGGAGGAGGCAGGCCCTTGTGGAATGGGACTGGCACACAGGAGAGATTGCACACCTCCTATGTATGCTGAGCAGCCCCAGTTGAGATTCTTCCTGAGACAATCGCTGTCCCGGACCATCCTGAGGCAAACTCTCGCCTGTGCTCTTAGAGCAGTGTGGCTTCATATTGCCCTTGCACTGGGCTTTGTTCATGTTGCACTTTAGCATCTCTCTCCAAAATAACTCTGGCAGGAGAGGGGAATTGTTGTTCAGTATGAGCATGCTGGTGATCCTAGACCATAATAGTTCATCAGCTAGCATGATTGTGCTGTGTTATTGTCCTATGCAATTCTCCCATTTCAGTGGGTGAAGAAAAATGCATGTGTCTGCCTGTGCATGGGAAAGGCAGGATTCTTGTGAACACACTGACTTTAAACCCTATAAAGTGCAGCGCAGTTCATCTCTTTCACTCTAACACTCAAAAAGCAGTGATCTCCAGTTGGGCAAATACTGTTGCATAAAGTGACCTGGAGATAGTGCACAAGAGGTGGTGTGGGAAAGTGAGAAGAGGAAGAGATCATGAAATAATAAGAGGAACTTGTCAAAGTGAGCAAGTTCCTCTCATAACCTTTTCTGACTGAGCGGTTTATCCCCTGCAAATAGAGATGGCCGGTATTAAGACAGGAGGGCTACATATACACAAATGGCCAAAACTGCCCTCCATACCCTCCCATCATGGGTGTGGAGGGCCCCAGGTACAGTGGAACCAGGACAGTTCTGCTGTGCAGGGTGGGAGAAGAGTGGAATTTAGGAGCCCAGGGAGTTGGAAGCACAACTGTTGTATGCCATGGAGCCAAGCACCGTGAAGACTACCTGCACACTTTTGTAGGTGGGTGGGGGTCAGGTGGATCTGTACTCCCTTATCCCCCTGCTCATCAGGGCTTTGGGCATTAGGAGCACTGAAGGTTGCATATGATACTGAGCACAAAGTATATGTCTCTGCTTTACACTGAGCCCTGTGTTGAGTCTCTCCGAACAGCCGTGCTTTGGTCCTGTGTGCTCTTTTCAGCAGGGCTTGGGTGCCTGCTGGACTGAGCCACAGAAGCAGATCTTCACTGTCAGAGATAAAACATTAAACAATGTAAAATGGCAGATTGTGCCTTACAGGCTTGTGTATTTTATTTTTTTTAACCAGGGCGATAGTCACTGTTGTTGCAGGCCCTGCTGATCAGGTTACAGTCTGCAACAACAGGGTTAATACACCCTGAGCCAAAGGTGAAGGCACTTAATGGAGAACAAGATCCATTTTCTAAATGGCAAAACCTGCACGGAGTAGAGCCATAAGTACTATTAAAAATAGGTTCTAAAAATTGTAACATCATTTTTTATCTTTGAATTAGAACAAAGTAATGTTCACTGAAGTAAAAAATATCATCACTGTGGGCAAATAAATACTAGAGTTCAAAGGAAAAGTATGGCAGAGTGGCGTGGATTGATGCTATGACCAGAAGCAGCTATAGTCTAGTGAACTGAGTGTTAGTTCAGGGGGGGGAAAAAAGACACCTTGATTCTAGTGCTGTTACTCATTCACTGTGTCTTTCTGCAAGTCACTTCTGACTCAGTATAGTAGTTGTATGGCCTTCGTTGCCATAGTACCTGAGCACCACACAGTCTTTAATGCATTTATCTTCGCAACACCCTTGTGAGGCAGGGGAGTACTATTATACTATTATCCTCATATTACAGATGACAGAGTAAGGTACAGAGGATGAGATCCATGAAGGGATATAGATGTTGCAATGCTGTGTGCTACGGTTCCTAACTTTTAGTTGCTTAGAAAATCACAGGAACAACATTCCAATCCACAAAGCTGAGTTAGGCACTTAGGCTTCCTGTACAATGAATGGGGAGAGACAGGCACCTAAGAATGTGATCCACAAAAGCTGGCAGCTAGGCAGGAAGCTGCCTAAGCTAGCCAATGGGAGATACTGGTAAGAGGGATGCGTGCTAAGCTTTGCCCCTCTCTTGGAGATAGGCATCTAAGTATGGAATGCAGGGAGGCGCCTATCTCTGCTGAGTGATCCACGAATGGGAACTCATCTCCTGGAGTCAGGTGGCTTAGGTGCCTAAGCTGTTCTTTGCAGCAGTGAGGTACCTGCCTCATTCCACACAAAATGGGTGGAGGAGGTAAATGGGAGTGGTGGTGCTCACCTCATAATTTTTAGCCCAGTGGTTACAGCACTTGTCTGGGAGGTGGGAGACCTAGGTTCAGTTCTCCCATCTCTGCCAGAGAGGGAAAATGGATTTTAAGGGGGGTCTCCTACCTCCCCGGAGAGGGCTTTTGTCACTGGGCTATGGGATATTTTCAGGTGAGGCTCACTCAGACTCTCCTGTTGTAGTTCTACTGTGGACAGATGAAGAAAAAATCACTGGAGCGGGGGGACTGGACCTGGGGTCTCCCACCTCCAGGGCGAGTGTCCTGACCAATGGACTACAGAGTCATTCTCATTCTCTCTCTTTCTTGTGCTTTCTGCCCCAATGACTGTCCCACTGTGGTTAAATACTTAATCATTGGGTGAGAGGGATGGGGTGGGAAATAATGACTCTGTAGCCTATTGGTCAGGGTGCTCCCCTTGGAGGTAGGAGACTCTGGGTCCTGACCCCCTGCTCCAATCACTCCCATTATTTATCCATCCTGGAAAAGCTTAAGCAGCACAGTTTGACTGAGCCCCACATCAGGATGTCACCTAGTGGTTAGTGTATGCACCTGAGAGGTGTGAGACCCCTGTTCAGATCCTTTCTCCCCATCAGGCAGAGGGGGTGGGGGATTGAAACTGAATCTGCTGCATCCCAAGCTAGTGTACTAACCACTGGGCTAAAAATTATAAGGTGGGCACTAGCTCCATCTCCTCCTCCAGCCAGATCTTGAATGGGACCCGATCTGGTAGGCAGACCCTGAGCATGCCTACTGGAACAGGCCTCACATGCAACGTAGGTGGTTATAACAGCAACCATAGTGGGTCAGATCAATGGTTCTTCCAGCCCAGTATCCTGTCTTCCAAAAGTGGTCAAATGTCTATCTTCCCTTGTTTGTGAATCATTTTCGGCTTAGGCAGGAGATGGGCATATGGATGCCTGAAGTGGGGCAGCAAGTGCGCTTGCCCTGAGGCAGAAATGTAGGCGCCTATGGAAGTTTGACTTTGCAAACTGAGTGACTAAAAGTGAACTAAAAGTGAACCAAAAGTTCAGATGCTTATCAAAATTATGCAGAACTCTTAAGTCTACAAAATATGGCTTGAAATTTCATGAGAGCAGCCTTTATGGGATTTCTGGAACTTCCTGCTTCTGGCAGAAATGCCAAGCTTAGCTTCTTTCTCTTGCAATCTTTTGGTACTTCTGTAGTCACATTATGTGCAAATTAAAAAATAATGTAAAAATGGTCTTATCCTGAAATGATTATTCAAAAATTTTGAGCAGGAGGTTTGTGGTAAGGGCAGCAGATATTTTTTCTGGATCATCCAATATCATTCATTTTCCTTTTGTTTAAAAATGTATAATTTTCTAGTAAGCTTTTACATCTCTGTTCAGAAATATTGTGTTGATTTATAAAGCAGCTAACTGTTTTGTTGTGTGTTTTTGTTGTATGTTCCTCTTATTAAATCGCAGTAAATCTTTTTGAAAACTGGGAGTGAACAAACAGTACCCCATAAAAACTTGTGTGAAATCATAAATGTTTGCAGTGAAAGAGGCCTGACTGTTCTGCTTTAACAAAAATAGTTGATGAAGTCATAGCCGTTCTTTCCAATTGTACAGTGCCCCACCCATACACTGTTTTCCTGAAGTGTTGAAAACAGAAAGTCAGGGAAAAAATATAATTCCCATGTTCAATTTGTGGGTTTTTTAAAATTTCAAAATATTGAATTGTGTATGTGAAGGGGGTTCTTTCTTAAAATGTTGGGTTTTTTTTAAGTGTTCTTAAATGTGAGAGACTAATAACATTGGGTGAAGCTAGGAAAGTTGTAAGCAGATGTTGTAGTATTTATGCAAGCCTGTCCACACAGCATAAACCAGTTGCTTCTGTCCTAACCTTCACTACTTACTGGCAGTTGGCCCTGCTTAAGCAGAGACAATTAGTTACCCCAATATGTGTAGGGAGATTGTGATGAAGGTGGATGGCCTCTGTAGATTGGCTTTTACAGAAGATCACTAGACTGATTTCCTTTGTGATCTAAGCCAGATGTAAGTGTGCGTTTTCTTTTACCTGTGATGATAATTATTGGACCTATTCTGGATCAGTTTTGTTCTGCTCCAACAGCACAAAAGCAGCTCCAAAGCCATCTTAACAGGCCACAGGAGGATTTCCCTTCATAAGAGTGTCCTTGGGTATAGGAAAGTTGCCTTAGTGGTTCCTATATCAAACCCCTCTCTGTTGCTGGTGCAGGATATGCTATTTGGGAGATGCCTGAGTTCCAACAACCCCAGGCAGCTGTAATAGCTTCTTGAGGCCAATGGCAGTTGGTGTAAATTAGAGCAGCCCAAAGATTATTCTAATTTATGCCAGGAGTCGGCCCATTACCTGGACAGACCAAAATTAGAGAAGCAAAAAGTGAACCTTTGCACCCCCTCACCCTCCCCATCCTTCTGAGTGGCATCAAGCACTGGATCTACTGACTTCTTTTGAGGTGAACATCATAATGTACTGTCTTGAAAGTTATGTTTTGGTCAGTGTTTACCTCAAAGATAGTCAACACTGATGTTGAATCAAACAAGTTGTGTGTGTGTGGGGGTGTGTGTGTGTGTGGGTGGGTGTGTGTGTACATACACATTCAGAGAGAGAGAGAGTTATAAATTCTAATAATTTCATTAGGAAACATCTGGAAGATTCTTCATTAAGGTCATGACTTAAGTGTTGACAGTGTGGTTGGCATCATACAAGACACAGAAGAAGACCCAAGTCTTTACTCCAAGGAACTATCTCAATTGAAGAACAAATGTATGTTCAAATATACAAACTGAACTCTAAATACTCTTGGAGACTCAGAGGAAGATACTGTCTCTGAAATATTTGGTTTTTTAACTAGTGGGTGCCTGGCAGCATTTTTACTTAGTTGGTTTAACATCTGTGAGTTTTATGGAAGAAGTAAGTTCTGAGGAGGGATTTGGAAGATAAGAGGATGTAAGCTTGGTACTCTGGGATAAAGAGCATAATGGGTATAGTGGCAAAGCTGAAAGAAAGCATGAAGACAAAAGTGAGAAGAATAAACTAAGAGAGAGGAGGGAAAATGGCCAGATTCCTGGAGAGCCTTGAAGGAAAGCATGAGGATATAGAAAGTGAGAAGAAGGTAGAGGAAGGGATCAGATAGGGGAAGTACCATTTTCCAAAGAGTAGGTGAGGAAGATTTTAGTTGCTGCATTCTGAGTAGTGTGGAAAAGAGTGCAATGGAGATGATGCAGACAAAACAGGAGAAGGAGTTTGGAGTAGCTGAGGTGGGGAGATAGCCCTGTGAGCAAGCATATTGTCTGTAGGAACAGGGAGGAAGTATTGGAATTGTGAGATGTTGCAGAGAAAGACCTGGCAAAATTTTGCAACTGCCAACACAATGCGCAAGGGAAAAGAAAAAGAGGAGGTGAATATCTCATCAAGTTTGTGATCTTTGCTGATGGAGTGTAGTTGGGGGTCAGTGTCAATAGAAAATGGAAGAGGAGAGAATTTTGCAGGAAGAGGAGCTGAGTTTTTGCTGTGTAGAGTTGTAGTTGCTGGCTGGACATCCAGGATAGGGTGACTAGATGTCCTGACTTTATAGGGACAGTCCCAATATTCAGAGCTTTGTCTTAAATAGGTGCCTACTGCCCGCCACCCCGTGTCCTGATTTTTCACACTTGCCATCTGGTCTCCCTAATCTAGGATGATGTATCAAGGAGATAATCAGAAATGTGAAACTTGGTAACTTTCTTTCAAAATAGTGTTCTAAACAGATGCTGCTGCTAGATGCAGAACACATTATTGCCCACCACTAAAGAGTCATTCACAGAAACTAAATTTGTGTATGCATCCCAATTGATTTGCTAGGGTTGAATAACTATTTTATTAAACTCAGCTGCAGCTAGGTAGGGTATAAACAATTTGAATAATTAGTATTACTACAGACTTTGAATAGGGATGAAAAATCAAAATATCAAAGGTTTTCACCAAACAAAAATCAGAATATTTTTTAGTTCTGATTAAAATATTTTGATAATTTTGAACTATTTAATTTTGATTGACTTTTTTCCCCTTTAAATCAATAGTGTACATTTCTAAAATTTCAAAATGAAAAATTGTTTAGACTAAAAAAACCTGAAACTTTCTGGTACAACAATCTCAAAATTTTTTAACCAAAAACATATTAGGTTCAACAGAATACCTGACATAACATTCATTCATGAAAAGTTTCAGTTTTGGTGAATCAGCATTTTCCAATGAAAAAATGTTTAGTCAGAACATTCCCAAAGAAACATCATTATTCTGACTTCTGACATAACCAGGAGAAATGTTCTGATTTTGTTTTATGAGTGAGGGTGGTCTTTTTTCTATATGAATATAAACACACAAGCTAGCATGTAGTGGAACTTGTATGAAAGAAAATCCTACTTTTCTGAGGCTCTTAGGCTGCATTTATGCCTTAGGTAATTTTAGCTATGCAGTGTATATATTTCCTGCTAAGTTTTGACCTAGGTTTACCTCTCGCACCCCCATATGTTTTTGATGCTGTGCTGTAGCATGCTTTGCTTGCTGCGGTAGATTTTTATGGGCTGAATTCTACTGCCACAAACAATTACCCATGCTTTCTGCAGTTGCCTCTGCTCACTCAGCAGCTATTTATAAGAATGATTGTCTCACCTGGAAGACCTAGGCTAATCAATTTACCATGGCTGCATTTATTGACAAATAGGAAGCCAGGGTCAAACTCAGACATTTCCATTATTTTTTGTCTGCAAATCGGATCTGGTTTTCATCCAACTGGTGGGAAAACAAGCACACCTCATGTACCCAGCATCGAAGATATGACTCTGTCACTTTTTTTAAGAGTCCCAATCTTCTACTTTTCCAGTAGCACACACGTGCTTGTTTAAAAAAAAATTATATGTAGGACCAGTCTCTGCTCTCATTGGGCAAGTTTGCTACAGGCCTGTCTATGTTCGCTGCTCCACAAGGGGCATCTCTCAGCACACAAGGATCTCTTTCATTTGCAGTCCTTGCACTTAGGTGAATTTAGGGGCTACTCCTTCAGTGCATCTCTGAGAGATTAAAGGGGGGGGGGGAGGGACGTGAGCAGCCCGTTTGCATTCTAAAAGATGGTGCATCCTGTGCAGTCCACTTGCTCACCACTGATTACAATTAAAGAATCAGGGATTGTGCTCTGACCCTGAAATTGAAGAAGTGGGATATATTTAACAAAGACAACCTTTCTCTCAAGTGTTAATTTGGCATTGGAGTTGAAAAGATTTTTACAAAAACCAAAGAATTGGAAGCCACCTGATCAACAATCATTCCCCTCTTAACTATTCATCTTCTAGTCTCACTAGATCTCCAGTCATCCAAGGCTTCCAGAGTAGATAAGAGATGAATATGTAATATAAAAAAATCAGTAGGAAGAAATTTTTAACAAAGAGTAAAAAAATAGCACGCTTTTTTCATACACAGTAAGGAAAAAGGAAACTTTTTTTTCCTTTGCAAGTTGCTTTTAACAAAGCAGAACAGTACTGCAGCAAACCATATCATTTGATTGAATCTGCAGGGGAAATCTGGGCAGGTAGAGAGTAATTGATCAGATTAGAATTTGCCCGAAAATAAAAGACCCAACAATATTTAATTATCTTAAAAAGTCATGACCCTCAATTTCACATAGTCCCTGAAAGAAGGCATCTTCAGAAAATGTACATTGTGAAAAAGACAATTAAATAGATATTTCTGAAAATATAGGGTGAAATCTTGGCCCAGTTGAAGTCAGTGGGGTCAGGATTTCAGCCATACTGCCTGCGGCTTAGTCTACTAGTTATTTAAGCACAAATATTGATCTCCCCTACAGAATCTGGTCCTGGATGTTACCCAAAGAAAGTTTATTTTTAAAGCAGTGACTCAGTAATAAAATGACATAGTCTCAGTTTAATGATTATGGCTGTGAAACATTCCTCAGGCTCTATTACTTGTGAATTTAAGTTTTCCTGCATATTTACATTTAAAAAACCTTCAGACTCAAACAAGAGCACAACACAAAACATCAGACAAAGGTTATATAGCTTATGTAAGGTCTCCACTGAGTCCTTGGTTAGATTGCACTCATCCTTGGTAACAATATACAGTTCTTTACCACTTGTTCCTAAAATAATTATTCTTGTTCCTCCAAATTTAATAGTAAATTAAAATATTGTCAAGATAATGAGTGGACAGCATATTGGAACTTGAAAAGTGGGTTATTTCTTTTAGGAGAGCAAGGAAGTGGACAGCAGACACAGGATTGTTAAATTATCCTAATCTTTAATTATCCTAATCTACTTTTCATTTATAAATGTGAAATTCTTGCTATTAGACTTTGAAGCAAAAGTAGCAGGCTTTTATTTTTCAGGCTTTTAGAGAGGTTGTCATCCAAGTTTTCCCTTAATGTGTACAAGTGCTTTAGAGGATTTTCTCTGTCATCTTTCAGCACAACTGAGATTCTTCTAACAGAGTATCCAGATTAAAAAGCTTCCCCAGACAGATCCTGTGAGAGGATGATAGGTCTCAAATCTGTGGGATTTAGGGCACTGAGGTAGAAAAGTATCTGTGTTTAGGGTGATCAGATGTCCCAATTTTATAGGGACAGTCCTGATATTTGGGGTTTTTTCTTATATAGGTGCCTATTACCTCCCACTCCCTGTCCTGATTTTTCACACTTACTTTCTGGTCACCTGATCTATGTTGGACAAAAAAAAAAGACAAAGAATTAACCAATGTACCATAACAAGAGAAACCTTGGATGGCAGCCTTAAGTCATGCACATCTAGTTATGGTCTTAATCAGAGGAGGTGTTTCAAGCATGTACACTGTGTGGCTTCAAGGAGCCTCCACTCAAATTACATGAGACTCCTTCAAGCATAAAAGCAACAGTCTCATCAACATACTTGAAACTCAGTATCACTGGAGCAACTACTGGTGGGTATCATGGAAAACTGCTGATTTGGCAGAACCACTTTTCAGGTATCAGCTTCTCTAATGAGCGATTGCTCCATTCTTTCTCCAGAAAATCCCCTCATGTCATTTTCAAAGGGAGTTGAGGATGGAATCATAGACTTTGTCCCTGGTAGTATTCTGGCTCTCAGGTATACTGAAAGTTGAAAAGGTTACTAAAATAATCCTGTCTTTCCCTGATGTGTGTGTGTGTGTGTGTGTGTGTGGGTGGGGGGGGGGGGGGGAGGTGTGTCTGTGTGTGTGAGAGAGAGAACTAGTGTATGTGGGTGAAACAGAGCGCAAACTACAGAGTGAGATCCAGAAGCACGAGGGATACTGTCATGTAGTATTTTTCTTGCCTAAAATATTACTTGCTTGGGGGACAACCAAACAATTATTTGTAGTGCCACACACAGTGGAGGTTGGGGCTCTATTAATCATCCTTCTGAGGCCTTGGAGAAGCCTTAAGATTTTTCAGCCTAGCTGCAATAGGTCTACTCAGTCAAATTTTTTAAGCCCAATGTTTCCAAACCTGGGTACCTAAAGCTAAATCCATATTTAAGCATTTCACAAGTATGCTATTTTTCTAAGGTGCAGTGCACCTGCAGCTCCAACTGACTTAGTGGGATTTGTGGGTTTCTCTAATAACAAAAAAATGAAGCTCCTTGTTAATGCTCAAGCAGTTCTTCTACCTTGTCATTAAAATACTCAGCCTTGAACATACCCAAAGAAAACCATTCTTGTGCATTATTAAATTTATTCATAAGGAAGGTTGACAGGCTTTGATCTTGATGAGATGTGACAAAACATTAGTTCCCTTCAAGCTTTTACATTTAGAAGCCTTAGAAAAGCCATCTTTTGTGTTTTCTAATTTGTTTTTAAATATTTAGATAATGTTATTTGCTATAAAGCATTTATCTATTTGCTTAAAAGCACCCACCCAAAATCTCTGGGTGCAGTACAATCCTTCTAAAACGTAACACCTAGTAGATAATTGTATCATCCTTGGGGGCAGCTCAGTGAAGACCTCTGCTCAGTGAGCAGCACTGATCAAGAAAGGAAAGAGCATGTTAGAATACATATGCAATGATGAGATGGAGAATAATACCAAAAAAGTATAATGCCATTATAAAAACCCGTAGTACCCTCTCATCTAGAAAACTTGTTCAGTTCTAGTTGTCCTATGTCAAATAGGATGCGGCAGAAATTGAGGTGGTTCAGGATGGGGGAAGAGAATGATTAGAAGCATGAAAAAACTACCCTATGACAAGAGACTGAAAAGATTGGTGATTCTTTACTGTTGAGAGTTGATGAATAAGGGAAGAGATGATAAAGTATAGAAAATGAGTGATACAGAGAAAGTGGGTCAGGCATTTCTGTTTACTCTTTTGCATAATGCAAGAAGAAGGGGACTGATTGAATGGCTGTACACATGCTGCATGTGAGGTCAGGCCAGTGGGCACAGATGGTGTCCTCTTGAAAGTGGTGTCCCCCATGTGGTGGATGAGGTCATGCTGGCAGGGCCCAGGTCATGCAGACAGGGGCAGGCCCACATCAGAAGTGCTGGAATGTCTGATATTCGAGGAATGTGTGTGCGGCCACCCTAGTGCCAGGTGTACCTCGACTGGGGGGCAAGCACTGCAGGTGCTTCAGCAGCTAGGCCTTGTCAGTGTTAGCCCTGGTGGGTAGCTAAAACTACTCAGAAACATGGCTAAGGGAACGAGTATTTTACTAGGACTGGCTGAAAAGGGCAAAGGTTGCAGATAGCCAGGCACAGTTCAGTGTGTGAGTGTCACTGTGCCTCAGTGGGTCACACAGCTTAGAATACCAGATTCAGGACAAATGGCTGAGAAATAGGGCAGACTCACCCCCAAACTGGTGGATACTCTATCATAAGATTATACCAAGCCAGTAACAAAAGTGAACTATTTAACAAGAAGTCAAGGATGAGTCTCCTTAGGCATTCCAGTCTTTGTCTCAACATGCAGACACTGGACTCTATGATGAGTGATTACTGAAAATCAGTTTCAAACATAGGGTTCTTCTAATCCCAAGAGATCAGCCACATAGCCAGGTCAATATATAAGACAGATCTTACCCAATATTCACTCTGATGCCAATCCTTTAATGAAAAACTAAAGGTTTAATAATAAAATGAAGAAGAAGAGAGTTAATAATGGTTAATAGATCATATACATACAAGAAATTGCAAAGTCCTTATATCAGGTTTGTAGCAGTGATGGAATAGACTGCTGGCTTGTAAAGTCTTTCTGGTAACTTTCAAAAGATTGGAAGGTCTTCATTCCAGAGTTCATAATGCTCCTTTTTGTTAATTCACAGTCCAGAGTATCAGGGCAGGAAAGAGTCAAAATGGAAATATCTCGGGGGGTTTCTATATCCTTTGCCATGTGCCTGGAAATTTACTGGCTCAAACAAAGCTCACAGCCCCGGTGCCTGGTAAATTACTGGCCCACGATGGAGTCCAGGTCACATGAGTCATCACATGCTTTGATGACCCACAGGGGCAGTCTTTGCCCATATTCTTGCTGAGGCATCCACAGGAAGGCTTCCTGGACAGTATGAGTTTCTTCTCTGGCCCATTGTTGAGTGAAGTATCCTTAATGGGCCATCAACACATAGCCATTTGGCCCTGATGTAAATCTTATCTGGTGGGCCTTACCTAGGAATCAACACATGTATATGATACAAATCCATGGCCAGTAATAATAACTTTAGCTACAAAAATGATAAATGTGTATAAACAGGATAATCTTACTTAGCAAATTATAACTTTTCCATTGAAACCTTATATGACATACTTTGGACAAGATTTGTTGCAGTTGTATAATAGTGGCAATATCAAATGGTATAAATGGTCATATTCAGTCATACAGCATCACAGTGAGCAATGGTGGTTCTGGTTTGGGCCTCTGGGCCAGTCAAATGGAGAGTCTTCAGATCTAGTGCCTGGGATATCCTCTTCAGTCCAGGCTCTATTCCAGCAAATAAGAGCTTGCAGGTTTCTAAGCCAGGCTCAGTTAGTGTTTCTAAATGGGGCCCCTCCGCACTGGCTGCCTGCCAGCTGCTCCCCCATAAGTCCCACACAGAGCTGCACCCAGATGTAAAGTTTGGCAGTCACAGCTGGTTCCACAAAGGTCTCCATATGTGGTCCCTGGAGATTTTCTGCCTCCAATTTCTGTCTGGCACTGGAAGCCCATGGAAGCCAAGAGCTACTTCTCCAAACAAAGCCCAGTGCTCCTGGTTCAGAACCTTTCTTTTACCTGGTCAGGGGAAAGGGGAGTGCAGTGGGGTTGATGGGAGTTGTAGTCCCCTGTTAAGCAGCTCCATCACATTACTAAGAGGTGTTTTTTGGTAAAGAACAAAAATTTTCCACCATCCTCTGCTGATCCCATGATGACTGCAAATCAAAGCTCTCTTAAGCCTTGACCTCTGTTTTACAGGATTTCCTATTATGAATCTCTTTAAATGCCTAATAATTTCAAGAAGATCTTTTCTGTCTGCACCTTATTAAGCCAAAAGTACTCTCTTAACCTATGATGACATTTACTAGGTTAAGAATAGATTGGTTTTCAGTTTCTAAAAATAAGATAGTTTCACTATGAATTCTAAATAAAACAATATGTTTCCTTGTGGTAAGAAGATCCTCCTTTATAATGCATGAAGTCCTTAGGAAAGGTACGTTTTCAGTTCACTATATTTCCTCTGGCATTAAAAAAGCTACATCTCTGCTAGATCCTGCAGGTTGGGTATTCTTTGTTCTTTCTGAACTGTACATAAGGCCAAATCCCAAGGTTTTTACCTATTTATTACTCTTCTTCTTTTTTTTTTTTTTTTTTTTGCCAAGTCAAGAGGAGTTTGCTTGACTAAAGCCTGAGTAAAAATGCAGAAAAATCCAAGTATGGCTTTCAGGATTTGTCCATTGTGGGCATGGTAAGACATATAAAGACACAGTAGAGATGAAGCATAAGCTTGACAGTGAGTAACAGGGAGTAGGCAGTTTTTGAAGCGTGTTAGATGTTGCTTCTTTTGTCTGGGGACCCTTTCCAATGGAGAGATGTGGATGAAGCTTTAAATTCACAGTCTCTGCTGTTCAGCAAAAACTGTATTGCCAGACTAAACCACAAGCAGACACCTCTTGGTGCCTTATAGGGAGTTCGCGCACACACGTGCATGTGCATGCACCATGTGGGTTGAAAATGTTCTGCAGTGATTCATGCTACCTCTGCAGAACTTCCTGCCTGATTTAGTAGTACTTAATCTTGGCACTTCACTTTGTCACTTAAAAATAACTTGAAGATAGTGGGAACAATAACAAAACATTTATTTAACACGTATTTCAATTGGATTAAAATAAATGCTGCCCGAAGGAACAGTAGTTGTGATTCTGCTCTTGACGCATGTATCCTTTTCCATGAATGTTATTTACCATAATGAATGCACCTTATTTTATTGGCCCAAGTTAAACTTTTAAAGAGGAAGACAGAATCATAGAATCAACAGTTAGAAGGGACCGCAAGGGTCATCTCATGTAAGCCCCTGCCAAGATGTAGGGTTTGTTGTGACTAAACCGTCCAAGACTCCATTCTCCTTTTGAAAACCTCCGGAAAAGGAGCTTCCACAACCTTCCACAAGTATGGATCTGTTTGTCTGTCTAGCACTTATTAGGACCATGTATAGGAAGTTTCAGACAAAAAGTTGTTTGTAATGTATAATTTATGTAAAGAAGTCAAATGACAGACTTTTCAATAAAACAATGAGGAACTCTGAACTATGAAGATGCTAAAGATTATGGTGCCTTCAGTTGAGAACTACAGTAGCTGATTATGTCACTTTCTTTCTGTGGTATGTGGAGCTTCTAGGCACTCACACAGTGTCATGCTTGCTCACAGTGAGAGTTACTTCTGGGACAGTGCAGAGCATTAAGTGAGGCAATTTCAGATAACGGTCTTCATCTGTGGCACATGCTTCCTTGCTTGGCTCTACTACAGCATCTGGACGTTTTGACCTTCGAAATGTGCTGTAAGACCCATTTATTTTGTCAGGTCCTGCAATGTTATCAAACAACCCCATATTTCGTAGTTGACTGAAAAGACCCAGCTTCTTGATTCATGTGATTACATGAAAATCTCAGCTTTCGTTTTTTTAAAAAAGTAAACTACTAACTTTCATAAGGTGGACCGAATAGCCTGAAAACATGACTTCCTAAAGGCTTTGACACCAGAAGACAAATAAAAAGACTCCACAGTAATTCCTCTAAAAATGCCATGATTTTAAAGTTAATCTCATGATTTTTGAAGGGTCTGACACATTTTTTGAGCACATTGGGATGGCAATACTGAGCTTGTCACTAGCCCTGACACAGGGCTGTATGTGGGATGGGGAGGGCTCAAGGAGGGTTCCTTCCCACCATTGCATGCCCTGAGTGAAGGACAGGAGCAACTGCAGTTCTGTACTCAAGGGAGTGCTGAGACTGCTCCTTCCTTGGGCTCTGGAGAACACACATCACACCCAGAAAGCATGAACAAGAGGAGGGGTGATGGCTCCTTATCCACTCGTGCTCTGTGGGTAGGTGGTTGCATGGGGGGAATGGGAAGGGCGCACTAGCAACTGCACCATCTTAAAGGATGGTCCAGTCTGCACAGTTCCCAGTGCACTAGAGATATCGGGGAAGGAAAACACATTCCCTCCTCTGAGCTCCCTATGGGGCAGGGCAGCCATACAACCCTCAGCTCAGAACTGTGCTTCAGGCTCCATCTAGCCCTTGGAATGTTTCTGATAAGGGAGGGTGAGTGATTGAGAATAGGAGGTGTTTATATGGTGGGTTGAGAGTCTAGTGGTTACTGAGCTGCTAGAATTTTGTGTGGATTTTTTCTAATAAATGTTTATAAATAATTTACCTCCAAGTACCTAGATTTCGGCATAGGTGCTTCTAGTATATCAAAAGAAAAAAAATCAGACCACTGGACAGCTGGGGAAGAAGGAGGTTAAATCAGAAACATTTGTTATGAAAAAGAAGACTGGAATCATCTAAGAAGGGCTGACTCCTCTTGCTCCTCTTCCGATGGAAATTTAATTCTATAATCAGAAATGTGCAACTCTTGTCTTATGCATAACCATTGCCTTATTAACCAGCTAGCTGGCACCACTAACCAATGATCCACTAACACCATTAAGCACTACAATATCTTCAAAACCCTTAAGACTGATTATACCTCAGATTAGTGGAGTTGCCAGGAGTTAACACCTTCTATGCCACATTTCTGTTGGCTCAGTTATTTAGTATGGACCCATTTCTCCCAAACTGTTTAATTTATTTATATTAAATAAGAATAATAAACATGCCAGTTCAAAAATGACTTCAGTGGGATTAGTCACATGCTTAAAGTTAAGCATGTGCCTAAGTGCTTTGCTGGATCAGGGCCTATAATAAGATCATTTTTGAAGATTATATTTATGAGTGGTTTAAGGATATATTTGGAAAAGTATAATTTAGCAGCTACACATAGATATGTGAAGGTATAAATCATGTTAAATGAAATAACTAAATTGTGTGCTCCTGTTTACCCTTTCTGATAATACAAAACAAAAGAGATAGCAGATGAAGATGAACAGAAACATATTCACATTTTGGGTCAAGCTAAGCATAGTTTAATTAGATATATTAAAAGCATCTTTATGTACTATATCAACAGTGTGATATAAAGTCCAAGCACATTTTGCTATGACTACAAAAAATATTTGGGGTATAGCGTTCATTTTTTGTTATCTTCTTTAAAAAAACCTATAATTGAAAAATGAGAAATTTAATAAAAAATAGTTTTTAAAAAAATTTAAAATGTGAAAATATTTACTGACCACAAAAATACATGTGCAGGAATGCTTGTGAACTAATTAAATATATGTCCTCAAACTGATCCAGACATGAAGGGCTTATTACTCCTTTCTGTTCCTGTGTAAATTTCATGATGACTGGCATACATTTGCCTTCAGGATAATTCATGAATACTCTGCTGGTTAGTGTAAAAAATTTGAATGTAGATTTGGGCTAGTTCAGTATATCAGTAGTGAACTGGAATACTTGCAATAAACTATAGGTTTGCTTCAGTCCAGTTTAGAGCTCAGTTAAAAGCCCACTGAAGGTAATGGGAGCCTTTGGACTTCAGATCAGGCCCTTTGTATCTTTTGATTTCTTTTAGAAAGAAAAACTTTTATCTCTATAGCAACTAGGAAGCATCAACTATTGCATGTAGCTTAGCTGTCAAGGAGGAAACTAACACACAGAGTTATGACAGGTAGTCATTTCTAGCTCTGTTCTTCCAGCTTTCTAGAATAAAAATATATGTGCAGAAGTTAAGCAGTATGCCAAGCATCTAAATGCAGTTGGGGCTCAGAGTGTTGTAAGACAGATCTGTTGCAAAGCTATGAATGTTACAACATCTATGCAAAAACAACCAGAGTTCCATAGCACTTTAAAAGTGCTACAGAACTCTAGTTGTTTTTGCTGTATACAGACTAACACAGCTACCCCTCTGGAACAACATCTATGGCAGCTGAATGAAATATTTGTGCTCTGTATGCCGTTGCAGTACTTTCAGAAAGACAAGTGTGGGCATGTTTGTTTACTAGATAATGTTTGATTTTCTGCCCTTTGAGAGATTAAGAAATACTGCTTTCCCAGGATAGTGAAAATAATAGCAAAAGAAAGAATTACAGGAAAAGCCCTGCTGCATTTGAACACAGTAACTATCATTAGCACTGGAACGGTGATTAAAATTGATGAGAAAGTGGATGCTGTACAACCTTGTGAGATATAATACCTGATTGATCCCCAGTAGTAAAATATCACTGTTAATAACAAAGAGCCAGGTTCTCCTAGACTAGATTTTTACTCATGTAAATAGTCCACCTGAAGTCAATGGAACTTGTGTAAGAAGTAGTGTAAAGATGGATGAATTTGGTTCAGTATTAATAAAGTGCTATGAATATCTCTGTTCTGTTACGAGTAGTTGGATTCTGGTCAGCAAAAGGCTGCAGGGCAACTGTACCAATAACACAAATTATAATTAAAATTCATTGTTTGTCCTGGCAAAAAAAATAGGAAAAGTTAACATTTTAATTTTAAAACAGGAAAAGGCATGGCACAAAAGCATTAATAATAATATTAAGTTGGCATAAAAATGATAAGTCAAATAAACATTTAATATACAGTCGAAGTTGTTTGTAGCCATTATATTATTTGGCATATGCAATCCGGTCAAACCAAGTCCACAGCATTCCTATCAACAATGTTCAAGGGACGAAGAACTCCTGGAAATTGTCATTTTCCAGTCCTCAACAATATGTATCATAATCCTCTTCACTAGACATGTAGAAAGCTAAATTTATAACAAATCATGTAGGAAGTCAGCTCAGCAGTGGACTTGCTCTGGTGACTAGGACCCTGACTTTTTCTGAAAAAAACCCCAAAACCCTGTCATCATTTTCATACAGTCTTACTGATAAGCTACAGGAGAGCAGAGCTAATTCAGTATTTTATTTTAGCAAATACTTGCAGAAAAATGTCACAGTATTTGACAGTTCTAGTAATCAGAAAATTAAAATGCAACATGTAAATATTCATTTGAAAAGTAGCACATAGTTTGATTTGTCTCTGTTATCACAGCAGTTTGCCTCACCTATTTTCAAAAATGTTAAAGAATCTTTAGTATTACAGAAAATGGAAATAGTAGGACAACTGATGCTATGCTCCAAAAATGCTAATAATTTTTGCAAATCTAATTCACTTTCTGCTGCTATTAGGCAATGCCATGGTTGCAATGCTTGGTTTACAACTGTGGTTATGCAGATGATATCTCTAACACAGGAAGTGGAGTAAAACCATTTTGTCATTCTGCTTACTGGTGTCATCACATACTTCTGCAGTGCCCGTTTATAAAGAACTAATTTATCATTTCATGATTCCTGCATTAAAATGATATAAATGGTTAGGCTTTGCCATTTATTATAAAGGTGATGATAAATAAAAGAGCCATTGCTATAATTTAGTCATTGATACAGCCTTTTGCCAGAGCTGCATTAAATTCTTGTGTAAGGTGTTACCAATCAGCTACTATTGGTAAGACACTTAGCCTAATAATGTTTTATTGTATCCAAAAAACTTATGTTAAAAGAACATTAAGATTGCAAAGTTAAGCACTCAAACATTAGGAAATTCCAGAATGAAGGGTTCAAAGTCCTGTGAAAAAGATAGTATGTGACCACATACTTAAACAAATACATACTCCCTAACTAACTAATACACCCATACTACCTTGATTCTGGCATTTCTAATGTTTGTGTGGTTGACTTTGTAACCTGAATGTTCTTTTAATATATTTAATGTAATTTCTCAAGCTTTTAAAACTTAGACTTTGAAAACATAAAAATGTCATCTTGTCGAACCAGATGGTTCATCAGCATGATTGGGATCTTTAGACCCACGGTACAGTGCTCTGCCACTTGAACTAATAGTGGAGTAGCCTGCCACTAGAGGAAAATAGAGACACATACTTTGCCATTGGGTTTCACAGGTATTTGCTAAAGACCAAAGGAATACTGAGGTTTAGAAATAATAGGTTCAATTCCAAGTTCTGGAGGGGAGTGTTTTTTAATGGTTACAGACCTTTCAACCCCAGTCTCTCCCTGTCCCCTTTTTCTTCTATTCTTGTTTCCCCAGTGCGGCCTCTGTCTCTTCTCCTGCTCCTATCCCTTCCTGCCTAACTCATGCCCTAGCCTCACCCCAGCTCTCATCCTTCCCCTCTAGCTCCTGCCCCTGCTCCCTCTTTGTTTCTGTCTTCCCACATCTGCTCCTGTTTCCCTTCCCTGTGTTCATGCCCTCACCATCTTCTGCCCCCCTTTGCTCCTTCCCCTGTCCTCCAGCTTTGTGGAGATGGCACATGGGCAGTCTTGTTACCACATATGAACAATGAGAAGATGGAGCATGCTCAGTGTCTACAGAATCTTTGGAGAATTTAGCTGCCAAACTCCAATAAATCTCTACTGAGCATGTGCAAACTGAGATTTTTCAGAGGCTTATAACTTTGCAGAATTTGGGCTGATATTTGAAGGGACCGTAACTGGCTCTTTCCTGACATTATGGTCCAATGCAAGGAGGTGCCAGAATTTCTTAAAGAAACACTTGCAAGAATTTTTATAATGTGCAAGCCAACATATTTTCCCCTAACCTCTTACACTGAAACAGCTGAACTGTTTTAGCTGAAACTTTTATCTATATGCCATCCTGAAGCAGACATCTGGCATGAAAAATTTCAACCCAAACGGTTTAAATTCAGCAAAGTTATAGGCTACTGAAGAGAGGGTCTCACAAATAGATAGTATGAAGCAATCTTAACTAAAGGTGTCGCTACCTCCATTGCCTCTAATAAATAATGTTCTCTCTGTGGACCCTGCTCCTGCTTGCATTGATGTCAATTGTAAAACTTCCAGTGGGTGCAATCCATGCAGAGCCAGTCCCATAAGCTGCTGTTGAGAAACTGGCCATTTTAACTCTCCTTCCACTTTGGGCAAACTGGTACTGCAGTTACTGTTACCCTTGAGCAGTCCTTGCAGTGTGCAAGTTCCAAGATGGGGACTATGTCTGACTGTGTGAGGGGTTCCTTGCACCCTCTCTCTTTCCCTTCTGTACCCACACAATGGTCACATTCAGGCTAATAATTCTCCCACAGATAGCAAAGGGACTGCAATCTTAATGAGCAGGGATGAAATCCTGGCCTGGGGACTGAAGTCAGTGAGAATTTTGCCATTGACTTCATTGAGGCCAGCATTTCACTCCATGTTTTAAAAGATTTACATGATTTACATTTACCTCTTTTTTCCCCAAACCTTAATATTTTGTCATTTAAACAAGACAGTCATCTAAGTGCACTGTGTTCAAGATGTCTGTTACCCTGATCTGTCTGATATGAGTAAACTGCTGGGATTTTGTTCACCAATTAGGACATTCAGCTAATGGATGTCTGTGTGGGGACGCCTCCATTTTTCTTATTGTTCAAATAGAATAAAAGTGTGATAGGTAATATCAAAAGAAAAAATGGCTGTTAAAAAGGGAGATTCCAAATAACTATGGACTAATTCTCCTCTCACTTACATTGGCTTTATACCAGATAACTCCATAGATGTCAGTGGAGTTACTGCTGATGTGCACCATTGTAACTTGAGATCAGAATCATACCCCTACTGTATGCTTGTTAGAACTATTTATTCATAAGTTATCTGTGGACCTGCTTCTGCACTCACAACAATGTAGATCAGGAGCCATTTTAATTAAATAAATGGAATTATACCAATATGAGATCAGGCCATGTGTTTTTAAATGTTCAACATGACAGCATTAGCTAGCAAAGTTTCATAAAAATGCCTTCTGGGATGTCGTGACACAGAAAAGGAACAGACATGCACTATATATAATGAAAATGAAAGACCAAATACTGTTCTCAACAAAATGTCTGATGGTATCCAGCATTAGCTCCAAAGAAAGACTAAATATAGTAATCTCATTAGGTCTCTATAAAATCTGTAAATTCAAACAAATACATTACAGTCTTAGTTGTTGAACTGTACGGCATGAGAAATTAGATAAAAACATAAGTACAGTTGCAGGAAGGTTACAGTGTAAACCTACTTTATTGCTTAGAATTCAGAACATTCAAGAACCCAAAACAGAGGGAGAAAACACACTGCTGCACTAAGGCAAGAAGGCACAGCTCACCTCACCCCACCTTGCTTTAAGCTGTCTGTTTCCAGAATGACTCTGCTTGCACACTTTGTTACAGAGCTCACTTGCTTGCAAGCAGGACCTGGAAACTTCTTAAATGCCCATAAAGTGATAGCTTGCAACTCCAATGCAGGCTTCAAAATAACATACCATTCCCCTGTAAATTCCTTGATTAATAAACGCAATAACAAAAGCAAAATCACAAATGTTACCTTAAGTTAGGTTTGTTGCAGCTGGTGGTACCTGCCAGAAAGAGAGTGTGACACCTCACTTTTGTCCTGTTCCTTATTTATACTGTTTGGATCACCCTCAGCAGGAGCATTCTTTCTCTCTCTCTCTCTCTCTCCCACCATTTTTGTTACCACCTGCTCAGCTCCCTTCTGGCTAGCAAAACTCATTAACTTGTTGGGGTTTTTTTTAACTTCAGGGACAGTGTCCTATAACTTTATTGAGTTTTTATCTGGTAACAGTTAATCAGTGTGTCTTTTCATTATCTCTCCTTTTACCTCTGCCAAATATGTCATGGTCCGAATATCTGCTTTGCCACATCTTTTCCCTCCACTTTATCCCTCCTCTCTAATTTCAACACTGTCTGCCCTAGACAGAGAAACTTGGATGGTTTACATGCTTAATTTTTCACTGTTTGTGTTTCCACAGGCTCTTGCAAAGCATATGGCATAGCTTTATATTTTCCTTTCAATTCCCCATTCAGTCTGATGTGTTCTGTGGTCCACTCCAGTTCAATTTAAGCTTGTATAGCCAGTGTCCCACCATTAAGGGTGCCTTTTACTTCAGTTACAATTAAGGCAAATGCTGGCCAGGTACCTTTATAAGATACAATGACCAGAAGACTGCTGAATACTCCTATCTGCCACTTCTTGTAATTCTGTAAAAGCACATTAGTTTTTCTTAATCTTACCCTAGGAAATGTTTGTTTGTAACCACCCCTCTGAAATCACAGACATTATTGCTCCTATATCTATTTCCACTTTCAATATTACATCATTACATTAATATAATATGGGGGATAATATGCCTGTTCAATTTCCAGCAGAGACAGTTCTGTGAAATCTCATCCTTTCACCCAAGGGATAATGTGCTTCTCAGCCTGACTCCTGCACAGTCACATAACTAGTTTGGTGGATCCTACCTGTAGGCATTAATGGCTTCCTTTTGGCATATCCTTTGGTGTGCTGTGGTGCACTGCGGCAAGCCTCAGTGGTGTCTCTCTTCTTACCGCATTTCTTACTTTGCAGTTTATTAAAGATACATTGGTCCTTGATAGTGTGATGTCCTCAGACTGCGGAAACGTAGCTCCCTCCATTTTGATCCTGTGAGAGGTGCCAATCTGAGTCATCATCTTCTTCACCCACTGCTGAGTCCCTTCTTCCTGGGCCTTGCACAATGGAGCCAGTGTCTTTTCACATTTTGGCACATTTTTCTTTGTCAATTCAAACAATAAAGCAGTCTTCACTCTAGCAGTCCATTATTATACGCAACGTTAAACAGCCTCTATCTTAATTCAGAGTGTTCTGCTCCAAAAACAAATTGACTCTCAGAGCCTCTTCCAGAAAATTACCAAAACAAGTAGGAGATCGTTTTTTTTCAAGTTTGTGAAAAATGCAGACATGCTTTTTCCTTCTATTTGGTTTCTTAGGTGAAACGTACATTGTTCTATTAAAAAATTGGTAGTAGACACATAATGCCTCCTTAGAAACTCTGTTATGTCCTTATATTCGAGCTCGCGAGGGTCTTGTGAAAAACAAATTTTAAAGCATGATAAATGTGGTTTTATCCACCAACATTAGGAAAACAGGCCTCAGTTTATCAGTATCTTCTATAGTATTTGCCTAAAAATAGTGCTCAGATCTCTGAGTATATGTTACAAAATCTTCCTCTTTATTATTAAATTGCAAACTGTCCATATCGCCAGAAGCAGCTATTTTATCTTTACTCTCTCTCTTCATTTTGTTATACTCCCATCTTGGTCATTAGTTTTTCTTTGTTATGTTTCATGGCATACATACACAGAAATAAAATAAAAACATAAGTTCTCTAGCCGAAAGATTTTAATGTAACCCTACTTTATTTCTTAGAATTAAGAACACACAAAGACCCAGAACAGAGAGAACAAACACAGGCTGCTCCACTAGGGCAGCAAGGCACAATTCATCTCACCTTGCATCAGGCTGGGAGTGCATTAATCAGTGTGTTTATTTATATAGCATCAAATCTCCATTTTGAGCAACACTGTCAGCTTCTCAGGTCATATAAAAACATCCAAAACATTCTAGTTTTATGTTTCCATAATGTTATTTTCATGTTTCATTCATTTAGTGAAGTGGATCTTGTAAGTTAACTGAAAGATTGAAGGACCTGCTATCCTTCTACATGTGTTACTGAAGTCAGTGGGAGATTATCTGTTGACTTAAGTGGGTATTGGCCTGTAATTTGTAGGGGACAAGAAACTCTGAGTCTACACTCAATGAGTTTCTTCCATATTTTTCCTTTGGAAAGCAGTTCCCAGTTATTGCAGTGGAAGTCACAGAGCCTTGGGGCCCCTAAACCATGTCTCTGATATCTCTGTTAGTATGGTACTTTGCATGGATGTGCTTTGCCTCCACACTGCCTCCTTGTTTGCCCCAATCTTCTCTGGTCCCTGGGATGCATAGAAACCCTGCTGCAAGAGGCTTCCATGTTGACTTTAGACCCTGGAAGTCCCCTGTTAAAGGGCATCAGACTGTGACAGTATTAGCTTACTTGGGATATCCTCAGAGGGTTGGTGGGCAGACAGCATTTCTGAGGGGAGCCAAGTCCCCCCCACATGGTCTCATAGGAACACAGGAATTTCCAGATGGATCAGACCAGTGGTCCATCTAGTTCAAGATCCTGTCTCTAACAGCAGCTGGAACCAGATGGTTCAGAGAAAGGTGTAAGAATCCCACAGTAGACAGATATGGTATAATACATCCCCCCACACCCCACCTCTGTGCTCAACCCATCCCAAATCACAGAGTCTGATCCCCACAAAAGTGAATTATAGAGCTGAGGAAAGGACATTTCTTCCTTTTGCAATGCTCCCTCTGACCCCAAATGTATTAGGTTTTCCCCCCTCTGTGTTTATAGATACAGTGTGCCCCCAAAATGTGTAATGATGCTGTGTATGCTGATCACAAATCCCTACTGAAACCATAAACTAGGCATCTAATGTTCACTATCATTGCCATTACAATTTTTAGAAGTAATCAGCCTATTCTTGTACTGCAAGAAAGGAGAACAGGATAATAAGGCTGGAAAAGTATAGAAAACAAAGTCTATGTCAGTATTTCTTTGATTGCATCCTTGCACCTGATCCCTACACTGGGTATTTCCTCTTTGCGTTGCTCCAGCAGAACAAAGTTGTTTTAAAGCCATCCTAAAAAGGCATGTTGGGATTTTCCTTTTGTCAGAGAATTCCCCAGTGGCACAAAGCCAGGGTAGTGAACTCTATGCCACTCACTCTCCACTTCCATGGAGGAGGTGAGTCAGGGGCAAGAGGGGGCATTAACAGCATGCAGCACTCTGTCTACTATGAAAATAACATTAAACATAACAAACAAGCTTTTAATAAATAGTTTGATACTTCTTGTTGAAGTATTTGGAGTCTTGTTTACTTCACCATACTAGATAGTGCCACTACAGTATATATGAGGGTTGCCAACCCCCTTAAGGAGTCATGAATAGGTCTAGGGGGTTGTGATCACTCTCCTTTTCTTTATGGCTTGCTGGGAAGAGGAGTCCCAAAACTTTTTTCTCGTGTGGCATCTGCTCTTGTTGAAGTGTAGCCTATTAATTTCCCTCTGACCTTAGTTCTTTGCAGTATATAGACCTTATTATCTTTTTGGCAGGAGGAGATGGATTTCATTGTCTTGCCCATGGTTTTCAGTTTTGGTTAAACTACTCAGGTTAAATATTTGGTTAAAATACTTGTTGTTTATGTCTCAGTCTGCAGTTATCTTTTCCCAATCATGTACCAATGTTTTTTCTTATGTGTATCAGTGCCTTAACTTAAGAACCCTCAGTATTCTCTAAATAGTTTATCTAAATCCTGGTCCTATTAATGTCCGTGGCAAACTCCCATTAACTTCAGTAGAGCCAGGATTTCACTCACTGTATCTATGCTTCCCCGATACAGTTTCTAATTGTGCACTTTTTACTCAGGCAAAACTTGCATTGAGATTGGTGGAAGTTTTGCTGATTTAAAAAACAAGTAAGAACTGTAGGATTTGGCAAGTACTGTTTAAATCACCTATCACATCCTTTCTGGGGTGATTTAAGATGTTTTTGTTTTCTTTTTCTTTTTATAGGTTATGATGGATGTTGTTTTATTTATTGTATGTTTGGGTGATGGCTGTGGGATTTCATTTTGCTTTCTTTATTTTTGCACCTGCTCTGTATATAATCATTATCTCTGATTTTGATTAAGACATATTCGGTTACATTTTGTTAGGCACCTGGATGTCATTAGGCATGAGATGCCCTGTAAGTAATTATGCATTACTATTGTTGGTTTTGATTATACTTCTTCAACGGAGAAACATGTCCCTAAACAACAAGACTTCATTAAATAGACTGGTACTTACCTACCTGCCCATATGTGACTGTGGACATAATAAACCCTATATAGTTTCGCATTTCTGCCACTTACAAAAAACACTATATCCAGTTTACAAATAGCAAAATATAGGCCGAGAGAGGTTGAGTGACTCGACCAAGATTACACAGCAAGGGCCCAATCCAGTTGTTGTTGAAGTCAGTAGAAATACTTCCATTCATTTCAGTGGGAGTTGAATAGGTTGCTAAATTAATATCCGAGCCCAGATTAGTCCCAAGTCTCCTGATTTGCATTCCTGTATCAAAATGACCAGACCTGAATTCCTCTCTGGCAGTTACTTAACCTCTCTGCATCCGACTCTCCACTGCCCTTAGCCACAACAGGATTACCTCTAGCATTCTTTAGTCCACTCTTCTTCCCATGTTGGAGGCCTGGAGGAAGCAAAAGGCATGAAGTGGCCCTTTGCCTTCAGGCCGATTCACCTAGAATTCTGCCTTGCAGCTCAAAGGGCTCCTCTCTCAATTCATGGTCCAAGCACCAACATCATCACTCCTTCCCCCACAGTTCACGTCTGAATAAGGAAATGCCCCAGGGACAGAGATTACAAAACACACTCTAAATTAAGTGTGTTTAATCTGGATTGTACCTTTTAGATGTAGCCATGCATAAGGGGGCAGTATGTCATTGTACTGCCTGAGAAGGAGCCCAGAGAAAAGACTGAAAATCATAATTCCTTCCCTGCTTTGCCCTTCCCCCTCCCCCAAATTCTTGCCGAGGGGGAAGTAATCTCTTGTAGTGTTTTACCATGTTTTCCACTGTGTTGGCCCACTGGTACATTGGGTGGGGGAGTCTGGGAGAGGTGCCGCCCACTCTCTAAGTCTCCATCCCAGTCTCCACTCCACCTGGCTCCTGAGAGAAGGGGGGATTAATGTCCCCCTGGAGCCTGCTTTTCTGATTTGGGTGATCCACTGAGGCTGAAGAGAGGGAATGGGAGACCTGACTCTTCCTTACAACTTCATAGCTACATAAATCTGGGCCACAGTGTGCCCCCAATTTTTTTAAAAGAGAAAAAAATAGTCTATTTGAGTTTTATAGGCATAAGGCACTTTTGTTTTCTATGAAGTGTGGCATTCTCAGAACATTTTAAAGGGGAACATGCTGGCCAGATAGAGAGCGCCACAGAAAGTTTAATTGAATTTATGCATCATGTCCCACCTACCCCATCTACTCAGTGTCATGTTCCATGTACTGAGTCAGTGTGGGCCTGACTTCTGCTTTCTCTTATCCCCAGAGCATAGAATTTAGCTGACTTGGTTTTCTTTCCCCCTGATATATTTACAGTTGCTTTTTCCATAGACCATCTATTTTGAGGCTCAAATACACTTTTTTCCTAGACAAGATAGAGGATAATACCAGTAGGCGTAGTGATAACTGTGCAAGAAGATAATGCGTATCTAATGATGATGATCAGCCAACCGCTCACTGCCATAGAAGCAGCTCGTTTTTTACAAGATTGCCATCCAGGTATTCTGCCATCCAAAGTAATAAAGCTTCTTGTTGTCTCACCTAAATTAGACAATATCCATGTGGAAAATATTTATATAAATGTGGCCATATGTTAATATCATCAAAGAAATAGCGTTTCTTATTTTACAAAAGGATATGGGGCAGTGAGTGCCATTCTGGGGGTTTGGTCCTACTCCTGTTGAAGTCGGTGGCAGAACTCCTATTGACTTCAGCGGTGCAGGAACAGGGCCTGAATGACTTCTTGGGAAACTTTGCTGCCATAGATGAAAAAAAAAAAAAGATGAGTAGCAAGGAGTACAGGGTTAATAAGGCTTTCTTTTATATCAGTCAGTTATCCATCATAACTTTGGTGTATTCTTAAGAGTAGTTGCCTTGTGTCATTAAATGGTATAGAGATTAACATATCCATATTATTGGCTTTTAAGGGAGGAGGAGAAGAATTATTTGCTTCCAGGCCCTATTCTCCCTCCTCCACAATTTACTCTGACCCAGAACCTTCAAGCTTCTTCACTGTGGTGACCTTCCCGCTGAGAAGGACTGGCTGGAACTCCCTGTGGAATTCATCAGTACTGCTTCTCAGCCAGCCAGGAAGTTGATGCAGAGATGTGAAGCTGCTTCCTTTCTGCCTATGGGCAGAATATATTGCCTGTGCAGCACCACAAGCCCCAGGAGCTAATCCTATTAACTTGTTGGAGATTTTTCGCTTCTCATCATTCCCAGGCTATAAATATAGCTACACATTTCACATGTGATTACTAATTTAGTGTGGGATTTTTTTGTTGTCTGTACTGGGACACTTGTGGTCTCGTACACAGAAAGCAGTGTTTGGGGTATAAGCTATACTGAGTAATATATGTGCATTTGATTGCTTATTGTTCAGAGGGCTAGCATCTATTTGATCTTAACAGGGTCTACTTTTAAACTGCATGTTTGTTAGAACAGTGTTTATAAGGGGACTTTACAATCAAGCTGAAAGTTAGGAATACAAATATATATGCCAACCTGAATTCTGGCATTTCCAAACTTTTGAGTGTTTGACTTTGTAACATTAATAATGTTCTTTTAACCTATTTTTGTGAGTAGTTTCCTAGGCTTTTTAAAAAACAAACTGAAAAAATGGAAATTCCATCCTATGGCATCATATTGACATCCAGAAGGGTCATCAGCAGGGCTGGAACCTTTAGATCCACCACAAAGGCCTCTGCCACTTGAGCTAATGGAGTTACTGATAGCAGCAGTAGGTTGAGATCTCAATGTGGACCAGCACGAAAGGGAAATTAGACATGCACTTTGTCAGCAGGTTTCACAAATATTTTCTGACAGTAGAGGAATGATGAGACTCGGTAACCTAGGATTCCATTCCAGGGTCTGGAGTGGAGTCTGATCTAGTGAGGCAGACTTCTTCCTGTTCCCCCCCAAGCTTGACCTATTCTGACCTGTCCCTTCCAACCTTTCCCTGTTCCAGTCCTGTCTTTTTCCCCTTCCCTGGCCTCTTGTCTGAGTGCCATTTTCTTTGCCGACTCAGTCACCGTCTCCACTCTTTTCAGTTCTCATTGTAGTCCTAGTCTCCTTGTCCAGCCAGTCTTACTCCCGGCCTCTGGGCTTGCTGTCCAAATCATAGAACCATAGAAGCGGAGGAGTGGAAGGGACTTAATAGTTCATCTAGTCCATCCTTTGCACTCTAGGCAAGACTAAGTAATAACGAGACCATTCCTGACTGGTGTTTGTCTAATTCCTAAGCTCCCTGATTCTCAGTCTCTCCCCTCCCCACACCCAGTTCCAGTCTCCTTGCTCAGCTAGCCTTAGTTTTCCCCGCTCCTGCTGCAACGCTCCTTGCCCATCTGCTCCGTTTCTCCCTTCTGGCTCTGTATCTGATCTGCTCTCCCATCCTCCGCCCTGGTTCCCAATCTCAGTCTCCCTCTCAAGGCTCTTTTTTCTTACTTGGGTCTTCCCCAACCCTTTCCCTGGATCCATGTCCCCATCTCTTAGCCCGCCAGTCCTAGTTTTCTTCCCATTTCCTTATCAAATCTGTCTCTGCTTCCTGCGTCCCACCCTCCACTGGTTCCTAGTCCAAGATTTATTGTCCAGCCTCTCCCAGTCTTCAGCTGAGCTCATTGTACCCCCCCATCCAGTTGGTTCCCAGTCTCCCCTCCCCATGCACCCCCAGTTTCTTTCACCAGTTTCCAGTCTGAGCTCTCCCCCTCCTCAGAGCCCCCAGTTCCAGTCTCTTTGTCCAGCACATCCCAGTCTCCCCCCTTCAATTTCCAGTCACTGTTTCTCTCCTACCACTTCCAGTCCCAGTCTCACCACACTCTTTTCCCAATCTACTCCTTTCCTTCTCCATAGTTCAGCTTTTGTCCTCTCCTCATTTGAATCAGAAGGTTAACTTCTCCACGCTGCCTTGCTGCCGAGGGTGGGGGTGGGAGTCACTGAGAACACAGGCAACAGGCTCCATGCTCTCATTTCCCGTGCTTGGCTCCAGTCTGTCGCAGATCAGCTTTTAAAGGGAAGTCCTTCTGTGTCCCCCTAGCTTTGGGCTGGAGCCTGCTCAGTCAGTCTGTGGTGATGATGCATGCACAATATGATCAGCTTTAGTAGCTATAAGAAGATGCAATATGCTCAGTGAGGTTGGAGTCTTCAGAGATTTTAGCTACTAGAATAGAAGAAATCTGTACTGAGCATGTGTAAATGGCAAATTTTCAAAGGCTTATCACTTGGTCAAATTTTTATGGAGATGGCAGAAGACACATCCCTGACAGCAAGGCCAACCTCTGCTACATTCTAAGTTTCTACTCCAAAACACGGGGCGGTAGAGCATTTCAAATAAAAGGTCTCAAGATGGGCAAAATTACATATTTTTTTCCTAACCTCATTCTCAGATATCACAGAACCATTTTGGCTGAACATTTTCTATATGTGAGGCAGACACCTGGCATGGAAAATTTCAGTTTAAAAGGTTAAAGTTTGGACGGGTTGTAAAGCAACTGAAAACAGGGTCTTTTAATGGGAAGTGTCAGGGAATCTTAATAACAGGTAGTGCTGCCAGCTCTGTCTATAACAACAGGTATGGTACAAGGCAATGAGATATAAATATATGAATAAAAAGTGTAAACACAAACAAAAAATGAATGAGGACAATGGTAATCTAAAATTAAAAGAGAGTTTTGACATACCTATATCACATATGCATGCATACATCTACATCCATATATCCTTACCTACGTTAGTAGGCAAAAAGTACTGTACTTCCCTAAAAGACTTGCTAAAACATTACATCTAATAAATCACAACTGGTTTTCTATCTCAGTCACAACTCCTTGTCTCAGACGGAACTGGTAATAATAGAAAACAATTAGGACAATATTGAGCAACTGTATAGCCTTCGACCTCTTCACAGACTCCACTTACAGTAACAAAATCTTCCATAATATCACGTTTTCATTGAGGTTAATCAAAACATGAGCATACATTGTATCTCAGTACCTCATCATGGAAAAGAATCAGAGATTTGGTATCTCACATTTAGTTTGTAAGTCTCAGACAGTTCCACTGTTGAATTTCCACCGTTGCTCAGGCAAGCCACTACTCCTTTATTTAATTTATCCAGGGAAATGTACTGTGCTTGACACATATTCAGACTATTTAAGAAATGGGATGCTTTCAATCAAGTATCTGTATGTTAACTTCAAAGATATTCTTAATGAGGTGAGGACCCTTCCAACCCTATCAGAGCTTAAGAGTTCCTGAACAGTATTTTCTATGCAGCTTTCACTTAAAAGAGCTAATTGACAGAGTGGTACCTAATCAATGAACAGAATTTTCCACAAATTATACAAGATGGGTCATTTTTCCATAGCTATAAAGACAGATGCTGTGATATTGAGAGTCAATAAGATAACTATGATCCTATTAGAATTATGGATCAGGCTGTGCCCCTAATTTAACTTTGTTTTGATTCTGACATCTTGGCACACTGTAAACATTGCAGTTTATGTTCCTATCTGATGTCCATTTGGTAACTAGTTTTTCTCTCCACAAGCTCTGCTGATGAATTCCATTGTAGAACTCAGTGGGATCTGTGATTTGGTGCCAGAAAACTAGTACTGCTTTAACCTTTTTACCATTCTTCACTTACTTTTCCTTTAATTTGAAGGTGTTTTTGTGATTCTTTTCAGATGTTTTTAATTGCCCATTGTGTTTCTGTAATTGATCAGAATTTATAAGCAGCATAAAGAAAAATTCCACAAAAATGGAGTTCCAAATAACGATGTTGCAATTTATTTGTTACAGGTCTAAATTGAAAATCTTTCTCATGAATAATCCCAGAGATTTCAATTGGACCATTCTCAGGAGTGACATTTAGTTGTGTAAAGGTTTCTGTATTGTGCAATGTGGGTGTTTCTCTCTGCAGTTATGGTGGGGGGAAAAAGGGTTATAAACTATGTAGATTTGAATGTAGTAATGCTAGAAGCTGTTGTCTTCAGAGAGCAAGAATTATGGCAGTAATACAGCACTTGAACAGTTTTTCAGACACATACTAGGTGCAAGATTAAATCAATTGCTTGAGATAGATAGGAAAGGTGTGGATGAGGGCTCCTCCGCTAAGGTCAATGGACAATGCTTTGGTAAAAAGGGAATTCTCTTCCCCTTTTTGTGAATTGCACTGATACCCACAGGGCTCTGAATAGCAGCTGTGAAACTGACTGTAGTCTTCTTGTGTTTTTAAAGAAATTGTGTATTCTACAGAAATTGATAACTTAGGCTTCCACACTTATTAAGAAAGCTTCCCCTTACTACTGGTGATTGGGTGAGTGAATTTTTCAAGATTTGGGGTAGTAGTTTAATTATTTGTCCTTGTTTATTCAAATCATGTAAAATACAGAGTAGGAAATACAGAAGCTACAATTACTAATGTACTACAATGAAAAGTGTACATAAACATACTAGTTCATTTTAGATTTTTCGTAGGTGTGTGTAAAGACTGCCTGTGATAGCAGAGAACATAATAGCTTATACCATAGCAATTGTTAATATAATATTTACAACTTCATTTTCAGGTAAAAGAAATAGAGGACTTAATTACCATTCGTGTAAATTGGTGCACCTTTGTTGAAATCAATGGAGCTGTGACAGTTTACACCAGCAGAATTTATTCCAGAGCTTTCAGAAAAAAAATAAACTTGTCCCTTGTGATCCTAGAATGTGTTCATACATGCAACTCAGAGAATCCAGGGAATTTACAGGCCACAGGTGTGGAAGTCCTCAGAAGACATTAAACAATAATATGGCTACACTTTCAACGTATGGCTTTCAAACCTAATTTTCATCAGTGAGGTTCTCAGGCTTCAGGTTACATCATAAAACAGGTTGTAAATTCTCCACAATACCTAAACTCTGGATTTCCATGTTTTCCAAGGTATACTTTTTCAAAAGATTAACCTTAACTTAGAATTACCATGTTTTCTAATGGTTGTGTTTTGGGGTTTCTGGCATTTGTTTACAGATACAAATGGACAAACAATTCCACATACTGCCTTCTATCCCCTACTTAGTTCTACCAAGTTCTGCTCCCCTTCTGGATTGAGGTTCCAGACCACATATTTTACCCCGTTGGTAGTGGTTTTTAATAATAATAATATTTTATGGTTTCCCTTGTTTTGTAGATCTGTAATATGATATGAGGTGTTCAGGATGGGCACAGAGAAATAAACAATTTTTGGAAAACCAGCCGCTGTAGGATATTTCATCATAATGGTCCTACTCCGCTTCCCTTGCTAAAGCTGAATAGTGCGTTATTTTTTGAGTGGTCTCATTGATTCCCCCCAACGGACTACTCACTGCATAAGGTACTTATCAGCCTAAGTAAGAGTAGCAGAATTGGGACAAGTGCTCTGAAGGAGAGATTCTTTCTTGTGGGTACATTGCCACCAGAAATGTTGAAATATTATGCAATATGCTCATAGAACAATGGTTTTTCTTTCTCTTGTCTTCATTTACTAATAGCCTGTGCCTGGGATGTTTTTTTACTGACAAACTTTGGTCCTGTATGTTTCTAAGATTCTTCTTCAATTCTTGTTTGTCTAAACTAATATTTGTAGTGATGTCATACTGTTTAAATAGGACATTTATAAAAATCATATTTTCCTCCCTTCATACCAAAGTTGTATGAAAATCTCATGTTGCTTGTGCAATAGTTGGAATCTAAGCAGTGGTGAAGTTGGTTGGGAGTCAGAGGAGAAGAAAAAGAACAATGATGGAAATGTCTATACAGTGTGGGTCCTATAGCAATGCATGGAAGATAATTCTGCTGGGCTGCTTAGAGGTTTCCTTGGTTTCATTTAGCTTCTGATTCTGACTGAATCAGGGCAGTCTCCAAAAATACAGAAGTCAATATAACTGGTGAAATATGTTGAAAACAATTCCAGTGACTGAAAATAAAATAAAAGCGATGTATTTTTTTATTTGTTTAGGGATTCCCCCTGCCCCCATGTCCCATACTGAAATGATCGTATTTGTTTTATGGTGTTTAAAAGAAACAGGTATTTTGTGTTAATGGTCTAAGAATGCAGTATTTACATATGGTTGTTATCAATACTGGCCACTGAAAATTATTATGGGTCAGTAAGTAGTCCTATGACTTCAGCAGAATTACTTACATGAGGAAAGTGTCTGCAGGATCCTATAGATCTTATTCAAGCAAAACTCATATTTGAGTCCATATGAGTATTGCTTGAATAAGGACTGCAAGAATGGGCACTGAATATGATGTGGTGTTCCCAGTACGGTCTATCTTCATGATATCAGGGGAGAAAATCTGATAGAGTCTCATAAGGTTAAGATTTAATCACTAGGCTGACAAAGTTTTCATTTTTGAGATAGATGAATATTGTAAGGAATGTGTGCAGAGATCTGAGGTTTAGAATGAAATCCTGAGTTCACTGAAATCCATGACAAAATTCACATTGACTTTAGTGAAGCCAGGATTTTACCCTTAATGCTGAGGTATTCATGCCAGCCCAAAGAGCAGTCTCAGGTGTCCCAATTCACACATGCTACACACCCCGGTCAGCAAAATCAGATCATTTTCACATTTGAGTCCACTCTGCTGTTGCTGACTGGTATTACAAGTACTTCTCTGCACCTTTCAAAGGAAGCTAAGGAAAGGGTGCTGATGGACCAGACAGACTTCTTTGAGATAATATTAAGACCTAGTATTACCTATTGATTAAAAGTGAAAAACAAACAGACTTGTGCACAAACACTTAACTGCTGCACCACTATGCTATAATTTAATCTCCTGGATACCAGGTCGTTTATGTGTGTGAATTGTTGCCTCTCTCTCTTATTAGATGCTAAGTTCCCCACATCAGGGTCCACATTGTCTTAGCTGAGCTGACTGCCAGCATTTAACAAATAATAAAAATAAGCTTACAGTTATCTGGTGGTAAAAACTGCTCCATGAAACTTGACATGAAGGATTTCAGTTTGGATGACTTTTTAATAAAAATAAAATTAGCTTTCTAAAGGACAGAAGCTTTCTAAGTGTTTACTACTGTGAGTGGGCCTATTAATGTCATGCAGCATTAGCAAATCCATTGAAGTCAATGAGAGGCATCACAGTAGTTTGCATTCTGGTTGGTGGTTTTTGCAGGATTGGCCTCGTACAAACAATCATTTCACCTATTTTAAAAATCTTGTTCAATTATTTTAAGGTGGGTAAAAGATAAAATTTATGCCTTTAATGTGCATTTCCATACATTTACTATTCTAGGGTATGTCTATTCAATTAAACACCCATGGCTGGCCCTTGTCAGCTGACTTAGGCTTGTGGGGCTAGGGCTATAGGGAAGTTTAACTTCAGTGTAAACATTTGGGCTCAGGCAGAACCCCGGGCTCTGGGACCCTCCTCCCTCACTAAGCAATTTCCATCTTGTATTTAACTGTGACACTCCAAGTATATTTCCCAGAGCTGAAGAAGAGTTCTGTGTAAGTTGGAAAGCTTATCTCTCTCACCAACAAAAGTTGGTCCAGTAAAAGATTACTCTCACCTTGTCTCTCTTTTCACCAGCCATTGGCATTTATTGGTCTTCTTTCTGGCAGTCTCAACAGAGAGGCTGGGACTTGGATAGGTATTGACCATCTAGGTCAGGGTGGAGGCACGCGGAGTCAGAAACTTGTGTTCCTTCTGCCTTACCTGATCTGTGAATAAACAGAGCAATTAGACCTGAGCTCGGGCTGCCAATCTGGCACATTTCACAGCACTAAATTCACTTCAAATAATCACCACAGTTGTTGATTATACTGATTTTAGCTAATAACCAGCTTTAGATTAGTGCCTTGAAAGGCGGATTAAATGCATGTAAATCTCTTGAAAACTATAGCAATGATTTTCCAATAGTAGGTTGTTTTCATTTGCAGCTGTATTCACTTCATTGAGCATACTATGAAGGAAGGTAATATAATCCCCACAGGTCAAACAATTTTCTGTGCAATATCAGGATTTCAGAGTGGAGAAGGCCTCAGGTCACCGCATTGAAATGAAGACTGTTGTCTACTGAAAGCCCTTGTGAGTTGACTGGCCTGTATAACAGAAAGGGATTGCTTATTGGAGTTGGTTCAAAACAGCTTTATTTATTTTATTTTATTTTATTATTTTAACAGGAAAATAATCATACACTTTTTAATGGCAGATTAAGAAGAGAGGGTTAAAAAGAAAAAAATATACATGCCAATGAATACAAGCTAGGACAGTAATCATTTAGCAGAAATAGAAGGGAGAATAAACACATGCATTTAAATCCCCAAAGGGATTAAGACAAAGGTTAATAAAGGTAATAAGAACAATAAAAGATCTGCAGTTCACAGAGGAAATATAGTAGGGATGAAATGCAATTATACTTATTTGTAGAGCTAAATACGCTCCTCTGCTACCATTAGTGGAGGGGAGCAATTTAAGAAAATTCAGCAGACCTAGGCAGACATGGTGCAGAAGTGGGAGAGTGCTGGTTCCATAGTGTGTGCCTCTCCACCCCCTTCTTGCAGAGTACTCTGCAGGGACTGGCATCCACAGATGCCGAGCAGGGGGGGAAGGTCATAGAGAGGTCACTGTCTATAGCATTATCCCAACCCCTCAACCCAGTGGAGATTTTCGCCATTAATTAGTATTGATCCTATTTGCGTTAATTTATGTGGGTTCTCCACTAATCAGGGAATCCTCCAAGGGGGTTGTGGCAGTAGCAGTTGGTGACACAATGAGAGCACAGCTTCTGAAGGTGCTGCCATGAAATTGAGCCAGGAGAGAGTGTGGAAGCACAGGGTTTCTGAACAGATGGCCCTGGTTTATACAGCTCTATGGGTTCCAAGTAATCACCCGCATTCCAGATCCAAGGGATGGGGGGGAATGCAAACCTTGCTCCGAGAGAGTACTATCAGTGATCCAAACTAATTTGTTCCCACCTTCTAAATAAGAATAAACTGAAGGGATGAGAGAGGCTCTTAGTTTGTAAAGGTAAAAAAAATGCATTTCTTGTTTTCCAACTTGTTTTTCTGTTACATATTCTCCGTGTAAGTGAACAATTATTGTAAAGCTAGTAATGTTTACTTCTTGAAAAAACTGACAAGCACATAATACAGAATCTGTTTCAACATTATTTTACCCAATTTTCTTCTTTTGTGCTGATCTCTGCAAAAGTTTCCACCCGGAAGTGATTTTGAGGCTGCTGTAGTTTTCTTGGGAAAGTCTGTGGTATGTTAATAGCCCTATGGAACTGTAACTGTGGCAAGTTGGCAGGCACAATAAGCTCTCTTGTTATATGTTTGAGGGAGCTGCTGGCAGGTTGTTCTTCATGAGCATTCCTAGATTTAGGAATTTATTCCTCACCTTGGTCTGAAATTGCCCAAATATGTCAACTGTCCAGGCACACTGCAAGCCCATCTGTTTTTCTGGGGTTTTGAGGAGGGTAGGAATATGGGATGATGGGAACAGAATTTGAGGAAGAATGTCATATTGATGAATTTATTTAAATACTTGACCATACCTGGATTTTGCTAAGGGGTAAAGCTGATTAGGGTGATTGAATAATTTTGTACATGATTTTAAGTGAGGGCAGGGCTCCTAGAGATTTGGATGGACACCTTTTCTGTTTTGGAAATGAGGGAAAATATTAAAATATTTATAACAAACTCCATGCAGTCAATAACCACAACTGCCCGTGTCCTAATCAAACCAACAACCATCTCCCTACAGCTGATATATGATATCTCTACTTTGCTGTCTCCTCAACCTTGTCCACCACTCTGAGAAGATTTCACATTCTCCAAATAACAGAGGGACCAGCTATCAGAGCGAGGACATTAACTGATCAGGTGATGAGGCAGTTTCATCACCTCCATTGGCACACTTAGACTGATAAAATGTCTTTAGTGGAGACAGATATAGTCCGAACCCATACTTATACAAACCCTGTTCTTTTCCCTACACCACCACCAAAAAAAAAAAAAAAAAGGATGGGGGAGCAAAATCCACCTAAATCCATAGAGTACCTTACAAATATTCCCTGTCCCAATATCAGTGCATGTGCACCCTTAAACTTCAGTGGCTTCTGTATTGCTGTTAGTGTTGAGTCCTTTTTCTTCTATCTTCATTTTCTTCTAGTGTTCTACTATTCCTCATAATTTATTTCTGTCCTGATTGAAGCAGATGGTAGATTTAGTAAGTTTCAAAGCATACACTGGTTTTAGAATCCCTATAGTCCTCCTTTTTCTTGTGAAAGGGAAATAGTTCTGGCACAGGCCTGTTAAAATTAAAAAAAAAAAAAAAACAGTTGAGTCTTGCTTGGTTCCCCTTTGTCCCCCAGTAATTCTGAATGGGGTAATTCATCTACTTAGAGGTGTACATTAGTTGTATAATATCTACCATAAGCTTAGAACATTGCTACATTTTGTAAGCAAAAAGTCCACATTGTTGCTTTGTCTTTGCAAGCTTTTGCACAGCTGCTTTAAATTAAAAATGGAATTAATGGCGATGGAAATTGCTGTATAATATTGCTCATTTAAAACTTTACAGTGCCAGTGCCAGACTATTGACCAAAGGAACTTTCCTTGAGCAGTGCCATGCACATCTCTGTATGCCGAATGCTGACAGTTACATGTTCTCAGATGACATCTTGACATGTTGTACGTGATTTGGCATGCTTCTGTGCCCTTATGGCTCTCTTGACACTATTCCTAGCAGCTCTGAAATCCCCCTGGAAAGTGAAAATGAAAGCAGGTTAATGAGAAACTCTTTATAGTTTTTAAGACTAAATTAGGAAAAAACGGGCAAAAGAAAGCACTTGGAATGCTCTTCTTTGTTTCATCAAAGCAAACAATCTGTACGGTAGCTTAGAAGCTATTGAAAGATATATCTTCGTAGCCCAGCTATGTAATTTAATTGTACACATAGATCAATGGAACTGTTCTGCTTTGCACCAACTAAGAATCTGGCCCATAAGCTTTAGCACAAACATTGTGTGGAAAATGTTGGAGGATCACTGCTGCCTATCTTAAAAATATAGATACAGGTTTTGCTTTGCTGGTTGCTTAGCTAGACATTATCCTGTGACAATATTCTAGCATACTGACACTGGGGGAAATTTTCAAAGGAACAAATGACAGTTAGGTGCCTAACTGTCATTAATTTTGAATGGGAATTAGGCACCTACCGCCGTTTGGGCCTTCGACAATCTCTCCATTATCTCTTAAATATAGCATAATGCTATATTAGCCAAAGTCTATACTCCATATTCAAGATTAAAGGGAGTTTTGCCTGCATGAAAAGTATAGAGTAGGATCCATGCTGTTTAAAATAAAATAATTATATTTAATAATGGAATAGCTTTGTCCACTGATCATTAAAATATACATGTTTCTCTTGGAGATTTCTGCAACATATTTGCAAATGTCTAAAAATAGAAAATTATTTTTATTCTTCTTTCATAGCATCTTATACAGAGTGATTGTAAGTAAAAATAGCCAGTTACTATTGTCTTTGGTTATTTCTGAGCTACCTGAAAAAGTCATTTGTTAGAGATGCATTAAGGGAAAAAAGGCTTATAAAAATGTGTAAATACTTCAAGTCAATTAAAGGAAAGGTATTCTATAAAAAAATCCAGCTCCAAATTCTTCCTTTAGCCCCATCGGCAAGATAAATTCATGGGGCTTACACAGACATATCTTCAGGCAGAATTTGAACCTCCAAATTTAATTTATTAAAGTGGATTTAAAAAATCTGTACATGTAAGACACATTACATATAACAGCACACACAAAGTGGACAGTTTTTTCCATCTTCAAAATTATGTGCTATTCTATTGCTAGAGTAAACAGAATGTTCATCACAGTTACATTTGTTCCAGATCTGACTGCTCATGACTATATTTATTTTAGCACAGCAAAACGAAGTCCATTTCAAACCTATACACCTCAAATTCTCTGCTTTATGAACTAGGAAGTACTGCATATTTTCACATTTTTCAGCATGTAGAATGCTTCCCCAAATATACTACAAAATTCTGTGCACCACTAGCTATATTTCACATTCACTATAAAATAGTTCTACATTAGTACCTTTTTAAAAGCTAACTAGCCTATATGTCTCTTCAGATTCATTGCTCATTATCTCTTCCAGTTCAGTGCATCAGATACAAGCTGAAGGACATCTATGTCTAAACATACAGTGTGATATGCTGAATCCAAGTTGTTTTTAAGAACTACATACATATTTGCATGTCAAGTAATAACCAGAATATTTTATTCAGCTTTTTTATGCTTACTGTACATTATATTACTATCAAGGGTCTGGGGAGAAGATTGAATTGCTTTTACAGCCACACAGCCTACCACTTTAGGGTCTCAGCATTACACTTGGGTTGTCCCAATCCTTGGATAAATTATTCAGGCTCTTGACATCACAGATTTCCACTAGCTGATTGGCTGGGGTTTACGAAATAAAATCTTTTCTCAGGAAAACAGTTAAGAGGAATGATGGCAGTGAGACCAGCAGGGTTTTTACTCAGAACACAGCTGGCTTTGTCTGGCAATGTGAAAAAAAATGTGAAAGATGCTATAAAATCCTGCATTAAGGCGATCCCACTTTAAATGGGAAACGGTGGAGGGATTTATGGAAGAGGCCTGCATTTCTGGTAAAGGAAATAATCTGAATTTCCTGAAAAATTACCTCTTATTTCAAATCTAAAAAAAAAGAAGCTCACTATATAAAACAGCAATAGCAGCAGCAGCAGCAACAGTAGCAGCAGCAGCAATGGCTCGTTACAAAGATGCTGGTGGCAAAAAGATTACGTCCTTAAATTTGGTGACTGGATTCTTTCAATGCCTGCTCGGTAAGTGGTCAGTTTGAAGCACTGACAATCTTTGCAAATGGGGTAAGCAGTGGCATGCAATGTGTAAGAAATGTAAAGTGTTTGTGTCTTGTGTTCTTGGAGAAATGTGAAATCTAAGGAGAATCCAGATTATTTTAACAAGTGGAAAGAATCACTCTCCTCCTCATGGAAATTGTAAAAAGTACATGTTAAATTCCCATGGTATTTGTAAAAATCAAACCATTTTACTATTTTACTTGTATCTTGGCTCTCTAAATGGTGTAATTCAGTCTATTTATTTTACACTTTTAAAAAATAAGTACTAAAAGAAGAAAACTGTATTGAAAACAGCTATTTTAGAGATGGTAAGATATATGAGCCAACAGATTTTGCTTTGAGATGGATCACATTAAAGAACATTTTTCTTATCTGCTGATCTAAACTGACTATGCCTACCATAGTCCAACTACTAGTGGCTGGGAGTTTAAGGCAGGTGTTTCAAGTGATTTTCAGTATGTTGTCAGAAAGCCAGTCAATGTTCTGCCTAGAGAGGGAACAGCCCAGAATACATTATTTTGTCCTTTTGATTTATTTCTTTGATCTGAAAGTTGAATTCTAATGGCTCAGTTCTCATCTCTGGTCTGACACTCTATTGATGTAAATGGAGTTACTCCGAATTCACGAGTGTAAATGAAATAACAATCAGGGATGAATTTTGCTCTCTGGGTACATCTACACAGGGATAAAAGACCCTTGGCATGGCCACAACTAGCCCACATTAGCTGGCTTGGACTAGCTGGGCTTGGGCCGTGCAGCCAAAAATCTCGGTATAGAGGCTGGGACTGGAGCCCAAGCTCTGGGACCTTCCCTTCTCCAGGCCCTCAGAGCTCCGGCTCCAGCCTAAGCTTGAATGTCTGCACCGTGATTTTTCAGTCCCAGAGCCCGACTCTCAAACCCGAGTCAGCTGATCTGGGCCAGACACTGGTTTTTTATCCCTGTGTAGACATAACCTGTGTGTCTAAGTCCCAGTTCCTATTCAGGTTGAATAGTACTTTTCTCTGTAGTTAGTTCCTCTGAAATTAATGAGGTTACTTACATGAACAGATGCTCATCAATGCAAAGTTTGGCCTTTATGACTTACTTCACATCGCATGTGAAACACCCTATATACATTTATTACAAAAAGAAACAATCGTGAATATAGTCATGTTGCACAAGTAGCTAAAAATGATTTATTTTGTTTCCATCTAGGATCATTTTTATATTTGTTATGCTCAGTGAGGTTTGAAATGTTTTATGTTAACAATGTTAGTCTATCACACTTCAAAGCTCCTTTTTCTAAGATACACAGATTTACAAATAAATTATATGTAACTTCATAACTGTGGTGCAGTTATGGTCAGGGTAGGTGCAGTTGCACTTTAAAATTCCATTCAATTTTGAGAGATCCCCTACCAATTTGAATGATATTCCTTATATAAAGGGAAATACCAATGGAACCAATAGAATCTCTATAAACTGAATTAACTTTATAAGGGTAACCTGGTCAGGCTCAGCAACTATATCTACAATTAACAAAATTAAGAGTTCAAAAGTGATTTGCAAGTTTAAAATTATTTCCCCAGTCTAGTTCATAGCTCCACAAATGTACAGTGGTGGATAAATACTATAATTATAAAAAGTGCATCACTTATATTCATGGTGAACTCATCTCACTAGTGTTTGTAATGCCATTTCATCAATGTAATTTTCCCTCTTTTATTGTCTTTCCTTGTGTATTGGCTAATACCTGCACTATTAGTAAAAAAACAAAACAAAAAACACTTCTTACTGTGACGGTCTATACTATTATGGTCACTTTTACAAGATTATGTTACATTTTGTACAAAGTATGCCTTGTGAGGTGTCATTTGAAAATGCATAATCTGCTGACCATTATTGTCCTAGTAAAATATGTGTATCAGCATTGTATGTAAGGTTATAGGTTTCTACTTTATAACATTGCTGTAACATGTTCCAGAGATAGAAAGGCAAATCTAAACCAGTTTTTCAGAGACAAAGACACACTAGCACCCCAGTCATGTATTAAAGACCTATCACTGGCTTTAAGCAGCCATTCTTCAACAGCGGGAAGGTAGAAACAAGAAATTTACATTTCATCACAGAGATGGTTCAACCCTCATGTCAATAAGAGACTACTTACTTCCTGCACTCCAGTGGGGGGTAATCCTCAAAGAGGGGAGGATGGTATGAGAAAGAGACAGTGGCCTCTATTGGGCCTCTCCTTCTCCCGTCTCTCTGCTCAAATGGATCTCAATGACTCTCAGAGACCTGAAGTAGTGTGGAGGGTAGTCTCAGGCTGGAAGGAGTCTCCGCCTATGAAATTTAAATGAGCATATGTTGAGGCAAAACCTTTGTTTTTAAGTTCACTTAGCTTGTTAAATTAGGTATTAGCTCGCATATTACTCTTTTATTTTCTTTTGTAACCAATCCTCACTTTTATGCATCATCACTTGTAATAATTTAAAATCTTTCTGCTATTAATAAATTTATCTTATTGTTGTATCTAAACCAGTGTGTTTGGATTAAACTGTGTGGGGAAACTCCATTTGGGATAGCAAGGCAGGTGCATATATAATTTCCTTTGATGAAATGACAGACTATCTGTGAGTTTGCGTTGTTAAGTAGTGTGCTGAGCAGTAGAAGATGCACATTTCTGGGGAAAAGTCTGTGACTAAGGCCTTGTCTACACTAGAAAATTTTGTCGACATATGTTATGTTGACTTCTGGCCAGGATAGCGGTGGCTGATGTCCACACTGCTCTCCTTAGATTGGTGAAGTGCAGCAGCCACCCCCTACTGTGTCCCGCTTGGTCCCGGCAGTTTTGTCGGCAGGGGGAGGGGTGTGTGTGTGTGTGACTGTAGTGTGTACACCAGCACTGTTTTGTTGATAAAAGCTGACTTTTGTCGACAAAACTCTCTAGTGTAGACCAGGCCTAAGAATTTGCAGGGGTTGCCCTGTATGTAATTCATGAGTTACTGGTCAGAGTGCTCATTTATTTAGCTGGGAGTGTATTTGCATGCTGAAGGCTGTGTGAGCCTGCCAAGATTGACTGTTCTGACAGCAAAGCAGTGTAAAAGTCATTCCAGCCTAGAGATTTAAGGGGATGTAGCTGTTCAGTGGTCCAGATTGTACCCTGGGAAAGGTCACACATACCTAATGCACAAATGCAGTTTGGATGAACTTATTATGGATACAGAGTCATCATCACATCACTTAAAATAACATTTTAGTCTGTTAAACTTGTACCCTAAATTACACCCATATATCCCTATTGAGTGCAGTGAGGTTGCATGGGTGTAAGTTACAAAATAGTTGGGCTCTGCTTGTGTGTGTGTTTGGAGTACTAATGGGAAGATCTGTGTTATATTGTCAGAGTATTTGGTAGTATGACCACAGTGCAAAGAGAAGTGAGGTGGCATTTTATGAATAATGTTATTTAACACTTTACATCTCTCAATCTCAAAGCACATTAGAAAGGTGACTAAACAGTATTTCGTACCTACCATTTTTACAGATCAAGTGCTCACATGACTTTCTCAAGGTCACACAGCAAGTCAATAGCAGAGGCATGAATAGAATCCAGGTTTCCTGGCTCTAGACCTGCATGTCATCTGATGAACCACAGTACATCCTTATTTTAAAAAGAAAAAGAAAGAAAGAACAAAAGAAAGAAAGAACTTCAGCTAACATTGGATTTTCTGTAGTGTAGGGCAAGAGCTATGTTCAAAGCTATTTGGTAGTGATTTAAAAAATCACATTATTGGTGAAACAGGCATTTATTTAAAAAAAAAAAAAAAAAGCCAACAACTTTATGTATTTGACCTCAGTGGTGTAAAATTCTTTCCTGTACCAAAATTCACTCACTGCAAGAGAAGGGGAATGGGGGACTTTCTGATTCTGTACTTTCTGCAGCTCCTCGTCTGGTCCCAGCATAGGTTAGAACAGTTAGTTCAGAAACTGCTTTCACCTGTATCAGCTGGCAGCAATCCCCAAGGGACCAGCTGAGAACTGGCAGAGCTCATTGTAACTACGGACATGCCCCTTAAGCCAGTGCTAGTAGCAAGAGTTGTGTAGAAATAGGATATGCCAGCAGCTTCTGTCTGCCAGGGTGCATTGTCAGCTGGCCATTTATTGGCAGTATTCTGTCCCAAATTTCTAATTTTATTTTGCTAAAAACGCCAAAAAGTTAGGCTTCTAAATCCATAATTAATCAACTAAATAAAAGTGGTTTGATTTTCAGAGATGCTGATTGCAATGGAGGTTGTGAATGTTCAGCACCATGGAAAATCAGGTCATCTTTTTCAATGCCCAAATATGGATTTAGGAATCTAACTGTAAGCACTTCGATTTGAAAATTGTGGCCCAAGTTTTTGTATTATCTTTCAAAGCACAAAGGAAATATAATACCTAAGCATTGTTGTGAAGCACTGCTAATAAACAAATGTTGGGGCATTACTGGGAGAATATACAATTTTTGGTTACGGGAATTATAGGCAAAATTAACCGATTTACATGAAAAAGTGACATTTCTGGATCTGTTGAATGATATTTAATGAATATTGTTCCCCGATCATCTAACTCCCCAGTGACCTTTAGCAATGTCTAATCACATTGATTCCATTCTTTTCCAGATGAGCAAGAGGCGGTGCAAAAGAGGACTTTCACAAAATGGATCAACACTCATCTGGCTAAGGTAATAAACATCTTTGAAAGATCTTGTTTTTTAAACTCAAATCCTGCTTCTCTGCAGATAACGAGGCCCTGGAGGGTGTAAGGCAGTGTAACCTCTGCAATTCTGCTGATCAGGATAGAAGTAGGCTTCGGAGACCCCTCTAAAGGAGATCTACATTACTTTTATGTCATAGAGGTTTAATCTGTTTCAAGATGACAGTGGTTTTGGGAGTTGTGCTATGGCAGTGAGATCACAACTGCTCAGCTTCACCAGCCAAAACCTCTTGCCTGGGGAAGAGGGTAGCACAGCAGCTGCTAATACAGTCAGTGGGAAGTAATGTGTGACTGCCCTGTACAAAGCAGGACTTTGGGCAAGGTGAGCGGTGTTGGCACTCTTACTCAAAGTACAGTAGGATAATGCTTGATCCAGCTGCTCCGTAAGTGCTCAGCCTCAGAACGTATGTCTACACAGCAAAGAAAATTCCATGTTTGGCCCATGCCTGCTGACTCGGGCTCACAGGGCTTGGACTGCGGGGCTGTTTCATTGCTGTGTAGTCTTCTGGGCTCGTTCTGGAGCCCGGGCCCTAGGAACTTGCTCTAGGACACAGCTCTACCTGTGATTATCAATTAAACTAGTAAATTACAATATTTAAGCATATATTGAAGTGCATATTTTCTAAGTCATGTGTCTTAAAAGCCTGGAGAGATATTTTACTCTTTATAGAATTTCCAGGCTAAAGGGAAGTGACCTCCAAAGAGTTCTGTCTATTGAAATGCATCCATCTGATATGGCTTCTGAGTTACTTTAATAGGGCAACAAAGCTTCACCTATATTATAGAGGAAAAATAAGAAACACCCCAATATGAAATGAATTGACTTGGCTTTGCAGAATTCAGCTGCAAGAGCAAGGGCATTTTTAAACCTTCCTGTTTCTGGGTGCTCAGCATTTGGAGTGGGAATGAGCTTCATCTCCCCAATCCTCTTGAAATGCATGGAAATACCAGAGGATAGACCCTGATGAAGCAACTCACTTAAGCATGTGCTGGAGTCACATTTAGTTCAACTGGGTGTCGGGGAGACTTCAGCATGTCCTTAAGTGCTTAGATGGATCAGGCCATAAAGATTTAATGGATGGGGAAAAGTCACTTCTTTATCTGGGATTCTTCTATTTTTGAGACAATTTTATTAATTATTATTCATTGCTAACAGTTGATCATTTCTATAGGATCATAAGCATATGTCTGTCCTTTAACAGGACTAGTTTACAAAGTTTATACTCAGGAAAATAGAAGGAATAAGATGAATATTATTGAGTGTTTAAGTGTTATTATTTTTGCTAGCCACAAGCATGATTTTGAATAACGTAAAAAATGTGCATGTCAATTTCTTCATACTTGTAGTAACTGCTGATGAGGTTTTTAAACTTCTGGAGTCCACCCATACTCTTGATATATAGGGAGAGAAGGTAGGGATTCCTATATGTAGATTGCCTAACACTTCCCACTATAAAAGATTCCTGTGACTTTTTCTTGAGCTGCTCTTATACCTCTGTTGTTTGCAGCAGATCTTTGAAATTTGGCAGGGAAAAGCCCTGGAGACACATCTTTCTTTTTCCCCATAAAATTCCATTCAGGTTTGGTGAAGATATAAACTTTCAAAGATTGCCACTGCCCTTCTCTCTTCTGGATGCCTCAGGAAAATTTTGACCGTCTGCCAGAATAATAACTGATCTTGAACATTTTAAAGTATGCCTCTACCACAGCAGCAGCAGCAGCTCCTCATGGTATCCTGGGAACAGCCAAAACAGCTGGAGTGGAGTGGGGGTGGCCAGGCCCCATTCCCCTAGATCGTCCCAGATCAACACACATGGCCCATGCAATCTTAGTTCTGCATTCTTGTGTGTATGCGCTAAGATACGGCTTGAACTGCATGATCCCATACTGTTTTTCCCCGCCTCATTCAGTGCAGAGGATGGACACACAAATAGGAAGAATTAAGGTTGCAAGGATAAATCTGACATTTTCTAACCTTCAAGTGTTTGACTTCTAAAGGTACATAACATTTTTAACATACTTTTTGTATGTAATATATTTAAAGTTTTCACTACTAGCTACATACTACATTTACCTTTAGTGAAAACCTAGATGTTGTAAGGTTACAGTCTTTGGCAGAGAATATAGCTTGATATAAAACTCATAAAGAAATTCAGAGTGAAACCTGACCCCACTGAAGTCAGTGAGAGTTTTGCTGTTTACTTCAGTGAGGTCAGGATTTCATCCTCAGTGATTTTAGTCTTTACATTTTCAGAAACTGGCCTCTTGTTATCTCATGGTATATTTTGTCCTCTATTGATTTAATTGCCTATTTCTAAAACTTGGGAAGTTAACATTTAAAAGGGCATTGTTTTTAGATGCCAAAGTAAATAATTTTGGATTGCAGATAATATAAAATTCATCACATTTATAGCCTAAGAATTGTTTTTATAATGATGAAGTATTGTTCAATAAGAGAGCTTCATCCTTATTATCCTGTTCCTCTCCTGAGAAACCTGTCTTGCTTGTTGTGACATACTATAGTTTTTAGCGGTGTTGATTTAGAGTCTGATTGATACTTGTCTTGTCTATTTATGTCCCTCACATGTGAAGCATAATACAGTTCTAATTAGGTTTCAGTAGGAGGCAATATTATTTTGAGGTCTGTAGACAGGGAACTTTCCTGATAATGGATCTATAATAAGTACTTAACTTTAAAATAAACATTGATTGCTCTTCATAGATAAAATGATTTTGGTATGAGATTTATCAAGAAAACATAGCAACAACATCATACTGTGAAAGAAAATATTTTTATTTTCCCTTTTCTAAGAAATCACACATCATTTTAGGCATTCTGGAGTCATGTGAACACATTTTAAGTATCGCAAGTCCCAGATGATCTTTAGAACAGAAATATTTTTTACAGAGATTTGTATACTCTATTAAAATTGTAAATACCAAGGTTTGGAGTGCTGGGCAGTGAATATCTGCTAAAGAGCATGGTATGAGAAACGCTAACTTTGGGGTGATAATCTGCATTCGTCAAGTAATATATGCAGGAATCTATTTTTGTTTTTAAAGTGAATTTAGTACCAGTTAAAGGTGCAATATTTGTAGCCCTACAGTCTGATGTCCTCTGTTTATTCAAATGCCAGAAAGATCAGCTATTGCCTTAACATGAAAGGGTAGTTTGGCCTCTATACCAATTCATTTTGTGACCTCAGCCGAGACCTTATGAGAGGAGACTCAAGGAGCTTGCCTTGTTTAGCCCAACCAAATGAAGGCTGAGGGGAGATGCAACTGCTCCCTATAAATACATCAGAGGGATAAATATCAGGGAAGGAGAGAAGGAGTTATTTAAGTTCAGCGCCAGTGTGGACAAGAACAAATGGATATAAACTGGCCATCAACAAGTTTAGACTTGAAATTAGACAAAGTTGTCTAACCATCAGAGGAGTGAAATTCTGAAATAGCCTTCCAATGGCTTTGCAATGGGTGCAAAAAGCCTAAGTGGCTTCAAGACTGAGTTTGATAAGTTTATGGAGGGGAAGGTATGTTGAGACTGCCTACAGTGGTATGTGACACTTCTGTGACTGGTCTAGCAAATATCCCCAGTGGCTGGAGATGGGACACTAGATGGGGAGGGTGCTGAGTTACTGCAGAGAATTCTTTCCCAGGTGTCCAGGTGTCTGGCTGGTGGGGTCTCGCCAACATGCTCAGGGTCTATCTGATCGTCATATTTGGGGTCAGAAAGGAATTTCCCCAATGGGTCAGTTTGGCAAAGACCCTGGAGTTTTTCGCCTTCCTCTGCAACATGGGGCATGGGTCACTTGTAGGTTTAAACTGGATTAAATGGTGGATTCTCTGTAACTTGAAACCTTTAAATCATGGTTTGAGGACTTCAGTAACTCAGCCAGAGGTTATGGGTCTATTGCAGGAGTGGGTGGGTGAGGATTTTGGCTTGCAACATGCAGGAGATCAGACTATAGGATCACAATGGTCACTTCTGGTCTTAAAGTCTATGAGTCAGCGAGACCTGCAACAAGCCTATTGTGATATCGGCACTAAGAACTGAACTGATATTTGCAGTTTATTCCACGTAGCTCACCAAACAGCCATTACATGGTAATCACTTTCTGATACGATCAACATGTGTCAGAATCAAACCTGGTATCCAAAGATGAAGGACTTCATATTCCATTGCCAGTCTCCTAGGCAGGTACTTCTGGAAACAGTCCACAAGCCTGGCTGGATATTCTTGATCACTGTAAGATCCATAGTTCTGTAACAATAGGTCTTCAAGCTTGTCTGTAAATTGGGGGCAGTATGGCAGCGTCCCTTCCACTAAAAAACACCCTAGTTTCATTCTTCCTCCTCAACTGCAGGCAGGGTTTATGCCTAGGCCTGGTGGCAACTCTCCTTAGGCTGAGGGGAGGGGCCTTTAGATGTGGGCGAGCCCCACATCTGCCCATACCCAGTGCTTCAATAGGTGCAGGCAGGGTTCAGTAAAACACCCTCCTATGGTGCACAAAGGGACATGTCCCTATTTTTTTCAGCAAAATAAACAGCCCTCCTCTAAATGCATCTCAGCTGCATTGGGCTTAGAGGACTTCAACTTTATTCTCCCCTCTGTTTTATTTCTCTGCTGAGGTACTGCAGCAGCTGAAATCTCTATATTCTAATGGAGTGGAAGGCAAAGTCAAGGAGAACAGGAGAAAGAGAGAAGTTTTCAAACCCACAAAAATGGTAGTAAAAATGATACAGACAACACCCCAAGAGCTTCATATTTCATTGGTACAATAGGGAGAGGTGAGAAGAAGGTGACAACAGAGAGAGAGAGAGGAACAGTGAAAAGGATTTTAGACAATTCTTCCCTCCCTGAAACCTTAAAAAAGTCTGAAAATTACCGAAAATTCGTGTAAAGGGGAAAACACCAAAAACCATTGAAAGGGGGTATGGCCAGGCCAGGTATGTGAGGTGCTACTTCTGTTCCATTTGTGAGCATCCTTTGGAGCATCCACCACGATGTTAAAAAAGGCATAAAATCCTAATGGAAGTGGTATTACTTCCTGACCATCCTTGGGGTGAATGACCCTTGAGGCAATGGGGCCAGGCTGATTCCGGGGTGTATAATTTAGCTTTGCTGTCTTCAATGACTCTGGACCCATAGTGTTGCTCTCAATAAATGCCTGCTTAGCATTTGGATGAGATACATTAGATTGTTACTGTTTGCCTTTTTTTTGGGTGTGTGTACTACCAACTTTCACCATAACTGATTTCTGGGTTATAACAAACTGATAGCTTTGCTGATTCAGAAAAATTACTTAAGGCCAGTTCCTTTTAAATCTCTCCATGAAGAGGAGAATTAGACTATGCTGATTTCCAAGGAGATAATTATAGTCAAATTCTGCCCTTGGATATGCCCATGAGCCTTCCATTGAAGTAAAAATTGGATTTAACTTCAACAAGAGCCCTGTGTTCGTACATCTGCAGACAGAATTTGGCTCTGTAGCGCTGTTTTGTCTTCACATCATTTTTGTCACATATATACAGTAGTGTGTGCTTGCAGAAGCCAGTATTTATATCATCATCTGATACATGGGTATAAACAGGAATACTCACAGGTTAATAATATGGTATACACATTTAAATGTTTTTTAAAGTTAAAATGGGTTTTCCTCTCATTTTTCATGTTTATATTATTTCACCTTCTACGGTATTTGCACCTATACTTTGCCGAGGACAAGTAAGTGGCATATAGCAGTAATGCACTATTAATCAGTAGATAGGACTTTGTTCTTTATTCATCTAGCAGACACTCTGTACCCAGTGATTTTGTCTTTCAATAATAAGGGTAGTATTGCAGAATGCATGATAGGAATTAGGAATTTTGCACAGAAGGTATGCCAGTTTACCTCAGTTCAGAACATAGCCCTCTCTACTGTCCTATATTTATAGCTTACAGTTTATTGGACATTCCTCCCCTCACAGCCGTGTAAATTAGGACTAAATTGATTGAAGTCAATGAAGTTGGTAAGCTGGGCACAGGCAAATAGTATGTGTCTTAATACAGCCAAATGTAAATGTTCACATCTTGGAATGAAGAACATAAACTGTGGGGGACTTTATCCTGGGAAGCAGTGACTCTGAAAATGTTTTGGAGGTCATCAGCTGGACATGAGTTCGAAGTATGACGCTGTAGCCAAAAGAATCGCTGTGAGCTGTGGATATATAAACAGAGAAATCTTGAGTGGAGAGGTTATGTTACATCTGTATTTGGCACTGGTGTGACCTCTACTGGAATGCTGTGTCCTGTTCTGGTGTCCACAGTTCCAAAAGGATGTTGATGAATTGAAAGGTACAGAGAAGAGCCGGGAGAATAATAAGGACTGGAAAACATATCTTGTAGTGATAGACTCCAGGAGCTCAGTCTATTTAGCTTAACAAAGAGAAGGTTCAGGGGTGACTTCATTGCAGTCTGTAAGTACCTACATGGGAACAAATATTTGATAAAGATATCAAAGTTATAACAGGATCCAATGGCTGGAAGTTCAGGCTAGACAAATCCAGACTGGAAATAATCATTTAAAAAATTAACAGTGAGGGTAATTAACCAAGAGTTGTGGTGGATTCTTCATCACTAATAATTTTTAAATCAGGATTGGATATTTTTTCTGAAAGACGTGCTCTAATTCAAAAAGGAAATAATTCAGAGAAGTTCTATGGACTGTGTTATATAGAAGGTCAGATGAGATGATCACAGTGGTCCCTTCTGACCTTAGAATTTATTAAATTACACCTGCCAGAAGAGAATCAGGTTTGTATTCATAGTATGAGAATAACCCAGAAGCATTAAGCATTGATACAAAATTTCCTACTTGTCATTTTTAATTCAGATTTTAAAGTTAGTTATTTTAATTACTTATACTATTTTTTCTTGTCCTTACATTGATTTATTTGTGTGCCAAATTCTGCTTTCAATTATCAATCAAGAGGAACTTGAGTTCGGCCCTTGTATTGCAGATTTCAAAATTAACACTAACTTGTGAGAAAAAATCATTGTTAGCACATCACTATAAATATTACATCCCATTTTCTCTGCTGCTATGCTAAAGTTCCATTGCAGTTTGGGTGCTGGTTTTTTGGAAGAAGAATTAATAACTGGTGTCCTAGCTGCTCTTCATGCACATTTGATAAAATAGGGGTTGCATTGTGTTCCTGACCAAAATTTCCCCTCTCCTCCATGTTTTGTAGCAAACAGTGCTACATAAACAGCTCCTACCTCTGCCTCCACATAACTGACACCCACCACACAGGTGTCTGCATTACAGGGGAGAGGTGATTCCTGTGGAAAATGCTCATTGACTGTCTGACACCTGACTGACCTCTCTCACTTCTTGGACATGGGTCATAGTGCAGAAGGGAAATCTGTGAAAGTCAAAGTTTGCTCTTCAAGTGTGAGGGGTGTGGAAAATGTTATGGAGAATGGCAAGTCCCTAGGTTTGCCCTTTTGCATTTCTTCCCCACCACAGAGTCAGATGAAAAGCCTTATATAAACATAAGATATTATTTCTTTATTTTATCATCCTATTGCTATAATCCTTTAGTACCAGCTGACAAGTCTGGCTTTCCTTTGCTGCATGATGCACAGAGAAACAATATGACATCAGTTGGGGCCAAATTCTGCCCTTATATGTTATTGCTATTGTTGTTGTTTATAAGAGAGCAGAGCTCTGCTGTGCCAGGCATTGTACAAACATAGAAAAGAGACTGTCCCTACTCCAAAGCATATGTGTTCCTTTGACTTTATTGGGAGCCACGCATGTTTCCAGGATAGAATTTAGATCTTAATGTTCACACTTCTTAGGATTTTCCAGTGACCTCTATTTTAATAGTTGTTATACCATCTTTTTTAGAAGAATTAAAATCTGTAATTGAGTGAGGGCATTGGAAAGATTTTCAGTTCTTATTGAGGATAATCTCTTTTTATCAGACTTCTCCTTTGCTGCTCCTTTCTTCTACTATAGTAAAGAACTTGTTCTATCCCTCTTGTGTTAGATACATATTCAGAGCAAAGCAGTTACTCTCAGGCTAGGAGAAAATTGGTCTGTCAGTAGAAACCCAGTGATTGCCATGAATCTGAGTGAACTAGGAAAACTCTCAAAGGACATAGTTTCCACTATTTAGTCATATAATTCTTTACCCTTCTGCTCCTGTTTTCTTATGAGACTCACCTAAACAATGAAGTATAAGTGCATGGCATATAAGATTTTCATACCCTGCCTCTGAGGAATCCTTGATTTGCTAGAAAATGTGCCCACTAGCAGATTGTGTTCAGGCAGTTTTAAAAACTTTTAATTTTGTTATTAATTTTGTTATTAAAAACTTTTTTAAAGTTTTACAAACTTTTAATTTTAATTTTATTATTAATGTTGGGCCAAATCTTGAGCTACTTACATAGTTTTTACTCATGCCCTTTCATAGATTCCAAGGTCAGAAGGGACCATTGTGATAATCTAGCTGATCTCCTGCATAACACAGACCATAGAACTTCCCCAAAATAATTTCTAGAGCAGATCTTTTAGAAAAAAAATATCCAGTCTTTATTTAAAAATTGTCAGTGATGGAGACTCTTGGTAAATTGTTCCAGTGGTTAATTAGTCTCACTATTAAAACTCTATACCTTATTTCCAGTTTGAATTTGTCTAGCTTCAACTTCCAGCCATTGGACTGTGGATCCCTTATTTCAGTGAATAAGAGTGAATGAAGTGTGAGTAATGACCTCAGGACATAGCCTACTGTTCCTTTGTACCGTAAAGAGTGGAAGAGAAGAAAGCAAACTACTTGCAGAGAAAGATACATTAAGAAAGACAAATGTGTGTTTCTTTCAGTTCATAGATGTGAGCTTTGAAGGCCCATGGGTACAATTAGCTCTAACAAGCTAAGTTATGTATGTGTATTTAGCTAAATTCCAAATTTATGTCTGTATTTTTTGAGAAATTGAGAAAAACCTGAAGTCCTTACTCAGGGCTCCATATCATTCTCCCATGAAAAAAAACCCTGGGAGGAGAAAAATGACTTTGACTTTGAAGCCATGGATATCTGGAGAAATTCTCTCCCCATGTGAGAGGAGTTACCAGCTCTGTGGCATGTTTCCAAGCTACATAGAGCCTTAGGATCATGGGGAATTCAGGAATCATTACTGCAGAGGTCATAGAACCTCTATGCAGAGGGCCTGCCTCACCAGGCTGCTCTATGGGTACTCATTGCTGTCCCCATTGGCAGTATATATCCCAAAAGGGTAAAGTATTGGATGTTCTTGTGTGTCTGTGTTGTAGAAATCACAAAATGACTGCAGAAGTTTGGTTTTAGCAGCATTAATCCTAGTGTATTTTCCACTTCAAACTAAATTGGATCCCAAAGAGAGCAAGATATGAAGAGTGACTGTTCCCTTACCCACCTCTGGTTTGAAAACAGACAGAGCCTCAATCATGTAGAATAGGTGCAGAGGTGGGTCCAAGGACTTGCAGGAATGGGAGCATGGTGCTTTGGCTCATTGGCTCTATGTTGCGGGCTTAGAATATTTTGTGTCCTCATTCTTCCTCTTTAACTACCAGTTCTCTCTGGACTGTTTAACGAAGCTGTGGTGTAGAGCCCTTCATCTTTACTCAGACAAAACTTCTAATTTTTTAGAGTAGTATTTGAACCGGGATCAAAACATTTGAAGCAATAGTACAATATAATGGTAACAGGGGTGGCTGGTCCTAAGGGGTTGATGGGGCTAAGCTCCACTAATAACAACCCATTTGTCAGACACACTACGTAGTCACTGTAGTAGCTATAGAGTGGCTGCTCTACTGTGGGTGTGCAGAACCACCTGCTTCCACTAGGGGCTTCTTCTGAAGCCGAAGCTTCCCTAGCCCCCTGAGGTTCCACTGGCTGCAGTACATTGGGCTGCCATGAGGGACACCTTGTAGGGCTGGAACTATTCCAGCTCCACCTGGAGTCTCTATAGCAGATAAGCTGCAGGTGCAGAGCCTCAGCATGACTATCTCATCTTAGAACTTCAGATGGAGCTCTCTGCATATACTTCCCACTCCAGTTTCTCCAGACCCAGCTATGAATATGGGGTGTTTCTGAGCTCAGGCATTAAGTGGGATTGTTGGGGTTTCTGAGGCAAGATGGTATTTCTGAGCCTGGGGTTTCAGATAGCGGGGGAGGATTCTAAGCCTGGGTAGACATTTTTCTCTTGAGATGGGTGGGTTGAGTTTAGCAAAGAAGGGTTAAGAGCATGAGGAGGAGTGTTTTGAGCCTGAAGTGGAAGGCGTTCTGAAGATGTTCGATGAGGGGAAGAGAAGTGTTGTTTTAGAACAGGTGCATGTTTTCAGAGCTGAGAGGTGGGGTTGTGCAGGAAGGGGTGTTGGGCCAAGGGAGTGGTTTGTGTATGAAGGGGTTTCTGTGCAGAAGCTGGTTGGCTTGGAGGGAGCCCAGGGGAACCGTTGCGGAAGGGATTTTGAGCTGTGAGTTAGGTTGGCAGGCTTGAATGTGAGTGAATGGATTTGGGATAATTGGAATGAGTGAAGGAGGGTGAAGGAAATGGGTGGATGAGAGTGTGAACTCCAGTGAACTGGAGAATTGTGTGAATGAGAGTCTGTGCGTGAGGTGGGAGACAGTAGAGGAAATAGGTGAATAAAAGCTCAATTGGAGAGGGGGAAAGATGAAGATGCAATGACTGGCATAAATAGTGTAGAGGTGGCAGGACAAGCACATTTTATCCCATCCTGTCCCTTACTGTGAAGCGTCACATTTTTTTATTCAATGTATTTAATGAAAGGGACCTTCCCAAACAGACAACTGTGTTGCACCCAGTGAAGGAGAGGGATCAAATAAAGGACCTGGCATCAACTAATTATGGGGCAAAACTCAAACTGGTATTGAGGCCAAAAATTGTGCCATAGGAGGACATTGAGAAGAGAAGCTTAGGCAATGCCCACTGTTCCATGAAGGTGTTGAGGGAGTCATTTAGAAGCTGCCTAGAGTAACAGTGCCTGGATGCCTGTGTGGGGCCAAGGAAAATGGTCACAGAGAACTTCCCTGAGGTCAAGATTCCTCCTCCTGCACTTGTAAATGACAATTTTGGGCAATGCCACGTGGCAGTTTACAAGAAGGTCTCTGGATATAGTGAGGCTGTGGATCATGTGACAAAATATAAAAAGATTTGTGAAGAAATGCAGCCTAAACCTAAGGAGTAGGTTGTGATTGAGGTGGATGGAGGATGTATCTTGGCAAACTCACGTGTCAGGGATCAGTGAAGGAGCCAACAACTAATGTCCCAAGTAGGTTGTAGAAGAATACACAGTGATCCATGAGGGATCCTTGCCCTCAGATGAAGGCAGCAGGTCCTGCCACTTGGTGTGTGATCAAGACAGTAGAGTAAGAAAGTAGATGGGAGCACAAATGAGATTATTCCAGCTGCTAATGCTAACATATATGTTTTTATACTTCAGCTGTAAGAGTAACTGGTTAGGGAAAGCATATTGTTAATATCTCTGAGGATCGTCTAGAGTGTAACGACAAGGTTACACGACTATTTGTGAAATAGCTCTAGAAAGTTGGGTATCAGGATTCCTAGGTTTGGTTCCTGTCTCTGAGAGTAGAGTACAGTTTCATGGTTGCAGACAGTATTGCTAAGTGTAATATAGGTCCTGCTTGGGTCTTCTGCTGGGTTTGAATTCTGGGCACAGACCAGAATGTCTGAGCACAGACCTTGTTGAACTACAGGGCTGTTCTAGTAGTGTGGAGGCAGTAACAGACTGATAAACCTCTATGTATGGTCTAGCCACCAGAGAGGGACAAAGAGTCACTAAGAGTATTGGTAACTGTTATTTTGGGCACAAGCTGCTAGTGAAATGTAATCTAGTCTTTCTAATCTAATTTTATTTTAGTGTTGTTTAGTCTAACTTTATTTTATCAAGTATTTTCTAATCTATCTAATCTAATCACCTTGGTTAAGTGAGGGTTGAATAAAAGTGGTATCTAAATCCTTAATAAATCTCCATGAAATGTCATGTTTTTTTGTTTGCTTTGTGTAACATAAATTGATCAATGTAAGGTTAGGTTTATTTTTGAGTTTTGAAATCATAAGTCAGTGAGCACACCTAGTGGGAAGAGAGAGTTTCTATATCATTATATTTATAAAATTTATGTTTATACAAAATTGTGAATAAAAGTAAAAAGGGGAATGGATATCTCCATGGATTGTTAATGAGATATGGAATCCCTTTACCTCTAATTTACTGATTTGATTCTAGCTCAGGATAAACATCACTGAAATACTCATGTTATAGTCATAGATCAAAAATATGCTTAAAATAGTACTTTTGGTTTACTATGCATATTTAAAATCTTCAGTAAAAAGTTGCTAACTAAAAAACTTAAAATGATTTCAAGTTTAAGTCCATAATCCTGTGAAGACTTACTCACTTGCTTAACTTTGTGCATGAGAAGACCCATGAAGACAGGGGAACTACTCATAATATGTATAAAAGTTAGGCATATGCATAATTGCAGGGGATTGGGCTTGTGCCTTAAAATCAGACTGTTTGAATGATATTCAAAGCTTTTGGAGTTAGGTTAGTTTTATCTCTCAAAAGCAGGACTACCAAATAAATCTGAAATAAGTTGAGAAAGCTGTCTGCTGCTGATCTGGATTAATCTATCCGAGGTCAAAGTTTAAAATGGTGAATAACAATACCGAGAAGCTAAATTAAAATATATGCAACACTGATTTACTACAGCAGTTCTGGACGGCAGTTACTCAAGTGTTTTCCATTTAAGTGTTTGCCCTGAATTTTTAGATAAGAGCCTGAGTGATTAAAGAAGAGGAAATAATAATATTTGTTGTCAAAGTAAGCAACAAAAAAGACCTATCTTTTTGTGCTAGTGTTATCATTGGCAGAAGGTGATGGAAAATAATAATTTCATAGCTTTAGAAAAGTCAGTAAACTAGACCCAGGCTTAACCAGTCATAAAATGTCAGCTTTACTTTGAGTGCTTGTCCTTATGTACTTTCCACTGAAGGTGCACATGTGCCTCATGATCCAGAGGTCTAAGTCTTTTAACCAGTAGTACTCTTGACCAGTAGTAGGCCTGCATACGCTCTTTCAGTTCTCATGCTCTGTAGTGAGGTCATATGGGAGTGTGGCTTGCCAGCTGCCATTTAGTTAGTCCTCTCACTGCCTCGTGGCTTAAAGATGGAACCCTAGCTGTCCAAGATACTGCCATCCTTTCTACTATAGTTAAACTTATTACTTGTATAATTTAGTTCATTGTTAACCAGTAATTATAATTGTTCGGTTGCTTGTTGCAGCCTTTAGTCTTAGAGTTTTATTTGTCGCTGGTTTGGTTTGGTTTGTCACATTGTTTGGTTCTCCCAGATTCAAATGTTGCCCCTCATGTGAAGGAGCTATCCCAGCCTCAGATGGACACTCAAATTGCCTGTGTGGTTTGGGGGAATCACAGTTTCCCAGTAAATGTGCGATTTGTAAATCCTTAGGCTGCTGTGCTAGGAAGGATGTGGAAGCCCACCTTTAGGTCTTCCCGATGACTAAATCTATGAGACCCACTTCCAACAGGGGCTTGCTAGACCCCCCCAGCTTTAGGGACCTTCAGAGCCCAAGAATATAAGTGCCAGGCTTATTGCTGATGAGAACCCCAACTAGACCCACGGCCATATAATAGAGTTGTCCCTTGACAGACTGCGGGGATCCAGAAGCCGCAGAGGTAGATTGCTGAACAGGGCTTCCTCTGAGAAGAAAACCTCCCCTGTGGCACTGAACATGAGACTGTGCAGCCTAGAATGGTTCCTGCTGAAGCTCAGTCTTGTGCTGATTCCCACTTGGTGGCACCAAAGTCCATGACTTTGGGAAAAAATTTGGCACCAATGTTGGCACTGTCTACCTCAGCAACCCCAGTGCCAACTCCCTGAACCACGCTGACCAGGAAAGTGCACAATTACCACTACAAGGACTACGATACCACTCTGAGAAAACCTGGCTCCAGCACACCTATCTACACCTCCCCATACAGCACTGTTCAGGTCCTTGGCCTGATGGAAATGGAGATACATTTGGAACCGCAGTCCCCTTTGCTGACAACTTCAGAGCTACAGTCAGCACCAACTGTATCCCTCAGTGCGGCACTGCTGGTCCCTATCAAACTGAGGGCCATGACACTGCCTATGGATCAGGCATATGCATTGTCGTCTGCTTCGTCTTCAGAGACTGAAGGTGAGGAAGATCCATACCAGTGACATCTTTATTCACCAGATTCTCTCCACAACCTTCCACATCTTATGTAGTCTAGACACCTCTCACGAGAGAAATACTGGGACCTGCAGAACCCGGCCTGTGGTTTTCTAACCTGATCTCCAGGCACTTACCCGTCAATGTCCATGTGACCCTGTCGGCGACCCTGGACAGCTCAGGGCAACTTTGGTCAGAGGGAGAAACTGCGCTGTCAAAAGTCTGCCCCATCTATAGCATCATGTCCCAGCAACCCCTTCCTGTTCCAGTACAGCTACACAGAGGAGGAGGAGATGGAAGAGCAGACGTCAGGAGGTGACTTCTCTCACTGGTCACCCTACCCTCCTCATCCCCTGGTGAAGCCATTGTACCACCCAAGACCCCAACAACTGAATGATTATTAAGTATTCCAAGGCCCATTAAAAAGGATGGCCGAGGCCCTCCAAATCCCTATTCAGGAGGTACAGAAACAGACAGAAGTTAGTGGATATACTCCAGGTGTCTTCAGGAGGAAAGATAGCCTTCTATGTCAACAAGGCCATTATTGACCCTGCCAGAATTCTGTGGCAGATGCTGGCTTCAGTCCTGCTTATCTCTTGTAAAGCAGATGGGAAATACCAAGTACCTCCCAAAGGTGTGAAATGATTTTACTGCACCCTATACCATTCTGCCTTGTGATCACAGTGGTGAATGAGAAGGCAAAACAATTCAGGTCCACATTAAAGGAGAGAGAATCAAATAGGCTAGATTTATTTGCTCAAAAAGCCTACTCTTCAGCGAGCCTACAGTTTCATAGGCCAAAATGCTTCCTTCCAAACCACTGGTCAGAAATCAAAGACAGGATACTGATAGACGTCTTCATGGCCTGGGACAATCTCATGATAGACCTCTGTCACTCAACACAACCCCAAGTTTCAGAAACTCTGTGCAAGAAAGGGGATACGTCCAGGGTCTATAGCATATATGTTCCTGATACCATGGGCAAGAGACCTGAATTATACTTACCCCTGACCCCTCTGGTTCCCAGAGCATTCTGCAAACTCAGGCCTCGGTCAAACTCATCCTCATAGCTCCAGCGTTCCTCAGACAGTTCTCATTCAAGGATCTATTGAACCTGTCAGTATCTCAGCTCAGGTTCTTACCTCTATTCTCAAATCTGCTGTCTCAGAACCAGGGACAGATTTTAGAGCTGAATCTAACATCACTGCATCTCATAGCATGGCAGCTGGAGGGATGTCATTGGTATAGCAAGCTTTCTTCTCTCTGGTTGGAAAAAGTTCTAATAATCAGTAGAAGAGAACCAACAAGAAAGCTTACTGGCAAAATAGATGACAGTCTCCCACTAGTGCCACCAAAACTCATTCATTCCATGTTATTTCTTGATTCCACAGATTCTCAAATAGTTACTTGAACCAAAAAGGAAGAACTTGTTCTTCAGTCCTGCCAAAGTGCACTTGGTAGACTTTTCAACTCACCCCTCTCCAGTGGAGGATCACACAGTCTACTCCCATCCAGTGATGATTAGATTTTTGAAGGGGATAATTAAAATGTTCCTGCCTATCAAGGAACCTGTCCTCCATAGGATTTAAACCTACTTGCATCCCTCTTGGGACCATCTTTCAAAACCTATGGGCTTCTCTTGTCTGCTATGTCTGTCAATGAAGATAGCATTTTTGGTTGCTATAACTTCTGGCAGAAGAGTGGGAGAGAGTCAGGCACTAGTGGCTGACCTGCCACACATGGTGTTCCACTCAGACAAAGTGTCCGTGAGAATATATCCTAAGTTTCTCCCCAAGGTAGTGACAGTATTCCATTTGAATCAACAAATACATTTATGAATATTCCTCCCAAAATTTCATGCATTCAAAACTGAGGCAGTGTTGCATACATTAGAGAAGTCTTGGCTTACTGCTTAAACGAACAAAACCCTTTAGAACATCACCAAGACTTTTTGTCTCTATTGCAGAAAGGATGAAAGGCTTTGCAGTTTATCCCAGAGACTATTGAACTGGATGTCCAATTGCAATAGAACCTTCTACCTTAGGGATTAGGCGGTGAGAAGGAATCAAATGGTGATTGGTGGACCTCACCCTATATGCTCTTGCTATGGAGCACGAGGACTGAAAGAGCTCCACAGCGATAACGAAAAGCCTCTCATATATGGCTCATGAGGTGTCTGTGCATCTTCAGTGGAACGTGCATATGGACAACACATCTCAGAGAACTAGTTACTCTACACAGTCAGTAACTTCTCATTCCCCAACATTGGTAATACTTATAGTATTTAATGAACTGCTGCTACCAATTGTACCAAACTTTCTGAAACAGATACCGACACAAAGGAACTAATACGGTTTGTGTAATAATTTTATTAAAAGGATGCAAAAATATGGAGAATATAATAAAACAATAGAAGATGAGGGGTAATAAACCAAAACAAAGCTAAGATTGAAAGGTTTCTAGGATATATTTATGAAATACTACTCTGCATTGTTGTGTTGTACCTATACGAGTATCTCTATATTCAGGATTTTAAAATTAAAAAAAAAAAAAACCCTATAGATTTAGAAAGGGAAAGGAAATAGAAATATAATGAAGAATAGATACCATCATCTACAATAACAGTTTCTGCATTTTGGAGAACATAACAAGGTCCTTAGCTAGTCAACTGTGAGCGTAATTATAATACTTTGCACTTAGAATAACTATGTAGTGCCTTCATCCATGGAGCTGAATAGTTTACATCTATTAGATAAGTAACCATGAGAATTGGGTACTACTATATTTATGTTTCAAATGGGGAAACTGAGGCATGCATAGACTAACTGACTTGCATAGAGTCATGCAGTAAGCCAAAAAAAGCCAAAAAAACAATGTTGAGAGGAAAAGCCAGGAAGTTTGATATTTCGAATGGAGGTGCGGATCTCTTTGGGAATCTTAGACATAGTCTGCATACCCTAGGTTGAAAACCACTGGATAAACCTTTTGCGGATCCCTTACACATAGTCTGTGGACACCGCAGTTTGAAAACCACTGGACTAGAGGCTTCAGGATCGATCTTCTAAATTGGCACTGAGGAGTAATGGCCAGATATTCAAAACAACCTTGGAAATTACACACACCTGTTTAGAGCATGTGCCATATTTGCTCATGCAGTTTTGAAGGTATTTGAAAATTCATCTACCCACTTTTTTTAGTAGTAGCAGTCTCACAACATTCTACAGATCTTCATACAGAGGATCTGCAGAACACTATTGTTTTCCTTTGTTAAGCACAGCAATGCATTAGGCATTTCACTTACAGGTATGCAGAAAGATTCCTACCCCAAAGCGGTTACAGTTTAGAGGGACAACAGATAAACACAGAAAAGGAGATGCAATGCAACAAAAAGCCTCTAGGGCAGAACAGAGAAGTTTAGGAAATGTCTTTTAGTTCCATGATTTTTGTCTGGGTTCTTTCAAAAAGTTTTCTATCATTTAATACTGAGAGAGGAGAGATTACAGTTTGTAGGTTGTTTAGAAATCTGCTTTTCTGAGTTTCATAATTACATACCAAGTATATAAATTGATATACTCTAAATTGTATTGCTTTCAATGTCCCAAGACATTTTCTGAGTGTCACTACAAACGAGTGGCCAGTTTCAAAGAGCAATAGGATTATCCTAAACATTCCCGCATTGTTACATTTGTGATCAGTTCTAATCTCTATTTAAATAAAATACTTAGTATGGGAAAAATCAGTTTGCTAACCTTTAAAATGTCTCCCAATTAATTCATGTGCCTCCTACAATGCTCATGAATTGACTTGTGGTGAGTGTGCCTCACCATTCATATCTTGCCTCCTCACAGCAACTCTTAAATATCACTATTACCACAAGTGTAACTATCACGCTATATGTGCTGGAGTTATGGAAAAGTTAGTGTTGATATAATATATGTGCTTTGCTATCGCTTTGATATTTTGGAGGAAGTAAGCAGATACCAAAAGCCTTGTCTTCATTAAGAAAAGAGGGTGTGTTTTAAACACACAAGCTAACACATTAACTAAAATGTATCAAAATCCTAGTGTGTGTAGACAAGGCAAGTTGTAGTTTAAACACATGTTAGTTGGTTGACGAAAACCCCTATAAGTTTATAACTTGACTTGGCTACACTAAGATTTTAACATATGTTAGTTAATATGTATTAAAAATACACCCTTTTTCCTAACAAAGACAAGACCTTTGTTGTCTGCTTATTGTCTCCAATATAACAAAATATCAAAGCGATAGCAAAGCACATATATTATATCAACACTAACTTTTCCATAACTCCAGCACATATGGCATGATGGGAATGTTAAGATCAATATTATTGATTCAGTCACTGTAGCTGTAGGGACCAATCACAAAGCCAGTGTCTGGATACAGATCCAATATTTTCTCATGCTCAGGGATGTTTGTATCCAGTTCATCTACAGAATTCATGTTAACATTTTGACCATAAACACTGGTAGTTGGATGGAATGCTTGTTAAGTTCTGGTCCACCTCTAGTATAAATAGTACCCAGCAGATTTTAACTTTATTCAAATTTTTAACAAAAGGTACTGACTTTCTCAGCTGGAGATTGCCAAGGAAAAAGTGCATGTTAGCTGACTCACAATATTCAATTTGACATTACATATGCAGCCAAGGGTCATGTGTTTATCCATTCTATCAGAAGAATCATTTCATGTTAGTTTAAATGGAAAGTTTTTCCATGAAGAGCAGGCATTTTATTTAAGCTATCATATTTAGTGGTGAATATACAATGATATATAAATAAATATGTACAAACTTCTCAGTGTCAGGAAGTTTGTGCATACTATTTGGGATATATTGAATTTCATTGGTACTTGGAGCTGAACTTCATTAAGGCTGATATCAACAGTAACCTTAAAAAGGAGAGTTACAGTTGCCATAAAAAAGTCAACATTTGCTAACCATTCTCACACTGGCATGAAATACTCCAATAGATAATTGTGGTATCAGAGGCATCAGTGTGGTAAATGTTGAGTTTGTGATCACTGAATAGTGATAATAAACACGTTGGAGATGGCACAATGTGCGTGTCAGATTTCATTGCAGTTGAATATCGCAGACTATATACATGCTTCACATATAGGCACTTCTAAATGTAATGTGCCAAATCTTGCAGTCCTGATTTAGATCTTACTCAGGCAAAATCCCAATTCACTTCACCCCATTCTGCCCAAATATAACCAAAATACAGACGGAAGTCAGTGAGAACTCTGAATAAGAACTGCCAAAGCATTGGCCTTATATTTTAAAGTTTGTTTCCGCTAAATCAGTAATGTTTTAATTAATACAGTGTGACTAGGCCAGTATTCAGAAAACAGAACAGAAAAAAAGGTTGCTATGTCATTTACTTACTATTGGTAAGAAAGAGTCCTGAGTTATTAAAAATAACTTGTGTGCATAGCTAAATAGGCCCTTAGATGCTTTTTTCTTTTCAAACAGATGTCAACATTTTAATGGTAGTCGAGGACTTTACATTATAATGTATTTTGCACCAAGCATTTTGGGTTAGGAAGCAAGGTAGCTAACTACCTAATTTCCAATTTAAGAGGGAATGGTACCAGTCTAGAAATTGTGTATTGCCCAAAAGTTAGTTCTTAAGTGCCCATATGTCTCTTACCTGTATCTTCTGCTTCCCTTTTATTCCTTTTGTACTGGTTTTATTTACGTTTCCAGGCACGTGTTCTGCTTGGCTAAGCACTGTGAGTGATTGTAAAGAAAAGAAAAGTAAGACAGCTTTGGTGAATAAAATACACTGAGGTTTATATTTACCAGCTAACACCAGGATGAATTGTAATCTCTTAATTTAAGAAGAACTTTTGTGGTTTCCCTTACTTCTTAGCATTCAGTCTCAAAATCTTTGCTGTCAAAATTTTGTTTTTTTCTTTGCCACTTCTCATCTTTTCCAGCACTCTTTATATTTTGCCTCCTATTCTAATTTCTACAAAATCTGTGTTCACAGCTTTAGTTTGCATGGAAAGCATAGCATTTTAGAAATAAGTTTTCTGGGAGAAATCCTGGTTTCATAGAAGTCAATTGCAAAATGGCATGATTTCACCCACTATTATTGGTATCATGACTACCCTTATGTATCATTATCTTCGCTTAAATCCAAATACTTGAAAGTGGTATAATATTGCTTCAAAATGTACATGGGAAAAGGCAACACAGAAGGAAATGAATTGTACAAATATCTATAGCATGTAATGCAAGTTTGTCTGTGGCAAATCCTTAGTTACTCCATTGATTTCAGTGGAAAGTTACATGGAGGAAGAGTTTGGTCCAGCATCCAGGGTATTAGTAGAAATGTAAGTGTGGTAAGCAGAGGGTTTTTCTTTAATCAAAATTATTCATTAATCTGGTACTTCTAAATTTACCCAACCAGTATTTGGTAGATCAGAATGGAAAGAAGTTTATATGTTATTCTGATCATCTTTTTATAAATTGTACAAAACAGCTGTACAGTAATCTAAAGGAAACATGCAATTCTCTTATTGTAGCTATCAGAGTATAACAACATAACAAATATTAATGTACAAAGACTCATTTCAAAAAAAGGAATTTTCTGTTCCCCTAATGCCAAAAATATTTTTTGTATAGAAGAAATAGATAATCTGAATTTAACAACAAAGGGAGAGCATTTTCAGTTTTGGAGACTACAAACACATGGATGCTTTGCTTTTTCCTGCCTTGTTAATATCATCTCTCTCCTCAAGGGAAATACTTTTTTTGTTATCTCCAGCTCCTCAGTTACTTTCAGCATGAACTATACAAAAGCAGTACATCAAATTGGTTGTGCAAGCATGATTTTTCAGTTGTATATGTGATGTAGCTATAAAACAAAGTAAGCACCGCTTTTGCAGTTTAGTATATGTTAGTCCCTGATGCTCAGAGGCTATTTTCTCACTTATATATCTATTTAGTCACTTTAACAATTGATGCCCTGCATGACCACTATGGGCTCAGGGTTTTTTGTTTGTTTGGTTTTGTGTTTTTTCCCTAGGTTTTACAAACAATGAAGACTGAGTTTTGGTATTTATATGGTATTTCCATCTTGTTCATGTATTTATATGTTTTGTTTCATTATATGTGTATATTTCATATAAGACAATAAAAATAAAGTTTAGAAAAAAAGTAGGCACCTGAAAAATCTATGTTATTGTTGTCCTATAAGACAATTTGCAGTGACAAAATATGTCGATGTTTATAAACTCACGGAGAAATCCTAGGTTCAGTAAAGTCAATGGGAATTTTGCCAGTGACATCAATGAGGCCAGGATTTCACTTTGTTTTTTTGATGTGATATGTTAGGGAAAATGCTTGAAATTGTTATTGTACCATCCAACTGATAGTCAGAGTTCCATAAAATGGCATAAGAAGTGTCAAAGCATTTGAGAAAGTAGAATTTAATGAAGAAATCTTTTTGTTCAGAATGTCTGGAAACAGAATTTGGTAGGTATGTTTTCAATATTTCCACTGTTGTCTTTGAAAATTTAATAGCATGTGTTACAGTAATGTGTCTATAGGAACTGACATTCTGAGTAACTTACTGTTGGAGAACTGCAATGCCTCGAGGAGAAAGAAGGGAGAAAATATGGCAACCTTCTGAAACAACTGTCAGCTCTGAAAAAGTAGTACCGTCACTCCATCAGCCCCAACACACTAAATACTTCCTACCACCCCTTGTCTTCCCTTCATACGACTCACCCAGTCGTATATTTCAGGTTTAGAGACAGTTGAAATTCCTGTAGCATATTGAATACGAGATGGAGTATGAGATAAATCAAAACATGGCTGTAATACTGTATGCGGGAACTGTGTGTTTGACCTTACTTAATAGATTCTTAATGTGCATGTGATGTCCATGATGTAGGTGCCACCATATTATTTTTTACATTGCACATCTGTATAATAACCTTGTATCCTGCACGTCTTTGCACATTGCACAACAGGGAGTGCCCAGTTGTTCAATGCAAATGGATGTGGACTAGTGCCGCATGGCACTAATAAGATTAAGAAATAGGCATAGTCCTTCATATGGAGCATCTAAAGCCTCTTGTATGCATGCTCCCTTCCTCTCAAGAACACAAGATCAAAAATAGGACAAGTTGTGGGGTGGAAAATGAGTGTGCATGAACAGACTTAAGCTCAAGTGTGATCCTTAGCATGAAAATTGAACATGTAATTATACACTCCTCTCTTTGACCTTAATGCTGCTAGTAGGTGGGAGTAACTTAGCAGCTGCATATCTCACTAATACAGAATCTTCACTCTCCATCCTTCTTGTCACGTTTACCTGGATCTTAGGAGCTAGTCAATGGAGCTATGCTGATTGACATCAGCTGAGGATCTAGCCAGATGTTCAACATTCCACACCTTCACTGTGCAGGGCAGTAGATTTTTTCAGGTCCTTCATTTGTGACATTAATGCATCTAATATTACTTTCCAGAGCCCGCAGTGCCAAATGATAACTGGCCCATTAAATTATTGCTGACAAAGACCAGATTATTTTTCTGTCCCTTTCTAATTTAAGAAAGTAGTAGTGTTGATAGTTATGATATCTGATTTCTTTTCACCTTTCAGCGCAATCCCCCCTTAGTGGTCAATGATCTGTTTGAAGATATCAAAGATGGGGTTATGCTACTTGCCCTTTTGGAGGTTCTTTCTGGTCAGAAACTGGTAAGGATTTGTTTCCCTTTGAATTGAGAAAAAGTGGCTTTCTGAACATCTAATTTGATTATAATAATTAAATAATCCTCTGGGGGTTTTTTTACATTGTAATACATAAAAGACAACAGGTACCTGTGTGTTACAGCATAAAACAGGCTTATTAGCTGCATGGTCTGCCTGGTTACAGTATATGGAATACTTTATTATAGACTGACTTTCCTTGTTTTACTCCCTCTTTGTGATACGCTGAACATATGCATGCAGTAGTTGTTTTGCTATTCATTTAGTCTTTCTTCCATTCAGCAAACATTCATTATTTATGTGCACCTTATCTATCAGTGTGTGTGTGTTTCACTGGAGCTTAACATTAAAATGACATTTTTGTTGTGTTTGTGCACCAGCATCATCAGGATCTGAAGCTGACTACAGTCATAAATCATTAGAGCCAGGAGAGGGAGAATAAGAGCGCGGAACACTTTCTGTACATCTCACAGAAATAATGGCTATCTTACCTGTTTGGTTTATTCATTTATTCATGAGAATGGTGGATAGTTAAAATTATCTAGGGCCTGATTCTCATTTACACTAAGGCCCCTTTGTTCTTCTCTTCCAGTGAAATGGGTCCCAGTTTACACCAATTTGAAGGCCCCTCTGCACTTCTAGAGCTGTGCAAAGAGGCTTTGGTGTAAATGAGAATCAGTCTTTAATTTTGTGGCCAACTTGACCCTATGCAAGTCAGCTGAGGTGAGTAGGGTTGTACTTTAGGAGTTCCGTCCCTTTCCAAACCAGCCTAGGGATCAGATTGCATGGTCTTAAAGGATAGAGAGACAATCTTTCCCCAAACTCACCCTACGGCTCAGGAGTTCCACTCTGCCCCCTACTCATGGCAGTATCTAAATGGCACACTTCGGCCCTTTATTCCTATCTAGCTATCATCTGTCTCCATAAAATATAGAGAGGCATTTTGATTCCAGATGCCAACCTACACTAGATTATAACAGCTTTTAAAGTCATTCTGATTGTGAGTTTAAACTACTTGCCAGTGTGACATTAAGCATGCTTACGTATACTTCGCTTGAATGAAAATTGCTTAATGTGAGTTGTATGTTCTGAAGGGTTACTAGGATTTCTGCAGTGGTGAACTGCACTTGAGTTTTTCTGACTGTGTTTTATGTTTTTCTGAGAAGGGAAGTCTCCCCCTTGTGGTAAAATATTATTAGTGTTTCAAGAAAGGAGCTTTACCATAATAGTGACATTGAAATTCCTTTTATCAAAGCCAACATAAATACACTATTGAAAGAAAAGAGGCAATGTACAGCCAGAAAAATTACTGGAGTTTTAAAAAGCCACTGTATCAGGATTACTGAAAGGATAGTAAAAAAAAAAAATACAGATTGAAAAGGATTTTTCATCCAGAATGGTCCCAGAATGTTTTATAATCTATACAAAAATATTGGTTAGGATTCCTTTCTATGGAAATGCAGCCACTGCTGGGGTGGAATGTAGTTGATGATTTAAAATGCACAACAACAGTACACTACAGTTAGGAAAGGAAGTGAAGAATATTAGAACTCACTGAAACTGCAGGGGGGATTTCAGGATCCATAGCAGGTCTTTATTAACGCTGTTTATGATTTTCTGAATAGGAGTGAAAATGGAAATAGTTAGTGATACATTGATACTAAAATGTGGATTGCCTATTAGATGAGTTGTTCAAGGTAGGGGAAACCTATGGGCCTGTAGCTCTGGGTCTCAGAGATCCATATTTCAGATATGAAATTTGCATGTTCTTATAACTTATCTAGGCTATGCTTTGATTTCCAATTTACTGAAGAGATTCCTTGAGAATGATACAACTGTTCTCTAGCTTTTCTTGATGGAGTAATGTATCACAATATGATTAGATGTAAATTTAAAATATCACTTCACATTTTAAAAGTTTAGGATATATGAAAGTATGTGTGTCTTGATTACATTCAAAGAATTGTATGTCTCCCTTAGGGTTTGTCTACACTACAAGTTATGTCACCATAAATTATGGTGCTCAGGGGTGTGAATAAGCCACTCCCCTTGAGTGACATAAGTTACACCAACCTAAGCGCCGATGTAGACAGTGCAATATCGGCGGGAGAGCTTTTTACAGCAACCCAGTTACCACCTCTCGCAGAGGTGATTTTATTATGTCGAGGGGAGAGCTCTGTCCAGTTGGCATAGAGCATCTTCACCAGACTCGCTACAGCGGCACAGCTGAACTGATGCAGCTGTGCCGCTCTAGTACGTCTACTGTAGACTAGCCCTCAGCCTAGGGAACTAAATTTGGGAAAAAAAAATCCCCTAGAAGGACTCATGATAGTTTGCTGGCATTAGAAAGGCCGTGAATCATAACTGATAGGGTTCCCTGGGAAAAAAGCAAAGAAATCTACTGCAAATTGAATTTTTGAAATAAAATAACCTCGCTTGGTAGACAATATTTTGGAAATGGCATGTTCACTTCTTCCCTTCATTTTTTGTCCAAAAAATAAAACCTGTGTAAGATACAGAAGCGATATTGGGAAGAAAAATAGCTGTTGGTAGAATAAGAATTGTGATTTGTCATTTAAAACTTCAGTGAACCGTCTACATTTATACATTCAGAAAAACATAGTAAAGAATAAAGAAATTAGTGAATATTGGGTTTTGACTAGCTTGTGTTGTGGGGTTGTTAAAGTAAATAGCATTTGATGATACCTTTGGATTATAAATGAAGGTTAAGATTCTGTCATGGGTATTTTCAGTAAAAGTCAGAGACAGGTCATGGGCAATAAACAAAAATTCACAGAAGCCCACATCCTGTCCCTGACTTTTACAAAAAATGCCCTGGGGGAGATGGGATAAACAGAGTGCTGCCGGGACTTGCAGCTGCTTCAGCCCCGCCGCTTCTCCTGTGGCAGGGGCTGATACTGCTGCTCCAGGCCCAGGGGAGCTGACCCAAACCTGGCTGCGGCCCACGGGCTGACTGCTGGTCAGCTGTTCCAATAGCTGCAGCTCCAGCCCTGCCCAAGAAAAACTCCCGGAGGTCCCGGAAAGTAAAGGAATCCATGACTTCCGTGACAGAATTGTCTCCTTAATTTTAATATATAGATTTAAAATTTAAATTTAAGCAAAGCTGTAAAATTTGCCTGCAATATTTGTACCTGTCATATTTGCTGTATATCTATTTACATATACAAAAAACCTAAATTGAGTTCAGTAAGGAATATTTTCACATATCAATCAGGCCACTGTACACATACATGTACTTTTATGTTGACCTGGCCTTTACTTTGTAATAATGTTGGTCTAAATCTGACTGTAATTTGCACTATTCTTTCTTTAAGCCTTGCGAACAGGGACGTCATCTGAAGAGAATTCATTGGGTGGCTAATATTGGCACTGCCCTTAAGTTTCTAGAAGGAAGGCGGGTAAGTTTAGTTAACATTTTGTCAGCACCATTTTGTTTCCCTCAATTGTTCTTTTTTGAAGTCCATGCTCTATCTTCACCTAATTGCTGTAATCTTGAAAAGTCTGGGCTAACCGGAATCCTAAATGCCTATGTGCTGTATGCTATAAAAGGTACGACACAATGAAATCTGAAGACCTCCTTCCAAGGTATAGTATTTATGGTGTAACTTCTTATTTTTGGACATTGAGCAACTATTAATTGACTTCTCAATTATGATGTGCTCTTCAGTTTATTTTCTTACATCCCATTATGAATACAGATACAGCCCTAGCTGTTAATGCGTTTTGGGGTAAGCAACTCATTTGTAAATATAAGAACACATCCCAAACTTAATTAAATTATATTTGCAAAAATAACTTTCCATAAAGAATAGATGTGAGAACTTGAAAACATTCTGATCATTATTTCCATGACTGGCATTCAGGCTAGGGTCCTGACTTATTCTGGAGAAACCAGCATTGTTCCCATTTTAGTACCAGAAATGTGACAAAACACAATAAATAAAATTCAGAACATTCTTGGTATGAGTGCCAAATTAAGTAATCCCACTTCTGCATGTATTCCTGGGTCTCATCCTCCTGCTATCTCTGCTCTATTGACTTATATTTATCTTTTTTATTATCTTAGATGTAACTTGCTCCTTTTTCCATTTGGTGTTTTGTTTTAATTTCTACAACACCAGATTGCATCTGACAGCATGGTGATAAAAGAGTTTAAACCTAGGAACCAGCAGCCATCAGTTGCCATCAGTAATTTTTGGCACACTTCGCTTCTATCTCACACTATGATATCTCTGACCTAATTACTTTTCTGCCACACAAGAGACAGTCATAGCAGCTCCCTGTAGAAATAAATCCACCTCATGTTGTTTATTTGGCTCAGTCGTGGGTGGGAAAGCTAGAGTTCAAGAAAGGACAAAAGCATTCCCAAAACAATATTTTGCTTCAGCCCACCTAGTGAAGTTTTTTATACAAACAGTGCTACAGCTGCCGTTCAGCCTCAGAACTGTGTGCTCAAATACAGTTTGGGCTGCCTTGCCTGCTCAAACTGGTGCCACCAAAAAGATGACCAGGACAGAGAAAGAGAGAACCCAGGGTGCAGGCAGAAAGAGATACCCATTTTCCTTCTCTCTGAGAGGCCTGTGTAATCTTTAGTAGAGGCCATTTTAAATAACCTAAAGCAATCTCATGTGATTTTCACTACTTCATCCAAAAGCCTCCAGCAAAAATGCCCTTTTTCTAAACAGAAGGAATGCTGGACCATCTATTGAAGGAGTCCTGAGATCTATTTTATGATCTGTTGTTGAATGCTGTCTTTGGTCTCTGATGTCAGGGTAGCGAAGCTTTTGTCAGATAGTTTTTATTCTACAAATACAGGGACATCTTTAAAAACAAAGGTAATATTTCATATTCCTATGATAAAGCTGGGACTCAAGGTGCCTTTTGAGCCACAACATAGCTTGCCATTTTCAAATATTTGGAGGTAGAATTGTGTGAGTCATACACTGCATTGTGCAAAAGTCTGAAAACTAATTGGCACTAAACTAATATCTTTTTGGACAAAGCTGGGTTTTGTCCTGGACCTGGAAGGTTTTCTTTCTAGCTCCTCAATTGACTTTAATAGGGTGCAAGCCAAAGAAAATACCGTATTTGATGGAATATGCTCATATGAGCAGTGACCTAATCAAAAGCTTTTCAGAGAGCCCTGTCAATCTTTTTATCTGTGGGATCTGTAAGGAAAGCTTTGTTTTCTGGAGGAAATGAAGATTTGTTGGGGCTTCAGACAGCTTTGGTGGATGTGCCCCCAAATATCTTTTCTTAGTAACTTTTCCTTGTTAACCAGTAGAAGAAATATGGCATCCCAGTGTCCCCAGGAGCTTATACTAGATTTTGTGAAGTGGATTGGCAAAATATCCTGTGGAGAATTCTCCTCTAGGACTCTTTCCATGGTCTTTCTTGGATTTTAAGAGGGGAGGGAGTCAGCTGTACAGGCCTATATTAAAGTTTTGGCAAACAAACCTTGATGCTTTGCTTTACGTGTTACAGCAGCTTCTGTGGCTCCTCGGTTGCTGAGTCGGAGGACATCTCCTTTCTCCATATGGTTAAAGGTCACATGAAATAAGTTTCCTGCCCTCTTAATGCCAACCAACACTTGAAGGTTCTGCCCCCCACCCCTGCTCTCATCCCCATCTTCCTCTCACAGTCACATCTGCCTAACACGAACACTGTGGAGTCTTTGGTCAGTGACTAGGAGCACCAAAAGAATGTTAAAGGTTATTGACAGTGACCGGCAGTACTGCTGCTTTTTACAGAAAAAAGGAGGCCCTGTTTGCCTGGAGATGCAAAGTATTTTAATTAAATTAATTCATTTATTAATATATTTTGGGGGTGCATGGAGATTTGGTTCTTTAAACAAAAGGAAGCTGTCTTGAATTTCTCAGCAGGATGATGTATAGGAAGGTGGAGCTTTATCTTAAGCTACACAGTTTTTCCAATTGAATGTGTTTGTTTTTGAAAAATTTCAGTAGAAATCTAATACATCAAAAAATCTAATGTGAAAAAAAAGAAAAAAAGTTGAAATTGACCAATTGTACACCAATGGAACATTGACTTCAGTGAAGTTATTCATGATTTACATCACTATCACTGAGAGGAGAATCAGATCCACTATGTCCTTTTTCTTTCCTTTTTAATGCTAATTCTATGGTTATTCTCTCTCGTTCTATTTCATAGATTTGTTTTGCTCTTACATTTTCTTTGATTCTACACTCTGTTGTATATTCAACCTCTTTACTGAGGTTTTTCTTCTAGCCTTATTTACTGTGAGCATATGTCTAGTGGTTAGTGTAGGACCCTGAGTCGGATTCTGATCCTGAATTCTGTTTCTGTCTTTGTGACTGATTTACTGTATGACTTTGGAAAGTCATTCATTCTTCTCTGTGCATCCATTTACCTATATTTAAAAGAAAAATAATAATGCCTACCTCACTAGGGATGTTGTGAATCTTAATGTTGGTAAAGTCCTTTACAATGCTTGGATGAAATGGACTCTACTATACAAGTATCCCATCTTTTCTTTTCCACATCTATTTATTCTTTTCTTGCTCCCCATTTATTTCCTGTTCCCATCTCCTCTCTTTCCCTGAGCATCTTCATACAAACTATGGCAAGAACAACTTGTTCACAGCTCAATGAGTAATTTGAGATAACAAGTGAGTACAAGAATGGAATATTGTGGATTTTATGCATTGCATTGCTGATTAATCTAGTTATAGCAGTGCTTTCTTTATGTTCTAGAATTTAACTACCAGGAAAATGAATTAATTTATCACATTAAGCTGATTTTATATATCACTGTTTCCCCTTTGCTTTTCATGCTAGTCCACGTACAGAGGATCACCGGTTGGTAGAAAGATTTTCTGGAATTTTTAACCCTATAAAAACTTGCATAAGTTAAAAAAAAAAAAAAAAAAAAGTATAAGTTAAGTGGTATATTTTTCCCATTTAAATTTGTATATACTAATGGAACAATCCTGTATTGGCAAGGGTGGTAGTTTAGATTAGTTTTTACATGTAATTCCTATGATACTATGATAAATCATGTTTAATCACAAACTGAAAAATATATTCATTTTGTTATACTTCTGTTTGTTATCTTGCTTCATTTTAAGGCATAACTGTAGCTGTGCAATATATTAACTGACATTCTGGTCACTGCACTGAATTTTTGATTCAAGAAGCTAATTATTTCTTTGCATAAATTGGTTACACACCAAACCCATTCAGAATCCATGTAATAATGTCTCCTGTATGTGATAACATGTATTTTCTTTTCTAAACAGATTAAGCTAGTCAACATCAATTCAACTGATATTGCTGATGGTAGACCTTCTATAGTGCTTGGCTTAATGTGGACCATAATTTTATATTTTCAGGTATTGTAATTTTATATATTTGACTATTATTTATTGAAGTAATGGGCCAGATTCTCACCCGATATAAATTGGTGTAGCTCCAGTGATGTCAATAAAGCTATGCCGGTTTACACCAGTTGAGGATCTGGCCCAATGTATGTATGAGGATGAGACTATTCACCATCTGTAAAGTTAAGTGTGTGTGTAAGTCTTTGCAGGACTGTGGCTCAGGAATGTATCTTTTAAATGATGCCAAGCAGCTATTGGTATATACTCCCACTTCTTTTCCTGAAGAAAGATATACAACCAAGCAAATAAAAAAAAAAAAAAAAGGACTAGCTGTAAACAAGCACCATCAATCACTGTAAGCCTTATTTATACTAACAAAGAGTCTGCTAGTGAACACACAAGGTTTTCAAGTCCAGTGGATTCAATATGTAAACATTGTTTATTATTTAGGGCTGAAGTCTGCCCTCATATATACATTGTGAGACACCTCCATATTTCATTGGAAGCTGCAGATACTTTCAAGGACAAAATTTGATCCTGATTAGTGTGTGTAATGAGTCACTCACCTCTTGAGCACTTTCTTGTAGCTGAGTGGGGTACTACAGGCCTTTTCCTGCTCCTGGCACTGCCTGTAGGTTGCTGGCTGACTTTTAGGGGTCTTCTGTAGCTTGACCCTTTGGCTGAGTCAAAAAGTCCAAATGAATCCCTTCTGTGGTAGTAAAGAGCTACTAATTGAACAGTCCCATTATCCTCAGTAGGGTCTTCAGCCCCAGCTCTGGTCCCTTTAAATTCAGCCCTTTGTTTAGGCCCTCAAATAAGCCCTGTCCCCTTTTTGGGGTTTATGCTACTGTGGCCAGTCAGGGAACCCAGACCCACCTACTACTCTAAGTTCCAATCCGATGACCCTGTATACAGCACCCACATACCGCTTGATTTCAGTTCGTTACTGTTTCTTCCTTGGGCCTCTCCCTACCTGGTCCATGTTAGCTTATCTCAGGGTAAGGTTCTTAGACCCTCTGTCTCCCTGCAAACCAGGTAAAGCAAATGCAGCCAGAAACACTCTGGTTATCCTGCAAGTTCCTGTGGCCAGAGAGACGCCCCCTTGCTTGCATCTCTGGTCCCAGCCAGGAACTGAGCAGCTCAGGCCAGGCAGCTCCTTTTCTCTGGGCCAGCAGGCCTCTGATTGGCTGTTGCTAGGCCCTCTAGCCCTTGGAGGGTCACATCTCTCTAGCTTTCAAAATGACTGCTCCAGAGAGTCCTCTCTAAGCCAGCTTGAAGGATCCAACTTTGCTGCTCTTTTCCTTTCAGCTCCCGGCTTCTTGGGGCAGGGTATGGTATGACCACAGGTACCCCAGCAAGGAACGGCAAAGGCTGAATACACCCTGTCACAGAGTTGGTGGTAGAGTGGAAATCATTTATGCTCTCCACGGGTCAAAATGGGGAAAAGATGGTGTTACTCTTCAGACTCTGCCCCTGGGAGCTGTCAAAACGAGACACTGCTCACAAAAAGATGATTGTGTGTGCTGCTTGGCTCCATGGGGCTCCTTGAGTTTGGCTTTCCCTTGGCATGGCTTTAGTTTGTCCATGGGCTTTGCTAGGCTTCTTGGGCTTGACTCCTTCTTGACCCCGAGGGAAAAAAGTGGGGTATCTCCCAAATGCCAAGCACTTGTGGCATCAAAATTACTACAGTAAATTGTGTAGATCTGAGATTCTCCCTCTTGTTTCTTATATGAGGAATGCAATAATTAACCATATTGACATTTAAATTATCACTGGACAACTGAGTGAACATCTCACTGAAGTGAGTGGGGCAGTTCTCACCTTGCAGAGCTGTTATTCCAAGCTGTCTCTAAACCAACCTTTCCACCAGTTTAGTTTTGTGATTTTCTTTATAACCATTACAGGTAGAAACTTATTTTTTTAGAAAATGAAAACTGATGTTATGGGGGGGGGGGGGGAAGCTTCAGAGAAGTGCTGGGGTACAATGTATGGGTGTGTAGCAGATGTTGCTCTGTAAGGGAGTCTGATTCTGAGCAGTTTTGTGATATCCTGTGAGTAGCCTCAATTCCCTGAATTGTTTCTTCAGGCAGGCAAAAATGTGCCAATCCTTAGACAGTGCCCTTCTGATAGAACCATTTCTTGTTAAAACCAAGTTGTGAATGTTATACTCTTAAAAGTGTGGGACTAACGGTTTTCATTTGAGCCAGGCATGGGGCAAATAAGTGCTTTGCAAATTGCCTCACCAATGTTTGCTAATGCACCCCTGTACTCACCTGCAGTATATCTACTATTCCATCACAAGGCCTTTCCTAACTAGAGACTTCCAGTCATTCAGAATCATGCCATAACAATGCACTAGTTTTGTGATGAAAATGAAACTACTACGATGAGGTCATCAAAGTCACTTTCACTATTTTGAGGAGGGCATGGGAAGACAATTGAGGCCTTGTTAACTTCCCCAGCTGCCATCAAATGCCGTCTTCTTGGCCATTGTTGGTTAAACATAGTATATTTGGAAAGGTCACTCTCAAGTGTTCACTCCAGGGTGGATTGATTTAAATCAAGGCGATTTAAATCATTGATCATGATTTAAATCACCAAGAGAAAATCATTGATTTAAATCAAGTTTCCCACTGATACTTCTTCACGTATTTTTTAAACAATAGTGCAAATCTGATCACTAAAACATGTTAATTTACAACTCAATACAGCATTTTACATCTAGGAGGGTATACTTTGTGTAATGTTTTAGATAACTTGATTTTTATTAATTTTGGAAATAGTACATAATACCCATTACCTGGGTTGAGCTGCAGATGCAGCAGCAGTACATTAGGAATGGTAAGAACTAAATCACACACAACACAATAGCACTTATATTTTATTAAACTAAATCTTAAATGTTACATAAATGTTTTCACATTTGCAATTGCAGCAATCTCCTGAGTTGCCAGCTGACAGCTGTCCCTAAACTCTTTTTTTTTTTTAATTTTCTAATTTTATTAACTCTAACAGACACATCATCACAACTCTAAACGTACGCTGTCCTTAAAACTTCTACAACTAGCTCTCATCTTCCCCATTCCCACTGCCATTTTTATTCATAGACTGAAACAGATATACAAATTTTACTGCTTTTTTAACTCCCAGTCGATTTCTTAGCTTTGAGTGAATAATACCAAATGATAAAATATTCTCTCTGTGCCTGCAGAGGAAACTACTGTTGTGAAAAGTTGGCTTAGCAACTGAAGGGACTCTGTTTCAAGGGGCCTGGCTAATGATTTCCACCAATTCAGGGGAGTGACTTTGTTCAAAACATCATCAGTAAACATGTACTGTTTAAATGGTTCCACTCCAGCCCTGACTGGTATAACTGAGGAGTGATTTTGAGATGCCCATGCCATGGCAGCATCATCATCTTCAGAAGTTAGGCATCTACCTTTATATCTGGGGTTGAGAATGTTTGCAAGAAAATGAGGTGGAGTTAGTGCTTGATCCATTCACTTCTTTATTGCCTGCAGTTTAACCTTCTGGTGAGGTATTTCTTTCTTCAATGTCTGTTGAAGTGCCTTCCAAATTTCGACAGCATCAGCAATGAAGCAACAATTTCTCTGAAATTTGTTTAAGGCTATGGATAGGCTTCAGTATACTGAGCATATCCTCTACATTCTTCTTTAATCCAATGTTAGATACTTTGGATGAGATACTTCCATCTATTTTATCACGGTTTTCTTCACAAAGTTTTATGAGAATGGGCCAGTTCTTAATAAATTGTTCAAAACATTCAACCACAGAATTCCATCGAACATCTTGAGGGAGAGTTAGTTTGGATCCTCCTGCTCTCTTCAGTGAAGCTGAAGCAAAATGGTTGTTACGGAAGTATGTTGCGACTTCAAAAACATTTTCTTTTATTCCTGGAGAAGATGTACTTAAGTCTTTGGCTAAAAGATGTATTAAATGGGCACTGCAACCATATGTTATTAAGGAGCATCCTTCCATTTCTTCTTCTAAGTATCTTCTCATCTTTGCCATGTTTGCAGCATTGTCTGTGACAAAACTGTGCACGTGACAGTTGAATTTTTGTTGACAGTTTATTACAGCTTTCACTGCCACTTCTTTTAAATATTCTGTTGTGTGGGCATTTCCTGATGTATCTAATATTTCTGAAAGATATGCAACCCCATCTTCTGTTGTCACACAGGCACATATTATTGGATCATTGCATACATTGCTCCACTCATCAAGGCTTAAACTGGCAAATTTCCCCTCAGTATTTCTTCGACACTTTTCTAGTTCCTTCTCATACACTGTATCTAGCAACCTTTCACCAATGTCTGCTCTACCAGGTGGAGTGTAGCCTAGTCATAAGGACTCAACCATGTCAATGAAGTGTTTATTGTTAACAATGTGAAAAGGAGAATTTGTGGCATATATCAACCGAGCAATCTTTTCATCTATGGTGTCTTGTTGGTATTTGCTGGTCCTTACTACAAACCCATTCATGGTGGTGGTTTTACTGGATGATTGATATATTTTGCTTGCTACTGATGCTTTGTTGTCTGAAATACAGTTGGTTGCAGCACTGCTGCTAAAGGTACCAACGGATGACTCTGAAATTGTTGCAGATAGACAGTCACAGTCAAAGTCTCTTATGCTTAAATTCAAAATTCAAAAATGATTTTGAATAGTCGTTCTTCTCAGTTCTTCTCACTCTATTATTCCATTAATTTTTTTCAGCAAGGATGCAGATCTGATTCCAAATTACCAGAAAAGCTAAGACTGACTGCACTTAGAGTGCACTTAATTTTGGAGTAAGCCCCATAGAACTCACTGGCACTTCTGTTTTTTGAGAAAACAAGTACAGGATGGGGATTCCTTGAGAAAGCTGAGTTATTCTGAAGTAAAATAGGGAATAGACTAATGGCATCATCATTATGATCTGTGGCTATGATGTTACAAAATAAGGGGCATGTATTATGTAATATAAAATAAGAAAATGACACCCAGTGGCAACTGGAACTGTAGATTTCTCTTACTGCAGCTCTCTGTACCGTATACTTGGGTGATAGATTCTAAACTTAGTTAACTAATTAAACAAGCCCATAAGGATTAGCTAAGCTAAACTTTTTTTTCTAGCAACATCCAACATAGCAAACAGCTTGGGAATTTACTTGTTAAATCACACTTATACAAAAAGGCATAGAGAGAGTCTTGAAGAATGATGCATTGCAAAGTGAATTATTTAAGTTACTAACCAGTTGATCCACATTGTTCTTCAGACATATCCACATCTTCATCCACATAATTTTCTCCCAATAAGCAGTTTTCATTATAATATTTCATTTTTGTAACTAGGCGGTGCATCTCTTTCTTGCACTGCTTACACTTTACACGTTTTCCTTTTTTACCCAGGGAAGAAATTTCTTCAAAATATTCCCATATAAGATCTCTCTTATGCCTAGAAGCCATGACAGTTTTTCTGTGGCAAAAGTGTGGGAGAATATAGGAAGCTGTGTGTGTACTGAATAATGTCTTTCCTTTTTCTTTCCAGTCCACTCCACTGTTTCTTTCTATTCTGCCTCTGTCCTTTGTCTCTCTGTCTTTAAGACAATGTCTTAACTAACTCCTCTGCCTTGCTTGGCCCAGCTCCACCACCACATAAGCACAGAACAAAACAATCCTATCCAGCCTGTGTCTTTGCACATGTGACTTTAGTCTGCTGAGAAACAGAAACTGAAACAGAAACTGAAAGCCCAGAACTTTCAAGAAGCAAGAGCTGGTAGTCAGGCTGGACAGACTAGAGGCATTAATTCATTTTTATGAGACTAAAAAGTGTAAGTTTAGCATGTTTGTGATGAGATTTAATTGTAACTGTTATTTTTTAAATGAGAGAGAAATTTAGTATTTTATTAATGATTTAAAAAAAATCTGATTTAAATAAAAAAACCCCAATGTTTTTGATTTAAAAAAAATATATAATTGATTTTTATCCACCCTGGTTCACTCTGATTCACATTCACCAATGGCATCAGCAGATGCAGCTCAATTTAAGTTGATGGAATTGTCTTTTCTTTGAGCTATTGATGAATTTGAGCCAGTATCTTAGTACAATGAAGTAATAATTTGCATAAGAATGTGTAATGCTATGTAACATGATACATTTACACATTGTTCAAGCTATAGGACATCAGTAAGAGTCAACAGTCGATGGATGTTCAGCACTTCTGAAAAGAAGGCCACTTATTTAGGCACTTGCATAAGGATTTATGAAGCTACCTTTAGGCACCCATTTTATTTTATTTTTTAAATCTTGCTCATTATTTTTATGTATTTTTAATCTTAACCTATGTCTAATCTTGTTAATGTCCTGTTAACTGTGAATAAAATAAAGGTCAGCAAAACCGTTAACTGATGTCATTCTACACACAGATTGAAGAACTGACAAGCAACCTTCCCCAGCTGCAGTCATTGTCCAGCAGTACATCTTCTGTAGATAGTGTCCTCAGCTCTGAGACAGCAAGTCCGCCAACAAAACGGAAGGTGGTAACCAAAGTCCAAGGAAATGCTAAGAAGGCTTTGTTAAAGTGGGTGCAGTACGCAGCAGCAAAGTAAGTTAAACTCATGAATTAATTTAGATTGTAAGCTCTTTACTTAGGACTAGGTTTTTTTCCCTGTGTTTGTACAGCAGCTTGCACAATGTGCTCCTGGTCCAAGACTTGGGCTCCGAGGTGTTACTATGATACAAATAATAATAATAATAATTTAGATTAATCTTACAAAGCAATTCCATTTTATGGTATATTAAGCAAAATTATCTCTGGGAGAGTGAAAAACCAGAAATGGAGTTGGATGTTGTCTGAATGACATAGTGTTGGCTCTTGCTGCCAAAACCCCTGATACAACATTTGCGCCATATTGAAAGGGCACTCTTTACAAACATTGCTTTTTAGTAGTAGTTTATTTCTGTCTCTGTGAGTGAACACAATTGAACCTGAGTGCGAGTTGTTGAAAATCATAAGTATCATGCTTTAATCAGTGGTACTCAGAATTACGTATTATTATACAAATTGCATTAATTTTCCTTTCCTATTAAACTAAATTCGTTCAGAGGTGTAACGGCACCCTCTTGTTACCTTCAAAACATTTACCTTCATTTGGTACAATTTTCCTACGTTTGCCAATTCCAAAGAGGGCATAAAACAAAAAGTAAATTATATCAAAGAAACAATAGTGATCTGATTGCTTCCACAATAAGAAAAATAAAAAAGCAGGTCCTTCTTCTCAAAGCCATAGATGAATAAAATGGATCTAATTGTTCAAATTAAATAAACAATTATCTGACCATACAGACATATAGAATAATATGCAGGGAGAACAACCAGCACAGAGAAACAGAATGGAGCCCCAGAGAGAGTAAATATAATCATAACATCATATAACTCCATACCCAGGTCTCTATAACAACAGTGCAGCACAAGGTAATTTACAATACAATGCAATCTACTTTGGCATAGCATTCTTCCTACAAAATTGTTTGCAGTGAGAGACAGATTACTGAAAGCTGATAGCACCATCCAGACAAGTGGAAAGTTGAAAAACTGTAGTGATGGGTAACCCGCAACCAAATTGACCCAAACAGGGAGAGAGGAGGGAGCATCATGGTCCCCATCCTTCCATACAAGCCCACAGAGTGGGATGGCTCCCCTGGAGGAGCAGGCTGTGCCATCAGAAAGCATGGTGTATCTTGAGCAGCCCTCAGGAAGTGATCCAAAACCTACTGAAATGACTGGGAGTCTTTCCAAGAATTTCAGTGGGCCTCAGAGAAAGACACTGCCTCCATGAAGAATGCACCTATCTAAGCTGCCCCTGGGGTAGTCTGACTCCACACACTCTTGTAAGGGGCAAGCACCTAAATGCCATGATATGGCCTCCTTGGAAGTTTACCTGGGTAAGGACTGAATATTAAGCAAGGTAAGGATCTCACTATCTGACATGAACACAGTTTTCAAAATTACTTTGAAAAAGTAAACTATTACCCATGCTGATTATTTCCACTTTGGTACATTGCTAATCAATTTTAGATTCCCTCTTGCATCATTGTGTGAGTTTCACAATGACAGAGTAGGTGTACTGGATATTGTGAGAGGACATTATCACTCGTGCATGGAACAAGAACTGTAAGAAAGTACTCCATCTTACATTTTTGGACTGAACTGAAATGACTTTATTTCCCAGGATGTTATTTTAAAGTAGAAAAGTATTACCGTAATCATTTACTTTAAAAATCCAGAAGCAGATAACCAGGGAAGTACACTTACAGTGAAGGAAGACTGGAAGGATTCAGTAATGGGTGAGGGAACAGTGAGTGGTGTTTTACATAGCAGCATACTTTGTAGTGTCTCACATGCAGGAACCAGAGTAGTAGTTCATTTGCTCATAACACACTGGGCTTAATGTAACCAGTCAGCTCACTGGGAATATAAACTTTTGCTTGATGCATAATAGAAAATGTACTCTTGATGGCTAATAGAAAAAATAACCTTGTATCTTCTGTCTTCATATGACTAGACTGATACGTTATCTCTTTTTAAAATTTTTGTTAAATTTTAAGGCAAGCTGGAATTGAAGTCAAAGATTTTGGACGTAGTTGGAGGAGTGGTGTTGCCTTTCATTCAGTTATTCATGCTATTCGTCCGGAGCTAGTGGACATGGAGAAAGTGAAAGGAAGATCTAATAGAGAAAACCTAAATGAGGCCTTCACAGTTGCAGAAACACAGCTGGGAATCCCAAGACTTCTTGATCCTGAAGGTACTTTACATAAACTATACTTTATCAAATTTTTGACTAGCATAAGCTAATTTTTGTTTTAAAGCTTTTTCAAGGATATGTAACATTTTTGCTGTTTAATTATGAATTAATTTATTGTATATTCTGCACTCTTCCAGATGTGGATGTTGACAAGCCAGATGAAAAGTCTATCATGACCTACGTAGCACAGTTCCTGAAATACTATCCTGATCTTCGTAATACAACTGAAATGCAGGAGAATGATGTAGGTTTTCATTACATTTCCATTTTAATCAGTTGCTTATGCACATAATGGGCATATTTGGACATCTATTTTCAAAACATATACGTTATCTTTTTTTTTCTGAAAGGGCAGCTGAGTAAATAACCACCAGTGCTAGAAAGACCATTGGCCAGAGAAGACTAACTGACTATAAAAGAAGCCAGTGTTGTAAATGGACACTAGTAACCATTTTGGAGCTGGAGAGACTAGAACGATGGTGGAAATAATGACCCCACAGATAACAACAAAAGGCAGAGGGAGCTGCAGTAGTTCTGGTGAACAATGGCAATCTCAGGCCATGTCTACACTACAGGGGCTATAGTGGCATCGCTATGGTGCCACAGCTATGCAAGCATAACCCCATAGTCTAGACACTACCTACAGTGATGGAAGGGTTTTTTCCATCACTATAGAAACACCATCTCCCTGAGTGACAGTAGCTAGATCAACCTAGCTGTGTCTACACCAGAGATTAGTTCAGAATATCTATGATGCTTCGGGATGTGAAATCTTAGGTGGCTTTCAAACATAATGGCAGTGAAAATGGAAAAAAAGTATTACCTGAAGCAATGAGTTATTTTCAATGTATTTCCGTCATTGCTTCTTTCCATCAAGCTCTCAAAGTGAGAACAGTGATAGTTTGAAAGATTGCTTATATCCAAGCCTGCTCCAAATGGATCTTCTGGGCTTGGGAGTTAGTTATGATGGAGAGGTCTTCTTTCCTTTACACAGTCTGGCTTGATTTTTCACCTTAAAAAAGTGCTTTCAGTCAAGATTTTTTCTTCTTATTGATTCAATTTTATGCATACTCTTTTGTACTGGCCTCTTCTAAATGGTAGTGCTCTGTGATGCCTTGCAGGAGACCATGGCTCAGTTCTTAAACCTGATAATTTGCTCCTTCAGTTGTTAGGGGCTGGAAATACTGCTGAGACAATCCACTCAGCCTCTGACAAAGGAGAGAAGAGGAAAGATGTGTCCAAAACTTTTCAGCCATGGTATCTGTGACTGATTATGGAGAGGTATTAAAGAGCTCCAAATGGAGCAGAATCTGATCTTCCTTGGCTAGACTGCCAGTGACTCTGATGCATGAGTTGCAAAAGGAGGAAGATATTGAGTTATCCTATGGAGCTCCCTAGTTGATCATCTGGAAAAACAAGACCAAGAACAAAATTATTATTGATTCGACATTAGTCAAATGTCTGCCTTCATTTCCAGAGTCGCCTGTTCTCATTATGGGTCTCTCTGATCCCTCTAAGAGAGAGTTAGAAGTACTTTGATATAATCAGTGACTCCCTGGACAGTAAAAAAAATAAAAGTTGTACTGCATAAATCATTGCTACAGATACCCGTTATGATCCATGAAGACCTTTTAAGTTTACTCACAAGTAGTTTTAAAAAGATGCAGCTGAACTTTAATAGACATTTCTTGTAATCCTATTTTGTTAAAATTCAAGTGTGGGAAATAGTTTGGAAATTAGGCTCTGGAAATTCGGAGTTATTGGCATATATTTTAAATTCCAGGAACATAGGGCTAGAGACATAGCCCATTCAAGTCCATGGAAGGACTCCCACTGACTTCAATAGGGTTTGCATTGGGGCCATGTCTTATTGTCTGGTTTCTGACCACTGCAAAGATATCACCAATATCATGCTAGTCTGGCGGAAGCCTATATTTTTCTACTAAATGTCAGCTGTCAGGCTGTTTTCTCTGTGCTTGTCCAAGAAAAATGAATGATAGAAGTAGCAAACCAGCATTTTTAATTATAGCTATAATTAATCTTATTACTGCCAAGACATTTTCATTTCCTTTAGGAAGAACTCATCAACTGTCCTTTTATCAGCTCACCAATAGATTGTTTAACGTATATGCATTAGAACGGATTGCTGCAGAGGCTTTTTGAGAAAACTTTATCAACAGAATGGCAATGCTTTGGCAGAATCTGGCTTCGATATACAATCTCTGGAGATGTCTTCTTGGTTTATTGATTTGAGAGCCCTCACTTGTCAACCTCCATACTTGTATAATTGTAAAGGACTTCTGTGATACATTACACAGTAGTGGGGGGCTTACTCTGCACCACAAACACTTTGGATTGCTCTACTCATTATTTGTCAGGGAGTATCCATTAACATTAATATCGATATTTCTGATGATAGCAGATTCTTGCCCTTTAGGATGTTCTGTTTGTCTTTGTGAAGGCCATTTTGATTACTTTGGTAGAGCATCACACACAAATTCCAGCAAACATTAGCATTTTAATTTACACAGTACTTACCAAAAAAAAAAAAAGAAGCAGGGAGTTAACATAGTTTATGGCTAATCCTGTTGGCCACATCATACCTAGCTGTAATGATTTTTTCAGATATTCCTCTATGTGTAAGTGCAACACAACATCTTTAATTCATATTGCGTGTTGCACATATAGAATCTAATGTTATAAAGACCTATATATTGAACCATGGAAAAATGCATGTACTGCATTACATTTTTATACAGTAAATGATTATCCAAGTGAAAGTAAAACTGAAATGATAGCAGGCCAAGATTAACTATGACAATATATCATTTAAAATGGATATCTCATTTCATGAAGGTGCTTTTCACTTGGGCGGCCCAGTTTCTGACTTTTAAAGGATTTGGTGGAAATTAAAGTATGATTTGAAATCTGCAAAGTAAGTGTTTGGTTTCCATAAGCCTACCATGGAAGCTGGTCTAATATTGGTGGAATTTTATTATGATTTTAGCTGACTCCCTCTTTTTAACAATACCGCTCTGCATTAATAGAGCTCTTTTGGAAGCTAAATATCACAACTCAATATCAACTAAATATCAAACTAAATATCACAATTTACATTTTAAGTAGGACTAAAAAGTTAAATATTTTAAAAGTTGAATGGGATTAGTAGTTTCACTTTGATATCTGTGGAAGGGCAGATGAATTTGTAAGGCAATGCCATTTCTGCTACACACAGCAGCAAGTGCACAAGTAGAAGACTGAGCTCATGAACTGCTAAATCTGAACGTACAAGGGCCCTGTCTGTACTTACCTCCGAGATTCGGCGGCAGTCAACCGGAGTTACGCAAGCTACTCAAAAAACTTGTGTAACTCCCGTCGACTTCTGTGGTTCTCTTCTGTGCGCCGTCTTCACTGCACTGCGCTGACGGGAACCGTGCTCCCGTCGACGCAGTGCTATGCTACTTGTGGAGGTGGTCTTAATATGTCGATTTCTGGATCGACTGAGCGGGTCTTCACTGACCACTCAGTCGATCCAGACAAATCGATCTGATGGCGGTGAATTTGCCGCTGTCAGTGTAGACTTAGCCCCAGTCTCTATTTTTCCAGAGCTTAGAAATGCCTATTGTGGTAAAAAATGATTACCTAAACATAATGTAGCCACCATTTTTTTTTTTTTTTTTTTTTGAAGGAGAGAAAGAGTGGGAATACGGGAGTCATACGTTCTTTTAGACCAAGAGTTGTTCTGGGCTATTGAAATGTGGAAAAAATTTCGTCCCAGAAAAGGGAAACAGTGCAAAACAGCAAATGTATCAGGTCATTGTGGAAAACAAAAGAAATTAAGCATGTAAAAGTCATTTTCTGCTGTTTTGGTGATTCAATCCCTACAGGTATCCAATGTTTTACCCTTTGTATCAACTCTGGCCTTGATTCCACTATGTTACTTTGAGGACCCCATTCTCTGCCTACCAGACTGGGGTGGGAAGCTCGGAGCTTCTGTCCTGCAGCAGGGTGATGGGGCTAGAGGATTCTGCCTAGTGGGGAGGGAGGTCCTGGGGGTCAGTAAGTTTGGCCACCCCTGCCAATAAGTGATGATAAAATGATAAAATCAGGAATAATGCCCTTTTCCAAATAAATTGATCATTACTGGAAATTCATTGTGAACAAATTGTGATTTACATCAACTGTGGCAGACCAAAATTAGGTGTTGCAATTTACACATTATGTTGGCTACACATTAAGTTGGCTTTAAATGAGAACTCCATGTGACAGTATGCTGTATGTGACACTGCAGTACCCTAATTGTTCACAATGGTTTTACTAGTATGAATCTCCTGTCTAGAGGTCTAAATTATGCTCTTACATCCATGCAACCCCACTCACTCAGATTACATGCAGTTAACAGACAAACAAATTTGACTCAAATGTCTACATTGTCTTTCTCTGTAAATGAAATTGGACTGCCAGGAAAGAGTAATATATTGCCTATTTTTGGCACTCACTAATAACCATCTGAAATGCTGTTTGGGTTTCCCATCTCACAGAAAGAAGATAGACTGATGCTGAGAGACCTCAAAGTTTGGGTAGAACAGTTTGAAAGGGATCTGACCAGGGCCCAGATGGCAGAAGCAAGCTTACAGGAGAAATACCAGGTAAGCTGTGGAAAACTTTACATGGTGGAAGATTTTTGTCATGATTAGGTGTAATATGTGCCCCTGAATTAGTAACCTTCTTCTATATAAACATCGCAGTATGCCAACTGCATAAAAGTATGCAGTGTTTCAGGGCTGAAAAAAATCTGAAAAGTCTGCAAATGCACACATTGTGCCCCCAGTTCTTCAAATAGAGGGGACTTGCCTAATATAGATCTGCCTCATGCAGCATGGAAGAAGGGTTTAGCTGCCCTTAGGTAGAAGTGGACACTTAAGGGCAGCTAAGTCCCCTCTCCCCAAACATACATTCCAGATGCTGCAGAGACTGCTCTGCAAAGTAGACGTTCTGTGATGGGGGATAGTTGAAGAGGGGGCAGGCCAAGAGGAAGAGTGGCAGGCCTTGGGCAGGGCTCGGGGTCACATTTGTAGAGCCCTGAAAATCCGCAGATATCCGCTTCGTATTCGTGGATATCCGCATCCATGGATCATTCATGCGAATTGCAGATTGGTGCAGATACAAATTTTGTATCCACCCCGGGCTCTTTCACCCTCATCCAGCCAGCCCTTGGAAATTGGTCAAAATGGCTAATACAGACAGGGTATGTATTATATTTTAATGGAAACCCCTTCCTCCACTGGGGGCAACCATAACTCAGGGGAGGCCTCGATAGTATGGCTCCTGTGGAGGCATGCTGCAAGAGATGAATGGGTAGGTCTGATAAAGGCCAGAGTCAATATGGAGGCAGAGGGTCTGCCTCCAGTGAATCTGTCTCTCTTGCCTAGTTTCGGTGCATATCCTACAGCCTTTTCCACATGGGCAAAGTCTGCCCCTCTAACAGGATGATGTCAGGGGAGAGGTGTAGAGATTTGCTCCCTTGAGAGCCCTGCTCTGGGTTTTGCTGTAAGAGGAGGTGATCTAAGCAATAACAATGACCCTAAAATCATTGAAATGAAGAGGCAGTTTTCTTTGCCTGCTCTTCACTGTATTTTCCTTCTATCATTAAAATACATATGTTTGGATCATTTTCTGTTCAGTTATACCTTATGAATTTGGACTAACTCAATTGTTAGTGTAAATCCTGAGTAAGTTCATTGAACTTCATGAGTGACTCTGGATTTAAACTGCTTTAGCTCTGAAGAATGGATTTCAACAGTTTTTGTTAAACCAAAACTTTTTTGCCTCACAGCCCTAGCATTTATTTTGTCAGATTCAGCAGTGAAGTTCCAATTCTATGTTTTTCATATCATAAGGCTTGCTCTCGGAGTCCTTCCACAGCCAAAATACCCGTTGATTTCAATAGGTGTTCACGCAGAGCACAGCTGTAGGACCAGGTCCTGATTTTAAGACTCTGGTTAAAAAATCATGGTAGATCTTTCTAAGCAGGTGGAGTTCCCACCCTGTGCTGAACAGATTATATGTACAATGCATGAAGTCCAAATGTAGGACCTGATCCTACAAACAATTTTGCACATGAATAAAGGTACACAAGTGAATAGTCCCACCTCCTTCGGGCTACTTGTGTGTAAAGTTATTCACATACATAAACGTTTGCCGTACTGGAATCCTGCACCTTCCTGGAGTTTGGCAAAACTGGTCACACCACATCATAAACTTCAACCTACACATTTTCCCAAAATACGATTATTCTAGGAGTTTCCATGCAGGCCCTCTCTGTCCCAATACCTACTGCCTCTGAGAGAGGCTCCAGCAACCTGCTAAACGCTAATTGAATGTACTTGTTAGTTCTACTCAACGGTAATTTCTGCCTTTCATGCAGGGTTCAGGTACCTGATAACTGGAGGAAAACAGAGGAGTTCTGTATCCCTATGGAGGTCCCTCAAATCTCTTACCCTTTTAAAACCTTAAAAAAAATGTCATTCAGTGGAGTTCATAAATACATGATGTGACCCGTCCGTGCCTAGGGTAGCCGAGGCCAAGGTCAGGGCAGGCTGCAGAAGGAGAGCAGATTCTCCCAGCTCTGGCGGGTTCCCTACACTGGTTATCAAGAAGCTAAAATAAAATATACACAGCCCCCTTTGCTGCATTTCAGTCTCTGGCTCCCAGTCAGCCACTAGGTCCAGTAAGAGATAGGTTATTTAAAACTCTATGCTCTTTACCAAAAAGGTTCTCCTGACCCCAAAGGGTCAGCCACAGTACCAATCAATATAAGTTTGGATCTTACCCAAAATACCACGCTGCCAGCCAATCCTTTAGTAAGTAAAACAAAGGTTTATTATAAAAGGAAAGAAACAAACTATAAGAGAAATGTTAAATTATTAAAGCAATCAGATACATACGAATGATTTGAAAGTCCATATATATCAGGTTTCCAATAAAACTGTGGAGTTTGCAGGCTTGTGTAGTTCCTCTGGTGTACCTCCAGTACCTGATGGGTCTCAGTCCTTTGATTCACAGCTTCAGTTGCAGATGGGTTGATCCAGAGGTAGGTGAAGGCTTAAGACTGAAGAAGACTAAAGACAAAATGGATGTGGTGCAGCTGCCTTTCATGTCACTTTTCATGCTGCTTGTGGAAATTTACAGAAATAAGATGGAGTGCAGGGTCACATGAGTAAGTCCTGGTGACTCATAAGGTGTAGCCCCAGCTTCTCTCCTCAGGCCCATTGTATCTGTGAGTTTCCTTAATGGGCCATTAAGCAGTTTATTGCTGCTGCCATTCTGTCTGGGAAGTTGCCCAGAAACACAGCACAAGTTGAAATACAGATACATCAAACATATCCATAACTTCCCATACAAATATGACATATACACAAAAACAATATCATCATATTTAGCAAATTAAAACCTTTCTAACGGTACCTGACATGCCCTATCTCATAGGAATCATTATGATTTTGACATACGGATGTTAAATAATATCATAAATGGTCCCCCTAATCTAGCCCAGCATCACACATGGCCATACACACATTCCAGCTTTGGAAGGACAGAATCTTTTATCAATTCAAAATTGTAAAATGGCCAACCTTACCCCACATATAACTTGCCATTTCTTTCCTTGAATCCGTGCCTCACTGTACTGATTTCCCTCTTTTTGCAGTCATTTAAACACTTCAGAGTCCAGTATGAAATGAAGAGGAAACAGATTGAATTTGTAATCCAGTCTTTACGTAAAGATGGTAAATTGTCACTTGATCAAGCTATGGTGAAGCAAGCTTGGGACAGGGTTTCTTCCAGGGTAAGTTAAAAAATTAACACACTAAATACATTTTGTTAGACATAAATGTTTAAGTTTTGTCCAAGCAAAGATTGAATAAGGCCTTTAGGATAGGGCACCTACTTTAACTGCCCTTTGTTAGAATATACATTGGTAAAAACAAAGCAATATCAAGTATTTTTAAAACACAACTAATAGTATAATTCATAGCTTCCCTCAAGCTGAATTGACAGACGAGGTTTTTGGACAATATTATTTGAACACCGTACAAAATTCTACAACTGTTAATTTACAGAACAATTTGTGTCTGCCTACCAACTACAGAATGTTGCAGTGTGACATAAAGGTGCGATGGTATTCATTTGGCATGGACACATTACTTATGAGTGGTGAAGCAACAAATTAATTATGTAGGTCATTGCAAATGAGAGCCAATGAAACCTTTATAATACTGTCTTGAGTTTTTCTATGCCATATATTTAACAGAAAAACTATATTGGAAATATTTTGAAATTTTGTCATTTTTATTGAAATTATTTGTCACTTCCTTAATTGGGACTCTTCTAGTAAGACAGGCTACTTTACTTCTATAGATACAAGTGTACAGGCCTCAGTGGAAGAGAAAAATTAATAGAGACCTTTCAATATTACTGAAAATAGCCGTTTTATATAATTAACTTTAAATCTTAAGATCTGAACTTCTACAGTCTACCAGGGTAAGAAACAAGTGCTGTATCCCATTGGAAAGAAGGGATTCTTGGCAATCAGTGGGTTAAGGAAAGTGTTACTATCCCTGATAATTGATGAAATGTTGGCGCTTAAGCTTGTCAGATTCAAGTCTGCATAATGCCAGACTAATGTAATTTTGGGAGGAATGGGAGATAGGTGGAAGAACGATGCATTTCTCAAGCACAGCATTTAAGAAGAAAATGTCATCTGTCTGAAACTGTTCGGATGCCTGTAATGTTGATATTTGTCTCCTCTGAGGTGGGGTAATGAGCAGAGGGCAGATGAAACTATCTGACATATAAGAAGTTCCATTTATGACATGGTTTCAAATTTTTTTCACAAGCCTGTCATCACCACATCTGTAATATAAATATAGAACACCTGATTGCTTTTGGTGGTAGACAGTTTTTACTACTATACACTTATACTGCACAATTAATGAGTAATAATGCCATTCATGGTTTATCTAGAAAAAAACTGTTGTTATGGAAAATTATGGATTACCATCCTTAATACTGTAATGCCAGAAACCTGAATATTCACATTTATATTTTATACATCATGTATTATTCTTTTAATTTCTTTTTGGCTATGTAACTATCCACCATCAGGATTGTAAGGAGTCTGATTGTCATGATAGTTACTTGTGCAATTAATACAGAAGGGGCTTCAGTATTCTTCATTTTATTTTCCAGCTACTTGATTGGCACAAACATCTTGATAAATCTCTTCCTGCACCTTTGGGTACCATAGGTGCCTGGCTTTACAGAGCAGAAGCTGCCCTTAGGGAAGAAATAATCATTCAGCAAGCTCATGAGGAAACTGCAAATACAATACATCGGAAGCTTGAACAGCATAAGGTAGATCTATACGAGATATCATGGCCGCGCATGAAATTCCAATTTCAATGTGACCACTATTCTTAGGATTGTGGGTGACTGAGACTCATGCTGTATGAACAAGTTTTGCTGCTGGTTGTTGTTTGATTTGGTTTGAAAGTGAGTTTTGATGAGGCAAATTGAACAAGACCTGGAGTCCTAAGATTTCCTTGATGCCGTACAAACTGGTTTTTGATATGATGTAGTAAGTAGGCTATATGTGTTAGCTGTATTGGTAGATAATCTCCTCCTGGTGGTGGATGAAGATCAGGTGTCCATGCCGATTCTTTTAGATCTATCAGATGATACCTTTGACTCTGAGGTTTTATTAACATGTCTACAGATCCTAGAAGAAGTAGTTGGAATTCTTTTTGAATAGCTCTGATTCCTTTCTTTTTGAGTGGTCCCAGAGGATAACATTCCATAATTGTTCATCTGCTCCAGGAGTTCTCTCATGCAGAGTTCCACAGTGTTCCATTCTGTTACTCAACCTATATGGGAAGCCAGATGAAATAGTGAGGTAATGGAGAGACTTCAACATTTTAAATATGCTGATGGCCCTCATTGCATTTGATCTTAACCAGTGCTTAATCAAGATTGAGGATCGGAAGAGAATGAGATGAACATAGATCATTTTGCGCATGAACAAGACTTGAAAAATCCACATTTCTGTGGTGAATAGGAAGCTTTCATAGGCAAATTTGAATATTAGTGCCATCAATTTCTGCAGATTCTAACCTTTCATTTAAAAAGAAAAGTAAATTGTATATAGACAGGAGGATAAACATTTTTGTGGAGAAGTAGAAGAAAGCTGAGGCAAGAAATATAGAGGATGAAGTAGAGAACAAAAGGTAGGGAAAGTGAAAAAGGTATATAAACTGGGAGAGAGGGAAAGAAAAGAGAGAATGGATAGTGAAAATATAGGGATAGAAACACCATAATATGTTAGAGGAATGAAAAGGAAGAAGAACTGGAGTGGAACCAACCAGGGGAAAAAGATATAACAGAAGCAAGAGAGATGTATGTAGTAAGTTATATTTAAAAATGTTGTCCATTGAAAGTTGACCGACATCATGATAAAAAGAAATACAAGACGCAACTGTTTTATTGCTGCAAAAATAATCTGTCAAGGATTTATTTATAATTAATTTGTAGCTTCTTTATGGTGTACAGTAAAATAAACGTTTAAAAGTTTCTTAACAAAGAAGTTTTTGTTCCTCTTGGCAATATCGTGAATGTCAACTCTGTTTTGGCTAGAACAACTCCTGAAAATCTTAGGGATATATATTGTGAACTCTCGCATCTTAAGTAATCACCCAGACAAGTAAACTTAGTCCTTAGATCAGTGGTTCCCAACCTGTGGCTGAGGGGCCAAAAGTGGCCCACGGCTCCCCTCCTGCTGACTGCAGAAGGGAGCCACTGCTTAAGGACCCAGGCGGAACGTGCCGTGGTGCTAAAAGACGGGTGCAGGCTCCTTGCTGCAGCCAAGGGGATGGGAGATCAGCGCTCCCCTCCCACTGGCTGTAGCAGGGAGCACGGCAAAGTGCTCTGCCTAGGTCCATAGGCATTGAGGATTCTGCTGCTGGAGGCAGAGGGAGGGGAGCACTGATCTTCTGTCCCCCTGGTTGCAGAAGGGAGCCACTGCCTAGGGACCCAGGTGGAGCACACAGGGCTACAGGATACATGTGGTTTCCCTGATGCAACCAGGGGAACGGGAGATCAGCAAGGAGGCAACTTCCTCGCTGAACTCCTTCAGTCTGGCTGCAGTGGGTGGGGTGGGGTGGGGGGGCTGCTGGCAGAGACTGGTGGCCCTTTAGGGTTGTAAAAATGATATCTGTGGCCCTCGAGCCAAAAGGGTGGGGAACCACTGTCTTAGATTAATAGATGTCAGGTAAATTTTTCAAGCCCTATATGTAGTACACGTGGGATGGAGAAGGCATCAAAAGGATTAGTAGAAATTGTATCAGCTCCCTGTTTTGTGGGCATTTGCTCATCTTTTATCACTCAGGTTTGTAATGCAGGGGTCATGAAGGATCCACAGCTGCTTAGGTAGCAGCAGTTGCTCAGTGTGTTTTTCCCACCTGTTCCCACCTGTGCAATGTTTTGTTGTTATTTTTTTATTTCTGTCTACTGTGAACCTCACCATATTATCCATACCTTTGTCGCCTCCAGAATGGATTATTCCAAGACCTGTTACATGACATTGCATATGATATGGCATCTTAAGGTCATTCTGAAGTTGCAAATAATGCAGAATACATTATTATTATTATTATTATTGTTAATAATAATAATAATTAATAATAAATACCTTGCTTTTATATAGTACTTTTCATCAGTATATCTCAAAATGTGCTTTGCCTTCTCAGACACCATCGTGCAAAACTTTGAATGTGTTTAACTTTACGTCCATAAGTACTCCTATTGAAGTCAATCGGACTACTCTCAGTTGTAAAGTTAAATGTGTATATAAGTCATTGAAGGGGCAGGACCTTAATAAGTAATAATTCACTTGGGGAGCAAATTACATCTGAATACCATAGTTTTCAGTGGCTTCCAATAGATTAGTGGGTGACGTTTCAAGTACTGGTTTTGATTTATAAAGCTCTAAATAGCTTGTTATCTATCTCTGTATCTCAAGTTATACCTTCACTGCCCTGCAGTTTGGACTGTGGGGGTGGGAATAGCAGTATGCACCAAAGTGCTACACTGTAACTGCCCCTTGTGAATGCTGTGGGTGCAAACTAAAAGGTTCCTAGTTTTCATTAATGTAGTCCTGTTAGTAGAAAAGGAATATGTTAATGTGAACTAGGACGCTTTTAGCAATACGTGGGGAAGTTGCAGCACAGCAGTTTGGTACTCAGTGCTGTTCGCTCCACTGTAGTCTGAACTGTGAGGCAGTGTGGACAAGCCCTTAGAGACTACTTCCCTCCTTGTGTGGCCAGGTGGCAAATGCATTCATCTGAAATGTTTGTTCTAACACCCCTCATTTAAATGAGAAAGGGCTAGCCACAGGGAATTCTCAGCAGGGGTTTTGTGATTCTCAACTCATTTACCCCTTTGCGCAACAAAGCCTCTTCTAATGTATCCTCCTTCAGACACACACTGAGTTTTATCTGTTCTCTCAAGTTTTCTTCCAAAGGGGAGGGTTGAGTAGAGTCAGGTGAGTTGGTGGAGAATGATGGGGGATATTGGGCACAATTTTGTGAATTGAGGCAATAGAATAGTATATATTTCTATGCTGTTGCACAAGTGCTCAGTCAGAGCAGTCTGTGGAGAGATGATATTTTAATACAGTACATTGAAAAAATAGACATTTGAGATAAATTTACTAGTCTGCATTTTGTGAACCCAGCTCCCTCAGCCTGGGGAGAGGAGGAGCTGTGCATGATTCTATTTGTCAGGACAATATTGATCAGGTTCAGCATGGGACTGTACAATAAACTAGCCACAGCATCACATTCTGGCAGCCGTCTGAAGACTTGACATCGTTATGGTTACCTCTTTGGAGACCGTTGCTAGTCATTCATTTTAATAAGTAATCTCCAGGAAATCCTTTGAAGTAGTGTTGCTTGGTTACTATAGAAATGAGCTGTTATTATGAAGCTTATGCTTGTTCGTATCTTATCATAAGCCTGCAGGTTAGGTACTGCATTCAGTGTAGGTTTGCATAATATATAGCATATAACCACTGAATCTTCTGATGCTGAGAGTCAGGAGTTCGCTTCACATTGAATATGCAATAACATCAGGAACCCTGAATCTGCTGGCTTTATATGGGGGAGATTAGACCAATTGTTCAGTATTTAAAATAATACTTAATAAAGGCTGGTTTCTGTAGCAAAGACAAACACAGTAAGTTTAGCAAAATTATGTACTCATGAAAGTTCAGGAATTGTGGACTTTATCTCAGATTATTCACGTGTAACCAGAGAGTTCAACATGTTTATTTAAATCTCTGGAAGATTTATTTGAGGCAGCGCCAGTGCCATCTATTTTAAAATCTGCCAGAATTATAAGACAGCTTTAGCAGAACATCTCATAAGGTACTTTCCCTGTGCAGCTGCTGTATAATGCTTTTATATTAGGCATTAACTTGCATGCAAATGTGATAGCATGTTCAAATACTTAACTACATTGACTCATCACTGCAGCCTTAAAATCAAGCTTATTAGTTAGCCTACTGTGAGCCTTTTCTCTCTCTTTGAATCAAACCAGGACCTGCTTAAAAACGTAGATGGCCACAAAAAGGCATTTCAAGGGATCCACCGGGCTAGGTCAGTTAACGGAGTCCCTATTCCACTGGAGCAGTTAGACGATATGGCAGAGAGGTAAGAACAATTTCAATCTTAAATGAAACTTCCTCCTTGAATGACAGAGAACCTGTTTGCTTTATAACCTTTTCATGTAAAAATCAGGTTTTACATTTGTTTCTTAGTTAAAAAAATGGGAGTAGTAACAAATAAAAAATATATTGAAAAGCCTAATATTCATAATTGATAAAGGTCAATTTAAACAAACTATAGATTTTCAAAAAGGAATAATTTTTCTGACTGAGTATTTTATTACTCGGCACTGGAAGGAACATTATGTAACAACACTCAGGATGCTTATGAACGAACTGGAAGAGGGATGCCTTGGTAATGAAAATAACTTAGTCACAGACCTACACTGATGATTTACTTCTGTGTATAAACAAAATTATAACATTTGCTTTTAATGAGCAGCCTTCAGGGTGGTTATCATACAAAATTAAATATGCCTTCAGGCTTTGCATTAGATCAAAGAGTGGAGATATATCTCACACATAACAGGGTAGCTTGAACCTATAGAAAAATCCCTCTGTTCCTTCTACATAGTGAATGGTGCACTTTTTTTTAATACAGTGTGATTCATTCCTAGGTTTAATTTTGTTGCATCTACATCTGAACTCCATCTGTTGAAAATGGAGTTTCTGGAACTGAAGTACCGTCTGCTATCACTGTTAGTCCTTGCAGAATCGAAGTTAAAATCATGGATTATCAAATATGGAAGACGAGAGTCAGTCGAACTGCTTCTCCAAAATTATATTGTAAGTTCCTGTTCTTTGTTTTTTTTAATATACAATTTTAAAATGACTGTAAATAAATAAAGGAAGTACACAGACAAAGAAGATATATTTGCTGGTCACCAAATTTATATGAATGCAATCTTTAAAAAAAAAAAAACCCTTTCCAAAGATCAAATTCTCTTCCCCCATGCATATATCCTCAGTCAAAAGACTTTGCACTGAGGGCGTACGCAAGGGCAGGAGTGGGAGTGGAATCCTCCCACATAATCTGGAGCATCCCCACAGTGATCACTTCCTAATTCTGTGGGCAGCTTTGTCCCGCAAATCCAGGTAATTCTGAGTTTGTAAATGCATCTTAAAATCTGAGCCAAAAATGTGCTAGATAAGTAAGACGTTACTTGCCCCTGGTAAGTATACTGCTGACCTCATTGTCTTCTGAGGAAGAACTACATACCGACAGAGGCAATGCTGGTGGAATCCTGTATGAGACGGGATGTGTGGAACTCCCTTATTAATCTCCTTGCTCTATGCATAACCTCCACCTGATTACTCATTCCAAGGCAGAGCTGTGTACAGAAACTGAAAAAATTACTAAATATGGCCACTGCTCCACCCACATCATAGTTGAATTTGGTGATTATTTACAGTATGGTAGGACTCTGTCTCCGCCGCCAAGTGCAAACTGAGAATATAAAAGTGAAAATCATGCTGTTTGCACCCACACCATCTCCTTCCATGACCAGAAATAGTATCCCAATTGCTAACTGTCTGACTCTCACCTGACTGGCAAATGTTGCAGTGCTCCAGACCTTAGTTATTGACTACTCACGTGGTGTACAGTTCAAGAGCCACTTTACTGCTATATTCCTAGTGTTACAGGCACGGGCTGCAGTGTGCAGTGCCAATACACAGGCCTCATGTGGACCTAGAGAAGATTTTGAAGTCACAGGCACCCTCCCATTATGGTAAATAGAAGGACAGGGGGGGATCCTCAGGCTGAAAACAAAGTGACATCTGTACATTGATTAAGCATGTTATTCTGTGAGCCATTTTATACTTTCAAACCTTCATTTTTCTCCCCTGGTACTTGGCCTTAGGGGTATGTATAGGGAGGGTACTGTTTCTGTTCTGGAAAATAACTAGTTCCAGCTCTGCCCTTTTGGATACCTTCCACTAACAACCTCAAGTATCACAGGCCGGTGACTGTTGAATGCTGACTGTGGGTTGGTTGGATGGTACTTCTCCTCTGGTCCTGAGTCACACTACCTTTGACATATCCATGCTCGCAATGGCAAATCAGTGGGGGATTGGAGTCACTGCTGCTGTTTTTTCACAGCAGGACCCCAGTGGAGGAGGCATGCAAAACAGATATTGGGTTTTGCACACGTTCCACCCCTTCACACTTTTCCACACTGGGGGAAGTACACAGGAAAATGAAGACCTCTGTGTGGAAACAAAACCTGCAGTCATAGAACCAAGTAGAACCAAGGCCTTGGATGAATGGACGGGTTTATAGCCCCACAGTCTAATAGTTTTCTGTTGCTTTGGAGCAGTGTTCCAACTGAATAATGTTCTGCTGCCAAAGACTGGAATATTGAAAAGCTTCCCTTAAGCATCAAAGAGATCCTTCATGTCCAAAATAGCCTTTTACTCTTCAATGGTCTGAGCATTAGCAAATGGAGACCTTCAGACATTAAAAAGTTTGGCATTGGTTTGGATAGGCTTCTGAAACTCAGGTGCTTATTTAAAGCTTTTCAGAACTTCCTGAGTCTGCCAAAGTGGGCCAGGTTTCTCATGATAATGGGATATCTCTCTGATTATGTCTAAACAGTGGCTGGGAAGTGTAATTCCTAGCTCAGGTAGATATACACATGCTAGCACTTCTTGAGCTAAAAATAGCATTGTGTCCATGGAGACGTAGGCGGTGGCATGGGATAGCTGCCCGAGTACGTACCCATGGGGTGGGGTGGGACTATACTCATGTGGCTAATCCAAGCTGCCGCCTGTGCCACCATGGCCGTACAGCCATTTTTAGGCACTAGCTCAAGTAGAGCTAACATATGGATGTCTACCTGAGCTGGAAATGACACCTCCCAGTTGCTATGTAAACACACCCTCCAGTCAAACCTGAACATAACATGAGAACTGTTTTTCTTGTGATATCTTGGAATTTCTGATGTGAGTTCCAGTTGTGTATGGTCACCAAATGAAAAAAACATTTCATAACCTTAATAAAGAGGCTTGGTTTGGGTCTAGAAATAAGTAAACTCACAGGTATATAGGTGGGAATACTCTGCTCCACACAGTTTGCGCATTCTAAACTAGAATTAACAGTATGGAATTCTTGATGTACAGTAGCTAGAGAACTATAATCATTAATGCTGTCAGTGTGGCTGCTTTTATGAGGACTAAAAACATAATGGAAGTGAAATAATTGAGAGAAAAATGCTTTTGGATCATTATTTTATAGTAAGCAGGAAATAATCTTAACGTTTCTGGTAGTGAATTTGTGTTTTATTTTGAATTATTGATCTGATGCTCTATAAATTGAGTTTGGCATTTGTACGCATTCCAAAAACAAAGAAGGAAAAAGAAGACATTGAAAAGGAACAGTTAGGATTGCTAATGACAATAATGTGGGGAACTATTACATCATTTACAGAACTGAAACATATCGAAGCAAGGGAATAAATAAGTGAGGGCATCATAAAACTTACACTGCCTACATAATAAATACATTGGGCCTCAGCCTTAACTGATGAATGCTCAGTGCAGCTGAAGGGGGCTCAAAGGTGCCCTCATATTTCCCGATCCTTAGGGCTGTTCTGTCCTGGGGGAAGCCCCCAACACATGTTAGAATGGCCGGAAAGCTGCTTTATTCTTCATAAGCCGCCAGTGGTCTCAAGGAGCCAGTGACAGCTGGGCATCCAGGTGCGAGAGATCCCTAATCACGCCCCCTTCCCCAATACCCGGGGCAGGGTAGTGGCAATGGAAGGGGCAACGTCTGGAAGGGGCAATAATATGGAAATCCCCAAAGTAGTTCTACACCACCAAAAGATCTTTCTAACTTTAGAGGCTAGATCTGCTGGTTTTAGAAGAACTTTGTATCATTGGAGCACTGCAAACCAGCTGGAGTGCAGCCAGGATTGGGGCCATCTGCTGGATCTTTATTGTCTTATACCTTCTGTGGTCCCTTAAACCTGTTCAAATTGAGTGCAGAGCAGATGTAAAATGCTGCCCTTCTGTTATGGTAGTATTTCACATTCCCTTTACCTAGATGTAAATCACAATACAAGGGGCAAAGCAGTGGAGATTCAAGCTCATTATACTTTAAGTGTAAAGACATGCATGTATCATTACAACACAACTGCCTTAACTCTGAGCCATGGCTATTGGATTTTTGTGTAGGTTTGTTATCTTGGTTGCAACATTTAAGGGGCTAAGTTGGGCTATTTATTCACAGCTCCGAGCAAGTCAGAGAATATAACCAGACCTATCCAGGGGAACACCAGAAGACATTGTACCTTGGGGTGGCATAATACTTCTAGGAACTTCCAGTATCTCTACTACACCACTCCCTGATCTAGCTTCCAGCTATGCAGTATCTACTACACCACTCTCTGAGATGTGCCTTGATATACCCACCAGGCCAGCCAGGTCACAGCTAGCTGGAGCATAGGGGAAGGTGGAACCATGGCCTTACCTTACCTCTCTTGCCTTCCTTGGCATACTATATGCCTCCAGGCAGTAAGGACAGAGAGGACCCTATGCTTAGCAGAGCAGAGAGGCTATAATTCTTCATGGCGTTTATACAGGATGCTACTAATACCCTCATCCCCACTTTACACTTGGGTATAGGCTAGTAGGAAAGGCTGTAAATAGTTATTTTTTCCCATTTAACAATATTCCTTAAAAGTATCACGTAATATATTGACCTTAGAGCAATTAGAATTATTTTTTTAGAAGCCTTTCTTGAGAATTTATGTGTTTATGTCTTTTGATAGAGAAAATGTATAGCATTATTAGTTCATAGTAAAATTATATATGTATGTGGTCTGTATTGTTTTATGTCAGAACTAAAGTTGCTTGTTGTGTCATGATAGAACATGCATTTCTTTATGCTTCACAGAATCAGATGTTTATTAAGCAAGCAGTGTAAGATTCAGGGTGTCCTTGCCTATACATTTCCTTGCACATTTGTAAATCGTGCAATAGGTAACAGCATTCTTTTCAGTTAGCAATCTTAACTAGTTTTAAAATTGAGCATTTTTGGCTTGGGAATTTTCCAGATGGTAGAATTAATTTTTAAAATGTTTACTTCTCTCATTTTTTCTTTGTGTGGGTAAATGAAGAGCCAGAGCCTGATTCTCCACTTGTCTTGCACATTGCGTCCTGAGTCGGCCCAATTCTGATCTCACTCGCCAGTTTTATACTGGGGTAACTCAGTTAATCTTCATTTGATTTACTTCTGCGTTAGACTGATGTACATGGACACAGAGAATTACACCCAGAGAGAGTCTGCTGTACCATTCTGATTTGAGATCATTTCACGCTCACTTTGCCAGGGTGAAAATGATCAGAGATGATCCATAGCAATGGAGGATCAGGCCCACAGTCTCAATTATTTTAACTAAATATGATATAGGTCATCAAATTATTAAATTAAAGAAGTGGGTGTTGCTGGCCAAACTAATAATGGCTTCTTCAGTGCACTACGTTCTGATCTTCAATCCAGCAAAGCACTCAATAATCACATGCTTAACTGTTAAGAATGTGTTTTCCCATTTACTTTAGTAGGATTACTCACATTCTTAAAGTTTACCAATGAGCTTAGTGCTTTGCTGGACTGGGGTGCGGTTTCGGTGTGTAGCTGGTGACATAAAGTATGCTTGTATACTGCATGGCTAAATTAGTCCCAGATGCCTTCAGAGTACAGCATAAACTCCCTCAAAATTTTCACAAAAAGTGTTTAAAAAAATCATATCAAATTATGTGTCAGATACAAAACTGGGATCCAGGTCTTTTGGTGCCACTGTCAGTACCTCCCAGCCAAATCAGTCAGTCTCATTAACCTATCTGAAAAATATACCTAATATTTCTTGCAATTCTATATCTCAAAGGAGTTTACAAAGGTGAGCAATCTTTGTTTCCATTTTACACTTGGCCTAATGAAGAAATCAACAAGGAAAACTTTTAAGCCCATGAACAACTTTGCCCAGAGAGAGAGAGAGGCAAAGAAACAGACTCTTTGCAAAATTTTCTGAAAAAAGGCATTTAAAAATATTAATCCCCAGAGTTATTCATTTTATTTAAAATGTGCAGAAAATTTTGGTGCTAGTGAGACTGAAATCTACACATTTCAAAGCAGAAGGACTTTTCTTGTCTTTTTCTGATATTATTAAATAAATACAGTTCTATTACATTTTACTAAGTTTTCCACAGGCTGCTGTATGTTTCTGTTTGCAATGTTATGCTTGTATTTTGTGATTTGAAGTACCCAGAATAATCAGAAGTAAACGTGTATAAATACTGCAAAGCCTTCAAATTTTCAAATAGATTTTGCTTTAACCGTATTTACTTTTCTTTTGCACTCTATTCTACACATTGGGATTGGGATGAATGTTCTTGGAAAGAGTGATAATTGCAGACTAATCATGATAAGAAAACTTTACATTTTCAGTCAAGAGTATTCAAAGCAGAAGCCAGATTCTAAGAGATGCTCATCCAACCATGTAACAGAAATATATCATGTGACCAATATGGCCAGTCAAAACTAATCAAAATTTTAAATATTTAATTTCTGAATAACTGCTTCTGAACAAACTGCTTATTAAAAAGATCTATAGAACCAAAATCATTTGCCAGACTCATACAGAGGAAAAAGTCTTATAGAATTTAATAGAAATTAAACCAATAGGGTTCTATGGAAATATAGTACAGTTCTATAGAAATTACTTCAAAATATCTATATAATTTAATAGAGGATTAAAGACTTTCCATTATATTTTTGAACAGTCCTATAGAATTCTTTTAGTTTTCTAATAATTTCTATAGGATAGTTTAAAAAAAAATAACAACCATAGACAAGATGTGTTTTCTATTAATTTCTATATAGCTTTTCCATAAGGCTTTTAGGCACTACTCAGTACAAATTATTCTTAGTAATAGGGAGCTTTTGACAAATATTTTTGAGAAACAAATACATTTGAAAAAAAATCACAAATGACTCATCAACTGTGAACAAAGAAAAAGCAACATTTGTTGAATAAGTATTCCCTATAAATTATTTACCCAGCTCTGTTTAAGAGCAAAAGTTCAAAGCAGGACATAGATTTTAGCCTCAGTCCTGAAAGTAAAAACCTATGCAACACTTTGTAAAGCAGCATCCCTTAAGGTAGTATTTCTTTAACGCCTTGTTCCATCTCTTCTGGAAGACATGAATGCAAACTGAAGTTTAATGGAATATATTTCTTCTCTTTGAATGAAATCTGCCTCTTTGCAGAGGATCAGCACAAGGGCTATTTTGAAGGCTTAAGTGGGATTTAAGTGGTGGCCATCTGCACAAAGATGAATTTTGCCCTTACTGAATTGTTTTCATTTAGATCTCAGCAGAGGAATTATCTAATAAATAGTGACTCTTCAGTCAGTTCTTTGGCTTCTGTTGAATCCTGAGTGTGAGGAAGTTCCAAGAATTCCAGCAAGAAAGAGCAATTAACGGGTTGTCTTATGAGCATGTTAAAAATATTCTTCCAAAATGTACTATTGAAAAGAAAAGAAACCCTATCGGAGGGAACTCTCCAGCCCTGTCCTTGTCAAAAGGAACTCTGGATGGTGCTTTGTAAATTAAGTAGGGAATTGTTTGGTGAAATTTGAGAAACTGTATCTTAATATAATTGTAATTCAAATGAATTGTCCTTATTATTCCTATGTGACATTTACTTTTGCCCCTTATAACCATTTTCTCCTTTTCAGTCTGTTATTGAAAACAGTAAATTCTTTGAGCAGTATGAAGTTACATACCAGATCTTGAAAAAGGCAGCTGAGATGTATGCCAAAGCTAATGGCTCAGGTAAATACCTCTGTATCTATTGCAATACTGAAGCCATTTTAGTCTCTGTTGATTTTAATATCCTTTTTAAATGAGTTCCTAAGAGTATATTTAAAAGTAAATTCCTTCTGTGCAGTAAAGTTGTACTGTAGCTGTAATTAACCACTTGGTATCTGACAAAACTAGAATCCAGTGGATTTCTGCCTGTGTTTGTTGACTGGGTGTTTACTAGAACCATGCTACTGGAGCATGAGAAAATCTAAGTGTTAATTGTAAACGTGTTCTCCCTCTTTTGATAAGGAGAAAAGCACCCTTGGTTGTAACTAAAGATGATTTTGATTTGCAAAATATGAAATTCATCCTTGTGCAGAGAGCTAGCACAATGCACATGCACTACATAAATCTCACATACTTTGTACGGACCCTCTGCACAGGGATGAATTTCACCCTCTTTGAATAACTTAAAGGAGATATGAAATAATAATATCTGAGAACCGATAACATAGGTCATCTGTGTTTTGAGGATTAAAAGAAAAGCAACAACCTCCTCTCAAAATAGCTGGAATGAGGATTTAATGACAATCACAACAATAATAATGGTGCAATTTGTGCCATTTTGAAATAGCCTTCGGTTGGGGCAGTTCAGAGCATCAACTATCCAGTGGGAAGTTGTAGAGGGATTGTTAGTCCCTCACGGAACTCCCCAGTACACAGGGGGAAGCTGTACCATCCTGTTAGTCTCCAGGTTAGCGGAGTGGCCTTTTATTCCTGGTGTGTAAGTAGTGGAAGGATCTTTTGTATTATGCCTCTCTACCAATGTGCAAAGCAGTCTTGTCCAGTATCATTATTAGTATAGTATTCACTGAAATACCTTTCACAAGCATGACAGAATTACAAAGAATGATCCAAACGATAGGTGCAATTTAAGATGAGGTGTGTGGATGGATCAACTGCTCTCTGGTCCACCTACACAACCCCATGGCTTCAGTGAGGTTGCATGGATGGCTCTGAGGGCTGCATTTTACCCTATATATATATACACACACACACATACGCACACTACTTTAAACACTGAAATAATAGAGCAGCAATCGCTGGGGTGAGATGCTGCAGTTGTTAAAATGGCTTATGGATAGGAAGGTAAAAGGAATAGCTTATCCATTTAAAATGACACTGTTAACTCAAACTTGTCCCAAAACTTAGATTTAAAAAAAAATACACTTTAAAAATGTAAAATCAATAGAAATCATTTAATAATTTTAAAAAATCCAATGATTTCATTTTCCAACAAATATTCACTAGAATTATTAGCAGCACAATTAGTGCAAACTAAGGACACATTAACTATGAATTCATTCTTAAGAGATCCTGCACTAAGGATACATTTACTGAGGAAGCTTCAGATTTTCCTTTTATCTTTTCTTTCTTTTTTCCTTAAAAAGAGGGAATGCAAGAAATCAAGTATACCACAGACAGAAAATTTAAAAAAATAAATGACAAAAATCCAATGTCATTAATCTGTCTTTACACAGTTGTAAATGAGAATAGATTTTCAATGAATATTTTTTAATGCAAACCAGGGCTGAATCAGCCACATGCGCAATTTTCTATTTATCATTCCTTGTTAAATATAAACCTTCCTACATTACCTTTTTGTTATTAGATGCATACACCAATAATATGTAGGATATGCAATTAATGTAGCATTCTTTACATGCTTTATTTTGTACTCTGTATGCTTGATTTCTCAACCTTAACATTGCATTAACATTAGGTTATGCATTTAATGTATGTTTAAACAAGCATGCTGATGTTGAAAAGAATATAAAATATAATTACCTAACAAGAATAATAAAAGAGATTTAATAATATTTTTAATAAAAGAAGCATATGCTAAATACTTGGATAAATAATTCCAGCACGTCCAGGATTTAATGTAATTTTAAAAAATTCAATATGCTTTATGTGTCTTAGTGGAAGAAGCAGAGAATGTGATGAAATTCATGAATGAAACAACAGCACAGTGGAGGAACCTGTCAGTAGAGGTGAGAAGTGTGAAGAGCATGTTAGAAGAAGTGATTGCTAACTGGGACCGATACAGCAGCACTGTGGCCAGTCTGCAGGCCTGGCTGGAGGATGCTGAAAAAATGCTGAATCAACCGGAACATGCCAAAAAAGTAAGGAATATTTGAAACTTTATCCAACCCTTGCATGTGGCTTTTATGACTGTTCAATAAAAAGCTTTACAACCTATGGGAAACAAGGTTTTTTTAAAACAAAATATAGTGACTAGATAGAGGGCTGTTTGCAGAGGACTGGGGAGAAGACCCAGATGCTGAGAGTTGTGGCAAGTTGAGACATATTCATGGAATAATTCCTGCCCTGCTCTCTTCACTATCAGAAACCTTTACAGATCCATAGTACACTTTCTGCTTGAGCATATTTGTCTTAGGTTTGTATGTGTGCACGCGCACACTCGTGTGTGCATGTATAAATATGGAGAAAAGGATGGAGAGAGAGCAAGCACATTTATGATGGTATGGCGTAAAGATTTTATTTGTCTGAATTTAAGATGGCTGCATTGTTCACAAATAGCAAAGCCAAGAGTGCCTTGTTATGCAGCTCACTCAGAATAAGTGCTGTTATATCACACTGCATCATTATGTGTTCTGTGTATGCCACATATTTTGTAGTAAAACTGGTTTAAATATTTATTGGCAAAAGTTTAGGAGTTTAAGTGAGCTGCTTAAACAGGCATTTATGTTCAGGGAATATTATGCTTTTACCTTTTTGTTTATTACTAACGTGACTGCTTTGAATTACCACTGTCTGCCTACAGCCAGTTATCTATGTATATATGTAGTTATGTTTGCCTGGCAAATTAAAAAATGAGCCTGATTTTAAGCTATTTTAGAAATGCTTTAGCTAGTTTTAAAACTTGTTCCAACTATTGTATGCATTATATATTTTACCATCAAGACTGTCTGCATTGCTGTCATGAGTTGTGTTCTGACCTCAGAGGGGGTGAAAAATTATGACAAATACATTTTAAAAACTTCTTTAAGTGACCTAAAATAGTTTTTCACACATAATGATAACACCAGGCACAATTTTAATGTCTATAACTTTGGGACCTATCTATGATAAATAGCTCCTATTTTACAAGATACCGGACTTTAATGTTGACACCAGTTGAGGAGAAAATATTGCACATCATGGGCTACAAGCCAGTTTAATTTTTTTGAGAAATTCAGTACTTTGACTTGGGGGAAAAGAAGGGAGAATTTCTCATATTTAAACAAAAACTGTGCCTGTAAAAGTTGTCTTAGTAGTTTAGCATATTATAAATTGTCCTGGCAACAGTATATTAATGGGCAGGTGAGATGGTCAGACACATGATAAATGCAGTTTACCACATGGCTGTCAGTGACTTATACATATGGGTTGTGTTTGTGTGTATATAGTGTTTAAAATGAAATATCGATATGTTCTTTGTATATGAACATTTACCGGTAAGTCAAAATCTGTATATGTCAAGTCTGTTCTACAGATTCATCTTAAAACAGATTTTCAAAACAAAATATGAACCTGTGTGTATAGTGACACACATGTGCTGCTGCTATCCATGTGATAAATGGCATTCATCATGCACATTTGACCATCCCATCTGCACTCTGCCCACTCCACTAATCTGTCTGCAGTGGGATTGTTTGACTACTTAAACATTCCAAATCTCTCAGCATCTTCAAATAGCCACAGTTTAAATTAATAAATAAAGCACTCTGACAAAGGAATATTATTTCCTTTCCCCAAAAATGTGCAACTTCTTCCTCATATTGCACTGGTTCAAGGATCAGAAATATCCCCAGTTAACAGAAGATAACAGAATTTGCTTCTGGTCCTAGATGTTTTGGAGATGCAGTACTAGACCTTAAGAGAGTGACATCATCATTTATGGCAAAACTATTTTAGGTCATTTAAGAGGCTTTTATCATTTTTTAGTTGCAGTGGGGGAGGTCTAGGTTGGATATTAGGAAAAAGGATATTAGGAATGGGGTGAAGCACTGGAATGGGTTACTTAGGGAGGTGGTGGAATCTCCATCTTTAGAGGTTTTTAAGCTGTGGCTTGACAAAGCCCTGGCTGGGATGATTTAGCTGAGGTTAGTCCTGCTTTGAGCAGGGGTTTGGACTAGATGACCTCCTGAGGTCCTTTCCAACTCTAATACTCTATTATTCTAACTTTCTCTCTCACTGGGGTTTGTCCAGTTCAATGCATGTTAAGAAAGGCAGCCTGGCTTCCAGATGGATAGACATGATTAAATAGTACCAGTAACATGAAGTAAAACTTACTGAAACATTTCCAAAATATTTGTTCTGTAATGTGTATGTCACATATAAAATCCATGATTCTGTGATGTGATATAAGGGCTTTATTGGCACTCACTTGGGCTGACCAGTATAATTCACTCTTAAATTCACCACTCATGAGAATTATGGTGCATTCCAAATGTAGGCCATAATACCTTCATCCCACACCATAATGCTTTCTCTCTTTTATCTCTCTGACTGATTTCAAGTTCTTTATTTGCATTGTTGTTGTGTTTGCAATGCTAAAAATTAAGGGTCTTCCCAGTTTTCTATTGGTAACACCTAGTTTAAGGGATTCTATCATGAACACATTAACCTAAACAATTTGGAAACTTGCCAGAAATGGACATCCTGGACTCTCATATTCCCCATACAAATAATTAAAATACAACAGAACAAATTTATCACTGAACAAATCCATCCTTTCGGGAACTCCATGGACTACCAGGAACTTAAACTAAAGATAAATTTGGCCCAGTAATTCAAAGTTGCGCAAGGAGGCTATTTAATGGGAAATGTCTGTGATGTCCCTGCACCATGCCGGCAGAAGGAACCGGGTTTGTCACCTGCTGATAACTGCGTTCCAACCTAGTGGATTCCAGAGGACCTGCAGATGGCCTCAACCATTCACAGGGAAGCCCCAGGCCCTCTCAACCCCATTAGTTCCTCTCAGATCCCTCCCAGTACAGCTCCGTTAGAGCCATGCTCCTAGGGCCTCTCCCCAGGCGGCTTCATTCAAGGCTGCCAGGAGGGACTGTGGGGGGAATCTGAAAATAGTTAGTATAGCCTGGGACTGTATTAATTTTTTTAAATCTTCCTTTGGGGTCAATGAGGATGATATGTGCCCCTCCAGCCCACTCCCCAGCCTGCCCTGATTCTGCTTCCTCTTTCATGCTGACTGGGGTCTGTGCAGAGAACCTTCTGCAGGGTTTGGGGTGGGAAACTGTACCTCAGAGGTACCCAAGCCCTGCTTCTAAGTGTAGGAGAAGAGATTCACACCTGGAATGAAAAAGTATGACTTGGGCCTCTGCAGGGTAATTCAATTTCCCGCCTCATTTCTTCTTTGACCTCTTTGGTAAAAGTCTGCCAACAATGGAACAGCATTCCTGGCATGTGTACAGCAGTTTAAAAAAATGACAAGGAAGTGTTTATATAATATGTCTGGGATGCTGTTGGACATTTCCTGACAAATCAGTATTGTTATCTTGGGCACCAGGGAAAAGCACCACTATTCTCAAACTCAAAAAAGATGTAAGATGACACTCAGTCTACTAAGAGACGATGAAGCATATTAACTAATATGTCTCTGTATATAGTACAAGTGCTCTTTACCCATCTCTTCTTTAGGGATTTAAAAAACACTGTGTTGTTGAATTATCTGTCCAACCAATTCAAGCAATATGCTTCCATTTGACATTTTCTTTGTAGCTGTATTGGAGGTGTATTAAATGTGGATAAGTTATGACGTCTGTATCAACTATTGTGTTGTGACATGACTTTCTGAAACCTTGAGATTGCACTTTTTGGTATAGCTCTGAGCAAGAAGCAGTGTGTAAATGGCACCACCCCAGGAGCAGCCCTGGGAAGAATTGGGCTTCAGGCAGGCATTTGAAGCACAGTTCCTTCTCTGGTTCCCCTCTTGCTCCTGGGGCAGAGAAAGAGGAAAAAGGAGGGTGGGGAGTCATTTGTTGGGGATCTATCATAGCAGAAAATTAACACACACACACTCTGTCTCATACTCTCTCTCTTTCACACAGACACTGGCTCAGCTGTGCAATCTAGAATATGGGAGTGGGGACAGAGCCAAGGCTCCATCTGTTGTCTTCCCTCTCCCCACTCACCCACCCTGAGATGGAAGTAAATAGACATGAAGCACTTGTTTTCCCCTGTGCTCTCAGGCCCCATGCCCCCATTACCTGTGCTGGATTTACAAGGGGGATTCTTACTGCTGTGCTGGCATGTAGTCCAAGTTGCAATCCAACCCATAGTGAATTAGTAGTTTGTGGCTTTCAAATGAATGAAATCAATCCTCAAATGTATAAATTAAACAGAAATTAGATGAAATAGTGACAATATTATAAATTAAGGATCAAATCCTTTCATCTTACTCAGGAGAGTAGTCTCATTGACCTCAGTAGTGCTACTTACTTGATTAAATTGAGACGGCACTGATTGTTTATATAGAGTCCCTTCCATTCGCACAGAAGTTATCTTGATAGCTCTACTTTAAAATATTACTTCAGAACATAACAATTTACCAAAGTACTCAACACTGGATGCTTCAGAGGATAACATGCCTCATGGGGAAAAGGTTTATTCATGACCTTAGTTGGTGATTGGTTTTATACTTTATTATGTGATGTACTGACTTTTGCAAAATGTTTAGCAATGTTGATTATATTGTGTTTAGGATTTTTTTCGACATTTACCTCATTGGATCCAGCAGCACACAGCCATGAATGATGCTGGTAATTTTCTTATTGAAACTTGTGATGAGACCATTTCCAGAGACCTTAAACAACAACTGCTGCTACTAAATGGAAGATGGAGAGAGTTGTTCATGAAAGTTAAGCAAGTATGTGTTATGGTTGTTGTATTAAAATAATGATTTTATCATTGCAGTGCAGCAAGGCTGCCTAAGATTTGCACCACTAAAGCCTGCATGGACTATTTACTAGGAGTCCAAGAGCTAAGTGTAATGTAAAATGTATATAATTATGTAAATCAGAAATCAATACATGCCACCAGTCATTGGTATCTTTTTAGATAGATGAGTAGAGATGGCTTTCTGCAAATTCACCAGCAAACTTACTTTGCAGCTTATCTCTGTAGTCTTTGACCTTAACTTTTTAAAAATGCACATTTTCTATTGTTGAAAAATTAAAATGATTTTTAAAAAGTAGCCATTGTTTTATGTAGAATCTATAGAGCTAAATTTAGCCCCGGTGTGAGTGGATGCATCTAATGCATTTCAGAGTTGCATTATCATAGGGCTGAAGCCCGTCAACAGTAGAGGCAGCACATATTAATCAACAGACCCCATTCCCATAGCTATGCTGACATCATTGTTGTCTTGTGATCTACAAGGCACAGAGAGCAAAAAAACTTACTTCAGGAAAGGGACTCAACTGGTTGGGAAATAAACGTTATTTTAAGAAGTTATTAAAAACACGTGAGGGAGGGCATGAGATATAACGTGTACAAAAGTATTTGACAGCCTTGTATACACATTTTAAAATATGTGTACTGAAGTAATCATATGGCTAATTAATTTTTTTATTTAATTACTTTTGACTACTCACCTGAGGACAAATCCTGTTCTCCATACTCACATGAGTATTCCCATTGCTGTCAATGAATCACATAAGTAAAGCGGTCAGCATTTGGTTCTTATTTTTTTAAAACCTTTCCAAACTCTTGCTTGTAACACAATCACAGCTTTATTATTTGTTAGTAATGTGCAGAGTGGTTTACTAGGCAAACCCTAATCCCCAAAGTATGAATACTCCCCTTCACATTTTGAAACTTTCTCCCCACTCCTGTTCCCCATGCCTCTCCATGACCTTCTAACAATTCTCTCATCCAATTCTTCCTGTCTATTTTGTGCTCTCTAGCAGTTCCTCAGTTCTTCCTTCACTCCAGCCCTCAGCTAATTCCCTGACTTCTCTCTCTGTCCGCAGTCCTCCCAGCCTCCCCCAGTTTTGTTTGGCTGTCTCTCTCCCTGCTATGCTTCAGATGCTGATGCATTCATATTTCCTGATGTTAATAGCTTCCCAGTCATATGCTATCTACAATACAGGGAATGTGAATGGAGTAGCACCGAGACCTTAGTGAAGATGCTGCCATGTTTGCTGTAGCATTAAACCAGATCCCCAAAGACGCTGTTACAGGATTGCAGTGACTGAGAATGCGAGGAAACTCTTGGCATTTTACCCACTGAACTGATAAACTAGTAAATCACAGTTTGAGAGAAAGTAGATGCTCAGGTTGGATGTGTCCCTGTCTAGGGCCAAAACTGAGTACAGGGGGAAATCTGAATTCTGAAAAGGATGGCTACTGGTACTCCATGAGGAGTGAGTTGGGGAATTAGGTTCTGTTCAGAGACTGGGGAGAGGAAGGAGTTCTCAAAATGATCCGGGGGGAAGGGAAGGGGGGTTGTAAACAAGTTTTCCCATTCCTAAAAAAAACCATGTTCTTCATTTATCAATATTAAAATTTAAAAAACAACAAACCAACCACTTGCTGGACCCTTAGCTTAAAAGATTACTAGTAAGTCATACTGAATAAAAAGTAAAGAAAAATTAACAGGACCTATTAGTTTCCTTAAGAAGCAGCGTTGCATATTTTGATGTGTTCTTTGTGTTTTTATTTTCCATTTTTCATAGTATGCTCGGGGAGATGAGCTGGAAAGAATGAGGAAGGAATACTTGGATGGTGTTGCCACCTTGTCAACCTTTGCTGATGGCAGCAATAGAAAATTATCTGTGTCTGGAGAAGTGTCCTTTCTAAATGTCAAGACGTTTGTCCAAGATTTGGAGGTAAGTTTCTTCCTTCTGCCTATCTATTTCTTTCTTTTTTCTTCTTCCCAGAAGAGAGAATTATGTAGCTATTTAATTTTGGGAGAGGATCAGAAGATTATTTATTTACATAGCTATATTTTATACTATCTACAATGGTGCAGTTTGTGTTTTACGTAATCTAAATGATTGTATTCTATGAGTGACTTTTCTGGGACACATTTCCGAAGCAACAAACAAGGATGTCACTGGATTTTCTGAGCTCAAATCCTCATACATAAAATGAGCTGAATGCTGAACTTTAATACAGACCTTTGGAGATGAACTCCTTTTCTTAGTATATATCAAATACATTCTGGGCCTGGTCCAACGCTCATTGAAGTCAATGGAAAAAATCCCATTGATGTCAATGGGAATTAGATTTATCACCTACATCTTCTATTGTTGAGAACAAGCTGATATGCCACATGAATTCCTAACTATACTTGTTAAAATATTTGTTGCAGGATATTAAACAGAAGGTGCCTGTGATGGAAGCTCAGTACAAGATGATTACAAGGACAGCACAGCTTATTACAAAGGAAACTTCCCAAGAAGAAGTCAATGAAATGCTTGCAACTATGACAGGGCTCAAAGCACAGCTAAGCAAGGTCCTGGAATACCTTTTCTGCTGTGCCCTATGTATACTGTTGAACTAATCATTAAAGATGGGCCCAAACTGGAACCATTTAGCTAAGTGCCACACCAACCCCAAATTTAGGGGGCTCAGTAAAATGGGACCCATATCTGAACCAGTCCTAGGACTGGTTGCTTATGGTTTGTTTCACACAATGAGTTTTTATAAAACAAAACCTAAACTTTGGTTTTGACCCATCTTTATTTCACATAGATTTGAGCTAAAACCTAAATTATTTATGTGAACCATCTCTTCTTCCCCCACCAGACTTTAGAGGGTTAGGAAAAATGGGAGCCGTATCTGAGTCCCCCCTGGTTTGAGTTTTGATTTTTTCATAATTAAAACCACCCCAGTTTTGTCCATCTGATTCTGAACTAAAGTCATATTTATGAGCATTCTTTGAAAAATATGCTTTCACATGGACAATTTATTTAAAAAGAAAACTTGCGTTAGATTGCTGATATTTCCAAAAATAACAGGGTTTTTTGGGGGGAAGGGCTATAATTGAAGTACTGGAGCTATCATGCTCAGCCTAATGCATAAATTTGAAAAAAATCATTGAGGTTATATATAATATAATGTTTCAGGTGTAGGCATTTAGACTGAGTGCTAGCTCCAATCCCAGGATGTCAGTACATGTATAGAATAGACCAGGGTACACTTTTCATATACAAGTTCCTCTGCATACCAAATCTCTGCATTAGTCAGATATGTCCTTACAGTCATAGAGTGTTGTATACAGCTTCCTCCTGAAGTCATTAACACTGCTCCTGCACTAAATAGATGGTTTCAGATACTCTTTTTTGCCCATATCATATCATGGAGCTTAAGCTTCAACATGGAACCTTAGCTTCTATCAGTACTGTTGCACTATTTCTAAATTGCCAGGCTGCTGCTCCCAAAAGCAATCCGCTCTTCTATACTGAGTGGGTGAGTGTTTTTTTTCCAACTCAAACTGGTTGAGAGCCTCACCCCGATTGCTCTACTGTTGGGAAGTACAGAGAAATACACAGGTGTAAAAAACCAAACATAACACACACACATACATACACAACCCACCAACCCTTTGTCAATATTGTCATCTTAGAAATACAGCAATTCACAAACTCACCTCAACAAAGGGGACAGAGTAGTGAAAGACAGAAGCTGAGTGGGAAGTAGTGATGGAGAACTGAAGCGAGAGGTACAGTGTGGAGAGACAGATGATCTTGCAAATCATGCATATGCGAAACTCCTGGGTAAGGGATGCAGGATTGGGCCAGAAACAATGTAGAGAATGAGAGGAAGAGAAGCAAAAGAAATGTAAAAAGGAAGGGGTATGTGAGAAAAATGAGAATGGAAGGATGGATGGAAGAGAGAAGGAGAGAGATAGAAGGGGAGAAAGAAATACAGGAGAGAGAACATGAGGCAGAAGACAGCAAATAATGTAAGGGAGAATAAAAGAAGAGATCTCCCAGACAAAAGTTAAAATGATATCTAGTGAACATATATTAAAATAACTATGGGTTGTATATAGTGCCAGGAAGATATTACTATTTTTAGACCAGATCATGAAGTACTTGATATTAATGGTAATTTTTGCTTGAATAAGAACTAAGTATCAAGCCCATTTACCCTTAAAGGAGGGAGGAGGGGCATGTATAAAGCTATGTACAATGAAAAGCTATTTATTGTTTATTGCCTTTCAGTAACTTTGTGTTGTAATGAGATTTTTTCTTGTTGCCAAAAGACTAAGGAGCATTGTCCTGTCCTGCTCTATGAAGCTCAGCAGCTGCTGTCTCCTCTGGAAGAATTAGAAAAGCAAATTACATATTTTTATGAATCTCTTGAGAAAGTCAATGAAATAATTTCTGCCCCAGATCCTGAAGTGCAACCTGCAGCTGTTTTTAAACAAAACCACCAGGTAGGTTTAAAAAAAACCCTGCCCAAAACCCTGTCTGGAAAATATAAGAAATTCTCTATGAGCATTTATGCAACACATTAGATTGTTAGGACTCTGGATTGGAGCAGGGAGAATTGAGGAATAGTCCTTAATTGAGGAGCAATTTCTTAATCTTCGTTTAATAATATTTAAACACTTTCTTTGGGATACATATGCCAGCTCTACAATTCAGCTCTGCCCACCAACCTTCACACAAACTTACACACGCTGAAAGTGGATTTCTCTTCATATGGGCCCTGATTCATCTCCCACTGAAATCAATGGGAGACTTTCCTTTGATTTCAATGGAAAATAGATCAGGCCCCTATACAATTGCACACAGCATCAGTGAACATTGGGATTTCCTTGAGAATGCTTAGGAACTCCCATTGATTTTCTTGGTTATTGGTGGACTCTTCCCATATGTCTGACAAAAGTTTTCTTTGAAGTCATTGGGAGCGGGGAGTGGAGAGGGGGATATAATGTAATGGAGCCTTAAAATTCCACCTGTCCTGCAGGAAGAGGGTGTCTTTTTACAGGCATTCAGAGTAAGACAATAGAATTCATCTTGAAGGACATATTGGATTCAGCAGACAATATCTTAGATGGATCTGTTGCATCTGTAATGTAAGGTTGGAATGTTACAGGCTGTTTAGAGTCAAGTGCTTGGAGACAATATTGTGAGCAGAGCAATGGAGCTAGTACAGTATATGAAAGAATAGTTAGAAATGACTTCTAAATTGCAATGATTATTGGGAGGAGTGCCACTCTTCAGTCAGGGAGGGCCTATCCTCCACCAATGACTTGAAGCTATGTTTTTGTTTTTGGAAGAAAAATAATGGGCTGCTGAGCTTGACTTTGCATGTAAGCCAATCCAGCCTTGGTCTAAACTCCCTCACCTTCCTAAACAAATCCTTTCCTGTCTGAGCACAAACACCAAATGAATCAGGTGTCAGATCTGCAGAGTGAGGAGAGCTCATCATCATGAAGTCTCCGTCTTTCAGATTACCATAGCCCAGACATCATAATTGAAGTAAATGGCTTATTCCTGCTAAAAGGATTTACCAGTCATGGAGCTGAGATCCGTGACAGTCTGCTAGATTATGTAGAGGCTGCTGATTAGATCATGGAATAGGTAGTTAATTAAATTGTAAATGGTCACACTTGTGCTTTTTATATATGTATTTCCTCTCAAGCCATGAGAATTCATGAGATTTTTCTTTTTATTCATGTAATTGTAATTACTGATTTTTTTTACTTAGTGATTTGTTGTGGTCATTCCAATAACTGGGTTGATAGAAGACAAGGGCCAAATGTGTAAGCATCTTTGCAAGCTACTGAGAGTTGTCATTCTTTTATCTACTCCCTGCATAAATGAAGCCATCTGTTTGCAATCGATACTGTGGGTATGGATGTTAATAACACCCAAATCAGGAGTAAATGACAGAATCATAGACCACTGCATTTTGTAAAACTAGCTATGTGAACCTTATCCTGAAAGCTATTCTGTATGAATGAACTCTTGTGGATAGGGCTTTGTCTGAGCACCCACTGGAAAAAGTTTACTATTTTGTTCTCTCTAATATCTTGTTTAAACTGCTCGTGATGAAGCCTAGCCACTTCCTTTTTCTTATTGTCAAAAATGCCCCCCCTTGGCTTTTTTTTCCCTGAACTTTTCCTTCCTTTGTTTCTAGCCAGGACAGAGTTGTGTTTCTTTCTTTCAGGATCTGATAGCATACCAAGAAAACTGCAAGAAAGCTTTGTCCCTGATTGAGAGAAACAGTCAGGGCATTCTGAAGTTTGTGGCTTTGAGTAAGGTGTTACAACATTTCGACCCACAGATGCTTCAGAAGAAGGTCACAGAGATCCAGGTCACTTTTCAGGTAGTTTTGTTGCTTCTTAGTACATTTTTGAGAATCTCTTAGGGTAGGCCTATACAGCAAAAGAAAAACCCACAGTTGGCATGGGCCAGCTGACTTAGGCTCCTAGGACTTGGACTGTGGGGCTGTTTCATTGCTTTGCAGACATCCGGGCACAGGCTGGAGCCCAGGCTCTGGAACCCTCCCACCTCACAGGGTACAAGAGCCGGGTTCTAGCCTGAGCCCAGACATCTACACAGCACTGAAACAGCAGCGCAGCCTGATCCCTGGGAGCCCGAGTCAGCTGGCCATGGACCAGCCAGGGGTGTCTAGTTGCTCTCTATACATACCCTTAGTATGCACTTGTTATTCTGTTCTCTTCACTTGCTATCAGTCTTCAGTTATTGCCACAGAGAGCACAAAGAAGTTGCCTTTGTTTTTTCTCCTCTCCTGACAACCACATACTCTTTAATCCAAACACAGGGTTTATCTGTATTATAAAACTTGCATTGGTGTAACTACATTTCTTTAAAATCTAGTATACACATGGTCACAGATGCTCATTCTAATTGAAATCTTTCCCTGAATCCCATCTGTGCCAACAGTGGAATGATACAGTGGGATGATTCTCCTTTTTTATAATTTGAAGTTGCAGCAGAAATGAGGATTTCATTAATGGGAGGGGAGGAGAAACTTCACAGAGTTCTGTGACACGCCATTTTTCCATGTGTCATGTGGTCAGGGAACTTGGGGTCTGCTTCTCCCTGTAATGTCCTAGGGATAAGAAGTCCTCTACTCCCTCAGATAACCTGAGATCAACAGAAAAATCCCACAGATTCAGGGGGTTAGGAGATCTACACAGATCTACACTACTCTGTGTTACTGCTCAGATCTCTCCACCAACACGTGTTATCACAGCTCTCCTTGGCAAACATCTATTCATGCACCGCACTTGACTCAAAGAATGAAGCATAGATTTTTTTGCAAAACTCAGTGTTGCTGTGTTTGTGTTTCCATAGGAGATAAATCACAGTCAAAGTGAGAGATAAATGTTAAAAGTTACAAACATTTGGTTTATATAGTATTCCACATTTAGTGCCATTCACTTACTCACTTGAAGTAGTATTTTACTCTGTGAATAGTTTCATTGATATTTTCAGGACTATTTGAGAAGTAAGGTACTTACAATTACTAAAGTTGAATAACAAAATCTAGCATTTAATTAGCCAGTGCTGTTTTAGGCTTAGATTTTCCAAATATTGGTTTCAATGACACTCCTTTTAGAATAACGTACTATTTGATGTAAAGGTGGCATAATTGGACTCTTAATTACTCGATGAAATGTAGTGTCTTGAATTTTAAGCCACACTAAGTTGCTGATTGTTGAAATGCTATCATTGCATATTTCTGAACAACTGGATTCTCAGTGAAGGTCTATAAATGTCATTTTATGACTTATCATTTGAAAAGTGTTTTCTTGGATTATATTTATGGGTTACAAAGGCAGGGTAAGTTGATGAAGCTTGATAAGTAACTCACATTGTACATTATTCCAATGTTATCAGAGTAAGTGGTTAGTTTTACCTCAGTTTATCTTGGAAGTAGACTTACATCATGGGGCAGACCCAGTCTTAGCACATTTGTGGGTCTGGGGATTATTATTTCTCCATAAATGGAACCAGTTCCTATGCAAAGACACTATGCACAGAGCCAGCCTGGAAATTTTGGAAAGGTTTAGAAAGATGATTATTTGAGATACCCCAAAAAGATGGTCCAGTTTTAGGGGATTGGGAGACCCAGGTTCAAGATTCTTTTCTAGCAGAGATTTCCTGTGCGACCTTGAGCAAGTCACTTAGCCTTTTGTGCCTCAGTTCCACATCTGCAAAAGAAAGCATAATAATAGTTCCCCACCTCAGAGGGGTGTTGTGAAGATAAATACGTTGAAGATGGTGAGGCACTTTGAAATCTATTGATGAAAAGTGTTATGTAGGAGTTAGGTATTGTAACTGATATTTTCCATAACAGAGGTTTTCAAACTGTGGGGAGGGGAGGAACATTGGGGTGGTGATAAGCAAGGCATTTTTTACTTTTTAAAAATTATTACTAGGGCCCTACTTCATTCACAATATTGTGGAAATTGCAGATTCTGCAATATTAGGATTTCTCTGCAATTTTGTCAGCTGGGTGGCCACCAATGGGAGCCCCGCCATGTGTGCGGCCGACAGCAGGAGTTCTGGCAGCCAGCCACCTGGGGCTGCCAGCAGGTGCCCCAGCTGCCTAGTGCCAGCAGCAGGAGCCCCGGCCATCATCCGCCCGGGGCTCCCACTGTCAGCCCCAGATAGCTAGCAGTCAGGGCTCCCGCTGGCAGCCCTCCGCATGGTGGAGCTCCCACTGTCAGCCACTCATCTGGCAAAATTGCAGTGGAATCCTAATATTGTGGGATCCACAATTCCTGCAATATCGTGAATTAAGTTCAGCCTTAAGTATGAGTAAACTTTCTGCAACTGATTTAATCAGATGGACTTTTTTGGCCAATACAAGGCTGCTGATGCAGTACACAGGGATGTGTTACAATGTATTTAATTATAAGCCTATGATCATTTCTATAGCAACAACCACCTTTCCCACCTTCCGGTGTAGTATATCATATCATGTCATTACAACAAGCAGTTGTGCAGTGCTTATTCTACTGGTGAGTTTGATATTTTTTCATATTGTGGTGAAAAATGGATTGGAACTTATTGCCAAAAGATGGTAGTGTTCCGAAATGAAAGGCAGAAGCTGAAACGGCTAAAGTCAAGAGTGAGAAAAAATCTGCAAAAAACAGAAAATATGATGAAGCATACAAACAAAACAACACAAACAAAAAAAACACAATGAAAAATGTGGTATCCACCCCCTGTAAGTATTTTAAAGGCATCGCATCAAGTTGAGCACCACATTGCCAAGAATAAAAAGTCTTACACAACTGGGGGAAAACTGATTGTCCCAGCAGCAATTGACATTTGCAGGATGATGCTTGGTGACAATGGGGCAGAGAAGTTAAAAATGATCCTGGTGTCAGACAACATGGTCAGCTGCCCAATCTGTGACATGTCAGAATATATCAGGGCACAGCTGATCTCTCAATTGCAATTCAGTTTATTTGCAATCCCCATTTGCATGAAGCAGTGGATATATCAAAAGAAGGTCATTTAATTGTTTACGTTTGGTACTTTCACAAAACATCAATGTTGGATGCATTTTAGTGAGGGACAGTGGGTAGTATGGTCAATAAAGATCATTCAGAAAATAATCTAGGGGAAAAAATACTAGCTCATTTTTTCTTCACTTGTAACTTAGAATATGGTCAAGAAGACTGGTGACTGGAGAAAAAATGTAGAAGCAAATAGCCGTTTGATGAAAAAATTTGAGGAGTCCAGGGCAGAACTAGAGAAAGTGCTACAGATTGCCCATGGTTGTCTAGAAGAAAAAGGAAATCCTGAAGAACTTCTCAAGAAACATACTGTGAGTAGATACTCTCACCTTCACTGCAGTCACTATATAGACTTTAAACAGTGGGCATATATTTCACTGGTCAAAGTCTATTTAATCTTATAAATTACATGGAATCAGATATTAGAATGATATTGTTCAGGAGGGCTTAGTGGGAAGAAAAAATAGGAGTTCTTATTAAGTAAATGAACTAACCAAAAATATTACTATTTGTATTGTTCTTTAAAAATACTGTTTTAGTGCGGAATCCTATGCCTATGAGCTGCTATCTCTGTATAGTATCTGAAATGTACAAGAATGAGTTGATTCTCTACCCTATAAATCATTCAGGAATATCTCCAACTTCCTGCTAAATATTGTACCATTTCTTAATTCGAATTCAGTCTTTTTAGTCAGTGATCTTTCAAGCTTTCAGACAGCTTGTGTATGGTGGTATATATGTAATTCTGAACTTAATTCCTGCTGGTTTTCATATCAACAACATTAAGCAACTTAACCTTCTAACCTTTACTTTCAACATCAGGAATTTTTCAGCCAGTTGGACCAGAGAGTGCTTAATGCCTTCCTGAAAGCTTGTGATGAACTTACTGACATCCTTCCTGAGCAAGAACAACACAGCCTGCAGGAAGCTGTTAGGAAACTCCATAAGCAATGGAAGGTTAGTATATATATGGGAACTCTGGAATTGGTAAACTGAATAGCGCAGGAGACCCAACTGCCCAAGCAATATGTTGCAGTTGGAAACTGAGGGCATCTTGTCCCTCTTCTTCCTCTTTCTCTGTATAAGTGGAAAAGACACATGAAAAAATAAATACAATTACACAAAACTATGTTAAAAGAACATTATCACAGTTGCAAAGTCCAGCCCTCAAAAGTAATGGAAATGCCAGAATGAAGCTTGGCTGTGGAAGTTTAATTTGGCCCCCTTGTGCATATGCATTGGGTTACAATCTTTAATTACATGGTCACATACTACTTTTTCCACAGGATGCCTATGTCATTCAGAGCACAGGATGGACAGTGTTCACTTAAATAGAAGCTATTCAATATTTTGTTTTCTCATCATCATTCAGTGTGTGGCTCTAGCCTTACTACTTTGAATACTGTACACTATTCAAACCCAGATAGAATTATTAATTTCCTCACGGTCATTCTTGTGTCACTCATCATTGTAGTATCTGAGTGCTTCATAGACATTAATGAGTTTATCTTCACAACACCCTTTTGAGGTGAGGGGAATTATCTTCATTATAGAAATGGGGAACTGAGGCACAAAGGAATTGAGGTCAAACATATTGCACTAATTTTGGGTGCTCAATTTGGAACACCTAGGATTTGATTTTTCAGAGTCTTTAGCAGTATAGAGCTTTATAACTTTATATATTCAAATACAGTTCCCCTTGACTTCATTTGCACCTGTATGTGCTCAGCACTTCTGCAAGTCAAACCCCAGGATCTCAAGTTGAGGACCCAGAGCATGAGGAATACAGTTAATGACCATCTGTGAAGAGTTTGGTGTAAGTGATTTGCCCAGCATCACATAGGAATTTGGTGGCCAAGGGAGGGATAAAATCCAGTTTTCCAGGGTAACATTTAGCTGTCTTAATCTTGAGAGCCACCTTTCTCTTCCTGCAGTCCCCTGCCTCATTCACTACACACCTTCCAAATTCTGAAACAAATGAGGCAGGGGTCCTACAGATGACAGCCTCCTTCACTATGCAACCTTGATTCATCCCCCAGAGCATGTCCATCCTCTGCACTGAATGAGGGAGGGGTCCTGTGGAAAAAATAGTATGTAATCATATATTTAAGGACTGTAGCACAGTGCATACACACAATGGGGCTGAATTAAGGTTTCTCAGGCATATTTAATTCTGGCAGTTCCTACTTTTGAGGACTTGCCTTGGTTCTTTTAATGTAGATTTTGTGTGTAATTTCCTAGTTTTTAAAAAAAGGAAAATGAAAAAAATTCCATCGTGTGGCATCATGTTGACACCCACATGGATCATCAGCAGAGTTGGAACCTTTAGATCTACCACACAGTCCTCTGCTACTTGAGCTAATGGAGTAACGGATAGCAGTAGTAGTTGTCATCCTCTATAGCAGGGGTGGGGAACGTCCGGCCCGCGGGCCATATAAGGCCCGCAAAATCATTTGGTCTGGCCCTGGCGGCGGGGGGGAATTCGGCGGCGGCGCGGTTCCGTGGCGGGGGCAGTGCCCGCCGCCGAAACCCTGCCGCCGTTTCCCCTTTTTCAGCGGCGGGGGGGAATTCGGCGGCGGCGCGGTTTCATGGTGGCGGGGGGGAATTCGGCGGCGGACACTCAGCCGTCTTCCGCGTACCACCATCAGGCCCTTGGCAGAAAAAAGGTTCCCCACCCCTGCTCTATAGAGACCAGCACAACAGGGGGAAGAGTGTCCCACTTTGCCAGTGAGTTTCACAGATATTTTCTGACAGAAGAGGAATGATGAGACCCAGTAATCTTGGGTTCCATTTCGGGTTCTGGAGGGGTGTATGCTGTAGTGGGTGCAGACTCTCTGCCTGTTTTCTCCCTAGCGTGACCCCTTCTGTTACATCCCCTCCAACCTCTTCTTGTCCCAATCCTGTCTCCTTCCCACCCCTGGCTCCTCATCATAGGCTCATTCTCCTCACCTAGCCAGTCTCCACTCCTCAGGATTCTCATCTGAGTCCCAAGCTATGTCTTCACTGACGGCGGCAAATTCGCCACCATCAGATCGACTTATCCGGATTGACTGAGCAGTCAGTGAAGACCCACTCAGTCAATCCAGAAATCAACATATTAAGACCAACTCCTCAAGTAGCATAGTGCTGCGTTGATGGGAACGCGGTTCCCGTCAGTGCAGTGCAGTGAAGATAGCGCGCAGGACAGAAGCACAGAAGTCAACGGGAGTTACGCAAGTTTTTTTGCGTAGTTTGCGTAACTCCAGTTGACTGCTGCCGAATTTCTGAGGTAAGTGTAGACAGGCCCCCAGTCTCCATTCCCAGCCAGTTCTAATCTACTCCACTGGATTACCAGTCCCAATCTCCCTCCCCCACATGCCCAAGATCCAGACTCCTTTCCCTGTCATTTCCATTTCTCCCCCGTTTCTTAGTCCAAGTCTCTTTGCCTAGCCAGTGCCAATTTCCCCCTCTCTGGCTTCTCATTGAAGTAGTTGTCTTCCCCCGCCTCCAGTCACCTCTATGCCCACATTCCTCCTCGGCATTGGCTCTCGGTCTCAGTGTTCCTTGCTTCCTGAACTTCAGTCTCAGTGTCTCCCCACCACCCATCTCCTTATCCAGCTCTCCCCTTACATCCTGGCTTCCTGTCAGGTCTGTCTCCCCTCCACCCAACCTTCTTCCCACTGCCCAGCCAATGTCAGTCTCTCCCCAGGGTCCTCATCCAATCTCAGTCCTTCCATTCCATCTACTTACACCCAGTCTCGAATCCCGCACTGCCTGACTCACAGTCTCCTTGCCAAACCTGTCACAGTCTTCCCCACCAACTCTCAATTCCAATGCCCAGACTCTGTTTTTCTCTAATCTCATTCTTGGAAATGACTGAACTGTATTGGTTGAAATTTTCACCCCCTCCCGCCACTCCCCCCCCCCCCCCCCCAAAAAAAAAAAAAAAAAAAAGTCAGTCTGAGACAGACATCCTACTTGGAAAATTTCAGCCAGAACAGTTAAAGTTTGGAAAAGTTGCAAGCAGCTGGAAATGGAGTTTTGTAATGGAAAGTGTTAAGCAACCTTAATAATAAACAGTGCCAGTGCTGCTAGTAGTGCTACCTACAATATCACCTAACCTTTTCCTGCTATGCATTGAAGCAGAGCTTCCTGGCTGTAGTTATCATGGTTACACTAATGAAATAGATTTTTAATAGATTATTTTTTAAGTTTAAACAGTGCTTACTGCCAAAGACTAAAGTGACTGAGCAAAGACTGATAATAAGTCATAGAATAGTTTTATTGTATGTTATGAGCCAAGTTTTCAAATAGTCCTCTAAGAAGATGCCTACAGAATGTTCAGGTTCAACATCTGGGGAAGTGCAAAACTCTCAGAGTCCATCTTGCATACACCGTTAGGGTAGCTAAATATCTAGAGGGGAGTTTTCAAAAGCACTCAGCATTGGTCTAATTCCCTGGGAATTTTACCATTGACTTCAGTGCAAGCAGAATTAGGCCAGCACTGGCAACTTTGGAAAATCCTGCTTCTGATAAATCACATTTTGTGTGAACCTGTGGCTTTTCATACACACAAAAGCAGGTGCCGTGGGGGTGGGGAGCTGTTGCAAATGTAGCCACACTATTATGATCTTTGTTGTTTATTTGTATTGAGGTAGCACCTAGAAGCCCCAGTCAGAAATCAGGACCTCACTTTGATAGGCACTGTTCACATGTATTGTGAAAGAAGATACCTGCTCCAAAGAGCATACAGGCTAAGTAAACAACAAAGTAAAAGAAGTAGTTAGAGGCAAAAAGGCATCCCTTCAAAAACAGAAGTTAAATCCTATTGAGGAAAATAGAAAGGAGCATAAACTCTGGCAAGTGGAGTGTAAAAATATGATTAGGAAGGCCAAAAAAGAATTTGAAGAACAGCTAGCAAAGACTCAAAAAGTAACAGCAAAAATTGTTTGAGTACATCAGAAGCAGGAAGCCTGCTAAACAACCAGTGGTGCCACTGGACGATCAAGATGCTAAAGGAGCATTCAGAGAAGTTAAGGCTATTGCGGAGAAACTAAATGAATTCTTTGCATTGGTTTTCAGGGCTGAGGATGTAAGGGAGATTCCCAAACCTGAGTCATTCCTTTTAGGTGACAAATCTGAGGAAATGTCCCAGATTGAGATGTCATTAGGAGAGCTTTTGGAACAAATTGATAAATTAAACAGTAATAAGTCACTAGGACCAAATGATATCCACCCTATAGTTCTGAAGGAACTCAAGTGTGAAATTGCAGGACTACTAACTGTGGTATGTGATGTATCATTTAAATTAGCTTCTGTGCCAGATGACTGGAGGATAGCTAATGTGACGCCAATATTTTAAAACAATTCCAGAGGCGATCTCAGCAATTAAAGGCCAGTAAGCCTAACTTCAGTACCAGGCAAATTGGTTGAAACTATAGTAAAGAATAGAATTATCAGACACATAGATGGATACTATTTGTTGCGGAAGAGTCAGCATGGTTTTTGTAAAGGGAAATCATGCCTCAATAATCTACTAGAATTCTTTGAGGGGGTCAGCAAGCATGTGGAGAAGGGAGATCCACTGGGTATAGCATACTTCAGAAAGTTTTTGACAAGGTCCCTCATCATAGGCTCTTAAGCAAAGTGGTCATGGGATTAGAGGGAAGGTCCTCTGCTTGATCAGTAACTGGTTAAAAGATAGGAAACAAAGAGTAGGAATAAATGGTCAGTTTTAGAATGCAGAGGTAAATGGTAGTGTCCCCCAGGGTCTGAACTGATACCAGTATTGTTCAACATATTCATACATGATCTGGAAAAAGGGGTAAACAGTGAGGTGGCAAAATTTGCAGATGATACAAAACTACTCAATATAGTTAAGTCCAAAGCAGACTACAAAGAGTTACCCAGTTTTGTGAAATCCCTTTGTGACTGGGCAACAAAATGGCAGATGAAATTCAATGTTGATAAATGCAAAGTAATGCACATTGGAAAACATAATCACAACTATACATATAAAATGATGGGGTCTAAATTAGTTGTTACCACTCAAGAAAGAGATCTTGGACTTGTGGATAGTTCTCTGAAAACATCAACTCAATGTGCAGCGGCAGTCAAGAAAGCTAACAAAATGTTGGGAATCATTAGGAAAGGGATAGGTAATAAGACAGAAATTATCATATTGCCTCTTCCTAAATCTGTGGTATGCCCACATCTTGTATATTGCGTGCAGATCTGGTCACCCCATCTCAAAAAAGATACAGGGTTGCAGTGACTGAGAATGTGAGGAGACTGTTGGCATTTTACCCACTGAACTGATAAACTATCAAAGTAGAGAAAATAGATGCTCAGTTTGGATGTGCCCCTGTCTAGGGCCAAGACTGAGTAAAGGCTGAAATCTGAATCCTCAAAAGGAAGGCTACTGGTAGGTCATGAGAAGTGAGTTGGGGAGTTAGGTTCAATTCAGAGACTGGGGAGAGGAAGCAGTTCTCAAAATGATCCAAACTTTAAAATATATTTTGGATTTTGTTTCATGGATGGGATTGGAAAAGGTACAGAAAAGGGCAATAAAAATGATTAGGGGTATGGAAAAGCTTCCATATGAGGAGAGATTAATAAAACTGGGACTTTTGAGCTTGGAAAAGAGATGATTAAAAGGGGTATGATAGAGGTCTATAAAATCATGACGGGGTGGAGAAAGTAAATAAACAAGTGTTATTTACTCCTTCTCATAACAAAAACTAGGGGTCACTAAATTAATAGGCAGCAGGTTTAAAACGAACAAAAGCAAGTATTTCTTCACACAATGCACAGACAACCTGTAGAACTCCTTGCCCAGAGGATGTTTTGAAAGCTAAGATTGTAACAGATTTCAAAAAAGAACAAGATAAGTTCATGAAGGTTAGGTCCATCAATGGCTATTAGCCAGGATAGACAGGGATTGCTGTTTACCAGAAGCTGGAAATGGGATGGATCACCTGATGATTATCTGTTCCAGTCATTCCCTCTGAAGCACCTGGCATTGTCCACTGTCAGAAGACAGGATACTGGATTAGATGGACCATTGTATGGACCCAGTATGGCCTTTCTTATGTTCTTAAGTATATAACCAATAGTTCTGGCTAATAGATATTTTTTATTTCCCTTCATACATGAATGCTGAAAAAACATGTCTTCTGTGTGTGTTATATCATGTATGTAATATCTTTTGCACTTTCAAAAATGTTCTGTAATTCTCATTTAGTAGCCTTTCATTGGATAAATGAGAATCATGTTTTCTTCCTGTGTTTGTTTTTTCTCCTATGGAGTATAGGATCTCCAGACAGAAGCCCCATATCATTTGGTTCATCTGAAGATCGAAGTGGAGAAAAGCAAACTCCTACACACAGTGGAAGAGTGTAGATCTGAACTTGCTCGTGAGAGCAAGCTGGTATCCAGTGAGAGTAGTGAAAAGATCATCAAAGAGCACCAGGTATGCACCATGTGCCACCAAATGGACATGTGTGGAAATGCATTCAAATACAAACAAGATATACATCCAAGGCCTGACTGACCATCAACAAGTTACTCCAGATTCACAGTGATGCAACTCTGTTCATTTCAGTGAAGTGAAACTGGTGTAACATGGCAGTAAATTGGACCCGTGGATGTGGTTTCTATACATTCTCTGAACAACTTTTAAGTGTACTAAGATTTGAAAGCTTAAAAGAAAGGTGAATTTGATTTAATCCTCTGATATGCAAGAGCTGGGAGCCTTCTTAGTTTCATATAAAAATAAAAATGTGGTTTGTGGCCCTTTAAGTTTTAATATTGTAGCTTTTTTCTCCTTTTTTCAGTTTTTCTTCAGCGATAAGGGACCCTATCAGCTGTGTGAGAAAAGGTTGAAGCTGATTGAAGAACTGTGCCTAAAACTTCCAGAATGGGATCAACTTAAGGCTACATTGGAAAACAGCCAAGAAATGCTCAAGGAACTTAAATTCCAGATGAATAGCACCTACATGAAGCTAAAAGAGCACCCTGACAAATGGAAGGACTATAAGAATAGGTACTAGTTCTGTTGCTAATTGGATATGACAGAGCCTTGGTCAGAACAATTAGTATATGTGCTCTTCTGTAAAACTTCCAGTCATTGAAAAATACAGTGGAAGGAATGGTACATGATTTTTTCACACAGAGAAAGCTCTATTTTATGTAGTAGGTCCAAAATAATCTGTTTTTATTCTTGGTGTTGTTTATTTAAGCTAAAAGTTATCAGCTGTGGCTTGATAAAGGCTAGTTTGAAGCTAACTTTTACCTTGTTTTTTGCTGTGTGGTCTTTGATTTCAGAACTTCTGAATTAGCAGCTTGGATTTCATCAAAGGAGAATGAGCTAAAGAAGATCAAGCATGGTGTCAATGATACTGCCAAATACGAACAATTTAAAACAGCAACGGAGGTTAGTTCTATCTTATATTCAAATTAAGGTAGAGAGATTTCTGCCCTTAGCTTCAGCTGTGCTCTCCATCAATTCAGCTGCACCAGTGGGAGTGTATGGTATAAACAAGGCTCTGGTGGCTTCTTACATTTTTACCAGTGGGTCAGTTAAACCACTTATTGTAAATCTTAAAAAAGTGGTGTATGAGACAAAGTGTGGCAGGACCTTCAAGTCCTAATAGTTTGGAGAAGTCAAGTCTGTTTACTCATACATTTAGAACAATCTAAATATACAGGTGAACAGAGTTATGACCAAACTCTGCAGGCCTGCTTGAGGACTGTAAGAATGACTCTGTTGCAACTCCTATGCAGAGAAGAGTCACAGTTTCAGGCTTGGGCTTCTTTTAAGTGCAAAGACTGCTCAGGTTTATTGCCCCTGCAGATATTGGCTTCTAGAAAAGGAGAAGCTGGAGGCAAGGCCTTTTCACCAGCTACCTTCACATCAGTAAGCAGACCTGGCTGGCAATGAACAGTCACAGAGTTTAAGGCCAGAAGAGACCACCAGATCATCTAGTCTGACCTCCTCTATATCATAGGCCACCAGCACCATCCAGCACTATACACTAAACCCAACTACCAACATTAGACAAAGTGTTACAGCCCCCAGAAGACTAAACTATTGTGTGCCACAGGCAGAGAATAGGAGGGACTTAGGTGCACTAATGCCCAAGACCACTGTACAGGCAGGGAAATAAGTAAGGGGTACCCAGATGAGCCCGGAGAGTGAACTGCACCCCACACTGGGGTGAAAATCCCTCCACCCCCAAGGTCACTGCTGATCTGACCTGGGGAAAAAATCCTTCTCAACCCCACATATGGCAATCAGTTGGACCTGAGCATGTGAGTAAGAACCAGCCAGCCTGAAAGAGAGAAAGCTGGGCACCACCTCAGAGCAATATCCCACCATGTCCAGTGTCCCAACTTCATCAGTGGCCATCCCTGATGCTTCTGATGAAGAAGACAAAAAAGCCCAGAATACACTGGGGTGAGGATATTCCTTCCTGATCCCCGTAGGTGACCGGCTGAAGCCCAAAGCATGAGATTTTAGGAGCATAAGAAATAAACTAGAAGGAATCCCATCATACAATTGCACTCATAAATCTGTCCAGCTCTCTCTTAAAACTGATTACATTGTTTGCCCCCTCAACTCCTATTGGGAGATTGTTCCAGAACCTCACCCTCTGATGGTTAGAAACGTTCTTCTAATTTCCAGCCTGAATTTGTTCATGGCCAGCTTATTTCCATTTGTTCTTGTGCCAGCACTGTCCTTTATCTTAAATAGCTCTTTGCCCTCCCTGGTATTTACTTCTTTGATGTATTTATACAGAACAATCATATCCCCTCTCAGTCTTCTTTTTGTTAAACTAAACAAACAACTTCAGGCTCCTCTTATAAGAGAGGCTCTACACTCCCCTGATCATCTTAGAAGCCCTTCTCTGCCCCTGTTCCAGTTTAAATTAATCTTTCATGGGTGATCAGAACTGTACACAGTATTCCAGTTGAGGTTTTACCTTATCTCTTTTACTCTAACCTTTTCTCTCTCTACTGGAAATGCCTAGTCTGATAATTTTAGAATTACATTTGCCTTTTTCATAGCCGTATCATTTTGATAGCTTGTAGTCATTCTGAGATAGATTTAAACACTCACTTTCTCTTCTCTTCTCTTCAGTCATTTCCAACTGATAAGCCATCAGCTGATAGCAGAAATTCTTATTATTAGACCCTAAATGCATGACCTTGAACTTTGTAATATTGAATTTCATCCCATTTCTGTTACATCAGTCTTCGAGGGTCTTCCTGTATAATATTCAGTCCTTCTCTGTCTTGATAGTGCCTCCCAACTTTGTATCTGTCATGGTATACAGAACTCTCGGGGTACAGCCTGGGAGCTGTGGAATGGCTGGTTTCCCTTATTAACTATTTAGCTTGAGGTGGGCTCCCCACCATGCTCTGAGGATACACTCTCCAGACCTTGTTATCACCCAACCTGACAGCAGATGGCGCCACACACCAAACAGTTACCTAGAATGCTTTCCTTGAGCAAACATGGATATGGTCCCCAGCCAGTTTGCCCCCAGCTCTTCAAGCGTAACCACACTGGAATGCATCCTGAGATAATACCATCTTGTGCTGGACAAATCTTTGTCCAGCACAAGCTCATTAATGAGTCCACTTCCCCCTCTGTTTGAGGAAGTCATGCACCAGCTTTTGTTAATCAGGATAGTGATTATCTAAACACTTCACTCAAAACATACTGGTTAAGATAAAACATTAAACAAGTTTATTAATTACAAAAATAGATTTTAAGTGATTATAAGTAGTAGGCTTAAGAGATCAGAATAAGTTACCCAAGAAATCAAAACCAGGACACAATCTAAATTTTAACAGGATTTGAATCTAGAAATGTCTCACCTTGATGGATGGTACCAGCAGACTTGCAGCTCTTCAATTCACAAGTTATGTTTGCTTTGCAGCCTGGGTTCACGCCTCCCCTGTTCAAAAGTCCTTTGTCTTTCTGGTGTTTTTTCAGGTGTTGAGCTGTGGGGGAGTGAAGACCAGTAGTGATGTCACTTCCCTTCTTTTATAGTCCGTTCCAGCTTGCTGGAACAATCGATGCTCATGACCTGGTCCTTATTGGTCAATCAGTATCCCATTGTGTATGTGCTTCCCTCAGTGAAGTCTTCACTGTAAACAATCCCTGTTAGTTGGAATCCATCCTTGAATGGGCAAGAGATAGCCATCAACGCTGTCTGGCCACTCCATTATTGTGCCTGAAAGGTTATTTGTGACTGTTTCCCACCTTGCAACATGTTCTAGTAGCATTTGCAGCAATATTTTATAACTTCACATATTATGGAAGCACATACAGTCCAACAAGATATTAATGTTCAGCTGATCAAGATTTTGAAAATAATACCACACAAAGCATACCTTGTACAGAACATATCATAATTACATGAATTTGATGAATATGGAGTTTCTGGGATATTGTTCTCAGACACAGAGTGTCACAGTATCATCAGCAAATTTCATTAACACACTCTTGCTTTTTGTGCCAAGATCATGAATACATTATTTATTAAATAAGGTTGGTTCCAAGATTGATCCTTGAGGAACTCCACTAGTAATCTCCCTCCAGTCTGATAATTCACCTTTCAGCAGAATCTGTTGTCATCTCTCCTTTAGCCATCTCCTTATCCACCTTACAGTTCTTGTCTTGAACCCCATCTTCTCTAATTTTACTAATAATTTCTCATGTGATATCATGTCAAAAACTTTACTGAAATCCAAATATCTTAGCTCTACTGCATTTCCCTTATTCAAAAATCTGTTATTTTCTCAAAGAAGGAAATCAGGTTAGTAAGGCACAGTCTGCCTTTAGTAAACCCATGTTGCATTATAACCCCTTTTCCATTTGTATCCATGAATTTAATTATTCTTTCCTTCACAATTTGTTCTAAAGCCTTTCGTAAAACTGAGGTTAGACTAACATGTCTGTAATCGCGTGGATCCCTTTTTTCCTTTTCTTAAATATACATATGACATTAGCTATTGTGCCATCTTATGGCACTATCCCCAAATAGATAGAAATATTAAAAATCCTTACTATCAGACTAGCAGTGTCATGTGCCAGTTCTTTCAGTATTCTGGGATAGAAATTATCCAGTCTCCCTGAAGCCCGATTTGAGCGCATTAAGCTCTTTAAGAAGAGAGAACTGAAAGAGTAGCTGAGGATCTGAACCTTTGGCTAAATTCACTGTGGTTAATAACTCAGAGTGTAACTTGGGACAGATTTTGGCCATTTTTCTTTTTACCTCAGACAGTAAAGGGAGAAAAGGACTACAATTTAGCACAATTTATTGAGGTTTATGAAAGTCATTAACATATTTTAAGGCATATCTATGCAGAGAAAAAGAATTTGAGTGACTTTCAGAAAGCATACAAGTCAGGATTAATGGATGACATTGGCATGATTCTGCTATAAAGAGTCTGTTCTGCTCCTGTGGTCTCTTTTCTGGCGTCTTCTTATTAGCACTGGCCCAGAGACATAAACCGTTGGGGGAAAAGTGAGTGAAATGAGAAAAATTAGCTATTTTAGAAATTATAAAAAAGTATATAGATGCTTATATAATTTGAAATATTATTCAACAAATCATGTCCTAGGGAAAATCAAAGTTCAAACTATAAAACAATTAAAATTATAATAAAATCTTTATTACATTTTATAAATAACTATGGCTTCTTTAACAAGCAGTAGGTAGATTTCTTGCACTGTTAACATTCTTCACCATGTAAAAATATGAAGGTATAAAAAGAAACATTTTGTTTCCATTTAGTCATTTCTAATTTCCACATTGCTATGCTGAGTAGAAGAACTTGTGTGGCCACCTAAATAAAAGCCATTTCTCGGTACTTAATGAAAACCAGTCAAAGCTAACTAAATGCTTTCCATACTGTGCCATCAAGTTTTATTCAGAACTCCCCATTGATTTCAGAAGTGATTTCTGCATGTCATAGAAGGCAAGGTTTGACTGTATAAGTACCAGTTTATTAACACTGTGCACTGAAGTGTTAGTATCTCATTGAATGACTTCGTTGTGATGTGATGAGAAGGTATGCACATCTGAGGGGTATCAGTAAAATGGCACAATCGTGGAGTTTTTGGCAAACAACTGTCTGCTCTTACACTTCTAAGCAGTTCTATTTTAGTTATTGGGATTTCTCACGTGTGGAAAGGCTTTGCCATTAGTCCCTAAAACAACCACATAAAGTATTATTTTAAAAGCAGGGGTATTTATGTATATTTTTATATTGTAAGTGCTAATACACAAAAGAACTTAGGTGCCTAACTGCCACTTTAGGCACCAAAATCACAAAATCAGGCCACACTGGGATTCACAAAGCCCCCACCTAGCTGCCACCATACCCTGTAGGCACCTAAATGTGTGCAGTAAAAGTTACTGGGGTGCCTATGTTTCTGCCTCTGAGTAAGGTCACTGCAGCCCTAAGGGTCTGACTGCCTAAGCCCCAGAGCAATGCACAGTCCAGGAGAAGATAGATGTTCCTCCTACGTTGCCCGATCCAGTAAGCATGTTCAGATTTCACCTACCCAATTGGGCACTTATAAACAAACATACACAAAATGGAGGCGGGACCTCTTTCTTAACTGTTAGTGGATAGAGTACTCAACTGCAAAGTGGCAATCCCTCAGTTTAGTCCCCCTCCACCTGAGGAAAAGAGAGGATTTGAACAGGGATCTGCCTCTTCTCAGGTGAATGCACTAACAAAGTTTCTTTGTGACTCCAGCATATGTATCTGACAATAGATGAAAACATAATAAAATGTTGCTAATTTGGCTAATTCTGGTAATTTTTTAAATATGCTATGTAATCCTATTTTAGATACATATATGCAGGGTATTTTATTAAACTGATTGTATGGTCAGTATATGAAAAGATATATACAGTATTTACCATACGGCTAATGAACAGCAAAAATGTTCATCTGTAGAGGGAAATACCAGGCTTCAGCAATGTAATTAGTAGGGGACAAAACTGTATTGCTTGTGGAAGGAATGCAGGATTCAGCCCTAAACTGGAATAGAACATGATAGACTCCATGGGAATTAGAGGAAAATACTATATATGCAGCCTTCAAAGGAAAATACACAAATTCTCACACATATACTTTTGTGCTGCTAACCAGGGAATTGAATGGGAAATAGCCCATGAATGTTATTTACTGATATATTTCATTGATTCTAAGCTTGTGTATTTGTGATTCTTGTGTAGGTAATCAGGCAAGATATCAGCAAACAAGGAGAAAATATTAACTGGATAAAATCTAGACTTGCTGTTTTAATTGAAGTTTCTGCTGAGGAGGAAGCCAGAAAACAACAAGATGAGCTATCTAAACTTTCTAGTGACTTCAAGGGACTCCTACATTTGCTGGCTGAGGTATAGTATGAGAGACACAATCCCACTACATTTACAGCATCATATGTAGTGGCAACAGCCATGGCTCCACAAAAGTAAGTGACCTGCTGTGGTTTTTTTAGTTACACTAGAAGCACACAGCAACTCAAAATCATTTGGATTCCACTGCAACAAAACCTTGAATCTAGCAGTCAAAAATATTGACAGAGCTGATCAGCAGGCTCCTGCCACGTGGCATAGTTGGAAAGCACCATGATGAACATTTCTGAATCCAAAATGTCTGCTATGATCTAGGAGTTCTTAGCCAAAAAGAAATATTAATTTGCTGTAATTAAATACTGTCAGCCTTTTACATTGACAGCCTGGTGCGATGGGTATCTCAGGTTTGGAAGTCTCAGGGTTCAATTGTTGCAACTCCTTAGGCTGGAGCACATCCTTGCTCTCCAACATAAGGATTTCTAACATGAGTTAGATTGGCATGGTCAGGCTCCAAGTGGTTGGGCCCCCTGTCATCCTTACTGGCTGATATGCAGCCAAATTTGGGTACCACTGAAGTTATTGGGAGTTTTTGGCCCCTGAAACACAGCATATTATAACACTACTTGTGGGCCTGATGAAAGGTTTATTGATGAGTCATTGCAAACAGACTACTTTTGCAGAGGGAGTGCCATCAGACTAGATCTGGAGAAGAGTAGTTCAAGAGTGCAGATTCAAAAGATGGTCCATGATGAAAAGTTTTCGAAACAATAACATTTGTCATATGCCAAGATGTAAAACTCATGTAAAGCTCAACTTCTTTAAACTGTAGAGCAATTCACAAGAGTTCTGTGCTGTGAAAATCATTACACACGTCCCCATTAGCATGCAGCAATTTCTTTCATTGGGTTTTTATAGGCTAAAAACTGTAATTTATATTTTTTAGAAAACATGTTTTAAAATCTACTGGAATACTATACTTAGTTTTCTGAACTAATCATGAGCTACAAATGAACATACATTTGGGAACAGTTTAATGAAAGTAAAAGATATAGGCAGGGTAGCCTCTCCAGTAGAAATATCCATTGGGAGAAAAAAAAAACAGTGTGAAAGAAAATTCTCGAGAGGTTCCCCATAGGGAATTTACTCAAGTCATTCTGTCCATCAAGGGACAGGTCTTCTTTCCTCCTTTTAATGAGTGGGGCCTACGAGAAGCCCCATAGCTCTCTCAAGATCTATGTGCTCTCAGGGAATTTGCTGGTCGCTAGATCTAGCTGCATGAGAGTGAGGGGAAGCATGGAGAGAATAGGAACTGATTATAGATCTCTACCAAAGGGCTGTAGTAGAAGTCCTGTGACAAAGGACTGCTTGCAAAGGCCTGTTTCAAGATGTTAAAGTTTTAGACTTCTGTTGAAAGCAATGGCCTGCGGCAAACAAAGCAAGCTAGCTTGAGGCCTCGTGTGGGCACCTGCTCATACTTTAGGGGTCCCAGACTGGAGTTTCTGAAAAACAAAGGATGAAAACTTTTCCCACCCCACAATGTCCAGGCAGAAGCCATAGTCTGAGTGAAGAACTGAGCAAAAGATGAGTAAAAAAGCCAAAAAGTCCAGAAGACACTAGAAAAAATCCCCAAAGCTCCTCAGATCTTCATCTCCTTCCAGGAGCTCCAGTTCCTCCCCTAAAGAGGAGAGGCTCTTGATTTCAGACTATGATAACTCAGCCAGAGAAGCAGAAGGATTTCTTGTCCCTGGACATGTTTGAAACCAGAAGGAGGAAGGTGTGGCCAACATGACAAAATTTTGCTGCCCCCTATATTCTTCCATCAAAGATGATAATAGGTAGAAACTCTAGGTAAAGGGGAAAGGATCACTTGGCATGTCCTGGCATTCTACAGGATCCTAAGAACCAAAATTGTTTGTATCATCCTTGTTGCTGATACAACAGTGGCATTTGTGGAAAATGGCAAGATAATTCTTGCAAAAGACCAGAAGATGGAAAAAGTGATTTCAAAACTTTTTCAGCTGCCCTAGGGTGTCTCTAGCAACCACCAGTTTTACTGGGTCAAAATATCTAGATTCAATGATAATAAAATGCTTGCATCTCCAGATCTATGATGGTTTCAAGTTGATACTACAAAGGTAGAAGATCCTTTCATTCTTAACTGAAGGAGGGATTCTTCACCTTCCAGAAGCAGAATCTGTGCACAAAATACCATGGAAGACCAGATTTAGTAAAAAGGATATAGCCCTCATCAGTGTGACTGTTTCAGGGCCTGTTTCTTTCAAAAATAGGCAGGATATCTCACTTAAGGTTAGGGACCTGTCAACTTCAGACATATGGATACCCTCCAGCCTTCTTCACAACCCTTCGCTATTTCCCATCTAAATCTGACAGACAATAAGAAGTATCAAACTATCCTGAAGGAATTTGTGCTCCTCCTATAGACCTAAGGGCAAAAGAGCCTACTCCAAGACTCTACTCCATATTTTTCATAAGAGAAAGATTAGGAGGAGTTTAGAGATGTCCTTATTATGAGGAAGATGAAATTCAGGATGGAGACTCTAGTGCCACTATCACTGCAGTCTCTTCTAGAGACCTTCTAACATCATTGTAACTGCTCCAAATTTATACAGGCTCCAAGTGTTTATTGAAACTTAACTTAGTTCTTAATGTCCTGATTTCCAATGAGTTGGAAATACTGCATAACATAACTTTTCATGGTATTTTAGTGCCACCCAAAAGCAATAGCCAAGAAAAGCAGAGATTCATGAACATTTAAAACAAAAACAGGAAATGGTTACTAAACTTTTTCAGAATCTATATATGGTTTGGCTTTATGTTGTCCTCAAGTTTAGAGTGAAGGTTCTGTTAATTCTTAACATGCCTGAAATATTTCAAACATTCCTAAAATATGAAATCTGTTTTCGCACTAACTACATTTTGTATTTGTATCTTCCTCCACTGGTATATTATTGTAAAGTTATTGATGAATGCTAGGCTAGTAGGAAGTACAAATAATATACTGAGAGGAATCCTCAAATTATGTAAATTGTTGTAGCTGAATTGAAATAAATGCAGTTACAACAATTTATACCAGTTGAAGATCTGACCCATAAAGTATTACAAAGATGTTGCAAAAAGGTAGGAAATAAGGATCGGGTCGATCACATGTTAGTGCTACTAATGTTGTTAGTTTTTCTTTAAATACATAGCAAAAGGGGTATCTTAAATGACCTGAAGGTGTATAGTTTTGCATATAGACAGTTATCATCTGTTACAAAAAATACCCCAAACGTAAATTAACCCAGTTCAGCTACTGCATATTTACATAAGAACACAAGAACAGCCATACTGAGTCAGACTATGGTCCATTTAGCCCATTATCCTGTCTTCCAACAGTAGCCAATGCTAGGTGCTTCAGAGGGAATGAACTGAACAGATAATCATCAAGTGATCCATCCTGTTGCCCATTGCCAGCTTCTGGCAAACAGCAATGCCTGCCCATCTGGTTAACAGCCATTGATGAATCTATCTTCCATGAACTTACCTAGTTCTTTTTTGACCCCGTTATAGTCTTGGCCTTCACAACATCCTCTGGCAAGGAGTTCCACAGGTTGACTGTGCATTGTGTGAAGAAATATTTCCTTTTGTTCATTTTAAATCTTCAATATTGTCCATAAATATAGATTGAGAAGATGTTAAGCACCGTTGGGGATTGTGTTGAATACAAAGAAGAAGTAAAAAGTGCCCTAGAAGAGCTAATTACCAATTCGAAAGAAGCCCAAGTAGAGGCTGAAAAAATCTTAGATACAGAAAGCTTATTACAGGCTCAACAACTGCTTCTGCATCATCAGGTAGGACAACTGGTTATACCCAGATTTGATATACTTGTTATGTGGAGCTTGTGTCATTGACAAGCATAGATTGTTTGTGTGGCTTGTCCTATGGGGTATGCAGTGTATTTAATATGAGTATGCCAGGTAAAAAGTATAGCCTCACCATAAGGGAAATAGTGTCAGACTAAGTGATGTTGTTTTATAGTGATGGCATTTACTTTGTCTTGAAATACGGAGACCAAGGTATTCAAATTTGGTTGCCCTAGGATAGGCCTTTAAATAAAAATTGCCAGATTTTCAGTGGAGATGAGCACTTGCAGGTCTCATCGACTTCACTGGAGTTCCAGCACCTCTGAAAATCAGGCCACTTTTATTTGGGTGCCAAAGTTTTAAATTTTTGACAGGATGTACTCTACAATTATTACCATTTTTAAAGGCTAAAATTCTGATCTGATCACTATTAGAGTAATGGAAGGAATGATTTACATCAATCATATTTACAGTACCATACCTCCAGTAGCAGAGTTTGGTTTGATGACATTCTACTGCTATCATTCAATTAACCTGATTTTTCAATTTGCACAATTAATGTTTATAATATTGAGGGCCAGATTCTGTCTTCAGTTACACCAGTGTATGTAACTGAAGGCAGAATTTGTCCTTAATGTACTGATTGAGTATGTAAAACTATAAGAGACTGTTTTGGGGAGTTTACATTAATTGATACATAATGCAAGGTGTCATATTTTCACCAAATCAAGTGCTCAGTTACCGCAGTAATAGGTTCTTTTTTGCAGGTAAACAGATTTTTTTTAAAAGTGGCTCTTAATCTTAACAGACAGTGGATCCAATTATGCAATAGTTACACACATCCACTGTTCTCAATCATAACAAATACTACTACTACTACTATTAGTAATAAATAAAGTTTGGGCGTTATGTTCTATTATAGACTGTAGAACAAGGCTGTATTGTATAATAGTAACTTTGGGGTTTCCTAAATAAGAATCACATTGTCAGTGTTGGTGCACTGTGTAAATGCTGTGTATTAAGCTGTGTTTCTGCCCAGTTAGATGTGCCTTGTTGTCTAACCAGATACTACTGTGTTGTAGCTCTGTTTCTATATAGGGCATGTTGTATTTGTAATAACTACATCCGTGTTATAGTTTCTGTAAGTGCAGGGCTTTTAAGTCTGTAAACCTGAGCCAATCTGTGAGAGGAGGTAAGAGGTGCACCATGCACAGGGACCCTGAAGGCTTATCTTGCAGAAACCAGGAAGACTCATGGGTGAAATTCTCACCCTGTTGTGACCTCTGTACGGCAGGTAGGGAGGCTGGAATGGTACAAATGGGGCCTTTAAAAGCCCTGGAACTGACCAGAGAAGAACTGACACAGACAGCTGCAGTCTGCATTCTGAGGACTCATTCACAAGCCCAGCAAAGGGGCATGTCAGAGGCAGGGCTGGACGCAGGAATGGCAGGGGGTGGAGCTGCTGCATGAGGTTTCTGTAAGTGCTACTGCCCACAGGACAGCCCTAAGGCACCCTAATTATGTCAGGAGCTGCTCTGCCCCTTTAATCAGCCCAGAATTTGGGAGGCATAACAGTGCCTTGAAGGCACTCTACCCTTCTTTCTACTTGGGCTGTGAGTTCTATGCTGCATCCCTAATAGGTGCAGGATCTGACCCATAAAGTGTCCAGGGTGTTGAGGGGGAATACCTTTGACACTTGTTGTGCTGCTCTCTGGGTATATTATGTGCTTCCCTCAATGCTACTCTGCATCTGGTGAGTGGTACAGAGAAACATCTGGGCTACCGCCATGGCCACACCACAACCAAAGGTGCTCTGGAGCCTGGGTGTAGTGAAGCAGTATGATCCAGCCTTGCCTCAGCCACTTGCATCATTCAGTACTTTGTAGCACCTTATGCCTGCCTCCTGTGCGGGTAAAAGGATCTATGCACTAGCAGGGCAAAAGGCTCCATGTGTCTTCACCCTCTGCCCGTACTTCTATCCAAGGAGGAGCTAGTGTAGCCCTTTGTCTATTATACCCTTTGTATAGACACACGCATACGGGAAGCTTTGCATGTGTTCTGGTGTGCCTGTTTTCAACCCTCAACTAAGAAGCATTTAAATGTGTATCAATCCTCTTGAATAAATGCATCTAGCAAAGGACAAAGAGGCTCCGTGCAAAGAGGCAAGATGTGCAACAGCAGATTGCCCGAGCTAAGCAGCTGCAGATTGAAGGAGGACTGCCTAGCACAGTGCAAGAAGATTTACAGAAGTTGGAAGGTACATTAGAAAATATGCAGCAGACAATGGAGAAACGGGAAGAAAAATTACAGGTGAATGTTCTGCATGTAACATTACAGAAATGAGTATCTTGTATTCTATTTTTCCCATTTTTTTTTCATTTAATTTAGTTAAAGGTTGGGCAACTTGCTGCTTCTTCCAATGGTAACAGGTCAATATCCTTTTCTTTAACTTGCTCTTATCTGTTGAGAGATGAGTTTGCCTCACATTTTAACATTTTTAATAAATCAGTGATCAGGTTCTCACCTTTGAAACTTGGTATGTGGGAGCTTCACAATCAGAATCCATCTATCTCTCCTGATACTTTTCTCTCCTTGTTTGAGCCAATGTGGGAACCCTTTTGGATTATAGTACACCATTTAATTTTTTGGAAGTGTTTACAAGCTTGTAGCTCAGTTCTAGCTGACTGTGTTGACTCTGATTTAATAGACAAAACACCTATCAATTAGTTTTTAGATAGGGATTATGTGGCACCTTTTATTAATGAAAAGTGACACTGCACTGTAGTGAAATTATTTAGGCTGCATTTAATAATAAACATATACAGCACTGCATATATACAACACTGCACAGCAATTAAGCCTCATAACTGCCATGTGAAATAAGTATTATTATCCTAATTTCACAGATGTGAAAACAAAGGCACAGAGAGAAATGTACTAGAGAGAACTGTGCTTTTCTATGCAATAGAACAGAACGTGTCAGGGGATCAACCACACTTCAACTGTGTCCTAGATGGCTGTGTCTGTAGTGTAGATGGGGTTCTGGGAGGAAAAAAATGATGGCTTTATTTTCCATTTAGGTCTTTGACTTTCTTCAGTAATTCTTCAACCAAACTCTTTTCTGTTGTTGTCCTTTTTTGTGTAGGTAACAGTAAACAAATGGGAACAGTTTGAAAGAGACAAAGAAACAGTAGTCAAATATCTTAAGCAAGCAAGCTCTGCCCTTGAACGCATCTTAAGCTTTAGCAGTTTAGAGAGCCTCTCATCAGAACTGGATCAGACAAAGGTATACATATCACTGTATAAAGTAGTGGAATTGTGACACTGTTCTGTCTTGTTTATTAATATTTAGTGCCAAATGTTGTCTTTTGATCTATGTATGGTTCTCCCTTTAATGAGAGAAACAAGGTAGGTGAGGTGATATCTTTTATTGGACCTACTTCTGTTGTTGGAAGTGACAAATCTTCGAGCTACACAGCTTTTGAGTTTCCATTGATGTCTGTGGGAGCTGTGTGTGTAGGTTGGAGACAATATAGAGCCCTCAGCAGACAAATGATTATTTCACCACTGAAATAAATATATCTACCAGTGAAGCAGATATGTGGAGAGTAAAGTAATTTCCTAAGCTTTACTATTTTACTCAATACAAGTATTATAAATATAAGAGTAGATATGAACAAAAATATTCACTTCTCTACCATACTGTCTGGAGATCATGTATCTGTTATGTGTTTTTCCTCTACATTGTGTACAGCAACAGCTTGTTATTGCAAGTACTTTTGAAATTAGTAGCCCAAATAAGGTTGATCTTTTTTCTCACATTCAGCATAACACTACACTAGTTAATTCCTTATTTTGTTCTCTAAATCCTTTTTCTGTCCTTTCTTTCTTTCTTTCTTTCTTTCTTTCTTTCTTTCTTTCTTTCTTTCTTTCTTTCTTTCTTTCTTCTCTTCCTCTGGTGTTAGCAACTCAGCTCATATTATCTAAAGCCTGATCCTTCTTTTCCTATATTGAAGTCAATCAGAGCTTTGCTACTGACTTAAATGGAGGCAGGTTTGGGCACATAGTGCTTGCTTTTTTCTATTAAATGTTTTTCTTAATGCTTATAACTTTCCCTGTTGACTATGATACCAAATTGTATCTAACTCTGGTAAATATAGCTATCCACCATTACCTTATATGACAGGAAATAATTGCTAAACATAGAAAAAAGCAAAGCTACAAGCTACATGGAGTTATAAATCCACCATATATGTAGGGGTTATAGCACCTAAAACATAAAATGCAAAGAATCTCCTAGACATACTGCCCTCTGCAATTTCATTAATAAAACTGCTTCACAAACCATCCAGAACACTGATTTTTAACTGAATACATTGAAATATTATTGACGTGATAGTAGTTTCTTGCCTTAGTTTGATCAGAATAGTAAACTAAAATGAGCATTTGTTAATGGAAATGTGAAAATAGAAAGGTCCTGAGTTTTTACATATACAACAAATAAATATGAATAATCATGGGAACATTCTCTGTCCCCACAGACGACGAAAAAACAATAATTTTAGGATCAGAAAATATAAAACAATTTTTTTACAATAACTGTGATGCCTCTTTACAGGAACTTTCTAAGCAGACTGTAGCTATGGCAGTACAGGCTGAGAATCTTGTGAAGGACTCCTCTGAGATACAGCTGGGCTCAAAGAACAAGCAATCCCTTCAACAGCAGGCAAAGTCAATCCAGGAACAAGTGAAAAAAGTGGAAGTTATCCTTGAAGAAGAGTATGTTCTGAAAAAGTCCTAATATTTCCTCTATGCCATAAGAATGTATCTGATCTTTACATTACATTGTCAGCATTTAATGTTAAATCTCAAAGGGCTCTGTAAATTTCAGCTTGCTATGGGTTAGTAACCAGGAGTATAGTACTAAACATTGCTGAGAATGCAAATACCTACCAATAAAGAAAATCGTGGCTTGATAATACAAAGTAACTAAAATGATTCCAGGCATATTTAACCAACAGCATTTTTTATTTCCAAGCCACGGCGCCATCTTGAGAAGAGGGGACAATAATTAGTCATGTTCTTAAGATACTAGAGCCTTTTGAAAAAAAAATCTGAGTGCAGGTATATAAGCAACACAATTACTATGTTTGTCTCACATTTTCCCATTTGCTCCACAGGAATGTCAAGAAGTGTCATTATGTTAGTGAATGCCCCAATTTGATTTTCACTGGCAATGCAATAAGATGTTTCTGCTAGTGAAAATAATGAAAGGTTTGCCAAAACTCGGGTTAAAAATGGAAAGAACAAGATCAATGGAAATACTGAGAAACTCCTAAAAATAAATGTGACATTTTTCAGTTGTAAAAATACAATACATTTTCACAAGTTTGTGAATATTTCCGTTTGGGCAGTAACATTTGGTGAAACTCTGTTGGTAGATTGACATAGTTCTAGCTGTTAGTGCCAAAAACTCTTATCAAGCTCAGATATGGAGGCCTGAGAGCAGATGAAGCTGCCAAACCAGATTGATTCAGTGTCAAACTATATTGGATGCACCACGCAACAATCTCAACCACTTCTTTAGAATGTAAAATTTCATTAAAGATATGCATTTCTGAGCATACTGGACCAGATCCTCAGCTAGGACAAATCTGTGTTGCTCCATTGTCTTCTGTGGAACTATGGTGATTTATCCAGCTGAGGGATCTGACCCTCTGGTTATAAAGAGAAACTTCCAAGTATATTCCAGTTCCATGCTGCCTTATTGAAGCGATCCTTAAGATGAATTTTCCTGAGTAGTTCTAAGAAGTAAGATATATTCTTGTCCATCTCAGTGGTTGCCTAACCAAAGGCGACTCAAATGCCAACATTGTTGGCTATTTCACTATTGATCATTATCCAGCTACTGTGAAATTTTGGGAAGAGCTTGATTACAGTTCAACCACTTTTTCTTTCCAATGCAAATCCTAATCCCAACTGCTACTATAACATGCATTTGGCTATTGCCAGTTTCATCCTTTACACACTGCACCACTAAAATGTGTGAAATATCATAGTCATTTACGGTCAAATAGTCTATCATTTTCTACTTAACAATTGACTTGCTTGTATTATTTTTCCTAACCTCATTGAGCAGGCTGCCATTTCCTTTGATTCAACAGACTTTTAGTAGCCCCATGCTGCCAGTTTTTCATTTCTGTGTTTAATAATGTGGTATCATTTTATAAAGTCTTGCAGAAAACCAGACCATTTGGCCATATTCCCTTTTGACCTAGGATTGGAATAGATTTTCCATTGGAAGAAAAATCCTTTAATATGTCTATGGTACTGTGATACAACAGGGTATCTTTACAGACAGCCCATAAGTTCTTCCTGCATAAGATGCATGCCTGTATAACTGGACATTAGAACCAGATGAACCTGCAAAACATGTATTTTGCATGGAAGTGAATAACTTGCTTATATGATCATGGGGGAGCTCATGCACATTTCAGAATAGCAATGCCAGGGATTAGAAATGTGTTCCCATAGATATGTATTGAAGATGCCCCATTAAACACAGCAGGTATTACACTGCCCTTTTCTGGGAAAACTTTCAGGAGGAGAAAAAAGAACAACAGCTCTGCATGGTCAGCTACACAGCAAACCTGACACACATTCCTTCTGTGGAGATAGATTTGTAGCTGATCAGAGGGGGACAGAGAGATGTCCTTGAAATATTGCAGAGTCCAATGAATCATAAGGAAACCAGATGGAAACCCAATGGATTTCAGACCAGTTGTTCAGTGTTCTGGCCCCTGTATTCTGATCCCTAGCTCATTCCTCCTGGCTTCATGATACAGTTAGGATACATATTGTCACCTTATCTGAGTGTAACTCCGACAGAGCCTGGCCATCATCAGTTGGGATGAAACCTGGGACCTTGGGAGCTTAATGCATGACAGACACTCTACTGCCTGAGCGAATAGACACATCTCTCTTAGCCAAGCAGACTCATCAATCTCTAGCTTGTCTAGCCGCCACTAGAGGGGGACAGAGTACTACAGTAAGGAGACATGGGTTACATACTTCCTCTAGCTGGGGAAGTGCATCCTGAGCTTCAAAGACTTCCCAGTTGATATTCCAGGCGAACCTCCACTTTTAATGCTGACAGACTCCAGTCGTCTGTGTCTGAGATTAAACCTGGGATCTCTGGTGCTTAATGTAAGACCCTCTAGTGCCTGATCGGAAAGACACACTTCTTTTAGTCAACGCTGTAGCAGGCTCATTACTCACTATTTGGTCTATCCACTACTAGATGATAGAGTGCTACACCACACAGGCAGGAGTAGAAGCTATGGCCAGGGAGTTAATTTTGATATACCCAATGTTGGATGTATGAAAGAAAGGAGAAGGGTGCTTCTTGTGTGATGCCTTGGACCTGAACCAGGATCAAGCACAATCCCTTCCTGTTTTAACACATCTAAAATGTACATTTATGGACAAAGAACTATTTTGGAGCAAACTGATTCATCAATTTTCTGTTCTTTGTCTCAATGTTAACTCTTTGCTTATAAAAAAAGCAACTACTTGCAAGACTGGCAGATTGTTGTATATAGCACAAGAGAATAAAGCAGTCAGTCCATGCAGATCACATGCAGAGCTACAGTATACTGTTGTAAATGAATTCAGGCCCCTTTATTTTTAGTGATCTAGTACACTACTACAGCCATATTCATACAGTTCATATTCCACAGAATATTGTGTGTGCATGGTCCCTTGATTTTCTTTAATATTTCTTGCTTTCATAAGTTCCTTAGACATACAGGTGGTGAGACAGATTTTACACTTACTCATATTGTTTGTAGCACTATTGAGGTTGTTGGAATTGTTCAGGGTATAAATCTGATCTGATTTTGATCCAAAACACACATCTACATTCTCTAAAAACATTTTATTTTAAAATAAATCCTGCCTATAATTTGGTTAAGTAGTTTTTTTTTAATTAGACCTTGTAAGAAAATGGGCAAAGTTTCACTATATTAAACTGTGTATTTTCTCTACTTAATTTGGTTAATTTTAGTATTAAAACCATGGAAATGGTGAAAAGCAAGTGGGATCAATTTGGCAATAATTTTGAAGCTCTGTCCATCTGGATAACTGAAAAAGAAAAAGAACTGGATACCTTGGAAACATCATCATCTCCCTTGGACATGCAGATCAGCCGAATGAAGGTGATTGGATCACATGTTACATTAAGCATTAAACCCCTGTTTTTCTTTTCTTTTTTTGTTGTTGTTAGAGGCGGCAAGGGAGAGGAACAGACATTTGACTCACGTTTCAGAGCTACAATGATGTAAAGATGTCACACTTTGTATACAAAGATACCAAGCTCTAAGGTTTTGAAGAGTTAAAGGAAAAACCTTGATAGGCTGGTTTCTCTGTTAATGGCTATTTATACATACAAATCCTTCATTGTATGTAATATTAAAACATTTTGATGAATGCATAGTTTTTTTCTTTTTTTGAATGGAGGCCACTGGCCTACAAAATAGCCATGTGGTATGTTTATACAGAGTGTAGAAACCCTTTGTATTGTAAAATGTACATCGGTCAGTGGCTATGACACCTTATTTTCTAGTACCTGATGTTTTGTATGTCTTTTATGCTGAAATAATAAAGGAACTAGTGTGCTCGCTAGCTTGTGCACCCATAGACCTTTATTGCTACAGTATTTACAGTATTCCAAATTCTCTGTACGTATCGTAGGTACACCTTTTCTCCTGGTTCACTTATTGGCCTCAGAGATGCATAGTACCTCCAAAATGTGCATTTAGTCAAAAATATGTTCCCAGTTCAAAGGCTCACTTTACATCCTCTCACAAAAGATAATAAATATGTTTTCCCAACCTGCAGGTGCTCCTGGAAGCAAAATTCCCAAAATGTAGAATTTTGTATAAACCCTTTAACTTTGAAATGGCTTGCAGTCAGGCTGCAACATATTTTGAAAGAATCCCAAGTCACATTTGCTCTGGGTGATGACTGGAAGAGTTTCTTGACAGAATATTAATTTTCTGAAGTTGTGATCATATCAACATATACTAAATAAATGAAGTCCTCTGTCTCTTGATTGCAGTGATGAAAAATAAAACACTGCTTGAATTCTTGCCTTGTCATTAAAGCAATATTTTAAAAATATTCCCAGTAAAATTCCTATTTCCATGTTTTTCACAGACATACATTAAATCATACATCCCTATTTGTTAGCAGTTTCTAGATAGAACCCCAATATTCGGTAACCTTGATGGAGAAAATGAGCATATCTGAATTACACATGACATTATGTTATAATTTAGAAACTATGTCCCTGAACCGGTTCTTCTGCATGAAGCCTAAATGACTTATGCAAAGACACAGTGGTTCATCCATGCACTACTGACTGAAGGATTGAAACCTATATGTTTGCCATGCTTGAACTGATTGGCACTGACTACATTCCATCCCAGTGTAAGTTTATGAGAAATACAGTATAGCTCATCAACTAAATGTAAATTATCAGGTTGAAAATTACTGGCAGATTATTTTAAATTGACAGATAAATATTTGAGTGAATTATCATAAAGTAAAGAAAGTTCTCCAACCTGAAGCTCTATGAAATAGAAGATAAGATTGTGTTTCAAATGAACAAAAGCAAGGTGATGCATGATGAAGTGTGAAACTAGTCATGTGTCCCCCAACATGTAGATATAACTAGATGCCACCTCAATTGCTTTCATAATGCTTATAGTTCTGTCTACATTTGAAGAACTTGTGCTGTTTTGTGGTGTTTTTGCTGCTTTGTGTCATATTCCAAATACTGCTTATGGTATAGTATGTGGAATTAATGTCACAATCTGAGTGGCTCAGGGGAAAAGTAACGTGATACAGACTCTCTAATTTCTAGCTCACCATAGTGGATAACCATGCATGGCTGTTCACTAAACCTATGTGAAAAGACTAATAAGGGTGACATCCTGACTTTGTTGTTGTCAATGGGAGAACTCCCACTGCTTTCAATAGAGCTAGGATTTCACCCTAGATGATTTCACTGTAAATCCTAGTGGACAGAGATCCACAAAAACTACTACTACAGTTTTCACTAAATGTTACCACTGTTGGCACACTCAATTATCCATCTCCTCTTAGGGGATAAAAGATGCTGTAGGTGTAAATTTGCACTGCTGAATTTGTACCTGTGATGTTGAATAGAGGATTTCCGCTCCAGTGCTGTCATTCTAGTACCTTTCATTAGCATTGTATTCTCATGCAAAAAAAGGTATTTTATAATCTGAATTAATTCAGAACATATAACACATAGACGTTATAACTGCTGAATTACTGCAATGCATTCTATCACTTTACTACAATGTACTATCACTTTACTACTCTAGACACTAACTTTGCAAAATTCTATTCACCCAAAGTTGAGTAATTGTTCTTGAATAGCAAGTAAAATATAATTAGGATTTTTGTCATTGTGATGATAACAGTGATTGAGTAGATCTTGTGCCTTGGATGGTACAGTTCCATGACAGTTTTGGCCTTCTGGCATTGACCTGTACCTTAACATTTATGAGGATTATAAAGCATTTCCCAGTATTAGTACAGGAGTGCTTATCTCTCCCCATTGCCAGCCAGTTCTGACAACCATATTTCACTATTTGTGAGCAAAGTTTCTTGAACATGCCACATGAGCCACAGTGAATATTCTTCCCTGGTGAAGAAAGGGTATTTTTCCACATGCCCAGATGTTTAATTAGGAAATATGTGTATATGCTACAAGTTTCCAGCACGTATGAAAATCTCATGCTTATCTCTAATTGCCAGTGAAAATAATAATAGAAACATATAAAATAAGATAAACTATGATCAGCTAGTGCCTGCCTCCAAAGCTGTTGATGAAATCAAAAGCCGAAGCTGGATTATCCCAGACCTCTGCTCAATGACCGAGAACAAGTTGAACAGTATAAAAGGCCACTGTCAGTCTGCCCTGGAGCAGAATATTATCTTGAACTCCAATCTGGCTCCCCGTTTAACCCTGTGCTTGAGAGGCAGAATCACCGTAGTTAAATATCTAATCTCATTTATACTTAGAGATCATAGAATTGAGATGGAAAATATCTGTTTTCCAATTTATAAAGTGCTCCTGTTTGCACTCTAAAGCACATGCTTGCAAACTGTTAAATCACATTCATATTAGATTATTACTGCCCATCTCCTGATCAGTACAAGTTTGTTTTTCATTGTACATTTACTAGGTTTATTTGCCAAGTCAAATTTTATATGTCCATTGCTGACTAAGTTATATTTATTTGTCCTTCTTGAATTCCAATCAAAATTACTCAACCAATTCCAGGGGGCAGAAGATTCTAAGTGTCATCCTGTCTGTTTATACTAATGTACATTTCATTTAGCCTACACTAGTTGGTTTTCGTAGATAATGTTTTTTAAATCAGCTTTCCAACATTAAATCCTAAAAGGAAAAGCAGCTTAGATAATATAATAAGAATTTTTATAACCAGATGTGTAGGGTGATTTCTGAGTTTTTGTCCTGTACATTAATTTATAAGAAAAGTATTGTGACTACTAGAAGCACTAGTAGAAGGAAAATAGAAAAGGATTATTCTGTCAACTGAAAATTTATTGTGGCTGCTGATTTTATTATTACTTTACATTTTAGGTTATTAATAAAGAAATAGATGGTAAAATAAATGGAATACCAAGTCTAGAAGAGGAAGCTCAGTCTTTTTCTCAGTTTGTTACTTCTGGAGAATCTGCACATATTAAAGCCAAGTTAACACAGATCAGAAGGTACTGGGAAGAGCTTAGAGAACATACACACTGTCTGGAAGGAATAATCATGGGAAATGCATCACAGCAGCAGAAGTATGAAGAAAGTCTGAAACAGGTAGACATTGCAAGCTCTCAATAGACTATTCATAGCAGAATGTAGAATGTCTATAGTTTCCCTGGAGAACACTAAAATTACACATATCTTCGGGTATTTTACAAGAGATTGGATTAGGATCTATTTTTAGTTAGCAAAGCACTTTCCAATCCTCCACTGGTAAATTTTGTTTAAAATGATTTAAAAGGTAATGAAATAGACAAACTGTAATAAAGAACCATGCAGTGTTATATGTCTTTAAAATAACACAGAACAGTTCTTTTGGCTGCTGCGACAGTAAATCAGGTTCAGACACTGGACATATGGACTTGTCCATCTTCGATATCAGTTGGAATGAATATTGTTTGCATAGAGCACCAGTCCTGCAAGGTGCTTGAGCATCTCCTGAGAACAGCTGAGGGCCCTAAACTCCTATTAACTTCAGGAGGCACTCAGCACCTCACAGGGTCAGGCCCTAAAACTGTAGTTGGCCCTGGATATGTAAGTCATTAGCAAAAATATAATTTTAAAATGTGTCATTTAATTTGTGTTTTTGCAGGGGGTTTTTTAAACCTCTGTTTTGTATGTATTTCATAGGTGCAGCAGACTGTGTCTAGATTTGAAACTAAACTGGCTGATCCTGTTACTTCATGTTTTTCGTCAGCAGATACCTACAAAGCTCTTCAAGATAACATGGTAAAAACATGCTCAGTAATTACTGCTTGTATATTTATTGAAAAAGTGAGGGAAACTGTATTATATTGACTGTATCGAAAACAGAAATAATTTACATCTAAGGGACTGATTCACCTCTATGGGTGATGGGGCAACTGGACCTGGGGAAAGCATGCATTGCTACTGCTACCAGCTCCCACCCTCCCATGCCTTTGGATGCGTTCTGCCTAGAGGCACAGCTTTTAAATTTGGGCCAGCATTCCATAGGAGACTCCTTGGGAAATACACAAAATCAGCACACGTCCCCAACTAGTTCAGTCCCACAACAAAGTGGGATTTGTCAGTGGCTTGTTTCACTACATCTCCCCATCCCTTCAGGCAGACTTTCCCACTTTGGGCAGGCAGATAAAGGAGTGAAGCAAGCCTTGAGAACTTTTAAATTCCTCTGCATTTTAAAACATTGTCATAAATAAAAGGTAAGAAATGCACATAGTTGTGATTGTTCCTGTGGAGAAATTTCAAGAAGTTTAATCTTGGTTTATAGAAATCTATGCTCAGAAATGGATTTTCTTTTTTATATTTTCCCTTTATCATTCTAATTGTTCACATTAGACATGTGCTCAAGCTGCAAAATTCAAATCTGAAACCAGATTTCCTGTACCTTGAACTCTGTGGGAGTTTGGGTTTTGGTTCCGTCTGTTGTAAAGATAGAGACAATTTGCAAAATTTGGATCTGGATTCAAATTTTAAAAAAGCCTGAGGTTCAGGGGAGTTTCCTCCAGTTTTGGTTTGGAGTTTTGGAGTTTTGGTTCACCTCTCTATATATTACATACACATTCACCGTTATTTTTCTCTTATTTTCTCTCAGAAAATAAATACAAATCTTTGGTCAGAACATCCTTGCAGATATGTGTGCATAATTCTTACTGAAAACAATGACAGCTGCTTGCAAAGACCTTCTGCAAGGACAATCTGGCCACTTAAACTGCAAAAAGTTGTAGAAATTAGCGAAAACAGAGGCCTGTTTAATGAAGAAAAATATTATTATATATAGGATATTTAGTCATACAGTATTTGAAATTGTTTCTACTATGATTATTTGTTAAGCACTGTCAATGTGCTTGGTGCTTAACCATTATTAATGAATACTGTACTATGTGCCCTTCTTGTTTCTTTTTGAGATACCCATTGAAGACTGATTCTTTTATGGTGTACTACAATTACATCCTTTTCACACCTTCTTCTTATTATTACATATTTATATGGTAGAACTGCATTGCTATTACAATTTTAGGATTTTCCTTTGGGGGTGGGATTCAGTCTTGCCTTTTTCTCAATCATTCTTATTATTTCTGGTTTGTTTCCATGTAGACGTTTTAACCCCAGTCCTCCTGAGATGGTGCATTGCGAGGCTGCCCTAACAGTGGGGTAGCTGGTTAGTGCAAGATTCCCTTTGCCTAAGTTAGTGTACATCCACTGTAATAGTTCTCATGCCTCCTCCCCACCCAGCATATAGGGCATGACTGAATGTCCCTACTCTGTAGCTACCCCCAACTGCTGGAATGACCAGGTTGGGCTATGAACTGCCAAATTAAATTAGAGCAACCCTTAGGCAGCTGTTAGGGAGTCTGGACTTTTGGCCCCCAACCAGGCTTTGTGCTAAATACAGCCTGTCCAGTCCAGAGATTCTGAACCTTTTATAATTGAGTGGGTTTTTCCCTAAAATTGTTCACAAGGAGATTCTTATCCTAAGTGCTATACCCTTTGTGTCTGATGTGCTGATTTTGTTTTTGTTTTTCTAATAGAAGACAAATTCTCCAACCTAGTGAGAAAAAGGATTTTGTGCAGGGGACCTTTGTTGGGGGCAGAAGTGATGAAATCCTTTCTCTAAGGTCATGGAGCACCCATGCAGTAACTCCATGATCCTTGGATTCTAGCGGTGCTGCAGATACTGTGCTTTTTTTCAGCAGGGTTTGTACTACTGGATCTTGGTGGCTATTGATGCCCTCGCCACACTCCTGCCATTTCCCTGGCCTGCCCCCCAAAGAGTAGTATAGATCAAATCCAAGCACTTAGGGATCAATGCTTCATGCCATTCAGGTAGTTAGGAGTCCTCTCTGTGCACGGCTCACCCTTCGTGTGTAGAGAAACGTTACTAATTGGCTCATTGGCGTTATTGTTTATTTATTCTATTTGCGGCTTGTATTCCCTTATCACCATCAACAGGATCTCTGCCAAGCTATTGGAAAAATGAATAACACTCTGACCTCCCTCTCAGCCTCTGCCCAAAAAGTCACCAACAAAGAAAAAGCTATTCAAGAGGTTACAACATTACAGCAGAGATATGAAAAATTGCTAGGGAGAGCTAAAGAGAAACAAACCTTACTCGAGACTCTGCTAGCACAGTGGCAGAGGTGAGTAACCCACTGTACTTTGTTTTGAGAAGTATAGAGACGTTTCTTCAGAAAGTCCAAGAGAACGTGAGGAGCTTGATTCGATAATGTTTTATGCCATGCTTTTGTTAGGCAGGAGAAGGAGCTATCTGTCTTCCTGACCTGGTTAGAGAGATGTGAAACTGCAGCCAGACCTCCAGAGCAGTATGTTTCCGCTGACAGAGTCAAACTGGAAGGTGAACTACAGTTAGCACAGGTAAATTTCAGGATTGAACGTTAGCCCAGAAGCTTATCTGCTTCTATGGATTCGCTTTTCTTTAGTTTTATAGGAATGAATCTGCTCATTTGCCCTCTGACAAACTAGCTAAAGGTGAGTGGTAGAGATTCACTCAACTGAAAGCGCTTACTTTATTTATTTACTATCAGAGTGCCTAGAAGCCCCAGTCACGGACTGACTCCAGTGTATTAGACACTGTACAAACACAGAACAGATATTAGTGTTTATCAAAGTGCAAGGGTTTGAAGTAAGAATGTTATTTTGCAATTAGTATATGCCATTTCCTGGGGAAGAATGCCACAGGATACCCTACTACCTACTAGGGACTGAGGGCTTCAGGCTGAGTGCCACAGGATCCTTCAGACTGCAGGGAGGTATTTTTTTTAGGTAATACCCTTGTGTATTTTTTTTCATGTATGAGAAGGCTTTTCAGAGAGCAAAGCATGCAGGGATTTTGCTTTCAGAATGGAAATGGTGATTTTGCAGCACTTCCATTGTGTTTTTCAATATAAAATTTCACACGGGTCTAAGGCACTTTCCCCCTGTGAATAAATGCCATTTGTTATAGTGGACTGATGAGAAACATTTGGGCAAAGCAACTCATTTTTTACAAATCTGATGAAGATATAATTTCATTTCAACACTGAAGAGAATGGAGAGGTGGTTTTTTTTATGTTCAGGCTATAGCGTGTTTTTTTTTTTCCCACACAGTTCTAGCACTGGTGACAAATTCTGGGCTAGATTTCCCATCCCTTACTGATATGTGAGCACTTATTTTCACAAGTAGTTCCATTGGCTATTTGTTCGAATAAGTGCTCACCAACCTGAGCAAGGATTGCAAAGCCTAGCCCTTCAAGGGGTGCTGAGCATCTGCTGAGTGTCTGTATGTCCCAAAAATCCTGAACACCTCTAAGGCTTTGGCCGTATCCGAGTCCTGACTCTCAGTAGTATTTTGGAGATCCCCAACTGACTCCAATCAGACATGTTTACTTGCATATTATGATACCGTATGTACCCTAAAACGTGCAATCTATTGTTCCCCAGGATCTGAAAGCTGATATTTCATCCCATGCTTCACAATATACCAACTTATTACAATTAAATGAGTCACTGTTCACAACAGCTTCCAAAGAAAATGTGAAAGCAATGAAACAAGAGTTTGAAGAGCTGGATGGGAGGTGGAAAGCTTTACCACAAACTGTTAACAAGAGGTGTGTGTTTCAGGGTGTATCTAGCATGGCTTACATGCTCAAAAAAGGTAATCAACATGCAGATGAAGAATACCTTGCCTCAATGACAGCTTTACCATGTGGCACTGGAAAAGTCAGATTTTATGGGCCATATGATCGCAAAAGTGGAGAGTATGGGAAGCTAACAGATCCTGCATGCTGTCTCTGTGGCATCATTCTTCCTCTTTTCCAGTGAAAGCATTTAGGATCTACGTGCAAGGAGGAGGAAGGGGCAGGCGGTGGAAGCAGTACTGTCCCTACACAAATATTGTGGAACTTCCTCATGTACGTTAATGTCAGTATTCAACATACCTAGCTTTCCCGCTCTGTATGACAGAACCTTCCTTTTGTGTGGTGGCCCAGGTCTAGCAGCTTGTGAGGGAGCCCCTACCAACTTGACCTCTGCAAGAATCATGCTTGGATATTGCTGTCTTCATGGATTCCTCAAGATACATGTGGATCTCAAGTATCCCCTGATTTTGGGGCCCAAACATTTTACTTCTAGAAAACACCAACTCTCTAGTGGAAATTATGTAGGGAATTCTGCAAGGGAAATCATGCAGCATTTCTTATTCCCCTTCAGTCTTCTCCTGCATAGGGAGTGATATGGGAGGGTTTGGGTTTTTTTTTTTTTTTCATTTTTTTATGTAATGGCTTAATCCTGAGTACTCCTGAGAATGGATGAGCATCTCTCTGGATTGCTCAGCACTTTGCATGAGGGAACCCAAAGTGCACTCGCTTGAAGTTACTTTAAACAGAATTGTTATGTCTGAAAATTTAAGTTTAAGATCATGGGCCCACTCCTGCAACTTTTGTTCCCATGAGTTCTTTCTTCCTTTCGTTCACCTGGAATATATTTTAATACTGTCTAGTTGGCTGTGCGTTTGATTCATCAAAGAGGCTTACTCACACTGAAAAATTAACTTTTCATTTTTATATCTGATGTCCTGTAGGATCAGTTTCCTTCAATCTCTTGTTGCTGAACATGGGGAGTTTGATGAGTTGCTGCTCAGTTTTTCAGAATGGATTAACCAGTTTCTTGGTGAATTGCAAACCACTTCTGAGATAAACACAGCTGATCAGCACCCAGCTGTATGCCGCAATAAGGTGAACTATCCAGCTGAAATATTCAAAAATATAATGGAAAGCACCCTATGCACAGTGCATTTCAAAGACCATGCAGCTAAAACTATGATGAGGCCCCTTAACCTGTTGGAAATATGGTAGTCTGTTCATATTACACAGTTCACTTTTCTGACTGGATTTTTGCAAATCAGCAATGCAGCATTGTTCCTACTGGGTTCTATTTAGTAATAATTGTACTGATGAGCTTAATTTTTTTTTTTATCAAGACTTTTCTCTGAACCTTTGTACGGAAAATCAATTTTGTTTCCTTTCTTTCTGACAGGACCACTCCATGGAAGTGGAAAACAAGAAACAGGAACTACAAAGTCTGAAGGAACATGTAGAAAAGCTGTGTTCCTTTAGTTACCCAGAGGACCAGCACATACTACAGGGGAAGGCGGAAGATTGCTTCCAGCTTTTCCAAGAGGCCAGTCAGATAACCAGCCGAAGACAAGAGGCTCTGAATCAGCTTGGGGTGTTCCTAGAGCTGCATGCTGCTGCATCAAGTGTGCTCCATCACCTGAGGCAGACAGTAGAGACTATTGGAAACATGGATAAGGCTAAATCAGAACTGCTGGAGAAGGAACTGAGGGATGTTGTTCAGGATATTAACAAATTAGCATCTGCTGCAATCAGTTTGGACGGAGCCCTTATGAAAGCTCAATATCATCTAAGACATGGAAGTTCTGACCAGAGGACGTCCTGTAGGGCTGTGGCTGATAATCTGTGCTTAGAACTGGAGTCAGTCCAAAGTCTGCTGGGAAACAAACAGAGTGAGGCAGAAGCTCTTGGAGCCTTGCAGAAGTCTTTCATGGAATGTAAAGAACAGATGTTAAAGAGCATTGAAGATATCGAGGAAAGAGCTGACAAAGAGGGATTGAAGGAGCCAACACTTCAGGCGCTTCAACAAAGGTAAAAACAAAAATCTTAGGAAGCGCTTGTGTTTTGATGACTTGGAATACTCTGAAATCATTTTGTACCTGAGCTAGTTTCGCTCCTGGGAGCTCTAGGTCTCCAGTGGTGGAAAGTCTGCAAAAAAATGGTTGCAGTACTGCAAGTTACGCACAATCAGTGAAGCCAGCCAGCACAGTTCCAAAACCGAGCAGTTTGGCAGAAGAGAACACTCGGCAGATGCTCTGTTTCAGCACATCTCTCAAATCTCTTCCTCTGATAAAGCAAAAGGAAAATCCCTGCCACTAAAAGAGAATCCATACTGTAAAGTGTTAGTACAAAAACTTCCAGCCCTCTCCTGAGGCACAGCTGCCTGCACTAGCACATTCACACATTAACGGCATGGATGCAGCCCATTAACTGTAATAAACTGTTGATTATACAGGAAACTGACATAAAAGGGATTCTTTGATTCTAGAAGAACATTTCCAAGAACACAGTATGTAGGAAATGAGGAGAGGGAATGTATGCATGTGTGGGTGTAGAAACACAGAGGAACAGATTCTGATTTTAGTTCCACTAGCATCAACCCAGTGCAACTTTGTCTTCAACAGAGTTGCCTTAGCTTTGCTTTGTTACAACTAAAGCCAGAAATTGATCCTCAGACATATTTTATTAACAGTATCTCCCTTTCTCACTCTCATTTCATTATCACTGAAGCTAAGAAGTAATTGTGTAACCATTCTTTTAATTTGCAGATTAAAGATCTTTAACCAACTAGAGGATGAACTTAATTCTCACCAGCATGAACTGCAGTGGCTGATGGACAAAGCAAAACAAATGGCTCAGAAGGATATAACATTAGCGCCTGAAGTTGACAAAGAAATAAATCGTTTGGAAGCTACCTGGGAGGATACCAAGAAACTAATCCATGAAAAGTAAGTAGATCCTGGATATACTTAAAATGAGGGAGGAGGGTTACCTTTTGGTGGAGAAAGTGAGCTCAGGTATTTGAATGTTTTTTCTTTTGCCATGTCAACTCTAGTATATAATAATAATACCTAGCAGTCATATACTGTTTGATATCTTAAATGAACAGCAAGTACAAGCATGACTTATTTAATAAATCCATATTAATGATGTGCTCTTTTGTGCTTTTCTGAATTTACCTTATGGCTGGAAAGACTACATGATTACTATGTAATCAGAATGTGCATAATGCACTATTTCCCCACCTCTGCAAAATACCAATTTTCCACTGGCTTGAAATTATTCCTGAGCTTAAGTCTCCTATATGGCTGCATGTAGCACCACCCTCTGGTCAATCAACCCAGCTCAAGATTATGTTTTGAGTACAATCATAACTCGTGCCTCTTTTTAGATTATACTCAGTGGGGTATGCTGGGGCCTATCTGTCCATATAAGTGTATTCTCTTGATACATATTCCTGTAACTTTTTTCCAGTCTTGACTGCATTTGCGTTATTTTGGAAAGAAAACTGTAACATTATTTTAAGGTTTTTTGTGGAAATAAGTGGTAGATGCTTTCAGACGTGACTCTTGGATAACAAGACTTTTCCTCTGGGTTATATCATAAAATTACTCTCTCTCCTTAGTACTGACACCCTTCAAATATTTGTATACACACTCGCATTTAGCCAAGCTATGTGTATTTCACTTTTGTAAATTTCATCTTTTGTCAGGTCTTTATCACCATAACCATTGGTGTTATGTTCATTTGAATTCACTCTAGTTTCCCAATATCTGTTTGGTAATGAGGTGTGCAGTTCTGAACAAAGGAGATGAGAAGGAGGACTGTATTTACGAGGCTCTCACGCCTGTTGCCTCAAGGTCACCACCTGTTCCTCTTCTTTATTGAATGTCCTGCAAAGGCGGTGGAAGCTCACTTTGAATGGGAGGGATGGATGTTTATAGCGAACCTAAACACACTAAGCATTGTACTAAACATGGGGAGCGAGAGGAAGTTGGGGTGGCTGCTCAACGTGGGGAGTGGGAAGAGTCAGGGGCAGTGGGGGAGACTGGGATATCAGGATTAGAAAGGGGAGTCAGGGTGGGTGCTCTGCATGGGGACCGAGGACAGCTAGAAACACTTGGGAGCCTGGGGGGGGGCAGACAGCTCCAGGTTGGGAGTGGGGGGTCCGGGAGATTTGCATTTCCCTCACCAGGGGTAGCTGCTCCCAACCTGATCATCATACTGGTTCCTGCCTGCCCCCACTGCGACAGCTGCTCCAGTGGCTTTAGGTCCTGCTCTCACTTCCACTTCTAGGAGTCAGGGAGTCCCACCCAGCCAGAGTGCATGAAACAAATCACTAAAGAATGACACGTGGGGGTGGAAATTTAGATCAGCAGCACCCACAGTATTTCCACTGTGGGGGCACTAAATGCCACCTGGTTCCTCCATTCCTGAATATCAGATGTCTTAGAGGCCAGACATCACCACATGAGAAATGAAGAGAACATACATATATAAAACCATACCTACTTGCTTAATAATTATTATTTATTAGCACATAGATGTTCAAAGCAGTGAATAGACATTACCTAACTAATTCACATAACATCCCTGTATGGAGGTATATTTATCCCTATTTTACATTTGAAGAAATTGAGTCAGAACAGCAAATGACCTACCCAAGGACACACAAAACAGTAAAACACACAAAACAGGGGCAGAGTCAGGAGTAAAACATGTAGTTTTCAGAGATATGTAACTGTACAGAGTTATTTAGCTCCCTTTAACTCACTCAACTACAGCCCAGCTATAGCAGCGAGGAAGAGTGATGATTCCGTGGCTAGGGCGCTAGACTGGAACTCAGAAGACTTCATTGAATTCCCAGCTGTGTCACAGACTTCCATATTCTCTGAGGAAGTCATTTAGTCTGTTTGCCTGAGCTTCCCATCTGTACAATGGGGATAATAGCACTTTCCTGTCTCACAGGAGTGTTGTGAGGATGAATACAGTAAAGACTGTGAGGTGCTCAGGTACACTATGGTAATGGGCTCCATATAAGTACCTAAAATAGATAGATAACTGGAAGTCATTTTCATAGTGACTTTTCTAACCTGAAGAAATTTAATTTTAACCTTGTTTTTAACAGGTGTGATTATTTATTTAAGCTGTTTTCTTTTTAGCCAGTGGGGGAACTCGCTGTGCATGATTATTTTACAGGTGAGCTTCTGAGAACGAGATGAGCTCAGAAGTGACCATCTTGGCCACCTGTGACTCTCAAATTCCTTTTGTCAGTGGAACACTGTAAAAAATGGAACATTATATAAAGGAAATGTGGGCTTCCTGTTCTGACCCCTCCTCACGCAGAGCTTGAATTGATTGAAAACGTCTATTGAACCTAAAGATCCCAGGTTTATCTAGACAGGGAAATCCAAAATAAAATAATAAGATTTGGCTTCAGCAGCAAACCGTTCCCATTTCCAGTTGTATGGTCTCAAGCCAGAGAGATTCAAGACAATATTTTACATTTTAGAAAGAAAATATTTTGACTGAAAAATCAGTGAGACCAGACAGACAGTCTTCATCTTCAGCCTTAACCTCTACTTTTTCCTTGTTAACCCAGAAGCTTGAAATCCTTCACTGAATTTACTTTAGTTGATACAAGTGGTTGAAAACTGACTATCAGAAGCCAGCTACATGGCACTGTGGTTTTCAGTCAACATGGTCCAGTCAGTAATACACTGAACTGGGAATCAAGAAACCGGACTTGTCTCACCAGCTCTGTCCTGCTGTGTAAACTTTGACAAGTCACTTTGCTCAGATACTCCACCGGTGCAATGGCAGTTAAAGCCCCTTCCTTTGTTAAGTGCTTTGAGATTGATGAATCAAAAGTGATGTATAAGTAATAAGGATGATTATGTACATAAACACACAAATCATGCTGCTTTAACATTCTAACCTAATTCATCTGGGTCACTCCTGGGGGAGTTCTCTCTGACAAATGCTTGTGTCACATCAACTTGCTTCACAAATGTCAGGATGAACACCATTCTTTCAACAAAGCTATTTTCCATTACAGACAGGAACAGTGCTGCGTCCTCACTGATTTGATGAAAGAGTATCAAAGCTTGAAATCAGCAGTAAATAACGTCATAGAGAATGCTGACAACGTGACTGTGGCCAAATCCATTTTAAAGGATAAGGAAGATGTTAGATGGGCTTTATCAAAGGTAATTAAAATATTTTAAAAAGTATTTAAAAAATATTTTTAAAAATAACTGAATGGATCTTTGGCTTCAACAAATTTAGTAAATCATTTCTTTTTGTGTTTGAAAATAAATTCATCTGATCCTTGCTTAAAGTTACTTGCAGTATTTGGTGCCAAATCATCTCCCAATCAAACCAATAATAAACCTCCCAATAACTTTGATAAGGGTAGAATCTAGCTCTTACTGCTCACTCTGAAACATTTTCCTGCAAAATTTGCAATTCCCATGCATCTGCTATTCTGCTGTTTATATTATATTTTACATTTCTTTAATGATTTAAAATGTACATTTGTATAGAAGGAGAAACTGTGCATAGATAATGGAGATGGTTATGGGTAGGACTCTAGCCACAGGAACCCTACACCTATTTCCAAGTATCCTACCCACACAAATCCTAACCCTAGATTGGGGAGCTGTAGCCATGGGAACCCTAACCCTAGCAAAAAGTACCCTACATATAGGAAGTCTAACCCTAAGTCGAATTGCCCACCAATAGGATACCTAAGCCTACCTACAAGAACCCCTTCCATAGCAACCCTAACCCTATGGGTAGGGATCCCAGGCCTAGAGATAGGGGCAGGAATCCCAGACTTAGAATTAGGGTTCCTATAGGTAGGGCTCCCCAACCTAGGGTTAGGGTTCCTATAGGTAGAGTACTTGGACTTAGGTTCGGATGGGTGGATCGCCCCAATTTAGGGTTAGGGTTCCTATGGGTAGGGCGCCGTGACCTAGGGTTAGGTTTCCTTTGGGTGGAGATCCCAACCTAGGTTTAGGGTTAATATGATAGGGTTCCCTGACATATGGTTAGGGTTCCTATGGATAGGGCTCGCCGACCTATGGTTAGGTTTTCTGTAGATAGAGTACTTGGAGCTTCGGTTAGGTTTCCTATGGGAGGGGGTCCACAATCTAGGGTTAGGTTTCCTTTGGGTGGGTCTCCCCCACCTTGGGTTAGGGTTCCTAAGGATAGGGATCCCCTCTCTAGGGTTAGGTTTCCTGTGGGTCAGGCTCCCCGACCTAGGATTAGGGTTCCTATAGGTGGACATCACCAACCTATGATTTTGATTCCTATGGATAGGGATCCCCATTGTAGGGTTATTTTTCCTTTAAGTAGGGCTCCCTGACCTAGGGATAGGGTTGCTATAGGTAGAGTACTTGGAGAGTGTTTGGGTTCTGAAGGTTGGGGTCCCCGACATACTGTTAAGGTTCCTATGAGTAGGCATCCCGAACTTAAGCATAAGGTTCCAATTTGTGCGGCTCCTCAACCAAGGGTTAAGATTCCTATAGATATGACTCCTTGAGCTATGTTTACGGTTCCTATGGGAGGGGATCCCCAATCTAGGGTTAGATTTCCTTTGGGTGCGTCTCCCCAAGCTAGAGTTAGGGTTCCTATGAGTGGACTTCCTCGACTTAGTGTTAGGGCTCCTATGGGTAGGGATCCTGGACCTATGGTTATGATTCCTATGGATAGGTTTCACCAACCTAGGGTTAGGCTTCTTATAGGTAGAGTAGTTGGACTTAGTGTTAGGGTTCCAATGGGTGAGGTTCCTTTATCCTGGTTTAGGGTTCCTAGAAATAAAAATCCCAATTCCAAACCACATGTAAGGTTAGGGTTCCTATAGGTAGAGTATTTGGAACTAGGCTTAGGGTTGCAATGGGTAAGGATCTCTGACCTAGGGCTAGGGTTCCTATGAATAGGGATCCTGGACCTAAGGTTAGGGTTCCTATAGGCAGGACTCTCAGACCTAGGATTAGGGTTGCCATAAGTAGAGTACTTGGAGTTAGTTTTAGGCTTCTGATGGGTGGGGCTCACTGACATAGGGTTAGGGTTCCTATGGTGGGAATCCCTGACCTAGTGTTAGGGTTCCTGTGTGTGAAGCTCCCCAAAATAGGGTTAGGGTTCCTCTGAATATGGATCTCTGACCTAGGGCTAGGGTTACTGTACATAGGGCTCCCCAACCTCGGGTTAGGTTCCTTTCGATAGAGTACTTGAAGGTAGGGCTAGAGTTCCGATGGGTGGGGCACCCTGTCCTGTGGTTAGGGTTACCATAGTTAGGGATCCCTGACCTACGGTTCAAGTTCCTATGTGTAGGAATCCCAAACCTACAGTTAGGGTATCAATGAATGGGGCTCCCCGACCTAGGATTAGGGTTCATAGAACTAGGGCTTCGAGACCTATGGTTAGGGTTACTATGGTGGGGATATGGTTCCTACTGGTAGGGCTCCCTGACCTAGTGTTAGGGTTCCTATGGTTGGGGCTCCCAACCTGGGCTTAGGTTTCCTATAGGTAAGGCTCCCTAACCTAGCATTCTCTGAGTAGGAATCCCCAACCCATGGTTAGGGTACCAATGAGTGGGTCTCCCTGACCTAGAGTTAGGGTTCCTGTAGGTAGAGTATTTGGAGCTAACGTAGAGTTCTAATAGGTAGAGCTCCCCGACCTAGGTTTACTGTTCATATAAGTAAGAGTCTCTGACCTAGGGTTAGGGTTCCTATAGGTAAAGTATTTGGAGCTATGGTTAGGGTTCTGATGGCTAGGGCTCCCTGACCTAGGGTTAGGGTTCCTATGGGTAGAGCTCCCCAATCTAGGGTTAGCGTTCTAATAGGTAGAGTACGTGGAGGTAGGGGTAAGGATCAGATGGGTGGGGTTCCCTGACCCAGTTTTAGGGTTCCTGTAGGTAGAGTACTTGGCCCTAGGGTTAGGGTTCCAGTAGGTAGAGCTCACAGACCTAGGGTTAAGGTTCCAATGTATATGGATCCCTGACCTAGGGTTAGGATTCCTATGGATTGGGCTCCCAACCTATGGTTATGGTTACTTGGGTTGGGACTCCCTGACCTTGGTTTAGGGTTCCTGTGGATCCGGATCCTGGACCTTGGGTTAGGGTTCCTTTAGATAGAGTACTTGGAGCTAGAGTTGGAAGTATAACCCTAGATCAGACAGCCCTACCCTAGGACACCTAGCACTAGCTCGGGAAACCCTACCCTTAGGAACTCTAACCCTATGTCAGAGAGCCCCACCCTTAGGAACCCTAACCCTAGTTCCAGGTACTCTGCCTATAGGAATCCTAACACTAGTCTGGGGAGCCCTACCCATAGAATCCCTAACTCTAGGTCATGATGCTTTACTCACAGGAATCCTAAATCTTGCTCCAAATACCCTGCTTATAGGATCGCTAATCCTAGATTGGAGAGCTCAACGTACCCTACCATTAGGAACCTTAAACCTAATTTGGGGATCCCCACCCTAACTCTAGCTCCAAGTACTCTACCTATAAAAACACTTTCCCTAGGTTGGGCTTCCCTACCCACCGGATACCTAACCCTAGATCAGGGAGGCCTACCCATAGGAGCCATAATGTTCGGTCTGTGAATAATACACATAGGAGCCTAATGCTAGCTCCAAGTACTTTACCTATAAGAACCCTAACTCTAAGTTGGGGAGCTCTACCCCTTGGATTCCTTACCTTAGATCGCAGAGCCTTACCCATTGGAGCCATAACGTTCAGTCTGGGCGCAGTACACATAGCAACCCTAATGATAGCTCCAAGTACTCTACCTATAGGAACCTTAACCCTAGTTTGGGAAACTCTACCCATAGGAACCCTAACTTTAGATCGGGGGACACCATCCATAGGAACCCTTACCTTAAGTCTGACAGCCATACCCATAGGACCCCTAGCCCTAGATTGGGGAACCCTATCCATAGGAACTGTAAACTTAGCTCCAAGTACCCTATCTATAGGAACTGTAACTCTAGGTCAATGAACCCTTCTTATAGGAATCCTAAGCCTAGCTCCAAGTGACATACCTATAGGAACCCTAACCCTAGGTTGGGAAGCCTTACCAATTGTATCCCTAATCCTAATTTCAAGAACCCTACTCACTGGAATCCTAAACCTACCCATCAAAGCGACTGAACATTTTAAGGAACAAAATGTCTGTTAACATGTTTCTCATGGTTTGGCATTATAACCTCTTGGGATAATTCGTGTCCAGCTGAAAACAAAAGGAAAGGTGAAGCTGATTACTGAACTTTGGTCCCTTCTATGACAATGCAGGGCATTGATGCAGCAACATCAGCAAATTAGCCTTTACTTCTGAAAGGTGACACATTCTCTGTGTCTGTCTCTTTCCCCTGCCATGGGATTAGTTTATGCATAGTGGTTACTCTGGTACAGTACTGGACACTGAAAAAGGGTCTAGGATTTTGATTCCCTATATTCCATACTTTATTCCAAAAACTTGTGTTTTGTGACATCGACAAATGTTAACAAGAAACTAGTATAACTATGAAACACATTACATATGAGTTTAAGTCTCTAGAGATGGATGGCTGGGGATCTGGATTTGTATTTATTTGGGATGGTATTAAATAAGCAAACATTTATGTTCACAGCACGAAACTGTCAAGAATGAGCTGAATGAGAGACAGAAAGAGCTGGATGCCTTCACTAATAAAGGAAAACACTTGCTAGCGGAGTTGAAAAGAATTCATAACTGTGATCCTGTGCTGGTGAAAACAAATATGAACAATACTGTAGACAAATGGCTGGATGTAAGGACAATGAATGACGTTTTCCTTATATGGCAAACTCGGTTTACAATCTGAGGATAGTTTGCAATGTGTGTATTTCTCTTAGGAACTGAAAATACTTTTTTTTTTTTTTTTACTAAAGGTGATTTTGGACTCATTCTCAGAAAGTTAAATCATGAGTATTTTGAGAATGGTTTTTACCTACATTATGTACCTGATACATATTTATCTGAGCATACTTGCTAGATTTGAAAAAGGCATTTTATGAGCAACTGAATGTTTGAATGTGATTTACTATAAACTAGAACAGTGCACACTTCTGTAGTTGTCTGAAATATGTGTGAATTTGGACCACTTCTTCACCTGCTACAAATCAGTGAGGTTCCATTAAAGTTATGTAGGTACACTGATTTACACCAACTGAGTATGTGGCCCATAGTTTATTATGAAAAATAATATTTTAAGATTTCATATCTATAGAACTTTATTTGCAAATTTGAGCATTGTGTAATAGAGACTCATATCAGTTTTTAAAATTATACTTTACTGACTATCCCCAGTAATAATATATTTCACAAGAGTGGTTTCTTTTCTTAAGTGTTTATTCAGAACATTAGAATAACCTGGGTTGGTTTAGGGGGTTTTCATCTGAGAGCAAAATTTAGTCCTGTGTTACCATTTTCCTCTTCATTCTAAACTTCTCAATGCTATAGTAGTTGAGTATAAAATATTCATCCTTCAAATCCCTTTATGGTTTAAAATCCTTCTGAAGATCTTAGTAAGTTGCTCTTTTCTGTTTTTATACCATATATTTTGGGTTTGTTCAGATGAGAAATTCCCCAGCATGCATAAACTCATCCCAACTTATCTCCTGACCCCAGGTTAGTTGCAAACCTCATCAGTATTGAAAACTGCAGCCTATTTAGCTGAAACTGCTAGGCCAATTGAGGTCCCTAGATGGGTTTAAGAAAAGGTATGATGCTTATTTGGAGTCAAAGAAGGGAAGCTGGAAAGGAGAGAGAGAGTGTGTGTGTGTGTGTGTGTGTAGGGGGGGTGTATGTGTGGAACCAGTTAATCTAAAAGAATGCTCACGTTTGGTTTGAGACTAGGGTTTTTTGACCCATTTCATCCCATAAACTAGTTTTGATGCATCAAAATTGGCTGTAAGATGAATTTTCAGTATTGGGTGGGGTTCTAGGCTAGCAGTGTAATGCATTTTAAAGTCACTGGAAGTTTATTCAGCTAATTCCACATGCAACTCTTTCCCTAGTCAAAAGTATGCACATTCGTAGACATTGGCATGTACTGGCTTTTTTGTCAGTTTTACATCATATAAATCTAAAATGCAGATAATAAAGTCTTGCTATTCTGAATGTATTTCTGTTTGTAAAATCAGAGACCTGAGGTTAGGTTGGCCAGTGTAAGTTCATTACCCAGTCCCCCGCTTCCTTGACATGGAAAGGACACAAACTAGCCTTTGTAAACTGAGCTGAGATTTCCCAAGTACTTCAAACAAAACACACTGTTTTAGGTAAAATATAAAACAGATTTATTAACTACAGAAAGATAGCTTTTAAGTGATTATAAGTAGCAAGCATAGAGATTAGAGTTGGTTACTTAAGAAATAAAAATAAATTCAGAATCTGAGTTCTACCAACTAAACCGGATTTGAATCAAGCAGTGTCTCACCCTGACAGATGGTACAAACAGGTTTCTGTTCCTCAATACACAGGCTTGAACTGCCTTTCAGCCCACGACCACCCTTCCCCAGTTCAAAGTCTTCGTCCTCCAGACGTTTCTTCTAGATGTTGACTTGGCGGGGTGAGAGGCCAAGTGTTATGTCACTACCACTTTTTTTATAGTTTCTTCCAGCTTGCTGAAAAGATCTATTGCTATGACATGGGGGTCCACCCCGAATGGCCACACAGTCTCCATTGTCTACATGCTCTCTCTGTGAAGTCTTCTGGGATGGCCATTGGGAGAGTGGATTCCTTTTAATCGGCCATCAGCACATCTGGCTACTCCATTGTTGTACCTGAAAGACTGGTTGTGGGTGTTCTCAACCTCACAACATATTTCAGTAACATACACATAGCAAAACTTCATACATTCGATACAATGATAGAACATACAATCCACCAGGATATGAATGTTCAACAGATGATACCTCACAAGACATATTGTACAAAACATATAATTATATGACAGTGGTGAATATGGGGGTTCCAGGGTGCCACTTTGGGGTACAGAGTGTCACAAATGTATTTTAAAGTAAATGGAAGTTATTCTGTTAATTCCACATGCAACTCTTTCCCCAGTCAAATTCATAGACATTGGCCTGCACTGGTTTTTGTCAATATATAAATCTAAAATGCAGATAATAAAGTCTTGCTATTCTGAATGTGTTTCTCGCTATTCTGAATGTGTAAGAGACCCGAGGTTAGGTTTTCCAGTTGCTTCTGAGCTACTTTTCTTGCATTTGGCTCAAGCTTAAAGAAATATGAAATTAGTTTATTAAGGATATTAATGTCTTTCTCACTCCAACAGGTGTCAGAGAGGACTGAAGATAATATAGAAAAGTTGAGTGTAAGCCTGTCTCTATGGGATGAAGTGCTCACAACTGGAGATGAAATTGATGGGTGGTGCAGGAATGCCATCTCTCAATTGAATGAAAGCATCAGCAACCTGAGCAGCAGCCAGAAAATGGAGGCCTTCCTGAAGGAATTTCAGGTGCTTATGAAAAAAATGATACAAATGTTTGAAATAGTTTAATCAGAGTCTCAGCTGATTTAAATCAGCATAGCTCCACTGAAGTAAGTGAAATTATGCCAAAATATATCAGCCAAGAATCTGGCTTTTTGAACTTTTTTTGAATTACATTATCACTAAATATAGCAATTCATTAGGGAGAATGTAAAAATCATGGTATGGGAGCTCGATGGTCCATCAGTTCACTTCACAAAAATTTTCTAAGGTGGTACATGAACCAATAATGTTTGAGAGCCACTATACTAGATTCTAAATCCTAGAAAAGTGAAGGAGCTGTGGTACTACATCACTCCCTTGCTAGGGGTGTTTATGAGAATAATGTTGTGTCAAAGATATACAGCAGGTCCATTGAAGAACAGGACTCTTCCACTTCCTCTGGAATTAATAAAATATAGTGATCGTCAATAAAATAGCTAATGAGTTTGTATTAGTAATACAAGTAAATAGTATGAAATGATTCAAAGGGAATAGTTGATTGAACTAAAACTATATTCCACTGTGTCAGTTTCTCACTGGGACCAGCCCAACAAATTGTTAAGCAGTTTGTGCCCAGATCTTAGGTGTGCAACGGACAGGAGCTGTACAGGAGCTGAGCACAGTGGATGTCTTTACACTCAGGGAATGAAAGGACTCTGCACAGCTAGTACTACTCTCTGCATTGGTTCTGCAAAGGAGAGAGGAGGGGGCAGGGCAGTAGCTCATCCCCCCAACCCCCTCTTCTGGACCAGCCAATAGAGAAGGCTCAGTGCAGAGAGGAGTACACACTGCACCTACTTTGCAAGTGCCACAGCATCTGCAAGTCTCGAGCTCTAGAAGGCATTGGAATTTCTGCTGAGGTGACTCTGCACCACCTCCACTGCAAAGCAGTGGTTTAATGCCATAATTTAGCCCTTAATGTGCCTCTGCTAATCAATGAGATCTGTGTTAATTTAATGTTCTCTGCAATAGCATTCATACTTGTATCAGAAACTTGTTTAGTATTTCAGATCTCAGGAAAATACAAAGTGCAAGTTACAAGCTTTCTCTGTAATGTGGTTATAGCTTGTTTAGCAAATAAAATGTTTCTCCAGATTTTTTATTGATACATACATACAGTACATTAGAGATCCTGACATCTTAGTGAATTAAAGGCAGCAGCCCTATTTCAACTCTCTTTTCAATACAGAATTTAGTTCTGCATTTGATTTTTTTTTCATCAGAGCTCAGGTCTCTGTAATAAAAAACAGAGGGCTGTGCATTGTTCTCTGCATTCCATTAAGTGGAGCCTAATGACCATAGTAAATTTTTCCAGTCTCATAAACAATGGCATTCCCATTTTTACTGAGCTGCTTTTCAGAAACTAAAGCATGTTAAACATTTTAAACTCTAAAATGAGTTGTGTGTGGTTTTTTAGTGGAGAGGAAAATGTCTGATCTTAAAATAAAGAAGGAAAGAAGTGAAGTATTCTTGTGAGACAAGGAAACTAAGGGATAATGATATTTCACTTTATTTGAATAGCTAAACATTTTATACATTTTCTTTCTTTCTTCCAATTTACCGAGCACCTACCTAAAGTTCCATCCAGCTTTTTAATGATCATTATAAATTATTTACTACATGCTGTTTTACAGTCTGAAGTTAAGAATAAAGAACAGAAGTTGGAGCAGTTTAGTTCAAGAGTTTTACAACTCAAAGAACTGACCAATAGTCAAGAGTCTCCTGCAGATCTTCAGGTAAGATATAGCTGTCACTAAACACAATCTGTATCCCAAAATTGTGCCCCTTCTATAGCCTTTGTCTCTTTGGGGGAACATAATATACTTGCTCTTATTGTAATCATTTTTCTTCCTATTGAGAAAGTTCTAAATTAGTTACTGATATTGTTTCTGAACAATACTACTGTAGAATACAGAGGGGTTGCAATTTTAGAACCATCTGAATTTAGGGATGTCTTCTTATTTGAAAGGTAGTGTTACAATGGAACGTAATTATGTTGCCATACTTTACAAAACCAAGAAACAGCACATTGGATTAGAATCAGTGCATCAAACTAATTATTTTTAGAAATTGGCTAAAACAGGAAACTTTAATCCCCATTCTTTCTGTTTTTATTATTTTGGGGATCTGATTCAGATGAAGACTCATTTTGTTAAAGACTCAGAGGTTAAATCTGAGGCAAGGAAGACTAACTTTTTTATTTTCTCAGAGCTGGATAGCCATTCATTCCGGGTGAAATTCTGGCTCCAATGAAGTCAATGGCAAAACTCCCACTGACCTCAGTGGAGCCAGGATTTCACCCACAGTACCTGCCATTTTCAATTACTTTAAATATTTGTAGCCGCTCATGTAAAAAGAGCAAAACAGGGCCTCAGCTCCCACTTTCCCTTTTTTCCATTTGTTATACCACATGACCTTCCTATCCGTTGTAATACTAGGTGAAAGCGATTCACTTTAGTGCTCTAATATATGAAATTTTGGTTTTAGTTCCTAGAAGCAGATTTAAAGCAAAAACTGGAACATGCCAAAGAAATGTCTGAGACAGCAAAAGAATCTTTGGAAGATTTCAGTGCTCAGAAATTGCAGTTATTGAAGTTTATAGATCAGATGACAGACTGGCTTACAAAAGAAGAAGAGTCACTGTTAAACTGTGCTTGTAACCAGGATCCCAAAGGTCTAAGTAAAGTGAAGGTAAGTGTTACAGAAGATACATTTTCTATTGCATAGTGTCTTCTGTATTTAATTCTAGCATAATTTTGCCTGATGGGTCACAATGGCAGTGAATTTATTAAAATGTACATGTTACTTTTAATTTGATTGGGTTAAAACTATCTATTTTTACGCTATAGGATATCAATGAAGAACATACTGTCATACTTTTAAAGAATTGAACAGCATTCCTGACCTTTGGTTTTTCTCATTGCGCTGCAAACCTTTTAGAGAAATTAAATGCATACAGTCTCTTCTATTGTGACAGGCACTAATGTTTCATCAAACTGTTTTCAGTCATTGCTTTAGAATGTTTGCTGTCCTGTTTTTTTCTCCTCTAATTGTGGTGAATTTGGAGCTCATGCAATTAAGGGACTAATAGTCCTGGTAGAACTCGACATAATATTAGGTTCTGTCCCAATACATCTCAGTTGTCACCAGCAGCACCCCTGCTATCTAAATTCTATACTCTCCATGAATACTGACTATCAAGCATGCCATATTGTGACAAACAGCATGGAGGTTTTAGTGTGTAAATAAATGGCAATTCTGATGAAACAGCCAAGCTCAACTTTAGTTTTGATATAACTTTAGCTTTGAATGCCGTTCCCCAGAAGGATAAAGGCAGTGCTAATGATCCTTCCCTCTCTCCCAAACTCCTAACTCACATTGCTTTTGTAATGTACCTTTCAACTGGGAAGAAAAATGCCGATAAAACATCTTTTTCCACTGGAATTTGCCAATTTGTCAAAATAGAAAGGTTCTCAGAGATGGCTTGATTTCTATAAAGTTCTGATGGTACCCAGGCTGGGGTCCAGTGGTTTTCAGGTCCAAGCAGGTTTTGATCAGAAACTGATTTGGTTTCCTGCCAGCTTGCCTGCCTAACTCCTCAGCAGATCCCCAGGCAGACTGTCTTGGAATCAGAGACCCCAGTGCTTCCAGAGTCCATGGCTCTGGGGCTGCCCACCAGGTGGACTGCCTTGAAGCTGAGGCTCCATTTTGTTTCATTGAAATGAAACTGAATTTTGAAATATCAAATTCCTCCATTAATGGACTTATCTTTCTCTACACAACTCCGTTGTACTCCAAATGAACCTCAGTGTTGACTGTAAATAAGTATTCTTTTCAGTTATGCTTTGAATAATATATTTAAATTAAAAAAAAACCCTACAGTGGTAAATGCTGAAAAATGCAGTTTTTCTGTGCTGATTCAACATTTTCTGGGATCCATCCCAGTTGGGAAATACCAGGAAATTGTATAATCTAGTACCCTGTTCCTCAATTCCCTCCACAAATTCCTTGCCACAAAGTTCTCTCAGTAGCTGCAACAAGTGGCTGGATGAAGGGCAGAGGAGCAGGAAAGTTAGAGGAAATAGGCAGCTGTTTTGTTTAGTTGGGCATGTCGCAATGATGATGCAATCTTATCCTTTAGGAAATACAAAAAGAGCTTCAGCTCCAGCAGGACAGCATCGATTCGACTCAGGAGAACCTCAACACTCTGTGCCGCAAATACCACACAGTGGAACTGGAGACTCTTGGTTGCACTGTCACGTCACTGATACAGAAGTATGAAGCTGTGAACCAGCTGTGTTCCAGAACGCAGGCCAGCATGCAGGACTCCCTGGAAAAACACTTCCTCAGTGAGTCTGCATGCTTGTTTAATATGAGCTGTTTGACTACTGCCATGAATCAGACAGCCTGAGAAGAGTCTGCCAAAGAGTGTTGCTGACAAGTTTCCATTGACATCATTTACAGTTACACTCTTACTCTTGTATAAAGTCTTTCATAAAAGTGTTTTCACCAAATGCTAGTTTCAATGGCTGTTGCAAACTGAAGGGTTTACAGAAACAAAATTCAACCTCATTTAATACACGCAGTCCTCATGACAGGAGTTCCAATTCAGCCTTCTCTTATGAAACCTTCCTAACTGTGCTTGTTGCCTTCCACTTCCATTTAGTCCCATTATAATCCCCCTCGTTATAAAACGTTTCTTTATAGCACTCAAATGCTCTATGTAGTGTCACCAAGGACAGTGCCATGGTGCCTGATGCAAAGGCCGTTCAAGTCAATAAGAGTCTTTCCTTTAACTCCAGTAGGCTTTGGATCAGATTCCTAATGAGGGATGATAAGATAGCTGCATTGGTATTTTGGATTGTACAAGTGTAAAATGCCTTTTTTGGAAACTTGTTCCTATCTTCTGTTTCTTTTAAAAAGCTTCTATGCAGGAATTCCAGGAGTGGTTTTCTGGTATGAAGGAAGCGGTAAAAGAGTCATCTGATAGGTCTGGAGACAGCAAAGCCATAGACGCAAAGCTACATGATTTGCAGGTAGAGTTATCAAATCAAGAGGTGATAATAAGCTACTTTGGGGCATTTGCATCCATAGCTCATCTAATTTATATCTACAGAAATCTGACAAAACCACTTTTCCAGAAAGAAAATATAAAAATGCCTCCAGATAACCATGACTTACTGTACCACATCCAAAAGGTCAAACCAAATGAACTTCAGTTTGTGGGATTTTTTGTTCTATTAAAACTCTTCTTGCTTCCCCTCTGCAGAATTTTGTATCTTATTTTCTCCTTTGTCTCTGTCTTCCTCTCACTCTGTCCCTTATCCCTTTCCTGTCTTTCTCTACAATATCTTTCTTCTTCCCACTCTTTCCCACTTCATTGCTCACACCCTCCTTGAGATATGCAATGATATGATATATTAGGGTTTCCTTGATCTGATCTGTCATGGAAAAGAGCACAAACAGGGCAAAAGCTGCTCTAATTCTTGTAAACAACCTTAATCCCTGAAATGTCTGTCTATAGCTTTGGAGTTTACATAAAACAAGCAGAAAGGGATGGGAACTATGCATTTGATCCATCATAGATTTTAATAATATGGTCAAGTTGTAATCAGTTCCACTGCTGGACATTGGTTCTGAACTTGTTGGGGAAATCTGGCCATCCCTAGTGTATACAGTGCTTCCTTAACTAGTGGCTAATCCTGCCTGTTTAAACTGTACTCTTTTCTCACACAGAGAGTGTTGGACTCTATTAGTGAGGGACAGAATAAACTAGATGCTGTCTCCAAGCAAGGAGAAAATTCGTATGCTTACTTACCCAAACCAATTGTGAACAGTATCCAGGAGCAGATAGCAAAGTCACACCAGGACTTCCAGGGGTTCCTGAAACAATGCCTGAAAGATAAAGAGGCTCTGGAAGACTGTGCCTTAGAGCTGGAAAGGTGGGTTATTTCAAAAGAATAAGGTGCACTGCAGAATTTTATTATAAAACGGCTTGGAGGTGGGCATTACAGTGGATGCTGAAATTTTCAGACTGTGAGGATATAGATGATGATTTCAGATTACTTCCAGTTAAAGAAGTAATACCTATGGGCCTATTCACCCTCTCCTCTGGAGATAAGTGTATAGGATCATTTATGTGCTAATAATTTTGGGGAAACAATTGGGCTCTGTATGTTAGATTAAATAAACTCAAAAGCCAAAGGCTAAAGGTATTTATTTGCTCAGAATAAGTTTAATGCTTAGGTAACAGGAAGGTTATTAATGGGTAGTTGGATGAAACAGCAAGATGAGATCAGATGGAAATTTCGTGTGTGCCTGCATGTGCATTAAAATTTTCAAAAATAAGAAACTAAACTAGACTCCTAAACCCATGGCCTTATTTTTCAGAAGTGCTGATCACCTGGAAACTTCCATTAACCTCAATGGGTTCTATTGGGTGCACAATGCTTTTTAAAATCTGGCCACTTGTTTATGTGTCTAAATTTGATTTAAGAGCCTAATTTTAGACATCTTTTTTTTTTTTTTTTTTTTTTTAAATCTTAGCTTAAATTTTAATTACAAGCAAGATTTGGAGTGACTTTTTTTTTTAGCCTCCTCATCTTTACCGAATATAATAAATACAAGCACTGTCACTTTAGATTTTGGAAGGTTGTTTTCCCATCGTAATTCCTATGATCTTTGCTGAACATTTTTAGAACCTTGCTGAATAGTTTTAGATTAGTAGTCACTGCAGAAGTATATCTTGTATGCAGCTCTCATTCACTAAAAGTTAAAGTGATATCCAGCCTAATTTTCCTCTTCTCCTTGATATGCATTAGACTGTATAAACACAATAATATCTTTGCACACTTCGGAATTGCTCTTAAAGGCATAGTTTTCTGTTCTGTAGCTTTGAGGATCAGCACAAGAAACTGAACCTGTGGATCCGTGAAATGGAAGAAAGAATAAGTACAGAAGCACTAGGGGAGAGCAAACAGCACATCCCTGAGAAGAAAAATGAGGTGCAGAAAGTGGAAAAGTTTCTGGAAGAGTTACTTGCTGCAAGGTATAAAAGCACGTTTTCTAATGTCCTGTTGCCAGCATTCTTTATTCCTTCTGTTCGGGCATAGTGAAATTGAACTGACTGGATAGTATGAGAGGGAGGTGCTGGAGGATGCAGTGTGTCAAAGGAACAGTTAACAGGAGCCTGTATCCAAACAGCTGCAGACTTTGGGGAAATTTGAATTTGAATCTGGATCCAAACTTAGTGGCTTAGGCCCATTTCTAATTAAGGGGAAGCACAGCTCTCTCACCTTTAGTGATATGTTTTAGATGTCTCCCAAATGCGACACTAAGGCTATGTCTACACTGACGGCGGCAAAGTTGCCGCCGTCAGATCGATTTATCTGGATCGACTGAGCGCTCAGTGAAGACCCACTCAGTCAATCCAGAAGTCGATGCTGTTAATCCACCCCTGCAAGTGGCATAGCGCTGCATTGATGGGAACGTGGCTCCCATCGGTGCAGTGCTGTGAAGACGGCACGCAGAAGAGAAGCACAGCAGTCAACGGGAGTTACGCAAGTTTTCTGCATAGTATGCGTAACTCCCGTCGACGGCCGCTGAATCGCCGGGGTAAGTGTAGACCAAGCCTAAGAATAATATTCATCACATTGTCCATTTAAAACTTGCATTATTTTCTTGCTTTTGTCCCATGACATCCAGTTCCACTTGGATTACAAACTCATATGCTGCCCTGCATGCACTGTGCCCATGACATCTCTCAGCCAGGGAACTCTACTTGAGCTGGGAGTCAGCCAGCGAATGACAAGCTAATTGCTGTTTTTAGTATACTGTGTAGTTGTGCAAACATTTCACAGTTTGTTGGAAAAGGTAGAACAAATATTACTCAGTTGTTTTGCTAAAGCTCACAGTATACTAAAAGAAGGCACTTACCCGAGCCTCATCCACCCACCCAGGGCTGTTCCAGCAGGGCTTTTGTCTGATTTGACTTCAGAATAATACATACAGGAAAAAGAGGGAGGATGATCCAGTTGGTAGGGCATTAGCTTAGGACTTGGGAGACCCGGGTTCAGTTTTCTGCTCTGCTATAGACTTCCTATGTGACCTCGGGTAAGTCACTTAGCTCTGGTTTTGTGTGTCTTGGTTTCCTCATTTGTGAAATGGGGACGATGATACTTCCCTACCTCGCAGGCGTTTTTTGAGGACAAATGCATTAAAGGTTGTGAAGTGCTCCGATACTACCATAGTGGGAGCCAAATACATATTTAAGATACATTACATGTTGGGGAAGGAATTGGCAATATCAGTAGAGCTGGACATCATGGGAAATAAAATTAGGTTTCAATTAGAACATGCTGATTGCTGCTTTTAGCTTTTACCCTTGGCACCAAACAGTTATTGTTAACGCAATAGTGTAGGCCCTCATTAAGGATACTTATGTTACTTTAAATCAATATATGCTTCTCATATTATACATTCAAATTTGGCTTTTTTCAGATAGCTTTTCCTGTAACTATGAGTTGTCTGACCACAGTCATACTTGGTTATGTTGGCAGCATTAAGTAATTTTTCATCCTCATTACGGCAATAACAGTTCAAGTGGTTTCTAAAATTAACTGTCAATCCCAAATCTTTCTTTTAGAGAATCCTTTGATAAACTTTCCCAGAGGGCACAGGCTTTAAACGAAGAAGGGCATGGTGCTGGGAGGGAAGTACGTCTGGCTTCTCAACACCTCACCAGCTATCAAAATCTAGTCAAAACCGTCAAGGAGACATTGCGAACATGTCAGGTTGCACTCCAGGAGCATCAAGCCTTGGAGGAAGCACTGCAAAGTATGTGGTCCTGGGTAAAAGATGTTCAAGATAAGCTGGCTTCTGCAAAGAGCACTGTTGGTAGCAAAGCCACATTAGAGAAGCGGCTGATGGAAATTCAGGTAAGGCACAGGACTTCGTGAGCTGGCACATCTGTTAAAACTGCATTAGAGTTTAATTCATGGAAACTGAGGGCTTTTTCCTTCCACAGTCATACAACCTGGGTGCTTAGCTATTGATTAGCTGCTGCAAAATAGGTAGATGCCTTAAGATGCACCATGGCACTTGTATGGCTATATGCTTTGCTGGTACAGCACTTCTGCGTAAAAATCAGTGGAGAGACAAGATGGGTGAGGTAATATCTTTCTTTGGACCAACTTTTCTTGGTGAAAGAGGCAAGCTTTTGAGCTACACAGAGGCAATCCTGAGAAAGTATGGTCCAAATTGACTGAGGATGCACAGGAGTATGGTGCAGAAGGGGTAAATGAACCAGTGGCATACCACAGGTCTCTGGCGCCTGGGGGCTATACTTATGTTGGTGCCGTCCCTTCCCCCCCCCCCCCCCCCGGTGGCAGCGCCTGCAGGGGGGGGTCCGTGGGCCCTTGTCTCGCTCTCCCTCACTCCCCCGCACCATTGGCGGCAGCAGCAGCAGCAGCGTGTCCCGTTCTTCCCCCACTCCCTCGCCGTTGGCAGCAGCAGTGGCGGCCACACCCCATGGGGAGGGGTCTGTGGGTCCTTTTCCTGCTCTCCCTCTGCTGCGGGGCAGCGGGAGGGGGCATGACGAGCTCTGGTCTCCGCGGCTCCCTCCTTGCACCCAGCGCAGGGGTGAAGAGGCCAGGGTACACCCTGGCTGCCTGCGATGCGGGTGGCTTCTCCTTCCAGGGCCTGGTCAGCATCCGGGGGCATGCCCTCCCACCTGCCCCTCGGTACGCCACTGAAATGAACTAAATGACAATGGCGAATATTGCTAGAGGAGTAGCACTGGTAGGTTTCCTTTATGCTTGATGGCTGGGTTGGATTTGATACATGTGATCCTTTTTGCTGCACAGGAGATCCTTTTAATGAAAGGTGAAGGTGAAGTTAAGTTGAACATGGCCATTGGCAAAGGCGAACAAGCCCTTAGAAGCAGTAATGAGGAAGGGCAAAAGGTGATACAGACCCAACTACAAACGTTAAAGGATGTATGGGATGATATCATCAACACTTCAATGAGCTGGCAAAGGTAAACTCACTGTTTCTCTTTAAACATAGGGCCAGATTCTGACATCCCTTCTCTCAGTGATGGGTATCTTAACACTGCAAGTAGTTCCACTGATGACTGCTTGAGGTATAATGTGCCACTCAAAGTGAGTAATGCTGACAGAATCTGGCCCGGAATTACATGGAATTTAGAAGTGCTTATCTGAGAAAAGAAATGCACAGAAAAGACAATGCAGTGTTTCCTCTGCATGAATTCAGAGTTCAATGTAAACTGGTCACTGCAAAAATACTTCCCTCAAAAAAAACCTCTCACATTTCAGTGTGCTTGATAGTTTGAGCCCTACAGAGGATTAGAACTTGAGTAGTAGGGCTGGTTTTTATTCAGGAGTCAGGATTAAGGTATATTGCAGTTTCATGTGAAAACCTGTGGAACACCTCCTTGCCTGGAATTAGTCAGTGTTAGCCAATTTATTAGTATCCCCAGATCCACAACTCTAATGGAGGTGTGTGTGGAAGATGACAGTGGTAAACTCTATCTAAGTTTTCACTTTGATCTTGTGGCTAAATTCACCCCTGTTTATGCCAGCTCCAATGGACATAAATGTGGGGTGAAATCCTGGCCTTTTCAAGTCTATGGCAAAGCTTCCATTTACTGGAGCCAGGATTTCATCGCTGGACACATGTGGCTGTGGAGAGACTTCTAGGGGGGAGATGGACATAATGCAAGAGTTCATCCCAGTGGATTATCTGCTGTTATTTGGAAGTTAATTAAACAATACAAGATATGATTTATTTTTTCTTCTAAAACTGTCAGTTTTTTAATAATTACTTAACTGGTGCACTTTTTATTATTAGGAGGGTTATCTATCATTATGCAGAACATCAGTAAGGATCTGTGTTTTTCTTTACTGGACAGACACTGTCAGATTAAAAGTAACAGTTTAGATGATAGTGAAGGGGTCTGAAGTAGCAACAGTTTGAGCTGTTAAATGGAAAGGGTCAGTTTTGCTAAAGAGAGATCCAGAAAATACCTGGAAGAGGACATCTTCTAAATGTATGATACATGTGTACAATAAGAACTATACAGAGGTAGGGGTTTTAGTAAAATGTTGATAGTTTGAGAAGGTACAGTGGATTAAAAGATTTCTACTGGTTTCAGACATTTGGTGGTTCTTTTGGTATTCTGCATTTAAATGTATTAAATCTCTTTCAGACCAATAGAGTCTTTCTAGTCAGAAGTATTTTTAAAGTGTAATCACTGTATTCAATCCATTTATAAAGGAGGAATTGGGCTACAACAGGTAATATCACCTCACTAGTAAAATGGTCAATGAAAATTCCTTGATAGCACTTCACTCTACTGGAGCTGTGTGAAATTCTGAAAATACGTGTGTAAAAATGTTCACAGTTGAATTTCAGGCAATTTCACTCTTAAAAAATACTACTTTTTATGATGTTTTAGTAAAAGAGGTGTTACATACTGAACAGCATCTGCCAGTGTGCTAGATTACAGAATCCCCACTCTCCTTGGTGAGCACTTTCTCATATGAGGAGCCCCATAGAATATTATAGTGTCACTTCATTGGTTTTTCTTAAGGCCTGCAAGACTTCTGACCTGTACTGTATCTGTGTCTTTAATGTAAGCTGTTTGGAGTCTGTGATTAGCCAGTGGAATGACTATCTGGAGAGGAAAAGCCAGCTGGACCAGTGGTTGGAGTCAGTGGATCACAAAATAGAACAGCCTTTACCAACCCAGATCGGTCTGAAAGAGAAGTTCTCTCAACTCGACCACTTCCAGGCTATCGTTTCTGATATAGAGGATCACTCCAGTGACCTGCATCGACTCACTGAAAAAGCCAAGGAACTATATGAGAAAACTGAAGATGCTTCTTTCAGGGAAGCAGCTGAAGAGGAACTGAAAACACAGTTTAGTGACATTACCACTGTGGCCAAGGTAAATACCTCATAAGAGAAGACAAACTTTTACATGCTTGTTTTAATAAATGAGCTTTTGCCATGATTTCAATTTCATTTCAAATAATGAACATGTTTACACACACTTCTGTAAAATCAACATAGAAGGCAATTAAAGAACCACAACCTAAATAATATCCTGCTTGCTTATTTATACTGAAACAGAATCAGAGGGCAATTCTGGCACTCCATTACAATAATTTTACTTGCATGAAAAGCAATGTAAGTGTTGGAGTTTTCTTAGCTTTTTTGCTTCAGCTCTTAAATTTACTTGTTTAAAGCTAGTTTAATTTACTGTGATGCAATGATTTGCATGATTCAAGGAGGATGGAACTAGGCCGTTCTCAGTGGTGGCAGATGACAGAACAAGGCGCAATGGTCTCAAGTTGCAGTGGGGGAGGTCTAGGTTGGATATTAGGAAATACTTTTTCACTAGGAGGGTGGTGAAGCACTTGAATGGGTTACCTAGAGAGGTGGTGGAATCTCCATCCTTAGAGGTTTTTAAGGCCCAGCTTAATAATCTAGGAGGTTGGACTAGATGACCTGCTGAGGTCCTGCCTTCTGATTCTATGATGTGTTTCCCTTAGGAAATTGGGGTTTTCATTTATTTCCATCATGTTTCACTTGTGGATGTATGGGAAAGAAGGAGAGGGATGTGTTTTACAAAACATAAGAGAAGAACAAACTACTTTAATGAACAGAAAACATATATCTATGAAGATGATGTAAATGAAAGTATGGCCCATTGAATATTAAACATGTCATATAGCACATCTTCTTGGTCTCTGAAGGAAGAGGATACAAGCTGTTTGTTCATGGAGCCATTCTTCCACTGTCCCTCCCCTACACTCAGTGAGAGAGGGATCTTGGACAGACTGCAAGGGATGCAAAATGGTGCCCAAAGAATGTGTGTATGTGTAAAAGTGCATGTGTGGCAAAGGGGGAAGCCTACTGGGGAGCCCACCCACCCTCAAGTCCACCACCTTCCCATAGGCTGGGGGTGGGTGCCCAGGCTAGCCAATTGACTCTTGCATACTCCCTCCCCCATATTTATACTCTCCCAAACCTTTCAAAAATTCAAAAGCCTCTTGCTCCTACTAGCTGCTGTGTCCTGCCTCCCTCAGGTGTAATATAAGAGCCATGTTTTTTAGGGTGCTGCAGGTCTGACCAATTGTTTGTTATGAGAGCAGGAAGGAATTTTTTCATGTTGGACCAAATTTGCAGAGGTTTTCTGGTTAATTTTCACCTTCCTTGCAGTGTCCTGGAGGCAAAGTTGGATTGTAAGCAATAGATTCATAAATTTATAGATAATAAGGCCAAAAGACCACTGGGACCATCCAGTCTGACCTCCTGTATAACACAGGCCATAGAATTAGTTTTTTATTAGATACAGTGTTGCTTTGTTTTTCCTTCCTGCCCTGAAGTTATGGAAAGTTGCAGCACAACTGACATGTTTCATTCCTGAGAGGCTGCCTTTTAGAGGTAGTGGTATATGTTTCAGTTCTGCCCTGTATACCCTAAATGGCTTGGGACCCGCCTGTCTTGAGAGACTACCTCTCTCCCCATGCCATTATGCCTCAGTCGCAGTCAGCAGAGGAACTCGAATTGGAGTTTACTCAGTTTAATAGGGAGGGGCTAGCAGTACAGCATTTTCCATAAGGGTAGGCTTGGAAGGATTAGATTTGTATTGGTAAATGTTAGTAGACTCACCATACACACGCAAACCAATGAGAACATATTTTCATTGCTAATAATATAAATTAATAGGCAAAACAAGAAAAATGCTGCTTGAGAATTTGTTACAGTTTGATTTAAGGATATTTACTTTGTATATTTTGACATGCAATGCTGACAATTTGTGTTTTAATGGTTATAAATGTTGAACTTTATGAATCTCAACATCTACTGTCATTAAATAGTTATCAACTGACCCTCCATAATTTTACACAACTGAAAATTTAAATCAGTAAAAATAATTCTTTAAAATCCTTTAAAGCCTGTTATTTTGCCCAACTGAAAGTTTAAATCAATAAAAATTGAAAAAATGCTTAAATAAACATTGATAGTATAAAAAATAAAAATTGAATTCTGCAAGCTTATATAAAAGCCTCAGGAGCCTCTTCTTCCCCTGGGTCTCTTGACCTCCAAAGTCTCTCTCTTTCATTTGTGATTTCAGAAGGTGAAATGCTTTATTGGAGCTAATGTCTGGCATAGAAAAAATTTTGTTGGGGGCTGCTAGTACCATACGTTAGTTGTTGGGTTTATTTTGATTAATTGTTTTTTTTTAATTCATGACAACAAGGGAAAGTCATGCCTGACCAACCTGATTGCTTTCTATGATGAGGTGACTGGCTCTGTGGATGTGGGGAAGGCGGTGGATGTGATATACCTTGACTTTAGCAAAGCTTTTGATACGGTTTCTCACAGTATTCTTATCAGCAAGTTAAAGAAGTATGGGTTGGATGAATGGACTATAAAATGGATAGTGAACTGGCTAGAGCATAGGGCTCAACGAGTAGTGATCAATGGCTCCATGTCTAGCTGGCAGCCGGTCACAAGCGGAGTTCCCCAGGGGTCGGTCCTGGGGCCGGTTTTGTTCAACATCTTTATTAATGATCTGGAGGATGGGGTAGATTGCACCCTCAGCAAGTTTGCGGACGACACTAAGCTGGGGGGAGTGGTAGATACCCTGGAGGGTAGGGATAGGATACAGAGTGACCTAAACAAACTGGAGGATTGGGCCAAAAGAAATCTAATGAGGTTCAACAAAGAAAAGTGCAGAGTCCTCCACTTAGGAAGAAAGAATCCCATGCACAGCTATAGACTGGGGACCGACGAGCTGGGCAGCAGCTCTGCAGAAAAGGACCTGGGGGTAACGGTGGATAAAAAGCTGGATATGAGTCAGCAGTGTGCCCTGGTTGTCAAGAAGGCCAATGGCATATTGGGCTGCATTAGGAGGGGCATTGCTAGCAGGTCACGGGAAGTGATTATTCCCCTCTATTCGGCATTGGTGAGGCCGCATTTAGAATATTGTGTCCAGTTTTGGGCCCCCCAATACAAAAAGGATGTGGACAAGTTGGAGAGAGTCCAGCGGAGGGCAACAAAAATGATTAGGGGGCTGGAGCACAGGACTTATGAGGAGAGGCTGAGGGAACTGGGCTTGTTTAGTCTGCAAAAGAGAAGAGTGAGGGGGATTTGATAGCGGCCTTTAACTACCTGAAAGGGGGTTCTAGGGAGGATGGGGCTAGGCTGTTCTCGGTGGTGGCAGATGACAGAACAAGGAGCAACGGTCTCAAGTTGCAGGGAGGGAGGTCTAGGTTGGACATTAGGAAAAAGTTTTTTACTAGGAGGGTGGTGAAGCACTGGAATGGGTTACCTAGGGAGGTGGTGGAATCTCCATCCTTAGAGGTTTTTAAGCTGCGGCTTGACAAAGCCCTGGTTGGGATGATATAGCTGAGGTTAGTCCTGCTTTGAGCAGGGAGTTGGACTAGATGACCTCCTGAGGTCCCTTCCAACTCTAATATTCTATGATTCTATGATTCTATGATTCTACAACGGCACTTAGAGTATTAAATTGGGGAGTGCATGTGTATATAAATAAATATCAGTATGCTAAACTTGTAAATAATCTGTGATTCTTTTGGATAAGTATATATATATATGTAGTGAGCATTTCAGTGTTCAAACTTGCTGTTATTTAAATTATAGCAACAGCTCAGAATAAGATTCCACAATGCTACAATAGGAAAATGCAATTATCTACTGGTATAACAACAGTAAACGTTAAAAATAAATAAATAAAATAAAAGTTTCTCTGTTGATGAGAGAACTATTTATTTAAAAAAGTACCATTAGGAATGTATTATTTGTACATAAAATCAAAATCGCATTTCCCAAATCTAAAGTCCTGGTGGTGGTGTAAATGTTTGATAATTGAAAATGCTCTTACTGTGGTGGAAGAAGCAGCACTTTGCAAGGCACACCAAGTGCATTTTTGTTTGATGATTTTTCTTCTTAAACCTTCTGTCTTTCTTAACTGACTTTGTCTCTCCAGGGATATGCTTTGCTGTTCGGTCACTGTCCAAAATATAGGAAGGAATATAAGCTTTCAGAACACGGTTGCTTATATTTAGGTCATGCCAGTTCATCTAGAAAAGGTCTATTGTCTGTTCAGTCCATAACAATCTTCTAGAGAATACTTTTGAGAATGAACAAAATTTTCAAAAGCATCTAAATCATTTAGTCCAGTTGAAAGTCACTGGGAATTAGGCCTTTTTGAAAATGAGACTTAGGCTCCTAAGTTACTTAAGCACTTCTGAAACTTTATCCACTGTCTTCCTTTAATAGATTTGGTGTGGTAAGTCTATGGCTTGACTGGGCATCTAAACTACAGTCCATGTTCTGGGGCAGCACAGAGTGATTGATTGACTCTACCAGAATTCTGCTTGGGTTTACAAGAGAGCACATACTGCAGCAGCGCAGCAGCAGCTTTGCCATCCTTTGAAAGGATATAGTGAGCGTTCTCCCATTGTCCACAGCCTCTCTACTGGCTGATGCAGAAGGGAAGCCGGACCATGGCTCTGCTGTCACACTTTCCCATCAACATGCATTTTGGGGAAGTTAGTTTCTCCTCTCCTCAACCAACCTGTGCATGAATTTAATGCAGAGACACAACAGGGAAGGGGAGGATCAGGGAAAATATAGCTCTTTGCTATGTACAGCTTATAAGGCAGTTGTTCAAAAGAATACTTGGGAGGCAGCCCTGCAAACAGTGTGCAACACAGCACTGCAAGCTGAAGGGTATGACAGAGACCATAGATTATTATGCTACTGCTTAAGCACACCAATGAGTCTATTTTCCATGTGATTGATAGGAGAAAATGAAGAAAGTGGAAGACATTGTGAAGGACCATTTGCTGTACCTTGATGCTGTGCATGAATTCACAGACTGGCTCCATTCTGCAAAGGAAGAGCTGCACCGCTGGTCAGATGCATCTGGAGATACATCAGCCATACAGAAAAAAATAGCCAAAATTAATGTAAGAAAAGTCATCTGGACTGATTTTACTTGTAACTGTCCCTGTGCACTGAAACAGGACATGGGCAGACAAGCTGTGGGATCTAAAGATGTTGTTTCCCTTTATTTGTTTGAAGTGGTTGTTACTTTTCACTGAGCTGAGAGTGCACTTCCTGTGCCAAAATCTGTTCTCAGCCGCTGTGCCTGTGTCTTCAGTACATTACAACCAAAACTGAGGTGTTTAGCCACAGGCCCACATTAAAAGCAGTACCACCTCAGTGGGATCAGAGAGCAGTTGTGCCGTAATGGACCAATACACAGACTGCACCACCTTGGTCCTCCGAGTGTGCCTGCTCCATAGACAGAGCTGTATGTAGAGGAAACAGACACAGGCAGGGCCCTTACCTTCTGCCACACCACTTCCTGTCCTATTAGGGCAATGTGCACCCTGGGGTGCACAGAGAGAATGGGGGCATTCATGGAAGCAACAGGGGGCATTCATGGAACCCATAGAGTGAGGAAATCTCCTTACACACCCCCCCTCCTCCCCCACATCTCTGTGGTCCTGTCACTGTCTATGTGTTTTATATACTCCAGAGCAAATTATGCATCCCTGCATGCAGTGTACGAGTGGTGTTCATGTATATCTGCTGTCAAAATATTTCACTTCAGATAGTCCTAGGAATTTTAGATTGAGGCAAAGTGTAGAAAGCTGGTTTGGTGGGTAGATTATTAGGTTAGCCCTCAAGAGTCCTGGGTTCAGTTCCCATCTCAATCCTAGCCTTCTTGTTCCATTTAATGTATCCCATGCCTCAGTTCCCCAACTGTAAAATGGGAAGAGCACTTCCCTACTTTACAGGGATGTTGAGAGATAAATACAAGGATGATTGGGAGCTCAGACACTTCTGATATTAGGGTCATAGATGGCTGCATAGTAAGCTGCTTCTTCCATGATGTACTCCCCCAGGTTGTAAAGCTCTTTTATAGTTCCTATGACAACATGTGATATCACATTTATGTATGAAATCAAAATATGATACAACATGCTGTTTCGTGGAAAGCAAGAAATTGTGCAGCCAATAATCGTGCATCATAAATCATGGGCAGAATTGCAAAGCACTCCTTCCACACTGCCCATTTCTGCTTATATGTCCTTAAATCTGTTGAGATCAGCGACACATTAGCATCTATTGTATTAAAGATCACATGTTTTTTCTCACCTTAATCTAAACAAGCTTGTGTTGCATTCTCTAAGAAAAGTTGTTTTTTTCTCCTAGGCTTCTGAAAGTTTAAGACTATGATAGTGTCAGAGTCACTCTGTTTAAAGCATTCTGCCTGCTCTGCTGTTTTAATTTTATTTGAACCTTTCACTTACATTTTTAGATGCCTGGAGTATTGTGAAAATGTTTTTGTTGAAACTGCTGCTTTGTTCGCCATAAAATGCTGCCTGTAACCTCCCCTTAGAAGCTGGCCTCCATTTGCAAGCATTCAATTTCCAGCTGTAGTGAATCACAGCACTTTCAGTTACCATGGCAATGTTCCATTGCAGGAGCTGATAGATTCCAGACAGATGGGTGCAAACCGCCTAAGCAGAGTGGAGACACTGGCCCTTGCAGTGAAACGAACCACAACTGCCAGTGGGTTTGAACTGATAGAAGCAGAGATGCAGGCCCTGCAGTCTGACTGGAAGCAGTGGGAAGAGGGCATATTTCAAACCCAAAACAACCTGGAGGAGATAGTTAGCCAAATGGCCCTGTCGGAGCAGGAGTTCGCAGCACAGGTTGCTCAACTGGAAAAGGCCCTGCAACAGTTCAGCGAGCTTCTTGCAGCCTGGTCTCAAAAGCTGACCCTCCTGGACGTCAAGCAAACTGATAAAGAAATAATTGAATGCTGGCACCAAGAAAAAGTAAGGCCACTTTCTGTTTCTCAAATCCTTTTTTTGGCTGTAAATATGTAAGTACTCTGTGGAAGAAAACTTCTTAGCAACATGTGACTGTAATACACAGGCATAGGAAAAATAGAAAGCTTTGAAATAGGTTTTTAAATACAAAATTCAAAGCTGAATTCTCTAGTAACGACTTTGTAAACTTTTTAAAAAGAAGTCACTGCACAGTATTTTTATGAAGACCTTCTTTTGGCTCCATAATACAGGGTATAATATATGGTTTCTCAGCTTTACTGACGCTGAAAACGGCCTCTTAGCAGAGGCAGGATCCAATGAATGCAAATTTTGAGCTTTTCTTCCAACTCCCTCATTATTTCAAGCCACAAAACCACATGATTTTAGGAATGAGTATTGTATGTTGTGATTTTCTGTAAGGTCAGACAGCTATTAGAGGCCTCATGTTTCTTGTATTTAATCCTTGCTGTTTGCCAGTTTATTCTTCTCATTTCTCAGAACATCTTGGCATTGTGCATTATAACATATGGGCATATGTTTAGAGAAGAGGAATTAGGAGCTACTATCTACTTGTTAACTGTCCCCTTAGCTGGCCCAGCAGTACTACTTCAAGACAGAGAGAGGCAGTCGAAGCACTTTCTCCTTCTTTCTTATCGCCAAGCTGATCTTTCACAGCAGAGGCAAAAAGTTGCCTGTAATATTATAACTGTAAATCGTATATGCCCCAACAAGGTTGCAGAGTGTTTCAGTTTCCACTAGCTTTGCTCCAGAGCAGTTTCAGTAGAGTGAGAGAGTCGTGTATGTAATGCTTGCACTATGGCTCGTTCACTGAAGACCTGAAATGTTCAAAACCTCTCGGAGGCATTCCTTCTTTAAACTGAGATTATTCATCTCCATCTCTGGCTTCCTTCTCAGGTTAGTTCCCATTTCAAATTCCCCATTGATATGCAGATTTACAGTACCAGCATTTAGTGTTCAGCAGCAGGTCTAATGAAGCTGCCATACTATTTAACACAAAATTCCCCTTAGCTAATACTGTTTTTTAACCTGGTGGTATTATCAACACACACAAGTAATTACCAGAGATTATGTACTTAAAAAACAAAAACTAAATTCCTTTAAATCTCAAGAGACTTCAAAATGTTGCTTGTTTGTTAATATTTATACTGTATACAAATTGTAGCTGAATGTAGTACTTGTCTAATACACTTGCTATTTTAATAACAAAGATGCTGACTTCCAATAATATGTAGAATGCAGAAAAACCAGAAGTTTTACTCTATATGCCTCTACTTTGTAATCTAATTTATAGCAAAAAGTAGGAAGCTGTATACTAAAAATTGAGTCCTAAGGAAAATTAATTATGTGGACAAGGGTGATCCAATGGATATAATAGACTTTCAGAAAGTCTTTGACAAGTCCATCACCAAAGGCTCTTAACTCATGACTGCTCATTTTGCTTAAGAGGGAAGGTCCTCTCCTGGATCAGTAACTGGCTAAAAGACAGAAAACAAAGGGTAGAAATAAATGGTCAGTTTTCAGAATTCGAAGACATAAATAGTGGCATCCCCAAGGGTCTGTATTGGTATCCGTGCCGTACAACATTTTCATAAATGATTTGCAAAAAGAGTAAACAGTGAAATGGTAAAATTTGTAGACCATACAAAATTACTCAAGTCCAAAGCAGACCGTGAAGAATTGCAAAGGGATCTCACAAAACAGGATAACTGGGCAACAGAATGACAGATGAAATTCAGTGTTGATAAATGCAAAGTAAGGCACATTGGAAAACATAATCCCAACTATATATACAAAATGTTGCAACCTAAATTAGCTGTTACCACTCAATAAATAGATCTTAGAATCATCCTGGATAGTTCCCTGAAATCATCCACTCAATGTGCAGTGAGAGTTAAAAAAGGTAACAGAATGTTGGGAATCATTAGGAAAGGGATAGATAATAAGACAGTAAATATCATGATGCCTCTATATAAATCCGTGGTATGTCCACATTTTGAATACTGCATTCAGTTCTGGTCTTCCCATTTCAAAAAAGATATATTAATATTGGAAAAGGTACAGAGAAGGGCAACAAAATTATTAGGGATATGGAACAGCTTTTTATGAGAAAAGATGAAAATCCCAGTGTTTTTAATCTTGGAAAACAGATGACTAAGGGGGCATATGATAGAAGTCTATAAAATCATGGAGTGGAGAAAGAGAATAAGGATGTGTTATTTACTCCTTCATGTAACACAAGACCCGGGGTCACCTCATGAAATTAATAGGCAGCAGGTTTAAAATAAACAAAAGGAAGTATTTCTTCACTTAATACACAGTCAACCTGTGGAACTCATTGCCAGGGGATGTTGTGAAGGCCAAAACTATAGCTGGGTTCATAAAACTAGATAAGTTCATGGAGAATAGGTCCATCAGTGGCTATAAGTCAAGATAATCAGGGATGCAACCCCATGCTCTGAGTGTCCCTAGCCTCTGTTTGCCAAAAGCTGGGACTGAATAACAGGATGAATCACTTGCTGATTGCCTGTTCTGTTCATTCCCTCTGAAGCATCTGGCAATGGCATCTATCAGAAAACAGGTTACTAGGCTACAGAGACCATTGGCCTGACCCAGTGTGGCCATTCTAATGTTATTAGTAATAATCCATCCGTTTTTGGACTTTAAAGATAGTTACAATGTGACTGTAAAAAAGACATGAAAGCAATTCCATTTCTATTGTCTTACACTATTGTCTTGACTCGATTGTCATGTGTGCTTAGAATTAAAATATATTTCCTAATTATCAGTGTTTGCAAGCTCATTTTGGTATCCCAAAACCAAGCTGTGTTCCTTATGCAATAACAATAATAAAAGATCCTGCACTTGGAACTTATTTAACAATTCTGTTGATGCTGTATGACCCAGAAGCCACTCCATCTCACTACCAGAACAGTGTTGGCTCTGTGGGGCTTTATACAGTGTAGGTATGTATAGTCTCTTTAAGTTCACAACTACACTTGAGAAGAAAACTCAGGTTTCTATATTTTGGACAGCTTGTGCATGAAATTATAGCATGCTATTATAAAGGTATTTTGGTGGTGGTGGTAGGTTAATTGAAAATAAAAACTCCTTTTGCAAACATGAATTTGTTAAGTGCAGGGCATTTGTAGTAAATGTTCCCTTTTCAGAAGTATTGTTGATGTTTCAGAATGGTGAGTTCTACACTTCAGAACTTGAGAGATCCTCTATTAAAGCAATCAAGATTATGGTGACATAATTGTTACTGCTAAACATGTCCACTGGGTATTTTAGTGTAGCATGATAGCTAAAAGAAATAAGCTTACATTCATTTCTAAGCAACATTATCAGTGTGTAAATAAATTAATTCAAAAGCTATTTCATGTTGGTATTAGAACAAAATTGACAATTTGGGAGTTTCAGTCTTAATAACTGTGGAATTCATCTACTGGTATTTGAGAGACTCAGAGCAGATTTAACCAGTAATGTTTGCATAAATAATATAAGATACTTAGGGATGTAGTGGAAATTTCCTGTGGTGAAGTCAGTTTTTCACAGTTTCAGAATAATCCAAGCCGCGGTTTATACACACACTGTATTGAAATGCCTACAGACAGTCATTCTGCTGAGTTTTCACTGTATCCAAGTTAATTATAAACAGGTTTCACTATACTTAATATTACACTGAAGTGGTGATGAGAGAGAACACGATTTTGTGATTTTTTTTTTTTTTTTTTTTAAATCCTGAATTTTTCCTGGCAATTCAGAGTTTATTACAGAGACGTGTAATATATTTGAATTTCCTGACTTACAGTAAATTACAGGGTAAAAATCTTCATTTAATCACCCACAATGATCCAGAGAGAGTTTTTAGGAAAAGGGATTTGAAAGGAGGCTATCACAGCAGGTTGCTTGGCTCGTGTCCATATGCTATTCTACTAAACCAATTTACTGGCTTGTTAGAGTCTTGCAGGTATATGAAAGATTTTACATCTGTTTACTACTGACCTATATATTTGGACATTTGAATAGCTTCTTAGTTTTTATTTCATCTTGGTGAATATTGCACAGCAAACCAATTATTCAAAGAGTCATGCCTTTTTTATCTTTATAATTCTCCACAGATAGGTTGTGAAATTCTCAAATGTATTTTTTTAATTTTATTTCAACTACTTGCTGATTTCTTGAGCAGTAATTCTTCATTTGCAGATGGTTCACAAATATATCATTGTGAATATTGTGGGGCTACATGCAGCCCTGTCCATATCTGGTCTTTCTCTCAGGGCACACCCTCAAGTGATAGGCTTCTTGCCCTTACTTATGTTGGGATGGAATCACATGATTCTTCCACTCTTAAACCAGGATCTGGATACAGTAACTACTTATCACCCTGCAGGTTTGACTGAGTTTCATGCACCTGCATTTCTTCCCTTCAGTAACCTTTGATTAGTGATAAAATGGTCAACAGCCTTCTTTAAACCAAAGTATTTTGATTTAGCAGTTGGAACAAAACTGAGAGAAAAAGAGATTTTTAAATCAGCAGATACTCTTCATACATATTTGTGTAATTTAAAATTAGGCTTCATTACTAGCTAAGTTAGATAGTCTTTCCTCTAAAGATACAGGAAGAACAGACTTACATTCTCCCAGCCAGCTCCAAACCTCCTATGAGTCTGAGGGTGTCTCAGAAACCCCACCCCAATCTGACTGGGAGAGAGGGCTAGTGCCATTAAGGCTACTCATTCTGACTTTGTCCTTTGACAGCTAATTCAGTCTCAGTGCCTAAATTTGATTTTGGGAGCCTAATTATAGGCACCCAGGGTTGAAAATATTGGCCAGAACTTTAGTAAAAACTGTGCGTGACAGTATTTCTTTGGAAATGTACCAAACACTTTGCCTCTCATAACATTTAAAATATTCTGTGACAATTTAATTTGTTTATTTAAAAGTTTCAGCACTGAAGAACTGTACATGTCCATTTTTCTGAGTAATAGTAAAATCTTACTTCAGCACAGCACAAACAATGGAAGGCACATGCCATCTACATTAGTTGACAACAGCGTTGAACAGCCAGTTTCAGTTCTTTTCACACTGCTGTTTTGTTTTTTTTTCACCAGGAAACACTGGATGCTCTAACAAAGGCAGAACACATGACAGAAGAGATGAAGACTCAGTTAAACGACCTTTGTAGATTTTCCAGAGACTTGAGTACCTATTCTGCAAAAGTTTCAGGGTTAATTAAAGAGTATAATAGGTAAACATTCATATTATATACAGTTAATCAATACTCTTTGTGTATATACCATCTAATCTTTGATCTACGATACCATAAGTTAGAAATTCTTACCACAAGTAAGCAGTGGATTGGTTAGTTACTGATTGCCTTGAACTTGATGGCAATAAAGGTTGAACAAAATTGCCAATTTGTTTTTTAAGGCCTAGACTGGGTCATAAAACTCTGCTATGAATGGTAAAGAATTGCTGCTGTGAATGACAATGGATAGTCATTGGGCTCGAGAGTGAGAATAACTCTATAGCCTGGTGATTAGGACACTCATCTAAGATGCAGGAGAATCAAATTCAAGTCCCTGCTTCAGTTATTATTTAATTGTTTATACAAAGTGGAAAAGCTTACACAGGAGTGATTGAGAGAATATCCCATAATCTAGTGGCTAGGACCCTCTCCTGCAGTGTAGGGAGACCCAAATTCACATCCCCTTTTCACATCAGGCAGAGGAGGGAATTGAACTTGGGTCTTCCACATTCCAAGTGAGCACCCTAAACACTTAGCTAGGAGTTATAAGTATGGCAGCAGCACCCACTACTGACTGTTTTGTCCATGACAAAAAAATTCTAAAAAAAAAAAAAAAGGGGGTGGGGAAAAGTGTACAAAACTACTTAGTGAATTGCTGTTGACTTCGTGAATAGTTTCTAGTCTACTGAAATGTCATTTTTTGGTGAAAAAAGTATTCATGTGGAAAAATTCACCTGACTCTGGCAATGGGTGCCCCATTGCTGCACTAATCTGAATGAGTCATGGGCAAAAAACGGTGACTCAAAGTCACAATTCCTCCCCTGCTTTTCCCTTATTCCTGGAAGGAATTAAGTTGCAACAGCTCTTCACAGTGCTCATTTTATTCCCTCCTCCCCCACTGCCCTTACATCAGCTCAGCACTGCGGGCTGGTGCAATGCGGGGGTGGAGCCAAGGCTCTGCTCAGTCCCCCTGGCTTGCTTGTGATGGTGGGAAGTATGCACTCCAGACCTGTTAGCCATCACCTGCTGTGAGACCCTTCTCTCCCTATGGCCATGTCAGACAAGGACGCAATCTGATCCTAAACAAATTCTTCAATTGCTTTTAGTTTGAGTCTTGGTGTAATACCTGTGGAAATTCCTATTTCATTGCATCTAACCGAATCCCCCTTTCTCCCCATTTTCATTTGACTCCCTAAAATGGCAAACTCAGCCTCTGTCTACAAGCTTCAAAGGGTTGTCAGAGTAAAGAGCAGGCCTTGCAGCAGAGATTCCGGATAGCTTTCAGGGACTTCCAGCAGTGGCTGGTCAGTTCAAAAATCACCACGGCCAAATGTTTTGACATGCCTCAAAATATCGATGAAGCATCGACGAGTCTACGGAAAATACAGGTAATTGTACTGCAATCAGACACTGATGTAAGAGAGACATGGTTAATTTAAAACCAACACCTCTATCTGAATTTTGTTTATGTACTATTTTTAGTTTATTGTTACAGCAATACTAAGGATGACTATACCTGAAAAGGGCTAGAGAATTATTTTCTTTCTGTTTGGTTTGTTCACTTTGTGCATCTGACGGAATTTTGTGGATAGCCATTTTCACTGTTTTCTCTGTTATAGGATATGTCTGTACTGTAAACACAGGATGTCAGTAGAGCCCAAACGGACCTACTTGATTTAACTTTACTCTAGCTAGCTCGAGTTGCAGAGCAGTGAAGCTGCAGCAGCACAAGTGCGGTCTATCCCCAGGGTTCCGGATGAGCTCGTACAGCCTGCACAGCAGTCCATTCTGCCACAGCTTCACCACCTGGGGACCCAAGCTAGCTAAATTAATGTTAGCTCTGGTATGTCTCCTTGAGCTGCTGTTACACTTTGCAGTTAAGTTTAGACCTTCTCTTAGTTTCTTCCCTCTGCATGGGTCTCTCACGCAGTAACAAGGGCGAAAGATATTTTTTAAAAATAGGAAAAAGGGTTGAACACCTCCCCAACCCCGCAAAAAAACAAACCCAAATTCAAATCAGAAGGCAGGAACATTATGTGGTACCTGAAACTATTTCAAAGTAATAGTTTCTGCCAACTTTTCATCATGTACGAAGATGAACTTTATAATGTAAGTAAAGGACCACAACCATGGCAGCAGACAGTTAACTTGTGTATTTTTCATTTACAGGCAGTGCAAATCCTTCTCCAACAGTTTATCTGGGAATTCCAAGTCCCAAAACAGATAACTGCTCCTTGGAATTGTTCTTAAATTTTTTCCTGATGTTGGATTAATATCTCCACTTTTTAATCCAAGGAAGCCTATTTTAGAAGGAGAAAACTCTTTGGCTGTTTCTGGTGACCCTGTTTGGGGATAATAGGAGCGTCAGTCCATTTAAACTTAGGTTTTTCATTTGAGCAGTGGCAAGAATTTTTAATTCATCATGCAAACCTTGCATGATTAAAATAACCATTTACTCTCTTTCTGCCTAAAAGTATAAACTCATGATTGCTTTGCACAGTGTACACTTTTCTACAGAAAAGAAATTCTGCTAATACCTCCAGGAATTTCTCAAGAAACCATGTGTCCTTTCATTCCTTAATCTCTCCAACAGTTAGGAATACATTAGCCTGTTTGAGTTCAGTAAACATTCATAAATCCATAATGTAAAACTCCCATTTACCTCAGTGGGGCCAGGTTTTCACTCATAGCTTTTAGGGACACAGAAGCCATTATGATCATGTAGTCTGACCTCTTGCATAACACACAACTTCACCCAGTAATTTCTGCATTAAGCCCATAACTTCTCTACATGGAGATAATTTGATTAGGTAATTCTGAAGCTTTATGCATTTTATTGTAATTCTGGTAATTAATTAATTAATTTTAATTCATATCTTTAGTTATACATTTCCTTTCAATCCAAAGGATTACAAAATATTTTAAAAATTATACACAGAAATTTCATACTCATAACTGAAATACTGATACGTCTGAGGTGGAATTTTGAAATCTGCTTATTGACTTATCCATATCAAGTGAAGAATACCTCAAATTGGGGAAGTAAATATAGCTACCACAATTAGAGTTTGTCCAGACACTCTTGTTGTTTTGTTTTAAAAAGGCCTATGTGGTATTGAAGATTCCAAGTGATTTCTGCTGTATATAGGTCATCTAAAAAAATGATCTCTCCAATAGCAAAATAACTGAGACCTTCATGCCTGGGTATTGGTTCATTACCTACTCTGAGCAAAATATGCCTGCCACCTCCTGAATCCCTAGTATTGCTGCTTCTTGCAACACATTGAGATTTTCAAAGAGGTATCTATCCAAGTAAAGGATGGGTCATTTTATGAATTCACATGCCATCCTAGCTTCTTAGTATCCCTTTTGTTTATACTTATGACACCTCTGCTCTCGGTGGTTGTTGTGCTTAAAGCCTCTGATTTTTCCTGGGTATAAAATGGAATGTATTTAAACAAACATTAATTAGTGTGATTGTGAAAGCTCTTTCTGCACGTTATCTATAACTAATTGGCTAATTTGTTTTGCCAAGGAATCCTTATCTGAAAGTGAAAATGGCCAGCATAAACTAAACATGGTGGTGTGCAAGGGAGAACTGCTGATCACTATTCTGCCCCAAGAAAAGGCTAAAGTTATCCTGGCCAAAGTTATTACTGCTAAAGAAGACTGGAAAAATTTTCTCTCCACCCTGCACCAGAAGGAATCTGCTTTGGAGGTATGGAACCAGTCAAAGAGGAAATGGATTGATTAGAAACCTTTTTCTTGCCTTTTCTTTCTGATCACATGCAACTTGATAGACTGACTGCTTTACATTTCTTGTTACTGAGTACGGCTGTCTGGTTCTTGCTCACATGTTCAGGGACTAGCTGATTGCCATGTGTGGGTTCAGGAAGGAACATCCCCCCCGATCAGATTGGCAGTGGCCTGGTGGGGGTTTGCCTTTCTCTGCAGTGTGGAGTGTGGGTCACTTGCTGGGTTTATCTTGGGTATAACTCACTTGACCAATTTCCTGCCATTGCAGGGGCACTGGTGTGCCTTGGTCCCTCCTGTTCTCTCCCTATCGCATATAATAATTTAATCTCCTCTGGGGTGTAATATTTTGGCCTAATTTTGATTATTAGGTTTAATGTACGAGTGCTGGGTGGTATTGGTGGCGTGTGATATACAGTAGGTCAGACTAGATGATGTGGTTGCCCCTTCTGGCTTTGGAATGGGTTTAAGACAACTAGATAAAAGTGCCCCTCATTTGACGCAGCTGGAAAATAGCTAAGCTCAGAGGGTCAGATTCTGCCACTTACCGTATAAGTCAGCTTATTGATTTAAATGGCATAGCTCACATAGTAAGGTACTAGTCAAAGTAGAGGATGGTGGAATCTGACCCAACCTCAACAGCTTGAGCTTCATCCAATACTTAGCTAAGATAAGGTGCATGAAAATACATTGTTTTAGAGCAAGACTCTGGTACTCTTGCTCCCTGAGACGTTCCACTGACTTAAATGGGCCAGCTCAAATAGCAAGGTAATATTACTCATGTTTAGTAGTATCAGAATCTGGCCCTTCATGTTTGTCCCACTGGACACCACTGAAATGCAATTAAGAATTACTCAAGCAAATATTTTAATCATAGATACAATGGGACACTGCCATAGTCTGCTTCTTTCAAAATGTCTCATTTAGCAAGCATAGCAATTAAACATCTTTAAAATTTACAGTATACTTAAGATTGTAGTTTAAGTCCAGAAGGGACCATTACACATTACTTCAGACCCATAAAACCTCCTCCAGTGATTCCTGTTTCAAGCCCCTAACTTCTCGTTGAGTTTGAGAATATCTTTTAGGTCAGCTTTACATTTCATTGAAAGATAATGCAGGAAACTCTTTGGGCCAGATCCTCATCTGATGTAAATCAGCACTGAAGACAATGGAGCGACACCAATTTATACCAGCTGAGGACCTGACCTTCTTTGTCTCAGAGTATATGTTTGGGGAGATGTCAAACAGTAGAAGTGGACACACCCTGTGCTGTTGTCACATGGACTTGAACCAAGGCTGGGATTAATCCTTCTAAATCCAGACATTTCAGTCCCACATCCTAAATCTTTAATTCTAACATGTATTTAAATAGATAAGGATGACAGCTACTATAAGATGCGTGCATATCTGGTTGGAAAACCATTCCCAGACAGTAATCATCAGTGGTTCACAGTCAAGCTGGAAGTGGGGTTCCACAGGGATCAGTTCTGGGTCTGGTTCTGTTCAATGTCTTCATCAATGATTTAGATAATGGCAGAGAGGGTACACTTATAAAGTTTGCAGATGATACCAAGATGGGAGGGTTGCATGTGCTTTGGAGGATATGATTGAACTTCAAAATGATCTGGACAAATGGGAGAAATGGTCTGAAGTAAGTAGGATGAAATTTAGTAAGGACAAATGCAGAGTTCTCCACTTAGAAAGAAACAATCCGTTGCATGCATACAAAATGGGAAATTACTAGGAAAGAGTAGGGATTTGTGGGTCATAGTGGATCACAAGCTAAATCTGAGTCAACAGTGTAACACTATTGCAAAAAAAAAAGCAAACACAATTCTGTGTTGTATTAGCAGGAGTATTGTAAGCAAGACACAAAAAGTAATTCTTCTGCACTACTCTGTGCTGATTAGGCCTCAGCTGGAATATTGTGTCCAGTTCTGGGCGCCACGTTTCGGGAAAGATGTGGACTAATTGGAGAAAGTCCAAAAATTATTAAAGGTCTAGAAAACATGACCTATGAGGGAAGATTGGAAAAATGGGGTTTGTTTAATCTGGAGAAGAGAAGACTGAGGGAGGACTTGATAACAGTTTTCAAGTACATAAAAGGTTGTTACAAGGAAAAGAGAGAAAAATTGTTCTGTTAACCTCTGTGGATAGGACAAGAAGCAGTGGGTTTAAATTGCAGCAAAGGTGGTTTAAGTTGTACATTAGGAAAAACCTCCTAACTATCAGAGTGGTTAAGCACTGGAATAAATTGCCTACGGAGGTTATAGAATCTCTGTCATTGGAGATTTTTAAGAGCAGTTGGACAGACACCTGTCTGGGATGGTCTAGATAATGCTTGGTGTTGCCTTGACTACAGGGGACTGAGCTAGAAGTCCTCGTGAGTTCCTTCAAGGTCTATGAAAAGAAATATAATAAATAATCCTCAGGGTGGGATTCAACCAAATCCTACGGCTCTTGGGGGTGAAGACATGCATTTTTAAATCATTCTCCCCAATTTGGCTCCCAGACATAGTGTTTCCCCTTACTATCTGTGCCGTGTGGGAGAGAAAGCAGAGCTGAAATGAACCCTTCATCTACTGGAGACCTGGTAGTGTCTGTGCACCTTATCATCCTTTTGTGTTTGGTTTACAGGTTGCATAATAACATTGCAGCAAGCATAGTGGTACATTGATTTTTTTTTCTTTTTTTTTTAATTTTCACATCGTATGTTTTCACAGAACTTAAAGATACAGATGAAGGACTTTGAAGCAAGTGCTGAGCCTCTCCAGGACTGGCTGAGCACAACTGAAAAAATGGTGCAAAAAAGCAGTAGTCGACTTCATGACCTCCCTGCAAAGAGGAGAGAACAACAAAAGTTACAGGTGATAAGGCCCTAAAAACACAACCAGCCCTCCACAGCCTGGTTTCCTGTGTCATGCATGGTCATGCTGGAACCCTTATCTCCAGCTAAGACTGCATCCAGTTTTGGGGCTTACTTCAATCCTCAGGCAGATTTTGTGTCTCAGCACTTCTTGATGATATGCGTTGGTTCCTTTCTATAACTGTATCTATCATGTGCTTAGTGACCAACTGCTGCCTTTTTCACGATGCTTGCTGATGGCCAGTGCATTAATTTCCAAACAACTGCTGCTTGCTTTCTTTTTTGCTTGCTCTTTTGCACCCACACTTAATAGTAACATGCTTATGCTTTACAGTCTGTCCTTGAGGAAATAAGCTTCCACGAGCCTCAGCTCAACAGGCTAAAAGAAAAAGCTCAGCAGCTGTGGGAGGAGGAAGCTGGCAGCAAAAGCTTTATGCGCAGAGTGTCTCGGCTATCTTCTCAATACCTAGCTTTAAGCAAGCTAACAAAGGTAATGCACCTACTGTGTGTGCTTTCAAGCTGCTCATGTGAATGCAACCGATGTAAAAGTGAGTGGTTGAATTCTGAAATATCGCAGTTGTCTTGCTGCTGCACTGTATGGTATGTCTGATATATCCTATGGCTGAGGCTTGTGGTGGAATGGGGAAAGGTGTGCATAGATAGCTAATCTGATTGAACACCGAGCTAATTGTTTTTTCCAATGCTTCTCTCTTAGAAGAGAAACTGAGACTACATGTACATGTAATTCTTTCCTCCCCACAAAAAACGTGATAATGAGCAGGGAGTTATGTTTTTAAATGGAACAAATGTAGGACTTTTGAATGAAAAAATAAGCCATGATTTACAGCAGTTAAGATCATTTAGTTTGATAATTGGTATCCCCAGGAGTGATTATTTTTTCAAAACTTGGGGGTATTTTTTGTAGAATCACCATACTGAAATGTTTCTATTATTTAACCAGTTCTCATCTTAAAGTTTATTATTTGCATTGTAAATGTCTTTGTCTAGAACTTTGTACATTGGTTTTCAGCATTTTTTAGCTGTTTAGGGTGCTTTTGAATTGTCAGTGAGAGGTAGCATTATCTAGTGGCTTGGACGCTGGATTGAGTCTTGGGAGATGTGCATCCAATACCCATCTATCCAACTGACCTACTGTGTGACATTGGGGAAGTCACGTCGTCATTGTGTGCCTCCTTTTCCCCTCTTACAATCTGGACAGACAAGAAAGACAGAGAGTAAGTCCTTTAGGACGAGGACTATCACTCTTTTGATGTCTATCATAATGGGGCCCTGATCTCAGTGGGAGACTGCAGGCACTCCTGTAATATAAACCATTATGAATAATAGATGTGTGTTATTGGAGATCATTTAATAAAGTATCTCATTTCTATATTTAATAATTACTAGTTTAATTTGTCAACTAACTGTACACAAATAGAGAATTATGAAACATAGTCATATAATGTAAAAAAAAGATTGTACATAGGGCCATATAATGCGCTCCATGATAACAAAAATCCCAGGAAGGGAAGAGAGAGATGGGGAAATTGTCACCAATTGAAACTAATGGAATTCCTTGCACGCCTTAAAGTCCAAGAAAGGGCGTTTGTGGGATGTCACAGAGAGCAGGGGGTATGTGCCTTCCTATATGGGGGAATCCCAAAGATCCTTACTCAAAGCATCAGCAGAGTACTACTGCCCAAGCAGAGCTGTGAGACACCTTCTACAAAAGTATGTGCTCACATTGTGTACTACCAAAAGTTTCTAAGTGATCTTCAGATGCAGCCTTGGGTGGAGTGTATTGAAGTAATTCAGTCTGTGACGAAGGCATTGATAAGGTAAGGGAAGGTCCATATATGAAAGAAAAGGATGCAAGAAGATGGACATAGGCCTAACCAAAACCAGTGGCTAGAAGCTGAAGTGAAACAAATTCAAATTAGAAATTAGGTGCAAATTAACCATTGGAACAAACTACTAAGGGAAGTGGTGGGTTCTCCATCTCTTGATGTCTTCAGGTAAAAAATTAATGCCTTTTTAGAAGACATGCTTTAGTTAAACAAAAATGATTGAGCTCAATCCAGTGGTAACTGGGTGAAATGTAATGGCCAGTGATATGCACGAGGTCAGGCTAAATGATGCAATGGTCCCTTCTGGCCTTAAACTCTATGAATCTGGGGTAGCATATTAGAATTATTTATTCTTAAAACATTGTATTAAACCTGTTTATCAGTTTGTAATAAATTTGGGGTCCATTCACTACTCCACTCTCTCTGCCATATGACACTTCAGAACATAGGCACAGTTGGAGTGAGTTAAGGATAGTAATAAAATTAAGGAGTGGATTTCCTGTCTCTGAAGCAAGACAGGTATTATGTTCATCCACTAGAAGGACGATAGCTTATGAAGTGTACATACTTTCATAGGGTTAAGTCCTAGTATCTAATAGTATTTTAATCATTCTTTGTATTTAGTTCTGTATATAGTATCTATTGAACTTGCTAACTGATAAGTCTCAAAATATAATTGTAAACGGGGAATCATCATAGAGTGGCTATGTTTCCTATGAAGTCCCTCAGAGATCAGTTCTTGGCCCTATGCTATTTAATGTTTTTATCAATGACCTGAAAGAAAACATAAAATCATCACTGATAAAGTTTGCAGATGATGCAAAAATTGGGGGAGCGGGAAATAATGAGGACAGAGGTAATTGATTCAGAGTGATGTGGATTGCTTGGTAAACTGGGCGGAATCCAACATTACGTGTATTGATATGACTAAATCTAAATGTATACATTAGGAACAGAGAATGTAGGCCATCCTTACAGAATGGGGGACTCTATGCTGGAAAGCAGTAACTGTGAAAAAGTTTTGGGGTGGGAGCAGATAATGACTTAAACATGAGTTCCCAGCGTGACCCTGTGGAACAAAAGAGCTAATGTGACCTTGGGTGGCATAAACAGAGGAATCTCGAGTAGGAGTAGAGAGGTTATTTTACCTCTGTATTTGGCACTTGTGTGACCACTGCTGGAATACTATGTCTGGTTCTGGTGTCTACAATTCAAGAAGGATGTTGATAAATTGGAGAAGGTTCAGAGAACAGCCATGAGAACGATTAAAGAATTAGAAAACATGCCTTACAGTGATAGACTCAAAAAGCTCAATGTATTTAGCTTGACAAAGAGAAAGTTAAGAGGTGAATTGATTTAGTGTCTAAATATCTGCATGGGGGAACAAATACTTAATAATAGGCTCTTCGGTCTAGCTGAGAAAAGTATAATAATATGGTCCAATGGCTGAAAATTGCATGTATACAAATTTAGACTGCAAATAAGGCATACATATTTAATGGTGTGCGTAATTAACCATTGGAACAATTTACCAGGTGTTATTGTGGATTCCCCAGCACTGACCATTTTAAAATCAAGATTGGATGTTTTTCTAAAAGATCTGCTCTAATAGTTGTTTTGGGGAAGTTCTCTGGCCTGTGTTATGCAGGAGCTGAGACTAGATTATCACAGTGGTTCCTTCTGACCGTGGAACCTGCGCGTCTAAGAAGTGTAAATGAAAATGGCTACTCTGTTTAAAAAAAAATTCTCACTTTTATAACTAGGACCTGCAAATGATTTTGCTAATGTAGTTTTTTAGGAGACTGACTGATTCATACATTGAATAGACTGAAAAATGGAGCATTTGAAGAGCCAACTCTTCTAAATCGGGGGACTAAATGGAGTGTACTTGTAAAATTGGAACATGCATACATAGTGCATACACCACGCATATTTGTATGTGCAAAGTATATAACTGCACATATACTCGCAGTTCAGCTACATATGTCTACAGCTCTAAGTGCATATTGAGAGAGAACGATCAATGAAATGGCTGGTAGTGTTAATTTCTATATGAATTTCAGGAGAAGGTTTCCAGAATGGATAGGATTGTTGCAGAGCACCATCAGTTCTCTCATGGTGTGAAAGAACTCCAGGACTGGATGGCTGATGTAATTCATATGCTAGAATCTTACTGTCACCCTACAGCAGACAAAAGCGTTCTAGACAGCAGGATGTTAAAGCTGGAGGTATGTAAACAAATGGCTACAAAGATCACACATGTAGGACACATTACTCCAATTGCTATGAAATAGTGACCACTATAATTATATTTGCTAAATTCAAATATCAATTTTTCATTCACTTCAAAAAAGCATTTGGAAAAATGTTGCCTTTCGGGGTGAAAAGGGCTGATTGTAAATAGTTTAAGTCAGTAGAGAGATATACTGGACCATTATGACATGGAAAATGATGTAAATATTGAAGAAAAAATATCAAGATGGTACATGATTAGCTAAGGTTAGGGAGAAAGTATGATGTCTTTAGTTACACAATCACACTGTTTGTCTAATACTACAAGTGACTTGAGTGCTGTATTATGTGTAACCACACCTTCTGTTAGCATGGGTTGTTTGTTTTTAGTAATAAATACATTGCTCGTGTGTGGGTAGATTGTGTCTCTCGGATAGAATCTTGCATTGAGGGTGGTGCACTGCCACGCCACAGTGGGGGGAGCATTGCACTTAAAGAGAATATGTCAACGGAAACCACTGCACAGAAAACACACTGCACACTCCACAGTGCCTCACTAAGACAAGGTGGTGGATGCTCATGTTTGTTATTGTATATAACACTAGGCATCCATAGCATGGCCACAGTATTATCAATTCCCAGCATTCAAAAATCCTGAGTCAGGTCCCCAAAATTATGAGATTGGTTTAAAAATCATGAGATTTTAACAAATAATAAATTCTGCATTCTTTTTATTTGCCTTCTGTTTTGGCAATAGTAGGGTCACCAGAGTTCAAAAGTCGAGGCACACCAGTGTTGTAAGTAGGTCTTAAACACAGTCTTATATTAGCACCACAGCAGAAGGGCTCTTTCACCACAAATAGTTCTCCGTGCATCACTATAGCAACAGAGAGTTCTAGTTCATGTTGTCTTTCTCTCTATAATGTTCAATTCTGAAACCTGTAGAGGAAAGCCCTTTCTACCCAGATTCCAGGAAAACTGTCTCTCCCTGAGTGCTAGGGTTTCTTTTTATGGCCCAAACCCTTCCTTTGAAAGGCCTACTTCGTTAGCGAGGCCCAGCTGTCAACCCCAGCCTCGGATAAACAGCTTGTACAATCCATTCAAAGTATAGTGTAGCAGCTCCTTTTCCAGTGAAGTTTATTAACCATTTACTTTCCTTGTGGGAAAAAGGACTACATACACACCATGGCAATAAGACTAGAACAACATCTTTCTTGCTTTCTAGGGACTGTTGTCGGTGAAGCAGGAGAAGGAGATCCAGATGAAAATGATGCTGACAAGAGGGGAATCTGTTCTGCAAAACACTTCTCCAGAGGGAGTACCTGTCCTTGAACAACAGTTACACGCACTTAAGGAAACGTGGGCTTCTCTCTTGTCCTCTTGCATTCACTGTAAAAGGTAAAAAGAGATTAGTGTGGAATGGTAATAGAAGACAACTCTAATATTTTTAAACTGTGTTATCTCCTGAAGTCCTATAATTACAAGAGAGACAAGGTGGGTGAGGTAATATCTTGTATTGGACCAACTTCTGTTAGTGAGATAGACAACCTTTCGACCTACACGGTGCTCTTCTTAAGGTTTGGGAAAAGTACTAATGGTGTCACAGCTAAATACAAGATGGAAAAGATAGTTTAGCATAAGTAGTTAGTACACATTCTAAGAGACCATTCAAGGGGAAGTGGCCCGTTAACATCCCTATAGTCATAGGACAAAAAGCGGGGATAGTGGGATACAGATTGTTGTATAAATCCAGTGAGTTTATTAAGACTGTGATTTTTATTAAATAATATTTTAAAAATAATAATTTAATAAAAATCAGTCTTAACAAAGACACTGGATTTATGCCTTGTATTTAGCTGTGACACTCTTAGTACATTTCCCAGAACTGAAGAAGAGCTCTGTGTAGATCAAAAGCTGGTCTCTCTCACCAACAGAAGTTGGTCCAGTAAAAGATAATACCTCACCCACCTTGTCTATCTAATACCCTGGGACCGACACAGCTACATCAACACTGCATATAATTACAAGAGTAAGACTCAGACTAAGGGAAATTTAGTGATGAATTTAACTAGGAATATAACTATAGCATAAGGACTTCGCTGAGTGACAAATTAGTGCACAGCAAGCCAGGCTGTGAATCTACAGTGCAGCTATTTGCCGCTCTGTAACTTGTCATGTGAACATACTACAGGGTATTCTGAGACTGTCACTGCTTGTGTCCATACACCAAGTTATTGCCTGCCATGCTGGTGTGCTGTAGATTCACATCTTGTCTTGCCACACACTAATTTGCTGTGTAAATAGGCCATTATTGTTACTATTACAATGGTTTCTGTATTAATAATATGATTGTAAGCTTTATTTTCAGATACTTTAAGTTTCATTCAGTTATTTTAATCTCTCTGCGATATGAAAACCGTGGTATGATATCCAAACAAAAGGGACATTAAGAAAATGAAGGACCCAATCCTGCAAGGTCCTGACTTCAAGGGAACTCTATGGCATTAGGCACTTATTGGGAGGCACTGATGACCTCAAAGGATGGAATAATGTTATATAAAATATTATGGTAGTAATTCCATCACAGTCAATGAGAATCATGGTGATTATGCTTAAATAAAAAGGAAATACAGAAAAATGCAGCCTGATATGATGAGCATCATTAGTTACAAATATTTCCAAGTTTGAAACAGCCAAGACTATTTATTAGTAGATAGTATCTGCTCCCTAATGTATGATAAGATATAAAGTAGGGTACTTGGACTCAAGACTTAGAGTTTATTCCTTTATACCACATTTTACCCATATATTTAGTGCACACATGGTTGACTGGTATGCTGGGACTGCAAGCATCTTGTATCCACCAGTAATGCCCTTTACAGTCCCTTTTCAAATGTGGGCAAGTAGCCTCAATATTGATGTCCTTCTGTATGTTAGCCAACCAAGATCTGTAGCAGACCACAGTTTCTTGCAACTTTCTGTAGGGCAGTTCAGCATATTACATGTCTCCTTTCATTCTGTCCCCTAACAAACATGAGACCTAAATAACTGCATATTGCCTTATCTCATGTTGTTCTAGCAATGAGTTATCAACTGATACATATTTTTAAATTGTAGTCAGCTGGAAGGAGCTCTGTCCAAATGGACAAGTTACCAGGATGATGTTTGTAAATTTTCAAGCTGGATGGACAAAGTAGAAGCAAGCATGAATGCTTCTGAGAGACAGTGTGCAGAGCTGAGAGAAAAAACAGCTGTCCTCAGCAAAGCAAAGGTTTGTTTGCTGTTACTATATTCTTAAAAAAAATTCTCGTTGGTAATTGTAGTAGTAGTTTTATTGTATTTTATAATGGAATAAATATTACAATGTCTAAACAGACAGATACAAATGTTTGGTACCTACATGCTACCGTGATGTACCTTCTAGACATCAATCAGACAGACACTGTTAAGAATGAAGTCCTATTTTCTCATTAAATTCTACAGTAGCAGCCATTAATTGCTGGAAAAAATAGTACTATAAGCCATACTAGACAGGAAATCTATTCATGGTAGGCCAACTGACCGACTTAAAAAAGCAAAAATGCCTTAGAGATAAATCTTCAAGTTTCTATTCTCTTCATTCTCTCATATCCTTGTGCAAAGTGACACAATATGCTACCAAACTGGAATGAACATGTTTTACTTTACAGCATTGCTACTGCGCTGGTGTAAATAAGTACAAAGAGTACAGGGCAACAGTGAATCAGGCTCATTCTGCATTACAGTTACATATTGCATGTAGTTAAGTAATAATGTGCTTTTAGTCAGATATTTGATAGAGGTTAAATAGCCAGTTAAAGGAGTTAAGAGCCCAAAGTGAAAAGTAGGTGCTTAATGTAAATGGTTATTAATTGCTATGCAATGACATTCTTGCTGTTATTTCTCCAGTGAAGTCTTATTCTAGATAGTTTCTTACACACACCCACACAAACACACACATGCCTTTAACCACTGTAGTATCTGAGTGCTTTTCAGCAGTGCATTAAGCAATATGGCTAACATCTGTCGTGTGTGATTCATTCTCACCCTCATCCTCTCCCCAAGGGGAGAGGAGTATGTGCAGTAGAGTTGTATTTTGATAGGGATCTCTGGCTTTTGGGGTTTTTTCTTAATGTACACACTGCTGTGTGTTTATGTGAGAAAAAGCAAGGTGGAAGAAATTAGTCTTAGAGGAACTTGAACCATAATAAATTGTTAGCAAAATTGCACTGTCACTTAGGCCTGTGCAGGCCTATTGGAGAGCAGAATCTGTAAAAACAATATATGTAAGCAACAAACTAACAGACAAAAAACCCACTAATTACCTTACATCAAACTAGCTGTCTCTGGACTTGTTTGAATATTGTTCATTAGTAAACCTGTTCATTTACTGTGTCCTGCAGTTACTCAGTGAAGAAGTGCTTAGTCACAGCAGTCTACTGGAGACTATTGAAGCAAAAGGTGCTGGCATGACTGAGCATTATGTATCCCAGCTTGAACTCCAGGACCTCCAAGAACGATACAGGTTGCTCAAAGACAGGACAATGGTACAGTCTGTCTTGGCAGTATTCCAATGTTTTTCTTTGAGTTTGGGTTGGAGGGAGAGAGGATCTTTTTGTTTATTTCAGAATTTTTTAATGTGTATAATTATGGGGGTAGATTTAATTGACCTGTTTAACAGATAATTTAGTTCCCTGCTATCTTTAGTACCTGTGGAGGTTCAGAACTTCAGAGAAAGGAAATTGAAGTTCTGAATCAGAAAAAAAGAAAAAAAACCCAACAGGTGAAATCCTGTCTCTATTGAATTCAAAAGCAAAGCTCTCATTGGCTTTAGTACAGCTAGGATTTCACCCAACAAGACCGAAAACTTAGAAAGATATGTTCAAATACAAATTAGGTTTTTGTTTGACCATAAGTGCACATCCTACAGCAAATGTAAACACTAGACAAACCATTAAGTAATTCGCCAAGGGTCTAATTTTACAAACAGTTACTACTAAACATAGTACTTATTACTGGGCCGAGTGCCATTGACTTCCATGTCCTATGACCCATCACAGTAAGCATTACACTCAGTGGTAAGTGCTGGCTGATTCCAGCACTAGGCCAGAAGGGATTTTGGAAAGTTTTATGTCAGACTGATGAAGGCTAGAGGAGTTTTAATACAATATCTTCAAAAGTTCATGATTTTTAAAACTAAATATACTTGCAGAAACTCATCTGCAGGCACACCACATTGGGCTGTGGTTTTCTGACATCTGATTTAAAAAAACAATGAGGGCCTGAACAAAATGTGGATGGGAAACCTAGGTGCAATAATAGTGTTAGGGATTCTCAATCAGTCCTGAAGCCTTGCTTGAGCATAATGCTGGGTTATTGTGATGGAGGTGCTATCTTTTAGATGAGATGTGTAAATGAAGCCTAACCCTCTAGTAGCCAGCAAAAATCTCATGACACATTTAGTAAGCCTGGGATTTAACCCTAGTGTCTTGACCAGACTCCTCTGCTGGTAATATTAAAAATCCCCTTTGCAGTTTCAGTTGCAGGTAATCTTTTAATATTGCCTCTGAAAACCTGTTTGGTAATGTTGCTGCCATATGATGGCTATTGTGTTGTGCTCCAGATGTGGCAGTGTTTTAGGGCCAGATTGTGAAATCAGGGCTACTCATGAAAGTGATTGTTCATCAATGTAAGTATAGGGTTCACAGTCTGGTTCTTAGTGATTAGCAAAGTCATCTTTAGATATAGCAAAACACTGAGATTCTTCTTAATGAAAGCTATTATATACTCTAAATAGGAGGTGAAACTATTATTGTTATGTAGATGACAAGGTACTGAATTCCTGAAAAAAAATGGGCCAGATTCTGAGCTCACACTTATGGCAATCAGGACTAATTGCAATTAAGTCACTGGAGTTGCACTACTTTAAAAACAAAGTAAATGAAATAAAAAATCAGGTCCGTTGTTACTATTAATCAATGTTTTTACTAGAAGTGGGCTCAAAACAACAGACCAAATCCAAAGAGCCCCAAACTTAGCTAAAGTTCCCATCTGAATCTACATCTGTATCTTCATAGATGCAGATGTAGATTCTTTCTGTGATTTACGCAAACCATCTCCCTGAATCCAGATCCCCTGAACTTTGGGAAAGTTCAGCTCTAAATCCAAACTTTGTGCTTGGGCCCATTTTTAGGATTTATAATCTCTTAGCTGGTTGTGGCTATAATGAAGTATTTTTAACAAACAGGAGGCCGTAAACAAATATGAGAGATTGCTACACTTACATCATGAGTACCAAAGAAAACTGAAGGCCTTTGAAATATGGCTGGAAAAGGAACAGGAAAAACTTGAATGTTTATCACATCTTGAAGGTGATGCTCAGACACATGAGTCAACGCTCCGGGACCTGCAGGTACAGTATGTGTGGCACCCAAACTTACTCCACTTGTAAAATAAAATAACAATAATTGCATGACAGAGAGGTTGAATTCGTTGTTTATCTTGAAAACAAATTTAATGCACAGTAATGCAATCACTTTGCTGCTGTTTTAGAAACCACATTCTAGATATGGAAAAGACTTACAGGCCTTGATTTTCAAGGGGACTTCAACAGGACCTCCCATTTGCAGGCACAAATAATGACATCTACTTTGTCTAACTACTTGATTTATGGATACAAATGAGAAGTCTGTATGCCACTTATTCTATTGGCACAAAATGAGAATGTAATCCTGGCTCCAATGAAATCAATAGCAAAACTCCAATTGACTTCAAAGGGACAAGCAATTCACCGCCAGCCTACTAGTTCATCTTAAGAACATAAGAACTGCCATGTTGGGTCAGATCAATGGTCCATCGAGCCCAATATCCTGTCTTCAGCAAGTGGCCAATACCAGGTGCTTCACAGGGAATGAACAGGGCAGGGTAATTATCGAGCAATCCATCTCTTGTTGTCCGGTCCCAGCTTCTTGGCAGTTGGAGGTTTAGGAACACCCAGATCATGGGATCGCATCCCTCACCATCTTGATCTTGTGGATCTACCCTACATAAACTAATGGAATTCTTTTTTGAACCCAGTTAAACTTTTGGCTTTCACAACATCCCTTAGCAATGAGTTCCTCAGGCTGACTGTGCATTGTGTGAAGAAGTGCTTCCATTTGTCTGTTTTAAACCTGCTGCCTATTAATTTCATTGGGTGGCCCCTAGTTCTTGTGTTATATGAAGGGGTAAATAACACTTTCCTATTCACTTTCTCCTTACAATTCATGATATAGACCTCTATCATATCCTCCCCTTAGCCATCACTTTTTCTAAGATGAACATCCCAGTCTTTTTTAAACTCTCTCCTCATGCTGCAACAATATGAAGCTGTTCCATACTGCTAATCATTTTCATTGCCTATTCTGCACCTTTTAAAATTTTAATATACCTTTTCTGAGATGGGGAAAACAGAACTGTATGTAGTATTTGAGGTGTGGGCATATATAGAGCATTATAGGGCATGTATAGAGGCATTATGATATTTACTGTCTTATTATCTATCCCTTTCCTAATGGTGCCTAACATTGTTAGCTTTTTTGACTGCTGCTGTGCATTAAGCAGATATTTTCAGAGAACTATTTATGATGACTCCAAGATCTTTCCTGAGTGGTAACTGCTAATTTACACTCAATCATTTTGTATGTATTGTAGGGATTATTTTTTCTAATATGTGTTTGCACTTCTCAAAATTGACTTTCATCTGCCATTTTGTTGCATAGTCATCCAGTTTTGTGAGATGCCTATGTAATTCTTTGCAATCAGCTTTGGACTTAATACAAAATTACTAAAGAGAGTTGTCTGCAAATTGAACTACCTCACTGTTCACCCTCCTTTTCCCGTTCATTTATGAATATGTTGAACAGCACATTCCCAGTACAGATCCTTCGGGGACCCTACTACTTACTTCCCTCCATTGTGAAAATTGACCATTTAGTTCTACCCTTTTTCTTATGTTTTAATCAGTTACTGATCCATGAGAGGACGTTCCCTCTTGTCCCATGACTGCTTAGTTCTCTTAAGAACCTTTGGTACGGGACCTTGTCAAAGGCTTTCTGAAAGTCCAAGTACATTATATGCACTGGATCACCCTTGTCCACATGCTTATTGACATCCACGAATAATTTTAAAAGATTAGTTAGACATGATTTTTCTTTACAAAAGCCATGTTGACTCTTTCCCCCAACAAATTGTGTTTCATCAAAGGCTTTCTTCAGATCCTTCCAGTTTCTTTTTATACTCTGAGTATATTATTGTTGGTATTATTATTTTATTTAAATATACAGTGGAAGTAGAGCTGTGCAAAAATATCAGGTAAAACCCTAACATTTTCAGATGAGTTATCCTTTGAGTTTCAGGGGTAGTTTGAACCCAGAACTCAAAGGATCAGTGCCTACTTGAACTGTAACTGGCAAAGTGGTTCACACAAACCACTGCAAACTGAAACTGGTAAGTTTCCTAGATCTCATGTACTTTGGACTTCTGTTTTGTTAATTAATTTACATTTTGCACAAGGACTCTTGTATAAGGTCTTTGTTGAGCAAGTAGCAGGCTCAGTCCTGCCACCTTTAAACTTAAGTCCTGGTGACTTTTAGGGACTGAATTTTTCCGGTTGAAACCATAGATCAGCCCATGAGGCCACATTCACAGAAAACTTGCACAGTTTTGCGTACTGCAGTAAACGTGGCCTGAATTTCAGTCTTCAAAGGGAAAACTTTGTACAGCTCTCAGTCCACAATCTAGTATTGCAATACAATACTGTCAGGTCCTAAAAACCAGAACTGAAAGGCTCTGACGGTCTCCGGTGAAACATTAGACCACTTTTTCTCTTAGTCAGCTGAAATAAATTCATACGATCATATTATAGAGTATTTTATTCATTGAGTCTTAAGTGTTTCATGACTTAGCAACTGAGTTAGAGATTTTTTAGTTCTGTTCTTGACCTAGCAATAACACAAAAGGGCTATACAGTATTAATCTAATATAATATATTTATGAAGTCAGTGGGACAATTTGTGATTAAGGGCTACAAATGTGAAATATTTTACATGTGATTTATTAAAGGGATTAAAGTCAGGGTGGATATGCATATATCTCTCTCTCTCTGCAAAATTATACTTTAAAAATATTTACATGGAAGGAAAGTTTATTAAAATTAAGGGTGGCATCTTTGTTCTATAGAAATAAATGTGAAAAGAAGTATAAGTTTCAGGTTGGTGTGTTGTTCTCTTGTGCAGTGTTTGAATGTATATGTCCATTCTTGTTGTTGTTTTTTTTAATTAAAGCCATTTTAATTTTGTTCTGGAGTTAACAACTATCACCACCCATGTGTGTCTTCTGTTTCAAATATCCTCATCAGAAACCTGGGAATCATCACACTAAAATGGGCTAACCAAATTACAGAGTATCAGATGTGTTTATGAAGAGCCTGCCATTGCACAGTCTCAAAAGAAAACCAGATTGGCTTAAGAACCTGGAGGAGAAAGTTAATATCAGGACTGGTTGGTAGTCTCACAGAATAATAACCAGCCTGTTTTGATTCTTATCTATAAAGGATGCTATGAATTGATTTGTAATTGTATATGAAATATATACAGGGAAAATACTGACGTATTTATTATTAAAGAATCTGGGCCATAAATCTCCAAACCAGCTATTTCCTGACTTTTTGCATGCCTTTTAAAAATCAACTTTATTTAAAATGTGATTCCTTGTGCTGCCTTTGTGGCTGTTTTTACCTACATCGGGCAAAAATAAGCATTTGGCTAAGAGCAATCAAAAACAGATCCAGAAATATAATGAAACAGATTTGGTTTTAAAAGTTACCACACTGGCAAGCTAATAGTGTGCTGGCTGCCAGCAGGAAAGTCTTGAGTTCAAGGATGTGCTGGATGGGCTCAGGGATCCCAAGTTCCCACGCCAGCAAAAATGTTTTGGAAGTGAAGATAAGCTCAGCAGCTAAGGGAGGAACATACAGCACATTTTGGCCATAAATGTATCCCACAATTCATTGAGCATCACTAGTGATAGTGTAAAAAAAAAAATCACTTTGCCAGTCTGTGTTAAGATGTTCATGACCAAACTAACATCTACATGGTATAAGGTACTCAGCCTTAAATACACTGGACGAAGTCCTGGCTCCATTGAAGTAAAGGGGTTTTGCCATTGTCTTCGAGGGAGCAAAGGTTTTATTTACTCTGTAAAACGTGATTACCACCGTTAATATAAAACATCTGAATAAGTTACCCCCATAATTGTAAACTTGCAGGAGCTACAGGTCAATTGTGCAGAGGGACAGGCGTTACTAAATGCAGCACTCCATGGCAGGGAGGAGGTGATACCTTGGGGCATACCCCAGATAGAAGACAGAGCACTGGAGTCCATGCGACAGGATTGGCAAGTTTACCAGCACAGGCTTTCTGAGGCCAGGACCCAGCTAAACACCACTCTGAGCAGACTGAGGTTAATGGAGAAAAAGTTTCAGAAGGTAGATGACTGGCTTAAGACTCTGGAGGAGAAAGTTAATATCAGGACTGGGCGGCAGTCTGACAAAGCAACGAAGGAGATGCAGCTGCAGCAGATGAAGGTAATTAATGCCTTTCTGTTTGAAAAACTCATTCTATATCGCACATGATTTATACATTAAAGTATAGTTCTACTGTGAAAAATGACTGTAAATACAACATTGCCGTGATCTCTCAGGGAGTCCGGATCAAACTTGCTCAGCTTACAGGTAAAGAGATGGTTTTGCTAGTGCTGTAATCTCAGTGTGGAGTCTGAAATGCAGTTGGCCTGTAGAGTGCACAGGCACAACTGAGAGAAGGGTTTGGTCCTGGAACTGGAATATATTCAACTCTTTTCTTGAGGAATAGAATCCAGCTCACTTTCCCATGGCTGTGTTAAGTGTGTCTGCAGTGCTGACCAGAGTAAACAATTACGTTTCTAGTGTTCAGATGCATGGTTGTAATCACATGCACTTGATATTGTCTGTCTTCTTTGTCTCAGAAGTGGCATGAAGAAATCACAGTCTACAAAGATGAGGTTGAGGAAGTTGGGATATTGGCTCAGCAAATCCTGGAGGAAAGTCATACCACCAGTAGAATGGGAAATCAAGCTACCCAGCTTACCTCTCGGTACCAAGCTCTTATCCTTCATGTACTGGTAAGTAAAGAAAATTTAATTCATTATAATAATATGCAATGTCAACAGAGGAGACACACGTAGGTATTATTTATTTGGGCAAAATAAGCACAAATTATTCATAGATGTAGAATCTCAATCATATAATGTGCACATACAACTCTCCCCCTTCTAGATTTCAGTGGGCTAGGTGGATCACGACATTGTTAATAGGAAACAGACCTTTCAGCCAACTTCTGCAGTAACCATAAGTTGTAAATATGTCATGGGTGCTTAACAATCTGTGTGAAATGTGTTGGTAGTCTCATTCAGGGTTTTTTTGGACAGTTGTGTAAATAATCTACATAAAAAAAAAATCCTTATGGGGATACTGACTGATACCCCTCTCTTGGCAGTCCCAGCAGATAAGTTGAGGGTTGAATGTGCATGGAAACTGAATGAATGAACTTTAGCAAAGTGCCTTCAGATTGTCTTTGAGGTACATTGGTGAGGCATTGTTGGAAAACTTGAATTGGCAAGGCCCATTCTACAGATCACTTTGGATTATAGTACTTTCAGTCTGACATCTCTGTCACTAAACGTACATCTACACTTAAAACGCTGTTTTGTCAGAGCTGCACTACTTCAACACTTCAGTGAAGATGCTACTCTATGCCGACGGGAGAGCTTCTCCCATTGGCATAGGTACTTCAACTCTCCAAGAGGAGGTAGCTAGGTTGAAGGGAGAATTCTTGTCAGTCTAATGCTGTCTACCCTGGGGATTAGGTCAATTTAACTCTTGCTTGGGGTGCAGATTTTTCACACCCTTGAGTGATGTTCCTAATTTCCTAGTGTAGACTAGAAAATTAGACTTAAAATTAATAAATTGAATTTTATCACCTGTATCTTTCTCCTTTAATGCTAAAATATTACTCCATTTTGACATCATACACACACATTACTATACACAGACATTAAGAATAGAATATAGATAACCCCCATGAGAAGAATTATCTTGTATTCTAGTGGATATGAAAGAAATTAGTAACAAGTCAATGAGCTTAGTAAATTGACTATTCTTTCATGAAATAGTAGTTTGTTGCTATTACTAAACATTCTCATGTCAAGAAATGGACAATTATAAGCATTTCACTTTCTGTTTCTAACATTTGCTTGAAGGAGCAAATAAAGTTCCTGGAAGAAGAGATTCGAAGTATGGAAGAGTCAGAATTAGCTTTCAACACTTACGCAGATTGGTATGGAGCCACTAACCTGAATTTAAAAAATGTGGTAACCAAGATTGATGTAGTGGATAAAACAGCAATGGAGAAGAAAATGCAGAAACTAGAGGTACAGTACACCTGAATTTAGTATTTGTTAGTCATTGTTCTTCATGAGTTAAATCACATAAACTAGTCCACATTTAATACTGTCCTCACAGTTATTCAGAATTCTGATTCCAACAGTCCAGAGTGTTAGCAGCATAGAGAGCATTGAATGTAAAATGTGATGGTCTCCTAGTGTGTGGAGTTTGATGATATTGGATTAATAGTTTTGATAACTGTTCATAGTGAAGTTCATGGATGATGCCAAATGGTATAATCCCTTCTTCTAATTATGGTTGTTTAGATTTTGATTTTAAGTTAAAATAAGACACTCAAATACTCATGTGATATAAATTTTATTAGGGAAATGCTTTGTGCGGAGCAAAACTGTTCCTTTCCTTCCACTGAGTTAACCCAGTGGTAAAACTCACACTTTACCTCAAAGTTGTGAATGAGTTCCTCGGTCTCCTTACAATATTTAAACCTACTGTGCCAAAGAACAGCTTTCAACTATTCCACGTCATCTTGTGCACATTATATTTGACTAATTTTGTAAATAAAATTTCCCAGTTCAACTCCTACAATTTCACAACCACTTGCTGATTTCTATTATGTGCTTTTAAAACATTGTATCTTTAATTTAATGAAACCTTTCATTCCTTTCTGAGATGCACATTGTTTTGTATTGCAGATAGCCCTATTTAATAAGCAGTGGAGAAGGAAGAATTCTATTTCCTTCTATCTATTCCTCTTAAGCCAGCCTTTGAAATATTGATCTAAGAAATAAAACTTACAGTAGTCACACAGTCTGTCAGCTTTCTTTGTATTTTTTTTTTTTTTTTGGAAAAGTATTGAGCTGATAGTTTTGGAGATTGAAGTCCAGATCTTCAGTTGGCAATATTGTCCTGAATTATTATATTTATATTCAGTTACAAGTATGTCGTTAACAGCGTAAGTGCAAGCTTCTCCACATTTCCATGCTAATGCACCTCATCCCAGTATTGCAGGTGCCATCTCTAGGCAGTCAGAAGTTTGCTCAGTCTCTTTGGCCTCAGTAGTTTGAAAAAGACATTGCTACCAGCATCTCTTTGACATCAAAATGACAACAAAGGAAAATGAAAGGGGTAAAGACTGTCTAATTTTTCTGTATTTTCCTTTACAGCTTCTTTTGAGTGATATGGACATAGGCCACAATTTGCTGAAATCTGCCCGTGAGAAGGGTGAACGGGCTATTAAATACCTGGAGGGAAACAAAGCCGACCAGTTAAGGAAAGAGATCAATGATCATATGGAGCAGCTTGAAGAGCTGGCCAGTTCTATTAGGAAGGAACATATGACCTTAGAGAAGTGCCTCCACTTGGCAAAGGAATTCTCAGACAAGTACAAGGCACAGACTCAATGGTTGGCAGAGTACCAAACCATACTGCACGCTCAAATGGAGCCCAAAACTGAATTATATGAGAAGAAGGCCCAGTTATCCAAATATAAGGTAAGAATTGATGTAGTCACTGCATCATGTGAATGAAGTTTTGAACTAGAAGTCATTGAGGTCCAATTTTCAGCTGTGGGGGGCCTTAAGAGATTCCATGAAATCCCTCATCTGGATACTAAAACCAGTATCTAGGTGCATAAATGCATAGTGTCCCTGCCAAAGAGTCAGTGTAAGCATCCAAATATAGAATTTGGGTGCCATAAGTAGTCTTCCATGTCTGAAGGTTACCCACATCGGGCCAATTTTTGTTCTCATTTACATGAAATAAGTATGGAGTAACTCCACTGATATCAATAGTTATTCTAGATTTATACCAGTTTAAGTGACAGTAGAATTTGACCTGCAGTCTTCTGGATTTTTCCTGTCACTACAGACATGGTCTCCCTATGCTTTTGTTTTCTTGCTATATTTCAGTTTTCTAAATAATGTAAAATAGGTTCTAGTAATATTTACCACAAAGATAATGAGAATTAACCTGAAAACTGAGGGCCAGGTTCAGAGGTGACATAAATAATGCTGTAAATTATCTGGTGGTAACTCACAGAAGTTATAGTTTTAAACTCTGGGGGGGTACGGAAGGGCAAGGATGTAGCAGGGAAAGCAACTAATAGAAGGGAGAAAAGAAAATCAAGATATACCTCTAATTAGTTGCTTTTCCAACTACATACTGCCATCTCTGTATATAAATGACACATGTAACACATGTGTAAGTTGCATATTTCCTCATTTAGCTTCCCCTGCTTAACATGTAAATTACAGACTTTCTGTTGTACCTTTCCTTTCTATTCCTAAAGTGTGTAAGTTTGCATTTACTGATACCTGCTAATCTAGATAATGTAGAGTGACTCATTGATATGTACCATATACTGTTGTTTGTATCACTTCTGATTTTAACCCTGACTATTGAAGGAAGGGACCTAGAACACCTTCTCATCAGTCTCCTAGCTTTACAGATGTAATGATGCAATGAATTGAGCCAAATTTTGTTCTCCATTTCATGAGTCAACGGGGTTACTCTGGATTTATGCTGATGTCGCTGAAAGCAGAATTTGGCCATGCCACATGTTTGGCTAATTTAAACTACCTGTTGATTTATTAAATAGTCTGAAAAAATCCGGCAAATGTTGGTATGAAACAACAGATGCACAATTCAGAAGTCTTCTGAGATGTCATTTTTTAACTATATCTGAAACTGAAAGTTCCAGTTTAGATGACATGGGAGATCGTAGGCTTCATTGCTTTTAATTAATTTTATAAACATATTAAGAATTAAAATAGTTTTTAGAGAGACAAGGTGGGTGAGGTAATACCTTTTGTTGGACCAACTTCTGTTGGTGAGAGGGACAAGCTTTTGAGCTTACCCAGAGCTCTTCTTCACGTCTGGGAAACATGCTCAGGATATGTCACACTTAAAATTCTACAGTGGCACAGGAAGGGATTCTCCTATCTGCGTAAGTCATCCACCTCCCTCAGAGAGAATAGCTAAGTTGATGGAAAAATTCTTCCATCTACCTAGCAATGTCTATACAGAGACTTAGATCCGTTTAGCAATGCTGCTCAGGGCCGTGGATTTTTCACACCCCTGTCTGAGTACAACCAATTTAATTTTGTTGGATAGACCAGTCCACAGCTAAATACAAGGTGGAACAGATTGTTTATCATAAGTAGTTAACACACATTTCAAGGGACCATTCAAGGTGAAGTGGACCGTTAACACATCTCCGGTCATAGGGGGGAAAGGAAGGGAAAGAATGTGGGGGGGGGGGGGGGAAGGGCAGTTTGTGTGGGGGTTTGTTAGTGGGTTACAGATCATCGTAATAAACCATAAATCCAGTCTCTCTGTTCAGTCCATGGTTTTTAGTGTCTAGCAAAGTTACAAATTTAAGCTCGTCTTTTCAAAGTGTTGTGCAGTGCAGGTTTAAGAATGAGGCCTAAGAGGTCAGATAAAGAGTGATTGTTTTGTGAAAAATGTTCAACTACAGGTGACAAGGGTGTTTTTCTCTTTTATCATTTTCCTGTGTGAGTTCATTCAGGAACATAGTGATTGTCTGGTTTCACCCACATAGTTGTTACTGAGGCATTTCGGGAACTAGATGATGTACGCCATGTTCTGTGACAGGCATGTGTAGAACCCAGGGATCTTGAATGGTGTGTTGTGGAAAGATCTCTACAGGTTTTGCATCTGTGTTCTGGCAGGATCTGAGTAAGTTTCCCAGACCTGAAGAAGAGTTCGATGTCTCTCTCGCCAACAGAAGTTTGGTCCAAGAAAAGACATTACTTTACTCGCCTTAAGTCTCTAATATCCTGGGAACAACTCTGCAAACAAAAAAAATTTTTTTTTTTTTTACACTTACCATTATACCAAAATAACTACTCTGCAAAAATAAAAAATTGCAACAACAAAACCAATCACCCATCTTATTAGTGTCTTCGTAACACACTGCAGGGCTGCAGATGTTGCATAAAAATGGCATGTCTCAAATGCTTGAGATGGTCAGGAATCACTATGCATACGAGGAGCCAATATCTCGCAACATGTGCACACACTGCCATGTGTCATTTGTTGTTCCTAAAAAGGCAGGGATAAGGGAATAGTTGACCAGATGGTGTCCCTTTGTAGAGATGGTGTCCCTTTCTCTCACATCATCTCACTAAAGGGGATGGGGTTTATCTCCTGGAAAAGGCAGTGGGGTCCATCCCCAAACCTGCAGATTATAGCCATCAGCTCAGAGACACTCTGCCTCTGCATCAGCTCTGACCTCTAGCACTTGCCCTTTCACCCACACATGCTCACTTTCTTATTGCAGCTGCCCCCAGGAGTTCTGAGGGAGCTCTAAGGAAAAGATAATACAGCCCTGGGGGCTGGTTAGGGAAGGATGGTGCCCTGGAGGTGGCTGAACTGTACGGGAAGGGAGAGATCCATGATTAGAGGGGGCCCTCTGGGCCTGGGACCTAAGGGAAGGGATCTTACCATATTCTATTTACAGTATATTTTTTCACTACAATGTTTGCACTTGTAGTCAGTACAACAGACGGTGCTGTCCCACGAGCCTTCGGTAAAATCAGTGACTGAAAAAGGAGAAGCCCTTCTTGAACTTGTGCGTGACGTTGCTTTAGGGGACAACATTCAGAAACTTCAGGCCAATTACCAGGAACTCTGCAATGCAGCAAAGGTAAAAGAAACCTTCAAGGGAACTGTGGGTTCCTTTCATGTCATTAACACAAAATATGAGTTTTTTTTCCAGTTTAAAGGGTTGAGGTTTCCTATAGGTGACATTTCACCCCAATGCAGAGGGCTGGCAGAAGCCCCCTTTATGTGGGGCTTATGAGGTGCCTTGAGTCTCGTGTGGGCTCTCTGCAGTGAGGTAAATGGTTTCCCAACTAAACATCACAAGAAAAGCTCAAATGAATGTTGAGGTATTAGGGGAGATGTCTCCTCTTGAAATATACAGCTTAAAGGAGAGTGCTTAAAAGATATCAGTGACCATTCTGAAACTGAAGAGCAGCCAGCTCTATCAGGAAAGAGGATATGGCCTTAGAGAAGTGCCTCCACTTGGGAAAGGAATTCTCAGACAAGTACACGGCACAGAATTGTGTCTAAACATCTCACTGCCTATAAAAAGTTTCCTGCGTAAATGATATCTCAAAAGTAAAAATGTCCTTGAACCACATCGCCTTATACTATGGTCCTGCCAGGTCTCATAAGCTAGGCATGATTCTTCTGGATGTGAGATCACAAAGGAAAATTTAGGGTGCTGAAGAAAGTAGTGTTAGTGATTTAGTAGTAACAGTGGTTAAGTAACATACATTTATCGTTAATAAATATATAATGCTTTGAAAATGTAATACTGTTATATGTAGTAATATATTATTACTCCTAAAGCTCTTAACAGATGATACTTCCAAACATACTAAGCTACAGTAAAACCATATTAGCATACATGTTTGACCTGACGGTGTCACTTTGTTATTTCCATCCTCCAGTGGTAGACGAAGATTTGGGGATAATTTAAGGAACAAAATGACACTTTTTATTTTTATTGTGTTAGATTTATTGTTTGGAAACCTGGATGATTTCACTCTGACATATATACATAAATGTAAACAGACAATATGCACAGTAAAATATATTTTAAAAGGACACCATCAATTTAAAAGTAACACTCCTGTTGTAATTATAGTAGGCAAAATAAACATTCGAAGTAACAGGTGAGATTACTGTAAGTGACAAGGATGGAGAAAATAAACTTTTTTCTTTATTTTCTAGTTTGTTTAACTGTGTTCAGTTGACAGCGCACTTTCAACATCATGTTGTGTAGTCACTTTCACGGTCCAGTTGGTCTTCCCTTTTCTTTATGTGCGTCTTATACACATGAGAGAAAAACACAAAAACAGGAAAGTGATTATAAAACCATGTCATTTGGCAAAGGGAGTCAAGGTCAGGTGCAGTACCAAAAGAGTTTAACTTACCATTTTTAAATTAACTACATTTCAAGTTGGCAGTGTCCCTTTCAAAAAAAAAACAAAAAAAAAAACCCCAAAAATGTAATGTTCTTCATTATTAATAATTTTGTATATGCTGCTTTTTCCTTTTTTAAATTTTGGGCCCAATCTGAAAACACTTCCTGATGCAAGAAATCCTTTTGGTGTGTTCATTGTGGGCTAGGCACATAAGCAGTTCTATGAATGAATAGTTTGCAAGATCAGTCTCTTAGTGACTTTTCAGGTTTCAAAGCAACTTTTGACATCCTCTCTCTCTTGCAAGTGTCTCTAAAATTTTATTTTGGTTTATATGGTCCCACAGGCACATGTTGAAAGCTTGGAGGTGAAAGTAAAAGAGCATGAAGATTATAACAGTGCCTTACAAGAAGTGGAAAAGTGGTTGTTACAGATGTCCAGCAGGCTGGTCACTACTGACCTTACGGAGAGCAGCAGCGTAGAAATAATCACTCAACAACTAGCCAACCATAAGGTAGGTCTTGTGCTTGAACACATGTTATTTGTTCAGTAAAACCAAAAAATATTTTTCCAACAATTCCCTATATCCATTCTGGAGCTGTAACTTTTTTATCATCCTGTTCTGTACTTACTTGAATATCTGTAACATTGACTGGGTTAACAAGAATGGCTTGTTGGTGCACTCACTATCTACAAACAGATCAATGTGTTTCTGATTCACAGTCACCTTCAGTGAGCAGCAGTGACCACATGTGAAGGTTATGTATATAGGGTCTGAATTTTGTATTAGATGTTCTCTATTTCATGCTGAGAAGATATAGAATGCAAGTGGTGTAGTAGGGCCCTCCTACCCCTGGGACGCCATTGATTCCTGGCTTTTGTAAGAAAAAAAGTCCTGTTTTTTAGAAGAGTTTGTATTATAATTCTCATTTATTAGGCTGTAAAATACCCTCATACTCTCATATAAGGCATAATTATTGCTAGCAACCCACAGCTGTGGTAAGTACTCACTGAAGCTACAGAAAGCCAAAATCCTTGCCCCAAAAGGTCTTCAATCTAAGGGCCAGATAGTGATGTCCTAAATTACTTTTTAGTAAATTATTCGTATGTTACTCCTTAAGTAGTTTCATTGGGTGAAATCCTGGCTTCTTTGAAGTCAATGGCAAAATTCCTATTCACATTAATGGGGCCAAGATTTCATCCATTGTTCTTAATGGGACCACTTTTGGAGCAAGTTACTTTCAACTTCAAAATCTAACCCTAAACATTATATATGACATGAAAAAGAGTTGATAAGCAGCAACAGAAAGAGACCGTTGGCAAGGAAAGATGAAGGTTCTTCGATTTCGGACAGCATGTCATATTTGTTCATTTACGGTGTTTGTAATATGTTTAGAGAACACTCATGTATATAGATTTGCTATAGAATATTGTGTTTAAGTGACAAACTAGAATCTCTTGGGTGACAAAGACTTTAAGACAAATTGTACAGTCTAATAGCTGGCACATAATATAGTTTCCTCATCAAATCTAATAACAAATACATTTAAGAAAAATATTCAAGCATATAAAGAACTGCTTTAAGAAGTCACCACTTAGCTATTTTACTTTCAAAGTATTTCTTCAAGTTTTTTTTTTTGTTTGTTTTTTAACTTTCTTAGGCAATGATGGAAGAGATTGCAGGATTTGAAGACCATTTGAACAGCCTTAAAAATAAAGGTGACTATTTGATCAGTCAATGTGCAGAACATCTTCAAGCAAAATTCAAGCAAAACACGCAAACCCATCTGCAGGGGACCAGAGACAGTTATTCAGCCATATGTAGCACAGCTCAGAGAGTGAGTCTTATTTTGACCACATATATAGGATATAACTATAAGCAATGTGCTGGTTATGTACAGTATTGTAATAATTCTATGTAGGAATGGAATAATGTATTTTAGAATATCTGTAATAATATGATGATTCATGAAATTGTGTAAAACTGACTCCACGGGTTGCTAATGTAATTGTGTCACCATTCCTTATGCTAGATATAAATTCCTTAAAGTGGTCAGTTTTTGCCATAACTTATACCCCATGTAACCCCAGATTGACTTAAAATTCCTGTTTACATGGATATACAAATTATGATTAATATAAAATCAAGAAAACATGGTCTGTGTAGGCGTGTCGGTTCCGTGGGAGGCCACAGCGGCTTCCTACAAACAGGGAATAGCTCACGTTTGGCGAGTGAGTAGTCCTACTAGTCCGCCCTTAGGCAGGGTGAGCAACAGTTACTCGCTCCAGCCCTCAGTCAGGGTGGGCGAGCAAAGAGTCAGTGGCTCCAACCCCTAGACAGGGTGAGCAGAGGCAGATCGCTCAGGCCCTCAGGCAGGGTCAGGAGAGCAATTCTCTTGGGGTGGCTAGGGAAAAGGGGAAGGGGAGGGGGACGCAGGCCCACCCGTCTCCACTGCGTCCCAGCTCAGGGCCCTAGCAGTGGCAGAAGCGGCTGCCACTGTGTCAGCGGGGCTCCCGCCGCAACACACCGACTAGAATGTGGCTTCAGCCACAGGCCGTGGCTGTCCCTGGGCTCCTTCCTCCCCACTGACCCTAGTACCTGCCCCCTCCGTGCCACGAAGGTGGTCCTCCAGGGGTAGCGCCGTCAGTCCTTCCTCGTCGACTGGGGGTAAGGCGGGGAGCTCCTCTTCAGGGGGCAGCTCCTCAAGGTCATTGGATGTGGGGAGCGGCTCGGCCTCGGGCAGCTCCTCCAAGTCCAGCCCCGCTATAGGGAGGGGCTCGGCGGCCGGCAGTTCCTCCAAATCTAGCCCAGCCTCCGGGGGTGCCCGCCACTCGGGCCGCTCTGGGGTCTTGGCCCAGTCTTGCGGTTGCAGAGCACGGCCCCGGGCTCGGGGTAACTCGGCCCAGTCGTCCTGGCCGGGTTGCCTAGTCCAGCTTCTCGAGGGCCCTATCCAATCCCTGGGCCCAGGTGGGGCCAGGGGTCATCGTCGGCGGTTAGGCTCTGGCCTAGGCCTCTGCTGGCGGGGCAGCACGTCTGCCTCTGGCAGCAGTCTGGGCCCTACTGAGCTCAGGGGCCAGGCTTTTGTACTTCCCCTTCCTGTTGGGGCTCCGCCCCGCGGCTGCCAATTGGCCTGGCCGGGTGGCCCTATCACGGCCCGGGTCCCTTGTTGCCGGGCAGACTCTGGGGCAGGGTGTGAGTTGGACCAATCAGAGCGCTCGTGTCCTTCCTCAGGCTCTGGTTCCGTGGGAGGCCACAGCGGCTTCCTACAGTCTGCATTCAGGAAGGAATTGAGTTTTTAATCCAAATTTTAGAAAAAAGGTTTGACCTTATTTATTATTAAAGCATAAAGGTTAAATTTGGCTAAATAAATAAATAAAATCCATGTGTGTGGTACCATGCAGTATATAATAAAAGGTGCTAAAAATCAGCTGAGTTTGAAGTTCTATTGAAGTTTATTTGTTTTGAGCAAATTTAGGTTTAGATTGAGTCACATAGGCCCAGATTTTGCAAACACTTGCCTACTCACTTGACTTTACACAGTAGAAGTTATCCCACTGAAGTCAATGAAATCTTACCTGGGCCATCCTGTTGATCCAGTTAGCAGAAAAGGCCATTTTATAATAAAAGGGGGAGGAGGGGCAGAAAAGTAATGAATAAAGATACGAAAATAAGATGATAATCACATCATTCCAACTCTGTTTTTTTTTCCTCCTAAAATCTCTAGGATACACATAATTTGTTTCCTTCCCGAGTGTACAAGGCATGGTGAGAGCACCAGGAACTTTCCTTCCTCTTGTACCCCGACTGCCTGGGGCAAGACACCACTACAGTGTTTGCTCTCACAAGACTGCACAGGGTTAGGGCTGCTGGTCCCCCCAGGCAGTGGAACCTATGGCTCTGCCTCTCTGTATGTGCCAGGAGATCTGACCAATCATAAAGGGGAGTGAGCAATATACTGCCTAAATAAATTTAACTAACAATAGCATAGTGGGTAGCTCCAGAAGGCACAATGCCCCACAGAACTGTGCACTGTCCCCACACTTGGAGTTGTATCTACAAGACATAATCAAGCCTTTATTTGAAAACTTCTCTATTAAAAGGCCAGAACTTAAATTTTCAGCACCTAGTTAAGCATCATTGAACAAACTGACACTAGCTAAATGCTTTCCTATTAAGAAAAATAAATGTTAAAATACCCCAAATAAGTAATAGTTATTCCCATTCAGGGTCATGAACCTAAACTCCCTGGAAAGTATCTGAAATTGCCTTATCCCCTTCAAATAAGGTATAGTACCTTGAAGCAAATATAAATATTTCTATAATGTGATGTGGCTGAAGTACAGAAACAGGATATAATTCTAGGTTGATTTAGTGTTTTGAAGCATCTGAAGTTTGAATACGATTAGAGGAAAAGAGTCTGTCCTTATTTGAAAATAAAAACTCTTCCTGAAATACAGAGCAATTTGACTAGTGTGGCTCAATTAGCCAACTAGTACAATTTTCAAAAGCGCTGAAGTCCCATTTTCAAAAGTGACTTAGGCACTTAGGAACCCAAGACTCATTGATAGTCAATTGGTCTTAGGCTCCTAAGTGACCAAGTAAGTCATTTTTGAAAATGTGATTCTTGGTTTGTCTATACAATGTGTTAGTCCTCACCAGAGGGGTATAAATTCTAGTACACACTAGTTTGTTGCATGCTAACTGGCCCAAGTGGACTAAAATTGCCAGAGTGTGCATTAAATTAGTGCTGTTTGAAACCGAATTACTTTAACATGCAGTAGGCAAATTTTAGTGCATGCCAGCAAGATCCACCACAGGCCAGTTAATGCACAACACGCTGGTGCACATTAGAATTTACATCCTTTGGTGTGGACTCAGGAACCAAGTAGACAAGCATTTAGTTTCTTTTGAAATTTTTACCTAATGTCTGAAAAATACAGCTTGTTTGGAATTAACTGAGCATCAGCCCGTGTATTGAGAGCCCTGTATTTTATATTATCTTCTGTTTTTTATATCCATGTCAGAAATATCAGTGAACTTTACTGATCTTTTTATTGTAGGTGTACCAGAGTTTGGAACATGAACTCCAGAAGCATGTTAACCATCAGGATACTCTACAGCAGTGTCAGGCTTGGCTCTGTACAGTTCAGCCAGAGTTAAAGCCAAGCAGGTGGCCACCTTTCAGCCTGGCAGATGCAGTTAAGCAGGTAAAAGTTGTGCATTATGAGCAAACAGGGCTTATACACTCAGTTATCCTTTTTGGTGTGAGTCCAAGTAAGTGCTTAATATAGCAGAAAACCATCTCGATGGCTCTTTGTTCATGGACACTTCAGAACCTCACTGGCTACTCCCAGTTCCAAGGGTTAAGTACTCATGCGCTAGGGGCATCATAGGCAGTTTTAGGCACCATACAGCTGCGGCTCCATCCCAGGACTAAGTCTATGACTTGCTAGCCCAGCATCAAAAATGAAAATAAGGTATTTGAATGTAAAGTTGAACAAATCAATAAAGATGCTTAGAGATTTCATAGAAGAGCTTAAAACAGCTGTCTGCCTAGCTACCCAGCTATCCGTCTATTTATGTTCTTACACCAGGCTCATTACATTGGTGTCATAAGCACACCGTTGTGTCATGGGAGAATTTTAAAAAGGTTTCAGCCTGAGGTTATGGAGTTTTCTTGTGGAGTTCTGCCAGGAAAGAAAGCAAGGGGATATTTAGGCTGAAGGTCATCTCCACAGCACCACACACAGAATTATGGGACTTGAGAAAATTCATCCCATCCATACTCTCCAATGGAAACCAAACAGCAGAGGATGAGACCAAATTCTTTTCACAACATGAGGAAGTTGATGCAGAAGATCTGTCCTCAGATGCTTCCAGGAATTTTCATTTTATGTTGTAGCCCACACAATAAAAGGCTAAATTCGAAACCGATCAATTTCTTTATACACAGCTGTATATTGGAGCTCTCCCAGATCCTAGAACCACTGAAAATAATGCTGGCTGTTGGATAGAAAGAATGACTGACTGTCCGAACCATCAGGACTAGGGTACCTTGATGGCAGTGGTGGTGATTATGATGATATAAATGGACCAGACTGATAGATAGTGGAGTGCAGAAACTGGGAGCCATCACACTGGAGTTGTGGCGGCGTGGTCTCCATAGTCATCTAACCCTTCTCTTGGCTCTGTCAAACTGAAATGAAATCTCTCTGGTCTTCCACAGCTTGTATATCCCATAAGGACATTGTCAACTGGATTGGGCCCTGAAGTGACGTGGTGTCATAGAAAAATAATCTGAAATTGTTGTTTCATTTCTTCTTGATTATTTTTAATACTTAACTAGTTTGCATAAATTTTGTGCCCTGTATAAAAATCGAACTGACTTGAGGCTGTCTATTCAGAAATTTAGGGTCATATCACCTACATCTATGAAGGTGACTCATGAAGAGGAAGGTGAAGAGGACTCATGCCACAGATTATGGCTGGGTAGGGTATGGAGGGAGGAAGTATCACCCCTGTATCATTGTTGTTCCCTTCCCTTGAGCCTCCTTGAAGGTGTTCTTCAGGGAGTTTCACTCTATGGTGGGGCCAGTTGTGGGACACAGCTTCTCTATAGGGTACAGTTTTCTTCTCAGTTCCACAGGACTTTAGTAGGTAAGTCAGTGCTGTGCTTGTTAACATTAATGTAACCACTTTCCTACGTGATGGGGAACTTCCTTATGGGGGGCATCCCAGGGACAGTAGCTGGAAGGAGAACCTCTAACCCTGTCAGAGTTCTGCTGCTATGGAGGCAAGGGAGGATTGGGAGAGCACTGAAGACAGTATGGAGGATCCAGCCCTCTGCTAGGTTGCTTTGAAATTTGTAGGTCTAGACAGCCACTTCTCTCAGTGCAACAGTGCGGCAAATCCTGTTTTCCTTTTCCCCCCAGGAAATGACTTCAAGGAAGTTCTGCATGTTTAAACATGCAACGCTTCCTGTTCTTCGTAAGGGAATAATCTATATAGGTCACAGCGTGTCCCTCAATGCTTTGATCTAAAAAATACACAAGATATAGTTGTCATTCTTTAGGGTTGTTAGCAAAATATTTCATAACAATAACAAGTTTGTTAGTTAAGAATCTGGGTAATTCATGGTTAAGACAAAATAACATTCTCTGAAGTGCTGGTCTCTTACATTTTCTATCCATCTGAAAACTATGAAAATGAACGTTTTAATGCAATGTCATGAGTCCCACAATATATATGAGGATTGTCTTCCTTCAGGTTAAACATTTCCGAGCTCTACAGGAACAAGCAAGTACCTATTTGGACCTTTTGTGCTCTATGTGCGATTTGTCAGACACCACAGTGAAGAATACAGCAACAGGCATTCAACAAACAAAGCAAACGGTACGAGATAAACCACAGCAGCCAACCTGTAATCCTCCTTAGAGGTTTAATTGCCTTGATCTATCCTCTTATACAAAGTTCATATTAGGTAATGGTTTAAAGAAACATCTTCTGCTCTTACATCTTAACATTTTCATTGAGGAAATGTTCCTATTTTTTTTTTTTTTTTATAATTACTTCCATGTTGCCATCCTGTTATGCAATACAAGCATCATACAGTAAAGATAGCAGGAGAGGAGATATTCAGGTACAGTGCTTCAGGGCAGCAGCATATATGATGGCTGTGTGTAGAAGCAGAACCTGTGCCCCTGTGCCAATGTATTACTGTTTACAGTGGCACACATACATTACTTTGGCTATTTTCTAATTCTTAAGTGTACATTTTCTTAAACATTACGCAACAGTAGGCTGATTTTCCTGTTAATCACTAAAATCAGTATATCATAAAATCTTCTATGATGGTACTTTTTAATTTTTACATAAAATGTTCTTGTGCATGTGTAGAAATACACTGTTATATCAGAGTTTTAACTTTAAAATATATACATCAAAGCTATCCACAAAGAAATGGTATTTATATTCTTCCGTAAAAAAAAAATCTCTCAGTAACTTACACTTTATCCGGTAAAACGGCCACACCCTGCTAACATTTAAAATTCACTCCATTGTGTTACAGCCTAATGCATAAAGTAACCAAATTCCATACTAGAGAAGCAATTGATACAAATCCAAGCAATCCATAAACTACAGTCTGCACATGTATACAGAATTGATATAAGGTGCTTCAAGCCTTAGTAATGGGAACGGCTTGTTAAATAACATTCAGGAGAAAAAAACCTAAGTAGGATAGCAGTAAGACATTTTAAGCCTTTTGAGAGCCTAAATCTTAAAGGCATCCTACTGTTGCATTTGAAGCAAGTGAAATTCTGTTAATATGGGTTCAATGTGACTGATGGACTCAGATTTGGTAAGCGTTCTTGCTGAATTCAGGATTAACAAAAGGAATTCTGCTAAAAGATATATAAGCAAAAGAACTGTGTTAGGGAAATTAGAATGAAATATAAAAATTGAATTAAGTTTTCACTAAGTCGGTGAGAGTGTGTGTGTGTCTGTCTGTCTGTCTGTCTGTCTGTCTATATATAGATAGATATCACCATCTGGCATGATTCATGAAGTGCAAGCAGGAGAGTACAGAGACTTTAATTGTAAAGTTGATTTGAGCTTTAAAGAAATCGTTCAGCCCTGAATTCTCTCTAAATAATTGTTAGATTCCTTTTCTTTTTTAGCCTCTTCAAGGTTGAATTGTAATAAATTTCTTTGTACTAGCTTTCCTAGTAATTTCTTGTGACTTTCCTTTGACATACTCTTGTTTTGTGACTTTCCAAGGTTAAGGCTTTTTTTGGACAGTAATGCCTTCTGCACGCTGCACTTAGTCCCCCAAGCATCATTTACTCAAATCTGTCTGCACAGTTCTTCTTTAAATTTCACACAGCCCATGAATAGTTATATTAAAACATCTCCCTCCCCCCCCCCCCTTTTTTTTTTTTAAAAAGATCGAGCAACAGATAATGCACTCACAGTACCTGGCTCAGGGTTGGGAAGAGATAAAACAAATGAAGGCTGAGCTTTGGATATATTTCCAGGATGCAGACCAACAATTACAGAATATGAAGAGGAGATGGGCAGAACTGGAACTAAACATTGCCCAGAACATGGTTTTACAGGTTAAGGTAAGGAGTCGTGTTCTGAAAGAGAAAGGAGGAGGATATGTATTCAACTGTTCATTTTATTATAGAACTTGCTGTATCTACTGTCTGGTATGAATTAATTCTGTAACAACGGTTCAAGAAGGGATGAGAGGGGGCTGTTTTTCTTATGTTGGTGCAACAGAAAGCCAAACAGAAAGGGAAATCACTTTAATATTTCCCTATGCTTTTAGAGCAGTCACATTTTTACTATGCTAGGTTCCCTTTGCTTTCAGGAGGCTAATTGCATACTGCATTTGGCCTGAAGTTAAAATCTTTGAATTGTCCATAAGCACAAGCTTCTCTGGACATACTGTGAAAACTATCTAAATAACGTTCCTATTTCTAAAGCAGTCTTAGCTATTATCAGCTGGAATTTGACCATGAATAATATCCTGAGCTGTACAGAGCAGATATATTCCATTAGAAAAACTGATTTGCTTACGCACATGAGGACATTAGATAAGCTGCCTTCAAAGCAGTCTGCATTCCTGTTCATTTAGAAAATAAAGATAATTTCCACTGCAGTTTTCTAAATAGCCAAAACACCGTTAAAATTGCAAGGAGAAATATGTTCTATCTTCCACTGATGCATCGTTATCATGAAGGGCCCAGTCTTGGGTTCTTTGGACTAGACTTTGTCCTGCCTATCATTGATGTGCTAGATGTTAGGTGAAAGATACAAAATGTCCCAGTGCAGAGATTGAGCATAGTCACAGTCCTTTGTTCTTATCTGAATATGGCAGGAGATAATGGCACTAGCGACCACCAAAGGGGTGAGAGAGAAAGCAGGAATGTGGATTTCTCTTCCCCTACTGCTCCAGCCAGCAATATCGATAGACCATGGATGGGAGCAACCACTGCACACTGAAGGAGTGGCTCAGTATCTACACTTCCCATGTGTGTCCATCAGCTGTTGAAGGTCCAGTGTCTTCTGGGGCAGTGCAGCTCCTCACTGCCCATGATGCAGGCCATAGTCCGTAAAGCAGAGTTCAGCCCATAGTGTCTCCATTATGCAAAACTTCTACTCACTTCAGTGAAAATATCTAGTGCTAAAAGAATGCAGGACTTAAGCCCTCCGGTAGATAGTCATTTGTCTTGGAATTGGAAAAGTTTGTTGTTCAGCACAAAGCATCAGGAGTTAAAGCAACACAGAAAACTTTGAAACGTGTTAGGTTTACTTGCCTATATATTGTATATTTTCAATTTGATTCCCCTTTGATTATGTTTTTTTAACTATGGAAATTTATATGAAAATGGGGTATTTTGTTCTTAGGAATTCAACAGCTTTTGCAGCATAGTCCCAACATGAATTCATAGTCTGCTTTGATTTGAGAAGTAGCAATGACTCTGATGTCCTATTAAAGATGGGAACTAATCAAAGTATGATTGTCTATTCAGGTGGGAGCTGATGAAGTCCTAAGGGATTTAGAACCTGTATTCAGGAAAATATCTATCATAATGACAAACAAAAAAGAAAAAATATGTGATATACAATACTGCCAGATTTGTCTCTAATAAAGGCTAGACTATTCTGCCTTGTGGTAGGAGTGGGGGTAGCTGTGTCTGCCTAGGAGAAGTCTTGGAAAGGGACTGTAACTGAGTCACAATTCCTCCCCTCGTTTCCCCTTGCTCCCGTGAAAGACGTTATTTGTTACTTACCAATTGCAGCTTTGCGGAGACTCTTATACCACTCCCCCACCCTGCGCCGGGAGTGGCAAGCTTGTTTACCTGCATGGCTGCATAAAGCTGAGCCAGAGTCTGGCTCTAAGCACGCTGTTCTCAGGATTTCATTCAAACTTCAGTTTATATTTGTAATGGAACATCTCCATTTCATCTTTGTTCTGTGTCTCTAACAGGAATTCAGTCAGAAGCTGCAGTCTAAACAGGACGCTCTTACTGCTGTGACTGAAAAGGTGAACAAACTAACGCAAGGACAGGAGTCTCCGGAGCATAAGGAAATAAGTCACTTCAGCAATCAGTGGCTGGACCTCTGCCTTCAGGCAAACAATTTGCTCATACAGAGGGAGGAGGATCTTCAGAGGACAAGGGATTACCATGATCGCATGAATGTAGTAGAAATCTTCTTGCAAAAGTTTACAAAGGAATGGGACAACCTGGCCAGGTAGAGAGTCCTGACTCACACAAAACTGACACATCCCACTCATGTTAAGAAGCCCTCTTACAGTGTCTTAAGAGGTCATGTCCACTAAAAATCCTTTTTCTATACTTTTCTCAATAAAAACTCCTAATAGCAGAATTCATTGTTTTGAGGTTGAGGTACAAAATGCTTGTAATCTTTTTTTTTTTTTATGAGCGAGATCCTCAGCTCTTGTCTTCAGTGGGTATACACTAGCTCACTCCTGCTGAGAATTTGGACCTATACCTAGTTTACCTTTTTTCCCCCCCTTAGAAGCCCTTTAATATTCACTGCAAAATTGAGAACTGCAGGGTTGTCAGATTATATTTTATACTGTTCAAAATTTCATGCATGTGTAATTCTCTAATTGAAGATGAATATCTTACAGAATTAATCAGGAATGCACTTCCAAAACTCATGCTCTGATATTAGTAGAACATATCTAATCTATTCCCTTATATTTTATAATGGTTAGTTTTAATTGTCAGACTATTAACATCTTAATTGCTACTGCATCATTGAGATAATATTTTGGGCACTGCATAAGACTATGTATTTTAAAAGAGTAACAGTCCAATCCTGCTCCAATTGAAGTCAATTGGTAAAATTCCTTTGACTTCAGTGGATTGGGTTCTAAACAAAGGCATATTTTGTTATTGTAATATTTTCTCTAGTATAATACTAGATTTACTATTTATATATACAATGTTACAAAATATGTGATCTACTAGTACCTACATTGCTAATTTGAATGGTTTAGCTAATGAAAACCCATGTAGGAAGGGGAGGAATAATAGAAATATTAAACTTATTACTTATCTTCAAAAGAGCTAAGGGGTTTAGTACCCAGATCCTAATGACCTTCAATATGATGTGGTCACCTAACCGTTTTTTTGGCTCCTTTGAAAACCATGCCCTGAGAGATCAACTGGGGTTTCATTTTTGTACTATGTATTTTGTCAACAGATCAGATGTTGAGAGTACGACTGTACACCTTGAGGCTCTGAAAAACTTAGCATTGGCTCTGCAGGAGAGGAGATTTGCCCTGGAAGATCTGAAAGACCAGAAACAGAAAATAATGGACTATCTGAATCTAGATGACAAAGAATTAGTGAAAGAGCAGACTGGTCATTTTGAACAACGCTGGTCTCAGCTGGAGGACCTAGTCAGGAGAAAAATCCACTTTTCTGTCACAACCTTAGAGGAACTGAGTTTGGTGCATTCTAAATTTCAGGAACTGATGGAGTGGGCAGAAGAGCAGCAGCCTAGCATCTCTGAAGCTGTTAAGCAGAGCCCTCCTCCAGATCTGGCTCAGAGCCTTCTCATGGATCATCTCACCATTTGCAGTGAACTGGAAGCCAAACAACTTGTTCTCAAAGCATTCATAAAGGATGCTGACAGGGTGATGACTAACCTTGGCCTCAATGAAAGGCAGATCCTCCAGAAGTCCCTTTCAGATGCCCAGAATCACATGGATTGTCTTAGTGATCTGGTTGGCCAAAGGAGAAAATACCTGAATAAAGCACTATCTGAAAAGACTCAGTTCCTCATGGCAGCTTTTCAAGCTACAAACCAAATTCAACAACATGAGAAAAAGGTAATGTTCCATGAACATATCTGTCTGTTGCCAGAAGATGTGAGCAAACAGATCGGGACTTGTAAGAGTGCCCAAGCTAGCCTGAAGGCCTATCAGAGTGAAATAACTGGGCTATGGGCTCAGGGAAGGGATTTAATGAAAGAAGCAACAGAACAAGAAAAGAGTGAGGTATTAAATAAACTCCAGGAATTACAGAATGTGTATGATACCGTTTTACAAAAGTGTAGCCAGCGACTAGTAGAACTGGAGAAAAATGTAGTTTCCAGGAAATATTTCAAGGAAGATTTGGATAAAGCTGCTCATTGGATAAAACAAGCTGATATTGTCACATTTCCAGAAATCAATTTAATGAATAGTAACTCTGAACTATACTCACAGCTGGCAAAGTATCAGCAGATTCTTGAGCAGTCTCCTGAATATGAAAATCTTTTACTTACACTGGAAAGAGATGGTCAGGAGATCTTGCCATCGCTTAATGAAGTGGATCATTCTTACCTGGATGAAAAACTGAATGCCCTGCCACAGCAATTTAATATTGTCATTGCCCTCGCCAAGGACAAGTTCTATACGGTTCAGGAAGCAATTTATGCCCGCAAAGAATATGCTTCATTGATTGAGTTGACAACTAAGGCTCTAACTGAACTGGAAGATCAGTTTTTAAGCACGAACAAAGCTCCTACTGCTCTTCTAGCCAAAGAGGTTATGTCACTCCAGCAGGATTACAGAGCTCTCTTAGATGAGGTGGTGACGCTTGGTGCAGCAGTGGATGAATTGAACCAGAAGAAGGAGGCTTTTCGAAGCACTGGCCAATCATGGAAACCTGAAGAGATGTTAAAACTCACCACCCTGTATCAGAAGCTGAAGAGGCAAATAGAACAGAGAGTTAATCTTTTGGAAGATACTATAGAAGCCTACAAGGAATACGAGGAAATGTGCCTGCAGCTCGAGACACAATTAGAAGCAGTGACGAAAGAGCAGATTAAAGTGAACCAAGAAACACTCCCAGCAGAGGAGAAGCTGAAAAGCTACCATTCTCTGGCTGGCAGCCTGCAAGAGACAGGGATTCTTTTGAAACGAGTTACTGAACATCTGGAAGCGCTTTGTCCTCAGCTTGAACCATCCACCTATGACATGGCAAATTGTCAGGTACAGTCTTGGCAAGAGAAAATGAAGTTGTTGCATGCTGCCATTGGTGACACAGTGATAGAGTGTGAAAACAGGCTGGTGCAAAGCATAGACTTCCAGACTGAGATCTGCCGTTCACTTGACTGGCTGAGATGGGTGAAAGCAGAACTTAATGGAACATTGAGCTTGGACCCAAAACTGCAAAACATTCAGGAAGAGATCCGAAAGGTTCAGATTCATCAGGAAGAAGTGCAGTCAAGCCTGAGAATAATGAATGCACTGAACAGTAAAGAAAAGGAGAAGTACGTGAAGGCTAAAGAACTGATACCTGCTGACTTGGAAAACAGCCTTGCTGACCTATTGGCACTGGATGGTGAAGTTCAGGAAGCCATACATATGAGGCAGGTTAGTGCATCATTTATTCTATATTTTACGTATGTATGTATTTATTTATTTTGACTCTTGCTGAAAACAAACATTGTTATGAGGTTGCCTTGACTTATTGTCTGTGACTATCATGAATAGATTGATTTCGCTAATCATATTGTCTTTTCTTGATATACAGTAGATAGCCCAGTTGATTGCCCAGGTCTAGGAAGCTATACAGGGTCATAAAAGGAGTATGACTTGCCCCAGCGCGCGCGCGCGCACACACACACATACTCGTGGTCTCCCCAGAGCTTGGGTCTAAGCATTGAGCGGAGAAAGGCTTTCCACAGCTGCTGTTACCCCTCATGAGCAAGAGGGTGGAAAGGGGTGGGGAGTGCGTAGAGCTGTCACATTTTGTTTGGGACTTTTCTAATTGCTGTTGTAAATTGTTGCCTCTGTAACTGTGTGAAGTATTTTCACTGTTGTTTCAGGCTGCTTTGACTAAACTATATAGCCTGTGCCAAAGGTACTACCAATTGATACAAACAGCTGGTGACTGGCTGGAGGATGCCCAGGAATTGTTACATTTGGCAAGGAATGGTCTGGATGTTGAGAGCTCTGAGGAGCACCTAAGGAATCACACTGAATTTTTCAGCACAGAAAATCAGTTCCTTGGTCATTTGAAGGAGCTACGGGCCCTGGTGTCTGAGATGGAACCATTTATCCAGGCCACTGCAAGAGAGGAGCTGTTACAGAATGTAGCTGTTCTGGAAGAAAAGGGCAAGGGACTGAAGCAAGAATCTGAAACCCAGCAAGATCAACTGCAGAGGTATCTTTTTATTCACTTCTTTTAACTTTACTTCCTTAGTGATGAGAGAAAAGGACATACTTGCTTCAGAAACCTCACTGGTGTTTGTTAAAGAGAGTATGCTATTGAATAGAGCAGTTGCTTATGATTCAGAGCTCCTGGTTTGTTTCCTCCTGTGCCACTGACTTTCTGTCTGACCATAAGGAAGTTGCTTAAGTTCTCTGTTTCAGTTTACTTATTTTTAAAATACGTATCGCATATGAGTAGAGTTGTAAGACATCAACATTACTACACAGGGGTTTATGATTTTATGAGATTTGATTGAAAGGTACTTTGAGTTTCTCTCATTAAAGGTATTAGACTCATAGACTTTAAGGCCAAAAAGGACCATCATGATCATCTAGTCTGACCTCCTGCACATTGCAGGCCACAGAACCTCACCCGTCCACTCTTGTGAAAGACCCCTAACCTCTGGCTGAGTTACTAAAAAATTATGATTTAAAGACTTCAAGTTTCAGAAAATCTACCATTTATACTAATTTAAACCTGCAAGTGATCCTTGCCCCAAGCTGCAGAGAGAGGCAAAAAAACCTCAAGGTCTCTACCAATCTGACCTGGGGGAAAAAGCCATATTTGGGGTCGAGAAGGATATCAGTTGAACCCTGAGCATTTTGGCAAGACCCAACAGCCGGACACCTGGGAAAGAATGTTCTGTAGTAATTCAGAGCCCCGTACATCTCGTGTCGAATCACTGGCCACTGCGGATATTTGCTGCTAGCAAAATTGTAGTAATAGTGAAGTTCAGACCCTTGTGTAACAATGTTTGTTTCTAAATGATTTTATATTCTATTAAATTGCTCTTGCTGGTATTTCATTTTCCAAGGTGTACTTCTCAGAGGCAGGACTACCAGACAGCAAGGCAGCAGGTTATCGAATTAATGAATGAGGCTGAGAAGAAATTATCTGAATTCTCTGTAGCCAAGGTTCCTTCAGGCAATGAAGCAGAAGAGAAATGGTTAACACATAAGGTGAGGTTACTCAATACGATAGGAAATCCTATTTCATTCTGTGGAATCAGTTAAATCTTGTGCCATATGCAAGATACCAGGGACCATCAGTGACTTTCATCTTTGTTTGTTTTCCACGGGCTAGATATGTAAGGCAATGAGATGACAGATTTATAATTTAGACTTTTATTTACAGCCTAAATGAAATCATAGAATCATAGAGTTGGAAGGGACCATCTAGTCCAACCCCCTGCTCAAAGCAGGACTAACCAGGACTAACCTCAGCTAAATAATCCCAGCCAGGGCTTTGTCAAGCCGCAGCTTAAAAACCTCCAAAGATGGAGATTCCACCACCTCCCTAGGTAACCCATTCCAGTGCTTCACCACCCTCCTAATGAAAAGCTTTTTCCTAATGTCCAACCTAGACCTCCCCCACTGCAACTTGAGACCATTGCGCCTTGTTTTGTCATCTGCCACCACTGAGAACAGCCTAGCTCCATCCTCCCTGGAACCCCCTTTCAGGTAATTAAAGGCTGCTATCAAATGCCCCCTCATTCTCCTCTTCTGCAGACCAAACAAGCCTAGTTCCCTCAGCCTCTCCTCATAAGTCTTGTGCTCCAGCCCCCTAATCATTTTTGTTGCCCTCTGCTGGACTCTCTCCAACTTCTCCACCTCCTTGTTGTAGTGGGGGGCCCAAAACTGGACACAATACTCCATATGTGACATCACCTATGCCTGTTAACAAATAACTGTTAATTTATAAGAATTACTTCCTCTTCCTATAGGTAAGTGTTTTCAGTGGTAGACTAGACTTTGAAAAGATTTAATTAAATATAAAATAACTGCACTGAAATATTCTTATGGATCTATTTTAAACAAGCAAAAGTTAAAAATGCTGAGTTGAGTCCATGGTATATTAAGGATCTATAAACACTGGCATCGCACTACCACACTCTGGGGTGCAATCCAGACTAGTGAGGTTTGTGTCACCACCAGCCTGCAACCTCGGGTGCTTCACAATGCTTTGCAGTTGTAGCTCTCAAGTTGGTCCCCTCCCAAACAGACAAATAGCATGCAGGTCACACCCGGCATGTCTATGTATAGCTGCCGCCTGCCAGCAACACTCCAGTCACGCTCTGGTTTCCATCAGCCTTGGTTACCACTTGCAGGGTGACCCCAGCACACTCCCAGTCCTGAATTTTCCCAAAAACATGTATTCTGCACTGTCCAGTTATCTGAACTGTCCAGGAGAGATTAGAGGTCCATTGCCCCTTTAAGAGGTCAGTGTACGACAGTGTGCTACTTTAACTGGAGTTACCAAAGAGTTCAGTTTAAACAAAACACTGAACTAGTTTTGTGTGTGTGCGGGGAGTAATCAAACCTATTTAACAATAAAGAAATAGGTTTTAAGTGACTACAAGTATAAGGCATTAAAGTCAGGCAAGTTTGTGCTCAGTCTGGCTCAACCATGCGTCCACTGTAGCTACTAGTGCTACCGCAGGTACGCTGCTGTTTGTGCTCATGTTAACTCGATGAGAGAGAGTGCGAGCACATGTACACATGCAAGGGAATTACACCTCTAGCTCATAGTGTAAACATTGCCTAAGAGAGCAGGTGCATGTGGAGCTTCAAATTTTTACTCACTGTAGAGAACTAGTCTTGTGTAAAGCTAGCATTTGCAGACCAGCTGGATGTTCCCAGCAGAGAATTTCCACTGATATTGGTGACTTATCTGCCTCCTTTGCCAGCTGACCACACCATCCCAGTAGCTTGGAGATGGGGACTGAAATTAGGGTTGGCCTTTCTGCTGCTCTGACTTGTGCTGGGACCAGGTGTCCCTGAATTGAGGAGTTGAAACTGGTTCCTTGCGGCTACCAATGTCCATTATGTGCAAGTGAAGTTAATACAGAGTGAAGATTCAGGTCCCTAGTGTTTAAACTCACTTGTATGTGTACACACACATCTTCCACTCACACTTCTGCTGGAATGCAAAACTTTGCACATCCTGCTCATGGATTCTTCATTCATTAAGACCTGTATAAATACTGCACAGATCTAAGCCATGCTTGGTGAGAGCCCTCATAAAATGCCTTTGCAGTATGAGGCATACACAGAAGGCGCTTTTATAGATTAAATGTGCTTTAAAATATACAAAACTGATTATGATAAGTTGGCTAAGCATTAGACAAACTTGCTATTTGAAGTTACTGAATGTAAATCTTCTCCATATGCAAATATTGACAATGGATACACTTTTTAAAAAATTGTTATGGATGTAAAAAAATGGCAAAAAAATGTTTTGAAAAAATTGCCCTATGGCTAAAGCCTCATTTCAGCCCATTGCTGTGATATAAACTTCACAAGGGAAATGTTGTTGATGTAAAAACAAGAGTCCTGTAGCACTTTAAAGACTAACAAATTTAATTTCTGCAGGCATAAGCTTTCGTGGGCTGTGACCCACTTCGTCAGATGTAAAGAATAGAAATCACATAGGAGGTATATATATACATATCCAAGGGTAAGGAACAACAATGGGGAAGGTAGATATGATATTCAGTTAGAGTAGTTGAGGCCTATTCATAACCATTGATTAGGAGGTGAGAATGTGCGAACAGTGACAATTATTTCTTGTAATGAGAGAACTATTCCAAGTCCCTATTTAGACCCAGTTTGATTGTGTCAAGTTTGCAGATGAGTTCTAGCTCTGCAGTTTCTCTTTGAAGTCTGTTTTTGAAGTTTTTTTTTTGTAGAAGTATGGCAACTTTCAAGTCAGCTACAGAGTGTCCGGGGCCATTGCTATAAGAAGGGAAACCCTGCCATTTGTTTTGCTTTTTCAGTCCCTGGTGTCCATGGTAAATGCCTTCCATGAGAAGATCACAGCTCTGGAGGAAAAAGCCTCTCTCCTGGAAAAAACTGGAAATGATGCCAGCAAGGCAACCATAAGCAGGTCAATGACAACTGTCTGGCAGCGCTGGGCACGGCTCCGGAGTGTGGCCCAGGAGCAGGAGAAGATATTGGAAGATGCAGTGCAGAAGTGGAAAGGCTTTAATGATAAGGTACAAGGATCTTGGTAACTCCTTTTTACTTTATTGTATGTACATTTTCGCTCCCCATAATATACAGCATGTTTTACAGATTCAGAGCACGGCACGGACATTGACTAATTCAGTCTTCAGCCCTGTGAGTGAGAGAGGTCATTAATCTTATCCCCATTTTACATATGAGACTAAAAAGCCCAGGGACTTGCCCAAGGCCAAACAGCAATTGACAGAGTCAGGATCAGAACTCCTGATCCTTGTGCCTATGCATATTCCTCCAGACCGTACTGCCCTCCTTACCATGCAAGGACGAGGAAATAATGTTCTGTTAAGCAAACTCAATCCTGTCTTGTTTTAGATATTTTGGTAGTTTTCTGCAATCCTTCATTCTTTCCTTTGCCTTCCCAAAGGTCCAACTCTAAGCTGACTCCTCCTTCTGTATAAAGAGAATGGGATACAATTCCTAAATCGACAAGAAGGGGCTCACTCAACATTTAGTGCAATGCAAGGCATTCCCTTCCATCCTCCCCATCACTACCAATTGCCACAAAGAAAGCACAATCTCAGAACCCAAAGGAGATTTCCCATAGAGACTGCTGGGTGAGCCTAATACATAGAATCATAGAAATGTACACCTGGAAGGGACCTCTGTACAACGTTTAGTCCAGTCTTCTGCACTGAGCCAGGGCAAAGTATTACCTAGAACATCCCTGACAAGTGTTTGTCTCACCTGTTCTTAAAAATCTCCACTAATGGAGATTCCACAACCACTTCAGATAATTTGTTCTCCTTAACCACAGAGCACAGGAAGTAATAGGCTTAAATTGTAGCAAGGAATATTTAGGTTAGATTTTAAGAAAAACTTCCTACTGTCAGGGTAGTTAAGCACTGGAACAATTTATCACTCTCCTCTTTAAAAAAGCCTTTTTCATACTTCAAGACTGTTATCATATACCCCCTCAGTCTTCTCTTCTCCAGATTAAACAAACCCAGTTTTTTCAATCTTTCCTTGCAGGTCATGTTTTCTAGACCTTTAATCATTTTTGTTGCTCTCCTTTGGACTTTCTCCAGTTTGTCCACCTCTTTCCAAAGTGTGACGCTCAGAACTGGACACAATGCTCCAGCTGAGGCCTTATCAATCCTGAGTAGAATGGAAGAGTCATTTCATATGTCTTGCTTACTACACTCCTGCTAATATATACCAAAATGATGTTTGCTTACAGTATTATATTGTTGACTTGTATTTCGTATGTGATCCACTTTAACCTTTAACAGACTCTTTTCTGTAGTACTACCACCTAGGCAGTCATTTCCCATTTTGTATTTGTTCAATTGGTTATTCCTTCCTAAGTGTAATACTTTGCATTTGTCCTTACTGAAGTTCATCCTATTTGTTTCAGACCATTTCTCCAGTTTGAGAAGATCATTTTGAATTCTAATTCTGCCCTCCATAGCTCTTGCAACCCCTCCCAGCTTGATGTCATTTGCGAACTTTATAAGTTTGCTCTTTAGGCCATTATGCAAATTATTTATGAAGATATTGACTAGAACCAGACGCAGGACAGAACCCTGTGGGACCCCATTTGATATGCTCTTCCAGCTTGATTGTGAACCATTGCTAATTACTCTGAGTACACTTTTCCAACCAATTGTGCAGCCACCTTATAGTAGGTTCATCTAGGCTATATTTCTCTAGTTTGTTTATGAGACGGTCATGTGAGACAGTATCAAAAGCCATACTAATGTCAGATATATCACATCTACCGTTTCTCATCCTCCCTCCCCCCCCCGCCCCCCCCCCCCCCCACACACACACACACACACACACACAAGGCTTGTTATCCTGTCAAAGAAGGATATTAGGTTGGTTTTACATGATTTTTTTTCTTGACAAATCCATGTTGTGTTATTTATATCCTTATTTTCTTCTAGATGCTTACAAATTGATGGAATATTTGCTTCATTATCTTTCCAGCTCACTGGCCTATAATTCCCTGGGTTGTCCTTATGTTCTTTGTTACAAATAGGTACTAGATTTGCCCTTTTCCAGGCCTCTGCAATCTCTTCTGTCCTCCCAAGTTCTCAAAGATAATTCCTAATGGCTCATAGATCTCTTCAGCCTGTTCCTTAGGTGTTTTAGGATGTATTTCATTGGGCCCTGCCCACTTCAAGACATCTATCTTGTCTAAGTAATATTTCTATTTGAGCCTCTGAGCCTACCCCATTTAAACTGATGCTCACTATGTTAGTCATCCAAACTCTGCTAACCTTTTTGCTGAAAACTGAAACAAAAAAAACATTTAATTCTTTGGCCATTGCTGCTTTTTCTGTTGTTGTCTTTCCCTCCCCCCTGAGTAATTGGCCCACCCTATCCTTGGTCTTCCTCTTGCTGCTCGTGTATTTGTAGAATGTTTTCCTGTTACCTTTAATGTCCCTAGCCAGTTTAGTCTCATTTTGTACCTTGGCCTTTCTAATTTTATTGTTATATGCTTGTTTTGTTTTTTATATTAATCCTTCATAATTTGACCTTGTTTCCACTCTTCATTTGAGTTTCAGGTCATTCAAGATCTCCTGGTTAAGTCGGGGTGGACTCTTACCATACTTCTTTATATATATGTTGAGATAGTTTGCTTTAGTGCCTTTAATGATATCTCTTTAAAACCAGCCAACACTCCTTTTCTCCTTTAGACTTGCTTCCCGTGGAATCTTATCTACTAATTTTCTGTGTTTGCTAGTCTGCCTGAAGTCCATTATTTTTATTCTGCTGTTTTCCCTCCTATCATTCCTTAAAATCATGAACTCATCATTTCATGATCACTTTCACACAAGTTGCCTTTGACATTCAAATTCTAAACCAGTTCCTCTCTGTTCATCATAATCTCTTTGATATACAAGGCAACACCTTCTCCCCTTTTTTCTCTGCCTGTCCTTCCTGAACAAGCTGTACCCTCCTATACCAATAAAATAATCACACTTTGATAGAGGCAGATTGGAACAATATGCCTGCTTTCTTTTTTTTTAATTCAGATTTCTGCTCTAGGTTGGATTTGAACTCTTACTGCCTGGTGTGCTGCTTAGATTTAATGGCCATAGCATAATTTCAGAACCACCCAAGCTCTATATAATCATCATGCATTACCAATTCTAGTGATACAACACTAGGTTTAGATCTTTTCCTTTCAACTGTATCAACATTTTGTTTTACTTTTGTTGTCAAAACCTGTATCTCTTCCATTAGATTAAAAAAGCCACCATAATGATAGATCAGCTACAAGATCGCTTACCGGAGAGCTCAGTGGAGAAGGCATCAAAGACAGAACTTCTGGATCTTCTGGATTACCACTGCACTTTCATTCTGGAGGTGGAACAGCAGCTGTCATCTTTGGGTCTGCTCAAGCACCATGCACTGAGTATGCTCCAGGATGTGGAAATGGAGCCTTCTTCTCAGGAGAAGCTACCATTCATGCAAGAAATCAAAGCAATGCAAGACCGATGCCATAAGTACGGAGAAAACAGTATTTAAATAAAGGATATTAGCTAGAAAAGTCATATTCTTTTTATGTTAGTGTGTACTGTTGGCAACATACCAATAAAAAGCTCAGAAAACGTCAGTTTTTGATTCAGGTCCTCAATGGATGTGTGGTAAATGTATTTAAAGTCAGGGTAGCCAGATCAAGCAGCAGGCCCAAATGATTCAACTGTGTCTTATAACAGCTGATCTTTCAATACCAGTTCCTCTGTCAGTGTCACAGTGACATACAGTCAAGACAGACAGGTGAATGAGGTAATATCGTTTATTCAACCAACTTCTGTTAATTAGCGAGACCAGCTTTTGCGCTTACACAAAGCTCTTCTTCAGGTCTGGGAAATTTACTCAGAGTGTCACAGCTAAATACAAGGTGGAACAGATTGTTTAGCATAGGTAGTTCTGTTCCACCTTGTATTTACCTGTGACACTCAGAGTATATTTATCAGACCTGAAGAAGAGCTCTGTGTGAGCTCAAAAGGTTGTCTCTCTCATCAACAGAAGTTAGTATGAGTGTCACAGGTAAATAGATTAATACGATTTGTTGGGGAAGAGTTAACATGTTTTTTGTAAAGAGAAATAAATCATGCCTCAACAATCTACTAGAATTCTTTGAGGGGGTCAGCAAGCATGTGGATAAGGGAGATCCAGTGGATATAGTGTACTTAAATTTTCAGAAAGCCTTTGACAAGGTCTCTCACCAAAGGCCCCTAAGCAAAATAAGCGGTCATGGAATAGGAGGGAAGGTCCTCTCCTGAATCAGTAACTAGTTAAAAGATTGGAAACAAAGGGTAGGAATAAATGGTCAGTTTTCAGAATGGAGAGAGGTAATAGTGGTGTCCCCCAGGGTTCTGCACTGGGATCAGTACTGTTCATAAATGATCTGTAAAAAGGGGTAATCAATGAGGTGGCAAAATTTGCAGATGATACAAAACTATTCAAGATAGGTAAATCCAAAGCAGACTGTAAAGATTTACAAAGGGATCTCTCAAAACTGGGTGACTGGGCAACAAAAGGGCAGATGAAATTCAATGTTGATAAATGCAAAGTAAGGCACATTAGAAAACATAATCCCAACTATACATATAAAACGATGGGGTCTAAATTAGCTGTTAGCACCCAAGAAAAGGATCTTGGAGTCATTGTGGATAGTTCTGTGAAAACATCCACTCAATGTGTAGCGGCAGTCAAAAAAGCTAACGATGTTGAGAATCATTAGGAAAAGATAGATAAGACAGAAAATATTGTATTGCCTCTTTATAAATCCATGGTATTACTCACATCTTGAATACTGCGTGCAGTTCTGGTCACCCCATCTCAAAAAATATATATTGGAATTAGAAAAGGTACAGAAAATTAAAATTATTAGAGGTATGGAAAAGCTTCCATATGAGGAGAGATTAATAAGACTGGAACTTTTCAGTTTGGAAAAGAGACAACTAAGGGAGGATATGATAGAGGTCTGTAAAATCATGATTGGTGTAAAACAAGTAAATAAGGAAATGTTATTTACTCCTCATAACACAAAAACTAGGGGTCACCAAGTGACATTAATTGGCAGCAGGTTTAAAACAAACAAAAGGAAATACTTTTTAACACAAAGCACAGTCAACCTGTGGAACTCCTTGCCAGAGGATATTGTGAAGGCCAAGACTATAAAGGGGTTTCAAAAAAACCAACTAGATAAGTTCATGGAAGATAAGTCCATCAATGGCAATTAGCCGGGATAGGCAGGGATCGCTGTTTGCCAGAGGCTGAGAATGGCTGACGGGATGGATCACTTGATGATTACCTGTTCTTTTCATTCCTTCTGAAGCACCTGGCATTGGCCACTGTTGGAAGACAGGATACTGGACTAGATGGACCATTGGTCTGACCCAGTATGGCCATTTTTATATTCTTATGTTTTTAAGCTGGTTCAGTAAAAGATATTATCTCACCCACCATATCTCTCTAATATCCTGGGACCAACACAGCTACAACAATACTGCATACATGCAGTCAACACTCACTAAGTAAAATGGGTGATCTGCAGAGTTTAACATCTGAAACTTAAGAGTTTTCATATTCTCCTGTAACGCCACTTCTTTTTTTTTATCACCCCTAAATGCATCATGTACAACTTTACTTATTCTTTGTATCATTCAGTTAAAATGTTGACAAAATACAATGAAATTTTTAGCAAGCTGTAGTTCTTCACAAATAGTTCTTTTTATATTTTGAAGCATGCAACAGAAGGTGAAGAAAAGTGGAAAGCTGGTGAAACAGGAACTCAAGGAGCGTGAGGAGGTGGAGATAGAGATTAACATAGTGAAGTCTTGGATTCAGGAAACTAGAGAATATTTGCTAAACCCCACCATGGAAATAGATGCCCAACTTGAGGAGTTGCAGGTATATCAGATTTATTATAATGTTCTCATGCCCCTTGTGAGGCATCTTCAGTGTTTTCTATTTATGAGCACTAAATCAGATTCAATTATAATGAATTTGAATTATACAATGTGAATAAAATCTTTGCACTAACCATTCGACAAATTTATAAGAAATCTATCAGCTTCATAAGTAGTGTGTGGATTATTGTCATGAAGCTGCAAGAGAGCTGTGATACATTCTTGCTCCTTAGATACATAGGATAGAATTTAGCAGCTTTCTTCAGTCTATTCTCAAATATAGGTAAACCCTAGAATATGGATCGATAGAATGTAATAAGGTATTTTCCATCTCCATTTTCTTGGGGGGGGGGGAGGCCATTTTAAATAAAGATGCTCAAAACTCAGCTGTTTCAATATAGATAAGCTCACACAAGTCTGTCTTTCTCTTTCTGTAGCAAAAAGTGCTAGAGAGGTGAACTTCTGAAATACAATGGTATATACAGAAATTAGCTATGCAGACAACTACCTGTCTTACAAATGATTGAGTGACTAAGAACCAACATACGAGCTTTTATAATGATCTCAGCACCAGTTTATCTTCGTGAATTCAGAACCTGAATATTGATTTACATTTTATATTTGAATGATCCCAAAATCTCAGAGCAAGTCGGTATAAAATGCTGATTTTGTATTAAAACCATGTTACGAAACAAAACTTTTGCATAAATTTTGCTGCAAAATTCCAAATTCTTTAGCAGACATTCAGATGGAACTGTTCTGAATTTTGGGTTTTTAGTGAAACTCAAAATATAGGGATTTTCATGTGATTCCAGGCTTTGTTACAAATATTCTTATCCCCGTACTCTTGATGCATGCAAACTAATTCTATTCAGTCTTAAGAAATATTTTTTCTCAAAGTTATTGGTTTTTCTTATTCAGTGTTCCTGAATTACACCTTTTTTCTGCCCTCCAGGCTCTCCTCAGTGAAGTAATTACTCACCGCCAGGTTGTTGAGAAAATGGCTGAACAGCAGCAGAATAAGTACCTGGGGCTTTACACCATTTTACCTTCTGAACTCTCTCTTCAGTTAGCAGAAGTGGGACTGGCCCTGGTAACCATCCATGATCAGGTAAACCCCACTGGAAGAAGGCACTATATAAACGTATGGCATTATGATAGTCTTCAAAAGTACAGTAACTGAATGCAATGTTGTGATATTCCAAGTTCGGTTTTACTAAAATTCTATAAAGTTGTTGTTACCTCCTTATTTTTGCAAGAGACTCTTCCTACGAAAGAAACGTGTATGTTTAGTTAGTTTTTGCTTTTTACTGCTGCTGTTTTTTGGCAGATTCAAGCCAAAGAGAAGGAAGTCCAGGAAAGCAAAATATTAAACCAAGAGTTGGGTCAGAAAATCCAGGGGATAGCAAAAGAACTAAATGGAATTCTGTCCAAGCTGAAGGAGAAGACAAGTAATATAGCACAAGCTAAAATAGACCAAAAGGTAAGAAAAAATTTTTTTTCTTATCAGCTTATACTGTGGAATCTTCTGAATTGTACTCCTGAGGGAATTCTGCGCATGATATTTTAAAATTATGCATATTTTATTTGTCAATAAATAAATGTGGAGATTCCAGCATGGCAGTGGGGAGCATAGTCCACAGGCTGCATGGTCGTGGGAGCTCAGAATGATGGGACTGCTTTGCCCAAATGATCCCTTTTGGCTTGTGCTGGGTTACAGATCACTTTAGTGTTAAATGCAGGGGTAACTAAATGTTGTTATCCTCATTGTATGAGCAAAGGGCAGCAGAACTGTGCTTAGCCTGTTCTGATTGAAAGGTCACTATCATCTGAACCAAACTGGCTAAGCAAGGCGCTCCAATGCCAGAGCCTGTGAAGGTTGAAGTGTGGGCTAGCTCCAGGCATGGTTTAACCTCCCCCTTCTCACTGTTCAAAGACCGAGCTAGTTAAGATTCCATTAGGAGTCTTTTTTGTTAAGCGGTTAAGTGCTCCCTAGAGCTGAAATCATTTACTGTGGCACAGCACTCCTGCCTGCTTCAGTACTGAGGTTCACCCACTAAGAGCTGACAATCACTGAGAGCTGAGAATCAGAAAGCTGGGTGGAATCACAAGAGACCAACCCACAGTGGTCATAGTGGAGAAGCAGGTGGTAGCAGAAGGTGACTGGTATGCAGCCGAGTGGCTGGTGTGTAGCGGAGTGACCCTTCAATCAGCACAGGCTAAGCACAGTTCTGCTGCCCTTTGCTTATATAATAAGGGGAACAACATTTAGTCACCCCTGCATTTAACACTAAAGTGGTTTGTAACTCAACACCAGCCAAAAGGAATCATTTGGGCAAAGTCGTCCCATCATTCTAAGCACACCTAAGCGGGGTGCGTGTGCTCATGCAAATACCAGCTCGGCAGGGGAAAGTCCTTTCAGACCCTGCTTACATCTTAATTGTGAGACAAGGTTGTCCTCAATCACAGTAGTAATAGTTTCATTTTAATGATGGAACTATGGATGCAATATATACGGAATACAAAATAGTTTTGAACATATAATTAACCATATCAAAAGATTTCTCGTTGCTCCATTTTTTGAAAAAATTTCAATTTTATTCAATATAAATTCTGCAGTGTTAAATACTGCAAAGTAGAGATGGATATGTGCCCACCTACAGTGCAAAGGTGTGTGCGTTGCAATAGGTAGATAGATTAGCTGTGTCACTTTTGTGATACAGATATTCATTTAATTGTTAATTTACCATGGACCTTTACCACGCCGTTTGAACTCTAATCCATCTCTACCAGGATATTCCACACCTCTGAATAGCTTGAAAAAGATTTTCTTAAAAATAAAGATGACCTTGCCAGAGAAATGTTTTCTTTCCTCCCTGCACTCTTCTCCATAAAAGAGAAATAATCCAAAATAGAATTTCCCCCATAATAAAATTACTCTGAGGTGCAACATGGGCAATATTCAGTAAAGAAAAAGAAGAGTTCTTTTAGATCTTTTTGAAAATAAGTTTTCATCACAGTTTTTTACATTAAGAATCATAGATAACCAGGACACTTGCCTCTGCACGTGGCGGGATACATAAACCACTAAAACATTTATCTTTTTTTTTTTTTTTTTTTTAAACAAAATACTTCACGGTTTGGTATGTTAGAAAGTTTTATTGGAACTTATTTAAGTTGACCTGTATAATTCAGTCATGGCTTTTCCTGTTGTGAATAATAGATCCCTCCTAAACTCCAATAACGTCTTTATTTTCACACTCCACCATTATGTACAGTGAATCTATTTCTACCTCAGACATTCTACTGATAATATTTTTTTCTACTGAAGTGTTGTCCAAACTGCTTCCGTGACAAGATCAAATTATTTAATGTACGACAGACACTTATGATACTAATGGAAAAAACAAACATTACTGGTGTTCAGACAAAATAGAAATGGAAGAAACTAGGGAAACTTTGTAAAGAGTGTCAAAATCACAAGCAGGGCTGTTAAAAAACCAATTCCTCACTCACTGATTTTGTAAATGTAATGTCCTCTCCCTGTTCCAGATCCTAGGAGAGGAATTGGACAGCTGCAATGTGAAGCTGGTGGAGCTAGATGCATCTGTACAAGATTTTGCAGAGCAGAACAACCAGCTGGCTAAACAGCTGGCTAACAGGATAGGGAAACTGACTGGGCTTCACCAACAGACTATTCGGCAGGCTGAGTACAGAGCATCCAAACTCAGTCAGGTAGGGTGTCAAATCATTTTATATATTTCCTTTTAGAAGCTCCAAGAAAATAGCGATTTCTGATTGACTTTTATTTTTCTTATAGTTGCATAAAAAATATTGTCTCTTACATGAAATGTGCATATTCAGGGCTGGATTCACTTCTTGTGGATGGGCCTCAGACAGATGTAAGTCCATCTGGAGTGTGGCCAACTCAGGAGAGCAGAATTATTCTGACTTGGAGAGATGCTGATTCAGCACCTTTGTGTTACCTGACCAACTGGGGTCTGATATTCGTGTGTTCAGGAATTGGCATGACACTCATTCGATAATGACAGAAAGCTTTAATTACTACACTTAGAAAATGAGCCCCCAAACCAAAAGTCCCGAATATATTAGCTGCAAAAGCAATTTTTCTCGCCACTGCAGGCAAGAGGCAGTGGTTTTACTTCTTGACAGCTTCTCCAAGAGCTTGGATCCGTAATCTCAGAAGAAAGTTGGGTGAGATGACAGTTCTGTGTCTGCAATGACTTTTTAGTCTTGAAGCACACTTGCTAGTGGGATGGCTTCCCTTTTTATACTCGTAAACTCAGTGTTTTCAAAGCATTTTTGGTCATTACATGGGAGAACAAAGGAAGCCCAAACAAAAACAACAGGGGAAAGACCTACATGTTTCTAAAAAAGATGTTAGCCACCTAGATTTTGTTTACGCAATAATCCAGCTCATGTTTGTCACAAAGTTTTACTCTTTCCTAACAAAAGGGAACTGGGAATTGAGTTGAGAATAGATTAATACTTGAAGTGGCACCCATCGGAAGATAGGATCATAAGGTATCCTACAAAGATACAGAGCCAATGAGGTGATGAATTAATTACAGAACATAATTTTATTAGGGAGACTAGTCAGTCAAGAGAGGCCATTAATCATAGGAAAAGCAGTTATCTTGATGAAATACCAGACATGCTTAGAGAAGAAAAACAGCACGTGTGTGATGCAATAATAAGCAATCACTTCTTTTCAAACTGGAATTCCAGCCACCACCATACTCTTGCTATATGCATCTTAGTGCTATTTGGTAGCTTAATTGTATAAGTAGGCCCATCCTAGCTTGAATTTCATAGTCTACATTTGCCAGGAAACATCTGTCAGCAAAGTTCCTAAGCAGACCTAACCAGGTTTTAAAGCTGCCTTCCAACAGTAGGATGCCCAGTGCAGTACCCTCACCCTGTTTTGGAATTAAATCTTGTTGGTGCAGCTCCTCCTTCATATCCATTCAGATGGAAGTTGCAATGCCTTGCACCATGGGGGGGTGATCATTGCCTGTATAAGCAGTAGAAAAGTCTAGAAATAAAATTCTTAAAAATGTCCCCAATTCAGCAGTCTGTCCCTAATCAGCAAAGCATTTAATCGTGTGCTTTGTCCTGTTGACTTCAGTGTGCAAAAGTCCAGTTGAGTATATGCTTTAGTAAATTTGGATCAGTACAAGCAGTTGAGCTATGGCAAAAGGGACTAACAAAGAACAAGATTGGGGTACCATCTTAGCATGTTGTTGTTTGAGAATAGTTGGGGGTCAGTGTGAGGGAAGGGACTTTTTGTGATCCTGCCATCCCTAATCCTGAGATATCATGAGCCCCATTTTCAGAATACGTTGAGAAGATTTTACAGGACTTGAAGCAGACAGTATTTCATGGTATTCTTTTCCATTGCCTCTGCAAGGAAGTTGCCAAAAGAAAGTAGGAAAGGTCTGTCAGAATAATTTTCAATCAGTGATACTTGTAGCAAAAAGTGCTTGGTCAAGAAGTTATTTATTATCAAGTATTTTAGTTCAGCACAGTACAAAGAAGAAACCCACTCCCCATCCCAAGAAGCTTACAGTCTAAACACTGTAGGCAAACCATACAATTCAGATGCACACTATCAGTTTCCATTCTCAGCAAGTGAATCCGTTGACTTCAGCAGAGTGGTGCCTGGTAAGTGAGTAACGAGAATCAGAGCCATAACGCACTGGCTAACCTGAAAGGTGAGTGCATCAGAAATCAGTGCAGTGTTTGGCTTTGTATTTTTAAAAGAAGTATACCATTTTTCTTTTTTTGGAAAAGTAATATTCATAGGCTGGACAGAGAAAGCAGGCTTTAATAGAGAGGGGAAATGTGTGGGATCGCAGGCAGGGAAGAGACGCATAAGGGACAGCCTAAGATAAGGCAGAAAGATGAGAATGACTGTACTTAAGCGGTAGTCTTGAGCTGAGCAAAAAGGGAGACGGCGTTCATGTGTAACAATCTCAGACATGCACACCCACCCACACACTCCTAATGTGTCCTAGTTTCTTTAGGAAGAACTAAAAATAGTTACATCTGCCTTTGGAGGCACACATATATTCATTTACCTTTTTTTTTTTTTGTGGAGAGGGTCATTTTTAACATTTTCAATCATTATTATTAATTTTCTTATTATTATTGAATTTAGTAAAAAATATTCCACATTATGTAGTTAATCTATTTTTGCCACCTTTTCAAAAATGTTTAGAGTCCTACTGTGTAAGATTGATTTTCAGTTTTATGAAATGGATCTCTTTACTTTCAGGCTGCTTCGCACTTAGAAGAATACAGTGAGATGCTGGAGTTCATACTGAAATGGATCGAGAAAGCTAAGATCCTAGTGCATGGTAACATCACATGGAATTCTGCCTCCCAGCTTCGTGACCAGTTTATGGCATATCAGGTGATTATATGAGCTACAAATTTCAAAGGACAATTTAATACCCATTTGTGACATTCTGTTCAGGACATCCAGAACTGTAAGCCACTGCGTTACCCCCTCTGCCTCAGCAAGAGAGAGATTAGACTGTGGGCATCAGCTCCCTGCCACCCCAGTCTGTCTGCTTTACCAGCAAACGTCTGAGACTCTGTTGGTCCTAAACCTTGCCCCTAAACCCCAGTTCCCGAGTTTCCCCCAGAGACAGCTCTCTGCAGTGTCCAGTCCCTCTCACTGGACACTCACAGAAATTGTTTGCTGCCTTCAGAGATACAGAGAGCACACACCAGTCTGTTAGTTTAGCTGAGGACTCACTCTCCAATGAGATGGTTTATAGTAAAACTAAGAATAAGTTTACGAACAAAGAACAGAGATTTAAGTGATGCTAAGCAAGTGAAAAAGAGACCGGTATTGTTATAAACCAAACAATATAAGCTTTCTAGTGGCTAAAACTTAATTTTAGCAAGTTACAGTCCCTGCCTAAGCAGTTTTCTTACTTCACATTCAGTTACCAGCATCTCTAGCCCTCCAGGCTTGGGATCCAACTTTCACAGACTCCGAGAGTTCTGTATCCTTTGTCTCCTAAGTGAAGGATAACTGAAATGTCTTTTTTGCTACTCTTATATTTCCCCACGTCCATTGTCTTGGCCTCAAGCCAGGAAGCCTTCCTGGGGTGTAGACTATGTCCCCTGGCATGCTTACTAAGTAGTCTCCTCCACTGCTTGATGGCTATGTTTACCTTATATGTAAATACACTTTTGTTGTCCTCTGCCTGTAATCAAGCTGGTCAGACAGATAAATCCACATTCCTTTGTCTAGGCTTTGTCAAGCTTGGTGTATGCACTGTCTCCCAAACACACTTTAAGAATGTATTTCCAGAACTCGTATGTATTTCTTTGTGCACAACCCATACATACATCACACAATGATTTTTGGGGACCAGTGCATCACTAGTTTACATAGGATGACACCTTTTAGTGATGTACTATGACAACATTGTGTTAGGAGTAGTTAGTGTGCCAGTCCTGATATGAGTTAGTGTGGTGGGCACTCTGCATTGAGGAGCAATTAAGGTCACACCATTTTGATACAAAAAATAAAAACGTTGGACTTCTGTGACTGTGTAATGGCCAGAAGAGGTGATTTTTTTCAGAGTTAACTGATCTTGGGAGAACGATATATTTATTGCTCAGTGCAGTCGGTCCCTATATGATTCCAGCATCATTTTCACTTTTACTCTGATACATTTGCCTATTAACTGATTTTGAAAGATATGATGACTTAAGTGGATAATGTGAAGTACATACAGACTGGCTTACTGCAGGCAGTATCCCTATGAAACAGATCACACTGATTCCTGTTGGTAGATGTTACAGCACATAAACAGAATGTATTATTTGCTGTTGTATGCTGAGCAACATTTTATATATATTTTGGTAACACATGCACTAAGGCATTTTTCTAGACTAAATTAAAATAAGAGACTTCGGTCTCATATGGCAACTTTCATATAAAGTGTTCCAAAATTCTTTACAGATTGACGAGTTACAGTAAATCTGTGTAATGAAATGATTCTGCAGGCAAATATACATTCCACTACATATGTTGTGGACGTGACTTTGGTGCAATTTTTAAAAATGTAACCATTAAGATGATGCAGCAACCCCATTTACCCAACCCCCCACTGAACCAAAACTCTTCTTTATCTGAGCCATCTTTAAGGAAATGTAGCCACTTTCCTAGTTGCTCCCTGAATATTCCACGTACCTGCTTATCGAAATATTTTGATGTTCCCTGAACAGTGTTGAGAGTGTGTGTGTGGGGGGGAAATAGTGGAGTGTTACTTGATGATGAGAATCCGACCATCCCAATCCATTATAATAATAGAAAATGAATCAGACCCAGTGAATCGGGTGCTGTCACCTGACCAAGACCAAAAGAAAATAGTGTGTTGGTGAATCTGGCCCTGTGTATATAGTTATCACTGGAGCAGAAAGGTATAAATTACACTTCCCTGCATTAGTGAAGCTGTTCTGTTCCAAGGGAGTTCACCCTGAGGAAACTGCTGTTTCTGCAATCCCTGATAGTTTCCCACCCTGCAGTTACAGGCTACTCAGAAGATGTGCTGATTCAGCACACACACCTGGACACTGAGTATGCCTGCTTCCCTGGGTAGACCAACACCCACTGTCCCTGCCACCACACTGTTTCCTCCATCTGAGATCTTTCTGCTGCCACCTGGGCCCAGCAGATGTCCAGGCTGAATCAGGGCCATGCTTAGTGTGCATTGTATTTTTATCTAACAACAAGCTAATATATATGGAGAAATTCTTAAAACTGATGTGTGGAGAGGTGCAGCTTCTGAAATTATATCTCTTATGCTCGTGTTTAAGCTCATGCTCAACAGTAAGCATTTGTGTAAGTCTAATTGAAGTCCGTGGAACTTAAGAATAAGTAAGCATGTGATTAGGTTTTTAAGTGCAGTGCTAAATAAAGGTGTGCTTAAAGTTGAACACATGCCTAAATGTTTTGCTGAATAAGGGCCTAAAAAGTGACATTTAATTCTGGTGATATGGTTCTTCCATCCAGACCATGCTTGAGGAGTCTGGAGAGATTCATGGCGATCTCGAGTCCATGAATGAGAAGATAGACTATCTTACAAGCGTGTACTGTACTGAAGGAATGTCTCAGCAAGTGTCAGAACTGGGGCGCCAGACAGAAGAGTTACAGCAAATTATCAAACTGCGGCTTCAAAATCTCCAGGATGCAGCCAAGGTATTTGAAGTGCCCTTCATAGCTAGCTGACTGCTGGAATAACACATTTTAACAGTTCATGTCATCATGTTTTAGGAATGTGAGCAAAACAGGTCATCTGTGGTTTATAAAGAGTTTATTGTAGAAAAATAAATGGAACTAATATTGTGCCATTTCCAATAATTTCCTTCTAAGGGGTCCCATCCAGCTCTTGTTGAAGTTCATGGGAGTCATTCTGCTGACTTGACTGGGAGTTGAACTATTGCAAAACTGTGGAAAGTAAGACCCACATTTTCAAATGGGTGCACCCAAAAGAGTGAGTGCACTTTAATATGTAAACTCCTCAGTCTGTGCATGCTAGGATTTACATGTGTTAACGCTACCTAGCGCATGTACATGACCTTGTCTAAGTGTGCAAATCCCTCATGTGCAGTGTTTTTGAGCACACCCATTTGAAATTTTTTTTTTTTTAAACTATCGCTTTTAAGGCCAGAAACTGTCTCAAAGATTTCTTTTTTAAAGCCGATAGTCAAATAACAAACTGCTCTATAGTAATGTAGCTTTCTTGGTGCTGGAGAGGGTTTTCCATTGTAATTATGGTGTTTCTTCTGATGCTGGCTGCTGATACCCAAAAGATACAAATAGATAAATATGGAAAACTTATGTAAATTCAGTTAAAGGAATGGCAGATGCCTCTCAATTTCCTGGCTTTTTCTAGTTGAAGCTGAAATGCAATCCTTGACCCACCATGTGATCTGAGCTCTGCAACCGTATATTTCAGTGCAGCAGGTGTTCTGTGATAGCTAAGCACAGTAGGATGATAAAGAACGTCTAAATATAATGTGAGGCACAAAACATGTCATGACATCACTTCAATCAAGTCCGGATTGAATTTGTTTGAGAGGATAGTGTCAGTGGTATCTGTGTCTTGGAGCACTCATTTTCTAACCTATCCCAAACTGTAATAAGACTAAAGATTTTTGACACTCCCAGTAGCTTAAAATTGTAGTTTATATTGGGGGGAAAAAACCTGATGTTAAGTGTGGGTTACATAGTGGCTACTATAATGCCGTATACATCTCTGACATGCCTTTTTTTCTTGTTTGTCCCTGAATTTTATTTTTTGCAGGATATGAAAAAATTTGAAGCTCAGGTGAAAGCACTACAGGCTGCTTTGGAACAAGCCCAAGTTACCCTGATCTCTCCAGAGCTTGGGCGTTTGAGTCTAAAAGAACAACTTTCTCGCCGACAGGTAAAAGGGTTAAGCCACAGAGATAACATTGAAGCGAAGGGAATAGCAGTAACCAGTGGGGCAGTCCACGGAGTAAGGTACTACTTACCAAGAGTCAGGGTGTTGGAAGCCAACCCCAAGTTACGCGTAGGCACGGAGAAAGCAGGGGATGAATTGTTATCTAGAAGGGTGTCTCCGAGGTAGAATCCTTCATGGGGTTATTCCTCAGTTGATGCAGTTTACGTACTCCCACCTAATTCAGAGGTGTGCCTAAAGTAATAATCTAGCCCATAATAATAATAGTAAAAGCCTTTATAAAGTCTTTTTGATCAGTAGCTCTCCAGGTGCTTTACAAAGGAGGTCAGCATCATTATCTCCATTTTACAGATGGGGAAACAGGCACAGATGGGGAGGACTGACTAGCCCACCCATCCAGAAGGCCAGGGGCCAAGCCAGGAATAGAACTCAGGTCCCTGAATACCAGTACATTGCTCTATCTACTAAGTATCTCTTCCTCTATAAAATTATAGCTGCTTTTTTGTACTGCAGTTGGCCTATTATAGAGATTTGATTGTGGTTACCTTTTGTTCTGTGCCTCATGGATCGGCTTAACCAGAACAGTGCCTCTGAGTTCTTGATTACAATTTCCTACTCCAAACTGATACAGAGCTATACTGCTAACTGCCCTCATTCTGTCAGCACTAGCTAGACATCAGCTGGTGCTCCTTGGTTAAACCACCAATAGTTTTGTTTGTGTTCTTGGCGAAAATTAAAATCTATAGACCTAGATAAGGGTAAATGTTCAGAGCTTTGCATGTGGATTTAAATGCATTACTCTTGTTAATAAGGATCTCACAGCCAATTTTTGCACACCTCAGTGAACTATATATCCCTGTGAACCATCCCATCATCCATGTGGAAAGTAGAGGAACAGTGATGACAATAAACCATGAAACAGTTACCAGATTATTCTTGATAGGTCAAATCCTGCCCCTGCCAGGCTCCATTGTGTGAAGGTGGATAGAGCTGCACATGGGAAAACTCTTCACTCCTTATGGACAGCTGCAGAGTGGCTATGCTGCCCCCAAACCCAGCCCCCACACCAGAAGTAGAAAGGATGGGTTCTTTGAGGAAGACTGGCTTGGCATGCAGCTCACAGTGTCCTGAATGTCAGTTCCAAAAGGAAGCTGTCTGTTACGAAGGATATGGGGTGAAGATCCGGAGCAAAGGTGTTTGGGGAAGAAATAGGCATACACCACCAACCTTTAGATCACCCACCCTCCTTCATAAAAGGAAAAATAACACACAGCAACTTAGGGGCCCCAGATACCAGGGTCTTCCCCTTGCCCATCACCACAGCTCCATTGGAGTAACCCTGGGGGCACAATAGAGGGGAAAGGGCAGGAGTGTCTGCACCCCATACTATCAAATAGAGGTGCTGGAACAACTTGTATAGTGGGGTTGCTGAGAGTCATTGACCCAAACTGTAAACCCGGTATGTAGGGGAATCCACTTCAAGCCAGAGGGTGCAGTAGCACTTCCAGCACCCCTAGTTCCACCACCTCTGCTATCAGCCTATTGAATTTAAAATGTCATGCTGCGTGTGTTGGTATGCTTGTCTTCACTCATGCATCTTTTTGTATTGAGAATTAAGTAAACGCCTCAATGACAATAAAAAGAACGTGGACCTAGTTTATTCCCCTGCAACTGTGATACACAGTTCTCATGCATATGAATGAAAGTTAGGCACATGCATTGTGGGACAAATAGATGCCTGGAAAGAGGCTGGATAAACAAAGGAGACCAGATGGCTCAAGGGGAAGGGTATTTATGTAGCTGCATTTTGTTCCATTTGGTTGCTTGTTTAATTTTAAACGTTGTCATTTTTAGACATGGTCTAAATTTTCAAAGGAGGATAATGAGCACAAGTAGTAGGTTTTGTGTGCCCCATTTGAAAATGTGCATCTGTATCTCAGCAGAGTGTCCAGTTTGGTTTTACTTTTAAAATGTGCATATAAATAAGGCTAAACAAATGCCTGCTGCTCAAAAATTACATTTGTTTGGTTTTTAAGCATTTTTATATGTATTTGCCAGAATAGTTTAAAGAATTACTTTCAGTCTAAACATAGACATATAAACAGGGATAAACATTGCTTTGTTTCAAAGGGGCTCATTAAGTGATTTAATTAAACGTTTTTGTTCCTATTCGATAGCTGAAATACACTTTGATTAATTAAGAATATAAAATAATATTTACCACAAAAGGAACAAGCAAAGCCACTCTGAGCATGCCCTGGTTGTGCTTCATTTAACTATGGGTAACCTCATTTATCTTTTGTTTGTTAGCTGAACTCACTCTTGTTTATAACTGGCTGTGTGGCTTCTCTTTGGAATTCATGGGAGAATGACTTACTGTGACACCAATTTTATTTCTAGCATCTGCTGTCCGAAATCGAATCTCTGAAGCCAAAGGTTCATGCCATGCAAGTCTGTCAGAGTGCCTTAAGGATGCCTGAAGAGGTGGTCACCAACCTGCAGATATGTCACACTGCCCTCAGACTTCAGGAGGAAGCCAGCCGTCTGCAGCACATGGCTATCCAGCAGTGCAATATAATGCAGGCAAGTGCAAACTGAGCTGCGGGTGGAGGTGGGGTGGGTGTTAGAGGTTGTGTTAGTAGAAGGGTTTATACTGGCACAGAATAATATATGCATTCTTTTTTTTAACCCAATGTGTGCCTGGAAGCATAACACGCCCGCCACTTATATTTTAATTATTTTAAACTCCATGTTTATTGGAATTTTAAGCATACTATTAGACAATTTTCTCAGTCTGAATTAATTCCCAAAGTAAGGAAATAAATACTTCAATACTCAATTATCATTTATCATGTAATCATTGTTAAATAATATTATCCACCTTTTCATTCCATGTTCTTGTAAGGCATTATTGCAAAACGATCAGGTTATTGCTTTCATTTCCAAAACCCTCAAATATATTTTCTTGTTCATCTCCTTGATCTTCCATTCATGGCTGCAGCATAATCTGGCTGTCTAACCCATACATTTGAATTTTCATTTCAAATGAAGTTAATAGTTTCTTTATCGTATGGTGGATAAGAACCTGAAGTGATCTGTAGCAGTCTCTTCCTGATGTTGTTGGGGCAGTACTGTTTTGCCAGCTCTAACTTCTAAACATTCAAATATCATGAGTCAAGACCTAAAACATCATGAGATTATTTTAAAAATCATGAGTTTGTCCCACCCCCAACCCCAATTATTAATTCAGGGTTCTTTTTATTTGCTTTCTGGTTTCAGAGCCTTTAACATGCACTTGGGTCATGTTTCTAAGTTTTTCTCCACAAACAAGAGAACTAGAAACTTTATTAGTGAAAGCCAAGATTCTCATACAGTTTATTCACTCCAGGAGTTGGGGCTTTAAGAAAAACAACAAATTCACAATTTTATCCCAAATCTTGTGACAAAATTGTGAGAGTTGGCAACACTGCTTTGTTGACGGGCCTGGTTGGTGAGGTAACCAATTGCAAGCTCTTGAGACCTAGTGGCTGACATTTGCTCTTTTAAAAAGGCTTCTTTATAATATTTTTTACTTATTTTGGGGTATTGCCCATTCAAAGCCCACTTAATAGCTCAGATGCCTAAAGACTATTAAATTATTTACTTCCTTGCAACTCATAACATTCCTTAGTGAGAACACTCCTGCTTTACTTCGCCTGTTGCTAGTGCTGAGCTCCATTCCATCATTACGCTTTGGCATTGTGGCTTACGTTTTAAGGGCTGTGGCTGAGATTTTTCAAAGCAAAATCGGGGATTTATTCACAGTGAAATCAATGAATCATCTGGCTAAATCCATTAGTCATCTTTGAAAAACTCAGCATGTTGTTTTTGCATGCTAATACAAAGGTGGAAGATGACATCTTTTGAATAATTTAAAAACAGATTGGAAAATATACTGTACAGAATAATTCATCATTGGAAAGGAGATGGACAAGCAACTTCTAATTTTTTTCCAGTTCTTAGTTCTCTGCAGCAGTTATTTACATTGTAATTGTATTATTCAGTAACACTCCATATTAATTACATTCCAGGGGAAAAAAAATCTATTCTAATGTCTATAGAAATATCTCATCAAAAATATTTATTATGCAGTAAGCTCTACAGTGTATTTGGTAATATTTTTTCTAGGTATGCACCATTATTGCAAAATGTGTATAGACATGGCTCTTCAGTAAGTCTTATTGAGTGAAGTTTGTTTTCAAATTAAATTAGCCTGGATTATAAATGTTTCTGACAAAGGGTTGCAGTATCCATAATAAACATCATTTTGAGTTATGTGGTGCCAAAGGTTTTTGCTGGCATTACAAACATTTAATTAATTCTCATAGCAGCCTTGGGAGGTAGGTAAATAGTATCACAGCCGTTTTATTGATGGGTGAACTGGGACACAAAGAGGTTAAGTAACACTCCAGATCACACCGTAAGACAATGGCAGAGCAGGGAATAAAGCCAGCAGTCCTGATTTAACCCCTAGACTACCACCTCTCCTGTTAACTATGAAATGTTTAAAGTGTGATTATATGGCCCATTCTTACTTGGCATATTGACTCTCTATGTAACTAGTATTATCTACTTACTTTACAACTAAAATCAAATTATTACTACTCTTAGTACTGCAAACCCAAAATAGCTATCTTCAGATATAATACATACACAAGACAAGGTATCTGTATTATTAGGAGCAAACCTATCAGCTAAAATCCAATGCAGACAGGAAGGAAGCAAGTTTACCCTCAGGTTCCAAATTATGGATTTGCAGTGGTTTAAGTATTTCAAAAATGCATGACTTTTAAAATAAGAGAATCTGCTATGAAAGCATTTAGAGAAAAGGAACGTGAAGCTTCCCGATGTCATTTTTCCAGGCACATTTCTGAGTATAACCACTTCGAAGTGTGTAAGCAGAAGACTTTATACTAGTCAGCTAAGTTATGCTTTCTGTTCATGTCTTGTTTTTCGGATAGCTGGCTATTTACAGCACTTATAGACATCCTTATGAAGGGGGTAGACTAATCAAATGAATACCAACAGTGTTCTATTTTCATGTATAAATCTACAGTATCTTCTCTCTCTAGGAAGCAGTAGTACAGTATGAGCAATATGAACAAGAGATGAAGCATTTACAGCAAATGATCGAAGGTGCCCACCGTGAGATCCAAGACAAACCTGTTGCAACCAGTAACATCCAGGAGCTGCAGGCCCAGATTTCACGCCATGAGGTAATGCAGCTGAGATACAACTGCACAGGCTCTGAGTTAATTAGTTTGAGAAATCTGTCTGCTTAAATTCTCTTCAGGTCACAGAGCAGATTTTTAGAGGTCCACAAAAGCTAGCTTAGCAGGTGTGATTTATACCTCATACGTATCCACACATAGCAAATTCCTGTTAACACCACAGTTCCAAGTATTTTTTTTCTTTACTGAATAGGTCTCCCAAAGTCTTGAGTGCATGGTTACCTATTAAAGCAAAAAGTAATTACCAAAGGCTGAAAGACACAGGGCCCATTGATGCAGCCATTTCATGTGTGGAACTCCAAAATATGTCAATGGGAACTCTTTTCATCATGTGGTACCATATGTAGCAGGAAATGATCACTGAGTGATCTTAGGCCCAGTCCTGAAATCCTCACTTAGCTCTCATTAATGAAAAAACATTATGCCTGAGAGCAGACAGGGTAAAAACAAGGGACTGGGTCACCCCTCCTGAGGTAAAGACCACAGAAGGCAACTTTGGAGGAGGAAAACTCTGCAAAGGATCCTTTAAGTCATTCTGTCAGGGGAGCAGAGTTTTGATTCTCAGAAATGAGCTGCTAGTCCAGACCTCAAACCCCATAGATCTCGGGACAAGGTATGAGGGCAGGACAATCTATGTGGAGGCTCCATGCCCCCACACTGATTTTTGGAATCCCAGGTCTTCACATTGTGGTATGCCATGTAGATAGCCACATGGGTGGTAGCTCTCTCTTGTATAGTTTTTGACACTAGAGGGCATTTTGTTTTTAGTTTTAGAAGGAAGGGTTTAATTTGCCTTTCACAGTATATTGTTTATACCTGAAGAACTCTTCCTATGCTGCTTAGTTCATTTCCTGTCACAATTGTCACAGAAGCTATTTAGTAAAATGCAAAAGAAGCTATTTGATACAAATACTTTATGCTGTTTTCGTGAAGGTTGCTCCCAATAATGTCTCCACAGACAGATCTGAAAACATCATTGCAGAGGGAGGCATTAAGAATGGGGTGGGCACAGGGTTTACTGGACCCACACACGTATGGGTAGAGAATCTGGGAATCCCCTCAGAGGAGCATAGAGAGGCAATAGATGCTGTTCCAGTCCTTTTATTTTATCCAGTAGCTGTAAAAGGGTGCAGACCTGCAAGCTGCCCCAAGTTTGAGGTGTTGGATTCCATCCCCTGCCCAAAGCCCACTTATTCGGAGTTGGGTGGCAGTGGTGGTGGGGAGCATGAATTTCACATGATGGGGAAATAGAATAAAATGGCACTTCATTCTGGATTATCGTGTTTGAAACGTTTCAAAGGAATGCATTTAAAGAGACACAGGTGACACCACATTTCTGGGTTCACGTTTTTGTGTGGTTAAGTTTTGCAGCAGGGTACACGATACACTAAACAAGACTTGCAGGGTCACTGTATGGTTACACCTTTTATTTTTAATCAGGTGTGTCAAGATACAAATTGCATGCATAAATGAAGAGAAAAAATACTGTTTACCAGGACACACAGTGTAGTCCAGGTGTGTGAAGGTTAAAGGCGTTCATAGTAGCTATGTTTAAAGTACAAAGATAAGAAGGGAAGAAGAAAGCCAATGTCCCCTGCATTACAGAAGTCTTGAAGTAACCTTACACATAAGTAACACAGAGTAGTATTCTATGCAAGATGTGTTTACAGAAGCCTTTTGCCCTGGACTTCCATGTCATAGAACGGCCACCTATCCTGATGTTTCTGGAAGCACTGTGATTTTGATGAGCATACAATAGCTTGCAGGATATTAGGTGTCTATGCAACTATTAGATGTCCGTGCAATCATAATGTTGTGAGATTACAATACAACCTGATCATAGAATCATAGGGCTGGAAGTCCAGTCCCCTGCACTCATGGCAGGACTAAGTAATATCTAGATCATCCCTGACAGATGTTTGTCTAACCTGCTCTTAAAAATCTCCAATGATGGAGATTCCACAACCTCCTTAGGCAATTTATTCCACTGATTAACCACCCTGACAGTTAAGAAGTTTTTCCTAATGTCCAACCTAAACCTCCTTTGCTGCAGTTTAAGCCCATTGCTTCTGGTCCTGTCCTCAGAAGTTAAGAACAATTTTTCTCCCTCCTCCTTGTAACAACCTTTTATGTACTTGAAAGCTGTTACCATGTCCCCTCTGTCTTCTCTTCTCCAGGCTAAACAAACCCAGTTCTTTCAGTCTTGCCTCATAGGTCATGTTTTCTAGACTTTTAATCATTTTTGTTGTTGTTCTCTGGGCTTTCTTCAATTTGTCCACATCTTTCCTGAAATGTGGCACCCAGAACTGGACACAATACTCCAGCTGAGGCCTAATCAGCACAGAGCAGAGCGGAATAATTACTACTTGTGTCTTTCTTACAACACTCCTGCTAATACATCCCAGAATGATGTTTGCTTTTTTTGTAACAGCATCACACTGTTGAATCATATTTAACTTGTGGTCCACTATGACCCCCAGATCCATTTCTGCAGTATTCCTTCCTAGGCAGTCATTTCCCATTTTGTACGTGTGCAACTGATTGTTCCTTCCTAAGTGGAGTACTTTGCATTTGTCCTGATTGAATTTCATCCTATTTACCTCGGACCAATTCTCCAGTTTGTCCAGATCATTCTGAATGTTAATCCTATCCTCCAAAGCACTTGCAACCCCTCCCAGCTTGGTATCATCTGCAAATTAAATAAGTGTACTCTCTATGCTAAATCTAAATCATTGATGAAAATATTGAACAGAACCGGACACAGAATTTTTCCCTGCAGTACCCCTTTGTTATGTCCTTCCAGCATGACTGTGATCCATTGATAACTACTCTCTGGGAATGGTTTTCCAACCGGTTTTGCACCCACATTATAATAGCTCCATCTAGGTTGTATTTTCCTACTTTGTTTAAGAGAAGGTCAAGCGGGACAGTATCAAAAACCCTTACTAAAGTCAAGATATACTACATCTACCACCTCCCCCCATCCATTCTTTGTTACCCTGTCAAAGAAAGCCATCAGGTTGGTTTGATATGATTTGTTCTTGACAAATCCATGCTGACTGTTACTTATCACCTTATTATCGTCTAGATGTTTGCAAATTGATTGCTTAATTATTTGCTCCATTATCTTTCCGGGTACCGAAGTTAAGCTGACTGGTCAGTAATTTCCCAGGTTGTCCTTTTTTCCCTTTTTGTAGATGGGCACTATATTTGCCCTTTTCCAGTCTTCTGGAACCTCTCCTGTCTTCCAAGACTTTTCTTGTTCTGTTACAGTGTTATGTTGCATTACAATGTGGTGATACAACTTTATTGCAGGATATTTCTAGTGTAAATGTCATAATGCAAGCAATTGTCCTGCCAAAAAGTCAAAGATGAGAATCCTATGGCACATGGGCCAGGCACAACATGCATTTTGTAGAATCACACCCATAGAAAAGAACTTGAATTTATATTGCAGCACGTTGACTGAAAAACTGAACTGCTACAAAACGATGACCACAAAGAAATCTGACACTTCTATGTGTACTCACAAGCTGCCTGCCTTTATTCCTTTACACCCATAAGTTTCTCTTCTGAATCTTAGTTTTAGCCGTTTTGTCTAATGTATGTATTTGTATGTATGTAGGTATGTATATATGCATATATATTGATTGAGTACATAACATAACCCTGTGCTGTACAAATATTATTGGATCCTAATAATAGTAATGGAATTAAATAACTAAAGCCCAGTGGGTAGAACTGTAATAAACTTTCTGCTCAGCCCTTGGTGGGATGGTCCCTAAGTCGGGGTGGGAGGGTACCTCACAACTTAGTATCATGGCAAATGGAGCAAATAACTGTGGTGGAGCCATTAGTCATTGGAGTTAGAATCTGATTTGTTTGATTTAGAAAGTTGTTTTTTTCAAAGCCACTTGCTTCACACTAAAAGCTTTGCTTAGCCTCCTGATAAAGCTGGAGGATCCCTTTGGTTGCTGACATCTGAAAGTGCAAAGTATATAGGGAGCAGAGCACCAGTCAAAGGCTAGTTCAGACTGGAAAGGTGCTTGCCCAAAGTAATAGGATGTGTCAGTTTATAATGCTGTATCTCACTGATCTGGAAATTTTCCATTGAGATCCTGAGTAACTAGTTTAATGAAAGTTTACGTAACCTGCAGAGTCAAAAGTTACATCTGCCTGGGGGCTACAATAACTTATCCACTTCATATTTTCAATATACGTTAATTACTGAATATTTTACCTGTTAGGCTTTGCGGCAGCTGTTTAATGTTTAATTGCTGCTCATATGCACAGAGCAAGTAGTGTTGAAGGGAAGGATCTCTTGGGCATCAGAAGAAGTAAAGGGAATAGATTTCCTCTGCACTACTTAGTTCTGAAATATTAAAGGTACTGGCACTCGTACTTCATAAATAAATTATCATTTCTCCTGTCTTTTTGATTTGGGAGCTGGCATTAGAAAAAAATGTAAACAGATGTAAAAGTAAAATACAAATATCCATTTGAAAGAATAAACACGATGGTTGCTGGTGTAGCAGCAGTAACTCTGCAAATATAGTTTTCACTTTGTAAATCAATATGTTGCTGTATTTCCAGGCAGAGGCATCTCAAGATAATCTATGCCATAGGCAAACCTTCACAGTGCCACCCCCCATCCTACCCTCTAGAACAGAGGTTCTCAGCTGGGTGGGGGGGCGAGGGAGATGGAGGCGTCAGTCTTTTGTGGAGGTTTCTGATGGTTAGTGGGGGGGAAGATGTCAGCTCCAGGTAACAGCATCTCTCACTCGGGTTTGGCCCAGCTGCACTTCCATGACGGGGTGCTGGACAGACCAAATTTGAGGGAGTGGCATTGCGACCTGATCATTCAGTGCCATTCAGATTTGGCCTGGCCATTCCTGCTGTTGTAGGCACCTGCTTAGTTTGCCTATGATGAGAGTTGTCCCTGTCTCCAGGGAGACAGAAATAATATCTAGCAGAACAGTCAACTTTCCCACTGATCTTGGGGGGGGGATTTGTTTTTTGTGTTTGTTTTTTAAATATGAATTTGGTGCTCTGAAAATTGATGAACTGACAACACTAAACATGCTCCTGTTTCTCAGGAGCAATCCTATGAGCGAAAGGGTCATTCATTTTATAGGCCCATTCGGTTGTGTGTCCGTCTGCTGTCACTACCATCAGAGGTGTGATGGTGTGTTTTTGCAGTGTTGGGAATTGGATTGATTTCACACAGACTACTGCACAGTCATAAGTAAACAATGGCTTTTTGTCAATCTTGTCTTCAACCAAATTCCCCCAACTCATGTTAATATAGGGACATAACTGTCCAGTTAGGATTTTGACTGAGGACATAAGCAAAACAAAAACAATTAGGGAAAAAAAATCTGTGAAAATACACATAGGCGATAAACTATATCCACTCCAACCTCCATGCAAACACATGTGTTATAAATAGGAGTGATCTAACATGTATTTATCTTACTAAACCACTGAGTAGCTCTTTCTGCTGCTCATTGTGTTCAGATTGGTGAGAGCTGAGTGTTGCATTTTTTTTAAACAGTTCGTCATCACATGACCTCATTTCCATGGTATGCACCATCTGGAGATTTTCATCTTGTTTTAGGAACAGGAGAAAAAAGAGAGCTTTTCCTTGCCTCTGTTTTAAGATAAAGTGTATAGAATTTGCTGCAGATTAGGAATTGTATGTGAGTGTGACTTCTGTCAGTATCAAACAGAGATGTGGCTTTCACAGAGCTTTTCCGGTTTCACAGCATAGCTTGCTCCTTTGTGGTTTAGCTGTGCAGTGAGATGCTGCCTGACTTGTTTTCTTCCACAATCAACATCCTGCCTTTCAGCTTGTGCTGTTGCTGATGTCGGGGCTTGAGACACAGAGCTGTGATTTTTATTGGCTGACCTGAGACATAGCCTGCCTACTTAACGGAAGCTGAATTGCTGCTAGTTAGTTTTGTGGCCTTTATATCCTGCATGAGACCCATTGAATAAAAAATGTTTCCTCAGGAGCTGGCGCAGAAGATTAAAGGATACCAGGAGCAAATAGCGTCTTTGAATTCCAAGTGCAAAATGCTAACAATGAAAGCTAAACATGCCACTATGCTACTGACAGTGACAGAAGTGGAAGGGCTTTCAGAAGGAATGGAGGAACTGGACTCAGAACTCCTCCCAACACACTCAGCTCATCCCTCTGTGGTTATGGTAAGAACTGAATTGGTATCATTACTGTTTATTAGGTTCTGCTCTCTTTTGTACAGTTCTAACGCTACAACACAGCCAATTGTCACAATGCACATTGTGTGCTTTGCTTTACTGTCATGTTTTGGTGTTGCAGATTAGAATGAACTACAACTTCTTTTTAGCGTATTTGTGTCACATCAGCTTTCTAAGCCAACAGATAAGAAATGAAGTTGTTTATGAGGATAACAGAAATCAGTCTGTTAAAAGGAAAATAATATTTAAAGCTCACTCTTACCTTTCAGCATGAGTGTTGAGCTGTTTTCTCAATATAACACAACAAACATTGAAAAAGCACTGAACTGAATGACAAAAAAGGGAGAGGTATAAATTGTATTCTACAGCATGCTTTCTTTATATACCCCAGATTGTTTTGTAAAACATTTTTGATTAACTACCCTGCAGTAATTGACATCATTATGACAATATCCTAGCGCACATAAAGGTTGAATAAATGCTGGAGTTCTTACTTGATTTTGCTCAGTCCGTATGCAAATGTAACTCCCCCAACGTCGGTGGGAGTTCTATCTGTGAGGAAGGGCTCAGTAAAAATGGAGTGAGGATTTCAAGATTTATCCCTGTATTAAAACCTTAGAAAAGCAAAACTGAGACGTTACTACTATAATATGTTGTATTTTTAAAAATCTGGATCCAGTTTTGTTCTGCAGCATTTAATTTTTAACTAGGCCTGAATGGTAAAGTATTGAGAGCAGTAGTTCCAGCTATCTGTAACTTTCAGTAACTTCTCCTAACGTTGTATTGTGTGTTGTACCAGGTGACATTTGGCCACCCTGTTACTTATTTTTGATGTGTTGGCTATAGAAACTTTTAAAATTCCCTAGTAGTACAGAAGATGGCCAATATCTCAGCCCCAAAATATCAGCAGTAAATATCACTGCTTGTCTATCGCTTTCCTGAACTGTTAAAATAGCAACTCTAAGGGACATGGAGAAAGCAGCAGTCCTTAAATTGTGTCTTGGTAATTCCAACATTGTGTTAATTTTCTTGTTTTGGTCTACATCTAATCCAAATGCTTGCTATGGTGATTGATTGATCTTCTTCCTGTCCTTTGGGGTTGCATTTTCTGTGACAGATGACTGCTGGTCGCTGTCACACACTACTCTCACCTGTCACTGAGGAGTCTGGGGAGGAGGGAACCAACAGTGAAATTTCTTCTCCACCTGCCTGTCGCTCTCCTTCACCTGTGGCTAATACAGATGCTTCTGTTAACCAGGTACCTGTCACTTTGCATTCATTCAGCTATGATCTCTGGTAAGATGCATGGTCCCATTCTCTGTATTCTGCGGTTGATACCTTTTTAGAAAATTTGGGCTCATTTTATTTAAATGTTGGGCACACAACTTCAGGGTCCCATCCCGTGATTGGAGAATCGTAATCAAGCATAATCAGGACCTGGCTTCCTAATACATAAAAGATACAAATACAGCGCAAGAAGCTTAAAGCATATCAATTTGGTACCCTTTGTCACTGGCAAAAACTGACCCAATAAGTTAGTTACTTTTTAAACAAATTTTGAGTGAGCATTACACAGTCTTTCTAATTCATCGATGTCTCTCTTGCATTTGTATCAGGGTTTTGTTTTCAAAATAGTACAAAGGATGGCATCCTGCATCCTGAGGGAGCACAATTTTGTATGTCGTGTGATGAAACAACATTACATCGTGTTTGTCTGTCTTGTGTCATTGTCCAAATGATGCCATAGTTTAATGTTTTCTTTGGTTCAGGTATTCAGATATCAACTGTGATCTATTTTGTGGGGGATTGTGTTCATTCTACACTTTGGGCCAAATTCTGTTTTCAATTATAACAGTACAAACCCCAGGCACTTTTCCCTCTCTGTTCTTCTTTATCTTTAACAGTAAGTCCTTCATTTTGGAACCATCATTAGAATAGAAAGTCTCAGAAATACAGTCAGCTGTCAAGGCCATGCAGATAGGAAGGAGGGTCTAATGGTTAGGTCACTAGCCTGGGACTTAGAAGATTTGGATTAAAGTCCCTGCTCCACCAAAGACTTCCTGTGTGATGCTGGGCAAGTCAGGTAGTAACTTTATTACTCATCTGTTAAATGGGGATAGTACTTCCCTATGTCACGGGGCATTGTGAGGATTAATGCATTAAAAGATTCTGAGACTATAGTAATGGGGGCCAGACAGATTTCATCTCCCTTGCAGGAGAGAAAATATAATGACTACTTGTGGAGTAAAGTATTACCCAATATGAGTGTGGCTGCAAAGTCAAGAATTAAGTTTTTTTTTTTAAGTGGCTTTGGCTCAGCTATGCTTATGCCCTGTATTATGAAAACTTTCTGCAAACATTTGAAGAATTTAGTTTTTCTAGCATATTTACTAGAATGTTTCAGAGGCACATATCTGGTACTCCTGGGGAAATTCTGCACCACTATGCAAACGCAGAATTAATGTCCCCCGCAAATTTTACTTATCCCTGCAGAAAAACTGATTCACACACCCTTTCTGGGCAGTGGCGGGAGGGGAGAGAGAAGGCATCTGGTTTGGTCATTGGGAGCAGTGCGGGGAGACATCAATTACCACCTTGTGGGCGGGGCTGGGTTCTCTTTGTCCCTCTCACTTGCTATTGCGGTGTGCCCGGAGACAGGGAGGAGCAGGGCTGGGGACTCCCTGCTTGTGGCTCCTGTCGTGTGCCAGGCTCCAGCTGCTAGTCCCAGCTGGGCTTTGGCGGGAGGAAGGAAGAACTTGCTTTTCCCCTGCATGGGTTGCTCGCTGGGCCAGACCTACCCCGGGGAATCTCCCCCAGCTGCAGGAAGCTCCATCCCTCCCCACTCCCTTCACCCTGCTTCCTGCTGCCATCAGTCCCCAGCTGCAAAGGAAGGAGTCACTCACTGTTTGGAGTTTTGCCCCCCCCCCCCCCAATCTGCCCAAACCTCGTGCATCCGGACCCCTCCTCCCCCCACATACCCAGACCCGTGCTGCCAAGCCACAACCTCTGCATCTGGACCCCACACACACCCAGACCACCCCCTGCTGAGCAGTCAAACCCCCACCCCACTGAGCCCCAACCAACTGAATCCAAACCCCCACCCTGCCAAGCCCCGCTCCCCCAGTCTCCAGAGCCCCCTTCTCTAGCCCCCTGCACCCAGACCCTGCTAAGCCTCATTCCCACCCACCCCCCACACACCTATCCCCCCATGCTGAGCCCCAACCGTCTTTACCTGGGTCCCCCGCAAAGTCCCCTTCCCCCTGCACACAAAACTTTACCAATGAGCCCCTGGGCATCCAGATCACATCTGGACTCCCCACTGAGCTGCCCACACCCAGTTTGCCCCACACAGAGCCCTCTCACCCCACCTCTGAATCCCCCCACTTGGATCCTGCCAGGCTAAACCTCCTTGCCCCACACCTGGATTGGGGTTCAGGACTGGGCATGGAAACGAGACACTGTCTCTCTTGCTCACTGTGGAGCCATATTGATGTGCTAATATGCCTAGAAAAGAATCTATTTGTTAAAAACATTTCTTGAATCTTTTTTGTTTTGTTACAGACATACTTGCTGACAGGTATTTTGAAATAAATTACCACAGTAATTGAAAGTGGTGATTGTATGGTGTTATTTTGACAAATAAAATATACAGAATTTTAAAATGTATGTATATTTTGATTTTTTGATGCAGAATTTCTTCAGGAATAATCTGGCCAGTAACAACTAATCAACAATGAATAAATTTAGATTATTAAGTGTAATATACTAGCAGCAAATTTCTTCACAATCCATACAGCAAAAACTTTTTGGAAGAAAATGTCTAATATCTTTGAATGATAAATAAATTTGAAGAAATTCCTGCCCCCAAAATTTATGATCTAATGGCCCAGTCTTGCCATACTTACTCAAGGCCGATGATGACTGCAGAATCAAGGCCCAGCTAAAACAAAAGACTATTTTTCAGCTCGTCATTGAGTTACCTAGGAGCATTTCCAGCCATAGAGTATGTAGTCTCTGATGGCCAATATGTTCAGTTGCATCATTGTAGCTACCACTAAAACATGCCAAATTCATAATAGAAAGTTGTAGAAAGGCTAATATTTACCAAATGAAACAATTGAGCTTTGTATTTTCAAAACTCCTACAGCCATTTGTCCATATAACAAGCCAAAATTTGGGAAATGTGCAATTTTAAATAAATAATAAAACAAGTTTCAAACTTAGGAAACCACAAAGGTCTATTTTTACTTATTTCTTTATTTTCTCATCAGTAATTCAGGAAAGGGCTAAACCATTTGTTTTAGATTCCAAACTAAATTGTTCCCATGTGAAAATCTTGCATGCCAAGTTTCAGCTTGAGTTTTGTAATATGTGAGCCAGTAATGCATTCATTACTAACTGATGGGAAGGTATTCCAAATTCTTATATGGTAAAGGAGGAAGACCTTTTAAACTCTTCTACAATATTCCATGATATTAAACTGTATTTTCAAAAATGGAATAAGTCTAACTCATTTATGCCATGTGTACAAATAAATAGAAATGTCCTTTGGCAACAAGGAGCTGTTGCCTTCCTGAGATACAACACTAATTTCAGGCCCTTATTTCTAAATTCAGACATTTCTATACTATGCTTATGTATAATATACTTATTACTATCTATAAACTACACATTCAAAAATAAGAAACACAATTTTATCACTTAATTAATAAAATCATTACCAATAAATATTACACAATTAAAAATACATAATACCATGGCTATGTTCCATCCATATTTAAGCACAATTTCCAGTTGAATTCAACTGAATTCCCCAAATGATTACAAATAGAAGACACAGCATGGCTCCATATTCGCTTTTAAATTACTTCTCAAGCTTATTTATTAAGCTGCTGCTTTGAAACCTAAGACTTTGATCCCCCCAGGAGCTCTGCAGGGGCAGATCTTTGCGCCTGAGTGAAATCCCATTGAATTCAGGTGGGGCTCCCTGAGGAGTCTATCAATCTGGAGCTCTCTGAAGGACTAAGAACTAGCCATTCAAAAAAGATATGATGTGAAATAATGGACCTGAACCTTGGTTCAGGTTATACGGATATAAATCAGGAGTAACTCCACTGAAGTCAATACCAATAAAGTAATCAGTAAATTACACTATTGTTGAACTGGTGTATAATAAATGAGATCAAAATCAATCCCTAACTGTTTTACAGGAGATGTCAGGTTAAAAGTAATGGACCATATCCTGTAGCCCTTTCTTCCAAACTCAGTCAAAACTCCCGCTGAATTCAATGGGAATTTTGCCTGGTTAGGGAATACAGGGTTAGACCCCTTCTAATTCAAAGGAACTCTTTACCAGTGTTGTTGGTGACATCCTAGGTTATAAAAAGTGAAATAATTTTTTTAAAGGCATCACTTTTATTTCCCCTACTTCTGCTCATTGTTTGTTTGGCTTTTTTGAACCTCTCAGCTCAGACACTGACCTATCATTTTCACAGTTGTTCATAGCCAGTTTTGCTGTCTGCTTTGCATGTACTAGCACAGTATTTCTCAAAGTATGATGCATACCCCTTAGAGCACAAAGGACTACCTGGGGGGAACTATGGCCAATGTTACAATTGTGGTGGGTTGACATTTAATAATACATAACGGGACTGCAGGGGAAGTGTGATTCGTTTCAATTTCCTGAGCTGAGGAAGTGGGAGAATGAGGGGAGGCTCAGCTTCCAAAATGTAGGAAAGGATGTGCTCACATGATGTGCAGGTGTCTGGATTGCAACCACTGCAGGAGGGTCTTTTTCATTGAAATTGTTTTTTGAACTCATGAGAAAATGTCTTTTCTTTTTAAGTTCTGTTCGACGTGTTTTATACAAACACTACCTCTGGGCCTAATCTGCCAATACTTGACAGTAGTTCCAGCCTGATTCCATTGAAGGCAATGGAATTCATCTCATTGATGAGTGGGAGCGGACCTGTGCCTACTGTCTCTAATTTTAGTAAATTGTGTCTGTTTCAACTAGCCTTTGCATATCATGGTCACTTCCCTGACCTTAAGAATAAATATTCTATATCTTATCTCTGTAGCTATGTATCTGACTCTTTTCTTCTCTGAAAGAGCAGGGGATTTCTGCACCTAACTCCAAACAATTCTGATGAGACATTAGCGATTTCTTTGCACTTTGGGGCTTGTCCTCCATTGTCTTTGAAGCAGTTGACCATATCAGCAACCTCAAACCTCTCTTCCCTGAGTTGTCATGATTCTGTGTTTGACTGGTTCTCTTCCTATCTCCCTAACACTCTTTGATGGCTCCTCTTCCACTTCCCTCTCTCTTTTGGACTCCCTTGGAGCTATGTTCTTTGCCACCTCCTTTACTGCCTCTACCCCTTATTTCTGAGTGATCTCATCCACACTCATAGTTTTGGCTGCCATCTCTATGCTTTTGATTCCCAATTTTAGCTCTCCAGCCCTGACCTTTCCCCTTCTGTTCAGACTCAACTTGCCTTCCTGGCCTTTAGCTTCATATTCTCTCCCAAATCCTCTTTTCCATCATGGTACAGCTCCAAATCATATGTCTCTAGTTTTACTTAAACCAGTGTGCACCATATTTAAATGTTCGCATGTTGGTTTTTTCAAAAAGAAAAAATATGACAAATCATGGTCTTGGGTGTCCATGGATTTATACTGTAGAGTAGTAATTAAGGGAATATAATTACAGTAAGGTGATGTATCTTTTGTTTTGAAAGTGCAATGTTGTCTTCATGCTCATAGGACATTGCTTATTACCAAGCCTTATCTGCTGAACAGTTGCAGACAGAAGCTGCCAAGATTCAGCCCAGTACATCATCCACTCAGGAGTTTTATGAGCCAGGCTTAGAGACAGCTGCCAGTGCCAAACTGGATGATTTGCAGCGTTCTTGGGAAACACTGAAGAATGTGGTAAGTCCTTTAATGTAGAGGTATCAAAACTGATCTGTCTTATGTCAGTTGGTTAGGAATAAAATGCAAACAGCTTGCTTAACTTGGAAGTGCATCTCTATATAATACTCCTCAACACTTTTTGGCCTAAATGCTAGCAATCATGTGACAACAAGAACAGCCAATTCCACTGATATTATACCATGCTGTGTGTAAAGGATGAAGGCAGGCTGCGGCCAGAGTGAATGAGGGTGATGGACTGACAGAGAATGCACAAGGCCATGATTTGCATAGATACTTCTGATTTGCTAGTGATGTGGAAATAGGTCTCTGAACAATAGAGGCTTATCCTGGGAGGGGACTCAGTTTCTGCGCTGTAGAGCTAAGCAGGGAGTACGTATGGGAAAGCCCTACTCTCTACATTACCTCCTTTGGGACTTATTTATTTATTTATATTTCAGTAGCATGTAGACACCCTAATTAGGAATCAGGGTCCCATTGTGCTAGGTGGTGTACATGCATGTAATGCAAAGATAAACTCTTACCCCAAAGAACTGACACTCTAAGTCTGAGAGACTATGGATGAACACAGCAGATTGTCAGGGGAGCATATGGTAAAAGTGAGATGATTATGCTTGATGTGATAGGCAGTGGTTGCAGCGTACTAGCTGTCAGCCCATTTTCAAGTGTTTTGTAGGCATCATGGCAAAGATGAGTTTTTTAAGGAGAGATTTGTGGAGACTCTGGTTCAATCAACAACAGTGCCGAATCCAGGTTCAATGTTATCTTTATTTTTGCTGGACATTCTACCATTTTCCCTACTTCCTTGCACTTTTGGGGTGGGTGGGTGTGTGTGTGTGTGTGTGTGTGTGTGTGTGTACATTAGTCGCAATTGGTATATATTCTGCCGTTTTCCCCACTTACTTGCCCTTCTGTTGAGAAATAGGGCCATTTGTAAGCTTAAAAATGTGAGAAAGTCCTAAATAATGATATCTTCCTCCAGAAACACACTAATTGTCATTAGTGCCCCAATTGTCCTGTGGTAGTTCTGTGACTAAAGGTGTACAGTTCCAAAGGAGGCTTGATTAAAGATGGGCATGTGCCATCCAAAGTGACATTTTATGGTTGCGAAGCAAAAAAAATTTCTTTCAGTCTATTCTAAGTCCACAAGGACTTTATTCCAACCATGAATTGAAATAACCCTGCACAAAAATTCACACATGATCTACTGGGTGGCAGAGAAAGCCCTGGGGATCCTGTTTCTGAGAATGTCTACACTGCATTCAGAGGTATGATTGCAGTTCATGATGGCATACCCAGGCTAGCTTTGATCCAGTTAGCGCAGCTAAATATAGCAGTGAGCACACAGCAGCATGGACTCGGTCACAAGCAAGGAAAATGAGTACATACCCAGGGTTCCAGGCAGGTTTGTACAGCCCACACTAAAGCCTACACTGCCGGTTCTTCACTGCTGTGTTTAGCCATGCTAGCTGGATTCAAGCTAGTGTGAGTATGCAGTCACACCTCTTATTGCAATGTAGATGTATTTTGAGAAGTACTGGATCAACCTGACACATTTATGTACACCAGTGAAGCCCAGTTTTCCAGTAATATATACGAACAGCCCAGCCTATACACCTTTTTACCCGAAGGTTCATTTACATGGTATTAATTCTAATTCTTGCTAGAGACAGAGTAGCTATTATGTGGAATGTGGAGCCATGCCTGTAGCAATTTTTGCACATGGCATGTTTGCGTACATACAGCCCAGAATGTGGCAGGAGAAATGTGCTTAGTTTTCACCCTTTTATTAAAATAAGGGGGGTTAGGCACAGAACCTAGAATTTGGCCAACAATGACTAAAGCAAAAAAACATCCTTAATATGACTGTTTTGCTATATAATTTATATTCTTAAAAACTGGAATTGCAGACCAAGCTCTTGGCTTAGAGTCCCATTAAAACCATGGTTGTAGGAGGGAGAGGAGAGGAATGAGCAAAACTTATTTCAGGAGACAGAATATCTGTTTACAGCTTTCTTTCTTTCTTTAGATCAGTGAAAAGCAACGCACCCTCTATGAAGCTCTTGAACGCCAGCAGAAATATCAAGACTCACTCCAGTCCATATCCACAAAAATGGAGACCACTGAGGTGAAGCTGAATGAAAGTCTGGAACCTGGCAAGAGCCCAGAGAGCCAGATGGCTGCACATCAGGTAAAAAAACTAACTAGCTACAGCTTTTGTTTAATTAGATGGCTGTATTATTACTTAAAGAATACCTCACAAAAACATGTAGGCTGATTGAAACTTTGTCTAAAATGTAAATTCTTTATTAGGAAAGAGCTCCCTACAGGCTGCTCCGCCTCCTTCTGAACTCCCCACTTTTATGGAGATGGGACAAGATTTACGAAGTGTCTCAAAAAGCGAGAGAGGGGTTAGACATTTTACCCTAGGCAATGTTTTCAGCAAAAATTTATGGGCCATATTCTGTGCTAATTAACGCCTCATGTAAAGGCCTCTGAATTCACTGGAGCCGCACAGCATGTCAATCAGCACAGCATTTGGCCATTCACAATGTTTACATTTGCCAATTAAGAGAAGAGAAGACTGTAATTAGTTTTGGTGCATTTTAATCAGTTTTATTCTGATCTTTGGCTTGTTATAAGCACAGTTGAAGGTTATCTTAGGAAATGAGGCTAGAAATAATCAGAGTGTATAATAATCATTGGGCAACATTTTGTTCTTTTATCCCCACAGCAGATCTTCCTGGGTGCATATTTCTAACATTGACATAAGTGATAAGAGCACATAGGGAAAGCAAAATAGGAGAGCTGAAATAGCAGAAATCTACCATGTTGATTTCAGAGTAGGATTTTTTCCTTAACATATACAACTTTACTATACAGGTGTCTGCCATTGTAGTCAGAGCAATGGGTTATACCAATATTTATTTTTTACTCATTTTATCAGCTGTTTAAAGCTTCAAGTTAAAATCTGGAAACCTTTTATTCCACAGAAATCTGGGTGGTCTGTGCCACCTAGAGATATTTGAGCCCACAAATGGGTGAAGGAAAAATTTTGTCAGAGAGGAAGCATTTGTCCCACCCCTTCATGTTGCTGGAGGAAGATGCAATGCCCCACCCACCTATTCATTATATTTAAAAATGGGTCCAAATGATCCTTCTAAAATTATTTATCACATGGAAAAAAATATGAGTCTGTCCAAACTTAATCCTCTCCTTTTATTCTCACAAAGTAATTGTACGTGCAGCTTGCTATCTAGACATCCCTCTGACTGGGCCTGTTTATCAAATTGCTAAAATATCTAAATTACATAATTTGCACTCCCAAATAATTGTGGGAACAAAATTGCACATGTGGATGCAAAAAGGGAAGCCAGATTGCAAAACATCTGACCCCATACATTTTTTGGGCTGCATATGTTTTCTGGCTCTGATAAAAATAACATAATAGAAAATTGAACTCTCAGGCATAATATATGGTAATAGAAAACTTTTCCAGCATGTCCTGTTAGTGAGCAGTATTCAAACTGCACACTGATTGCTCTGTCACTTCAGACAATTAAAACTAGACTTAACAAAATACTAATCCAGAATGTGGCAGCCTGCCTGCTTAGCAGCAACTGCAGATGAGTGCTCCCAGTACCTCAGTGACTCCAGTCAAACACCAGTTTCAGTACAATCCCTGGTTCTGTTGTTCAAAGCAATCCATGAATTAGTACCCAGCTATCTGAGAGGTCACCTTTCTCTTCAGTGGGAATGTTGTGCAATTAAGGAGCCCAGAATTTGGCTCTGTAACTAGAGCCAAACAAACTCTTCTGGATCTAGTTTGCATATACTACCTGGAACAAACCCTGAAGCATCCATTCAGAGGGGTTGGCAACATCCCCCATTGATTTGCTTGGAAGATGGGTTCTAGGATAGCAATGGTAGAAAGAAATCCCTTGGCAGTAAGAGGCACCTTCTGAATGTTCATGTATCTGGGTGGATGTTCTTAGTTCCACCTTAAAAACAAAACCCACTATAATTTTAGGTGAATTGAGTTTTCTAGCCGGACCCTTCTCACAGCCCTATTTCAAATAACTCACTCACACGGTTGTCTTCTGTTTCTGCTATAGACACCTGCTTGAGCAACCTTAAATGTTTGCTGTGGAGTTCAAGCTTGTTTATAAAAGTTCCTACAGATTGCTAATAATTCTAAAATTGAAATCCAAATTTAAATTAGTAGATGTAATGATCTCTGAATGAGCACAGAAATTAAAACTCCAATCTTTCTAGCCCCTGGATCTTGAAGAGTAAAAGGTGATAAACTGCATTGCAATGAGTTATGCTTTAACAGGTTTGCACTCACTTGGAGCACTTCCATTTTAGTTTCTTATACCAGTATATGCTTCTTTATGTTTTTTTCTCAATAAGAACCAATTTGTCTCTCTGCTCCCACCTTGAATAGGCTTTGATGGATGAGATTCTGATGTTACAAGATGAAATCAGTGAGCTTCAAACATCATTAGCAGAGGAGTTGGTGTCAGAATCACTGGACACAGATGCTGCTGATCAGTTGGCATTGCAGTCCACACTTACTGTCCTAGCAGAGAGAATGGCCACTATTCGAATGAAAGCTTCAGGAAAACGACAACTGTTAGAGGTACCAGAGAACTTTGGGGGGAAAAAAAAAATTTCTTTCTTGCTCCACATTATTGATTCTGAAAATTGCCTTTATACAAGGACTCTGTGGAAGAAAGACTTCAGTTGCTGCAACATTTACTTGGCTGATATCATAACGTGTACTTCAGTGCATGTAAAAAGCTACACATGAGAGACCTTGTGCTACCATACTCTTCTCTGGGTTTTTGTCATGTTGATAATTGCTTTTATTTTCCTCTTGCCCTCCCAGTCCACTCAGCTTCTATCCTGACTGATCCTCTATTTCTCCTTCCCTTCTATATTAGGTAATTGTCCCTAATCTTTCAATTCAGTTTGAGTCTGATTTTCATTTTTTTCATTCTTGCACCAATCATCCCATTTACCAACGCGCCAGCCTGGTTCCCACCATCATCACAGTCCTAGGTATTTCTGTTTCCCTCCTGTTGTCCAAAGCAACACACAGGGATCCTTCTAATCTCAGGCCATTGTCCTCCTGTGCCTGTAATCCTAAACAATCCTGTAATCAAAGCACTAACTTTATTCCTTCTGCCTTTTTTGTGAATTAACATAAGTATCAGGCAGTTTCTCTTCTTTTATTTTTAGAAGCCTTCTCAGGTGACTGAAGCAGAATTTCCACAAACACCCTCATCTTTGACTCCTCACACATTAAATTATGTTCTGAAAAAGTTGCTCTGTAAAAAATGCAATATAATGTAGCTAATGTATCATTCCTCAGTGACTTCCAGTTCCGAGCTGGTGGTGCTGAAACTTGACTCTAGAATATCAGTGGCAAACAATGCTGTTTCCAACTCACCTGCCACCACCAGCAATAAAAAATGTTCAGACTTTAAAAGCTTGGCCCTTAGCTACATGTGCCCAGCCCTATAGGATTTGTGGGGTCTTCAAAGGAGTTGCACATGTTAACTGGTGGGAAAATTTCACTCTGTAATTGAAAGCAGCAAACTGTAATCGTTACCATTATGTAAGTTGGTATGATTTTGAATACCAAGAGGAAGCAGAACTGTTGTGTAATAAGGTAACATTCTTAGTCACTTTTCAGAGCAGAACCTCATTTTAAGGAATTCTTAGCCATTCATCCTTGAATACTCCCAATTAAATGAACATTGGACGAACCCCAGTTTTGCTTTCTTCTCGCTTTTTCTTCCACCAAGGAAACACTCCTCAAACTCTGTTTAATTTTTTTTGGCAATTCATTCCCTAATATCAGGGAATAAGTAACCAGAAAGAGCATCAAAACACCATGTTCAGTGGTCAAGCCTAAAATTTTTTAATCTGCCTTAGGTAACATTACTTCAGTATTTGCAGTGTTCCCTAGGTGTTCCTTATACTTAACTTAGGAGAAGTTAAGTGAATGCCATGCATTCTGAGGTAGTATTATCTAAGATGATACTGGACTATTTTAAAAGCTAGGTCTTTACATATATTTACACAAGAGTCCCTCTAACCAAGCTGGAAGTTAAGGGATGGAGTGAAAGCTGAGGAACAAAACAGTTTGAAAGAGATGGCATTCAGATGCTGTTCCGTTTATGTTGATTCTTACAATAAATTATGTACGTGCTTTTTTTAGTTAGCTGGAGGATGGGCCCTTCTACTTTCCTGACTACTGACTTTAACAGAATTACTTTGGGGCCTTAAAGGCGTTTTTAGTTTTTCACTAACTCCTTACATTTAGAAATTTTGCAGAGTTATGCAGGTAAGAGCATGCAATCCCATTATGAATTTGGCTACAGTCATGTACATAAGATTGCTTTAAATACCAAAGGTTAGGTTCTGTGCTGTGCGTTTTTGGGTATGTCTACACCGCAGTCGTAGATGTGATCGCAGCACCCTCACAAAAGAAATACACAATCTTTACTTGAGCCAGCATGGCTAAAAATAGCAACATAGGAGTGGCGGCTGGGCTTCAGCACGGACTGCACGAGCATGCCCTGGATCCTAGATACATACTCGTGTTTCTAGCCCATCTTGCCTCATCTTCGCTGCTGTTTCTACCCATGCTGCAGTCACCCCTCAGATTGCAGCCTAGACATATACTTAGAGGCAGAGCACAGAACTCACAGCCCAGGGGGAGCGAGAGGAGGCTAATGTGGCTTCCCAATCCTGGTCTGCTATGGAACCACCAGCACAATTTAGCCCGGGGAAGCTGTCATGTGGGTAGTAGTGCTGAGAGCCACAGTTTCATCCCCAGCACACCTCCTGTGCCCCCAGGACTAGCAAAGGAGTCCCTAGCAGGCAATCTTTTGGTTGTCTCCACAGTGCCTGCACTGGGAAAATCCTCTCAGCCGGAACCAGGGCTCTTAAGACCCTTTTATGTGACATAAAGGGCCTGGAACAAGAGTGAGGTCCTCACACTGTATAGCTTGCATTCTGTAACACTGGGATGTATGACTGCTTGATTGTATTTAGGAGAACATGGCAAATAAATAAAAAAAGGACAGTGCTTATTATGATTGATTTTACATAAATGTAAGACCAAATACTGCTCTATTATACCAGAGTAACCTGGAATTTTATAGAGTAACAGAGCAAATTTATCCCCCAGTATTAATCCAATCATTATTGCCAGTTTGTACCTACTGAAGAACATCAATATGATATGATGTAATATTTCACAGGCTTAGCCAATGTAGGGTATTATTGCTCGTCTTCTGCTATTTTTTTCTTCTTCTTGTGCAGAATGCAACCTTTGCCTACATCAGAGAGGAATATAAATACAGAACTCTTTTTAGAGTGGTATGATATACAGATTTCTGCCATGAGCATGGATGTCCATGTTACTCCACATGTGGAAGTACCTAACAAGTAAACCAGAACTTGAATAGTGTTAAATTCAGTATTCTCTGGCTGAGGTACTTAACCAACTGCAGAATTATTTGAACTGTCATGCTTTGTAATTAATCTTCAAGATAAAATGTACAAGATAAACATCCAGAAAACCACCCAGATCCTTCACATCTGCTGTGTCTAGTATTTACCTAGCCCATATAGGACCTGATCCATAGCCCAATGGAAGGATTCCCACTAACTTCAGTGGGCTTTGGCTCATACCTATAGGGAGGAAGTATGAACTCAGGCTGGGCCATGGAAATGTTGGGCCAGATCCTCAGTTAGTGTATAGCATCATAGCTCCATTGACTTCAGTGGAACTGCACCGATTCATAACAGCTGAGAACCTGACCCCCTTTATAATAGAGATTTCCTGGTGTCAAAGAACTGTTTTTGTAGGTGGAAGCATTATTGTAAGATTTTCCAGTTGCTATGCAAGAAGAATGGGCACGTGATGGCTGGAGAAGGTACTATACGGAATTTGGGTGTGTGAGAGAGACAAACAGAGAATGTATCTTAAAGACAGAATAATATTAATGATGGGATAATATGGTAATTTTGTTTTATTGCATATAGAAGTTATTGGTTCAAACTTGGTTGTACATGCTGGCTGCCTAAATGGCCTTTCTCATATCCTACTGTACTGTCACTTGAAGATACCTCTTATCTGCTTTATACTGTATTTCTACCAGAAAGACCCCAAATAACAGCCCACATTGTACCACTAGGAAAAACTCAATGAGCAGCTAGAAGAACAGCGACAAGAGCAAGCCCTGCAGAGATATCGCTGTGAAGCTGAAGAGCTTGACCACTGGCTATTCAATACCAGAGCCACTTTGGATACCACTTTGGTGACCTCTGAGGAACCCATGGACATGGAGGCTCAACTGGTTGACTGTCAGGTAAAATAATAATCCGTTCTGCAATCTATACACTGAGTAATACCTTACTCCATGAATAGTTCCATTGACTTCAGTGAGATCATTGTGGAATTAGAAAAGCAGAATCAGACCTATTCTTTGTTGCTATGTGAATGGACACGCCCTCATACTGGCTAGAAGAGGCTAGCACACTCTTCTGGGCCTGTGCTGCACTAACAAGGTGCACCTGCAAGGCTTGTTCAGCTTGGAGGAGCTTAAACGGGGAAACTTATCACAGCAAGGGGTGGTAAACAGGAAGAAGGCTGCTCTCCCAAGAGACTGAGTATAATAAATGGTCCAACCGAGGAGGAGACAGCTGTGGGACCCACTGCTCCTGGAGCTGCCCTGGCTATCAGCAAAGCGGTATGCTCCAGGAAGAGGGGTACGAGGTAAACCCTGTGAAGGCGCAATAGACTTTGAAAGACTAAGCTGATAAAGCCAAACATCTAGTGGCTGTCTGAGACACTGGCCCTTTTCCAGCCACCCCTCAAGTGTTGCCAACTGGGGTAGAAGAGAGGGTAAATGATGGACAGTGGGACCTAAGGCGTGTAGGGGCTATGGAACCCTGCCTCTCCCTATACTTACACAAAGAGTGATCAAGCGCAGTCATTTAAAAGGCATATTTAAATGTAATGTTAACAAACGGTGATATCCTCATCACAGAGATCCTTGGGATTTATACCTTTACAACAAAAAATAGAATCTGAATATCTAAAACTTTTGTTAAGGCAAAGTTAAGGTTGCCCAATGATAGCTTGTGCCTTTCCAGAACACAGAGTTCAGCAAAACTCAAACTTCAGAAAACCAGGAAATAATGAGTTAAGGTAAACTCCTACACACCTGTCCCCCCTGGAGCTGGCAATAGCCTCTGCGAATTATCTGCATACACTCAAGTTGCATTCACTGTGTTAGGTGTAGCTGTTTTGAATGGCAGAAGAATAAGATGGAGCAGCTTGGAAGAATTATGATTGTGATATGAGGAGATCTGGGTCTGAGCGCGCCCCCCCGCCCCCCTCCCATGTGTGTTATCCAAAGAAAGAGGTGCATACGTATCTTGAGGTTCCAATTTGCATCACTGCAGTGCAGAATTGTGGAGGTGGTGACTTTAGCAGGGCACGGGGTAGTGAGGTGGAATATGAGAGCTGTCTCTGGATGTAATGATGGGAGGAGGAAAGTGCAGGTTTAGGTAGTATCCTCTGTGCAAGTGTGAAGGAGCTATATAAGGCTAGGAAGTGGCTGTTAAATTTTACAAGTATGGTATTCTGTCAGGGGAGTAAGCTTAGTGTTTAAGCATAGAATGGGTGCAGGTGGAGCCTGTCCTTTACAGCGAAAAGGCAGAATGGGAGTGTATGTGTTATGGGTGATGTGGGGCATCGCTCAAAGAGGCAGAGTTGGGGTTGAGTAGACGTTTACCTTATTTGGTTTTCAGAAGTTTGTGTTTTGCTGAACTCAACGTTCTGGAAGGACACGAGTTATCACCAGCAGCCTTAACTCTACATGAATGAATTTTTTTTTTTTTGCCATTTAATTTCCTAGTTTTTTAAACAGAAACGTTTGTTGGTAGGAGGTAGTGGTCATTTAGACAGTTGTGGTTCTCACGCAGGTTTGCAGTTGATATGCTAGATAATAACCAAAAAGACATAGCTTTCATATAGAGCTTTACATCATTATCCCCACTTTACAGATGGGAGACAGGAACAGAACTGAAATGGCTTGCCCAACATCACCCAGCAGGCCAGTCATAGAGCTAGGAATAGTCCCAGTTCAGTGGTCTTTCCATTAGGCTACATGGCTGCTATGTAATTCCTCAGTGCTCCTCCCCACTCCTGTACATTTTGTATAGTGGAATGGGGATGATGATCGTACTTTGAAACGTTTACAATGTGTAGTTGCTAACAGGGCAGGTCCAAGAAATCTCGTCCATGATCTCCCATCTTTTTACTCTAATTGCTACCCTCTTTTCCTTATCTGAACCCCTGATCTACCACCCATTCCCATAATATCCCCATCCCTAGCTGCAGACTCAACCCACTCGCCCCTATTTCCAGCCCAATCACCCCTCCGCTCTCAGTATGCATTTGAATGCATGTGTAATTGATTTCTTTTCAAAAATAGTTTCAACGCCTTCTGAATATTCTGCTATACTCAGATGACCATTCTCAAAACAAATAAACCCACATCAACACTTGACAGGGGCAGATTTTCCCCAAATGTTTACAGCTATTTCTCAGATTTCTGCCCAGGGTGGGTTTCAAACTTCAAAGTTGCTAGAATCTGTTAATTTAATGAAATGCTGTTGTTTGTTTTTCTGGGGGGCTGTGTCTCAGGAGCCCTAGGTTCAGATGAGCCCGCATTTGGATCATTAACCCTACCCTACATGCTCATGAGGCATAGCAATTTCCAAAACAATCTGTGTAAACACACAGATTTTTAGAACATTGAGAAGAGTCATTTAAACCAAAGACTGGTCTTACCCTTAACTATGGTGAGGGGCTCTACACATCCATCAGCAATATAGCAGGCTCAGAGAAGTGTGAAGTGGCTCGTTCATCTCAGTGAGATGTTCTCCGATGGAAGAGAAATGCAGATGCACACAGGCTGAAAAAAGAGAATTGAGACTTGTGAACTGCTCCATTCCTGTCAGTAGATGTTCCCATCCCACATACACAGTGCTGGAGAGTTTCTGATACCGTCAGGCTTGCCTGATCTCAGCTCCTTATCCCAGACTCAGCAGTGTGTTGTTGGTGCATGCTCTGAGCATGCCTGTTCTAATTTTCCCACCCAGAGGGGCAGGACTTCCCCAGATCCTGGCTCACATGCTGGGGGAGGGCAGGGAGATGAGCTCAGACCCCTTTAAAGGGATAAGACACCCCGGATCCCAGCTCACATGAGGGCTGGGGGAAGGAGAGGGGCTCAGACACTCGCAGAAAGGCAAGAACCTGGCTTACATAGTGGGGACAAAGATGGGAAGTCAGCCTCCCTCCCCAGCTGGGCAGGTGCCCCAGATCTTAGCATAGACACAGGGAGCAGGGCTCAGACTCAGCAGGCAGGCAGAGACCCCCAGATCCCAGCTCATTCAGGAGGGAAGAGAGAGAGAGACCCAACCTGCCCAGAAAAGCAAGCCCCTCCAGAACTTGGCTCATGCGGGGGGTGAGAAAGATGGGTCATACCATCATAGATGCACAGGGATCCTCAGGTCCTGACACACACATTGGGGATGGGGAGCAGGGCTCAGACCCACAGTTAGGTGAGACCTCTCCAGAACGTAGCTCATATGGGGGGGTGTCACACCATAGACCGTGGTGCACATAGGAGAGGGGAATGTGGGGCTGATAGGTGCCCCTGCCCCTATTCACCCTCAGTCTCTCGTCCCCATGTCCCCCTTTCTAGTGTTTCACCCCTCTTTCACTCCCCAACCCTTATTCCCACCTACTTTTTCCACCCCTAATCACACTCCCCTCCCTGCGAGCATTTGCTTGTGTAGTTTATTTTCTTTTCAAAAAGTAGTTCTGCTGCTTTTTTGTCAGGGACATGCTGTAAGTTCCAACCTGCCATCCAGTGATCTGCTAGCAGTTGCCAGAACTAGAAGCTGAACTTCAACAGAGGACTCCAGTCCTGGGATCTGAATTGGCGGAGCTCTGGAAGTCCAGATTGATTCCCTCCTTGTACTTAAACTGAGCACAGGAGTAGGAAGCTGTCTACACAATTGGATGTCCCTTGTTTAGGGCTGCTTCCTCTGCAATACCTGCTCCTACTGTCACTGATTTCTTGGTACCCTGGCCCTGCCTGCCTTCCTCCTGACGCCTGTCTCTGGTCTGCCCTCTGGCCTATCTCAGACTCTGACCTCCTGGCAGCTGATTCTGCCTGGCTCCCAACTCCTGGTCTGACCACTAGTCAGACGACCCACACCCCGGTTATGACATTTCTGAATATTTTGCTGTACTCCGATTACATTACCCTAAAATAAAAAATCCCAGTTTGATAGAGGCAGATTGGAATAACGTGCCTGCTTTTTTCACTTCCGATTTCTGCCCTAGGTTGGATTTAAACTGACACAGCGTGATGTGGTGCTCAGATTTAGCAACCTTAACATAGGCTCAGAACCAACCCAGGTCCTGTCATACAGAGGTAGTTTTCCAGATAGTTAGCCCCTCTCTCTGCAGCTCCTCAGGGTAATCCTTGATGTGCATAAATGGAGCAACTTTTTTTTCAAATAATGTTTTATTATGATTTCACCCAAAAGAGCTGATGGGTGTCACATACTCTGTTGGGGTAATCCTGGAGTTCCTGGTGTAATGATCTGAGCCCTGGTTAGATTCCTTATTTCTATGCTAGTTAATCTTTCTTTATGCACAATATGCTTAGGACCTAATTCAGAGCTCAGCTACACTGGGGTAAATCAAGAGTAACTCTGTGGAAGTTAGTGGTGTTACATTGGCGTAAAATTGGTGTAGTAGAGATTAGAATCAAATCAGGTTTCTAGTCTTTGAGACCTCTCCAATATTTGGATTTCCAGTCTACCCAATTCTGCCATAACCTTTCACTCTTCATTCTTGGGAAGTTTACTTTCTGCAAACCAACGCTTTGAAATTGAAATAAAATGAATGATGGTATCATTAGCATTTGTATGTAAACTCTAGGAAATGGATTAATGAAAAGACAATAGCTAATCTAGTGTGGAAAAATTAGTGCTGCTCTTCAGGTAATGGTACTTTAAATTGTCTGTGTTTCAAAGCTCACAACACCATTCTTCTTGTAACAACTTAAACAAATGTATTTCTTTTTTCACGTTTTGCCCATCTTGTACAACAGACATTCCTTCAGAGGGCAAAGTCTCTAGAGCAGTGGCTCAACCTTTCCAGACTACCGTACCCCTTTCAGGAGACTGATTGGTCTTGCGTACCCCAAGTTTCACCTCACTTAAAAACTACTTGTTTACAAAATCAGACATAAACAAAAGTGTCACAGCGCAGTATTACTGAATAATTGCTTACTTTCTTGTTTTTATGATATAATTATAAAATAAATCATTTGAAATATAAATATTGTACTTACATTTCAGTGTACTGTATAGTATACAGAACAGTATAAACAAGTCGTTGTCTCTGAAATTTTAGTTTTTACTGACTTCGCTAGTGCTTTTCATGTAGCCTGTTTTAAAATGAGGTAAATATCTAGATGAATTAATGAAAGACCTCTGCATAACCCCAGGGATACGGGTTCCCCTGGTTGAGAACCACTCCTTTAGAACACTTGACAGGTGCTATGGAAAATGGAAACAACACATTTGTTACCAGAATAAATCTGAGGAAAAATCAAATAAGATCTTTTACTTTGACAGCAGCAAAATGTGCCTCATTATCTATGTACTCATAGAATCATAGAAGATTAGGATTGGAAGGAACCTCAGGAGGTCATCTAGTCCAACCCCAATGGTTAGCTGCATATCAGGAAAATAGATTATGAAAACAAATGAGCCACAGATTTGTCACTGTAAGTCGCTCTCTAGACTAAAGAGGATTATACGGGGATCTTAGGGCCATTCAAGCACCAATCAGAAGGGGCAAACAGTGAGAAGAGAAGCTTATCAATACAGACACAGCAACGTGGGGGAAGGAGGGTGAGAAGGCAGAGGGGGGGGACTTCATTTAAATATACAAGAAAGAAGAGGAAAGGAATAGTCATAGCTGTGTGTGTTCTATTTATTGTCCTTATGCAGTGGAGTCACTGTCTAGCACATTTTAAAAGAATGGAGTAGCCATTTGGCATCTTAGCCATAGTTGCCACTGAAATGCAAGAAAAGGTGTCTTCTTTGCATCACATTTTCTGTTTCAAATAGACCAGCTTTTGAATGAACTTTTTTAAAAATTTACAACCAAAAATAAAAAGTTGAGACATGCAAAAGATTGTAAGCATATTCCTGAGGACTCTGGAGGAAACTGAAGAACAAAACAAGGAAAATCCGGCTTGCTATTAGTTTGAAAAAAGAGGAGGTAGGCCACAGATCTCCTTTCCAGGAAGTTTGGTGGATGCTGGAAAATGTATGAATTTGCATCTTTGTTTTTGGTGCTGCAGAACATGCTGGTGGAAATAGAACAGAAAGTGGTGGCCTTGTCAGAGCTTTCTGTGCACAATGAGAACCTGCTCATGGAAGGAAAGGCGCACACGAAGGATGAGGCAGAGCTGTTGGCCATAAAGCTGAGAACTTTAAAGGGAAGCCTTCTGGAGCTGCAGAGAGTGCTGCATGACAAACAAATCAACATTCAGGTAAGCAGCTCTTTGTAATTGGCTTTAAAAGGACCAATATTTTTTTCCCTAACGGTTGAGGTGGGGGGGAGGGGAGGTTCAGGCAATTGGGAGAAGCAGGTAAGAAATGTTTTACCATTATAATTTAATTTACACATATTAAAACAACAAACAGCAGGATTCTAAAATATGTACAGAATTTCTCTAGCAAGCTGTAGCTTAATATTTGTATGGTATAACACAGATCATTGACTTCAGAATTCAGTTTTTTTATCTCAATATCTTAAACAGCAATAACATATTATTTGATTAGCGTGGCTTAAAAGTACCGAACCCTGCTCCCCAGTCTTTTGTCTGTTGTAGGTTGTAAGCTCTCTGGGGCAGGAAGTGTACTTACTTTTTTCCATACAGTGCATTGTGAGCACTACCAGAAACAAATCATCATCAAAATAATTAACATATTTTTAAATATTGCAAACAGTAACTAGTATCATCCAACTAGATAAGGGATTCTCTCTTGAAGAAATGGAGAACAAAGATTGACAGATTCAACCTGAATATTGTTTTATGATATTTTTCCCAGCAGTATGACTGTATCTAAAGCAGCTAGATGATGTTTTTTGTTTTAACAGTTATCTTCTTTATTCTTTAGGCTAAACTAGCATGAGGAAAAGTGAAAACACACCAGAAAGCCAAACACGTAACATGAGTGACTGGCTTTTGGTTTTGAATTTGTTTGCTCTGTGATTTTTTTTCTTTTACTTCTTCTCTAGCCTTTGGTGTGCAAATCAAATACATGATAATCTTCAAAATATTTCTATTTTGTAATACAGATTAAAGTCTATGGAGCATGTATCTTGAAAAGTTACTTAGTGCACTAGGAACTATTTTTAGTCCTAGTGTCCACAGTATAGCGAAAAAAAGAACAAAATGTTTTTTTCAGAAAAGCAGATGCCATGCTTTTGCTGCTCTGATTAGGTATTAGATGTATGGAGAATTTTGGCATAGGAGCAGTATTTATTCTGAAAGAAAACGGTTAATCCCAAATACCCCTTCAGCATTATTCTTGCATCGTAAACCTCATGATTGTGCAAATTAAATAAATGTTACCAGCAGTGTGCTGAGGTATAATATTGTCATATGGAGTGTCACTGGCAAAGTGCAAAAGTAGTAATAGGTATCAAAACTTGATTTCTTGTGTGATGGGTTTTTAAATATGTAACAATAAAACTGGTTCATATATATATTAAGCTGATTCATAGACTTTTTGGCTACTTTGCTAATATTAACATATTTTTGTTATAATTTAAAATTATTACCAGACTTCAATCACCTGCTTATCCCAAAATATTACATAAATGCAACTCTTCTATTTTATTTAAAGAGCATGTTCTTGGAAGTTTTGATGTCCATGAAAGCAGGTATTCTAGATTTTAGGACTTCAGTTGCAGGTCATGAACACAAGAAGATAGAGGAATCTGTGTAATATCTAACTTTTTAAAAGAATGGTTTAAACTGATTATCAGATCGATGAAGGATATTGTAGTAAATGACCCCATTTTATAATAATTTCCTATTCTTAATTTCTCTTTCAAAAAGTTACAAGTTATATTGCATCTTCTCTTCTCTTAAATTTGTGACTCTCATCTTATAATTATTTCCTTGAATAAATGACCAAGGCAAAGGGCATTTCCTGTGGATTAATGATCTGAGGAGCTGATGGCCTGAAATACAGTTGAGGGACATTAACCCCAGGTGATCACTGATCCTGAGGAAATATTATGTACCAAGGCCATTCTTGCTCTCATCAGATGAAAATGCAAAGAAGACTCAAAGGCTTATTATTCTCTCCTGAATCTACATATTCTCTAGGTCACTGCCCATGGGATACAAGCCAACTGAAAAGAGGAGTAAGAAAAAGGTTTCTCCTCAACCTGCACCAGACAGTAGAGTTGGATGAAGAGTACATGCTGCTCTGTCCCAAGGAGACCCAGGAAGCATTGTGCCTCCTGAGGTTCTGCACCCCCTCCCCCAAATGTGATCCAGTGTATAAACTTCTGCAGTCTTGCTTCGTGACTGCACCTATCCTAATAGTTTGCTCTCTAATATTCTGGAGAAGTTAAAATACTTTGATGAGCACAAACTATTTTGCAGACAAAATTCTTTCTTTATCCTTCTGTTCACTCAGATGCATAGAGCATTCCCCAGTTTCTGCTGCTTATTTAGGTTTTGTGCTGGCCTTTTCAGACTTCTGAGTGTCATGTTGATAGATATACTTCTTTTTCTGTTCTGCATAATGTTTCTCTAGGTTGCCCACTTTTTCTCTTTCCAGGTGGTGTCCATATTATCACTTCCTGTAGAAGTCGTGTGGTGGCATCCTTAAAGCATGTCCTAAATATGTCTATCATAGTTGTCTTACCAGGTTTGGTGCTTTAGATTGGTTTGCTCTACTTGCGTTTCTGATGTTGCAAGAAATTCTTTCTAATGGACTCTGAAAATTGTCCAGAGGCATTTACTTTGGAATGAGTTGATCTTAACAATTTCTATTGTAGGTTTCCATGACTGTGCCCCATAAAGGAGGACAGGCATGATGCCGATGTTAAAAATTTCTAATTTTCTGTCAGTGTGAATCATGCTACTTCTTCAAATCTTTTTCAAGTATATGAAAGTTGTTTGCTACTTTTGATATTTGTTACTTGGCATCTAGCATGATGTCATTGCACAACTCACTCCCTGGAAAGAAAAAAATGACTTATTTCTTCTAGTGTTTCTTTGTCCATGCTAATGGTTATTTTGGGGACATTGATAGCCATCTATTTTGTCTTCCTCTTGTGGATGAACAAACCAACTTTTTTGATGTTTCTGTGTTGAACTGAGCAGGACAATGTTTTTAGCAAAAACGAGGTCATCCAGTTATCCTCTATCATTTGTCCATAAAATTCCTCAGTTGCCTTCTGTGGTTACTGTCCTCATGGTTCAGTCAATGACCAGTGCAAACAATAGTGGCAGCATAATAAATGCTTGTCTTACTCCAGTTGTCACAGCAAACCATTGGCTCGTTGTCACTATCTATGACTACATATTCAACATTATCATATAGATCCTTGATTATTCTAATTATTTTTGCTGATATTCCATAGTCTGCCATAATTTTCCAAAGACTATCTTTATGTATGCTGTCAAAAGCCTTCTGGAAATCCATAAAACGTATCTCAAGAGGTGCTTGCCATTCCACATTTTGTTCTAAAATATGTCTGAGAACAACATGGTCTGCACATGATCTCAGTGGTCTAAAACCTGCTTATTCCTCTCCAAGTTGAAGGTCTAGTTGTTTCTTGTTACTTTCCAGGATGATAATGCACATGATGTTTCCGGGCACTGAGAGAGTAATGTGATTCCTCTCTAGTTATTGCAGTTGGCAAGGTCACACTTCTTTGGCAGTTTTACTGCAGGCTCTCTGGCTCTCTTCCTCTTCATTTGGTTCTTTTCTTCATTCTGTATTCTATCCAAAAACACAAGGGAAGTTTGGAAGGCCATTTTGTCACTTGTTTTAAGCATCTCTCCAGTAGTGTTATCCTCTCAGCTGCTTTCCCATTTTTGAGTTTACTGATGGCTTTTCCATTTCTTCCAATATCAACTTGCAGTGGTAAGTCTTCATCAGGTATGTCTAGTAGTTTGCTTGGGCTTTTTAAAACAGTCTGAAAATGTTCTGCCCATCCTTTTTTGTTCTTCTTTATGAAGTGTCTTAACATATGCATCTCTAATAGGGCCTCCAGTACTGCTAAAGTTTCCTTTTATCAGTAGTTGTCTTACACAAGGTTATAAGGTCACCTCCTTAGGTAGCATCTTCAGCCTCTTGACATTTTCTATCAATATATGCACTTTTATCTCTTTTAGCACTCCTTTTTAATCTCTCTCTCTCTAGAGTGGTGTATTCTTCTTGCCACTTGCTTCTCTCTCCACATGTTTTAGCATTCATGAGTTTTTCCTTTACGCTTATTCTCTTGTCCAAGTAGCATCACTAATCCATTCTTCCCTTTTAGATTTTGTTATTAGAACAGTCTTTGGACTTTCTGGATAGCACTCTGATGTTTTCTCACAGAGTATCACCTTCTGGGTTTTCTTAAGCTAACTCCATTAGAACATTGAACCTGTTCTTCAGGTCAAGCTGAAAAACGTTTCTTGTGTTTGGGTCTTTTTAATTGTGCGCTGTTGATGCATAGTCTTCTTTTAACCTTCTTCAAACTCTTAAACTTGATCTTCAATTTAATGATACAAAGTTATGGTCACTGCCCACATCTGCTCCCCTGTGCACATGTACATCTACCAATGATCTGTGAAACATTCTTGAAATGCAGAATTGGTCTATCTGATTCCTTATACCATCTGGGGAGTTCCATGTCACTTTGTGTATTTCTTTGAGGAAATATTTTTCCATCTATAACTTAGTTCACACTGCTAATTGCTACAAGTTGTTCAACATTTTGATTCATGTCCAAGACCCCTGCCACATTTACCCGTAACTTTATCTAACCCATCACCATTACTTCCAGTATTTGTTAAAATCAGCCATAGTCACTATGATATCATGTTCTGGGACATGGATTAACACATTTTATAACAAATTATAAAAAGCATTTTTTTCCTCAACTGGATTTTTGTTAGTTGGTGCATAGCACCATGTAACTATTAACCTGAAGAATTTAATCTAAAATTGAGCTCTAATAATTCTTCAATAATTCAATTTCATTGACTGGTTCCTACTCAGTCAGTGCTTACACTGCTTCATTCGGCATTTGGATTGCTATGTCAGCTTCACGTCTATGATCCACATTCCTAAAGTAGATGAAGGGTTTTATTTGTTTCTCTGAAGTGTAGTTTGTTCAAACTTGGCCATCTGCAGTCACTGATTCCAAGGACATCAAGATGGTCGCTATCCATTTCTTTAATTACTTGAGCAGTTTTAGTAGCTTTGGACATGGTTCTCAGATTCCAAAATCTGATTTTCATTATTGGTCGGTCCTGGAGCAAGAGACTTTTCAGGACGTGGGCTTTCTTATGGGTTTGACCAATGCCTGTTATACTCTTCACATGAAGGTGATCTCTTGTTTGAGCCTGCTGCACATTGATGTGGCTCCTGTCGTTCACTTTTATGTGATAGGGTGACCAGCCCCAAGCACAACCTTAGGCTCCTTATTCATTATTTGGAACTGTCCACATGTCCCAGCCACCACCAAGAGGATGTGCTTAAAAGCCTCAGATGCTCCAAGTTGTAGACAAAAGCAAATGAATCTGTGAAAATACCATGCACACTATTAGATTAGGAAGGATCCAAATAATTTTTGCACCCATCCATTGCAGAATTTAGCAGTCATACTGTAAAAGGCATACAACATTTTATCCTGTGAGACTACCTTCTAGCTACACATATTTGGGGCAATAAAATGATACTTTTTGTCTTTTATTGGACTCAGTCCACCCTCCCCAAATGCTATATTGACCTTATTTTTCTCTGTTTTTCTTCCAGATGGCTCCACTTCCTGGTTGCAGGAATGTATGGGGTCAGATGATGCAGGGGTCAGAGTGTTAAGCAGCAGCTATGGTGATCTGCCATTTGCTGCCTCTTTTGCATAGGGATCTAGACCCTTCAGAGATCCAGGAACTTCTTGGTGCTCCTCCTGCAATGGAAACACCTATTTGTTAGGAAGGTGGAGAGGAAAAGGATTAGAGGGGAGGGTCATAGAGTGCTATGAGGTCCCAAAGAGAAAGCAGAGGCAGCACACTATTCTTTCCTAGGGAGTGGAGGACCGTCTTACGCTCCACCAACACCACCTACACTGTGCATTGCTAACCAATTTCCTCTACAGCTCATCCTCATTCCATTGCCCATTTTCTCCACTTCTCCCTGACCCCACTTCTTGGTCCCTTCATCTACTTTTTGCTCTTATATGGGAAGCCATGTCATCCCCCCTCTCTCTCTGCTTTTCCCCCAGTCGCTGAGTCTATTCCCCAGCCTCATTCTGTTCTTTCCCAGCCCCCTTCCGTTCCCAGTTCTCCATAGCTCCATGCTCCTGTTGCTCCTCACAACCTGGTTTCCCAGCTCCTTCCCCTCTCACTGAGCAGGGAGCAGGAATTCTATGGATGCAGAGAGCTCACAAGTCAGAAGAAGAAGCTGAGAGAAGTTCTTGAGGCTGCAAAAAGGAGGGTCTCAGTGGAAAGTTGAAAAGTGACTGAACAGGTGGGGCAGAGAGCCAGATACAGGGGGTAGGAAGGGAGCGGAGACATGCAAGCCGGAGACATTCAGTTAAATTTCTACAGGTCAGCTCCCCTTCCTGTCTCCTGTTCTGGGTCCAGTCTGAGCCCTCCTAAATCATGGGCTTGCAACCAGGAATGATGATGCAGAGGGGAAAAAAAATGGGGAAAATGGTAAAGATAATGGCCAGAATTTTCAAAAGTGATGTCTAAATTTAAGCTCTTATGTTAATAAATCAGCATCTAAATAAATGGCCTGATTTTCAGAAAGACTGAGCACCCATCACTCCCAATGAAGCAGTTATTTTTTCTAATGAAATAAAAGACAAAAAAGTATTGTTTTATTCCTTAGAAACTTCCCCAATTTTTATAGTTCAGTTAATGTTAGCCCACTAACCACAATTTCAGTATAGTTACTAAAGTGTTGTTTTTGGCTAACTTAGTTTTTTAAAAATCAGAGCAGAGGCCTAAATGTGCCATTGAATGCACATATTTGGCTCCCAGTGAAATTATTGGGAGCTGTGTATGCCCCTCTGAGGACAGAATTTGTCCCTAGTTTCCTACAAATTCAGTGACTATTAGATTCCTTCACAGTTCTCTTGTTTGTATTTTTTCCATTTCTTATATCTCTGTAAGCAGTATAATACAGGTACTTAGACTTTCAAAACAAGTTTGGGAACTTGATAAGGATGCCCCCGGTAGACTTCCTTTGGAACTATACCGGGCACATCCCAGTGGGAGGAGGCCCCTAGGCTATCTCAGGACATGCTGGAGGGATTATATCTCCCAACTGGCCTGGGAACACCTGGGAATCCCCCAGGAGGAGTTGGAACCTGTTACGGAAGAAAGGGTGGTCTGGTCCTCCTTACTCAATATGCTGCCACTGCAACCCTCACCAAGAAAAGCAGCATAAAAGAAAAGGATATATATTCTATATAGTAAAGGAGGGTGAATAGGAATCAGTTTGCCTAAAATAACTGTCTGTCCATCTATCTCTGTCTCTCTCTCTCTGTTAATCAACTCTTAAATCAACTATTTATCTTTTTATCTACCACAGATAAACTGATTCAAATATACCTGTTAATTTTTGGGTTTAGTGTAGGCCAGAATGACAGCCAGCATTCTCTCATTTGTAAATAATCAGTAACCTGATGGAAACAATCAACTGATTCTCTCCATTGCCAATTGAAGTTTTTAAAGCTGATAGGCATTTTAGGCAAGGGATCAATTAGGCCTTTCTAAAAAGGTGGGGGTCTTCACTTTTAAACATAAATATAATGTTTGAGAGGTACTGGATTAGCAGCCCTAAGGAAAATGATCTTCTATTTATCCCTGTAATATTAGTCACAGAATGCACAGGGGCACTGCAACTATATCTGAGTGAATTTTTTCAGATTAGTAGTTTATTCAATGCAAAAATGCAGTTCTGGTTGACCCAAAAGTATTCATGAATTTGATCCAATTACTTTCAGCTGGGAAAACATTTTTCAGGGTCAGTTTAAGAAGATTTGTGTGTATAATCTTTAGCCAGTGCTTAGGGCATTTATCTGGGAGATTCAAGTTTAAATCCCCACTTTGGAACAAGACTTGAACTCAGTACTTCCCTAACCCAGGTGAGCTGCCTAACCACCAAAATATACTGCTCACAAGCTCTTCTGCGGAAGCTGTTCAACTTTGTGTATTAAATATTAATTGGGCCAGGGAGAGAGACTATGATATGGTGACTAAGGGATTCACCTGGTGGTATGAGGTGTGGATTCAAATCTTCTGTCTGCCTGATTCAGAGGAAGGATTTAAATTCCCATCTCCTACCTCCGAGGTAAGAGCTTTAATCACCGGGCTATGGACTTGTTCTCTGACCCAGTGGATAGTTAAGTAGTTGTACAAAATAGAACAGATTCAACATGAGAGATTGAGTAGTCTGCCCCAGAATTGCCATCCCCTTGGTGAATAGGACATTTACAGAGTAGAAGGGGGTGCCTCAGTTCAAGTCCCTGCTCCCAGAAACATTTAAGTATGTACACAAAGTGGAGTATCTTCAGTAGGAGAGATTGAGAGTAACTCATCCAGTATAGCCTGGAGGTTAGGCTGTTCAGGGGGGAATATCTGAGTTCAAGTCCCTGCTCCAGAATGAGGATTCACAGTTGGGCATCCCACATCCCAGGCAAGGTCCCTCATCACTGGCTAAGGTTAGAAGGGAACACACACTCACTTTTCTGAAGCTGATTGGACTTTTCCCATTTGCTGACAAATTCTAAACATTTTCAGAATGAAAGTGAACCAAATATTATCCCTGATTTTTTGGCTGCTGGCCGAACTGAAAGATCAATTATTGCCCAGCTCTAACTGCAACCTTCCTAATCCCTGTCTTGTCAATATGCCTTTCCTCTGAACTGAAAGCATCTCCTATAAGAAAGAGAGGGTAGGTCAGTCTTCAAGTCTATGCAAGTCCTGTTCCTCTCTGGTTCTGCTAACAAGATGCCAATTGTGATGGTGGTGTGTGTTTGTTTTGTTTTATGGAGACCTGCCCACTAGCAACCAGACTGAGACCTACCTGATACAAGCCAACAAACCGTAATAACTTCAAGTCACAACTGAGCTAAAATATATGTTAACCAGGAACTTGAGTTGAAAGGCACAATACCACATTAATATTTGACTGAGCAAACCAGTATCTGTAACCTCATTGTAACATAAGAGATGCCTGTTTATATAAATAATTTTCCTTTTTTCTTAATCAAAGCAGGGAGCTTTACAAGAAAAGGAGGAGTGTGAATTGGACCTGGTATCCTCACAAAGTCCCAGTGTCCAGGAATGGTTGGCACAAGCACGAACAACCCGTTCACAGCAGCAACAGAACAGCCTCCAGCAACAGAAAGTTAGTACTTTGTACTTCCCTTGCACCGACCCTGTAGGTTTCATTTAACATCACAGATGTGTCACTTTGCAGAACTTTAGGCATTTACTGCCTGAGCAGTGTAGGGAACTAGTCATTATAAAATGTATCTTGGTGTATGCTCTGTATTTACATACATCTCTTATTTAAACCCATTTCTGCCCATCAAATGGGTACAGATATCATAGGTATGGGCATAGTATCTTAATAGAATAGAAATGTTATAGCTAGTATAAAACTTCTTCCTTAAATAATTGCACACTGTTAGGGTAGCAGAAGAATTGACTTGTATAACTTAAGTATCAAGGTCTAGTTCATAGCTGGTCCTTTCTATAGTAACACAGGTTCTAAGGCCCCAGTTCAGCAAATTAATGAAGTATGTGCTTAAAGACTTTCTGAATTGGAGCCTAAGAGCTTTGAGCTAGCATGCTGTGTTATCTTGCATATCAGGAACACCAAAGAGAATGTGCCCTCTGAGGCAGAGCTCTTCCTAGAGTTTGCACTGGGGTTTTGTGGTTTTGCACTCCCCTTTACTGAGGGATATGCCATAATGGTGCAGTTAACCCTCCCCGCCTCCCTCCCTCCCTATTATATGTCTGATAAAACCAGCCCAACCAGATTAAAGATGACCTTCTGGCTATGGCTCTGGATGGGGACTTGGGAGGTCTGTGTCCTGTTTCTGGCTCTACCTGCTATTTCCCATGTAATCTTGGGCAAATCACTTAGTCTCACTGTGCCTCAGTTCCCCATCTGTAAATTGAGGATAATAGTTATCGTACCTCAAAGAGGTTTTGTAAGGATAATTTCATTGGCGTTCTGAAGTGCTCCACTGCTATCTTGATGGAGACAATAGATACCCACACCCTTATGGTGTCATAGTTTGGAACAACTGAGTCATATGAATACCTTTTTTTGAGATTACTCACCTAAATAACAGAGAGGGGAAGGCTATGGACATCTATATCATTTTTTGAAGGCTGTGGACATTTATACACATCTCCTGAGCATTAATCTTGCTGGTTGTCTGATTCTGATGGTTGAGTGGTAAAAACATGCATATAGTATACGCTCTTCACAATCAGGAAAAAAAAATCTATTAACATAGCTGTCTTTGTTCTCTGTTAGGAGCTGGAACAAGAGCTGGCAGAGCAAAAGAACCTTCTTCGATCAGTTGCAAGCCGTGGAGAAGAAATCCTAACCCAGCACTCTGCTCCAAATGGCCTTTATCCAAGGTGAGCTTTGATACATTCTTTTTTCAACAGGAATCCCTGAGCCTTCACACTCTGGCTTCCTTGCTTCTGTCTGTTTCTTCCACATCTTGTTGTCTAATTTTTGTTCTGTCTTTGTTTGTAGAGAGCCTAGCACAACAGGGTCCTGGTCCATGCCTGGGGCTCTTAGGTGCTGTGATAATACAAATAAATATATCCTAGACCATTATGATCTGAAAGTGTAATCTTATTCACAACTGAAGTGTCTATAACTTAATTTTCTCTGCATGAAGTTAAGTCTTTTATCTTTGGAACTTGGTGTGTCTCTTGAATTCTCACCCACACTTTGGACCATTATTGCCAGGCCTTAGTTCTGGCTGGGGGAGAATTCTCCCTGGCAACAACTGAAGAAGACAAATACAGACTGCTTGAGTATCCCCGCAAGCCCTGGCATGGGAGCGTGTCAGGGGTGGGGCTGGGGAAGGCAGAGAGTCCTGTATTTCCATTTGCTGCAGAGCTGGCCATTAGCAGCCTGGGAGCCAGGGTGGGGCGGGTAGGATTCCATAAATCAGAACACCTCTCAGAACAGCCTCAATAACACTGTGGCTCCTGCAACATGCTAGAATCTGGGAGGCATAAAGGTGGCTCATAAGACAGCAGAGCAAAAGCTTTGGTGCTCAACATTAGGGGCATTTGCATCAAAACCAGGGCATGTGAAATGACTGAGCAGGGGAAAGGAGACCAGTTGCTCCCAGCAGTTTGTCTTCCTCAAGAGTTAGTGTTTATAACCAGAAAGCATAATAATTTAAAGGAAATTGAAAATCTCCCTAGTTTGAGGTTCATCCCAGTCCTGTAATAGTTGTGGAATAGTTGTTTTCCAAAGAGACACATTCACAGCCTTACTCCTGAACTTGGTTATGAAAGAAGGGGGAAAGTTGAGCTTAACCTTTTGTTCACCAACAGTCAGATAAGGCATCTGATATGAAGAGAAGTAGGGTATAACACATGCAAATATATATATGCACTTTTAAATGTCGTGTTAGTTGATCCAAAAAATGAAATAACTTTAAATAAATAATTTAAATAAGTATAACTGCTCATTCTTTAACATAAAATCTGATTTAGAATTTACATTTGACTGGTAATGTATTTTTAATCAATTTGGGGGTTCTATATGTATTTCTGTTTAGCTTATATGAGTACTTGTAGCTCCATACAGTTCATAAGAGTGTGAACTTCTCTGATTATATTTGAGTACTTTTTCTGTTCTAAATGAATCATTCATTTTACTGCCTGAAAGCACAAGTAAAAGCTTTATTTTTAAAGATATTTAACTCAAATTTGAATTATGTGAAAATCAAAAATGAAAGTGTCAAGAAAAACCTTTAATTGCAATTAAATTTCCTGTATTGTTTGAACTTGCCTAATTTATTTTTTTTTACCACAGTGAGAAGCCTGATGTGTTATCTCAGGAGCTAGGCTTGGAAGGTGAGAAACCATCAGCTGAAGATCAGATGAAAACGAAATGGGAAAGCCTGCACCAGGAATTCAGCACCAAACAGAGACTGCTCCAGAATGCTTTGAAACAGGAAGAGGAACAGCCGGTAGCTATTTTTAATTTCTCTGGGTGCTCTTGTATGAAAAGCATGTAGCTGAGGGCACAAAGTACAATATGTACACAGCAAATGCCTTATGTAGAATACAGTTTTTAAAAATAATCCAAGAAACGTAAAAGGTGATTTTTTTTTTTTAACCAAAAAAAAAAAAAAAATTAACCAATTTTATTAATCCCAGACAAAATACTTTGAACGACGTACTTCCATACATCTACAAAACCCATAAAAATTCTAGGAAATTATGACCCAAGTCCTGCTCTCATTTCTTCCAATATAATTCTGTAGTAGCTCAAGTGAAATCAATTGTGTTATACTGGGGTGAATCTAGAGTAAATCAGAAAAGAATTTGGTTCTATGAGTTTAAACTCATTGAGTGAGATCCTGGTCCCATTTATCTTATTGACTTCAAAGAGGCCAGGATTTCACCCATGTAGTTTTACCACAAGAGGTAAATGGTTCAATATTTGCATGGATCTCAGGTCACCTTCAAGAGGCACCTTTACTTTGGATGTAAGCAGAGGCATCTGCCAACTCTCCAAGGGTCTGGCTGAGATTAAAAATTATTATTATTATTAGTTTATTTGTATTTTAGTAGCACCCAGAGGCCCCAGTTAGGATTGGGGCCCTCTTGTGGTAGGTGCTGTACATATGGCAAGAGACAGGCTCTGTCTGAAAGAGCTTGCAGCCCAGTTTAAGCTGAAATGCAGGAAGTGTGAATAACAAACAGAGAATGAGGAAAGAAGAATGAGAATAACAGTGATGGGGGGCACATATTTACGTAGACTTGCTATGGGCTTGACCCAACTCTCAGAAAACCCAGTGAAAACTTTTCCACTGACCTTACTGGAAGCTGGATTGGCCCTTATGTGCATATGTAAATGGTTTTGTTATTTAAAAATTGTATTTAAAAATATGATATAATATGCGTATAGTCGGCAATCCTCGTTGGCCACTTTTTTGCCCTGATTCATTTAAAAAAAAAAAAAAGCAACTCATTAACCAAGAGTTAAGGTTACTAGACTGTATGTCCTAACAATGAAACTATAAAAAAAAGAAATGAACAGATTCAACCCCGTCTATACTGTGCTCATCTGTTTCCCTCCTCGCAACCTTTTCAACCTCAGCTATCTTCCTTCCATCATCCATAGAACAAGGAACATGCAGTGCCCAGCCACATCCTTTTTGTTGCTTTTCTCTCACCTTTTTCATCTTTCTTTTCATTCTTTCCATCCCTCTTGATACTCTCCTCTGACCCTTTCCATTGGTCAAGCCCCTCTATGACAAGCATGCCGGTTATGATTGTAGCATCAACTACTAGTTACTTTTGATAGGGCAATTAACTTAGTACCAATTGTCCATTTTGAGCTGTATAAATGTATGTCCTAGAAGAAAAAAATGCAATATCAACCTAAGGGTGCAGCCCCATAGCCTGAATCTGAACCCTATTAATATACTATTGGTATCACGAAATGTAGAGTTGTCTTTATTATGTTCAGTATTGAGCAGTTTTTATTTCTTCTGGTGACTTTAACTCCTTATTTAGAATTTTCTTCAGTTTGTTTGCTATTCAGACCAAATCTAAAGCTTGAATCATAAATAAGTGAGTTAGATCAGTGTGTGAGAGGGAGGATTTTTACCATACCATTGATGTCATTCGGCTCTCACTTGTAGGTAAATTTGAATGAATGAATATTCAAATCTATGGTAATTTGTTTGAACTGCTGTTTTAGCTGAGGGATCGAAGCTGCATGTAATTAATACACTTGCAGTACTCAGTTTGGGAACTTAAATTTCAACTAATTGTGTGGGAGTTATTTGGAAGGGTTTTTTGTAATTGTGATTCTCGTGAGACTGAACAACTAATAGTACTGATTAGGGTTGAGAATAGCGCAGGCAGGGCCTGACCACACAGCTTAGCCAATGCACCTAAATCTCAACCTGCAAGTACTCCTGCTAGTTAGTCCTAATCTTCTCTTGGGCGAAGTTTTTTTTCAATCATACCTTACGATGCCAAATATGTGGGGATTTTGTCATTAACACTAATGGGAACAAGCATGAGACTGCCAGCACTAAAAACAGTTGTCATAAGATAGGATGTGAACCCGGATTTGCAATGGAAAAGAGCTGATATACCTGCACCGTGTACCACCCAACTCTGTAGAGAGTTGATTTGAAATTATAATGCTAATTATTCTGTGTAAAGCATTGTCATGTTGTCCCAAAGAAGTTTATCTCACATGAACTGCAGTCTAATGTCTGTTAGTTTCTTTATGATCTAAATCATAACACTTGGCTATACGCTATAACTTTACAGTGAATATGAATCGTTACCTCCAAATGTTTTGCAGAATTAAATGGTAAAGTTACAAAGTTAAAGGTTAAATATTAGCAGAAATAAAGGGAGTGTTGTCACATTCTGGGGTGCATTCCAGACCAGTGAGAGGCTGTCCCATAATCCTGGGTGCCTTAACTGTTCTGCAGCTGTGGCTCATAGCCTGGATGCTGACAGCCAACAGACAAGCGTGCAATGACCAGAGTGTCTGTGTGCTGTGCAGCCCTGATTCAGCGTTTTGACCCTAGCCTGCCTACAACACAATAGTCCCACTCTAGTATGGTAACACTAAGTTACCTTATGCTGGGGTGACCCCAACATACTCCCAGTCCTGGACTTTCCCAAAACTCTGTGCTCTGCAATGCCCAGCCCTCTCCTGGACCATTCAGAGAGATAAGGTTTATTTGTTCTTTTAAAGATGCAATACCCATCAGCTTGCCACATTAACTGGAGTTAATGTTCACTTTAAATTAAACACAGCACTGAGTAAAACAAGTTCATTAAAAAAGGAAGATGTGAGTTCAAGTTTAAAGCATAGAGTTAGAAATGATTACAAGCAAGTAAAAGTGAAAAATGTGTTCTAGAGGCTAAGACTTAACAAAATGAGATACAGACTTTATTCAAGGTAGTTTCTATACTTTCCAGCAAGATGGCTGACCACCCCTCTGGTCAGGATCTCCCACAGAGTACAAAGTGCTTGGTTGCTTTTTCTTCTTGGATGAAAGATAACTTGCGGTTCTCTGCTCCTCTCTTTATAAACCAGTAAACCTTTTAAATGGTTTCTTCTGAAGTTACCCCCAAAACTAAAGTTCATTCAATCTGTGAGAAAGCTGACATGGAGTCTCTTGGTGAAGTTTCATGCTGCTTTCTTCCCCTACTGCTGTGTGCTAAAATGCAAATTGATTTGTTTCCTACAGTCACCTCCCCTTCCTGTGATGATTGGTTATCTCCTCCCCTTATTAGCTTGATGGTCCTGTTTACCTTCGATGTCATTGCATTCCCATTGTATCTCTTACTGTACCTTTGAAAAACCTTCAAGGTGGCAGAACCACATTCCTTTGTCTAGGGTGGGGTAACTTTAGCCCTGCCTGGCAGACACGCTTTGATGATATAATTTTCAATGTGTTTGTAATTTTGAATTTGTCTCCCATACATACGCCATGCAATAATATTAATGATCAGTATGTTATTAGCTTTCTATTGATATCTTCCATGACACATTCTAAATAGTTTACAGCATTAGTGAGTTGGGTACATTAAACTGGTCAGACCAGCAGAAACTCACTACCAGATGCCAATGAGCCTCTTGCGTTGGGATGCTGTTAGGGTCACAGGTGTATGCAAGACAGAAAATGTTGTTTTTTCAGAAAATCTATGAAAAGTAATGGAAAGCCAAAGAGGTCAAGCTATACAGGAAGGGTATTACAGATTAAAGATGTTGTAGAAGGGAAAGATCTTGCACCAGTGTTGTTTATATACACACACACTCTCCCACCCCATCGCACTTTCTGTGCATATATTTAACAATATAGTTCTAGTGTTAATGTGATGATGTGACATTCTATTATGAGTCCAGAAAAAAGCATAGCACTAGATCACTTTGGAGTGTTTAATATTTAAATTTAATATTTAAATTATATTTAAATGCACACTGCAGGACTTTGTATCTTGTTGTTGTTCATTAATTCCAATGCCCCAGAAGGGCCAGTTTGTGATCATCTAGTCTGACCTCCTACACAGGCCATAGAACTTCCCCCAAAATAATTCCTAGAGCATACCTTTTAGAAAAACATCCAGTCTTAATGTAAAAATGGCCAGTGATGGAGAATCCACTACAATTCTTGGTAATTTGTTCCAGTAGTTAATTACCCTCCTTGTTAAAAGTTTATACTTAATTTCCAATCTGAATTTGTGTAGCTTCAACTTCCAGCCATTGGATCATGTTATACCTTTTCTCTTGTTGTTAGCCACTGGCTTAGTGCTCTGTTCCAGAAAGGTGTATTAACTGTAGCTTTCCAACATGTAAACAGTATTACCACCTTTGTATCACTGGATATGCATATCTTATTTTTAACTCTAGCTCAGGTATACTGTCTGCACATGCTGTGCATCTCTAGTGTCGTCAGCTTTCATGCAACATGAATTTATAACCGTGGTAGGTGTGTAACTTATTTAATGGGGTGGGGACTCCTCAACCATTAGTGCTATCTTTATGATCATATGAGAGATCCAGTGTATATCAGAAATATTCTAACCAATACTTCTCTCGTAACAGCTTTACAAGAGACCAAATAGACTGATGTCTGGCATACCCTTGTATAAAGGAGAAGGACAGGCACAAGATAAATCGGCAGTTGTATCTATGTTGGCTGGTTTGAACCAGGCCTTTGAAGATGTTTCATCTCAGGTACAGTGGCACTGTTTGCTTTTAAATCTAATTTTATGCAAAGCTGCAATATAGGTTGAATACTCCTCTAGCTCCCATCTGGCAGTGAGCAGGCCCTCCCTGAACATTAGAGAACCAGTGGATATTAGTAAGGTATATTTGGCATCTCTATTGGAGATAGTAGGAACTGACAGACTCTCTTATCACTTTGGCTTCTTTCACACAGGCTGGAGGAGTGGAGAAGGAAAGCCTGCTCTTGGAACAGAAGCTGTATAATAGCATCTCAGCCACCTCTTCTTGGCTAGATGGTGTGGAAGAGTGCTTGTTTGTTGCTACAGCCCTGCTTCCAGAAGAGACAGAAACCTGCCTCTATAAACAGGAAGTAAGTATTTTTAATTTTCCACCCAGGTTCTGTTTTGCTTTGTATTTTAGTGAGAAGTAAGACTCTAGAATAATAATTTTGCATAACTGAATTCAAATGGCAAACACATTTTTCCTTCCAGTTAAGACTTTGTCATAGTAAGGATAATGGATTTCACAAAGCAGATTTCCACAAACTTAAAGAATTGGTAGGTAAGATACCATGGGAAGGAAGTCTAAGGGAAAAAGGAGTTCAGGAGGGCTGGCAGTTTCTCAGAGACAATATTAAAGGCACAAGAGTAATCTATCTAGATGCAGAGGAAAGATGCGAAGAATGGTAAGAGACTAATATGGCAGTATCAGGAGCTCTTTAATGACCTAAAATCAAAAAGGAATCATACAAAAAGTGGATATAAAGACACATTGCTAAGGATGAATACAAAAGGATAGTGCAAGAATATAAGGACAAAATGAGTTACACCTAGCAAGGGACATAAAAGGCTATGAGATGTTCTAGAAATACAGTAGGAGCAAGGGAAAGACAAAGGAGCGTGTAGGGCCATTAGTTAGCAGGGAAGAAAAATTAATAACTGATTACACAAAAAAGGCTGAAGTGATTAATGCCAATTTTTTCCAGTATTCATTAAAATGGTTATTTGTAACCCAATGATTAACACAATTATATTAACAAGGGGAGAGCAAAGCAAGCATGAATAGGGTAAGAATGAGTTAAATAATGTTTAAGTGAGTTAGCTGTATTCAGGTCAGCAAAGCCTCATGACATTACCCTAAGTATTGAAGGAGTTAGCCCAATAATAACCATTATTAGTTATCTTTGAAAACTCATAGAGGACAGGAAAGGTCTCAGAGGACTGGAGAAAGGCAAACACATCTTTAAAAGGGGGGGAAAGGACGACCTGGAAGATTTTAGCCTAACTTTGTTACCTGGAAAAATACTGGAACAAGCTATTAAGCAATCCATTTGTAAGCATCAAGAGGATAATAGGGTGATAAGCAATAGCCAACATGGATTTGTCAAGAACAAATCATACCAAACCAAGCTTGTTTCCTCCTTTTGACAAGATTACTGGCCTAGTGGATGGGGGGAAGTAGTAGATATGACATATTTGGGCGGCTTTTGACAAAGTCCCACATAGCATTTTCATAAGCAAACTAGGGAAATATGGTTTAGATAAAATTACTATAATGTGAGTGCACAGCTGATTGAAAAATCATAATCAAAGAGTAGTTATTAGTGTTTTGCTCTCACATCGGATGGGTCCCACAGGGGCTAGTCCTGAGTCTAGTACTATTCAATATTTTCATTAATTTGGAGGACGGAGTGGAGAGTCCACTTATAAAATTTCCAGATGACATCAGGGTGAGAGGTGTTGCAAGCACTTTGGAGGACAGGACTACAATTCAAAATGATCTTGATAAATTGGAGAACTGGTCTGAAATCAACAAGATGAAATTCAGTAAAGAGAAATGCAGAGTACTACATCAAGTACACAGATAACAAAATGAGGAATAACTGGTGGTAAAACTGCTGAAAAGGATCTGGGGATTATAGAGGATCTCAGGTTGAATAGAAGTGGACCATGTGGTGCAGTTGTGAAAAAAGCAAATGTCATTGTGTACTGTATTAACAGGAATGTTGTATGTGAAACACAGGAGGTAATTGTGGCACTGATAAGGCTTCAGCTGAAGTACTGTGTTCTGTTTTGGGCACCACATTTCAAGAAAGATGGAAAAATTGGAGAAAATTCAGAGGAGAGCAACAGACGTGATAGAAGATTTAGAAAACGACCTATGAGGAGAAGTTAAAAACCTAAGAGGAAAGAGGCATGTTTAGTTTAGAGAAGAGAAGGCTGAATGGGAGCATAACCCTTCAAATATATAAAAGATCATCATAAAGAGGATGGTGATCAGTTGTTCTCCACATTCACTGAGGGCAGGAGAAGTAGTAATTGAGTTAATTTGCAGCAAAGGAGATTTATGTTGTAGATATTAGGAAAAACTTTCTAGCTATAATGTAGCTAAGGTCTGGAATAGGCTTCCAAGGGAAGTTGTGGAATCCCCATCATTGGAGATTTTTAAGAACAGGTTGGACGAACACCTGTCAGGGATGGTCTAGGTTTATTTGATCCTGCCTCAGCATTGAGGGATGGACTTTGACCTCTTGTGAGGTCCCCACTAGCCGTACATTTCTATGATTCTGTTAACTGTAGACAATTGCATGCAGTAGGCCAAATTCTGCTTTCAGCTACATCCTACTAAGTGCAAAGTGATCTACTGATTTCAGAAAGCAGAATCTGACCCAATATTTGTCTAGTCAGAAGAGAAATAAGATCTCTCACTTTTGGATGCCCTTGTGTCTACTCTTTTTGACTAGAGTAAACATACACGCTTGTGTAGAAAGATAATAAAACCTCAATTTCAAAACCATTGCCAAAACGGGACCACTGCCTTGGCGGTAGTGGTCTAAGCAGTAAATAAGCCACACCATGAGAGACTATGCACTCGTGCAAGGTGGTGGGTCCCAATATTAGTACACAGAAATTGGAGTGAAGTAGAGCAAGGTGGGTGGAGAAGGTGTAGCCACTGGATGTTTGCACAGTGCAAATTCACAAGGACCAGACCTTGCTTGGGTGGGAGAGAAGGCTTCATTCTGCAGCAGTTGGCTACAGGACAGCCCTTGTTCAGGCTAAGGGTTCCCTTGCACAGCCCCTTTGTGTTTCAGAGGATTTTTCCTCAGAGCAGTGGCCTTTTATTGTTATTGAAAAGATTTCCTGGGTTTTTTAGCATGGTTTTAAAGTCTAGTGTGAATGAATTATGCATGTAAATATGGGAATGAGTCGTTGAAAGAAGGGTGGTAGTTACAGCAATACAGTAGATTTGTCTACTTATTAGTGTCTAATTTCAAAAAGTGTTTTGTTCTTCTCTACAAACTCTAGTCTCTTGCCAAAGATATCAAAGAGATGTCAGAAGAAATGGATAAGAACAAGAATTTGTTTTCTCAAACGTTTCCCGAGAACAGTGATAACAGGGATGTTATAGAGGACACTTTGGACTGTCTGCTGGGGAGACTGAACTTGCTGGAGTCAACAGTAAACCAGAGGTGCCATCAGATGAAAGAGAGACTTCAGCAAATACTCACATTCCAGGTATGGTGCCTATTCCCAAGGAATTCTCTATACCCTTCCCTTTGTCACATTATCTGTTGAAAGTTTTGTGGGGGTATTAGGGAATAGAATAAATGGGTAAAATTTCCACATGAGAAGTGGAATCTTAAAAGGCCAGATTTTCGAAAGTGACTAGAAATGTTAATTTTTTGGTGTCCAACTTGTGACATCTTAAAAAAAACCTGACTGTCAGAAAGTAGTGACGACCCACAGTGTGAAAATATGGGCCCCTTTATGTTGTCTCAAGTTGGGTTTCCAAAAATGGAAGCACCCAAAATCACTAGTTCCTTTAAAAATTTGAGCCAAAATTCCAACTCACATTATTGTTAGCAGAATAGTTGTACATATCGTTTCCCCATGTGCTACAATGAATGTTATCCAATACCGTATTGGCACATAGTGGTATTACAATAAACAGCAGTCTTTGACTACACTTAAGAAAAAATAAAAGCAACTATAGCATTCAGATTTCTAAGGTACAAACAGCAAAGTGCTTTGTGGATAAGGTGGGATACAGTACAAAATATATACCAAACAATAGCCCTGTTTGGCATCTGCCTTCTCAATTTTGTTTACACTATCCCATTATCCTGTAACAGCTCCTACAACAAGCAACCTGCAGTGTGGAAAAAAATCTGTATATCTAATACCCTCTCCATTTATTCTCCCAGAAACTTTTGCAGTCATTAGGTGGTTACTTCCATCTTCTTCCCTTTTCCTGCCAAATAAAGCGTACATTGCCAGTCAGTTTAGTAAGTTTCTTACATGAATTAGAACTTCCAGCAACTGCTATAAAATTGTTATATATGTGCTAATGCCTTCTGTCTCTGTTTAATCAGTATCACAAACCAAATGAGTATTTTAATAAGGATTTCATAACATTCAAGAATGAAGCAAACACAGTATCTGTTTTAGTCACATAAGTCTCTATTGTCTTATCTTGACCAAATAACCTCATTCTACTACATATATTTGGAACTCCCCTCTAAGCACACAGTCTGTGGTGTTTCCTTTATGTTTTAAACTCCAAATCTCATAGAGAAGGTTTGCTCTGGCACAAAGGAAACAAATAGTAGCAACAAGTGTTGTGTAAAAGGCCTAAGTGAGGTAGAGAAAAAAAGATCAGAGGTGTATGTTGTTGCAATACCACAGGTACTATTGTATAAGAAGTAATCATATGAAAATAAAAATAGATCACCATTGTTTTCTGACTTTGCTGGTGTCTCTGAAAATGTGGTGATGTTTGTGATTCTTTCTGGGATTGTAAGCATGGCTGGGATAAATATGTGAACAGAGAAGAAAGAACTGAAAAATTGGTTGAAGGCAGTTCTGAAAAACAGCAAACACATTAAAAATACAGTTCTGCTGTGATAAGTGACTCTGGAAATGGCAATACTGGGTTCCATGTTTGTTGTGTCCCGCAGGCTTCCATATTAGATTTGCTCAGTTTACAGGAAAAAATATATTTTTCTAAGAGAGAGAGAGAGAGAGAGCCTGGTAGCTAAAATGAGTGAATAGAAAGAAGCTGTAATTTTATTCATTTTTGTTAGATAAGGCATTCTTAGTGAAAGTATGAATTCATGTTGTTGAATTGGAATGGAAAGGGCCCACGTAGTTTTTTCTTTGAAAGTTACATTTGCGTAATAGTTTTTTCACCTTTTTTGGTGTGGTCAACAGTGTCACACCTGGTCTGAAAGCACCTTGCACATCTAATTCAATATGCAATAGATTGTATGCATTTATGTTCATAATTCCAATTTTGAATACATACGAGTAACATACCATGTTCTGAAAATTTAGTCCATTGTGTCAACAAGTGATATACTCTCGTTTGGGAAGGGACTAATGTTTAATTATTTGGAAAAAATTTTTCACTAGGACGGTGATGAAAGCACTGGAATGGGTTACCTAGGGAGGTGGTGGAATCTCCATCCTTAGGGGTTTTTAAAGCACGGCTTGATAAAGCTCTGGCTGGGATGATTTAGTTGGGGTTGATACTGCTTTGAGCAAGGGGTTGGACTAGATGACCTCCTGAGGTCCCTTCAAACCCTAATATTTTATGATTCTATAATTGCTGTGAGTTATGATTGGCTATAGTTTCTCTCTTTTAAAACTTCACTTGAACTTTATTTATCTCCTTTAGAATGATATAAAGCTACTGTTTACATCGTTGGCTGATAACAAATACATAGTTCTGCAGAAACTAGCAGAGGCAGCTGAGCGACCTGAAACAGAACAAATACAGGTATTATTAAATATCTATCATGAACAAGAAGAGCCGTGCAAATATAGTGAATACAGAGGGACTTTCTGTTTAAGATTGAAATAGTCTCTGTAGGACAAGATCCCTGTGGGTGGGGGAGGATGTTTATGCTCTGTACATTGTATGTGAAAGTAAAATATGTGCATTTCCAAGAATGTACTTCTGACTTCTGCAAAATATTAAAAACTTCTTTTAAAAAAAAAAAAAAAAAAAAAAAAAGAAGAGACATGGAATACACAAAAGCAAGGCAACTAAGGAGATTCATATAGACACACGGAGGGCACCCAAAAGTATGGTCATGTCAGTACAGACAATTAGAAGGACAAGTCCTTGACCTGGATTTCTTCAGTATGTTTGTCTTGCTGGTGATTTAATAAAAACAAATGGCATTTTTGGTGCTCTGAGATATGTTCATATCCTGACCTCCACATTCTGTGTTTTTCAGACTGAGGAAAATATTCTCTAGCAAGAAATGTACACAGAATAATTAATCTCAACCTAGATATATTTTGTTATTCCTGGTATTGAAAACAAAGACTTTGGTGAATGCAGTGTGCATCAAAGGCTACTTTCTGGCTTTTGTGTGATGGGAAGCAGATGGGAGCAGAGATGTAGTAGCAAAGTGATTTGCTCACGTACTACAGTGATGAGTATCTATATGAGAAACTAAATAAATAGACACATTCTGGCAGTCACTCTGCCTATGTTGGAGAAACTTAAAAATAATAGCTCAAAGTTCTCCAAAGATCAGCTTTTGAGAAACTCATTGGGTTCTTGCTCCAGCATCTTAAAAAAGAAGGCTGGCTTTGTAGTTAAGGTACTAGACCAGGTTTCAGGAGATCTGCAGTCTATTCTTGGCTCTGCCACAAACTTTCTATATGATCTTCAGCAGACACGTGGAGTGAGATTTTTCAAAAGGCACTTGCCTCACTGCTTCCCCTGAAGTCATTGGTAAAACTTCCATTGCCTTCAGTTAGGCCATCACTGAGCACTCTTGTAAATCCAACCCTTAGTCGCTCTGTGTCTCAGTTTCCAATCTACAAAATAGGGCTAATTATACTTTCTTCCCTGACAGCAGTGTTGGGTCTCATATTGAGGACAAAGCACTTCTGTTCTTCAGTGGTGCAGCGTCAGGGCCGTTGCAAGGCTAAATAAATTGTAAAGTGATAATGTTCTCCAACACTATGGTGATGAGTGGTAGAGGAAAACCTAGTTTTAAATTTGTGTTAAAGCACCAAACACACTTGAGGTGTTATAAATAGTTTATATTACCAATCAGTAGTACTTGAGCCTAAAATCAGGTTTTGTTTTAAACCATTAAAATATAACATTCCGTACCACACCAGTGTATGTGATATAAAGGTGCCATGCTATAATAAACCTTTAATCAAAAAATTATCTTGAACAACTCTCTCTGCTTCCTGTGCTGCATTTCTTCAGGTTATTCAGTCTCCAGGGCTCTCAATGCAACATTGAGTACAAAACTCACTATTAAAAAAAATAGGGACAGATTAATACTTCAAATCTAAAACAGTTCAAATAAATGGTAATCCTGTAGTGCAGGTACAAGATTGTTATGAGACCTACTAGCTAAATGTTGCAATTCCCTGATACAGGCTATTCTACAGGCAGAAGACGGTCTGAAGGAATTGGATGCAGGAATCAGCAAACTGAAGAAGCGTGGGGACAAGCAACAGATTGACCAACCTTCCATGCAAGAGCTATCTAAGCTCCAGGTATGACTCCCCTTCCAAACCAAGTTACATGATAATAAAATAACCACCTAATGGTACTGAAGGTATTTGTAAACTGCCCTTATCTTTATTGTACATACGCAATTTGTGAAAATATGCCTCACAGCACTTCACTGTGTATAAATGAGATTTAGGATTTTCTCCATAACATCCTCCTTGTCTTTGTATTTAACATTTTTGTAGCAACTGACCTCGATCCTGCAAATCCCTGCATGCTTAACTTCCATTTTATGTGCAGTCCCATTGGTCACTCGGGTGAACAAAGTTAAGCATGTGCACATTTGCTGTATGATGGCCTCTGTTCTTCCTAGAGCTTTGTGACCTCTGTGTTCCATCTGAATTTAATTATTTCAAAGAGATACGTACCTGTTTTCTGTAACGTGTGTATCTTAACTGTTTGTACAGTCTTCTCAACTAAAACTTGATGAACTCACGCAGCTTACAGGACAATATATTAAGTGTTCTTTAAAATAGCTGTGCAGAGCTAGCACATTCTAAACTTCTATGGGTCGATGAGCTCTTCGCTTGCAGGAGCCCTTTGCATGGGGAGACCAGGACAAAGACCTAAAAGTCAGCAGGACTCACTCAGTGAAGGGGCTTGGGGACAATGAAAGGGTAATACAGGAGTCACTTATGATGAGGTGAGAGTAAATCTGAATCAAAGGAAACAGCTGAAGTCCAGAGGGCACCTGGAGATTCATTAGGTCAACAAAATAGCCATAGAATCATAAAACAAAAGATGGGACTTTAGTTGCTCATGTCCATGGACGCTGAGGTATAGTTCTAGCCTGCTGTTCATTCAGTTCCTTAGCTTTCAGGAAGGTGAGAAGTCAGTCATTTTCCTCTAAAAGTCACTCTGCCAGAGTTATTCCTCTTTTATAGGAGCATCTACCAGCATGCATACCTGCTACTTGTCCCTTTATCTCTGAGAGAGACCGCCATCTACGGCCTTATGGTAGTCATTTTGCCTGTCACTGCTTCAGACTGCAACTCTTTCCTTGATAGCTCCTCTTATAGTTGTGAGGTAGAAAGAGGTCATTTTAAATTATTGGACACCAAGTCATTTTCTTTAAAAAAAAAAAAAAAAAAAAAAAAAAAAAAATTAATTAATCCAGAGAAACAATAAGCCAGCTTTTATTAATTGTTACTCTTACTGCAAATTCTGAGGGTTTTCTTGAGTCATCTCCGTTCTTCTTAGCTGTCTGTGACAGCTTACATGTAGAGATGAACAAGATGAATTGTGCAGTGGTTGCTTTTTGTGGTCCTATGAAGGCAGAGAATAGCTGTAGTACAGCACTCCAGCCATGATCCCAGTGCATCCCTTCTTACAGGCAGCATTGGTTTAGAGCCCTTATAACAGTTCTGCATTATCCAGGAAGGCTGTCTGCATAAGGAAAATTCTAGGGGTTCTTTTCTGCTTACTGCAAGGGTTTGTCTTCATATACAGCACTGTAGCACTTTAGTGAAGAGGCAACTACAACAATGGGAGAGGTTCTTCCATCAGCGTAGTTAATCCACGTCCTGGAGAGGCGGTAGCTATGTCAATAGGAGAAGCTTCCTCATCAACATAGTGCTGTCCACATGGGAGGTTAGGTCAGTATAACTGCATTGCTAAAGGGTGTAGATTTTTCCTGATAGAGGTGTGTAGTGTAGACCTGGTCTAACGCCTGTTTATACAGCCAGAGCACTGTAAATGGGTTTTAGTATAATTGAGAATGAGGCCTAATGTGTCTGGGTGTGTCCTCCTTTCTCCAGTGGCTCTGCTACTCAAACAAGGCCACTAAAATTCAGTTAACTCCATTCCTAAACACAGGATCGTGAGTGCTGCAGTTCTCATCTATTTTTCTCTTTAAACACTGAGCTGTTAATTAGCCAGTGAGTTAAGTGTGTCTGCAATGTCCGATAATTCCCTCTGCAGCTTCCCAGCTCAGATGCTTAGGCCAGGTCTACACTACAGACCTATATCACATAAATGTCGCTCTTGAGGTGTGAAAAATCCACACCCCTGAGCCCACAGAAGTTATGCTGACCAACACCCCTACCCCCATGTGGACTGCGTTATGTTGATGAGGAAGCTTTTCCCGTTGACATAGCTACTGCCTCTCGTGAAAGTGGATTAACTACGCTGATGGGGGAAGCTCTTCTGTCATTGTAGTAGCATCTTCACAGAGATGCAGCTGCAGCGCTGTACATGAAGACAAGCTCTAATTACAGTAACATTTTTTGAAAATAGTGAGCACATTTGCAGTGTGTTGGCTTTAAGTAATGTGTTCAGTAAAAGTGCGCATGAAATGAGGAACCCTCTTGCTGCTTCTTCCCCCAAGGACATGTATGATGAACTGATGATGATCATTGGATCCAGACGCAGTGGGCTGAACCAGAATCTGGCCCTTAAGAGTCAGTATGAACAAGCTTTGCAGGATCTGACTGATCTGATAGAAACGGGCCAAGAAAAGATGGCAGGTGACCAGAAAATTATTGTTGCTTCCAAGGAGGAAGTCCAAATGCTACTAGACAAACACAAGGTAAAAACAACCTGTGCATTTTGGAAAAAAAACTGTATTTGAGGGCTAAATAAAATGCTTCTCTTGCAGTGCACTACATTCTGACCATTCTGTAGCCAGCCTTCACACCTGGAGAGGTATCAGAGTTTTTAATGGTGATTTAATGCTTTTGTGCTGGCTAGCAAAGATGGAGAACCTTTGGGAATCTCTCTATAACGTATCATTGTACTCACATGTTATGGCTTGAAAGCAACCGATTGAACAGGTTAAAGCTGTTGTCAGGAATGCACTGCAAACTTTAGAAAGAGAAAAGGAGATTGATTTCTACACTAGTTAATGCCATTCATTTTAGGTAGGGTTTTGGTTTGCTGCTAGCTCCCACAAACAGGAAGATGTGATTGCTTCTTACAACAAAACTTCTTACATTATTAAATCCAAATTCTTCTCTGATATATGCCCCATTATGTTGCATAGAGTGTAAATTAGGGCAGAATTTGTAGTTTAAAGATTAATTATTTTCTCCAAGGTTAATGAGATTTTGTGTGGTGATTGGTGGGGAGAGAAGGTTAGCTAATTGTATGTCTCCAGGTATTTATATGGCCTCCATCATAATAGTATCAGCGGAGCATCTTTGATTTTGGTGGTGGGTTTTTTTGGTGACTTGAATCTAACTGGTACACTCTGATGTTTTGTTTTCTGGAATCCTTTTAGGAATATTTCCAGGGTTTGGAATCTCACATGATCCTGACAGAAACGCTGTTTACAAAGATAAGCAGTTTTGCCCTCCTGAGGGAAACTCAGTCACATACAAAACAGATGGCACAAGCCTCCACTTTGTTAAAACAAGCTCATAAGCGGGGTGTTGAGCTGGAATACATTCTAGAGGTAAGAGTTTCTCTTTTTTCTTCTTCTTTAATGATGCACTATTAAGGGTGCATCCTGCCTCCACCTGCAGAGGTGGGGCAGTGTTGGTGAACCTTGGTCCCTCCTGTCATACTCCCCTATGTGGGAGTGGAGGATTATGTGCAATCTTTGATGCCTACATATTGTGAAGCAATGAGAGCATCAGGTTCAGCAGCCAAACCGTACTGTTAGCAGTATAGCATTTCCAAAGCAAAATGGACTTTACCTGTTAAGGAGGAGAAAATCTCTTCTTCCAAGCAGAAGCCAAGTCTGTGATTTGGGTCTCATGACTAAAGGCTGATCCTAAGTATCTATGATAGAGGTAACATTATATTATATATACAGTGTGCATTTCTCTTAGAGTTGGAGAAATGCAGAGGGAGAAATTTACATAAAGAATGTAGATAATTTTTAAAAAATTTAGTTGGAAATAAAAACTTAGATGCCCAAGCAAGTAGTCACTATGTGCATGTATACATTATTCTTGCAGACCTGGACACACCTGGATGAGGACTATCAGGAACTCAGCAGACAGCTGGAGGCTGTTGAAAGTAGTATACCTAGTGTTGGATTGGTAGAGGAGACGGAGGAAAGGCTTACAGACCGGATTATGCTCTATCAGGTCAGTGGCAGCATGGGATTTTCAAACATGATTTACTCTACTTTTTGATCATTCATCTTAAAGTTCTTAACCATGGTAAAAGCTAGTAATTTGTTTGTGAGATTTCTACTAAATCCTGCATCCTTGGTCTCATTTTATAGAAAAGTCTTCTGCTTTAATCTGTCTGTCCTGACAGATGTACCTATCTTTTGTCTTTCCTACTTATTTTCTAGCTGGCAGGACTGTGCAACCCAGACAAAGAGCCAATCCCAACCAGATTTCTAATGCATTCACTGCTGAGTTTTAGTGGATACTATGGATTATTCTTTCTAAGCTACATTTCTATTCACCAGCTGGAACATTAGGTGCTTCATTGTAGTTTGAAAGATTTGGAACTGTCTTTCCCTCTTCATTTTCTGCTCAAGAGATTTCCCCCCATATTGTATATATATTTTAGTTTTGTTTTTACCTTAGAACACTGTCCTGCTCTGAACAGTCTGTGAAATGAATTCTTGGAGGATGTTCGTATATGTGCATCTAAAGTCTCTACATCATAATCTCTGAATAATTTAAATCACAGTTTGTTACTGTATGTAAACCATCAATTGACTAACTTCTCTGAAAAATGCATGCAAACTTATGGCAGAAGTGTGGCTCCAGTGAATTATGCTACCAGTCAGGGTCAAAAGACCCCATCTTCAATGAAAGAATTCAGATTTAGCTTCCACCCAATTTAGGACTCCCACTTGCCCATACTCTTTTCCTTTCACCCGCTTAACTGTCCATCTTAAATCTTACTATACTTTACATATGACCCAGATGTTCCTCCTCCCCAGGAAAATAGTTTGTGTCTGATAGCACTACCTCCTTACCCACAACTTTGGTGATTGCCCCTTTTAATTCCCCACCCCTGGATTCTGAGAATAACCCTGTTGATGTCAATGAGTATCTTTGGGTGGGAAATAGATTTCCTATGCTGTGAAAATATTTGAGGTTTCAAAAAAAGTATCCTGTCCTGAATCTAAATGAATGTCAAAATTCTGAAAATTTTCACGAATTATCAAACTGAAGAAACTGAAAAGTCATTCTGAATTAGGTAACCTAACTTTTTCATTTTGAAAATGTTTAAATTGAGTATTTCAACAATTTTGAAACTTTTCAACGTTTTTTCAAGTCGAGAAGTTTGCCAAAATTAACCCTTTCCCACGAACAGTGTGTTCTACAAATTTATATTTAGAAAACAGCTCAGAAAATTCTCAACGATCTCAATCAATGAGTTGTTCAATCTTCCATTCTTTCTCACAGGCCCGTTCGCTTTGCAGTCTAACCCTGCCAAGTGTGTTGTGTTTCCCTATATAGTACAAGTTTCTGGCTTTTGGTCAGGCTGATAGGAAAGCTTGAGAAATCTCGTTATTTTTTTCTGATGCAGGGCTCAGTTTGTGTGTTAATTGACCTGCTGCTAACTTATTTTGTCATTTTCTGTTCCCCTGATTTTTTTCATAGTTAGAGTAACACTGGGTAATCTGGATATTGTGACACACCCAGGCACAATCCAGACTAATAAACAGCTGTGTCACCCCTGCCTTACAATGCCTTGCTGAAGTAGCTCCCATCTGGGCCGCTCATAAACAGCTTTCCAGCATGCAAGCCATGCTCTGAGTGTCTGTGCGTAACTGCAGCCTGCCAGCCACACTTGTGTAACACTCTGGCTCTCACCAGCTATGGTTACATTGCAGGGTGACCCCACTACACCTCCAGTCCCAGATCTCCCCCACAGAAATGTATGTCCTGTACTGCCCAGCCGTCTTCTGGATAGGACAAAATATTTTAAGTCCATTATTCCTTAAAGAGAATAATATGCCGTTTTACTATCTCAAATAGTTATTCAGACACTTCAATTTAAACACACCAGATTAAATAAAACAGGTAAACAAATTTATTAACTACAAAGAGAGCGATTTTAAGTGAGTACAAGTAATGAAGCATAAAAATCAGAAATGGCTACAAGAAAAATAATGCTGAAGGTCCTTGTGATGATGGGAGAGGAGACAGATACAAGACCTGGTGGCTGAGGAGAATCACTACAGAAATACAAGGCATGGCAGTTGGTGTCTGAGGGCAAAATCCTGCAACACTCTGAGCACTTTTAATTTCCATTGAAGTCAAGGCTGCCCAGCAGTCACAGGATTTGGCTCTGAGTTTGATTGTGCTTTCCTCTCAGTAGTAATGTTAGGCTTCTGCAGCTTCCCTGGAATTTCAGGCATACAAACAAGTGTCATTTTCAGCAGAGCGACTTTCTGGCATTGTAAATGATGATCATGGAGGTCCTGCAGGTGTTTGCTTGACCTGTCTTTTTGAGCTTTAGAGTTTGAATTAAAAGAGAATCCTTGAAACGGAGGGAATTTGATATACCATACAACACAGCAAAAGGAAAATGGAACCTTGAGGAAACGGGGTATTGGAAAGCTACAAATCTAACTGTCTTTCATATCTTCTGTCATTACAGCGCCTAAAATCTAGCCTGACTGAATACCAGCCCAAGCTTTACCAGGTGTTGGATGATGGAAAGAGACTACTTTTTTCTGTCAGCTGTTCAGATCTAGAAAGTCAGTTGAACCAGTTAGGAGAGCATTGGATAAATAACACCAGCAAAGTGACCAAGGAACTGCACAGACTGGAGACTATACTAAAGCACTGGACAAGGTAGATGAAATTCAGGGATTAAGCATCTGATCCTGTGCTATTAAAATCAAGGAGAGTTATGTTTTCAAGAACTCATAGAATTGTTGTTTTTTTAAATCCTGGGAAATAGATATTAAAGTTAACTTCCCAAACTACCTTATCTCTGCCCCTCTAGAGTGCCAGCTCACGCTCTTCTTTGCATAAAAATGCTCAAATGTGTACCATAAAACAATTATCTTACAATTTAATACATACCAATACATGTTTCTGATAGTAGGTGTGCGGATTTGTCACTACACTGGCCTTTGCTCTTTCTGAAAGCTCTAACTCCATGATCTGTATATACGAGGTTGTATATGGAGGCACTCACACTCTGTCTAATGACACTGGGCTAATTGACTAGCATATGGAAGCATAGGACCCTGTCATGTAAGATGATGTCCTCCTACTCGAGGCACTTTGTGCTAGTTGCATTTGGTAAAATCAGCCCCTTAGTGAAGAGTAGGGAAAGCTTGCCTCAGCATGCAGTTTGTCAAACCAGGAAAATATTAATAACATTGGTAATTTATCTTTTATTCACTAATTATTGGTCCTGGTTACCAGATCTCTGCTGGGGGAATCTGACAAAGTAGCTTTCGTCTGTCATCTTGCTTCTGGATGGGGTTTACTAGCAAGTGGCAAAAAGTAGATTTCTGTAGCTGTGTTTAACATTTCTAATTTTAGGACGTCACAATGAACAAAACAAAAAATAATATTCAAGCTGGGCCCCAGTTCTCTCCTACCAACTTTCAAAACAGCATGCTTTGCTTTTTTTTTTTTTTTTTTTTTGTGGATTTTAGGGGGGGAAGGAGGTGTTCTTTGTAAAATCAGTCTTCCAGTGGAGAACCGTATCCATGGAGAGACTGCACTAGAGACGGATTGGCAATGACTGTGTTCTTGTCATTAACATCCTCACAGATATCAGAGTGAATCAGTTGAGTTGATTCATTGGTTACAATCTGCAATGGACCGGCTGGAGTTCTGGACTCAGCAGTCAGTGACAGTCCCTCAAGAACTAGAAATGGTGAGAGACCACCTGAATGCTTTTCTGGTAAGTGAGTTTAGGAACCTTACACACCTTTTCATCTCTCATTGCAAACAAATGGTCCCATTCTCATAAGGTTTATGTATATATCATCAGCAAAGTGTTGTATGTGAAAAACCTGTTTTCTCCTAGCCTGTGCTATACAATACCTTGCTTGCTTTAAAAAACAAAACAAAACACCCTCAAATGTCTGAATGTTAAACTGCACTGTTCAGTACAGAATGTCTGAGCAATGTTACTAGAAAGTGCCCTTCATACTTCATAACCCCTGTTGTGTGTAGTGACTATAGGCCTTGGTGGTTTTTATTGTTGTACAAAGATTTTGTACTTTTAATTAAAAACAAAACAAAAAAAATGTCAATCATTTATATTTACACCTAGACTAAAATATAAGGGGCTGCCAATGTATATTTTAAAAGATGTTCTTTCTTTTTGAGTGGTGGAATAAAGCTAGTTTTAGTTGGTTAATGTCACTTATTTCTCTCCATGAAATGATGATCCTTCTACAGGAGTTTTCAAAAGAGGTTGATGCCAAGTCATCCCAGAAATCTTCTGTCTTAAGCACTGGGAACCAGCTCCTTCGGCTGAAGAAAGTGGATACAGCAGCATTGCGTGCAGGACTGTCTCAGATCGACAGCCAGTGGACAGAATTACTGACACAAATTCCCGCAGTACAAGAAAAACTGCATCAGGTAGGGGAGAAGTTTACTGCTACTCCAGCCTCTGATGTTCAGGGAAATAGACACTGAATTAAAAGCTTTTGCATTTGAAATATTTAGAGTGCAGCTGGGTGGCACAATTGATTAATGACATTGCCTTTCACGTAAGTTTCAAATCATGACCGATTCAAGCTAAAATGTATTCTCATCGTAGTCCAAGTTCTCATCATAAACCACCATATCTCTTGGCATAACTGGCAATCGCTTAAAGAGACCATTCCCCTCCACCCTCCTACACGTGGGCTGGGATAGAAGTTTTTACCAATATGAAATAGCAGACTTATGTGGGAAAGCTTGCACAATGTCTACCCCACCCTGTGTCTAAATCTAGTCAGTGCTAGGAGTCTTTTGCTTTCACAGACACTAAGTGCAGCTGTAGTACTACATTTTATTGTACAAACTGAAGCGAAAAGCCTGAAGTGTTTTAAACATGTATATATAACTATATTTTTCTTACAATTTTATTATATGCATTTGGAAGAAAGGGGGAGTCACTTTTTGCATCTTGCAGTCTAACCTTTTAATAGCCTGTGGTCAGAAATGTCAAGTTAGGAGGAGTTTTTTTGTAAAGGGCTGTTTGCCTGCCCTATAATTTTTTTTTATTATGCTAAAATTGCCTGGGCAGAGCTCAACTCTGGGAAAGACAAAAATAAGTATAGAAAAACCTGATGCAGGCCTCATGGGGGGAGGGCGACTGGATGTCTGAAGTAGGAAGTTTTACTTTAATACTTTTCCTTTGCTAACTTTAGTAGTATTGCACAGGATATAAAGGCCTCAGTGAAGAAGTTTTCTTTTATATTTTTCATTGGTAAATAAGGTATTATAGGTTCAAGCAAATACAACTTTCACTATACAATGAGGAATATAGCTAGAATTGTTAAATATTGTACACACTGGAAAAAAGGCCCCAAAAAAAGATGGCTTGTCATACCTGCAAAGTAGTACCATACCGTAGCCCTCTGAAACATCTACTAAGTCGGATTATATATTTTCCTTTTCTCCTAAGAAATAGAGAAGCAATCTGGTAGAGAACTATAAGCTGCCATCAGAGAGAATAGATTTTCTTTTCCTTTTAAAAGGAAAAAAGAACTAAATTTAAGTTAAAAATGCTGAACCAAAATTTGATAATGACTCATTTGTTAAGTAAAATAGCCCAATTGCTTAGCAAGGAAAAAGAACCAATCTCCAAAATCCATTCAGAAATCAGGTGCAATAGGAGGGGAGTGCACAGAAGTAGAAAATCATTGAAACAGACTTGCTCATTAGCCATTGACAGATAAGGAAGAGGGTATAAGATATAGTTCAGGGACCCATGCATATTTAGTACAGTGTGTAGTGGAATTAGAGCTCAGAGTTGACAGGCTCATCCAGATGCCTACCTAAAGTGACAGTGACAAATGGAAGTAAAACCAAAATTGCTTACGGTTTACTGCTAGTGACTGTTTAAAAAATATACTTAAAATATGGCTATATTCTTACAGACACACATTATTGTGTACAATTTATATATATAATATAATACACTTCCAAAAAGAAGCTACACTTTACTGTCTATAAACGTCCAGAAAACAAGACTATACGATCTCTGAAGGATGCAGAATAATGAAGGCAGAAACAGATAGAGTATGCTGAATTAACAAAGCAAAGTGATTTATCCATTCTCTTGACAGCATATCATTAATTGAAATCCTTTGCCTTTACAGCTCCAAATGGACAAGCTTCCTTCTCGCCATGCCATCACTGAAGTCATGAGTTGGATTTCTCTGATGGAAAATGTCATTCAGGAGGATGAGGAGAATATAAAAAATGTAGTCGGATATAAAGTCATTCAGGATTATCTACAGAAGTATAAGGTAATTAAGTGGGAATAAATGGCAAATTTATGAAATTTATTTTGTCAGATTCAGAGTATGCCAATACTTAACTAGAGCTCTGTATTCTATAACTTCAGTAGAAAAGCAAGGTGACATACAAATAATTTAATTTTATTATGATTGAATTTTGTCCAAAGACTGTAAAGCATTTGGCAAATGTTGTGTATTGATTTATGAATTCTTTACATAGAAAGATCACCTAACACTGAAATGCAGCCACTTCTTGGATAGAAGGTGACTATTCTTTACCAGCACAGAATAATGCTAGACAATGGTTTAGAAAAATGTCTTATCCAAATGAAATTTGAAGGACAATTTTTATACAAAATGTGATTCTTAACTCTAGTTTCTTGACCAAGTTTCAAAGTGGTACCATTCTTAGTGTGATAAATAGATCTGCATATAAGGATTTTATTTTCAATGTCAGATTCTTTTCTCTAAAAGTGTCAGTGACAAGTTCTTCTTCAAGCAGCTGCAGACATGCATTCCCTCACGTGTATTTGTGCAAAGCATACCAGAGCCGGCGACTTCTTTTTCTCCACAGCAGTGCCCGTCGGAGAGTGGCTATAGCTTTAGGTATTCAAGCTGAACTGATACAGGAAAATACCCATGAGGCCTTCAGGCAGTGATTCTGGGAAGGGCAGCCCTTCTTGTTAATGAAGCTGGCTTGCAGCCAGCAAAAGCCTTATGACTTACTCCAGTGTCTCTAGCCCTAACAGCTAAATGTACAGACAAGAGATACCACACCCTTCGCAGGGATTCGAGTGTTTTTACGCTCATCCAGCACCAAACTCCCTAGTTGCATGGCTGCTAATGAGAGATCACAGCAGGGAGATGTAAGTGTTGTGCAAAATTAAGCACTCGGGACTTTTTCAAGGGGAAAAGGCAGTATGCCGCATTTATTGACAGAAACTAAAGTAATAACTAACTTAAACCTACACACACACACACACACGCGCCCAAACATACCAGAAAGCGTTCTATAGTTATATATAGCTACCAGTCCTGATTGTGGCTTGAGATCGTAGCTAGGGTTCGTTGCTGGAATTCGTGGCTCGTGGCAGCTACCTGGCCAGGGAAGCTGGGCACGAGGAGAGCAGGGTCCTTGTCGGGCGCGCACCGACGCTCTTCTTTAGATGATGTGTAGAACGCTGTTTTTCCCCCAAAGCCTTGAAATCTCACCCAGTCTTTTATAGGTTTTTCAGTTCTGCTGTGTCACGTCACTTCTCTGTGACCCTTGATTGCTGGTACAATAGCAGACGTGACTTTCAGCTTGTTCTTTGATGTCTTGATTAAGTTTGATTAAGTTTTTCTGGGGTGGATCCTTCTTTGCTTTTTGGGGCTATGTTCACACTCTTCAGCCTAGGATGGACTTCACACTTCATCAGGACAACTTCATCAGGACAAGCTGGCAGTTTGGGTCTGACTCACACACACATACACTCTCCATTCATACCTTGTTCAGATAACTATCTTATTCATCTAAAGGTTTAGAAAGGGTTTGACACAAGATGGAGTACATAGAGTCAAAATGGGGTTTTTATACAAGATGGAGTACATAGGTCAAAATGGGGTTTTACATGCACAATATGGAGTATGACTGAGAGAAGTTCAAATGTTACATGATAATAATAACCATATAGAGGTTGACACAAATAAGGGTATGAATTAAAAGATATGAATTAATCTACAGGGTTACAATTACAATTAAAAGCTCTGAATTAAGCTACAGGGTTACCATTACAATTTTATTCCTACATAAGCCAATTCCAAAGGGGGAAAAAAGCCTAAAAGACCATCCTCGTTAAGAAGAAATATTTTATTCCGCTGCCTTGCTCCAGATGTGAATAGCAAACCAATGGGCTCTAGCAAAACATGATTTTCTCAACTGGGAGGCAATGTCTAAATGCACATATAAATTGCCAGACTACTCAAAAGAGGAGTTCAGGGCTTTCTTAGCAGACGGTTGGCTGGTTGCAAAGACCTCGTTCCAATCAGCTCTCAATGTCACAGGTGATTCCTCCAGCGTGATGGCCTCTGTAATTAAAATGAGAAGGGCATCATAATTATGTAATTCTGGCATAGCACCTTATATTCAACAGTCTTTTGAGGATCTACCATTTGTTTTCGGGCGAGACTGACCAGGTGTTGCACTCTTTTAAAGATTCATGTGTTACCATCCAGCCATCAAGAGATGTGATTATAAATCTTCACAAGCAATATTCTCATCAGTACTGTGGACAGCCCTTCTATTCTCTGAGGCAACAGATGTTGTGAGGAGGAGACATAAACCTCAGAAGAGAGGGCCATCTTACTCCAGTTTTAACTAATCTTCTCCCCTCAGCTGTCAGGAAACAACGCTTTTGACTACTTCTTTGAGGACAGCAATACAGCCAGCAGCGATCTTCCCACTCCTCCCACCACTTTTGGGGAAAGATTAACTCATTTCCCTCAGTACTTGGGAGGCAATAACCTCAGATAAGTGGGTCCTACATATTGTAGGACTAGGATATTCAATCCAGTTTCTTTCCATCCCTCCTCCACATCTTTTTCCCTGTCCTTTGGAGAGACCTATCTCACAAGTCTGTACTTCTACAAGAAGTTCAGACTGAACTCACCCTGGAGGCTATAGAGGAAGTTCCCCTGAAGTTTCAGGGGTGGTGTTTCAACTCCTGCCATTTCCTGATTCCCAAAGTCCAAAGGACCTGTGAGACCCGCATTGGACCTTCAGGTTCTCAACAAGTTCATCAAGCAAGTCAGATTCTGCATGTTTACCCTAGCATCAGTTGTTCCGTCTCTCAATTGTAACAATTGGTTCACTGCCTTTGATATTCAAGACATGTGACAGTGTTGTCCGGACCCAGGAAATTTCTCAGATTTTGTGAGAGGGGGCCACCATTATCAGTATACGGTACTTCCCTTTGGCATGTCATCATTGCCTTGTGTGCAAACCAATGCATAGTGGTGCTCGCAGCCTGCTTAAGAAAGAACAGAATCCATGTCTTTCCTCACCTCAACTGTTGACTGACTCGAGGGCCATCCCAGGACTAGGTTCGTGGTCTTCTCAGGTTTACCTTCAGTCCTTTCAGTCATCTGGGACTCACTCTGAACAGGGAAACATCAATATTTATTCCTACTAAAAGACTCAAGTTCATTCAGACTCTGCTCGGCTCAACAAATTTTACAGCTTTTTCTTCCCCAGTAGAGATTTCAAATGATTCACAACGTATATATGTCCCTCAAGTCTCGCCCATCCACCATGGCTTGGATTCATTTGAGATTGTTAGACCATGTGGTCTCTTGTACCTATGTAACCAAGTACATAAGGCTGGCTGAAATTGGTCTATCATCAAGCAAGCACCATTTAGACAAGTTGGTCCAACTCCCACCAGCAATATTACATTCCCTACAGTGGTAGATGAACTCGGACAACATATGTACGGGCATTCCCTTTTCTCACCCCCTCCCAGCTGTGACAATTGTAACAGATGCCTCTCTGATAGGCTGAGGAGCTCACCTACAAGGGTCATGGACACAACCACTCTGAATGGAGCACAAGTCCAATCTTTATTAATGTCTTCAAGCTCTGGACAATTCACAGAGCTAACTGAGCTTTCCTTCCTTGTATTAAGGGCTTGTTGTTCCACATTTTGACCAACAGTACAATGGCAATGTAGTATTTAAACAAGCAGGAAGGGGCTAGCTTTAGCCAGCTTTGCAAAGAGGTAGTGAGATTTTGGGAGTTTTACATCACCGATGATATCACTCCTGTATCTGCACACTTAATGGGCACCCAGAACCAGTTGACCAACTTCCTCAGCAAAAGATTTTCCCACAACCATGAGTGGTGTCTCAAAAGCAGCATGAAACCTGAAACCACATTCTGGTCTACTTACCTTAGAAGTCTGGAGGGCATTGGCTTTCTTTCTGGACAGGACCAAGCCTTTCAGACAGTCTCCTCATCTTTTTGTTTCGTATGCTGATTGCATGAAAGATCAGACAGTGTCAGTGCAAATGATCTCTAGATGGCTTACCCCCTGCATTACAATAGCATTCAGTGTAGCCAGTACTCCACTGCAAAGACTCTGCCCTTTCAAAAAGGGCCCAGGCTACATCTGTCATCTTCCTGAAGATGTTTCTATACTGGACATTTGAAGGGCCAGCATTTGGACCTCAGTACAGATGTTCACTCGTCATTATGCAATCACTTCTTCATCCAAATGTGATGTGAACTTTGGCTAATACATGTTGCGTTCATTATTTAAATAGACACAGTAACCCCCTGCTTATGGTACTGCTTGTGAGTCACCTGAGTCAAATACACATCTACAACCACTGGAAGAAGAAAAAAGGTTACTTGCCTGTTCTGTAATTGTTCTTCGAGATGTGGATGCAGATGTGTATTCCACAACCCATCCTCTGCCCTTCTCCACTCGAGTCTTATACTGTCTTCTCTGGTGTGAAGGAACTGAGTGGGGCTGGGGATACTGCTCTTATATATTCTCAGGAGGGGGTATGAGGTGGCATAAGGCACGTATGCAAAATCTCCAGCTTTGGTACTCCTGGCACAAACACACCTGAATGGAATACACCTCTGCACCCACAAACACTTATAGGACAGGTAAGTAACCATTTTTTTGAAAATATATTTTCCGGAAGGACTAATATTTTTACATTTGTTCTTCAGTAGTGTATCGATAGAATACTTTACCTCTTGGTTTCTTGTTGGATCATGCATAAGAAATGCTATTTTCCATGCTAACTCTCCAAGAATAAGCATGAAAAGTGATGATAGATCTTCCTCTTCTCCCCTCTCTTTTTTGCCAGGGCTTTAAGATTGAAGTAAATTGCAAACAGTTGACAGTAGACTTTGTGAACCAGTCCGTGCTACAGATTAGCAGCCAAGATGTGGAGAGTAAACGCAGTGACAAGACTGATTTCGCAGAACAGCTTGGAGCAATGAACAGACGTTGGCAGATCCTCCAGGGCCTGATAACCGAAAAGGTAAGAAAAAGGCCAGCTGCTTTTCAGCATTGGTTTAAAAATAGATGCAACTCATTCAGGAGCAGACGTATTAAAAGTAATTTAGCATGTCCTGAGTATTATGAACACCTCCTTTGGCAAAACAAAATGTCTAGTGTTGACATAACTGCTTCAGTGTTCTTGGAGACATGTCATTTTTTCCCCAATAGTACCATAGATCCTGCAGTTTTACATTTATCTTAATGCATTCCCTAATTATTTCAAATGCTGTGACTCGCTCAGGCCTGTGGTGTTCAGACTGAAACAAAGAGTGAACGAATGCTTTTTGTTTCTCCAGTGTCCATTAGCTGGAGTGCTCAGAAGATTGATGCAATCTTAATCTATCACTGTGGCAAGCTGTAGTTAAAATTGGGTACCAGTGGGCTTTTCTTGCTTGTGAAGTGAAACAACTAGCAAATTTTGCTAAGCTGTCAAAGAACACACAGTTGTATTTTTGTTGTTTGTTTATAATAAAATAGCACCTAGAGTTCCAATAAAGATCAGGGACCCATTGTGGCAGGCACTCAACAAACATAAAAATAGAAAAGCAAATAAGATTGTAGGTTATTTTAAAATAAAAAAAAAATGCACATTACCATAGTAAGTGGCGGGTTCTTGCTAACCACAAATCCATAGGAGAAAATTACATTTAAAATAATCTTGGACTTTCATTTTTCTTCACTGTAAATGGTGTTTCATTCCATCAACATTCACCTGAAGAGAATTCCACTCCATGTAAACTTTTTATGTGGAAAGCTCCTTCCAGGTTGTCACAATGTTTGGATATCAGTGAGCTAGATCATTAGAGTAATTCCTCAGTAAATACTTCTGAGTTGTTTCTTTACTGTTTAATCCTTAATAAATAGAAAGTGAATAAAATTGAGTTTGACAGTATATTCTGTTTTTAAATTCTGAATGCAGGAATACATTGAATTCTGAGGAAAGCACTGATCAGCATTCGTCTCCACTGAGTTATTTAATTTACTCATCATAGAAGCTGTTCCATTTAGAATATATATGCATGTATTTCTTTGCAGATCCAGCTGTTAGAAAGCCTGCTGGAATCCTGGACAGAATATGAAAACAATGTGCAGTGTCTGAAAACTTGGTTTGACACCCAAGAGAAGAGGCTGAAGAAACAACAGAGAATTGGAGATCAGGCTTCAGTCCAGAATACCTTGAAAGACTGTCAGGTAACATTTTCTTGAAAACCACAGGTTCACTTCCCTGCATGTAGAAACGGCACCTATCAAACATGGGGTGAAATCCTGACTCCATTGAAATCAGTAATGAAACTCCCCTTAACTTCAGTGGGGCCAGGATTTCACCCCTAAAGTGCAATGTGTAAAGGAGTAATACTGTGCTTGAACATGACTAAATGCATACACTTCTGTCAATACTAGCTTAATAATTGTAGTAGCAATAGGAAAACAGGGCCAAGTCCAGGTGTGCTGAATGACTGAGTTAAAGGGGTACTTTCTGTTTTTTGGTAGGCCACTGTTCCTGGATTTCACAGTTATGAATGTTGCATTTGACTGCTTTAAAAATTTGCTTCCCCACCTTTCTGGAACCTTCGCACTTTTTGATGCCCTCCTTTCCTTGAACATGCTGGGGAAAATATGCTTTAAAACAAATTTGACCAGTATGCTCCTTCCTATGGAAAATGCACAAAAGAAACAAATTATTTAAAAAACTCCCATAGGCCAGATTTTCTGGACCACTAAAGCCACTTGATGTCACATAAGCAACTCAAAAGGCCTTCAACCAGCCAGAGACAGTTTCTGGAAGACTCTACCCTATGCTGAGGAACTCTCTGCTGATGGAGAGCTGGTGGAGATGGCTCCTCTTGAGTCATCTGCATCCACCCTTCTCCCTCCTATAAGAGGGAGGAGAAGGCGGGGGCCGGGGACATGGATGGGATGGAGAAGGGAGGAGACGTCAAAGCAAAGCTTGGTAATGCCCAACCCTCCTCTGGCTTTAGATCACTGAGCCTGGGCAGTCTTATCTTGCTCTAGGGCCAAGTGGCCCTGAATCAGGGAACCATAATTGGCTCTCTGTGGTCCAGCAGGGACAGCATGGCACTGAGGATTTTAAACATGAAGGAATGTCTTGCTTCTTTCCAGAGCAGGGAAAATAGGGTAGGAGCCACTAGAGCATGTGACGGGGATCAGAAATTAGACTGGATATGGACTTCCAAGCAGAGCATCAGCATGATGTCAGGGCTCAGATCCCTCCGGACTGATTTCATCTGCTGGGCAACAAAAAGCAATTCCCCATTTGCAATGGTGAAAAATTCAAAAATCTAGGCCAGCTACATCCCCGTGGACATGGAGAGTCTGTAATTCTCAATGTTATGGTCCTGTTAAGAGGAATGGGGAAATTTTCGCCTATTGGTGCTGTTCATTTCTTTCTCCCCAAGCTTTCCATCAACAGGATAATTATGACCCTACATTAGTTAAGTCATCAGGTAAATCTTCATAATCAGAAGGGCTAGGAATTTTTTTTCTCATGAAAACTGAGATCCCAGAAAGTACAATAAAATATGGCCAGCTTTCACTAATTTAGTAAATCCGTCCGTGTTTCTGTGAATGCAGAGGGCTGGTATGTTTGGCAGTGTCAGAAGTTACCATTTTAAAGTTCTCTCCCCTGAACTTCAAATTGAATCCAACTTGTGGTTTCAGTACAAATGATTTTATTATTTCAGCATAATAAAGCAAATAACCCATACAATGAAGCCACCATGTGTAATTAGCACAGCTTGACATAGTTGGCAGACTCTGCTCGGCAGAGGTCCAAAGCTTGATCCGATTTATTACACTCATGGTTCTTTGGGTCAGGGATGTCAGCAAATTCGCAGCTGTGTGAATGGCAAGACTTTGATCATTAGAAAAACAAATTGTTTAAAACATAACTTTACTAGGCTGTCAAATATTGTCAGGTATTCAGTTAAACTAACACAAAAGCTACAGTTTATGTATTTATTAACCAGTGCTGAGACTGATCTGGTAATACTTAAATAGTTAAGGGCAGCCTTTATTTTTTTTCCATCATAGATCAGAAACAAAAGTGACTCTTGAACTGAGTTATCAGATTGAAAGGATAGACATCTCAGTTTCCTCTGCAAGTGTTTCTGGCTTCCTGTGTATTTCTGGTGTTTGATGCTTTGCCAGTTTAAATCACATCTATTTTTTTTCTTGTTTTTGGAACAACCACATACAGACTTAAATAATACATTTTAACATTAAAATCAATTGGATTGGTTAAAAATGTCAGATTTAATTGGCACTGCTAAAAAGTGAACAATTGGCTGTTTTAGTGTCAGATGTTAGGAAAACTATGCAAGATTTATGTCCAGATTATACTCCAGAAATGGGCCAAGGAGTCCAGGTTTTTATTTTCTGAAACCTCATTGATACCAAAACACAAACTTTGTTTGGACACAAGCTCCATTTTTATCTAAACCACCAAAATTAAGAAGTTGGGGGGAGTACAATAAATGTTCTGGTTTTGGTCCATCTGGATTTATATGTTGTTGTCCATCAAAATGAAAGGGAAATATGTAGCAATACTGAAAATTATGGGTCCAAAATCATTTAAATCATTTAAAATAATAGCAAGACATTCTGCATTGTAGTAATGTAAATAGAATCACGGACACTCAGCATTAAAATTCAGTTTTTCCTATAAAGTAAATATGAGAAATAGAAAATATTTCATAGAAATTGCTGATGGCTTTTTATTGTTAAGGGAATAATAAGCAGAAGAGTGTGCTTTTCCCATTTTTATTGTTGCAGAAATTGGGGATTTGCAGAGTTTTTCTATCTGGAAGCATTATCCATCTAAACCAAAATGCTTGTTTCTTTCAGGAGTTGGAAGAGTTGATTAAAGCAAAGGAAAAAGAAGTAGAGAAAATAGAACAGAGTGGCCTTTCCTTGGTCCTGAATAAGAAGGAAGAAGTCTCTGCTGTTGTCATGAGTACCCTGCAAGAACTTAATCATTCCTGGGCTAATTTGGACCACATGGTGAGAGAACGTGATTTTGTTAATCAAGAAGCAAAAACTGTATCTGGTATCCCTGTGAGTGCAGAGGGCCCTTATCAGAAAGTAACCAGTGAATTTCTTCTGAGTGGGCGGGAGGAGAGCAGATATTCCAGGAGACTGAGCAGTAAGTCTGTACCTCCCTTCATGTGATTACATATATGTAAAATGGGTATAAAAATTCCTGTTTCACAGAGGTATTGAGTTCGTATTTATTGAAGTTTCCACAGTGCTTCCAGATCCTCACAAGAAAGCCCTGTATTAATTACAGGTACTGCCTTTTAAAGTACACCATTAAAGTATTCCAAGCACAGTGTATGCAATACTGCCACCAAGCCTACAGATAAACTACAGCCACAGGTCGAATTAAGGGGAAAATGACGGTGATACTCTTCCCAAACTCCACCCACAAAAGTAATCACTGTTGGGAGTAGCCAAAATCAGATGCTGCTTTCAGTAGATTGTGCAGAGGATCAAAATAAAAAAGCTCCCCTGGGCTCCTTTAGTTCGACTACCCCTCCGGGGGACATGACTGTGTCTGTTGGTTCTGCTCCTTGGGCTTGCCTTCTTGATGTGGAGGAAGAAAGTAGCAGAACTTTCCAAACGCAACTCACTTTTGGCACCAAACGAGATGCTGTTTACAGTAAATTGTGCAGATGGGTCTCCTTTTTTTAATGAAGAATAAAATCATTTAAATGTCAGCATTGTTAACTATCATCAGTAGGCATCTGAGTTACCACCTCACTAGGATTAATGGGGCAGTTTACAATGCTCAGAGATACAATTCCAGGCTTTCTGCAGACTCATGTAGACAACTGTGCAACGATTATACTCTGTTGACATTTTTCATATTTTTTTCCCCACACCATAACTAGAAACTTACTTAAAAAAAAAAAAAAAAAAAAAGAAAGCTGAGCTTATAGAGAAGAAGGCAGGAGCTTCAGAGAGATTCCAGTGACTCACCCTGCTGTGTACTGACCCATGAAAAAACCTGGTCAACAGTTGTGAAAAGTATTTTTTCTAGTTCTAGTCGCTATGTATGCCATCGGTAGTGACAAACCATGTGGTTTAAGGGCTGAGTACTGAACAATAGGCCCTTTTAAGGTGGTGTATGTTGTATAGCCAAAGATTGAGACATCCAAAATCACTAGTCACTTCTGAAAATCTTGGCCAGAATTGTTATGTGACCAAGCAAATTTCTTGTTAAGCTATGACTGTAGAACAAATAGCATTGAGCATGGAGTGCTTAACCTTTTTTTAAATTCAAGATCAAATGAAGGGAAATAATTTAAACAAATAGCAAATGCCTCTCACACATTCCTTAGTTATTGTTCGGTTTTTTTCTCCCAGGTCGGCCAGCTGAAGATATTGTTGCAGTCAGTGCTTGATCAGTGGAGCATTCACAAAGTGGCTTATGAAGAACTGAATAGTTACCTGATGGAAGCTAGATATTCTTTGTCCCGCTTTCATCTCCTCACAGGTTCCTTGGAAGCAGTAAAAGTCCAAGTCGCTAACCTCCAGGTGACTAATGAGTACTGAACCTCATGACATGTTAAGAAAAGATTTAGAGATAAATTCTGCCCAAAGTGCTGCACAGATGTAGCTGACTGCAGAATCTGGCCCTTAAGATATGGAATCTCTTAGATACACTGCTAAGTTAAAACACAAAGCCCTGGCTGGAATGATTTAGTTGGGGTTGGTCCTGTTTTGAGCAGGGGGATGGACTGTGTGGCCTCCTGACGTCCCTTCCATCCCTAATCTTCTTTGATTCTGTGATGTTAACAAATGTCCTTATTCACATTTCTAGCAGAGTTGGCACTGTAATTTTTTTTTAAGTAATTTTTGTGAAATTGCTTTTTTTTAAGCAAAATATTGTTTTTTCTCTAAATTTTCTAACCATCTCAGGTTGTTAGAAATATATTAATATTAAGAGAATTTTAAAAATCCAATTTACTTGTCTTTATTCATGCTCTGATAACTTTTGCATTTCTCCAACCCTGAGCAATATAAACCGTCAGTTTCACTTGCTTATAGTAAGTTCTTCTTCGAGTGCTTGCACATATCCATTTCACTGTTGGTGAGTGTGCGCCTCATGCACAGTTGTCCGTGAACTCTTTTCCTTACCCATCGGGGCAGCTCAAGCACGGTGTTGCCACACACTACTACATAATGGTGTAAGAGGGCGGAGCCACCCCTGTCCCTTTGCAGGTCTTCTTACCACCAGTGGTAGCTGTGAGAGCGATCTCAGACTTATTGTCATAAGCTTCCCTCACTCATTTGTATCTGTTCTCTGTTATTGCTAAGAAGTAGTTAGTTAGTTAGTTTTAACTAGTTGTAGCGATTTTTTTCTTGGGTCTTTTTGGACCTGTTTCCATTTTTCGGTACCAAGATTAGTACCAAAATGATGCTGCACTCACCAGGTTTTAAGTCCTGCCACACGGGAGCTAAATCTTTGCCAGTCAGTGAACCACACCCGGCCTGTTTGAAATGTTTGGAGAATCCCACATAAACAACAGTTGTCACTTTTTTAGGAATTTAAGCCCCTCTCAAAGAAAGCTAATGTAGCAAGGCTCAAACGTTTGCTTATAGAGGCAACACTTTGTCCCCCATCAGCCTCTTGTGCAAAGCATGCCCCCCGAGTACATTGGCCTAGGCATGGAGCACATTGGAGATGTCTGCTGCTCCTTGGTCCCATTCATTGTACCAAAGAAAAGACTTAGACTCCCCTCAGGCTCAGTACTTCGCTCAGACGTGTTGGTGACAAAGACTACTAGAGGAAGAGACTTTAAGAGATATTCAGGGGAGGGCCTTCTTCAGTTAAGAAAAAGGGATAGCCACCTCCAGTGACTGTGCTAGGTTCATCCATGGTATCCCTGAAAGATCTCTATGGCAGAGCCATCAGTCATTGCTGCTCCCAACCACTCTGAAGATGTATGCTGCCACAGGAGACCTGCTTAGCCTCTCAGTACTGGTATCCCCAGTGGTGCAAGAAGGTTTACAGTTGGTACCGATGCCTGGTACCGAGCTTTTTAAAAGCATTAAAAGTCATCGTGGAAACATTTCAGTGTCTTAGGACTTATTTAAAAAAACTTGTTTTATTAATAATTACTTGGGGGCAAATTTAAGTTGACAATGTTGCAATAATTGGCAGTCTAAGTAGATAAATGTGTATGTGTCAAAGGGGTTGCAGGGATACGACTGAAGGTGAAAATGGCATATTTTATGTGTCCATTTGCAATTCCCAAACTGAGGTCCACAGAGCACTCGCTGACAAATGGTGTTGCCTCCTCTCCTTGCTTCCAACTATCACATTTCATAAAAAGGCAGCAAGTAAAACAATAAATACTTAGATGTGGGGGGAGGGGAGCAGATTGTGGTCCAGTTTGTGGACTCAAGGTGCCACCTTACTACTTTGAGCTGAAAGCCTGTACCGCCCCTCAGCATGGAAGGGAAAACAGGCCCAGCAGAAGTACTGCATTCCCCCTCCACCCTATTTGCATGGGCAGGAAGACATGACTAGGCAGAGCTCACTTATCTCCCCCGCTCCCTCCTCCCCCCACCCACACACACACAGCAAGCAGCATACAGACCTAGTCCAGTTTACATCTTCTTTGAAGCAGCAGTTAGACTGCGAGAGGATCTGAGGCTACGCTAGGCATGTCCAAATAGGTTTGATCCAGCTAGTTCACTAAAAATAGCAATGAAATCATGGCTGCACGGATGGTGACGTGGGCTAGCTGACCCATGGACAAGTCTGACCGGTACTTGGGTACATACTCAGATAGCTAGCCAGTGCCATCCCCTGTGTTGCCACAGTTTCACTGCTATTTTTAGCAAGCTAGCTAGATAAGAGTTAGCTCAGTTATGCCTGCATGTGCTGCAGTGACATCTCTGATTGGAGTGTAGACATACCCTTAGGACATGTCACCACGAATATTTAGTTGGCAGCAAGCTGGTGTGTGAATCTACCCTGCACTAGGCTGCTGCAGACTGCCCATGTGGACCCTGCTGCCATGCACTAACAGTTCCTTGGTGCACTTTGATCTACTCCCATTTCTTAAGCAGGGTAGATCAAAGCACACTAAGGAACTGTTGGATATGTCTATACTGATGGCGGCAAAGTCGCCGCCGTCAGATCGATCTTTCTGGATCAATTGAGCGGTCAGTGTAGACCCACTCAATCGGTCAGGAAGTTGACACAGTAAATCCACCCCCTCAAATGGCGTAGTGTTACATCAACGGGAATGTGGTTCCTGTCGGCGCAATGCAGTGAAGACGGCGCGCAGAAGAGAAGCACAGCAGTCGATGGAAGCACAGCAGTCTGCGTAGCTTGCGTAACTCCCATTGACTGCTGCCGAATTTCCAGGTAGGTATAGACCAGGGCTTAGTGTGTGTTTGCAAGGTCCACATGGACACTTAGTGTGTCGAAGACTGATGTGGGGTCGATTTACACCCCAGCTTGCTGTGAACTAAAAGTTCCTGTACATATCCCTTTAATCACAAGTTCCTTCCCAGGTTGCATTGCCCTGTACCTCGCTCAGGGCAGATTGTTAACTCATGATCTAGCCTTAAGTAAGCAATTACTGTAGCTGTTCATGAGATCAAGGATGGGCTGGAAGGTTGTCGAACATCTTAACAAAGAGAGCATCTCGTGACCATATGGATTAAAAAGCTTGAGAACCCCTAATGGTGATTAAATCAAATCAAGCACTTGTTTAAACTTCTGCTCAATGTAAATAAACAAAACATGAAAATAGGTTAATAGTGTTTTTGAAAACATATTTCCTTGTATTGATAAGAACACTTTAGATTAATAAGCGAAAGAATTTAAAAATGGGTTTTACTTTTCACTACATACACTTTTACTTTACTTTTGTGCAGTTCTCTCACTTAGACTGTGGAAAATAGACTAGTCAATTTTAATATTGTTTCTTCAATAGTTAGCTGTTAGTCAGTTTTGCTTTTTTTCTTGTGCACTGGCATATAGTGCAATCTTTTGGTTGCAAGCACTGCATGTGAATATTTGTTTAAAGCCAATTTATTTTATTGCAAAGCTTTTTACATTTAAGTACATGGGATTGGTAAAATATGTGATTTTTATCAGACCTAGATTATGAGTCAAATACGATCCAATAATGTTTCTCTAAACACATATTTAAGTATTATTTGAATTAAGATAAGGGTAAAAATGATCAATGCATTTTTATGATAAGATTGCATCTTTTTTACTCTACTGGAATGGAATAGATCATAATATTTTTTCTTTTTTGCCCTCTCTATACAGAGCTTGCAGGATGAGTTGGAAAAGCAAGAGAACAGCTTACAGAAATTTGGCTCCGTGACCAACCAGTTATTAAAAGAGTGTCATCCCCCTGTCACTGAAACACTTTCCAACACCCTGAAGGAAGTCAATCTGAGGTACCAAGCCTGCTATTATGTTGACATTTGTTAAATTGAAAGTTATGGTTAAAAGCTGCCAGCTCTCAAAATCTAATTGAAATATGTGGGGATTATCTGATCTCATTTTATTTTATTAAGTTTGATTTACTTTGTACAAAACATTTTAGAGCTTTAAATGTATTTTAAAATGTTTTAAAATGCTCAAAAATATTTAGGTTACTTAATTCTGGCGAGGACTGTGAAGAAACAGAAGGGCATAACCAAGTCAGTTTATTTGCCAACAGGATGGCAAATAAAATTCAATGTCGATTAAATACAAAATAGTGTACAGTGGAAGGAAAAACTTGAGTTTTCATACATACACACACCTTGCAATGTTCTGATGTATTCTAAATTAAATGTACCAACTCTGGAAGGGGACCTGGGCTGCACATGAACTGCTCAATGAAGGCCTCTGCTCAATGTGTAGCTGCAGTCAAAAAAGCAAACGATGTTAGGCTGCATAGCGAACAGGATGCAGAATAATGCCAAGTCATCTTTATGCCATTATATAAATTAATGGCTCATCCTCATCTGAACTACTGTTTGTAGTACTGATCATCCCATCTCAAAGAGGATACTGCAGAATTAAAAGACTCCACAGATGAGTGGCAAGAATGATTAGGGGTATGGAACATTATCGTAAGAGGAGAAATTGAAAAGATTGGGATTGTTACTTTACACAGGAGATGAATAAGAGAGTATTTAATAAAAGTATTAAAAGTGATAAACTATTGAGAAGGAAAATTGGGAATTTCTGTTTTCGCTGTCTTATAGTTCTAGAGCAAGGAGAAAGTTGATGAACTGAAAGGTGGCAAATTTGAAAAATGATAAAGGAAATGCATTCTCACACAACACGTGATTAGACTGTAATACTTCTTGTCACAGGATGTCATTGCAGCCAAGAATTTAGGAAGATTCAAAGAGGGCTGGAACATTTTCTATAGATAACAAGAATATCCAAAGTTGTTATAGTCAATACTTTTAAAAGGGGGGTTTAGAAGGAATGTTAATCCTCAGACTTCAGGGCGTTAACCAATCTGTGATGATTAGTGGTTAGTAGGAGGCTGTGTCATCCCAATTCTGCCTGCTGTGGGGTTTTTCTCAACCTTCTTTCTCAAGCATCTAGTGCTGGCTATTGTCAGAGACAAGATAATGCAGTATGGCAGTTCAGTACTCAGAGAATGTTGTACCACTGATTTTTTTTTTTTAAAGTATGATTTAAAACAGTATCAGTTTATATAATAATGATGATCTAATCTAATCTAAGATTCATAAGAGTTACTCATCTGTTTTCCAAACCAGTACCTGACAAAGCAAATGTGTAATTCCTCAAATGTCTATATAATTGCTACTGTAGGCCTCCTTCTGTATAGCTCTGTTAAGTCACATGCTTTGACAGATCCATCTGATTTTTCTGCCAGGTGGAATAACCTTCTGGAAGAGATTGTAGAGCAGCTACACTCCAGTAAGGCTCTGCTTCAGCTTTGGCAGAAGTACAAAGATTGTTACAGCCAGTGCTCCGCTACAGTCCAGCAGTATGAGGACCAAACCAACGAGCTGTTGAAGACAGCCGCTAACAAGGACATAGGGGATGACGAAATCACTACATGGATTCAGGATTGCAATGTACGTTCAGTAAACTCACTGCTTTCTCACAATTCCATGGGCTAATAGCACAACAGGGTTTCCTATACTCAACAGTGTATCTGGGATTGTCAAAATAGTTTTGAGATTTGTATGTAGGGATGATATCTTCTCTTCACTAAAGAATCCTTCGGGCATTAATCATGGACTTTGCCTTTCCTACCAGGTCCTACCATGGGAGTAGGCCAAAGGGATTCTCACCTTCCTGAGTCAGGAATTCAGGGTACTGAGTGAGTCATTCTGGGTTCCTTGGATTTTCTCTCACACCCCTTCTTCATCCCTCATCCTAATATTAGTTCAAACACTTCTGTTTATGGTCTATCCCGATGCTAAAGGCAGATGAATTAGTGTTCTCCTACCTTTGAGCCCAATCCGACAGTCTTTATTTATCCAAATGACCTTTACTTGGCAAATATTCCCATTGATTTCAGTGGGAGTGCTCACGTTAGAGGATTGCAGGATCAGCTGCTATGGTTTTGCCTACATACTCTAAACTGGCAAATTTATCAGGCAGAACAGAAGAGATAAGTTCAAAATCTTTTTTCTGCCTCTCCTCCCTTGTGAAAGGACATCATACACTCTGCTGAAGTCTCAAGATTCTGTCCCCTCACCAAGTTACATACATCTCAATGCAAAGGTACAATTTATCTCTTAGGCTTTGGACACACATTTTCATTTTTGAGTTACAATTGCCCATTGCACCACTGTCTTTGATAGGCAGGTTGCCATAGGGTAGTGGTTCCCAGCCCGTGGCCTGCGCAGTCTTTCAGAGTGGCCTGTAGTTCCCCTCCCACTAGCTGCAGAAGGGAGCCACTGCCTAAGTACCCAGGCGGAGCACATTGCCGGTACAGGCTCCTTGTAGCAGCCAAGGAAACGGGAGATCAGCGTTCACCTCCCCTTGGCTATAGCAGGGAATGCAGCAAAGTGCTCCACCTGGGTCCCTAGGCTCTGGGGTCCCTGCTGGAGCCAGAGGGAGGGATGCACTGATCTCCTGACCCCCTGGCTGTAGAACGGATCCACTGCCTAGGGACCCAGATGGAGTGCATAGTTTCCCTGCTGCAGCCCGGGGGACAGCAGATCAGTTCTCCCTCCCCCAGCTCCAGCAGAGAGAAAAGCACTCTGCCTGCATCCCTAGGTGATCTCCCATCCCCCTGGCTGCAGAAGGGGGTCACTGCCTAGGGACCCAGATGGAGCTCACGGTTTCCCTGTTGCAGCTATGGGGATGGGAGATCCTCCTCACTGAACTCCTTCCCTTTGGCAGTACGGGGGAGGGGGCTGCTGGCAGAGACTGGTAGCCCTTCATGGTTGTCAAAATTATATTTGTGGACCTCGAGCCAAAAAGATTGGGAACCAGTGCCATAGGGCAACCTTGCCTGGGGCACCCTCCAGCATCAGGCCATGCACACTAGTCTCTGTTCCCTCTTTGAGTCCCCAGTAACTCCACTTCAGGCTCTTCGGTTTAATAATACCCCTTCTTAGAGCTGGTTTATTACCAAAATATAGTTCTTTGAATCTGCAACAGAAGTCCACAGCATAGTCCATCTCCCACATCTGGATGTAGTCTTTAAAACCCTGCTCTTCTCAGCAGGCACTCCCACCACACTCTCTGGATAGTCCTTCCATACCACCCTCTGGTGCCTTCTGCCGTATGTAGGCTCCTCGTCAGTCCTCCTCTGCCAGGACAGCTATCCCAGCCCTATCAGCTAGGGTACAATCCCACTCTCCCCAGCAGGAAACCCCACAGCTGCTCTGTTGACAGATTATCCTCCCTATAAGAACATCCCTCGCTCCCTCAACCCTCTCACTGTGTCCCCCTGGACCCAGCTCTCTAGTGTGGAGTCGTCAGCAGGTAAGGCCCTCTACTGATCTCCTGCCTTCATCTCTCTGACCCTGGCTCTCTGGCTTGGGGATACCATCCAGCAAACCCCTCTTGCTGCTATCCTGCCTTCAGTTTTTCCCAGGAACCTCCTACAGCTTCCTTCTGGGACCTTCCACAGTCTGCCTGGTATCTAGCAGATCTCCCCTGCCCTTTCCATGACTGACTCAGATTGTGCTCTAAGGCAACCCTCGTTGATTCACTGAGAACCCCTCTCAACTTCTCTGTATTCTTTATAGCCACAAGTCTTGACTGCCCTCTTAATTGGCCAAACTGGGAGCACTTGTTCTGGCACAGGGGAGCTGGATCCACTGCATTTACAGGGGCCAGCCATCCGATGACACAGGTCATACCCATTTTCACTCTATTTAGTGTAAACTATAAACATTTACAGATAAAAAATTGCTACCTAAAATTGCATTCCTGAGTTTTACAGGCACTTGGCTTGGCAGCCACAAATGCCGAAGTCGGATCATTTCATCCTGTGCTCATACGGCATGCTTTTTCCATGAAGACTAATCATGAAAAATTTGGGTTTAAAAAATCTTCCTAATAGATTAGCTCAACAAAAGAGAGGGTGTTTCCAATCAAGGCTGACCTGGTTCATAGTGAGGTATTTTCACTGCTAGAAATGACATCATATAAACTGATCCACTTGGATGCTTTCCACGTGTTTTTCTGATCAGTGCTCAAAATTTGTACCTTGACAGCTGACCAGTCTGCCTTTTCCAATCCTTTGAACATATGTACTTAAACAGATGTCCATTTCCATACATAGAGAGGTCAATCAAGAGTTACTAAAGGCTTTTGTAGTGAAATGTTAGAAGTAACTGAGTTTAAATATAATCAGTTGGGTTTTTTTCATGTGATATGACAAATTTTGAGAACCTCAAGAGCACAGCTGAAATGGTTTTGAAGCAGAGTGACTTTTAAGCTTTCGTTTTACATGTATGTTACTACAGGATCTACTGAAATGCCTGCGGACAGTGCAAGATTCCCTTTTGGTTCTCCATGAGTTTGGAGAGCAGCTTAAGCAACAAGTGGAGACTTCTGCAGCAGCAGCAATTCAGTCCGATCAACTCTTGCTGAGTCAAAACTTGTCAGCTCTGGAACAGGCTCTCAACAGGCAAAAGGCCATACTTCAGGTCTGAAGACCTTGCTTCTATTCATTGGTTCTGATAGTTCCATTCTACCCGAAAAAGTGTGAACTAGGCCAAAGGGGCACAGAAAATTTCACCCAAAGAAAAGTGCATTATCTGCACAGGTGCATTCCCTAGAGATCCATGTAGTATGTGCAATATGAAGCTAAAAGTGGGAGAATTAAACAAGCATGCCCAAACCCATAGTAGGAAACTAGGGAGGTGATCCAAGTGCTGAAAAAGGGACAACAAACCCTGCAAGAGGAGCAGAAACGTACCATAAGAGTCTAGAAAACCTGTAGTAATTGTGGACATGACAGCAATCAGTCAGTCTTTGGACCTAACCTCCAAATTCACAGCTGCTACTTCACTATAAGGAGCCAGGAAATATCAAGCAGTCCCTAACAGTCAGTAAACATGTACAGAAACCAGGGTTGGGTTTTTAGAAGCATTCATCATTAATGTAGCTCTTCTCCCACTGAAGTTAGTGAGAGTTTTACCATTTACTTAAATGGAAAACGTTAGGCCAGTGCCGAATGCTTTTGAAAATCCCGCTTTAAATATGTATAGGAGTCAGTAAAGAAACTGATCATAGATCAGTTGCCAATGGCATGAAAAATGTCCAGTTCCTCTAATTAAAGCACAACAAAGGAGACACAGCATACGTCCTGTAGTGAAAATACAGATGCATGAGAAAATACAGCAAAGTAGCTTATATCCAGATGGCCGTGTGCTGTAGAAAGGGCTCATAAAGCCACCGGTTCAGTTTGTTAAACCTATAAAATAACAAGCATACATGCTATTTTGTAAAGAGAGTAAAAATAAGGGGGCTTTTATAGCCATCTGTAATTTAACTGAGTCTACTATTTATTTTTATCAACAGTATTATTATTTAAGCAGGCAGTTCAGTTTTATAGTGGGAGAAGTTTAATTATCTCAAGACACCTTAACTATTTTTAAAATAAAATAATTGCAATTTTAGCAGTCTGTCCTCCTGCATATTGCAGGCTACAGAATGTGCTGAATTGGTGACTAAAGAATAAATGGTGCAAGTTTTATTAGAATCAACCTTTGTTTTCATGCCTTGCAAAAGGATTATAACCCCACTTTCAAAACAAATATAGCTTTTACTATGGGGGCAGTATCCCTGTAATAAAAAAATAGTGGTTCTGCTGTGGAGAAGCAATCAGGAGTAGCATTTCTCATTGCTACCAGTGAGAATTGCTATTACAGGAGTTTGAGAATCAAAATGACTGAAAGGGCAGTGATGAGCATAGCAAGAACTTGAATATTATGTGACCTCATATTAAGGTTTTAAATTGTTGGCTTTATTTTGTGCCTAAGGCTGGAGTTCTAGACTATGAGACATTTGCTCATAACCTCGAAGGCCTGGAGGCCTGGATAACAGAAGCTGAAGAAATGTTGAAAGGACAAGACCCCAGTCATTCATCTGACCTCTCTACAATCCAGAACAGGATGGAAGAACTCAAAGTGAGTGACAAATATAGATAGTATGACATTAATTGTAAGGTTGGCGTGATCCCTGTATAGTATAGCATATGCACAAAATCCACACATGTTCACTTATCAATAAAGGCCTCACACACACACTAGAGACAGAAAGACTGCCAGAATTAACTTTTGGTTTTCTGTATGTGCCTTCTTTGTGCCTTAGTTTAAGGAGGATCTGGATGGGCAAACTGATTGGAATAAAATAAGTACCAAAACTTCATTCCAAACTTGAACAGAATAGTTCTAGGGTTTAGAAAAGTTTGTGTATTTTCTTTTGTCTCTGTTCTCTTCGTATTCTGGAATCTCTGTAATTCCTGATCCCAGCACAGAAAGGAGAAAAGTTAAGTACCATAAAAGAAGCTCTTTTATTTCTGGCCCACCTGGAAGCAGGAAGACTGTCTTGTGAGACTTCCACATGAGTTTTGCAGATGCAAGAGGTTCACATGAGAGTGATTTGGGTGCTTACCTAAACTGAACCTCCAAACATTTGGATAGCTAACTGGATATTTTGTACCGTCTCTCATTTCCTCTCATATCTGGATACCATCAGGAAGACAATGACAGTCTCCTGGTATTTTTTTAGATACATAAATATAACAGTTAAAACAGAGATGCAGGATGCACCAATGATCCCTGAATCCGTGATATGATGTAGTCTGATCCCATGCGAATGACCACACTTTGAAACTTAATGTATAATCTACTTACTGTACAGGGAATTTCCAGAATACTCTGTTGGAAGAGTACTTGAGACACAAAGTTCAGGACCAGATTCAAACTTCCCCAAGTGTGGGTGTGTGCACATCCATACTTTTGGTCTGTTACCAATTTTAGAAAGTATTACACATTTTAAATTTATCTTAACATCCACCCAAGTGGCAAGTTAAGTCAAGTGGGCTTTATGGAGTGATATTTTCTATACCCTAAATTAAGTAATTTCTCTCATTTGCTCATGTCTTTTTACTTCTGTCAAGGACCCATCCCTCACAGAAAGTTGATGACACTTCTCCTCCCCCGTAACTCCACCAATTTCCCCCATATTAGCCCTGCTGTTATCCTTCCAAAATAAATAGCTACAGAACATCTCTCCACCGTGTCTTAATTGATGGGTGTACCGATCAACACAAGACATTTCTTCTCACAGGCTAAGTGCACTATCTTTGAAGAGATGCCTCCTTTTGTAACTCAGGTTTAGCAAACCCCAAGCCGGCAAACCACTTAAGATGGTGCTTAATTAACTTTAAACGCAAGTTGTTCCAATCGTGTACTTAGTTAAGCACCTGCTTAAATATTCTGCTGGACTGAGGGCTAAGAGACCTGGATCTAGAGTCATGAAAGGGCCCCTAGCCTGGCAATGGAGAGCACTTACCACAAGATGGCAATCCAGGCCATCCCAAATTTGTCAATTGGGAGTTTTCCCATAATTTTCAGATTTCAATAAGATAATTATTGAATTTCTCTGTTTATAATTACATATGTTCTTTGTCCCTTGTTACAGAGCCAGATGTTAAAGTTCAGTAGCATGGCACCGGACTTGGACCGTCTGAATGAGCTGGGTTACAGGCTACCCCTGAATGATAAAGAAATCAAAAGGATGCAGAATTTGAACAGGCAGTGGTCCATGATCTCATCTCAGACAACAGAAAGATTCAGGTTGGGTTAGCTAGAAGGACATATATTACTTTCTGTTAGCCATTTTGTGCTGGAAGAGGCAGTTTAATGCTTGGGATGTGAAACGTTGGCCTGCATACACGAGGTGAATTTTGCTGGTTATAACAAAATCAGTATAGCTATATTCACAAAACCCTCTTGCGTGGACGTAGTTATAGCAGAAGAAAAGTTCTTATGCTTTTCTCTGTACCTAGCATTCCAGCATCACTACATGAACAGCAGAGTTTTTACCAACATATTTAATCACATCCCCAACCAACATGGCTGTGCCAGTAAAACTTAAATGTAGATCAGGCCTTTTTATGCTACCGATATTTCATTAGCTGATGCTACTCTCCTTTGGGATAACAACTAGGGTTTGGTCTACACTCAAGTTTTATCAGCACAGCTATGTAGAATGTGATTGTGAAAAAATCACACGCACTCCAAACAATATAGGTATGCTCAGAAAAGCCCTAGTGTCCTGGCAAAAAACCCAGTTAGTGTAGACAGAGTTATCCTACTTTTGGTATTTTCTTCAAGAACCTGGTTTAGTTTATATCATCAGAAGAACCTTTGTTACGATATAAGCTACATCTCCACTAGTGAGGGGTAGTTGGTAGAGCTTTGCTGGTAGATCCTTTTAAACTGTAGACATGACCAAGGACATTGTTATAAAGTAATAATGAGTTTGTGCCTCTATATATTAAGCAAAGAGGCAAAGGGAATTTTACTAAAACAAAAGTAAGGGGGGGTTATCTGTTTATGAACACAAGATAACGTTTTAAATTCTACTAATTTTGTTTACATGTAGACAAAACAAATGGGCAAACAGGAAGGGGTGCTGGAACAGTTTTTACAGTGGGGGTGCTGAGAGCCATTGAACCAAACTGTAACCCTACATTAAACCCTGTATATGATGGAAACCACTTCAAGCCAGGGGGTGCAGTAGCACCCCTAGTTCCAGCACCTATGCAAACAGGGTGGGATGAGGGGGTTCTACATAAAAGTCTCCTAGGACAAGGCAGCATGTGGGTTTGTGATGGAAAAGTTATTGCAGCCAGGATTGTAATGGCTCCCTGAAGAACCACTGTAATTTTATGTTGTGTGAACTGGAAGCATTAATGAATCAATCTTTTATACTTTTAGTAAGCTGCAGTCTTTTTTACTGCAACATCAGACCTTTTTGGAGAAATGTGAGACTTGGATGGAATTTCTGGTTCAGACTGAACAGAAACTGGCTGCAGAGATTTCAGGAAACTATCAGAGTTTGTTGGAGCAACAGAGGGCACACGAGGCAAGTTACAATAAGTGGACTTTATGAACATTTTACTGTTCCCTGAAATAAGTTACCTCTGCCCTATACTCACTGAGAATATTGTACCTCAATAACTAAAGCATATGGGTATATAAAATATAGATCAGTGGTTTGCAGTCTGTGGCCCATATATATATTCCGTATATAAAACCAAGTATTCAAGCATCTTGTAATTTCACAGGGATGTTTCTGGGCAGCAGCTCTGCAGAAAAGGACCTAGGGGTAAAAGTGGATAAAAAGCTGTATATGAGTCAGCAGTGTGCCCTGGTTGTCAAGAAGGCTAATAGCATAGTGTGCTGCATTAGGAGGGGCATTGCCAGCAGGTCACGGGAAGTGATTATTCCCCTCTATTCGGCATTGGTGAGGCCGCATTTAGAATATTGTGTCCAGTTTTGGGCCCCCCACTACAAAAAGGATGTGGACAAGTTGGAGAGAGTCCAGCGGAGGGCAACAAAAATCATTAGGGGGCTGGAGCACAGGACTTATGAGGAGAGGCTGAGGGAACTGGGCTTGTTTAGTCTGCAAAAGAGAAGAATGAGGGGGGATTTGATAGCGGCCTTCAACTACCTGAAAGGGGGTTCCAGGGAGGATGGGGTTAGGCTGTTCTCAGTGGTGGCAGATGACAGAACAAGAAGCAATGGTCTCAAGTCGCAGGGCGGGAGGTCTAGGTTGGACATTAGGAAAAAGTTTTTCACTAGGAGGGTGGTGAAGCACTGGAATAGGTTACCTAGGGAGGTGGTGGAATCTCCATCTTTAGAGGTTTTTAAGCTGAGGGTTGACAAAGCCCTGGCTGGGATGATATAGCTGAGGTTAGTCCTGCTTTGAGCAGGGGGTTGGACTAGATGACCTCCTGAGGTCCCTGCCAACTCTATCATTCTATGATTCTACGATTCCATTTGATATCCCTCTGCCCTCATCCGCAGAGTTTGCTGCATCAATTTCCAATCTTTTAATCTTCCAACACACTCCTAGCTCTCATTGCTCTCCTCCGCCATCCTCGTCACCCTGCCCACCCAGTTAGCTTCCTGGGCTGAGATTTGATATGGCGGGAACTTCTGTGAATGTATTAGCTACTGGCTTCCTAGCTGCCTTTCTGAAATTTTCAACCCAACATTGCTCCGCATACTACCTAAAATTCTGGAATGACATCAGAAAGCACCATTCTTCGGTATTGAAAAGTTATAAGATATTTTGGGTAAAAATTTCAAAAGGGCCTAAGACCCATATTTTTGAAGATATTTAGGCACCTAACTCCCATGAGAAGTAGGCACCTAAATACCATTTAAAATATGGAACTAAGTGGCTTAGGAACCTAAACCAATTTTCAATAATGATTTAGGATTTGGGCTCCCAAATATCTATTGATTTTGATTAAGATTTAGGGCTTAAAGTACCTAATTTGCTTTTGAACATGGGATTTGGGCTCCTTAGACACTTGAAAATATTATTCCTTGTCTTTTTTTTTTCTCCGTGAGTCCTTCTGAAAAATATATTTTTAAATACTTATGCAGTGGACCATATGCTCAACTGTGTACGTCCATTGACTTAAGCAGAACTAGGCTGATTCACTCCACCTGAAGATATGGCCCAATATTTCTACTAAAAATTTTAAAAAACCCAAAACTTTAATTTTGATCACTGTAAAAATAAATAAAGTAGCTAATACGTTTCCAATCTCACCATGCAACTGTGCACCTCTGTCAGAGGGTTTATCAGCAATATAAAATTGCCTTACTGTTAAGTTTGTACAAGGTTTTGGTCCAAAAGCTGTGCATGCAGATATCTGACTTTACAAGGCAAAGAACTATAACCTATTTATATTTAAAAGCATTTCAGAAAATGAGAAGTGCACAAATACTCCTGTGCCGCAAGATTCTAAATTCCTCATCCAGTTTGTGTTTAAAACATGGCGTCAATCACAGTATTATCTCTAAAGGGTGCCTAGAAACTAGGTTCTGTTGAAGTTGTTTAGCTTTTACATATAGTAAAAAAAAATAATCAATTGATGGGAATAATAATAATTATTCTTCGCCCTGCCCCCTAAAACTGAGGGTTTAATCCTTTCTCATTAACGTTGATACCAAAACTCCCATTGAGCTCATTTGGACCAGAATTAAGCCTTGAGTAGGTTAAATGAAAAGTGAATTTTTTTGCCAGTGATAGCAAAAGGAGTGAAAGCCTTTGAGACCTTTGCTTTGAAATTACTTCTGTCCGTCTCTTTTATAACAGCTGTTCCAAGCAGAGATGTTCAGTCGCCAGCAGATTTTACATTCGATTATCACGGATGGACAGCATCTACTAGAGCAAGGACAGGTGGATGATAGGTAGACACTCCTGTGCTTTTTAATTTAATTTAGCTGTGTGCTAGGTGATTTCCAAACAGAAAAGAAGAAATATGGTGCCCAGGTCTAGGAGAGCACCATAAAAAGTTAAACAGGCAGAGGGTAGGTGGAAGATGCAGAAAACGTAAGTAAAGCAGCCAAGGTACTGAATGGCCATGTCTTGATAATACAGTGTTATGTCAATACAATATTGGGTTTTTTAATGTAAATTATTCTCATTTATTCTTCTAACTTGCCATTTTTGGGAACAGAGCAGTTCTGAGGCTGTTTCTGCAGGCTAGAATGACCCTAGATCACATTGCACGTTGTCCCTGCCGACCTTCCACCATGACCTGCCTCCAGAATGCCCCCTACACCCAGGCGGCCAGCAATGGGTGGTGCACAGCCAGTTACACCTGCTTTATGTCAGTTGGGGATTACACTATTCCAGGAGAACCCCCGCTGACTCTTTATATCCATTTTCTGCCCTCTTTGCGCCACCAGAGCCGCGCAAATGGGATGGAGTGAGATCCAGCATGTGGCCAGGAGAGTTAAATATTAATGATCAAACAAATAAAAATCAACACACACCATTAATGTCTATGGAATGCTTTTGGTGCAGAGATGCCAGATCTTATCCAAACTGCATTGTATATCAGGACTTACCATAAATTCCTCTCCAGCACAAATGATACCGTTTGTTCCCTACTTTTGAGGTCAGTGATAAGTGTCTTTCATAACTAGATTTGTCTGAGAGAGGATCGTGAACTTTTATTGAGTTTGCCAACAATTTTTACAAAGATAGCAGTTTGGATTAAGACTTTTTTTTTCTTGAGAAGAGAATTAGATCCTTTTGATTCTGTCTGTTGTCCTGATATGTCATAGTTTTATATCCCAGTTGCATGTTACCTGCCATGTGGGAGAGTAGTTCATCCCTTTCTACCAGAACTTTATAGATCGCAATCAGAAAACACATATTTTTCAGCTTTTCATTTATTAAAGAAATAGATCAACAATACGTTTCTTAGCCCATGTTTGTATTGTTTGTTTCTTTTTAAATAGGGATGAGTTTAATCTGAAACTGACACTGCTCAGTAATCAGTGGCAAGGAGTGATTCGCAGGGCACAACAGAGGAGAGGAATCATTGACAGCCAGATCCGCCAATGGCAACGTTACAAGGAGATGGCAGAGAAACTACTCAAATGGCTGGTGGAAGTGTCCCATCAGCCAATGAGTGGACTGGGTGGTGGTCCTATTCCACGGCAGCAAGCCAGAGCACTGCTGGATGAAGTGCAGGTATGTCCAATATGTTAAAAACATTTGTGTAGTCCTTCTCTCATATGTTTTAATGTTTAATTGAAAGAGGTTTTGCTTATCTTAAAAGTATGCTAGAATCGAATTAACTACAGAAGTCAAAGGTCAGTGGAGTCCAGCAACAGAAATGTTGGACATAGTTTTTCAGAGTTGAGCATAGACTTCGTGGCACACATCAGATAGAATGAAAGCTGGATGTATAGATCTAAAAAAATCCCAGTGCTGTGGTGTTTAACAGCGAACATGCAAGCAGTAGCTGAGGAGTTCCTTTCACCCAGTTACTTTAAGAACTTGTTTATTTCCTTGATTCATAACTGACTTCGCAGTCAAGTTTGTATGTACTCCTACACATTTATGTTTTAATTAGTGTTTGGTCTTAAAAACACACCATGGCTAAGATAATATTTGGAAGGCCTTCAGCTCTCTTGCTGTCCATCTTTGTGCAAAGTCAGATAAATCCACTCATTGGCTTGGAATTTGCATGGCTGGAAATAGTAGTGCTGGTGCACACAAGTGTCTTCTGTGCCCTTCACAGGAGAAATCAGCTTCTCCTTTGCAGAGTTTCTGAACTCCTCAGGTGGAGGAGAAGGGGCTAAAGTCAGTTTTCTCATCCCCACCACCTTCAGTCTGTGTGCATTGTGGGTGAAGAGAGGAAACCTGTCTTAGTGACCTTCTGGATGAAATGGTAGCTTTATGCATTTGGGTAGCAGCCCACTGTGTCTAAGCTAAGGTCTCTCATGTAGCGATGAAAAATGTATTTTACCAATCACAGCTTTAGGGTCACTTATACGTAATATGTTACTGGAACTAAAAAATGATGCTAACAGATCATTGCTCTTTGCAGCTTAGAGAGAAAGTTCTCCTACGGCAACAAGGGAGCTACATTTTAACTGTGGAAGCTGGGAAGCAGCTGCTGCTCTCTGCTGATAGTGGAGCTGAAGCAGCTCTGCAGGCAGAACTCACAGAAATTCAGGAGCGCTGGAAATTAGCCACCATTCGTCTTGAGAAACAGAAGAAACAGCTTACCTTCCTACTGAAAGTAAGTGCACTTCTTCACTATGACATAATAGTTATTACATGTGGTTTTGTGCCTACTCATTCAGCAAATGCAATCAAGAGGAATGAGCACAGGCCTGGGCATCAGGAATTCCTGTGTGTTAAATCTTGCTTTGTCACTTGCCTACTTTATGGACGTGGGCAAGTCATTTAACTACACTCCTTCAATTTCCTATCTATAAAATAGGAGTAATAATACTTCCCTATATAATGTGACTGTTACGAATATTCACTAGTTAGTGCTTGCACAGCACTGATGTAAAGGTCTATATATGTATTAAGTATTACTTCTGATATTTTCAGTGAACCCTGCAGAAAGCTTATGCATTTTATTTAGCAACATTATGATTAGTCATTCTGCATATACATTGTATTCCAAATACTGCAAATCTCCCTTTTCAACTTAAATGCTAGTGTATGGACTTACTTAGCCACCAAGTAATCTAATTTTCTCTCTAGCGTCTTGACTACTCATTGTTTAAGACAAATTGTTTAGATCTTGGAGGAGAGAGTTAAAACATGTTTTAATTTAAGCCATCTCCAGAATGCATGCTAAACCCAATGTAAGCACTCAACATGATGGGCTGGAATTTAGCCACACCTCTTTTATCTATTTCATGAATGGGAATGGGGTATGTAATTAAATTCCCATGAATGATGATGATGAAAATTTTTCCCAACTCTGACTTGAGACATAAAAGTCCAAATTCATTTGAGGCATAATTTTATTGGTTTAATAGAATTATACCAGAATTTTGTGTGTCTCAGCAAATCAGTGCTTCTTCTTCAACCTGTTCCTACGTGTACCCCCCTGTGAGTATGCATGTGTGCCGTGCACTTGAGACTGGAGAATTCTTGCATGTATTGTTGTTGGTTCATGCCTGCACCCCTGCTCTCCTTGTGCTCTGCACCAGGATTTAAGGGTCAGGTGGAATGACTGCCTCTTCAGTTCCTTCTTACCGCTGTATGGCCCGAGTTGGAATCTCCACCATCCAGAGCTTCTCTTTTCTCTTCAGCCTGATCTTTGTCTTCAGACTTGTATTTCAGTTTATCAGTTTTTCTTTAGTGTAAGTAGAGTTAATAGTTCTGTTAGTATAGTTAGTGGATACTTAGACTCCTGCCCCTAGAAAACCCTTCCTGCTTCCCAGTACAGAAATTAGATTATTCCCAGAATACCAGGCTTTAAAAGCTGTATTTCCCGTCCCCACTCCTTCCTGGTCAGCAATGACCACCTGCACTGCCTGCACTACCTTAGGGAAGTGCACGTCTTCCCCAGTGTGTTGCTCCAGACCTGATAGGCATGAGAATACTGGCTTAAAAGCTGCTCATGGAGAAGACTATGAAGCCTCAGCCCACCCCAGGCCAGGGACCCCCCCGTTCATCAGCCAGAGTCATCAAGGAGCACACCACCTGTCACGAGGCTTGGGGCAGGAGCAGGGAAGAACACACCTATGGATCCTCCATCTGGATTTCCTCAGAAGAGCAGGGAATGCTTTCATAAGCACAAGCCCACCTCTAAGTCCACTCCAGATCCCTCACCAACCAAGTTGGGCAAGTCTTCGTACCTACCGTCAAAATACTTAACGTGCTAAGTCCCAGGACCATGATAAAAAGGCTCATAGGAGCAAGGCTCTGCCGCTACTGGACTCCACACCAGGAATGCCACTGCAGTGGAACCATCTAGACCAAGAGACCAAGACCCACTGGTACTGACAAAGGACACCTATCTGGAACATCGACCACCAGTGGTACCACCACAACCCCATGTTCATCTGCCAACTCAGAGCCGCCTTATATTGGCTCTGTTGATACAGGCAGGCAAAGCCCTGCATATTCCAGAGACAGAAGAAAGATATGCCACTCCAGAGGACATCTTGGTTCTCCTGAATCTGCAATCTCTCCTGTTGTCAGGACCAACCCTAATCAGGGAGATTGTGACCCTACCAGGAGACATGGGCTATGAGAGAAGAAATCTATTTCCCATTTCATCTACTAGCCACAACTTTCCTTTGATGGATCTGACAGCATCACCGATTGAACCAGATCCAAACTCTTCATCATCAAGGGAATCAGACCTACCAGAGGAACAGTCATCACCTCCACTGAAGGAGACCAATCTAGACAGCATAGCAAGAGCTTCCTGGAACCAGTCTCCCTTACCCAAACCAGGGCACCACCCTTAGAACCGGTGGTACCCCATGTTTTGAGGACTTCCAAAAATCATCTTTGAACCTTCCTACTTGCCTTACTGGGGCACATTGGAGCCACGCACATGGGACCCATATGTATGTGCAATTTAATAAGGAGACATACAACAGCTTCCCTCCAAGAGAGCAACTAGTGCTTCCTCCTGAGCCTACAGAAGAGAGAGAGTATGAGCTGGATCCACTGGTTCTGCCACCACTGATAGGGGTATCTTCCTCATCACCTGATGAGATGGTCACCCCAGCTTTCCTATCTTCTCCAGATGACCACAGGTAATTCCAGGTGCTGCTACAAAGGGTGGTGTAGGATCTTCAAATCTGGACATTCTGCAGTCCATGGGGTCTAGCCAGATAGCACTCCAGGTGAACTAGGCCATACTGATACCGGCAAGAGCCAAATGGCAAAAATTGACATCATATGTCCCAATCTCCAAGAGGGCCGAGAAGCATTACTTTGTACCAGATAAGGGAGCAGAGTTTCTATTTATCTACCCCCCACCAAACCTTCCTAGTTGTTCAGGCTGCTACAGATAGATCTAGGCAGCAACACCCAAGAGCCACCTGCTCTGATAAAGAAGCCAAGTGTCTGTACCTACTGGAGAGGAAGAAATGTATGTCTTCTGGCCTCTCATTTAACACTGTTGTCTAAGTATGATTTTTCTAAATTATTCAAAGTTCCTAGCTTTTAAGGACAAATTACCCCAGCAGAACGGGGCACAATATCAGGTCCTTATTGAGGAAGGCAAGCTGGGGGCTAGAACTTCACTGCAATTTGTGGTTGATGCATTGGACTCAACATCAAGGTCAAAGGCAACTGTCATTGTGATCCAGCCTTCCTGCTCTAGGTGGTTTCCCAATTTCATTGTAACCAAGATATTTTTCCCTGTGTTTTTCCACAAACCGCACGGTTTGGAGGAGGAGAGGAGATGGCATTCACTGGACATGACACAAGCCCCGGCCTTCTACATCAAGCGTACAAAGCCGTCCCGGAAATCGACGCAGCTCTTCGTTGCAGTGGCGGACCGGATGAAAGGCTCACCTGTCTCCACCCAACGCATCTCCTCATGAATTGCATCGTGCATCAAGTTCTGCTACGAGCAGGCAAGGGTGCCGCTTCCGGGAACCATCACAGCGCACTCATCCAGAGCTCAAGCCTCGTCTACAGCCTTCCTGGAGAGAGTGCCCTTGTAGGACATCTGCAAAGACATCACCTGGTCGTCGGTGCATACCTTCACGTCCCACTACGCCATCGTCCAGCAGACAAGAGAGGACGTGGGATCTGGCAGATCCGTGCTGAAGGCAGCTCACCGGTAACTTCTATCCACCTCCAAGGTATTGCTTATTAGCCACCTATAGTGGAATGGACATGAGTAATCACTCGAAGAAGAAAACAAGGTTACTTACCAGTAACTGATGTTCTTCAAGATGTATTGCTCGTGTCCATTCCACAACCCACCCCCCGTCCCTGCTGCCGGAGTTGGCAAAAAGAAGGGACTGAGGGGGCGTAGGGCTGGCAGCGCCTCATATATCGTGGCATGTGCCCGGGGCTCCAGGGGGCACTGGAGCCAGCCCTACAGGATCTGCTAAGGAGAAAAAACATTCCGGATAACCATGCACTGAGGCGTGCACACACCTATAATGGAATGGACATGATCAAAACATCTTGAAGAACATCAGTTACTGGTAAGTAACCTTGTTTTTCAAAGAAGGGGGAAGTGACTTACATTATTGTGTAACTGAAGTTATTCAAGATGTGTGGTCCCTATCCGTATTCCACTTCCCATCCTTCTTCCACTCTGCTTCAGATCTTGGCAAGATTCATTGTAGGGAAGGAACTGGAGATGTGGTCAGTCTGCCCCGCCAATAGGATCATAAGGAGAGCAGGGGCACAGGCACAGGCCAGTGGACACTGCTTGCAAACTACTGTCCCATCTCATGTTCATGGAGCGCAAGGGTACCCAGAGTGGAATACAGATAGGGACCACACATCTTGAAGAACTTCAGTTACAAAAAGGTAAGTAAGTTCCCTTTCCACTGGACTCTTGTCTTCAATCTCCTTTCTCAGCTACCTCGGAGTTTTCTCCCCCAACTCCCATAATGAGCACTAGCCCCCTCAGGCGGAGCCTTCCTGAAGTACCTGTTCTCCTGCAGACTGTGGCTTAGCCCCCTTCTCAGGATTCCTGGTGGTTCCTCCCCTCAGACTGAATTCTCTCTCTTTTATGAGGCCCAGGTGTCCATAAAGTTATCACCTAATGTTTCTTAAGCCCACCCCTCTGTCTGAGAAGCAACTAATTAATTACAACTGGGTTGGCTTTTAACCATTTTTCATAATCTCTTAAGTTTTGTTATAAATAGGAGGAAGCAAAATAGTTCAAGGAAAAAGGGCCAAACCATGTATGATTTGTAAAAGCTCAAATAAGTAATTCACTCTTCCCCTTTTCAGCCTCCTTCTTCTATCCCAGTTTCCACAAGCTTTGCTATTACATCATCAGTTCCCTCACTGGCTCTTGAAGTGTTATGCACTTGAAGACTTCTTTATAGTTAGGAGACTTTAATGGATTCTGAGGTGCCTGTGATCAAGCAAAAATGTGGAACATGATACTCACAAGTGGAGAAGGAAAGGAAACTTAGAGAGAGAGTTGCACAAGCAGTCTAGTACCAGCTCACATACATTTCAGATGCCTGCATCCCTTGTTGCACCCTAGGAAAAAGACAGTACCACACATTGTTCTTCAATGACTTATGGACAATCAATAAAGCACTGGTGATGGGTTCTAAAAGAAGAATATATCTTGCCCTTGGCAACCTGATGGGCCCCCACCCATCATGTTTTTTATCATAGGAGAAGGAAATAATGTGTATGGGGGATTTTTGCAAAACTTCTCCTTTCAATCCCTCTCCCACCCAAAAAAAAGAAGAGGGCCTCTAATAAGAGGCAGAGGAGCATGAAACTGAGAAATGGGTACAGCTTGAAAGAAGAAAGGGGAAAAATACACAAGTAATGGCAGAAGGAGGAATAATATAAGTGACTAAGTGGTTGGAATAAAAATAAATCTAAAGAGTGGAAGAATCAGAGAAGTTAATAGTGTAATTTTAGGCTGGAGAGACTATATTGGAATTTCTTTTGGCCACCAACCTGATTAGCTGAATTAATTAATTGGAACAACAGCCTAAAAACGAAGACGAGGGTGAGGTAATATCTTTTATTTAAACCAACTTCTGTTGGTGAGAGAGAGACACTTTCAAAAAGCTGAAGAAGAGCACTGGGCAAGCTTGAAAGCTTGTCTTTCTCACCAACAGAAGTTGGTCTAATAAAAGATATTACCTCACCCACCTTGTCTCTAGGATCAACCTGGCTACAACCACACTGCATATGGCCTAAAAACACTCATTCTTCCCATATGTGAAAATGTGGGAAAGAAATTTCCTCTCCACACACATCTTCATAGAGCAGCAGAGTGTGTGTCTACAGCCTTCTCCCTTTGGACAGGAAGGAGGATGCAGAGGGATCTCTTTACTTTTTTTTTTTTTTTTTTTTTTGAAAGGATGGGTTAGGGATAGGAAGAAATCGAGAGAAAGGAGGAGATACCTCAAATGGTTGGGGTAAATATATCAAACTTGGGGGCTTATCTAACATTGGGTGGTTTGTACATCACTAATTATAATCAGGGTGGATTGATTGATTTAAATCAAGGGGATTTAAATCATGATTTAACTCACCAAATGGAAAGACAGATTTAAATAATGGATTTTAATCAACTTTTCCATTTGCACTTCTCTTATAAAGAAAGGTGCATTTCTTATTGGTTGATATAACCAATAAAGATATTGATTTACAACTAAATAGAACCTTTGCACTAGATTTGGTACACCTTTTTGTTATGTAGGAGGGTACACTATAACTATATAAATGTATTTAAGTCATTATATAGCTTATTATTTTCAGATTCTTATTAATTGTACATTTCTAATATGTTAGAAAATAGTGAATGATATATTGCTTATTTACTAGATAATTAACTTTTGCTCGTGATTTGTGTCAAGCTGCATTTGGCTGGTAACTGGAATTTAATTAACACACAAAACAGTGCGGGTTTTTATTTAAATGTTTTAAGAGGTTATAATAAGGTTAGGCCTTTACATATTTTGTACTAAATTCAGATTTAATTTTAAACAGGTTCATTTTTTTAAAAAAAATCTTATTTTAATAACCAAAAAAATTATTTAAATAAAAACATTGATTTTTATCCACCATAATTATGAGCTAATTAAGGCATCAGAAATGTCAGCTGTCCCAATGGAAGTTGTACTGGAGTTACAAAGTGAAAGTTATGAAGATGAGTGGTGCCTTACATTAGAACTTGAATTTTTATGTAGTTAACAATGTGCATCAAAATCTCCAGTGAAAACACATGCATGATTAATTATGCTATTTGGGAGGACTTTTGGCTAAATAGCTATAAACCAGATTCACTGTAAGTAAAATCCATCAGCATATACTCAAACGGCTTTCTTTTTTATGAATTTCACAGTTGAAGACAGCAAGGTCTAATGCATTCAACAACTTGTGTATGCAACTTTACAGAGCATGTATCTAGTTTATTCATTATGTGATATTTAGAAATAGCCCTGACACTTAAATGTTAATTAGTTCTCTGCTTTTTGATGAAATAATCCATTTGTATTTGCCTTCCTCCTTCTTACTACATCATCTGAAGATGGTCAAAAACCGCTGTTCAGAAGGAGGCGTCTAGTCTATGGCTGCAAAGTTTTTTTTGTTTTCTTTTTGTAAGTTAATGATGGCAAAACTCTTTCTTATGCTGCAACTCATACCCTAAACAATTGTACAGAAATGGAATCTTACCACTTCAAGAGAGAAATCAGCTGGAGTCTTCTCTGCATTCTTAAAACTGGTTTTTCACTTTTGTCTGCTATCATAAGAAGGAATTTGTGAAGCTAAATCCTGGCCCCTCTAATATCATACAATTTGCATTCTGCAAAAGATACTTATAGCTTTTTGGTTCATATTCTCTCTGAGTAGCTTTTGAATAAGGTTTAAGCAGGCAGGTGGCAAACAGATCTACTACAGTACTGCTTAATGAGCACTATCCATGTGCGTGTATACAGATTGGCAGGCCTTGCCTTTAGAATTTTGTGGAAGTATACAAACAGCGGCAGAGAAGATCACTGTACTCCTCTGAGTTCTTTGGTCCGGTCTGTTCCTGCAATATTCACTTGTCAGCTGTTGTCTACTGGGATTTTAGTAGACTGAATGGACTACTTCTTCAGAGTACAATGGGTTGTCTAATGAAATAATTCTAAAGGGATGCATGGAACCCTTTTGGCAGAGAAGCGACATTGCAAGGACAAAATCAGACCTGGTGGACTCTGTGGCAATAGGAGGGGTTCAGTTTTGCCTGCTGCTAGCACTGGAGCACAGCTCAACAGACAAATAAGCTCTACTGGTGCATGCCATCCAGATTTTGAGACTTGAATGTTATGTAAAAAGGGTTTATGGGGGGACACTATCATGCAAATATATTCACTGCTTGATGATTCTGTAGTCAACTGATTCAGCATGATGATCCTCTTTCCACTTCCTCCCCTTCTCCCCCTGCATCTGGATTAAAGTCTAATAATAATTGTTCTGCCTTCAGGACTGGGAAAAATGTGAAAAGGGCATAACAGACTCACTGGAGAAACTAAGATCCTTCAAGAAAAAGCTTTCTCAGCCATTGCCAGATCACCATGATGAGCTGCATACAGAGCAGATTCGTTGCAAGGTAAAGCAATCTCAGTTGAGCACCATCTGATCTGCATTCTGCTTGTCTTGTAACATCTTTAGCCATTATTAGCCTTGGCATTATTGGTTGTATAGACCAGCAGCCCACAGTTACTACATGTGCAATTGCCTGCTTGTGTCTACATACACATTTTGTGTGTGCATCTGTTCATTAGATAGGGTTTGTACGACACTGAGACATTAGTTAATGTTTGTATAGCACTTGGAAGACATGCGGCCTGTCTGTAATCTCACGTTGGTGGAAATTAGGTTACATCGATGTAAAACCAAAGTAAATGGGATCAGAACTGGGCCCATAAAGAGCTACGGATTGGAGGGTTTTTTTTAATTTTAGAAGTTCTTACTTAATAATTCTTTTAGACAAGACAAGAAAAAGTTCATAGATTTTAAAACAGTTTCATTTCAATGCTCTTTACTCCTACTCAGGATAATTGTAGGTCACACACTTTTATCCTCCATTAGTTGCAATTTAGAAACAAGTTGGGAATCCCAATCTCATTCTTCCTTTCTTAAGATCAAAGGGTAAAAACATGATGCAGACTCCAAAGATAATCACTAGAGATGGGCCCAAACAAAGCTTTGAGTCCAGATACCCCTGAGCTTTGGAGAAGGTAGACTCTGGGATTTTAGTTCAGACCCATTTCTGCTTGTTTCAGGGCTGATGTATCTTCCTGCATCAGTTTTACCACCAATGACACATCACCTCTAACTCGGGGGGGGGGAGGAAGACTTTTACAGGTGGTCTAAAATAACTCTATTAAATATCATTGTAACTATCCATCTAAATAGTGGCTCTGTTAACAGAATTGGTTTGCAAGTTACAATAGGACTTTAATGCTAGTGCCTACGGTTAACAAACACGCACCACTTCGTATAATAAAACTATTGCCAAACCTCTAGTAGTGTAAAGAGCTTGATTTTTTTTTTTTTTTAAATGCATTTTTTTTTAAACCAGGAGCTAGAAAATGCTGTTGAAGGGTGGACAGATGACCTTGCACAACTAACACTACTGAAGGAGACTCTGGCTACCTACATCAGCACGGATGATATCTCAATCCTCAATGAGCGCATTGAGCTGCTGCACAGGCAGTGGGAGGAGCTCTGCCATCAGGTAGGTGTGACACTGAATTTGGATGTGATTCAGGTACCACCTAGATGACAAGCTAGCATTTGAATTTGAACAGAGAGTCATCCATTTGTAGAGTATAATCTCATCAGTCTCCTAATGCAGAGCTAGAACTCAGGAAGTAGAATTTGGCATGTCACATGCAAGCATTATCAAGAGAAAAAATACACCCTTTGGGAGGGGTGAGGAAGGGGAGGTGAGGTGGGAAATGTTTTCAGCCATACTGATTTACAGGTATTTGACACAAGAGTGCAATTACAAAGTGTAAAATTAGGGAGTTAGTAGATGTAACCTTAAAGTGATCACTCACTTAATAGAAAATCTGGAGTGGAATAACCAAAAGTCTGCCCATGAAATGGAATGGTAATCAAGAAGAATCTCATTCCTGGAAGGAAATTGTGACTAATCTAATAGTTATAGGAAGTGTGCAGAATGTGTCTGCAGTCCCTAAAAGGGCTCATCTTTACATTCTTGAAGACCAACTTTTCTGGTGAAATGTCCATTGAAAGCAAAGGCCATGCCAGGACCAACAAAAGAAAGAAAGCAGGATTCTGTATTTTATTATAAGAGCAGAACGTTTCCTCTTTAAAACTTTGCTTTGCTGTGGGGCTAAGATTAATAACAGTCCAGTGTATCTTCACGTGTTTGCTTTGGTTACTACTAGTATTTCCAGACTTCCTGTAAATGATCACTGCACTGTGCAGGGGTATAAACAAACTCAGGAAAATTATATTAAAGATAATGTTAAGCTTATGGAATAATTGACCCAGGGGAATACAGAAGAAACAGAACAGCATCATTGGCTTGGGGAGGTAGGGACAAATAGTCTGATGTGAGAAAAAATCCCACTGTACCTTGTACTCTGTTGTTAGTCTATACTTTTCCTTGTGTTAAAAAAAGACTGCACATTTCTCGTTCTCCTTGCTTGGCTGCCTGTTTAATTCCTTGGCACCATGTGGCAGATAAATACATAGTGCTCCCGGTGCATTTTACAGTTGATGTTTATGCGTAGAAATCCTGGCTTCAGATTTAAGGTTGCCAGCTATCCTAAATTTACCAGATTGCCCTGATTTTATTTGTGTATTCCAAAATGTATCAAACAGAGAAGACCCATTTCACTGTACAAAAAAAAAAAGAAAGGGGGGGGGGGGGGAAACAATCATGGTAGGCCAGCAAAACATAGTTATATTGTGCCATCGCCATGACGTTCTTTTTTCATTATGATATGGTGCAAACAAATCTTCCCGGCAGGACAAATTTTAAAAGGTATCAAAGAAATAGACTTAGTTTTGGAAACTTGTAAAATTCTAGTTTGGCATTCAGACTTGAGGATGACTTTCCTCTCTTGTGAATGAAGTCACATTGACAGGGTCATGAGAAAAAGACACATTTAAGAAAAGCCTTAATGCATCATAAACTCTCATAAAACAAAGCAGAAGCTGAACTGGCTGCATGTGGGTGAATGGACTAGAAGACCTTTTCCATGTAGCTTCTGATTGGTTTTCCTAGTTCCCTGCTACACACCTTTTATGCTAAAGGAGAGGGTTAATTGAAGATCGGGTGTCTTCGTCTGTCATTAACATATTTAATGTTCCAGGATGTAACCAAACAAGTGAGGCGCTTTTTTTCTTGTTCAGTAGTTGAGTGTACCGGCGAGCTGCTCTCAAGTTTAGAGCCACAAAAGGAAATGTGCTGTCATTTGTATCTGACTTTCAAAATCAAAAGCTTCCGTTAGAACAGCAGTAAGTTATATTCAAAAAAGCAGGTGCAATGCTCATGTACTCAGTGGAGATGCTGATGTAGAGTCAGAAGCAGCTCATGTTACAGATGAGGAGGAAGAAGCTATAGTAAGTAGGATGCCATTATATTGTAGTCATGTGATTATCAGAAATTCTGACTGGAGAGATTAGTTTACTGTGAACACTCTGTGTTTAATGTTCTTTCAGGCCCTCTTCATATCTGCCCAATTATCTTGTAATTCAGAGTTTGAGATGGAAATATCATTTCTTAAATATACAGCTGACTTTTTCTTTCAAAGTGACATATATTTGACAAGCCTCCATTTCCTGTGTATGCTGTTGCTTTGTTCTCTGTTTCAGTCTGCACTTATCGCCTGTTACTTTCTGTCATAGCATTCTTTACCCTTGGAAATCTCTGGCCACCTAGTGCCAACTTTGCAAATTTAGAGGCACCCACAAAATATGTTCACACAAGAAAGGTATTGCACATGCAAAATATATAGTTGCATTTGCAATTGCTTGGTTTATCCCACCCATATATAAATTTTGCAGATACAATTGACATGCCAATCTTTTATAGTTTGGCTATACCATATGTGCATTCTCCTAAACATCCATGTGTTTTTGCAGTCTGGAAAATGTCATTGTTCTGAAGGTTAGGCATCTATTTTGTGCTAAACAATCTGTCTGTGTTGGATTTTGTGCTCTCAAATAAAGAAACAAAACTATCAATGTGCATTGTAATGCTTAATAAATTAAAATATTGACTCTAATTCAGGCTTCAATAGCACAGTTAAAAAATAGCCCATTCATTGTCTTTAAAGACCACTGGTTTATATCTCATCATGAAGCGAATTGTATTTACAGCATACTCCTCTTCATGTGCAGCAGGATCTGGCTAACAGGCATACTGAGATTAATGCTGACCTTTCATTATATTATAGAGTCATGCAAGATTTTTGTAGCACAACTCCCATTTACCTTAATGGCAACCAGGTAGCTAAAACCCTTTGCAGGGCTGAGCATTTACCTCTGACAGACAATGTGCTCTCATCTACTAACTGTACTAACTTTTTTTTTTAATGACTCCCTCTGTAAACAATACAAGATCTCCTTGCGGCGGCAGCAGGTGAGCGAGAAGCTGAATGAGTGGGCAGTCTTCAGTGAGAAGAACAAGGAGCTCTGTGAGTGGCTGACACAAATGGAGAGTAAGGTGTCTCAAAATGGAGACATCCTCATTGAAGAGATGATAGAGAAACTCAAGAAGGTAAAGTACTTTTGATTGTATATGTTTAAATACTGTGATGTACACCTTTTCCCCTGCTCTCTCTGGGTTATCAGAACCTGAATAATCTGGTATTGGCCTATGTTACAGACAGGACACTCTATTAGATGGTTACCGGTCTGATCCAATATATGGCAGTTTGTATGTTCCAATGAGAATTTTTGTCCATGTTCTTCTCTAGTTATGTACCTTTGTCCTGTGCTTCTTGAAGTGGATTTATCAAAATACAAAGAAATAGCCCAAATGAATACAAAGCCAAGAAAGGTGGATGCTTTACTAAATGCCTGATCACAAGTCTCTGTAAACCACTTAGGAATTATTGTACATGCATTTGCAAAATATTTTTTTTTCTTTTGACTAGATGATTTATGTTTACATGGTGGTGTTTATGAGGATTTGTTCATTCACCAAACTATTTCCAACTTATCATTAGTCACTGCTTATGTTTATTATAGATCTTCCAGTGGTGCTGAGCTGATTGTTTCTGAATAAGCTTCCTGCTGACCTCTGTGATTCCTTTTTTGCCATCTAGGATTATCAAGATGAAATTGCCGTGGCCCAAGAGAATAAAATCCAGCTCCAGCAAATGGGAGAGCGACTTGCCAAAGCCAGTCATGAAAGCAAAGCATCAGAGATTGAATATAAACTTGGCAAGGTCAATGACAGATGGCAACACCTTCTAGATCTTATTGCAGCCAGGTAAAAACCGCTGTTCTTAAACACAATCTGGGATAGAATCTTTATTGGAATTCATAAAGCAACTGAGTTAATAGCTCAAGGCAGGACTCAGAACATGTTCTTACCTGGTTCCCATCCACGCATCTTAACTATGTTCTGTAACAGCTCTCAGCTATCAACATGCCTTGTTGAACTTCTCCTTCCTGATCCACTGTATCTGCTTCGGGAAGTTCAAACCCAGTATCCACTAGGATGACCCAGCAGCACTGGCTGTAGTCAGAAGTTTAATGTCTTCTGGTCAAAGGTGGTCATTTAGGTTGAAAGTGGGTGCCTAAAGCGAGGTGTAAATCTTTTGTTTTCTTTAAAGGGCAGCACGAAGGTTGCTAAGTGATTCACTTAGGCTTTTTTTAAAATCCTACCCAAAGGACAGTATATGGAAGGTTGTTTTGTTTTTCTGTCTGTTTTTAGATTAGTGAAGAGGGGAGAGAAAGATGATGATGTAGACAGATGTATGTCCATTGGGCCTAGTAGCTTGCAAAAGGAAAATAAAATAAAAGTTGTTTGCAATAGGTTACATTATCTACAGAAGTATATACTGTGCACATGTGATTCTTGGTTAGTACATGAAGAATATTAATTTAAATTTCTAGCGTCCATTTCGAGCTGTACTGAAGCTACTCTCCAGCTAAGAGACAATCATTTTGCCATAGCTTTGGCTATTGTATCTGTGCTCTGCAGTATAATAGATGTTCCAAGTGTTGCTTGAGTTTCCAAACTTCCGTAATTTCTAGCTGTACCAATATCCAATGTCCTATTTACAGCAATTCCTGTTACATTGCTCTCTTTAGCCAGTAGGTGCTGTCAGTATGTTCGGTTCCCCTCCTTCACCCCAGTACTACACAGTATTCCTCCTCAGAATTCTGTGAGTGTGGGGAGTCAGTGAATTCCACTCTGGCAAAGCCATTAAATGGGTACAGACCTTTTAAGATCACGGTGACTGTGTTGTTGGTAATGTAACATTATTCAGGAAGTGGCATTTCTAACAAACTAAAACAAAACGTCTGTTGGTTTCAGAGGATGTGGTGTTTCATTAGGACGTAAGCAAAACAGTTACTTTACTATAATTCTCTACTTTTCTTTTGAAAGCATTTCTAATGTTTAAACATAACTGTGATAGACTTCCTCTATGCCCAGGCCAAGCTTTTAAGAGGCTTCCAGTGAGAAGCGATGGTATATGCCAATGGCAAAGTGTACTTCTAGACATCTGTCTTTTATGCTGGGTTCACTGTTGCATCTTGGGAGATGGTCATGGTCTTAGGATTCTATTTGTCAGTGCTCTTTTCAGATGAGCTATAAAACTGAATTATTATATGCTTGTTAAACTTCTCATGCCATTTTCCTCATGAACAGAGTGATAGTCCTGGCCATATATTAATTTGTGTGATTACATGTTTGCCTGTCAGTTTCTATTGGATGCTTTCTTACCTAATACATTTAGTGTTGCCCCTTTTTATCCCAGAGCTGGCTGCATTTTAATTGTAGTGAAGGGATCCCTATGTTAAGTTTATATATCATGTGGCTGAACTTGGGGTAGTGAATGGCTCAGAAGATTTCTGAGGGAATAGAAAGTCTTTGCCAGTTTGTCTCCAGCCCAGGTGGATAGTGACTTGTCTGATGTCTGCTGGTTAACCTGTGTGAAATGAGCTTGTGAACTGAGACCAGTTTCTAGTGGAAAGATAAGCACATCTCAAAAACCAGTTTGTAAAATACTTTGGAGACTTTTCAGGATGACATGTGGCATATCAAAGTATGTTGTTTCATATATTCAACTAAAAAATGCAGCTTATTTTTGGCACTGCTGACATTATAGTGCAAATTCTGCATTCTGAATCCCTGACAATATTAATATTAATAACTCTCTGCATATCTTCTTCATGTTTCTGCTCTCTGTCTGTCAAGCCAAGGTTATCTTTTGCTAGAATGTGTTTATTGGTTTGTTTTCAGCAGCCATCAACCAATGGGAAATACATATTTACGGGAAAATAGAATAGAGAGTTGTAGCTGTGTTGGTCCCACGATATTAGAGAGACAAAGTGCATGAAGTAATATTTTTTCTTAGACCAATTTTGGTTGTTGAAATAGACAAGCTTTCAAACTACACAAAGCTCACCCACCTTGTCTCACCTAGGAGTACAGACTCAGCATGTTTGTTTCAGAAGATGAATACAAATATATTTTTGGCTACGTAGCATTTTATTTGTATTTTTAGATGACACCCCTTGTGTTAAAGAATCTTGACTTAACCTGTGAACAGTTTAAAATGTGACGTTCTCTTTACAAGAAGTTCTTCTTCTTCCTGGAGAAAAAAAATGGTCAGTCAGAAAAAAAATGGTCAGTTCTGAATCTGTTTTTGTTAATTTTTCATGTCATTTGGGGTAATCGTTTTAAATATTCCTTCTGGTCCATTTTTTTTCAGCAGCATATTTCCTTTTCATTTTTTCTTCACCACCCTGACTTCTTCTACAGAGGGGTAGGGAGGGGAGGGAGAAGAGAACTCCATAGAAAGACAGTTACCTCTCTACTTCAGTGATTTCCCATTTCTGGCCTCTCAGGGCTGGAAAGTTTTCTCCCTCCAAAATTCTCCATTGTGATAAATAGGCCAGCTGCATATGCGTACAGCCAGGGAGTAGTGTGTGACTGCATGCTTTATCCAGAATTTTTCTCAGACAGTTAAGTTTACAACTGCTCAGAGTTTGCACTGACGGCCTTTCTTTTTTTTTTTTTTTTTTTTTTCCTCCCCCCACACACACTTATGGCCTACATACCAGGAGATCAAGCCTGGCACATGTTGATGAATGTAAGTTTTATTTAGAAACATGACCACTTGTCACCGCTCAGTCTCATGTTAGCAGGCAGGGTCTACTAACGCTTCCTTGGAGTGTGAGCATTTTTTGTATGGTGCTCACTGGCAAAGGCAAGCTTGCCTGCAACACAGTCTGTTGGACTACAAGCTTTTGGACTACAAGTTCTTGTTTTTAGTTCGAGAAAGTTTCATGGTGGTGGGAGAGGATTTATGTGCTGTGAGGATGGCAGAGGGCTGCAGTGTGGATTCAGACCTCCCAGACTGCAATTGCGATGTCACAAGGCAGGCAGCTATTTATTTTTCTATGCATTTCATTGGAATTTGTTATAGCTTGCTGAGGAACTACTTGTCATAATATTAATCCAGAGGCATTCTGCCCACCTAAAAACCCTTTTTTCCCCCTCCAAGAGTTTTAGTGCTGTTGACGAGTGATTAGGAAATCATGGTGTACTTTGTTGTATTGCTAGAACTTTGGGATCTTCAAATGTTTGTCTTAACTGGAAATGGCCTGACTGCTACTAGTAGGTGGTGAAATGATACTGAATGAAACTGTAGACCTGATTTTACAACTGTTTTTAATACAAGCTCATGTAAACATGTGAGAGGATCCAAAGGGTTGTAATTTACTACCTGCTGTTTGTGTAATCCAGGGGCCTGGCTACAACCAAAAGTCAAAAATGTGGAGAGGCTCTGTAAAAGTATTTCCAGCATTAATGTGAACTAAGCTAGTCCTTCATCTAAACGTTAGTGAAATGTCTGTAACCAGATGAATCTCTGTAACTCAATTTTGAACCATGTAGGTTGAAAGGTTTTGGTTTTCTTTTAATATTCTCCATGGATTTTTTTTTCCAGCTTGTATTTTTCCACAATGATTTTAGTGTAAGCTAACTCGTAACTGTGAATTGTAAAATTATTTTTCAGTGAAGATAAATATATAGGATCTGAAAAGAAAATGTGACACTTTCACCTACCCATTAGTTACTGAACTTTGAACACTACATTTTTTAACATTTAACTATTTAATTTATTTTAAATGATGAAAGAATTTTACAATATCTTCAGGTACATGCAGAACATTTCCCATGGTATTTTTCCCCAAACAGAAGCATTCAAGAATAAATTGCATTTATATGACATACATTGTGTTCTTGCAGTATATTTGCCTGGAATTTGAGAACTTAAGTATCTCCAAATTTGTGGAGTAACAGTGTGTCATTTTTTTCTCCCTCTTAAAGTGGAATTCCAAAGTTTTGCCAGTCCAGTTTGTTTGAGTTTAGATATTACATTAGAAATGTTGTGAGAATGATTAACAGGTGATTAAAACTACAAGCTGGTGATAGATTCAACTGTCACATTTCAGTGCATAATTTTTGTGGTTGGTTTTTAAGTTAATATTAGTAACCAGCTGTCTAAGGACTAATACTGAAGTTATGTGTTCTGTTCAATACAGTGTTATGTGTTTATCTTGCAGTATATGTTTAGATTTAAGCAGAATTTAAGCATTTCTAGTTTAACTCTAGTCAACTCCATCTGAGTTGTAAAAGACTTCCATATTGTTTTCAGCTCCAGAATATTTTCTAAGTATTTTTCTTGGTTTGAAATGATTTTTAAAAAGAATCACATGGTTTTCCTTTAAATATTAAATTATAGCAGTAAGTTTAATGAGCTAATTTAAGCTTCCAAATGTTTTCTTCTTAGCAATAAACTGCAAAACTGAACAATTGGATTACTTAGTATTTCCCTCCTGAGCAAGGACAAATGCCTGAGATACAGTAGGAGCTACGAGAAAAGCACAGCAAGCTGCAGGGACTTCCGTACTTATATGTCAGGCTTGCTAAATTTACACAACCCTGCTTAAACCTGCCATGTGACAGTTCCAAGTATCTCATTTGAATTATGAATCCTGTTAGCAAGATTTGGAGCTGGGCTGAAGCCACTTGCAGCAACATGGTTAGTGTTGCACAGAAATGCCCTGGGATTTTCCCAGAAGAATTGGCTCTTTTTAGTATGTTGCAAATGAAACCCCAAAAGGGCCCAGTTACATTTTGCTGAGGGGCTGCAGACCCCCATGTCTAGGTCCTATGCAGTCTGCTTCCTGCCTGCCGGCAGAACTCCTCTACACCCATTATCCATCAGGCCCTGCAGTAGTGGTTGGGGCAAGATTTTGGACTATTGGAGAATGTAGAAATAAGTCCCCCTTTGTTTCCCCCCATTGCCTCTGCCACTTACACAAAATATGTAGTTGTGCTCATGCAATTACCTTTCCAATGGTTGGCACAAAAAGAATTTAAAACTTCTTGCATGCCCAAACTAGAGGGGAAAATAATTAGGTGAGCATGTAAGCATGAGCCACTGTATAAGCATGCAGGTATATTTTCAGTGGAATTAAAGGCACATATTTTGTTGCTGAGGTTATTTGAGAGATTTACACATTTGATGAATAATTAAAAGCTTCTTGCAGCCCTACACATGGATCAGGATCCTATTGTGCTAGGCACAAACACAGAACAGAAGGATGGTTCTATAATGCTTTGCTTTTAACTTCCTAAAGATGAGAGAGATGGACCTAAGTCACAAACGTAGGATTTAAACTTACCCAAATTTCAAGGACATTGTGCTCTGAATTTTTGGAGGAGTCACTTAAGCTGAAGTTTTGAAAATAGCTTGGTGTGGTGCACACTTATTACATGCTCTACTGTGAATGGTGGAATTGCAGTGCCCTGGAAGATCCTTCTTGGAGGCATTGTGTCTGAAGCAGGCCCTATGCTTCCAGGAGAATACAAAGCAGCAGTTACTGCTGTGTCCTCTAAACAGAGTGAAGCATATGCTCTGCTCTCCCTGCTCCACAAACTAGTAGAAGGGATAGGGTGTGACTCTGCCTCTGATACACTGTCATTTGGATTTTTACATTCTGAGCACAGCCCTGCTATTTTTGAAGACCTAAAGGACAATGCCTAGAGGTCCAGAATGGACCTTTCTAATCATCTAGTCTGACCTGCTATATAACATGTACCATAGAACTTGACCAAAATAATTCCTACTGCATATCTTTTAGAAAAACGTGTCACCTTGATTTAAAAATTCTCAGCGATTGAGAATCCACCACATTCCTCAGTAAATTGTTCCAATGGTTGACATCTGGCTGTTAAATGCTTAAGGAATGTGGTTAGGTCTCTCTTTCTTCTATCTAATGTTCTCTTGAAAAGAGAGCTGTGTTCGTGTCCTTGGTGATTATTGTTGCACAGCAAAGCTACCAGTTCTGTTACAAGCAAGAAATAATTATAAGGTCAATTGCTCTCAATACTATTCTCATGTAAATCCGGAGTAACTACTATATTAAAATCCAGTGTAGTTTAGAGAAACCCTTAAGGTTGGGAAAGACAGAAGAGTGGTTTAATACACTGAGCTCTGCTCCCGCTAAGAACAGAGTGCACTCTTTCTAAGTGTGAGAGAGTTCAGTCTTTAGAACTTACAGGTGAAAAAGACGTATTGGATCCATTTGGTCTGTCACCAATTCAGGTCAATTTCCTTTTCTTAATTACAATAGCTTTTTACTTGTAATCTGGCCAGGTGACTACATTAGTGAAACAGAAGGTGCAACTAATTTACATGGATTTTTTTACACTGACCCTATCAAATACTTTTTCTTTCCCTGAACCAAGCTTTGATTTCACCAACAGAGATTCAGAAGCCCATAAAATCTCTGTGGTTTGGCCTCTGAAAATCCTGAATTTCTGTTAATTAGAAATAGTGGTTTTGGCATTATTAATATGTTTGTAGTGCTGTAAGTAATAAAGGGAAGGAACTAGATGAGCAATGATGTTGTTTGCGTGTAAAGTTAAGTTGAATTTCTTTTCATGTGAAAATGATGGAGAAGTGATGTCTTCTAAAGGCTTTTTAATGATGTGCACGTGCTTTTGTTTCTCCTTTTGGCAGGGTGAAGAAATTGAAGGAGACCCTGGTGGCCGTGCAGCAGTTGGATAAGAACATGAACAGCTTGAGATCCTGGCTCGCCCACATTGAGTCAGAGCTGTCCAAACCCATTGTCTACGAAACCTGTGATTCTGAGGAGATACAAAGGAAACTGAATGAGCAGCAGGTAAAATACAAACTGAGGTAGAAGAGTAAAAATTCTGACAGTCACCACACTGGCAGATGCACAATGGTGTGGGGAGACCCACATAAAGTATATCCTTGGGCTGCCGGTATCCAGCTCAGTGTTGAAAGAAGGCACTGATGCAGAGAAGATGCCCTTAGATTTCAAGGCAGATAGTGCTTATTGCATCAGTCTGGTAGAGTCTTCTGCCGGTTTTGACATTGAATCTCCAAGGAGCTGCTTGACCCTGCCAGACAGAGGTAAGGTACCATGATGTTATGTCCAGAATGTGGGTTATTGTTGTGGTTGGTGTTTTTCATTTATTTTTTGGTATATAATGAAATACTATCCACTTCCAGGGATTAAAATAAGGCATACTATAGTGTTAGCTTGCAAGTTTTATAAGTGTTTGACATTGTCCAGCTTTGGAAGTGCCTTCTTATTTTGTTCTGTTCTGGAGTCCATAAATATGTTTGAGTCCCTTTGCATGCTAAGTTGCATGAGCAACGTAAAACCGATGTTTAACTTTAAACCAATGTGCAAAGCCTGCACATAGTGCTGGAATGAAGCAGTTCATGCTGCAAATGGGAGAAGTGGGATGGGGCAGATACGTTTTTGGGCGTTTTTTTTATTTGCAGTAGTTTCTGACATTGTACTACACTTTTGGTATGCTCCCCTTCCCCTTCCCCTGCTAAAATAAGCACTTCCATCACAAACTAGGAAAAACTAACATAAGTTTTGCAAAGTCAAGAAATACACGTTTCTATACATATTTTTGTTCTATGCCAGTTCTGTTTGACGCACTGGGCAGAGATTCTGTTGCTTGTCACATAGCAGGTTGCATTCTCCTCAGTTATTCCTTGGCAGACTGGTTGCTGACTGCTATCAGTGCAACTTGTAATGGGTTAGCGAAAAGCAAAAGGACACATCTCCTTAACGCACAGTAAAGTAGAGAAGTTTAATTTTTTGTTGGGAGAAAAGTACTGTAACATTTTGTGGTAAATTGATTCATAAAGCACACAGAGTTACTGTGTGGTCAGTGAACGGAGTGCAAATCCGAGAGCTGAGAGTCTCCGCAGTTTTAATCCTACCTCTCCAACTGACACATGCTGTGTGGCTGCAGGAAAAACCTTTTAACCTCTGTGTACATTTCACTAACATGGGGTTAATCATACAGACAGGACAGGTATGAAAAGAAGCTAATACTCTGAAGCCCTTTGAAAATGTAAAGTGCCAGACAGTGCTAAGTATTCATGTTAAAGCTGATGTTTTGAGATTTTCTGGTAGTGCACCTATGTGGGCATCCCAAGGTTTGTTATGACATCTTTACAACTGCATTCATTCTGGGTACAGACATCAGTTTAACTCTCTTTTTTTCTCTGCAGTTCTCTGCAGAGGTTTCTGTGCAACAATAAAAGGTAGCAGTGTTCTTTTCGAAGTCCCAGTGGAACTTCAAAGGGGACAAACACTGGAAGTGTATTTTGCCTCGTACGTTTGGCAGCTCCCTGGTGATTAATGTTTTATAACACTAACAGCAACGGAAACATGAACTTTTAACATAAAGAAGAAAGTATTTTTATCATAGCTGTAACTAGAAACATTCATTTAGTTTTCACAGCACAGGTTACCTCAGTTACCTTTTCAGCCAGCTATGTCAGCATTGGTTTTTCTTCCTGTTTGATCGGTCTATTTTTCCACATTTGTTTTCTCTTAGGGACATGAGATCTCCCCAGCCCACACTGTCACAAACTATCACTCAACTACAAATCTCAAATTTAATTAAAAATGTAGCATTGCCTGCCAAAAAGTAGGACCAGATCTGTGGCTCCCACACCCTGCTTCTACTGCTTCTCATCAGCCAAGTTTGAGTCGGAGGGAAACATTCATAATAACTTTGCAGTTGCTTTTCTGTGCAATGTCACTGGGGCAGTTAAAGCAGTACGACCTGAAGGAGAGTGAGTGTAACCTCATTGCAGTCTGTCAATCTGGAAAACTAGTCACATTTCAAAGGCCATTTTTTTTTTTAATCAGGGCCTTGGTGCAGGGGGTGGACTAGCTGCCCTCTGGAGAGGTCCCTTCCAGCCCTAATTTTTTTGGATTCTCTCTCTTTTACTGGAAAAAGACAGAAGTGCATTGTTGAGATGATAAAGAGCTGAAGACTACATGTGGCATAAAGAAGCAGAAAATGGTACAGTTGATGTGAGTTGACCAAATCTTACAGAGGCGTGCACTCACTAATGAACATGGAGAAAGCAAAAGTTTGTAGCATCAGACCGGGCAGAGTGGGAAAATTTACACTAGTGCCTAGCGGGGGGCAAAAAGCCATGAAAACCAAGCAGTTGAGATTAGTAATAAAGAGGATCATACCTGAGCAATACAATCCTTGAGGATGATGCAAATGGTGTGCATAGTTGTTCTATACCATGCATGTGCTTGGTAGTACTCCCAGGGGTGAAGACACTGTTAGGAAATATGAGCTGAAATTTTCTGCAATACTAGTGGGGATTGCTGGTGCTACTGGCAGATCAGCAACTAACCCTTATGGAAGTAAAAACAGTTAGAAGGAAAAGTAAATGTATACTAAATGATTTATGGATGCAGACTGGAATTTAAAAACACTGCTGTGTTCCTCTATGGATTGATTTCCAGCAAAACATTCATGAAATTCATGGCAACATCTGACTCGTGTTTGGGTTCCTTCTCAACAAGGTGATTCTGGGTTATGCTATGTGCAGAAGAATAATACAGCTGAGGAAGTCCCAGGGGAGGAAGCAAGATCTACGTCCATTTGACCAAATTTGTGAGCAAATGGTTGGTTCTGTATTCGCTGGTCCCCATGTAATCTACAAGTCCACAGCCACAAAATTTACTGCAGAATCCACATCATGGTGTGGAACTGTACTAAAAAATCTCAGCTTTCAGTTCTTGTTCTTTTTAAATTGCCTTCTAGCCCCCCAAGTTGCAAAGAAAACCTTGAAAATGGAACCAATACATCTTTCTTTTCTTGAGCCTCTAGGCGTTCTGAAACAATGACTCTGAGAGGTGTGGTATGAATAGGGTATGAAATCTGAAACCCAAAGATGCCAATTAGAAAGTCAACATTGTTAACTATTTTACTGAAAAGCCTCATAGGAAAAAAACCCAATAAATGTGGCTATCCTAATTCCATGCTCTCTGGGAAATTTAATATTTAAATAAACAGTAGAAGTGCTATTGAACTGACTCTGACATTCATTTTCACTAAAAAGCTCCATTTTAAAAATAAAGCTAACAAAGAATTTCCAGTTTGCTATAATAGTGTTACAGAATCCTGGGACCTTGCTATTCTAATTGGTCTTGAGATGTTGGAATTCTTCCAATCTATCTGCTGCTATAAAATAAATGACCTCAGGAAACATGCAATAAAATGTTGTAAAAGACCATACTGTAGCAAGCTTGATGTGGAAGTCACCGCACTGATTTGGAATGTGCAACATAGTCTTGGCAGCTAGGTAGTTGCTGTATGCACATATCAAGTCAGCACACTCCTTAAACTTCCCACACAACATCCACTGAATAGAAAATGTTGGGCATGGAAAATAAGACCTGTGGATATGTTGCCCATTTTGTAAAGGCCAGAAGAAAAACCTTCACTTAGGTTCAAGAAGAAAAGATTCTGAAATGTCATCCAGGACAGAAGATATAATTGAACAGTACTTTCTGTACATTTGAGAAGTTTCTGGAATGATGAATTGTGAATGCGTGTGTTTGCAGACAGAAGATTAGCCTTGACAAGGAAGATGTTTTTTATTTTCTGCCCACTGGGATTTTGTTGCAAGTTTATTCATAGCCTTAATCTATCTGGGAAGCCTGCTTTAATGCGGATCATGAGTTTTGTGCAGACTAGCCAGAATTAGTGGTAGGTGAACAGAAAGTTTTGATACTTTCATCAAAGTTCAGATTCTGATCCAATTGCATCTAAACCTGTTGAGGTCCTTCCTTTGCCCCCTATTTGTTTCCCTCTCCAACTAGTCACACACCTTTTGATATTTTCATCTTGTGGGGAAAAGGCTTATGTCTTACATTCTTTCTTATGAGCTCTGAACTTTGAGTTGATTCTATTTACATCTTAGCACTGCACCCATTACCTTGGTGTCTGAGCCCTTGGAATGCTTCTTTGTTCAAACTGTGTCCTCCAGGGTTTTCCCCACACCTGATATCCCCAGAATGTGGGGACTTACTGATCCTCTTCTGAGCACCAAGGCCCAATCAACCCTGGGGAAGCACTAGAACTTGTTAGACTTGTCAAAGCTGCTGAGACCCCAAGAGAGATTTCAGCAAAGATAGATAACCTGTTGAGAGGCTACTTATCCAAGATTTGGACTGACATTCAAGCAATTTCTAATGCAGCAGCGGTGGTCAAAATTATAGCTTCTAATCTGTTCTCAAACTTGAGACCAAAGTGTGGTGTTTGAGGGGGGAAAAAACAAAAAATCCCCAAGTATTAGTGACTTAGCTTGGTATATCATACAGACCAAAAGTCCCTGAAAGACGGTCTTGTGAGTAAATTTCTGGAAGACAGAATACTCGTTCTTATAATCATCCAAGTCAGGATCATCTCATGAGACTTCATCTCCCAGAAATTTTATGGCCTGTGAAATAACAGAATGACAGTAACTTCCATGTTGACTCTGAGTCAGCAGGAAAATAAAACCTGCTGGAAACCCATATATAGACAACATTTTCTCATTATCGTAGCATGAGAAAGGACTGCTGAAACAAGTTCATTTTACTTTTGTATATTGTAAAACCCTGTTTCAGACAAGGAGTTTTAGATTAATCTGTTAAATTAAGTTAAATTAAATAACTCCAATAACTCCCTCACTTATCCAACTTCCCCCATTTATTAGAATGTTTTTATATAGCCCTAAAGCATTTCAGCTATATATATATATATATATATATATATATATATATATATATGTATGTTAGACTGAGAAATTGTTTTTAATGACTTGAAGCAAAATGTGCCATTTTGTAGATTCAAAGATTTCGAAGCCAGAAGGGACCATTGTGATAATCTAGTGTGACCTCCTGTATAACACAGTCCATAGAACTTCCTGAAAATAATTCCTAAAGCATATCTTTCAGAAGAAAAATCCAGTCTTGATTTTAAAATTGCCAGTGGTGGAGAATCCAGTATGACCCTTGGCAAATTGTTCCAATGTCCTCAATTTTAAAAATTTACGCCTTAATTCCAGTCTGAATGTGTCTAGCTTCATCTTCTAGCTATTGGATCGTATTGTACATTTGTCTACCAGATTGAAGAGCCCATTATCAAATATTTGTGCCCCATGTAGATGTGACAACCTGTGTCTGAAAATAACACCCCAAAAAATCCCGTATTCACCAATGTCATGTAGTTATGTGTTCTGTAGAAGGTATGCCTTGTTTGGCATTATTTTAAAAGTCTTGATCTGCTAAATATTAATGCAATCCAACTGATATGTGTTACCATAGTATGTGAAGCTATAAAATATTGTGGTAAATGCTACTACAACATGTTGTGATGTGGGAACCACCTAAATCAGCTTTTCAGGCACAATAATGAAGTGGCCAGATGTACTAATCTGCCATCAAGGAAAGATTCCACTACCAGGAATTGCTTACAGTGAAGGCTTCCCTGTAGGAAGTAAGTTCACAGTGGGGTTTCTTGAACAATGGGAAGCAGCCACCACATGCATGGATTGCTCTAGCAAGCCGAAACAGACTATAAAAGGGGGAACATGATATCCTCATTTGTTTCTCTCTCTCCGCATCTCAACACCTGAGGCATTGTCTACACTAGAGAGCGTTATCGACGCAAGTTACAGCGATGAATAAAAAGCGCTGTAATTGTGACTCTTGTGCCTGTTCACATAGCTCTCGTGTTGCTGAAGCGTGTCTACCCATGGTGCTCTAGCATTCTTAGTGAGAGCAGTGCACTCTGGGCAGCAATCCCACTGTGCAACTTGCCACCTTGGTTGTGCCGCTAGGAATTGTGGGAAGGCAAAAAGGATCAAAGCACATCCTGGGTGCGGGCTTAATGTCCAATGATGCAGTGATTTCTGTCCTGTCATTCTATGGGATTTTGACTGCGTTTCACGGCATTTTTCAACGGCCCCAGTTTCCTGTGCACCCGCCATCTCTAGCTCAAAGGATGGATCCTGCATTGCTCTCCATTGTTGTCAGTGTTCTGAATGCATCACAGCTGCTCATGCAGTATATCATGAGCTCCCAATTGGAACAGAAGTCTGAAGCGCCTGACCCGCTGTGCGCCATGTGAACAAGTAGCATTGCATTACTGTTTGCGTTCACGAAGCATCTGCACACGGTGGACCGCCGCTTTTGGGTGTGTGAAACAAGCACTGAGTTGTGGGATCGCATTGTTATGCAGGTCTGAGATGACGAGCAGTGGCTGCAGAACTTTCGAATGTGCAGAGCCACCTTCATGAAACGCTATGCAGAGCTCACCCCTGCCCTGTGGCCCAAGGACACCAGAAGGAAAGCTGTCATTTCAGTGGAGAAGCAAGTAGTGATTGCCATGTGGAAACTGGCCACTCCAGGCTTCTACTGGATGGTCACTAATCAGTTTGGAGTGGGGAAGTCCACCATTGGAGCTGTGTTATCACAAGTGTGCAGGGCCATTAATTACATTCTGCTACGAAGGACTGAGACTCTTGGAAATGTATGTGAAATAGTGAATGGCTTTACAGCAATGTGATTCCCTAACCATGGTTGGGTGATAGATGGCACACACATCCCAATTAGGCCTCAGACCATCTTACAATGGAGTACATCAATAGAAAGGGGTACTTCTCTATGGTATGCAGACACTTGTGGATCACCGTGGGCATTTCATGGACATCAACATGGGTTGGTCAAGGAATGCATGCATCTTCAGGAACACCATGTCACAAGAAATCTGACTGTAGATATCAAAGTTCCTTCAGCTGGAGTGGAGCTGGAACTGCACAGACTCCTCTCCCCAAATGCTGATCAGATCCAGAAGCTCCAGTGTGCTCTAAGCAAGAGAGCATTTGGTGTGTGGAATTGCCATGGTCAGTTGGAAAGATGCGATGTGAGCTCTTCATGCCGACCAAGGAGGATGCGGAATTTCAAAGATTCCCAGGCTGTTAAAAGGGGAGGGGCAGATGGCCGCAGGGCAACATTTGAAAATGATGGACAGAGCGGTCAGGATGGGCATTGTGGGACACCTTCTGGAGGCCATTTACCGTGACATAACCAAGCACACTGATGCTTTGTCACTAAAAGTTTGGCCAAAAAGCTCTACGCCTCTCATCGAGTTGGTTTTATTTTGTCTCAGAATCAGAAGAGTTGGGATGGCGAAGCGGGGGGATTGCAGTGTGTAGACCACCACTGTTTTGTTGCAAAAAGCTGACATTGGTCAACAAAAGTGTATTGTAAACTAGCCCTGAAGGATCATCTGGAAGACAAAAAGACTTTGAAAGGGCAGGGGAGAGAGGAGGGGAGTCCCAGGCAGGGAAGGTTGCCAAGTCTGTGTTTAAGAAATGGCTTATACCAGCTAACAAAGGTGAGACATTGCTAATTCAAATATTGGTGGTGTGTAGAATTTAGACTGCAATCTTATGTTTTTCATTTGGTAACTATTTTTGTTGTCTTTACATTTGCCACTTACAATCACTTAAAATCTATTTTCCTGTAGTTATAAAACATTAAACAAGTTTATTCCCAACCAGGGGGTTTTTGAGTGAAGTGTTTAGACAAACTGCTCAGTAACAAAAGCTGGTGCACATTCTTTCCACTTCAAGCGAAGGGCAGACTGGATAATAATCTCTACTGGTCAGGCTTTTTGACCAGGGTTAGATGGTGTAATCACAGGTCCCTGGTGCTGTTGTTGGTTCATGAGCAGCTAGAAAGCATTCCTTGAACTAAGATGGGTGTGGTCCCTTCCTGTGGATGGCTGTGTAAGTGCCATACCTGTTAGAGGTTTGTGGCTTATCACAGCATCTCAATGGTCAGACAGGGCTCAGTGATATCCCAGCTCCCAGGCAGTACCCTAGACGTTCTCCATACCGTCAGAGTAGGTACTTATAAACTCTATTCAAGTCATCCCTTAACCTTCTTTTTGTTAGATTTAGGGAGCTCAGTCTATTTAGTTTATCACAGTAATGTGTGTTTGCTAATCCTTTAATCATTCTTATGACTTTTCGCTGAAACTTATCAACATCCACTGTGGACACCAGAACTGGACACAGTACACTAGCAGCAATCTCACCAGTGTGAAATACAGAGGTAACATAACCTCTTTACTCCTACTCAGGATTCCCCAGTTTATGCATCCAAGGATCGCATTAACCCTTTTGGCCACAGCATCACACTGAGAGCTCTTGTTCCTCTGATTATCCACCTTGGCCCCCAAATCTTTTTCCAGAGTCTCTGCTTCCCAGGATAGAATCCCCCATTGTAAGTGTGGCCTTCATTCTTTGTTCCTATATGTACGCACTTATATTTAGCCATATTAAAAGACACCTTGTTTGCTTGTCCCAGTGTACTAAGCAATCCAGATTGCTCTGTATCAGTGACTTGTCTTCATTATTTACCATCCCCCCAATTTTTCTGTCACATGCACGCTTTATCAATGATGGTTTCATGTTTTCTTTTAGATTATTGATAAAAATGTTAGATAGTGTAGGGTCAAGAACTGATCCCTGTGGGACTCCAGTAGAAATACACCCACTTGATGGTGATTCCCCATTTACAGCTGTATTGTGAGATCTATCAGTTAGCCAGTTTTTAATCCATTTAATCTGTAGCATGTTAATTTGATCAAAATGTCATATGGTTCCAAGTCTGTGTATTACATCAGCACTATTTCCTTTATCCACCAAACTTGTAATCTTATTTTTAAAAAGTTTAGTTTGACAGGATCTATTTTCCATGAACCCATGCTGATTCCTTACCCATGTTGTCCCCATGTCTCTAGAGTCGTCTTCGTTTTTGTTGTGGATTTTATTATAGATGTGTAGAGTTGGAAAACTAACCAATTTAAGGATAAATTTAGAAATTCCCCTCTTCTAATTTATTAGAATGGGATGGACATAGACTCTTTAGATGCTATAAATGTGTTGACACTAGGTGAACTGCTTTTTCTTTCCATAGCCATGAAACTTATGTGGAAGGCCACTTTTGTCCTCTATTTTCCCCTGCCAGCCCCAATTAAAAATAAAGTTATCATTGGACCAGCTGAGAGGAAAACAATATTTCATATTAAAGATATGCTGCTATATATATATGCTACTACTGCCCCATCAGCAGGACATGTCAAGAGACACCCTCATGACTTAGGGAAGAATAGAATTAGAAGAGAAAACAGTATAGTAGGATGAATGTCTTCCGTACAGTGGAGCATATTTATTTTTCCTGCCATTATTATTCCTCAGTATGACATCACAGGGATGGGTTTTTATTGAGAAATAGCCTTCACAACATACAAGATATTTAAGCATAAACAGGGGAAAGCTACTGTCTTAAAATTTATCCCCAGGAGTCGCCAATAAATCCTGACCATGAACAGACTCTGTAAATTTGGGTAGTCAGAAATTTTTTGTTAAGCCCTTTGCAGAGCTTCAGTATTTTAGATACACACATGTACTGATTCTCCTTTGACTTTTCTTAAAACTTCTCAGTGTCTCTAAGAGTGCTGTCTTCTGGAGGTCACTGATCATGATGTCTTGCACTCCTAACATGTTCTTGAGCTGCTCATTTGTACCCTGAGGGATTACTCCAAGTGTTCAGTAATCACTGGGATCATCTTTGCTCTGTTTTTTGTAATCGTTCCACTTTGTGGCAGAGTTCTTCATACTTTTCCATCTTCTCTTCTCATTTCTTTTTTGTCTCTCTCTCTACACTGGTATGGCAATATCAATCAACATGATCTCTTCCATCTTCTTTACTACAGCTGCTGTGCCTGTACTATTTGCCTGCGCCATTCAGTCTATGACAATTGCCAGATCCCATAAAATCTTAGCTTCTTTGTTCTCTAGGGTGCTGTCAATTTGGTGCTCATGTTGTTTAAATCCATGCTTTCCAGAGAGGCTCCAGTGCAGACACTTGTCGACCTCATATTTATTCATATATTCTCTTCCATCCAGATTCCTGCAGGTGCTCAACACATGCTAACACACATTCTTCTTCATCTTCATCTTCTTCATCGATTACAATGGTGCCTAAGGGCCAGCCAAAAATGGGGCCACACTCTGCTAGGCACCAAACAAACACATCTAGTAGATGGTCCCTGTCAGTTTACAGACTGAACAGCCAAGACAGATGCAGGGTGGGGGAATGGGTAGAACACACAAGCATAGTGAACAATGTGATGGTGACAAATGGCTTGTTAGTTTCATGATTTTGGAGAGGGCTATTTAGGAGGGGCTAAGCTAAATTGAAAGAAAAGGGATAGGTCAGAGGGAGGAGGCCAGGTGTGGAGTGATGCTAAGCTGAAGAGACAGTACGAGAGGGGTGGGGTTGGAACAAACAGCCAATCAGCACAGGGCAGAGAAAGTTCAGTGAAAACTGTAGAAGGTTCTCTGAAGGTCCACAGGTCCTTGTGTTGGGTGCTTCTGCTCCTGCTGGCTGGAGTTTCTGACTAGCTTCTCGCTGCAGTTTTCTCCCAAGCCTATGCAGATCTGGGTCCTAGAGCCCCCCGAGTGTCGGGATCTCTCCTGCACAGATCTGGTGATGAAAGAGGGATGGCCCTGTCTGGGCTCCATTTTACCTACTTGCCCCCAGTTCAGTCATCCCTGCTTTGTGTGCTTCTGTCCCTATTGGCTGTCACTTTTTTTCTCATCTGAACTTCTATTGTATGCGCCCAGAGGGAAATGGAAAAGTAAACAGTTCCATCGTAATTTGGCAGTGATAATAAATGCTCTTGAGACAAAACTTTCATGGTATTTCAGTACTCTGGGCTAGATCCTCAGCCATTGGCTGCTGTGAAGCCATGACAATTCACACCAGATGAGGATCTGTCTTCTAGTTACAGGTTATCTCAAGTACTGGGTGGCTCTGTACTGTCTCCTCCTGCTACTAACCTACTTGTTTATGAGCAAGATTGCAGCAATGCCCATGGAGGTTGGGTGTTTTAATACTCATTCATCCCTGATTCTTGTGAGCTTGCCTGGCTTTTTATTTTACATTATTTTTAATGGCTGAAAGAGACTACATATTTTCAAGGAGCACCTGGTTTGTCTTACGCATTTAAGGTTTTATTTCTTAACCTGCAGGAACTCCAAAGGGACATAGAGAAACACAGCACTGGAGTTGCATCTGTTCTCAACCTGTGTGAGGTGCTTCTCCATGATTGCGATGCTTGTGCCACAGAAACAGAGTGCGACTCCATCCAGCAGGCCACCCGGAATCTGGACAGAAGATGGAGAAACATCTGTGCAATGTCAATGGAAAGGCGACTTAAGTAAGCACAAAATACCCGTAAAACCCAAGAGATTCCCCAAATGTTTCAGTCTGGAAGAAAGTTGCTATTTCTCATATATTTCTCTTACCTGAGAAAATATTCTCCATACTTAAAAGCAGACCAAATCCCTGCTTCTGCAAGGTGATCTGCACAAGCAGGAGTCTGCACTTGTTTGGAATCATATTAAGGTCACTGGGGTTATGTACAGTCCCAGAAGTCTAGGGTGACCAGATAGCAAATATAAAAAATTGGCACGGAGTGGGGGATAATAAGACCTTATATAAGAAAAAGCCCCAAATATTGGGACCATCCTTATAAAATCGGGACATCTGGTCACCCTACAGAAGAATGTCCATTGAACTGCAGGATCAGGGCATGAATTACATTTCTGCTACATGTCTCATTATAACAACATTGTTTTTAATCAGCTGAAATGAGGGGTTTTCTCAGTTACTTATTTCATTTTTTTTAAAAATACATTGTTACAAAAACTTATTACAGTAGCTATTCTTGGAACTAGCACTCTGGATTGTTTTATTGATGAATGCAAAAAAAGAATGTTGCCACATCCTTATATTAATTTAAAGTAATTTATGACAGATATATTTAAAGTCATTTTAATGTTTGTTTTTTAAACAGCAACAGTACCGTACATGCTCCTGGCTGGGTTGCCCTGGAAAGTTTGACAATTTGTGCTGCCACATCTTGGTTTCCCAAAGGAATGGTTTGATTCAGCAGTTGAATGTTGTCTCTAGAACATTCGACTATGTGGCATTTGTATGCATTGAGACTACATTTTTGAATCTCCTAAGCAATTGGCCAAATTTTTAGAACTCCTATTACAGCTCGTAATGTTCTTTTTATATCAATTCTAAATGAGGATTTGCAGCACACATGAAAAAACATTGCTGTCTTATTCCAGCTTAAACTGGAATCAACCAGCCATTTATGTTGTCCATTTATCAACCTTGCAATCAACCTTGCAATTGGTTAAGAGCCAATTATTGTTCAGTGCAGCCCTGGTTCCCTATTGTAGCTTATGATCAGGCAGAGCAATGCAGGTCAAATGACCTCAAATCTAAAAGTACCCTCATTTTCCATTTTCTGTCACAGAATTGAAGAGACATGGCGGCTGTGGCAAAAGTTCTTAGATGACTATTCTCGCTTTGAAGACTGGCTGAAAATTTCTGAGAGGACAGCTGCCTTTCCTAGCTCCTCTGGTGTGCTGTATACGGTTGCCAAGGAAGAGCTAAAGAAATTTGAGGTAACTTATTATGTTTGAAATTTAATATCTCCAGATCCTATTACAGCAGCCAGCTGGTTCTCCTTTCAGTACACAAGTTGCTCAAAACACACACGCGCACACACACACACACACCATATAGAAGAGTTGATGATTTTGCAGCTGCCCCCACTAGCATTTTTTAAAAGAAAAAAATGACAGAGGCTTGAGATATATGGTTATAGAGATGTAGGCAAAGACATACTATATCATCCAGTCTATCATACTATCAGTGCAGGATTTTTCTCTACAGTACATTGTCCAGGCTTTGTCCACTGTAATTTTTAAATGTTCCAAATCCTTCTACCATTTGTCTTTGCAGACTGTGTACTCCCCACATGTTTTCTTTTCCTATAGTACATCCCATTGCTCCCGGCTATGACTTCTTGTATGCTATCACATTAAATAACACCTCTCCTTCTTCATGTTTATGCTCTTCAAATATTTGGAAAGTGTTTCTATATTGCCATCTTAGATCCTGATCCTGCAAACACTTACGGTCGCAAATAACTTTATGAATGTGAATATTCCCTTCGATATCATTGGGACGACACACAGACTGCTAAACACTTAGCATGTGTATAAGTTTTAGCAGGGATGGGGCATTAGCTAGGGCTTAGCTATGTTATGGTTATTTAACTCATCAGTGTTTGTCACCTGTAACACACCTGATGGTGTGGTATGTAAATAAATGGAACTTTTTGGGGGCTGTTCAGGTGAGTTAGTTTCAGTTTTCTTTCCTAATTGTGAACACAAGAAAATAAATTCTTTGGGCTTAGGCTTTGGAATGCTTCAACCAGGCTCAGTTTTTATTACCCATGTACAAACCTCTGGAAACTATGGTCGGGGTTCATTACTGAAACACTGCCAGATCTCTTAATTTTAGTGACGTCAAAGGCCACCATAGAATATTCATGTAAAGGCTATGATTTATCTGGAAAATCAGTATTCTGTTTGCAGTCTTTCTGCCCATTCATTCCATCCTCCCTCCATTCAGTGACAAGGGTCTAAGTCATGTTTGGTAAATTACTGTATGTGAGAGACTACCATGCATATCTCAGCTGTCTCTAATGTTCACAGCTGACCTGACTTAGCCCAAAGCCTTTCTCTGCGTATGCTTTCTCAGTCTGTCACCCTCTATACACTGTCTTTATCCTCCAACTTACATACACAGATACATGGAGCTTACACTGCAGAAAAAGAGAATATCTGAGATCTAAGTCAAGCAGTCCTTCAGGAACCAGTTTACCTTTTAGTCTCCTACTCCTGTTTAAATTGGTACATCTGCATGTACATACAGCTACTATCATGTCAAGATAGGGATGTAAGTCCAAAATTAGTTTTCACGTGGGGTGAACCCTGACCAGAGGTAGAAAAGTGAGTTCCTTCAGATTGTAACTACTTTTTTCCTAATTTTATTCTCCTATCCATGCCAATACCAATAGGATTAAATCCTTAAGAATTCTAGCAAAGCACATTAGAAAGCTTTTAGTCATCCAGTATGTTATGAACTCCATTATACAAAATCACACTGTAGTCCAGTATTTCACTGAGGCTGTAATGCAAACATAAATGAATTACTATGTAGCTGAATTGAAAATTGGAAAACATACGCAATTGTTCTTTTGCTTAACAAGACTTAACAGGTGAGGTGGAACTGTAAATTTACAAAAAGTTGTACATTACAAGCTTTAATCTTCTGAGAAAGTAGTAAATCAGTGGTCAGATTTATGCCTCTTCCATGAGAGAGTCTGCTTCTTGCTCCAATTACAGAACCACTTGTAAGCTTTCTTATTTATTGGCAGTTTTTTGTAATTATAGTGACAAGGACCCTTCAGTGTATTCGATTGTTTCAAACTAGCTCCTTTAGCTCTGTCTGTGGCTTCATTGCACAAAAGTGCTTATTTTCACTTTTAATTAACAAGCACTCTGACATGGGGCAGGATTGAGGCCTCCACATAGCTGATGCTGATGATGAATTTTCATTTATTCATTTATTTTTTCATTCATGTATTCGGGTTGCATTTCTCCCCCTTCTCTAATTGTCATTTGTCACTTTTTTAATAACTAATGCTACTCGCAATGCAAACTCGCAGAACTGTGATCTGGAACCAAAGTCAATTCACCTCTTTTTCATCAGTTCCTTTAAACCACCTGTGTCCCGAATGCAGCTGAGTGAAATATTCAACACATTTAGCTCCTTTTCTCTGTTCATGAGTTATCAGCAAAAAAAACTTTGCTTTTGAGAAATTGAACAATAAATTTGTGAAAAAATTCAAGCCTATGAATTGCTCACAAGTTTCTTACTATGACTAGCTTTTGAGTATTTGCTATTCACACAATTTGATTAGCTAAGTCACATGGTATTGTTTCTGTTTCCGAATTGGATGACTGAAACGTTTATAACCTGGAAAAGGAATAAAATAAGTCACTTGCTGCATGGCCATTTGCTCAAATAGAGATTTATATAAATATTCACAAAATTTCTTTCTCTGTGGTTATTTGTAGAAATAAAAATCATTCATATACCTGTGATATTGACGATGAATAAAAGGTGCCTGGAATACTGTCAAAGCAAATTCACAATTATTATTCATTCCAAGACTTCTCTTCATCTGCCACATGGTAGTACTAAATAGATTCATTTTGGCTTAAAAAAAACCTATAAAACCATACGAATTCTTGCTTTGATGTCATTAAAAATTTGACATCACCATTTACAGTGCTTGTTTGTTTGTAACCCATGGCATAACATGAAATCAAATGAATCAATATCATAGTCAACCCTTTAATGTAACATTTTAAGAGACTTTTAATCTGTTTCAGAATTTACACACTCCATGTTGTAAAATGCACAGATAAAAGATTGCACAGGCAAGAAAGGAGAGTACCCCATTCTCGGAATAAAAATTGTGCTTGCCGTTGTCATTGTGATAGGAGCAGTCCAACTAAAATGCCTGTTCCTTACTGCCATTTATTGATTTTTGTAAACCCCAACATTTCTCTTTGCTCATCCCAATCAAAAGGCCCCAATCCTACAATCAGGTCAGTACCAACAAATATTTACACCCATGGTGGAGTCAGTGGGGCTTCCCAAAGTGTCTGCCCATGGAGATCTAATTTCAGGATTGGAGCCAAAGACAAGAACAAACCGAGAGACCATTTACATTTACCAATTGCAGGAGCTGACCCTCTGATAGTGTCTTTTGTTGTTCCCATTGCTGTTTTAGGCCTTCCAGCGACAAGTGCATGAAAGTCTGACACAGCTGGAACTGATTAATAAACAGTACCGCCGCCTGGCCCGAGAGAACCGCACTGACTCTGCTTGCAGCCTCAAACAGATGGTCCATGAAGGAAACCAGAGATGGGACAACTTGCAAAAGCGAGTCACTTCCATCCTACGCAGGCTAAAAGTATTCATTGTCAAGCCATTCTCTTTCCGAACTAGACTGTGTGTATGGGGGATATTGGGAGCTTTTGACTTTTCAAGCCCATGCAAGTTTTCTCTTTGGCTGGGTTCTTTAAATTATATTTGTGATGATTTCATGGGTGCTCTGTCTAAAGCAGTTAAATCATAGGCTGCAGGAAGATGTAGAGTTGGGCCTAGGTGTCTCACTCCCCCTTAGAAGAGAAGAACAAGAATGCTTGCAGCTGAACTTTTGTAACTCTGCCAGTCGCAGTTAGAGGCACAATGGTACTGAAGTGGGAACTTGAAAGAGCATAGAGGAGATGAATGAAGAAAGTGTACTCGTTTCAGTCAGGCTCCGAAGATAAGGAAGTGAAAACTAACTTCTGTGGAAGCCTCATATTGTTTGGGGGTTTTTCCCCCTTTTGTTTTTTCAGCATTTTATTGGCCAGCGTGAGGAGTTTGAGACAGCACGTGACAGCATTCTGGTCTGGCTAACAGAGATGGATCTGCAGTTGACCAATATTGAACACTTCTCAGAGTGCGATGTCCAAGCAAAGATAAAGCAACTGAAGGTATGGGAGGCCAACCAGTCTGTGGCATCAGAAATACTCAAATAGGAAATGAGAGCGTAAGAAGTGTTCCATGAAAAGTGATGTGTGATGAAAACCCTTTATTCCCAGCACATGGGCTCTGCCACAGAACTGACACTATAAAACAAGATCATTAGTGTGTGTTAGGGTTCCAGTGACATAGCAAAGGTATGCCCACATATGGCTGCATATGGGGCAATTAAAGATGGGTTTTGAAAAAGCATAGTGGATATAACCCTCAGTGCTCTGATTTTTCCTCTCCCCATAAAATCATTTCCAATCATTTTCAATGCCAAAGTTGTGTGTGTTATGGCTGCCCTGTTATGCCCTGCCCATGGTTTCTGCCCTATTAGCATGTGACTCTTTATTTGCTGAGTGCTCTGGAACATCTACAGCGTGACTGGCACTACACAAAACAACTTGTTAGTATAGCTTTAGAATCTGCATCCATTCTAGTCACCTTATCTACCCTAAGCCTTTCAAAACTCTCAGGAGTGGCTTGTTAAGAGGACAGTCCTCTTTCCAAATACAGCACAGTAAACCATAAGACTTGCTGGGTAGAACTTTAAGCTGTTACACTCCCGTATAAGCTAATGAAGTATGGCTAGAGAATACAGAGTTGCCTCACCAAATGTTGCTTACCCTGTGTAATGGTCCCTGTTGGCATTTGGTAACTATACTATCTCTGTAAGACATAGCGTTCGTGATAACTAAAGATTGTTTAATGTTAGTTTTAATAATAACAGAAAGTCCTGGCTTCTTACGCTGCACAGGCTTTCCAGCAGGAGATCTCACTGAACAACAATAAAATCGAGCAGATAATTGTCCAGGGTGAACAGCTGATAGAGAAAAGTGAGCCTATAGATGCAACGGTCATTGAAGAAGAACTGGATGAGCTCCGGCGTTACTGTCAAGAGGTCTTTGGTCGTGTGGAACGCTACCACAAGAAACTGATCCGCCTTCCTGTATGTACCCTCTTTGTTTGTTTGTTTTAAGATTTATTATAAATTTACAAATAATGTTTAAAAGAGTTTATTTGGGGGGAGAGATGTAATGTATAAGCCAAAACATCCCATGATCTTTACTTCTTGTAACTCTGATCCTCCCATTCCCCCCCTGCACCTTTGTGTGTTATCATGACATATTGTATGTCATGTCTTATTTAGATTGCAAACGCTTCAGGGCAAAGAGCCTGTCTCATTTCTGTAAAGCATCACACACACACCTATGCATTATAAATCAGTGCTTTGTGAAAGAGAGTGATGGTGCAGCACCAGAGACATAAAATTCTTCCTGCCCTTCAGGATGAATTTCATTGAATAGCATTAAGTTCCTAGAAATAAAGACGCTCCTTCCTTGCAGGGCAGATGGAAGTTTAAGTACCCAGAACTGAATGTACAGCCGGGAAGTGGGAAAGGGTGATTTTGGAAATCAAACTGGAAAGCCCTACAGTGAGAAGCGCTTTTCATAACATGAAAGAATAGCTGAGAGCAATAGTCAAGATAAATGCCTTTTATAGTTTCTATAATTTGGTTCCAAAATGTTGCTCTAATTTTGCTGTCTGTGTGGAGATAATATCTGGAGAAAATTTGGAGACAGTTGCCTCACATGAGACTATACAGATGAGCATTAAGCAACTGAGTTTATTCTTAGCCCCTTTTACTCATTTTATCCTTTTATTTTATATGCATTTAAAAAAAATCAAAGGAGGATCAAAGAAAGATACAAAATAGGAATCCTGTCAGTCTGAATGTTACCCAGGGACATTTTTATCTCATTGACCCAGGTAGAAAGGACATTGTTTCCGAGGGCTGAATTAATAGTCTCTGTTCTGGTGTTTCCTTCTAGCTGACAGATGATGAACATGACCTCTCTGACAGAGAGGTGGATCTGGATGAATCAGCAGAGCTCTCCGACATACATTGGCACGACAAATCTGCAGACAGTGTTCTCTCCCCACACCCCTCTTCCAACCTCTCACTGTCACTTGCCCAGCCAGTGAGAAGTGAGCGCTCAGGACGGGATACTCCTGCAAGTGTAGACTCCATCCCTTTGGAATGGGATCATGACTATGACCTCAGTCGGGACCTGGAGACAGCTGTTTCAAGGGTACTGCACTCGGAGGATGAAGGACAAGATGACAAAGATTTCTATCTTAGGGGAGCAGCTAGCATAGCAGGTATTGATTGCTTCTCTTATATCTTTCTCCGTAAAGGGAAATAAATATTGCATATAGGACTATAGTGCTGGGAGTTCTTAGGCATGCAAAAGTATTTCAAAGAGCTCCTGAAGATCTCAAATATCTGTCCTGGAAGAGTGCCTTTAGGCTCCTGGTCTTTGACAAAATATTGCAACCTTCTGGATGAGTGCAGGCTTGGAATATCACAGAGATACATTCAGTAAATGACAGAGGGAACTGGCTGTCTTATTGCATCCAGTGTCTGGCAGTTGTGACTGGTGTCATCTGCAACAGAGTTGGCTAATACAGTCTTTTGACTGGGAGAAACGGTACTGAATGACTGCAAGAAAAATGGGAGAAAGAGAAAACTCCAAGGAAACATTTGACATATTCACACATTGGGCCTCATTAAATCTAAGGGCTGGACCACACTAGAGAGTTTTGTTGACCAAAGTCAGCTTTTTTCAGCAAAACAGTGCTGGTATACACACTGCAAACACCCCTCACCCCACCCCCACTGACAAACTACCCTGTTTTTTCAACAAAATAAAATCACCTCGATGTCAGAGTGTCCCCCTCACCCCACCGGTGTTCCGATCTCCACTGAGCTGGAGTGAGGGGACAGGGGACACCAGCTGTCTATGCAGCAGCTTCTGCCTCAAGATTGGTTGCTTCCAGCTGCTGCTGTCTTAACTTAGAGACAGCATGTGGACACAGTCACTGTCCCCCAACACTCTCTCTCATTCTCACATACACATACTCACTCCCTGTCTCTCACTCTCCCGCCCCCCCCCCCACCCCCATTCTCACACGTCTGGGGGCTTCTTGTGTTTGTGTTCAGCAATGTCAGTTTGGCTGACAGGGCAGTTGAAAAGCGGCTGTTACTCTAGTCGGATGCCCTTGGAACATGAGGCTATGACTGGCCCATGAGGCATTGCAAACCCTTTCCAAAGCACCCTGCGTGCAGTTGTAGAGTGGGATAGCTACCCACAGTGCACTGCTCCCTGTGTCAATGCAACAGCGGGTAGCGTGAATACACTCCACTGACACAAGGAGCATAGCGAGGACATGCAACAGCGGTTTCATTACAGCAGTGACCATACGCCAGCATAATTTTGTTGACAAAACTGTACTGTAGACAAGCCCTAAGTGAGTTTTTACTCAGTCCTTATTCAGGCAAGACTCACGTTGACAACATTGGGAAGTTTTACTTTAACAAGAACTTCAAGACTTGGCCTTTTATGAGTTCGTGAAACCTGTCTGTCTTTATGACTATGTGCATATAGTGCAACAAATACTAATGAGGAAATGTCTGTGTTTGAAGCCCATTTATTGTTAGGGAGGCCTAAATTCAGGATTCTGTTCTGTCTTTAATTGTGACTGTCTTGTGCTTTTCAGTTCCTTAACATCTTCTAAAAAGATGCTTGGACTTGCTTAGATGCTAATGCTCTTTTCAGCAGGAATTCTGTGATTCAATTTAACTCTCTTTATTCAGAGGGAATATGTTCTTTAAATTCAAACTGGTGACCTACTCTGTCTCCAGGATTGTCAGCAATTGTTGAGATATCAACTCAGATTGTGCTTTTATTTTGTAGATGTAGAGATCCCAGAAAGCCCCAAGGCCTATGTAAAACTTACTGAAAAAGCACTCAGAAATATCTCTGGTAGGCATCAAAAAAGCCTAAGCACAGCCAGGCCCAAGTAACCCAACACATACCTGTAACAGTGTCGTCTTCTCTTAGCTCATCTGCTGTACTTCTCACAGCTTACAAGATAGATATTTTCTCACATGACAGCACTAGCATGTTAATGCAGAACTTTCCTGCTACATTACCATTGGTAAAGGTATTGTTTCTTCCATGCACCCAACAGAAGAGGAAAGAGTTTTAAAAAGCTGGCTAGGATGCAGTACTTTTTAGCTCAATTACTGGCTAACTAGATGTAGCTAATTAGTGTTTTACTCAAACTGATACCAGCTCCTTGGTGTCCGGACCCCAATATTGTTGCAGAGGGTTTCAAAATAAGAGATTCTTATAACAGGATCCCAATCCTTGGTTCTCCTTTGGGAAGAGGCTGGTTTCGTACAGGATAAGAGAGCAGCTGCAACTGACTTCTCTGGGTATGGAGACAGAGATGAAAAGGGGAGAAGAAAGGATTGTCCAAAGCCTCGTTGCCCAGTTCTGTACCTCTTAGTCCCCAGGTCATTTGAATTATTACACTGCCAAAAGTTATGGATTAATAGATTTTCCTCACCCATAGAAGCACAAACCACAAATATTTTCAACACAGTTCAAAAGTGAAAATGATCTAATAAGAAATGTCTTCACTACAGAGAAGGTGGAGATTTTACCACCATTGATTGCCTTTCTTACAATGGAGGCTTTGTCCTGTGGACAGCTCACACACTTATGTTTAATTTCCTCTTAAAAGAATGTTGGAATGGTCACGTGCTCTTTTCAGTATCTTCACCCATGAGCTTCCCACTCTTTCTCTTTTGACACACTGTCCCCACTGCAAGCCTCAAACTACTTGTGTTCCAATGAAAGCTTGACAGTGTGGGCAAGTCCGGCAGTTAAGCTCACAGCCTGCAGCAGGGAGCTGTATTTTACTTTCTACTTTTGGAAATAAGTGTTGCAAAAACAACAAAAAACCCCAATGCCACACTGTCAGATTAGACTGTACCAGGAGGCTTTATTGGGAATATTAGGCACAGCAGTAAGTATAGAAAAAGACATGGTTTCTCTTCCTGTACTGCTTCCAAAGTTTTCAGTGCCAGAAGCTCCTTTACCAGTTTGCTCCACCCTGTTCCTTTTCCATTCAACAAAAAGTATAGCCACCCAGAGGTATGATGGCGCTGCCTTATGTTGCAAGTCAGACAGAAGGAGACAACAATGGCATTCAGAGTTTTTAACATCTCCTCCTACCTAAACCACTGGAGATCAGGCATATTTCAGAAGTGACTTGATCTCTAGGATGAAATCACAAGTGTGCCATCTTTTAGAAGCATTGCCTGCTGGACCTGATGGATATAACTATAACAGCATCACTTGGCATTTACATATATACTGCTTTTCATGTTCAAAGTCATATAGAAATAGAATTTTCAAGGTATGCCAAGATTCCAATCTATTAGTTTCAGGGAAGATGTTACAATGTCTACCGCAAAAAGGAATGAGAGAGAAAAATTGAACTTCAAAATAAAAATCGAGGGGAGGGGCATAAATACTTAATCAGTCGTCAGTGATTGCCAGATCTGAGAAGGCGCAATATCACAGAAAATGTGTGAGGCTGGAATAAAGCCCACAGAAAATTTAGTCTTCCAGAAAGATCAAGAATTATTTAGGGGAAAGAGTCTTTTCAAAACAGGGCACAGGCCTTTTTGCACATATGAAAGCTTTGATACTGTCCTCATGGCAAGCACATTCATCAGTATAACTATCTGAAAGTTGCTAACACACAAGCATGTAATTAGATATAAATTTGCTTTTTCACTTCCCAACACATGTGCTATTGCAGCCAGCTTTTCCGTGCTGTCTAACCTGGTTAGTAATTCACATATTTTTTTCCTTGGATATAAAGCAAAACTTTTGAAAAAATCTCAAAGCGGCAATCATATCTTTTGTACTTTTGCCACAGGAGAACCAGGGGCTTTGGAAACACACATCCGTCAGCTGGACAAGGCCTTAGACACTAGTCGTTTCCAAATACAGCAAACAGAAAACATCATTCGCAGCAAAACACCCACAGGACCGGAGCTAGATTCCAGTTACAAAGGATATGTGAGTACCAGGAGTATTGCCACCTGGTGACAGAACTTAAAATAACAGTTCTTGTGACAGGGCACTATATTTATAGTACAAGTGGTAATAAATGAACATAGAATAGCCATTGAAAATATGGCTCCTGCAATAGTACAGATTGTTATGTATAAAGCTATTACTGCCTCTCAGCCTCATTCACACATATAATCACTACCCTCAATCACACACAGTTATTGTTATTTTGAGGTTATGTAATTATTTGTGAATTTACAATAGCGTGAGATTTTAGGAACATAACCCTAATGAGTTCATTTTCCAATTGAATTTGTGTAGATGGCCCAGAGTAATTTCACATGCATCCATTTATCCCTGTAATGACGATCATGTTTAAAAAATACTTCCTTCACTATTAAGACCAGAATTTTATAGAGTGATGCATAGTATATGTTTTACTGCCAAATTATAAACATATATTACATTGCCCATGTTGCATATGGGAATCAGTGATAAAAAGTTTAATGAGAAATCTTTGTGGAATAAACCTCAAAAAACAGTACTGTAAGCAGCTAGGTTTAATTTGGTCCTGCCTTTGCGCAGCAGGCTGGACTTGATGACTTCTTGAGTTCCCTTCCAAGCCTACATTTCTATGATATTCCTGTCAGAAATGTTATATGTGGATACACCATAATTTTTCCACTCTTCTGTTATTCCCTCTTTCAGTCCCCATGTCTCCCAGTATCATCTTCTTTCCAGCTCATATAGTCTCAGTATTTATAGAATAAATGTCACCTGAAGACATCCATTCTTTGACTCTGTCAATACCCTGATAGAGTAGCACTGAATTATTTCTGTTAATGGACTTTGAGCCTCTACTCTACGTTTAATCCCTTAAATCTCACATGTACAGTTTTCTTTGAGCATCAATACAAAAATGATGCAAGTAATATCAAGACACACAGCATATCATTGATACTGTATTGGCCAAAGAAATCCTTTCTTGTATCTAATTGCTTTTGAGACAGAAAGATAAACTCACAGATGGTATATTATTAAAGCAGAAGGCATCTTCCCATTCTGTCATGTCAAGACCTAGTTTCAGAATTTTTTTTTTGAAAATTGCTTTGTAATTAGCCCTTGACCTCTAGAGTTATCCTAGCATGGCATAGATTAATGAGAAGTGTTTTTAAAACAGATGAAGCTACTGGGTGAGTGCAGTGGCAGCATAGACTCCGTAAAAAGGCTTGGTTACAAACTGAAAGAGGAAGAGGAGAAGTTGTCTGGATTTATTAACCTGAACAGTACAGAAACACAAACAGCTGGTACGTAGCATTCAAACCTTCTGTGAGAAACAAATGTGAAATGAACAGCAATATGTATAGTGTTGGTAAAGTTCATATTTACCAACTTGTGTTACTCCATATCTGTTTGGGGGGGGTGATGATTGCTTCTGTCTCCATGGTCCGAGTAAACATTATATAATATTTATAAACCAAAATGAATCAGTTCCTTGTATAGACCAGACATAAGCATCAAGCACAGGTGCACATTTTAAGTAGCTCGTCACATTATAATATTTATCCCTCAGCACTTGAGCAAATCTCTATAGATCCTGTACATACTTATTAGATATCTTCTGATAGGAAAAAGAAGCGTTGAAACTTTGGATTACAAAATACCCTTGGTGCCTAGTTTAATCACTGATCTCAATTTCTTTTACATTTTTAGCAAAGTGAATCTTGTAAGTCTCTCTCAGCCATATGCACACAGGGTGAATGACTGGGAAATAGCCTTGATTTATCTCCATGCAACATGTTTGTCAGTAGTTTAAACATATTTATTGAAGGGCAAACATTTTTATTAAAAAGGTCCAAGGGTTCATAAAGATAGCAATAATTACAGGTCCAGGTGGCTAGTTAAACATATAAATGGCTATCTGCAAATGCAAAATCCTTATTTGCACGCTCGGTCGTTCATTATATAAACAAGACCACTTTATCCATGAGAGCAGCGCACCAGGATAGAAATAAGGCTCTCCTGAGTTCTATTCCGGCTCTGGCATGGATTTGTTATGTAGCCTTGGGCAAGCCACTTAGGCTATGTCTACACTGACTGACAGTGGCAAATTTGCCACCGTCAGATCAACTGAGCAGTCAGTGAAGACCACCCGCTCAGTCGATCCAGAAATCGACATATTAAGACCACCTCCTCAAGTGGTGTAGCACTGCATCGACAGGAACACAGTTCCCGTCGGCGCAGCACATTGAAAATGGAGCACAGAACAGAAGCACAGAAGTTGACGCAAGTTTTTTGCATAGTTTGCATAACTCCGGTCAACTGCCACCAACTCTCCGAGGTAAGTGTAGACAAGCCCTTAGTCTCTTGCCTCAGTCTCCCCAGCTGTAAAGAGGGGATAATAATAAAATTGCCTACCTCACAGGGCTGTTGTGAGGATTAACTAATGTCTGTGAAGAGCTTTGTAAACATAAGTGTTGTAATATGGGTAGGTATAAGTGTGCATGCAAATGTAGATGGATAGTTTTATTTTCAGACACCCATGTATACCACACAGTGGGCTAAATATTTAAGTGCATAAAGTCATGGACGTTCGAGTTGAAAGAGACCTATTAGATCAGTTGGTCCATCTTCCTCTTCCTTGGCTTTTGCTATATAAAGCCACATACTCAGTGTTGTCTTAACTTAGTTTTGTGTGTGATAATGTTTTGTTTAGGTTGCTGTATACTAAGTGTATTTAATGTAAACACTGATGTAATTGTGCATATTATGTATATGTCTATGTTTGTATTGTATTATGTCTCTGCTTTCGCAGGTGTGATCGATCGATGGGAGTTAATCCAGGCCCAAGCTCTAAGCAAAGAATTGAGAATGAAACAGAATCTTCAGCAGTGGCAGCAGTTTAACTCTGACCTGAACAGTATTTGGGTTTGGTTAATGCAGACTGAAGAGGAATTAGAGAAGCTCTGTCATCTTGATCTCAGCACCGATATACAAACGATTGAGCTCCGAATTAAAAAACTGAAAGTAAGGTTTTATTTCCATTTTCCCATCCATTACCTCAGTAATGACCTGCCATGCAACCTGTGGGTTGGACTCCATTCATGAAATATAGTTGATATTTGGTTTTCACTCTCTGCATCCCTGCACAGGAAAAGGGGGCTAATGATTGGGGTGAGAAACTGGAAACATGGCTTGAGAAATCACTTATTTGCATAAAAAAATAAACCATCACCATTTTCCTGAAATTCCAAATAAATGTTGGCAACTGTTTTTATATTCAAGCTACATTTCCAAAATACACAGATAACTGCTGAAGTCAGCTGAATTAATGAAGTTTAGAAAAGGCCAAATTAAGTCAATTAAAATCTGTTCTAACCACAAACCAGCCATTTTTAAAAGAAATGGTACCCTTCTGTTTTTCTGTTAGTTACAATCTCTTCTTTTTCTTCGTGCTGACATTTTGCCCTCCTAAGGGTCCTAAACTTGGTACTCTATGCTACCACTCTACAAATCCAGGTTCAGTTGCTGGGTCCAGTGTCTCCTACACAGTGCAAGAAGGATGTCAGAGTCAGTGTGAAGCCAGCATGTTCAGCACTTGGAGTATTGGGGGAGAGGGAGAGTGCGTCCTTCAGTGACCCCTCTAGCCAATTTAGGAGCAGCATTAATGTGTGTTAGATGGAATCCAATCCAGCTGCCCTCAATGATATGAAAGTCATTGTGATATGAGGCATTATGGGGACATGGGGAAGAGACTGTAAACAAAGGAGAAGAAGGGGAGCTTCCCTAAGAATCCTCTTCCTCTCCGTTTAAAATAAATAAATAATCATATGGATAGTGGTCTTCAGTTGATAAACATAAAAAACTAATATAATTTTCAACAAAACTGTGAGGCAGAAACTTTAGTGTTGTCAAAAGCTACACTGCAATTTTTCCTGTATCTCATATTTGCTCCAGGCCTTTGCATAACTAGGCCATGTATTTTTTGCCAGGCCCTCTGTCTTTCAGACATTTGAAATACAAGCCAGCTCTTCTAATCTTTAAAATTCAGCCATGACTACAGGCGTTTAAGTCTTAAAAGTTTAATTGGTTTATTCTAAGTTTTACTGTGAACATAAAATAGTAGACATTAAAGAGTGAACATTTACATTGTTACCACGTAGTTACCACACACATTTCCTGTGCTAAGTAAAGAGGGAAACTGGTAAACTAAAATACTCTCATGTTACTTACTGCAAATCATTGCTCTTTAATGGAGACCAGTACACTCGCTTCTTCTAGAAGTCTGTAGCACACGTCTTATACATTAAGTTTTGGATGTTTCTAACTCCATTGTCATCCAGGAGTTGCAGAAAGCTGTCGATAACCGCAAAGCTATCGTCCTGTCCATCAACCTGTGTAGCTCAGAATTCACTCAATCTGACAGCGAAGAAAGCAAAAAGCTACAAGAGCGTCTGTCTCAGATGAACATGCACTGGGAACGTGTATGCAGTATGATTGAAGAATGGCGCTGCTCACTGCAGGATGCCCTAATGCAGTGTCAGGTCTGTATTTGGTGTGTAGGGTCTCATTCCCTTGGACATAATGAGGAATTCTAGAGCTGAGGGGATTCATTTTAAATGATCGACTTCCCTCCCACATCAGAGATGAAATTTTCTTCACAGCCTCCTAATGTGAGAGATCAAAACTAATGCTGCCCACATGTTCGCATATGCAAACTAAAATGCAGTTTGTAAAGGTTGGCTCTTGAAAGATCCCGGTGAAGTCTTGCACTTAGAAAGTCTAGTTAAAAGATTATTCTCCACAAACATATCATGTATGCTAGCATTCACACCTAAGCAAAGCAAGTTCAGCGTGGGTGTAAAACACTACCAGATCAGAACAGTATTCGTGGTAGCAATGGTATCAGGGCCATCAATTGCAATAATTGCAATATTGCAATAATACTGTAATATAGTATACTAATATAGACTCATGATACGTTAGTAGTATAATATAATTATATAGCCAATTGAATCTGTTGTGGAAAATAGCAATGTGGCAGAAAACGTCAGCATAAATCAGGGTTCTCTTAAGCTCTCGCATGTCTCTTATAGGATTTCCATGAAATGAGCCATGGTTTGCTGCTTTGGTTGGAGAACATTGACAGAAGAAAAAATGAGATCTTGCCTATTAATCCAAACCAAGACGTGGATACTCTGCAGGATCATCATAGACTGCTAATGGTAGGGTTATAAATGCCTGGAATGTTAAAAGCCTTCAAAGAAAAAAAAAAACCTGACAAGCAGAGAGAAGGTAGTTCTGGAGATTAGTGACTGATCTGCGAGGTACAATGTGTATATAACCCTGTGGTACTAGGAAAGTCAAGGACTCTCTTTAGCATGGTGAAGGCAGGAGTGAAATTGGTGGCTAAAACCCATTTTGTTTAATATGGAAAACATCTATCTAATTACCCCGTTGGCTGTTTGTTTGTTTTTTTTAGTTTTTGGTTGTTATTTTGGAAAGGATATCTTAATAGGAACGTGTTGGGGTCTGCAGGAGCTCTAAAATAGACTGCTGCTCATGCTATGAGATTTGGAAGAAATTGCCAGGCATTGATCACCTTTCTTCATTATAACCTGCCAGGATTTTCATTATAACCTGCCAGGAACTTTCTTCAGTGCTTCTATTGCAGTAGTCTTGGAAACTACAGTCAGTACCATCTGTCCGGGTTTGTGGGTTTTTTTTGTTTGTCTGCAAGTTCTAGCGTACTTTTTCATTTGTTTCATAATATTTAAGTAGAAAAAATCTGATTCTTTGCCTTTGCAATAGCAAATCAGACGAGAGTTGCTAGAGTCTCAGCTGAAAGTGGTGTCACTCCAAGATATGTCCTGCCAACTGCTGGTCAATGCAGAAGGCAAGGACTGCCTGGAAGCCAAAGAGAAGGTCCATGTCATTGGAAACAGACTCAAGCTTCTACTGAAGGATGTCACACATCACATCAAGGACCTAGAGAAAATCTTAGACATTTCAAGTAGTCAACTGGTAAATCATCCTATTTTATTCTTTCCTTTATCACTCATCAAGGGGTAGTTTCATGATCACGTGGACATTTTTCATATGATCAGCTATAAAATATACTACTGGCCCTTATTTTGTTGCTTAGGGCAGTGATGCCTATCTAAATGGTATGCAACTATTGAACGGTTTATGAAATCTCCTTCATCGTGTGTTGTCCAGTGACTTTCCTGTCTCTGGAACAGCAATTCATAAATTCAAAGGCCACAAGGGACCACTGTGATCATCTAGTCTGACCTCCTGTATAACACAGGCCATAGAACATTCCCCCCAAAATTGCTAGAGCGTATCTTTTAGAAGAACCTCCTCTCTTAATTGCCAGTGATGGAGAATCCAGCATGATCCATGGTAAATTGTTCCAATGGTTAAATTACCCTCACTGTTAAAAATAGGTACCTTTATTTTCAGTCTGAATTTGTCTGGGTTCAACTTTCAGCCTTGACTGCCTACATTGCTGCCATTGAGTCAGTCACCTGGCAAAGAGCATGGGGTAGCTACTGTAGCTGCAGCATCTGAACCTGTGACATGTTTCCACAGAGTAAACAGCATCTACTTTCCTATTGACAAACTAATGAAAACGCTTAAAATAAATTCTCTAGTGTGCTCACAAATATCCAATTTGTTTGTTTGTGTTTTCTTAGCTTTGGAAGTGTACTCCATATCGGCAAATGTTATCTTGTAGATGAGAGTGTGGGGAAGGACGTTATGCTTGTGTCTTCATTGTACCTGCCCCAGTCAGACAAAAGACTTCAACACTCTCCATTGTTTTCAATCCCTCCTCTTGTAGTCCCCAAAACCCGCACAAAGTATGGAGAATGTGATGTGTTTTCAATCTGTCTAGTATATCGCTCTCTGTCTTTATCTGTATAAAGTAATGTCTGGGATTCCAGTGGGAATTTTCACTGAGTACACAACGCCTCTTTACCTTTTAAGAACCAATAAAGAGAGGCCATGTTCTTGATACTGACTTTGCCTTATCTTGGACAGTTAAATGTTATTTCTAGCAGAGTACTCATTTGCCTTTCTTTCTCTTCAGATCCTAACACATGTAATTTATAGTGATTTAATCCTACAGATTTGCATACATTTAAATCTCCCTGTGTCATGTTTCAAGGATCAGTAATACAAAGCACTCTGCTAAAACTGAGGATTTCACTCCCTTTTTCTGATTGTGGTTTCCTTAGCAGATAACTTATGTTCTTCTAATCTCTTATGATTCTGAACTTTAGGATTTATCCTCATGGTCCTCAACTGATGAACTGGACACTTCAGGATCCCTTAGTCCTATATCTGGAAGAAGCACTCCAAGCAGACAGAGAATGGTAATTTCATGCCCTATACCTTCTATCACCACTGGGGCGGGAGCACCAGATATTTACAGTAGCTGTAGCCAGCTGAAAGGTCTACACAATCTCCCTGATAGGAAAGAAGAAGGCACAAACCAAGAATTCCCCACAAACAAAGCTGCTTTCCCAACCCTGCTGCATCTCTCTCCCTGCATGAAATCAGAATTAGAAAAAGCTCTGTATAAAACCTGGGCTCAAAGTCTGGCTGGAGGTTTGAGGTATGGCACACTGTCTCTCTTGTATTCTGTTCAAGTGATGGCAGCATCCCAATGTCTGGTCTTGTCCCAGCCCGGTTGCAGCCAATCCCTTCACTCTCTACTTGGCATCCTCTGCAGAGCTGCTTTGTCAAGACCATCAGTAAAACTTTCTTTTCGTGTTTGATTAAAACTGTAGATGGAGCCAGAATCTTATTGAGATTTTGGATGAGGGGCTGCACAGAAAGCTTATAAGGCATTGACAGAGACACTGGCACAGAACCTGATCAGTGGATGTGACAACTGTTCTAATGTTGCATGTGGTCACCACCAGAACACAATACAAGAAATGCAGCATTCCATGCTGCATTCTTCTCCTCCACACTTTGATCCCTATATGGAACTGGAATTTTTATCTTTCTTTAGAATTCTGTTGGTTGATTTTATTTTAATTATTATTCAGTTTTCCTTAGTTCTTAACTATCGATTTTCATTTGCACTTTTTTAAAACATCTGAGTTCTGTCCTGATGAACTTTGTGGTCTCTTGAAATTGATTTTGCTGCATTCACTAGTTTTCTTTAGATCCTAGTTTGAGAATGTAAAGGAATACTGGCTTTTCGAAAGGGAAGAGAACAACATAAAACATGAGCATTTTATTTCTGGAGTCATTAATTTCACTTTTTTATTAGCCACTTTTTAAAAAATTACTAATAAAAGTCATGATACCATAAACTGGAAGACGCCTGCACACCACAGAAAGTGATAAAATTATTTACTATAGCAAACTTTGGCTAAAGAGCTGGTAGAAATGTAATATGCCTCGTCTTAACATGTTCATCTGTATTTGTTCATCTCTAACACAATACTGTGTTTACATACATTATTTTCTTCATTTTTGTCCATAACGTACAGTATAAGATTCCTCAGGGCCTGATTTTAAACTGGCTTCCCTTTCTGCACATGTAATTTTGGGGGGGGGAAAATTTGTCTCTTAAAATTCTAGTGCCAAGCACATCACCAATACTATGTAAATAATAATAATAACCTAACATCCAGACACTGTCAGCTAGTTAACCATCTAAGCTGCACTAACTGTGCTAGCAAATCATTCCAAGTGCAATAGTGCACCACAGTTATTTGGCCCTCAAAATTGTGGGTGGAAAAAGGGAAGCCAGACTTTTTAAAGGTTGTATTTGGAATAATGTTCTACAGAACATTAATTTAGCTGCAATTAAATATAAATACACTTACGTATATCCCTTTCAATAAGATGAATTAATTCGTATCTCATGTTACAAATTATTTGAACCAAAAACATTTTAACATTTTTTTTTAACCAAACCTTAATATGGATCATTTTAATGACTAAAACATTCTGTCAAGTTTCTTTTGTCTGTTGAAACCATTTTCATATTCAGCTGGGAGCCGAAGAAAAGCCAGTTTCCTTGGTTCATGGGTATTGGTCACTTCATTTGATTTTATGTTTCCTTTGCTGCACTTTTAATTTGATTTCATCAGTAGCTTGTCTTTATTTGCCTGGACTGAACATTCTTCTTTCTTTACCCCCTGTTCATTGCAAACAGCCACGGGGCAAATGTAGTGTCTCACAGCCTGGACCCTCTGTCAGCAGTCCACATAGCAGGTACCTTATTCTCCTGGTTTCCGCACTCTGTTCTAGAATTCCAAGAGGATGATGGAAATTGCCCATGATGTCCATTAAGTGTGTCTCCACATTTAATCTGTCAAAGAGACAGGAATTAACCATGTCAAGTGCAAGGTTCCTTTATAAACAGGATTCAGTTATTACAACCAAAATATCTGTAAATAGAAATTCCTGATAATTGTCGAATATACAACTTTTGCTTCCCATTAACATCACTTAAATTTAAATTGATTTTGACACATTTGATCACATGGGTGTTTTACATTCATGATACTGCTTATTACATTAAGATCTGATTAGCAGAAACACCATTAGGTTCATGGCAAAGACTTTTGTCATCCTCTTTATTTCTAGATATTAAATTAAGGCAAGTATTAGACCATTACAATATTTTAGAATTTATAAAACCCACAAATCTGGAGAAAACACACTAGCATCCTCTCTCTTTTGCTTTTTAATTTTTGTTAATGTTTTGTTCAGTTTGTGGATTTTCAGTTCTCATCACTCAGAATGAAAAGTCAGAATTTGAGCATTTTCATCCTAAAAATAGCATCTTTTCTCTCTGCAATCACAGAACTTTTTTGCAGATATAACACACTGACATTAATATGACACATGACAAGTGCTTGCATCCATATATCACTCGAGGAGCAGCACTGCCCCATTTCTAGATGACCACTAGAGAGCAGACTTGCAGCTGCAGCTTTTTGCTTTCCACCTTGTCTCCAGCAATCTATCATCTCTGCGGCTAACAGTGCTTCTGCATTCTCTGTTGTTGGTGTGATGTTTGTCCCCCTTCACTCTTTCACTGATCAGTTCACTTCCCCCCTCTAGAATAAACAAAACACATTTAAAAAAATCAAACTGTATATATAAACACTAAGGGTAGAGGTCCTGTCCCATTCCTGCATCTAGTCAGTTGCAACAAGAATCTAAAATTATGGGGGGGGAGAGGAGGAATTATATATGAACTATAATCAAACTTACACTGTCTTTGTCATCTATGTAGTAAAATTGAACTATTTCATTGAAATAGTTCCTGTTCAAATGAGAGAAATTTTAGGTTTGAAACAGGGCCAAAATAGATTTATACTGTGATTGAGCAATGGTGAGGCATTCAAAAAAAGCCTTGAATGCACTTTGTACTTGATGGCCTTTATTCTGTAAAGACAAACCATGCTTTTGCTCAACAAAGCAACCATGAAATATGGGATGGGGAGAGCAAAAACTGCTAGCGTTTAGAACTAATCAGTTATCCAGATTATTTCCAATATTTGCAGTATCTTAAATGTGTATATAGAATCAGTTCATGGCTTTGTAGCTGTATCACTTCACTACCAAAATTCAAGTGATGTGTGGTAGGTAGAACATTTAATCTTCTAATGCCTCCAAGAAAGTAGGTGTGTGTTGTTGAAAAAACAGTAAAATAGCATAAAGAATAACTGATATATACTTATACAAATGACCTCAGTTCTCTGTTCTTCTTGTAAATAGAAAAATTCTCCCTGATTCTCCATCTCCAGTCAGTATAAAACTTGGCATCCTGTTTCTTATAGAAGGGGGGCCATGGGAAGTTTAATCTCTGACCATTAAGAGCTAAGATGTCTTTTATGTACCTGTCTGAAGAACAAAGTTTAAAACTCAGGCAGATAAGCATGCTTGCACTAGCAACACTGAACTAAAGGAATATGTTGTCTGCTCTTCTGCTCCCCTCTATATTCACAGCAACGCACACACAGAGAAGGCGTCTGTGTTGTAGGGGTGAGCGACTTGCCCAGCGTGCGTCATAGCAGCGCTTTGCAGCTTTGGGATCAGCCCACATTCTAACAGTGGTATCTGCGCGGCACCTTTCAGATCAGCTCTCTTCAGCACTGTTTATTAACACATCTCATAGCTGTTCAACACAATATTCAATTTGTCATTCAGACAAGCATGGAATACAAATGAGTTACTACTGAATAGGAAACTTAATCAAATGCGCAAGCCAGACAGGTTGTGGTTGATGTGTAATGTGATTTTAACTGATAAAGCAGTACAAGCTGTCACTGTGTTCTTTAATATTTTGACATGCCTCTGATCAGAGTACTTTGTGTTTGATCTTGCACTGGATCAGCAAACCCTAATAGACTATAGTATAAGGGAGAACCAAAGAGAAATTAGAAATGTTTATCTGTAGGATTTTGAAATGGAAAATTACTTACTTTAAAAATTACAGGGACAGTGGGGTTTTTTAATGAGCTTGATGACATTTTGCCTTTCCATTATCATAACAAATTGGTTAACATATTTACTGTATCCTGTTCATTCAGCACATAACCCATGCCTGTTTAGCAAGATATCCTCCCAAATCTACACATTACAGTATGTCATGAATCTGATGTTGTGTGAGGCAGTACAAGCTGTTGCGTGCTAATTAGGAAAAGCAAATCCCAAAAGTGCATTTTCCCTTCAGCAGCTAATACAGCTCTCAGAAAATGCACACCTGGATCTATGCCTGCAGATTTTTTAAAGTGATTAAAATGTTAAAAAGACAAAAATAATTGTGCAATTTGCTCCAGTGTGTTTACATTGTCTCTCTTGGGCAGTTCTATTCAAACTCTGGCGCCACTGATCCAGTCCCTGCTTCTTAACACCACCACCTCACCCCCGTCCTGCATCAAATAACAAATTTATGAAGTTCACATTTAATTGCTGAGCCGAACCAGGCCACAAGATTCTTACTGGCTTTGATTGCATGATAGTAGACAGTGTAGTGCACTGATTAGAACTGGGGATTTGGACTCAGATCTCCACAGGTCTGTTCCCAGTTCTGCCACTCACTAAGATTTCGGTCTTGTCACTTAAACTGCCTGTTTAACCACCTGTAAAATGGATATATTAATCTTCTTTACAATGTAAGCCAGCTAACTTGGGGGAAGGGAGGGAGGCAGAAAAGCCAACATGGAACATGCAGTAGCAGAAAATAACTAAGTTAGCTGCATACTGAGAAGTAAGGTGAAGATACATGTGAGCTGAAATGAGAATTCCCCCTGCTCATCTGGTAAACCTGCAGGATAATTTAACTTCTACCTACCAGCTAAACTTTTCAGAAGAGACAAGAGAAGAGTTCCAATCCTCCAGACTTTGCAAGCTCTGTCAGTGCGGAGTTCCACTGCTATATGTATCCTAAAGTCAAGTCGTCAGAGTTCTTGTGTAGATGACTTGGTTTGACATTAGGAAGCTTGCAGCTGGTCAGATTTGCAGCTGTGCCTTCCACAATATCTAGTCACTAGGATCTATGTAAGAGAGTAAAGAACAATTGTGAAGGGGTCTGACTTTAGTCCAAATGAGCAGCTGTCAGTGTGACAAATGGCAGAGCAGCCTGAAAGAGTAGGCAGGGAATGCATGGGCAAGAGAAATGAACTACTCTTTTTTCCCAAAGTGGCATACTGTGTAGCATTTGGAGCCAATCGCTACCCATTGAAATTGATAGGAAGTTTTTCATTTACTTCAGTAGCTGCAGATCTTCAGTTGCAAATGCTACATTTAATCTTTCCGTCCCACCCACAGTAAACAGTTTGAGCTGCGTATCCAGTTTTCCATCACTATTAATGTGTCCATTACAGTATGAGTATGTATGATAAACAGCAGCTATATCACCAAAGGAATATAGCGCTTGAACTTTTTAAAACATACCCTTTGAAAATACAGAAGGAAATGTTTCATTATTCACTTCTTGGATCATTTCCATGCAGTATTAGCCATTAATATTTACAACCCTGATATTCTACTACTATATTTCAGAACACTTCTCCAATAACAGCATTAATTCTTCAGAGAATTAACTAGACCCATCAGAGAGAGCCTCCGAACACTTTCCAACACCACCTTTTGAATGCTTTTATGTTTTTCAAGAAATACAAAACAAAATCAGTGGTGCATTTGGTCTGGTGTAGTTTTGAGAAGAGAGGAAAATTACTGGTCTGTCTCTTGGCAATTCCAATGGAGAACCTTTTGGTAGCCCCAAGGAAAGTTGCAGGTGATGTTCAGCTCACTGGATAACTATTTAAAAAAAAGACTTAGCTTTTCACATCATGATCATTAACCCCAGTGATGAGTAGACGCTACAAAATGTGTCGCTTGTTGATGTGCTCTAAGCAACAGTATTTATTCCAAAAGAGCCACGTAAGTAGGTAGACTGTGCAGCGAACTGCTTGGAAGGTAATTAAGCACTCCATGTTCCTTTTGTTTCTACTTCAGCCCATTAACTCTCTGTGTTGGCATTCTTAGACAGTGGAAGGCCTTGTCTAATTGAACTTTAATATGGAATGCTCTGATGCTGTTAAATGTGCCATGTCCTTTCATTGCGTTCAATATAATATATGATCTTACATGATGCAAGAATAAGCAGCTTTCCTTTCTGGTTCCAATGCTGTGGATTTAAGCAATGTGCAATCTTTTGTTTTGATCTTGACCTCTTGACCTAATCATCCCAGTAAGTTAATCATTTAGTGGACCCAAATATTCACCCCTCCATCAGTCAACTAAATGTAACCAAAAGCTGCCTGGCTTCCTTTTAAGTCTTCAGCATGGGAAGACATCTGTACGTAAGTGTGCTAGTAATAGCAAATGATCTCCTCCAGTAAGAGATTAATAATTGGAGAACTAATTACTTCAGTGATCCAGAAGGTACAGGAGACGGTATACTTCCATGGCCATTAAACTAAAATTCCCATCAAAACAAAGGTAATTCTGAAGATGGATTCTCATTTTCCTTTACGTTGTTTTACATACGTCTTTCTACCTCCTTAACCTCAGCACACCATTGTGTTCTTACTGAACTGTAATGAAATTGCCATGAGACCTTCATATCCCATAAACACTTGATAATAAAAAGAACTGAAGCAAGATTGAAGTAGGCTGCAGTATTAGGAGATTGCTTGAGAGCCATTACATTCTCCTGCATTTTTAGTACTTTCCAAAACACGGTACCTTTCATGCCACATAATTAGTGTACTTATATTGTTCTATTTGGTATTTTTAACCTTCAAGCTGCCTTTTATCAATTCATCTAACTTCTAAAAAGTCTTTCAGTAGGTCATCCTTGTAGCAGGGTTCTGAGATCTTAGGTCAAGAGGGCAAAATGGGAAGGTTTGTGTCAAAATGAAATTCAAACTTTATCCACCACTAGAAAGAAGAGCTTCCATGTTACAGGGAAATCTAAAAACTTCAGTCAAAATTTTCAAATGTGGGTACCTAAAATTAGGCATCTAAATTGATGGCCTGATTTTTGGTTTTCAGAGGTGCTGAGCTCCCATATCTCCCATTGATTAAAAAATTGCTGTGGATTTAGGTGCTTAACTTTAGGCATACAGGTTAGAAAATGTTGACCTCAAGGCTTACCTCCCTATCAGATATTGAAAGCAGGCTGTGACTGTCATGTTAGTAATAGGTTTTCATAGAAAGACAGCAGGGAAATAAGTCACACAGAAAGGGTAAGAATCCATTCAAGTTCAGGAATTTTAACTCCTGATTCAGTGCAAAATGAAGCTATGCTGTATTCTGTACAGACTGGGATCCCTCTAATCCAACATTGGCATATTATTGCTCTTGTTGCATGATTCATTGTGATACTTCCTGAAAGAAAAAGTAGTTGACACTTAAAGCATTTCCCTTCTAGACTATGTGCAGATATGGACTGAGTCGGCAGCTGACATGATAGAATATATTTTGTCTTGCCTAGAGAGTACAATCTCTAAATTTTTTCACATGGAAAATCTCTTATGCAATTAAGAAGAAATGATAACATTTGAGCTTCCCATGGGCTATTCTTTTTCGGATTGATCAAATGTTTTGTTTTCCGATCCCACCATTGCTAAACAGTGACAGTGTTACAGTAATGGCATATTCAGTATAAAATCCCTTTGGCAGCTGTTGTTATAGGATTTGTATTTATTTTAAAATTAGTATTCCAGGAAGAGTTGTTATATTCCAGAAAGCAGTGTCCATTTTGATAAGGCTTTTGTTTATGCTATATTGGTTTCTTTTCTCAGGTCCACAAGAGGTGGCTCAGATTCCTCCCATTCTGAGACACTAACAGCTCAGCAGCACCCGTCCTTCTTCCTTAGGGTCCTCAGAGCTGCTCTACCACTTCAGCTTCTTCTGCTGCTCTTGATTGGTCTTGCCTGCCTTGTACCAATGACCGAGGAAGACTACAGCTGTACCCTATCGAATAATTTTGCCCGGTCCTTCCACCCCATGTTAAGATATACTAATGGCCCTCCTCCTTTATGAAGCAGTGGAAAGGCTAGTAAAGTTGGAGAAACATGTCAGGAAATGGGCCTGTTTCAAGTATTAATGCACTCAATGTGGCAGCTTTATCTGTCTTCTGTAGCCAATGTTCCCATGTCATTCTACTGGCACTAAATTAATAATGTATCAGTACCAAAATGTGTAATGCATTATGTGAGTAATATCATTTCAAAACTCACATCCCTGGCTCTAAGAAGGCTATGAAATAAGTGAGGGAATTTTCTTTCTCTCCAACATTCTGGATCTTTAGCCACTTTATATCTGGATCATTGCCATGTCCTATGCATCACCCAAGGACTTCATACTGCTGAGAGAACTTTTCCTGTGTGCGGCTCTGAATGAGTTATTAGCCAATCTTTGTTAAATACACTATCAGTATCTTACAGTATACAAAGCAACCAGTGCTAAGGACATTTTAGAGACTTTGTAGCATACACTTTTAAAAAGCTTGTATGGCAATGTACTATTTTCCTTGGTTTTTTGTTTTGGGCATGGTGTTCTAACCTTTGTTTTGGATGCATAGGCTGTAAATCTGACAGGCACTTTTCTAAGGTTTAAACAAATGGATGTAATAAATAAGATCATGAAAGGTTTTATGAGAAAAATATTGAATGTCAAGTAAAAAAAAAAAAGGAACCTATTTATGTATGTACAGTTTGCTAAGCCAAGTTTTGTTTGTAATGATTTCTTTGCATTTATTATAGATACCATACAATATTTTGACTACGTGCTTTTTAATGACAATTATAGAAACCTGTAAGTTTAGAATGAGAAATGTATGGCAAAAACAATTAAGACATGTATATGCTGCAATTCTCAAAGAAAAAAAGTAAAATAAACAAAAATGCTGTAACAGTGAATTATAGCAGGAATCTGTGGGAATGAAAGATCTTGCAAAATTGTTGCAGGATTGTATGAGATATAGGAAACTACAGAATCAGTGATGAATATAAAAAGCTATTCTTATTAATTATGAATTAACATTTGGAAACTCTAGATTTTTCTAATCTGTTTCCTGTTGTTCATGTTTCCCAAAGGATTAGATTTATTTGTGTGTGCTGCCTCCCGTTCTCCCATTATTATTAACAGTCGTCATTGAAGAAGATTCTATTTTTATGAGTTGAAAACATTTAAATCTTCTCCGTAGCAGCTTGATATAGACTGACACTAAGACTGATATTTATGCTTGACAACTAGCTGAAGCACTGTCATGGAATATACCCAACACACAAACATAAATAGCAGAAACACAGAACAAAATGAAAACTCATAAATTTCCCAGAAACATTACAGCAAACTCACTCTCTGAGCAGCGCCAGGCACTTCACATAGTTTGAGTCATAACTTAACCAAAACAAAATTCTTTTCAAGTCTGAGAGATTGCAGAGTATTGCCCTAAAGTACTCGTTTAATGTTTTTCTGGTTTTTTTAAAAAACCATTCCCCATACTGTATATTTTCTCATTAATTTTATGAGCAAATGTTTTCATTTAAAAAGAGAATAGATTGGAGTGTGTAAGCAAGAAGAAAGGAGCGCTGGTTTTGCTGAGCCTGGAGAAAACAAAACTACTTCCATGGTTGATGCTTCTTGTGATTGCCTTCCTGGGGAGCAAGGGCTTGAATCAAGACTGATTAGAACTGAGCTGTTGAGGGCAGTCATCTGAGTTAATACATGGGGCAGTTCTCATGTCTTGGAGCAATTATTCCAGATTCTTGGACAGATGTCACTGAACGGGATAGAGAGGATTCATGATTTTTTTTTAAGGCTTCTTGACACACATTAGGATTAGAGACTTTTAAAAAAAGGAAAACTCAGATTATGGAGCACAAAATGGTAATCCAGGTCAGGGGGGAGAGGGACATCAGCCTGCTTCTACTGCTTCCCAGTAAAGCCCTACTGACCTCAGGCAAGCCAGCAAATGTTAGCGGAAAGCAAGCACACAGCCTGAGAGTAATAAACAGCATTAAAGTTTTTATCTTCAGAGTTCACCAAAGAGAGTCCTGGGCAGAGTACACAGACAACTGCACTGATCCCAGGGATCCATACATTCTAATTTAAATAATTTAAAAATTAGAGGAAGAAAAAGATTTTTCACTAGGTTTCATACAGGAGGTAAGAGGCAAGAAATGAAGCCTTAAATTAGCCTTTCAAGTGTAGAAAGGTGACCTCTCACATTCTCAAGTGGAACAGCTGATTAGAACAAGATAGGCTTTTATCCACTACCATATCAGTTTTGCCAGCTCTGCAGCCTGCCTCTGCCCCTTGCCATATCTGCCTCCTGCATCTCCAACCACTAGCACAAACTCTCCATTCAAGACTGAGCTACTTGTCCTTCTACCAGCCTTTCCCATCCTGTTGCTGCTTTGCTATATTCTCTGTCCCGGAGTATATTCCATTTTCTTACTGCTTACTCCACAATACGTCTAAATACTGGAGCCACGTGAGAAAGGCTGGCTTATGGTGACCATGCAAGAGCCTCTGTCGAATCCTCTACTGGAGCTGAGTCTTCCACTACAGTAGAGGAGAAGGTGCTTTGAGCCAGCAGGGACAATGAAGCTTACCAGGAGTGCCTTCCCCAAGGAGGGGAGAAATGTCAGTATCTTCAATGAGACTTCTTGGTTTGCGGTGACTTTTAACTGTGTTTAGGTTATCTCTTGATTGGTTCCTGTGGCCTTTGACTCCCAACCCCTGGACTATAGGGGGCGGAATAGACTATGGAGAAAATCAGGAATGTGGAGGGAAGAAGGGATGAAATGGAGACTGGCCAAGCCTAGTTATCAGGGAGAGGGAGGGAGGGAGAACTATTAGGAAGGGTACAAAAATGAATGGTAATAAAACAAGTGTAGCCAGCCTCAGTTTGCCCCTTGTTTCTGCACTTATTCAATTATTTGTCATTCTTTGTTTAGGGCTAGATCCACTTTAGGTGCCTAAATCCAACATTTATGCACCAAGATCCTCAAAACCCTGCCACCAAACCATGGAGGTGCCTAAATTCCCTGCTGATGGGTGCATGCAAAGCTGCCTAAGTCCTGACAATGCTGAGCACTTTGGAATCCTATCTCAGGGCTAAGCCCCGGTGAGATTCTCAAACTAGACCTTCCACTGCCTACTTCAGAATACACCTACTGGATGGGGCTATGCACAAAAAACGCCCAGTGACACCAGATTAAACATTGGGCAGCGGGGCTGGCATACATGTGTATGTCGATGCAATAGCCCTGTGGTTAGGGCACTCACTACTCAGAGGTAGGAGATCTGTTTTCAAATCATCACTCTGGTTGATTTGGAGCAGGGACTCAAATCCAGGTCTCTCACTTCTCCCATAAGTGCCCCAACCACTGGAGGGTATTCTAGGTTGGGGTCTCCCTCAATTTCTCCTGTGATTCTGTTCCACTTTGTACAAACAATTAAAAGGGTATGGTTCAATTATTTGACTCTGGGAATCCCACAAACCCCCCTCCTCACCAATGGATGATGATTGCTGTGGGGACTCTGTTTCCCCCCCCCCCCCTAAGAAAGGGCTGACCTGTCTTAAACACATAACTGGGAGGTGACTCATGGCTGAGAATCCTGAGCAGAGGGAGGGGCTTCCTGTCAGATAGGTGCTTAAGGCCTAGCTCAATGAGAGTTAGGTGCCTAACTACCTTTGAGAATCTGGGCCCTTAGCCCTGCCCTTTTCCTCTGCATTTCACTGCTGACTAGGTTAGGCAGCTGCTTGCTCAGTTTGCTGGCTCCTGAGGATCCCTTCCTGAGGCCCTTACCTCTCCCCATGCATTGTATGAGAAACCTGGGCATCTGAGGATTGAGTATTCCACTGGTAGCAGGGTGCCTTGGCGTTTAGTGTTGCAACACCTAAGTATCTTTGTAAATCTAGCCCTACGTGTCTGTACCCTGCCTAGTGCAATGGGATACAAACAAGATTGAAGCCTGGAGAGGCTAACATAAAATCTGCCCTTTCCATCCCTATGGTCAAATTGCTGGCCCATGTCGTGATTGTCTCTCACATCTATTACTGCTAAGGTGGCCAACTTTCTAATTTGTGAAAACTGGACACTGAGTGCAGGAACCTCCATCTGCTCCACCTTTTCTCTTGAGGCCCTGCCCCCTGATCCTCTCCACCCTTCACCATCACTCACTGCTCTCTACCTCCTGCCCCCCACCACCTTAGCAGGGCTTTAGGGTGACTGGGGCAGGAGAAGGGAGGGAGAGCCATGCTCCGGGGGTGTGACCGGGGCAGGATGCGGGAGGGAAAGCTGAACTCCGGGGATGGGTCAGAGTGACTGGGGCAGGATAGGAGGGCAACACCCCGGGTGTGGAGCACAAAGGAGGCTGAGAAGGGGGTCCAAGCAGTGAGCCTGATCACAGGCCCTGCTCCTCAAATGCCTCGCACCTCAGGATCCCTTCTCCCAGCCACCGGTACCTTTCTCTGCCAGAGCTGGGCAGGTCCTGAACGTTTCTCCAGCTCCAGCAGCAGCTGCGCTTCCCACCCTCCCAGTGGCGGATCGAAAGCTGATTGAGGACAGTTACCCTGGTAACCAGACTTTAACGAGTACTGACCAGACTTTCCGGTCAAAAACCAGACACCTGGCAACCCTAATTACTGCTCTGTCAACCTCTCTGGCCTCCTGCTACGTCACCCCCTGCAATCCATTCACACAACTGCCAGCAAAATAATCTGCCTTCTCCCAACCACGTCTCTGCTCCTGGAAGCCCATTACTGGTTCTAGCTCTATTACCACATAATATTCAAGTTCCTCATTCCTGCCTTGAAAGGTCACTCCCCACTCTCTGCCTTCTCTCATCTTCTGTCCTTTCCCCACTCCCCTCCCAGTCCTTTCTGTAAGCTTCCTTTGTTTCCCACTCCTGCCCTCAGCTTGGAGCCTCTTCTCACTCAGCCACTATGCTTACAATAGCCTCCGGCTTGACCCTCAAATCCTTACCTCGAGCCGTCTTATTGCAGGAGTTCTACTGCCTCGGTGTCCTGCCATCTTCTTGTGTGTTGCTTGTTGTTCTGGGCATTTTACCTGGGAGACGGCAGGAAGGTGCTGTATCAACAAAGCCGCCTGAGACAGGTGACAGAAAAGGTTGTTTTGGTGCTTACGAGAGTTGGTGCTTGGCTTCATTTCTATGATACTCTGGAGTAGGTTCAGGCAGGAGAATCGGACTAACAGTGCTCACAACCCAGCTAACTGGCATCACACTGTTGGGGGCGCATCCTTTCCCAGACCCTGGCTGAGGGAATGGGGAGGGACTTGTGAGAGGAGAGCGCTCCTGCAACTATTTTAGAGGCAGAAGGGGGAGGAAAGAGCCAGTTACATCTCCCCCCAGGATCCTAGCCATGACAGGATGCTGCCAATTTTTTTCCATAATCAACAGGATACGAGCCCTTGGATGCCCCCTGCTGGTTCACCAGTTCTCGCCCACCAAGGGGGCAGGGGGATGTGTTGCCAACTCATACACCTTTAGCTCCTGCTGGAGCCACTCTGGCTTGCCTTACCCACCTCCGCTGCCCCACCTAGGGGCTGGGCTTCTGCAGGAGACACAACAGGGCTCTTCCCAGCCCCAGAGGGGCAGAGAGGAATTTTCAAATCCTGGTGGGGGGAGCGGGAACAGCTAACACCGCAGAGGAGGAAGTGGGCTTGTCCCTCCAGTCCTGTGAGAGTGAACAATGGGTTGGTCTCTGCTCTGCTCCTTCCTCCACCCCTCCCGTACCAGCTCTGGTAAGTGGATGCAGGGAGGGGAGAGGGAGCCCCAGAGCTGTAGTAGATGTAGCGGTGGGGCTGAGGGAAGTACATAATTAATTGCTGGACTGGGAGCTGTATAATTAATTGCCTGGGCAGTGGTGGGATGCATAATTAATTGCTGGGTTGGAGGAATGGGTAGATGTGTGGAGTGGGGCGGGGAGGACTCCATAATTATTTCTGGCCTGGGGAGGTGTAATTAGTAATTATAAGTTTGGGATCTGCACCATCAGGCAGCCAGCGAGAGCGCCTACAATGGAGCCAAAATCATTCCATTTTATACATTTGGAAGCATCGGCAACACTGGACGGCTACATTACCGAGCTTACAGCGACACAGCTGCGCCGCTGTGGCATTAATAGTGCAGATGCTCTAAGCCGACACCTCTCTTGCCAATTTAATTACTCCAGCCCCAGTAAGCGGTAGTAGTTATGTCAGCATGAGCAGCTCACCCGCCGACATAGCACTCTCCACACCGGCACTTAGGTCGGTATAACGTGTCGTTTGGGGAGGTGGCTTATTCACACCCCTGAGGGACAATTTATACCAACGTAAACTGTAGTGTGTACATAGCTTAATTGTGACCCAGAGTGGGGTGGTGGTGGGGGGGGGTCACAAAATGAAAGGCAGCCCAAAAACCATGATACAATCGTTATTTTAAAAAAAATCTCAGGCTTGAGCAGATGATTCGTAACTCCTGAATGTTTGGGATTGGCTGTAGTGTCAAGTTAAATGACTGTTCTGACTCACTCCTAATGTGTGCTAATAATCTTGACAGCTGTAAAACTGACTGCTCAGCCTTGTGCCTCCTATCACCGCCGCACTTCCATTCCCCCAGTGGTCCCTGCTTCATTTCCCAACAGAGCTAACTACCTGGCCTCTGCTATTTTCCACCCAAACATGTGTTCCCAGTTGCTCTACCAGGTCTCTCAACACACAACCCCCACACTGTGCCCCAGCATGCCAGGCCTACATAGCCTGGCGCCCACTACCGGTAAACCAAGACTTGAAGGGATTGGAATGGTTCCTTGTAATAATGAGGATTGAGGCAGTATTGGTCTGTCTTCCTTCCCCCACCCCTTCCTGCCTGGTCAAGTTAGTTCTAGATGACTGACCAGCCTCCCCTATCTCCAGCTGCTCATTACCTCAGAACAAGCAGGTGTTTAAAGGTTTAATGGAGCTGGAAGTCTCTGAGCAACTTGCGAAATGCAACAGGATTTAGCTGGTGTTTGTAGGAGAATTGTGAGTGTAAATGGGAAATAATGAACCCAGCGTCAAGGATGTGAAATAAATACTTAAACCAGGAGCTGTCTGTGAGCTGGAAAGTCAGTAATGTAGTGCTTAGAAGGTGGGGCAGGAAGAAGAGTGAATGGAGATACTGTGAAATCCAAATCACCTGCCTCTCCGGGAAATGGACAGTGGCAGAAAGACCAGCAGGAGATGGCCTAGTTGAGGTTGGCATTGATGAGTTTGGTACAAACAAGGTTCAAATCCTCCAATGAGTGGCTCTAGACTAAGGTAAAAATATCTGATGTCTGTGTAATTCCCAGGGATTGTCTATGCAAGCCCCTGAATATGGAGCTTCCCCGCCACACCCTCCCCCCTAAGTCATGAGTTTCCCTAGTTGCCAGAGGGCTATGATTTTTGCCAGATTATCCCCTTGCTTCCCCCACTAACTATTAGTGTGTGCACCAGTTGGTTATTGACTTCAAACCCAGAGGTGACTGCATGAAAGATGCTATATAAAACTGATTTTTTTAATTGTAAGTCTTACAAAATATAGACCTTGTGGTAGCATACCCCTAAGGGAAGCGGTCTGCCTCTTACTAATATTAGAATTATTTGAATAAAATAGATAATAAAGTAGACAGCAGTGACCCAGCGAATACAAGTTACTTGCATTGCCAAAAAAGCTTTAGATAAAGTGGCTGAGAAGAGATAAAGGAAAATAAATAATCACAGGGTTAGGGGCAAAGGCCTGTCATGGATTAAAAACTAGTTAAGAGATAAGGATCTGAATTATATTACAGGGCTGCTCCGTAGAACAGAGGGCAATGAAGAGTGGGAGATCCTAGGGTTCTGTGTTGTTTAATATATTATTTTATGTGCAAGAGGAAGTAGACAAAATTGTTTGGCTTAAAACCAGCAAAGGCCCTGAGAAGTAACAGATGGATTTACCCACGGTGCAAGATTGAGGAGCAAATGGCAGATTAAATTTAAACTTTTTTTTCCTCTTTTTTTTTGAAGAAAATGTATTAGCAAAATAATGTATATTTCTCAGAAATACGGGTGGCTTTTCAGGGTACTCGAAGGAAAATAGCTTAGAAGCAGAAAGTATGCTGATCAATGAAGATGCAGATTGTTTGCTGTGACATACACTAACTGCAGTACTCATTTGGGCAAAACGGCCTTTGTATTTTGAGGCTCCAAATATGAGTCTTGGGACCATTTTTAGAAAGGATGGAAAATAGCTTCCATATTACATTGGTATGGCCTAGTCTAGAGTATTGGTATGTAAAAGCAAAAGCCAATCTTGACCAAGTTTGGATATGGACAGTTACAAAGCTTAGAGATTGTACAAACTGAAAAAATATCTAGGCTTATTTAGTCTGGAAAGACCAGGCAGTGGGAACTAATTTAAACTTCCCAAAAGGGATAGGCTCCCAACAGCAAAGAGAGAAGGGGAGGAAGGAAGGGAAAATAGATGGGGAAATGAAGTTCACAGGGGCAAATGGAAGATGGGGAGAAAAAGGGAGAGGATGAGAAAGCAAGACACCACTTTTAATGCAGATTTGAGATGTTGGCATAGGACACTGTCTGTGTGCCATACAATAAATTAGTTCAGCTATTAAAGCCTATAACTTCTTGTGGATGATATTATGGCAATCCAAAATGCTGAACTACAGAAAGGTAGATTTGAAGTGATTATAAGTAATGAGGCATAAAAATCTGAACTGGTTACAAAGAAAATAAAAAGATAATATGCAAACTAATACCTAACTCAACGGCTAAGTGAACTTAAAAGTAAAAAGGTTTCTCACCATAAGCTTAGAGCGGGATGGCTGAATTTTTCAGCCAGGACCCTTCCCCCAGTTTAATAATGCTTCCTTTGTCTTTCAAACATTGTTGCCAAGAGTAGAGATGACGGGGTGATTGGGGGACCTCTGTTTCTCATTCTTATACCTTCCTCCGCTCTTTGAGGATTATCTCCAGCTGGGTTTCAGGCAACATCCAGTCTGTGTACATGGAAACCCCCTGTTGTGTCTTTGCCAATATATAAAGTTCTCACTCACACCCTTCTTTCCACCATAGAATGGCCGCTTAGTCAGGTGATAGTTCATGATAGTCCATTTGATTATGCAGATATCTGGCCGAAGTGTCAGTGTGTTTTATGTCTCTGAAGAACTGATTTGGGCTTGCTTTTCTAACTTTGGAACATGTTACATTAATGTAACAGTGTCGTGTCTTATAACTTTACAATACAGTGTTGCTATACATTTTAGCAGGACAACAATGTTCAGCAGATTGAGTTTTCAAATGATACACCATATGTCTTGTGAGGTACAAAATTTATCAGTCTTGTAAAAAGGATGAACATAGGGTACAATCTGTCACACAGAGAAAGATGAATCCCTGAAGTGTGACTACAGAGGCAACGTTCTCAAAGACAAACTGAGGCACTTTGTCAGCAGCTTCAAATCTTTCAGCCTCTATTTTGTAAAGCTATTTAGTGACAGAGCAAAGATGCATACCCACAGATAGCTGAGCTTTGTAATATACCAACTCTTTTCCCCTGAGGTAAAAAATCTCAAAGTATACCTTACGTAACAAAATGCTAGGGATGAAACCTCACTGCAGGTGCATTGAGTGGAGGAATACAATTTCAGCTGCATTTGAATTAAGTTTCCTGAAATGCTGTGACAGCCAAAGATGAAGATCACATGGACGCATTTGAGATCTGAAGGAAGCTGATGATAAATATAAATATTACTTGTGACAGAGCAAAGCCAAAATCATTCCTAATGATGGCCCCTTTGTGGTGACATCTAAATACAGCAAAAGCAGAGATCCCAGAGGGACATTTCAGCAGGGAAAAGCTTGGCTAGATTTGAAATACTCTAAATATAATGTTTTGCCTGTTGATTGTCACGTCCCAATAGCTGACATTCCCCTCAATTTGCTCTGGATGTGTCAGCAGGTTACCATGATAAAATGGAAATAACTGCAGCCCGCAGGCCCCTAGAAAAAGGACATAAATGGGTTGCATTCAGCAGGTGATTTTTATACTTTCAGCAGCACTGTCCGTAGACTGTCATGCTGCTGAGGTCAGCCTGGATTTGGTTCTCTCTCTTTAGTTTAGCTAGCTTGCTCTGAGGGAAGTGGCTTTGTAATGGAGTGAGAAGAAATGCAGTGGAAGACTAGTATGATTATATATGAATGAAAAAACCAAATACTTTCATGTCTCAGTAACAACATCCCATGCAGCTGCACTATGTTTATGGATTACTGGTTGCCATCGTAATTAATATTCCTTTTTCATTTTGTTTAATCTTCTTTTCTTCAGCTGATTCTGACCTGTGGGTGTCAGCAACTGTGCTCTGGGTCAGGCCTGTGGAAGGTGCAGCAGCTTTCACAGGGCAAGCTTGTCACACAAGGATTTTTAAGCAGGCCATGCTGGACTGTAGTGGCAGTATTAAATGTTCTGTTCCAGTGCAGGTCCCTGAGTTCAAAGACTGATCTTTTATCATCACTTCCAGCAGGGAAGTTCAAGGGGGTAACAAGGGGAATGGGGCACCCCTGACGAGAGCAGTCATCAAGACTGTGTCTCCTCAGCCCTGTGTCCTGCAGATCCAAGGCCTATCGGCTGGCTCCCACAACAGGTAACACAACCCAGTGGTCAGAGCTAATAACCACCCTCAGGTCAGGTGGTACAGCCTAGCAGCCAGAGTCAATGGTCACCCTCAGGTTGGAGCAGCATACTCTGGAAGTCTGTTGGGGTAGTGGGGTGCCCCCTTTGGGGGGGTGTGGCACCTGGGGTAGAAGGGTCAGGTCCTCCCTGTACCTCTGAGCACCAGCCCAGGTCCCTATTGGTATCAGGGTAGCCCAACACTGGATCAGCAGAAATCCTCCCAAAACTTGCTGACCAGTGCCTCTCTCCATCCTCCATTACACCATGCCAGCCCTCTGGGCTACATCCTACCCAGTTATCAATGGGGTCATCCCTCAGGCCTCCAGGTTTCCCTTCCTTCTATCTTCGAGTGATTGCTCATATGCATTCCAATGTAGGTGTGTGCGCGCCCCGTGCACAGATTCCCGGAACTTTTTTCCCTAGCAAGCCCCGCATGGCCAGCTCAGGCGCCCCCTGGAGTGCCGCGCTCATATCGCGGTATAAAGGGCGCTGCTGGCACCACGAGTCCCCAGTTCCTTCTTTCCGCCTGTGACGGTTGCTGGAACTATCGCCTCTTGCTGCGTGCAAGTAGCTCATTCCCTAGTGTTTTCTTACTGTTTCAGAGTTGTTGTTCATTAGTTGTTATATAGTTAGATAAGTTAGTTTATTATAGTGATAAGGTTAGAACCCCGGACGGGGTTCCTCCTACGAGGAAGTCATGCCGGGTTCCACAGGCTTTAAGAACTGTGACTTGTGTGGTAAAGCCTTCCCGATCAGTGACCCGCATGACCGCTGTCTCCGGTGCCTTGGCGAAGAACACCGTCGAGACAAGTGCAAATTTTGTAAGTCCTTTAAGCCTCGGACTCAGAAAGAAAGGGACGCGAGGCTAAAGGCAATTCTAATGGAGTCGGCGCTCCGTCCAGCTTCCGAGCCGTCCCGGTCTCCGTCGGCACCGTCGGTGCGGAGCGCCCCCCCACCGGCACCGCTTTCGGCACCGCCGCGGGCCTCAAAGGTGCCCAAGAAGACGGCACGGCCCCTGGCCGCACCTAAGGACTCCCCCCGGCCCGCGCAGGGTGGAGGGAGTACGGAGACGCCCCAGCCAAGGGCCGTAGAGATTACTCCGGCACCGGGGTCTCCGCGCGGGCTGCCTCCCCCGACTCCTGGGGGAGTGCACCTGCAAGGGCCGTCGATGCTGGAGGCGTTTACGGCGGCACGAGCCCTCATGGCCTTGCCCACGCCTCCGTCCCCCCCTCGGCCGAGGGACAAGGGACCTGCGTCTCGGGGCAAACCCGCGCTGGGTGGTCCCGGTGGTTGGAGACGCTCCCAATCCAAGTCTCCTTCCAGACGGTCACGGAGGGTGGAGAGCGTCGGCTCCCCTCCGAGCTCCGACTCTAGGTTGTCGAGCGACTCGGCACCGCAGCACCATGGGCGGTCCCGAGTCCATTGCCGGAGCCGCAGGTCCAGCTCCGATCTGAGCAGGGACCGGAATTCGGGCTCGCAATCTTCGGTGCGGAGCCCGTCCCGGCACCGATCCAGGTCACTGTCGGCCATCTTGAGAGGCAGCGACTCACATCTGGCGGCACCGCTGACTCCGGCACCGATGGGCCCGGCGCAGTTGCCTGCTCCGGCACCGATGGGCCCGGCACCGGTGATGGCTCCGGCACCGATGGGCCCGGCACCGGTGATGGCCCCGGCACCGACATCGGGGCAACTGGACTCCCCTCAGCGTCGCCATCGTCAGCACCGCTCTCGGTCCCGAGGGGGTAAGCGGCACCGCAAGTCCTCTCGCCGCAGGGGCATGTCTGGTGCATCGTCGTCGTCGTCCCCGACCTCCTCGTATCGCCGGCACCACAGACATCAGTACCGGTCCACGTCGTCCTCGTCGGACTGCTCCACGCGCCGGCGACATAAGCGGCGCACGGGGGGCTCCAGCGACAAGAAGGCGGTGCGGCAGTGGCCGTATTGGGGACCTTGGAATGCCCCTATGCCCCAGGGCTCGGTGTCACTACAATCGGTGGTGGCCCCCCCAGTTCCCCCGGCCCCTAAGGCTCAAGAGCAGGGTTCGGAGGATTCGGACCCAGGGGAGGGACCCCTCTACTGCACCCCTACCTTTCTCTTCCTCATCCTCGCCTGATGAGGCAGCAGCAAGGAACCGTAAGGGGCCCCTGTTCGATTTCAGGGGCCATCAAGACCTCCTAAAGAGGGCTGCTGAGAACTTGGGCATGGAGTGTAAGCTCATGTCCGAGGAGGAGGACTCCCTCTTTGGGCCCTCGAGCTCTCTGGGACCCTCCCGGGCGACCTTGCCAGTACATGACAATGTCATGAAGATCGCAAGGAAACTTTGGCAGACCCCCTCCTCCCTGCCTTCCACTTCCAAGGGGGTGGAACGGAAATATTACGTCCCCAAGGAACCATTTGAGTTCCTTTACAACAACCCCGCGCCAAGCTCCCTGGTGGTCGATGCGGCCAACCAGAGGGACCGCCAGGGGAACCAGGGTAGCACTCCTAAGGACAAGGAGGGCCGTAAGCTGGACCTATTCGGGAGGAAGATCTACTCTACTGCGGCGCTGCAGTTTAGAGTAGCAAACCACCAGGCCCTATTTGGGAAATATAATAAGAACCTGTGGGCCTCGATGCAGAGGTTTGCCTCCCAGCTGCCCCCTGACCAGGAGGCAGATTTCTCCACTGTCCTCCAGGAGGGGGCTGCGGTGGCTACCGCTGCGCTACAAGCTGCTAGCGACGCGGCGGACACCGCCAGTAGGGCAATGGCCTCGGCGGTCGTGATGCGCCGCTATTCGTGGCTTCAGGCCTCTGGCCTCACCCAGGAGGTTCAGCAGGCCATTCAGGACTTGCCGTTTGATGGCCTGGGTCTGTTTTCGGAGAAGACAGACGACAAACTCCACGCACTCAAGGACTCTCGGGCCACCCTGAAGTCACTTGGGTTGTATACCCCTCAGGCCTCCAGGCAGCAGTCCAGACCTCAGGCCCAGAGGCAACCACCACCCCCGCCCAGGCCGGCTCCTCGACCCGCCCAGCAGAGGAGGGGTCGTGAGCGCTACCGCGGTCCCAGCAGAGGAGGCCACCAGGGGTCCTCTGCGGGGGGCCAGCAGGGGCCTGCAAAAGGGGGTAATCAATCTAATAAACGTTTTTGACCCAGAGCAGGAGGGTAGTACTCTTCCTTCTCTCTGGGATCTTGGCCGGCCGTTTGCGGATAGGCTTTGCCCTTTGCTTATAGAATGGGAAGCCATTACTACGGACCGGTGGGTCCTGGAGGTGATTGCCAGGGGGTACACCCTCCAGCTTACAGCCTCCCCCCAACACCCCTCCAAGGCCGTCCCCCATTGGGGATCTAGCCTCGGTCCGACTCCTAGTGCAGGAGATCGAGTCACTCCTCGTGCTGGGGGTGGTGGAGGAAGTCCCAGTGCCTGAGCAGGGCCGGGGATTTTATTCTAAATATTTCTTAATCCCCAGGGCGAAGGGAGGCCTTAGGCCCATGTTGGACCTACGTCACCTAAATAAGTATATTAGGCGTGTTAAGTTTCGTATGGTCTCCCTCGCCACAATTATTCCGGTCTTTGACCCAGGGGATTGGTATGCCGCCCTTGACTTGAAGGATGCATACTTCCACATCTCTATATTACCGGCCCATAGGCGGTTTTTGAGATTTGAGGTAGGGGGACGCCATTATCAGTTTCGGTCCCTACCCTTTGGGCTCTCCTCAGCACCCAGGGTGTTTACTAAATGTATGGCCGTGGTGGTGGCCCACCTGCGCCGTAGAGGTGTTCAAATCTTCCCCTATTTGGATGACTGGTTGATCAGGGGGAGGTCGAGTTCACATGTGCAGCATAGTCTGCTTCTCACATGCGAATTGTGTGCTGGACTGGGGTTGCTTATTAATGAGCAGAAGTCCACACTTACTCCGGTGCAATGTATAGAATTTATTGGAGCCAGACTGGATGCGGTACAAGCCAGAGCCTTCCTCCCTCAAGCGAGGTTTGAGGCGATGGCAGCCATCATATCTGATCTCCACCTGTCCCCCATGACGACAGCCAGGCACTGCCTGCAGCTGTTGGGACATATGGCAGCTTCTACATATGTAGTAAGACTGGCACGATTGAGGCTTAGACCTCTCCAGAGCTGGTTGGCTTCGGTATACGTACCGCACAGTCATTCTCTAACTAGAATGGTTCTGGTTCCCCCACAGGTTCTGTCGTCCCTCGATTGGTGGAGGGACCCGAGGGAAGTGATGACGGGCGTTCCCATCAGAGAGTTTACCCCATCTGTGACGCTCATCACAGACGCATCCGATCGGGGATGGGGAGCCCACATTTCTCAGAACCAGGGCACCCAAGGGCTTTGGTCACCGGAGGAGAGAGCTCTGCACATCAACGTACGCGAGCTCAGAGCTGTCCGATTAGCCTGCAAGGCTTTCCTCCAATACCTGAGGGGCAGGGTAGTCCAAGTCCTCACAGACAATACGGCAGCCATGTTCTATGTGAACAGGCAGGGAGGGGCACGTTCCTCGGAACTCTGCCAGGAAGCTATTCGCCTCTGGGACTTCGCGGTGAGACACGGGTTTCATTTATCTGCCTCTCACCTCCCGGGGGTACGAAACAACGAGGTGGACCGCCTCAGCAGATCCTTTTCTCCCCGCCATGAATGGTCCTTACACCAGGACGTGGTGGCTTTCATCTTCCAGTGGTGGGGTACTCCCCGTCTGGACCTGTTCGCTACAGCGGAAAACAGAAAATGCCCGAGGTTCTGCTCGCTCAGGGGTCGCGAGCCGGGCTCTCTGTCCGATGCCTTTTTGGATCCCTGGACAGGGGATTTAATGTATGCATTCCCCCCCGTCCCACTCCTGCCCCAAGTTCTCCTCAAGATCAGGAGGGACAGGGCGAACATCATCCTGATCGCCCCAGCGTGGCCGAGACAGCACTGGTACAGCATGCTGCTCGACCTCTCCACCACCGAACCGATTCCGCTACCCAGACGGTGCGACCTGATCTCCCAGGACCATGGGAGATTGTTGCACCCCGACCTGGACTCCCTCCACCTCACCGCCTGGAGACTCTGTGGCTGACGGAGGGAGAGAGAGCCTGTTCCATGCAGGTTCAACAGGTCCTCCTGGGCAGCAGGAAGCCGTCCACGCAACTCACATATAAAGCTAAGTGGCGGAGGTTTTCGGGGTGGGCGGAAGAGAGAGGGCTGCACCCAAGCCTATCCCCTATACAGGCTATCTTGGAGTACTTGCTGCAGCTTAAACTGCAGGGCCTGGCTTTGGCCTCCCTCAAGGTACACCTAGCGGCCATCTCGGCCTTCCACCAACCCATGGAGGGCCGCTCCCTATTCTCTCACCCCATGTCGGTAAGGTTCCTTAAAGGGGTGGAGAGGACTTTCCCTCAGGTGCGGGACCCGGTGCCACCCTGGGACCTCAACTTGGTCCTCAATGGGCTGATGGGCCACCCCTTCGAGCCCTTAGCTACATGCTCCCTTCTCCTTTTATCATGGAAGGTAGCCTTCCTGGTGGCTATCACCTCAGCTAGAAGGGTCTCCGAACTGAGGGCGTTAACATTGGAGCCCCCTTACACGGTTTTTTATAAGGATAAGGTCCAGCTGAGGCCTCACCCGGCTTTTATGCCTAAGGTGGTATCTCAGTTCCACTGTAACCAGGACATTTTCCTTCCTGTGTTCTTTCCAAAACCCCATGGGTCGGAGGAGGAAAGGAGAGGACATTTGCTGGATGTCAGACGAGCCTTGGCCTTCTATCTTGAGAGGACCAAGCCTTTCCGGAAGTCGACACAGCTCTTCGTAGCGGTGGCGGACAGGATGAAGGGCTCACCTGTCTCCACCCAGCGTATCTCCAAGTGGATTACTGCCTGCATTAAGGCATGCTATGAGCAGGCAGGGGTACCCCTCCCAGGTGCGGTAAGAGCACACTCCACTAGGGCCCAGGCCTCTTCCGCAGCCTTTTTGGAGCGAGTTCCCCCGCAGGACATCTGCAGGGCAGCGACCTGGTCGTCAGTCCATACGTTCACGTCGCATTACGCCATCGTGGAACAAGCAAGGGAGGACGCAGGGTTCGGCAGAGCCGTGCTGTCAAGAGCAGGTCACCGATAACTCCTACCCTCCTCCAAGGTACGGCTATACAATCACCTACATTGGAATGCATATGAGCAATCACTCGAAGAGAGAAAACAGGGTTACTTACCAGTAACTGTTGTTCTTCGAGATGTGTTGCTCATATCCATTCCAAACCCACCCCCCTCCCCACTGTCGGAGTTGGCAGAAAGAAGGGACTGGGGACCCGCGGGGCCGGGAGTGCCCTATATACCGCGACATGAGCGCGGCACTCCAGGGGGCGCCTGAGCTGGCCATGCGGGGCTTGCTAGGGAAAAGGTTCCGGGAATCTGTGCACGGGGCGCGCACACACCTACATTGGAATGGATATGAGCAACACATCTCGAAGAACAACAGTTACTGGTAAGTAACCTTGTTTTCTCAACTGCCACCCACATCTCCCTTGGGTCATGGAGCCCCCTGGCAAAGGCATCTCATTGGGTGTCCGGCTCCAGGCAGCTGATGAAGTGTGGCCAGTCTCCAGCAAGGTCTCCTGGGTTCTTGGCTCCCATCAACAGGAGCTGAAGCAGCTCTGTCTCAGAGCCTCCTACACAGCTCCTGTCTCCTCAGTGGTCCACCTAGAATGAGCTGAGCTGCTCCTTTTTAATGCTAGGGCAGCAGTTGGAGCATGCCCAGCAGGGTGTGGGGGGCAGGACTTCCACCACCCATAGAGTCAGCTTAATTCCTTCAGTGCCGGGAAAGTCCACCCCATCACACATGGCAATGGGCTCTCCCTGGCTGACCCAACTAAAAATAAAAGCTGTCTGTCATAAATATATTTACTACACTTGAATATGAGCCAGAATATTAAACAGTTTTGAATGGGACAGCTTCATTTTCAGAGGAGTGCTGGGATGGGAAGGATCATACATCATTTATAGGATGGGCACCAAAGAAATAAATAGCCATTTGCTTTAATGGAAACAGCTGCTGGATGAGGATTGTTTTTTTATTTTTTTTGGATACTGTAGCTATCCAGTGGTTAGCTGCCTATGCTACAACAAAGGAAATGACTTGGAGGTTAATCCTAATCTATTAATTCCGTAAACTAGTTTATAAACTCCTCCCATTTGGCTGTTTGTTTTTTTGTTTATGTTTGAGAATCAGATCAATGTTTGTCCACAATACAGTGTACTATTAATAGGATGACATGATAGTATTATTGATGTCACTAAGGCTCATCTTGCTATTAGAGAGTCAGCCTAATTTTAGTCACTGTTTGGCGATTCCTTTAGGGAGCTTAAAGGAAGTGTAGGTATTGAGGAATGCACAGCTTGGGAAAAAATGCCACAAAAGAGCCAGGAGGTGATGGTAGTTGGGGGCAGGGGGACGAGGCAAATGTTTTTGAAGATCAATTCATGTCTATCTGATTGCAGAAATTGAAGCCATGATCAAATATGCCACTGAAACCCTGGTGTGAGCTCTTCCATTAGGGTGTATTAATTATTATCTATACTTTGGTAGTGCCTACAGGGATGGCCCATTGTGCTAGGAACCGTGCAAAGATCTAACAAAGAGACATTGCTCTGAAGAGCTATGTAATATGCATTTCCCTGAGGTGGCTGTTGTCACTTAAAAAGTTGGCCAGTGGCTGGGACAATACCATAAGGTTTTTGCAAGATCCTGTGAGCACAGCCAATACTCACTGACACTTTGGTGTAATTCTGAAAGAGCAACTCCTGAGTAGCTGCTTTTGAGTTTGTGAAATCTTCATGGCCTGATTTTCAGATGTGCTGCCAGCCAAAACACCCATTGATCTATACTTTACAGCTATTTGTGTTACAGTCTGTGTCATGAACAGTTTGGGAGCCTGGACAATAGGACAAGAAGGTTAAGCTGAGTGGTTTTATCCCTCTTTCAGAACTGGGCATGCGATACCTAACTCACATATTGTGGAAGTCTCTCTAGCCTGTTGTTAGGCTGTATTACAGTGGTTCAGCAGAACTAGTATAGTTACGGTTGTGACACATTTAAGTTACGTTTAAAGGTCAAGTTTTCAAAGTCCTCTAAAATCGACAGGCTTAGTTGAATTTCCTGGAAATTTGGTGTGCTTTAGGAGAGTGCAAGGTAGGGTTAATGACCCAATTCTGCAGTCATCTGAGGTAGGATTTGCAGAGATATAAGCTCGAAATAACTGTTTTTCAAAATGTTTCTAGGGGTTTTTTTGTTTTGGTTTTGGGTTTTTTTTTTGTGCAGAGTTAGAGCTGCATTAGTAGGAGCATTGCCAGCAGATTGAGGGAAGTGATTATTTCCCTCTATTCGGCACTGATGAGGCCTCATTTGGAGTACTTTGTCCAGTTTTGGCCCCCCTCCCCCCCCACTACAGAAAGGATGTGAACAAATTGCAGAGAGTCCAGAGGAGGGCAACAAAAAGGATTACGGGGCTGGAGCACATGACGTATGAGGAGAAGCTGAGGGACCTAGGCTTGTTTAGCCTTCAGAAGAGAAGAATGAGGGAAGATTTGATAGCAGCCTTTAACTTCCTGAAAGGGGGTTCCAGGGAGGATGGAGCTAGGCTGTTTTCATTGGTAGTAGATGGCAGAACTAGGAGCAATGGTCTCAAGTTGCAGTGGAGGTCTAGGTTGGACATTAGGAAACACTTTTTCACTAGGAGGGTGGTGAGGCACTGGAATGGGTTACCTAAGGAGGTGATGGAATCTCCATCCTTAGAGGTCTTTAAGGCCCAGCTTGACAAAGCCCTGGCTGGGATGATTTAGTTGAGGTTGGTCCTGCTTTGATCAGGGGGTTGGACTAGATGACCACCTGAGGTCCTTCCAACTCTAATCTTCTATGATTCTAGAGATCAAATTATTGATGTGCTGCAGGTCAAAGTGGGAGTGTGGCCCGAGGTAGAGCCCTGCACGGATACACAAACATGGATCTGCATCCGATCCACATCTGGGGCAATCATCTTACTGCGGTGTGGTGATCCGCACCCGTAGGCATCCACAGCTCTGGGGCCCCAAAACCCCGCCAGGCAGCTTCCCAACAGCTGATCGGCATGCAGGGGAGCCCCACAGAACAGCTGATTGATTGGAAGCCCATCCCCCCAGAGCTGTTCAGCGGGACTCCCCATGGCTGCCCTGCCGGCCACCAATCAGCTGTTCTGCAGGGGCTCCCCAGCCTACCCCTGTTCTTTGGGGGCTACCCTGCTGCCACCAATCAGCTGTTCTGCAGGGGTTCCCTTGTCTGCCACCAATCAGCTGTTTGCAGGGGCTCCCCTGCAGCACCGGGGCTCCCCTTCTTGGAGGGCCTCCCCTGCTGTCCAGCAGGGAAGCCCCAGGGAACATGATTGGTGGCCAACAGGGGAGCCCCACTGAACAGTTCTATTCTGCGGGGTTCCCCTGCCGGCCCCTGATCAGCTGTTCCACGGTAGGAGAGCCCCACCGAACAGCTGAATGGCGGCCAGCAGGAGAGCCCCATGGAATAGAACTGTTCAGTGGGGCTCCCTTGTTGGCTAAAAATCAGCTGTTCCGCTTGGCTTCCCCTACCAGCCACTGATCAGCTGTTCTGCGGGGCTACCCTTCTGGCTGGGAGCCAGGGAACAGCTGATGGGTGCGCGGCAGGGGAGCCTCCCAGAACAGCTGGTTGGAAGCCAGTTGCCACCCCCTGATCTCAAAGGCAGGGAAGCAGCCTCAAAGGCTATGAGCTGCAGAGAACTGCTTCCCTGCCTTTGCAATCCAATCCACTATGCGCCAAAAAAATGACCTGTGGATATTCATGGATATAAAGTACTGTATGGCACCCAGCAACTCTTTGGGAGACCTAAACTGACAGCAGTATTTAAGAAACTGTACATTTTTTACACTGCTCATGGACCAATACGGAAAAATGGCTAGAGGGTTTCCATTCCTGCCATTTTATATCCTTTAAAGCTTGACTCTTGCAAATGCTCTAAAATATGAACAGTTACTTGGCTTGCTTTGAAATATGGTGTGCTTCTGAGGAGTGTAGCATTAGTAACCAAATATAGGTTCATTTGAACAATGATTCCTGAATTACAGCTCTCACCACCCAAAACAGTGTCCTTCTACTGCCTTGAATGGTCAAACTAAGAGGTACTAATGACTGGTGAATCATAGACCTCAATGAGAGTGATGGCTGTGATCTCACCGTTCCTTTAACATAACAAAACAAAGGGCTGCTCTACACTACAGAGTTTTGTTGCCAAAAGTTAGCCTCTGGTGACAAAACAGTGGTGCACACACTACAATGCTCCCCCACTGACAAAACTCCCCTACTTTGGCGACAAACTAAAACCACCTCGACAGGAGGCGTAGAGCTTTTTGCGGCAAAGTTAGAGTGACAAAGCACCAGTGTAAACACTGTGTGCCGTATGTGGGCTCCAGGAGCTATCCCACAATGCCCACCCTGACCGCTCTGCTCACTGTTTTGAACTCTGCTGCACTGCCAGTGCCCGGCATTCCAGCTACACAGGCCTGCACCCCTCCCCTTTCAAAGCCCCAGGAAGTTTTGAAATTGCTCAGCGTGGAGAGCTCACACAGCTACTGCCCAGCTGAGCACGTGGCAATAATAGAACCAGTAGTAAAAGATTCTATAGCCATATAAAGTGGAAGAAAACAAAGAAAGAAGGGGTGGGACTGATAAGCACTGAGGATAGGATGGAGGTTAAGAATAATCTAGGCATGGCCCACTATCTAAACAAATACTTTGCCTCAATTTTTAATGAAGAGCTTAGGGATAGTGACAGGGGACTAATGGGACTTGTTACCTAGCAGCTCTGTGTTCTTGGGGAACCAGGGTGCAGAACCCCAATTGCTCACCTGAATACCCCCCCACCACCACCACCTGGCAGGCTGCTTGAACCAGAAATCAAAGACATTCTCAATATGAAAAGGCAGGAGACAACTGAAACCCTCCCCATCAAGGGTGAGACAACTCCCCATGCCTCATAAGCATCTCAGTTAGCACATGAATGGAGAACAGAAGCTTCATCTACATCGAAGATGGAACACGCACGGAATTCTGGGATTGGTACAGCAAGGAACGCACTGAACTCTGGGATTGCTGAAGCAGGGAAGCACTGCATGTTGGGAAATCCCTGCTCTTGATGTAAATGAACTAACACCTGTACACATCCAGCTCCGCAGTTATCAGACCATTCTAGTTATTGGTATGCAAAACACAGAAACCTGGTTGCATTGTGAGCCCTCTCTCAAGAAAAGACGCCCTTCCAGGAATGATCAGCTCCTTTTGTCCAGACATTGTTTACCCATAAACAAACCTGGCATCTACAAATCCCCTATCAAAGCTCAAACCTCTGTTCTGATGCTTGGATCCAAACTCTGCATCAGTTCCACTGTAACCTGTCTTCTCTTCCTGACTGATCATGTTGGGGGCTCTGCCAGACTCAAAGCACTCCAGACCCTGAACTGACAAGCCTGTTCCTGGGAACCTCTGAACTGGATGGAGTGGTGAGATCAACCCCCTCCTCCTTCCCCCAACACAACTGATCTCTCTCTCTCTCTCTCTCTCTCTCTCTCAGTCCAGGTATAACTTTCTACTTTTGTAATCAAACCTGGGATAGCTTTCTCCAATACCCCAATTGTAATTGTGTAGTATTGTAAGTGCTTGATTGTTTTTCTCTCCTTGTATGGTATTACTATTAGTATCATAAGTTTTATATACCTAGCAATAAAATAACTGTTATAATCAAGCTGGTTGCCACTTTCTCTCTCTCTCTCTCCAAACTTTATGTTCTTCCTTTGTGTCCTTGGTCCCTATCTTGCTCTGTAGCAACGCTTCTCTTACCTAAGCCAAAGATCCCTGGAGTGCCCAAAAATCCTATGGGGTTTGCTCATCAAGGGGGTTACTGCTAGAACAATTGTGGTGTAAAGGGGCATATGAAGGGGACAGCCAGGAAGTGCTACTCTGCCTAGCCTATGGGGTCCAGGGGCAAATGAGGGTGCAGCTCAAGTGCTGTTTGACCCAGCCTGATTGATTCCAAGGGGCAATTAAGGGGAGTAGCCAGCCTGCTCTATTCTGGTGTGTTGCACAGGGGCATATAAGGGTAGCCACTGAGAGTGTGGTGTCACCCAGCCTGCTGAGTTCAGGGACATATAAGGGGTCAGCTGAGAGTGCTGATAGCCCGGTCTGCTCAGACGCATTAAGTTGAGCTGAACTGTGTGTGTGTGTGTGCGTATCTGTGGGGGGGTTGTGCTGGAGGAACCCAGCCCTGAAAACCTTAGGTCCTGCAGGATACCTCCATTGGGAGGGGGCTTGTAGCCCTATGAACACACAAATAACACAAGCAGTACATTAGTAGAATCACACCCCTAGAATCACACCCCCCTTCCAGGAAGGTAACCCGAATAAATGAGCATACCCCAAGGTGAAGGGCAAATCTGGTAACAGACTGAAGATATGAAGGTAGAAATAGCCAAATCCAAGGTAGAAGCCAAACTCAAACTGCTTAATGGGACTAAATCGGCGGGGCTGGATAATCTCCATCAAAGGATATTAAAGGAACTGGCATGTGAAATTGCAAGCCCATTAGCAAGGATTTTTAATAGTGGAAAGTGCAAGGTTATGCACTAACAACAAGAACTTTTGCTATAAGCTGCAGACGCAGTGTGGGAGTGACAGAGAAGGAGAAGGACCTGGGCATATTGGTTGATCACAGGATTACTATGAGCCGCCAATATAATGTGGCCGTGAAAAAAGCTAATGCCGTCCTAGGATGCATCAGGCGAGGTATGTCTAGTAGATACAGAGAGGTGTTAGTACCGTTATACAAGGTGTTGGTCCGACCTCATCTGGACTACTGTGTGCACTTCTGGTCTCCCATGTTTAAGCAAGATGAATTCAAACTGGAACAGGTGCAGAGAAGGGCTGCTAAGATGATCTGCAGAATGGAAAACCTGCCTTACGAGAGGAGACTCAAAGAGCTTGGCTTGTTTAGCCTAACCAGAAGAAGGCTGAGATATGATTGCTCTCTAAAAATACATCAGAGGGATAAATACCAGGGAGGAAGAGGAGTTATTTAAGTTCAGCACCAATGTGGACAAGAACAAATGGATATAAACTGGCCAGCAGGAAGTTTAGACTTGAAATTAGATGCAGGTTTCTAACCATCAGGGGATTGAAGTTCTGGAACAGCCTTCCAAGGGGAGCAGTGGGGATGAGAAACCTAGCTGGCTTCAAGACTGAGCTTGATAAGTTTATGGAAGGGATGGTCTGATGGAACAGCCTAATTTGGCAATTGACTGATCTTTGACTATTAGTGGTAAATATGCCCAATGGTCTGTGAAGGGATGTTAGATGCGGTGGGTTCTGAGTTACTACAGAGAATTCTTTCTGGGTGTCTGGCTGGTGAGTCTTGCCCACATGCTCAAGGTTTAACTGATCGCCACATTTGGGGTCGGGAGGGAATTTTCCCCCAGGGCAGATTGGCAAAGGCCCTGGAGGTTTTTTCATCTGCAGCATGAGGCACGGGTCACTTGCTGGTGGATTCTCTGTACCTTGAAGTCTATAAATCATTATTTGAGGACGTCAATGACTCATCATAGATTAGGGGTCTATTACAGGAGTGGGTGGGTAAGGTTCTGTGCCCTGAGTTGGGCAGGAGGTCAGACTAGATGATCATAATGATCCCTTCTGACCTTAAAGTCTCAGTCTATGAGCAAAGGGGCTCCTGCCTGGAGTACAGGGGAGAGGGTGGATCATTCTCCTGGGTCTGTGGGGAGACGAGGCTGTGCGAGAACTCAGAGGGAATCAATCCTGCTCTCCTACGGCAGGCATGCAGGCAGCTCAAGCTGCTGCTGGGGAAAGAGGAGGGAGAGATTCCCGGTGTGCTGTGCAGAGCCAGGGAGGGAGGCGGTGGCTGATGTCAGGGTGTTCCCTTCCCCCTGAGCGCTGAGCTGGAGTGGAGGGGACACCAGCTGTCTGTGCACCAGCTTCTGCCTCAGGATTGGTTGCCTCCAGCTGCTGTCCGAGCTTAAAGAGACAGTGTGCGGACACACTCTCTGTCCCCCCAACACACACACACACACAAAATCGCGCGCTCTCTTTCACACACACACACACACACACACACACACACCTGCGGGCTTCTTGTGTTTGTGTTCAGCAATGGCAGTCTGGCTGACAGGGCAGTTGAAAAGCAGCTGTTATTCTAGTCGGATGCCCTTGGAACATGAGGCTGTGACTGGCCCATGAGGCATTGCAAACCCTTCCCAAAGCACCTGCGTGCAGTTGTAGAGTGGGATAGCTACCCACAGTGCACTGCTCCCTGTGTCAATGCAAGAGCGGGTAGCGTGAATACACTCAATGAGCATAGCGAGGACATGCAACAGCGGTTTCATTACAGCAGTGACCGTATGCCGGCAAAACCTGTGTTGCCAAAACTCTGTAGTGTAGACACGGCCTGAGGCTACATTAGTCAGACGCCCCCACCTAGGACCAAAGGAGTTTTGGATGGAGTGGCTGGAGGCTGCTATAATTTGAGTCATGGGCGGCAATTTTGTTTTGGGGGGGGGGGGGGGGGAATGCAATCAAAGTAGTTGGAGGACAATATTAGACACGTGAATGCTTCCTGGGTGGGGGAGGAGTGCTAGGGGCAGAGGGATTTGGGTTGCGGGGAGGGGGCTTTATGAGGATGGGTGGTGGGGGGAGAGGTTGCAGGCTCAGGTGAGGAGATGTGGGACAGGGAACGTGCAGATGAGTGGCAGGGGGCCTAGGGAAGAATCGGGGCAGGGATACCAGTCAGCCACATAGTCCCCCTCTCATGTGTGTGCCCAGATCGGAGGTGGGGGGCTCTTGCTCCTCAAAGGGGGGGGGGGTGAGAGCCCTTCTTTACCTCCCTCATGAGTGCTGTGATACGGGGGGGGTGGTGCTTGCCCATGTAAGGGTGTCTCACTGTCTACTCTGTGCGCGCCAGGATCTGGAGGTTCTGTGCCCATCTACAGGGGTTGAACTTCCCCATCTTACTTGAGCTGGTTTAATTGAGGGCGGGGGCTTGCTCTTCTGCAGGGGGGAGGTCTGACAGGTTACATCCATGTGAGCCAGGAGCTGGGGAAAATCCTGCCCCTTTGGGTGAGGAGCTGAGAACAGGCATAGTTCATGCATATCACAGGCCCTAAAGCACACAGGCTTACAGTGCGGATATGCCAGTAAAGAAAAAAAAACCTGGAGGGCATCTGTGCGGTCACTCTGTGTGCTGGGTAGTTGACGGGACTGTTCCAATGACATTGCACCTGGTGATTGCACCGACACTGATGTGTCCAGACCGAATCTTTGTACACCTGTCCAATAAAGAGGTAATACCATATTTGCTACAGGTTGTCTCTGTTAGACTATAATGGGTTTTGTTTTATGGGGAGGTTTACTGTGGATACAGCAGCCTAGTCAACAGGGGGGCCTAACCAAAATGTTTCTTATATTGGGTGGGGAGGAGCTGGTGAGTGGGGGCATGGGCATGTGATTTGGTGGGATAGGTGCAGCTAGAGAGGGGCCAGGAAATGAGGACAGGTGTAAGGCAAGCTGTGGATTGCTTGTTTGAGAAGCTGTATTTTACAAGCCTCTGGGTTGGGGCATTGGCTACTTCTTGATTTCAGGGCAGTTTAATTTGGCATTTCCAAACACAGTGGAGGTTTGGAATTGATGGTTCCTTGACCAGTGAGGGGAAAAGAAATACGGGAGCTGCTGGGGTTGCCAGAGTATGGTTCATGAGTTTGCAGGAGAGCTTGGGGAACACCATGCTATGGGAACTGTTGACTACAGGCTGCATTGGGTGAAGAGAGGCCTCTCGCCTTTGCTGGTATCCTGTTTTGCCCACTCAGCAGGTTCTAGCTGGTGACTTAAGAGAATGTGCGTTACTGGAGAGTATGGTGATTCACTTGGGCAGAAATCATTTGGGTGCCTCTCATGCAATGTGTATATATTGAGACACTGTTCAGAGGGTAGGTGTTAGCGACAAGGTTGGGTGGGCACCTTTTTTGTTGGCGCCCTGTAATAGTATTAGCCAGAATGCTGAGGGTGAGGGTGAATGGGTTGTAAAAGGCAGTGGTGACACACTTTTTCCGTTCAGCAGCTGTGTGTGGGGGTGTGTGTGTGGGGGGGGGAGGGGGGAGAAGGAAAGGCAGAGTAAAAGGTGGCGGGTTAAGGAGGTGTAGTGGGGCATTGCTGAAAGAGGGTGGCGTTAAGAGAGCAATCGTAACTTCACAGTGTCTGGGCTGCAGACGTTTTTCTTCAACTCAGTGTTCTGCAAGGGGATGCCCTACCACACCCCAACCACCCTTAACGGTGCATTAATGTAGGGGTTAGCCATTGACTGCACGCTCGCCTGCAATGTCAAATAAATTATTTGGGCCTGGCGCCAGCACAGGAGACACAAACCGCTTTATATTCAAATCGCTGGCTGTGGTGTGGACTAAGTGAGGGCGGGATGCAGTAGTGCCTGCAGCCCTTCGCGTGGCCTGACCAATGTCAGCAGCAAGGAGCAGCGGTGCTGGCTGCCCCTTTACATTTGGCCTCATGGCCGGTCCGCCATGTGGGGAGGACAAACTTGAATGAAAGGCATTGTGATCCCAGGAAGAGGGGAGAGGTTGCTGCACTGCTTAGATTTACCTCTGAGGCCCCACGATCATGACAGAAAGGCCTTGGGGCCAAAATTGAGCCCCTCTTTCCTCCCCCCAGTGTTCTGGGGAGGGAGGCAATTGCAACACTGCTCACTCAGCTTTGGCCCCGTAGCACCCCGTCACAATGGAGGGGGCACAGGGCCAAACCTGAGTGGGCATCTGGGGCAGTGGGGGAGGGGCAGTGCAGCTCCTCCTTGCTGCTGCTGTGGGGCTGGCTCCTGCATCAGGCATCCCCACCCCCAGCATCACCCTGCTTCCAGCAGCATGTCTCAGCATACCTATGAGTGAGGGGAGTGACACTGCATCAGGGTGCGGTGAGCTGGAATGCAGGAGCTGAGCATGATATGGGCTTGGTGTGGGTGAGACTCGAGGGCTGGCTCCAAGGAGATTGTCTTGACTTGCCCCTGGAAGTGTGTGAAATGAATTAGCAATCTTAAACCAGTTTTCAGTGAGAAACAGCCTGTTTGTGATTTATAAATACAGGCTCAGATTGGACAGATAAAAATATATGCTACCAGTTGCGTGCAGCTAGATTGTGAGCCACTCCTGTGATGTAAAATATTATTTCAGGACATATCACTTTGCTCACATACAGATGTGCACTCAATGCATGGGAAAATCTTTCATGTGGCCCAAGGAGCATGTGTGAGGAACTGTGCATGGGGAATGGCTGAGGCAGTGTGGCCTAGTGCATAGAGCACTGGACTGGAACTCAAGAAACCTGTATGCTATTCCCAGGTCTGCCACAGGCCTGTCGGGTAACTTTGGGCAAGTCACGTCCCCTTCTGTGCCTCAGTTTCCCCACCTGTAAAATGAGGATTATGATATTGCCCTCCTTTGTAAAATGTTTGCGATCTGTTGATTAAAAAGCAAGTTAGATGAGTTCGGTATTATGTTATTCACAACCTGGTTTGCTCATCGCTAAATGCAGTACCAGTGAAATGGGTTTTTTTTGGATCACTGCTCATTTCTGCTAGAAAAGCCCAGTGCTGACCCTCAGAGATCCAAAGCTTCCTTTTAAAACAAATCGCTCATATGCAATCACGTAGGACAACCTGCAGACTGATCGCTCACTCATATGTAGAAAACATGTCCCAGAGCTTGACCAAATCATTGTGATAGTCTTCCAGGGATAATGCACTTATTGATTCCTATGATGGTCTATGTACAATGAAAGTTTACGTTGCTTAGAAGCCAAAATGAAGCATTGCGCAGCAGGGAAAAATAAGAATCCAAAGATAGATGCCTAGGATAAGATTCACGAAGGCACACAGCTGCCTAACTTCTATTGATGTCCCACCAATACTGTGTGGAGAGGTACACAGTCATAGAAGCAAACAGATTTTCAAAAATCACAGCACAGAATCTAATCTAATACACATTTTGCTGCCTTGATTAGGCGCAGAGACCCACGATTATTTTGAGGCTATACACGTATGTTTTTTGAAAAGGGTAAAGTTGTCTTCACTGGTAATACTTACCTGGTATTAGCTAACACAAGGGAACATCTGAGTGCAGACAAGGCCGTTCGTAGTTTTCATGCTAGGTTCCTCCACAGGCTTTACTTTGAGCTGCTAACAGTTGGTGAAAACTACAAACAGCCTTGTCTTCACCAGGATGCTATTAGTAATACTTGGTAAGCGCAGACCTTTTGGTAAAGAGGCACCTTGAGATACTTAGGCATGAATACTTGACTTTCATCCTTGTTGGGCAGTAGAAGCATCTGGAGTTGCCTAGACTGTGGAAATAAATGTTTGGAACATCAACTGGTGGGGACAGGGACAGTAATCTTTAAAAATATGTATACACTGGTTGTTGTTAACCCATCGCTCTCTGCACTCCATGCTAAATGCCTAAAAGAGTTTAAAGCCCAATCTATTTGCTTCATTCTAGTCATGCCTGCTGACTCTGGAAAAGGTGCAGCACAGTGCTAAGAGAATAGCTGTGCAGGGGAGCTGCAGCAGCATCCACTTATATATTCACACTTTTAAAAAAAAGACAAAAAGACACACCGCCATAAGGGTTTTGCTTCATCGTGCAGTGCACCAAGATGGTAGAGCTCACGGCCACATTGCAGGACTCTGCAGGCCACAGGTAGAGCAACCATGCTCGAGCAGGAGCCCTGACTCTCAGCAGGTACTGACATACATCTAAACACGCACACAGGCACTGCAAAGCCTTTGGAAGTGGGTAGTACCAGGGGAGAGTTCAAGAGGCCTTTTCTCTCCCTGCAATGAAAGTAAAGCTGCTCTGTGTTTTTTGCAAATGCATTTTTCTGGCCTTAGAACATGCACTTAGACAAATGTAATAGGACATTTTCATAACTCTAAATGATTATCCATCATCTAGCTAGTAATCAAGAGACAACAGCAGAAAAAGCCGTTATTAAGCAGTCCAACATATACCAACAGACCTTGCTTTAGTTAATTCTTTATTTTGACATCAAATAGGTTGAGAAAATCTTGGACAGGTCAAGTATGCTGCTGGATTTTTTCTAAGTTGTTTGTAACATTCGTTTCAAGGTGCAAAAGGGGTTTACATGTGTGCTTCATGTAGCAAAGCAAAACTTTAACAAAACAAGAAGATGTCAACAACAGTACACGCATCAGCAGAATAAACTAACAAATCCATTATGGCACTTGAGCCTTGTACTAAAGAAAGGGCGCTACAAGGAAAGAATAGGTAGTGCACAAAAAAAGCTTTGTGTGTGTGTATATATATATATACACACACACACACACACACACACACACACATACAATCAGGTGGCATAAAGTGGCTTGTTAATGCAAGTCTGTGACCAGCAACCTCTTTCTTTTCATTCTCAGATGGGCGCTGTCTAATGAAAACAGACTACTGTGCATAGGGATATAGAGCATACTCATTGAAGAGGGGTTTGCAACATGGCAGCATATATTTCTTTAAAAGTTTAGGCACATTTGAATGCAAAAAATGAGTTTTTAAAAAAAAATCTCTTACAGACAGTGCAAAATTTGAAGTGCCCTCATAAAGGCAACAAACAGTTAGAAAACAACAACTTTAGGACATAAAAAAAAATCTACATTTGAATCAAAACATAAAAAAGAGACTGAAAGTAGAAATAAAAAGTTTTTAATGCATGAGATATATGAATTTTTGGTACCCAAAATTTAAATCACTGAAGGCAATTTGAATTTGTGGTATATTTTTGGGTACTAGCTAAGAATGCTATGCATTAAGACCTGGTCTTAACTTGGCAAATACAAAAATATTCAATTTGTTATAATATATTTGTAAATAGCTGACTCATAATGTAGACTACTTGCTCACACTAATTCTGCTGTCACTATCTTAGTGTTTGCATCCGAACAATCCTGCTTGTTTTAAATTGGGTAGCATCCTAGTTTTAAAAGCAGGATATATGTACAAGAACAGGGACTTAGCTTGTTCCCATTTAAGTCTGTGGTTAAAATTTAGATTGACTTTCATTGGAGCAGGATTTTTGGTGGATAATGGAAATATTTCTAATTCTTAGGTGTTTCATTTAATTTTTGGCACAGCTCTTTAAGAATCAAAGTAATCAATTATTGAAATAGATCATGACTCCAATATGAACCCAACCATTTCCAGTCTGTAAAACACACTGACCTTGCATTCTCAATAGAAACATGACCAAACGTTCGTTCGTTCTGTCTTAGTGACAAGTTTTCTAATCTACCAATCCCTTAAATGTACAAGAAGGAATATCAGGAAATGTCACTGACAATGTAACAGTAAAGTCACCACAAACACTAAGAAACTGCTCGTTTTATTTTTACTTCAAACCAACTCCTGTTGTCTTTCATAGGAGTTTTACCTGGGACAAGGTCTGCCAGAGCTAGTCCACTATAAATAAGAAGTAGCTTTCTCACACAGCTGGAAACCCATTATTGTCATCAGCAGATGAGCCAATTCACATTACTACCTTCACATATGCCCTGACCTTCTGAAAGTGATTGTTATTTGAATAGCAATTGTTTTGCTATGCAAAGCAAATTCCTCTGCTTTATTATTGTTTGGCTTATGCTGGCATTACATTGCCTATATTTCATGTGGGGGGTTGTTTGTTTTTTTAAAAAATCCAAAAAAAAAAAACATTAAAAAAAATTATCTTCCATTAACTACTGTCCAAATACACCACCATTAATGTTTTGGTAAAAGCATGATTAGCTGCCCTGAATATTTTTCCTTCTCAAATGTATTCGCTACAGGAGATTATTTTCCTTTTTCATGTCCAGCACTAGGTATCTCAGTTAGTGCTGGCTTATCTACTACAAATATAAAAGTATATATGAATTATCATCATCATGTAAGCTATCAGTTAGCCTCAGGCACATATAACTACATATGTGATATGGTACCTCAAAAGCATATAAAAACATATTTGTTGTTTCATGTATTATAGACTTTGTCAACTGGGTAAACTGAGTGGCTACATTCAATTGTCTGATATGTGAGCAATGCATCTTTTATATATAACATTATTTAAGGTGCTTTTTTAAGAAAAAAATTAAGTAAGTATTGAACTGAGTTAATGATGTAGATCACAGACATTGCCCCCAAGTTAAAAGTATGTATTGTGGGAAATCATCATTTTTCTTTCTTGGGCTCCCACCCCTTTTGTTACAATGTATGTTTGAACTAATGAGGTCTTACTGCAAAGGCCAACCCTAATGAAGACTCCCAAGTTGCTGGTGTGCACCTCCATTTGTCAAATCATTTTTAATAGTCCGGGCCATGTTTTGATACCCTTCCTTATGTTGGGTAGCACTTTATCCTACACTCAGGCTCATTGACTTCAATGGAACAATTTGTGGACAACGCTGCTGTTCACCACGGGTAAAGTATGAGAATCTGGCCCTCTATTTCCAGTTGCCAACTGTGGGCCAAATTCATTTATTTAATTTCATCCACGGATGAATTTGGCTCAGTGTGCTTATTTGTTGGGAGAACCCAGGAAGGAGCCATTGATTTAAATCATGTTAAATTTAGAGGCGGTCTGGTCTCAATCTGTCTAGTTTATCATAAAGAACATGGAAGCTGTTAACACGTTGTATTTGATGGGCAACTCTGTATAATACTAGGCTGCAACCGGGTGACATTTGTGTTTTTAACTTTGGTACATGGCTTCCTGTGGCCCATTCAGATCGTCACATCTGCTTATTTATTTAAATAACATACGGTAAACACAAGATTTTCTCAACACACAAGAAAAAAATGGCTACAAAATGAAAATAAAAATGTGTACATTTTTGACAAGGCACTTAGAAGCCCCCAACAGCTTCTGGATAACAAGTTTCAAAGAAATACCAATCTTTTCTTTGAATATGCAGAAAGACAAATGCTTTATCATATTCACAAAAAACATGAGGCTACTGGAAATAGTGCTAGTGAAACGCATTAGCAAGAGGGCTGTTAAATTAAGATGAGATCAAAGCGCTTCACAAGGTTAGAGCTCACCAACTTCCTAGGAATTCTGAAAAAATACAACGCATGCAGCTAGTAGTTCCCTGCAGATTTAGAACTAAAGTCTGTGTTCTGATATATACAGCCTCCCTCTGTAACTCCCACTGAAGTCAAGATGCACATGCCTGAGGGTACATCAGGCCCTCAGCTTGCAGTGTACATTTGTATTGTCCCTCTCTATGGCGATGCCTACACTACAGACCTTACAGTGGCACTGCTGCGCTGCTGTAAGGTCTCCCATCCAGAGAGCCCTCCCGCTGGCATGATTAACCTACCCCAAACGAGCAGCGGTAGCTATGGCGGCGGGAGAGCATCTCCCGCTGACATAGCGCTGTCCACACCGGTGCTTTTGTCGGTGATGCTTATGTCGGTCATGGCGTGTGTTTTTCACACCTTTTTTCACACCCTTGACCAACAAAAGTTACCGACAAAAGTATTAGTGTAGACAAAGCCTATGTCTGTTCTTCCCTATTGCAAATTGTTTCTCGGAGTTCTACTTTTGTTGCAGAAGGGACCACTAGAAATGGTCACTTACTACAACCTTTGCAGCATTCTCTTTAATTAGAATGTGAGCTACTGCAATCAATTGAACATTTTAAATGTCTAATCTTTAATGGCACCTAGTATAGAGAGGATGACAGTGTATCTCCCTCTTTATTGGATATCCTTCATAAGTGGTTTAAACTCCTATTAGTGTCACTGGAAATTACATGCATTCATGATTCCAAGGCCCAAAGGCACCATTGTGATCATCTAGTCCAAGAGTGGTCACTTACATTTTGTCAAGGTCCAAATTTCTTGGTCAAGGTATAGTCAAGGTCCAGACTCCAGAGAAAATAATTTTAAAAATAACAAGAATTATAATAAGAAGTAAATAAAAAGATTTTGGGGTCCATTCAAGAGGGTCTGGCGGTCCGGATTTGGCTTGCAGTCCACCTATTGACTACCCCTGTGTGACTGACTTCCTGTATAAAACAAGCCATAGAACTTCCTCAAAGTAATTGCTTGGGTATATCTTTTATAAATTTATGGTTGAGTTGAATAGAGTCTGACAACACTGATTAATATGAAAGGCAATGGCATACATCCATGGAAAAGGCACCCCACATTTCCTAGCTGGTTTCCTATCCAAGTACTACCCACCCAGGACTGAGATCAGCGAAGATTAAGTGCATTCAATCCAGTATGGCCATTGGGTGAGATAACTGCAACTGGATATAAATTCAATCTTTTCCTGAAGGCGGAAACATCTGCTGATGTCAGCCAGTAAGGGAAATCCTAACGCACTGTTACTTTCAGAAAGGTGCACTTTCTCACTGTACGACTATGACACGCTGGAATCTACCAAGGTCTGAGCTAAGTAATTAGGCAGTTTTTAGTAGGGCTTTCTTGTGGTTCACCCTAGAGCCACTCAATCTTTCAGTGGAAACATCAATTACTCAAACTCAGCTTCGGCCCATGCTCAAATGATTTCAAAGCAAAGGGTCAACAAAGTCCAAAATCTTGGGCTTAACAATAAAAGGCTACGGGAGTCCTCACTTTAATTAATGCAAGGGTTAAATAAGAGCTGTTGCAAATTTCACATTAAGTTGGCCTCCCACCCTTGCTGGCCATCCATAACAACAAATCCTCTTCTATTAGAGATTTTAGCAAGTGATCAATGAAAACAAAGATTGGAAATCACTGGTGACTGATGCCTATTGGAGTGTTTACACATGTGGCAATTTAGGGAGGATGCTGTTGGGATTCTCTGAACCTTGAATGCTTTTTTAAAATGTGAACAGCTCATACTGTATTTTGCAAATTCTCATCTTCCCTGTTTACATAAAAGGTTTGCAAGGAATGTGATGAAGTTGATGCAGTTGTCAACTGGCTCCGACTCTCTTCTTCCATCTGGGCAGCATTTTTGGTTGCTGGAACATGCAATCGGTGAGCATCTAGCATTTCCAGCAATAAATCATAAAGAGGGACTACATTTTTGCACTTCATGTTGTATAGGTGCTCCATTCCTTTATTGCTGTGAATTTCAAAGAAAACAAAATCAGATGACACTCCATAATATTTACAGTGGTTGCCATTAAAAAGTCATCATCTGGCAACAGTTACCACACAATGATGCCTAAGATATCACAGTTTCCCCCCAAAATGTGGACTTTTAATGGTAATCTTGTATCCAGTCCCATAACCACCAAATCAATGACTGAGATTGTCAGACTTACTATAACAAGAAAATAACAAAGTTTACAAATGTAAAAAAACAAAAACCAAAAAACAGCACTCCGGCCGTTGCCTGAAGGTTTAGATCAGTTTTAGGGTGAAAAATCAGGAAATGTTGATGTTAACCCTTTCACCAGCAGCATTTGTGACTTTAATGGCACTCATATTTTAAATGCCACCTATCTACTGGGATCAAGGAACCGTAACTCCAATCAGTATGCTTTGCCACCTTAAAAATAAACAGTACCTATTTAGAACTGTCAGATTTCTAACACTGCAGCTGTAAGTGTAGGAGCCCAATTTCACGTCAAGCTCTGAATAATTTAAATAATCAGAGTTGTATACACCTTTTGCTTAGACTAAGAGAAAACTGAATTCTTCAACAGATCACCTCTAACTGTTAATTATTATTAAAAATCATGTAGATACAATGTCTGAACCCCCTACCTTGAGAATGCCTGTTTCTATCAATGTGAGTACAGGTTGCAGAACTGGGGTGTTATATACTACTGCAATTTATTCGGTACGTTATAAACAGAGTAAGATATTGTGTATATAACAACAACAACCAGGTCCTGCCTCCGCCATCAGAAACATGTGCAGTGTAGTGACACCAAAAGCAAAGGAACAATAAAGAGCACATGTGTCAACAGAAGAATCAAACCAGATTCGGGACAGTTTTCACCTCCCCCATGATGATATTAAGCACAGGGACTGTTTCTAACTTCTGAATTATGGGGCAGGTTGTGATACCCTCACTCACACTGACTAGCATGTTGCCCCACAAGTAGTCTCACTGAAGGAAAAGACCACTTGTGAAGTAAATTACTATTCATCATGAGTTTATCAGAATCTGACTGTATCAACAGAGTAAAACCTTCCCTGCATGCTGAACTTTGCACAGTTGCCTGGTACAATGTAAGAAGACTGCATGTGCACTCTCTCACCTCATGTGCCTGATATGTGACAGTATGAGGAGGAGCTGAGCCAGCCGTCTATGTTGTTGATCCGGAGAGAGACCTGATTTGGCCATTAAATGAATCAACGTATCCGTGATTTTGTCCAGAACACGATGAATATGCTCCTTTTCTTCCAAAGATTTCAAGGTGCTGGAAAGAAATGTATACACACCTGTGGGGGGACAACACAAAGAGATCAGACTTTCACAGCTACAGACTCATATGCAGGTATTTAAGAGTCCAAAAGAGGTGTGAGAACCAACCACATTGTGAATGTGCTCTCTTCTGGAACTAGGAGGGTGAATAGGAAGGTTCAGACCATCTAAAGAGAACAGTGGCTAAGATAAGAATGGTAGTCTCTCCAAAATGGTGATTGTGAGAATTCGGAGTGGATGCATTGGCCTAAATGAAGTAAGAACAATGGATGTACACAAAACCTATAGCATCCCCTGTTCCTGCTGCTTCAGCTCCCAGAGATTATTGTCAAATGGTGATGGTTTCCAGACACAAAAAAAATCCCAATCCTTCCCCACCTCCTACACACACACACAAAAAGAGGAGACGGTGAGAGCAAACTGATTGGCACCTTGGTACGTGAGGTTATCCTCAGCACCAGCTAGGAGACTCCGTGGATTGATTTATTCATTCATTCTTTGAAGTCATATGAAAATACACCAGATCTGATGTAGAGAAATACCATGGGAATGTCTGATCTCACAAGCCCTCCAGTCCGATTTTGCAGACACAAGACATCCAGATAGTTCAATGACCTAACCAGATTTCTGAATGCTAATGAGAACTGCAAGTGGGAAGCCTGTGAGCTTTGCCTATCATTAGTGAGCACCCACAAATTACTAGCCACTTGGTAAAATTTTCAAAGGCCCTTCAGTGACAGGCTCTTAAGTCCCACGTTCAAAAGTGACTGAGGGTTTATATACATGGTGGGATAATGCATTCTATGGGGGAGGGGACGACGTCTATTGTGCACTAATGCACTGCACATTAATTGGTCTGTGTAGGCCCTTTTGTTGCACTTTGATTGAAACAGTGCTATGTTAAAGCACACAAGGGAACCTTGTGTATGCCAATGAGGCTAAGGCTTCCAAATGCCATTTTTGAAAGTGGGCTTTAGGCCCTATGTCACTCAAGGGCTTTTCAAAAATTTATCCTCAGACACTATGGTGAAGGGAGCCGTTTAAGTGCCTACACAGATAGCTAGAATGCAGTGATTCTTTAGGCTGTGTCTAGAATACAACAGGGTAGAAAAAGTGTTTCTGTATGAGAAAGTGTTTCTCACAGCTACACATAATGCGGGACAATCAAAATGACTGAATGGGAAAAGTGCACTGCGACCTTTACCCCACTTCCTCCGTATCTTAGGGTCTCTGGCTATTTCAGAGAATCTCCCTCTGCCCCCCCACACGGAAGGTGATGCTGTTAGGTCACGTATTGTATTGTTCAAAAAAGATAGGAGGGGTTTGTGAAAAATGGAGTTTCCTTCTTTATAAATGGCTAGCCACACCTTCATAAGCAATCCACAGTAAAATCTAGCACTTGCAGTTTACTATTTCTTTCAGTGCAGACTGATAGTACTGGTGCACCCTGAAATTAACCAGCAACCAATATAGTAGCGATGGAGAAACAGTCAAGTGAACTGGAGATAGAGGGCCAGATTGTGAGCTCAGTTACTCCAGATTTAAACCCATATAAGAACTCTATTTACTCTAGTTATAATAAATATCCACCTTCCTTGCTCTACCATGCTGTCTCTTAGACCTCACTAAGTAATTGTGTAATCTGTTTGAGGTTACTCCTCTCCCCACCTCCTACTGTTTTGTCACCTCCTTGTGCCATAACATTTGTCAGCTCTTTGGTGCAGGGTCCAGATTTTCTATCTGTATTGAGCGGCACCCAGAACGCCTTTGGACACCAACAAAAATAATCATATTAATAATAATGATCATAAGTGTAATTCTGTTAATTTCATTGGCATTTACACCAGTGCAACTGAGATCAGAATCTACCCTATTGAAGGAGAACTGAACAGCTATTACAGTGTGTCCCATGGAAGACTTGCAGTCGCAGCTCTTCCTTTTATTGGTTTGCCTGCACTGGACTGTTGCTATGAATGTGTTTTAGAAATATGAAGCTGTGACTGCTTGTCCTATAGCATTTTTCATCCTGAAGTAACTCCATTGAAGAGAACAAGACCCTTAGACCTTTCTCAGCCAAACGATTTTCAACCCTTCTCACACCCATCCTACTGATAACAGGTTTTACGGCTAAGCAATATTCTACAGGGACTAATTTCTTAGTTCTGACTGATTGCATTAGTGGGAAATGCTTTTCATAGTCCCATGGTAGCACCAGCACAGCTCACCTTGGCCAGGGGATGCCAGGTGTTATGAATACATTAGGAATTCCTCCTAGTTTTCATAGTTCTAAAACCCTCTCAAAAGGAAGGAGTCCTGTCACGAGCTCCCAGTTCTCACGCTTCTCTAGCACAGGCGCCATCACAGAGCTTTGTTTAAAAAAAGAATCAAAACAAATATTCAAGAAATCCCCAAAAACGAGGCAATTGACAGCTCCTACTAATTAAATGTTGAACGAAAGACAGCTATCGGTTATCTCACTGCCCCATGTGATTGCTGCTGCCTTGCCCCACTGAGTAGGCATTTCAGAAACAGGAATATCAGCGGTCTATCACCAAAGAGAAGGGCTGCTGCCTTCAGAAAACTTCATTCAGCAAGGCGAGACTTAGCTGTCTCCAAGCTCTGAAGCAGAAATAAAATCTAAGATTAAGTAAGCACCTACAAAGCTGTTTTTTTGCCAACTCTGTAGAACAATCCAATATCCTGAATATCATGGAAGGAGAGAGACAGGGAAAACCACAACCACTGCACGCAGAGTAAAGGCCACAATCTGTGCCAATAAGGCAAAGCTGTGCTTTGAATGGATTCGTGGCAGGGACTACACAGTATGTTGCCGCATATGCTGTTGGCAAATGGTAATGAGACACTTGCCGGATGCTATGGTTCAGGAGAAAGCCCACTTCACCCTTTCTAGAGCCGCACAAGGGCGCTTGAAGGGCCTGTTCTCAGCCCTGGAATCCAAAGACCACTACTGACGATGCAACATCTCACCTTGTATGTTTTGTCTGTGACAGGACAAGATAACTTGTGGTTTTCAACCTGTGCTCTGTGGACTGCTGGGGTTTCGCAGACTATGGATATGTCTATACTGACGGCGGCAAAATCGCCATCGTCAGATCAATCTTTCTGGATCGATTGAGCAGTTGGTGTAGACCCGATCAATCGATCAGGAAGTCGACGCAGTAAATCCACCCCCTCAAGTGGCGTAGCGCTGAGTTGACGGGAACGTGGTTCCCGTCAGTGCAGTGCAGTGAAGACGGCGCTCAGAAGGGAAGCACGGCAGTCGACGGGAGTAAAGCAAGCTACACTGTGTAGCTTGCATAACTCCCGTCGACTGCCGCCGAATTTCCAGGTAAGTGTAGACCAGAGCTAAGTCTAAGATTTCCAAAGGGGTCCGCACTTCTATTCGAAATTTTTGGGGGAGGGTCCACAAAAGAAAAAAGGTTGATAACCAGTGACCTATAAGAATGACTCAAGTGGGAGAGGAGGTTTAAGAGCCATGATATCAATGGCAGAGAATAGCAGATGGTTATGAAGCCATCCACCATGGCAGAGATGACCCGTAGAGCCCTCCGCAGATACAAATATGTCGCTCCACATCTGATCCGCAACCACAGGAATAAACTTTTACCTGACTGCAATCCACCCTCTCTCTTTTAGATTTATCCACATCCACACATCAACTGAGCCCCTGTCTCCCCAAACAACTGATGAGCCCCGCCTGCAACAGCTGATCAGCTGTTGAGTCCTGCTAGCAGCCTAACAGCTGATCAGCTGTTTGCTGCATCCCTGGCTGGCAGCTGCTCCAGCCCTGCCCCAGAAGTCACAGACCTCTCTGACCATCTGACTGTGATCCGCAAGAAATGGGCCGCAGATATCCGCATCAGTGGATGTGGATATCCGCAGATATAAAGCGGATATCTGTGGATTTGTAGGGCTCTAACGACCTGTGCCTGCCGATAGTGGGGGGGCATAGTGAGGGCAGCTGGCTTCAGCAGTTCTACTGAGCATGTTCAGTCCATGTGTGCATGCTCAGTACAAGCCAAGCAGCAAATCTGAGGTCACATGCATTACCTCTGCATCGTGTGATCTAAAGGCTGTGCAGTACTTTCCCTTGAGTATTCATAAAACTAACTCAGTTCTGTCTGTGTCTATGGGCAGGCCAACTCAATTCATTTTCCGCCCTGACAGAAATAACAACAGATTGGTTTCCGGAGATGAAGGACGACCACTTTGCCACATACTACTGATCCTCTTATCAGATCCAATCCAACAGCAAGAACTCTGGCATTGAGTTGCTGCCTTTGTGTTTCTGGTGCTTGTTCTCTTTGACCCAATGTAAGTAAGAGCCCTTGAAGCACTGCACTGCTGAACTAAATGTGCTTTTAAAAAATACAGCTTTGTTTTGTAGCTGAAAGGTTTATTTAATTTTCTGCAGCCCTGGAGGGCCAGATTCTGTTTTGTTATTGAGCTGGTGAAACAGTGGCGCTGTCCTTGCTATAAGAGACAAGCTGTCGCCTTGATATCTGGGGAGAAATTCACAAATGGTATCAATATAGTGTATCTTGCAGTGCAAATACAAACTCTTACCTCTCCAAACAGAGGGAAAGAGGCTTTAAGAAAAAAGATCACTTTTACTTTTTCTGAATAAGGCCACAGGGAAAAGAAGAAGTTACAAGAAAAGTGAAAAGGGACAGAGACATGATTGGTGGTGAAGAAGGAAGTGTGGAATTAGATATTAGATTATCATCTAACTAGATAACATCATGCAATCCTCATCATTGCAAGTTTTCAAGAACACATTGGACAAACACCTGCCAGAGATGGTCAATGCTTACTTGGTCCTGCCACAGAATGGGGGGCTGGACATGGTGACTTCTTGAAGTCTCTTCCAACCCTACATGTCTATGATTGATATCAATATTCTTTAATGTGATCGTGCACTAAAAATTTCAGGAAAAGGAAAATGTTCTTCTAGACTTAATAAAAATAATTTATATGGTTCAGTAAATATACACATCACCTTAGAAATACAAATTAAGTTTACAGTTTAGATTTGAGATTGATTTTAAATATTTAGAACTTAATATGGCTAGTTCAAATTGGTTGAAAACACTTATATTTAATTCCTCTTGAGATCAATTCTGTTAGTTCTATGTATATGTAATTTGCATAACATGGTTCTCAAGAAGTTTTTCCAAGATTTCTCTGTGCATTTTTCATCTGTTTTTCTATATGCATTTGTGTATATTTTCTATAGGTTGTTTCCAAATATAATGACTGTATGTATACACAAAAAATAAATGAAAAGATTATTAAGGTTGAAAAGTCAAGCACTCCCTTGTGTGTATGATTTATGAAACAATTTTTAATTAAATAATCACACACTGTATTTTTCACAAGAACCCCATCTCATTCTGCATACAGGGAATGAGGTAGCTGTCAAATATTTCTTTTTCTCCTCCTCATTCAATGTGTCCCCCCAGGCATGATTTACCACACACTATCCACACTGAGTACAGAATTACTCATTTCTTTTTTCTATTACACTTACCATGGTAGTTTCTAAGTGCCTCCCAAATATTCAATAATTTATCTTTACAACTTCCCTTTCAGACAGGGAGCATTTTCACAGATGGAGAACTAAGGCAGAAGGAGATTAAGGCCAAAATTTGCAAGCTTTTATTATGGTTGGCTCAATCACTGGGCAACCGAAGGCCTGATTTTTCAGACTACTTAGCATTTTTATAGCACTTTAGATGTTCCCAGCACTGTACAGACATTCATTCATTAATCATCACAACACCCCTGTGTGTAGATGGATGAAATACTATTATCCCATTTTACAGATGGGGAAACTGAAATGCAAAGTGACTTGCCTAGGATTCAAACACAGAGCCTCCTTTCATCTAACCCATGTTTACTCCTTCAAACCATACTGGCAGAGGTTTTGAATGGCTGCAGCTCTCACTAAATTAATCTGCAGTTGTGAGCGCTCAGCACTTTTGCAAATCAGCCCCAGGTGTCTCAGGTTAGGAACCCATAAAATTAATACAGTCACCATCTGGGAAAAATTTAGTTTAAGTGACTTTCCCAGCATCACACAAAAACTCTGTGACAGAGGCAGAGATATAATCTAGGTCTTCAGGGTGGCATTCAACATCTTAACCATACCATCATCCTCTTATCTTATGCTGTACCCATACTCCTGCAATAAACAAATCAGGAGTCTTACAGACAACACAGTCATTCACTATACAACCCTGATTAATTCCTAGAGCTTTAGCCATCCTATGCATTGAATGAGGCAGGGTCCTGTGGAAAAAACAGTATATGTTTGTGTAATTAACAACTGAATCATAATGCATACGCACAAGAGGACCTAACCCTGCCCCTTCCCCAAAAGTGACACTGATCTGAGGTGTGTACTGGGCAATATTCATCCCTGGACCTGATTAAAGTACTGATATCTTATAGTCCAGTATAATTAGGAGGAAGGAAAATGTCTGAAGTTTTGCTACACATATTTCCAAAGGATACAAAGCACATGCTGCTAGCCATGTACATTTCTTTCTCCCTCTGAAGGCTGTATGATTGTGGTCTTCGGTGTCGAGTGAGTAGTATAGCCATGCCATCCCAAAATCATTACAACAAAACATTTCTTTTGTACCACATGTAAAATAAAATCTTTCAATAAGCAGAAAATAAAGTCTTTGCATTCATCTTTCAGTAGTGCATGCTGGATAGGATATTACAGTTATTTTGCTCATGCAGCAGGAGATAAGAATACATCAACCACAGACTATTTAGATCCAACTGCACTCACTTCTTAATTTTGTATAGTTTTCCCATTAAAGGAAGAAAACAGGACACATAAACCCTCTATAACAATAGTCAGTTATATACCACAAAGCAACGTCTGGCAGGGACACAGTCTAAACAAGTCCTGGATTTGCACCTAGAACTTTCAACTTGCTATATGCCAATTGTGGAACAAGGGCACTTCAAACTGGGTCAAATAAAATAGACAAGAAACATAAATGGAACCAAAACCTTGAGTGATGTAGTAATCATTTTCTAGGGTTAAATCAGATATTTCTTGTAAATCAACAAGATGCAAAGAGGATAATCAAATTTCAATTTATTGGCTAAAAATTATAATTGCCCTGATAATCACGTACACAAATCATTGTTATTTTCAGGAAGTACTAAAATTTTTCACTTTTACGAAGACTCTATTTTGTTATAATTAGTTTGTTACATAATTTTTCACTTGTTACGAAGACTCTAATTTGTTATAATTATAAATGGAAGATAAAATGTTTGCCATATCAATTTAGACTTTACCAACAGTTACCACATAGTGGTAGCTGAATGGAGACTACTTCCTGTTCTGAGTATGCTGAATAATTGTGTTAGCTCAGATACCACTTTGGGATAGTTATTGACAAATGGTGTGGCTAACACTATTGGAAAATGCATCAAAATCACTCTGGGCTGAGATTTGTGGGGATACACATATGAGGCACTGTAGAGCTGATTTCCCATGTGGAAATTGCCTCAGAACTCCCTTGCAAACAATTCATAGTAGGGGCAACCAACATGTCACACTAACATTGGCTGGTGTTCCACAGCCACCCTAAGTTATCAAAGGCTTAGAGGACCCATTACAACTGTTTAGGGAAGCATGCCACACAGGGCAGCTCTTTTTCTCCAAGCCAATTCAAATCATTGAGTGTTTTTCACAGTTTGTAAACTATAGCAGCCTGGTGGGCTGAAAGGGAACCAGGAGCCTGGGAGCTCTGGGAACACTGGGCCTTTGAGACATCCAGCTCAGCTCTGGGCTCCCAGCTCCCCTTCAGTTCTCCTACTGGAATTTCATTGTCAAATGCTCAAAATGAATATTTGATTTTTTGCAATGAAACAATTTTCAGATTTCTGTTTCACTGAGAATTTTGAAATTTTTGTTCTTGTCCCAAACTGCAGCAACAACAACAAAAAAATTCAGAAACATCTGTGAAACAGAATTACAATTCTCCACAATTCTCCAGTTGAGAAGTACTGACATAGTGTCCTACCAAACTGGGAGTCAGTCCGAAGGCTTGGATTCTAAACTGACCTTTCCCATTTACCTTGGTCATAATCTGGAGAGGGGTAGGAGACTCTAAAGAAAAATAGGAGTGTAGTCCAGTATCACAGGAAATTAATTTACAGTTTTGTTAATTATGCATGTTAGAACAAAATCCAGTTTGCTCCCCCATGGCTGTTTTGACTGACAGTGCTACCAGAACTTTAAAAGTTACTTTCGATTCTGACTAAAAATGACACTGTTAGGTAAGGTGTTATCAATTTTATATAATCACTTTTGGGAGTAGAACCTCATAACAGAAATTAAGATTATGACTTTAGAATACTCCTGTATGCTTCAACTTGCATTTCAAATAAATATTTGTCTATTTTCTCTAATTTTAAACAGACACAACATTCTGCAATCCTGCATCCCAAGCAAAGGGAAAAAAATCATAGGGAAAGATTGCAGACCAAACTGAATGAACAAGCATCTCAAACAGGTTATTGAGAGAAAGCAAAAAGCCTTCAAGTAATGGAAGAAGGGCTAGATCAGCAAGAAAAACTGTCTTTTGGAGGTCAGAAAGCATAAGAAAAAAGTGAGAATTGCCTAAAGCCAATCTGAGTTAGACCTTGCAAAGGAAATTAAAACACACTAGTAAAAGATTCTTTAGCCATATAAATAAAAAGAAAAGAAGAAGTGAGACCACTAAATACTGAGGATGAGGTGAAGATTAAAGATAATCTTGGTATGGCTCAACAAATACTTTGCTTCAATTTTTAAAATGGGTAACGAAGCGCTTGGGGCAGTGGCACGGGGCTAATAGGAACAAGAATATGGAAGTAGATGTTACCACATCTGAGGTGGAAGCCAAATTCTAACAGTTTAATGGGACCACATCAGGGGGCCTAGATAATCTCCATCCAAAAATATTACAGGAACTGGCATATGAAATAGCACGCCTAATAGGAAGGATTCTTCATAACGCCATAAACGTGGGGGTCATACCCTACGACTGGCGAATTGCAAATATAGTGCCTATATTTAACAAAGGAAAAAAGTGATCTGCAAAACTACAGGCTGTTAGTTTGACCTCAATCATATGCAAGGTTTTAGAACAAATTTTGAAAGAGACAGAGAAGTTAAGGATATAGAAGTAAAAGGTAACTGGGATAAAATTCAATATGGTTTTACAAAAAGTAGATCATGCCAGACCAACCTGATCTTTTTCTTTGAGAAGATAACCGATTTTCAAGACAAAAGAAATGCAGTAGATCTAATCTACCTGGAGTTCAGTAAAGTATTTGTTACAGTTCCACAAGGGGAATTATTAAATTGTAGAAGATGGAGATTAATATGAATATTGAAAGGTGGGTAAGGAACTGGTTAAAGGGGAGACTACAGAGGGTCATGCTGAAAGATTAGCTGTCAGGCTGGAGGGAGGTTGCGAATGGAGTTCCTCAAAGATTGGTCTTGGGGCCAATTTTATTTAACATTTTCATTACTGACCTTGACACAAAAAATTGGGAGTGTGGTAATAAAATTTGCGGATGACATAAAGTTGGGAAGTATTGCCAATATGGAGGAGAACCAGAAATATTATACAAGAAGATTTGAACGACTTGAAAACTGGAGTAATTTAAATTGGGATGAAATGTAATAGTGTAAAATCATGCATTTAGAGACTAACAAGAATTTTTACTATAAGATGGGGATGTATCAACTGCAAGTAACAGAGGAGGAGAAAGACCTGGGTATATTGGTTGATCACAGGATGACTATGAGCTGCCAATGTGATGTGGCCGTGAAAAAAGCTAATGCATTCCTAGGGTTCATCAGGCAAGGAATTTCCAGTAGAGAAAGGGAAGTGTTATTACCATTATAAGAGGCACTGGTGTGACGTCTTCTGGAATACTGCATGCAATTCTGGTCTCCCATGTTTAAGAAAGATGAATTCAAACTGGAACAGGTGTGGAGAAGAGCTACTACTGTAAAACACGAAGGATTCTTTCTCCAAGAATCAGGCAGCACAGACAATACTGAAGAGGTTTATTCATGATACCAGGATGTCTGATAAATCAGCTTCAACTTCATGGTATTACAGTGGTCAATTATATACACTTTCTTATTGATTACATAGTACGTTTTAAATTCTTTATCTATTCACTTACAAATACAGACATTGTCCCATCTGGAGAGAACAACAGTGATAATGGTCATTACATACATGCAGAGACACTTTTAATCACTCTGCTTGCATCAAGGATGCTAGGGTTACACTCGGGGTGGAGGGTGGGGTGGAGGAAGAAGGTGGGCGGTCCTTATAGATAGGTGGCAGATGAGACAGAAATTCTAAAAGCAAATGTGCTGTTCTCATTGGAATTAGAATCACTAAGAGAACATATGGCTTCCTGTGCCATCGGATGCTTACACTAGCCATTGTCCTTGAGGATCAGGTATGCTCGTTAGCCATTTACATGAGTTTCGACTTACAACTTGTTAGCTGAAAACAACCTCAAGTCTTACACTACAATGACGAGAGGAATGGAGAACCAGCCTTCTGAGGGGAGATTTAAGGAGCTTGGCTTGTTTAGACTATGAGGGGAAGTACAATTGTTCTCTATAAATACATCAGCAAGATAAACACCAGGGAGGGAGAAGAGTTATTTAAGTTAAAGGCCAATGCTGGCCAAGAACAAATGGATATAAACTGGGCACAAACAAGTTTAGGCTTAGTATTAGAGAAAGGTTTCTAACTATCAGAGGAGTGAAGTTCTGGAACAACCTTCCAAGAGGAGTAGTGGGGGCAAAAAAACCTAACTGAGCTTGATAAATTTATGGAGGGGATAGTATGATGAGATTGCACTAGAAGAGGAGGGCTCTGAGTTTCTACAGACAATTATTTCCTAGGTATCTGGCTGGTGGGTCTTGCCCACATGCTCAGGGTCTAGCAAACTGCCATGTTTGAGGTTAGGAAGGAATTATCCACCAGGACAGATTGGTAGAGTCCTTGAGGCAGGGTTGCCATCTTCCTCTGTAGCATGGGGCACAAGTCATTTGCTGGTTTGAACTAGAGTAAATGGTGGATTCTCTGTAACTTGAAATCAAGATTTGAGAACTTCAGTAACTCAGCCAGAGGTTATGGGGCTATTATAGGAGTGGGTGGGTGAGGGTTTGTGGTCTACAACGTGCAGGAGGTCAGACTAGATGATCATGATGGTCCTTTCTAGCCTTAAAAGTCTATGAGTTTAAGATGGTGTCCATTTTATGTAATCACTTTTGAGAGTAGAGCCTCATTTAACACAAATTAACACTATGGCTTTAAAAAAATGCTATATGCTTCAACTGGCATTTAGAATAAATCTTTGTCTATTTTCTCTCATTTTAAATAGACAAAACCTTCTGGTCAGAGATGCAAGATCCTTTCTTTTTTCTGCCTTACTTCTCATCTTTTATTTGGCCATTTCACCCTTAAAGTCTTTACATCTGTTCTGACATATTTAGCCATGTCTTTGCTATCCCTTCCCTTTGTTTTACCACCTAAAAAGAATGTGTATGCTCCACTTCTAAAACTAAAATTTGCATCACCCTTTGACAGTATGAGGGTTGCTGCAACTACTGCCATCACCGCCTCTCAGATCTTTTAATGCTAACCTTGACCCACCACACCTCCAATCCATCGAAAATGCTGCCCAAATCATCCTTCAGGTCTGTTGCTTTCAGTATATCAACTCCTTTTTTAATCAATTCCCTGGCTCCCTGTTGTGCTGCACAGCAAGTTTACATTTTCTGTCTTTGCCTTCAGGTTTTACATCACAAATTCCTTAAGACTTTACATCACAAATTCCTTTTCTAAATCTCTAATCCAGCCACTTTTCACATCCAAACAATAACAATTGAAATCAAACAGCAATAGTAATTAAATCGCAGCGAAGTGTTACATGTGAACATACCACTTACCAGAATTGAGAAGGATGATTGACTTAAGGCACACAAATTCCTCCCCCTGGAGATTCATCACACGGAACCGAGCAGCAGTGGCCAGCAGCATGTCAAATATCTCCACCATGCCCTCTACGCACTTCCCTTGATTCCTGCAAGAACACAACCACAGCGCAAGCCATTTACAGCGTTATCCAAACAGCAAGATGTTTTTCATTCCCAGATTCTTTTCCTACAATTTGACTTCTCAGCTATCAGCTCCATTCCGATTGTATAGTGCTTTCACGCACTATGCTCACTTTGAACCAACATGCCTAAACAAAGTGGAAGGCAGTGGAGGATAAGGGCCAACATCTCAAAGCTAAAATATAGAAATGTTTATTTTTCCAAAAGAGTTGCTAATTCCTTAACGGTCTGTTCACCAGTAGGAGTCAATATGTAGTTTAACTTCCTGTGAGCAAACCATCTCAAGAACAAAGTTATTTTTTAGATATTTTCCTTTTTTTTTCTTTTCCCCTTTATTGCTTTGATTAATTTGTCTTCTCTTATCCTTCACTCTTTCTTTTTATAACCCCATAAACATTTTTTTTTATGCTTCACAGTACTTGTCCTGTTGGCATTGTAAACTTTAGTATTCTGACACGGTATTCATATTTCTCTTACATTAGTGTAATGATTCAGGCATTCCTTATTATTTAATGGTGCTCATGTCATTACATTACATGACTTTGTTATCTCAAGGCAAAGCTCAGTGATGCTGTATGCCTCCAACTACCCCTCTAGCAATGGCATTTAACTCACAACCCACTATTCACAATGATAGACTATTGGCAATTAAATCAGATGGTTCAGATGCAGTCAGAATAGTACTGTTATCTTATGGGACTTTCCTTTAGGGGATGCTATTTATGGTTGTTCTTATTTCCCCCACCCAGGTACAGCTGAGTTTATTTGATTCAGGAAGAAAAATGTATGGCATTATCCAGAGAACAGACATTCTCTAAACCACTGGACCAATGTCACATCAGGTGCAATTCTACAGACCTAATGGTGTTACACTAGGGATGAATTTGGCCCAGTGAACCTAAGAGTAGTAATATGCCATTGTTATAATGCTAAGAATTACTGAGTTTGCCACTAGAAAGAAAAATCCCTACAAAGTGCAAAAGTTGATCAATAAAGAGGAAATGTCTGAGAATTTATTAAAGTGCAATTCTTCTCCCTAAGAATGGCATCAGAGAGCTCCATATTTATTTTCTCTCATTGATTTCTTTAACAGATGTGCTCAGATAGTAAGTACAAAGGTTAATTTTTCTTCTTTTATATTTTAGTCCTGCAAACTCAGCTTGGATTCTGGGAACTTCAAGAGGTTGAACAGATATAATTGATTAGAAGTTTGTAAAAAAAAATGTAACTGAGGAACAAGATTGAATAGAACCTTCAAATTACTATCTGTTAGCTAATTTGTCTGTATAATCCTAACAGGAATAAAAATAAGTACAATTTATTTGAATGTATCAGAATCAGCGCTATGAGCACTCATGAGCAGATCTGTTGATTAAGAAGATGCCAATTCTACATAAAGCACTTTTTTTTAGTAGAACAGCACTTCAAAGATCAGTATTACAGAAAACTACAAAAAAACATTTTAAATCATAATGTATGTATTCAAATATTACTTATTTCAATGCTCCAAATGTAGACAAAGCACTTGTGAATCTCCTAGTACCAAAGCAAGTAATTGCAAAGCAAAGGGACTTCGATAACATTAACTTCTTTCAGTGAAAGGTGGTTTTAGCCCATGTCTGCACTTACAAGGTTACAGTGGCACAGCTGTACCAATACAACTGTGCCGCTGTAAGAGCGCTCCTGTGGCCGCATTATGCTGATGGGAGAGAGCTCTCCCGTCGACTTAATAAAACCAGCTAAATGAGCAGCGGTAGCTGTGGCGGCAGGAGAGTGTCTCCCACCAAAATAGTGCTGTGCACACAAGCGCTTATGCTGACAAAACTTATGTCACTCAGGGATGTGTTTTTCCACACCCCTGAGCAACAAAAGTTTTGCCAACATAAATGCTAGTATAGACTTGGCCTAAATGACAGTAGTTTCTCATCTATATCAGTTAACACTGTAGTTATCTGACATAGTAGGAGCTCAGTTACTATGGTGATAAGCGCAGAATAAAATCTTAGCTGGAAAGATGTCCAAGTTTGTGAGATAGACAGATGACTAAAGAGGGTTCAGTCTATAGTCACAGTTATCTTTAAGCTACTTATTTACAATGTTCCAGCATATGGAATTGCAGTAGTGGGCTAAATTTAACCTTGGTGTAAGTGGATGCAATTCTCTTGAAATGAAAGTTTGCAACTCTTTACACCAGAGCTGAATTTGAACCCAGATGTGGAGTTTTCAGTAGGGCTGGCCGGAAAACAAGAACTTTGTTCTGGAAAAAAATTCAAGATTTTGAAATTTATCATGCTGCGTTGAAACAAATATGTAACTTTATGGATTTTTTTTGTGAAAAAATATGAGAGAGAGAGACCCATCCAAGAATAGCCAATAAGGCAGTGTTCAGGGCACTCACCTGTATACTTGAGTATAGGATTCCTACATGACAGGTGATCCCTCTCATCACTGGGCCATAGGCTATTCGGAGAGGGAGGCAGGAGAGGGAAGAGGCTGCAGAGAATGGGTTGTCTCTCTCAATCTCTCCTGTTCCACTTTGTATAAATAAATATTTGTGGTTAGGGCAGAGGAGGAAGAACGAGTGTGACTCCATAGCCTGCTGGGTAGGATATTCGCCTGGGAGGCTGAAGACCCAAGTTTACATCCCGACTCTAAAGAAGGCACTCCTGTTCCGGGTGAATTCACTAACTACTGGGCTATTGGTTATTCTGCAGTGGGTCTCTCTCTCTCTCTCTCTCAAAATTTTAGTTATGAGTCACTTAATTTCAGAGCAGCAACAATAGCTAAAACACAGGGTGTGGTCATTTGTTGCTCATCCTCAGTATTGAATTTCTAACATCAGAGCAGCAAGTCTGAAGTAACACTGCATGGGTAAAATAGTGTGGAAAGTCTGTACATTGGTCGGGCTAAGATGCACTTCTCTGTATGGACATCAATAAAATTAAGAGAAGAAAAGGGGTGTTCAAGATTTCCACTAGCAAATGAAAAGAATAAGTAATGCAATATAAGGTGTAAATGATGCACACAATTCACACTTTCCCCTAAAGTAAAACTCTGCTTCTTGTTAAAATGTAAATCTTCAGAGAAACAAAACTGTGGAATCATTACATGAAGTTATTATAATAAGACAGGCATCTTGTTCTGTTCTGCTTCTTTGTTTCTGGCAGACAGGCTAGTAGTTTGTGTTAAACTGAAGTAGAATTAAACCTCCATATTTAGAGTTGTGCAAGGTTTCAGAGGAGCTAAAAGTCTTAATTTAAATAGTTTGCAAATTCCCAGATAAAAATCAGACAAGATTTGCTGATAGATAGCAGTAAGAAAAGGATTTCAGTATGCACCTAAAAATATTACGCAGCCTGGACTGATTCTGAGATCTACACATTACCGTTTTCAGTGTATACACCTTGAAAAAAATGGATTTTTTTTGAGGTGTGCCAGTGAGTTCTCATTTTAAAAAGTCATATGATTCAACCGAGAGGAAACAGATATTTCAATAATAAGTAATACACTTTAGTCTCAGTGAGGTACCTGGTTGACCAATAACGTTTTCGTAAAGAACTTTAGGTGTAAAGATATTGACCTATTTAGATATTTTAATGGCTCTTAGTTCACAAGATCAATATTCCAATCAAGGATGCCTTGTCAAGTAGCTCTACCGTAAGGCTAAAACTTTGTATTACTTTGGCCTCAGCAGAAATCTTAAGTATTTATCATTTAGAGTTATTTGCAACACTATGGCCTTAATTTTCAAACTTCGGTCTAAAAAGAACTAAATTCACATTTAAGGACCTACAGAAAAGTTACCTGAATTTCAGAGATTCTGGGCACCTGCAGTTCCCATTTACTTCAATAACAGTTGTGGATACTACAGACCCTCTGAAAATCCAACTTTTTAATTGGGTCTCAATGTGGGTTTAGTTGTCTAACTCTAGGCACCCAAGTTTGAAAATATTGGCTTATTAGACTTGTACCTTCTTTTCAGAGATGTGGAGCAACTTCAGTTCCCACTGAAGTCAATGGGAACTGCAGGTGCTTAGCACCTTTGAAAAAAAATCTGGCCATGAGGACCAATAGGATCTTAATGCCCTTTGTTGATAAACTACTCTGCTATAGCTATAAGGGATAGATGAATTAACATCTGATCCAGGAGAGAAAATAGGAAACTCCTCTCTAGAGGGCTGCATGCGATTTGTTTGTTTCATTCCAGAGATCCTTTCAGTCAGAAAGATTTTTAAAATTTGACATACTTTGCACATAAGCCATTAATAGAAAGCTCTTATGACAGAACTCATGGGGAAGAAATTATGGGATGTTTCTTTCTTGGTTAAGGAAGGAAGGTGAAAACACCAATGAATATTTGATTATCCATTGACTCCCTACCTACTCAAGATGGCTCTTCTTGTCTTCAAGAACTCTCATTATCCTAATATATCTCCATGATTTCATCTCTCCCTATGCTCCCTGTCACATTTCAAGTTAACTGCACCTCTGATCCCTCCATGGCCTACTTGAAGGCACCCCACTAAGGTCTCAGACCTCTAGCAATCACCTATCTCAGAGCAGTGTGCAGCAATCATCTCTCTTCTCACTGGGGACTTAAGCTATAGACTTCTGCAATTCAATGTGATTCACCTCAGCAGTTCAACACCTGCATTTCCACTCTTTCAGGGCAATAGTAGGGTTATCAGTGACCAACCAGCTCTCATGAAGAAAAATGTTATTTATTCAGAACTAAAGCAATTTCAAAGGAAACATGACATTAAAAACAAACAGCTTATTTGCATGTCTAGCTTACCAGGTGGTCACCCATCTTCTTCTACATGGAGACCCAGATAGGATTAGTGTACTTCAAGCCCGCTCATGGGGCCCGTCTCTGGTCACAGACTCATGTCAGTTCTTGGATCACGTTTGAGTGACCCCCTCTTTCTAAGTTAGGATTGTTACTTTATAAAGTTTTAAGCATTTTTCATGTTAGGCCTCTTGATCCCTGAGCTATTTCCATGGAGCGAAACTTCAAAATGACTTGTTACCTACATTGTTTTCAATATTGGCAATTTTCATTAATTACTCCATGTTGACTTTAGTTCCTGCCAGACACATCTTTTATTTTACCACTTGAGACAGAGATCCAATCCCAATCATTTGCAAGCTTATAAAGATATATTTATGTAGTTGATACAATAGTTCTTGAATATTCCATGTATCTGTGGCATCCCAATATAATTTTTTTTAATATTTCCAAGTTATCACATTTATTACATCCCCCTTCTCCAATTTTGACCTATATCAGAGGTTTATCTTTTGCTGCTACCACAACAATTATCTGGTGAAATTGGCTCTCCTCCCTCCGGATTTCCCATCCCTTTTTCAAATGCAGCTCAAAACTTTCACCTCTTCTGTGTTGCCCACAATCAGGAAGCTGTCATTCATGTCAGCACTCCCTATTACCAACCCTTCACATCTCTCCTTATTTACTTTTCCCCCTTTGTATTCTCACTCTTTCTATTGTGGTGGATGGCTGTTGCACAAAGTCAGATATTGATACTGCTTTGTGAGCAGGTTAACACATCCACTGTCAGAGATTTGCTCCATTGCCATCCATTTTTCCAACAACGAATAAGAGTATTACCAAACATTTAGAGCCTGCGCGTCAGATAATGCTTGGTCCTGCCTTGAGTACAGGGATCTGGACTAGACGACCTCTAGACTGACTAGACAAATTGGAGAATTGGGCCAAAAAGAATCTGATGAGATTCAACAAGGACAAGTGCAGAGTCCTGCACCTAGGATGGAAGAATCCCATGCACTGCTACAGACTGGGGACTGACGGGCTAGGCTTTAGTTCTGTAGAACAGGACAGTGAACAGGAAGCAGGATATGAGTCAAGAGAGTGCCCTTATTGCCAAGAAGGCTAATGGCATATTGGGCTGCATTAGCAAAAGCATTGCCAGCAGATTGAGGGAAGTGATTATTCCCCTCTATTCGGCATTGGTGAGGTCATATTTGAAGTAGTGTGTCCAGATTTGGGCCCCCCACTAGAGAAAGGACGTGGACAAATTGGAGAGTCCAGAAGAGGGCAACAAAAATGATTAGGGGGCTGGAGCAAATGACTTATGGGGAGAGGCTGAGGGAACTAGGCCTGTTTAGTCTGCAGAAGAGAAGAATGAGGGGGGATTTGATAGCAGCCTTTAACTACCTGAAAGGGGGTTCCAGGGATGATGGAGCTAGGCTGTTCTCAGTGGTAGTAGATGGCAGAACTAGGAGCAATGGTCTCAAGTTGCAGTGGGGGAAATCTAGGTTGTATATTAGGAAAAACCTTTTCACTAGCAGCGTGGTGAAGCACCGGAATGGGTTATCCTACGGAGATGGTGGAATCTCCATCCTTAGAGGTTTTTGAGGTGTGGTTTGACAAAGCCCTGGCTGAGATGATTTAGTTGGGGTTGGTCCTGCTTTGAGCAGGGAACTGAACTAGATGACCTCCTGAGATCCCTTCCAACCCTAATCTTCTGTGATGCTATGATTGAGGTCCCTTCCAGTCCTACGATTCTATAAGTCTACAGTTAAGCTAGTGTAGACTAAATATAGCACATTATGGGACATGATGTTGAGTTAAATTAAGTGACAAACTTGAAAATCACTACTTGCACTCTGAAATTGCTATTCTCTACATTGTCATCCCTACTCATTTTGTCAAGAGCAAGATAATGCAGCAAAAATCCATTTACTCTGAAATGAGAGACCTTAACCACAGAAGAATCCTCAGTGTGATGTATTTCTGTCTGATACTTATGAGTCCCCAGTGTCATTTGATCCTTTGTTATACTATGGAAAAGAGAAGGATTTTAGGTGAATACTTGGAGAGGATCCTGGAATGGTCTAGTTCCAGAAGAGTCTAGTTCCCAAAATTATTTATTAATGATGTCGAGTCTCTAAACCAAGTATTCAAATACACAGCCAGCACCTGAGTACAGAATAAAAGCTTTTACATCATCATCTTTAAAGATGGGTTCCTCTACTAAGGTAGTGGCAAAAGGTTTATATTTGAGTATTGTATCTTGTGCTTTCAACTGACACTGAGTACAGATATGCACAAAAATGAAAAAGAAAGTTAACTGAACATGAACTTTTCATATTTCAAAAAACTCCTCTTCAGTTTTGGTTCCAATTTAATTTTGGACAAAGATTTGGAGGGAGTGGGGATTCTACTTTATCCACAGTGTTCTGTTCAACCCTAATAGGTTATATCTCAATCCTTTCATCCATATTGCTTCTGAGTCTCAAATTTCTATTACATTTGGTTTTTATTTCTAATTTACTAAAGCATTCAGAGTGATGTTCTATATATGGAAGAGGAGATTTTTACCTGTCAAGATCTAGGGACAAGAAGAGGGGTAGAAGAAGTCTGAGGAGATTGGGGGGAAAAGGCAAAGGTATTGGAAAGACACCTTCAGATATGATTTTCCTCAGTGTTTGTAGCTTTTTAATTTACTAGGGCTTTTTTCAGTGAAAAATGTCTCAAGCACTAACAGCAGTTATCATTTGTTGTTCAGAAACATTAATCTTTTTGTCTACTTATGAAAAAGTAAATGCCAGTAGAGTCACTATATAAATCACAGTCTCAGAATCACTGGCAGTATGGTGATTAGAACTGGGCCCAAACTAGTAGATGGAATCCAGTCTGCTTGCTCTCAAACAGTGAGGAAGTCTGGACTTTTGCAACTCCAACTTCTTTCTCTAAGAGGCTAAATTGGAGCATCAGTTCAAACTAACTTCAAACTTTGGAGATGTCTGGATTCAAAGCCTATTTTGGATCTGAACTTCAAAGCTTGGGCCCATTTCTATTTTTAATTCTGCTTCAAGATGCTACAGTTTGAGATGTTATTTAGGAATGTTGTGGTAAATACCCTTTAAGTTAAAAAGAAATAATTAACCTTTATAATCCATCTACAATATACAATCCTGTATATTTATGTAGCAACTATCACTGTAGTAACTAGATAGAAAATACAGAAAATTATGCAAGACGATACACTAGCATCAGTCACTATAAAAGCAGCGTGAGTCATTCTTAGGACAAATGGGAAATATCAAAACCAAACAGCAGCAAATGCATGCGGACTGGGAACAGATAATAAAGCAATTCATCACAGCCATAATGCACTATATTATTTGTAAAGGATGTGAGAGCTGTCTAATATTTCATGAATATTACATGTTATCTGTTTCAGTGTTATTGTGGGGTTTCTTATATAATTACATGGAGTTAATTCAAGCAGAGGTTACTTGCACATACGCAGGAGACTATAGCATCAGATGGTACTTAAAGGACAATATGATTATCATTCACATTGAAGTTTTGCCTCAGATTATGCTGGGTTCAACTCTCTAGCTGGTAACCCCAGGAGGGTGGGAACCAAGCAGGAAAAACTGAAACACAGAACTTAGAGATGGATAAAAGGACAGCCTCTGAAGAACAATAGGGAGAGAGGAAGGTAGGGACTGCTGGGGACCAGACTGAACCTAGTCCCCAGAGATGGGGGGTATGGGATAACTGGGGTCTAGTCTTACTTAGACTTTAAAGTAAGGGACAGATGCATATGGACTGTTTGGTTGTGTGAAACCCTTCTCTCTTTTTAGGCTTTGTTCCTACTGTTGAGAACAAACAATACTCTGTTTGAAAAGATTGTTTTGGGTCACTGCATTCACTCCTGGTCACAGCTCCCAAGGGGAAGACTTGCAGGGGCCAAACCCAGTCGGGTTTGCTAAGAAATCATGGTTGGTGCACAGGGTACTGTAGCCCAGGGGACCAGTCAACAACAAAAGAATTGCGGGATTTCACCCTGAGAGAAGTGAAGACCTGTCATTTGAAAGGGGGCACTCAGAGACTAGAGAGTGATCCAGAAGACAGCTAGCCCTGAACCAAGGCATTATTCTCCTTGAAACTAAAGGGAAGGAATTTTACAGAAAACCAATAAACCTCTTTACTGCAGTAAGAATTCTTTTGTGATGGAAGGACAGGCTATGCATATTTCTGATCTACACTAGTGGCATTATATCCCACTGTACACTCTAGTTCTCTATAGCAACTGCCTTTCTTCCAGCACTGTTTTGAAGTGATGCTAAGATTCCCTCACAAAGGTTTGGATCAACTGTAGGCCATAACCTTTATAAATGCACTCTTTTTGTATCAGTTTAGGAGTTAAAAATGTCTCTTTACTGCTGAATAGGAATCCATATTTAACTAGATAGCATGGAAATGAGTGCCTTACAAATTCAAACAAATACATAAATAATTGTTTGTTTAGCAATCACTTTTTACTCAGTGGTAGCATTATTTGAAACTGCCAGATCAGTATATCCTCCGCTATATCCTTAATTATTGGGAGAATAAAGCAAATGAACATTGGACAAGTCAATATAATCAAATTTTGCAGTTTTATTAGAAAGGTCACATTTACTGTTCCATTGGGGTTGATGGAGTTTCAACTTCAATGTGATGAATTTGGCATGATGTGTGCAGGCAGCAAAACATCTTTTCCAGAAGGCTTCAGTTGTCTTGATGAGAGGTGATATTTAATGGATCTGTAACCTAACAGGTGGCAGAAACCTCCACCCTTCCCTCATGCCTCTGCTATGATAATTATAATCACACCATGATAGCTACTGTGTTCAAAACATGACAGAAATTGACACAATGGTGGTGGGGGGGGGGTGGTAGGAGATAAGATGCTCTTAACCAGGGTCTCTGCTGGGGATCGTAATATTTACTCTGGAGGTAAATATTTACTCAGGGGGTATCTTTCTCCTTAAAAGCCCTGGCTGGGAGATTTAGTTGGTGTTGGTCCTGCTTGGAGCAGGAGGTTGGATTAGATGGACCTCCTGGGGTCCCTTCCAACCCTAATCTTCTATGATTAATAAAGAAACATCATCATCACTATGAGATTTTGTTTATAGTTCTGAGGCCTGATTTCAAATATACCTTACATAAAATCAAAATGTCATCATCATAATATAAATATAATATTAATATCCAGGATGACCCAAAACTTTGGATAGCCTTCCTCCTAATTTTTCAAGTTATTTGAATCGTGAAATACCCTTGAAAAGTATTCACCATGGCTAGTAGACCCCAAATTTAAGTAAACAGAATTGAAAACTGTAAGAAGAATTGCAAGTCTGATACTTGAAATGCATGTTTGTCTGGTTCTCCATAGCCTATGTCCCGCTTGGCTGGATTGGGGGCGGGGGGGCATTTGTTATATTGTTTAACATCAGTATGTCAAAATCATAATAATTCATATGAGATATGCCGTGTCAGATACTGTTAGAAAGGCCATAATGTGCTAAGTAAGATGATAATGTTTATGTTCATGTGTTATATGTGTAATGGAAGTTATGGATATGGTTGATATATCTGTATTTCAAATTGTGCTGTGTCTGGGTAATGCCCCAGACAGGATGGCTGCAGGGATGGCCTGCTTAATGGCCCATTAAGAGATTCACGGGTGCAAGGGGCCCAGGGGGAGAAGCCAGGGATATACCTGATGAGTCACCAGGACTTGCTCATGTGACTCTGGACTCCATTTTGGTTCCCAGGAAATTCCACAAGCAGCATGGCAAGGGCCAGAGAACATAAAAGGCAAAGGATCAGGATCCATTTTGGCTTCAATCCTGTTCAGCTTTCAGCCATCTATCTATCTCTGGATCAACTCATCTACAACTGAAGCTGTGAAACAAAGGACTGAGACCCATCCAGGTACTGGATGTACACCAGAGGGACTATACAAGCCTGCAAACTCCACAATTCTTCTAGAAACCTGATATATATGGATTTTCAAATCATTTGTATGTATGTGATTGCTTTAATCCTTTAACATTTCTCTTATAGTTTGTTTCTTTCTTTTTATAATAAACCTTTAGTTTTACTTACTAAAGCATTGGCTGGCAGCGTGGTATTTTGGGTAAAATCTAAACTTCTATTGATCTGGTATTGTGGCTGACCCTTTGGGGTCAGGAGAAAACTTTTTGGTAAAGAGTATAGAGTTAAATAACTGGTCTCTTTACTGTACCTAGTGGCTGATTGGGAGCCGGAGACTGAAATGCAGTAAAGGGGCCGTGTACATCTTTATTCTGGCTTCTTAATGACCCGTGTGGGGAATCAGAAGCACTGTTTGTGGCTGGTTGGGAAGTCTGACTTCAGTGTCACCCACCAGTGCTGGGAGAATCTGCTCTCCTTTTGCAGCCTGCCCTGACCTCGGCATTTTCAGGTGGCCACCCTAGGCACGGAAGGGTCACAGCCTACAACTACAATGTAACAATAATCCTCAAATTATATCAATAAAGTAAAAAGCAGAAAATAATTTAGTCATTTTCCGCATTTTATTAGCTCCCTGCAGGCTGCTGCACTCAGCTCTGTTAAGTAAGCGACTTTTATAGAATGGTTGTTGAAGGTTTGGTTTTCAGAGTGGAACATGTCGTTGTCATTGGTCAATTGAAAATAAAATCTATAGATATATTTTTTTAAAATGTTTTTGAAGTGCAGCAGCGGATTTAATCGGTTTTTATGTGCTTGCTTCCTTGGCAATAAATACAAACAACATGTCACTAATTAAATGCTTTGAATCAAAGCTTTGTATCCACCCTGCTTCTATTTTTTCTAATAAACTGATGGTAAATTGGAGCAGATATTTATGCTAGGCATCAAATTATTGGATTCACCCATGCCTAGCTAGCTGTGGGTTAAGCAGGATACCCACCCGTTGCCCTCAGGCACTGCTCAACATTGCAGTTCCTAGACTACTTCATTGTGTACCGTTATACATTTTTACAGTAATGATGATAGGGTCTGGCACACTTACAGGTAATTAAGAAACGTTAATGCTAGGTTGTTCCCTTATTAATTAACTCATTATTAATTAATTATTATTATTGTTTTCCCAGTAATTCTTGCAGCAAGACATGATTTGAAAGGGAAAGACCAGAATTTAGGTCAGCGACTTAAAACTCTCTGAATCAATTCCAGTTGAGGAGTGCTCCTTCTGTGGTCACGGAGGTACTCTGCAGCCAGCCTCTCATTCACAACCCTTCTGTTGTTCTCTGGACCCTGTTGCTCTGCCCAGTCATCCCCTCCAACAACAGACAGGAGGAACAAAGCAGTGCTCAAAGCACCCTTTTTGTTTACATTTTGGCTGTTGACACTGCAAGTCACATAATGTCAGAGGCTAACATTCAGCACATTTAGGTACATACCTGGAGCTTAATACAGCACTACCAACCACGTGTCGTACCAGGAAATCTGATAGAATCAGAGGCTTGGATGACATAAGCCAGTGGTCTAAATGAGCTCTCTGTTGCCATCTATTGGTGATGTGAGGGAAAAGACCTCAGTGACAGACAATATTTACACAGAAACTCCTAATTAGCCTAGGTACGCAGCAGAATGCTTTGCCAAAATGTTGCTGTTTTGGGGTTAAAATTAACTTAGCTCTTGATTGCAGAGATAATGAAAAGTTATTATCCTTATTGTATGACTAATGGGCAGCAGAACTGTACTTAATATGCTGTAGTTGAGGGGTTTCACCTTAACTTTAACCTCACTGGCTAAGCAGGAGTAAGTGGTCAGAAGGGATGGGGATCAGTGTTCCTATCTGGTGGGGTAGGCTCTGCTTAAAGGGTATTAGATGCCATTTTACCTTCCACTACAGCATTTAAAAGACAGAGCTGATTAGACACAGTTCAGAGTCTTTGTTTCTTCTCAGTGATGGTAGATCTTAAATCACTGATAAACTAGTCTAGGAAGCAGAGCCTTAGATCTGGTGTGGGGATCTGGTGAAAGACAACACACAAGACAGCAGCAGTGAGGTTCCCCACTACCCCACGATTTCAGCTCTTAGGGTACGTCTGCACTGCAATTGTAAACCCAGGCTCTAGGACCTGCAAGGTGGAAGGGTCCCAGAGCTTGGGCTGCAGACTGAGCATGAACGTCTACACCCCAATTAAGCAGTCTCTTTGCCCGATCTCCTTAGCCTGAGCCAGCTGGCACAGGCCAGCCATGGGTCTTTAATTGCAATGTAGACTGACTTCACTAAGGACTGGGCTACATGGTGGATCCTCAGAACACAGCATCGCAGCTAACGGCAGCTGAGTGGTGTGTTAAAAGGACATTCATCTAGCAGACTTTCACATCCCAAAGCAGGAAACTGAGGCAAATGATTACCACTCAAGATACTGTGTGGTAGGTATTTACTTATCACTTGCATACTTTTCTGTCACTGTTGATGTGGTTTCCCTAATTAATTCTGTTTCCTCTCCTCTTAAAAGTTTTCTTTTGTTATAAACAGACTCAGTACTTGAGAGAGAGGAAAAATTGTGTCTTAGAGGCATCCCGGGGTGGTATTTACTTTTCTTGAGCTGGTTTTGTTTTGTAATGTTAAATTTCCCGCCCACATGAAAGTGAGCTAGAGGTCAGGTCTAACACATTTCAGTCCTAAGACTAGTGACATTTTCAAGGTACATTTTCTTGGGCACCAAACAGACTAGCAACATCTGCCTTGTTCTGTGGAGAGCATCTCCCCTTTTCAACAGCTTAAAGCATCTATTTCTAGGTCTGCCTGTTCATGAGATATAGTCCTTAAAACTGCATATCATTCACAAGCACCATGCACATCATCACTTTTTGAGAAGTGAGCCTATTTTTCTACTTCACAATAAGTATTAACTGAGCTTCTCTAACGGTGTCCGCTATCACTTTAAAATTGCATTTATTGTACTAATCTTTTCTATTATTTTTACCCTTTCAGATATTTGTTTAATTAGTTACACTATCAGCAGTACAACAACAGAAACAGATTCTTGTTTGAGAGTCAGGAAGCAATTGCACGAAGAATCTTCTTTGCTCTTAAAGTCTATTGCTATTCTATCTTCATAAGGATGGCCAGGGAAATGGCTCATGGGAGTGACCACTCCAACCAGGGAAAGGGCAAAGGGAAGAAGGTTAAACCCGTCAATGCAGACCTTCTTTCTCTGACTGTTTCTACTCAGTTCCTCATCCTCCCTCCACCCCCTAATAGCTAAAGGAAGGATAAAAAGTACTTTGGCTCTGTTCTCTATTTTGCAAATGTTTCTCCGCAATTTTCTTAGAAAAATATCAAACATAGAGCAGATGGGTCCTTGGAAGATAGGTATGCAATTTATGCTGCATTTTCCAATAAGTTTGTCTTTTCTTTCCTGAAGTAATAAATTATACTGCTACTGTGCAAAGATTTAAAGACTGTTTTAAAATTTTATTCTGTTCTCTTGATTTTTTTGTCCAGTATAAGCACTGGTGGAAATCTAAGTTTAAATGAACATAGAAATTGTTTTATACATTTCCAAATGCCAAAGCACACAGAAAGATTATGGCCATCAATGGAAATTTTAGCAGAATAGAGCTTTTCCTTCAGCAATAAATATCACTTTTTTCTGTTCTATTTCAGATTAGTTATTCTACTATAATATATTACTATTTATATTCAGATGCTGCTTAAAAGTACAAAAAAACCCAACCCCTTGTTTCTTGCAAATCAGTGCAAAACCTGAGGATTAGCAGTGCACAATCATGTTGGATCAAAAGAAAGGTGCAACTTCCTTTAATCCTTATTTACAGAGCAAGGCTGCTCCAAAGGCATGCAACAATTCGATTAAGCTAATAATTTGTTATGCAATATGGAATAAGCCTGTGGAATTTATTAGCACAGGAAATTATTGAGGACAATAGATTAGCAAGCTTTTTTTTGCCAGTAGTGTTCGTGGATTGTGACCCAATCCAGCACCTAGGTATTCACACCCTACACAATGTTGTAATAATCTCTGTACAAAATATGTCTTGTGAGGTAACATTTGAAAACTAATAACTTACATCATGCAAAAATATTAATGATCAGCATGTACATGGTGTTTATTAAGAGTTATGGATATATGCTGGAATGATGACTAAAGTGTGTTTAAGCCAGGCATGTCAAGGGGAGATAGTAAACAGGTCTGTCCTAAACAAAGAAATGAGGGTTCACCTCAATTTAGATATAAGCAGTAAACAGGACCATCAAGACAGCAGAGGGAGGAGGCTGAAGGAAACAGAGCAATTTGCATTTTAGCAAACACTAGTGGGGAGGAGGGGGGAGCAGCATAGAGTTTCCTTCACCATTAGATTCCATGTTACCTTCCTCACAGATTGAATAAACTTTACTTTGAGGGGTAACCTTCAGAACAATCCATTATAAAGGTTCACTGGACTATAAAAGGAAGGGGCAGAAAACATCAAGTGATCTCTTGCCCCTAAGAAGACAAAGGAATCAGCACTTTGAGGCTTCTGGAGGACATCCTGACCAGGGTGGGAAATCAGCCACTATCTTGCTAGAAGACTGTGGGAGAGAAAAACCATTGTGAACAAAGCCATCTTGAACCAAGTCTGTACTTTGCTAAATTAAGTTTTAGATTTTTAAATACATGTTTTCACTTTGATTTGCTTGTAACCATTTCTAACTTTGTCCCCTATACTTGAATTTACTTAAAATCTTTTCTTCTTTTTGTTAATCAACTTGTTTTACTATTAATCTCAACCAACAACGCTGTGTCTAAATGAAAGTGAACGTTAACTCCAGTTAATGTGGCAAGCTATTGGGTTTTGTCTCTTTAACAGAGCAAACAGATCTTTTTATTCCTCTGAATGTTGCAGGAGAGGCCTGACACTGCCGGGCACACAGGTCTGGAAAGTGATGGGGTCACATGTTAACATCAACCAAGTCGGATAAAGACAAGAGTATGTCTGTGATAACTGCTGGCAGGCCGTTGGATTCAAAGTGGTTGAATCGGAGCTGTACAGCATAAAGAACATGAAACGCATCTGTGACCCAGGCAGGGAGCCAAAACTAGCAGAAGCATTTTGGGGCAATCAGGGTTATAATACAAGCAATGACACAAACTCTCACTGGTCTGAACTGCACACCAGAACATGACATAGATGGATATCATAATGCTAATAGTGGTGACTATTATAAGTTTGAGAGACTGTTTCTCTTCTAATTCACTTTTTTTCGGCTCTTTCTATCTTTCTCAAAAAAATCCTTTGAGGGTGAAACATGATTGTTTTCACGTATATAAGGAAAGCACTTGAATTCACAGTATATCAGCTAGGATAAGTTTTAAGAGGTGTCAATTCTCACGCTTCAGTGCATGAAATGAATGCCAGCTGAAATCAACAAGAAATACTCCACGTTCGTTCGTAGAACTGTATTGTACAAGTAGATAGTTGTTTTTCCATCTCCTTTTGAAGTATGTAGTAAGAGACACTGTAAATTGCAGGAAATTGGATTTGATAGGCCACTGAGCTGTTCTTCTACAGGATTTCTGGGTCAGACCCTCCAGTCCTGCCAAGTTAAGCCCAGAACAAGAGAGTAAAGGTGTGTGAGGGGGGCATGAGTGAGGCCTACTTTAACCAACTTTTACAGCTCAGACCCCTGGAACAAACTAGAACATCTGGTGAACTGCTTTAAATTATGCTGCTGCCTACAGTCCCCAAGGAAACATTTGGCATTCATAGTTGGCTGGGCTGGAGAAATCCCCAGTCACATATATTCTTCCTTCCCTAACATGTCTTCTGCACCTGGGATAAATAAGAAAATAATATAGAAGATGCCGCAGAGACTGTACCACCCAAGTATTCCTCTACACTGGATGAGTCATCAAGAGGTCAATTAAGGCAGCTTTTGGGCAGCTCGGCACAACCAGACTAGCACAAAGCAGAGTGGAGTCTAGCATATGGTTTTCTTCTACAGTGGAAAAGTAGTCTCCTCTGAAGTGGCAAATGGCCGTTGTTTAATTGCACTAGTACAAAACACTTTAGGGCTGAAACTGCATGGGAGGATTTTTTAGTAAGTAGAAATAATTAACAAAATGACTTTTGGTCAGAACATTGGATTCGGTATCCTTACCCTTGCCAAAAGCGCAATCGACTAATGACTACAAATGATAAGTATCTCAGTTTTCTGTCTCCTTTGAAAGAAAGAAAGCACCTCCAGCAGCAGAGAACCTTCTAATTGCTCAAAAGTAAAGGTGCCATCTATCGAATCATCCCGATGTGCAGAAAGAATAGCAAATATGGTAGGCGTCCAGCTTGGCTTAACAAAGAAGTCTTTGGCAAACTTAAACGCAAAAAAGAAGCTTACAAGAAGTGGAAGCTTGGTCAGATGACTAGGGAGGATTATAAAAACACTGCTCGAACATGCAGGAATGAAATCAGGAAGGCCAAAGCTCAATTGGAGTTGCAGCTAGCAAGGGACGTGAAGGGGAACAAAAAGGGTTTCTACAGGCATGTTGCCAACAAGAGGAAGATTAGGGAAAGTGTGGGCCCCTTAGAGAATGAGGGAGGCAACCTAGTAACAGAAGATGTGGAGAAAGCTGAGGTACTCAATGCCTTTTTTGCCTCTGTCTTCACAGACAAGGTCAGCTCCCAGACTGCCGTACTGGGTGGCACAGAATGGGAAGGAGGCGAACATCCCGCAGTGCTGAAGAAACAGGTCCAAGACTATTTAGAAGGATTAGATGTACACAAGTCCATGGGGCCGGATGCAATGCACCCAAGGGTGCTGAGGGAATTGGCGGAGGTGATTTCAGAGCCATTGGCTATTATCTTTGAAAGCTTGTGGCAACAGGGGGAGGACCCTGAGGACTGGAAAAAAGCAAATATAGTGCCCATCTTCAAAAAAGGGAGGAAAGAGGATCCAGGGAACTACAGACCGATCAGCCTTACTTCAATCCCTGGAAAAATCATGGAGCAGGTCCTTAAGGAATCCATTTTAAGGCACTTGGAAGAGAGGAGGGTGATCAGGAACAGTCAACACGGATTCACCAAGGGAAAGTCATGCCTGACCAACCTGATTGCTTTCTATGATGAGGTGACTGGCTCTGTGGATGTAGGGAAGGCGGTGGATGTGATATACCTTGACTTTAGCGAAGCTTTTGATACTGTCTCTCACAGTATTCTTATCAGCAAGTTAAAGAAGTATGGGTTGGATGATTGGACTATAAAATGGACAGAGAACTGGCTAGAGCATAGGGCTCAACGAGTAGTGATCAATGGCTCCGTGTCTAGCTGGCAACCGGTCACAAGCGGAGTTCCCCAGGGGTCGGTCCTGGGGCCGGTTTTGTTCAACATCTTTATTGTTCAACATCTGGAAGATGGGGTAGATTGCACCCTCAGCAAGTTTGCAGATGACACTAAGCTGGGGGGAGTGGTAGATACCCTGGAAGGTAGGGATAGGATACAGAAGGACCTAAACAAACTGGAGGATTGGGCCAAAAGAAATCTAATGAGGTTCAACAAAGAAAAGTGCAGAGTGCTCCACTTAGGAAGGAAGAATCCCATGCACAGCTATAGACTGGGGACCAACGAGCTAGGCAGCAGCTCTGCAGAAAAGGAGCAGGAGGTAACAGTGGATAAAAAGCTGGATATGAGTCAGCAGTGTGCCCTGGTTGTCAAGAAGGCTAATGGCATATTGGGCTGCATTAGGAGGGGCATTGCCAGCAGGTCACGGGAAGTGATTATTCCCCTCTATTCGGCATTGGTGAGCCTGCATTTAGAATATTGTGTCCAGTTTTGGGCCCCCCACTACAAAAAGGATGTGGACAAGTTGGAGAGAGTGCAGCGGAGGGCAACAAAAATGATTAGGGGGCTGGAGCACAGGACTTATGAGGAGAGGCTGAGGGAACTGGGCTTGTTTAGTCTGCAAAAGAGAAGAGTGAGGGGGGATTTGATAGCAGCCTTTAACTACCTGAAAGGGGGTTCCAGGGAGGATGGGGCTAGGCTGTTCTCGGTGGTGGCAGATGACAGAATAAGGAGCAACGGTCTCAAGTTGCAGTGGGGGAGGTCTAGGTTGGACATTAGGAAAAAGTTTTTCACTAGGAGGGTGGTGAAGCACTGGAATGGGTTACCTAGGCAGGTGGTGGAATCTCCATCCTTAGAGGTTTTTAAGCTGTGGCTTGACAAAGCCCTGGCTGGGATGATATAGCTGAGGTTAGTCCTGCTCTGAGCAGGGGGTTGGACTAGATGACCTCCTGAGGTCCCTTCAAACTCTATCATTCTATGATTCTATGAATCACCAACACCACTTCCAGCAGCACCTTCGGTAGTGTTTGTTAGAGGTCCCTCTTTCAATACTAACTTGGCCAGTTCTACTTAGTTTATTAAATGGGATGGGATCTCAGCATCAGGTGGGACGACTGCAGGCTAAAATGACTAAAAGTGGTAGAAACACATTCATTTAAACAATAAGTAGACTAACCTGTCCAGTAATAGATTAGGTGCAAATAAGAGTTTTCCTGGATGTTCCATTGAACGCCAGACTAAGCCAATCATCAGTATCTCTAACCAGGCACACTCCAGTAGATGTACCTGATCATGGAGTGTTAAATCCACAAACCCTGAAAAATATAAACAGGTTACAGGAGAACCATACTCTGTGTGAAAACAATAATTGAATATTTCTGAACCAAAGTATCTGGAAAATCAGACAACAGATGAGCTAGGAGTCTTTAAGGCCAGATGAACTAGACAAAGGGAAGAATTTTTAAAATAAAAGATAGTTCCTCTTTTTCATGTCTGACTTGTATCTATATATGGGTTATCATTTTTATTGTCCCTTTGAAAATATGACAAAATGGCAAAACTGACTCTCATAGTATGCAATAATGGCTTTAGTCACCAGAACCTGGAATATTATGAACTTCATGGTAGAAAAGATGTTGCATGAGCTCTGTAGCAACTAGCCACCTTGCAAACATTTAGTCTGTGCTTTTGCCTGACACAGTGCTATCAATATATTAGCTAGTAAGTACTTATGAATGCATAACTGGAGCTCATGAATGCAACAATTTTCTTTTGTAGTAAGTTAGCCCATTCACTGAAGACACTGCAGTCTGTCTGTTACTACAAGTTTGTACAGCACTTGATGCAATGGAGCCAAATATGAATGTGGCTTCTGTGTGATATGGCAATACCAATAATTATAAATAATAATGATGGTGGTGGAAGAGACAGTGTCAATAAGGAAATAAAAAAATAAATAGCAAAATAAAAAACACATTGGGTAGTTCAGGGGATATGCTAATGAAATACTCAGACTTTCAACTTCTATGGGCCTGATTCTGATCTTAGTTGCATTGATGTAAAGCAGAAATAACTTCAATGTAGTTATACTGGTGTAAAACCAGATTAGGCTTTATGTCACTAGTCTGAACCAAAACCTAATAAGTAGTTGTTTAGAGCAGTGTTTCTCAATGACCGGTCCATGGACTGGTGCCGGTCCCTTAGATCTCCTTGAAACACTTTGGGAAGGCAGCAAGCTGGTCCCTGGTATCAAAAAGGCTTAGAGAACGATCTGCTCTGGCTATATACCATTATCGTCCGGTTGTCTATGTGAAATGAGTTGATAAGATTGATAGCAGATGTCCATATCACAAAAACAAAACAACCCCACCCAGCTACAATTATCACAAGAGACACACTCAGGCTTTTTTGAGCATGGAGCCTGAATCATCTCACTCCAAGAAGTAATGTCTTCTAGGGCTGCAGTAAATTGGTAGGGCAATGAGGAGAAGCATCCATTGGCCTTGCTGTACATGTTCTGTGGATAGAGGACTTCAGTTTCCAGGTCTGACAATTGGACACTTTTCACGAGCACTACAGTCAATCCAAAGGAATAAATAATTGATAGTTTTCATAATATAACCTGTTAGATCACACATAAAACACAAAACATATACAACAACATAAACTGGACAAAAAGGAGAACATTTACAAAATAACATATTTATATCTGTTTCATTGATAGATTAGTAGATTCCAAGGCTAAAAGGAACCATTGTGATTATCTAGTCTAACCTCCTGTACAACACAGGTCATAGGACTTCCCCAAAATAATTCCTAGAACAGATCTTTTACAAAAACATCCAGTCTTGATTTTAAAATTGCCAGTGACGGAGAATCCACCACAACTCTTGGTAAATTTTTCCAATGGTTAATTACCCTCACAGTGAAAAATGTACACCTTATTTCCAGTCTGAATTTAGAGAGAGAGATTGATAATACACAAAATACATAGACGTTCTCTTGGAACAAATGTTATTTATCATTTACTTAGTTCTCTCCAATAGAACGTAGCTATGATCTGAACACTTGAACCATACTGCTGATCTTTACCTCTGTGAACTATTTTTAAAGATTTATAAATGATTCATACTTGCACCCTAAGTCACACAACATAAGTTACATGGTAAACAGGTTATTAACCAAGTAAGTGCTCTTGGCTTTCAAATAACATTCTCAGTAGACATAAATGAATAATTTCTGAGTAAAATACTGTGTACTATATGTAGTCTGTAGTGTAGAATTGGTTTCTTTCTCTCTTCACTACTTTGAGATGTCGAAGAAACTGGCATTGTATTTATCTCCAGGTTTCAAGCTGTTTGTTATGTTTAAAATGTGTTTTTGAATTAGTACATAATATAAAGAGGAGAAAGAACAACAAATATGGTTCATGGAAAATAAGAAAAAAAGTTCACATCTTTCCCTCAGAGCTCAAATCCAGGTATGGATTTGTATGTAACACTGCTAAATGTTAAACAGGTCCATTTGTGAGCTGCATCCTGCTCAAATTTTTGGTGAACTTTCAGATATGACAAAGGGACCTGGATATAATCACAACAGGGGTGAAGTGGATGAGCCCAGCCCAGCTCGGTAAGCTGCCACTATTTTGGAGAATGCAACTGTGGGTCTAAAAATCTAAGCTTTCATTTAATAAAAAGTAATTCCTTCCACTTTGAAGGTTTTCTTTGAAACCATAAACTGTGCACTGATGCAATGATGTCTGCTTGAATTTGCAGACAGCCTAAACTATAGCGCTGCAGCCTAAACATCAGCATTGTTAAGTATCACAGTGCTAATCAAAGCATGTAAGAATGAACACAGATAAATATAACCTGAAGTCACTGCATACAGAGTATGCAAGGAATAAGAAGAATCGTCAGATTATGAAAGCTATCTATTGTAAGTGGTATGTTCATTTTAGTGTCTCAGATTGGTGGTACTTGAGTTGTAAAGCAATAGCTTGGAAGAGTACTACTATTTTTCTTTTCCAGTTTGCCACCTGATTACCAATATTTCAAATTCCCATTCACCATATTGCCACCATTTCACACTGTCCCACACTGGAATGCTTCCAAGAAAAAGACTATGCTGCAGAAAATTTGAATTTTTTTGCAATTGTCCTAATCCACTTCACTGTAAAACTGTGGTAGTTTTACAGTACTTAAATGCCAAATTTTTGGCATTGCTATAAAGTCAGAGCCATATTTCAAGTTTGGATTCAGCTTTAAAGTAAAAACAAACAAAGCCACCACTTCCTTTTTGAAACTCGGGAGGATAATAAGTTAAATAACAACAATAGCATCTTATATTTATATAGCCCTTTTCATTCCTAAAGTTCCCAAATCATTTAATAAAATACAGAACCAACTTCACCACCTCAGAAATACAGCCATTGTTATTATGGAACACAGTTATTGCTTAGGAACAGAGTAACTAAAAATGAGCGAATGCCACAGAACTTAAAGTTTTGTGAGCTGTTTATTGGGTTTGCAAAAGAGGAGTTTGTAAGCCTTTTCTTCCTGTTATTTCAACTTATTTTATTCAATTTAAAAAGAAATCAAAACACATGTTTTTCAAGCTAAAGGGAGGCCTCTGCTAAGAGTTAAGGATAGAAAACAACATCTCAATGCTAGAGTGCCCTTTATAGAGTGGGGTTGTTTTCCATTAGAATTTCTTTTCCTCTCTGTTCCATTTTTCACATTTTTTTCACTCTGACTATTAGGAAAAAAGTGTGCTTATCCGTAAAGCAAGTCTACATAAGAGTTAAGAACAGGAAGCAGCAATGTGCTTACTTAATAAAGCACTTTGCCAAATCTATAGATTGGGATACAGCATTACCTTTTTCATTACTGACACTCAAAATGTACTGCATAATTTGTAAAATCACATTTTTGGCTACCTTAATGTTGTCAAAGTCTGGAAGTGAAATTCTTCCAGATTCTAAATATCTAGTTTTAGTGCTTGTTTAAAAAAAATGACCACTCCACTGCTGAGAAATAATAAGCTATAAAATCATCCCAGTTTTGACTAAATAGAGCTGTCAAAGGCTCCCTTTGACCCAGATACACACAGAGTCCATACTTTATCCAGTAGAAGGCAGTGGTACATGTCACCTACATCAGTTAATTTATACCTTATACTAGAGAGCAGGAGGCAGAGCACATTATAACAGGAGCAAATCAAGGGAGTGGAAGCAATACAATATTCCTTTACTGACAGACTGGAAAAAATGGAATAAGACTGGGGAATCAAAATTTGCAGATCTCACCATCTGAGAATAGGCAGAGAGTAACCATACATGGTGGGAAGAAGCACAGACCTCAGTAGACTCTCATAACCCTCTCTGTTTGGGATTTAGTATAAAGCTATTGGAGAAAATGTCACCATGAGAAATATTTGAAAGCAGTTAGGAAGGCAACAACCAACCACCTTAGTGGCTGCAGGGGTAGAATTTATGCTCATGCTGACTTCATGGAAAATGCTTGTGCACAAAGTTGTTTTGTTTTGACACAGCACTATGTCATGCTCAATTGGTTTTCATTTATTGTTACACTGATGCATACACATTCATTTAAATTTGATTCAGAACACAAGAAATAATGAATGTACTGAACCGCGAGTGCACGCAACTCTTCCAAGTTACTTGACAAAGGGCATTGTCTGTGAGTTTAAGGGAAAACAACCACTTGTATATTGTGGCCTCTGCCTTTCCAGGCTCCGGCCAAACCAAGAACCGCTAAAAATTTCACTGGAAATGGAATGGAAATGGGAAATAAAATAAATCTTTTCAGAAACTCTACTCTTCTGAGATTTTCAGCCAGTTTGGCATTCAAGAGTTTTGGATTGTTCAAAACCTTGGGCAGGAGGAGCGAATAGTGGGTGCAATTTAGGTGAGGAGTCACAAAGGAACCATTTTGGAATCTTCTGGCCCTTTTTCCACCATCTTCCAACATGGTTTATAGCAGAGGCTGCACTAAACTACACTTGCCTGCAATACCTTCTGAATAGGCCATTACACTATCAGGGAACACCAAATTGCAGTGTGCTCCAGTTCTAGCAGAAGGAGCAAAGGATCAGTATTTGATCAAATATATTTATCTGAGGAGAACCAAATCTCCAACCCCTTTGGGTTTTCCCCTCACTAGGCAAGAAATTTTTCCCCACTAGGATTCCAGCATTGAGATCAAAAGTAAATAAACATCAGTCAGTGGCTTCCAACTTTACTGTATTCTAGTACTGAAATTTCTTGGGCACTAAAAAACAAACAAACAAACCAACAAAAAAAATCAATGTGAGTTCTGTAGCACTTTAAAGACTAACAAATTTAATTTCAGTGGGCATAAGCTTTCATGAGCCTCAGCTCAGTTCCTCAGATGCAGTTGGTAGAAATGATATAGAAAAATAGGAAACGTAGAAAACATATAGAAGGCAACATATGCCTAAAGTGCTACAGAACTCATGTTGTTTTTGCTGTATACAGACTAACACGGCTACCCCTCTGGAATTCTTGGGCACTGGTGCTCATTAATAATTCCTGGCAAAACGTCAGAAGAAGCAACATTTCTCATTAGTGAAGGGAATATGAAGTACTCGGGAGTCAACCTTTCTAGTGATAGGTAAACCCTCTTTGTTGCCCTGGTTGAGATGAAATATGTTGTCCCACCAGCACCCAACCTGCTCCACCTAAGGCCAGGAAATAAAAGGAAGTACATAAATTGTCCTCAATCTGTAGGTTGCCTCAGATACTGGTGTGAAATAAGGCAAATAGGCAACTTTTTATATGTAAATTAGACTACAATGGGCACAATTTCTAATGATCAAAAAGCCATTCAGTGGGCCATAATAAAACACACATGTAAATCAAATTAAAAAAAGTGAAAAAAAATTAGGAAAAAGATTATTAAAAATAATCTTTATATCCCTTTTATCATGTCTCTTGACTGCTGGACATTGGACCTTGTTTATTGCTGCTCCAGGCCATGATCCATATGAAAATATATCACCAAACCCACCCCAGATTAATGACCATTTTCCAATGGGGACCACATTACAAAAAGGCTCAACAAGACGTTATGCGAGAGACAAAAATTATTTTTCTTGTTCTCTTTGAACAGAACTTTGAAAACAGCCCCATATGAAATACGTAAAACAATCTGTGTTCATCTTTACTATTCTAACATAAACACTTAAAAACAAACAACCACAAAAATCAGGGAATTCAGAGTTAAAGCTGCCCCTCTATCCAAAACCCATCAATTTTTTTACCCAAGATATGCCACAGGACCTGCTGGGCTGAAAGCAATAGGCGCAATGGACCGACATAACATAATATTGAATTTCCTGGCTTTTGTCTATAAGGTCTTCAAATCAACAACAAGAGGACTATTATAATCCATGCACTGAATAAAACACTACCATCCAGGGACTTCAAGGAAATCTGAGATATGGTCCCTTTTTCACATATCTTGGTATTCATTTATTATAATAAACTGTTATTTGCAGCTTCGAAAAACAGAATTATAGATTAATAGAAGCTGTTTTCTACTGTTTAACACAGTAACTCAGCTATTCAAAATGAAGTACAAAAGGCATCAATCCATACCGGGAACAAAGCTCTACAGAAATGAGGCAAAAACACAATGGTGGGGGCAAGAGGGAGAAGATGGTTATGCGGTAACATCCTTTTCAATGAGTAGCTACCACCAGCCCCAGCACATACATGAAGAAATGGTGATGGATTATATAGAAAAAATTGATCTAGTTAGATGAATCCAACATCCTGGGAAGAACCATTCTCACAGCAAGCTCCCCTCTAAGGAAAAAGCTAGGAAAAGGTAAAAACAGCATTGATTTCTACTGAACACTGATTCACATTGAAAGATTCACATAGCATAAACATCAGTGAGGGGAACCAACTTCAGCAAGGCAAGTAAACCAGCTGTGCTACCAATGGCCCAGGAACCTGGGAAACATGGAGACAAAGAAGGGATCCTTGCCTTCGGGTAAGGACAAAGACCACCACAAACCTCACCAACTTCCACTCCAAGGACAAAGAACATTTCTTGGACCTTGCTTTCTGTAACATAATTACATAACAGCATGTGTATTTAAAATAAATCCCACCAAAACAGGATCCGCCTCAGCACACATTTCTCCCTCCCGCTGACTAATTAAAGAGCTGAGACTTAGGCACATGCTTAACCCTCCACCTGGGTGTAGTCTCACCCTCATGTACATAAAGCTAAGCCTGTGCCCAGGACTTTGCATGACTGTGGCCAAAGAGTCCAATCCTCTTGCAGCAGCCTTCCCATTGGCTTCAATGGGGTAGGATCAGGCCCTTGATATTCCTATATATTCTGTTCCTTATGTGGAATCTTTTTTTAAAACAGGTTTCATATTTTTCATTGGGGAAAATAATCCTCTCTGCAGGTCACCATAAGGCTAAATGTCAACCGTAACTTAATTTCCTGGCTTTGGTCAGCATGTTTCACAACGTCTAACTTGACTGAAATGTACTTTCATTTGGCAATGTATTCATTTTGTTAACAAAAGAATATTCCAGAAAGTGCATTAACATGATCATTTTGTACAAATATGTTAAGGCTTTCCATCAGGGAAACATAATAAAAATACTTAGCACTCATCCAGCACTTCACATTTTCAAAAGGCTAGCTGTACAGACATTAAATATTATTAACTGCATTTTACAGATGGGTCACAGACAGGTTAAGTGCTCTGCGCAGGGCTGCATAGCGAGTCAGTGGCAGAGCCAGAACTAGGATTTAGACATGTCAGGCTCTCAGGTACCATGCTCCAAGCCTCAAAAACGTTCAGGCTGTAGAACTGTCTTTGAAATCTAGTGCAACCTTCACTCTGGTCCTTGGGAATCAATTCAAGGAACAAATAAAGTCAAGAGAAACCAAACTGTTTCCAAAGAGCAGCTGAATACCTCAATATGAAAGCCTCAATATGAGAGCTGGTAGTAATTGATTTTAACCTGGCTGGAATGAAATAAAGGAACACAGATTATTCTATACAACACCTTCATTAAATATGGTCAAAGTAACTGAGAAACACTGCATCTGGCTTGATCCAAATTTCCCCTCTCCCCCCAAAAGAAACATTTTTGGACTACTTATGGACGATGATTTTAAAAATAAGATGATTTGTTAGTAAAGGCCGCCAGCTTGCCCGTGACAGTTTGTTATACTGTATTTATAAAGGTAAAAGGAATAAGAAATTACTCACTTTGTGCAGTAACGATGGTTCTTCGAGATATGTGTCCCAACGGGTGCTCCACTGTAAGTGTGCTTGCATCCCTGCGCTGCTGATTGGAGAACTTCGGTAGCAGTGTCCATTAGGCCCACTCATACGCTGTCTCTCCTTGTGCTGTGCCACGGGGCTAGTCAGCCCGCACAAGCTAACCCACCTCAGGGTCATTGTACTGCAGAGTCATTGACAAGAATTCGGAGAGGAGGAGGAGGGTGAGTTGCGGAGCACCCATAGGGATACACATCTCGAAGAACCATCATTACTGAACAAGGTGAGTAATTTCTTCTTTAAGTAGTGTCCCTATGGGTGCTCCACTATATGTGACTCCTGAGCAGTATCCGTTTTAGAGGGCTGGAACTTCGGAGTCAGGTCAGTTATAGATGACAGCACTGCGGAGCAGAAGTCGGCATCGGAGACAGAATCCCCGTAACTACAGGATATTCTGCGAAAGAGTGGACTGACGCCCATATTGCTGCTCTACAGGTCTCTGAGATAGGGACATTCCTGAAGAAGGGGACAGATGAGGAAATCGATCTTGTGGAGTGTGTATGAACAGTGTCTGGAGAGGTTGTGTGACAAATTTGGTAACGTTGCCTAATGCAGTTTGAGACCCACTTGGAGTCTCCTTGGACTGATCTTGCTGAGCCCTTGGATCTTTCCCCAATGGAGAGGAAAAGTCTAGGGAGCTTCCTAAAAACCTTCATCCTGTTCAGGTAGAAGGTGTGAGTAATATAGCCTCTCTATTGTCTCAGTGAGACTTGGGGAAAAGGTTGAAATGTGAATTGATTGGTTCATGTGGAACTGGGAGGTTATCTTAGGAATTAATTTTGGATGTGGCCTGAGCATAACCTTATCCCGAAAGAATACTGTGTGTGGGGGGATGTGCCATCAGAGTCGCTATTTCTCCTATACTCCTGGACGAAGTAATCACTATCAGGAAGGCCGTTTTCATTGAAAGGTATGTCAGTGAACAAGTGGCCATGGGTTCAAAAAGAGGTCTAGTCGGTCCTTTCAGTACCAGGTTTTAGTCCCACGTGGGAGTAGGAAGTCAACTTTGTGGGAAGAGGTTTACTATATCTTTGAGGAACCTTTTAGTGGCTGGGTGTGACAGCACTGAATATCCCTTTACCGATTGGTGGAAAGATGTTATAGCCACTAGGTGGACTCTGGGTAAGCTTAGCTCCAATCATTTTAGGATCAATGCATAGTCTAAGATATGTGGAAGATTCGTGGATGTTGCAGAAATTTGTTGGGAAGTACACCAAATCTGAAACCTGGAGTATTTTGCAGGTAGAGTACATTGTGTCGAGTATGCATTGAACGATCTCTAGGACCCATCAGTCAGATGTTATGTGCTGCAGGATGCTGCTGGCTGGTGGCCAGATGGGTGGGTCGTGGTGGTCTGTTGTAGTAGTTGGGAGAGTGGTATTGGACGTGGATGCCTGAGATGAGGAAGATTGCCAGAAGTTTTATGTCTTTAAAATTTTGTTTTCTTCCTCTGTGGCTCGTAATAGCATCGATCCAGGTATGGGGATGTGTGTTGTGTATGCTGGGGCTGTGGACTAAATTTTCTCTTCTGTCCTGGCATGCAGATGCATGTAGATGTGAATGGAGAGTGGCCCAAGAATCCTTCAAGCTCTGAAGGGAAGCATTGTTTTTTTTTCCAAAGAGCTTCGGACCTTCAAAAGGAAGAGTTTCGATGGTTGACTGTATTTTCTTTGGGAAGCCCAACAGATGCAGCCAAGAGGTGTGCCAAATCACCACCGCCATGGAGATGGATCTGGCCACAGTGTCAGCTGTGTCGAGGGCAGATTGTAGTGTTGTCTTTGCTACTAGATGTCCCTCATGAATGATAGCCTTAAATTGGCTGGAAAGCTGTTCAATAAAATTGTTCAGTTTTGAATAGTTGTATTTTGCCATGAGGCAATTTGAAACTGAAGTGTGGCTGGGCCGTACGCCTTCCTCTCAAGAAGGTCCAGATGGTTCCAGTCCCTATCACAGGGAGTGGATCTCAACTGGTGTTGACAGCCACGAGAATTTACAGTATCCGCCATGGTGGAGTTGGGTTGGGAGGGAGAGGGAGAAGAGGGATTCTGTCTCTCTTGCCAGGACATAATACACTTTGTCCACCCGCTTACAGGTCAGTGAGACTGATGCTGGGGTCTGCCATATGGTTTTCATGGGGTCAAGGAGAGCCTTGTTATTAGGGAGGGCAACTTTTGAGGAGGAAAATGAAAATAGGATGTCAAGGAGTTTGTGATATGTGTCCTTTACTCCTTCCAGTGATCTCTGTAGAGTCTCCACCATGCTCTTCGTGAGGTCCTGAAAGAAATGAAAATCAACTGCAAGGGATGGTGTGGGAGGCATGAGAGCCTCATCTGGGGAGAAGGAGGATATAATCTTTGGGGTTGCCTCTGCTTCAGCATCGCCCTGAGAATCCTCCAGGATTTCTCTTGGAGGTTCCAAAGCCCAGGACACCATGGCTGAGGAAGCATGTCTCAGGGGTTCTCAGATGGGACTAGAAGCCTGAGCAGTATGGGGGTGGTATGCAGCCCAGGGGTCCCAGTAGGGCCACTGGGGCAACTGTGGCATACAACCTGATGGTGATGCTCTTGATTGACCGTACTAAGATGACGGTGGTGGAAGCCCATGAGGATATGCCTGGTGGCCCTGTTGGTATCGAGCACCTTAGGGAGCCTGGGAGGAGTACTGAGATACTCCTTCCTCTGGTTCATTATCCAAGTTTTCACCAGAAAGTGGGGGAGCGTGGCAGGGCATCGAGGAAGACTCCCATGCCAGACAAAGACTCGATGCAGATTTCCCTGTACCGAGAATAGGAGACTCCAGCATGTCGGTTATACAGAGGTCCCTAAGTGCCAGAATTCCAGCAGGGCCGACCCGCTTGGTGCTAGTGGTGGTGCCGGGGTAGATGAAGATCGTGTCTGCACTGGATATTCAGATGCCAGATGGGGCATCAGTGACAACAGGACATGGAATGCCGGTAGTGCCTTCAAGTGTTTGTCCTGTTCTTTCCCCTTGGTGCCATTGACTCAGTGCCTGTGCCCATTGGGTTTGTAGGTACCTGCTGCTGTAGATTTTCTTGAACGATGGGTACTGGACTTGGCTTGTCCCACTTTTTTTTTTTTTATTTGAGAGGTGTCAGCAGATGATTTCTTCACCCCTTACCCCTTGGATGCTGAGGGCTGTGGGGAAGACTCATGTCTGCCTGGTGACTCTTGGAGCAGATCTGGAGTAGGTCTGAGGGCCGGTTCCATGAATCTTCTGCCTCAGCTCTCTGTCCTTATGAGTCCAAGATCTAAGCTGATGGCAGAGAGCACATTTTTGAGGGATATTTCCTTCCATGAGACAATAAATGCACTGTGAGTGTGTGTCTGTGGCGGGTACAGCCTCATTGCATGAGAGGCACTTCTTGAAGCCTAGAGAACCAGGCATACCCTGTTGGGCAGGGAGGTCCCCCAATGAGAAAAGGCAGGAAGAAAAATCAAATATTTTTTGGAGAAAATAAGTGTAGTATCTTTTATTTTCTCTAACTGCTACTAAAACTAAGCTCTAGGCTACAAACATAGGGTTAGGATAATAGTCATTTACGGACTGCTAACAGCTCCATCTCTAGTCAGGGCAGTTGAGAAGGAACGGAGAAGGGTTATCCCCCGTATGTGCTGACTAGCCTTGTGGTGCAGCATGAGGAGAGACAGAGCATGAACAGACCTAACAGACACTGCTACTGAAGTTCTCCGATCAGGAGTGCAAGGATGAAAGTGCACCTACAGTAGAGCACCCATTGAGACACTACTCGAAGAAGAACTGCTATATTTTGCCTCCAGAAAACAATTATCTTGATATAATGAAGTCCTAACTTTATACCTCCATGAGGAATCTATTACACTGGTTTGTTTGCTGCTGATTAGAAACGGGCGGTGTTATATCCTATCGTATTTTTGTTTCTCCTTGTTCCAGAACTGGGTACTCATTACTGTACAGTTACTCCAGGTTTCAGTCCAGTTGCAGGGAGCCTTTGTTTTATTTCTTTAGCAGATATTTGGTCTGACTACAAGTGGGTTCAGGTGCTTCCTTCAGAATTCAATATGGTTTATCATTTAACTAGATGATAACGTTATTAGAAGGCAAGTCTGTGTTCCAGCAATGGTCTAAATCAGAGGCAGATAAATGCTAAGATAAAGATAAGGGGTTTATTTCTGTAGTTGTTACAGATCATTATTTGAGCAAAACCTTTCATTCTATTGCTATTATCTTATCAGTCATATGAAAACTATAAAAGAAAGTGGCTATTCAACTCCCTTCTCACATAGAATGAAACAAAATGAAGGTGGCTACAATGGAGCCCTTCATGATGTTTCTTGAAACTTAAAAAAATCCCCTTTAGGTTTCAAGTGGACACTTTCAGCAAGTACAATGTTCAAAATGGCTTTTTGAAACCAAAATCAGCCTACAGAACAAGTACCTAGTTTCCCTCCTTTCATGGGCTGTACCTTCACTAAGCATATGTAGCAATGGTGGGAGCACTACCATAGACCAGTTATCGGCGTTATACTACTGCGTTGTCTTGATCTGCACAGAGCAGGGCTGGATGACACTGTGCCACAACACCAGTGTACAATAATACGCCCATTTTTGCTAGCACTAGTGGAGCTGCACTGATTCTAGACTAACAGTGGGAGAATTTCTGAAGAAGCTCAACCACAGACATGGGCTCTGACTGTGACCATGTTACACATGCTGAAGACTGTGGAACTGAAAGGTTTTGGAGAAAGTGTGGACTAGCAGATAGTGCATTAGACTAGGACTAAGGAGTCCAAGGTTCTATTCCTGGCTCTGCCAATGGCATCCTGTGTGACCAAAGTAGGCACGTCACTTCACCCCTCTATGCTTCAGTTTCCCTATATATACACACAATCGAGATAATGATACTCTCCTCCTTTGTCAAATAGTTTGAGATCTACTGAAAAGCATTATACTAAAGCTAGGTCTCATTATTAAACAGTTCTCTGAATCTCTTTCAATAAGATTGTTTAAATTTGCCTTATTTTTCCTTTTAGGAAATAATGATAAACTTTAGAAATTCTTATTATTTTATTTATTCTGCAGTAGCAATTAGAGGCCAAAATCAATACCGGGGCTTTGTTTTTCTTGATACTCTACAAAACCACAGAGATGTCCATTTCTGCAAGGAGGAATGTACAATTTAAGAGGAAAAGAAATATATGAAGGTTAGGGGAGATGAACACACACACACACACTTTAAAAAATTTAAATAAAGTTATTATTAGTTAGTCCATCTGTCAATGAACTGAATTCATTTACAGAGTTACATGTCTAAATGTGTACAACTTGATTGTTCCAAATTATTTTAAAATGCTGTTCTTGAGTAAAATTTTTCAAAAGTACGTAAGTGACTCAGCCACCTGGGTCCTATTTTCATACCTTAACATTTAATAAATGGGACTGAGGTGGCTGAGTCACTAATGTGCTTTTAAAAATTTTCACCACTCTTCTTTGTCTTAAGACCGGTTTCTATTCTTTCCTTTTAAACCTCTGTTTCCATATTCTCCTCTGTTTTAAGCCTTTGCCTATTTTTGTTTACTTTAAATCTCCACCTAGGCCTAGTTTTTCCCTTTTAAAATCACTAGTGCACCTACTATCTGTATTTTTTGAAAGCTTAATAAGTTTCAGTATTGTTTTTAACATCTGTGTGAGTATAATCACTTTCAGACTTCTGAAAGAATTGAGAAAAATCACAGGTATGATTTTTGATTAATTATTATTATTATTTATAGTAAAACTAAAATGAAGATACTTTAGTAAGCTTTCTATCCCACAGCATATTTCAGTCTAATATCTACTGTGATTATCTCGAAACCATCAGTAATCATTTCAGGTATGGCAATATATGGGACAAACAGAAGAGTGGATTCTTTTGCAATCAAAGGGGGAAAAATAACTGTCAGGCATAAAATGAACTTGAAGACTAAAACTGCTTCCAGACTACAATTAAAGACTGTTCAGAACATAATGTACTGTACCCAAGAAATGAAGCAATACCTCAGAGTTCTGGTCTGGTTATTTAAAATCAGTCTTTGACTAAGACACCTGCAGCCATTTTATATCTTCGTATGTCTCAATTTTGGAAAATTCCTTCTGCTTATTTCATGTGTATGTGCACAATACAAACCAAATATAAATATATAATCTCTCTCTCTCAAACTAACTGCATTGGCTTGTATATGTCACTCAAAGCAGAAAACATATCTGGGCTTTAAAATGTAGCAAGTGTAAGATTTAAACTTGAACTAAAGATATTCTTCTTGACATCAGAAAGTACAAATGAGAAAATATTTTTATAACAAAAAGTTATTTTCCCCCTTTCATTCCCCCAACTCACAAAAAATTGGTTTTGAACACAATCCAACCTCCGCAAAATCATCCAAGGAATCATGGTTACACTTCAAAGAGAAAAGAGACAGCAAAATTAATTGTAGCAATTTCCTTTAACCACTGCAATAACATGAGCTCTTTAGCTGCTGTGTGGGAGTGTCTCAATCGGAGAGTGCAAAGGAATACATAAGGGGAAGATTTAGAAGTTGGCATGCAGCTGACCATTTGTATTCATTTTCCTGTCTAGCAAAACTTCAGTTAACAAGCAGCATGTTCCCAGAAAACACAGCGCTCACCTAACAAGCTCAAGCTCCTTTTGCCGAGAACTAACTCTTGTTCAACAAGAAGATCTACTGAAGTCCCTTCACCTGGCAAGCCTCAAACAACCAAAATCTTAAAGAAACTTGTGATGGATGAAATAATCCTTTGCATACATACATAACGCAGTTATTCTAATTGGAGAAACCTGCCTTTTATTTATAACAGGGAGTGCTCATACATACATTAACGCTTCAGCTGGCTGGAAGTTTTCCAATGGAATATTTTTCTGTAGGAAAATACCAATTTGACAAAACATTCTGCAGGAGTGTGCTGATTTCACCAAAGTTCTGACTTAAACCTGCCCACCTCCCTACCTGAATTCCCATTCTTCAGGATGGTTAGAATTTTTTCTGTTTGTGTTCCATTTTGGAACTAATTTTTTTTTTTTTTTTTTAAGTTTTACAATTTCCTGCAGAATGCAAATGTCCGTTTTCGGCCAGCTCTAATTGAAAAGCCGATTTCCAATTGATAAGAAAGTCCAAAATTTTGCTCATAATGCAAACTGTAGAAAAAAGTATATAAACTATATTTTATGTACATTTTCACATGCCTCTGGTTTTCACATGCATTTCCTGGTTTTGGTCAGAACAGGAAACTGAAATAACAAAATACCAAGCATTGCTGCATTTTTTCCAAACTGGATGAAACTAGGAAGCAGAGAAACTCTCACGAGAAAGCCTGTTCCCATTAACATTTTAGCCCAATTTCTAATACAAAAATTTATGAGAAGTCTGAATATGGATCTGAAACAGCATCCAAATTGACCTGCACCTATGAACCCCACTCATCCTTCATCAGAGCTGAAAAACTGATTAAGATGTCATCACAGATAAAAGTAAAAGAAATCATTGTGATTTTTTTTAATAACTTGAGTAAATTGGCAGAAAAACAGAAGAAGATATAGGGGTAATTTATGTTATGTTATGAAAAACCCTTGCTTTATAATCCCTGGGCTGACTTTTGACGTTCTAAAAAAGCCTGCAGTTCGCCTCACACTGTTTCACAATAAAATCTGATTTGCTTTTTCTTCTCTCTTACCTAGTTATTGAACATGACAGCTCATAGATGAGAACTTAAGCTTTGACTAGGGCCAGACTATAGAACTTCCCTGCACAGCTCAGACCTGAACTAGGACAACTTTTTATGAACTATATTCATTTCAAACATAAAGAAACTGTCTGATAAATATTACAAACAGGGTTGAAAGCTCCACTTCTCCATTGTGGACAAGCTGTGCTTGGTGCAATAGTGAATTGGCAGCAAACAACATTTGTAGTTGCCCGAGTAGTTTGTGTAATTTAGAGTTCTAGTCATAAGAGCCATTTGCAGAACATCAAATACATATAGATAATCAAGTCTAAACAATCGGGAGTCAAGAAGCAGGGCATCAGACCGGCAATTTGTTTGAGGATCACATGATCAAAATTCTAATGAAATACTGAAAGTAGATGCCACAAAAGAACTAGAATATTTCTGGAATTCCACCATTGTACATCTTTTAGCAGCTACTGACAAGATAATGCTATTGTGTGCTGCTAACTCTCTCATACAGAATGCTGATCCATCAAGAACTAGAATGAAACCACTAAAATCACCTTTTATTTCAGAGTTACATATTTCTGGTGGTGAGCTGAGTACATTAACTGTGAATCCCATTTAAACCCTCTACTTATTTTACAATATCACTTGTAAGTCAACATCTTTCAGGAAACCAAGTACCAGCTGACACTATGCTGCTAAAAAAGAACAGACCTGAAAACATTAGATCACAATGATGGACTTTGCCAAATCTCTCATGAGTCCTACTACTGATAATGGAGATACAGAATTGGCTGTTTGGAATTTAAACAAATGAACCCTACAAGCTGAAATGTCTGCTGAAATGACATAGTCAATGGAGAAATTGAGCCATCTTCCTTGTCAAAAGGTGGATTGGACTCTTTAAGAGGGAACTGGTGCAGCTGTGTCTCACTAACAGCCTCCTGATGGACCCAATAGAGACCTCTATGAAGAGCCAAAGGGGAACTGAACACAGAGAGAAAGTTGCGACAGAGACTGCAGAAAGCAGGAGGCTCTTCATCATAGGAAAAGTTGGGTCCTGGAAGCCAGAGAGATCAAACTCTGGGGGAATAGAAAAAGACTCCAGCCAGATAGGGCTGAGAATGGCCTATCAAAGAAGGGAAGCGCTACAGAGAGCAGACTTCAGGGGGAAAAGGAAGCCACAGGATTGAGTTTTATGTCAATAAATTGGACCCAGGGAGGAGCGGCATTATTGGACAAAAAGCCTGTCTGGAATTTATTAAGGAGCCCTGAAGAGGGGAAACTGAGGCAGGGCATTGCAAAGCCACCCAGGGCATTGCGGCAGGGCGGGTGCTTAGGAGAATTGTCTCACTCAAGTTTCAGTACTGTAATCTTTCAGAAAACTAATTTGACGAGCTGTGGCCCCTTCAAAATAATTGAGGAATACAATATAGGAACAGTACTATATAGGTAGAGTGGAATACATTCTATTTCTCAACTGGTTCCTAACAAGTACATTGCTACATTGTATTATAATGAATTCTTTCAATGGTAGATGTAATTCTATTTTTCATACGCAAACTTGGACTTTGGAGCCAACTTGACCATTCCCCAAACTGCACATGTCTAACAGCATGGTGAAGCAATATTTGAATAAGCTGGGAAAAGAAAGAGACATGGTCCCAAAGAGTGATCGTGGGTGGTTATAATGCTATAAACCAATAATGTGCAGTTGTATCATATCTTTAAACCAAGAACTAATGTTTTATAAAGGTTGATTAAGCAAGTCTCACAACACTCTAGTGTGACAGGTAATGATCATGATAGCTGTTTTACAAACAGATGCAGAGAGTATAAGTGACTTGCCCAAGGTCAAACAATGAGTCACTGGCTGAGCCATGAATAAAGCTAAGAGTTCTACCTCTGCTCTAAAGGCCACACATCCATCCAAAGGATGCAATATAATACAATATAATATGATTTGCATTTGGTATTCATATGAATACCACTGCTTCTCCATAGCTGCGTTCGTATGAATACCAAGCAAAAGAAAGGGCATGTTGTACATATAATGACTATTTAAAATGCCAGTGGCCATATGGCAGTAACCTTTATTAATATGCTGTGTTCCCATTTGCAGCTCCCTCCTAATCAAATGTGATACCCTCCTATGTAAAATACTTTTATTATCTTCAGAAAATTAACCAATTATTGCTAACATTTTATTCTGGTATCATGGAAAAGATACACTAGCTATCTTTTGATCAATTCCACTAGTTGTCTCTTGATCAATTCCACAAAAACTAACATAATTTTGCTATTCCCAAGAAGAAGAAATTCAAAATTCTGTAAAATTTTGCCTTCTGCCTATATTGACTCAGATCATCAGCTACTGTATGCAGAGTTCAAACTTCAGTTCAAAGGACTTAAGGCTCTCAAGTTCTTTCACAGACAACTCCAGATAGAAGCAAAATAAACAAATAGTTTGATGTACTTCTGGAGCATGAAGGCAGAAGAATGAGTTCTGAAAAATAAGTAATAGCCCCTGGGAATGACAATTATCACTAAGCAGAAAGCAAATCAGAGGAATTTCTTTAGGCCTTCAGATTACACAAGTGAATGAACAGCAGAAAAGGTGGAGATTCATTCCATTAGAGAGGTTCCACTAAGTGATGTTAAAATCCATCTGATTAAATATTTTGGAGGAAGTAGGCAAATAAAATTACAACAAAAAGTGTACAATGTATACTTCAATGAGTTGTTGGTGAAGGAGAGATTAAAATAAAATCACAACAAAAAGTATATAATATATTCTTCAAAGAGTGGTAGGTGAAGACGAGATTAGAAAAGTCCTTATGTTTAGAATGAATAAAGTAAATCAGGTTATAGTGAAAATTCTGCAAGGTGAAATGGAAATTTAAAAAAAGAAAAGAATGAGTGTAGGTTTTAATGTTCTTGTTGAGATTTTTGTTACTGCTAAACAGCCATTTAACCAATAAAGATTGACATGGAAAACGTAATGACCTAGTGCACAAAAGGACAAATTCTTAATATGCTCGCTAAATTTATGAAAAGTGTTGATGGGGAAAAATGACTTCTAAAGAATGCTGTGGAAGGCTGTGTGGAAGACTCAGCAATGAACAGAACACTGCACAAGGTAGTTTTACTCACCTATCAGAACAAATGTTTACAATTTACCAAAGTAAAGCTATTCTCTTCATTTTTGGTAGGATAACAGATTCAGAAACAAGTGTCTAGAATAATTAGTAAACATAGAACCAACAAGCAACATGTGACATCAAATACTGTTCAATGTTTTAGTACAGAATGATTGTGCATTGTTGTTGATGGTTACTTACAACTAGTATTTACAATTGTCAAAACTGTTTTCACAAGAATAGTACGCTGCTATTGTATCCACTTCAAGAGAGACTTTTCTTCTGAAAAGAAGGCACTGTCTAGTGACAGAAACAGGATACTAGAATTGATGGACCAATGGTCTGACCTGGTAGATAAATCCTATAATTTTAAGATCCTAGAACCAGAAAGCTAGGTGAAGAAGAATTCTAAGAGAAGAGACAGGAAATCTGGCTTTAAAGCTATACTTAACCTCTGAATCATGTCAAGTAACGTTGGTACAATCGCATTATTTACTGGTAAATCCACACCATAAGAGAATCTAGCATTATGCCATATTTTCTACATTGATCAATCAAATCAAATGAAGTTTATTGATTTCTACTGATTCCAAAATGCCTCAAACATCCTTAAATGTTACTAAATAGGAGCCACCTCAGACATTGTCTAGAACATAGACTTTATTTTAAAGTTAGAGTTTCCCCCTTATGTATCTTTCTGCATCACTCCTCTGAGTAGATACTTCCTACTGCATTGACTTACTGAAAAGCTATTGTGGTTTTGTGTGTAGTTTTATGTCTATTTTGTTAAACATTTATCTTCAGTTCTGCAGGGTTATCAGTGTCAAAATCACCACACATCCTGATTATCCCCTACACAACCAACAAACAGCCCATTGAACTAATGATTAATTCATTCATTCTGCAAGATGTATTGAACGCCCTGAAGGATTCTCACCCCAAGACCTTGAGCCCAGACTATGCCTTTCCTTGTTGGTAACAGTAGAATATTAAGTCAAGTTCAAGGTCTCAATTCTTATCTTCCAGGTACTGAATGGCCAGAGCCCAGGTTAGCTAAAATCACCTAAGTCTCCAGGATGAGGACTGGAGTTGACATCTCTGCTCCTCAGGTACAATGGAACTTTCTACAACAAGGGTGAACATCATCTGTGCAGGTTACAGAGTCTTCTTGGGGCCATTGTGGAACAACTCCCATGGACACTATAAACAATCACAAACCTCACCATCTCTTGCTTCAAGTGTATGTGGGGGTGCACTTCTTTGACCTTGCCTTGCCTACTGAAAGCACATAGCAGTGGGTATATGTTAAAAAAAAACAAACAACCTAAAATCAAAAATACATTGTCAAAACGAAACACTCCACTGAATACATATTTCTCCCCCCCAGGAGATGATGAGAGAAAGAACGAACTACACGTGACAGGTATGAGTCATGTTGCTCAATGCACTGTGGGAAAATTCTGAGATATTATGGTGGTGAGGGCTGAGTAAGAAACTATATGCAATGGAAGTTATATTTTAAATCTATCTAAGCTATTTATGTGTCTCAAAGACCTGTGTAATGCTGACTGTAATATTTATCCGAGTTTGCACTGAATGACTTCTTTGAAGAGAAAAGTAATTGAATTGCTATAGGAATGACCTTTGGGACTGGAATTATAGCTGGCCTTACAAACAGATGTTGTACTGTGCAGTATGCCACAAGAGACTTTAAAAGAAATATGTAAAAGATATGTGAACACCAAGTAGAACATGTGGACGAATTTATACGGCAACATGTAAATAAGTGTGTGTGTGTTTATGTACATACACACTACATCAGTGCCTCCTAACAATTCTTTGTACTTTTTCTAAATTATTAAAGAAATTCAGGAAGGACCATTATTATTGCAATGGGTTTTTTTAGAAAAGAAACTAATGAATGTCTTCTGAAGTCCTGGGTCTCAGCACAGCCAAGCGCACCATTCTAGGAGAAATGTTAGTCTCGGAGTTTCAATCTGCTAATAATCAATTCATATATTTGCATTTCCCTTTAATTGCTTAAGGGATAAGCTCCCTCTTTTTGAACAACTCTTCTAAAATGAATTTTAAGGACTCTTAACACTTTATTATTATTATTATTATTTAAAATGTCAAATATTACACTGCAATGCTTGTTTTTCATATCCTTGTTCACCTATATAAAAAATCCTTTTGGAAATGTGTTCTGGGCATGTATAGTATCGAATGGAAAATGAACTGTTAGTAACTGGATACAATCTCCAGCTAGCTATAATTGAAATAATATTAGGAAGTTTTAATAAATTTAACATGAGGTTTTGCTCCTGTGGCTGTATAATAAAAGAAAAATAAAGGTCAGGTTAGTTATCCATAGAACAACATCAACAGGCAATACTGGTTGCTAAAAAGACGTATTCTTTAAGAGGTGTGTGCTCCCAGGCCACAAAATTCAGAAACAGGTCTGGATCTATTTTTCAAATCCTGGAAAGTTTCAAGTGGATCTGGCTCAGGTTACCAGTTTGGGCCTCAATGTGAGAAAACACTGCTGCACATAAGCTACTTTATACGTATGAGTTATCCCATTGAATTCACTGGAAACTATCTAAATGCTTACCGTTTGCGGAACTGGGGCCTGATAGAAAAAGTTTTGATTAAGGTCTGGATCAGAATATACAAAGTTCAGAGATGTTTTGATGTGGGGATTTATTTCAGGTCCATCTCTACAAACAAGGTAATTTTAAAATCACTACAAATAAAGCGTAGCTACTATGCTGATTATCTCTCTCTCTCTCTCTCTCGCTCTCTCTCACACACACACACACACACACACTCTCTCTCTCTCTCAAAACAGACTGCTTTTAATATACTGTTCTAAAATATGTTCTTCTGCAGAGTGAAAACCACTATTCAATGTATTTGATATTCCTTAGGATGTAGTGTCTTCTTGTTTTTCTAAAGATCCTCCTAAGACAAAACAATGGAAGCATTTTACCATCTAAAATGAGTTACTAGAAGAATTCCTACACTTACTGATTCATAATGTATACATAATATAATATTATTAATTGAGCTTCCATTGTTTTAAATATGATCAAATATAACAGAAACCGCATGTCATTTTCCCATGAAAAATTACAAACACATGGCAATAAGTGTTGCTCCAGCATTTTTGCACATAGCAGAAACAGTTTCTCACCAGTTTTTAAAAATGGTCTATACAAGCACTGAACGCTTTGAGTAGTAGTTTGTTCATGCATATTGAATTCCTGGTTTTCTCACACAGATGCAAGGTGTGCTAAGTTTGGGAACTGTAGTCCTTATTTTGTAAGCAGGCTAATAAAACACTGGGAAATAGTCTAGCCTGTAGGCTGGTGAAATGGTAAAGCTGAATAAACAGACTCAGAAACTGACATTCATCTTTTTTGCCACTCATTTTTCTCAAGTTTTTATTCATAAGGGGTTTGAGTTTGCAGTATTGATAACAAAAGGGGAAAAAGGCAAACTAGTCTTACATTGCCAGACAGCAAAGAGAAAGATTCCCAGTCTGGGCCACAACCTCAGCCCAGTACTGGCTGGCTAGCACGATAATTTTAATTGCACCCAAAAATGTACTAGGTGCCTCCCAATACTGACAAAAAACCATACAGGAGAAATATAAGTTCCCTGCTGTAAGGAGCTTGTCAGTTAATTATCAACATAAGGAGTAAAGAATTGATACAGGGTTGAATGTCAGCCAAAGAGGTAATACAAGGCTAAAGGTTTGGGGATAGATCCTCAAAGGGACTTCGGTGCTACCTGCCACTTCAGGTGCCTAACTCTAAAATTTAGGCACCACTGAATTCCTCAAAACCTCTGCTCAGCTGCTGCCTAAGTTTCTGTTCACAGGCATGTCCAAAGTCCGGATGCCACTGAGCTGCTCTGCACCCTAGCTCAGCTTTAAGCATTAGTGGGATTCTCAAACTAGGTGTGTTCCCTGCCTGTCTCACCCTGTGGGGCCCAATCCAGTACTGTGCTGTGAGAATGCTTACTGGATCAGGCCTCACACAAAACCAGGTGGGAGCAAGCAAATTGGGAATTTTGTGGCTGAGTGGCATAGGTGTGCCCCAGAATACCCAATATCCCACTGGTTAGAGCATTAACCAAGGAGGAGGTAGACCCCGGTTTGAATCCCTGCTCTGCCTGAGATGGAGCAGGATGTCCCACACTGCCTGAACCACCACACTATGGGGTATTCTAGGACAAGTCTCTCCTGCTGAAGCTGTTCCATTTGGGATTACATAATTCATTATTAATTGGAGCAGGGACTTCAATCTGCTTCCCCATGGGGGTGCTCTCGCCACTGAGCTACAGTGTCAATCTCTTGCTTTCTCTCTCTCTAGCCCAATAAATATTTAATTATTTATGCAAAGTGGAACAGCTTCGACAGGAGAAACAGAGACCCCTACTCCAATTGTCTGGCAATTAGGGCACTCCCTTGGAATGTGGGAGCCCTGTATTCAAATTCTGCCTAATTTGGAGTAGGAACTTGAATGCTCACACATTCCAGGAGAGTGCCCTAACCCCTGAGCTATTGCCTGTAAAGAGATGTGGGTTTATTTCTTGCTTTTCATGAGAAACGACTGACTTAGCTTAGATGCCTCATTTCAGGAGAGGGTTCACAGCTGTGAATTCTGAGCAGAGATAAGAATCTTACTAACCTTGAGGCTTCGGCCCCTCCCCTCTCCTTAGCATTTCCTACTGGCTAACTTAAGCAGCTTCCCACTCAGCTTGCTGGTTTCTGAGGATCCCTTAAGTGCCTAAATCTCCCCATGCAAAGCTCACCTAATTTGGGACCGAGAGTTCCTTTGGGCAGCAGTGCATATAAGTCCCTTTTGTGGCTCTCCCCCTTGATCTAGCATAAATGAAATCAGGGTCTGAACTGGTAACCTAAATCCAAACCCACTCTGAACTTTTTGGGGCAAAGTATATAAAATCTGGCCCCAAACCAAAATCCTAATTTTGTGACCTATAGCCTCTCTCTTTCAAATAACGGCCTACAAGTCTTTTTAGCGACGGGCTTAACTCTTCTCTGTATCCATCATCTCTTTTCCCCCTCCATCATTCTCAAAGTCCTCCACCTCTCTTTCTTTCGTAGCCTCACACCATGTATTAGGAGAGAGAACTTGACTTTAGGCAAACTTCAGAGTGGACTCCCAGAGGTTGAAGATACTAATTCACCACTGGTGTAAGTAAGCACATTTCCACTGATTTTTTTCAATGTAGTTGGCTTCAGGGTGTTTTCTGGCCATCCAGCTTCTATTTGAAGTATTTCTTTTCTCTGAGTTACAGCGCAACCTTAAATGTAACACTGTAGGCATTTCCCTATCCTTTCTACGCTCAGAGGACCCCTTTCTGGCTGTATTATTCCTCTAATACTGGTTTGACCCTTCCCATACCTCTCAAAACATATAAAACAATGTCTGAAAAACTGGTTACTGGAATTTGACAATTTGACAGTTGTCAAACTAGTCAAGGCTTTATGAGGTGGAGGAAATCAATGGATTTCATCACACTGGGGCCATGTGTTTCTAGTATAGGGCATAACAAAAGGGATGGTTTCCAAGTACCAATTCAGAGAAACACTTTTACCTGAAAATATCAGATGGATGAACTTTAAATTCATATTACACATTCATTTCTGTCTGAAAAGAAGCGTTAGGAGTAGAGACCCAATGCCATTTTATTGGCCTACGATCACCAAATAATAATTACAATCAGCAAATTAATTGAATTGGCATCTACACCCCACATTTGCCTAAAAAAGTTATGTAGCTCTTCTAGAAGCAGGAATACCGAAATATTAGATCCTGTGCTTGACTCAATCTCTCTCTCAACTCCTGCTGGCATCTACATGGGCAAAGTAACTACATTTCTGGAATGAAATGTTAGCATAGCACTTTCTAGGAACTACTACATTTCTGAGTCTTTGTAACCTGAGAAACTATTAATTATTGCTATGCCTTTAGAGAGAGTCACACAGTAGATACAGTTCTTACTTTATTCACAGTAAAGTTAGTCAAAGAACCTTCTTAGGCAGAAACACGGGTAACAAACATGTTTATCTTCCATACCATAGTATCAGGGTACTTAAATAGACTAGATTCTTCACTGCTGTACTTCTTTAATAGAACGCCCTTTATTCCCTTCACAGATTTTCCCTGATTTTCCATGATTTAAAATGGCAGAATTAGGGTTATAAAGACTATACATAACTTGGTTTTGGCACATCAAAAATCAAACAGAAAAGTGTAAAATTTGCTTTAGGAGGAACCCCAAAGAAAAATGTTTAGATTAGTCCATGGCACATCTCATTTCTTTTGGATCAAATAAATCACAGTTGTCTCCCAATCGCAATCAAGTTCCCTGAATCACAAAACAAGCAGATTACTCCTGGTGAGAAAAGATCCCAAAGAGGAGTGTCACAAAGCCAAGAGAGAAAGGCATTTAGCTAAAAGTCCCCAGTCAATGGGAAAGCTAGGAAAGAGTCACTTCTCTGGTGTAAATAGAGTACTAGTTTAATTTTGTGCATGGTGTGACAATTTCCTGCAGCAAGTTAGTGATTACATCTATGGACTTTAATCCTGAAATGCAAAAGCCATTAAGGGATGCTGGCCTGAGAGGAGTCATTTTGCTTCCTTTCTCTTAATTTCACTCGGTCAGTAGTAATTCCTTTTATTCATATAAATACAAATGCTTTACTGGAACATGAGCTCTTCCTGCTCCCAAATGTTCTATTCACTGCGACCTCATTAATTGCATCAGCAGTTCTTTCTCCTCTTCACGTTTTCACTGGACTCTGCCCATAACAGCAGCTCATGTCTGCCCTGAAATCCTCACACAATTCAAAAACAGGATGGAAATCACCACTGGAGTTCATCTGTGTTCATGCACAGGTCTTGCACTGACCTACAGGATAGTGCATACACAGCATTCTGCTTAACAAATCCAACAGTTAATATTAGCCTGTTTAAAAGTCAATAATGTAATCTCTGAAATTCAGTCTAAGGGTAACAACATGTGCAACATCTTGGAAGGAGAAAACAAAACAGATGTGTGGTGTTAGTATTAGGCTACTGCTTTAGTCTCCTAGGAATCTTAACACAGAATTGGAAACATTAAAGATGGAAAAGATAATAGGTCACCTTTCCATATCTCCACTGCTAAAGCCCTTACCCACAACTTGGTCGTCAGTCACCTTGATTACTATAACCATCTATTTTCTGGTTTTCCTCATCGATTGCCACATCAAATTCAAACAGCTCTCTTCACTTCCCAGTCTATACACATCTCTGATCTCCTTTTCTCTTACTCTCACAACTGAACCCTAGACTACCCCCACTCCTTTCAACTAAAATGTTCCTTTTATTTATTTTTCACCTTCTTGCCTTGTCTCTCTTCAACAATGCTACCCCTACTTTTGCAATATTAACTTCCCGTTTTTCCAAACCCTTCTCTGCTCATTCAAATCTCTTTAATCTCCTTCTCCTTAGCAGTAATTTCTCCTTGCAGTTTCTTCTTTGAACTATCCTCCCAGGTTTTGTCTTGTGTTAATCTGTCTGGTCCATCTTCTATTGGAAGCTCAATGGGGCAGGCAACATACCTTATTCTATCTTCCTAGAGCACAATGTACATAAATAAACCATTCATACTATTTATCAGTAGTCTTTCCCCTTGCCTCATCAGAAAAGTATTGATCCTGACAGCATATTCATCGGTATTTTGTCCTGACTAGATATAAAGAATTCAAGCAATGAGGCTCTTGACACTGATAGCCTATTCCACAGACTAACAGATCAGAGTATTAGGAAGGTTTTACTTGATAATCCGATTTCTTTTGTTCATCTCTTTACTCCTAGTTGTACTTCCCTTGGACTAATATCTCTCTCTAGTTGGTGTCTACAATCTTCAGAGGCTTATAGGTGGTTACTATATCGTGCCAGAGGGACTCATTCTGATCTCACACCCATGTAAATCAATAGTAAGTTCACTGAAGTTACACTAATATAAAGCTGGTTTGGAATCAGAATCAGATTAATCATTGTTTTTCATTTAACTACATATTTAGGTGGAGCACTAAACCTCCAGAACGTGGTAAATGCCAGCTCCATCAGAGAAACCCACAACTGATTACAAATAGTGTATTACTTGATAACATCGTCACTGTCTGCAACACAGCCCATTAACTAACTGAGACAAGAAAACATAGCGGATATTTTTAGAGGGTTTAACAACAACTAGAGTCACTGCCATTAAATGCACCTTTATTTGCCTGAATTAACAGTCAGCGATATATATGGCTTATGTATTGTCAAGAAGGCTATTACACTGAACAGCACTGCAAAGCAGCATGTACATAAACATGTACAATAGTAATAGGCACTTCTTTATATCAGTACCTGCCTTCAAACAACAACTTTTTTTGCAAAGGTTTTGGTGTCAGTAAAACACAGTTTAAATAGTGGCTATTGTTGGTCCCTTTACACACTGTTCCTAATTTAACAAACAGGGCAATTTAGAAGGTCAAATAAGAAAACAATCTCTTAAGAAAATAGCAACTTCTGCAGCTTTAAAACAAAAATTCAATGCCAAAATGTTTATCTTCTCAGTTCATGAAACCATAAAATAAGTACAGCACTGTGAATCATCTCAAAACTTCAAAGCCTGTATGCCCAATGTACCATTTTAGGGCCATTAAACTATTCAGCTACTGTACTCCGAGTAAATAATTAGCCAAGATTGCACCAGCTGTGCCAAAAACTGCACCTTTTAATCCAAAACTCCTCAAAACTATCTTCTCTTTCACCCCTGTCCCTCCACTTTTTATACAACCTAAACATCTAGCAAACATCCCCTCAAACACACTCCAAACTGTGACACTGAAAACACTAACGTCTTTCTTTGCACCTGGTGCTCCTGAAATGAATACAGTGGTATATATGAAAAATAAAATACTGTACATTAATGTCCCTTAATGTTTCAGCATTGCTATTGTGCTGTGGATGCCTGTGGATGTGTTGCTGGCAGCAGGGATAGACCTAGAAGCCCATGGGTCTAAAACCATAAAGCTCTACTGCCGAAACTAAAAAAGCCCCAGGTGTATTAACTCCAAGGCTGTAGCAGATTCAAAAACCTTTAAATGGTGCAGACACTACAGGAGGACAGAGAGCCAGGCTATGCCACCGTAGATCAGACTCTTTACTCATCTAAGCTGATATGCTATTTGCACCAGTAGCCCATATGTGATGCTTCAAAGGAGATGAATACAAATTTGTAGTGCACTTAACCAGTTGTGAGCTGCATTATCACCTGAGAGTTTTCTTCATGACCTCAGCTAGCAATCATGTTATACTTTGAAAAGGGTACTGCAAAATGTATTTAATGGTGACAGTGGCAGCTGTTAGAGCCTAGCAAATGTCATGTTAAATGACTGGGTAGATTTAGCAGAATTATTGGGCTAGACAAGTTGACATAATAGTGACACTTGACAAGTTTGTGTTGCTAACTGTAGTAAGAGTCTAGTTTAGTCTAGTGGTTAAATCAACAAACTCGGATTCAGGAATCCTAGGTTCTGTTTCTTCCACTGACTCCATGTGTTGCACTTTCATCAAGCTATTCAAAATGTGATTCTTCTCTGAAAAGTGATTTTATAAAAATGGCTCCTTTCTTGGTCAACAGATCTACTCCCCTAGTCAACATAAACAGGATAAATCTGTCCTATTATTTTCTGTGCATTTATAGAACTGTTTACCAAATTCCAATTAGTTACAACTGTGCAACCCCTTTGAAGACAGTGAAATTGCACAAGTGTAATTGAGGGCCTAATTGAGTTTGCAGTTAGAAACATAAATATCCTTTTACTTGTAACTTTAGCAAATTAGATACAGAAATAGCTGAGAGAGAAACTTGGAACATGATGCTATTCGCATATGATTATTTCTCAGAACAGAAACTCACTTAAATGCAGACACAGAGTGCTTACTTATGTGTAAAATGTGTATGTAGGGTCCTACATAACACAATCTACTAGATACAGACTTAAAAATGCCTGTTCTGAACAGAAACTAATTTTGTGGGGAAAGAAAGTTTCACGTTTGGCAAAGAAGAAAACATTTTGGGGAAAGTTGTGTGATTTCTTTTTAAAAAAGCAGTTGTTTGAAGCTGCTCAGAGGTTTGGAGTTTTGCAAGTAGTCCCATCAGAGGACTAATAGGCAGATGAGGTAGACAAAAGGGTATGAATAATGCAATGTATCAGATGGCTCTGCAGTTTATCACAGAGCTATGTACACCACGTATTGTATTTCAAATCCATCCACTGAATCACCATTGCTCACTGCATCACATTTAAACTTTTTGTCCTTGCCTTAAAGGACCTGCACATATCTGCCTTGCACTACCTTTCAGATCATGTCCTTATCTTTCTCCTATGCCCCTTCATTCTGCCAGTGCAGCCAATCTCATTACTCTATTTGTTTTCTTCTGCCACTTCAGTTTCTTCCATGCTGCCCCTTCTAAGGAATGATTACCCAAACCCAGTGTGCCAGGTCCTCACCCTCTTTCATGTTCAAATGGCTCTTGAATACTCACATCTTCCACAACCACCACACACAAACACCTTTTCCACCCCAAAACTACCTTAGAGAAAGAGAGACTGAGAGCAGGAAGTAAACTTTAAAAGAGGAATTAAAAAACCTCCTTAAGTGACCATGCTCATCTGTGAGACAAGGTGGGTGAGGGAATATCTTTTATTGGACCAACTTCGGTTGGTGAGAGAAACCAGCTTTTGAGCTATTCAGAGCTACGTGCACTGCAGATGCTCATCTGTCTCTCCTTGTAAGTCCTCATCTCTAGCCCTCTTTTGGACAATAATCTCCTTGGGCAGCAACTATCTTTTTTTTGTCTGTGTTGTGTGGCACTTAACAGTGACCTTAATATATAAGATATACTAATAAAACATATAATATATATAAATGGCTGACAGTCTGAACTTTTGGATTTTCCAGCTTCAGAAGGCTATTTTTAAATGGCATATATTTAGTAATACATGCTGGGGAGGGGGTTTATCATAAGCAGCTGTATTCCAGTAGTAAGTAGCTTTATGGATTTCTCCTCAGGGCTAATTACAATAATAAAAATAGATTTTAGTTTCCAAACACAATTTATTCTGTATCTGAATTCATTTGGGTTCAATTAAATTAACAAACCAACCCAATACTGTAGAAAACTAACTTCAACACTTAGCACTTCAAAATGGACTGGGGTTAAAAAATGAATTTATTCTGGGGCAAATTCATCCCAATTGTAACTTCATAGGCTTTAATAGGATAACTCTGACCTAACATGTTTAAACTTATATATAAGAGACAGCTATAGATCAGCTGGGTAGAAGCACTTGATTTGTCAAATACTAAGTCTATTCAATACCTTCTTCAGGCTCAAATATTTCATCCTTTTACTCTTTCATTGAACTGTGTTCCAATGAATGATTCTTATAATTGTTTTATGCGGTGGCAACAGAAGGTGCTGAAGGAGGAGAAACTAGAGATTAACCCCTGCAGTGCCAAATAGTGTCCAACGTACATTCAACAAAGTGACACCTGTACATTTCTATGCACATGCAGAAGACATCCTATCATCTTAAAGAAGGTAAAGAAGCTGGAGTGGACCTTGAGTGTACATTCTGGATTCATATGTGGCAGACACATCCCTGCAGTGGGAGCTCTAAGAAGCAATATGTGAATGATGTGCAAAACCCCTGTGACACCCTTTGACAGGATGTTGCATGTTCTCCACCAGTCCTACCAGAGGCAATTAGCAGTGACCTTGAACAGACTGTGTTCATGGGGACACAAGGACTGCTGCCATGCTTGGACTTTTCACAGGGATGTAAGCAGATTCCTCGTGCCCTTTTCACTAACTTGCACAACAGTGCAAGATCACATATAATTAAACTCTATGTCTGGCCTCAGATGGTTAAAGGATATCTGTTGGACAAGTTCCTTTAAATGAGATATCAATAATTTTCAAATTCATATAAACTTGTCTTCTTTTTACTTTGAAATGTAAATTAATCCAAAACTTGAGATATTTTTCCACTGCAAGAAAATACAAGAGTGCAGTGTGCTTCTCTGTACAATGCATCTGACTTTCTACTCTCTTTAACACCAGAGAAGTGATTTTTAATTCAGCCTTTCCAGTCCACACTGCCATTACTGTATTTAAATTAAGTGTGTCCAACAGCTTTGAACATTAAGATCCATATTTCAAAAATACTTTGTAGACGCCTGATCCAAAGCATGCAGAAATTAATGGAAAGGCTCTCATTGACTTTGAATCAGGCCCTAAAAATGCATTTATGTTAAAAATAAAATTCCCCATATGATTTCCTTTATGTTACTATGTTCCTTATGTTACACCTCCTACAGCTTTCTCATTGATCACAGCTTGAGCCCACAAAGTGACATGTGAAAGGTGGCAAAGGACTGGAAAACAGATTGTGTGTGTTATTGATTTACTAAGTAAAGTTTGGCCAAGTTTAAGTGAAGGACAACAGAAAAGAGGCATGACCTACAGCACTTGACCTAATCAAATCTGTAGTAGTGGACATTCTCTGAACAGCTCCGCACAGAATCTACATCAGTTTAATGAAATAAAGGGCTACAATATGAAATTCAAGAAATTAAAAATGGGCTAAACTAAGCAAAATATACTCGTATGTATACCATCCCAGCAGAGATAAGTGCTGTTATAAAGTTAAAGACACAGCATGTGTAATAAATGTTTAGTGAATGCAATGCTTATGAAAGGTATTGGACTGATAGCTCTGGAGACTGATATCCTCTTTCCATCCACAGAACAAGAGCAGTCCGTTCAGAAGAAATGCATTCTCCCACATGCTACACTGTCAATGACCTTCAACTCTTACCACCTTCAGACGTCAGAGGGTTTTTAATGACCATTCATTGGTTTCTCTGTTTCGACTGTCAAAGGTGCCAATCAGTGCCAAATGTGGTAGTGTTTTGTGATCTGGACATCTGTTTGCTAGGAAATAGACTTGAGATAACTAGCTCATTTCACATAAGCCACTGAACATCTTTTATACAGCAATAACTTTCGTTTCCAGACAGATCTAGGCAAAGTTTGATTCACTGACCTGACAATGAAAGATTATATCCTGGTGCCAGTTACCCCTGAGCTAGCCAGTGTCTTTGTCAGACAATATGTCATGATGCTCAGTAAAGAGTTTTTCTGAACAAAATTTTCCCTAAAGTTTTGCCTGTATTTCCCTAAAGTTTCCTTTTAAGGAGCACCACATGACGTTTGTAATTTTACAAATATGGATACTTAAATGAATGATTTGTAGATAATGATTCGTAGATAACTCTATGCATGTGTGTAAATATCTTCACTGAAATGTCATATTAGAACTTTTTCCAGTTAACCAATGATCAAATGCTCTATTTTCTTACCTGGGACCCTTTTTGCCCAGTTGATCATGTGCACCAGTTCTCGGTCTGCAAGATTGGTCAACAGGGTCATCATGGAGGCTTCACTGAAAGGTCGGTTAGGATCATACTCAGAATAGACTATGGGTGGCTCAGCTTCCAGCAAGGCACTGACCATCTGGTCCGCTGTCAGGGACAAGGCTGGACTGTTCTTCTTGCTATGCTTAATCACAAGAGGACTCGTCCACAGGGTGGGGGTTCTCATCTCAGTAGAAGCAGTTCCTCCATTCCTGGCATCCTGCTCTTCTCTTTGACGTTTGTGTTTCAGCATACGTCCACCTCTGCGGTCTTTTCGGATCCCTGGAGACACACAAGATTGCAATTAGCTTCCTTTCCTTAAACCTGTACAACTAATTATGTTTATAGCTTCAACCAATCAGCAGATGTTTCCGTAGAGGCATGCAGCATTCTTTTCTTCTTTTCCCAAGAACCAGTCATAAACATAGGATCTTATGCTATTTATACAGGGGGAACGTTACGTATATTTGTCAAATATAACATTAAGAATTACTCTTTATTGTAAGTTATTTATAACATTTAAATGGATTTGGCTTTGGGGCAGACTTGTCAAACACCAGCCTGGGGAAGCCATGATTTGATGCTTCGCTCCTCTCAACAACAATAAAAATCAGTAACTGAAGTGAATAAATATTTTCCTACTATATGAACTACCAAAATATGCCCTTCCGGCATACAAATAATCACTCATGTTTCGGAGTCTTTTTTCAGTGAGCAGGTCATCAGGGATAGCTGACTGCTAAGTGTGGCTCAAATCAATCACAAATGTAGGACCCCAAAACTGCTCATGAATGCTGTGGTGCTAGTGCTGAAAGTCTTATGAGGCTCAGATCCACCAATTATTTTAATTATAGCTTAATCTAGCACTGAACAGAAGCTTGTGTTTTGGTAGTGAGGAAGAACCACTCAGTGAGGTTTTCCCCATCATACATTGTTCAGATACTATGATAATGAGTGCTAAATAAGTAGATGAAAGCTCATAATAAGGATAAACATAAAGTGATATGGTAAGATAGGTCACAGGACGACCTGCTTGTTAAGTGAAGAGAGGCACAGAAGATACACCTGGATTGTAAAATTTCTGGGGCAGGAACTGTCTTCTTTGTTACTTATCTGGGTAGTGCTTAGCACAAATAGGTCCTTGATCCCTGATTGGGATACCTACCATAGTAGTAACAGCAGCAGTAGTACCAACAGAAGCCCTTGCCATAGAACAAAATCCCTCTTTGTGGAAAAAGTTACAAGGAAAGTATTATGAATGGGTCCTGATGGGTTCCATCAATGCAGAAAGAAAATGGAGGTCAGATGTGAAACTAGGGAGGAGGCCTGGGTGTCTGAAGTCTGGGAGAATAGTTTAGAAGAGCCACCAGAGAGTGGTCAATAGATACCATGCTGATTGTGTGAGGCGGACGGGTCCTATTGGGTACCCACTGCATCCAGTGAAAAGCAATCCATCTCAAGCTCTCTTGAAGGTGTCAAACCTTCACACTTACCGGCATGCGTTAAATCTACAAGGGGCCCCAAATTTGTAGCACTGACCAGCCCCCTCAAACACAGTGCTTTCTTTATATAAAGAAATTTATATAAAAATGGCTTACAAACTTTTCCACAATGTGAACCAATGTTACAAGATAAGTAAACACACACACACACACACACACACACACACACACACACACACACAAAGCCATAAAGAAAGGGAGGGTGGGCGGGCATGACTCTCCTGAAACCTGTTCATGACCTCCAACCTGAGAATCTCTGATCTATATGAATAAACATCTTCTTGCAGAGAATGACATTTCATTGAACTAGGGCAGTGTGAAGTGGACAGAATTTTTATTCTAATCTACTAATACCATGTAGTTCCCCTAACTATATTCAATTAATTTTTCCAAATACATCAGGTTCATTAAAGCTCTTACTACTAATCACCTGACCTTTTCATGTTTTGCCCATTAGTTAAACTAATATTTTTTCTAAGACAAGTAGTGTTCCCATTTTTCATAAATTCATTGCTATTTTTCCTACCACAATGGCTTCCTAATAGCAGGAAAAAAAGACATTTTGGCAAAACATCATCCTACACACTAGTTCTCACAAGTAGATTACTGGAGACTATTGAATAAGAGGTCTTAGCTGCTATTTTCTGTTGCATGGTTTATATGACTATGATTGTGTATTAAAATTTGCCCATGAAATCAGCAGGCACAATTATATGAAAAAAGCCATGTGGTTCACATATACTTGAGCACATCATAACTTTACCACATCCTGGATTATAGAACTGCTGATTCAACACATCTGATTGATCAAAATATAAAACGTGCATATCTATGAAACCTGCTCACATTTACCCGCTTGCTGTGATGAATTTACAGTGATGAATGTTATATAATCAATAGACAGACTGATCAACATGCAAATTCACTCTGAGGGCATTAAGAAAATGTCCGTTTTGTGTCTGCTAACCACCACCCCCTCAAAAGCCATCTACTTAAAATCACCAGTTGGCATTAGTAAGAATGTAATTCGGTTGTGTGTGAAAAACACTTTTTCTTATATGCTTGTTCACCCAATCATTCCTTCCTCCCAGATCATTGTTTCATAGAATGATGAGTTTGGTGTTAGTAGATGTTGAAACCAGGAGATCACATGGCACTGAGGTCATGAGAAAGCGTTTTGTCTGGTGGTAGAGACAAGAGGGTCTCATTACAATTCCTCCTCAAACATTCTCAACAGCACCAAATTATTTACATTTCTGACAAAGTTCCAAGGCTCATTGCAGCAAAGAAGTATTGGAAAACATTCACTCAGAGCACAACTTGTGATACAGTGTAAACCAACACCAGGTAATACCACTTAGTGGTCAAAAAGACCTACACTGAAGACAAAAAAGATTACATGAACATTTTAGGCACAGAAATATTCCAAGATTCAATAACTGTATACACTTATAATTTATTATTTTGTCTTACAGATTTAAGTCACCAGTAAAGCTGGCTAGCCTATATTTCATATATCTGATGCAGTAGTGAAGCAGCTAAGTAGATGCCTGGTATAATGAATTATTGTACAATAGCTTTTTTGCTATATTTGTGCGAGGTTTTTTTTCCTTCTCAAAACCATGTTACGCTCTGCAATAGTTAAGGTTAAGAACATTTTTCTGTTTAAGGCTTGATTCTTTTAAATGCTCTACAATCCACATGTTTACTCTGATTTTCCACAAGTTTGTCTATGTGCTAGGTATGTTCTTCCCGAAACCTAACACACTACGGAGCACAGCAATCCACCCATATGGGGACCCACTGACTTTACTCAGGCATAAAGGACCATGTGGGCCAATCCCTGTGCAGGATCAAGGTCCAATTTTAAACTAGAAGCTTCCTGAGTAGAAACAAAGGATTCCTCAATAGCAAGGCATGGATAAAATTACCAATATTATTCATGCTACTGTGATCAAGATGCAGAGAGCCAGATCTTCACATGGTGTACGTTAGCACAACCCCATTAACACTAGCTGGGGATATAACCCAAAAAGAATGTTTCTGTGCTAAACAAGAAAAAAAAATTGTAGAGACATAGCACTAAATTGTTGGTTTGGCTCAGTTCTTATTCCACAGGGTTAGTCCTCAAGGAACGCTGTTTTTGATAGAACAATTTTGACACACAGAAACACCTCATTCCTGAAGCACCTTCTGATAGTAACAATCATGAACACTAAGAGCAGAGATTTTGAAGGAATTTCTAAAGGCAAAGTACTGCATTGTAGGATGGAGCTAGGAGGATATGCTGATTTAGTGAGTCTGCTAAACTTGTCTTCTATCCATATCACAGGAGAGCCTTTGTAGAGCTTCATCAGTTCAGCCAGAACTAAGCTAAATATCTCATTCCAGGGATGACTACTGGTACATTCAACTGGAACACACAACATGGTAGAGTCATGCATATGACAACCGGCACAATCAATGCTTGCTAAAGTACTCTGTAAAATGTTGTGCTAATATGTAGTATGTACATTGCAACACAGGGCATAGCAAACAGTGACTTCTGTTGACATCTTTCTGCCTATGAACGCTATTTAAAATTTTGAACTGATGTTCGAAGTCTTATCTGGGTTGGACCATACCTTCCTGAGATACCATGTCTCTCTGTTTCACCATGGTCTTTCAGATAACCTAGGGTGCAGTGTTTTTGCTGATACTGCTTGCCTTGATTTGCATGTGTGGAGATTGCTGATAGGACATCTACAACTTTGGAATTCACTTCCCTATTTGTTCAAAGAAGCCAGTTTGTCAACCTTTAGTGCTTGGTGTAAAGACCATCTATTTTCACAGGACTCTGCCTGGTGATAAAAGTAGGGATATTATACATATATATATATGTATATGTATATATATATACACACACATATATAATATATGTGTGTGCTTATTTTCTAGATGGCGCATATTATTTTTATTTTATGTCAGTTAACTGATTTTGTTGTTTTGTTTAAATTATATGTATCCAGACGCAAATGAAATGGGCACTTTATTAAAAATCAGAAAAATAATAACTTATATGGGGCTATATTGTATTTTAGATTGGAAATTATGTCACAAATTATTGATGTCTTAATCCAAGATTTTTCATTCAGTCTTATCATTCCTCTCTATATGTTAAAGAAATATTCAGGGTTCCTCTCACATCAATGAGATAGATCAATTTCCTGCTGAAATGTTTTTAATGGTGCATTTTAGAAGAATACAGTGAAATCTGTTAATTTCATTTTCTTGCTGGAACTCGTAGTTTTGGCACTTAACATCGACAAAGCTGCATTGTCAACTGAATATTCAGTATTGAATATTCACTTAAATAAACAGGTCCACTTCTGTTGAATCCTAAGTGAAAATAATTTTTTAAAGAAAATATATTCCTTTTTTCATTTCCCTGGGCACATCTGCTCCTCCACTAAAAGAAATCAGAGCCAGCCTCACAGTTTGAGAACTAATCTAAGCAAATATTTTAACCAAATTTATATAACCAGTCTCTTCAACAGCTCCGTATTTTGCTGTCTGTGTTCTTAAGTCAGACAGGGAAGTGATGGGCAATATACACAGGTGGAGTGTCTGCCAGTTATTTTATTGGCCATATGTTGTTGCTGGTCTGTGAAAGAACTGACTACTTGTAATCATGCAAATAATTCACATTTCAAATGTGTATATTGGATTCATTTTTGTGAGTTTCCCACTACCTTTACTTTAAAATGAAGGAGGAGGTTTCTTGAGAAGTCAGCTTAACCCTTTGAACCTAGAGAATACCTGGCAGAGAATCCTGACATACCTTGGTGCAAACAAAGCTTTATATTTTACTTTAGGAGAAACATCTTAATAACCCATGTTCTACTTTGCAGCCCCAGAGACTGAATCTGATCATTTTAAATGCGTTCCTCCTGTCTCACATCAGGCACTAAAATTATTATGACCACAGATAGGAAGGCTCTTAAATCTATGTAAGCATTGCTGCTCATCAGAGATTTATATAAGTTTTTACTACTAACTCTTCGCTTATCCCCTAGATGGAGAAATGAGATGGTTATTCTATTATTCATTATCTTGGACTAAGGGAGTGAGTCTCTCCCTGAAAAATTTGTGAGCCTCCAAATTTCCTTCAGTTTATCAAATTTTATCTTGGGTTTCTACAAGAAAAAGAAAAACAAGCAATGCACAGACACTGATTCCAAAGACAAACATTTCTATCAAGCTACAATTTGAGCGACCCATTTCTACAGCCAAACTTGAATTGAACCTTTAAGTTTCTGAAATGTATGGATACATTAATTCCAGTCAGTACAGAACCAGAACTGCCAAAAAAAAAAAAAAAACCTATGAAGAAGGCTATCCTACCAAAAGTGGAAGTACTGAGAATCTTGCAAAAAATCTTGTTCTTGCAATATTTCCATTTGAGTTTTAAAGATACGGTGATCAAGATTTTCAAACTCCAAATAAAGAGCCAGTTTTCAAATTTTTTGAGCACTAGTAGCTCCCGTAGAAGTCAAAAGGAGCTGCTCAACAGCTGAAAACTAGGGCATATATTTCGGTGCCTAATTTAGAAGTAACTTTAGCCACCTATTTTTGAATTATTTTGCTAATAAGTTCAGAAAATTCAGAAATGCTTTGAATAATCAATAGAATTCTTGGGTGATTATCTTATCCTAACCCAATGTCCAACTTCTAATCTTTCTGACAGTCTCTGTTTTTCTTCCCATCTAACTAGTCAGAGTGATAAAATACCAACTTCATTTGCACATTATGTCAATTATTCATAATACTGAAGCGGGGCTAAAGGGACAGGATAATTTGTTTTGAACAGAATCGACTCAAAACTGTGTATTTTAGATTTAGAAGATCATTCAAAATTTTTGAAGTCCAAATTCTGTTTCACTGAGGAAAAACATTAATGCTGGAATGATTTATAATGTTATTTTATTTCTTTTGTAGTCTTCGAAGCTTGGCAAAAATAACTATCAGAAAAAGAACTTATTGTTTTCATAGCACAACAGTATTTAAAGCATGGTTCTTTTTTAAATTAAAATTTTCTTTAAAAACAGTGGTTTAAATTAAGGAGGGAAAGTATTTCACAAAACTCAAAGAAACGTTTGTGAAACCTAAAACCTAAAAAAAAAAAAAAAAAAAAAAGTTCCACGTGTTTTATAAACTCCAAACCACCATTGGATTAATCAGTCTTTACTATATATTCAGTACCCCAAAAGCACTAAGTATGACAGTATTGGGGGGGGGGGGGGGTGGTTGCTGTTTTTCCCCCTCCTGTTCGGGTTGTCAGTTTTCATTAGCACAGTACAACACACACACACACACACACACACACACACACACACAGAGTGCACTCTCACACTAGCCATTCATTTTCAGTGAAAAGGTTTGGTTTATAGATCTCAGTCAATTTGTGTGCAAACCTATATGAATTACTTCAGTCCTTGGAATTCAGTTAAGGGCAGGAAATGCATGCCCATAAAGTCAGGTCAGACAGGAGATCTTGGCCTTAAAATTGCAGGCTCCTAAAGGGCTTTCTGGCTCCATACAGTAAGACATTGTGCACTTTATCTTAGAAACACAGCCTTAAAAATATAAGCATTAATTTCACTTTTTCAAAATAAAAAACTGGTTTTTATTGGAATATGCTCAGTATGCTCTAATCTGGGAGAGTTTTTTTGTTTGTTTTGAAAAAAATAACAACTGAAAAGAGTTTTGTAGGCTTCTCTTCTAGCGTTCTTGGGCTTTGGTCCATGATCAAAGATAGATCATAACAGGGAGTTGTGGATATTTCTTCCTTTACTGTAATTCTCACCATAAACCTTTTCTGTGCCACTTATGTTCCAGAAAGGAGGGTAAGGATAGCAGTGTTTCTCCATTGATAGGCTGGAAGAACACTTGTCTAATGTGAATCTGTTTACCTTGCTTTTCCCCAAATCTAATATAATCACTATGAAATACATCTATTCTTTAGGCTGTGCTCAAGATCATGACATAAGGGCTTTCTTGTACCTATATTTCTGTAGTGTAATATCACAGTTCTCTTATTTACCTTTGATCACAGAAGGGTAATTAATAATTGCGTCTTCTCTGATTCTCAGAGATCTCTCCTAGGCATTTAAATTTGATTAATTTCGTACGCATTTTTTCAGCAAAATGAATCAACCTTGATGCAATCAGTACACCCATATCTATTTACCTCACAAAAAACCAAATGGATCTTTTATTTACAATTTGTAGTGCTAATACTGTATTGAAGATTTCTTAAGCAGGTTTGTTATCAAATGACAAATATATGCAGATCCAGAATATTTGTCCTTCTGCAGGCAGTTGCTTAGCAACATGAAATAACCAGTGGTTTCCTATAGAACAGTGATACTTAGACCTCAGTGATTCATGAGCCAAATTAGTTATCAACAATACCCAAAAAAGTCACATTAGTTTCATTTTCTATTTTTGTATATTTGTATATATATTATTCTCACAGCAAAATGACTGACCAAGTATTATTATTTTAATCAACTACAACTGATTAATAACATAGGAAAAGCATCGTGATTGGTTAATAATTTAATCACACAGTTTTTTAATATCATTTGCTGCAAAGAGCCTCAGGAGACACATTAAAGAGCCATGTGTGGCTATGAGCCTCAGTCCGAGTATCACTGCTATAGAAATACTAATTATGCAGCTTTTTGTTTGCTTCTTTGAGAAAGCAATGCTTGATCAAAAATCTAATTCTGGTTTCTAGTGTCTCCTAAATTGGAGTCGAGCTGATGAATCTGCCTTGCAGCCAAAAAGGTCCAGGCATTTCCAATCTCTGTCTGGATTGTTAGGATGGGATTGGTACTGATGGCTTCTCTCTTGTATTGCATTGATCACCAGAGAATTTGGGGTGAGGTGAGAAAATAAAATATTCAGCATCTTTCATTGGGACATAGTACTTTTTGTCGGTGAATCTGCAAGTCGGAAGGATGAATGACAGGGTCTGCCTCTGCATCTTTGCAGGATCAAGTAGAGCCTCACAGATCGGTAGTGCAATTTTGGAAGAAGAGGATGTGTGGAGGATATCCAGTAGTTTATGCTGCTGGTCTTTAACTTCCTCCAAAAGGATCTGCAAGGATTCTGCAATCCAGTGGAATAAATCTTGACAGTGTCTGAAGTCGTCAGCAGACATAGGGGGTGGAGGCATGATAGCCTCGTCAGGTGAGGAGGATGAAAAATGTAATGTTGGTGGAGTTTCCTCCTCCTGGTCTTCCTCTGCACTTAGTATCAGCAGTGGGTTCTGAGGGCGAGAAACCAATGGAGAAGGGAGATGTGTAGCTCTGCTGCTTTGCTCCCTGGGAGGGTTCCTGAACTGCACCCTGTATGGCCCAAGGGTCCCAATATGGCCAGTTTGGTGGGAGTGGCACATGTGGTTGCATCCACAGTGTTCCCTGCCAGGATTGAGGACCAGAGATAGACTGAGTATAGTGAGGATGAGCAGGTATTAGTTGTCCAGATGTTGAGGGAATGGTGGTGCACTTGTCCTCCTCTTCCCCTCATCACTTGGAAAGGGAGGCGCCATACTCGGTGGAGAGAGGGAGGAGTATCACGAGTCTGGAGAAGACAGGGGAAGTGGTCGGAGGTCATGTCGCAGAAGCAGAAAATCAGGAGTTTCAGAGACCAACAGATCTGCCAGTATCTGAAATCTTGTGGAGGGGGAAGGAGCATCATCATGCCAGTAAGAGACATGGTGCCAAGGGAAGGATGTATGCCCCTGAGACATCTGTAGAAAGCATCCAAGGCTTGGCTAGTGCCGATGGCTTGTCCAATGCCTATGACTCGGCTGGTGCTGAGGATTTGCCCGGAGCTGCTGACTTGGTCAGAGCTGACAATTTTAATGGCGCCAAGGTCTTACTCAGTGCCAATGGCTTTGTCGATGCCAGAAGCAACACCGGTGCCATAGCTCCTGAAGGTGTCTTGTCTCAGTTCCCTGAACTGGGAGACGATGCTGAGGGCTGTAAGTCAGCCTGGTTAGGGTCTTAAGACCATTTCTTTGAGCCAGTACCGGGGATACTCAGACAAACCCTTGAGCTTTGTCCCCCGTCAGATGAGGCTGAGACAATCTACCATGCTGGAGACAGTGCTTTGGTGGGCTGTGCCTCAGAATGTGGGGAGGAAGCCCATTTCTTGTCATCTGAACAAGCAAGGAATGACTTTCTCTTCAGGGATGTGGAGAGTGAGGATCGGCAGTCGATCTGGCAGAGCATGAGGGCTTCTGTGAAGAAGAGTCAGGGCCTGGGTCCAATGCTGGTCATAACAATTTTTCCATGAGGAGAAGTTTCAATCTAATGTCCTGGTCCTTTCTGGCCCTAGGTTTCACGCCAAGGCAGTGGGAGCCCTTTTGTTGGACACGTCCCTCTCCCATACAGCAGATACACTGCTGATGGCTGTTACTGGGAAGGTGAACCTGCAAGAAATGTGCCTCTTAAACCCAGGGGAACCATGCATAAGGGTGAAAGAAAAGACTTCCCTGTAGGGAAATGGGGGGAAAAACGGAAATTTAAGCTATGAAAGAACTGTAAAGATAGATACAATTTTTTTTTACACAGATGAGAAGAGGAGAAGAGGAAAGAAACTAACCACAATATGCTATCAGATAAGACACTCTCTAATGAGGAACTCAGAGAAGTGGTCTCTGCTGCAAAATCCATCCCAAACTAAAAGTGGTAGACATGGAACTAGGGGCAGTCAGATCGCACTGCACTATATATACACATCCATTGCACAGCGCAAGGCAGGGAGGTGTACCTGTGCGGTCTGATGAGTACAGCTCAGGAAGATCTCCGATCCCGGGAAAAGGGGGCACTGCTGCACCTACAGTGGAGCACCCATAAGGACATCACTCTAAGAAGAACCATTCCTTCCTCCATGCCTGGCCTTTTTGTCCTCAAACCTCTAAACACTCTATGGTAAAGCCACTTCTAAGCATCCTTATACTGCTCAATAGCATCACATGGTTCAGATCCTATAGTTAATGCCCATTGCATTGAAACCCATACAGATGACAGAAATATAGGCAAAAATCCAAAAATTTACAAGGATGGGAATCAAATAGCCCTGGAAATCTGACACATCTAACAAACTAAGATGAGAGCAAATATCTGATAGGGCAGGAGAGAGAGTCCTGTTACTAGGCAACAGAAGTGTAGGTAGCAGCTTCTCTCCAAGGACCAGAGTACGGTTTTATTTTTGCACAGCAGTGTTATTGCATATAGATCTTTTGCTGATTTGCCAGATAACAGATTTTAAGATGGGAAAGTAGTTGTCATCTAGACACTTGCTGTGTAGCTTTGGGATTTAGCTCTCCCGAATCAGAATTTTTTCTCCCTCGTTTTGGTTTTATGGTACATAAACTTTCTATTTTTTGTGTTTGTATTCCATTTTCAACAATATAATTGGTTATTCTTATGAGATCAATCGGATATATGGTTTTCAGTTTTCAATCATTTTTATTAATGCAATTTGTAAGACATTGTGGTGTTTTACTGCAACAGCCTACTGTATTATATGTCACAATAACCAAATCTCTCAGAATCTTTTCCTAATACATGTACAACCCTTCCCCTGTAAAGAATCCCACATTTAGGAGGAATTGGGTCTAGTTAATCAGGTCATTAAAGACTGGGTTAAACAATAAAATGATTAAAAATATAAACATCCGATGAAAAGAAAGAAGATTTCAGAACTACACAAAACCAAGCAGAAACAAGTGAAAAGAATAATATGAGAAACAAAGAAATAGTGAACATCAAATTGTAGAGAAAACTGGCCAATAAAAGAATTCTTTACAGATGGAAAGTAAAAGAGAAAACTGTAAAAATTGGTAAGAAGGAATTGGAGAGAAATCTAAGGAAACAGCAATTATTTTGGAAAAGTCTTTAAAGAGGAAGAAGCGGAAGCTGAGCTACCTAAAACGGGGATCATACTTTTTGGCCTAGTAGTATATAATGCCCACATACAGTATAGGCAAGACAAACTTAAGCTTTAATAAAATAATGATGAATTATACTTGATAGAAATAGGAAATAATAATAATAAATTTTTTTTTCTAGAATTGCTACTATACTTCTGAAATTACCAGACTCTCCAAAACCTTAAAATGCAATAGTTTTTGAGAGAACAGTGGTTTCACTTCAGTGAGTCCATGTCATTCTGAAATGAATATAATTGTAAGAATATGGGTGTGGGAGTGGGATGGTGTCCAGCTGTATATGCTCTTCCTCTTGAGAGCATTACAGTGGATTAAATCATCCAACATTACACTGAGCAGAGCTCAGGCTTCCAATGCTCTTAGGGGTTGGGCTTATAAAGAAAAGGCCAGGTCAAATAGATAGGTGCTTTCTAAACATTCTAGTAATGGTTTCTCTCTTCTCGTGAAAACTTGCACATTATTTGTAGATAAATACAGTGATGAAATACACACCTGTCCAATGTACCAAAGATACCTATTAAACTGTCATCTTAATAATTATAATTCATCTGAGTGAAGATTAGCGTGAATTTGGTGAAACACGACAGAATAAATTTAAGAATAAATTGTATGTATATACATATAAAAATTGCATCACCATTTGTGATTATTTTCTCTAGTTCTTTGCAATGAAATATGGAAATGACTGAGCTTGTTAACGGATTGCTGTTCTCCACATTTGAAAGATGACATGGAACTAGAAGTAGTGTAGTGGATGAGTGGTACTGCCTACACATAGGCTGTAGGTAAAATCTAGGCCACTTACTTGCCACTAGAAAAAAAAGTTACAACTCTTTAATTAAAAATCAGATGTTCCTTCCCAAAAATGTACTTGGTTCAATTTATTTTTCTTACAGGTCATGACTGGATACTCAAGTTCTCATCAGAATGCAAGTAATATTTTGGGTGTGGGAAGGTGGGTTGTTTAAAATACCCCATGGTCTGTATTTATTTGCAGATGTGATTTCGCCTCATTTCCAAAATTTAGACTCAGTGCAACTTGCAAGCTTCTTTAAACTTGCTGGGGTCAAAAAATACACATAGTAAAATTAGTGACATCTTCTAATTAACTTGGAAACTGATTTAACAATTTGAAAGCATAAATATAATAGAGAATAATGAAAAATGATTTAATTTAGCAACAATGAAAACACTACTGGACACTGATAGAAAAAGGAATGAATGTGACATTCACACATAATTGCATCAGTAGGACATGGATCAACATTCTCTGATATATCCTACCACAAAAAGAACTGGAAAGAAGAAGGATTTGCCCAACTGCTCATGAAAAACCCAGTGCCCTGTCTACACTAAAACCTCTACCATTGCTACCACTAATAGAGCTGCACCAGTGATAGTACATGGGTGAGAGATTTTCCAGGAAGAGTGGTGTAGACAAGTCAGCAGTGTCATGGTTGGCACTAAACATGGTATGGTCTGAACATAGCATGATCAGTATTAAGTAGACATGGCAGCTAGTTATGTTTCACTCTTTCCAGATGCCTGTACTGACACATCTAACCACTTCAGAGTATTTTTTGCTTTATACACAGCATCCCCCAATCATGCACTTATTTAATTCAATAGTTTTAACAACTTCTTTGGAAGTGAAATTAGGCTCTAAGGGTGCCCCAAAAACATATGGCTACTGAGGTTGTTATCTGGCATATAAGAGCAGAGAGTTGGATTGCATTTTTTTAAACCAATTTTCATTATTTTTAAAACTATGTTTACAAAAGATGGAGATTTGCCAAAGCCATTTATGATTGTGTTCTAGGTCCAAATGTCCTATTATGTTTCAGCATGATGGCCTTCCCAAAGAGATTTAGAGGCCTGGCAGACTGAGATGCTCTCTTTTTTCCATTTTGTTCTCTCTCTATAAATTATTGTGATCATTGAGAAGCTGACTGTGAAAATATTCCAAATTCAGGATTTATAGATATTAATGTACTACTTTTGGATGCAATTCAGACAATTTGAAGACTCGTTTATTATAGAATGCTTTTATAGAATGCCATTAAATAGAAACTTGAATGGTGCTGGTGTCCCAGCTGGGTAAACAGTTGCTCTAAATGAGAAATGCTGACAGGAACTACTTTCTAAAAATCTAGAATTAAGCTCTGTCTTAAATGTATATTCAGCTGCATAACTAAGGTGGTAGCCTTTAAAATCATGCCAAAATCCAAAGAACTAGACTGGGATTTGGACTACACATTTTCGAAGGGGAGGAAAAGGGACTGGGTGGACCATCCAGGTCCATTTGAGTTCCCAGAACTTTGGTTCAGGTGTGTAGGGGTAGATGGATGCTATGTGCCTATTTATTCCCCATCCAGATGAGATGGATATGGAATGAGCAGAGCCTTCACACCATACATCACTAGCAAACAAAGCTGAATTGGCACAGAGGTGATTGTCATTTGCTTCTGTTATAAGCCACCAGCAAATTATAACCCTCTGCAGCAAAAATGAAACACAGAGGAATTGTGATTCATTGGCGTTTTCCATAGTCAGAATGCCTCGGGGGCATGCTTATGGGGATACAGGTTACACACCACCAGTTGGCTCTTCTGAATCCTTCCCACATTATCAGATGTTACTCTAGGGTATGAGCAAGACATCACCATGCCTTTGTACCCTGGGTTCTCTTTGCATGTCATCCGTGTTGTTATGTCCCATGTTTTCCCTGTCTGAGGATATGTATATCTACCTGAGCTAGCTTTGAACTAAATAATGGCAGTTAAGCTGCAGTACGTATGCATACAGCCACACCCAGAGTGGCCACTGCCTATGCTGCCACAGCTTCACCACAATGGTTACTCAGACTAGCTTTGAAGCTCGAGTATATCTACATGTCCTGCAGAGTAGACATACTCTGAGTTGTGTTTAATGAATGGATTCTTTCAGTTGGCCCCTTTTGCATGTTCCTGCAGCTGCCCTATGGCACACCTGCCATGGCAAACACTCTCACTTCATTCTTAACAAATGTCCACATACCTGGATATCTTTAGAGATAAGGGGTTGTTAAATCTGACAAATCTTGGAATTTGTGATTAATTCATTCCATGTAATACCCAATATTTTTCTAAGGTATTTGCTTTCAAAGGCATTTGGACATCTGTCTGCACCCTTTCGGTGGATTTACACTTACTCATGGCTATGGCTAAAGTCGCATTCTAGTCTTTAGGCAGTAATAACTATCTCAGTATTTGCATTATTGAAGGTACAGCAAGTATACAGAAGTACAAGGGGAAACTGCTGATAATGAGATACTTTGGTAAAATCAGCAATTTTAAAGTGCCCTAGTTCTGTAATTTGAGCATGCAGTTACCGCAGTTGTAAATACTAATTAGTTATTTGTCCAATCAAATGGCCAAGTATGCATCTGATGCACCATCTTCCAGTACAAATACTTGGTTTTCGTGTGCAAGTACAGTAACTGTATATGCAAATTATGTATGGAGTTGCTTGAAAACTAGGTAGGCAGTTGCTTGACTTACCCTTTTTAATATCAGTGTCTTACTCTTAAGTCACTTTCTATCTTAGGAAAAGAAACTAGAGTTAAAATACAAGATTTGGTAATATCCAGTGCATCTATGGTTTTTTTTAAACTATTAGTATGATGTTCTGAATAACCATTATGATCATGAATATGACATTTGTTGCGTGCCTTCAATCTATAGGAGGTGCTCAGAACCTCAGGTCCTAATTCCCTCTCCTTATCCTGTTGTGCCTACCATTGAGTAGGAACTATAAATGCTTTGAAAGGTTGTTTAACTTTCCCATAGTTTCTGTAAGTACCACCTTACTAGAGCAGGAATTGTAATGCCTCTTATAGCAACAGCCGCTGGAAAAAGTGCTTCTCCTTACTGACACTTCAGAACTGACCCGAAGTCTAGTAATTAAGAAAAAGAATATCTACCTTTTGAAAATAAAATACATAATAGAAGTAAATTAAAAGGGCAACTGATGTTGTAAGGTTCTCAGTATGCTGGCATTCATTCTGAATTCCACTCACAAATTCCAATGTATGGAAATAATTTAGTTTACAGCAAATCGAAACAGGAATTTTTAAAATGTGTTTATAATATTAAATATCGCTCTTGATATTTCACTGTGGTAGTGCAAGTCTCCCATACCTCTTTACTCATTGTCATACTTCCCAATGTTAGTCTACTTATACATTATAAAGTCCTTGGGCAGATGATTTTTATTTAGGGCATTGCAAAATAACAGAGATGGCTGAAGTGTATTCAATTCATTTTACCACGAAAAATAATGTATTCAACAATTTTTTCTCGTTATCCATTAAGCTCTAATAAATACAAATAAAATAGAAAATCAATAACAAAGGTTGACTAAAGCCTAAAATTTAGGTTTTTACAAACAATAAAATTTATGTTTTTTATTTAAATGTTCCCCTGAAGTGTTTGTATCCCAAGCACTGCAACACTAGATCCTTGGCACTAGATCATGAGGGCTAAGAGGAAACTGATTCTAAACAAAAATCAAATTAACAAACCTGTTTTCATTGTCCAAGTACAGTGAAACAGAAGACTGGTGGAAAATAATTAGGCTACTACCTAGCACCTTTACTGTACTTTACTTGTTCAAAGTACTTTACAAACATTTATTAATCAATTCTCACAACATACCTGTGAGGTAGGTAGATGGGATAATAATATTATCCCCATTTTTTGGATGGAGAAATTGAGGCCAGGAGATTACATGACTTCCAAGGCTACACGGTGAGCCAATCACTGAGCCAGGACTAGAATCCAGCCTCTAGATTCCCAGTAAGATTTTTTTACAGTTATTTAATTTTTAATAATCTCAGCTGTTATTTGTAATGTAAATAAGGAAAATGGGCTGGGGCTGAGGAGGGCAGGTGATTTTCATATGTAATTTTTCATCTGATAGTGTCACTCTCAGTAAGGCTGGGTTACCTCAGTTGCTAATTTCTGCACTCAAAAGGCATGGGGTAACATATGTAACGGGAACTTTGCCATTTACCAATACTAAAACATTCGGAAAAGAGAATGTGATTCATTAGTGTGATAGCAGCTGGAGAGGCTGAGTTACGATTTATTCTCATCTTTCTGCTGCCCAGTGCTTACTTTTAACCAATCATTTATTAAATGCATAACCTTGCAGGGGAACAATAGTTTGCTCACATATCAACATAATTTGCTCCCATATGTATCTATCTATATCCTCAACACAGGTGTTGTTTTGCTGCAGTTCTCCCTGTTTCATTATTGAATATTGCACTGCACAACAGGTTGTTTTAAAAGAGATGTAGCTAAATCCAGGTACTGTAGGCCAGAAAAGCACAGACTGATGTACTTTGGCATTTGGATCATATGTCAGTGCCTCATTTGGTGGATTAAGTGGTTATGTGGAAGCCCAAGAAATATATCATGCTTTCAAATCCTGTTTGTTGAGAAATAAATCATCTTTAGGCTTGATGTAGGATATATTTTGGTTGGCCATGAAATAGAGTACATTTCTGGTAATAACTTACCAACACTCTGTGCAGGGGATGAACCACCGCAGTATAAAGACACAGAAAAATGTGTGCAGAGAGTACATATAAATGGTTCCAGAAAGCAGCTTAGCACATAGGCAATTACAGTTTAAAGCTAATTGCTGAAGACAGCAGACACAGCATTTAATTGAACTAATTTGAAGTCTTTGATAATCCTCTGTAAAGGGCTTCCCTTGCTCACCAAATAAGTACTGTATGTAAGGTGGCCTGGAGGAATCACTGTGGAAAAAAAGAGCTATTGAAGCTTTATTATGTTCCTAATAGGGTATGAGAATTTTAACAAAACTATCAGTAAATCAATATCTTTGGCTACACAATTCCTGGAATGCTTTCATTTCCCCTTCTGCCCCCCAAATTAATTCTGGTTTGGCTCTGAGAACCATCCGTTGGCGTAGCAGAGTTCAAACTTCAATCTCTGCAAAAAATGGTCTTTGGCAGTAAGACAAAGAGGTCTGAACTGTGTAAGAAAAAAAGTTAAGTAACCCACCCCCCCAGTTTTATTAGCTGGAAATTAATTTTCAATCCATCTGATTTTCAAAATTTACCCTTTTCTCCCGCAATTGATTCCACTCCCAGTACCCTGTACCTCAACCCAATTATATACATCAAAGATTTTTCCTTCGCAGAAAATAGTTCTGAGTGATCTTTGATTCTGATTTTCACAGCCACCAACAAGAGAATAAATAGAATTTGTTTCAAGAAGAAACAAAAAACAAGGTTACTTACCAGTAACTGATGTTCTTCGAGATGTGTTGCTCATATCTATTCCAATATAGGTGAGTGCATGCCACTGTGCACAGTTTCTGGAAATTTTTTCCCCTTAGCAGACCCCATAGGGTCGGCTCTGGTGCCCCCTGGAGTCGCGCGGTATATGAGGCACTGCCGACCCTACAGCCCCTCAGTCCTTCTTTCTGCCAACTGCAACAGTGGGGACGGAGGGTGGGTTGTGGAATGGACATGAGCAACACATATCGAAGAACATCAGTTACTGGTAAGTAACCTTGTTTTCTCCTTCAAGTGATTGCTCATGTCCATTCCAATATAGGTGATTAAAAAGCAATACCTTGGAGGTGGTTGGAGTTATCGGTGAGCTGCCCTCAGCACTGCTCTGCCAAATCCCGCGTTCTCTCTCACCTGCTGAATGATGGCGTAGTGGGATGTGAAGGTATGCACCGATGACCCAGGTGACGGCCTTGCAGATGTCTTGCAGGAGTACTCTCTCCAGGAAGGCTGCAGAGGAGGCCTGAGCTCTGGTTGAGTGCGCTGTGATGACACCCAGAAGTGGCACATTCGCCTGCTCATAGCAGCACTTGATGCAGGATGTGATCCACGCGGAGATGCGCTGGGTGGAGACAGGTGATCCTTTCATCCGGTCTGCCACTGCAACAAAGAGCTGCGTCGATTTCCGGAACAGCTTTGTCCTCTCGATGTAGTAGGCCAGGGCTCGTCTCACGTGCAACGAATGCCATTTTCGCTCCTCCTCCAAACCGCGTGGTTTGAGAAAAAACACGGGGAGAAAAATGTCTTGGTAATAATTAAATTGGGAAACCACCTTGGGCAGGAAGGCTGGATGCGGCCTCAACTGCACCTTGTCCTTGTAGAATGCAGTATAAGGGGACTCCGAGGTCAAGGCCCTAATCTTGGAGACCCTCCTAGCCGAGGTAATGGCCACCAGGAAGACTACCTTCCATGAAAGGATGAACAAAGGACATGAAGCCATGGGTTCAAAGGGGGGCCCCGTGAGTCTAGAGAGGACCAGGTTGAGATCCCAGGGAGGCACCAGGTCATGGACCTGTGGATAAAGCCTCTCCACTTCCTTGAGGAACCTGTCTGACATGGGATGGGAGAACAGGGATCTCCCCTCCAGCAGCTGATGGAAGGCCAAAATGGCCGCCAGGTGAACCCTCAGGGAGGCCAATGCCAGACCCTGAAGCTTTAGCTGGAACAGATACTCCAGGATCGCCTGAATAGGAGAGAGGCTCAGTGGAATACTCCGGGACTCCACCCAGCAGGTAAACCTCCTCCACTTAGCCCAATACACAACCTGTGTTGAAGGTTTTCTGCTGCCCAGCAGAACTTGTTGGACCTGCGCCGAGTAGGTTCTTTCTCCCTCCATCATCCACAGAGCCTCCAGGCCATGAGGTGCAGGAAGTCCAGGTCCTGGGAGAGAAGGTCGTGTTGTCTTGGGAGCTCCACGGACAGGGCAATCGAGAGGTCCATCAGCATACTGAACCAATGCTGTCTCGGCCAGGCCGGGGCTATGAGTATTGCATCTTCCCTGTCCCTTTTGATTTTCAAGAGAACCTTGGGTAGGAGTAGAATGGGTGGAAACACATACATGAGGGTCCCCGTCCATTTGATGAGGAACGCGTCAGATATCAATCCCAGCTTGCGACCCTGGAGCGAGCAGAACCTCGGCTACTTCTTGTTCCAGGACAACGCGAACAAGTTCCAGTTGGGGAACACCCCACTTGTGGAAGATCAAAGTCACAACCTCCGGGTGCAATGACCAGTTGTGGCGGGGTAGAAACAACCTGCTGAGGCGATCCGCCTCGTTGTTCCTCACCCCCGGGAGGTGAAAGGGAGACTAGTGGAAGTCGTGCCTCACTGCAAAGTCCCACAGGTGGATGGCCTCCTGGCAGAGGGCCAAGGAGCGTGCTTCCCCTGTCTATTTATATAAAACATGGCTGCGGTGTTATCGATCAGCACCTGCACCATCCTGCCCATCAGGAACTGGAGGAACACCTTGCACGCTAGTCGAATGGCCCGGAGCTCTTTTACATTGATGTGCAGGTGTCTTTCCTCCCCCGTCCGGCTCCCCTGAGTGCCCAGATTTGGGCTGATGTGGGCTCCCCATCCCACATCTGAGGCATCAGAGATCAGGGTGACTGACAGGACCATTTCGCTGAAGGGGACACCCCTCATCACTGCCCTGGGAGTCTGCCACCAGTCTAGAGCAGCTAAGACTGGCAGGGGAACCGTGACCACCCTGTCCAAGGTTCCCCTGCCAGTCTTAGCCGCTCTAGACTGGTGGTGGACTCCCACAAGTTTTTTTCTTCCTTGTTTTTGGGAGTAGACCCCTGATGACCCTGTCTATCCCTCTGGTTAGCGGCGTCCCCCAGGGTTCCTGCGGCCGGGTACGTGAACAGGAACTCAAACCCCTCGGCTGGGACATAGTACTTTTTCTCAACCCCTTTAGATGTCGGGGTGAGCGAGGCAGGGGTTTGTCACAGGGCCTTAGCAATCTTAAGGACCCTGTCATGGACAGGCAGAGCCAGCCTCGCTGGGTCCTCTGCCGCCAGCATGTTGAAGAGAGTATCCTCTTCCTCCACCAGTTCCTTGACCTCAAGCTGCAAGTTAGAGGCCACCCTCTTAAGCAGCTCCTGGTGTGCCCTGAAGTCCCCCAGTAGCGCCATGTGTTCCCTGGAGGCTGCCTCATCTGGGGAGGAGAAGGAGGACTGCCAAGGCATAACCTGCGGCTGTTCCCCCCCTTGACGGACGGGTGCACCAGTGGAAGGTCCCTCCCCTGGGTCCGATTCCTCGTCTGAGGTATGGTCTTTATGGGCCTTGTCCAGTGCTGAAGGCGTGGACTGAACACCCACTGATAGGACGGATTGCAGTCCCGGTCCCATCTGGACTCCCCAGGGGCCCCAATAAGGTCATTGAGGCCATTGACCTTGAGGCCAACTGGGGGCTGGCTGAAGTACCAGCTGGCCTTACAAGAGTTCTAGCTGCTCCCTTTTTGGGACCCCGAGCCCTTAGAATAGTGGCCCTTCCGGCCCTTGGAACCGCTCACCATCCTCTCAGTACCTCCGAGGAGGAAGACGATGCGGATCGCTTCCGCCACTGCGACCGGTGCCAGTGCCTGGAGGCGCTGTCCGATGAACTCGATGTTGTTGAATGCCTCCTCGGTAACGACGACTTTCGGTGCCTTTTCCCTTTAGGGGAATAGGAGCGGTGCCACTCGGAGCTCTGCGATGCCGGGCCTGACTTCGGTGACTGGGCTTTCCCTTGAGGGAGACTGTGTCCTGCGCTGTGCCGAAGCGGGTGAAACCCTTGGTGCTGGGCTCCCCGAACTCGACCGTGCTCTGCGCTGCTTCAACGCGGGCAACCTACTCAGTGCCGGGGATCGAGAGCTCGCGCTGCCTCCGGTATCAGAGACTGGCTCAATGAGATGAACTCAGAGTGAGAGCTGGGGGAGCGTTCATGCTCTACCCCTGATGGCTGTCTGGCATGAGACTTTTCCACCCCTGCCGGGGGTCTCCACCGCCCTTCAGGGGGACCCAACACGGGCTTGCCCCAGGACACCGGCCCTCTCTCCCTCGTTTGAGGTGGGGGCGGAGGTGGCGTAGGCAAGGCCATCAGGGCCCTTGCCTCCTGGAAAGCCTCCAGTGTCGATGGTGCTGGCAGGGGCACTCCCCCATTCCCAGGAGTCGGGGGAGGCTCCCTGCTCAGAGATGCAGGCACCGGAGAGGACTCGATGGGCCGTGGTTGGTGCATCTCCGCACTCAACCCTGCCCTTACCAGCTGCACAGGGGAGTGTCCGCGCTCCGTGCACTGCTGCTTCTTCTTTCTTGGCACCGGCGATGTCTCTCTGCACCCGATCGAAGTAGTAGTCTGCGCCAGGGGTGCACTCCGCACCGAGGACATGCTCGGCGCCGAGATGGATTGGGGAGGTTCAGAGGCTGGGTGGAGCACTGCCTCCATTAGCATGGCCTTTAATCTGATGTCCCGGTCTTTTTGGGTCCTAGGTTTAAAGGCCTTGCATATTTTGCACTTTTCTTTCCTGTGCTGCTCCTCCAAGCACTTGAGGCAGCATTCGTGGGGGTCGCTGAGAGGGAAAGCCTTCCCGCAGGCAGCACACGGCTGAAATCCAGGTGACACGGGCATGGCCCGGCCACACTAAGCCCCTCTGGGCTTCTAATCTATTTCTAACTAACACTTAACTTAACAGTACTTAACAACTATAACTACACTAAAGTAACAACAAAGTTCGATAAAGGGGAATGGTACTTGCGAAGAGCAAGATGTCATTCCAGCAACCGTCACAGGAGGAAAGAAGGAACCGAGGGGCTGTACGGTCGGCAGTGCCTCATATACCACGGCATGTGCGCGGGACTCCAGGGGGCGCCAGAGCTGACCCTACAGGGTCTGCTAAGGGGAAAAATGTTCCAGGAACCATGCACGGAGGTGTGCACACACCTATATTGGAATGGATATGAGCAATCACTAGAAGAAGAACCAGAGTTACCACTAAATATTTCAGGAAGCCTTCTGATTATGCTGAATTCTGCACAGGAGCCAAACACAGGGATTCCTTTAGACAGATAGCTCAATTGGAATGAAACAAAGATGTCACATTAGATTTCTGACTCCACTGGAAACTAAGTCTAGTGACACCATATGCTATCCACTTAAAAAAGTCTTGTGGGACTTCTGTTTAAACTAGAGAATGGTCAAACCAAAACTATTAGGCAAATGAAAGTCACTGGAAACTTGTGCGAGTGTGTGCGCACACCCTTCTGGGAGAAAAAAATGTCTGAACTTAATAAAAAGTCCTATCTCATCACTATGCTTTTTGGAACATTCTAGAGCACTTAGATAATTATATTCATGCTGTTGAATCTATGGAATGGTTATACGAGACTTGTATTAAAGAAATCATTTTATATTAAATTCCATAGGTGTTTAAAATAATGTCTATAGAACCTTTTAAAGTTCTTATAGAGCTGGTTCACCCTAGTTAAATTCTGTAGAATACTTCTATAAAGGGTGCTATTGGATAGGCCAACCTCAATATTGCCATTTGTTATTATATTCCAAGTAGCATTACTTCTCCCGTTTGACAACAGTTATATGAGCCGCATCAGAAGACAGTCCAGGTTTCTAATACAGTAACATAATTCCCAGAAGGCCACTTTTGGGTATGTTACTTCTGGAAATGAGGGGGAAGTGAAAGTGCTCATTTCAAATAGCATTACAGGAAGAAAATGACATTCCATATACACAAGCTGCTATCATTCCAGTTTTCCCAATCATTTCACAGAAGTTATACATTAGGAGAGCCACTCGTTACTAATTACTGTTTCATTTATAGCTACATAACTGGATTATGATTACTCAAGTCCAATGTTGCTCCATAAACTCTTCTCAATACATGAATCCATCTACTGAAAGAAAAAGTAGGATTGGGGTTACACCACCAGCCTCAGTGATCACTCAGTGATTAATCCTTGACCATTTTGTTCTTTCATAGAAGCTGTTTTCAGCTGTTTGCGCATTATCACTACTGTAGAGTCAGAACATTACTAGGGTGAGCCCTGATAAATGTAGAGTTTAGATAAATACTTTATTACAATCATAAATTCAATATGAAGCCATGACCTGTGTGAGGCAAATACGAGCTCAACCATTTTAACGTATGCACTGTATAGTATATTTTGCATATGAGGTGGTATATAAACATTTTATTAGCAAGAGAAATCATTGCTGAACACCAATTGCCCTGCAAACTGACATTCATTCCAATCTTTAATTTCGGAGGAAGCTGACTGAGACATTAGCAAAGAACAATCTCCTATTTTCCCTATTAACTGCCATATCCCAAATGCCTCTCAATCAGATTTTGCCAGGATCCCAGCTACGAGGTGCAGGTCAAGACTGGGGCCTGGGTTGGAGGCGGCTCAATAATCAGATCTGAATTCAGTCCAAAAGGTCGAGACCAGAAGCAGCTATCCGTACTAGTGTCACACCGCCGGATCAGGTCAGAGTCAAGGTCGATGAACCACACTGAGGTAGGGTGAGATGTAAAGAGGCAGGGTACTGTGACAGGAGCAGAGCAGGAGGCCAAGAACCAGGAAAAGGAGCAAGGCTAAGTATCAGGAGCAGGGCTGGAGCCAGAAACCAAGAACAAACCAAGGTATCAGAAGCAGACAGCAGGATCTATTTCAGCAGCAAGCTGAGGATCTACCTAGCTGTGCAAGCAGCCTCCGGGTGTTTTCTCTAGGCCTTAAACAGAATACCTGGGCTAATCAGAGAATGCGGTAGGCACCATCAGTCAGGGCTCCGTGGGTGGGACATCCAGTTATGCTTAAGCCCACAGGATTCAAAGGCTGCTGTTTCCCGCTCCAACAGAGCTGTCAGGTGGCAGTGTGGACACAACAGCCAACCAGGAGCCAGCAGACCCTGAATCACACCTGCAGATCCTCACAGGTTTCATGCAAGGGCATGAAACTGAAACAGCCCCAGATGCCCTGAGGTATGACTTCCTCTTGTCCATGGACAAGGGGTATATGTCCATACTCATTCCTCTGGATATCCCTGTGGCATTTCATATCAATCATCAAAATAGCCTGTCCCATCTTGATGAGGCTTCAGGGGAAAATAGAAATGCCAAGAATTAGCTCAGGTACTCTCTCTCAGACCAAATCCAGAGGATCATAAAAGGAAACTGCTCCAATGCCTGAAATGCCTTTATCCCTGGAGTCACACAAGATTCAACCTCCTCCCCCATCTATTTAACATCTTATTTATATCTATCAAGCCACTTAGGGAAAATTGCAAGATAAACACACACTTAAATGTGAACAACATACAGAAGACATCCAGCTCAATGTCTACTTTACATCAAATGAAAACCATTTCCAAGCTATCACAATGGTGAAGCCACAAGCATTCCAAACAAATGACTGATACTTTATACTACTATACAACATTGCGTATTTGGTTAAACCATATACCACAGAAAAGCCAGGTTCCCTTATATCTCTGAGTCCAATTATACCAGCTTCAGTGGCAGACAGAAAATTGTAACTAATATATTTTAGAAACCTTCAAAACTACTTACCTGAGCTTCTCTATAAGTCAGGGTGGTTTGATTATACAGTCTAATATCTCATGATTGGCAGTAGAAGAACTGAACTCTGTATACACCTGGAAATCATGTTATCCCAACTCTCCAATGCAATGTTAAAAACAAAAACAAAATACAAAAGAAACTACCCACAACCCTGTGTTATACTAACTTCTGGACCAGTGTTTCATAAAATATCCTGATTCAAGCCTGGTAATTTCTGTTTTTAGCTCATCCAAGCAATTTTAATTTTGGGGTGAGGTGAAAGAAAAAAAATACTTGACGAATAAATCTCAGGGAAGATTGATTAGTAGGCAGAGTGCAACTGAAATAGTAAAAAAATTCTCAATAAACACTTTTTCATAGTTCTTCACTCAGCCACATGGCTTAAGAATTAAGGAATGTATCCCATAGTTATAACCTTTCATATTTATATACACATATAGGGGGAGAGAGAATGAATACATGATGGTGTAGGATGGTATAAGTTTTTATTAACATGAATTAGGCATGATCTGCTTTACTCACTAGTGACAAAGCAAGGAGTGTCAGAAACTCATTGAAACTAGGGAATCCTAAAGCTCTACAGGGAGAAGAAGCCAGTTATCTGAAGAACTCCATAAGACAGTGCAAGCTACAGATAAACAGAGAACCGACAGTCCCATAAAGTTCTCATTGTATGGAGAAGTTGGGGAGGGAGTTGGTGATCCCACAGAGATCCTAAACCTTTCCTTTAAAAAAGGGTCAGGGCAATTAACAGATAAATCCCTATAATGTAACATATAAGTTAAGGGTGCCTCATTAACATACCTATTATCAAGGAATATCCCAGAAATAAATAGATAAGCAAAAGAAAGAAAATATCCAAATATCCTTAGCTCAAACAATCTCAAATGTAGATGTGTAAAACATGAAAAACAGCAGAACATGAAAACAATTCTTACAGCCCTAGTAACAGCCTAGTAGCTATTGCATATGACCAACTGGTATTTTCAAATAATAAGCAAGCACACGTGTAGTTAAGAATCAAGGTTCAATATGATTTATCCTTTGCTCTGTTTGGGAAACAGATTAAACTTTGGGACGATACTACAATAATAATCATCTACTCTGCATGTGTGCACAGTGGGTGAAGAGAAATTTCAATAAGAGTCAGATTTCAGTTCCAGCTTCCTTCCAAGGGGCTATTATAAACGCTAAGAAAAAAATATTTTAAGAATTCTTTGTCTGCATCCTTTTAATCAATTATTGCTTTAAAATAAGCAATTACTCATATTTGAATTAGTTCCCACCACCTGTACCAATTTGCATGAGTACAGAACAGCATGTTTAGTAAATGTTATAGAGGATCATTTCAGACACAACACAAACAGTTTCATAGTTAAGCTGCTTTCTTTTTATTCACCGATCTCTATTTATAATAAATTGTTGCACTAGAAGATAATTGCATAACAATCTAGAATGTTTGGAACTTTTCCAGTTGTTACATTAAACATTTGTGTACCCGTTTCTGAAAATGCTTTTAATAATTCCCTGGCTCTTTTGTTTGGACCTACACTGTGAAAAAACAAAGCACTGCTCCCCTCCATGAAAAAGACAAAAATCAAGAGGTTTGGAAGTTCCTCACCAGAAGAAAGATAGGACCTCCCAAGGATGGTCTTTCTGTTCTGTAGTTTCAACCTTTTGTCCTGCTTTAGCATTCCAACCTAGTTAGATGAGACTGAAAGACCAGCATTGGCCCGTCTGGATGCGAGTGGGAACTTGTTCCAACAGTAGCTGGGAGGACACCAGGGAAGAAGAGGGGTTTTTTGCATCCAATCTTATATACTGGAGGGTTTCACTACTCCAGAACTGAATGTAAATGAATGTATCTGTAAATTTTATTAGCATGAATTTGGGTTTTTAGCATGAATTACTCACTAGTGACAAAGCAAGGAGAATCAGAAACCCAAGAAAACTAAGGAATTCTAAAGCTCTACAGGAAGAAGCAGTCAATTATCTAAAGAACTCCAAAACTCCATAGGACAACTCCAAAACTCCAACCGGAATGTCAACTGGAACGTCAACATTAACTACTGCAAAGCTGATCATTTTAACAAATGGAATGGAGATGGAGTGGAAGATAAGCTCAGGGCATGGGAATGGAAACTGCTGCAGGAAAGGAAAGAATGGTATAATTCTTACCTGATAATTTCCTTTCTGCTAGCAACATCTCCCACAATTCTGAAACGTATGGGTTATTCCCCTTCTGTTTGCAGTTTCCAGAAGTAATTCAGAGCTGTAGCACAGCCCATGCTAGCTATGCCCCCTTCTGTAGTCTGCTGCCAGAAGATTAATTCCAAAGCTGTACAAAAATTCATAGAATATGATTAGTAACAAAACTTCAGTACCAACTAGTAAACTATGTACAGTAGGCTATGGCCAACAAGCATATCAAAATTAAATACTGTCCCCGGGTGAGGAAGCCAACCATGGAAGGTAGCATTGTGAAAGACACTACTAGCAGAAAGGAAATCAGATAAGAAATTTACCATTCTGCAGCTCAGCATCTCCCACAATTCTGGTATGTGTGGAATGTAGTGAGCAGTGAACAGAAGTAAGGGGTGATAAGAAAAAAAGAGTGAGAGAGGGAAGTCCTGCCCCCTTTGCCCAAATTAATTGCCCAAAATGGCAATATTGTTACTGGACCACTGCCTGCAGTGTCTTCCTGCCAAAAGGGACTTCTGCAGAAGACAGAAAATCAACCTTATAGTGTCAGATAAAGGTGTTAATTGATGACATTGCTGCCCTGCAGATCTCTGCAATGGAAGCAAGCTCTTTCTGCCCACCAAGTCACTATGGATCTTGTAGAGTATGCCTTGATGCCATCTGGAACAGAAGCACCTGACACCTTGTATTAGTTAATAATGCATAGCTTGATCCATTTTATCTAGTGATGGCATGGACACCCTGAGTCCATGGTACTTCAGCTGAAAGGAGACAAACAAGGAGCCCGAATCTTCTTGTTGATTCAGTGTGCTTGACAAAGATCTTCAGTGCTCTTCAAACATCTAAGGTGTGCGACTGCTTTTCTGTCAGATGCTGTGGCTTTGGACAGGATGAAGGGAAGACAATCTCCTGTGAGGCATGGAAAGATAAATTAATTCTAGTCAAGAATAACTCTTGGGTTCTTAACACCACTTTGTCACCATGGGATACACAGTAGAGTGTCAGCAAAGACAAATCTTCCAGTTCAAAAAAAAAAAAATCCCCAAAACCTCCCTAGTAGACATGATGGCAACCAGAAAACAGGTTTTGATGGACAGTTAGATTGAAGATATGTATGTCAGTGGCTTGAAAGGGTGTGCGGTTACATCTCTCAACACCAGTGGCAGATCCCACTTAGGAAAGATTGTTCTAAGCACTAGTTTAGCCAGACTGACGGCTTTGAGAAATCTGATACCTGATGGTGCTCTGTCAGGAATCAGAGGATCCTGCAAATATGGTGCTACTTGTACACTATGGAGATGGACTGAAGTCCCTAGTTTACATCTTCCTAAAGAAAGCCCATGGTAACTGGGAAACCAGGATACTTGGAATTTTTATTGTGTTTGACACCATGAATTAAACCTAGTCAGATGGAGGAGTAGGCCTTTAGTACTTAAGCTCATGTAGAGGAAGGGAGAGTTCCAATCACTTCAGAAGATAGCGGTGCTAGAAATAATGCTTCCCTCTCAATAGTCAGGTTGTCGCTTGAAGGCAGTCAGGATCCGGAAGGGGGAATGGACCTTGGTAAATGGATGTCTGGTCTTGCTGGTAGACACAACACTGGTACCATTTTCAGTTCTATCAAATCAGTGAACCATGGTTACCTTAGCCAGTGCAGAGCTAGCACTATCATCTTTGCTTCTCACCTTATCTTCTGGATCACCTTTCCTAGTAATAGAAAGGGTGGGAACAACTATTTCAGACCTTGTGGTCATCTATGTGAAAAAGCATCCAGCCCAGTAATTTGGGATCTGTTTCCTTAGTGAAGTACTGTGAAATGGGAGTGCAGACTTCCTGATTCAGACACCATTCTGAGTTGCTCACTGTACATCTGCTGAGCCAGTCTGCTTTTTGGTTCAGCTCTCCTTTTGTGTGTATTGAACTACAAAAAGGAAGTTTCCATTCCATTATCTCCACCACTTCTTTGGATAGAGTTTGCGCTCCTTGTTCCCCTTGGTTGTTGATATATACCGCAGTGATTGCATTGTCAACCGGACCAGAACACATTTACCTTCTAGGTAGGCCTGGAACTTCCATAGGGCAAGCTTGACAATTCTGAGCTCCAATAGGTTTATTCTCTGGTTTCTTTTCCTGAGAATTCAAGTACCTTCAGCTGTCCTGTGCCTCAACTCTGTCAGGTTGGTATAAATTGTGAGTACATGGATCTGAAAGCCACACAGGAAGACCCTTGCACACGTTTGTAGGAATGTCCACCACAATAGAGAGTTTAGCCCCTTGTTCATAATGTGTTCCAGTGAATGGTTCCACAGTTTCATGAGGAAGGCCTGGATGCACCCGATATGGGACCTTGCCCATAGAGAGAATCCTGTACATGAAATCAGGAGGTCCAATAGCTGTAGACACTGAGCTATAGTCAGCCTTGCACATTTTACCAACATGGATATCAGGTTCTGGGGATCTTGTGGCATCTGTCCTGTGATGGGTAGACTTTTGCCACCACAGAAGCGTCTATCTCCACTCCCAGGTGAACTATTTGTGTGAAGGGAGTCAAGGAGCTCTTCTTGGTGTTTATTATAAATCCGTGTGTTTGAAGCAGATCCAGCAGCCAGAGTGTGGCACTGAGTGCCACTGCTTGAGGCAGAGATCTGATCAAGATGTCATCTAGGAAGGGATACAGGTGAGTGCTGCAAGACCTCAATCTTGCTATTACCATCAGCATCTTGGTAAAGACTCTGGGGATTCCTGAAAGCCAAACGGGAGTGTTTAGTACTGGCCACAGACCATGCCATACGCAAATCTCAGCAGTCTGGGGTGGCATGGTCATATGGGAATATGGAAGTATGCACCAGGAACTCCCCTTGCAACAGGGATGTCATCCTTAAAGCGAGGGTCTCTATCTGGAGTCTCATTTTTTGCATCGTTTGTTGAGCAGCATGAGAACCAGGAGTCTCTCACCCTGCACCCCTCCCCCCCGATACGCTTGTGGATAATGAAGAAAATGGAATACAGTCCTAAGAATTTTTCCTCTGAGGGAACCCTTGTTATTGCTCCTATGTCCAAGGATGCAAAATTTCATTTTATGGAGTCACTCAAGATGGGGGAATAGATGGAGACAGGGTCTGGTTCTTAGTTCCAGGGAGTATCTGCAACTCTTCTATCTCACCCGTTCATCTGTGGTAAATAGAGACCATTTTCTGAGAAGTGGGAAATTCTACCTCCTAGATTCAGGTCTGGGCAGAGGCATATTTGTTTATTATCATAGTGAGCTCTTAGAAGCTGTGGCTCCACCTCTGGGTTTTTCTTTTGCAAGGTTTTCCCTTGATATACGTGTCGATTTTGGCACCTCTGTGATGAGAATGGACAAAAGGAGCGCTTTAGGTGTTGGTGGGTTTGTAATCCCTCCTTAGAGTCCTAAGGGCAGAGGGAAGGGATTGTTTCAGTTTGGCAGCACTCTCTGCCACTACTTTGTCTAGTTTTCCCATCCAATGGGGAGAGCCTGGGAATGTAGATGAGCATAGAATTTACTTGGAGGGAGCATCAGCCGTCAGGGGTGAAGCTAGACATGGCTGCTGGATGTCATGGCTTAAAATCTCACTGCGTACATTTTGAGGTATCTGTCACAAAGACTGTTGCTAGAGAAGTTTTCTTACGTGTAGATCAGAAGTCAGGACAGTCTATCCTTCAGGGCCTTAAGGTCATCCAACCAAGACATTGTGGTTCTTGCAAAGAATGTAGCTGCCAGGATGCTTTCAAAGTGACTGACATAGCCTCAAAGTCCCTTTGAAGGTAACTTCCACCTTTCTATTAGTTGGACGGGATTATAATATTTTTAGCTAGAGATGCCACTGAAAAATCAACCATTGGTATATCTGTAATGGCTTTTTTCAGCTCTTGCAACTCATAATATCTAAACGTATGCCTATTTATGTGTTTACCCTGATCAGGCGTTTCCTGTTCCTCTCTGATCACAACCTCAAAGGATGTGTGCAGAGGGACTGCTGTCTCAGGTGAGGTTTTGGGTGGCAGGTATTTGCGTTTAGGCTTGTCTTTACCTCCTGTTCAGGCTGGATCTGGATTTTGAATGCAACCTTTTTGCACACACTTTCAAACATTTAAGGGGGAAAAAACCTTAATTGCATTTTTTCCCATGTCCTGCTCAGCGCCTGAATCTGAGCATTTCCCTTACTCAGTAGAGGTGTTTGAATCAGAGGACGAACCCCTCATTTTTTTTTTTTTATATTCTTTCTTTTCCTTTTTGCTCTTTTTGGATTTTTTAGCCTTTTGGCCCGCTTTGCAGGCATTGCTGCTGGCTGTGGCCAACGCATGGTCTTTTGTAGTTTGCTTTATGCTGCACCTTGAGCACTCTGGATATGTCTCCCTTCATGTCCTCCCTCTCAGGATTGCATTTCCCCTGTCTGCGGGATGCAGTTTTATTGCCATAGGTTCCCTGATTTGAGATGGAAAGAAGAGGAGCTGCCCAGCTTTTCTCCCTAGGGAACTTAGGACCCATTTGAGGAATGGGAAAGGACACAAGTCCCTTAAGGGTTTCTCCCTCACCCCCTTTCCCATCCTTTTCTGTCTTGGAATTTACCCCCAGGCTGACTGGCTGAAGTTCTTCTTGTCTTTGGAGTCTCTCCCCATTCTATTCAACACTCCAGATCAGGCTCTTCTGTGTTGGAGTCGTGGCTTCTTGGGGCAAGGGAGGGGACCAAAAATGCCTGTCCAACAGCCCCTTGCTCTAGCAGTACAAGGGTCAGCTGGCTGAGAACAGGCTGGGCACAACTTGCCCTTCTATGAGCCTGTAAAAGCTGCTTCACAAATAGAACACTGCTTGGATTTAATCTCAGTGTTTGCATGACAGCTTTACCACACCTCGTGGGAGGCAAAGGAGAGGAGTCTGTCAGAGAGAGGTGCGGCAGTGCCGGCTCTGGGTGGCTGAGACCACCCCATTGCTCAGTACTCAAACCAGAAGAGGGAGAAGAAAAGCTGCTTGCTACAGTCTGAAAAATTGGATATAATAATAAGCTGTCAAAAAAATCTGGAGCAAAGTGAACCACCACTTGACTGTTGCCACGGCGGCAGAAAGATCTGGCAGCAGGCTGCAGAAGGGGGAGTGGCTAGTATAGGTTGTGCTACAGCTTTGAACTGCCTCCTCAAACTGCAGACAGGAGGAGAACAGCCTATACATATCAGAATTGTGGGAGACACTGAGCTGCAGGAGAACAGAAGAAAAACAAAGACAAGGAAAATGGAGAGAAGAGAGGGCAGGGAAGGAAGAAATAAAATAGGTAAACGCAGTGCCGATCCAAAGGGGGAGGCATATTTTCCCGCTGAATGATACTGAATGTGATAATTATGTAATAACAACTCAACTTTAATTACTACATATAGGCTAGATTACACCCTTCATCTTTGTGCAGGGGTGTTCTGCTGTGATGGAAGGGGTAAGCTTCCTAAATGTAAGGCCACGTACCATAATTCAAAGCTGAATTCCACCTTCTCCACCCGATGACTGTGAAAAGCTCTATTGAAGTGAGTGGATATGCTGACTTACATCAGCTGAGGCTATGACCCTACATATGCATCAGAAAAGCCTCTAGTAATTTCTTTAACATATTTCAGGGCACGTGTTACTTTAAGATTTTTGCACTGAATACAGTGATTAAGATGCATAGAGTCATCCCTGGTGGACTTCGTCATTTATCTTTCTTGGGTTTAGCAGTTCTCCAGACTGCTCTCGTTACTATTAGTATTGGTATTACTGTCGCACCTCCACGCATTACTCACCGATCAGTACCCATTATTGTGAGAAACCTTCTTCCCGAAAGGTGTCTCAGTTAGTGTCCTGAAAACAGACTTTGGCTCAGTCTCATCTACAAAGGATCATTCTACAGGCAGCCCCTAGAACAAAAATACCTTATCTCCAGATCTCATGAGCTGTATATATCCTGGGAACTGTTAGCTGAATTTGCCAGAGGAGTGCTGCTGCTTCAGTGGTTTCTGTTGTAATAGGCCTGACTCCATTTGGACCAAAGCACTGAACTGACTGACACCAGAAAGAAAATGGGAGTCAGTGGACGTGCACAGCACTAGCAGTCCAATGTGTTCTCAGTGTTTTTTCCTGCTAAAGAGGTGGTAGGCTGCCCTCCACACGAGTTGGGCTGCAATGTCCCCATCTTTGCTGTGACGCTGTCTGGATCCGGGGGACCATTTATGATAGTATTTAACATCAATATTTCAAAATTACAATTGTTCATATGAGATAGGCCATGTCAGGTACCCCTAGAAAGGTTATAATTTGCTATGTATGATGATATTGTTTATGTGTATGTATCATATTTGTATTGGAAGTTATGGATATGTTTGATGTATGTATTTCAGTTTGTGCTGTGTTTCTGGGTGACACCACAGACAGGATGGCAGTAGCAATAAGCTGCCTTAATCGCCCATTAAGGGAACTCAAAGGTACAATAAGGCCAGGGAAAGAACCCAGGGACTATACCTTATGAGTCAGTAGGGCTTCCCCAGGTGACCCGGGACTCCATCATGTTTCTGTAAATTTCCACAAGCAGCATGCATGGCACAGAGACATAAAAGGCAGCTGCACCACATCCCTATTCGTCCTCAGTCCTGCTTCCTACCTATGGATCAACTCATCTGTAACTGAAACTGTGAAACAAAGGACAGAGACCCATCCAGGTACAATGTACACCAGAGGGACTATACAAGCCTGCAAACTCCACAATTCTACTGAAAACCTGATATATATGGACTTTCAAATCATTTGTATGTATCCGATTGCTTTAACAACTTAACATCTCTCATGATTTGTTTCTTTCCTTTTATAATAAACCTTTAGTTTTAGTTACTAAAGGATTGGCTGGCAGCATTGGTATTTTGGGTAAGATCCAAACTCATATTGGTCTGGTAATGTGACTGACCCTTTGAGGTCAGGAGAATTTTTTGGTAAAGGGAATAGAGTTTTTAATAACTTATCTCTTTACTGGACCTAGCTGCTGACTGGGAGACAGAGACTGAGATGCAGTAAAGAGGGCTGTGTGATTTTTGTTTTAGCTTCTTGATAACCAGTGTGGGGAATCAGAAGCACTATTTGTGGCTGGCTGGGAAGTCTAACTTCAGTGTTACTCAGCAGTGTTGGGAGAATCTGCTCTCCTTTTGCAGCCTGCTCTGATCTTGGCATTTTCAGGTGGCCACCCTGGGCACAGACGGGTCACATTTGGTCCCAGATACAGTGAGTTACAATAGTCCAGTCTGCAGGTGACAAATGCATGATTCATAGAAACTCGGAGATGAAGAGGCTAGTTTACTGGCAAAGTCTAATGTAATGCTGGCAGACCAGGTCCCAGCTCATGCCAAAGCCTCCAGGCCCTAACTGAACACTGAGAAAGAAAAGTTCGAAACCAGTCTGGCTCATCCATTTGTTAGTATTGTTAAAATAGGTATTAGGTTTATGAACCTGTGTTTAGTGTTTAGACTTTATGAAATGCTTGTAAGCTGCTGCATGTATTAATCTCACTTAACATCTGTACCCCATATTATAAAGATATAAGAAATAAACCTCTGTAACTGTGTAACTCATCAAACAGGAAAAAAATGTAAATTAATGTAAACGCTGTTTCCTATAGAAGGTGTTAGGTCCTGCACACAAGAAGGCCCATTGAAACCAAATGAGCTATTGTGAAACATCAAAGCACAGAGACTTTGCTGATTATTCCCCCAAACCACTGAAGAGGAGATGGGCATGTGGATTTGTCCCATCAGCTTGAATTCTGAATAAAAATGTCTGACAAAGAAGAAACTGGATCTCTATGCTACTTGGATTTGGGGAGGGCAAGATTTTTAAGCATAAGCAAAGGATCCCCAGTGCTTGACCTGGGTTAGCCCTAAAGGACTTATAGAGCTTACTTATTGTAGGCACTTCTAACACCTTTTGGAACCTAACACTGTAACTCATTTGTGTGTTTATGTTTACCTACTTTAACCTTGCAAATAACTCATTTTTTTTCTTAGTAAATAAAGCTTTAGTTAATTTCTTATAGGATTCGCTACAAGCATTGTCTTGGTGTAGGATCTAAGGTGCAACAGACCTGGGTTAAGTGACTGGTCCTTTGGGACTGGGAGTAACCTGAATATTGTTGTGATTTTAGATGTCAGGGACCATCTATCACAAAAATAAGCTTTCCCGGGTGGCAAGATAGACCAGAGTACCGGTTTGTCTGTGACTCCAAGTTAAGGCTATTATAGTGCTTGAGGAGTTCACACTTGAAACTTGGTTGGTGAAATCTAAGTATAGAACTTACAGCCAGTTTGGGGTTTGTGCCCTGCTTCTTAACAGTCTGCCCAGGAGATGGGTATTCACACTCCAGAGCCAGCTTGACACCTGGAAGAAGGCATTTCTCACTTTTGTAGTAACTAGGACAAAAATGGATTACTGAGGAGTCCACTAGGACTCCAAAGGCTTCATGCTATGTCAGTGAATGGAGGACAGAAGATGTCACTGAAAGGAGAAGTCAGAGTCTTGGCTGGCTCCTTAAAACATTTTTTTCTTCCCACCAACCTCACTACGGTGGAAGAAGTGTTCGGATGAGCAGCTTTGATTCTGGTACTGCACCGACTGCCTCAACCATACTGCCACATCTCACCAGTTTACAGCCTACCTACCTGCACTCAATGCAATGAACAGGACACCTGAAATCTTATTGGAGCAGGTAGACTCCACCCCTGGGTTCTCATGTCTTCATGCAGGACCCTGACAGAGCTGAATGGGCTAGTGACCTCCCACCTGACTGCTATGAAACTCAAAATGTGTTTTGTCTCAGATCAACCTGACTTGAGACCTATAAAACAATCTAACAAATATAGATTTTATATATCAGAACATGGAACAAGTTCATCTTGAATAAGAAAGCCTCAAAGGAGCTGTTTGTCAAAGAAATGTCCAAGTTAAAGATGTCAATCCCTGGCCTCACTTAAACCCACTTTAAAGACAGCAGTGAGGAAAGAATAGGCACCAGGAACCAAGGCTCTCTAAGGTAGTACAGTCATCTGCTCCAAATGCCTACCAACCTCTTTGCGAGAATCGTCTTTGAGTTTTCCATCCTGCTTTCAAACACTCCTTGAAGACCTAAAATATGATAGCTGTATAGCAACAGACTCCTGTCCCTCAGAAGTATCCTGCCATGTAGCATGCTAGATTTGGCTCAGGATAGAACATCATGGAGGTGCATAATACATTCAATGACCTCTGTGCTGTCCAAGCTGTAGCATGAGGACTAAGTGATTACCAGCATCGCCACAGAGTTGCCTGGGTTTAGTTCAAACTATCTGCTCTGAATCCAGGTGTTCTCACGTCAGGTACTGTAACTTTCTGATGGAAATGGTCATTGGTTCTGAGGAGATATAGAGCCTGATGGTGTGGGACATTAAGAAGCTTTTACAGGATTGATTTAAAACAGAGGTTCTCAAACGACTATCTGTGGACCACAGATGGTTCATACAGCACTTGCTTGTGGTCCATAGAGAGTTGGCTGGTCACAGGGCACTAACTCTTCCTATTTTCAGCTACTAAAGTGAGTTAAAAGAAAGCTAAAATATAACAACTGGTTTTCTAATATTACTTTTCGATGTAATTAATTGCTACAGTTGCCATAGGGATGTTATGCTATCACAAATGGAAAGGTTCATGTGACTGCAAATGGGAAGGATGGTGGCCACAAAACAGTACCTCTGTTAAGATGTGGTCCACATTATGAAAAAGTTTGAGAATCCCTGAATTAGAAGGCAGGTCAGGGACAAATTTAAACTTAAGAGTAGTAATAACTTTTTGTCCTCAATTTAATCTCCAGAACTGCCACTAAGGCTATCCTACTGGTTAAAAACAAAAGTATATGTACATTGCTGTAGAATACATTGTAGAAAATTATTAGAATCCAGACCTTAGAAGAAAGAGAATATCAAGTCAAAAAGTCTATGTTAATAGAGACATACTGGATCATTATGCCAATGATAGCAGTGTAAATATAAATGAATGAAAATATATCAATGTTTGAGCAGTAGCATGTGATCATGTAGCTGAAGATTATGATATTTCATATATACAAGGGGGCAAAGTTAAGATAGCAGCTGCAAACTTAATTGTGACATTTTCTGACTTCTGATTGCTTAAATATGTAGCCCTAGCATTTCTTTACTGTATTTTTTGTTAGTTTCGCAAGGACTAGGTTTTTGATGATGTAAATGAATTCCAGCCAGGTGCTCCAGAATATTAAGTTAAGAGAGAGCCAGAATACACATATATGCATTCCGGGAATCAATTATCTAAGGTTTATTTCAATCTGGAGCTAGAAGCCAAATGAAGGGAGTATTCGGCTGCTCTGAATCACCTGGATGATAGAAATAATGACAGAGAAAAGTTGGAGCGTTCTGAAAAGCCTAAATATGAGAGTCCTAAGCTAAACCCCTCTGACCTGAGAAAATAAAGAATGAGCATTGGAAACCCTCCCAATGAGTCTGAACAAACATTCAGAAGATGTCATCATCCAGATTTAAGACTCTGCAAGATGCAATTGCTAAGACTTCCTTTACAAATTGTTTTAGATAAAGTTAGTGATCATTTTGAATTAATAAAAGTTACTTTGAAATAGTGTTCATTAACAAACAAACTATTTTTCCTTCCATTTTAAACCGGTCATATCTAATCTCCAGTTTTATAATACCCTGCATTTCTTGTATATTCTTTTAGCCATATGCTTTTTTTAAGGTTTAAAAATAAAGATTTTTTTATCTCTGCTTGCACCCTCCCCTGGTCTGTCTGTCTGTTTCTTGTAACTATTAGGAATGGTAATTTAAAGGAGAGAGAGAAAATATCTACTGGGGAAATGCCGAAAACGTACAATTAAAACATCCGAAAGGCCTCTTGAAAAGAACCTTTGCTCTGAGAACAGCATCATAAAGATTTTTTGATGGCAGTGGCGTCTATTTATAAAACTTTCCTTCTAAACATTAAACACCAGATATCCTTAGTACAATCAGTTTTGGGGTATGCAGTGTTGACATATGTGGCTGATTGACACCAGCATAACTTTGGTGTCTCTGTAATTACTTGTGATTTAGCTCAAGGTATCGGAGATCCAAATCGGGCCCTCAATATTTAAATATAAGAAAAGGAAATTAATTCAGGTGCATTGTGTGTTGTTGCAGGGTGCTGAAATGATAGGTCTGAAGGTAGCAACCTTTTATTAATATACAGAAGATGTACAGTAATAGCAGCAGTACTGCAGGTTTCTCCAAACTACCCCACCAATGTGCTTCATACCTAACTTAGATACCAGAAAGTAATTAATCATCTGTTCCCATACAATTCTTGGCCTATCTTCAGAAACAGAGTGTTGAATGGCATATTGCAGAATGACACAACAATTAGGACTGAATTTCAGTCATGATAGCCTGGTGCCAGACAAATCCATTTGTGAGGAAAAAAAAAAAAGAATTATAAAATATTAGGGGTGAAATCTTCCCCCCACTGAAGTCAGTGGCTAAATTATCATTGGCTTCAATGTGACCAGGATATCATCCTAGGTTCATTTTCATTGTTGGGGTTTTTGGCCCAACAACAACATTAAATGCCTCTTTGCTTAACTGTGTTGGCTGTCCAGTTAAGCAGCCATCAGTACTAAAAATATGTTTGTTGCTGTGTACATACCACCTTTCATCATTCCCACTTCATAGCACTTTCGCAGGCGGCAGGCCTGACAGCTCTTTCTCCTGTTCTTGTCAATGGTGCATTGGTTGGTAGCAGGACACATGTAGTCATTGTGCCCTGTAAAGCCAGAAGAAAAAAATAAAGTCGCATTAATGAAAAATAGACAATCCTTGAACAGAGTAGTTTCTAGAGTTCCTGTAATACTTTATCTTAAATTTCTCATTGAGTATTTGTTACGACAGCTCTAATCATAAGAAATTTGATAGTTTTGCCCAAAAAAGTGTGTTAGGTGTATACTTGTGCTTTATTACAGATGTGTTGGTGGTGGCTCTATAGTTAGGACAGAATCTAGACCTCTTTTCTACGTTCCATTTTTAGTATCCCATATCAAAGTAGTATTAGAAACATAATGACAACACTTATGAAATAAAAAGAACAAACACAACAATTCTAATAGTCAAAACAGAGGACTGATAGGCAGGATTCCTGTGTTGTATTACCAGCTCTGCCACTGACTTCAGGTAATTTGGGCAAATAACTCAGTGCCTCAGGTTTATCCATCTGGAAAATAGGTAAAATATCTACCTACCTTCCACACACAGGTCCGTTTTGAGGTTTATGTAACTGATTGTGAGGTATTGTAAAGATCATTGGAATGGAAAGGACAATAGAATATTTTTAGCAGCCACTACACTTTTGGGCAGTGAAAAAATACATGAAATCAGAAAACCATAACATAATATAGAAACACCAAATATTATCACAAACAATCTACTAATCACACTTCATATCCATGTGGGCTTCAATTTGGGTTAGGTGCAAGTTCCATCTCAAAAACTTATTTAGTAATTACAAATGTTAAAAGTGACAATGTTTAATAGAATATTCCAGCAGTAGCGCCTTTTCACTGTGAACTCCACTGCTCTCACTTATTGAACTTGAAACCTGTAGATTCTTGTTGCAGACAATTGCCATGTATTCAAGTCTGCCACAACAGAGCCTATTCCTTTCAACAGGCTTGTTATCTATTCCTAGTAAGAGGTATTAGATTTATGCACAAGGATTTTTCTTGTCTAGCCTATTTAAAAAATTCACAACTTTCCAGTTATAGAGAAAATTTGGTGAGGATGGAAAATGCTGTCCAACAGATCTTGCACAGTGCTCTTTATTCTCCCAACTAAACAGGACAAGGTACAGCACAGAATGAAACAATTTTACTGCAGAACTGTTTGTTCCTTATTCAGGTCAGGGATCAGCCTGAGGTAGAGTGGGGTGGGGGCTTGACAGAGGCCTTGGTCTCATCAAACCCTCTATCCTTGATTATACATTAGAAAATACAGAGTAAAAACGGCTATCAGATTACACCAAGAACATCTGCTGTCTTATGCTGCATAATTGGTCTCCAATCAAAATAAGCAACAGAACTGTAAACTTGCTAATATGGTGACAGCAGACCACACACTGTCTGAAATAAATAGGCATATTAATTATTAGAATTATTATTATTTATAAGCCCTGGCTAATAAAGTGGTGTGACTAAAACAACCTGAATCTGCAGGCTGTGCTCCAGGACTGAGCTAAAGAAATGTTCAGAGATACTACCTCAATCTAAGCAAGCCCATTTTACATTTTCATTTCCTTCTGGTGTTATACAATATGTTCTATATCTGATTCAAAACACTGCACATGTAAAAAAGTCAAGTTGGAAAAAGAACAGTTCCAACCACATAAAGATGTGGTATCTGTTAGAAAACAAGTAAAGCAACATTTTAAAAAAAATCGCTTGTTTTATATGGTCAAGTTAAACAACAGCAGCAATAACAAAAAAATCACTGTAGATCTTGACCCCATTCCCCAGCCTCAGTTTATAAACCAAATGTCAGAGCTCTGAAATGGGGAATAGAAAGGGAGCACACCCCCTTACTGTGAATTGTGTGGGTTGTTTTTGCTTATCTTGACTGTTAAAAGATCCTGACTTTATCCTATAATAGTCAATAGGTTAAACTCACATTGGGACCAGGAACAGGCCCTAGCCCTTCGGTTCAGCAAAATATTTAATCACATGCTTAACTTTAAGCAGGCAGGTAGTCCCACTGAGGTCAAAGTTAAACATACATTCAAGTGTTTTGTTGAATTGGGGCCTAAATCGTTAGCTTTCCTATTGTGGGTGTGTTTATAGATATCATGGGTTTATATGGCTCAACAGTTCTTTTTAAAAGTCTGCCTTATTCATTATTAGTAGTAGTAATATTTAATCTATTTTACAGCACCTAAAGATGAGCTAGGTACTTTACAGAATCATTTAAAAAAACTGGTCACTTCCACAAAGAGCTTGCATTCCAGTTTTAAATGTGATATCACATGGAAAGGTAAACATTTGGGAGGGTGGGTTTGAGGAAGCACAATGGCAACAGCAACAAGTTCAAGGTTATTCATTTTAAGCCAAAATGGTTCTGTCTTATGATCAGAGAATATTTCTTGTTGCACACGCTGTAACAAAAGGCATTAAAACACTTCTTTTGTGAATTGTGATCTCTGTTGAGTGACATCAAAGGTCATATGGCAAGTGTCTAAGTCCAGGCCGACAGCAGTTCTAAAAGACTTGCACTGTACAGTCCTTATGAGGGCCTGCCTCAGAGACAAAGGCCCTGACTTTATCAATGATTCCATTGGGGTGGATAGCAATGTTGTGGATACTACCAATGGTAATAGTGGTTTTGTATGTGGATACCTCTCCACGAGGAATTTGATTGAGATCAGTTCATTTCATATAGGCTAGTAAACTGCCATCAGATGGTACCAACTTTCAGTCACTGGATTAAACTACTAACCTATCCTATTACTATTCTGTGAGCACTCCCACAAAAAGTTTAATTTCTAATTTGATGATTTTCATTTCACTTCAGTCAAGAAAAATAAGAACCTATCCCAGAAATTATGAGAACGAGCCCAAAAGTGTGTTTCATTTAATGAGTGGAGACACCGCACATACACAAAAATCTAAAATAACTGAAACCAATGTAGATTTCAATACAGCAGCACAAAGTTTCAGACACTTTGTATAATTAGATATCATCACCTTGTATTCTGTAGCTCTCATGTATATGATTTACAGTCATTGGAATTATAAGGAACAGTTACATTGATAAAGCTAAACTGATTAAAGTGGTAGTGGTGACAAATATGAATTCTGCTAATTTAGGCCAACTGTTCATTTTAAATGTCACTATTTCAAGCCATTCTTCATCCCAGTTGTAACAGGATAGTCGGTTGTAGGACACTGCACTGGAGATACAAGGCTATTCTATGGACCCATTTTGACAGCCACATCCTCTGCATTTAATTAGTTCAGCTCAAAAAGATAAAATGTGGAATTTCTCTAAGGGCAAAAGACAGACTGGAGATAAAGCTAAAGTTTTGCAAGGCAAAATCCTAGAAAAATTCTCAGATGTTCAGATCAAGGTTTATATTTGCTGTCTTGATTTAGGAATAAAGGAGAGCCCTTGGAAAGGTTATGAGGTTTGGACACTAGTCCAGTGTGTGCATACACATTGAATGTGGGTTGGGAACTGCCAGTTCACACCTGACTCCAAAATCTCTCTAGTGTCTCCCAATAAATCATTTTGATTTCAAGAGCTCACTGCTTCCTGACAGTCCCTAGTAAGTAACAGACAATCATGACTCCTCCCTGAACACTGCTTACATTGTGTCCCCAAACTCTGAAATACCCAACTTTGGTTATCATCTGGCATGTCCACAATATCACCCAAAAGCCCTTGGACTTTGGATGAAATGCTGAATCATTTTGTTTTTAAATTTAAACTAAAAGTTGCTTATTGTATGTAAGATGATTTTTTTAATATGTGGTAAAGGGCCTTGGGTATTGTATAGATGCATTATTTTCTTTTCATCCAGTGAGCAACTTAGTCTCACTTTGTGACCTTTCTTTCAGAAGAAAACAGAAAGTCACTGATGAATGACCTAAAAAGAAAGAAGGATCAAAATCGAAAAAGTGCCATTGTAATTTATATGTCTTTGCTGTATAGTTTCACTGAAAAACAAATCGGGGTATTCAGTTGTAATAACATGAAGCCATAAAAATATACAAAGTCAGCATTGAGCAATTTCAGACCAGTCACTAAGTCATTAAATAGGTTTGACATGCACACCTTCTTTATAAAGCTGAACTGAAGTCAATAAGAGTTACAACAGTTTACACCAGCTGAGGATTTGCCCCGCACTCTAAGAAGAACAGGAAAAATCATACAGGGTTAGATTTATGAAAAACTCTACAATCCAGTTCCTTGGGGTACGAAAATTAGCCTCTGCAGGTTCATTTGGGGGTTCAAGTTAAATTCTAAGCTCTTTTGGGGAGCAACCATCTTTTTGTTCTGTCTTTATGTAGTGCTAGCACAATGGGTTCATGGTCCATGACTGGGGCTATTAGGTGGTTCGGCAATACAAATAATACAATAATAATAAATTCATGTGTTCAGGAGGATCCATTGTTCAGCTACACTACTCCAACAGCAAACTCTAGAGCCCCTTTCTCACCTTAGCTGCTTTCAAGAAGTGGGAAGTTGTTGATGATGGAGCAAGGGAACCTGATCAAGAAGAAGAAAGTTTGCAAGTTTCCTATCTATGTTAATCTCAGCCTTGGTTAGCATGGACCAGGGTATGCAAATGAAGATCAAAGTTGACCCAAAACTGATTTTGAGTAGCTGTGGACTTTCATTTGAATATTTCACATTGCTCCAATTTTGACCTTTGAAAGGGAGGAAATGCAATAGTGAAACTGACCATATCATATTTAATTTCTCAGTGGCTAAAATCTATAAAATAAGATCACAGAATTGTCAGCCTGAAGGATAGAATGCCTGTTGGGTCAGTATGAAGTGATAGAAACAGCTACAAGTACAGTTGAGAGCTCTTTTTGTTTAGAATATTACTAGGTTCAATCATCATTGGATTTGCAGTATGTTACCATCCCATTTTTATGTTCTCAGCCAGTTTGACTTTACTAATGACATCCATGTGGTGTACAGCTATAGTAATATACATATCTACATCATGTCAAGAGTCCTAGTCCAGAGGTAACTCAACCAACTCACTATCTTATCTATCCAACTCACAGTCTTAACTGTACAGCTAATTTACATGCAACAATTTCATTGGTTGTATGAGGTAGACTCCACAGATGGTGAATTGCTTGGCCCAGCTGCCACACCCATATAACATCACAGGCTTTCTGCTATTCATGTATATTAAGCACTGCCACATGTGCCAGCTTTTATATGTAACTTTCAAGTTCCGTGTTCTTAAAGCCTCTGAGTCTGAACAGTCCTATGTTTTGAATAAGATTTGACTTGAACTAACTAATGAGATTTCTCTCTGCTTTTCACCCCTCTTTCTGCCAATCCAGTTACCCAGAAAAATTGAAGCAAAATAGGTGGAGAGTACACATTGCACAAGAACTGGTGTGGACACTGAGTTTGCTATTATCTGGACTATTTCCTAATCATTGAGCACAGAATTCTATAAAGAATGACACACAAAAAGCAAAGCACTTCTTTAGAAATACATCTGATTATTTTCTAATTTCTATTATAGCAGAGCAGTGCAAAGTTTTTTCAAGAGCCTCCAAGTCCAAACCTTAAATGGCATTTCATTTTTCTACTCAGAGATTATATAACAGAATGAGAAAAAGGCTAAAGCATCGTTTGTGCATTAAAATTCCTCCCCACCCCAATGTGCATCTTTTCAATTTTAGACAAGATAATAAAATAGGAAACATGCTTTTTCCAGATGACAAATTTATTTTAAAAAAGACTCCAGTCCGCTTGGCTATGGCAGATCCCAATCTCTGAAGGAGTCTGGCAAGGAACTGTGACATTTTCTCTCAGTCTCTTTCTATCTGATAAATCACAATTGTTTTAAATGTCTGGCACATGATCAAACCAACAGCTGTATTAAAGAAAAAAAACCATGATGTATCACTCAACACCATCCATCTCATTGTGGTTACTCCAGAGACAGTAAGTATTTTCAGTGATGCTCCTTACGGCTCAGAAAAAGTTAGAGTTACACAGTCATGTAGGACCTGATGTAGGCCATGGCCTATTATTTCTGGAACTTTCAAATGACACTTCTGACATCTCTGTCCTCTCAAACTAGGTGTGCCAGAACTGGGGGTGGGGAGGGAATACTACTACGCAAACACTTCATATCCAACTTGGGGATACAAACTAAAAATCCATGATTAAGTCCCTCTTGACCCCTCTCCAAAAAATTCAGCCACCTATTCCCAAGCAGAAAATAAACATATCTAATTTAATTTCATATACAGCCTCTACTGTTAGATTATCATGGTGTACATAAGTTTGGCTAATCAAACTTACATATATCCATAATAAATAAATAAATCTTAGGTACTTATATGATCATAATTATTGTAGTATCTGAACACCTCACAATCTTTAATGTACTTATCCCTGAGAGATGGGGAAGTGTTATATTACCCCCATTTTACAGATAGGAAAATGAGCCTGATAGACTAAGTGACAATTGAGATAATTTTTTGTTTAAATACTTTAATACTTCTAAAAATCACTACTATAATAGAAAGCCAATTCTGTCTATTCAGCACTTTCTCTTTAAAATAAAACCTACTGTAATTATTCTTAGACCTATTAATCTAAACCAATATCCCCTAGGTCTACTTTGTCCAATTAACCTAAGATACAGAAGATTCAAAGATTTTAAAACCCAAAGGACCACTAAGATACCTAGCATGACTTCCAGCACAACACAGGCCATAGAATTTCACCCATTAATTCCACCAGTAGAGGGAATTATTCTTCCCTGATACATAACTGAACACCCTTGTGCCCAATAATTTGAAGCTGAATTACAGTAAATATTTTAGAAAGACGTACAGTCTTGATTCAAATAATCCAGATCATAATGCATTTGCTTCTTCTGTTGGTAAATTGTTTCAATGATTAATTACCATGTAAACTTAGCAAGTTAATTTTATAATAATCCTTAGATAGTTCAAATATTTCACTCAAATTGTCTGTTAGTCTCCTTTCAAAGCTAAATGTCACCAGTTTCCCAAAGATCTTTTCACAGGTGAATCCCTCCTGCACATTTACCATTTTAGCTATTCTGTGATGCTCTCTCCAATTTAACTATGACAACTTTTTAAAAAGGCAGCAACCAAAACTGCACATATGCGCTGAATTCTGCTTTCAGGTACTTCCGCAGAGCCACTGATGCAGCTGAGTGTACAGTTTAAATCAATACTCCAATGTGGTCTAACCAAAGCTCTATAAATTCTTTTCGGATTCAATTTCAGGTCTAATATGGAGAGGGTGGTGAGCAAAAAACTTTGGGCCTGTTTCTCCTCTCACCCAGAGGTAAATCAAAAGTAACTCCACTGAGGCTGATAGAGTTACAGTGAAGTAAAACTGGTTTGATCAGAGAGTTAAATCCTTTGCTGCTAGACAATATATCAGCACCTCTTAAGGATAAAATTATTGTAATAAGGACTTTCAACTCTTATTTTTCTAATGAATATTTGTGCTGCTGAGATAGATAGTACTGAGTATGACACAGCTAACACTGGATACATTTAATACAATAGTGACTGGTAGAGAAAGGTGTGACTCAGCAGCCACTTCAAAATGCTTTCCTCTGGGTATTAAGATTGACAAACCAATGTGGGTAATACTGGTATTTGTGATGAATAGAGTCCTAGCCTCCTTAATGAAAAAAGCCAGCTACAGGCTTATGAATCCAAATGATCAGATCAACACTTCATAAAAATTGTGGTGGTGATCTTTTGAAATTCATAAATGGTTTTATGGCTGGATTTTCAATACAGCATAAGGAAGTTAGGCACCCAACTCCCATAAGAAGTCACTGGGAGCAGGACACTTAATTCCCTTATGCTGTATGAAAAATCCCACCATTAAATCTTAAAAAGTGATTATTGTCTATCATTTAGAGCTGGGGTCTGAACGTCAAGAGTGCTGATTCAGTTACTGGCTCTGTCACTCACCCCTGGTAAGTCACTCAACCACCTTTGTATCTCAGTTTATCCTCTTGTAAAATCTAATATTTTATAAATATTAATTAATCCTGACAACTCCCTAAAGCACTCAGAAATCCTCATATTTACATGGCTAGTATGAACAGATTCATTGCATTTATTTAATGGATTTAAATGAATGGTCTTCTCCTCAGCCTGGAATGATGTCAGGAAGTGCAGTGTGCAGAGTGCAGCCCGGAGAGTGAAATAACATTTGAGCTCATTTGCTCCGTCTTTCCAACTAAACAAATCAAATATACCCCGTAGGAGGAAACAGGAAATATTAAATTAGAGAATTTGATTTTCAGCCCCTGGTTGGCAAGATCTAGGAATTCTGCCCAGGAAGTGTGCACAGCTTTGGAATAGGAAACAGAAGAACCTCTCATCACTCAATACCAATCTATGTGATCAGACAAAAAGTAACATTCTGCTCATGTTAGTGAAATATGTTCTCCAAGTTAATACAAATTTTCAAGAAATCGAAATTTGAGAAGCACTAGCATTGCCTACTCTTCCAAAAGTTTCCATGCAAAGCTATGCTTGCATGGAGCAGAGAAAAAAAACTCTTGTACCTAAAACAGGACTGAGAATCTAAACTCCTGAGTTTTATTCCAGGCTCTGTCAACTCTCATAACTTTTGTGCCTAGCTTACCCATCCGTAACATGGTCATAACTCCACTTATGGTTCCTACATCACTAGTGTATGTGTTACACTTACTTCATTAATGCTTGTAAAATGAAGTCAGCTACTCAGATGGACGTTGCTATAGAAATGTAAAGTATTATTATTAATTGTTATTAATATTAATTGTATATTACATTGTCCTCTGTTGAATACTTAAGGTTGGATGCATTTGATGTTTTGAAGTCAGTCATGATGGTACTGAAGGCTCCAGGAGCATAATGTAAAATTTTAAGTCACTTGTAGCCTGCAGATTATTTTTGACCTGCCAAACCTTTCTTATCAAATTCCATGCCTAGGATTGGCTAGACATTGCTGCACCATGTTGGAGCTGAATAAGATTAGAATTGCAAACAAGAAGGAAAGTTACCATAACCCAATTAATATTCGCTTTATTTGTAGTTCACCTCATTTAAATTGGAATCAAATCAAAGCCATTCTTAAATGAATAATGCAAAGAATAGACTACACTGAAGATTGAAGAAATCAGTATGACCTGGGAAGTGTTTCTTTCTAACAATTCACTTCTCTGTTTGCATTCTTTTCATTACATGTGAACTGATGTTTTTCAATGTCTCTATGCATCATTGTTAGTCACATTAACTTTTACCAGTGTTAATTTTCATTGTACTATTATTTCCAACCTCCAGGTGCTTAACTCAGAAGAGGATTCAGAATAATAAATTAGTTTCTTAAGTAATAACATCTTAGCCTACATATTGTATCAACATCTGAGGAAATTAATGCATATGTAACAAATTTTAATACTGAAGGGTATGGAGGGACCTATTTTACTATATTTAATGCTATATGCTATCACTAGATGAGGCTAATTTCAGTCTGTGAATGAAAACTTTCACTATTGTAAAAGTATAAGGAGGAATAATGAGGCCATCAAGATTCTTGTTTTGACTATTAGAAAACAACAAGAAACTTAGAAAACTGACTACAAAGGAATGGGTAGAGACATTGGTGACTGGGAGAGGTATTGGTTAGTGGATGTAAACAGTTATCAGTAGATACTGGAAAGAAGGAAGCAGGTGATATAAGCTGTTGTGGCGGCTTGCTCGCTACCGTATAGAAACTTCTGGAAGAGGGGTGGGTGCTTTAGAATGTGGCTCTATTTAAAGTTTGCTCGCTCACCTTACTTTTCAGTCTTGACAGTCTTAGATTTACTAGGTTTCCTCATTCTAACTGTAGCATGAAAGATGATCAACACTGTAAGTGGCTGATCTAGGGTTTAGTAACTAGCAAACAGAAGTATATGGATTTATCTAAGACGCCTAGAGAAGTGGTAGAAATCAAGAGACTGAATGGGCTAATGAAAAGAGATGGTTCTATTAAACTACAATATATACAATGTCAGCAGTTAAGTGGCAAGATAGCAAGTATTTGTGCTCAAAGTGCAGCAAATCAGTTTCTTTGGATTTCTCAAGATCAAATATAACACTAAATGAAACATTGTACGTTGAAGTGGAAGGGCAGAACACTGACGAATGTAACAGTCTTGTGAGTGAGGCATTTCATTGTTATCATAACTGAAACATTGCCATGATTTATGTACTTGTTTTAGGCCTTTCAGCAGCATCTTTTCAGAAGAAATCTTTGTTCATATTTGAAACCATGACCTACCCAGAAAAACAGCAAAGATTAAAAGGCAATTACTTGAACTTGATAAGAAAGTTGTAATCTTTAAACAAATTCTCTGTCAAAGTAGCATAAAATGTTAAATCAGTAAAGCAAAGCACTCCAACCTATAAGTAACTTACACTGGTAGATCCTGCAAGTGAGGAATCAGAGGAAACTTTAAAGGAAGAAAAAAACAAAACTATTGATATTTCAGCATAATGCTTAGCTGAAACTGAGAAATGACCTGATAAGGGATGCAAGAATCTATCCATACTGGGAAAACACACATTCCTACATAAAGCTATTGATTCTATTTCATAACATAGAATTGCAGGATATTGTGTTTGAGTTCTCGAAGATGCAATCCAAGAATTCAGAGAAAACCAACATGAGAAGGCATTTGCCATTTGGTCGGACAATGGATATAAAAATGAAAAATGAGAACTTCTCAAGTGCAAATATCCTAAAATTTTTGACACATGGATGTTGAACATACTATTTAAACCTTATTGAGAAAGTAGTAACACATACAGTCCTAAAACACGTTGTGGTACTTCGTTAATTCTTCTATAACTACCATCATCCTCAAAGTTGTTTGACTGAAAGAGAATTGATGCCCTTGAATCCCAATGACATCTGTGTCTGTGTTCTGAGATCAACTACCATAAAAATACTCAAGTTTGCACTGAGCATAAGGAAGCTTTGATCAAAGCATGTAATTAACACAAGGGACTCCATAGAGAGACACAAAGTTTACAAAAGCCACTGAAAGAAATTTCAGAAGGACTTGGAAATTATAGACTAATGGCACTATCACAGATACCAGGCTAACTGCACCTTCGAGTGCACCTCCTCTTGGTCGCAAGTTCCTAGCTGTCACTTGTCTCGGGATGGAATCGCACAGTTCTCCCACTCTCAGACTGGTACTAACTTCAATTAACTCAGCAAGTCTGGCTTAGGTTCAGGCCTACAGTGCTGTTCCCTTTGGAGAAATGACCATGGTAATCAGTGATCAAACAACTTCCTTAAAGCAAAAGTATCATTTAGAATAAAAACATTTCAGAAAAACATATCTTAATAAAACAATGTGCACATCTCACGCTTACCATTCCATGGATCTGGCAAGGACCATTTTCTTTGGACTCTCTCTCTCACACACACACCCGGCAGGCCTTGGCAACTCATCTTCCTTTGCAGGAATAAAGACACTCACTGTTTAGGACCCACCACATGGACCATACACAGCACCCCATTATCATCAATTTATCAAGACTGCCTCTAACTAGAGCTGAATTATCTTTACTCACAAAAAACTGAACTCCTGCCCCTCCACAGAATCCAATACCATACCAACATGTGGAGAACTAAAAGAACTCTAGAATTCTTTTGCCAACTCCACATCAAAAGAATTCTTTCACAATCTCTGTTTGCATCACATCCATCACAGTCTCTCCACTGCTGAGAGGACTGCCATACAATCCCTAAAATCCAACCATCAGATAGCGATCAAACCAGCAAACAATGGGGTCTCCATAGTAGTCTTCAACCGAGATGACTGTATTAATGATGTCAATTGACAACTCTCTGATTCAACATACTATAAAGAACTCAGAGAAGACCCCACACCTCAGTTAATCCAGGAATTTAAGGATATCATCAAATCCTACCCCCAAATAACTCCAAGAGAAACTCTATAACTTCATCACCCATGAACTCACTCCAGGAAACGTCTACAAGATTCCCAAGAAACACAAACAAGGGAACCCAGGTAGACCCATCATATCCACTGGCACTCTTTCTGAAGGAATTATAGGGTTCATAGAATTTATGTTCAAGCCACTCATCCCACAAAAGGCCAGCTTCCTGCAGGACACAGCAGTCTTCCGCCATAAATTCCACAACATTAACAATCTCCCTCAGAACACCATCCTTGGCACCATGGATGTCACCTCCCTATACACCAACGTCCCTCGCAATGACAGCATTGGTGCCTGCCTCAAATATTTACAAGACAATGCTCAGATATCCACCCCAAACACATCACCAAACTCATCCATTTCATGCTCACTCTTAACAATTTACATTCAACAACAAACATTTTGTCCAACCCCTGGGAACAGCCATGGGTACTAGGATGGCTTCCCAATATGCCAATCTCCTAATGGACCACCTTGAGGAAAAATATCTGTACAAATGCACCATGAAACCAATTATATATATAGATATATATACACAAGTCCATGTGGTCGGTCCTGGGGCCAGTTTTGTTCAACATCTTCATCAATGATCTGGAGGATGGGGTAGATTGCACCCTCAGCAAGTTTGCAGATGACACGAAGCTAGAGGGAGTGGTAGATACCCTGGAAGGTAGGGATAGGATACAGAAGGACCTAAACAAACTGGAGGATTGGGCCAAAAGAAATCTAATGAGGTTCAACAAGGACAAGTGCAGAGTCCTGCACCTAGGCCGAAAGAATCTCATGCACAGCTACAGACTGGGGACCGACGAGCTAGGCAGCAGTTCTGCAGAAAAGGACCTGTGAGTAACAGTGGATAAAAAGCTGGATACGAGTCAGCAGTGTGCCCTGGTTGCCAAGAAGGCTAACAGCATATTGGGCTGCATTAGTAGGAGCATTGCCAGCAGATCACGGGAAGTGATCATTCCCCTCTATTCGGCATTGGTGAGGCCGCATTTGGAGTATTGTGTCCAGTTTTTGGGCACCCCACTACAACAAGGATGTGGAGAAGTTGGAGAGAGTCCAGCGGAGGGCAACAAAAATGATTAGGGGGCTGGAGCACAGGACTTATGAGGAGAGGCTGAGGGAACTAGACTTGTTCAGTCTACAGAAGAGAAGAATGAGGGGGATTTGATAGCAGCCTTTAACTACCTGAAAGGGGATTCCATGGAGGATGGAGCTAGCCTGTTCTCAGTGGTGGCAGATGACAGAACAAGGAGCAACGGTCTCAAGTTGCAGTGGGGGAGGTCTAGGTTGAACATTAGGAAAAAGTTTTTCACTAGGAGGGTGGTGAAGCACTGGAATGGGTTACCTAGGGAGGTGGTGGAATCTCCATCTTTAGAGGTTTTTAAGCTGCGGCTTGACAAAACCCTGGCTGGGATGATTTAGCTGAGGTTAGTCCTGCTCTGAGCAGGGGGTTGGACTAGATGACCTCCTGAGGTCCCTTCCAACTCTGATATTCTATGATTCTACAACACTGGCCTGTGATCTGTTAGGTCCCAGCATTGTCATCCAAGTGTGGATGGGGATGTTCTTACCTGTATCCACTATTGTTTATTCTTCCCACATCCCTTTATTAAGCTAGAAGAATGCATTCATGCAGGAAAATCTCAGAACCTCAATATGCACTAACTTCCACTTATTGACCAGGGTCACATACAGTGTCCATAACATTGTTACAACTTGATATTCAAATCATTATTACAGATTACTACCTAGTAGCCCCACTTCTGTCACACACATTACTGTTGCAGTGTCACTGGAAATACGGCGTGGCCTAATTAATAAAGAACTAGAATCACACAGACAAAATCATAAAACGATTAAGAGAAGCTTCAGAAGCTTTCCATATCTTAGCCATCACTACGATCCTAAATACAATGGTCACAGGATGAGCTCAGAACAAGAAGCTAAGACACAATGGAGGGAACGTAATCCTGCAAGCTCTTTGGGGCAGGGACTTTTTCTGGTCTATGTTGGTATAGTGCCTAGCACAATGGGTCCTGATTCATGACTAGGTCTCATATACCAAGACCTCCTTCCCAGCTGTTTTGTGTGGGACCTAGTTCTGTAGCATGCTCTAAGAAGAACTATTGTATTGGGCCCCACAGGCAAGATAGATGGGGCGGAAATACCTAGAATCCTGATGGAGTGTAGGCACCGAGCTGCTTAGAATCATCAGGATTTAGGCAGTTTCATGCATGCACACCAACAGAAACTTGGGTGTGTAGGGAATTTAGGCACCAACAGGGTTAGACTGCAGTTGAGAGGAGATTTTGAGTATTTAAAATTTGGACTTACGGGCCTAAATTGGCAGTCAAGCACCTAAATCTCTTTGTGGATCTAGCTCTTTGTTTTTAATACATTCAGATTGTCCAAAGCTCAAAATGTCTCAGATTCTGAAAACAACATTGGAAAAGTGTATCAAAGGGCAGATACATAAGAGAGGTATGCCTGAGTACAGCAGGTAGGAATGTGTGTGTTTGGTTGGGGACGGGGGGGAAAGATGTTGAAATTCTCAAAGAACTGGCTTTCAGTAGTTTCATTCCCACCTAGCTCTATAATTGGTCAGAACACAGGGGAAAAATATGAAAGTTTCCAAAACAATTGTTTCCATTTTTGTTGAAATTTATGACCAGCTCTATTAGTTAAACTTGAGACTTGATTATTGCGTTCTTATGTTTTACTTTCAGAATTCCAAGCTTTTCATTTGGGATAATGCAAGTGTCTTTTTATTTGAAGAACAAATATACCTCTGAGATAAATCGCATACTATGTGTTTATTTTTTCATTTTATAAAACATGAGGATGTTGTCAGATCTGTTCAATAGTTTTTCTGGTTGGAGGGAAAAAAATCCCAACAACTGTTCCAACAGAAGATCCTGATTAAATTTTTCCATGGTCCCAGGCCTAGAAAAAAAGATTTACCTTTCTTTATGCTCCAATATCAGTGTGAGCTTTGCAAGAACAATTATTCTGATAATACTTATGATAAAATCTTCAGCATATTTTTATAGTACAGCAATGCAATGGGCAAACTGGTGAGTTACTGGATACACAGACTTATTGAAGAGTTTCTGCCTTATTAGCTGCAGGATGATTTGTAGCAGTTGCAGCTACTATCAAAGAGGTTAAACAAGGAAATACAATGGAGGAGACAGGCAATAGTGAAATGCTGGTGTGAGCAGTTCAGGAGCGCCACTTGGACTAGCAGAAAATCCTGCAGTTATGGTATTGGGACAGTAATACCTGTACCCTTCTTGTGAGGCATCTTTTGCCAGTGGGAATGAAGACATTGGAATTCAATTCTTGGCCCTCCCCACCCCCAATGCAAAAGAAAAAAAAGTTACTACTAACCCTGAAAGTTTGCAGTTCAATTGTTTATTTCAACAGGGTCCAGCACTATCACTCTGCAGCTAAATCAACAACTGATAAAGCCCCATATCCACTGCCAAAAGGTTCTCCTCCCTGTGGCCCAGAATGCATGTCTGGTACATACAATACATACCCAGCTGCATGACTGAAATACTTCATTTCTTCGGGTTATCCCCGCAGTACTAGGGACCCAGACATTTGAGAGGTTTATAGATTAAGAAATGTTCATTCACATTGTCAAAGAGTTTCCTGTGTTTTGGAGCTTGGGGAAAAATATACTTTCTTGTCTCAGCTTTTAACTTCTTAGCTGACATTACCTTGCTTCACAGCCTCATTCGTAACAACTAGAAACCAGCGAAATTTCACAAAATTTGTAAAGACCTGCAGCTAGAGAGATAAAGAGGAAAAAACAGACAGAAAGTAATGAGGGCTGGATAGAGGGGGGAGGTGAAGATTTGTGACACTTCGGCAGTTCTGAGCTTGATAATTTCTCACCCTGAGGGTTTAAATCCTGCTAGGTTCTAGGCACCCTCAATTCCCATTGTAATCACTGGAAGTTGAGGGTGTCCAGCACCTCAGTCTTGCACAGCACTTTGCTGGATCCAGTTCTGAGAAAGCAAGAATAATTCCTTCACCTGCTGTGTCCTGGACTGCAAAAAAGTACAGCAATAAACAGGGGAGAAAAAAAGAGGACAGTACACGTAAAGAGCCCATTGTGCTTCTATATATGGCACTGACAAAATCAATACTAGAATACTGCATCTAGTTATGGTGTCCATGCTTTCTAAAGGATGGAGAAAAACTGGAAAGGATGCAGAGTACATACACAAAAGTTATTAGAGGGCCTATTAAAATGCCTTACGCAAGGAACTCATCTGTTTAGTTTTTGATAATCAAGAGGTGACTTGATTATGATTTATAATACTTTCATTGGGGATGAATACTAGATATTAAAGGGTTCTTTAATTTAGCAGAGAAAGGCAAAACAAGAACAAATGATTAGAAATTAAAGCCGGATAAAAATTAGGCACAATTTTTAACAGAGAGTAATTAACCATTGGAACAAACTACCAAAAAAAGTTCATCTCCTTTTAGAGTCCACAAATCAATACTGGATGCCTTTCTGAAGATGTGTTTTAATCAAACGATGTATTAGATGCAATACAGGGACAACTAGGTGAAATTCTATAGCATGTGTTATAAGAGGTCAGACTATATGATCTAATGTTCCTTCTGGCCTTAAATCTATGAATAGAGAAGTACAACTTATTATGGCTGCTTGTAATGCTAGAATAACTTTTGGCTAGGAGAATGTTAGAATGTTACCTTCCAGCTCACTTCCCATGGTAAAGAAAGACGAAAAAACAGGTTTGTGGGTTCTGAAAAGCCTGACGTGTGCTGACAAACTTTGAAACTCAGCACAGCATTTAAACAAGGTGCAGGAGATATTGAGAAGGGGGAAATGGAAGAAAAAGAGTAGAACACCAAATCAATGAATAAGTGCAAGTCATACCATTCTGATTGAAAAAGAAGACAGAAAATAAATTGAACTGGTTTATAATTACAAGCATATGCTTAGATTCTTTTTTCCTGCATTTAGAAGACAGGGAAGTTCAACTCTTAGAAGCAGCAGAAGTCACTAAATGGCTGTTCCTACCAAAGCACCTCCCTGGAGGGCTTAAAGAATTAGAAACAGATCAAATAAAATAGCTACAACCTTTCTGAGAGCTCTAGTCAACTCATTACAGTGTGCGATGAGCTCTCCTAATTGTGTCAGCCTGTGACCAATATCTTTTTTTTTTTTTTTTTTTTTTTATTTAAGGGGTCTGAATGGTTTTAATAGATTATTCTAGTTCTATCATACCCTCATCTGAAACATTTCTAATTGTTCTGGCAGAGTGTGCCTGGTACAAAAACCACTCCTACCATACCTCTGGATTCAAGGTCAGTCAAACGAGCTTATCCCTGCCCAAAACGCCTACAGCTTGCATGCCTTTGAGAGGTAAAACACCCTTACATCGCTAAGCCAGGCATGCAGTGATTGTCATTATATTATCCGGTTTGCTTTCTTGTTAAATATTTGAGAATATTCTGAGGACCATTATTCACAAAAAAAACCAAACCCCAAACCCCTAAGTGGGGCAGCATTTGTAATTGGGACACAAACTGACAAAAGGCCTACAAATTACAGGATGAACTTGACACTGCCATTAACTCACGCTGCTGTTGAATCAAAAATGAAACACACACAACATATGAGTGCAAGAAAGCAATACAGCATCCAACTCTGGCTGTATTTTTAGCTTTCAGTTATTTGACATAAAAGAAAAAGTCATCCAAAGGCTGCAAAACATCTCATAAGCCATTTCAATCTTTATGGGAAAAATACATGTGGTTCACCATCACTATTTGACCTTACTAACCAAGAGACCTATTGCAAATTATTTGAATATTATAAATTAGTGAATAAGTGAACGTATTAAAAAACCTCAGGGATAACAGATCACAAAATGTGCTGTGTTCATTTAACTGATATCTGTAGCTCACTTTTATTTTTAGTACTATTAATAAAAGCTCTGAACATTTTGAAAACAAAATCTTCACTTGGTACCTCACTACAGCAACTCTGCTATGAAACCTTTGAGAAGAGAAAAAAGACCAAGTCAGGTTCTGCTGTATTTTAAGCCCTTTTATTTAAATACAAAGAAACAAAAAACTGATTTTAAAAGTCCTATATGGTGTTTTAGACACCCACGCACACACACCCCACCTCATTCACGTCAATACGATTTCCTTACATGGATCCAAGGGAATTTCTCTCTCCACATGCACATGCGCACAAACGGTAAATACAGTATAGATATCTAGCAATGAGAATTATTTAACCTCTTTAGATCCACCACTGTCTCTGGCATGTGTGTTCATTTTGAAAATGTTTGCCTGGTTCACTAAAATATTTCCAAGGACAATATCAAACATGCAAAGTATGGCTCATTCACAACTACCACTGGAAACAAAGTATTTAGCACTTCACAGGATTAGGCTCATGCATGTTACAAACTATTGCATGAAAAACTTAAATGGATTTTTGACCCAACTGATGATCACAATTCTCTGATGAAATAGCTAAATCCTTTGATTATGCATGCTCCCTGATGTTAATGACACCAGTCTATTGTGCCAGCTAAGTTGTTAATGAGCACTAAGTTAAAAATCCATGTACATTTAAAAAAAAAAAAAAAACTACACACTAGAATTGGTTGACTGATGTTCACCAAGTAAGTTATCTGATTAATTTTCTGATATTTAAAAAAATGACAATTTTTTTCATAATTCACCCACCTTATATAATTAGGTAAATTCTTTTTAATGTGTTTGACTAATTTGACAATTTTCATATATTTTTAAGTAAAACATTTCAATGAATAAATTATTTCATATTCACGAATCCTAGTGCACTGCAAAGAGTGTTTCTAAGACTCAAGCCACAAAGTATGGATCTGGATCCAAACTTTTCCCATGTTTGGGGTATTCAGAGTTAGGATTTTACATTGAGACCATTTCTGGTACTTCGACATTTTAAAATATCTAATCATTTTCAAGCTGTAGCAGCACTGAAGAAAAAAATATAATTAGAAGCAATTAAGCTGTCACTAATTTTACATTACTGACACACAAAAAATGAAAACACCCACAAAAAGAAAACACTCAAAAAAACCAAACACACAAGTATGGCATGCTTTTCAGCCTTTTTTCATAAAAAACATTAATTCCCAGGAATAGATCTTACATGGCAATTTATAACAATGAAAAAACTTTATAGCACTATTAAAAACAGGGCTTTATAATAGGATTATCTATAACCCTAACTACCAAACAGGGACATATAGAGTGACCTTGGGAGGTTGTCCATTTGCACCACTACACTAAAACAGCCCATCCACTGTCTAAGAAGACTAACCTATGGCGGAAACTAAAATATAGGGCCTGTTCCACAAATACAAGTGTGACTATTTCCACTGACATCAAAAGAACTTCTGTACATATGAGAGTAAGGATTACTGAATGAGAGAAAAAGATTTTGAAGCTCTTCATTTACATCTTAGATGCATGAATGGCCACAGAGGAGGTTTACTCATTCAGAGAGCAGTGGCACTGATAAAGAACAAATGAATAGGGCTAGGTGGAACAAATTGTTTCTGTTCTATGGGAATTTGACATTTTGAAAAAAAATCCCATATTGAATCAGGAGAAAAAGAGTCAAAAACATCCACAAAATTTTCCATGAACTAAAAATCCAGAAAAATCAGTTGGGTTAATCAAAATTTGGTTCAGATAATTTTGACGTTTTTAATTTCAAGTTTGACCTTTTTTCCTTCTTTCAAGATAAGTTTTCTAACATTTCCTTTTGGATTGACAAGGGCCATTTTGATGGTCTAAAAACATTTTATTTTAAATTAAAATATTACAAGTCGGGTATTTCGTGAAACCCAACATTATTTCTTGAACAGCTTCAGTTTAGACAAAAACATGTTTTGTTGGAAAATGCCTGACCAACTCTACAAATGAATTCCTTCATATGTATCTCTCCATACTCAGTGATGAAGAAAATACAAACTACAGGAACAGAAACACATTCTATTTCATATAAGATCCTTTCCATCCTCATTTTCCATGTGACCTGTAACTAAAGACTCAACTGGTAAACGCTTAATTAGGTGATCTGTCCTCAACATAAATTAAATGAATCAATAGAAGTTTATCAAGAGAAGTGCATTTCACTCTTCCTCCCTCCCTCCTTCCCTTCCTCCAGTCCTTCTTATAATTGAGCTATGGCTTTGTTATTTTTACTAATATAACTTAGATGAGTCTAGGAAAGCAGAAATACAAGTGAGAAGTAACTAACTGCTATCACTGAAATCCTTCCACCAATATCTTCCCTGGAGTCAACCTTTCATGGAAAAGTTACAAAAACACTTTTCCTGCAGAAACCTGAGAAGCTTTAGCTGAATGCTCAGAAGAACATTTCCCTCACCTCCGTGGTAGTTATGCAACAAAGAGGCAATAATTACATCTACTGACAGGAGGTAGGAATAGTCTATGTTTAGTTTGTGAATTGTGTGAAAAAAAGCTACAGGAGCCTCCTGTGCTCATATATGAGCTGGGGAATGTATAGAGGCCATCCAAGTTTCATGCTTGGTTAGTCTGTATTTGGAAAGAAACCAAGTTGTTTCAATTTTTCCCCTACAGGTGTAAAACTCAGAAGCAAAGTATGGTTTTTAGTGGGTTCTAACTGTTTTTTATCCAACTTTGGAGCTTAGCTGAATGAAATACCAGAAGGTCGAGTGAGTTGCTCACAGACACTTTACTCCTAAAATATTCCTGGGTGCCATTCAATAGCTTTAGCTACTATACTGAAATTTTATTTCTGCCAGGTGCACTGTTCCACTGGGTTTTACCTGGACAGGGCAATTTTGGGGTTACTGTGTTTTGTGACAGTGTGCTGTACACCTCCCTGTGTGATACCAAGTGGCAATACACAGCAACAGTCATGACAGAAAAAATAACATGAGAGTGACTCTTCCCACCTCACCCCGCATCCCAACTGCTTGCAGGACACACATTTTGAAAATGAAACCTCTCATTTATTGCATTTGTATTCAAAAGAGGTGATGTCCTTAAGTCATGCCTTGAACTGAACTATCTTGATAATCTAGTACTGAATTTATAATAAATCAATGAGCAAGAATTGAGCTGCACTCTAACAGGGAATTCACAAGATAAGATCATTTCAAATAAGCAGTATTTACATAAAGGGATATGCATAGTATATGTGCAAAGGGAAGTCTGCAGAAGGGAAGAAAACAACCCAGCAGCGTTGAATAAAAGTTGGTATAGAGTTTTATCTTAAATTAGATTCCTCATCAGTGCCATGATGAGACATACAGGAACCCAAGGATACAGAGGAGAGGTGTTTTGTTTTGTTTTTTTAATCTGGGACTAAATAATTACAATGTTATTAGTAGATGTATATAATTTACGAAACAGGGACATAAATACATGTGGATGAGCATGTGGTTGTCAGCTTGTGAAAGACACTGTTTTGTTCTCCAGGAATCAATCTGTAGTCTCAGTACCTTCACAAATACACAATTCTCCTAGGAACAAAGGATTTACTAATACACTTCCTCTTACCTTGAATGCTTCTTTTGAAGAAAGCCTTACAGCCCTCGCAAGACCAGACTCCATAATGGTAGCCTGAAGCATAGTCATTGCATACAGCACAGTACCGGGTTTCCTTGGTGGATTCCATGGACAGGCTGCCCTTTTCACTGGTGCTGGACATCCTCTCCCTGCTCCCTTGGCGCCTGTTATCTGAGCTTGGCCTGTAAAATAAACATTCAGTGAATTTATTGACATTAAATAGTTTCATCCTCTCCAAAAGCTACGAGGCTGTAAGAGAGAATAGTATGTCAATGATGTATTGACATTTTGAAACAATCTGGTGGTGCTCTCTCTTATTCCCAGCTTCTGAGTTACATTAAAAGAGATTAAATACTTTAACCTTACATTTTATATATAAGCAATTGCCATAGGAAATTTATGTGATCACCAAGAGGAAATGAGGAAAAGGAACAGGAATGGAAGTGATTTATGGGATTGCAAATGGAAGGGAAAGTGGTCAGTGAGGCACTCTGTTGAGATGTGGTCCACACTATGAAAATATTTGAGAACTCAAGACTACTTTGGGAAATGTAATGCAACTGGCTGAGACAGGATCATGTGACCAAAAATACTAAAAATTATTGTGTTTACTGTTTAACATATTATCCACTTACCAATTGGCAATAAGTTTAGTTAATTTTCAATTTTTGGACAGATGTCAGTTAGCTTACCAGGATCACACAACCTAATCCTAACCCAATTGTTTTTTGCTTCTGAATCTAACAAGTTGGACCTTCCTCCAGGTTTTTCTTTTAGGTGCTAACATGTTATTCTCTTCTCCACTTCGAGTGCAGCAGGATTCCCTGTTTTTTTATTAATAAGGCATCTGGCACAAACAGCAACTTCAAGCTCCTTGCCAAAACTCCCCAACAATTCTCCAAAGACTCCCACTCTCAAATGCCATCTTCCTTTCATCTAGCTAAAATTCCCTGACATCTGCTGCAATCCCTTCCACCTCCCAAGTACCCATACTAGCCAAAACTTCCTGGAAGTATTCCCAACACCACCCCCAAACGCTGCCACCCATACCTGTCAAAACTCTTTATACCTTCCTGCCCAAATTAAATTTGTTCACATTCAACCGCTTGGAATGTCTACCACTTATAGAAATATAAGGCATTGCCATGGTAGTCTGTTCTATGCAACTTAAAATGCACTGTTGGCATAATTCAGGAAAGCAGCATTTTTTTAAGCCAAGCAAAAGCTTTTGCATCAAGCCCTGAGTTCCCGTTCTTTTTGGACTCTTCTTTTAATATTCACCTGTGGTTTACTTGTAACTTGTGTAAGTTGAAAACAGATGTGAACAGTGAAGTGCTGACATGGCATAACTCTGACTTTCTGGAGGTTTTAGAAAGTGGGGAGACAGAATCCCTGACATTGTAAGCATGAGCATAATATGCAAAGTGTGAAAAGTATATTTTGGATTCTATTAAAATTTTAAAAGGCAGAGGAAATGGTGTCATTGGTTAAATAAGTGTTATTTATACAGTAGTGTCCTTTCTCCCTCCTTCCCTAGGTCTACTTTTATTCCTTCCTTTTTTTCCATCAGGCCACACTTAGAGGTATCATGAAATCATAGAATATTAGGGTTGGAAGGGATCTCAAGAAGTCATTTAGTCCAACCCCCAGCTCAAAGTAGGACCATCCCAACTAAATCATCCCAGCAAGGGCTTTATCAAGTCACACCCTAAAAACCTCTAAGGATGGAGATTCCACCACCTCCCTAGATAACCCATTCCAGTGCTTCACCACCCTCCTAGTCAAAAACATTTTCCTAATATCCAACCTAGACCTCCCCCACTGAACTTGAGACCATTCTGTCATCTGCCACCACTGAAAACAGCCTAGCTCCATCCTCCCTGGAACCCCCCTTCAGGTCACTATCATATCCTCCCTCACTCTTCTCTTCTGCAGTCTAAACAAGCCTAGTTCCCTCAGCCTCTCTTCATAGGTCATGTGCTCCAGCCCCCTAATCATTTTTGTTGCCCTCTGTTAGACTCTCTACAATTTGTCCACATCCTTTCTGTAATGGTGGGGCCAAAACTGGACACAGTACTCCAAATGAGGCCTCCCCAGTGCCGAATAGAGGGGAATAATCACTTCCCTCGATCTGCTAGCAATTATCCTACTAATGCATCCCAATATGCCATTAGTCTTCTTGGCAAAAAGGGACACTGCTGACTCATATCCATCTTCTTGTCCACTGTAACCACCAGGTCCTTTTCTGCAGAACTGCTGCCTAGCCAATCGGTCCCCAGTCTGTAGCAGTGCATAGGATTCTTCTGTCCTAAGTGCAGGACTCTGCACTTGTCCTTGTTGAACCTCATCAGATTTCTTTTGGCCCAATCCTCCAATTTGTCTAGGTCACTCTGTATCCTATTCCCACCCTCCAGCGGATCTACCACCTCCGCCCCCCCCAGTTTAGTGTCATCTGCAAACTTACTGGGGGTGCAAACTACCCCATCCTCCAGATCATTAATGAAGATGTTGAACAAAACCAGCCCTAGGACCTACCCCTGGGGCACTCCGCTTGTTATCAACTCCCAACTAGACACTGAGCCGTTGATCACTATCCATTGAGCCCGATGATTTAGCCAGCTTTCTATTCAACTTATAGTTCATTCCTCCAATCCATACTTCTTTAACTTGCTGGCAATAATACTGTGGGAAACTGTATCAAAAGCATTGCTAAAGTCCACAGAACTTCTCTTGTCCCACCCTTCTCCCCTCCCTTCCCAGTAGCACCAACATAATTCAGAAAATTAACAGCCCTCCAGGGCTAGGGCTTTTTGAAGTTTTCAGTGTTTTAATTCCAATTAAAAGCAAAAATAATTGAACAAAATATTTTTAGCCACATTTTAACAATGACATCTATACATCAGCCTAGGTGAATGAGACTATACATTTAATTATTAATCAAAATGATTAATGGTTTTCAAGGCTGGAAGGGATCACTATGATCATCTAGTCTGACCTCATGTGTAGAGGCCATATAACTTCCCCCGAAATAATTCCTAGAGCCTATATTTTATAAAAATCCTATCTTGATTTAAAAATTGCCAGTGATGGAGAATCCATCCTGACCCTTTGTGCATTGTTCAGTGGTTAATTACCCTCACTGTTTAAAAACGTACGCCTTATTTCTGGTCTGAATCGTTTCCGTTTCCAGCTACTGGATCATGTTACCTTCCCTTCTAGACTGAAGAGCCCATTGTCAAATAGTTGTGCACCATTAGGTACTTCTAAATTGGAATCTAGGCACCCCTTAACCTTCTCTTTGTTAAACTCAATAGATTTGAGTGTATCACTATCAGGGCATGTTTTCTAATTAGGGCTGTCAATTCATTGCAGTTAATGCATGTGATTAACTCAAAACAAATTAATGCTTTTTTTTAAAACGAGTGTTAATTGCACACCAGGGTGCTGTGCTCAGAAGGGCGCTGCTGCATGCATCCAGGGCAGGGGTGCCCCTCTTCCTGTTGCCCATGGAGCTGCCCCTGGCCAAGCTGCTCTGCACCAGGAGCCTGCCTCCTTCGGCTGCATAGAGCAGTGACAACAGGGCTGATTTCAGAGTGACCCCTTCCTCTGCCCATGTACCCAGTCACTGCTGAGCCGGGGTCAGGGAAAAGGGGAAGCCTATATGCTGCTGGCTCAGAAATGATGCTCACAGCAGTTGCTGCTGGTTGAAAGTGTTCAGGCTCCTGAGTGCTCTGCTTAAAGAGACAGCACTCCCCCAACACACACACACACACACACACATACACTCACACTTCCCTCCAACACCAAAAATATTTAAATAAATGGAATTCTATTATTGTTTAACAGTGCGATTAAAACTGAAATTAATTGCACCTTTTTTTTAATCTCGTGATTAATCATGAGTATTTTTTTAATTGTTTGACAGCCTTATTTCTAATCCCTTGATCATTCTCATGGCCTCTTCTCTGAACCCTCTCCAATTTATCAACATCCTTCTTGAACTGTGGACACCCGAAATGGAACGGTATTCCAACAGCAGTTGTACCAGTGCCAAATACAGAGGAAATTAACCTACTCAAGATTCCCTTATATATGCATCCAAGGATCACAGAAGCCCTTTTGGCCACAGCAACCGAACATGAGTTCCTAGTATGACGATTATTCACCATGACCCCCAAATCTTTTTCAGGGCCGCTGCTTCCCAGGATAGAGTCCCCTATCCTGTAAGTATGGCTTCCAGTCCTTGTTCCAGATGTATACATTTACATTTAGCTGTATTAAAGCACATATTGCATGTTTGCACCAGTTTATCCAGTAATGTAAATCAGCTACTTATAGTCTTCTTTATTCCCCACTCCCTCAATTTTTGGGTCAGCTGCAAACTTTACCATTGATGATTTTCTGCTTTCTTCCAGGTGACTGAAAAAATGCACCCTCAGTGATAATTCTCCATTTACAAATACATTGAGACCTATCCATTAGCCAGTTTTAGATCCATTTAATGTGTGCCATGTTAATTTTATATCATTCTAGGGTGTTTTTTTTAAACCAAAATACTGGGTGGTATCAAGTCAAACGCCTTACAGAAGTCTAAGCATATTACATCAGCACTATTACCTTTATTAACCAAACTTGTAATCTTAACAAAAGAAATAAAAAGTTAGTTTGACAAGATCTATTTTCCATAGACCCATGCTAATTGGCATTAGTTATATTACCCTCCTTTAATTCTTATTAATCAAATCCCATATCAGCCACTCTGGTATCTTGCCCAGTTTCGATGTGCTTTCCATCAGCTTCTCTCATAATAAAAACAGTTGCAAGACAGAAACAGAGTCTCAGCTTTGCAGATTCCTACAGTCGAGAACCACCCATAGGAATGCTCACTTCCTATACACAAACAACTCTGCTAATAAAAAAAAAAGTGCGGTTAAGTATTTCATTGCTGTTGCCGCATGCCAGTCATATCTGAACTACTCATTCCAAATACCCTGGTTCCTGACCTACTAGCAAGGTTCAAATGTTTTGGAGTAATAGGCATTCAGCTGTACAGTGCTTACTGAAGTTAAGCACAACTCACTTTAAAAAAGGTTGCCGTAAAAGACATCATTATCCCAGCAAACATTTGGAGACCTTCAATCCTACCAACCCATTTTAGATTCTTTGGGAAAAACTTTCCAAAGCACCTAAGTCATTTAAGAGCCTAAATTCTATTGATAGACTTTGGACCAGGCTCTATTCTCTACATTGCACATTCACACTGAGGTCACAAAGCAATGACTTTACACGAACATATGTTTTTCTAATGGCACTTCCATTGGTTCCCACATTTGAAGTAGGTTGGATTTCCTAGTGGCTCCGTGAATTTAGGCAGAGTTTTTGAAAGCTTCACTTTCCTTAAGAACCTCAATGACTGAGACAGAGTCATAAGGTTTTTTCTTCTTTGGTTTCTTGATAGGATAGGGAAAATTTTATTTTTTTACCAAAATGCTCAAATAATTTCTGGAAAATACATGAATAAACTGAAATATTGCAACAGTCCTCTTATCTTGTTAGTTACAGAATCATGTACTGCTAAGACCCAAATGGAAACAAGAATGCATGGGATGGAAGTTAGAGTGAGTCAGAAGTTATAACTGTATGCACATGACATTATGCTCATAATGGATTGCTCCTGGATGGAGCGACTTCAGGCATATTTTTTTTGATCCCTCGTCACACTTTATGGGTGTGGTTTAATGCTATCGTAACATTTATGTTTGTCTAAAAAAAGCTCCAACAGCCTACTGCTGAATCCCGCTAATTCACATGGATGACTGTGGAGACCCATTTCAAATTACTAAATTTTGGGAAATACAAATAGGCAAATACTTTAGGGAAATAAAGCATATTTCATGCTGCATTGTTTATATGACCAGTGTAGTTTAGTTTTAATTATCTATATAAATACATTTCAAGATATACTGTACATTTTAATGGTAATACTTCCTGTAGTATAATTTGCAAGTATAATGGAATTTTAACAACATCACACATCTCTGCCCCACAATTTTAGCTGAGATGTGGAATCAGAATGTTTTTGTGTACAAGTTATGGGGTATGCAGATTAACAAAGTGTGAATGAGAATGAATCTATTGTGTCTTATTAACATACTGCCCTTAACAATCAATCTTTAAATGAATTGATAGGCCCTTTCAGATTATTTATGGGATAGAAAGAGACCTCATATGCTCTTAAACTGCCTGTGATGGGGTATGTCCCCTACACAGGCCCTGAATAGGTTAATGTGGGCTTCAGAGGCCAGTTATGCTATCTGGCTGCACCTGGAGGGTGGGCCAGACTTAATTTAACATGAGGAAGTTAGAGCAGAAGGGGGCTGCAGTCCCAGAGAAACGCTGCAGTCACTCCCTGGGAAGAGAGAGAGAGAGACCGGAAGGGTCAAGGAAGAGTTCCAGAGGAGAAGAAGTCCTATCTCAAGAAATCAGATTGAAAAGAAGGCTGAGAAGGAGAAATGGAAAAAGAACACACAGACTTCTCCAGGGCAAACTGGAAGCCTAAATGATATGGGTGTCTTGACGAGCTGTAGCCTGCCTGAACTCCTGCATAAAGGGAGAAGCGTTCCAGGCACTGCATCATGGGATTGACAGAGGCACAGAAAGGCAGTTTAGAGTAGCAGAAGCACACTTGTGACAAGGGGGCTGCCAGCTGAGCCAAGCTGGGCTGAAGGTTTGGTTTTGGATACATTTTTAGTTGGACTTTTGGTAAAGGACACTGTAAAACGATCTGGCTAGAAAGCCAGGGTGCTCTTAGGGCCAGAGTTGGCCGAAGGACAATGGGGGAAACCGAGGCAAAGGGTGCTACAATGCCACATTCATCAAGGAGGGGGAAATCAGGGCATCAACTTTCTACACCACCTCAATATCCTGCAACTGAGTGGTGTTAACCTACCTAATCCCAGGCATTTAAACAAGACGAGCCATGAGACAGTAATGGATCCAAGACAACATTTGAACAGTACCAAAGATGAAATTCTTTTAAATGAGTTTCCCTCAGAATATTCTTACATCACATCACATATTAAAAGTTGTTAATCCTATCATACATTTTAGCTATGAGATTTAACTGGAAAAACTGTGAAAGTAGATCTCCTTTGACTTACAAGATGCTCCCTGTGGATTAATCCTTCCATGTATACGAAGGAAACCGCTCTTCTGGAGAATACAATCTGTTTATGACATTCAGACACTGGATGGCATTGATACATGAAGAAATCAGTTTACTACTCCTCAGATATATGGAAACAGCAGCAATTTGAAAGAATGTTATTTGACTGTGGCTACAAAAATGAGTTTTCTTCTACTTGTAGTACAAGAATGGTCAATCTCTCAGAATATCTAGCATCTATGAAATTTAAGAAGAAATTATCCAACCCCGAGCTTCAAAACTAAATTGGGAAATTAAGAAAAATTCTTCACCGACTGGAACAGTGACATAATTGAAAATATATAGAAACACTACATCGATGTTTTTACTAGTGTTGTCCAATATTACATTCTCCAGGGGATTTACTGAACCCCAACTGGTTATACTGCATGGGGCTAGTACAGGAACACAAATGCTGGAGATGTGATTCAGATGAAGTAATACCCAAAGCATGTTCTACTACAGTACACTTTGGGAGGAATTCATCAGAAGAATGGAATTGCTACTGATTAACTATATGGATGTTGCTCTTTCATTTATTTATTTGCTTAGATATCCACTGCATTTATGTACAAATTCTACATGCACTACATATTTTTAAAAGACAGATTAAGAGTACAATAAGTCTTAAACAAATATCCAGGAAAGCCAGACAACACAACCAATCCAAAGGCACCCTCCATTATTACACTCTCCTTCCCAGCTTCCCTCCCCAAAAACACCACATACCCTTTAAAAAGAGCCAAGGAAAAATAATTGTGTCCTGCAGCTTGTCGTAAGGGTCACATATCCAGGCTCTGGTATACCAAAATGGGAAGCAAACTGCAGTGCCACAGGCCCCTCAGCAGAAATATGCTGCTGTCAGCCCCTCCCACTTATTGCAGACGACTGTTAGCATGAGCTTTCCATTATCACAACTGTCAGAGCAGCACAGGAGGAGAGGAACAGTCTGAGTAAAGAGGACACAACCCATTTACAGCTTTAAACTCAAAAGCAGCTTCCTGAATTTCACCCAGAACTCAATTGCTAGCTAGTACACATCATGGAGCATAGGTGCCTGTGCTTCCCGCAAGAAACTACCATTCTGCAGTAGATCCAGTTCTGAATGTTTTCAGGGGTAGACTCATGAAGAGCACATTGCAACAACCTAGCCGAGGTGTCAAAAGCACTAATGACATTGCCATGTCCAAAAGATAAGGGCACAGCCTTTTTGTTACTATGCAACACTAATCTCCTCAGTACTCTATGCAAGTGGTGAAATGGCAATAAACAAAACAGTTATTGACAACTGCTGCAGGCAAAAAACAAAGACAAAACCCAACCAAATGACCCAGAAAGCAAAAAACCAAACAGAGCTTGGAATTTGTGTTTGAATATTAAAGGTCCCCTTTTGTATGTAACAATAAATTGGGCATTTATGATTTAAATCGAAAGCCTTCTCGGGAACTATACCATGACCAGATTATACACAATAGGAGACAGGCACAAGCCACTGCTCTCCCCTTCCCTGACACCATTTTATAACTCTCTTCTGTAAAAGGCAGGCAGAGTCTAGTCAGAACCCATCTGGTTAGCAGGTTGTTCCTGTTGATTCTCAGAGACAGGCATATCTTGTTAACTCCACCCTGGTTATACTAAGAAGGAGTCTCTGTAGGCTGAAGAAATTAAGGTCTGGGTTGGAGAAGTCCTGCAGGAAAACCCTAGGAACAGCCTAGTTTGGGGAAGAAAACTTAGGCTGAGTTTTGTGTTATGTTAGTGTTATTTCAATTGCCAATAAAAAAACAACAATCCCAGGAAGAGGGCTAAGTTTGGACTCTAACCCAGGATCTCTGTGTCCTGTGCTAAAGTGAGGTAGGAATTCATTCTGTTCACAACCCTAAAGACACCAAAGAAAAGAGGGAGGGAGGGTCCCAAGACTTGCTGGGAGTAAAGGGACACTTGTTAGGGAGACCAGCTTGTGGAGGATGCAAGTGTGTGGAATTCCCAGCTTTGCAAACAAGCCTAGTCCATATTTACAAGTGTAGGCTGAAGTTCACATGCACATCAAGCTCAACACCAGGCCCATTTCAAGTGTAACTGAGGTCCAGTGGGACTATTTTGTACAGCTAATGAATAATAATGTATTCATCATTTGTATGGTATTCAGTTTCCATTTGATACCAAAATAAAAAGGTCATACTAAGTGATTTGGACAAAATTAAACTTTTTTTATAAAGTGATGGTGATTTTACAAAAATGGAAACTAGCAAGTAAATTAAATGCCACAAAATGGTAATCTGAGATGAAAGATTTAGCCAAACTGAAAAAGTTACTTTCGATCTTTAAAAAAAGTAGATTTTGGAGGCGATAACACTAAAATTTGTGAGGGTAATTAAACTAATTGTAACAACATGTATCAAACAGTAAAATAATATGTAATAGCCATGGAAGTGGCATCTAGTGATTAAAGCAGGGGCTGGCAGCCAAGATTCCTTGATTTTGCTCATTGCTTCATTATCAACTTTCTGTCTGACCTTGGGAAAGTCAATCTGGCTGCAGGTTGTTCAACTGTAAAAGTGAGTATAATAATATCTGTCTTGGGTATTTATAAGGCACCTAATGCTTTGGTATCTATCTCACAAGATAGCTGTGAAGTGTTGTGGGGACATCGTCAACCACAATTATTCCCAAGATAGAGAGTTTGAAAATACAGGAGGCTGCTGGATGGCCCTTGCTACAAACTAGTTTGGGATTGGACTGCAGGTAACCAAGCAATTGCCTTGTGGATGTTCCCTATATGGGATACAGCTCTAGTCCCCCTTCCTCCCATAACCTGTATGGGCAATCTCAATCAGGGGACACAGAGTGCTACTTCCAAAGTCTGCCAGAGCAAAACGCTACTGTGCAGATTCCCATCACAGCAGTTCTTCCAACTACCTGATAGAACCTGCATACCCCCACACCCATCTCAACTGGTGCAGGAAGCCCACACAGATTGTAGCACCTCTCTTTGCCCCCATCTATCTCAATTGAGCTGTGCTTCAGGCCCTCTTCTCTCCTTTCCTTCTGGCTGTGTGTGAGGAGCTGAATGAATCAGTAGGTAAGTGGGAGTGCATGATTTAAGTGGCGAAAATGAATGAGGGATTAATGGCTTTAGGAAAATGAGAGCCTAATTTGAGACACCTTGGCCCTGATTTCTCAGAGTGTCTAGCACTATATAGCACTTTATATGTTCAAAATGCAGTTTCCCATTGACTTTGGTTGGATCTGTGAATGCTCTGCAAATCAGACCCCAGGGTCTGAGGTCAGGCACCGAGAAACATGTTTGGAGACCATCTGTAAAAAGTTTGGTTTAAATGACTTGACTAGTGTAACCTGCCAGGTGGAGTCGGCAGCAACAAGGGCCAGGTTCAACATCTAGGGGTTCCTCTTAACAAAACAAGATAGAACCAGCTTAAGCCCCCACCCAGAAATCTGGGAAAATTTAACATCGCCCTTGGGCACCCCCAAGAGGCAACACTTCTCCACTCACAAACATTGAGTCGGTGTATAGCAAAAGAGAACTTTTATTAAAAGGAAAAGGAAACCAAACAGTTTGTGAAAACACCACAACCACATTCAAAAGCACATGACTATACGCAAACCTGACCCTGTAATGCATTGGGCTGTGTCCTTTGCCTCAGCTTCCCGCCTTACAGTGGGAAAGTCCAATGAATAAATGTCCCTTTAACACATCACTCCCCTCTTCCTCTGCTCCACCCCACTCACAGTAGGCTGACCTTGGTTAGCGAAGAGCCAGAGTTTCGAGGTGCCATCACAGGGGTTCACCTCCCATCCCAGAAAGTGGGGAGGCATCGAGCAGTGTCTCTGTGGTCATTGTGCACCTCTTAACTGGCTGTTTGCCACCACCTCCACTTCTTTTCTTTGTTGCCACTGGTTGCTTGCTGCAGCTGCTTTTCTCTGCTGCCACTAATCGCTCTCTATCACATCTGCAATGCCATTTCTGAGGTTCCGTTGCTTAACCCAGCTCTTACTGATTTCAGTGAGTAGCAGGGAACCTCACCACCAATACAGCCCCTGCATTGTCTTTCATTTCACCACTGTCCCTACACTAGGTCTAAAGCATACCCCTAGATCTGCTTATCAGTGATTCAGCTCTGGCAATGGCTGAACAGAAATGACGACTCTCCATTGAGTCTAATCAGCTCAGTCCTTAAACACTGGGAAGGGGAAGGTCAAATGGTATCTAGGGCTCTTTAGACATAGTCTACACCAAGAGGTAGGAACACCAGTGCCCACCCCCAGTCTTCTTCACTGGGATTTGGCATCCCATATGCTTAGCAACTCAGGTTCAGTTTAGGGTGATCCCCTCAAACAGGGCATGCTAAGAACAGTTCTGCTGCCCTTTACTCATAAAAGAAGGATAACGACATTTAATTACCCCTGCATTCAAATATTTAAGTGATTTGTAATCCAAAACCAACCAAAATTGATCATTTTGGCAAAGCAGCTCCATCATGCTGTGTATCTAGGGTGAGTAGGCACCTTAGCCTGTCTATGCAAACAGTCTGTTCCTGAAGTATTTTCCCCCAGCTCATCGCTAGATGTCAGGGAAGGTCTCATTCAGACTCTGCTTACGTCAGCATCGCACAGGAACTATGTGGTAGAGGCAGGGATAGAATCCAGTTCTCCAGGATAGCATTCAACTGCCTTAAGTATAAGATGATCCCATCTCTTCTTTCAATTTCCTATCTCTTTCAATACACACCTTCCATGTTCTGAAACAAATGAGACAGGGGTCCTACAGATGACAGCCTCATTTACTACACAACCCTGATTCATGCCCACAGCATCCTATCCTGTGCACTAAATGGCAGAAGTCCTCTAGAAAAAAATAGCATGTGATCATGTAATTAAAGACTATCCTAGTGCGTACAGACAAAGGGCTGAATTAAGATTGCAGAGGCAGACTTAATATTTCTGGTGTTTCCTAACTTTTCAGTGCTTGACTTTGCAACGTTAACAGTGTTCTTTTAACATAAGAAACAGCACACACACAAAAGTGAACTAGAAAAAAACCCAGAAACGCCATCATGTGGCCTCATATTGACTAACACATGATTCATCAGCAGGGTTGGAACCTTTAGACATCCCACCCCATCCACACCAAATTTCAAATCACTGCTCCAAAGAATGGGAGCCTTAGAGCTTTTCAAAGAGAAGGTTGCCAGAAGTTTTTTAAAATGGGCAAAACAATGTATTTTTCCCTAGCCTCATTCTTAGAAATGCCATAACCATCTTGGCTGAAATTTTCTAAAAAAGACCTGTGTCCAGATCCCCAAGAAAAGCATCAGTCCCAGATGCTTTACCTCAATTAACTGGTATATGAAGAATCTAATACACCCATTTCTCTCATTTTCTGCCACACAAAAGGAAAAAGTAACAATGATCTGACTGAACTTCCTTGAGAACTGTACATTAATAGTCCCAATTTAGACATCCTGTACTAAGTAAGGAAGTGGCTCCTACTGAAGGATTTTGGGCAAGCTGGACTAAGTAATCAGTCTCCTATCCCATCATGCAGCAAACACAGTGCTAAGCACAAAACACTAATTATATCTTCTAGCAACAAATCTCAAGGGGTCAGATTTTCATAGAGGAACTGTAATATATATCCCTATTTAGAGGTAAACACTCCACCAACAGACCTTACATCAGAATTCAGACAGAGTTTGTGCAGCATACAGAAAACAGTGAGAAAGCTTTCACTATTGATCCTAAAACAGTAGGGCTAAGTAGGCAGGATTAAAGAGGAAAGGGCCACAAGTAGCATTAAGATTTATACTTATGCTTCTTTTATTTTATGCCCTATTGTGACTATTTAGGCAATCTGTCTATGGACAATTAATGAATTCTGTTTAAGATTATGGATTATCTCAAAATACAAACTCCAGTTTGATTGCACGGCTGATCTGCCTTCTCTGCTGTCTTTTTAACTTCATCTTGGACTGAAATTCCATGGGGTAGTGACATAGGACAAACAATGGAAGGTCATTAAACCTCAGCAGTCCTCTAGTCACATAGAAGCAATGTTAGACAAAGAATTGGCTACTGCCCAGAACAACCAATCTGCACAGGTAGGCTGGTAACTAAGCAACAGATCACTTGGTGGGAATCACAAAGAAGACTAGAGGTTATAGAAAAAAGGGTTTCTTACAAGCCATTTTAGAAAGAGGGAGAAGAGACCAGAAGTAGAAAGCAAGGCTGTGCAAGACGATGATCCTGCACACTCTAAGGGATTCTAACCTATGCCCAGAGAATTCTCAAGAATGGTGAGGAAACTGAGGCAGGGAAATGCATACAGGTGTTTTATTGTTTTGCCTAGATCGGTATATTTTTTGTGCTATGTACAGTAAAGAGTGACTTGTTTTGGACTCCTTTTTGCAAAGTGGGTGTTCTGTATGCTTCAACTATCACGTATCCCTGGAGAGAATCTGTAAACCAGAGTGCCCACAAGATTGGAGCTTTGGGAAAGGGTGTACTGATGCACCTGCTCCTAGGGCTTCAGGTAGCTGGACTACAATGTCACATTTCTTTGAAGAGGTAACAGAGTCTACACCCAGGAAGCATACCAGAGAGGACAAAGAAAGAGACAGTGCTGGAGCCTACCCAGACCAAAGGAAGCTTAGAGGCCCCCAGATCCCATGTGTGGGACCCAACAATAGCAGCCTGCAGGAGTTATATCAGAGCTGACACCTATCAAATAAAGGGAGATTGGGGATAGCATTTAAAATGAACCCTTCTAACTTTGGGTCACAACAGTTTCATAAAGAAGTTCATCTGGGTTTGCCAGTCCTGGGGTTTGAAAAGATTCAAATTCAAACAACTCCCTTTTCTCATTGTTGAGCTTCATTGTAAATCCATGGTTAACAGTTGAGTTGTCATGTGTTTGCATATGTTCACACAGATTGTTAAAATAGCGAATATAACTAGTGGCCACACTGGAAAGAAGGAAAGGGTCCACAGGCAGAAGAGAGGTCTGTAGAAGATAAGAAGTAGAGTTCCTCCTACATCATTATCCGGTTGGAATGCTGAAGACACAGCATACCTCTAATCCCCTATGCCACTCTCATTAGTCCAAAGACGATGCAGTGTTTAAATAAAACTTAAATATGGTAGGGAAGCCAGAGAAGTAAGTACCTGTCATCTCCATTTCTGAAGTGCCATTTGATTTTCTAATGACTCACTATCATGGGGCAGCCCCCAGCTGCGGCACCCTCCTGCAGCAGGCTGCATCACAGCCTGCATGCGTCCTCAGTTTCCTCTTTATATAGCCTATTCAAACTTGCAAAGGAATATTGTTCAGTGAGTGATTCAAACTCTTTTATTTATATAAAAGTGCCATAGCCCACAGATCCTGCATAGTAAAAACTGTTCCTCTCAAAACCCTGAAGTAAAATAAAGTTAGAATGCAGCAGCATTCCAATCCCATTCAAGGGTCACCAGACCCAGGTTACCCAAACGAGAGTCATTAACCTCTGTTCCAGGTCCTTTAGCCCTTATTTCAGGGCCCCACTTTCCAGACCTCCTACCTGAGAGTTCCAAGACCTGCTTCTTTCTCATAAGTTTTCTCCTGTAGCCCCACATCAGGTTCCCATGGGAAAGCTCTCTGCAGGGTCCACTCCACCCAGCCTCTCTGCCTGTGATTCCTTCTCAGGGGAACCTTCCCCGGAACCAACCCCTGGTCCCAGGGTTCCTCCCACAATCCTTAAATTAGGTCTTCTGCCAGAGGGCTCCCTGCAGAGTTACGCTCCCCAGGCCTTCTTGCCTCCCTCCAGTGTCAACCACTTGCTTCTGGGCCTCATTTACAATGACCATTGCTGATTCTTCCCCTCCTTCCTAAGGGCCTCTGCCCAAGGCTTCCTGCAACGTGAAAGGTTCCCCAGGTCTAGCCAGTCCTTCAACAGTTTCCCTCAGAACCCATCATCATCACCTCACAGCTACTGCTCTCCTTCTGGATTCCTGCAACTCTGTCTCAGGTAACTTTCTGCCACCCCTCCTTGTCTCACTTCTGTTCCCAGTTAGGTCTCATCTGCCCCTCCTGACTCTTTCAGTCTCCTCACAAGCAGCTGTCACCTGCCCCTGCCTAACTGACCTGGTCTCCTACCCTCTCAGCCCCAGCTGCCCTCACTTAAGCCTAACTGAGGTTACCTGACCAGTCACAGGTGCACTGGCCTCTTCCCTCTCAAAGGACCAGTGTCACCATGACACATACACTCTCACCCAGTTTTTTGTCTTACTGTTTTATTATTGTTCAAATGGTGAAGCAGCAATTATATACAAATGTCATGTGGTTTTTCTCCCACCCACAATAGATAAGAATCAGGAACCAAATTTTAGTTCCAGTCAACGTTTTTCATACAAAGATGAGAAGTGGCAGCAATACTAACTGAATTTCTGCTTTTAAGGCTTGACTGTGTTTGGGATTTTACACAGCTTTACACAGATTTTTAAATGTGATTATAAATTGTGTTCATTTTGCACCATTTTCTATTTTGCTGTCTTTTTTAAGGACCTGAACAAAGGCCTTAGTGGGATGAAATTCCTCTCACCGTATATCTGCGTTTACTGGAAAATACCACTGTGTGGGAAATTAGTTTTATTAGTCCCCGAGGGCAATACACAGAAGTACACAAGACATTACTGACAGACCTCTACTTTAATGAGGCTAAATTATATCACAGTGGGTTTCCACTAACTGATGGAAATAAATAAATAAGGTCCTACATGAATTGCGGGATGATTGTCAAATAATCATATCTGACTTGCGGACAGGACATGGAAAATCATGGAAAAGTAATAATGGACCTTTATGAATTGCAGCACTATAATTTGGAAAAGCTATTTGTTGACCTATTGATTGACCTATTTGTTTAAGAAAAAAATTCTGGAACAATATAAACACTCAAGTATTATAATATGCCTGCTTATTTTTTTGATAACTAGACATTTTGATAACCAGACATTACAATTATTTAATACGTGAGGCTGACAGCGGGAGCCCCGCCATACACGGGGTTGACAGCCTGAGCCCCAGCTACTATCAGCTTGGATAAACAGGGTTCTACCGTACTAATGGGGAAAAAAGTGTGCATTGCAAACCTCAAAATGTATGCAAAACTGTGGACTGTGCAAAGTAAGCTAATTAAAATCCAAACTGCAATGGAAGCCTAATATTGTGGGATCGATCCGCAATTTCTGCAACATGACAAAAATTAAGTAGGGCCTGATAAATAATATGCTAGCATAAGGGCAATGCCTGCCAGAATCACACACAAACTTACTAAAACTAATGTTTCTTTACACTTCGTAGCCTAACCCTACTAAATTTTTAATGAGTTTTATATAAAATCAGAGGATATAAAATGCAACTGAGTATAGCTGACAAACCTAAAATGCATAAAGACTTTTGAAATTCATTACATGCACCAAACAGCTTAGTTGCTGCTATCAAGCTTGGCAGAACAAAATTTATTATATTAAATATTACATAGTGAAATATGCCCCAACTGCTGCATAAAAGCAGTATTTAATATGAGGGCCAAATTCTGTTCTGGTACACTGGTATTGTACTAGTCTGTGTGTGAACTGACTCCGGTAGGGTTACTATAGATCTCCCCATTTAAACTGAAAAAGGAATTTGACCTAGACTCTTTATGACCTCAGTGTGCTGTAACATCACTCTCCGGGCTTCTCTACATTGCATGGTATTATGAAATAAGCGCAGGTGTGAATTTAAAATGCAACAGCTATTCTGCACTAACTCCCCATATGCACACACTTACTCTGCACTAAGCGTGCCTTTTTGCAAATTAGTTTTATCCACTTCCAAAATATTTTAACCTAAATCACACAAAGGCATTCTTAGGATACACCTGCACTTCAAGCTGCAGGTGTAATTTCCAGCTAAAGTAGACTTATGTGCGCTAGCTTTGATCGATCTGGTGCACTAACAATAAAAGCGTAGCAGCAGCAGCATAGGAGGTAGGACAGGCTAGAGCAGTGGTTCTCAAACTTTTTAAAAGGAGCCTTCCCGTGGATTTTTGTCTAACAATTGTGCTCCTCCCCTCCCCTGAATCGTGTCTCCCTTTCCCCCTTCTGAAAGGGGGGGGTCTTTTCAGAAAAAAACTGAGGGTCCTTCCCGCACTGTAGGCCCTGTTTTTTTCCGGAAAGATGGGGCTTCGGGGGAAGAGTGGGTGCAATTATTAGGGGGGCGCTTCCCGCGCTGTAGGCCCTAACAATCACGCTCCCCTTTCCCCCTAACCCCTCCCTTTCAGAAAAAAAGCAGGGAGCGCGACAGCAGCAATGCGGGGAGCAGCAAGTAGTGGGGAACAGCTCAGGAAGCAGGGGCAGCAGCAGCACGGGGAGCGTGCTCACCAGCATCAGGGGGCTGCTACTGCTGCAGGAGGTGGGCAGCAGCGGCGGCCGCTTCTGTCTCCGGGGAGCGTGGAGTTGGGCCGGCTCTGTCCCCTGCCCCGCGCCACCCATGATCCATCTTACGCCCCCCACTTTGAGAACCACTGGCTAGATGGCCTGAGTACAATCACTCCAGGGACACTAGGTACTTAAGCGGCTAGCCACTCCTACTGTCACTACTACCACAGCTATGCTTCTATTTTTAGCATGCCAGCACAATTAAAGCTAGCATAAGTATGTTAAACCAAGTTGGAAATTACCCTTCCAACTCCAGGGTAAATGTACGCACAGTGCAGAGTAAGAACATCCACGTGGGGAGCTAGTGTGGAACATCTATTCTGCAATAGCTATTCTGGGCTATCTCCCCATGTAGACAAGAATCGTAACCTCTGGAGGGTTTCTGTATTTTAGTTCACAGGTTGTGTGGCACCATCTTGACTAATAGATAGGCCATCAAAAAAATACTGGCCAGCTAATAAGGCAATAGTACACAATGATTTTAGTTAATGAAACTCCACTTCAGCCAATTGAATTGAATCCAAGAGTCAAGAGCTTATATATGTATATAAGTGCATGTATAATGTACATATGTAAGCTCTTGACTCCTGGATTATATATGTGTGTGTATATATGTATATGTATTAGAGCTAGTCAGAAACATTGTGATGCAAATGAAAATATTTTTAGTTTTTGTCAAAATTTTCAGTGGAAATTTACAACTTTTCTTTTAAAAAAAACCCCAGAAAACCTAAACATTGAAAAATTTTCATTTTTCAGCAACCAGAAATTTCCAGCCAAAAACTGCTGGAAACAAAAAAGTTCATTTTCAGCTGAAAAATTTCAGTGTTTCGCCAAAATTAGTGTTTATTAAAATTTTAAAATTTTCATTTGATTAAAAACCCAAATTTCCATTAAAAAGAAGTTTTGAGGGAAACATTTTGACCAGCACTAACATATATATATACATATCCACAGAAGTTGTTTTCCTGTACTACATACAGTATTTACATTTTCTGTACATGTATGTGTGCATATACAGCTTCACACCTACAAACCACTTAGCCATGTATTCAAAGCTTAAACAGTTAAGGATTGATTTTGTTACCTTTACTCACTCTGAGTAGTACCTTTCTTCACAAGTAGTCACACTGCAATCTCAATATGTGAGAAGGTAACAGAATCTGTATCTTAGAACTATCAAATTAATATGTAATATTAAATATTACAGATTTTGTTCTGCCAAGGTTGATAGCCACAATTGAGCTGTTTGGTGCCTGTAAGGAATTTCTAATGGCTCCTTTTCAGATCACAGCTACTTTTAATAGCTATCAAAGTAATCTGTTTAATTAAAAGATATTGGACTTCTGTTTCCCTGGGGATTAGTATTAATAGAAATCAGTGTTTAGTGTAACATTTATTAATCTGGGCCTAAACTAGGATCATGAGATGCCCTTTTTTTGAGGGACAGTTGCAGTGTTTCAGACAGCTTTAGTTAAATCCATGATATGTTCCAGTTTCACTGGATCCAGACTAGTGACCAGTCAACCTACTCTGGGATTAATTCCCTGCTGCAGTAAAGGCATAGCTGTGCCTGAACGCTGTATCTTTCTCTGCCAACTTCTTCGTCTCTGAACCATGCTAGCCCCCAGCCTGTGAAGTATGAAGTGCATTCTGAGACAACCCATAATTACTTGCACAGAAGCATGTCAAATTTGAGGAGGAAGCAACTGACAGAGAGAGGTCCAGCATGTTTAGCCCCAACACAGATTTGACTGTGTCTGGCAGCAGTAAAAAGTGGGTGTATGGTTTTGACAGTAGAGGCAGCAAGAATCTGAGCAGTAGCATCAAGGCCCAACAGAATCAGCTTTGCCCAGAGGTAGAAGTAGAGGGACTTGGCAACAGAAAATTAACTGCCTTTGGAGGGAAACAAAATGTAGTGCCCATGTAAGCAGTGTAAAAGAAGAGAATGAGTCTGAAAAGCTAGAAGGACAGGAAAAGGATACAAGTACTTGTCAACTCCCAGCTGCCCAAACCATGCTGTTTGGCCTCTTCTCCAGCATACACATTGCATAAAAATGCAGTCACCTTTGCCTACTGTTCTGTTAAGCCTTAAATACACAGAGCTGGAAAGTCACATTTTAAGGGGAAGATAACATAAAGGCCAAATCAAATATCTCCCGATTTGGCTGCTCCCAGATAGGATCTCGCTCAGAATTATTCAGTCCACACCTAAATCCTCTCTCTTTTAGAAAATCACTCCCACCTCCCTTAATTTAGTGAGTGAGCAAAACCCATTTAACCCTTTCCCTTGTGAATCTGTAGGGAAAGGGTTAAGTGGGTTCTAATGACTCAGTGTGATAGGCTAGAAAATTTCAAATAAATACTGTCATCTTGTTACACCCATTTACAGAACATTTAACATGCAAACTGAAATTACGGTTGACTTTAATTAGTTATAAAACCAGCTTAACCACTTTTTTGTGGGTGTTTTGATGGGTTCACATGTTTCTTTCATTATTAGGAAATCCCTGTTTTTGACTAACCAATAAACTAGTGTGAAGTATTACACAGCCTTCAACTAATTAACATTAAATTATGATGTTAAATATGTAAAAATCTGGGAATTTGTAGGAAAATCCCTTTGAAACAAGTAAATAATTATTCCCATTTACTGTGAGCTTAAAAACGGTAGGGTTTATATTAATACAGAGAGTTTACAACATGTGCAATAACACTTCTTTACATCTTCACTAATGTCAACATGCAATGTAAACTTAACTGTCCAAACTGAGAACACAACAATATTTCAATACCTGCTGGCTACATTTATTATTAATTATCCCTTCAGTGTAACTATATACAATACACAAAAGAGATATGTGTTTTACATTTTTCTGTTAAAAAAATCATTAAAGAACTACCCAACAACTTCCACAACAGCACTGGAAAAACCTGTCAGACCTGCATGAGACAACATCTCTATAAATTATTCTAATGGACAAACCAATTGCAGTTCCATCGTAGTTGTCCTGAGGAAACCAGGTAAATGGAGCTGGTTGGAAAACAGAACTTCCATTCCATGTCATGGAATTGAAAATTCAGAAAAAATTTCAAATTGAAATTCAGGTAGAACAAGGATGTAAGAACACATCTCCCACCTCCCAACTGAGTGCCCTAACCAGTAGCTATAGAGCGGCAGGTGACTGTGTCTTTTCTCTCTCCTCCTTTCCTCTACCCTGAGAAAGGGCTGACCTGGCTTAGGCACCTAACTCCAGGAAAGGGCTCACGGCTGTGACTCTTGAACAGAGACAGATGTCTTCTTCTAGCCTGGAGAGTCAGGCGCTTAAGTCCCTTTTAGGAGCTGGACCTTAAGCCCCACCTATTTCCTCTTCCTTTCACTTGTGGCAAGTTTAGGCAGCTCCCCACGTAGTTTGCTGGCTTCTGTGAATCTCACTTTTAGGCATTTCCTCCTTTCCATACAATACCTGGGTTCCTGGGTGCTTAACATGGGGCTGTGAATTCCACTGGGCAGGGCACCTAGGAGTTAGGCATTGCAATGCTGAACATTGCAATGTCTAAATCCCCTTTAACAATTTGGCCCTATTCCTCTTACCCAATCCATGAGTCACAATGGCTGGTTCAAGACTTCTTATGCTGCGAGTACCTGTGGGCAGTCTGCATGTGAAGATGTCCTCACACAGCATCTCTACTCGAACTGCCCCCTACTGACTCCCTACAACCAACTGCAGGAGCGGTAGCTGATTGCCCAGTGAATCGTTGGTGCTGCAGCAGTACAAACTTTGGAAATATGAAAGGGCATTGCTGCTCCCAAGTGCCTCCCTAAAGTCCAGGACTAGACACCTGTCCCAGTTGTCCCCCTGTTGTTAGCAGCCCTGCTTAGGCATAGTGTTGATAGGTGCTGTGTACATCCGCACACAGTATACCTCATTCTTCACTTGCAACATGTCCAGCTAAAGTCAAGCCAATCCAATCAAGTTTTTATACCACAACCCATCACCTTGTTCTAATCTTCAGCTTCTGTTTAACAAAGACTGAAAATTATACTGACTTGTATTGTGATGTGAAACAACATGAAATCAACCTCGTTTTCATTAGTGACCCAAACTGTTATTTTAACTCAGTAATCCAGAAGTTAAAAGGTTAATGTGCTAATTAATCCATTATTCCCTAGTAGCAAATCTACTCCCTTTTAATATTAGTCTATATATAAACTATATAGAGTTGAGTGTTTGCAACTTTTGGCAACAGCCTTACAAGTATGATCTATGAACCAGGAAATGTACATACTGAATTAAGGACAGAAACTCGGTTGGAACTCCTTGGATGGCTCACCCAGTTCCTGCTCACATACAAAACCAACAAAGACAGATCACAGTGAACATTTAGACCTGACATCCCATGGAAAGCTTGATTCTACTAAATATGTTGAATTAGCCCATTGTGTACATTACAGAGAACCATGCAGATGTGCAACCAAACAGGTTCTGCCAGTAGTTTGCTATTTTAGTACATTTACCTGGCCTGCTTTTGGAAGACAGGAGCAACAAAGGAAGTTGAGCTGTTCCTATTCTTTTTCTCTTGGTGGGTAGGTGCGGGTCTTCTTGAGCTGAGTCAACACTGGGGAATTTAACCATTTGTAATTGGACACTCACTGAACATTTAAGCACAAGTGGTTCAGTGCATTTAGGAACCTTTGCACTTTTGCCTTTTTGTATCCACACCAATCCTCTTAACTGTTTCAGCTGCACTCAAAAGGACTCTGATGCACTGTGAGACACTGATGGGAAGACTATTTGAACCATCGTGTCTGCATCTACATTGACACTAGAATGGATTAGGTTGTACAAATTCTTCTTCAAGGGCTTGTGTATTCCCACTTGTGCAATCTGGGGTCACGGTGCAAAATTGCCTTGAAATACCACATCAGTTAGGGGTGCATAAGTGTTCTCATGACTGGGTGACATCACTGGTATATTTTATAGAAGTGAATGCACTTCCCTCAATTGCCTGAGTTCCTTCATTGCTGCTGCAGAGAGTAAACAGACTTGCCTTAATGTCTTTAGGACTAGACCTTCACTTAATCTTTTTCTTGTATTTATAAATAGCTAGTACAAGTGTAGTGTAGTGTAGTTAAGTTAGTGTTTAAAAGATAGTCTCTCCCTTGCCCTGGGATCCTGTGAGCTCTTTCATCAGGACCACATCAAGCCCTCAGCCCTTCAGTGGTGTGCCTTTTGCCCAGCAATTATACCAAGAGACTGATGCCTTCCTGTGCCCTCTATGTCTGGATGTCTCTCTTACCCCGTGTATGGTTTCCCATGTTTTTACTCAGTGAACCAGAAGAGAAACATGTTTGAGGATCCAAGCTCACCTGCCTTTCAGTACCTACAGCCGGATACTCCAGCAGGTCCAGTGCTGCTGTCAAGACCAGCCTCGATGCCAAAATCCTCTTCCATAGGACCCAAGATGCACCTCTTAGCTCCGGCCCCAGTGCTGCTGTTTACCTAAAGCTTGAGACTGGCACCTCTACAGCCCCATACTGAGAGTAAATCTTTTGGCTGGCACCACTCAGTACCATTAGTGTTGGTCAAGTCTCTGACACCTTTGGGGATGTATGGGAGGGTCCCTCAACTTTACCTTGAAACACCTGCATTCCTTTCCTCTTCTCAGATTAAGGACATGATGCAGGGTCTACAGCAACTGCTTATGTGGCCTAATGAACAGGATTCTGTGAAAGCCCTTTTGGAAACTGTGAGACCAGCTCCAGCTATGGCACCAGCACTGACCAAATAGTACCAATAGCCCTTCCAGCACTGTATCTTCCTTTGGCATGGATGCCTTCACCAGGGCCGATTCCTCATCCAGCACCAATGCAGCCTTCATTGCCAGAACTAATGCTGGCACCAGATCCCCCGGATCCATAGCATCCTAGAGGAATGGGATGAAATCCCCTTTTAAAGGACTCATATGAGTCCCCACTGCAGGAAGACACTGACAGCACCCTACCAGGAGACCAAATTGGAGCTTCTTTTGTTTTACCTCCTGATGAACAGAGGCAATCCCAGGAGCTACAAGGGAGAATGACTCATGCAAACAGGGATCACAGCACCAGACATATTTGATCCCCTATTTGATATTTTACGCACACACCCCAAAGAAAAGCTGTCATTCTTTCAGCACTGGTCTTCTCAACCTGGCCAAGGATATCTGGCTGTCACCCTTTTCATTTTTACCAGTGTCCAAGAGAGCAGAGGATGTATCCCATATTTGCCAAAGGACACGAGTTCCTGTTACAGCATCCTCCAGCTAACTCCACAGTAATATCAGCAGTAGAGCTAAGAGCTAAGCAGAGCTTCTTATTCCACCTGCACTGACTGAGAGGGAGGTAAGCTGGATACGTTTGACAGAAGAGCTTATTCATCTAGTTCCTCGGGCCTTTGGGTGGCCAACTATATGGCCACCATGTCCTATACTTGTGAAATGCCATGATCCCATCTTAGGCTCCCTGCTGGAAGAACAAAGGGAAGCAGCCAAAACTCAAGTCACTATGGGTCATACACTTGCTAGATGCTCTCTGGGAGCAGCATACAATACCTTGAACACCAGCGTGAGAGCAATGGCCACAGGAGTTGATCTCAGAAGGTACACATGGCTTAGGTCCTTTGGCCTCACACCTGTATTAAGAGATGCAGACCCACAAGTGCTATTGACCAACTACTAAACCTGCTGCTCTTAAATGATGCCAGAAATATAGGCACGGGATTCCTTGCCAGGCTCCCTCACAGCCCTCAGCATCACCCTCCAAACATCAGTTCTGAGAGCATGGCTGAATGCTGCACACTTATGTTCATCATATCGCCAGTCTTCCTTCTTTGTCCCCTCCCTGTCGACCTGTCTCTCCCCCTTCTACGTTGCCTGTTGCATGATTACTTCTGATTGCTGTGTTTTGGACTGGATACTCCATCCAGTCCTGCACCAGGCCACCTCATCATCCTTCCCTTCTTCCTTCATGGATCCATTTCATGAGAGCATCCTATTTGCAATAAGTGGATTGGGGGAGAGAGAGCGCACAAATCTAAGAGATTGACTCTAGGATGTGGGAGAGTCGGGTTCAATTCCTGCACCATGAATAATTAATTATTTGTACGAAGCAGAACAACTTCATCAGGAGAGAGTCCTACTGCATCTCAGCATACCCAATAGCTTGGTAGTTAGGGCACTTTTTTAGGAGGTTGGAGACTTAGGTTCAGGTCCTTGCTCCAAATCAGGCAGATTGAATATCCACACCTGGGTCTCCCACATCCCCAGTGAATGCCTGAACAACTGGGCATTCTAGGATACACACCTGAACAGAGATGGGATTCTAAGTTCCTGACTCCTCATCAGTCTGCTAGGGCTCCCAGGGTTGACTTTTTTATTTCCCTTCCACAGGATATTTCAAAATTCAGCTTTTTATTCCAAAATAGAACTAACTGGGTTGGGTTTTTTCTTTTGTTTTTTTTTAATTCCTGTGTAACAGAAATTCCAAGTTTTGACTGAGTCTAGCTCAGCACATCTGAAAATGTGGACAAAAGTATCTCAAGTTGACCCTAGAATCAGAGGGCACTTTTGAATATTTTGGCTTCGGGCTATTATGATGTTGGTGTTAAAATAATCATGGAAACATATGAAAAATCATGGTAAGAAAAATTGTGTTGCATCCTTTTCCTCATTTCCCTGTCTGTATTTTGACTATTTTTAGATTTCAGGCTCTCCTGGCAGGGACTTGTGTCTTTTCATTTGTATTTGTGTGGCAATTATCACAGTCATGTATAATAGTTATACTGGGAGTTGCATTTGGAAAGACAATTAGCACTTTACTTATTCCTTCCAATTGTGCAAACACACAGGTACAAAGCATGCAAATCAATATGCACATAACGTATGAACATTTAAAAACATACATGTGTGTACTGCACCTGTTTGCACATGAAATTGCCTGTATATATGGGTGGGTGCATAACTGCTTGGAAAACCATTCCCAGAGAATAATTATGAGTGGTTCACAGTCAAGCTGGAAGGGCATGTCAAGTGAGGCCGCAGGGATCGATCCTGGGTCCAGTTCTGTTCAATATCTTCTTCAATGAGATAATGGCATAGAGAGTACACTTATAAAGTTTGTGGACAATACCAAGCTGGGAGGGGTTGCAAGTGCTTTGGAGGATAGGATTAACATTCAAAATGATCTGAACAAACTGGAGAAATGGTCTGAAGTAAATAGGATGAAATTCAGCAAGGACAAATGCAAAGTACTCCACTTAGAAATGAACAATCAGTTACATACATAGAAAAAGGGAAATGTTTGCCTAGGAAGGAGTAATGCAGAAAGGGATCTGGGCTCATAGTGGATCACAAGCTAAAATATGGGTCAACAGTATAACACTGCAAAAAAAGCAAACATCATTCTGGAATGTATTAGCAGGAGTGTCGTAAGCAAGACACGAGAAATAATTCTTCTGCTGTACTACGAGCTGATTAGGCCTCAACTAAAGTATTATGTCCAGTTCTGGGCACCACATTTCAGGAAAGATGTGGCCAAATTGGAGAAAGTCCAGAGAAGAGCAACAAAAATGACTAAGGTCTAGAAAATGTGACCTATGAGGGAAGATTGAAAAAAACTGGGTTTGTTTAGTCTGTAGAAGAGAAGACTGGGGGGGGGACATGATAACAGTTTTCAAGTACATAAAAGGTTGTTAAAAGGAGGAAGGAGAAAAATTGTTCTCCTTAACCTCCAAGGATAGGACCAGAAGCAATGGGCTTAAATTGCAGCAAAGGTGGTTTAGGTTGGACATTAGCAAAAACTTCATAACTGTCAGGGTAGTTAAGCACTGGAATAAATTGCCTAGGGAGGTTGTGGAAGCTCCATCACTGGAGATTTTTAAGAGCAGATAAGACAAACATCTGTTAGGGATGGTCTAGATAATACTTAGTCATGCCATAAGTGCAGGGGACTGGACTAGACGACCTCTTGAGGTCCCTTCCAGTCCTACAATTCTATGTATTATGGGGTTGCAATGTAGGCAGCTATGTTTGAAAAATTAGGCATATATATATTCCAGCTATATTCTCCTTACTCTTTCCCTTTATGTTAATGTTACATTTATTGCAAAACTTACAAAATAAAAAAGTTTTGCTTTGTTTTTCACAAATACTTCCCATCTACTGATGTCTTTCTTACAGTGCTCATTCATGCCAACAGAGAATTAGACAACTCCTTTTGGTTTCCATGTCATGGCACTTCATTAACTTTCCCACCATTTATTGTCTTTGGACAGTAGTGCTCACCTTTTCTATAAAACTACTGGGATGGCAGGGAGGGAAAAGTCCAACAGAAAAACAGGGGTAACTTGGATTAAATGTCAGTGTTGTAGACACTGAGACAGCATCCTCATCGTACTGTTTTACAATACATTATCACCTGCTCACATGGTGTACTGCAGTGGCATGCTACCAATGCACAACATTCAAAGTTTCCCTTCTGAAGCCTATTTTTTCCTTTTTCCAAATGAGCGCTATTTATAAATGTAGAAACCATCAGTTTTTATCTATGATTAACTACATGATAACTTCTTGGATTCTATTTAAACTGTAAACTCCATCTATGAACTTGTGTGTATGGAAGCAGTATTATACACCTTGGTCAAAATGTTCAAACTTGGGTATCTAAATTAAGGTTCCTAACGTCATATTTAGACACCTACCTAAGCAGCCTGATTTTCAAAGATGATGAGCACCCACAAATCCCATTGAATTCAACTGGGAGTTGCTGGTGCTGAGCACTAGCGCTAGCCAGAATGTTTTTGACTAAATGTTTTTTTCATTGAAATATGCTATTTTGTCAATGCTAAAATGTTTTGCAGAGACATACATCAGACCAAACACTTTCAGTGGGAGATAGAGGGAAGAGAGAAATAGAGAGAGAGAGACCCCAAATCAAAAACCAGACCTTTTCCATCAGAAAACAGGAAAATTTATCTGTGTCTTATCTGAAAATTTCCTTTCTTGAAGTAATTAGATCCACAGATTCATGATATTGGGTATTCTGCTCTATGTAACCATGGAGGCAGACCAAACCTGTCAGTCAGAGGCAGGGGACGTATGGCTCCACCTCTGAGAAACCACCAGATGGATGATTGGGTGGGTTGGATCTGTGGACCTCACTACTCTAAGAAAGGAAATTTTCAGGTAAGACATGGACAAATTTTCCTATTCTTACTTGTAATGAGGTCCACAGATCCATGACACTGGGACTTTTATAGTAGTGTCCACTCAGTGGGGGGGGGGGAACTATATACAGTTATTTATAGATGTTAAAGGGGATAACCTTTTACTCATAATTATTGGGATGCTATAGTGAGGAGCACTTGTCTACTGAAGGCAGTATCAGATGATGACTGATATCCAGCTTGTAGAATTTTGGAAGTGGCATGAACAGATGACCAGGCTGTTTTACAGATTTTCTTGTATGAGGCATATAATCTTTGACCCAGTAAGCTACCCTGGCTCTGAGGGAGTGAGCACTGGTATAGGAAGATGGCATTACATTTTTTGACTTCTAAGATACGATATCTCATCCACCTGGAAATGGGTGGATTTCAAAACCTTCTTTCCCTTTGATACTGGATAATAAAACACAACTAAAGGATTTGTCCTTCTGACCTGACCTGAATCTCTTTAGTATGAAGACATGATTGGTTCTGAGTACCACTGTAACTTTATGGAACATGCAGAACTGAGACTGTAGGAAAAGAACTGCTAGCTCAAACACACTGGAAACAAACATGATTGTCATGAAAAAAGCCATTTTAATGGTTAGAAAGTAAGGAGATACTTTGTGAATGGTTCAAATGGAGGGCCTGTAATGACATTGAAAAGCAGCATGTCAGGAGCATGTAGAAGAGATGCTGCCTTCATAAGAGAAATGCTGGACATGTGGGTTAGATGAAATTCATTCATTGTCTGCTGTGCTGAGGATGCTAGACAAAGCAGCAACTTGACCTTTTAGAGTCTGAACTGACTCTAACTGAAAAAATTTGAGAATCTGTGGTATTGATGCAGATTGGAAGGGCTGGAGGGCAAATTGTTAAAGTTCAACTAGGCCCTTGAATACACTAAATTAATAGATTTATTTCTGGAAGCTAAAATTGTGGATATTAGCTCTCTGAATAACCTTTTTGGCTTAAGAGGCTCTGTTCAAGAACAATGTCTGAATCTTGGTGCATTATTGGCCCTTGTAATAGCATATTCCTTCTAGATGGAAAGCAGATGGGAGGTGTTTGTACCCTGTCAAGGAGACCAGAGAACCAAGGCCTCTTTGATCAGAATGGGAATACCAAAATTACCAGTGCTTCTTCTCTCCTGATCTCTGCAGTATTCTTGTGTGGAGAGGAAAAGGGAGGGAAGGCATGTAAGAGTTTCATTTGGCCGTCCTTGCAACAAGGCATCTTTTGCCATAGTTCTGTGATCCCACTGGCAAGATAACAACACTGAAAACTTGTGATTCAGATGGGAGGCCACAGATCTATCACTGAGAGATAAAATTTCTTTAACAGGAGATGAAACTCTTCTAGGGATAGTTCCCATTCTGGATGACCTAACTTTTGCCTGCTGAGCCAGTTGGCCGTAACATTCAATTTTGCCTTGGATGTGAATGGAGCAAATTGACTGCAGATTCTCTTTTGACCAAGTCATCAGGAGGTGAGCGTCTTTTCTCATATTGGATTGCTCTGAGGTCTTGCTAGTTTATTCTGTACTTGCTCTCTTGTTTGGACCACATTCCTTGGACAGTCCTTGGCCCCATGTGAATGACCCAAGAATCCTCCTGGGGTGACACACCTCCACTGAGGGGCTGATAAGAGATAGATAAAGGGAAGCTCTGTAGTGGTCCCATGAGCACTGGCCTACTAAGAATAGCCACATGGGAGACCACTGATCCCAGAAGTGATAGACATATATGAAGGGGTACTCCCATTGAAAGGCTGACTATTTTGAGAAGATTTCGCCACGTCTCCATCTTTTCTGCAGTAAGCAACTCTGCAGAGGACATTAACTGATTCTCACAAAACTGGCTCTGCAGCATCCTTAGTGTTTCGGTAGTAGATTCTATGAGACCTAGATAAGGAGATCATCCAGGAACGGGTAGACATGGACCCCCATCCTTTCTAACAACTGACATTAGCATTTTCGTAAACACTTGCAGTGCTATTCCTAAACCAAAGGGCAAGGACCTGTACTGGTAATGTGTTTCAAGAGCAAACGTTTAGGAAGCATCTGTGGGACTGTCGAATTGGGATACACAGATTGGCATCATTCAAATGTCAGGCAGTCCCCTCTATTGAGGGCAGCTAGTGTGGATTTAAAGGCCTCCATCTTGAACTTTTTTGTTATTTATTTTTTATGGATTTGTTGATATAGTCGATGTCAAGATGTGCTCTGTAGCCTTCTGACTTTTTTTTAAAGCAAGAATGATATGGAGCAAGGCTTTTTCTCCTCTGAACAGGAGGGACAGGTCCATTTGCTCCCATTTATAGGAGAGCTGTCTGAATGCCCCGACTCCTCCTCAAGCAGAAGCTCTTGAGCGGTGCAATTTTTTTAATAGGTTGAGAGAGATTGGTGATTATCTACCCTACTGCACTCTACAGATACATGCAGTTTGAGGGAAACAGATATCACTTTGTGCCTCTTAGAGAGCCTCATGGAGGAATCCCTTGAATTAGACTCTTGAGAAGATGAAGGGAATTGGGGGCTTTTTTTGTACCGTATGTTGTGGGAATTGAAGAGATCTTAATGTCCCTGAGACCTTTTTCTTATGCCTCTCCTTGATCTTCCTTTTTAGACACAGACAGAAATTTCAGACTGATGTGTCCCTGGAGAAGGGGAAGGGACCTTGTGGTTACTCTCTTGAGCAGCTTTCTTGCCCTGATAAAGAGGGGTTTTGTGGTTAAGAAGGTGGCTTCCCAGGTCCCGTGGTTTGCTTAAGGAAGATTCCTGGACATGGCCTGGAGACACCAGGGGCACCAGGCTCCAACCCTGGACATTCAGAGGGAATGCCTGGCTTGACAGCCTGGCTTGTTTGCTGCACTGGGAGACAGCACTGGCCTGACACTGCTGGTAGGGAGTAGCTCTGGGCCACTTCAGGGCTGGACGGGGAGTGGGGAGGGCATTCTGTAGAATGGAGGTAAGCCAGAGGTGCCCTTGCCAGACTCTTCTTGCTCTGTCTCTGAATCCCTGTCAGTAGCTCTCTGCCACTACAGCAGTGTGGGAGAGATGCTGGGCAGCTGCTCCATGGTCAACACATGTGGTTGTGAGAATGGGCTCCAAAGGCTGAGTGGGAAGCTTCTTGACTGTTTGATACTATAAGTCAATCTTCACTCCCCCTGCGTGGGGCAGTGGTAGAGGGGCAAGGAAGAGGGAGCTGCTGTTTGCTGTTCTCAGGGCTAGAGAGGCCACTCATCTGGTTTTATACTGAACAACCCTCCTTTTGGCTGATCAGTTCCCTCTCTGGTACTGGAATGAAACCAGACCTGGATTTTGTCAGGTATCGGATGAGGGATGCCATTTTGAAGAGCAAGCCCTCCACCCCCACCAGTATGACCTTGCACATGTGCTGTGTGCGTGGTCAGGCTGACAGGGACTGAGTGCATGCTCTTCAAAATGGTGTCTCCCACGTGGCATGACCTCGCACACAGCATGCATGTGAGGTCATGCCAGAGGGGCAGAGTCACACCGTTCCCAGAAGTGCTGGAATGTCTGATATTCCAGAATGCGCAAGTGGCCACCTTACCAAGAGCTGCTGCTGTCTCCAGTGACAGACTTAGGGAATTTTGCTACTGGGGTGAAAGCCACTGTTTCATGGGAGCAATCCTGCTCGGGGAGAGGACACTGCAGGAAACCCTGCCCCTGACTGAGCATTTGAGAAAGGCCTAGATCTCTAGAATAGGCACAGATGTCCATGCAGCAATTAATCAGCAGGGAAGGTGCAGAAGACACAAGGTCTGGTGTTCCCTCTGAGCCTTCTCTGCCATGCTGCACTACATGTGGCTGAACAGAGTCATGGAGAGTGCCAGCAACTGAGGAAAAGGGGAATCCTCTCTGTTGAGAAAGGCAGATCCTGATAGTCACGCTTCTTCTTTAAATATGCTCTCAAGCAGGGAGGAGGAGAACTGCCTTCCTGCAGCTGAAGAGCCAGACAAATTAGAATAGTTTCTCAAAGGAAGAGCTACACTTCCTCCGCCTCTGGCTTGATCTGCCTCTACAGCTACAGAACAGGGTTCCCAATGTCATGGATCTGTGGACCTTATTACAAACAAGACTAGACATTCTGACACAATTCCATTTTGTGAAAACATTCAAAAGGTTTCTGCTCCAACGAGGAATGAAAAATAAATTTTCAGACCTCAAAAGTTGTTGCAAAACACAATTGCTGTTCTCTGGTCACCTCTACTCAGCACTTTGAAAATAAGACCTCTTATTCAGGTGCTCAGTATGAATTGCGGAGCCTAACTTTAGGCACCCAACTTTGACAACTATGCCTATTTTCTGTTTATGTATATAAACATACAAATTTATAAATGTTATATATATAAACTTATGGACAGACACAGACCATATATTTCCAGACAAGAAACTTAGTTAAGTAAGAGTTCAGATATTGTCTTTAAAACACTTTAATAGGATGTTATATCTTTTTTTAAAAAGCAAATACTACCCATTCAGAAAATTCAGAGTTATGTTTGACACAAACCTTAACTCTTCTTTTGAACCCCATCCGCTCCCCATTTATAGCTCAGAGACCCTCACCAGTAACTGCATGTACAACAAACCCAACTCTCTATCTTGTTGCATTTATGAATTACAACAGTTTGGTCTTTTTTGTAATGGATAAAGTAGACCTTAATCTGGATAGAGTACCCTATAATCTGGATGTATTTAATCAGGAAATCCACTTAAACAGGAATATCCCTGTAGAACAGATTTAAGACCAATCATTCTTATTAGGAATTACTCTTTTTAATGGGATACTAATTCAGTTTAATATGGACAATATTTAAACTGATGTAATAATTCTCTGGTTTTGCATATGTCTCAGGCTAATTCTGGATCTGTCTGTCTGCCATTTTATAACCAGTTTTCAGTCCCTCTGTAGCTGTTGAAGTGTATAAATTGATTCACTGCTGCACTGGCCTGGCTGTTAGCTTACTCCATCCATGCCAACTACCCATTTTGGGATGTCATTATGAGCACTGAATAGATTGGAAGCTAAATCCCTAATCTAATGCAGATAGTGTCTCTTTTTTCAACTGCATGGGCTGTCCTGTAACACAATGGGCTCTGCAGCTCTTCAGTACAATTGAAAAACGTTTCTTAAAAACCTTTATAAATATAATATGCATACATTTCATAAAGCTAGTGTGCTTAATTGTTTGTCTTCTTCTACTTGTTATGTTTAAAATTGACATGTGAACAGATGTAAAAGCAGAAAAACAAAAACATGTACATAAAGAAAGCTACAAACAACATTAAAAATGAGCAGCCCTTGATCCAAGTTTTATCTTTACAGCCCGGTGTGCTCACTACACTACACTACAGGTTGAGGAGACTGAGGACCACTGAATAGTACACAGTGTACACATATGTTTACCAGTTACAAAAACGCCTGCTATAAACAATTTTCTGCTGACCCCACGTAATGGTTCACAGTACTATTCAATATGAACTGCCTTCAGTATTTCTTATCCCATAATGTGCTTTCAGTGGCTGTAGTGTAAATCAAGTAATGACACAGGTACCATACTTACCAAGTACTTACACTACCTGCAAGGTAGACCTGTTCTTTGCTATGTTTCTTTAATCTCCCGAGTTAGTTCATTTAAATTAGGGAAACATATATTTCATTACCACTTGTATTCAGCGGTGTCCATTGTCCCAAATCTGAACCTGGAATGTCCAAAATGGTCTGACATTTGGGGCTGAAACTAAACCCCTGAATTTTCATACGACATCTGGGATTTGAGGAGCAGCTCTCTGTAGAGTGTGGCCCTGGTTCTCCTTTTCAATCTGCCCCCTTCATTCTGCTCCATTATTATAAAGGGAGTGGATAGCTGGCAGAGACAGCCCACAGGGTCAGCTTAATGAAGGGGGCCTTCTCCTGTTAATGCAGAACCTGTTAAAGAGCTCTATGCCAGTTCTTGGCACAGAAACACACACCCCTATCCCCTCAGGTGGTGAGGCCAAAGCATTCTGCACTTAATTACTCTGGGCTGTGGAGCCACCTAAATATGGCTCCAGGCAGCAGCTATAAATCAGAATAGTCCAGGAACTGCTCTCACTTTTGTAGGGAACAAGCAGGCTCCCAGCCAGGTGCAAAATAAAGAGCTACCTTTGTCCCACTCCGTCCTCTTCTGGGCTGTGCCTTTGTGTGACATCTTCTCAGAGGCTCAGCTCAGAATCTATCTCAACCTGTTTGCTGAAGTATTTCCTCAGCATGTTATAAATCTCCACAGTGAGCTGCATTTGCTGACAATAACGTGAGTCAGGCAGAGATGGAAGCAGGACACATTATGAGGCAGAGTCACATATCAAAACAAATTGAAACTATTAATATTTAGTGCTGGCACTCAATCAGATATAAAAGAAAAAATGGGACTGACAGCAGCTAGCCAGCCAGTGATTTTATATTTCTTATGGGTTCTCTTTTAAAAAGGAAGCCTCAATCAGATTATTTTCTTAAATGCTTTGAAAAAAGCAGCATGTGTGCACACAACAGTGATGTTGCAAGTGCCTCCGTGTGCTATGTTTTATTTTTTGTTTGTAAGGGAATGAATTTTGATTTCTTTAATGTCGTCTTGGTTTTTCTTATTGATTAATTAAATTAAATGTAAAAAACAGTGATAACACAGAGTTAAGGTTGCCCAGTGATATTCATGCCCTTCCAGAACGTCAAGTTCAGCAAAACTCAAACTTCTGAAAACCAGGAAATACAGAGTTAAGGTAAATGCCCCCACAGCCTTAACTCTTTCTTCTTGAGCAGCATCCCAAAACGCCCAGAACACACATACTCACAGTCTGCCTTCTCACTGTAATGTATGCAGTGTAGTTGTAGCCATGTCAGTCCCAGGATATTACAGAGACAAGGTGGGTGAGGTAATATCTTTGATTGGACCAACTTCTGTTGGTGAGAGAGACAAGCTTTCAAACTACACGGCTTGAAAGCTTGTCTCTCTCACCAACAGAAGGTGGCCCAGTCAAAGATATTACCTCACCCACCTTGTCACTGTAAAGGACAGACACTGTGCTCTAACACTGAGCCTACTTCCCTGACAAAATACTATACTTGAAAAATGTAATAACCATTTCCTATGTTCATACAACCCTTTCACTCTTACAAACAGGATACCACCCAAACCAATACTTTCCCCTACACACCTCAGATCTCAGCTCACGTGGGGGGAGAGAGGTTCAGACCCCCTCAGAAAGGCATGAGGCACACCAAATTTCAAGGCTATCTGAGTTACCATGAAGATTTCAGAGCACTAAGAAGAATCACCCATTAAACAGAAAGGGTTTCTCAACCTTATCTATAGTGGAGCACTATTATGAAACATCTCGTTCTTAAGAGTAAGACTATCAGTGTTTCATTGAAACAAAATTTGCATAATTCTTAACCTGAGTTGGGGCATGTAGGAAATTGGGAAGACTAGCTCAAAGAATGCATGTCAGAAGAAGAAACAAGGGAAGCCTAGGGGACTGGTATATTGACTCTTTGTTTTTGCACTATGGTGCCACATTTACCTATGAAGTAACCATATGCAACTAAATTAAACCTAAGCATTTATATTTTAATACATATTGGAATTTACCTAAAATGAGCATTCAAAGCAATATGTGTTTCCCATTGATTTCTAGGACCATTCTTACTGAATTCACAAGCTATCCTATATTTTTTTCTCATTGTTCGATGTATGGCCTCATGCCTTATTTACTGCAGACTATTCAAACCCTTCTCTGAAGATAGAATTATTAATTTCCTGATGAACTTTTCCATGGTTCTCATCACTGTAGTATCTTAAGTGCTTCACTAACATTTATAAATTTATTCTTGCAACATCCCTGTGAAGTTAGATGGCATCATTATTCTCATTTTGCAGATGGTGAACTGAGGCACAGAGAGGTTAAGGGAAAAAATTAATTTGAACATTGGGTGCTCAGTTTGATGCTTAGAACCTGATTTTTCAGAGTATTTGGTAGTATAAAGAACTATATATTTTCAAAGCACTGTACCCATTGACTGTGAGTGCTCAGAATGTCTTCAAGTCAGACCCCAAGGTCTCAAGATGACCATGAACACGAGGAACACACAATTAGTGACCAAAAGATGACAAAGGACACGAGGAACACACAATTAGTGACCACGTGTGAAAAGTCTAGTTTAATTGACTTGCCCAATATTATACAGGAATCTTGTGGCCGACACTGGGATAGAATCAAAATTCTCCAGGGCAGTACTCAATCGCCTTAACCATTAGACCATCAGCTACTTGTCACAGAGTCCTTGCTCACCCACTCCCAGTTTTGCTCTCCACGCTCCCTGTTCAAGTCCCAGACTCCTTCCTGGGCTTCTCATCCCAGTCTCCTTGCCCAGTCAGGCCCAGTCTCTCGCCGGCTCCTCATCCAATCTCAGTCTCTCCACCCCTCTGCCAGCTCCTAGTCCCCCTCCCTGAAAACGGGGAAGAACTAAATACCTTCCCTGCATGCCTTAAATAGGAAATAATTCCCCTCTCGCAAGCACTGAGTCTGTGTATAAAACAAAGGAAACTGTATTAAGGGGAAAAGGAACACAACATTATTGTGGGAAAATGAATGTTCTGTATGATTAAATGAATAGTTAATAAATCACCAAGCCCCATAGCATCTTGGGGAGTAGCCCTTTGCCTCAGTTTGGTGTAATAGTCCAATAGACAAAGTTGTTTTGACTCCTCACTTCCTCCCTTTCCCTTCTGTGCTCCCAACCCACAGTTTGTTGTCAGTAGTTAGTGAAATCCCACAGCCCATGAATGCACTCAGGCAGGTCCAATTCCAGCCCCCAGGGGAAAGAGCTGCCTGGTTTCTATCAAGAGACACCTTGCTGCTGCACCTGCATCATCTCTTGCCATGCCACCGCCACTAGCAGTGATGCCATCTCTGCGCCATCACCTTTAACTGCCTCCACATCATCTCTCACCAGACCACCACATTTAGCCACAATGCTTTCTCTGCACCATGATCTATTGCCATGCCGCCAGCTCTTGCTCTGATGTCATCTCTGTGACATCATCTCTCACCATGCCACTGCCTCTAATTCCCATGCCGCCTTTGTGCCATCATCCATTACTGTGGGTTCTTGGAGATACTGTAGGTGTGCTCGGGCCCCATGTGCACAAGATCAGATTTTTTAAAATAGCAGAGTCCTCTAGGGCTACACAAGTACTCTATGCTTCCTCATGCTTCTGTGTAAGGAAATGAAGGGCAGGGCAACTGTGCTCCTTTCCTCACATTTCAAAACCTGTGGATGCTGAAAACTCTGAAAAGCAGGGATGGAGAGCGGGTTGTGGGATCCACATTGACTTACAGCATCTCAAAGAACCACAGTTATTGCAGGGTAAGTGACCATTCTTTCTTCTTTCATTCTTTCACTGGTGCCTCTGTAGGTTACTTCCTGGATCCCCTCAGGAAGGCGGGAATGAGAAGTATCAGCTTTCTCAGTTGAACAGCAATTATAATACTGCTCTTCTGAAATTGACATCTGACCTAGCAGCTCACTCCAAGATGTAGCATTTGATAACAGGTCAATGGTTTATTCCATGTCACCACCTTGCAGATCTCAGATACTGGCACATGTCTGAAGCAGGCAGAAGCGTCAGATGAGCTACAGTGAAGTGAGGCACACTAGTCAGCTGGTAACAAAAGAAGATGCATTCTGTAATCCATGGTAATATCTTTTGAGATGACATAACTTAGCCTTTTGAATGCCTGGCTATAGCCAGAAATAATGAGGTGACAGTCTGAGTGGTTTAGTCCTGTTAGTATTCTAAAGCAGAATCCTGAATACATCTACTTTGTGTAATTTCTTTTCTTCCTCGATGCCGAATATGGTTTCAGAAAGAATCCAGATAAACTGATGGATTGCTTCATATGACCAGCTTGGGGATAAATTTCTGGTTAGGTCTCAGTATTGCCTTGTCCCTATGGAATATTGAAAAGGAGGTTCAGCCAAAAGCGCCTGAAGTTCACTCACACTTCTGGCTGAAGTAACAGTAGCTAGGAAGATCATCTTCAGAGCGAAGTGGTGAGGCACACCAAATTTCAAGGCAATCTGAATAACCATAAGGATGTAAAAAATATTCTGAGAGGCTCAAAAGGAGACTTCATGAGTCTCTGGAAGACTATATTGAAGTCCCAGGTAGGACTCAGTTCTCTGATTGGGAAATAAGTGTGTAATAGCCTTTTAAGGAACCTTGATGCCATGGGGTGAAAGACTAAGCATGACTGCCCAGCTGGATGATGTGCTGAAATCAATGCAAGGTGGATTTTAATAAAGCTAAACAAAGGATCAACCTGCCTGAGATATAGTAGGTAATCAAGAATCTTCAGGCTTGAGGCTTGAATTATGGGCAGCTCAGAAAGACCTGAACCTATCGAGGACCTCTCATTTTGAAGAGTACATTTTTTCAATAGACATCTTCCTGCTTTTTATCTGGATTTCCTGGACCTGTAGGGAGCAGCCCCTATCCATAGTCCTCAAGTGCACTGACTTCAATCTGGTTGTGGTTCTGTGAGATCAGATCCAGTCTGTTGAGTATCTGGATGAGACGCTGAATGGATATCTGCAGTAGATATGTCATACAGAAGTGCCTCAGCCAACAAGGAGCTACCAGAATGATCATGGTTTTGTCTTTTGTTTATCTTGGAAATCACCCTCAGAATCAGGGAAATTGGTAGAAAGGAGCACAAGAAGCCTCTATGCCACTGTTGGAAGAAGACTTTCAATAGTGACACTGGGCTTAGGCTTCCCGTAGAGTAAAAATTCTGACATTTTGTATTCTCCTTGGTTGCAAAAGTGTCTGTTATGGGGGATCCCCACTGATGGACTAGTTCTTCTGTGATGGATCTGTGCAAGGACCATTCATGGACGGTCACTGATTGCCTGCTCAAGAAGCCTGCTAAGTTATTGCTGACTCCTGGGAGACACAGGGTTATCGGAGTTACCTAGTTCTGACAGAACTAATTCCAGAGGTTAAGGACTTCCAGACAAATGGGTATGGAGCACTCACCTCCTTTCTCATTTATGTAGTGCAATGGCTGTCATGATGTTTATGAAAATATGCATGATTGAGTTTTGGAGGACTGATAGAAATATAATGTAGGCCAATGTTATGGCTCTGAGCTCTAGAATATTTATATGTAGCTCCATGTTGCTTGGGGATCAGGGTTCCTGGATTTGCAAATGGCCCAAGTGAGCTCCCCAACCTGCCCCCGATGCATCCATGATTAGTGTCTTTGTCAGGGAGGAGAATGAAAAGTGACTCCTTTCTGTGTGTTTGAGTTCTAACCTCTAGCTCTGCAATGATACGATGGGGTATTAAGACCTTCTTGTCTTTGGCTGTTTCACAGGAGAAGAGACTTAAAGGGACCACAGGTGAAGTCTGGCAAATGGTGTCATGTATGTGCATATTGGCATGTAGGCTAGCATTGCAAGGCGTATTCATACCGTCATAGGTGGATCTGATGTTAACTAGAGTAAGAATCCTCATAGCAACTGGAACCTGTCCTCAGGCAGGTACATTTTTTCTGCTATGGAGATGATCAGGGATCCTATGATCTCTATAATCTGTAGTAGGATAAGTAAGTTTTTTGTAATTTACTAAGAGGCCCAGCTGGATGAACAGGGATAGACCACAATTCCTGCTCACTGATGTCTCCCACTATGACCTGCCTCTGATCAACCAGTCATCCAAGTAAGATAGACATGAATGTCTTGTCATACCAGGTGGACCACAACCACTGTGAGACGTTTAATGCAGATCCTCGGTGCTGTGGAAAGTCCAAATGGCAGTATCTTGTATGGTAATGTTTTGACCTCACTATGAATCTCAGATACTTCCTGTGGGCTGGGTGGATGGTGAAGTGGCAGTACATATCATGCAAATTCACAGCCATCAACAAGTCTTGAGACATAAGAGATGGGATGATGGAGGCAAGTGTTACCATCCTGAATCTGATTCAGCATATATATTTGTTCAGTCTCCTCCAGTCTAGGATAGGAGGAAGACCCCCTTTCTTTTTCAGGATAAGGAAGTAATAGGAGTAAAACCCTCTTCCTCTGTACTCTTGTGGAACCTGTTCTATGGCTTCTAGACAAAGCAATGAGGCTACTTCTTTCTATAAGCTTTCATGTGACAAGTCCCTGAAGAGGGACAGAGAAGGGGTGTGTGTAGAGGATGGGGTGTGGCAGTGTATGGGATAATCATGGGCAACTATGGCCAACACCCATTTGTCCATGGTGATATTGGGCTAAGCTCAGTGGAATAAAGCAAGGAGGCTCCTGATGGTAGTTGCTGGCTTCTGATGGGCACTGATGTGGTTCCCAACATTTCTGTTCAATCACTGTCTGAGTGACGGGGCAGCATGTGTGACAGAAGAAAAAGTTGAAGGGCACCTCCTTTGGTATCATGACATTTTTCCATTATGGGTAGTCAAATTGTCTGCCCTGGGAATAATTGTGTGCCTGTTGTCTCTGTGGGGGCAGATATTTGTAGGGTTTCATTATGGGGATGATTTATAAATAATCAGGGATTTCAGAGGGGTCTTCCAGTAGTTTAAGGAGTGGATTGCTTCATCAGTCTTCAAACTAAAGAGCTCCATCCACACAAAGGAGATACCTGGATGGTATCTTGTAGTTTCCTTGGTATCCCTTGACTGATAGTCAGGCGGTTCATTTTATGGACACGGTCTTAGTCTTCAATCTTGCGGCTATCTCTGAGGCATCCATGTCTGCCTGCAGGACTACCTGGGAATCATCTGGCTTCCTTTTACAATTTCCTTCAGCCAGGTTCCTGAGGCAATCTGGACGGAAAGAGTGTCACTCTTTCTCATGTCAGGAAATTATATTTGGCAAATAATGCCTGAAATTTTGCTTCCTGGAGTTGCAGTGAAGCCAATGAATAGTCTTTGGACTTCACAAAAAGTAACTTTCGGGGGTCTTGTCTTTGAGTGTGCCTTTTGTTGTGTGAGATTTTCCTTGTATTGCTGTGACTGATTACAATCCCAGATTTGGATGGGAGTAGAAAAGCTTGAAATTTTTCAGGGGCACTTGATGATGCTTCGCCACCTATTTAGATGGCAGAATATTTAGATGGCACCTGTTTAGATGTGGGCAGAATGGTGGCTAGAGTTCTCCAGATAATTCTGGCTTGCTCCAGTATGCCTTTATTGATGGAGAGAGCATTCTGTCAGGGACTGATGTAATCAGGACGTCAAAGAGTTTATGCGATCTCTCCTGTATAACCATCTTTCTGTATCCTGGGTCTCCAACATGCTAGGTAGGAGATCCTAGAATGCTTTAAAATCATTGACCACTGAGTCATGGACTGGTTGGACTGCCTCAACGGGTGATGACAATGACTCTTTTGGTAGAGACTGGGGTTGCAACTGTTCTACCCCCAGCTCCCAGTCTCTCATTTCAGAGTCAGTGGTCTAGGCAGTGAAGCCACCAGGAAGTCTGATCTCCTCTTCCTGGATTTGCAGGAAGGAGCCTTGCTATGGGATATACGGGATGGTGGTCCCCAAGAGGGCCCATATAGCCAGGGTGGCATGTTGACTGGGTACTGGACTGATTGCAGCTGATCAGCCCATTGCCACTTGCACCTGTACTGGGTCAAACACCCTGAGAGCATGTCACCCATGCCAGTTCTGAGGTCACTTCCAAAGGGTAGCATCCCTCCTTGATGCTAGGCAGAATCTAGAGTTTGGTGATGATGATGAGAAATAATATTCCTCGAATTATGATTCTCAGGGCTGATGTCTCAGCTCTGATTCCCGTGCCGCATCAGTAACAATGACATCCCCAGAGAAGACTCCAACAGTGCCAGGCTGTTATACGTCAAGCCCAGGATTAGTGGTAGTGTTCAATGCCACTAGTATTGGCTTACTAGTCCTGCTTCCTCAGCAGGGGATTTGGAGGAGTGATATCTCTTTTTCTGTCTATAAGTGGTGCCTCTCAATGTTTGGAGCCATGGCTGGTCCATGCTCAGTCCTTCTTCTCAGCTTCAACTGTGTCTTGCGGTAGGGGCTCTGATGATGACATTTCAGATGCCAAGGGAACTGATGCTGAGGCCACTGTTGGATCTATCAGTGCTTAGACTAGTGCCAATGCAACAGAGCTTTCTTCCCTGCCTTCTTCTCACTGGAGACCACATTGTGGTGTCTACTCAAAGATGAACTCGTTATTGACTCTTTGGGTTCTTTGGAAGTGAATGTCTTCTCCCAGTCTGAGGTGATGCATATAGATTGCTTGAGCAGGTGGAGGCTTAGCTGTGCATCCTTTGATTTGTAATTCTCTGATAAGAAGGATTTTCACATCAAACACTTATTGGGACTGTGGCTTTCCCCCAAGCAGAAAAGGCATCTACTATGTCTGTTGACAGGGGAATGAGTCTACTGCATGTCAGTTGTAGCTTAAATCCTAAGGGTTTGTAGTCCACCATAGTGGTTGACACGAAGTGCCTTGCCCTGCTGTACAGTAGGGCAGATAGGCAGGTGCTTGGTAGATCTTTTTTACTTCTGTTTTTTGGAACAGCCAAACAAAAAATGAACAACGTAAAAGAGGTAAAGAAGGATTTCTTCACAAATTGTTTTAGAAATTGAGCTTGAAGAGAGTAGCAGGTTGGAAACTTGCTAGGTTCCAACTCGCTGCCACAGATGGTAAGAGAGAGCTCAGGGAAAGTCATGGGCGCACCGCCTTTTATGCTCTTTTAGAGGAATACAAGGAGCAGCCCCAATGGGCTCAGCTTTTAAAAACAATCCAATCTTGAGATCATGGGGCATGTGTGCACCTAGAGTCGAACCTACACTGACACATACTCAAAGAACTAATAGGTACTCTTAAGTACTATTAGGGCCCCCATCACCATAAAATCAGAGAACCTCACAATCTCTAATGGACTGATTCTCACCACATCCCTGTGTGATAGGGAACCACACTATCATCATTCCTCTATATTACAGCCATTTGTTGTGAAATTAACAAGCACAGGCTCTATAAACAGAACCATTCCCAGTGTTCAGGGACATATGGTCAGCGTTTCTACATTATGGATGCCCAAAGCCAATGCTGAAATCAAAAGGAAACTTTCCACAGAAAAGAGACTACTATGTGGGTATTCCTTTATACTAGAGCATACCACACATGATATTTTTTTAAAAAAAAGAAACATTGTATCCTTGAATTTTAGAAATTCTGCTCCCTATATAAACAGCCACAAGGTTTAGCCATGGAAGTAGTCAAGGTAAAGAAAACAGTTTGGGCTAGCAGTGCCCCCAGTCTTCTTCCAAATTCTGATATCCTGTATGGGGTTTATGAACTCAAGCAGGAGAGGGATCAAAGTATCTTTGTCATTTCCTTTGGGGGGAGGTGCTTTAGAATATTGTTAAGAATTAACATGGCCACATTGATGGGAAACAGCCAAGAGACATTTTATTATAATTCAGCCTTAACACGCTTTGGAGGTATTAAGCATCTGCAAAAAGATACTTTATCTATATTATCTTTATCTACATTAACCTATGCTCTAGGCTTGAGGCACCAGAAGACATTCAGGGTGCATTTGAGAGAGAAAGTGTGAGTGATGCACAGATGATTTTTCATAAAATATTTCCTCTAGCGTATTGACTTGACTTGGTTTTGTGTTTTGCTACTGATTAATAAGTGGCTCCATAATCAACTGGATACTAGGTCCAGTCCGGTTTTGTATGAGCTTGTGCTGAATTTGGAGCCATCTCCTAGGTAGACAAGGGCAGACAAGCTTTTATTTCTGACCCTTAGAAGGTGTAAGACCCATGGGGTAAAATTTTAGTTTTGGAATAGGGCAAAAGGAAGTATTTAATCTGTGGCTGTTTATGAGAATTCACAGATGTTAAGTTAGCCACTGGAGGGCTCCTTTTGTGTTTCCTAAATGAGATAGAAACCTATTGCAAAATACAAGAAAAAACTTGACACCAAAATCAAATACAAGTGCTCAGATCAGATGAAGTAATTTTCCTGGCTGATAGCAAGACACCCATACACACAAAATATCATTACAATATTTTATTAAAATACCTAGTAATATTTTATAAAGATAATTAAGAACTGAAAATAGTGAAAAGCTAATAAAACATGTAAAATTTCTAAGAAAATTAAAAGATTAACCACTGCTACTGATTGAACCCATGATTTGAACAGACTGCCTTTGTAAGATAAACAAAGATATTATCCACTACTAGACATACCATGTGTCATTAGCATGCAGAAATTCAGAGGAACTGTTTTGCAATGGAAGTATATTGAAAATTACAAGGAAAAGTTAATTTAAAAAATCCAATATAAATGATACTGAATTCATCTATATACATGCAAAATGTCATGCTAATTAAATATAATGTACTTTGTATTTAACTTCTTCAATAAGAGGAGGAGAATTTTTAACATTTTACCCAAGAGTTAAAGTGTGGCAGTGCATGGCAGAATACACCTCCGTCTCCTACTTAAGTAAGTAGTTATTGATCCAGCTGATTTGGCCCTGGAAAATGCAGCATTTGCATCCCTAAACCGTAATGCTCCATTGCAAATATCATGACCCTCCAACACAATCCATACAATGCTATTACACCAAAGAGCTAAGTCCTGCTCTCCTTACTCATCTAATCCCATTGAAGTCAATGAGACTACTGAAATGAGTAAAGCAAACAGAAGATGTGTGAAATTTGTGCCCTTTTCGGAAATGCCTGTACCTTAACCCCTGATTTTCTCGTTAAATATCTTCATAAATTGAGCATCTATTAAAATTATTTTGTTTGATAGGATATTTGTGATTTGGTCCCAAGAGCAATAGTGAGCTAAAGCTTAGTGTTTTCAGATTAATATCCTATCAGATACTGCCCTACAGAGACAGAAACTGCACTGCTTTTTCTAACTTAGTTCAAGTCACTACCATGGTATGTGAGGTAATCAGTACAGATCATCAATAGCAAATTTATTATAACACTGATCTATGATTGTTTTAAAAGGTGCTGCTTAGGGTTCCATCTGAAACACAAATTCTTTTAATAAATTGCAGTCTTCCTCCCCAATTTGTGGTCTGATTCTGCCATGGTTACTCATACGGAGTATTATTTTACACTGTGAATTATCCCAAGTAATTACTAGCCAATATGACTAAGGGTGACAGAATCTGTCCCTAAATATTACAAGCAGCAATATTTCCTAAGCTGAAGTCAGTTGCTACTAGACTCACTCAGACCTCCCAGAAAACTGAGAAAGAGATATAAATTTGGAAAAAAATTCATCTTTAACATAACCCAACACAATATCCTGCAAACCTTCGCTACCAAACATTAAAATTCAGGATGGGGTGGAAATAGGGAAGTTGTATTCTGCTATTTTCCCGATAAAGGAAAAGTACATTTTCATTTCGTTGCGGAGATTGGGGTGTTTTTTGGGTGTTTTTGTGGGGGGGTTTTTTTGTTTTTTTTTTGCAGGTGGGGTGTTTTATTTTTGAATTAAGAATGAGGAAGGAGAGTTGATAAAATTCTTGGCATCTCTTAAACACATCTTGTATATTATATGTCATCCAAAAATTCCCTGAGGCCACAGTACTAGTAACATTCCACCACCTAATCTAAAAAAAGTACTGAAATGCATCTACAACTTCAAAAATATTAATGTCAATGAAAATGACTCCCCCTTACCCCCAAATAAGACATTTTTATAGACGTGTTCCACTAAGAAACACAAGAAGCTACAGAGAAAAGAAAGTAAAAATGCTCTGTCTTTTACTACAATGTGCTAGTTTAGAGAAACAATATCTCCTTATCTCTCTCCAACCACAAATATCCATTTCAGTTATTAGGCATTTAGTTCAGCTCGTATAGGCTCTATATGATTGAAATGCTGTTTGTGATTAAATGCAGTTTTGCTAAGGAGGACGCTGAGTTTCTGAACTGCTTCTTGCATAAGCCACTGATAGCATTTTAAAGGCAGCCAGAGAAAAAAGCCTTTAGCTATATACTAAGAGCTAAACTCAAACTATCACTTACACGAGGTCTGAACTTGACCAAAAGTGGTGGAGAAATCCTTTCCAGTATATTTCAGACTCTCATTTTTATTTAATGTGGTATTTGTTCTTGTTTACCATTCTTTTGCAGCTTATTATTTTAGGCTTGATTTTCCCAGGCCACATTTATGTTCATTATCAGACTTATTTTTCATATAATGCACTTTCTAACATTTACAGCAACAACAGTTTACCCAACATTTGCCCAACAGTCACAACAGCTGTTTTGTTTACTCCACACTATCATTTACAGGCTAATTATTCACTGATGACTCAATTGATCAAACTACATGGCCCTTTATACACAGACACAATTCTAGTGCTGCTCTGTATTCTACTTTGTATATTCTGTTCAGCTAAATCAATGGTAGGATTTACCTGTAGAAGGTTGGAGGGCCAGCTTCTCTCATTCCAAAGCTGCTCTGATCATTTTCAAGGTAGTAGGGTACCTGTTGGCTGTGGTGATGGATGAAGGGTGAGAGCTGTGGCGCAGTTTGTAAGAATACCACGGGGCTTGGAGGGACATTGTTCAGCGAATGAAATCCTCCCAGACTGCTGGACCCAAATGATTCAGAAGCAGGGGCATAACTGAGGCTAGTAGAGCTGTACACCGGAGCGGCAGTGGCAAAGTCGTAAGTGGTGCCTTCTGGGTAGTTAAAAACCCCTGTCTTGTTGCTCTCCACATACATCTCACCAAGCGATCGATCCAAGGGAATCTTCAGCTGAGGTCTGCTCAAAGTCTCTAGTTCAGTGCCTTGAATCTGGTGCAGGAGGGCAACTCCAGAGCTTTTGCTATGAAGGGTCATGGTCATTGTTAATGGCAGCAAGCAAGTTGCATGTCTGTTTTTACTCTCAGCAGAAGGATCAACAGCTGATAGCTCACCTGAAAAAAGAGCAGAACTTGGTGTCAGCCTTGGCAAAAATCATGTTAAGGCAGCACTGCACAGGTATTCAGCTGGTCTCAGCAAGGAGGAGGATGAAATCCAATGCAGCATGAGCAGTGAGAAAACTCTCTCCCTCTCTCTCTCTTTCTCTCTCTCTCTCTAACTTTTAAGTACTCCTCATCTGAGCTAATATGCATTACAAAGGTGCTGGCCATAGGCCAAGAACTCTTGCCTTGCACTGACATTGGTTTAAACATCACTTCAGAAACAATTAGTTTTGGAGTGATACCAAATAATTGTTCCACTAAACTTTACTCCTATTAGTTGTTTAATTTTTCACTTCACGGGGTCCTACTGCTCTAAGGTGGCTAAGGGAAAACAGTGTTATACCAAACTAGAAAGACTAATCCAGTGGTCAGTCCGCTTACTGCTTTGTATGCCCCCGCCAGGCTCCAATCTATCTCTGTTTATCTCTACTCCTGTTTGATTCATTTTCATGTTTGCTAGAAATATGTAATGTGTACATTGTAATGACCCTGGGTAGGACTACGCTGTAACTGAGATATGGCAGAGCAGAGCGTGTGTGTATGTTTTTGCAGCCAGCCAGTCCGTAAAACTGTATTTAACAGAAATCAATGGATGTACTGTATCTGTGTAGGAGAAAAGTCAAATAAATGTGCTAAATTATAATGATTCCTGGTATTTAGCTAACGTGTAAGAAATAACATGAAAAGGTAGGGAAAACCTTTGGTTAAATTCGTCTGTACATTTCTGCCTGCTACTTGTGCAGCATGTAAAATCAGAGCAACATAAACTTAAATATGAAACAGGCATCTTTCAGACCATCATGTAAAAGCCCAGACTGTTCGACAAAATTAATGTTAATTACATGAAACAAACTCAATATTAATAAATTAATCAGGAGGATTTTCTTCCTCCTTGTCCATTGACAAATACCTAGCACACTTCAATTTAGAGATCAGAATTCAGGAAACCAAAATAATACAAAGGGACCAACTTTAAAATAAACCAAAATGTCCCTCTTAAAACTATATTTAAAACTCAGCAAGAGAAAAATTTTAAAGGAAAGGTGTGGCAAGCAAGTTTCATCTTGCAACTTATTCCCATATTATCTGAACTTTGCAGAAGCTACTTGTCCTGCATCAACCTAATGAAAACCTCTGAAAATTTTTCCAAGTTCTATTGAAATGCTATCATGATCTGTGATTCAGCTGGTACAGTGGGTTAGTGCCAACCCCCACAGATGCATACAAGACTTTAGTTAACATGGTTTGGGTACTAATGTAAATCCAATCCATACTAAACTAATTCTACATTTGTTCAGACCAGCATTTGGAAATCCTAATCATCAAGTGAGATGGGGGGTTAAAAAGAATCCACCTGGAAATTTATTTTTATGTCTTCAAGCTAAAATAGTTTCAAAACAACTTTACTATAAATGGTTTAATTCTATAGCCAATATTTGAATCATAATATTACATTTTTAGAGCTTTTGCTAAAAAAGACAATATTTAATCTTCACTTGCAAGATTTCACTGAAGTAAATACATCTGAACCCCGGCAAACATACAGAGACAGCAGCACTTGATAAAATATATATGTACTAGATAGATTCCCCCTCACCCTTCCTTCCCAACTCAAATTTCAGGTTATAGACTTTGATCAAAGAGATAAGAGTGTTTAAATAAGGCTGAACTATACAAGTACCTGGTAAGAAAAACAACAGACAATCATACCCCGCAGAACAGCAAGAGTCTTCCAAGAGATATTCTAAAAATATGCCAAAGTGTGTAAGTGTGTGTGTATGAGAGGGAGTGAGAGAGAGAAAGTGTGTGTGTACGTGTGTGTGTGTGTATTTGCAAGGGCTTGTGTAGGAGCAAGCAAGCACAGCTCTCAACATCTTCCTGAATAAAGGAACCAGTAGCTGTGCTACACACTATAATGAAGGGCAATTACAAATTTAAGGTAGGCTAGTGCCTATAGCGTCACTTGGTGCATTTCTAATATTTAAAACACAATACTGTCTAATGTACTATGGTATTATATTGCATTATCTAAGAAACAACGTGACAATGTCCCAGAGGAAGAGTAGCACTTATTTTTACAACATGCTGCAAGAGGGAACCTAAGACTTTATTAAAAATGTTGAGTGATCTATTATATCACTATGTAACAGTATACTACATTATAAAGCACATACAGAAGAGAGCAGATTTGAGGTTAAGCACACAAATTTAACTTCACCACTTCCTGACCTCTGAGTATTTCATTTTGTAATCTTCATGTTCTTTAATACAGGGTTTTTTTAATTGAATTTGCCATGTAGAACTATTTGCTAGATGGCTTTAGAACACTCTGTGTGGAACAGTAAGTACAAACCATGCTGTAGGAACCTTGATTCCTTCCCTATGTCACCTTAATTCAGGGTCTCTGCACCAACTCCACATAGGCCAGTGTGGATGGCTGCAATGAGGACAGGCAGGAGTGGAAACATGGGATCTACATTTACATTGACCCAGTGGCTCAGTATCCCATGCAATTGTTGTAGAGTGGCTGAAAAAAAATAAATAAATAAATAAATAATTAACACGACCCTTAAGCTAAACTGTAACAGGTTGTCAATGTTTGCCTGAATTCCCCAATCTAGTCAGCAGGTGTTCATCCTGCTGCAAAAAGATTAAGTGGGCTCTGCTGACTCACTGTTTCAGATGGCTTGCTACCCCACCTAAATATAAGAAACGGGGGAGTGGCTCTCCACAGAGAGGATTTGGCGGGGGTGAGCTAAACCAGTCCTCTGGTAGGAGTCCTAGAACACAGCCAAACCAGGAGAGAAGGCTCTGGGTGAATTTTATGTTATTTTTGTTGTTAATAAAGCAGAAGATGATAAATTTTTGACTCTGCATAGTGTATGGCCTTTGTTTTGGAGCAAGAAGAATAGGCATCAGCACATTAAAACTAATTAAAAGCTTTTGATAAACCCCAATACTTTACACTTTTACTTTCTTCTGTAAATCTCAAAGCAATTTACAGATTTGGCTAAATGTTCTGCACAAGTTCACATAATAAATGGGTGAGACCCAGAGTTTGAACTCAGGTCTTTATGCTTACAGATCAGAGCTCATTCTGTTACACACAAGTCCATCCAGATACAGTAAATCAGAGTTACTTATCTTAGATCTTCCATCTGTGAAATATGCCTGTTAATAATATTTGGCACTTTTTCATTGGTAAATCCCAAAGTGCTTCACAGAAAATATGTGCAAAGTAGCCCCTCTTTACAAATGAACTGACAAATTAGTAATTTGCCTAAATTTACATCATATCTTGCAAAGTGAAACCTGCCTCATTTGCTGTGGACTTTAAAAAACATGTACATTCACTAAACAGCAAAACTTGCCCCCAGCATGTGCTACAAAGCCTTCATGCCACATCCTGGTCAAAAGTACTTTAAAAATACCAAGTCAATGGCAGGTCTATTGGTTTCAGAGAGGGTGCTTTGCTCATTAATGTGCATTCAATTCCAGCCTAGCTAACAAACATGGGGTACATCTACACAGCATTGTGGCAGGAGCCCAGGATGACAGACTTGGGTTAGCAGGCTCTTGCTGATACTCTAAAAATAGCTGTCTAGACCAGTGTTTCTCAACCTTTATGATGCCAGGGACCGGTTCACTGACTTCCTAAATTGTGTCAAATTGTATCAGGGAGGGTCTCTGGGACTGGTGCTGGTCCACAGACTGATCACTGAGAAACACTGGTCTAGATAGTGCTTTAAAGTTGCGACTTGGGCAATGATGGATGAGCAGCTAAGCCAAATCTGAATGGCATTGCGACCCCTGCATCTGCTTGGTCTCCCTCCTCTGCAGTCCACTGGCATCCATGGGCACATGGTATCCTCAGCCCCTGGAGAGAAGCAGAATGGAGGCACCAGGAACCCCCAATCTGTGGGAGGCAGGGGGAGGACTGGATCTGGGCTTTTGGTGCTTCCCAGTGGAGATGCAGAGGAGGATGGGGTCTAGGGCTCCTAGAACTGCTTGGCCCCTAATAAGTATGGTGCTCTTCAGCCTGACCGCCTCTCTGGGTAATAGCTTGGTGCTGGGTGTGTTGCAGAGGGGGAGCTCAGAACTAGGTGTGGGGCACTACTGGGGGAAGAACATGGGGCTGCATTTGGGGAGGGGAGACCATGGGGGTGGATGCAGAGGGGAGAGCTTGAAACTAGGTGTGGGGAAATGTCTGGGGCAAAGTCCAGGCTTGATTTGGGGCAGCAGGAAGAGAGTGAGTGTCGACCTGGGTGCAGGAGGGAAAGCACGGATCTGAGTTCAAAGGCAATGAGAGAGAGCTGAGGACCAGGCCCCCCACATGGGGGGGGAAGGTACACTTTACCATGGCCCGGAGGTCCTGGCCCAGGCTGCAACTCCCATTACCATGAGGAAAAGGTTTTTCATGACTCATGAGATTGTATGTAAGTGATGAGGGATTGTGGTATGTATGTGGGAGGGACCCGTCTTACAAGTTTGTACTGGGCCTGAAAAAATTATGCTTGGGCCCTGCTGAGCACTGAGTATAAGGGAGCAGCAAGGGAGAGAGCTTAGGGCTGGGTGCAAGGCAGAGGGGAGAGAGCTGGGAGCCCTCTACTTAGGAAAATTCTGGTTGTGCCCTCAGCATTTCAACAGCATATATTTACAAGACAACACTGTCTCATTCTGTCTTGTAAAAGCTGGAGAGAATATGGTTTTACAAAGCTTCAGCGGATGAGATTTAGAAAACCTAAATGAGAGGTGGATTGGATTTCATCATCTAAATTCCCAAAGTTTAGAAGTGTGCAGATAAAAATTGTTGTACCTTTGATCCATCTCCAAATATGCATATAACCAAAAAGGGATGAAGTAAGGAAGGAAACAGGAACATTATGAAGGAAGGGCCGGGTCTTTGCAATTGAGGTGTGCCAAACACACAACAAAAAAATCAAAGCAGAAACTATCTGCGCACGCACACACAATCCAACCTTCCTGGTGATAGAGCAAAAAGCCTATGTCTGAGATTCTGAAAGCAGTCTCGGAGACTTAGATATACCTGTCTTATTAATTTTAATGGAAGACATGTGGCTAAATTTTCTGCTGTACTTTTAAAATCTCAAACTAAATATTTGCTATTTTGGGACACTGCAAAACTGCACTTGAAACTGCACTAAATAAAAACTAAATAGATAATGCACTGAATCATAATTCTATGGTTAAATGAATATTTTTTACAATTCATGGCTCTCTCAGCTTGAGAATTTATAGGTTCTTTTTCTTATACTAATAGACAATCCCTATTCATTTCAGCCCACTGATGCAACCAGTCAGCTTGTAGTTCCTACAGTTCTGCTGACTTCTTCAATGAAAACCTAGCTTTGAATGGTCACATGATGCAAACCTAACTAGCAGCTGCATTCCCACTGAGCTTTGGCTCCTTTTCCCCACTGATCCAACAAACTCACCAGCAAAAGAGCAGGATACTGAATAAAATTAGGATTTTATAACGGCAGAAACATTGGAATGTTTCTGGGACTTACCTCAGCATAAGAAACAGAAGATAGACAAAAGAAAAAGATAAATGGTGGAAGAAATGCCATAGAACTGTACCATAATAATGGAAATGAAGTTTCAGGGTTTCCAATCCTTCTTTGCATTCTATCCTAAGTTGTGTACTAAATGAAAAGACCTGCCTGAGCAACAGGAAGTGGGAACCCAGCAAGGTATGCTTACAGAAAAAAACCCAAAATGAACATGAAGACAGACTCCCAACTAGATCCAGTCTTTTCGAACAAAAATGCCAATTTGTCAAACCAGAAATGTCTTGTGAAAGTAAGCCAGATTCAACAAACTTGCCTAGTTCCCTGCTTGCTTGCCTGGTGGGTTGCTGGGAAGCCCAGGATTCCAGAGTCCATGGCTCAGAGGCAGCTCTACCATGTGGGCTACCCAGGATTAGGGAGCCCAGGGCTTCCACACTCTGCAACTCCAGAGCAGCCCCACCTGCCATGGTCTCCCTGCCATGGAGCTGGAAGCCTGGAAAGCCTGAACCACAACTCAAGCAGGAGCTTATAGAGCTCTTAGCACATCCTGGCTCTCTGCTGAAGAGGTGGAAGTCTGGAGTTTTCTGGGATAGGCTTCAAGGGTTCATATCTCCAGGGCAATCCAGGGAGTCAGCAACCCTGGAAGTCTGGAAGCTCAGGGGTCCCCAGACCAGTATGGCCAGGCTGCCCTGGTGCCTAGGCAGTTACTGACTGAAACTGACAAGAATTTCAATTTCAGCCAGCAGCTGCCATGGCCTCAGGGAGCATATTTCCTTTCAGAAATATCATGTGTTCATGTTTCCAAAACATTTTTTTTAATTTCCAGTTCATGCAAAATTTCCACATTTCAAAACATTTCATGTCTTTCAGCCAGCTGTATTTTTGACCCTGTAAAAGAAACTACAACAGCTTGAGGTATAAAATGAAAGTGAAAACAGTAGTTATATGAAAAATATTCAGGTCATAGGATTCTTTGAAGATACTGACTTGCCTAAACCTATATCATTTGGGTTTTTTTTAATCCCGGCTTTCAATTTTATTAGGAATTCTAACAAAATAGGGCAAACTTTGAATTGTAAGGGTACACTGCCCCTTTGCCCTTAAGTCTGCTGACCATGGAAAACCATTAATTTTATTGGTTTGGTTCCACAACTATTAAGACAGAAATTGTTTTAGTTGCTGCAATTAAAGAAGACTCTTTCGCACATAACAGCAGAACACCATGTTTTTCCAAGATTCTTCTGTTCCACTGAAGAGAAATCATGCAGCCCTGAGACCAGTGAGGAAGCTCCTCAAGATAGATGGCTAAAGATACAGCACCAGCTATCGGTTTTATAAATCTTCAGCAGAAAAGAACATAAAACCTTCACACCACCAGATGAAGCCCTGCAGTATGCTCAGGATCTGCTTACACCATCAGCAAAGAGATAAGTTTCTTCACTATATTATGCAGGTTTTATAATATTTGTATGTTGATATGGGAGATACATGTGGTATGCGATTTGCCAGTAAAATACTATATATAGGGATGGTACCAAAAGGTTTGGTCTTAAGATCCCTGGTTTTATATATAAATTTTGGATTAGTTTATATACTAAGGATGGTGGTTTAATTTTTCATGGAAAAAAAAATCTGACCACACAGCCCAAATGAAAATACAGATTGGGAACAATTATTTTAAAATGATTTTTAAGTCAACAAATACATATTAGAAATTAAGTTGACTATTTTTTATTATTTTAAACGTAGTTTTTGGAGAATCCTGATGCTTGCTGCTACTGTAGTCAATCCTGATGCCAGCCTATAGTAGTCAATATTTTTAGCACTTACCATGATAACATGTTACATTTATTATGTTCAAAATATTACAGGGTGGAAATGATCTTCAGTTCTGCACTTGGAACATCCAGGGCATTTAGAACCCAATCAAACATGAATTATAGGCGGAACTTGCAGCTCTGCCTATTATTTGGGTTGCCCAACAATTCCCATTAGAAGATCATGTTTTTAGTTGCTTATAACTTTGCCAAACTTTAACTGTTTGTGCTGAAATTATGCGAAGTGTCAGATGACTTTTTTGGAAAATTTCAGCAAAAGCAGTTTGTTTGTTTCAGGGAACAAGAGTAGGGCAATATGTTGTTTTGCCCTTGTTACAAAATTATTTTCTTTGAAATGCTGTAGCGCCCCCATGCTTTGGAGCATGGTCTTGAAACTTGGCAGAGGCCTGGCCTTTGTGTTAGAGATGAACCTTTTGCCACTCCCATGAAAATCCACCCAAATTTGGCCAAATACCTTTGAAAAATCACAGTTTTCACATGTTCAGTAGAGACTTCAAGTTTGACTCCTTCTGCCCCATCCTCCAACCTATCCTTGTTTCAGTCCTGTCTTTTCCCTACCCCAACTCCTTATCCCAGTCCCATTCTCCACCCCACACTACCCTCCAGAGCCTGGAATGAAACCCAAGATTCCTAAGTCTCACAGTTCTTCTGCTGTCTACAAATATCTCTGAAACCTAATGACAAAGCGTGTTTCATCCCCCTATAATGCTGTTTCCCACAGAAATCTATGACCAACTGCTGTCAGTTACTCCATAAGATCAAGTGACAGAAGTCTGTGCAGTGGATCTAAAGGTATCAATCCTCTGATGGACAACTTCAGTGTCAATGTGATGCCACTCAATGGAATCTCTTCTTTCACTTTGCTTGTTTAAAAACCTAGGAAATTACACTCAAGAAACTATGTTCAAAAATATTATTAAGACTACAAAGTCAAGTACTCAAAAGTTAGAAAATGCTAGAATTAAAGTTGTCTATGTAATTTTAATTTGCCCCTTTGTATGTACAGATTTTGTTACCATATTTTTTACATGTGTGCAGAACAGGAAATATTTGTATTATTTTTTATAAATATCATGTGGTCCTCAGTGTATTTGTGAGATTTTACCATGGCTGAATGCATAAAGTTAGATCAAAAGAGGTAGTTAAAGGAACTATACAGGAAAATTAAAACAATGGCCTAGATAAGGAGAATTCCCTCAAACAAAATAGCCAGGTTTATAGTCATGAAGAGGGATTCTTCAGCCCCAACCCTGGCAACAGGGCTGTTTGCCAAGGCTGAGAATCTGGAGAAAAGACACTGGTTTGTTAAAGGATTGGCCCTAGAGAGAGGGAGAGGTCAGCAGCTGCAGGCTGATAGAGAGACACAGGGAAATATTTCCCAGAAATATTGAAGAAGAGTTCTGTGTAAGCTCGAAAGCTTGTCTCTCTTACCAGTGGAAGCTGGTCCAATAACTGATATTACCTCACTCATCTTACCTCTCTAATGTCCTGAGACCAACACAACTACACCACTGCCTCCATAAAATTAACATGGCACACATTAAATGGATTAAAAACTGGCTAACTGATAGGTCTCAAAATGTAACTGTGAATGGAAAACCATCATCAAGCGGGGGTGTTTTTAGTGTGGTCCCACAGGGATTGGTGTTTAGCCCTACACTATATTAACATTTTTATCAATAACCAGAAAGAAAACAAAATCATTACTGATAATGTTTTCAGATGACACAAAAATTGGGGGAAAGGTAAATAATGAAGAAGATAGGTTACTGATACAGAGTAAACTGGGTGCAAGCAAACAATGTGTGTTTTAATACAGTTAAATGTAAATTTATATATCTAGAAATAAGAAACATAGGCCATACTTACAGGATAGAGGGACTCTATCCTGGGAAACAGTGACTCTGAAAAAGATTTGGGAGTTGGGGTGGATAATCAACTGAATATGAGCTTCTAGTGTGATGCTGTGGCCGAAAGAGCTAACGCAATCCTGGGATGCATAAACAGGAGATCTCAAGTAAGAGTAGAGAGGTTATGTTAACTCTGTATTTGGTACTGGTGCAACTGCTGTTGGAATACTGTGTCCAGTTCTGGTGCCCACAGTTCAAGAAGGATGTTGATAAATTGGGGAACAAATATGTAATAAAGGGCTTTTCAATCTAACAAAGAAAGGTATAACACAATCCAATGGCTGGAAGTTGAAGCTAGACAAATTCAGACTGGAAATGAAGTGAAAATTTTTAACAAAGAGAGTAATTAACCAGGGGAGCAAGGGCTGTGGTGGATTCTCCATCACTGACAATTTTTAAATCAAGGTTGGATATTTTTTAAGAAGGTATGCTCAGGACATTATTTTGTGGAAGTTCTCTGGCCTGTGTTATACAGGACTAGATAATCACAATGGTCCCTTCTGGTTTTGGAATGTATGAATTTATATATTGCTAAGTACTCTACAAAAATCAAGTCCTAGGCATCTCACATTGAGCACCTAAAATTAGTGGATACTTCTGACCATAATCCTTTTGTGCCTCAGCTCCCTATCTGCTAAATGGGGATACTACTACTCCCTTACAAGATAGAATTTGGACCATAAGCATCCCATGAGGAAATGAGTAATTCTGTCTTCAGAGCAGGGTTTGAATAGCATGCAGTAAACAAAGCATAGGGTCACACATTGAACAATGATGAGAAAACAAAATCATTAAGTGGGCTGCATCCATACAGTGCAGAAGTCCTGTGGAAAAAATAATTTATAGTCATGTAATTAAAGACTGTATTGATGCATATACACAAGAAGGGGGGTGAACTAAGGTTGCACAGGCGAGTAAGGTAATTTCTAACTTTTGAGTGCTTGAACTTTGCAATCTTAATAATTTTCTTTTCACATAAGTTTCTTTTAGTTTGTTTGTTTTTAATAAAATAAGAATTATACACAGACACATACACACATATTTTTTAAATAGATAATTGAAACTGCCCACTTGCAAGAAACACACCTAAAAAGAAATTAGAGCAAACAACTGGTGGGAAATTGTGAAGGATAAACATTCTGTATGTTATTCATGTCACATCAAAGAAGCACAATTATTCTTTAAAAAAAGTTGTTTACATTGTAAACTTCTATAGACACTGATGCTCTAATATCAGGGCTCTTATATATGAATAAAAACAATATTGCCAGTATAGGTATACGAACCTTAAAAAAAAATAAACTGAGATTTAGACTGATTTAGATTTATTTTCAATAGATATCAACATACAAGGTGGAAATTACTATGAAATACCAGACCAGGCAATGGATTCCAGCCCCCTGAAATACTACATAATTCTCTCTTTCAGTAAATGAAATCCAGTTAAACTTTTCTTTTGCTGTCAGCCCCTTTATTGACAAATAAAGACATTTAAAGTAGAAGTAGATAACAGAAAAGATAAATTAGAAGATATTAAGCATAGTAAATTGATAGGGGAAGCTAAAGTTTTCAGAGAAAAATTCCTGGCTGGAAGGTCTAAGGACAATACAAAGGAATTTATTTTTTGGTACATCAGAAACAAAAGAAATCTTAATAGTTATATAGGCCCAATACTAGATGGAGATTGTAAACTTTTTAATAATGATGCAGAAAAGGCAGAAGTGTTCAATAAATATTTCATCTATTTGAAAAGAAGCAGGATAATGTGCTCGTATCACATGTGGATAATGAAGTATTTTTCAGTCCTTTAGTAACGAATGAAAATGTTAAACAGCATCTACTGGAGTAAACATTTTTAAATCAACAAGCTAAGCTAATTTGCAGCCATAAAAGAATTGGCTGATGAGATTTCTGGCACACTAATGTTAATTTTTAATAAGCCTTGGAATACTGGGGAAATTCAAGAAGACTAGAAGAGAGCTAATGTGGTGCCAATATTCAAAAAGGGCAAACAGGATGACCTGGTTAATTATAGATTGGATAGCCTGACATCAATCCAGGACAAAATAATAGAAAAGCTGACACAAGAGTCATTCAATAAAGAGGTAAAGGAAGAAATATGGTTAATGAAATCTACATGGTTTTATGGAAAATAGATCTTGTCAGACACACCTCATTTCATTTATGATGAGATTATAAATTTGGCTGGTAAAGGTACCTACGCAATTGTAATATACTTAGACTTTTATGAGGCATTTGACTTAGTTTTTAATCAGAATATTGTGAAATCCTATTATACAACATCAATAAGCACGTTATATGGACTGAGAACTTGCTAACGAATAGACCTCAAAACATAATTATTAATGGGGAATCATTATCAAATATGGGTGTCTCCAGTGGTTCTGCTGGGATCAGATTTAGGCCTGACACGATTCAATATTTTTAACAATTAGCTGGAAGTAAATATAAAATGACTGCTGATAAAATCTGTGGATCACACAAAGATCGGAAGAGTGGTAAATAATGATGAGGAAAGGGCAGTCATCCAGAGAAATATGGATTGCTTGGTAAACTGGGCCCACTGCATTTAATAAAGTCAAATATAGGCCATACATCTGAGAACAAAGAATACAGACCATACCTACAAAATGAGAGACTGTATCCTGGAAAGCAGTGACTCTGAAAAGGATTTAGGGGTCATAGTGGACAAGCAATTGAACATGAACTCCCAATGCAATGCTCTGGCAAAAAGGGCCAACATGATCCTTGAATGTGTAAACAGGCAGTAGTGAGAAGGAGTAAAGATGTGGTTTTTACCATTGTATATGGCATTGGTGAGACTGATACTGGAATAGTGTGTCCAGTTCTGGCATCCACCTCTTAAAAAGGATGCTAAAAAATTAGAAAAGGTGCAGAGAAGAATCACAAAAATTATTTGAGGGCTGGAAAACAGTGCCTTACAGCGAGAGACTAATTGAGCTCAAACTGTTTATTTTATCAAAAAGATTGAAAGATGATTTAATTACAGTGTATAAGTACCTTCACGGGGAGAAAATGGCTCTTCATTCTTGTAGGGAAAGGCATAACAAGAACTAATGGCTGGAAATTAAAGCCAGACAAATTCAACTTACACATAAGGCACACATTTTTAACAGTGAGGGTGACTGACACTTGGACCAAACTACCAAGAGATGTCTGGGTTCAGCAATAGGTCTCATAACAATCTCAGATCTACTTCTGGAGAGGTGATTCAGCGCCTGATTGAAAGCCCACTGAAATCGGTAGGAGTCTTTTCAGTGGGCATTGGACAAGCACTAAAAACCTAAGAGACCTCCACCAAAATGGACATTTCTTAATTAACTTTAGATAATCCCTATTTCATCATGCTTATTATTTCACAGACTGCATTTTTTTAAAATTAACAGCCTCAAATTACTTTCCACACAATAGGAAATATGCAAAGCTTACTTGCATGGAGTTACAATAGCCCATACTTCCTGAATCAAGAGGGATAAAACAAAAGAATAAAACAGAGAATAAACTAGAAAGCTATTAAATGAGCAGCATGAAAACTACACTTAAAATGTTGATCCTAAACTCTTGCAACAGGTAACTCATATTGAAAAGGAACTGGGCATTCTCTTGGCTGAAAAAATGAATAGAAATTTATAAGAAACATAAATTATTCAAATTTGGGACCAAATCTGACAAAATGCCAGCCAATTTATATAAATTCCAACATCAAAAGGCTATCATAGCATAAATCAAGTATAGTGCATTATTTATAAACTGCTATCTCCAATTAATAAAATATTCCTGAATTTCTCTACAGAGATGTACACTCCTGAAAAAAAGTCGTGCTGACATTAAAAAGTTCCTTCAGAAGATACAGTTCCCCAAATTAACAAAAAACATACCACAAAGTTGAACGAATGACATTACTTTAAATGCAATCCAAAAAGCTATTAGACAGCTCCAACCTAGTAAAGAGCTGCAGGCCCTGGTGGATATAAACATACAACTCTATAAGAAATTTTCTAACAGTACAATATATTTTGTCAAAAATTTAACAGTGACAATATTGACTAATATAATGTACTATCAGAACATGCAAGAGAAACCAAATAAGGCTGTGCTTTACTAAGCATGGGTCACTGACTTAATGGGACTAGTTGTGAGCTTAAAGTTAAGTATGTGCTTAAGTGCTCTGCTGGATCAGGGCCTGAACTCTCTCCCACACTCTCTGATCATCTTCAACTATTGCAGCACTCAAAACTGGCAAACATGAAAGTAATATTTCACTCTTTGCTAACCCCTTGCTAATGTATTTAACCACTCTCCAAAACTCAGTACCTCAGACACAAGGTCTACTCCTTACTTTAGAGAAACTGTTCAGTCTTAAAACTGACTTAGAGTCTACAATTGTGCCCATTGGAGCTGGTACAAAAAATGTCCCACCAAAAAAATTTCTGTTACAACCAAAGGTGTGCACCGGGGGGGAGGAAGAGGGAGACAGCTAGCAGGGGCACAGGTTCCCCCCAGAATCAGAAGGGGCACAGAAATCCTGACCCACGGCCAAGAGAGCAAGCTCCTCTGGGCCCAGGCGGGAGCTGACAGCTCCTCTGGCCCCAGAGCTGCGAGGGGAGATCCAGCTCTGCTGACCCCAGGGCCTCAGGGGGAGAGCCAGTTCCTTCGTCCTCAGGGCCGGCCCTGCAGCTCCTCCAGCTGCGGCGGGAACTGACAGCTCCTCCGGCTCAGGTCCCTGGTGGGGACACAGAATGTGGCCTTCCAAAAGTGATCAAATTTTTATTCCTGCACACACCCATGGCTACAATTATTATTATTTGCACTGGAATAGCACCTACAGCCTCTAATCAGGAACTGGGGGCCCATTTTACTAAGTACTGTACACACATACAACAACAGATACCTACCAAATGTAAACATCCAGGAATTATAATACCAACAAATAAAAACAATATTGTTAAAGAAAACAGTACATTACAACTTCACAGATACAGACAGACAGACCTGAAAATATGGCAGGATCTCACACTTTCATCGTGGAGCTGTGTTCATTTAATTAAAGTAAAGACTACTTTACCCCTTCCCATCTGTAAAAAATCCTTGTGTCAAGCTATCATACAATAGGTAATAGAAAATACAACATATTTAGGATTAGCATTAGTAAATTATAATTGTCGAAGGAAGTAGAGGTTCTCACCCTGACACACCAGAAATGCTATAACCAGCCAAGCTCCAATGGGCATAACTGTAGACTCTAAGTCAGTTTTAAGACTGAACAGTTTCTCTAAAGTAAGGAGTAGACCTTGTGTCTGAGGTACTGAGTTTTGGAGAGTGGTTAAATACATTAGCAAGGGGTTAGCAAAGAGTGAAATATTACTTTCATGTTTGCCAGTTTTGAGTGCTGCAATAGTTGAAGATGATCAGAGAGTGTGGGAGAGAGTTCAGGCCCTGATCCAGCAGAGCACTTAAGCACATACTTAACTTTAAGCTCACAACTAGCAGGGAGGAGCAGAGCCCGGCACAGCTTTCTCCCCTCCTCCCCATGTTTAAATGTTTAAACGTTCTATTTTTAGAACGTTTAAACGGATTTTTTAAAAAGAATTTTTACATCCCTACTACGTACGTTATGGATATGGTAAGACTTCAGTTCTTACCCACAACAATATGGGAAAAATAAGAGGACACACACGCACAAAAACCCCTATCTTTAAGTGCTTTCCAAGCACCATCAGTTGTAGTGAAGGGTTGTCACCATCATTCATAGTGTGCTTCAACAGTCACAACATGTTGATGAGAAGCAACCCATCATCCAATCATCAAGCCAACAAGCAGCCTAGCAAAAACCTGGCATTGCTGGGTGATTGCTTGAAGTTTTCTAGGTTGCTTCTATGCTGCTGTAGAAAGATAAAAATGCATTGTCATCTTTCAAGCGGAACAAATAGGACCTCAGTGATTCAGTAACAGTTGCTCTTTCTTGGCAGATGTTAACTTGTTCAAGGCAGGGAAGATCAAAGGACATTACTGGATGCCAAAAAAAAAAGGTCAAAGTTATTTATTATTTCAGCAATCCCATTTCTTTATTTGTTTTTCTACCATGTTCATTGTTTTCTGCACCAGGATGGGGTTCTTTCTGAAGTAGGCAGGCATAGTCAATAACGTAGTGCAATGGCTCTTTTGCAATGTCAGCTCTTGAATAAGTTTGTCAAAACTACTTGAGCAACAAGTTTCCTATTGGTAGGAACATTTGCATCTACAGTTCCTAATACTTATAACCTCTGGTGAAATTCTTTCACTCACAACTTCTGCAGTGAAATTGAGAGCTGCTTTCAAAATCGTCTTGCATTAATAAGAGCTAGAGGAGGAATTATTCAGGGTAATAATCTTCATGATTCAAAACATAGGATTTATTTTTTATCATTTACATATATTGGAACATTACTATACTATACTATCCACTCATATTAATATCACTAATGCAAGCCTGTGCCCAGCAATTACTGAAGCCAGGATAACAAGGGTGACTGTCCTTTGCTTCTCTCATCATAAGCTCAGAGTTTGTGTACTTAAAGAACTTTAAAAAAGCCCAAGTGTGAATTCAAAGACTCCAAAACCTACGCCCATCCTGAAGAATCAGCTTTTCATTACTGAATGATTTTCATATTTTCACCAGCCATCGTTGCAAAATAGTTTGTTATTCCAAATAGTAGAATAAATACTGCACAGCACTCTATCTGTTGCACAACATTGCACTTGGGCAAACACGCACATTATAAAATCCCACATATTGTAGCCCATGTCTTGGAATATAAACAACTATTAAAAGTTCCTTTCTAGTTTGGTATGGCCCTGACACAGAATATACAGTTACAAAGTGTTTGCAATTGGTGCAGGAATTACTGTCCTTATCGAGGCCCAATTCTATAGTCATTACTCTTGCTGTCAGTTAAACCACTCACATGAGTAAGGGCCATAGAAACAGACTCATGATCTGGGTAATTTTTTCCCCATTGGGTTTCATACTCTTGGCCTATGCAACAGGCTTATGTTTATGATTCTGGAAATATATTTCTTGGAATTAGTTATTTAGGGCAAGTATCTAAGAATTACTTGAACAGGTGGATTTCTCAGACTTGTCCCTTAAATCAGTTTTATTGGTTTTGGAATGCCAATGAGACAGTTTCATGGAGAGGTTGTGGTTAGCTTTGCTCTCGCTGATTCTTGCCTAATATTTCAGTACTATTTAGTTTTTTTTTAATATATTTGTGGAACATTCAAGTAAGATGGGGGAACCCATGTTTGGTCTGAACCCTGAAATGTCTTGTGGGGACAATTTTGAGTAGTTTACAATATCAGTTGGTTCTCAATCCTCAAAATACTTTAAACCCTAGAGGCCCAGGCAGATTACGTGCATATCCATATGTTGAAGGTTATATCTCCAGGTTGTTCCCTTGGGGTGAAACTGGGCACCTCAATTACCCCGTACATTATTCCCTGGGTGACAGCAGCCCTGTGATCTGGTCTTGGGCATAGCCCTTTACCTCTTAATGATTCCCCCTCTTCTGGGTTGGAGGGGTATAAAACAGTCCAAAAAAAGAAAAATACTTTCATGCCCCATAAAGAGCTAGAACCCCTCCCTCACGCAAAGGAAGGAAGCAATCTTTCAGGCGCCTCTACAAGTCTCAGCTCCATCCTCATGCACAGCCAGAGGCTAAGACTTAGCTCTGGGGATTTCAACAAAAGAAATAAACTAGCCTGTCTTCTTATTTCAGGGAGTTTGGGCTGCAGTGCTCGGAAGCCATTTTTAGCATGTAACATCCAATGCCCTGGTCTGGGAGCTCTAGCTCTTTTTGTTTTAGACTGATAGCCCAACTGGGAGGAGTTCCTCCCTTTAAAGGCCCATGCCCAGGCCTGATAAGAAACTCAGGTGTGGCATGTTGAATCTGATTGTGACCACAGGAATTTTTTAACCCCTTTTCACTGGTTGTGTGTGTGTGTAGGTAAGTCTCAACTGAGCCTGATTCACCTACTTCTCACAAGAAGTCTGGGTTGCTGTGCACCTTTCCTGTGCAGAACTGAATTTGAAAGCTATAGGGCTGGCTGGATAAATACTAGTACATGAAGCGGGGATTCATTTCCTTCATCTTATTCAGCAACTCCAGTGAAGCATGATCAGTAATGAGAAAAAAGGGTTACCTAATAAATAATATCTGAGAACATCTATAGCCCATTTGACCGCGACAGCTTCTTTTTCAAATACAAAGTAGGTGCTCTCTCTCACTCTCTCTGGGAAAACTCTTTTGACTGAGATATAGGACAGGATATTCCTCGTTCACTCTCTGAGAAAGGCTCACCCCAGGCATACATCAGAAGCATCTGTTTGCAGGATAAATGTTTTTGTAAAGTCTGGATTAAAAAGGACTGGTTCTTGGCATAACCATTTTAAAGCCTTCACTAGAAGCCTCAGTCCATTCAATCTTTTGGGCTACCATTCTTTATTAGAACTCTGAGAGGGGTTGCAAAATGGTAGGAAAACCAGGTATATATTGCCAGTAGTACCCAGCCAGGCTGAAGAACATCTCATCTTCCCCTGTGTGCGGGAGATGGGACCCATCAATAAAGCCTGTACCTTGTTAACCAGCAGTCTAAATCAGCCTACCCCACAGTATATCCAAGGTCTTCTCAATTTGCAATCTTATTCTTGGGCAGATTGACCCTAAGACCAGCCTCAGGCAAGGATTGAAGGACTGCTCAGATCTGACACAGGCAAATATCTCAATTTCCACCATATATGTCCATGTCATTTAAATATGTAGCAGCATAATGATGGCGGGTCTGAGAATTTGATCCATTAATTGCTGAAACATTGCTGTTGCTCTATATAGGCCAAAGGGCATCACATGGAACAGGAAGAGTTCCAAGCATGACAAGAAGACTGTTTTCTCCCAAGACTGTGGTGACAGTAGGATCTGTCAATAACCTTTTCTAAGGTCCAAAGTGCTAATATATTTGGCAGATCCTAAATGTTCTAGTAACTCTTATACCTGAATTTTGAGATTGCATTCACTTTTCGAAAATCTGTACAAAAGTGTGTTGAGCTGGGCTGAGGGATGAGAATGATAGGGCTACACCAGTCACTCTGAGATTCTTTGCTTACCCCCAAATCTAGTATGGCCTGTAGTTCCTCCTGAACCACACTCCAGAACTTCCAGGGTAGGAGCTGAAGTCTCTCTCGAACTCATTGTCCTGGGATTGTTTTGATGTGGTCATATATGCATTTGGCTAGTTGAATTGTACAGCAGTGCATTTCCTCACTAATGTCCAGAAAATCCAAGACAGCCATCTTAACTAGTGAATAATCCTGTATAGCCATAGAGTCAAGTCTCCGATAGACAGCCTGGGCTGGGCTGGTCACGCAGGGGGCCAGTACAAGGGTCCAGTGTTCTGGTGACCATTGTGTGGACATCAGCACTCATTCAAAGGTAATTAGAAATGCCTTGGAGTCATTATCTAGCCTCATCTTTGTAAGTTTCATGGATACCCAGTAGAACTGCAGGTCCCAGATCCATGGCCTCAGCCAGTAGGCTCATAACTGTTTCCAGTAGCTGAAACTCCACCATTAGCTGCTGCACCTATTGTTGATCTTTCTGCTGGGTCACCAGCTCACATAACAGCTGCTGCTGTTGGGCAGTCTGAAGCAGCTGCTGTGTTGCACCAGTGCTGCAATAATTGTTGTTGAACTGCTTGCTGTGGGTGGTTCTCAGCTAACCATTTCAACCACTGCTCTGAATCCAAGCTGCATTTGTCTGCATCTCTTCAGATGTGTTAAATTTCAATCTTTCACAGGGCTGGGATGCCTGACCCCCTTCCCCACTTGTTGAAGTTTATGTCTTGAGGTCACCCCCTTGGGATGAAGGCAGGTACCTTGCTTACCTCACACATCATTCCCTGACTGAAGGCAGCACTGTGGTCTGGTCCTGGGGTATACCTCTTAGTAGCTATGCCTCTTAGTGGCTATGCCTCTTAGTGAGTCCGCCCACTTCCAGTAAGATATGAAATGGTCCAAACAAAAAAGGAAACTGTGTCGTAGTGTGACATCAGGGACTGCTTGATGTCAACTTGCAAAGGACACATAGGTACATGAATCCCTTGGGTTCACCAAAAGGGGTCATGTAAGGTCTCTACTGAAAGCATGTGTCACACTGATCATCATAATCATTGTGAGATGTATGTACAGAAAATATGTGGGGAATTATGTATATATACTTAAAAATGTATTCTCTAGGTCTGTAGTTTAAAAAAAGTCATTCAAAGGTAGGGTATCTTGAGATAAACTCCAGACAGAAGGATGGAGACACTTATCGCTGTGGTGGACCATTGTGTATTGTATCATACAACACAGGTCTATTAGCATACTGAGTCAAATGCTAATGAAGAGCTTGCAGAGACTTAATTTCTTTGTAAACAGGAAGAGGTAAACAGAGTGGGTGGGACCCTATTTTTAGGTGAACATCAGAGGTCTGTTCTGGTATACCTGAGGGTGCGGAGAGACACGCTGTTATTCATTCAAACTGTGAGGACAAGCAACCAACATATTTGATCTTATGAGAAGGGATCTCAACCAAACTGGTCGAAAATTCTGGGAAAAGGACCTGGAGTAAGCTATCTTGTAGGAGATAGGGGAATACCTTGTTAATTAAGTTTAGTCTCTAGAAAGCATATTAAGATTTGGTTTTATATGTAACCATTTGTTTCCAATGTTCTTACTTTCTTTCACTTGAATCTCTGTTCTTTAATAATAAACGTATTCTTGTTTTCACTGTATAGAAGTGCTGTGTGTTAAGTAGAGTGGTGATCCTGAGTTGAATCTTGCAAGTTGGCATGTACTATTTCTTTGGGAGTAGCGAATCTGAAAGTTCTGTGATCAGTGGAACAGCGGCTGAGCACTCTAGAGGGAGGCTCAGAGGACTTGGGGGTTGGTGTGTGTCTATCACTAACCTTTACAGAGAAAGCAAAGCCTGTGGAGGCCTGCAAGGTAGAAACAGGTGGATTCAGAGAGCTGATCCACAGCAGGCACAGACAAGACTTCCTCAAACTAAAGGCAGATAGTAGCAAGGTGCCTCACAACCCTGTACAGAATCCCTGGGAAGCATCACACATGGCCTGTGAGGTGACACCTTCTCCCTTATGCAAAAGAAGGGAAGAAGTCTTTCAGAAACCACAGGAAGAATTTGCTCCCACCCTCTTGATCAGCTAAAGGCCAAGATTTAGTCCTGGGGATTTCAACAAGAGAAACAAATGAGCCTGTCTTCTAATTACAGAGAGCACAGACTGATGGTGCTCTGAAACTGTTCTTCAATACCTAACCCAGTCCTATGATCTGATAGCTATAACTGTTCTTGTTTCAGAGTGACACTCCAAATGGGTTGAGTTCCTCCCCAAGCCTGACAAGCCACACGGGTTCAGCAGGTTGGGGCTGATTGTGAACACAAGAGTTCTTTAACACTTTCTTCACTTGGGGTGGGGGGGGGGGCAGAAGGGGAGGCAGGAGGGAGGGTTTATATGCTCCACCACATCATACTGCAAGATCTAGACCCATGAGCCAAAAGTTTCCAGCGTACAGAATTTTCACTTTATATCACAAATCAGTTTCATTCTTTACACAACAATGGCAACCTTCCATTTCTCCGATTCAGTGTTTCTGGACTCCTTACTTTTGCTGTACATTAAATGGCTAAATTATGCATTTTGCCTTTATTGTGAAGTGGTAATAAGCACCTACAATTATTAATGTGTTTAGAAATCTGCACTCTGTTTGTGATGAAACAGAAATTTATGCAGAATGCAAGTGGTGAGTAGATGGAGTAGCTGTTTTAGCTAATAAAAATACTTCACCTACAGAAGAAACTATCCATTAACATGATGGTGTTGATTGGTGAACACTTACGCAAGTAATCCCAGTAAAATCAGTAAGATTATTCCTGTAAGTAAGTGTTCACTAACATGAGTGAGGGTTACACAACAGGGCCCTACATCTTATTAAAAGATTCCACTGCAAATTATTATTAATTTGCCCCATTTCTTTGTCTACACTAGCACCATACTGAGGTCAGTAGTTGATTTCATGACAGGAATCTCCCACTCACTCCTTAAAACGTATGAGGCTGAATCAAAAGATGTAGATGCTTCAGATAAAAGATTCCTTAGCAGCAGCATCTGAATTGCAGGAGAAGCTGAATGATTCCCTTATATTGCCAATATTCAGAGGCTACACCATAGCATCTCTTGGTCACAGGAAATGTTGTTTCATATGCTCTCGGGGTTAGAGGACCGTAAAGGAAAGCAGAACAGATTTGCCGTCCTAAAGACATGCTAGGTGACACTTATGTTTTACACAGAGATGGCAAAATGTGTCCATTTGCACTTTATATGTATTTTCTTTTAACAGATACTGCAATTAAAAAATAATATTTAGCAAACAATTGGTCCTCATAAAACATTGTTAAGGTATCTCACCCCAACAGAATGATTTAGAAATGAAGCTAATACTGCCTCTACAATATTTTATTTATTTCTACTTTGATCCATGAAAAAGCACCAGCCCGTCTGTGGGTTCTTTAACATTTAAAACCACAAACCATACAATAAAAATAACAAATCCAGCAGTTTAACCACAGCCTATATTAAAAAAAACCCTGAAAATACCTCATCCTTCCAGCCTCTCAACCTTTCCCAAAATCTCAAGAAAATAGATGGGCCTTGCAACATAACCCAAATGAGCTGCATTTTACGATATTACAGATCAGATGTGAGGACTAAGTTCCAAAGTCACTGGGCCTTCACAAAGAACATCTTGACAACAGCCTCCTCTCTGAAGGGACTCCAATTCAAATGTCTCCACTGATTGCAACTTCAGCAATATTAAAACCAGGAGAAACATGATTGCTCCAGGAAGCTTTTATAGACCAGTAACAACTTAAACACAACCCAGAAATGAACCATCAGCTGATGAAGATCATGTGGGACCAGTGTAAAGTGATTATGGTGAGATACTTTGCCTAATAAATAGGTGTCCCATATTGTGCACCAGTTTCTGTTTCCAAAAGGATTTAAAGTGTAGTCCAATGTGAAGCTGTAGTGGGGTGTTGGTTGCTTCTCCCCTTCTAGGTCAGAGGGAGACCACACCGCCTCACTCAGTTGCCATCTATTGGCAGGAGGAATTAGCCAATAAACCGTTAATTGCTCTTGGCCTCCTGGCGGGACAGGGTAAGCACTCCATCTGTAGCACCGGCCCTCAGGCAAGGCGGGGCAAGGGAGCAGTATATAGCCCTGGCCCCTCAGGCAGGGCAAGGCAAGCACCCAGTCTAAAGACCAGGCCCACAGGCAGGGCAGGGCAAGTGAAGCAGTCTATGGCCCCTGGCAGGGGTTTGAGCACCTCTGCAGCCTAAGACTCAGGTATGGGATTGCTATCACCCCAGTGCGAGTGACAGGGGGAATGGAGACACAAACCCACCCAACTCCACCGTGTCCCAGCCCAGGGCCCTAACAGTGGGGGAGTGGTCCACCACTGGGTCAATGGGAAATCCCACTGTAATGAACTGACCAGAGCGCAGGCCCCAACACTGCTGAATGGCGATCGGCCACCCCTGGGCTACTTCCTACCCCCTCCCTGGTGTGTACCTAAGTCCATGAGGTGTCTTCAGTGTCCCTGGGGTATGTGACTCGCGGCAATTCCGGTGATTTCACAGCAGGAGGAACTTCTCTATGGGCAGGGTGCCTCTAGGCACATCAGCAATGGCGGCAGTTGGGGTCCACAGAGTTTCCTCGGTGACCCCAGGGTAGGTGGCCAGTGGCAGTTCTAGCGGTTTTCCTGAAGGTACAGCCTCCTCAGCTGGCAGCGTGCCACTGGGCGCATCGGTAAAGGTAGCAGCCTGGAGAAAACCAAATGCGTCCACCTCCCTTGCTGTCTCCAGCCCTACTGAGTTGGGGGCCCTGCCTTTTATACTTCCTGTCCTGTCCTGTCCACCCACTTCCAGTGGGAGGCGTGAAGTTGCTTTATCTCCACCCACTTAAGCAGAGGTGGTGGTTCCCCCCTGCTCTGGGTCAGAGGAAGCCCACACTGCCTCACCGCAGAAGCACACATCAATAATCTAATCCTGAGGTGATGAAGGCACAGATAACATTGCAGAGGCTGTCTTCAAAAGAAAAGGTTGCTGCATTCAAGCCAGAAGCAGATGAAAAAAAAAAAAAGTCTAATCACAACTGCTAATTGATCATCTCGCAGCAGCTGGGGATATAAAAAGACTCCCACATTATCTCAAGTGATAGATGATAGTTTCACATCCTCAAAGAGATCAGTAATGTCTCTGTAGTTTCATCCCATTGTTTTCCTAAATTTACCAACTCACCTCAGGGCTTGTCTACATTTGAAATGCTACAGTGGCACAGCAGCAGTGCTTCAGCGTACACACTCACTACAGTGCCGGGTCAGGTTATCCTGTCGGCATAGTTAATCCAACTTCCCGAGAGGTGATAGATTGGAAGAAATCTTCCAGTTATGCCGGGCTTAGGTCATTTTAACTACGTTGCTCAGATGTGTGAAAATTTCACACCACGATCCAGTCTCAACCAGACAGTAGATAAATTAGGCAAGATGAAATATAGAACTGGGTATGAGGAGAATATTGAAGACTTCATGTTCCTTTTTAGAAACAGGAATAAATATGTTGTTTGGTTTGCTAACCAGTGGACAGACACTGGGTCAGACAATCAACTGATTATGAATGTGGAGTCCCCAATGCAATTGCTGAACATAATTGTGTATATCTCCTGCACACCACAGTGACTTAGATGACTTGAACCGAATCTCTTGTAGACCACCAGTATTAGCTCCAGCAGGTGGGCAAAAAAAGATTTTCCTCAGGCAAGCCACATATGAAATAATCAATTGGATCTCTGAAATTTATGATGGAGGTCAGTCTGATGACAAGGCAATTGCTTCCAATGTAAGGCATTCAACATAACAGTCACTCCAATTAAAAATGACACTACTTCAGTTATTTAAACCCAATGAAATTGAGGATCCATATGCAGTCAGATTTTGTTAGACTTTCATATGTAAATGTTCACAAAACCTTGTTTCTATCCCCCACGCAGTTTTGGGTGAGCTTATATGCAAGGGAAAGACTTCAGAACATAAGCAATTGGTCACCAAATGAAAAAGGTCAGACTTGCTTCTTCAGTGTATTGTAAAGACATAAAAAAACTCACAAATGAGTGCAGATGTAAATAGTTTGGCCAGAATGCTGACTGGTTTTCACTGGAATACTTGAGAATTGTTTAATCAAAATTGTCTTCAATTTGGCTTTATTATATTCTAAAAATTATTTGGGAAATTCCTAAATTTTATCCACCACTGCACATATAACAAGGTGAAAGTAATGGTCTTTGTTCTCAGTGCTAAAAAAGTTCCTTCATACCGAAGAACTGAGACTACATTTTCCACATACTGAAATAATCTGCCATGTCTCCAGCTTGCTCAGTTAATAGGAATCATTTTAAGCTCACAGCAGCCGTAGGTGTTGATTATTACCCTCATCTCACATTGTGTTGTGTGCTTTGCTGTATTTATTCTACTGTCTGGAATACCAAAATATTTTGCAATAATGCCTGCTGAAACTATAGAAGCAATGCACTATCAAACAGTTAAGCATGTACTTCTTCAGAGGAAATGTAGGTTTTGAAGTTTTTGAGTTCATGTTAGGGATTTTCAAACTTTCTTGTGATCATGTTGCAGGTCCTCAAAAATGATATAAGCTCTTCTCCAACAGACAGGTAGAGGAGCCTCTTCTTTAAGTTCGGCTCAACTGGTAGAGGCTTGTTTTTTTGGAGCAGGTCATGAGTTCTTTCTGCTCATGCCACTTATGAGACAATGGTAAAATCAGAGTAACAACATGATGCCTCAGTAGTATGGTCAGAAACAGAACTAGAGAAAAATAATATTTACTACAGTAGTTTTCCCATTTTTAAGAATATGCTCCCAGCAGCATGAAATGATGCATCTCTGTGCTTTCCAGCAGAGAATCTACCCCATGTGTACAAACCATGCCTTCCCCCTCAAAACCTTTACTATTTCCACCCTCAGAAGGCAGTGCCATCTACTAATTTAAAAACTGACATTACGAGGGAGGGCTGCCTATCCATTTGGAACCTTAATATCTTCCTTCCTGTGCAGGCTTTACTAGGACTTCTGATATAAAATCCTGTACAAACAGCAAAAAGATTTTTTTTTAACTCACCTCCATCCCTCTCCCACATCAATTGTAAAAGACATCATTTTAAAATATGCACTGAATGGGTCAGACTGTCTTTCTACCTACAAAATGTAGCTCATTAAGTATTTTTTTCGATGCTCTGGTCTCTTGGATGAATAATAAGCAGATTATTATCTTCAATAAACGATGCATTCTCTTAAATAAAATACCATGTAATTTGATTTTTAAAATAACATTTATATGTTTTGACTTTAAAATGACAAAATTCAGTAAAATTCAAATTGATGGTCAATCCTCAATTCTTTCCTTAATTCATGCCATGATCTCGTCTTTTCAAGAGTTAAAGACAGAATAACAGTGTTAACTTTTCATTTCCACGCTTCTGTCATTGTTTTGGAGTAAATTATAAATGTGACTCAACAGTATGGACTTTGGAGGCTTATCAGCTGACTGCCACTATATGAAAGAATTATCACTTGAATCAAACTACAGCAGAACCTATCCTGCATCTATTTCTTACCAACAGAGAGAAAATGATTGACAATGTAAGAATAATAGAGAAGGTTGGAACCATTCACCACAAGATATCTGAATGCAGCATAGGAAGGAATATGACCACAAAATGTGTTCAGGAGTAAGACATTTCAGAAAAGTAAATTTGGGGAATTATTAAATCTGGAGCCCAATCCCAAAATCTTTACTCATGAGTGCAGGCCCAATTGTCCAATGGAACTAACTCTGTGAGTAAAAACTACTTGTGTTAATAAGGGTTACTGAATCAATCCCGTAGCACATAAAGTCTGATAGAAGGAAGTATTCAAACCCAGCAATGTATGGGGAATCCAAGAAGACAATATAATTAAATCACAACAGATTACAATTCCTCTGAAAAAGATACAAATAATAAGGAAAGAGACTACTCTAAGATCTGAGGTTGAAGAAAGCCACTATACTGTTAATAGAAAAGGGGAGAAGCAGTCCAACATAAACAGATGGTAAAGTAAACCTTGGGGTGGGGGGGGGGGGAAGACAGCAAAAGAGCACAATGAAGTGATGCTAGCCAAAAGAATTAAAGGAACAAAGAGGGCTTTAATAAATATTTTCATGGGGAAAGTATTAGAGAGAAAATACTCCTAATAATAAATGAGAAAATTAATGACTCAAAAATGGCTGAGATACTAAACTTTTAAAAATCTATCTTTAAGAAACAAAAGAATAATTTTAATAGTTACAAAATAAGGAAGACTACCAAATTAGCTTTTGAGAAAGAGTAGATAAAAAATACATGGAAATTTAAACACACAATTCAACTAGCGCAGATAACGTGAGACTTAGAAACCCAGTTCTGCCAATGCTTATACACATGCATTACCTTACACATGTGAGTATCCCCTTTGGAATCTGCTCCACGAACACAAAGCAGACTTAAAGCTGGCTTATGTAGCCAACTGAAGATTCCTCTTGCAAACAAAATCTCCCAATGGCATGGAGCCTGTATAGCCAGCCTACATCACCCACCCTTGAATTCCCCAGTGTAGTGCATGTCAACAGCATGATTGGGGAAAGTCAAGAATAGTCATAGCACTGCCAGAACAGCTCTTTGGGGGCCATTGCAGCTGGGAGCAAATAAGAGGCGACCTGAGGTTGTTCTAATTTTCACCGGGGACTGAACTGATCCTTTGATGGTTCCAGGAACAGAGAGTGAGGAATAAATGTTGCATACAGCCACCTTTGCCCTCCCTCCCCAAGGTTCTGTGCTGAACAGAGATTGGCCAGACCTAATGAATTAGGCTTGTATCATAATGCTTTCAGAGACGGTAGCAAAGTTAATGTTGTGCAAGCATTTGTGCAAACAATGTAAGTTTGGCATTTCCTCACTTGTGAGTGCTCCTCTTTGTGACCTCAATGATTTCTTCTGACTTGCTTTTTATTTTATTTTTAATTAATTTCCTGGGTTTTTATTGTTATTGTTTTCCTGAAGAAATATTAAAAATTAAAAAAATACTTTTATTAGTTCTATTGAAACCAGGTGTGCTGCCACCACCTTGAAAACTTCATGCAACTTGCACATTTGGCCAGATCCTAACTGGTATAAATGACTTCAGTGGAGATAGGTTGATCCACACCATCTGAGAATCTGGCCTTTTAAAATTGCCCGTGGCATCAGATTCCACCATTTAACATGGAAAATTTTATATGAAGGGGGTAAGGGCTTTCCAGGAACCTTGACGTCCCTACCTCCTTCACTGAGCTCATGATTGAATATGAAGTGAAGATGCAAGGTTTCCTTTATTCCCACTGTGACACTAAACTAGCTGTGCATACATATACAGTGTAGCTCTTGTTTTCAAACAGTTGGAAGAGGAAAAAAGTACTAATGTTCTTTTAAAGACCACTGCACTTGCTCAAATTATGATTTTCAAACTCTCTTAACTCATCCAAACCAAAAGCTATTTTTCACAGAACACTGAAATGAGCCTCTCCTCCCTCACAGCCATTTCCCTGCCAAATTTTCAACTTCTACTTATTTTTAAAATGGAACTGATTCATGAACAACTGTACTAGATTTGAGATTAATGTGCATCATAAAGCCTACAAACAAAGGAATCTACATAATAAGATTCCAGGATTGTCACTCTGTGTGTCACTCTGAAGCCTAGAGTGTCTGTATAGCATGGTTGAGAGCTCTTTTTTATTAGAATGTCACAAGATTGAATCATCCCTGGGTTTGGTGGTCTGTTATTGTCCATTTTTTAAAATTTCAGCCATTTTGATTTTATACATTATACCCATACAGTGTACAGCTACCGTAAGGCATGTATTTATGCCAGGCCAAGAGTCCTAGACCATGGTGGTATCAAAAGTAACTCAACCAATCACCACCTTTACTCTACAGTTAATTTGCATGCAACGAATTCATTGGTTGTATGAGGGAGACTGCACAGATGATTGATTTGTTGGCCCAACTGCCACAGTTCTTCAAAACCACCCACATAACAAAACAACCAACCTGAAACACATATAACCCGTCACAGCAGCACACACCCCTCATTCACCATCCATACAAATCAACATAGATCTTTCAGTGTGAAGTGACGTAAACAGCTACAAGCATGGCTGAGAGCTCTTTTTGTTCAGAATATCACCAAGTTCAGTCATCACTGGGCCCTGTAGCAACCAAATGGAATGTTGGAGTTGAAAGGTTCTGTGGCAGTTGGAATGTGACTGTTGATCAGAGAAAGTGGGAGTAACGGTTATGTGGGGTAACAAAGCCCTGTGCCCAAACTTTGGGGAACATGTACAAACTGCAGCTACAACTCAGCACATAGAAACAAGACCCCCAAAATACAACTTATCTATGGGCTTTACTGCTGCTCCACATGATTGCCTGTTCACGAATACATGCCGCTTTGTGTTGTGTTAGCATGTTTACTGCTGCAGTGTTTTGTGAGCGTGTTTCCTGGCACCAGTGTTCGGCGAAATAGTACACAAGAATATTGGTGTGAAGGCCTGCCACCAGTATTGAAATAATCTGATTCCAAGCCATACAGGATCAGGCACACGTGAAAATGGTTCCCACATGCTCTGGTACACGGTGGTATTGTTACCAGTACCATTCAGCACTTTGACCACACACAGTGCCAAGAAAGAAAGCTACACTCACTGGCCACAGAGAGGGTAAAAAAAGGAGAACATTAAGGGAAAATGAATTAGATAATGAACACAGATGATGGCTCCCTTGGCCCACCTGCCACACCCATGAAACAGCAATGGCTTTCAGCTGCTGATTCTAAAATAAAGCTACCATATCACATAAGAGTGGCCCGAGCCATTTTGCTAGCAAGTGTGGAAATCATTTTCAGCACCACACCACCATTACCACCAGCAGGTCAAAAAAATATGCCAGCCAACCATAGTGGAGGGGAAAAAAAGAGCACAATCACATAACTTCCCTGTTCGCCCACCCCTAGAACCGGCCCTACCTTTGCACATATTATCTATCTGCAAGCTTGGTTGTCATGACATACAGATAGCATTTGGGTGCTACAATGCCTATGCAAAATCAGAAGTTAACCATGAGGCTACTGTTGGATAGTGGTGCTTGCCCTCACTAAAGTGTATTGCAGTACACAGTAATACAGATAAATATATTCATCCATGAATCGCTCTCACTAACCTAGTAATTTCTCTAACATACCTCCTAGGTTTTTAACCTTCCTATTTCCCAATCCCACACACACCTTTCAGCTATGCAATCCCCCCACCCAATTGCCATCTAATAAAGTATAATATACTAATATTAATTTACATTTATACTAAAGCTTTCATATATGTTCTCAAAATTATTTATTAAATCATTTTAAAAATTAATTCATTTTAATTATTATTTTTTATTAAATAAGCCTCACTACACCTCTGTGATGTAGGCAAGTATTTGTATACCCTTTATACAGCCAGAAAGAAGTTACATGGCTTGTCCAAGGTCCTAAAACAAATTGGTGGCATTGCAGAGAGTTAGAACAAGATATCATAGCCTCTAGTCTCTTTTTCTACCCATTACACAATGATCCCTCCTCAGATGTCATTCACCAGGAAATTACATAGCATTATACGGCTTATCTTTGTGGATCTGTATCTCTAATAATATTAATTATACCAGGAAATAAAAAGTTAAGGGAATGCAAATTTAAACCTCTGAAAACCAGGAAATGCAGAGTTAAGGTGCATGCCACCCCTACATCACAAACTTAACTCTACCCACTAGAGCTAGAATAGACATTGGGAATGGTTCAATAAGGTTCATGCCATAATAAGTAGACATGAGTACCATGAGAAGGCACTGTTGCATAAATTGTGTTGTCTTCCACAGATTTGAATTCCTGCTTTATCTGCATGTACTCCAGCTGCATTCACTGGTAGTGGAGGGATTAGTTGGAGCAGGTTGGATGAGCTGTCACTATAATATGAGGAGACGTGTATGAGTATCATGAGGATTCAAGTATGGCTTATTTCAGCACTGAGTTCTGTAGGTTGCATCAACAGTGGCGCACAGTAGCCTTCTTGACTTGGGGACTAGTCTCTGGAGTTGAGTGATGAATAAGAGAAGACAACTTCTTAGAACAGTGTTTCTCAACCTGGGGGTTTAGAGGGGTCGCAAGTGCAGAGCTGGTATTGGGGGTGGCAAGAAAGGCAATTGCCTGGAGCCACAGGGGCGCCATGAAACTAAGTTACATGCCTCAGCCCCGTGGGGGTGGAACTCAGGCTTCAGGGGTACAATAGTTTGGAAAGGTTAAGAACCACTGTCTTAGAAGGAATCCTTTTGGCAAGCAGAAGGTGTTAGACTTGATCCTACAATGCACATGTGTTCTGTATTGCGAGTGTTCTGCTGCAAGAGTAGAGTGCTAGTATGTGTGTTATCAGTATATTAGAGCACCACTCAAAGAGGGCAGAGATAAGGCTATGTTGTGAGCATGGCATGTTCCTTAACTCTGTATCTGAAAACTCTGGTTTTCAGAGGTTTACGTTTGTGTTACTTTAACTCTTCAGTGCCTTGTTTTCAGAGGCTTGAGTTCAGTTGAAGTTGATGTTCTAGATGAGCATGAGACACCACTGGACAACCTTAACTCTGCTTTCATTAGGCACTCTCAGTTCCATTGCTCAGGAAAGGGTTGAGAATATGAGTCATACTGACTCAAGTCTTTCATATTCCCTTTATTCAATTACTGTTAATTTCCTGGATAACAAAATCAGAATCTGCATATGAATTTTGGAGCACTTTAAAATCTCACTTTTAAAAGAAAAATGTTGGTCTCAGAGCAAATCTTCCAAAAGGGACCCCTGCAGAATGCAGGCAAAGAACAAGCAATGTACACAGTACATGTTCTCAAAAAGCTGCCAAGAGTTAGGGCTCAAACCCCAGTGCATCTGGCAGCCAAATTCAACAACCACAGCATATTACCTTAAGCCATTCACTTACTATGACAAACTGCCTAGAAACCTTCCTGTGTCAACAGAGCCCTAGTCTTGCTGCACGTCTGGGTCTTCCCCATTGCAGGTGAGTGCTCTAGCTACTCAGTTATAAGGTGGACCCTACCACAACCATCTTCTCCGCCAGCCAGATTTTACATGGAACCTGACCTGGTAGGAAGCTTCCAAGCACATCTACTGGATTGAGCCCTACATGCCACTTAAGTACCCAAATGCCTTTCTTTCCCCAGTTTGTGAATCACTCTGATGTTTAGGGAAATAGATGTCTGGATGCCTAGGAAGAATCAGTAGTACATGTGCCCAGAGATTGAAATGTAGGCACCAAGGGAACTTTTACCCTGAAACTTAGGCACCAAGTGAGTTTAAGCGCTTACAGTGTTAGGGGAAAGTTTTCTGGATCACAGTGTAGCTTAAAACAGTGTAGGATTTAGGCACCTAAACTCAAGACTTAGGTGCCTACAACTGGGGTTTAGGCCCCTGAGTAACTTTGTGGATCCCACCCTTTGTTCCTAAATGGATAGCTCGGTGAGCACTGGTAGTAAAACTATATTTATTTGTGTACAAATAACCAAATTCACATTAATAAAATTCACACACACCCCAAAAATGTATGAATACAAAAATAGGGTTTCGGGTGATCACAGTAAAGCAAATTGAAAAATGGATACAAATTTAATTTTGAATTAGATTAGGTAAATATGTTCACAGATATATTTTCCCACTCTTTGCCTAGCTCTACCCTTTAAAGTTCAGTATCTATTACTGTTGCCTTAACTGAAGCAGAATTTCACCTGGTTTCACATTTCTATCAATCTGGATGAGGAAAAGAGAAATTAACTCTCCGATAGGAAACAATGAAAGAGCCCAAGCACTTATTTAAGTTCTTTTTACATAGGAGGCCAGTAAATAATTAGGTTATTGGGATAAAGAAATCTGATGAGTACTTCATGCTGAGAAGTAGTGCACTAGGGAATCCCTGGAGGCATTTGTTAGGGAGAAAGCTTGGCCCAGTTATTAATACACACAACTGGGAGTCTGAAGAGCTGGACTTTACTCCTGACTCTACCACAAACTTGCTGTGTCACCTTGAGCAAGTCCTTTAGCTTCTTTGGGCATGTGTAGACTAGAGTCTGTGGTCCAGCTGTAACTTAAATTTGCCAATTAGCTATAACACCTTTGTAAATACTAATCTGGACACTCCACAAAAGTTTGTGTCATGGAACAAACATCTGTGCGGTGTCTAGATTAGTATTTACAATGGTGATACTTAATTAATAGTAATCAATTAACTCAAGTTACAATGGGACCACAACTCAAATTAATCAGCTAACCTGAGTTACAACAGGACCACAAAATCTAGTTTAGACACTCTCCTTGTGTGAAGTGAAGATAATAATACCCACCTCACCTGGTTGCTGTAATCTTTACAAAGTGCATAGGGCTTTTCAGATGGAAGGCATTATAGAAGTGTTAAGTATTATTATTACTATAATGATTAAAAGCTTGCATAAACTGGCCAAGCATAACCACGTTGGGCAGACAAAGAAGAATCCTTCTGATATCCATTTTTAATCAGGACTTTATGACGAAGAATGTCACTAACATTACAGATGACATTGAAAATATGCAAATGAAATAGCCCATCACTCCAAACTCACTAAGGTATTGATCTTGATCCCATTGAACTCTATGGTACTTTTGCTGTTGATGTAAATGAGAGCATTTAAAAATCAAAATGCAGATCAGGAAACTATTTAAAAAAGGGTGATTGTGCTTATTGGCCAATTTCAGTCTACACAAGAGTACGGAAAGAAATGGAATACACTCCAGAAAAGTAGCAGAAAGGAAGGATCTGGCATAGGAACAGATGTAACATGCACTCACTGCAAACACAAACACAATCAAGGGATTATTGCTCAGCATGAAACAAAGACACAGAAAATGTAACTAACTGGAACACACTGAGATGATCCACTGCACTAAAATAGAGAAGTAAATAGTGGCCGGAGGTACAGAGTAGGAATTAGGAGCAATGATTTTAGGACTGACTACTTGTGAAGAGAACAGTAACATTATGGCATGTAGCAGTACAGCTATGTCAGAAGAATGAAATTTAAGATCAATACAGATGAAGACATCATTACAGTTCCCCAGAAATCATTCCAGCACATAGAACAGCAGATATACCTGGACCCTGTGATACTCAATGTATACACCTCACAATGGAAATTATATTTGGGCTATTTATTTTAATTTTTTAGTAACAAACAAATAATCTGCTGTTTAAGATGTGGTCTGTAAAATGGGCTCCTGAACCCAGTAGAGGAAATAAATCTAGAAGTCCAAGAACACTGGTCTTAAATTTCAGCTAGTTTAAACTGAAATGAAAGATCTTCCTATAGATCAATCTACTTCCCATAGATATGATACACCACACAGTGTGTCCTTTTCAAATGCTTCCAAAAGCGAAAAGCAAACATTAATCAGAATAAAAAATATAGGCTTCATAGAGAAAATTAGTGAATCAATGAGTTGGGGTGTATGCCAATATCCCAAGAGGCAAAAAAGAATGGGAGAATAAGAATTTGATCAGCCCTTAAGCTGTTGAATGAGGCAGTGAAACGAGAAAGATTTATGCTTCCTACATTAGATTAATATTGCTCCTAAATTAGTTGGAGCTTGTGTTTTCTCTTCACTGGGTTTTGGCTACCTCTGCACAATGATGGTGTCAAAATCACAACATTTATAACCCCATTTGGAAGAGTCTGTTTTCAACAAACTCTATCTGGAATTGCCTCTTTAATTGAAATCATCTAGAGAATAATGTCTGAGCTCCAATGTGCTCATTAGTAATAATGTCTGTCTGTGACAATGAAGACAGTGTGGGGAGACAGTTAGGGAGAAATCAGATGGTCACCCACAGCTTGAAAGAGAGGGATAATCCAATGATGAAAACACACAGAAGTTAAAAAATCAAGTACATGGACAACAATGAAAAACTCACAAAGCAATACAAGTTGTTTAATTGGTAGGAAATTTAGAGATCCCAGACCAGAGGGGCATCACCTAGGAAACATCCTCTCCATTCTCCCAGCATCAGTTGAAATGGACCTTACTGAGACATTCTCATGCAGATGCCCATAAACCCATCTATCCTAAAGGTGGAGCCTAGATGGAACATAGGAAGACCATTGCCTCCAGCTTCTCTTTGTGTAAGACTCGTAAGGTATGTCTGTTTACACTGCAATTAAAAATCCATGGCTGGTCTGGGTCAACTGCCTGGGGCTCAGGCTAAAGGGCTGATTAATTGTAGTGTAGACATTCAAGCCCGAACGTTTACACCACAATTAAACAGCTTTTCAGTCTGAGCACCTTAGCCCAAGTTAGCTAACCTGGGCCAGCTGCAGGTGTCTAACTGTAGTGTAGACATACCCTCAGGGGCAAATGTTTGGGAAGTCATAGCCCCAGTTGTACTGCTCCAATCACAGAGCCTTCAAATCACTATTCCCACCTTCAGTCAGGTCCTGAGCCCTTTTCTGGAGGGAATCCTCCTTTAGGAAGCATGAAGACATTTTCTAGTTAATGTAAAGATCTTAAAAGTCTGCTGGTTACTTCCAAGTGAGCAAGGATTTTAACAAAAACACCACACTTTTAGATCCAATTAAATGGCCAAACAGCAAAGAAATCCCACATCAAATATTCAAGCTTTGAAGGCCCAACTAAATACACTCCTAATGTAGTAACCCATTTCCACAGTTACAGGTGACAGAGGCAGCTCAAAGTGACCCAGGGTCACAATGACATTCTTGCACCCAGAAAGACAGAAGAGGTACATGCTTCATGTTTGCAAACAGTGCTGAACACTATGATTAAAACTAAAGCAGGGAAGTGCCAAGTTTAAAAAAAAGTGAAATCGGGTATAACAATAGTCATATGGGCCCCCAAGCACAAATTCAAATTGAGAACCCAACTTTTGAGCACACATCCTTTTCCTTTTGGTGACCAGCCTACCTATGCCACCCCCTTCCCAGTCCCTGGTGGTTCTGCCCTCCAGTCCTCAGTCTCACCACCAATTCCCTAGTGATTTTGCCCTTCTCCTCGCTTTCTTCTCCACGTCCTTGGGGGTTTGGTCCCTTTTCTCACCATGGTGTCTCTGCTTAACCCTACAGTAGTGTTTGGCCGAAGGAGCTGCCATCATCTGCTACCTTCCTGGACAAGTGGCTGCGTACCAATTTAGGAGTTTCTGAGGGACTGGGGCTTGGGGAGGCAGTGATCACATAGATGTAACTAATCCCTGAAAAGTGGGAATTAACTGTCTTAATAAAATGAAAATAAATTAATAAAATGGGTTGGTGAGTTGCTTATAACAAGCTACTTTTGCCGCTTCCTGGTAGCAAGTGGAGCTTCTTGCAGTAAAGGGGGCATCTTTACCTCCTGGTTCTCTGCAAGGTGACCCCACTGCATGGAATCTGTCTCTTACTCCTGAGATTTCTGCAGATTCCCCTGGAATCATGAATGCTCAAGCACTGTTGTGGTATGATTTATACCCATGAGGAAAGTTCAGATGTTTAGACATATCAGTGGAAATGGGATAAATTGCAACTCAGTTCAGATCAAAGACATCTAAGGGATACTATCACTCAGAACATTGCAGTTATATTAAGCAATTGGAATGGCTAACTATTTGAAGAAATGACTCCCAAACCTGACATCAGGGATCCAGTAAGTGTAGGACAGACAGACATCATTTGTGTGTAAGGGTGCGATTAGCAATGGGCTTCCCATTATGTAAAAACCTATATCATTATGCCAATGCTAAGACCCACAGTCATCCAGGAATTACAAACAGTGCTGGTATTGTCATTTTAGCTCCTAGGGGGAAAGGTGTTGCTTCACCTAATATTAAGGTCACTTTTTCTACAGTTTGCCAAGAGGGAGGGGGAAATTTGTCTTATTTTATTTCTATATTTAAAATTAACTTTTGCATTAATTCAAATGTGGGATCAGTAAGAGAGTTAAATGTAAATCAAGTTACCTTTCAACAATGTGTTTCTAGTTCCTCTCTTCATAGTGCTGTTTCTGAAGTTGTTTCCCCATATCCCTCAGTCCCTTTGCCACTTTCTTCTTTATATGGAGAGATCATAATCCTTTGTGATCTCTGTCATTGTAAAATCCCAGCCATTCCCACAGCAGCAGTTTGATGTCACTAACAGGAAACAATAAATTCTAAGAACGAGTAGGAAGGAAAAGAGATCATTTTACAGGGAAAAGGCCCCTGGTTGGTTAACATATGGATAACCACTTTACTAGCCTGACACAAACAGGTGAATGGAGACTTGCCGTCCCTAAGAAAGACATGCTAGTAGCTAAGGGTTTTAAGTAAGGGGGTGTGTGTGAAAGCAAATTCCCCTCTCCCTGGCTACAGCAATGGGAGGTTTCTGCTTCTTCTCCTTTTCCTGCGGATGTAAGAGCTCCTCTTCCTCCTGCCTCTTCACTATCTGAAGAAATAAAGATTCCTCACTTGGGAAGTTGTAAAGTGTGAGGATTAGAAGGAGCTGGTGCCTGTCTGAGGACCAGGGAACAGAAACGAAAAGAGAGACAGCCTGCTGCCCTCGGTTCTCCCCTACACGGACAAAGGAAGACCCTGTCACTGGCTCGCCCATTCTGTGCCGAATAAAGGGGAAACATGGCTCTGTTAGTTCCCTCTCCCTTTCTGGTACTCTACAGTAGTGTGCAGAGGTGAGGAAGGGGTAAAAGCTAACAGTGTTTGGAGCACAAAGGATGTTTCCTACACACAGTGCACTTTTGCAGGACACACACACAGTTTTGTTTGGGTGACTACGGACTTGGGTAGGAACAACTGACTCCTTTCCAATTCATTTATTTCCTTTTCTCCTATTGTCTGCCCTTTGCCATGTCCCATCACAAGATGATACAATGTAATTTCATCATGTTGTCAACATCCATGACACACAACCACCAGCATTGGTGAGCTTCCCCCTCGCATTTTGATCTACTTTACCCACTGCTTAAAAAGTATATACAAAAGCATGACATTTTTGTGTAGGGACTCTCACACAGGCAAATAGCAATTGTAACATTATAGGACTGCACTCTAGCTTTCCGCCTGAAAGGAACACTGGAGGGAGGATCAAAGCTCCAGAAGCCAACCAGAGTTTCCTTGTGACGTTCTGCCATCGTACAGCAGATGAATGCAGATAGGCTGACCGGGAGTGACACAATTTGCATTGGCCCTTATACAGTTTCTTCAAAAAATAAGAAGTGTATCCATCCCACAGTGCCTGCAGCTAGATGTCAGCAGGTGTACAGGGAAGACAGAGCCCTGGCCACCTCCCTAACTCATTAGGCAATGTCACTGGGTCATGGAGTACGGCTGAACCCATTAGTCAGTCCCTTTGTAGCATTCATGGAATGCTAGTGAAATTATTCTGCCAGGGTACTATGCAGTGTCAATAGCGTAGGAGAAGAGGTCCCACATGCCCTTTTCCCAAATTCCCACCAGCATACTTGAGTAGGACTAGCCAGAATTTAGTCTATAGATTGCAGTTCACCACTTTGGGATGTTAATCTGGAAGTGTTATGTGCACATTCACAAATATTTATGCAAAGCGTATTAAACACAATTGTTCAGATACTCATGGGTCGCACTTAATAAAACTGGTAATCCATTTAATAGCTGCTGTTCATTCATCAGTAATCATACAAGTGGAATATTTCCCTCTTGTCACATATTATATTCTCACCACCCAATTCATCCTATAAAACCTGCTGTTTCAAAAGCACTATAATTTACTCAAACATAAAACTCATTTAATTACATTATAGGGGATGCCTTCCGCCATCCCTGTGAAAATCCACCCAAATTTGGCCAATTTATAAGCCTTTGAAAAAAATCACACATGCTCAGTAGAAACTGCTTAGATTTTAGCAGCTAAAATCTCTAACGATTGTATCCTCACTGATCATGCTTGAGTCTCTCTCAGCTGCTCGTGAGACTGCACATGCACCCACTCTCCAGACTGAATGACCATGTTCGAGTCTACTGCTACAGGAGCAAAGCTGGACTTCCCCTGTGATGGCTGCTCCCAGCTACTACTCCAGAACTGGGATGCTCAGAACCAGGTCTTAGCACTGGAACTGAGATCAGGGATCCTATTTCTTCTGTTCCCTGAATGCACCCCTTCTGGGTCCAGGAAGCATAGAGGGGCAAGGAAGAGACAGGATTGGAACAGGGTTAGGGTTAGTCTCTTTGTTCAGCTAAACAGATTGAGTTTCTGGAGTCTATGACTCTAAGGCATGTTTTCTAATACTTTCATCATTCTTCTTGCTCTTCTCTGAACACTCTCCCATTTATCAACATCCTTCTGGCATCATGGACACCAGAACTGGAACAGTATTCCAGTAGTGGTTGCACAGTGCCAAATACAGAAATAATTTAGCCTCCTGATACTCCTTAGTTCAGCCCCGTTGTGTATATATAGTCAGAACCAGATTTAGGGGCAGGCGGCCCAGGCTCAGGGTGCTGTTTTTGTTGTCAGCAACAAAAGGGAAAATAGGGAAAAGGGAAAAAAGAATTTGCTTTTATATGGCATTAATAAATAAATAAATACAGATTTACAGATCCTAGCATGTACATTTATCATCTTATACGACAGGAATAAACCATGCATGCAAATTGGGCATCAAACACATGAAAGGGGCTATAAAAGTTTAACAAATGGAGAGGGGTGGCAAAGACACTCCTCACCTAACGTGCCTTTTGGTCTAGGGTTGGCCCTATATGTATTACAGTCTTTCATTACATGATCACATCCTATTTTTTCCAAAGGACTCCAGCCTTCAGTGCACAGGGTTGATCAACTCTGGGGATGAATCAAGGTTGTGTATTTAAAGAGGTTGGTATCTTTAGTACCTATGCCTTATTTGTTTCACACATTGGAATGTGTGTAGTGAAGGAGGCAAGGGGGGTTGCAGGAAGAGAAAGTAGGGTCTCCTGGTCAAGAAAGTTGAAAGTTGCCTTGGAAAATTAGATTCTTTACCTGCCTCTGCCACATAATTCCTGTGAGATTTAAAAAAGCCCAGGTGGATTGGAGAATTAAAATAGATACGTATGCTCTTCTCCTCCACACCCACCCTTCCCCTGAGCTCACGCTCTCTGCTCCTTCCCTGAGCCAAGTTTATTTATTCTGCACTGTGCAGGTTCCCAGGCAGCTGAGGAGGAAATATCTGCTACTCAGCTTCCGAGGTTCATCAGGAATCTCCTTGGGGAGTCCAAGGGACCTGGGAAGTTGAGTAGCAGATACCGCCTCCTCAGCCACCCGGGAACCTGCATGGCACATAATAAATAAGTAAAAACTTCCAGTGGAAGCCCACTCAGACCTGAACCATCCCTTTCTAGGGGGACCATTAACTGTTCTGCCCTGGGGCCCAGAATTGTTGTCAGTGAGCCTGGCCATTGCCTTCAAAAGGTAATGGATCAAATATGGGATACAAACAACACTTCAACCCTGCGGTTTTTATTTAAATATATATTATAAATTTAAAATAGTAATAAACCCGATTGCAGAAAAATGCAAACATTTGAAATCTATATTTTATACGCATTTTACAAAAGCATTTGAAAATCTGTGTATATTTTAACGCAATTTGATTTTATATCAATTTGATGCACATTTTATGCAATTTGATTTCATATTCATATTTTAACATAGATTGAGAAAACACATTGTTTTCCAGGTAACATGCTGGAATTTGTGCCAGTGGAGATAATACAGTAGGAATACAATAATACAATAGGAATTGGGTAATATTTACCAAAATGTAGGTGTAAATATTTTTGTAAAAATCCATTCCTTATTCTCAAACAAAACCACAGAAAATAAATGCTTGAGGAAAATAGGGAGGCAAACAGTACTTAAGGGATTATAGCCATAGTAAAGCCACTACTCTTTTTGCCTGTGTTTTGGGAACATTTTCAAATCTTCTTCTTGACTAGCACTAGGAAAACACCCACAAACTACAGGAATTCTTCCTTTCAGAACATGCTGTTTAGTTTCCCGTTGCTCTCCCAGGGATAAATCAAGAGAAACATTATCTTTTCCAAAAAAACAAAAAAACAAAAAACAAAGGTATGAAGAGATTCAATTCCTCAGAAAAGTGCTGCATTCATACTACGTGCAGATGCACATGATTACTGATAATTGAAGATACTTGCTTTTAGCAAATCTAGTAGATAGTAAAAGCTGCCACTTAACAGAAAATTGCTGTGTAAGTAATAAACAGATATTACATGTTACATCTGTTTGACTGTTTAACAAAACATCCTTCCAAAAGAATTTGCATGCTAAACACAGAAGGCTAAATTCTGCCACTGAATGCACTTGACTAGCATTAACTGTATCCATTGGGAGACACACACATGCATCTGAGATCAGAATTTGGTACAAACCCTGTTTTCAGCACCCAATCTGATAACAGGGTTGGGCACTGATTATTTCTATAAGGACCAGGACAGGAAACCTCCCCCACCTCAAGATGGATCAGCAACAAAATCCCTCCACAGCCACTTCTGCAGGCACACGTGGCACTATCCAGCAGGTCCATGAAGCATCTGACCACGTGATCACCATATGCATTCAAACACACACATTCACACAATTGCCCAAGTGCCATTTCTTTTTCTTTATTTCTTTTGTTTTCCTTTTAAAAACAAAGAAATAGTATACAAACAGCAATGTGAACAAAATTATGACTGACAGTTTATAGCCACAGATCAGGACACTGCGTATGATTTTCTCAGTAACTGTACCAGCGACTGTCGGCTTTGGTCCTTTGAGAATGAGGCCGGATGAGCCTTGCACACCTGCAAAGCCCCAGTGTTTTCAAGAGGACTCGAAGCACCTTGTATGGTTCTGATTTCAGGTTCAGAGTCTAACTTTTCCTGCAATAGCCTCATTTTGACATTTTGCACACAGACCTAGGTTTCTGGTTGTGGTTTATTCATTTTTAGGCAAAATATGACTCATTCTTAAGAGTAAAAATTAGGGTGTTTGGGATTTGTTTTTTTTAAAATCAGTATCTCAGACTTGTTTTCCTTTAATTATGTAAAAAAGAAAATTAGGTTCCATCCTCCAAAGCCTCTTGCTTCTGGATAGTTCTTCAAATGAGTGTGGACAATCTTCAGAGTCTGCTAGACCCCTCTCCAAACAAATTTCAACACTGCAAAAGTGTGTGTGTGAGAGAAAGAGGTACTTTACATTGTGCATGTGTGTTGTGTGCATATGGACTTGGGTGTATAATATTGCATTTACATGGCATATCTGTGTTTTATTTTAGAATGGCAAGGGGAGAGCAATGTATCATTTTTACTGCCTCTCTCTCACAGTTGGAACACTACATAACTGGACTGCAGAAAGGCTATTAAAAATCATGATGCAGAAGGTTAGAAAATATAATCAGAAATTATCACACAAAGACAATTACAACTAACATTTTATTTGTGCTGGTGTGAAAAATCTGAAATATCCACCTCGAGGAAACATTTCAGTAGTTAAAAAACCTTGCCCAAGGTCTTACCATCCACATCCCATTTGGCTAATCAATGATTCATTCATTAGAGTGTCTTACATGCAAACAAAAACATATTTGTGATACTCTGTGAATTTGCTGGTTCTCCTTTGGGCTTAGGCTATTAGGGCATTTGTGTACACAATATTATCTGTTTATGAGACGCTGATTAGCTCCACACACTCCCCTCTCCATTTATACAGCGCTAAATGATTAGAGAGGGAGGGAATAATGTAACAAGCTTTTGACTACTTTAATTTCCTTTGTATCCATGTAATTCAAATAATTTAATCTTGCATAACAGTTTACTGGTATAAAACTTCCTTCCTGAAGATGAGGAAAGCAGAATTAATGCTTCAAAATTCCTGACTGTGAAAAACAAAGTAAAGGTATATGAGTTGTATTTGAGAAATAGAAGCTGTAACCTCATTTCATTCCATACTGAAAACCCTCCTCCACAAAAAGTACCGCATGGGCTCGACATATTGCAGGCACACGCTCTGGCTCTGTCCATTTATCACTTCTCTCATCCAGAACAATAAGATGTATAAAAAAGAATCTATGTATGCAATGTAGCTGGACTATATGAAGGATATTCTAAATAACTTCAATAATAAAGCTCAATAATAAGCGTGGCCTAGATTAGTCAACTAGTTTTAATATATACATCCATTCTGGCTCAGACAGAACTTAGCAAAAATTTTATGTAACTAATCACATTATTTATTACCTGCCTGACAGGTGAATTTTAATGTTTCTCTTTCTGTGTCTCAGAGAAAGAAGAAATGGAGGGGGGGTGCGCACACACCACTCACACAAGGATGAAACCACAAGGGTTACTGAGAGAGAGAGAGACTTTCCCAGAAATCCCAGAAGCCCCGTCAGAGATAAATCTTAAATGATGACTAGTAACTCCACACATTACAGTCCCTGAAGCTATAGCACCCCCTGCCCTCCTAAGTTAAGAAACTGTAGCAGAAGATAAGCAGAGGAAAGCAGAGCAAGATGAGCCTTCAATGCGACTCTTATATGAAGTTCCTGTAGATGCAAAATGTTTTTGTTCTACTAGTCATCAATTATATTTAATGGTAAGCAGAATGTAGGTAAGGCCCTGGATAATGAAGCCCCGAGGCTACTCCATAGATTCTATTGTACACAGAAGAGTGTATTTCTATTCAATTTCCAGGCACTCATAAAGATGCAATAATAGCTACACAAAGGGCAGAGGGAGGCTCTATAGATCTCCATGATGAACAAAACTAAAGGACAAAATCATATTGATAGTTGGGGAATGCAAGAAAAATTAAAGAGGTTTTGCTTTGTCAAGTGAACTCTCATTTCTGTTTCAATAACAGCAAGGTTGAAGAAAGTGTCACTGTCTCAGTACTACTGGAGGATGTTGCTAACAGGATCCAAAGAGCTGACAAGACAGCCGGAGGGAAGAAAGAAAAAAAGGATGAGTAAGATCTAAAATAGAAATCTTCACATAGTATGTAGTGTGGTGCAGGAGTTTGGGAAAGAGCAATACAATATAAATAAGGTGTTATTTGAACACAATCTGAAAGCTTTTAAAAAGCAAGCATCTTTTTAAAGAAAAAAAATAAACCATTCATACTGTAAAAGATAAGGGTACCAAATCCTGGAAGCATATGCAGCCCAGTGGCCAATAACACTAGGATAATGCTATTTTACATTTCCACAGAATCTACTTTGTGAAGATTTCCGAGAGTTTTTACCAATGCTAACAAATTAAGCCTCACAGCACACCTGTGAGGCACTATCCCTGTTCTAAAGATGGGGGAAACTGAGGCACAGAAAGGTTAAATTATTTCCCTGGAGTCACAGAAGGAGTTCATGGAAGAGCTGGGAATAGAACCAAAGATAATATAGCAGGAATACTGAAGTCTCCATTACAGGATGGGAGTAAGGAAATCAATGGAAATTATTGTGGCTATCGTCAGTCACCCAATTCTGAGTCCCGTACTTCAGCTACACCATCTTTCACCCTCCTGCAATACAGTGCCCTCTTCACAAACATACAACTGGCCCCATTTTATTTCTTGATATTTACCATTTTTCCACTCCATTTTGCTTCTATGGAATGAATTGGGGTATCCTTATTTCCTCCCTGTCCTCAATCTCATTATTTTTAGTTTTCCAGTGTTGTCACGTGTGCTTACAGGGCAGGGCAATACAATGGTGGCTTGTGCCTCCCTTTTGTTTATTTTATAACACTTAGATTAGGGTGACCAGATGTCCCGATTTTATAGGGACAGTCCCAATATCTAGGGCCTTTGTATATAGGCACCTATTACCCCAGACCCACATCCCGATTTTTCACACTTGCTATCTAGTCACCCTACATTAGATACACTATTATTTCCTCTTCTGATTATCAAGAAAAAGTGAACAGAGATGTTGAAACCAACTGTACAAGCTCTTCTATAAGCATTTGATTTTATTGATGCTTCCCAGAACACGCTAATATCCTGTGAAGTTAGTTAGCAATTTATAGGTGTACATTTTAGTTTGCAATTGAAATATAACAGTCATTCCAGGAGAAAAGAAACATTAATTCTTCAAGTCCCTCACAAAAAGCCTTGAACAGCAAGTTAGAGTTATTTGAGTTTTCAGATACTATCTCTTAAAAGAAGAAACAGGCACAGAGCAAGCAGCTGTCACAAAGTAGGAGGTAACATCAGGGCTCTGATGTACAAAGGGAGTAAGGTTCATGGCTTCAAGTGCTTGAGTTTCAATGATTTTGCAAGAACCCATAAACCCTGACAAATCAGAACAGCTATTCCCTCACATTTTACATTTGGCTTTCACTTCCATAGTATATTTCTCACTCTCAGACAATCTGATTTTCCAGTACTGCAGGACTTATATTTTTACAAAGTGCAAGAGAACAGGTCTATCTTTTTAGTGTAACCTCCAGATTTTTTCCCCAGCTAGTAATGTAACTAGTGCACCTGCACAGCTTTCTTACTTCTGCTATCATTACCCCAGGAGTTAGACTTTAAAAAAGAAACAATTCACAGCTGTTAGTAACTTTGTGGTTTTGATGCTCTTTGATGTCAATATCATTACAAAGTGTAGTCCCTTTTTCAATACAAGAGGCTGCTTTCTAATGCTATCATCAGACACTGTGGATGAACCCAATGCCAAGAATAGTAACCTTGATAGGATAAAGTCAGCTTGTGTAACTCATACTTCAGGGCCAAAAATATTGTGTGGAGAGAAAAGGAGATGTGAGTAGGAGAAGGGAGAGAGCTTGAAAAGGGAGGGCTGAGGAGGAAGAGAGCCAAGAAGGGAAAGTACATGAGAAAGCAATGTGGAACTTGTAGACAGGATGAAAAAAAATAAAGTGAAGAGAGGAGAGGTCAGTGAAAAGCAAGATAAAGAGTAAGAGTGGTAATGAAAAAAAACCCTCAACAGTCTGGGACCAAGGCTCTGATCCAGCAAAGCACTTAAATATGTGCTTAACTTCAACCATATTATTAAATCCACTGAATTCTACCATTAACCTAAAATTTAAGCACATGCTTAAGTGCTTTGCTGGCTAAGGACAAAGGAGAAAAGGGAAGAAGAGAAATAGGTGAAGAACCAATGATGTAGAGAAAAAGAAAAAGAGCAGTGGAAGGAGAGTAAAAATATAATTTGCTTTGTCAGATAGCACCCCTGCTTTGTGGTTAGAAGGTGTTGCAATGTACTGACGGGTGGGAGATCTGGGTTTATGGGACCCTAAATTAAGGGGCCAACAACACTTACGAGAAGAGCAGAGGCTCAGAGAGGAGGGTGAAAGGCTGCAAGAACAGAAACCATTAAAACCTTAAAAGCACAGTATCTTGAGGGTAGAGGCTTTCCCACACTTGCCACAAATCCTATCAGCGTTTGATATTCTGCTTCACAAAATCTTAATTGAAAATGTAAGAAAAAATAATTGAATTATTCATTTTCGCTTGAATAAAAACATTTCCAGGTATATCACAAACTGACTAACATGCATCCTAAGTGACAGTATATTGAGTTGGGCGAGGTGCAGGTTATTTCATAGCTTATTCACTATTTGGGAGAGGAAATAACCTGCACCTCATCCAACTCATTTAGGATGCATGTTAGTCAGTTTGTGATATACATCAATGATATTTGCAGAATAAACTAAGTTGAGTGGAGCTGTAAATCCCAGGAAAAACCAAGAAATCATACCAGCGATCCTTGAAAAATTGTGAACATAGAAAATAAAATAAAATTCAACTTGGAAAAACGGAGGTTTTGAGCTCTGAACATACAAATGCCTTGAAAGAAGTGTACAGGTGTAGAAAAACAAGGTTACTTACCAGTAACTGATGTTCTTCAAGATGTGTTGCTCATGTCCATTTCACTATAAGTGTGTGCATACCTCTGTGCACCGTTAACCAGAAAGTTTTTCCCCTTAGCAGATCCCGTAGGGCCGGCTCCGGTGCCCCCTGGAGCCCTGCGCACATGCCACGGTATATGAGGTGCTGCCAGCCCTACGCCTCCTCAGTCCCCTCTTTCTGCCAAATCCAGCAGAGGGGACAGGGGGTGGGTTGTGAAATGGACATGAGCAACACATATCGAAGATCATCAGTTACCGGTAAGTAACCTTGTTTTCTTCTTCGAGTGCTTGCTCATGTCCATTCCACTATAAGTGACTAACAAGCAATACCTTTGGAGGTGGGTTGGAATTACCGGTGAGCCGCCCTCAGCACTGCTCTGCCGAATCCCACGTCCTCTCTCGCCTGCTTGATGATGGCGTAGTGGGACATGAAGGTATGCACCGATGACCAGGTGGCAGCTTTGCAGATGTCCTGCAGGGGCACTCTCTCCAGGAAGGCTGTAGATGAGGCTTGAGCTCTGGTTCAGTGCGCTGTGATGGTTCCCAGAATTGGCACCTTCGCCTGCTCGTAGCAGAACTTGATGCATGCTGTAATCCACAAGGAGATGCACTGGGTGGAGACAGGTGAGACTTTCATCCGGTCCGCCACTGTGACGAAGAGCTGTGTCGGTTTCCGGAACGGCTTTGTACGCTCGATGTAAAAGGCCACAGCTGGTCTCATGTCCAGCAAATGCCATTGCCTCTCCTCCTCCAAACCGTGAGGTTTGGGGAAAAGCACGGGGAGAAAAATATCCTGGTTACAATGAAATGGGCAAGAACGCTGGATGCGGCCTCAACTGCACCATATCCGTATAGAATACTGTATAAGGGGGCTCCGAGGTCAAGGCCCTAATTCGGAGACCCTCCTAGCTGAGGTAATGGCCACCAGGAAGGCTACCTTCCATGAAAGTATGAGCAGAACGCATGAAGCCATAGGTTCAAAGGGGGGCCCCGTGAGTCTCGAGAGGATCAGGTTGAGATCCCAGGGAGGCACCAGGTCACGGACCTGCAAATAAAGCCTCACCACCCCCTTGAGGAGATGGGATGGGAAAACAGTGATCTCCCCTCTAGTGACTGATGGAAGGCTGAAATGGCCACCAGATGAACCTTCAACGAGACCAGTGCCAGATCCCAGAGCTTTAGTTGGAGCAGGTATTCCAGGATCGCCTGTATAGGTGAGAGGCTGGGTGGAATACCCTGGGACTCCGCCCAAAAGGTAAACTGCCTCCACTTAGCCCGATACACGACCTGTGTAGAAGGCTTCCTGCTGCCAAGCAGGACTTGCCAGACCTGCACCGAGCAGGTTCTCTCTCCCTCCGTCAGCCACAGAGCCTCCAGGCTGTGAGGTGCAGGGAGTCCAGGTCCAGGTGCAACAGGCAACCATGATCCTGGGATAGAAGGTCGTGGCGCCTTGGGAGCTCCAGGGGTGGAACAATCGAAAGGTCTAGCAGCAGGCTGAACCAGTGCTGTCTCGGCCAGGCCGGAGCAATGAGTATAACGTCCACCCTGTCCCTCTTTATTTTCAGCAGGACCTTGGGCAGGAGCGGAATGGGCGGGAACGCATACATGAGGGCTCCTGTCCAGTCCATGAGGAACGCGTTGGAAATCGACCCAGTCTCGTGAGCCCAGAGCAAGCAGAACCTCAGACACTTTGTGTTCCAGGACGACGCGAATAGGTCCAGTTGGGGGAACACCCCACTTCTGAAAGATCATAGCCACCACCTCTGGGTGCAATGACCAATCGTGGCAGGGTAGAAATGGCCTGCTGAGGTGATCCACCTCGTCGTTCCTCACTCCCAGGATGTGAGAGGCAGTCAAGTGGAAATCGTGCCTCACGGCAATGTTCCACAAATGGATAGCTTCCTTGCAGAGGGCCGAGGAGCGCACTCCCCCTGCCTGTTTATATAAAACATGGCTGCGGTGTTGTCCATCAACACCTGCACCACTCTGCCTGTCAGGAATGGGAGGAACACCTTGCACACTAGGCGAATGGCCCTCAGCTCCTTCACATTGATGTGCAGGAGCCTCTCCTCCCCCGACCAGAGCCCCTGAGTGCCTAGATTGGCACTGATGTGGGCTCCCCATCCTACGTCCGACGCGTCGGAAATTAGGGTGACCAACAGGACCAGTTCCCTGAATGGAACGCCCTTCATCACTGCCTTGGGAGTCCACCACCAGTTCAGGGAGGCTAAGACAGGTGGGGAACTGTGACCACCTGGTCCACTGGGTGTCTGCTCGGCACATATTCCGAGGCCAACCATGCCTGAAGCGGTCTGAGCCTCAGGCGAGCTAATCTCACTACGTATATGCAGGCTGCCATGTGGCCTAACAGCTGTAGGCAGCGCCTGGCTGTTGTCGTGGGGCATCGGTGCAGCTGGGAGATGATAGAGACCATTGCCTCGAAAAATGGCTGAGGCAGAAAGGCTCTGGCTTGGGAAGTGTCCAGGGTGGCCCCAATGAATTCTATGTGTTGCACTGGGGTTAGTGTGGACTTCTGCTCGTTTATGAGCAGTCCCAGCCTGCTGCACATGGAGCAAGTGAGGGCCACGCTCTCCTGCACTTGGGACCTGGACCTGCCCCTGATCAGCCAATTGTCTAAGTAAGGAAAAATTTGCACACCCTTTCGTCTCAGGTGGGCAGCCACTACCAGTATGCACTTGGTGAACACCCTTGGTGCCGAAGATAGGCCAAAGGTCAGGGCTGTAAACTGGTAGTAGGAGCCAGCCACTGTGAAACAGAGAAAACGCCTGTGGCTGAGGAGGATAGACACATGAAAGTATGCGTCCTTGAGGTTGAGAGTGGCATACCAGTCTCCTGGATCCAGGGAAGGGATTATGGAGGCTAAGGAGACCATGTGAAACCTGAGTCGTTTGACATATTTGTTTAAACAATGCAGGTCTAATATGGGTCTCAGACCCCTTCCCCTGGGGGATGAGGAAGTACCTCGAATAGAACCCCTTCCCCCTTCTGCCTTGAGGGACAGTTCCACCGCTCCTATGTTGAGGAGGGTGGCCACCTCCTGCAAGAGGAGTTGCTCATGAGAGAGGTCCCTGAAGAGGAAAGGAGGGGGAGGGTTGTTGTGGTGGTAGATGTAAACTGTAGAGCATAGCCCCCTGAGACTATCCCAAGGACCCAACGGTCCGAAGTGATCTTTGCCCATTTGGGATAGAAGGGCCTTAACCTGTTTAGGAAGGGGCGGGGCAGATCCAGGAGAGCAGTTGGGGCACCACTCTCGGGCGCACCATCAAAATTGCCTCCTTTTATTGCCTGACCTCCTGAGGGGCCCCTGCTGGAGAGCTGAGGATGATCTGGGGGACTGATTTCTCCTTCTAAACCCCCCATTCCTATCCCTATTTCTATAGGGTTGAAAAGGCCTGGGTGGAGGCCTTGGCTGCTGCTGCACCTGGGGCCGTGACTGACGCCTGGAAAGCTTGGGCGTGTGAAGTGTGGCCATGGAGTCCTTCAGACAGTGCAACTTCACATCGGTCTGGTCGGAGAATAGGGCCGACCCATCAAAGGGGAGGTCCTGAATAGACCGTTGCACCACCTGGGACATGCCCGAGGATTGCAACCACGAGCATCTTCTCATACAGATGGCAGAGGCTATGGGCTCTGCCCGCTGAGTCAGCAGCGTCACAGGACGTCTGCAGCGCCGCCCTAGCTACAATGGTTCCTTCCTCCAAGACGGTGCTAAAGTCTGCAGCCTGGTCCTGGGGCAGAGCCTCAGCAAACTGCCTGAGGGAGTCCCACAGGTTGCAATTATATCTACCCAGGAGGGCCTGACGGTTGGCAATCCTGAACTGCAGACTTGCCGTGGAATAAACCTTTCTCCCAAACAAGTCCAGCTTTTTATTGTCTTTTTCTTGGGAGTGGACCCTGGCTGACCTTGTCTGTCTTGCTGGTTAGCCACATCTACCACCAGGGTTCCTGGGGCACGGTGAGTGAACAAATACTCAAACCCTTCAGCCGGGACATAATATTTTTTCTCGGCCACCTTTGACGTAGGGGCGACCAAGGGAGGGGTTTGCCACAGGGCCTTTACAATCTTAAGGACCCTTTCGTGGACTGGGACAGCCGCCGCCAGCACATTAAAGAGGCTATCTTCGGTGTCTTCTAACTCCTTCACCTCCAGCCCCAAGTTGGAGGCCACCCTCTTGAGCAGCTCCTGGTGTGCCCTGAAATCCTCCAGTGGTGCTGAGTGGTCCTGGGAGACTGCCTGATTCGGTGAGGAGGAAGAGGACTGCCGAGGTGCGTCATGTGGGTGTGCCCCCTCCTGGCGAAGGGTTGCACCTGTTGAGGATCCCTATAGGGGACCCGACTCTTCATCCAAGGAGTGGTGTCTATGGGCCTTCTCCTGTGCCAGAGGCACGGACTGCACCCCCAATGACATAATGGATTGGGGCCCTGGCCCCATCTGGATACCCCATGGGGCCCAATAAGGCCATTGTTGCGGCCATTGACCTGGGGCCAACCCGGGGCTGGCTGCGCCATAGGCTGTGACACTTTGTGGGGGCGTCAGCTCTCCGGACAACTGTCCCCCCGGGAGACCCCGAGTCACTGGACTGGCGGTGCCGTGTACGTTCTTAGTCCCAGGCGCCCTTCCGTGCTGGGGACCGCTCTCTCAAAGCCTCCAACCTGGATGACGATGAGGACTGCCTCCATTGCCACGAGTGGTGCCGACGAACGGAGGTGCGCTCCGAAGAGCTAGAGGTACTGGAGCGTCGTCTTGGTACTGATGATTTCCGCTGCCACTTGCCTTGCGGCCCTGCAGACACCGTCGGTGACCGAGGTCGGCGCTGGTCTGAATTTCTCGGTGCTGAGCTGGACTCCAGCGACCGGGTTCTGCGTCGTGGACTGCGCAGTGCCAGGTCCTCCGATGGGACCGGGTTCTGCACCGCCTTGGTGTGGGCAAACTCCTCAGTGCCGGGGATCTGGAACGGGAGCTGTCCGAGCGCCGCCTGGCAGACCTCGACCGGTGCTGCCTCCTGGCATGCGCTGCCTCCGGTGCCGGGGATCGACGTCGGCACCAAGAAGGAGACTCCGCATCCTGTGCCGGAGCAGGGCGGCTCGACGTCGCCAACCTGGAGCGACTGCTGGGGGAGCATCTCTGCTCTACCCTCGGAGACCATCCAGCGGGAGATCTTTCTCCCCATATTGGGGATCTCCACCACCATTCAGGGGGACCCAACACAGGTTTTCCCTGTGACACCAACCCCTTCTCTCTCGGCAGAGGGGGGGCGGAGGTGGAGTAGGCAGGGCCAACAAGGCTCTTGCCACCTGAAAAGCCTTCGGTGTCGATGGCATCGGCAGGGGCACTCTCCCACTCCCAGGAGTCGGGGGAAGATCCCTGATTGGAGATTCAGGCACCGGAGAAGATTCGACGGGCCAGGTCCGGTGCATCTCCATACTCGACCCTGCCCGTACTGACGGCGCAGGGGAGCGTCCGCGCTCTGCAAGCTGCTTCTTCCTCTTCGGTGCCAGCGATGTTGTGCAGCGAGTCGAGGCCGGTGCTGGCGGTGCACTCTGCACCAAGGTCATGCTCAGTGCCGAGGTGGAGCGGGCTGGCTTGGACGCCAGGCGGAGCGCTGCTTCCATCAACAGGGCTTTTAACCGGATCTCTCTGTCCTCCTGAGTCCTTGGTTTAAAAGCCCTGCAGATCTTACATTTTTCTTTCCTGTGAGCTTCCCCCAAGCACTTAAGGTAGCGGTCGTGGGGAGTCGCTGAGTGATAAGGCCTTCCCGCAGAAGGTGCACGGCTTAAAGCCCGGTGACCGGGGCGTGGCCCAGCCGTTCTAAGTCCCTGCAGGGACTTGCCTTATCTAACTACACTTAACAACACTTAATTACTTAACTAACTAAAACTAACTTAGAATATCAAACAAGTCCAAACAAGGGGAATAGTATTTGTTGTGAGGAAAGCTAGTTCCAACAACCGTCACAGGCGGAAAGAAGGAACTGAGGGGGCGTGTGGCAGGACTCCAGGGGGCGCCGGAGCTGGCCCTATGGGCTCTTCTAAGGGGAAAAAAGTTCCGGGTAACCGTGCAGGGTGATGTGCACATACCTATAGTGGAATGGACATGAGCAAGCACTTGAAGAAGAACACTGTCTTAAGAAGCTGAACAGAACTTTACAGTAAGGCTGAAATGGTCACTAACCGTAAATTCTCTTTCTACATCCTTAACTTCCCTGGGCAAGGCTCTTCTTTTTCTCAGCTGGTCTTAAACTCCCTTTGGACTGCACTTCTGAGTGCCCAACAGTTTACTTAGTTAAGGGGAAAGGTCCCCCAGTCATCTCCGCACACATTCACCAGTTCCCATATTGCCCTCTTCTTTTCTTCTTTCTCTGCCAGTGTTTCCTGTTCAACCCCACTCTATTATTTTTCAGAATGACACTACTAATAAACATAATGAACAAATGGCCCACTAGCCCAGTTTGGAACTATACCTCCGATTTGAACTTCCCCTTTAAACAAAACACTCTAACACTGTTTTAAATGTGCTTTTCAGGATATGAACATCACTCTACTTTCATAAAGACCTGTACTGAAACTATGATTTCCACATCCCTACACAAGCTAATACATCAAAGGGAAAAACCCCTTAAACATATATACTTAATGGGTGGAATAAGAAGGAAACTTAATAAGCAGAAACACTCAAAGAAGCATCATGATAAAGTAAATAATAAATTAATGATGTTTTTGCAATGTGATAAATGTGATACAGCTGCAAGAAAATGACAATATGATTTTAGGATCTGTGTGCTACAGCATCATGTCACAAAACAGGGAGGTAATAGTCTCTCTCTAATTCTGGCGTTACTATACATGGGGTAAGAAACTCACTCCCACTGGCTTCTTTATATCAGATTTAAAGGCCAGAGAGTATAAATGTTCAAGCTGATAAAGAACAAGTTGAAGAGGACAGAATTGGGGGTTTTATCCTCACAAGCATTGACTTCATAAAAGACTTGCGAGTCATCATGGATAATCAACTGAACATGAGCTCCCACTGAGATACTTTGGCTAAAAAGTCTAATGCAATCCTTGGATGTGTAACAAGAGACTATTGAGTAGGAGTTGACAGGCTATATTACTTCCCTAACTGACACCTGTACGACCGCTACTGAACTACTGTGTCCAGTTCTGGTGTCCACAAAAAAAGAAGAATGGTTGATAAATTGGAGAGGGTTCAGAGAAGAGCCAGGAGAATGATTAAACGACAGGAAAACATGCCTTATAGTGAAAGACACAAGGAGATTAGTCTCTTAAGCTTAAAGAGTATGTTAAGGATGATTTGATCAGTCTTCAAGTACCTACATGGAGAACAGAAATTTGATAATGGAGGGCTTTTCGATCTAGCACCCAAAGGTATATCAAGAACCAATGGCAGGAAGTCGAATCTAAGCAATATCATACTAAAAATGAGGTGCCAAATTTTATCAGTAAGAACAATTTACCAAGGTCTGTTGTGGATTCTCTGCCACTGGCATTTTTTAAGTCAAGAGAGGAAGTTTTTTCTAAAAGATATGCTCTAGTTCAAACAGGAATTAATTCAGGAAGTCATATGGTCTGCGTCATACAGGAGGTCAGACTAGATGATCACAATGGTCCCTTCTGTCCTTCTAATCTATGAAAAGGGGATTTTAAGAACACCATATCCACTAGGAAAGAAGTCCCCTGACATAGGCACTGCAGAAGACTCCTGTAAGCCTGCCTCCCAAATACCCTCTTGGAAGCCCTGGCATAGATGGTATGCAGGAGGGCAGAGCTGAGGTGGGAGGGATGTGCCATAGTTGTGTGGAAGCTCTGGAGAGTGCTGCTACCCATAGAACAGCCCACAGAAGTTGCCATAACTTAGACAGGCCTCGAGAGAGCTCTCTCACACTCTGTGCATGCATGTGTGCACATGCGTGCATTATCATGAAAGGTATTCAATGATAACCTAGGAGACAAAATTCTCTATTTACTGAATAGGTGTGACATGAACAATAAGAATTCTAGCTTCCCACATTCCCCTACAAGTAGCCCTCAGCCCTGACCAGGACTTATGTGAATGAGAATGTCATTCAGTTCCCGTCCAGTTCAACCGTTAGCCTCTTTGCTGACGTTGCAACAAGCACAAATTGTGATGGTGGCATTTTGTGAAGTGGACATGAAACTGGAGTGGGATCACCAACATATTTCACAGGGGTCACTAAAGTTGAATATATTGTAGCAACTTTCAATCACTACAGACCTGAGCTAGTTTTAAGATATTTTTAATGAAGAATGAGTGTAGAATATTCATTAAAGATGCCTACTCTTTCCTCTGTTTTGCTTTAGTTTTTTAACCCCCTGGCTATTCTGCAAACACGACAGCTTCGTTTCAAGGATGCTGTATTGCCCAACAGCAGAAAACAGAAATTTGATGATGACACAATGTATTACCTTTCCCAGGCCTAAAAACTCTGTCCTGAACATAATTAATTAATTGTCAATGTTTAGTCTAGCTGTCAGTTATTTGAGACTTAGAAGGTCAAATCTGCTTGGTAGTTTCCTTGACAGAGCCTAGGATTTATCCATTAGGCGAGAAAACCCAACCTTCATTATACATGACTTCTCTACCTTTTCATCAAAACACCACTTCTTTCAATATTTGATTCCTGGTATTTAAACCATTGCTTTCTTATTTGAGTTCCCATTGACTTTGCACTTAGCTAACTTTCTCTGTTGCATTTCTAAAGGCATCTCCTTGTAAAACAAGGGATAGTGTATCCTGGATGTTACTATGTTTTGAAAGAAAAAGCTCAAGGAAGAAAATGAAATATTAAAAAACCCCAAAACAACCCAGTGCTCTGCCAACTGTCACTCCAGAAGGTATGTGAGTAATCTTTCCAAAGTGTGCATGTGCCCCACCCCTCTTTTTTTAAAAAAAGGTTTGTTTTTCTATGCTTAATATGCTGTATTTTGAAAATGAGCAGGATATAATAGGGAATGCACTGTTGACAGGAAGACTGCCCAAGAAAATGAGGTGCTAACAAAATAATAAAAATATATTTATTGGTGCCATTAATCCCCTGGTTCTTTAAAAGTTACATATAGAGGAATCACTGTATACACAAACACCACGGACATGCAGTCACGTCTGGAGCAGAGCAGAGCAGCTGTTTAACAATACGTTAGGACAAACACAACAGTTTAGGACAAAAAGTGAATCAAGTTGAAATGTATTTAATGGAAACTGTGAGGAGACTTTGGGCCAGCACAATTTAACAATCCAAATTGTAAATTGGCCAGGATACTGATATTACAACTCCTACTCTTGTGAAAAGTGCCACGGGATTTTTAATGACCATGAGCAGTCAAGACCTCTGTTTTCCTTCTCATCCAAAACTGGGATATAAAGGCAGTGCCTATATTGAAAGGGCCCTTTACACAAAGCCAGAAATCATTAACAGCAATAGAAATAGAATGATTTATTGTCAGGATAGGAATATGGCTTGGCAATGGTCAGAGATAAACATACAGCAGGCAGCAGAGCTCTCTGAGATTTGTGGTATTCTTGGAGGGGATTAGGGAGTTGCTGAATTATAGTAATATAACAAATAATTACATCAGAAACAGAATGCTGTGTCTAGAGATGAGCCCAAAACCATTTATCTGAATCCCACCATCCCAAACTCAGGGGTCCAGATAAAATGGACCTGACTATAAGACATCTGTGGTTTTAGTTTTGCAAAACAAAATCCCAACTATCTAGTTTTCAAAACCAAAACCAGTTTTGTTCAGCTCTCTCTGAAGTACAAATCTGACAATATCATAATCACTTATCCTGCTCCCCCATAGACTTTCAGAGGTCTGATAAAATTAAACCTATATACAATCCATCACTGATTTTGAATTTGAAAAATTATAATCTAAATAATGTGGGCTTGCAAAACAACCTCTAGCTGTGACCCTGTCTCTAGCTGACCCTCTGGAAAGGCTCATTACATATGGGTTGAAAATATAGACAGAGAATTAGACAGCACAGAAAATATCCTGATAAACCTGGCCATGAAATTTGATCAGTTTTGTCAGAAAACTGGAGGACAGTTTGGTCTAAGACACAATCCAAAACTACAAAAATTCCTAACCACCATTATATGAATGTCCTATGGAATTTAATAGGAATCTACATAAGATTTAGGGTTGCCATCTGACCTGTGTTTTTACCAGCCTGGATGATTTTTCTAGTTACTTGTTGGTCACAAGATGTAATTTCTTGGGTTATTTGTGTGCTCATGTCACAGCTAGAAGTGCACCACACCTGCCCAGCTGGCATCCATGTTCTGCTTTGCAGTGGCAGACACCAGTCAATGGGGAAGCAGCGCCAAGTTCTGCCCCTGAATCCCTCCAAATCTTGCATAACTTTCTGAAAGCTGAGCCTCTCTGCATGGCTCTCCCCAGTCCTGATACCTGACCCTGCCCACAGCAGGCCCAGCCTCTCCAAAGACCTAGCCCCACTCACAGGCTGGTTCCACCTTGGAGTAGGCCCTGCCTACAGGCCAGCCAGTATTTTAGTGCCTAAGAGGTGGCAACCCTGAAAAAATTCCAATATTGTCACTCTGAAGCATGTCTAGAATGTCTATACAGTCAGTGTCAAGGGATGGAAACAGCTACCGGCATGATTTTTTCAACTCACAAATTTTCCCTTGTTCAGAATGACTACTATCTCCTATTACTGTGAATGGCCTCAAGCCAGTAAGATGGCTGCCATTTCCCTACAGTTCATCTACATGCCCACACACAAAATGGCTGCCACTCTATGTTTCACAGGCTAGGTTGGACACAGGGACTGTGAGGAGCAGAAGGGACACTGTGAAAGATGGATGGCGAGAATGAGGGGAGCAAGGGGCAGATTATAGCATTGCGAGGGGGTGGAGTGCAGAGGAATGTGGGGGCAGGAGGGAGCTAAGGGGGTGCTGAGGCTAGCGATGGGGTGGGAGATAGAGGGGATCAGATGGCAGCTCCCCCAGCTGCAGAGAAAAGGAGTCCCCTCCAAATAACCAGGGAAAGGCCATGTTTCAGTGTTGCCACAACCTGATCACAAATCATGGGATTTTGGTGTCTGCAGGAGGAGCTATCGTGATGACATGAGAAGCTCCTCTGATCCTGTGATTTTCAGGGTAGGTACCCAGGCAGAGCTCTGTGCAAGAATCTCAGGGCTGAGGAACAGACCTGCCCTGCCAATGAGCCCTGTCTTCATGTATGGCCCTAGAGCAAAGAGAGGATCCCAGGGCAGCAAACACAAGGTAGGATGAAGTTGGGGAAGTGGTGCTGCTGGGACCCAGGCAGAGAAGATTCTCCACAGCAGCAGGAGGCAGGGGATTGGGAAAGTGGTGCTACTGTGCTACAAACAACTGGGAGGGAAGTTAGATTAGATCAGTGGTTTTCAACCTGTGGTCCATGGACCCCTGGAGGACGCAGCCTATGTCTAAGGGGTCTGGAAAAGGTGACTAGGAAAATAAAGTTTCAGATCCCAGAAAAGGCATTCTATTTTTCTGATCAATCAAAAGTATGTGAATACTTCCACCTACAGGTCAAAACCCAGAAGCGTTGTCATTACCATAGAAGCCCAGAGTTTAGCGCCCTTTCTCGTGCTGTGTCAAATGCCATGGCAAGCATATTCAACATTTATAGTTGAATTCTGTTCAGTCTCCTTTCAGTCTAAGACTTCTGTAGTAGGGGTCCGCGGCCCACAGGTTGAATTTCTAAAGAATTTCTAAAACTCCATTCAAAAGTGTTTAGGTGTCTGCAAATGAAAGAAGGTGAAAACCACTGGACTAGATGATCACAATGGTCTCTGCTGGCCTTGGAATCTATGAAATCCATGTTTTAGTTAGGTGATATGAGCCAAAGTAATCACGTGTGCACCCTGCAAATTTGACAATGTACATGTTTTTCATTTGTATTCTTTCTATAACAAACATTGTTACCGGATACTTTCTTCTAGCTTCACATGACTTTACAAATCACATCTGGACAATCACAGGTTGTCAACTATTAAAACTAATAATATTCTACAGTAACATATTAGGGTGCTATAGAAATTACTCTAAAAGGCTTTAGAATTGCATTGAGAATTCTCTCATCTCTGTACATTTTTGAACCATTTTATAGGACACTATTCAGTTCTATAGAAGATGGTTCAAAAATTCTTTAAGGAAAGGTTATCGTTTTCTTTTAGGACTTTTCCATAAGATAACTCTAGTCTGACTTTCATATTAATTAAACCATTTTTTTCAATGATGAAATCAAGTTCCTTAAAAAAAAAAAAAAAAAAAAAAAATCAAGTGAGAGTTTTCATTTGAAGTATCCAGAATTTTTTAAAATATGGTCCCTGTGATGAAAGCCTGATCCTCATCCTTTTATTTACTGACATAGTCCACCAAATAATAAAATGACACCCCCCCCCCCCCCCCCAAAACACAGGCAACCAAAACTTCAAACCTAAAAGTATATCTGGATTGCAGTTGGGAGATCTGACTGCAGCACATGTAGAGATACCTGAGCTTGTTTGAGCTAGCAAGAGCAAAACTAGTTCCAGTAACAACAGCAGTGAAGCCATGGCAAAATGGATGACTGAACAGATTTGCCCTGCCCACCCAGGATCTTGGTTACATACTTAAGCAGACACTGCTCATGCTCAAAGCCAGATTTACCCATAGACAAACCAAGCACATGTCTAGGGCCCAAATTTGGGGATGGTGGAAATTCATGAAGGGGCCAATTTGGCTTGGCCACCCCCTCTTCATGATTAGGCCAAACCTGACTGGCGCTGCAACCCTGTGCACCATGTCACGACACCACTCACTCAAATTTGGCCCAGTCACCCCTCCATAATGAGAAAAGGGTGGCTCGGACAAATTTGAGCAAATGACATTACAACCTGGCGCATGGGGTCATATAAGAAGGTAGGGACCCAGAAGTGTATGTTGCCTAGGGTCCAGCGATGGATTAATCTGGGCCTGGTCATGCTAGCCCAGGTATGTTTACACATGCTTCAATTAGATCGCCCAAATGCAGTGCAGACATACTGCAAGAAATTATTCATGAAGTTAACTAGACCCAACTAAACTTAGCATATTATATGATGGGGGAAAAAACAGTATATTTTGGAGACCAAGAGATCAAAATGCCATTCTGCCCATGATAGAATGTACAGAAGGTGAAACACTACTTCATAAGCAAATGAAATATAAATGCATCCTGTAAAATTAGCAAATGTTTAATATCACATGGTATGATTTATAATACTGTAAAAATATATCAAGCTTTCTTTTCCTTCTCAAACCAGCTAACTGAGTGCTAACAAAATAGCTGATACAGACATTGGTGCCTTAGTATCTGTTAATTTTATCCCAAACAATGAGAATCATTATAACTTACAGCTTTAAAAACTGACCAAAAAGGATTGGATGTACCAGTATTAGAAGTCTAGTGTGAACTTCCATCTGGAAAGGAGCACTGTATGAACTCCGATCACGTTTTGCCAAGGGCGTTGTCACCACAAAAGAAGCCAGACTGAAAGAATCCAGTCAAAAGAGATATAGTCAAGTTCAATTTATATTTTTAAACTTTGTCTTTCTGTTACTAATAAACCACAATTTATGGCCCTGATTTAGAAATTAATTTAAATGCATGCTTCACTTTAAACAGGTGCTTATATCCCATTGAAATCAATAGGATTTAAGCATATGGTTAAGTGCTGTGCTGAATCAAAGCCTAGATTATTAAGGCAGAAAAAAATTGGAACTTGAATATGCTTTTCCAAAGGGATGTTGAGTTAAAACTATTCTGTATCCTTTTTCTAATTAAAATTGATGTTTATGTATTACTAATTGTTAATGCTTTTGTGAAGCAAGTTAAATAAGCTTTCTGTATTTTAATACTTTGGTGTTTCCATTTTATAAGGGAAGATGTTTTTACTTTGATTTTACTTGTCACTATTTTTGCTCTCTGTTTATTTAGATTTGCCCAATTGTCCCACATTCGTTTCCCCCATCCCACAGGCCCACTGGGTTGTCCTGCATACAGCAGGGTTGTGCAATAATGTATTTCTTTATTTTGCTATAGTGTGTTCCTCTAGCCAGTAATGGCCACTGTGAAAAGTGCTTCCTTTTCCAGATTTCAGTGTTTCCCTTGCTGGCTCCTACAACCTTGTTCAGCCTGTGCCATATTCCTTCCTGCAGTAAGTAGTTATACTCAAATATGGTAACATGGCAGAATGCAGGATGTGTGTGTGTGTGTGTTGATCCTCTCTCACCCCACTTTTTCCTCTCACCCTCTGCCTTAAATGGTCCAATCTCAACCACAATCCTTTCTCTCCCTGAATTTCTTCATATTCTATCTGGAACTGTCTCTCCCCACTTTGGCTGCCTCCTGAGGTTGGAATGTGCTACTGTTCAGAACCAGAAAGCAGCAAGTCTGGGCATCTATTACTCTTTACTACCTGCCTCTGTTTACTGCACTGAGTGGCACAGCGGAGCTGAATGAGTCAGTAGAGGTAGTGTTGAGAAGGGAAGGGTAAAAGAAATATTTGGCTGCCTGAGCAGAAGCCAAGAAGTAATCCCTAGCAGCCAAGAGGTGGAGCTGAAGGGGACACGTTGTTGTCTGCAGCACTGCTTATATGAGTGACACTTCAGTTGGCTGGAGTGAGACCATGACAGCATGAACACATGTGACTGTCATTCCAGATAAGTGACACTTGTCAAGTTTAAGTGAGGTGACACCAAGAACAGAGGAGGGCATAACATAAGAGAAAGGAAAATATTTTAGAGTTCATACACACTTGACTTCTGATCTCACTGGTTTTATGGTGTGCTCTAATCTCACAACTGGGATTTTTTTTGTTTGTTTTTAACAAAAAGGAAGGTAAAGTAGGAGGAGAATGGATAAGTAGCAAAGAAATTACAAGGGAAAATAACAGAAAACAAGGAAGCAAGAACAGAGGGGTAACATAGATCCTCTAATTATGTTTTATTTATAATTTGCATGCTACATTTTATCACTGTTCCATGGAAAAACTGCCACATTTCTTTTAATCTGGGGGCCGGTGGGAAGGTTGCTCCACTGCTACTGTGCTGAATAACTAGAGGCATACATAATGTTATTCAGCTGTTAAGTGACTTGCCTCACAATTCTGGATATGTTAAAGTATGGTCCAGTTCTGGTAGGAGCTGAGCACGTCCTACATAGTGCAGATCATCCTCAATTCCTATTGAAGTCAGTGGGAGTTGAGGACACGCAACACCAGGGAGGAATTGCTCAGCATCTTGAAGGAAAGGTTCCATTTTGTTAAATAAAATTAGAAATATACTTTAAAATTTTATGAGCCATATTTGTTTAAATGGCAAAAACTGAATGCGTTTCTCTTCCCAGCCTATGCAACTTTGACAAAAAGGAGTTATCACCAAAAACAACTGTTCCTGACTTCACAATCAAAATTTTAGTAAATCTATTTGCTTCCTGAAGCTCATTCACATTCACAAGCTTAACACATTAAGTAAAATAAAAACCTCTTTTCATTTTTTTTAAACAATTAATGAAAAATTCTATTCATATTAAGTTTGAGAATTTTTGTGTTACAAACAAGCAAAAAAATAAATAAACCCCCAAAATTGTGAGCCTGAAACAACCAGTTAAACAGAACTAAAATTCAGAGTCATGCCTTCTGCTATACAATACAGAAAGACTCTGAAGAAATACATTTGGGCTCCTTATTTTCATCTGTGAAATTGTTTTATTATATGTATGTATGCCTCATGATAAAGTATATATTTTAGCTACACAAAAATAAACACATAAATAAAGTAGCATAAGCTCTGATGGTGGCCTTTGCACCTAAAAGTGCTGCAACATGGGGCCTGATCTGAAGGCATTGAAGTCAATAGAAAGATGCCACTTTGGGTGTTGGATCAGGCCCTCACTACAAAATTTGCTTTCAAATTCTATGCAAAACCCAAAACTAGTCATTGGTATGACCCCCATACTGACTTACAAAAGAAAAATAGGCTTATCAAAATTATCTCAATTCCAAAAAGGGTGTCTATAGTTTTTCGAAATGATGAAGTAGTCAAGGCAAAGTACAATATATGTATTTAGTACCCAGGAAAACAAGCATGCATTATCTCAGAAAAAAGGCCCGCTATGCAAAAAGAAGGCTCAAAATGAATTAATAGATAATCTTTGCTTATTAAGGTGCAAATTTTGTCATTGAAATCCTATTAATGGAAAAGGTGATGTTCAGATAAAGATCCTCACATTGGGTTAAAAAATGTACCCATAACTGTGAAAAAAGAGAAAAAGCTCATTATACCCACTATTTAAATATCATATGCTGTAAATAAATGTCAGCATCTGTTAGGATCAAAATACAATATTTACAGTCATTAAAGGGTACCATGTAGTCTTTGTGACTCATGAAAATAATAAATATATCTTACCCCAAAAAGTGCTGCATTCCCTCTCTTTATACATATTTACTACTTCCTTGAATTGAATTTATTAAAACCTTTAATTGTTAAGTATAATGCAACTGGTTGAGACAGGAACAGGAGATCTAATAATTTCATTTAAAATTGTTCTCAGAGCTTATCAATTTTGTCTGAGAGAGTAATGTGACTGTGTCTGCAGCTTCAGCATAGGGTAATTTTTATGCTATGGAGCATTTCAGACTAAATAATCCTACATTAAAAATGTTCACTGGAAACTTATTCCACACTTAATGCAACATTTGGAATGCATTCCCTTGGTTTTCTGCTGCTTTTTTTCCAGGACACGGAAAACAAAGAACATAGTAAATAAAATTGACGTTCGAAAAAAGAGTTAAAACAATATTTTAAAGCATTCCCATGGGCACCATAAGGTGTGCACAGCAATGTTTTGAGTAAAAACAACATAAAACAGTGAGCGTGAGGGATAGAAACTGAGAAAACTGAGAGCTATTTTCACTTACATTTATCCAAGTTGGCATTACTTCTGGAGTTTTGTTATTGGCTGAGAGGGTCACATGACCCTGTGAACTAAAATAGAAAAGCCTCAGTAGAGGAAAACTGAATCAGCAGCAGGTCTAAGACAAAATACATGTTAAATGGTATAATATAACACACACATTCTAGATGGGAGTGTTTAGTTTATAGGGGAAGGTATGGTCCATTGGATTGAAAAAAATGACCTCTAATAGGCCACAATACCCTTAGTCTATGACTTTGAGCATTATATCCCAATATCACTCATCTTTTCTACTATAAATTTGAGTGTATAATTGAAACTGGTGGTTGCACTAATAATTCTCAATAAATTACCAAGACCTTTAAAAAAATATGATCTGGTTCACTTGAAAACCAAAGAACTTTCCTACTCTAGCTGTTTTCATTCTCTAAGGTTTTTATGTCTCAGTCATACTGTTTGTATCTAAAAGAGAAGTCATAAGAAAAACGCATATTTTCTCGAGGTAATTGGCGGTGCTATACAACATATGTAGCAGAACAGTCCAATTTTCACATTCTTTTCATAAGTAAAACTTATGGTTGCAGAACTGCAAATTACTAAAACATGTGCCATAAATCTGCAAGTTATAAATAAAGTGCAAAGGATCCCAGATTAACAAACTGTCCTCATGTCCTAGCAGCTAAATGCAAATTAGATACTATGAGAAAACAGTCTGATTTCAAGGTCCTGGCTTAACTGCACCATTCAAAAAAGCAGCTTTTCCAGACCCTTTATTTTAAAAGATTCAGGCAGATAACATAGTGACACTGTAGTAAGAATTACTACTAATTCCCTAGGTAACTTTCACAGCAGGTAACTTAACTTTTCCACTCTTTATTCAGGTTTCTTGTTGAGTTTTTTAGATTGATGCAGCTTCAACTTGATAAATTGCAAAGTGCTCCTTTGTTTTATATTTCTGTCATTTGTGTTACTGAAGGGGGAGGGATACTGAGAGATGCACAGAGCAAGAATGTGTAGGGGAGGGTGATGAAGCAGCAAAGGATGTCTGCTATGATATGATGGCAGGACAAGGGCAACAGAGATTTTATTGTTTCACTGGAAAGTTCTTCACTGGAACGACCCTCACCTTAAAGCTCCAAGGAAAAATATTGAAACGCCAATCCTTTCTAAGCAAATATTCAGACAGGCTTTTGGACCAAAGTAGATACAGGGAACAAAATCTGAAAACTTTGCTCAAAGATCCACATTGTTGAAGAGAAGTGGAAATCACAAAAGGCAGGGGAGGGAGTGATAAATTAGGTTAGCCTCCCTTTGCTAAAGTAATACAAAAGGAAATTTGTTTGAACTGGATGAGCTCAGATGAAAATTAAAAAAACAAATCCGCGTATAGATACCAAAGAATTAATTATACATCTGTTCAGACAAAGAGAGCAGTTTTTTTCAGCTAACATTTTGTAAACTATTTTGGGCCAGATTCTGATACCCTTTATATTAAGCAGTATTTTACTCCATGAGAAGTTCCATTAATTACAGTGGGAATTCTCATGAAGTAAGGTACTACACAATCTGAATATGGGTATCATAAATTGGCCCTATATAATATCAGTTAGATGAACCCCACTTTTACTAACCTTTTCCTCATTAGCATTTGAAAGGAAAAATGTGGACATTCACTATAGGCATAGGAATGGAAGAATGTGTCTAGTTAATGTAACTGCCTATCAAGTTCAAAGACAATCTTTTCAAACTGCTTTGGCCTAATTTTTTTTTTCTAAAAAACATTTTATTCTTTATTATGTGATTCATATAAAGATTAATATTAATGTGTTATCATTATTATTCTATCAGTCATGCGGAGATACCCATCACTGTGCTATCTGGGTACACCTTAATAGTTTGGATTTGGTTATTCAGCAACCAAGCCAGCATCAGTGAAGTAAGAGGAAGTTCTCTATTGACTTCAGTAAGAGCAGGACTGCACCCTACCATTCCAAATAAGAGGAAACAAACCAAGCATGCTCCCCTGAGACCCACAGTTTCCAGAAAAAGGATTGAGAGGAATCTGATTAATCAGCTTAAAACCCACCCTATGTACTATTAATCAGTAAGGCCCAGGCAAAAAAGAAGCATTCTGAAGCACTTTTGAAATGTGGCAAGGTTCATATTTAAACATATTTCTAAAGAGAATGAACTGAAAATGTCCTGTTAGCAGCTCCCATAAACTTCACCCATGGATTACAGAGAGTTTCAGCATTCTGGAAAGCATGATATGCAGAGGCTTTCAGATGATGAGACCATCCAACAGGCTGCCTGAATGAGCCTAGATGAATTAGGACTTTGTCAATAGGAGCGAGTGCCTTTTAATTTCACCTGACAGTCCATGGAGAACCAGTACAGAGAACAGAATTCAAGGATGATGTGTTCTTTTTGGCACATCCCACTCAAAAGATGAGTGGCTGCATTCTGGACTAGACAGTCCTTCTGAATGGCTTTCTCAAATAGTGTCTGCTACAACAGTCCAACCAAGAAATTACAAAAACATGGATTATTGAGGCAAGATCCATACCTAACATGAACCAAAAGAAGCATTGTCTCTTTGCTAGCCAAACATGAAAAGATGCTCCTCTGATGAATAAAGCAACAGATCCTGAGACTGTAGACCAATTCTGTCATAGCCAGTCAGATGACCTCAGCAAAAGAATCATTATATTTTTTATTAAGGCCTCAATGTCTTTCCCCTTAATAATCAGCATCACTTCCTACTTCTTCAGGTTGAGCTGCTACTAGCTGGCTTTCATCACAATCTCTGACAGGTACTAGTGACACTGGAGACAGCAGTGTTTGGGTCAGATGAGGAGCTGGGTGTCATTGGTGTATGACACTACCATCCAGATCATCTCCCCCTCTCCTGAACTGGTTTCCAGTATATGTTTAACACAACATGACAGAACTGAACCTTGCCAGGTCTGGACTCACAGCTGACAACACTTGGGAAGAAGTAGTCACTCATCACCACGCTCTGGGAATGATCTAGAAAGGTTTAAGTGGAACCACTCTGAGGAGATTCTAATTGCCCCTTCCAAATCATGCTCTGTGTCATTTCAACAACATCTCATGATCAAAGACATATCTTGATAGTGACATTATAGGTTCTAATTTCCCACCTTTAATTTTTCAGCAGTGTCACCTGTCTAAAATGGTGCAATTCACAAAACTCATCACAGGAGCACGCCGAGGAATGCCAGAATATACCACGCCAAGGTTGGTGGCATAGAAATATAATTATAGCAATAAGAGACTCAACCTTTGGAGGAAGCATAGTCAACAAAGGACACAGCTAGAGGACTGTAAAGATAAGGACAGAAATACATTCTTGAAGTAATAAGTGGAAAGGCATGGATGGCAAGAGAGAGAGAGAAAGTTTAGAAAACAGAGGAAACAGCTTTAAGGATGGGGATTGGGGTGAAAAGGAGCACAAAGAAAGTCAGACAACAAAGGGGTCTTAATACAAGGTGAAAATCATAAGAATCAAGAAAAAGGTATTTAGAGAAGAGAATGACACCCAACAGCAGAGGTGGAACTGTAAAACTAATTGAAATTAACTATATTTCAGATACTTACAAGTGATTCTGTGGCATTCTGCTTTTTAACTTTCCATTTTTATTAGCACTCATCAGTCTCATCCCAAACTGATCTACAACATTGGAGTGCACCATTAAATAGCCATAGTCATCAAGTAATTTGACAAATGCTTTTTTCTGCAATATTCAACCAGCTCTATAGTTAGCCCAATACCAGTGTATATATTATGCTGAAAATATCAGGGAAATTCATCAATTAGTATATTTGACAAATATGTTAGGATTTTTTTGGGGGGGGGGGGGAGGGAGGGGCGCGGTTTGCTATCTGACATGCCCTAATAATAAGTCCCATATTTTAAAATGTATTTAATAGCAAGTTGATTGACAGCATGTTGCAATTAAATATAGTGCAGAACTCTTATTTTTTCAAATTGCAGGGGAAAAGGTGTATGGCCTTGAGAATTATTTATACTCTGGCTAACTGGCTTAGTCCTCAGGCAAGTAGATAATGGGTAATTTTTTCAAGCCTGGTACAGGGTTTACACTTATCCCCAAAACATCTGACTATATGAAGAGAATTTCTCCCAAGGTAAAATCAAAAAAGCAATAAAATATCTTCAAGCTGCAAAGCAGCAAGACTGACTGGCTATTCCCCGACTGTTTTTAAATGCAATAGTCTGATAGCTGCCTAGTTACAATGTATATACAATCCACAAACATAAGTATGTTCTTCACCACCAACACCCCAAAACCTAAATCATATCACTATGACTGAGTTCCCAAATAATGCAATGACGTCCCTTAAGTTTAGAAAAATTCTGTAAAAAAAAATATGCATTATAAATGCAGATTAATTCATATTTACTTACAACAGACTGGCCAAAAACAATATCAAAAGGCTATTAAGTATTATCAACCAATTATAATGGAATAAAACAGAAGTGCTTATCCTGTCTTGATTGAGAAAAGACATTCAATGAAGTGTTCTGGGATTTTATTCTGCAACTTAGATCCTGGATAAATTTATTTTACCAACAACCAAGGGAAAAAATGATTATAAACAATGTATAACCTAAATTGTTAAAATTAAAAAGATGAGTCAAATAGAGCTAATCACTTTCACCTCTTATATGTAACTGTAGTCAAACCAGTAGCCATTTGAATAAACTCCAATATCCCTGGTGTCAAAATTGTCCTCTATGAACATAAAGATAAGCCTGTGTTCAGATGACCACCTAATTTATTTAAATTCATCCCAAACCTCTCTCTCCAGAGTTCCTAAAATAATATGGGGATACATCTGGCTTAAAAATTAATATACACAAATGCAAAGCTATTCTCATACAACCACTCTCCTGGAAAACACAACTCTCGGATTCTCAGCGTAAGTGGTCACCCAGTGGATTTTGGTGTTTATCACTGGAACACTGGAAATAAGAATTTATGCACAATTTTGAAAACAAAAATCTCCCATCCTTCCTCAAAAATCCAGTCTGCTTTAGCAAAATGACACGATCCACGCCTCTTACTCTTGGAATGCTTGCATCTTTTTAAAATGTATATCTGCCCAAAGGTACTATCCTACACTTCTAAAGTCATTTTTATATATCTCATCACTGCTGTAGAAAAAAACAATCACCGGATAAAACAATTTCTAAGGAAAAACAAACACTAAACAAGGGAGAGTTTTCTTAAAATGCAATTACCAAAATTTAAAGGAGGTCTTACCTGATTAAACTGAAAGATACAGAATTTCACAGTTTCATTAAGAACAGTTTGGAAACAGAAACCTTTGATCTACACACACACTCACAACCAAGTTGGCATACCATTGCAAAACACTTGAAATAACTCACTGCCTCTCAGACAATATTCTCAATAGACAAGCCTCACCCAGTCCTTATATAGTGTAATGAAATGGCAGGAAACCAGGACATTTCTAGGGATGGGACATTATCTAATGCCCACTCTCCCAGCTGTCACGCTATCAGAATTTCAACTGGCCTTAGATAAGTATTTCAGAGACTAAGAATCTAAAAGTCTCAATCAAACTGAATATTGCTACCGAGATAATCTGTTTGAATTGTATGCACAAGTTAAAGGGGTGAAAAATACACCATAATCAATTTTTAATGTAGCTGCAACTTTGTGACTTCAGCTTATTTCAGCAGACTCTGGAAATACAATGAAGTTACAATGGAAATTTTACTTGAATAAGAATTGCAAGATCAAGCCCTTTATTTGATAGGTACTATCCAGGTCCCTTCTTTCTTCAGCCAGAAAATACAGTACAGCAATTAATGTTCAGAAATAATTAAAAATGGATAATCAAAATTTACTCTATAATATGTTCAGCACTACGGCCTTAAGTAGTAAAAAAAAACAACTACCAAACAATCACATAATAATAGAAAAGACACCTAGGCTTTGTCTACACTGACGGCGGCAAAGTCGCCGGCGTCAGATCGACTTATCTGGATCAAATGAGTGGTCAGTGAAGACCCGCTCAGTTGATCCAGAAGTCGATGTACTAAAACCACCACCTCAAATGGTGTAGCACTGCGTCGACGGGAATGCGGTTCCCATCGGCGCAGTGCTGTGAAGACGACGTGCAGAAGAGAAGCATAGACGTCGACGGGAGTTACGCAAGTTCTTTGCGTACTTTGCATAACTCCCATCGACTGCAGCCGAATCGCTGAGGTAAGTATAGACCAAGCCCATGATGCTTAAACTGAAGAATCTAACTGGTGAGTAGCACTCAGATTTTTACATAAAATCTCAATTTGCATTAGATTTGTTCAAATAAAAGGATTTATTACCAACAGATTATATTATTGTCTGGTTATTACTAATAGACTATGGGCTCTACCCAGCATATCATAAATGCCACTCAAGGAGGATCACATTTCCTTACCACCGACTGTTTAATAATTCTGAATTTCTGGACTCCAATTCAAAAGTTCTATCCCGCTGCAAATGGGAAAGTCATACAACTCACTTCCATGTTATGATGTCTGGAGGTGGTGGAATCCCCATCTTTAGACGTTTTTAAGCTGTGGCTTGACAAAGCCCTGGCTGTGATGATTTAGCTCAGTTTAGTCCTGCTTTGAGCAGGGGATTGGACTAGATGACCTCCTGAGTCCCTTCCAACTCTAATATTCTATGATTCTATGACATTACAGCCCAGATCCAGAGTCCACTGAAGTCAGTGGAAAGACTACCATTAAAGCCAATAGTCTTTAGACCAGATTTAAATGAATGGCCCTCAAGGGTATCAGGAGATACTTAGCACCTTTTTTCTGTTTACTAGGTGAAACTTACATATACCATAAAATGATAAGAAAATAAATTATATAAGATATGGTTTGCATACCTGGAGTACCTAGCCCTGCAATAACCTGTTCATAATAGCTAAGACTTTACCCAGGCCCACGGCAAGCATGTGACAGAGAGGTCACCTAATATATGTCCTTGACCTTCTTTCATTGAAGTACATGGGAGTTCAGTCATTGTCTTCCATAGGAGCACAATCAAGCATACAACTATAAGAATGTTTTCATAATACTAAAGGGACATCAAGAAAATAAATTCCCATTGATTTGGTCAATATAGTAAATTACTTAATCATTCATGGACAAATCCAAGGTCTACATTTTCAAAAGTCACTAGTGATTTATGATGGCCTCAATCTTTGAGTATCCAACTTGAGACTTATTAAAGGGACCCGATTTTCTGAAAGTGATGAACACATGCCCTCTGAAAATCAAGCCTTTAAGGGCTATAAAGTTGGGTACCCAAAAACAGAGGCACACCAAATTACTAGTCATTTTTGAAAATGTAAGCTATAGAATAGAATAGGGAGTTCTACAGAAATTAAATAGTTATGTAGAAACTATTCTTAAAACCTACACATTTTAATAGTGAATCACTTCCTTTTTATAGAATTTTTAAATTAATCTATAAAATTTGGTAGAGTATGATAGCATTCTATAGCAGGGATATAATCAATTTAAAAATTCTATAAAAAGAAGATTCCTTATACATTTCTATAGGACTTTCCTATTTGAGACATTTGCCACATTCATGCTGTGGTCAGCATTCTCTCATATACTCATGGTCCTGGCCAGTTCCCCATGCACAGCAGCAGCTGAAGCCTGAAGGCATTGTCCTGCAGTGTTGGCCTCCTGTCAAAAAAGGATGCTGTATAGAGCAAGCAATAGGCTAGCAGGAGATTGATGCCCCATCTCAGAAGCTATACACTCTGCTGTCTCTGCTTAGAAGAAATAGTTTGAGAAGAATAGATGGGAATAGAGAAACCAGCACTCAACAGCAACCACAATGAGGGAATGTAGGTGAAGTCGAACAGAAGCAAGGGGGTGTGTGTAAAAACATGGAATGGGGAGAATCAGTAAGGAGGAAGCAACAGAGGACCTCCAAAGGTAAAAGAAATTGAGTAGGAGATGACAGTTTGCAGGGCCTGAACAAAAGGCTTCTGCAGAGCTCTTGCCTCATGCCATGTGTACGTTCTTACACTGTTCACTATGCGGCCAAATTAGCCACTCAGCCATGCACAGAGTAGCCTTTCAGTACAAGTCAGGCAGTTCAAAAGTAAAGCCGACCCTCAACCATTAACACAAGCCTCTGTGATTTTGCCATTACAGTCTGAAGTAAGATCAGTGCCATCCTTCAATTTGAATTATTTGCCCTTTTTGAATTGCTGTCACAACTTCAGTATTTAAGTTAAGTGGGCCCAATCCTGCAGCCACGCCACACAGAAATCCTGCTGGAATCATTGGGGGTACTAGGTGCAGAGTGCCCACAAGACCGAGCCCAGGGTTTTGGCATTTCATGTTACAGCATGTACACTATTCCAGTCTAATGTTACACAGTCCAGTGCGATGTATTTTAAGAAGATGATACTTGCAGGATATGATTATCTTATACAGTAACAAACAAAATAAAAACTTTTACAGACCCAAAGAAGCAAACTGATAGGAAAGCATAAACCCCAGAATGTGTGTTTGTGGGACCGAACCCTTTGGAAGTAAACACAGTAATCATTAATAGCCATAGTCAGCACCTTTTTAATAGTAATTGTTTTTCTTTAGCCTTACCAGGATCAATATTTTTAAAAGTTAATTTGCAGACATTCGCTAGATCTTTTTCATACATTTCTGTTGAAGAAAGAGAAGAAAAGGGGGTTTTGGAAAGAAAAGCATTAAGTGATACAGCTCTTTGATTTTTATTTGTTTTGCCAAGTCACGGGAGATCTGCAGCTCACTAAAGTGGATTTATTTACTACTGTTCTCTCCATAGTCATCATGAATGAAGTGAACCTGGCATTCCCAGACAAAAATAATAGTATTTTATATACTATTTTCAAAGCAGCAGGGTGTGTTTAGAAGGCAATTTATGCACCAAGCTATTAATTCAGATAAACTTCACTGTTAACGTAGGGCACAGGAATGAGTTTTATTTAAAACAAAAAATAATCTAAGTATCCAAATACATTTGCTCAAAATGAGTATACCAGTAAACAGAATACCTGCTAACATCTAGCAAAAAGGGCTTTTAAATTTACCTGGGTTAGCATAACATTATATGTATTTGCCTAAAACTTATTAACATGTTTGCTGAGAGGCTTCCAGCTCCTTTCTCCCTTGGTGTGAGCAAGCACTCCAAAGGTATGGGCAGTACATGCCAGCTCCTCTCCCACTGGGTTCAGGGCAGGAAAGGGTATGATAAATAGTGGTGCCATAGTCCTTGGGTAAGGATGAGTGTTGCAGGGCATGTTGATTCCTTGCCCACTGGGTGATGATAGCAGACGCTTTCTCCCTCCACCCTTTTCAACCTTGCCCTCCTTTATAGTCCAAAAATGACTGGGGGTGGAGGGGAGGAAGGGATAGAATGAGTAGGGAAGAGAGGATCTGGGGGAAAAGTGGTAACTAGATCTTTGGTGGGAGAGACTGAAGAGTCAAAAGAATAAAGGAGAAGTATCTTCTTTCTCTTCTCCCCCACATTCTCTTTCCCTCCTTCTGTCATGATCCCTGGGTCTCAAACCCAGGCCCACAAAGCAGCCACACACCAACCGTCCACCAGGCAGTCCTCTGACAATTGCTTATCTGGGACCCGTGAAAACCAGCCCCCGTGTGAGTCTCCACTCCTGACGTCTGATTGGTGGAGTTCCAGAGCAGCTGATTGGCCCATTGGCCCTACTCAAGTGATCAGCAGGAACAGGAAGCTGCCCAAAAAACTGGGCTCCACCCTGATCTGAACTGTCTGCCTTGTGCTGCCTGCTCGTGCTCACCTGGTTTAATTTCCTGGCATTTTGACTCGGCTTGACTCCTGGTGTCTGACTTGTGGTTCCTGGCCTACAGTTTGGCTCCTGTCTCTGATCTCCACATATCCTGACCCAGCAGACTCCTGTCTCCTGTTCCAAATACTAGGTCTGGCTGCCCATGACCCAGCTGTGACACCTTCCCCCAAGCCATCATTCAAATTCTCTCTCCTGCCAAAACAGACCAATTAATTCACTGAAATGGCATGCAGGAAGTATCGGGCTCTTCCTCTCGCAGTTGGGATGAGGAATCATATGTGCAGAAGGAGTTATAGATCTGGCAGAAGCACGAAGCCATCAGCCCTTAGGAAACTCCACATAGTTCAGAAGACCTCAGCATGTCTATTAAGCAACAAAGGCTACTCCAAGCACATCAAACATGTCCTCCACTCTCTGCACTGGCCTTCCATAGATTATCAAATTCAAAAGTGTTGGTCCTTCTCTTCAATTGTCCAATAGCCTAATCTCAGGTTATCCAAAAGATCACCTAAAGCTCCAAGATGAAGACCATGATTGACAACTCCACTCCTCAGGCACAATGGAACTTTTTTCCCTTAAAAGTAACGCTTCTCTGTGCAGGAGACAGAGATTTCTCAAGGGCTAGCCCAAGACTGTAGAATAAATTCCCATGGGAACTAAGAACCATCACAAACCTCACCACCTTCTGCTCCAAGTGTAAGGCATACTTCTTCTACTTTGCCGCCTTTAACATAAACGCACAGCAGCATGTACACTTAAAAACACAAAACAAAAATCAACAAAATAAAACACTCCCCACACAATTCTCCTCCTGGGGAGAGGATGAAAGCAAGATCAAATACATGTGACAGATATCAGTTGTATTGTTTACTGCACCACTGAAAAACAGTCAGCTACTCTGATGATGAGGGCAGTAGAAGAACTTATATGGAATAGAATAGCCGCTCCCACAAGTGGAAGGTGCTCTTTCAGGAGAACTCCATCCCCATTTTTGCAGAAGAGGGAATACTAGTCACTCCTTGTGATGAAGAACCAGGCTGTCCTTCAGCACATGCAGTAGCTCTAACTGGCTGCTCTTAAACACAAGGAAGGGGAGTGAAGAAAGGGCAGCCAATCAGACATGGATTTCCCCATAAATGATGGAGTTGCCTGCTGACCTCTACCAGAGGCTGGAAATCCACAGTGTAAGGGAAATCTAAAGTTGGCAAGTCTGAAATAGCGTGATCCAATGGGAAAAGGATCGACATCAGTAGGATTACTTACAAAGTAAGTTGCTACTAAACCGCAAACCGGGTATAAGAAAAATTAATTTATCAAGAGATAATTCTGTCAAGTTAGTCACACAGAGACAGAGGCAAAATTGACACTAGCAGCAGCAGCAGCAATAACTTTTTTATAAAAATAGAATGTAGACTTGTCTCCAGCACTGGGTAAAGATGTGCTGCAGTAGTCTTCATAGCATGCCACCTAGTGACTAAACCTTATAATGCAGTTTAAGAATTCCACCATATAATCCCCTTTTTAATTTTTCTTTTTCTGCATTGTAACAATTTGAAAACTATAAAATTATTTTAAAATAACTTTAAATTTCAACACACATCCGTCTGTTACTCCTCCCTAAATCATACTGTTTTTTTTTAACTATACGGCTAGAACGGGTAACAACTTGATGACTAGGCATCTGCAATTTGTAGAGTTTGCTCAGTTGGTTGTGACAAACAGGATTGAGGAAAAGGATGGAGAACTCTATCTGTTATAAAGAAAAAGAATGCATCACCCAGATTATACACTATTGAGACAGACTGTGTGGAGTTCAACAGAAACCACTGACATCTCCAGTTCATTCCAGAGACTGAACAAACAGTCACCAGGCTCCAGATCAGGCAATTCTCTAACTGAGTGCTGTTGGTTATAAAAGTGTTCATAAGCTTTTTTTGTCTTTTGATCCAATTTGGCTACTTTTCTCAGGTTTGGCCACTTTGAAGCTAAATCCTTTTCCAGGGTTGGAACTGTAGTCCTGAGTTGCCTTCCTATCAGGAGTTGGACTAGGCTATAGCCAGAGGCTGTAGTTCAGAAAAGCAAGGAATGGATCTTCCTGTTTCAATATTTTCTTGACTGTCTGTTGAGCCATCTCAGCCTCTCCGTTTGCTTATGGGTAACACAGGTCACTAGTGATGTGTTCAAAATCATATTTGGTTTAGAACTTAAATTCCAAATTCAGCTGCAGTGAATTGCAGTCTGTTGTGTGTCAGTAGCTGGGCAAATGTGCTCTTTAATGTCTCAGTAACACTACAACATATTATTTCAATACATCTAGAAAAATAACCCACTACAGCTCGGTAATAACGTCCTGGGAATTCGCATACATCGTCTGCTAGCCTCTTGCAGGGTCTCTCTGGTGGAAGTGTTATTAAAGGCTCTTAGCATTCTGTTGGTCTGTCAATTCTGCAATGTTCACATGAAGATATTCTATTCTTCGTGTCCTTGCTGACTAACTGATTGGCCCGTTCATGGCATTTAGTTAGTCCTTGATGTCCTTCATGGATGAGGGCTCGAATTTCTTCTCTCAAAGCACTTGGGATGACAATGTGGTCATCTTTAATTATTAGTCCAGGGGACGAGCTTAATTTGCATACAACAAAGTAGTCTCTTGTCACAGCCACAGTGTTCTTTAGATACTTAGGCCATTCTGCCCGAATGTAACAACAAACTTCCTGAACTTTCTTATCTGCCAGGGTTGCTTTTTGTAGCAGGTAGAGTTTCCCACCTGACATTTGGTCTGTAAGCACTCACAGCATCCACGTAAGCCTTTACATTTTCCTCCAGCCCACAAGGGTTTGAGTGCAGTGCTGGGCTCCATGACAGTGTATCTGCTATTATCAGATTTTTATGAACTATACAGTCAGCAATCAGGTTAAATCGCATTAGCCTAATCAAAAGGCGCTGGCATCTCAGCAGTGCTTGCTCCAGGCCTTTCCTGTTGGTAAGGATTATAAGCAGTTTATGCTCAGTTATCTGTTTAAAGGAACTCAAACCACACAGATAGCTGTAGAAATTAAGGTTACCAATTTTGATTGGACATATTCTTGGAGTTTCATCATATGACATAGCTGGAGACTCAAATACAAATCTGGAGGGTTGACGACCCTAGTAGAAGTTCTCATATGTCCATACACTTGCCATGCACTCCTTTTCAACCTCTACAAATCATTTTTCTTCTTCTGTAAGTGTATAAGAGCCGAATGTAGCTGGCTTCCATTCAGATCCAGGTAGCTTCAACAATACACCACCCAGGCTATAGCTACTGGCATCAGCATTGACTGCTGTGAGTTTCTTTACATCATAGAACTTTAAAACTGGAGCAGTTGAGATAATTCCTTTTACCCTTTTGAAAGGGTAATCTCCTGATCTGGCCCCCATAGCCAGGATGTATTGGACTTTAATAGTTCATTCAATGGTTTGACACTGTAGAAAGATCTTGCAGGTATCGGCCAAGATAATTTACCATCCCCAGTATGTGTCTCAGTTCTGGTGCATTCAATTCTCTAATAGCTTTTACTTTCTCAGGGCTAGGACTAATTCCATCTTTGTTTATTATCTGTCCAAAAAATATATTTTTCTCTCACTAGTTCTTCATCAAGTTTTTAAGATCCACAAGGATTCATATTTTCCCATTTTCCCATTATTCTTTATAGCAGGTACCATCAATCTGCACCATGCTATTGATCCAGAGATTTTCTCAATTATGCCATTCTTTTTCATTATCTTTAACTCAGGTTGTATTTTAGGAAGTAATAGGATGGGGCTTCTGTGAAGCATATGTACACTAAATGGTTCAGCATTGTCTCAAGACCATTTCGACTGGATCTCTTTTTAAAGGTCGAATATCGCCAACTATTTCATCGACTTCTTCCACCTTTCATAATAGACCCATCATGGCAACAACATTGCACCTGAGATGACTGTCAGCCTCCAATCTCTAATCCAATACATTGAAATTAAAGCTTGTGTCTGTATATTTTTTCTGTGGAAAATTGTCCAATGCAGTTCAAAATATCTCCAGGTCAATTTAGAACCATATCTGTTGGTTTCAGCTTCAGGAGGGGGTGAAGTCCCTTCTGATATGATTATTACATCCGCATCTGAATCTATTTTAAAATGAACAGTCTTTCCAGAAATATTCAGTTCCACTCTTCAGGCTGGCTCAGCAGGGTGCATGATGCATGTGATTGAGCTCAGAAAAAAATGGCTCTTGATTCTCAGTGGTCATGTCCTGAACTGCCTTTGTGTGGCAGACAGTGGCAAAACGCCCAATTTTGGGGCATTTACAGCATTTTGTTCTTTTAGCTGGACAATCACCTCTTGGATGGTGATCTTTCTCCTATCTTGTGGGTCTAGTCTGAAAAGTGTTATATTTTGCCTGGGGCTTACCATACATTGCCTTTTTGCAGCTGTGCTATATCTCCCATCATGACTCTGTAAGTCACTTCCTCTAGGTTTCTTTCTGGCAGCCACTGGTCTCAGTTTTGATTTTTAATTATCTCCGATTGTTTTGCCATTTCTATTGCTCTGGGGTTAAATCTCTCTTCATATGTAGTTTTTCTGTCAGTCCTTTGTCTAAAATGACAATCACTACTGTGTCTCTAATGTGCTCTTCCTTTTTGTCTTCCAAATCAATTTTCTGCCATCTCATACAAGTGTCTTATAAAAGATTCCACAGATTCTCCAGGTTTTTGAACGTGCTGAAAGAAACATGCTTACTCGTAATCCACATTACGTTGCGGTATAAAATGTTCAAATTTAGCCAGCATCACAACGTAATTTTTCTTGTGGCTCTCCTCTGGTAAGAGGAAGGGTTTAAAGATACGTTCTGCTTCCTTGCCCCTGGCATAGATGAGGAAATGCACCTGCACCTCCCATTCTCCTTATGGAGTTTAGTTGTAATGCAAAAACATGCAAACCACTTCTTGCAGTCAGGCCAGTCTCCTGGTCTGTCAAAGCTGAAGCTTTCTGGGGCATGAAACTATGGCATTTTGATGAAATTCAGTAGCTTCTACTGTTCTTCTGAAATGATGTCAAGTTAGTCACACAGACCCAGAGGCAAAATGGACGCTAACAACAACTTTATTCTAAAAAAAGAACGTAGATTGTCCCCAGCACTTGATATAAAGATGTGCTGTAGTAGTCTTCACACAGTACCACCTAGCGACTAAATATTATAATGCAGTTTAAGCTTTCCATCACAAATCTGGCTATACCAGGTTTAGCTAGCAGACTAATGGCAGCTAGATAATGTCATACAAGAGATTCAGGCTCACAAGAGCTCGGGTATGGGAGAAACTACCGTTGCTTTACATCCCTAGTTCTCCAAAATTTTTGTTCTGTGGACTACGTAATAAGAGCATCTCTGTGGACAGACCTCACTACCAGCAGCCCAACCTCCAAAATTTTATTGCTTGGTTCATAAGATGTTCTATTCTGAAGACCATCAAGAAGGGCTTTGCGCATTGCTTGTGGTCCATGGACCATAGTTTGGGAACTACAACTTTAAGCAGTGTTGACAGACCCCTGAGGGAGCTGAAGCACATCCTCCATAGCCAGAGAGAACATGGCTATTATAAAGGATGTGTGTGTCTGTGGGGAGGTAAAAGGAGAAAACAGAACAAAATCCAAAGGCCATGTTCTCAAAATGTAATCTCTTAACAAGTTGTGATTTCAGTAAACACAGTCTTGAGAAAACCCAAGTCACGTCAAAAGCATAGGCAACAGATATGAAAAAGAAATAAAGGGAGACTGTTTTGTACGGTTGTCTCTCTTGCCCTCCCCAAAACAACTCAGCATAAAGTATCTATCAACAAATTTCTCTGTAACAACTCCCATTCTTACGTTTCTGAAGGTTTTAAATGTGTTTATTCATCTAAGGATTCCATATATATAATGCAAGGGGCCTATTTTTACATTTCAACATTGCTCTTCCTCTGAAACATTAGTACATTCTGTTTCTTTTCAATTACCAGACAGCAATGACCTAACTTATGAACTTCTTCCCAATAAAAAAATGAGAGTGGAAAGTTTCAAATTGTATTTAGGAGTCTTCAAAATCACCAGGTACACACTGACAGATTTACACGGACAGATGGACTGATATCTATATTTGTGGGACTGGGTGCTCTTCAAGTGCAGAAAAACAGCTGCTCCCAACAGGCAGTTAACACTTTCTTCAATACGCAGGCCAAGAAACACCCCTTTAATCTTTTGCCCAGGGTAGTCTCTGCCTGTGTGAGCAAAGGAACAAGCTCTGTACTCCTTGATGTGATCTGGTTGTCTCTGGAATAAAAATAATTAAGAATCCAGAGATGAATAAAAAAAAACTCCTCAGGGTTTATTAAATACTAAAAGGTTAATTCAGACTACATTAGCAGGATAGTTGGCTACTTCTGGTTTGTTACAGAGCCCCATCTGAAAAACAATCCCAGCAGGATACTGAGTGACAACAAACTAAACCAAAAGCACAAGTCAGTTGTATTAATATTATTAGAACATTCACTGGCTAAATACCCTGACACAGGCATCTTGACAGCAATGAGTACAAATTGGCAATTAGGAAATACAGACAATTGATAAGGGAAGTATATCAGTATAAAATACCCATGAAAAATATCTATAATCAGAGGAATTAAAAACAATGAGGAAATTATTTAAATAAATCAGGGACAAATGGAATCTTAACAATGGTTTAGGTCTGATACCAGATAAGGTTGGTAACATTGTCAATCATGGGAAATAACTGGCTAGGCAGTACTACTGCTGTCAAGGATCTGGGGGTTATAGTGGATCACAGATGGAATGTGAGTCAACAATAAGATGCAGTTGCAAACAGTATATTAACAGGAATATTAACAGGAATGTCGTATATAAGACACAGGAGGTAACTATTCTGCTGTATTCAGCACTGGTGAAGACTCAGCTCAAGTACTGTGTCCAGTTTTGGGCACCACACTTCAATAAAGATGTGGACAAATTGGAGAGAATCCAGAGGAGAACAATAAAAAAATGAGGAAAGGTTTAGAAAATATGACCTGTGAGGAAAGGTTAAAAAACTGGGCATATTTAGTCTTGAGAAAAAAAAGGCTGAGGGGGGACCTGATAGCAGCTTTCACCTATGTTAAGGGCTGTTATAAAGAGACAGTGATCAATTGTTCTCCATATCCATCGAGGGTAGGACAAGAAGTAATTGGTTTAATCTGCAGTAAGGGAGATTTAGTTAGATATTAGGAAAATCTTTCATCTGTAATGATAGTTAAGTCCTGGAATAAGTTACCTAGGGATGTTGTGGAATCCCTGTCAGAGCTTTTTTAAGAACAGATTAGACAAATGTGCCAGGCATGGTCTCAGTATGCTTGGCCCTGCCTCAGTGCAAGCGTGGATAGACTCGATGACCCCTTGAGGTTCCTTCCAGTCCATTTCTCCGATGTAGAAAAGGAAGAAGTGTTCAATAAATATTTTTGTTTTATATTTGGAAGGAAATAGGATGATATAGTCAAATCTTCCAATGATATGGACTAATCGGTAATTATCTAAACAGCAATTGTTTAAAAATTTTTAATCAGACAGACAACCTAATTTGCACCCAAGAATATTTAAAAAATTGGCTGAGGGAGAAACTCTTTGAACCACTAATGTTGATTTTAACAAATTTTGGAATGGTTGGGACGTTCCAGTGGACTAGAGAAAACTAATCTTGTGCCAATCCTTAAAATGTGCAGATGGGATGACCTGAACAACTTTAGGCTGTTAACCTGACATTGATCCTGGGCAAAATTATGGAAAGGCTGATATTAGGTGTGTCGCTCACCGAGAACCCACTCCGGGCCAGGGGTCACTTTGCAGGCACCCTGCCCCAGTTAGCCCTCCTCTTATGGGCCCTTTAAACACTCCAGACAGACTCTGCTATGACTCACAACAACACCTTTCTGGGTCTGGTTTAATATCAAATAAAGTTCACACAGTCCTCAGTCCTAAATCACAAAATAATCAAAACAATCCTTAATGATTCCCCGACATAAAGTCCATAATCATAATGCAACAGTCCATACTTATTTCTGATTTTTCTGCCACACCCAGAGCCTCCTCTGTCAGTTTGCTCTACCTGAAGCTGCCCTACATTACAGGGCTCCTGATCCTAGGTGCTTAAAGGAAGAGTGTCCTATGGTCCACTCACTCCCCCCGACCCCCAACAACTAATTCCCCACGATCACTTCCTCTCTTCCACTACAGGGCCATTTTCTGAGCCTTTGTTCATTCCAGCTCCCCAGGTCTTTTGGTCCCCTTTTTTTCTTAAAGGACCAGTACACTCTGTTACAGGATGCAAATCATAAACAATTAAAGTATGAAAGCATAATTAATGCCAATTGACATTGTTTTATGGAAAATAGATTGTCAGACAAACCTGATATTGTTTTTTGACGAGATTACAAATTTGGTTGATAAATGTAACTGTGCTGACATAATATACTTGAATAACAGGGCAGTCTGCAAAATATATTCGATGCCTGTATACTAATGCAAGGAGTATGGGGAATAAGCAGCATGATTTGGAAGTCGTGGTATATGAAGAAAATTATGATTTAATTGGCATTACAGAGACTGGGTGGGACACCTCTCATGATTGGACTACCAGCATTGAGGGGAAAAAAGGAGGAGGTCTTGCACTGAATGTCAAGAATATATACACTTGCTCTGAGATCCAAGAGGAAGTGGCAGCAAACCAACAGAGTATCTGAGTGAGGATAAAAAGGGAAAAGCATAGTAGTCATGTTATGATGGGGGTCTGTAATAGACCACCAAATCACAAAGAAGTGGATGAGGCATTCTTCAAGCAGATAACAAGATTAGCTAAAACATATGAGTTAGTATTAATGGGGGATTTAAACTTCCTGATATTTGTTGGGAGAAAAATACAGCAAAATTCAGAAAGTTAAGGAAACAACTAGGGGGTCATCCATTTTTTTGACCAACAGGGAAGAATTAGTTGCAAATGCGAAAGGAACTTGGAAGTAAGTGATCATGATCTGATAGAATTTAGGATCCTAAGGAAAAGAGGACATGAGAACAGCAAAATAAGGACACTGGACTTCAAAGAGGCAGACTTGAACCAACCCAGAGAAATGTAGGCAAGGTCCCACGGAGAGACCAGTTAGGAAGAAAAGGATTCGAAGGGGACTGGCAGTTCCTAAAAGATGTAGTACTAGAGGCTCAACATCAAGCTATTCCAATGCAGAGGAAAGACGAGAAGAGCCACAGGAGACCAATATGGCTGCACGAGGAGCTTTTTAGCTATCTAAAAACCTAAATGAATACATACAGGAAATGGAAGGAGGGGCGTGTCATTAAGGAAGTATACATGGGAATTGCACAAGCGTGTAGGCACAAAATCAGGAAAGCAAAGACAAGGAATGAGTTACAAATGGCAAAAAATATTAGAAACAACAAGAAGGGGTTCTACAAACATGTCAGACAAAAAGAAAGATCAGGGATGGTGTAGGTCCACTGCTCCATGGAGAAGATGAGCTAGTAACAGAAGATAAGAAGGTGGAGCTGCTCAATGCCTACTTTGCTTCAGTCTTCACACAAAAAAATAACGTGACCAGATGACTAACAAAGTTACCATAGACAATAAAGGGGAAGGGATGCAGATCAGGATAAGTAAAGAACACATCAGAGATCTTCTGACTAATTTGAATGAATTCAAGTCAGCAGGGCCTGATGCTATTCACCACAGGATGCTGAAGGAATTAGTTGAAGAAATTTCAGAGACACTCACAATAACATTTACAAACTCATGGACAGGAGAGGTCCCGGAAGACTGGGGGGAGCTAACATTGTGCCCATCTTTAAAAATGGGATAAAAGAGGAACCAGGGAATTATAGACCAGTCAGTCTGACCTCGATACCTGGGAAGCTACTAGAGCAATGTATAAAACATTCAATTTGCAAATACCTGGAGGATGAAGAGGTGGTCACTAGCAGCCAGCATAGATTTACCAAGAACAAATCATGCCAAACCAGCTTGATTTCCTTCTTAGACAGGGTAGCTGATTTGGTGGATGGGGAAATGCAGTGGACATAACATACCTGGATTTTAGCAAGGCTTTTGATGCAGTTCTGTATGACATTCTGTTAAGCAAGCTGGAGAAATGCAGGGTTGGTAGAACTACCATTAAATAGATACACAATTGGTTAAACAACAGCAAAGAAAGAGTAACTATTAATGGAATGATGTCAGACAGGAAGGAGATCTCAAGTGGGGTTTCACAGAGATCTTTTCTAGATCCGGTGTTATTTAACATCTTTATTAATGACCTAGATATAGGAATAGAGAGTGTATTGATCAAATCTGCAGATGACACAAAGCTAGGAAGGGATGCAAACACTTTGGAAGATAGAACTAAAATTCAAAGGGATTTTGATAAATTGAAGAACTGGGCAATAAACAACAAAATGAAATTCAACAAAGATACATGTAAGGTGCTACATTTAGGGAAGAAAAACCAAATGCACAAATACAGAATGGGGGATAACTGGCGTGGCAACAGCACTGCTGAGAAGGATCTGGGTGTGGTGGTGGATCACAACCTCAGCATGAGTCAACAATGTTGCAAAAAAAAAAAAAAATGCAATTTTGGATTGTATTAACAGAGGCATAGCATGCAAGTCAAGGGAGGTGATAGTACTGCTCTACTCAGTGCTAGTTAGGCCTCAGCTGGAGTACTGTGCCCATTTTTGGTCACCACTGTATAGAAAGGATGTAGAGAAACTGGAAAAAAAAACTTCCCTAGGTATCCCATTCCAGTGCTTCACCACCCTCCTAGTCAAAAACGTTCTCCTAATATCCAACCTAGACCTCCCCCACTGCAACTTGAGAACATTGCTCTTTGTTCTGTCATCTGCCACCACTGAGAACAGCCTAGCTCCATCCTTCCTGGAACCCCCTTTCAGGTAGTTAAAGGCTGCTAGCAAATCCCCCCTCATTCTTCTCTTTTGCAGACTAAACAAGCCTAATTCCCTCAGCCTCTTCTCATAAGTCTTGTGTTCCAGCCTCCTAATCATTTTGTTTCCCTCCATTGGACTCTCTCCAATTTGTCCACATCCTTTTTGTAATGGGGGGCCCAAAACTGGACACAGTACTCCAAATGTGGCCTCACCAATGCTGAATAGAGGGGAATAATCACTTCCCTCAATCTGTTGGCAATGCTCCTACTAATGCAGCCCAATATGCTGTTAGCCTTCTTGGCAACCAGGACGCACTGCTGACTCATATCCAGCTTCTTATCCACTGTAACCCTCAGGTCCTTTTGTGCAGAACTGCTGCCTAGCTCGTCGGTCCCCAGTTTGTAGCTGTGCATGGGATTCTTCCGTCCTAAGTGGAGGACTCTGCACTTGTCCTTGTTGAACCTCATCAGATTTCTTTTGGCCCAATCCTCCAATTTGTCTAGGTCACTCTGTATCCTATCCCTACCTTCCAGGGTATCTACCACTCCCTCTAGCTTAGTGTCATCTGCAAACTTGCTGAGGGTGCAATCTACCCCATGCTCCAGATCATTTATGAAGATGTTCAACAAAACCGGTCCCAGGACCAACCCTGGGGCACTCTGCTTGTGACCGGTTGCCAGCTAGACATTGATCACTACCCGTTGAGCCCGATGATCTAGCAAGTTCTCTATCCATTTTATGGTCCATTCTTCCAACCTATACTTCTTTAACTTGCTGATAAGAATACTGTGGGAGACTGTATCAAATGCTTTGCTAAAGTCAAGGTATATCACGTCCACCACTTTTCCCACATCCACAGAGCCAGTCACCTCTTCATAGAAGGCAATCAGGTTGGTCAGGCATGACTTGCCCTTGATGAATCCATGTTGACTGTTCCTGATCATCTTCCTCTCTTCCAAGTGACTTTAAATGGATTCCTTGAGGACCTGCTCCATGATTTTTCCAGGAATTGAAGTGAGGCTGACTAGTCTGTAGTTCCCTGGATCCTCTTTCTTCCCTTTCTTGAAGATGGGCGCTATGTTTTCCTTTTGAGCAAACACTGAAGAAACTATGTATGTTTAGTTTGGAAAAAAGGAGATTAAGAAGAGACATGAAAGCGGTCTTCAAATACTTCAAAGGCTGCCACAAAAAAAGATGGAAAAAAATTGTTCTCTTGTCACAGAAGGTAGAACACACGGCAATGGCTCAAACTACAGCATAGTGGATTTAGATTAGCCTCAGGGAAAACTTCCTAACCATAAGAACAGTAGAACAATGGCCAAACTTCTTAGGGAAGTTGTGGCATCTCCTTCACTGGAGCTTTTCAAAAAAGAGACTGGATAGCCATCTGTCTTGGATGGTTTAGATGCAACAAATCCTGCATCTTGGCCCGGGGTTAGACCCTTACAATTCCTTCTAATCCTACAGTTCAATGATTCTATAACTTCTGCAAGGCATTTGACTTTGTACCTGCATGGTAGCCATATGAAATAGATTAAAAACTGATAGATCCAAAAAGTAAATCACTGTAGGTCTTTCTAATGGGTTCCCGCAGGGATCTGTTATTGGCCCAGTAGTATTCAATATCTTTATCAATGATCTGGAAGAAGATATAAAAGCATTGCTTGTAAAATTTGCAGATGACAAAAAAATGGTGGAGTTGTAAATAAAGATGGGGATAAATCAGTTATACTGGCCAATCTGGATCACTTGATAAGGTGGCTCATTTGAACAACATGCATTTTAGTACAGCTAAAAGCAAGGTCATGCATCTGGAAACAAAAAATTTAGGTCACACAAAATGGGAGAGAATATGCTGGAATGCAGTGACACTGAAAATGATTTAGGGGAAATAACCAAATGAGCATAAGCTCCTAGTTTAATGCTGTAGCTAAGAGGGTGAATGTGATCCTTGGATGCATAAACAGGGGACTATTAAGTAGAAATAGGGAGGTGGTATTTCTTTATACAGCAGTAGTGAGACTACTACTGGAGTACTGTACCCAGTTCTCGTGTCTACACTTCAAAAAGCATGTTAAATTGGAAAGTATTCAAAAGAGAGCTACAAGAATGATTCGAAGTCTGGAAAACTTGCCTCACAGTGAAAGAATTAAGAAAGAAGCTCAGTTTTTTATCCAATTTCTGATAGTAGATAACTCTTCGATCTAGACCAAAAGGACATAATGAGATCCAATGGCTGGAAACTGAAGCTACATACATTCGGACTAAAATAAAGGCACAAAATGTTAAGGATAGTTAATCATTTAAGATTAGTTAGCCATTTGAACAACTTACCTAGGGATGTGGTGGTTTCTCCATTACTTGACATTTTAAAATCAAGACCGGGTATTTTTTAAAGAGATGCCATAGCTCAAACATAAGTTATGGACTTGATGCAGAAATTACTGGGTAGGATTGTGTGGCTTATGTTATTCACAAAAATAATCCTATTGGTCCCTTCTCTCCTTAAAATTGATGATTGTGTAAATTTTCTATACCCCTATGTGATTCCATCCATCCAGTTATGACCGCAAAGGTTTCATTCTCTGCTCCTGTTTGTGAACTCTCTCTCGCCCTAAACAACTTTTAACTAACCTACCTTAATGAAACATCTGAAGCCCTGTCCTCTTGGTGTGATTCTATATGTTTTTACTGCATGATTTACTAATCCAATAGTTATGACAAAGTGTTATTATTAACTAGCCATGCATCATCTGATTGCAGCTTACACATCAGTGAGAAAGTAAACCATTTAATAAATGAGAAGGTGAAATTAACAATGATTCAAAAATGACCGAGATACTTAATTCCCCTTTAAAATTTGTTTTCAAAAAAGTATATAGAAAGTTTGAACAATTAGAAAGGAAGGCCTTGTGAAAAGTATCTCTGGGAAAAGATAAAGGTTGGGGAATATATGGAAAATTTGGACATTACACATAAACTGAATGAGATAATATGCAACATAACATTAGGAGAATCTTCTGTTACACTTATTGAACCATTGCCAATTCTTTTTGAAAAGTTATGAGCATCTGGAGAGGTAACAGAAGAAAGAAGAAAAATATCCTATAAATTTAATCTCTATTTTTAATAATATAATGGAACAAATATTAAGAAATATATCCACTAACCATCTGGATGGTGACAGATTCGAGAATCAGACAATATTGGATTATAAAAATAAAAATCTTGCCAGACATACTTGATTCTTTCCAAAAATGCAATTACAAAATTAGTTGAAGAGGTGAATGAATAAGAAGCAATATATTTGGAATTTAGTAAAACATTTGATACAGTGTCTCACACAGATCTTAACTGAAAAATTAATTCAAATCGTCTTGGATAGCAACATTGCTAAGTGCAATGAAAATTAGTTAAAAGACCATAAACAACGGATAATGATAAACTGCAACATAGCATGTTAGAAAGAGATGCAAAATGGTGCATGAGGCAGTGTTACATGTTAACATTGGTCTTATTTAATATGTTCATTAAATAATTAGTAAGAGAGTGCAAACAGAACATTAGAGTCACAAATTATATTAAGGTTCTGTCTACACTAAAAATACAAGTTTGTTTTTCAAACAGCTTACACATCAGTGAGAAAGTAAACCATTTAATAAATGAGAAGGTGAAATTAACAATGATTCAAAAATGACCGAGATACTTAATTCCCCTTTAAAATTTGTTTTCAAAAAAGTATATAGAAAGTTTGAACAATTAGAAAGGAAGGCCTCGTGAAAAGTATCCAACCAGATTACAACATACACAGTTGAGTTGTGTTCATCAAGTAGCATTTTTCACATCTGTGTCTCTACATAAAAGAGATTTGGCACACTAACAACCTTTTGGTCCCCCCCTACTAGTATGCCTGTAACACACCTCAAAGAAAATGGCTTTGAGTAGTGCAAAGACACCACCCTTTGGATAACAGACGTTTTAACCTTGCTTGCATATCCGCACTTACCACATGCTCTAACTGGGATTGTAACACTGCATTCTGGGAAAAACTAGGCAGCATCCTATAGTGCCTAAGCAGGGGAAAAGGCGAGCAGAGCAGCACCAACAGCACGCAGGTCAATGTACTCCAGGATGTCCTAGCGCACACACAGCTGGGAGGCTAGAGATGCTGATAAACTGGTTAAACAGGTATGATTCGAGGGGCCAGCATGTACTGCAAAAAAAAAAAAATAGTACACACAGGAGAACAAATACAACTTTGTTTTTTTTAACCTGGTTGAGACCACTCCCATCTGATCTGGTAAGAAAAATAGCTGAGTTGTGTCCACTGAGAACAGCTATGTGCCAATCTAGACCTCTAGATAGGGTGAAACACTATTAGATGCCATAATTCACCATGTTGTGTATGGACATTAACTATGTTTAGGACTAATCTTGTCACTAATTGGTTACAGAGTCCGTCATTAGTATGCAGAGGCCTTAACTGGGAGGCATTATGGATACCATTCAGACTGGAGATATAATTCAAACATCTCATCCTTACCTTCTGGGCCTGTCACAGTTCTGCCTCTATCTACTTGTGGGCTCTGTCTTGTCGCATTCTTTCTGCCTCCAGCCCCCTCTGCTTGACCAGTTATGTCAGCCAGTCCATTTCTCCCATAGTCAGCTCAGTGCAGTTTTCCATCGTCCCTTTATGTCTGGAACACTGTCCCTGAACTGGTCTATAAGGCCACTGCACTCTCCTCCTCCAGAAGACTCATTTCTACTCCTACACCTTTAAGAAATTAGCCAAGCTGTTAATGGAGAGGCAGTTGGTAGAAGGAAATTTTCATTGCATGTTTTATCCCTTTTCTCTACCAATCATCTGTTGCTTGTCTTCTAAACTGTAAGATCTTAGGAGCGGGGCCTGAGAGTTTTTTTTTATAAATTTGTCCATCATCTCACAATACAAACAAATAATCATAACCAAAAAAAGCATCAAGTCACAAAGCAGGATGGTGATAGGTCTCTCTGAATTGCACAAATTTTGGGGCACCTTTTTACCAGAAAGATATTGACATGTTGGAGGGAGTTCAGAGAGGAGAAACAAAAATCAACAGGTAGCTGGAAAGTTTGACCTATGCGGAAAGATTAAAGGAACTGCATAAGTATAGCCTGTCTAAGTGATGATTAAGAGTCAATAGTTTAAATATAGAAAGTGTACCAAGGAGGAAGAGGAATTATTTTGTGTAGTGTACAAAAGCGTAAATAGGAATAAAGGTATGAAATTTTAAAAAGGAAAAAGGTATGATAAAGCTATGTGATGAATAAAAATCTTCCTGACTATGAGGATCTATTAGGTTGTGGATTAATTTTCCAGAGTATGGGGTGAAAAGCCAGTTACTTAGAGATTTTAAAACTGGACTGGGTAAGACACTAAAAATTGTACTCTAAGGAACAAAATCTTACATGTACCTGGAGATGAACTGAATGAGCTAACAAATCTGTCCATCTTCAACTTCTATTGTACTGTTCCCTAAAGTACTAATTCATTCCTTTGCTGCAGATGCCAGCCTTGACACTAGTTTCATTAGGATCCAAAGTGTGTTAAATCCACACTTCATAAATTATTAAAACATTACTTGTGTCCCCTGTCCCCCCCCCCCTGTTTTTATGATGCAGAAGACTGCTTATGCAGTGGACAAATAATGTGAGTTCTACTGCATATACTTTACTACCGCAAAAGCTTTGTGGTCAATGCTTGAAAACTCCCACATCGTCCAGAAAACACATTAGTCCTCTTCCTTTTTGACTGATTCCTGAAGAATGGTTGTCTTGAGTTCTGTCTTAAGTCCAGAATTCAAGACTATACCGTACTCCCCACATTCTGTCCAGATGTTCCATCTTATGAACATTTACTCCTGTATCTTTTGCCATGAAAACAGTCTATTCTGATAATTCTGGATGCCTGTTGGAGCAGAAAGAAGCTGTTCCTACGAATGATTTGAACTCCTCCATTTGTGATATTGCAGATGGAGGCAACTTTTCCCTTTGCAATTGCTTTTTTGAGAATTTTTCTGTGTAACTCCTATCTATCTGTCTCTGATCTTAGCTAAAAACAAGTGTTTCAAAATGCTGTCTGCTTTCCAAGGCCTGACCACAAATGTCTCTTTCCAATCACACTGGATACAATTGCTCTAACAGAGAGCTTAAATTCTTCCACCCACCCAAAAATGCACCTGCCAAAGAAGATTTGTTAATGGCTGGTTTGAATTCCCCATCCTTATTCAGAAATTTGATATGAATATTGTCACATTCTTCCATCATAGCAAGATATATTTAAGAAAAAATCGACATTGTTTACTCTTAAATTAAGCGCTCTCTTTCTTTAATTTCTTTTGTTTTATACGTCTTCTTGATTTAGCAAGAGCCATATTTCCTTTACCGCTGTCTTGGTCATTGTATCTATCTAATCTAAGGGAATAGACTGGGACACATGCATGTGTATAATAGACTGAGCCAGCTGCATCTGATTTTGAATTTTTGCCCTTTCTGTGAGAAAAAAATTTCACAGAGTGTACTGGAGGAGGAAATTTTTCTTTTTGGCTTCTTTTTAACTTCTGTGTATTTCTGTGATTTCTTATTACTATTTTTTTAATAACACAGAAATGAACTCTGATTCTTGCACGAGGAACCATCTGAACTAATCTTTTCAATTTCCCAGATCACATATATGGTTTTCATTAAATCACTCTGACTATATACTATATTATATTTCATTTAATGACTATCACTGATTACCTGACAACTGGGTGCTCTGGGGTATCTGCTTAGAGTGGATTTAAGTAAAGCCTGTAGTTGATTGAGATGGCATAGGAAGTAAAACACTTGTTTCCCTCATTAATGAAAAAGTAATCCAACTCAGAACCTCTGATGGAATTGCAGTACCAGTAGAGTACTGTCTTGGTGTTATTACACAGCGTAAGATAAAATTTGCACTTGGCTCTGGTTTATAAGGTTTCAGAATTACCACTGCCCATGTGCTTCCCTGCTGTGCCATTAGTGAATTATCATTAGTTACCCTTTGCAGCAGTGCCATGTTGCCTTTCATTGAGAACTCATCTGAGAGGTAGGTATTACACTTAGTTTACATATAGGGAACTGAGGTACAGAGGCATTAAGTAACTAGCCTGAGGATCCCTAGCGTAGATGTGTCAGAGCCAAAAATAAAAGCCAGAAGTCATGATACCTAGCCATGTGCTTTTACCATTAGGAAACACTTCTTCCCTATGTTCCTCAGCTTGACAGGTTGGAATTTTGCCTGTTTGTTTATCTGCTGATTAACTTTGTTCCTGGAATACAAAGGGGGAAAATAACCTCTCTCTCTGAAGCTCCTGTTCTGAATCCAAAATGTCTTAAATTGCTAGCTGTGCTAAGTGAAGCTTAGTACATAGCAGACAGAATTTTCTCTCAGGAGTAGGCATCATAATTGCAAATTTGTTTCAATTTTAACAGCATTTTCAGTTGCTTTTGACTTTTTTCATTCTCTACCTTTATAATTAGCATGGTATGATGGGAACACCAGCTGCAGAGTGTGCTTCCAAAATAATAATTCCCCTTCCTCCCCCAAGTCATACACCCTCAATGCTTTCACTTCAGGATTTACATTCATTGTGCAAGTAGAAGAACATAAACAACAGCTGCCTCTCCTGGAGGCAAAACCTATCGTAGAGCCTTAACTGTGACAGCCCTGCATTGATAGGTGTGGACCACATCTCTGTGGAGAGAGACTGACCTATAGACTATGGATATCTAAATGTAGCAGACTGGTGGATTTTATGAGGAGTGAGAATGTTATCTTTCTCTTTGGGTCCAAGCTGTAAATCCAAGGTGAAAGATACTAGATACTATTTGTTAGAACTTCTCTCCCCTGAGTGGCTTTTTCTCAGCTCGGTGAGCAGTGGTGGAAATTTCTAGCAGCAGCTGATGCAAACTGTTCATCAAAGATTTAAATTTTGATAAAGCATTTGGCCTCCCAGAGGTATTTCTTCCCAGCCCTGTCAGTAAAAACAGCAGGCAAACAACAAATGCTGAAGATGTGCAGTAGTTTGTGAAGAGGAAATTGAAGTTTTCATATTTGGGATATATCTACCTCTCGTTCTGTGTTCAGGACATGAGGAGAACACCTTGGCAGAAGCTGACTAGAATGATTACTCAGATTCTGTACAGTTCACTCTCTAGGCTCTTTGAAAAACTACAAAAATTCACTATCATTCTTCCAGCAGGCTCAGCATGGAAAACAAGCCAGAAAGTTACCAATACATTATGATTTGCATTCGGTGTGAGAGATCAGCCAGGGAGAATGGAAACCTTTGTGAACCCTGAATAGAAATACCATATGTAAGTGCTTATTTTGAGGTAGATAGAATCGGAAGATCTATCCACTGCCTTTCATGAAGTTCCTGTTCAGCTTGCATTTGCATAGATAAAACATTAAACGTTACAAATGCCACCCCCCAGTGTAATTCAGAGCACGGTCTGCATTTGTGTCTCTTCTGTGATCTTTTTCCGTTTCCTTGTGTTTGACATGGAAAAGGAGATCTGCTGCTTCCAATTTGTGGTTTGTGCATGTTGCCTCAGGGAGATGCAACTTCGCCTCAGAAAACTGGAAAAGAAAACTGGGTGGAAAAATTGCAGTGGCCAGGTAGTTTCTGATGAAGCAAAGTGAACTACTGCTATGGTGGCCTAAATGTATTTGCCTTGTTCTAGTACACGCAGCAAAGCATATGCACTGCAATGGAGTATTCAGTCCTCTTGGCCATGGTTGCTGTAACTGTTTGAAGCAGTCTAAATGGTACCTGGCCATTGTGCAAAGGATGAAGTAGGGTCTTAGGATGTTATAGTGAGCTAGCACTCTTATTGGAGTCTACAAAATGAAGCTCACAACTCCAGCACTCCTCCCACTTCATTCTAAATGACAAACCTATGAACACAAATAATGTGTGTTAACATAAGTGCATGAATAAGGTCTAGGGTGAGGTACAATATAAAGAGTCTATGAACAAAGGTTTGGGTAAATACTTACAACCAGACATTTAGATACCCACAAATATTTACTCCCTCAGATAGATATTAGAAAACAAAACAAAGTAGTATATAGACATCCCAACTCGGGGGGTGGGTGGGGGGGGTGTTAGTTCTCAGTTAAAAGTGCTTTAATTTAATGTTGATCCTGTGCTTAAAATCAAAAGCCTCCCTTCTCTTACTGATAACACATTTTAAAAGGGGTGGTCTATCCATGCATGTCCGACACACTATCTGGTAGTCACACACTATATACAACTATAAGAACACACCACCGTCGGCATAAGAACATCCGTTAAGTAACCTCCTTCCCAGCATTACCCTGCAGATCCAGTAGCTCCCACATTTGAAGCCCTTTGAATTTTGGCGGCCCACTGACTAAGAGTCAGTGACACAACATTGCCAGCTAAAGTTTGTAAGCCTGGATGGGCAAAGCTATGGTACTGATCTGCTTGCTGCTGCATGAAATTTTCTAAGTCAACAAACATTTTCTGAAAGACACTTCTCTAAACCTAAAGGCTACTGTATTTACTTTGTAGCTGACAAATATTTACTTGAACTCACATGCATTTATTCAGTAGGTACACTCTGAATCCATATACTACTATTACCACAAATGTAATAGATTATAGGGTCATCTTTAGCTCAAATATTCTCTTTCAAGTCCATGCATAATCAACTGGACTAAGACCTGTTTGATGCCAACAGGTATTCCAACATTATAACACTTCATACACAGGAAGCTTTGTACAATATATATTGCCTGGAGTGCAGAGGACAGGCTGTCATCACTGCTATGTGAAAAGGACACCCTTTTCACACTAAAGCACAACTCATTACTGTCCCAGATGTCAGTTTCCACTGCAGCAAGCTTAATCAGAATCCCTTATATCAACTCTCATAAACCAGATTGTAAAATGCACAGCGGATGCACGTACTAACATGGAAGAATACACATCTATCCACTGAATGTATACACAAACATGTGGACTAAAGTTACAATAAATATATAGCAAGCCATAAATGACCAAGAAACAAACAAGATTACCTACTTTCACAGGAGCGTATGACTTGCAACCAGACTTCTTATTTTAAAAGCAAAAACAAGCAGATGAAATATTACAATTTCATGCCCATTGAATGGCTCCTGTGCATGTGTGCCTGTATTTTCAGCTGTGATGAGATCCGTTTACTGGCAGTAACCAGGAGGCTGATATGACCATGAAATGAGGACACACAGTGACTGAAAAATAAAGTACTAGCACCACCATTCGCCTAGGGATGGAAAAACTGTCATAAACCTTAAAGGCCCCTTTGGATCCTGTCTCTATACTGTAAGCATGATTTTAACTTACTTACCATTGCTGTTATTGGAGATTTTTAATGAAGATACATTGTCAGCGTTATTAATTCGCCAGGAAAATCCTAATGCAGTCCAGATGATTTTCTCTCCCTGCTCTAAATCTTGGAGATGTTTAAAACCGTTTTGAGCTGGGTTTCTTCAAAATTTATCAGTTGGACAAAAAATAATAAAATACACAGGGGTAAGCATATGTTGGAAAAGAAACATATGTAGAACGCTGGTAAAGATATGCGGAAACAGAACAGGAGATTCATGTGCCCCATGCAGGAACAGGTCTTTTTATTACCCATTCATTGTCCTCAGCCCACTTACCACTAAGTAGTTGGGTACTTATCTGAAGTGGCCCTGGAAGGGATTAGTTCCCCACTGACTCTTAAGCCCTTCCCCTCTGTCACATGATCTTTCCATTTCTGCCTGGTGTTTCCTGGAGCAATTTAAGTTTGCCTCTGACTCCGAGGTAGAAAATGAGCTAAAAATATAGCTAAGCAATTTAAAGGGACACTCTCCAGTTAAAAATCATGTTTGTTACAGACAAATTTTGGCATCTGTGTTACAAACTCCAATTTAGATTATCAGCATTGAAATAGCTCGTTAAAATCTAACTTTTTGCCATCCAAGCTGTTTGCTAACTTACTGCATTTCACCCAGCTTGGAGAATGAAAAGCAATAAATCAGTCACTTCAACATTTCTTTACAGCCCATTTTGAATCAGTTTCACTTTCTGCTTCCCATGAAATAGAACAGTATTGCAATTGTCAGGCTGCAAAAACCCTCTAAATTATTTTTTTTTTCAATTCTTGAAAGATTTCTCTTGACCTTATGTCTTGTTAAACCTTTTTGTTACCAAGACCTAGTATGGGAGCCTAAATTACCTAATGAAATCTATTTTATAATGTTATTTAAAATGAGTTTGTAATTTCCTTACCAGGCCCCCCCTCCTGCCCAAAAATCATAACAGAGGTGTTGAAAACATTCATTACTTTCACCAGGTTTTGATTTTGGAAAGGGAAAGCTGTGCTTAGTACTATATTGATGGCCACATTAGAAACGCATAAATAGATAATATACAGTAGATACAGACATGATAAAAAAAGAAGAAAAGGAAGACCCAAATGTTTTACAAAAACAGGCACTTCGGGCAGGATGGCCTTTTCCAGCTCCTAACGTTTCTAATGTTTTAGTCAATATCTACGGTTTCATAGAATCAGAAGTGTTAGAAATGGCACAGAATGCCATTGGCTCATCTAATCGATCTTCCTGCTACTGCCAGACTGCTGCCTATTGGATATTTACTAGTGCTTTTTCTAGTGTCATTTCATAAGTTCCTAAACAAGACGGGTTTCCACTATTTGCCTTGGGAGATTATTTCTCGTTCAAACAGACCTCATTGTCCAGAACTTTGTCCTGATATTTAGTCTATATTTTCTATTTTTCATCCTATCCTATTACGTCTAGTTCTATGCAACTTAACATTGTTTCTCCCTCCTTGGCATTTGTGACTTTCTGAATACACGCAGACCACACTTTTTAGATATTTACAAAATGTCATGTCTTCACCAACTCTATGCTGACTCAACTATGAATATGTGAACTCTTAAACTTTTCCCAGTCTCTCTAGTTCTTTCGTCATTTTTATCAGCAAATCTCTGTCCAAAACTCAATGCAATATATTTCAGGTGTGGCCCCACTAGAAATGTCTAGAAAGGATTTATTATCCATCCCACCCCCACTCTGTACTATGTTGACTCTGTTCATGCAGCACACATTTGAATTGACCTTTTTTGTGCCATAATATATTTTTTGCTCGTTTCTTTTTTCTAAGATCACTAGGCCAACTGAATCACTTTCCGGATGCTACTTCTTTCCCACCTTGTAGAGGAAAACCAGTCTTAACAGACTGTTATGACTCCATCTACCATGAAAAGGTCAAAGGATGAAGAGATCTGAGTCAGAATAAAATGCACAACATCCCTCTTAAAATACTTGTTATGCTTCCGTCTTCTCTTCTCTCTGTTCCATCGCCAACCCAGACAGGGATATGAGGAAAGAAGAGAACTGAACGGTGAAGCATATTAAGGCAAAGGAAGGCAACTGGGAGGGGAAGACCTGGGTCAAGGGTCTGCAGATTAATGCCTTCCCTCTATGAATCTGGCTTCTGGCTCTGTCCCCGAATCAATCCTCCTTAGAACAGGGAGAAACATAATCCTGCAATTTTGACTTGAAAGGCAGCAACTCTGTTTCCCTTCCCTGGAGTCATTTGGACCAACCAACAGCTGTTCTTTCACCTAATCTGGATCATGTGGAATATTGCAATGAGCAAGTGGAGCCAGAACGAGTTGGGCCAGCCAGTAGCCATACTGCCTTCATAGGCTGGGTTCTGCTGGGTGCCATGGTGAAAGAAGAGGAGCCATGTGGACCAGCCAGATATGCTTCTTCATCCTCTGGAGTAACCCTACAAGAGGCTGTGGCGCCTACACACCAGCCTGAAGCCCTTCTCCCTCAGCTGAGAGGGCAGTGGAAATTGGAGCCCTCAGTCCAGCCCTTTTCTCTCCACCTTGATAAGTAGCAGAGCCTCTGGACAAACATGCAGCTAAGAGCCTTCCACTGGGCCCTGCATAAGAGATAGAGTCCAATTCCCTCCAGAATTCTCCCTCCTTCTCCTAGCTGTGTGGTTGAAAGAGAGCTTGTGCTTTAGCTTATTGTCCTCTAGAGAGAGCCTGCAGCTTGCTGGGCCACCCATCCAGCTCTGTTGGGGTTTAGAGAGTATCCCAACTTAACATCCCACTCCTCCTGCCGGAGGGCAGCAGGCAAGTAGAGACAGAAGCAGGTGGTGAGTAAACCAGAGGCTTCCCTCTCTACTGTTGTTAAAAGAACAATATTGTTGGTCTGAATCATGTCTAGCATGCACCTTTGACTAGAGCTCCACAAACAGTAAAACTATATCACCAGAATAATCCTCTCTCTTCCCGGCTTCCATACCCTTTGGAGGTGTGGGTTTCTCATCAGAATTGAAGCAGATCATTTCCCAGCTGAGTCCCCAACTCCATTTGCCATCTCCTCAGCGAAGAGTGAAGTGACTTTTCCCATAGCTTCGGTCTCAGCTGCCTCTGCTGCTAGCGCTACAGAGTCTACACCCTGAACCAGCCATTTCCCCTCTTTGGATTCCAATGACCCTTCAAAGGGCTAGGATGGTCCAAATGCCCCTGATTTGCCCAGGTTCTCAGGCTACGGCTGTTAACTGGTGCCTGGTTTTCAACCTTCTGTAGGGTTCCTGGCTTTGGATCTCCCATTTTCTGACCCTCTTTCACTAAAACTCAAGGCGTTTCATGCTGAACAAGATTAGATGGCTTTTGGCAGACCCACCTGTAAGAGCTCAGGTGCTTCCTCCTCTCTTCAGTATCTGGGAAGCAATCAACAGAGTTGGCAGTGTGCCCGCCCTAGCAAGTAAAGCAATCCTAGCCCCTGAGGGAGCCAATCTGGCCATGATGGGAGAAGCTCCTGCCTTCATACACATTTCAGCCCTGCCTAGAGGGGGAAATCTCCCTCTGATTAGCTACTTTCCCCATTTCCCTGCTTCCTGGGGAGAGCCCCCAATCAGAGTTGTTGGAGGAAGCAGGCAGAGCCCCCACCTCTCAGGAGCTGGCACCCTTCTCACAGGAGGGGAGGGGGAAGGAGAAACAAAAAGAGCCCAGAAGCTCAGGGCAACTCTGGCTCCTCTCCTGCTACAGCTTTCCAACCAGGCAACACCAGGCCTGGGAAGGGCGAGAGGGAGTGAATAATCCCTAGAATAGCTGGAGGAGCAGAGGTGCAGCACTGAGCCAGGGACAGATGTGGGGCTGGGGCGTGCATAATTATTTAATTATAATTTTGAGGTTTGGGGAGAAGCTGGAAGCTCCACAGCATCAAGCAGGCAATGAGCTCCTGCGGCAGCGGGGCAGATCTCCTGACTTTATAAATTCAGCAAAGATGGCAATACTAATTCCCCCCTCCCCCCTCACACACACGCACTGTGGGTGGGCAGGGAGAGTTCAAAAATCAGAAGATAGCCCAAAAAGCGTGATGTAATCTTAAAAAAAAAAATACCAAAACCCCCCCATGATTTTGGGCTTGTGATTCATTGTTTTTGAGCTTCTGAGGCTGGCAATACTAGTCTGGGGGCAGGTGGACAGGAAAATTAATGTACCTAAAGCCACCACTTGCAATTAGTTTTGTCTGACGAAGCATAACTGGGGGCGTAGTGTCCAATTCTCTATACCCTAGTGCTGGAGGCCCAGAGTTCACTGGGCACAAGAGGAGCTGCCCACATTAAGGGAAAGAAGAGCCAACATGAACATCCTTCTTCTTGCTGAACTCTGTTCGACTTTTAGGGGGAAGGTGGGAGAGATGAGGAAAGAGAGGGCAGGATTACAGAGGCCTCCAGCCAGTGGAGAATAGGAGCAACATGGGGTGAAGAATGCTGCTAAATGAACTCCCCACTCATCCTGCAGGAAGGCAGCCAGGGAGCAAAGATAAAAAGCAGGTGGTGACGAAACAGGAAATTTCAGTGTTGCCAAAATGGCACCTTTCAAAGCACTTGAAAGAGAAAATCGTTTCCTTCAGGGGATGCCAGCTCCAGACACATTATTCTTCCAGTGCCACAGAAAAATATTAGTACACATTAAACATAAAAAGGAAAATACTGTCAGTTTATATCATCTTGTGTTCCTTCATTGACACTCTACAGTTAACCTCTTTTCCCAAAATAATCCTGACATCACTGATCGACAATGCTACTGAGCAAACAAGAACATAAACAAAAAATCCATACTAATTTCCAGTTTCATAAGCAGCACAGTTAGAAATTGAAACAAATAGAAAAAGCAGCATTTACCAAAGTGAAAAAGAATCTCTACTGTCAAATGTCTAGAACCAGTACCATGTCTGTAACTGTACAATTAGCAATTATTTACCATAGTTGTTTTTATTTACAGTAATCACTTAAAGCAAGAATATATGGTACCACTAAGTTTCTTTGGACTCTACTTTTATCCATCATATCACTCTAGATTTCTTTAGACTAATATTTGTTTAGTCTTTCTCCTAGGTTTCTTTAGTCTATTCCACTGTTGATGCGCACGTTAATTCCCATACAGTGCTAGTGTGTAGATCAGTGACAGAGTAAGCCTCTGAGTTTTATAGCCTTGCAGAAAACAGATGGTTTGGTGGGAGAGGGGCAGTTTGCTTTTGTTTTAAGGGGAGAATACTCAGTTCTGGTTCCTTCTCTCTGCATAAGTTCCATTTTTCAATAATAGACTTTACATGCACATACCAAGAGGAAACTAAATGATCCTACATGTGCTTCACAGACCATAACATCTGCCCAGGAGGAGTCATTTCAAAGTTTTTGTTACCTTGGATGAAATATTTGTAAAAGGAATATGAATATTAGAAGGAAGAATTAAATAATAAGGGATTAGTGTATATATATAGTAACATATACAGCTTGATGATCACACTGACTTTACTTGGAGTTGAGGGTGCCCAGCTACTTGCATCATGGAAGGTATTTGTTCACTACTATGAGATGGACAATAACAGCCACTTAGAAAACAAAAAATGGTGATGTAAACAGTTACTTAACTTCACATAGATAAATAAACAATTATCTGTTTGATGAGATCATGCAAAGTTACAGTAGGTAGTGTACATTATTATTGTCATTCATTTTAGAAGAAATATAAACTCTCATGCTTCAGGGTACAAGCCAACCACTAACTGATGGGGATTAGGAAGAAACTCCCCATGTGGGAGTTTCCATAGTTATTCATTACAGTTTTTCGTAGATCCCTCTGAAGTATTCTGTATTGTCCACTGACTGACACAGGATGCTGAACTTCAGGCAGTACAAGTCTGATTTAATAAGGCAAATCCCATGTTCTTACATTCTTATGTCAGGACTAGACAAATTAGATGACCTATGTGAGAGTCTCAGAAAAACAAGAGAACAGCAGCAAAATCAAAATGCTGATGGTATTTCTCTGCGCATTATACTGAGGTTAAAATTTTGCCAGCACATGGCCAACTCCCACTGACCTTATCAGGGCTTCTGAATGTGTATACAAGAGCAGAATTTGACCTGATAAAAGAAAAGAGATCAAGAAACTAACAGATCTGAATGACATATAGTAGGATTATACAGTAATTATTTTATCCTCATTTTCTCTTTTTCCTTTTGATTTTATTCTCTTAAAATTACCCATGTTTGCACTGTCACAAAATCCAAACATAACATATCCAAAATCTACCCTTTCCTCTCCATTCCCACCACTAACCCTCATAAAAGCAATAAAATGCAGCTAAACCCCTTCATTGGTACATTGGTTGTCTCTTGTCTTGGCTACCCCCATTGTTTTCAGCATGGCCCCAAATTGACTACCCAGCACCTATGCCATCCAGAATGGAGTAGGCCCTTTAAACAAAAGGAAGTGGATGTTACTGGTTTTCTGACCTGTGTGGTATTGTGAAATAGGAGGAATTATGTTATGTATTAGGATATGACTGCACAGCAGTGTGTGCCCACACGTGTTATCCAAGCCCACCTCTGAACATCCACACTGCAGAGCCACACATGCCCCATAGCTGTGCACCCACATCCACACTGGCATTGCAGTTACATTTGTTTGGCACTAGGATTTCTAGGAGGATATCCCAGGGTTTTTAGCACATTGCCAAATGGAGCCACTCCAGCAATTGGCTTGCAGTGTATTGTGGGAGAACTTGTCTGTCCTTCCTAGACCACAATGTGGAAGTGGTTTTAGCCCATCAATACATTTAGCTGAGGCACTTCTGGCTCTGCAGTTTCCTCACTTCTGTTCTTTCCAGCTGGTGCCAAGGCATGGATCCATTGGATGAGTTTGTGGCTGAAGTGAAGCGGGGTAGACATTCTGTGAGACTCTGAATGACATTTGATCAGCAGTTTCTGAACCATGAAAGAAAGTGACAGGACTACACGGGGCTTTCACCCATATCAGACTGGAGAGACCTGATGCTTGCTGCAATCACTGTGGATTTCCCATCTGTAGAGTAGCACTTCTGCTGGAGGACAACTAGCACAATGTGGCTGGGTCACATCATCATGTAGCCCTGGGATGACCAACAGCAGCTCCAGATCTTCCACATGAGGAAGGCCACCATCATAGAGCTGTGTAAGGAGCTTGCCCCAATTATCCAGCTCCAGAACACTAGATAGAGGGAGATCTTAACTATCCAGAAGCAACTTGAAATTGGTATCTGGAAGCTGGCTACCCCAGACTGCTGCAGGTTTGATACTTTATTAAACGCTTTAGCTACAACTTCCTCAGTCTTTGTTCTTTTCCATGTTCTCACACACCAACATATTATGCAACCAAATCAACGTGTTAAAGCCAAAAGTATGAAAAGAAAAAAATAGGATTAACAAAGCCACTGCAAGTACAGTGGCTGCCTGTCCACAAGTATCTATTTACAGACATGCAAAGTGAAATAAATGCTAATGTGTGCAAAATAGTGCAATTAACTGAAGGCCAAGTTCCATGGTTGTAATGAAACTGGATGTCAAATATGTTCCTCAGCTTTTCCTTCCTCTTGGCCTAGTGCATTGACCATATTACACCTGGCTGTATAGGTCGTGTGGATTGTGCAGGGGTGGAATGCAGAGGGTACCTCCTGCCCATCCCAGTGCATAGAGTCGCTTATTAACCAACCAAGTCCAGAGTTTCTCCAAGGGATCCAATGGCTACAGAATGTGCTATTTACCATGGAGGAAAGTCTCCGGGCACTAGCGATGGCACAGGACCCAGTAACGGAGCTGCTACTGGAGCTAAACCTGGAGTCGATATTGGCAGCCACACCCTGTTAGCCATGGTGGTGAACAGTTTCTCCAACAATTATTAGTCCTGATCCCTGTTCGACAACGGTTCTTTCCTCATGCTCCTCCTTTGCTTTTTTTTTTTTTTTTTTTGGATACTCCTGATGTTAGTCCATCTCGCACCACACATCACTGAACATCTCATTTCCGACCCGCTTCCTTCTTCCATGCGTGTTCAGGGTCTTTTCCCCAAGAGTCCTGGGTGCAAGTGTTCGTGCAGCTGAGGTGGCAATGCCCACCAAGAGCATATTATATTTTTTCATGAAAGGAAAAAAATCCCTCCACTTCACATGGCACACCGAGACAAGGGCATAGTTTGAAACTTTTAGCAACCTAGTATGCTTTTTTTCATCTCCACACTCTGGGCTATTCAGAAGCTCCTTCTAGCAACATATCCAGACAAAAGACAAACCAATGTAAGAACATCAGATTTAATTAGTTAAATCAATAAACAAACAAAACAAAGTTTTGGGATCTGGTTTGGGTAAGGGGCTAGGGCAATCAGATCGGGGCTTTGTTACTAGTATTGGTTTCAACATTATTACAGGCCAGGGATGCCTTAAATTACTATGTTAGAGATTCCGGTCTAGAAGAAGGAACACATTTTCCTGGCTACAAATTGAATCCCATCTGTCCATGCAAAGGAGATTTTTCATTGCCTGGTGACTGAACAGCATATCAAGAAATGGAGAGGGCCGCTTAGTCATAGAGGCAGCCATTGGAAGTTTGCCTCATGCAGCAATCTCACAATCTTGAGTTTCTCCTTTATGAAAAGTTTTCAAGCATCACCTGCCAGTAATGGGGGGAAATTTGGGTGAACATCAATATAACGTTAGGTGAATAACTATTTTTTCAGTTTGCTGGCACGCTGAAAAACGAAAAAAAATGTGTGTGTCAGAATCCAAAAATGTCAAAAAAATCTCAGCAAATCGAAAAAGTAAACAAAAAAATATTGTTTCCGGTTGAATGACATTTTTCACTTTGTTTAATTTCTGGGCAATTTTTTACATAAAAGCAAAGGAAATGAAGGGCTAGATTCACAAAATGGGTCAACCAAACCTCCTTTTTTTGGTGACTAAACTGTTTGTCCAAATAATTTTGCCCAGGTATAGATTAACAGGATGTTGAACTAGGATACGGAGGCTTGCTAACAGCTGAGCTGATTCACTCTCTTCCCCCTCCCCAGATGACAGCATGCTGCAAACGGACAGAACCAGAAAGCCAAGCACTGAGGTCCACCAGGGACTTTTACCACTTAATTTAGCCACTGGGATTTATAATCCATACTGTCTGGGATAATGTTTTAATGCTAGTTATGCTATAAAGCTATATCATTCCACCAGTGTGACTGAGTTACAAAAGACAGCAGTATTTGCAGAGATATCCATTCATACTTGCTAAGACTGTATGCCTTAATAATTTGAATCATACCTACCTATCTTATTGCATGCAATATCCTCCATAACAATAATTGTATTGGTCATAATCTAGAAATCCCTGCCTCTTATGCCAGTTTTCCCCATGATAATGATAAAGATGGCAGGAGTCATTTACCCAGCTGCCAATCCAGTTCCTACTTCTATGTCACTCCCTTGCTAGACTATTTCCCAGGACCATCCCTGAACAGTCCTCAGAAAATTCACCCAGGACTCCTACTAGCCCCTCTGGCTGTACGGGCTGTTCCTGGACTTCCAGTTCTGTAGCCTGTTCCTGGGACTCTGCCCCTTGCTCCATATGTGGTCTTCTCCGGTGCTGTCCACATAACCTCTTCCTTCCTCTTCCTCCAGCCTGTCTGTGTCCAGGAGCATGTTATGGAGAATGATGGGCAATGTGCTCGTGGCTGTGTCAAGCACCCGAACCAACTCACAGAAGGCACATCTAGGCAGGTGGCTGGACCTGCTGTTGCCCTCCTTAGCCTTGCAGCAGAGTGTGCTGGACGCACACCCTGCACTGCACACCACTCAAGCTGATGCCCACCTCCACCCAGCCTCTTCGAGATGTTCTCATGTAAATAGATACGTTAGGTTCTCCTCCCAAAATCATGATCCTCAATGTATTCATACCCCATTAGCCACGACCCTGGGGTGCTCCTCTGTCCAGCTAGCAGAACACTAGAGGGTGGACATCTTACTGTTTGGCACAGCTGGGCTGAACTGGGCAGGAACTGGAGTAGATCACATGGAAATGAAGGGTTAAACACCAAGCAAGTGTATATAAACCGGCAGGTGGCTTCCATTGCAGGGGAGGCAAGAGGGAAGTGAGCAAGTAGAAGGGATGGAAGATACAGGGAATTATGAGTATGGCATTGGAGGACAATCTAAACATGAACACACTCCACACTGCAAAGTGGTCAAGTGTGGACACAGCTCAACACGCACTTTTCCCCATATCCCCAGCCTAGCACGAGTTCAACACACTTATAAATGCTTTTAAGGATATTGAGTTTAGATGGGAGAGGGTTGAGCAACAACAAGCAGCAAGCTTGCAGTGTAGACATATCCTCAAACTGAAACGGACCTTAGTGTACTATACACACTAAATCAAGAAATTGATCTGTTAATGAACATACAAAAGTGCTTTTGGAATAGGACAAATATTGGAATAGACTCAAATATACATTTTCTAGTTGCATTTCTTTTTTATATACATTGAAACCAGTTTGAACTCAATGGTTAAATTAATCACATATTACAAAATTATGGCAGAATAAGACACTCGAGCTATTAAATTATGCTGTGAAACTTAAACCCCTGTACTACTGAATAAAGACCATTTGAAGAAATTCATATATGTTCATCCTTATCGCCTGATATTTTTAGCAGTTCTTTCCTTCCAATTTTAATCACACTGTGGGAGAGTTACTTTGGCTAAGTGAAAAGTGCAAGGAAATGAAAAAGAGTAAAATATAACATATTTTAACTGTTTTGTTGCTTTCAGTATTCACAGACGGACAATCTCCTTTGAGCTACAAAACCTCAAAAATAAAAAGCATTTAAGCATTACATTTATTTCAGTGAAATTTCATTTCTTTTTTTAACTGATGTTAACAAAGTACTATTCAAGTATAAACACTCCAATTATTTTTTTAAAAAATATAACTACCCAAGTCACTCAGGTGCTCAATAGTTGACCTTTATCAGATTGGCTGTCTGACAGTGCTTTGGTGGGTCACTCTGTTAAAGACAAATATGTGTACTTTGCTGTCCAAAACAAAATATCTGTTAGTTATCACTTGTTCAGCTCTTATCAATGCTCAATATCCATATATATTTATGATGGAATTCCTTTATAAATGTTGTTTAGCTAAGCTAACAGATGTAAATGGCCAACTTGATTTAAATCAATTTTCATTGATAAATGTATTGAATAATTTAAATTGGAACTATAAATGGAAGTCAGTTTTATGGACTCTTGACAATGAGGGATAAAAATGCAACCACTCTACCAAAATATTATATTATATTAGTGAGTAGAATATTACATTTTCCAGAATTTCCTAGTGTAGGGGAAGTTTTACACTGGAGCCTACATCAATAACAACAATACAGCATGAATCATGAGATAGAAAATATAAAACAAAAGCAATGGGAAAAGCTACTGATTAAAATACATGTATCATAAATAATGCAACTAATCCTAAAAGTTGCACAATACCCTATCCAACTTATTCCATTAGAATGGCAGCCTTTTAACATAATGAATGCAAATACTTTAATGTATTTGCAGAATAGAATTATATAACAATCTCATCAGATTCATACGGTGACCATGAAAGTGTATGCAGCACTTTGCCCTTCAATTCTGCTGTTCTCATGTGCTAATACAGTTTATTCAGTATTCCCCAGTCAGTCATCCTGATTTTAACATCTGTATAAATGACAAGCAGATTCTCTTTCCTGGAGGAATAGCTTGGTGTTCACTGAACTGAACAGACGTTATTGTGCCCCTAAAATGATTTGATTGAGATTTCACATGAGAATTCCCTTGTCACATATGTGTCAAACATACACAGATACATGTTTCTGTTGGGAAACCTTATCAGACATAAAAGGGCCACTGACTACTATGCTGTAAAGTACTGATTTTAATTTCTGACTTTATTTTTCTGTATCATCATCATAATAGAATTATTTCCCTGTATCACAATAGCACTTCATTATACGTCTAATACTACAGAACCAGTACAAAATGAAAGAGCAACAGTAAATTCACATTTCAGTTTCATATTAGTGTTTTGTAACAGACTAAAAAAACCCAACAAATATCAAACAATATGATAAATAAATGACTTCTTAAAAGTTAAATGATATTGCATCTCACTTTTTTGTGAAGTCTGGATTACTTAGAAGAAGAGTTCTTAAGCAATGCAAAAAATACCCCCCCAGCAGCAGCAGCAAAAACTAACTTCTTCCTGATTATCAACTAATAAATATTCATTTTGAATTTATCTTACTACCACACCTGGTTTATTGTACAATTGTATAACCCCATCAGGTAAACTTTAAAACAACACAACATCACTCCCCTAAACTTTCTGAGAATAAAACTCCTTTAAAAAAGTATTCTGTTGCAGCCAGTTATTATGCTTAAAAAATTATCCACCTTCAACTCCCAATACAAGAAACATTTTTACTTTTAACTGAAGTTAACATTAGAAACAGAATGGCAAAAACTGGTAATAGCTATTAATTTAGCAGCTATTTATATGTTTAGAGATTGTTGTAAACATTACCAACCTTAGAAGAGTCTAGAATACCATAGAAATAGACATTTCTGGACGGAAAGAACTTTAGGCCCACCTAATCCAACTTCTAAATTGTGACAGGAACAATCAGCTTCTCATGTACAAGTATGTCCCAATGACTGCCCTGTTTAATCTTAACCTCTTATTATACCAGTAACCACCACTAGTTCTTGTCACAGACTTTTTCACAAACTAATGACCCTTTTGTGAAGAAACTCCTCCTTTTCTGTATACTTATTACTGCTCTATAACATTCTCTTTGCAAATTATTTCCATGCAGTGATTACAACACTTCATTTCACTTCTCAACTCCTATTCCTGTTTACACAGTTGGAAGTGCCCACGATTCTTTGCCACTCCTTCCAGTGCGTGGTACAATGTGTCTTGGAGTTCCAGTCCTTTTTTTTTTTTTTTTTTCCCCCAAACTTCTCTTGACAAAGTCTTTCCACCATATCCTTGGTGTAGAAGATCTGGCAGGGCGGGGCAGGCAAGCAGTCTATTGCCCAGCGAGGCTTCACAGACTGAGGTGAAGCTGCCACTGCAGGGACACTGTGGTAGTGGGGCAGGGAGACACAGGCCCTCCCGACTCCACCACATCCCACCCCCCAGGGCCCTAACAACAGCAGAGCGTTCGGCCACTGGGTCAGCAGGGCTCCAGCCACAACTCACTGACAGGTGCTCGAGCTCGAGCCCAGCTGGACCAAGGTCGGCTACCCTGGGGCTACTTCCTCCACCCTGTGCCTGTGTACCTGTGGCCAAGGGTCATCATCTGCCTCCCGGGGTACGTCACCAGCAGCAGACCAAGCAAACCCTCACCGTCTGGGTTGTCCAACTGCTCAGATGGTTTGGATGAGTCCTCGAAGCCGCTGGAGTCCTTGCTGGCTTCTCCCTCCAGTGGTTAGCCACTGACTGAGCTGTAGGGCCCAGTGCCCACCCTTTATATTTTCTGTTCCTGCTCCTGCTCCACCCTTCTGTTTCTGGCACAGCAGGCGTGGCTTCTCTGGCTCCACCTACCAGGGGTTGAGTGGCAATCCCTTCCTATCAGTCTTGGAGGGAGGCCACGCCCCCTCGTTACACTTGATTTTCCACAGCCTTTCTTGCTGTCCTCTTCCTCCCATGCTTTCTTTGCTGGTCATTCTTCTCCCATTCTTATCACATGTCCAGCCCACCTCAAACATGTGCTTTCCAGCCTATCTGTCATTGAGAGACCTAACTTCATCTTCCTCCTAATTTCTTCCATGCATACTCTATGCTCTGCTGGCCTACCATTTCCTCAGGATATTATTGATGTGGACACAGTGGCAAAATGAGGGCAGACAGGTGGACGGATTTTAAGTGGTAGGCCGCAACTTTTGATAAATGTTAACATAGAGGCGGGTTGCTACCCGCCCATCACCCATACACACCTATACCAGGCATTTAATTGGTTCTACTGCGGGGCTTACAAGGATCCTACCATATAACCCATAACTTGTGCTAGGCTGTCATCAGCCTAGCTCCCAGGACTCAGCCTGCTCTGAGTCCTACCACTCTCCCCCTGCAAGGGGGATAGAGGGAACAGCAGGGCAGGGACATGGGCCCACAAGGTCTGACCTCAGCCGACGAAGAACACAATGTCCCATCCCATCCCATGAGCCCAAGGCCCATCAGCAAATCCCAGGTCTTTTACCCATGGGGCCTGTTCATTTTATCCTTTTAACCACATTGGGAACTGACCACTGGGGGTGCCGGTGACTAGTCTGGTTGTTCACACACACACACACACACACACACACACACACACACACTGCCTGGTACCATGACTCCTGCCCAATCCATTCTCTCTCATTCCGTAGCCATATATCAGCACCTCCACCTGACAAGCGCACACCATCATCCTGGTGTACGCTGGTGACCTCCCTATGCACTTTCTTCCTCACCTTTTTCACCTGGGCCAAATCTGTGGCTTCCTGCCAAACCTGCCTTGTGAGCATTTATAGCCATTCCCACATCACCTCTGGCCATGATTGCCTAGTCAAGCTAACAGCCCTCTGGATTCTGTCCCTTAAGTTGACTGCCATACAGCCCCTGAGATCGTTCTGCCCAAGGTGAATAACCAGGACATGAGGTGAGTCCATGTTATTCATCAGCAGGTGCCAAAGAGGCATAAGCTGATCCCCTCACACGCATTTTCTGTCGAACCACTGGATGAGAACAGCTTTGGCTCTAAAGCCCAGGTGAGATCCACTTGCCATCCTGGCCACCCCCTTGTGGGCCCAAAGCACTATGGAATGCCTGTTGTGATAAAGTCAGGCCAGAGGGCCCCAAAAGGGCATACCAGGGCCAGAGTGTGAGCCCTAGAAGGCCAAAAACCCTTTTTCCTGCAAGCAGGGAAGAGATTATTGCAGAGCAACTAGACACACCTGGACCCAATGAAGGGCTAAGTCCAGGTGTACTTAAACCCTGCCTTCCCTAAAGGGAGGGGGGAAAACCCCAGAAAAGGAAGCTGCCAGAAGGCTTGTGGCAGCTGGAAGAGAAACTTCCCCCAGGCTAGGAGACGGTGCTTCTCTGCAGCCAGAGAGGCAGAGAAGACGACAACCCTTGGCCCCAACTGGCAGGAGGGAGCCACAGTAAGATACTTCCCCTGGCCCCAGGGGCACGCTGAGGGGAAAGGACAAGAGACTTGTTCAGCCTGGGGAGACGGGGTAACCGGTGACTCCCTGGCCCACTACAAGGGGTAGAAGCGTGAGACCCACTAGGGTGAAGCTGGCTGTTTATCACACTGTGTATCCAAATATCGAGTATGCTTTGGATACCTTTTGAAACAAAAGGTTCATTGAGTTAGTTACATTTTACCATTCTCCCGTCATCTTTTCCTTGGTATGGAAATAAGTCCTGTAACACCTTGACTTCCAGTACCCTATTGCTGGCACCATCCATGGGCCAAAACCCCCTGCTGCTGCTGATCTTGCTGCTCTGATCCTGAAAGAATGAGTACCAAATTTAACCAGGTCGAGATGGCAGTAGCTTAAGGGTTTATTCAATACAGTAGCGAATTGGTACCTTGTCAGGAAGCTGCCATCACCTGGTGTGAATAGTACGCCAAGCTGCTGGCCCTGTATTTTAGTAAGGATTTTACTGCTTTTACTGGGCATAATCATTTGTCTGAACATTTCGTCAACACCACACAAGCCCCACTGCCCTTCTAGTCCGTTTTTTGAGTACCATGAGTACAGGAACTCTGCTCCTGTAGATAGTCTGTTAATTTCAGTGCACGCTGGAACCTGTCTGCAGCTGCCATAGCACCAGCTCACTCACTCTAAAAGCACCAAAGAGGGCAAGAATGAATGCCACCCTAAATAAAATGGCCTCCCTCCCACAGCTGCAGACCCACAGTAGAGCCATTAATAACCCAGTTAGGGTTTCCAGTGCTATGGGTAACCTGTCATCCCTCCAGTTCCTGCCCCTTCAGGACCAACTTTCTAAGAGCTATAAAATGTCTGTGTGAGTCTGGGAAACCCACCAACCTACTCCAGGAGAACAGATCCGGTAGCTGGACAGCTATAATGGCAGAAGTCAGCCCACAGTGGGCCAAAGACACCACATATTGCACCACCTGGTATGTGGGTATGGACCATCAATGGTGAATCCCTTCCTGTGCCCTAAATTCCATGTACTCTGTAAGTCTGGCTGAGCCCCTTTCCTATCACCCTGTTGGAACTGCCCTTTGCCTTGTCATGCTTCAAGGTGCAATCCAGACCAGTGAGGGTTATGTCACCACCTGCCCTGTAACCCTGGATGCCTTAAATGACCTGCTGCTGTGGTTCTTTTGTCTGGACATCAGCAGATTAGCAGGCAGGTCGCACCCAGAGTGTCTCTGTATCGGTAACTCTGATTCCAGCAGCCTGCCTACAGCCTGGCTTCCATCTCCTGAGTGTCTGTGTATAGCTGCATCCCTGGTCCAGCAACAATGCGCCCAGCAGCCTGCCAGCAACACACAACTCACACTCCCTGGTCTCAACATAGTTCAAATTTCTCCAAAATTTGTGCTCTGCACTATCCAGCCCTCTCCTTGACCATTCAGAGAGATTAAGGTTCATGTGCTCCTTTAAAGACACAAAAACACATCATACCGTCATAATTCCGGCATATATCCGTACCTCTTAGTATACACCATGTACATACGTCACGCAAAAATACTAATGATCAGTGAGTTATTCGTTTTCCAGTGACGTGTTACATGACACTTTTTAGATGCAGATTATAACCACAGTGACTTAGGTGCATAGAGTATGTCAAGCCTGACAAGAGCTGCTGACACAGAGTAATGAACCACCCGTGGGCCTCTGTATCACACCCCTATAGCAGGAGAGGACTCTGTGCCTGCACCTCCAACAGCCATGGTTGTACTTGCTTTCAGCGCAAAAACATTTCCCTTGTTAAATGCAAAGCACACATTTGTCTTCATAGCTGCATTTTGAAAAAGAGGCTGTGGCACTGGCAACCTGCTGTCTGTGAATGCCAGCTGGATGGGCAATAAAGAGTCAGACACTCCAGCCAAAGTTCCTGCTCTACTGTTTATCAATGTAATTCAGGCTCCTCTGCCACCTTGGGTCTAAATTCCCTGTCATACCTTAACCATGCTACCCAACTACATGTAGCATAAACCCAGCTATTAAGTCCTCCTACTTGAACAAGGAAATACATGTCTTGGGGCTCCTTACACAAATTATACTTGCATAAATGCAAAAGGCCACTGGCCACTTCTCAAGAGTGGGAGGCACTTTAGCACTGTAGGATTTCTCCAGGTCTTTTTAGTCCTTCTTGCACACTTCCTCCGTCAGGCCCAGATAGCACAGGTATTAAATAACAGTTTAGATGGAGAGGCACTGCCTAGGCAAGTTAGAGTACCCTACTACTCCTGAATCCTAGGGTGTATGTCATACAAAGCTCTCTACATGCCAAGCACTGCCCTCCCCTCCATACACACACTGTGTGTAGCTACACCCTGCAGTGAGTGTGGACACAGCCTGCTTTTCACTGAGGTATGTGTGTGAAGGGAAGTGTAGACAAGGTCTTATGTGTGTTATTCAGCTAAAAGCTATGTACTGAATTCTCTTAACCTTTCCTTGTGAGCTGGTCTTCAATGCCCTGCTCTGTGAAGTAATGCCCCTATACATTGTGCTCAAAACCCTCTGCTTCAGCTTATTCCCTCAGATGTATAAAGAAAATATTTTTCCAAGTTGGATCTTATTTTGTTGTTTCCTGCTCATGTTTCTAAATTCCCTGGGTCCCTTTTCACAGTCATCAATAGTGTTTACAACACTTCTCAATTTAGGATTATTAGCACATTTTATTAACATGCTGTTCAGACATTCTCCTGGGTTATTAATTTAGACTAAAACTGTCTCTGTAAAACCCCAGACAGCTCTTCCTTCAGTTATGGTCCTTCAGCCAGTTTTCAATCTACATGACAATGTTCATATCCAGGCCAATTTGAATTGATTTTGTGAAGACACTGTGTCTTGCTTTAGTAAATCCAGACATGTGTGGTCCCTTCAATCACTGTAAATTGGCAATTTGGCTGTGAAGCAGGGTGCAATGCTATTTTCAATTATTTCACTCCAGGATATACAATAGAATCAATGTCCAGAAAGCTCTAATTCTAGGTGAGACCTCACAGGAATGATGTAATAAAATGTCGACTTGAATATATCCCTGAATCATCCCTTGGTCCTGCCTCTGCACAGCAGGCTGGACTAGATGACCTCTCAAGGTGCCTTCCAGACCTGCATTTCTATGATTATTTCTATGATCTGGGGCAATCTGAGCAGTACAGTGGCTATTTCAGTATCCGTCCATCAGAATCAAATGTTCAGGGGTCCTGAAATGTTCTCTTACAACATTATTTTTATTTATAAACTCTTGCTGATTTACAAGACATATGTAAAGTTCCTAGTCTGAGATGCTTTAAATCAAAAGACAGGCAAAGATAAGATAAGATGCACTAGCACATTGTTTCTCAACTGATGGATTGCAACCCTCAGGGGGTTCACAAAAGGCCATCAGAAAGGGTTGCAAAAAATTGAAAATGCATTATAAACTATAGCAAATTAAATCCTGTTCCTCCGCTCCATGCACACCTTTACTCTTCAAGGTCAAGTGTTCTCGGTCTCTTGAAACACCTCACAATAATAAATTGTATAGGGTTATAATTTACATGTTACTCTTTTATAGCAAATTTAAGGGCATTGAGAAAATGTTTCGAATAAGGGAATTGTCAGCCTGAAAAGGTTAAGAAACTGCCCTAAGGGAACCAAAGGAAGTGTTAGCTTTCTGCACTTTCAGATAACCATCTTGTCATTCTGGGAGACATATTTAAAGCTGGTCTAGATAACATCCACAATGAGTGCACCTCTCACTTTGGGCCAATCACCAAAAGCTGCCTACTCCAATTTCTCAGGATTGTAGTATCCCACAAGATCTGGAGCAGAGCAAAGATCATAGCTGTTCTCAAACCGGGGAAGCTATTGATAGACCCAAAGAGCTACCAACAGATTTCTCTGCTATCTTTAAGATATGGAGAAACTAATCCTGATGCAGATGAATGAGGTAGTTGATTCGCAGCTGCCTTACGTTTGGGCTGGATTGGGGGGGAGGGGATGAAGGGGGAGTGAGGGGGAGGAAGACAATGCATCCAAGATCAGATACTTTAACTCAAGACATAAAAAATGTGTTTGTGTCATCTTTATTGACCTCATGGCAGCCTACGACGCTGTGTGGTACATAAGCCTGACTGCCAAGTAGCTACATGTTATTCCTTGTCGGCCAATGATGCAGTTCATTCAGGAAATGACTTGTAACCAAAGCTTCACCCCGCCGGTCAAGGGGAAAAATCAGTCCCCTTAAACATCTCCACAATGGCTTTTGTTGGCTCCCCTTTAATTCAATATATATACTTACAATCTTCATGAAAGGCAGGCTGAGAAGCATGTGTATACTGATGACATCTGTATTGCTGACACTGAAAATGATTTCCAAAGGATTCAAGGGAATCTCAGGCAAGCCATGGATATTTGACCACTTACTTCCAGCAATGGAGACTAATTCTTAGGGTATGTCTATATGGGGAGATTTAATCCACAGCTTTTTTTATGCATGTCGGGTAACGCGCAGTCTATGAACTCCATCAATAGCGTGACCATGGAATGCCTGTTCTGTTTTCAATTTGCATCATGTCAACACCAGGCGGACATATGTTGCAAACTGAAGGCATAGCATTCTCTGGAGGTATCCCATGGTCCTTTGCTTTGGCTCTGAGAAGCATGCCTCTGGGATTGTTTTTGCTGGGAACCGTGGAAAACCAGGTGTGTTTAAATTTAAAAAAATACTCTATGATTCCATTGGCTTGATCCCATGCTTCCTTTCTGGGTTGGCTTGAGCCATTTTCAAATTGCTGTTGGCCAGCATGGACCCAACAACGCTCCACTGCAGAACTAGGACAACTACCTGTGGTGAGACAACTTCAGGGCTACCTTTTTGCAGATCTGTACAGAACAGACTCCAAAGCTTCAGGGACAGCATACCAGCATATGGTGCCCCATACCCATAAACAAGTCATCATTGCCATCTGGAAGCTGGGTATCTCAGAATGTTATCAGTCTGTAGCCAACCAATGCAAAGTGGGGAGATTGCCTGTTGGGGCCATTCTCATGCAGATCTGCTATGCTATTGTTAAGGTGTTGTCTAACCAGGTCATGAAGCTGGGTAATTTTCAGGAGATCACTAATGGCTTTATACGCACGGGGTTCCTAAACTATATGTGAATCTGATGGAGCCCATGTGCCTATCATTGTCCCACCATCATCACCACCCATGCCAAGCGTAGAATTTATAAACAGAAAAGGGTATTCCTCTAAGGTGCTGCAAGGACTGATGGACCACCGCGGCAGGCTTACAGACATAAATGCAGGTTTGTCTGGGAGGGCCCATGGAGTTAGGATCTTTCAGCACTCAGGACTATTTGAATTATTGGAGAAAGGGCAGTTTGTTTTTGCAGTTTTGCTTGTGTGCTGGAGGCCCTCCTGCAGCTCCAGGGGTGCAGGCCATCTGGATTCTCTCTGACATTACACAGAGTTGAGTGGCCAGGAAGCTGAGAATGCTCTTATTCAAAAAAGAGAAAGGGCAGGACAGTGAGATACACTCTGAAGTCAGGGTCTGTCTACACTTCAGTTAGACACCTGCGGCTGGCCTGTGCCAGCTGACTCGGGCTAAGAGGCTGTTTCACTGTGGTGTGGACGTTCTGGTTCAGGCTGCAGCCTGTACTCTAGGACCCTCCCACCTCACAGGGTCTTAGAGCCCGGCTCCAGTGCAAGCCTGGACATCTACACTGCAATTAAACAGCCTCTTCGCCTGAGCCCCTTAGCCTGAGTCAGCTGGCACAGGCCAACCGGGGTCTTTTAACTACAGTGTAGACAGACCCTTATTCATCAGGATGGTCCCCCCCAGAAGCACTGCTGAGGTAAAAGGATCTTGCAAGCTATACTAGGGACATGGGCACGTGGCTATTCCCGACAATGTGCAGAACAAAATGGAGTGAGTTCTCAGTCTTAAGTTCTGCTACATCTCCTCTGCAGGCTTGGAGAAAGCGCAGAGGGGGAAAAGATAGGGTCCTACAACGATTGTCAGCTGCAGTGTGTGTTACAGGGCATTTGTAGCTCAGTGGGCAGCAGTATCGTGTGTGTGCCTGGAGCAGGCAGGCAACGTGCACTCATACCTCATGCTAACTACAGAAATGAACCACAGTTCGGTTCCTCAGAGTGCTGTCTCGATAAACTGCTGCATTTTGCACAAATGAATGCTTTCGGTATTCGAATCCGCTGTGGTGGGGGGGCAGAGGGGAGCAGGGTACAGACAGTGACTGCACCATGCTGGCGGGTGCCCTTGTGAAGGGAGGGTGGCGGGGGGGAGAGAAGGTAGGTGGGGTTCCAAGCTCAGATCCGCCAACAATAGTAGTAAATTGTAAAGATGAGTACTTCCATGCTGAGGTTCCCTCTGGGGGATCTGACTCTTCAGTCCCAGCCTAGGTTTCTGACTGGAATGTGGCTCAAACGGTGCAGGGCAGGAATCAGGTCCCAAGGCACAAAAAGACCCTGGCTCTCAGAGGGCAGCTCCTCTCCAGCATCCTTCTGCTCATCCTCCAATGGGTCTGGCTGGTCATCCCCAGTTGCGGGCAGAGCATGAGGAGCAAGTTCCGAATAGTTCTTGGGACAGGCTGTACTATAATTGTGTAGCATCCGGTCCAGTTCATCAAAAAAATGGACAGGTCACAGGTCTTCTGCCCGATTGTCTCCTTTTATCCATCATTTCAATGTACTTTCTCTTAGGTTGTTTGCTTTTTATCTGGCACTGGCTGGTGTCCTGGTCACAATCCCTCACCAACATCTGCTTTGCAATGTCCACAAAAAAGTCCTTATTTCTGTGGCTGGCTACAAGAGCTTCCTAAGTTGATGTTTCTCCTCAGATGGTGATGAGATCCAGAGAGTGTCAGCACAGCTCCAAGCAGCTGTGTGAGGCATGTTGTGGGGATTTTGGAGTGCCATTTGTACCACCAGAATGATGATACATTGGGATCCACAACCACATGGGCAAAATCTGGCTCTGTGTCAGCATTTAGAAGTGGGGAAAGGGCCATTCTGAAAATGACACCAGGGCAGGGAGGGCACACAAGTAAATGGACAGGTCAGTAATGGTCGACCTGCAAAGCACTGTGGGATAGCTATTGGAAGCATGCAAAAAGTGGTGTGCAGCAACTGGGTGCACATCAACAAAAGACCAGATGAATACAATTCAAAGCAAATCTCATCCACTTTGCAAGAGGCCCTCAGATAAATGCAGAGTTAGTGCACAGTGAGGGGTTGTGTTCTGAGCATGCAAGTGTTTTCAAACCAAATTCATTTGATTTGATCCTGTTTAAAGCCCCAAGAAGACAAGCCCTTAGTGAAACCAAGATAATTTCCATCTAAACAATCATATTGCCAGATGAACTCATTTCAATCCACATACAAGGACAGTTACAGCCATTCCAACCAGTTGTTGGAGTGAAAAACATACTGGAGAGTAAAACTCAACCAGAGCTTGACATATCAGCCTCACCTGGAACAACTGAAAATGAAGCGCTCTTCCCATATCACCTTGATACGAAAACTGCCAGGAACCTCCTGGAAAGCAGACCCTTCAGTCCTTTGTACATCTCTATTGGTCCTAGTGGTTGCTCCAGTTGAATACTCTGCGGCCTGGGGGCACAGCTGCCACATTCAGCTTGTCAACATAGAGCTGAATTTGGCCACTCGTTTCATTAGTGGCTGTTTGAATTGTAGGCCAACCTCCAGTTTGTATATGCTAGCACATGTAGCCCTACCAGACTTTTGATGAGATGCCATTACTGTTAAGTCAGTCTGGAGAGCTGTGGCAGATGAACCCAACCTATTACATCCCCAGTTGACTGATGCTCCACTTTCAGGCAGGAAATAACAGGCAGCACCAACTCATGCTCAGGGGAGTAATCGCACACCTGTGGACTGCAGTATGACACCACAGCTGATCTTGACACCCCCTTTGTGCATGCACTCCTGGACAAGGGTGGATGATCAGCACTGTCAGGTGTAGTGTAGGCTGCAGAAGATGTTGTGACGCGTTTGAGATAGTGACGTGGCGAGTCTGGTCAGGACCGGTTGAGCAGAACACAATTATATAACCTGGTTTTCCTCCCATTATCTAATTGTGTTCTGTGCCAAGGAAAGTGAAAGTGTTAGCCAAGACACCTGCTGTAAATAAGCCAATCCCCACTATGCCCTAGAGTAAATATGTTATGCTGTATAAGAGCTTGAAATGCAAGCAATGCCAGAGACTCCGCCATGAATTCACCGGGAGTGTCTGGCATTCCCCTGCAGCCACTTCGCAGACCCCTAGGGTCTCCCTCTGCTGTTTGGAGCGTAAGACGTGATTAAAGATAAGTGTACCTAACCAGTGTGGGAGTGTTTTTATTCCTTACCTGGTATCCAGAACCAACAGGCAGTAGTGCCTGGTATAATACCAGGAAGTTGAAAACTACATTCTTATAGAGTGAAAGCTATGGTGGGAAAGAGAGTCTAATATACAAGTCAATTAAGGAATCCATCACTGCACCTACCTCCTTCTTCACTTGATCATAGATCCTGGACTAGGCACTGGCTCATCTAGAGTTGTCACATCTATGTACCAGTTTGGCCTGGGTTTCCTCTCCACATTGTGACTGTAGGATAGCACAGCAGACAATAACTGAAGTGGTGGCAGAGTGCCCAACTTGATACCTGGAAGGCATTTTACCATGCATAGCCTCCCTTGATACAGAGGCCATTCTCTCATGGTCACTCGAACCAAGGTTGTTCCCTACAACTGGTTCTTCTGCAAAGTCCTCACTACTCACCAATACCAAATCTAAAATGGCATCCACTCTTGTTGGTTCAGTAACTATTTGGTGAAGGAATCTGTCAGTGATCACATCCAGGAAAATCTGCGCCGTATTATTATTACTAGCACTAATCTTCCAGTCTATATCTGGGAAATTAAAATCTCCCATAATCACACAGTTCCCAGTAGTAGTTACTTCATTAAAAACTTCATTAAAAACATTAACGTGGTCTCTAACCATATCCAAATCGGATCCCGGTGGTCTGTAGCACACTATCCCAAGGGAAGCGCTATCAGCTTTCTTCCCCAATGTGATTTTTGCCCAGACAGACGCTGTCTTATCCATTGCATCGCTTCTAATTTCTTTACAGTTTAGTTCATCATTAATATACAGTGCTGCTCCACCACCTTTTGTTTTTATTTTTGTCTTTCCTAAACAGCACACACCCATCAATACCTGTACTCCAGTCATGACTACAATTCCACCATGTTTCTGTTACCCCTATAATATTTGGTTTCACTTCCTGAACCAGTTGCTCTAGTTCCTCCATTTTGTTACCCAGGCTCCTTGCATTAGTATACAAACATCTTAATTTTTGCTGTTTGGCTTCGCTCACATTCCTTACACGATTCGTCACAGTCATTCTACCACCAATATCACCTATTAGGATTGGTATCTATACCACCCTTCCTCTTCAGATCAATTCTCCTACCCGCTGCTATGTCCTTTCCTATTTCATTTTCCTCCCTCTCAATGTTAAAATCAGGCATCTCCCAACCATCTCCCCCAAATTCCTAGTTTTAAAGCTTTCTTAATCAGTTGTGCCAACCTCCATCCTAGAAGTGCATTTCCCTCCCTATTCAGATGAAGTCCATCCCAAGAGAACAATCCTCTATCCATGAATGCCTCCCAGTGGCCAGACATCCCAAAGCCCTCCTTATAGAACTACTGCCTGAGCCATCTGCTGATCATCATAATCTTGTCACACCTTTGTTGTCCTCCTCTAGGGACAGGCAGAATCCCACTGAAGATCACTTGAGCCTCGATTTCCTTAAGAGTCTTCCCCAACCTGGCATAGCCTCCCTTCATTCGTTCCAATGAGAATCTAGCCGTATCATTTGTTCCCACATGAAGGACAATCAGTGGATTCTTTCTCCCTCCCTCTAGCATCTTCTTCAGCCTCAAGTTCACATCTCGTATCCTAGCACCGGGCAGACAGCACACCCTTCTGTTCTCTGGATCAGCTCTGGTTACAGGCCTGTCTGTTCTTCTCAGTAGGGAGTCCCCAATCACGTAGACCTGCCTTTTCCTGGTTAAGCACTGTGCTGAATTTAGGTCTTGGTCCACATTGAGAGTTACATTTTCTTCCAAGATAGAAGATTGTTTCCTCCTGTGGAAAATAATAGCTTGTAAATATATTTGCAAGGTTTCATGATGTGCATTACATAAAACATGTTAGCAGAATACAGTGCGTGACTGTAAAATGATGGTAAAATGAATGGAAAATATTCTGATAAAATCAGATTCTGTGAAATCTGATAAATTATCACAGGTGTTGATCAATTACATACATTTATTACAAAATATATGACAAATCTACAGCATTGGGAGGTGGGGAGGAGGGGGGAGGGAGGGAAGAGGAATAATCTCTTTCCATAAATATTGGGCTGGGTAATGTACCGTAACAACATTTAACATTCATAGAAATTTTTCACTTTCAGAAGAGCTGTACAAATAACTATTTAGCAATATTATTTATGCTGGATTTAGCTAGTTTAATGGAATCTGATCATCTGTGAATAATTAAAATCTTGTTTTCTGTTATAAACATCTCACTTGAAATTCTTTAGTCTATATTATAGAACAGAGTCTTGTCAGAGACTATGCATATATACATTATGCAGATTTAAAAAAAAAATAAAACCCCTTAATTCCTTTAGAAATTAGAGATTTTATTTCCATATCATACCTGGAAGATAAAAGATGCTGCTGGTATCCAAAGTTGCAATTCCTCTGATCTTTCGGGTTTAACAAACTACCAAAATAAAATCTATTGACCAAATATTGCATTTGGAGAAAGCTAATTAGGTTTATTAGGTTTACTGGGGCAATTTTGACAAGCCACAAGAGATTCATTTCCACACTCACAGAACTCCTCTGTCTACGGTAACAAAATACAGATGGTGCACCAAGTTTATAAATATTGTCCCTGATGTTTTGATCGCTTTGCATTTTATTTCTTACCTTCCATTGTCTTTGTCTGCAGTTTAAAATTCTTTGATTCTTGTCTCCTATTCCATCTAAGTATAGATCTAAGAGATCTGAATTTCATTATTGAGCTCACCATCACCAGCAGGCCCTGCAAGTGCTTCACAGAAAGAAAGTGCCTGATCCTGCCCCTTTGAAGTCAATGGGAGCTTTACCATGACTTCAGTGTGTACAATATCAAACTCAAAGTGCCCATTCTCTGTTCAATGTTAAGAGCAGCACTGTTGATCTCCAAGGAAGTCACAGTGTAGCACTTCTCAGCAAGGTCAACTTCTGCAACTTTCTTCTAGAGGATCACTGTTCACTAAGGCTAACTAACATATTATAAATGTTACCAAGAGGAAAGTTACCTGACTATCTGGCTCCTTTTTCTGAAATTTGCTGATCAGGTTGAAGAATTACTGTCCAAACAAACTGATTTGTTTTTAAATTGTTAAACATATAATGAAAACCCAAGCATTAATCGCTGATAAACATTGCATGATTTATTGCCTTCCTTCGTTTTATAAAACAGAAAAATATTGTGAATACAGATAGATAGGACAAAAATGCTTTAAAGTATCTTTTAACCCATTTTACATGTGTGTGCATGTGTGTTTAAATTGGTGTTTGATAGTTACTATGTAATATTATAACCAGAAGCGAGACATCATTATGCTTAGTTATATAGAGACAGCAGGATGATTTGGTACACAGAGATTCCTGTCCAGATTTTGTATGAAATTATTATTTTTAACAGTTTCTTTCCAGAAAATTGTAAATCAAAATAGCCACTGAAACAAGAAACTTTTAAAAACAGATACAAATTCAGTGTTCCAAAAACCAGTATCAAGGATAAACTGGAAACATCTTTGCTTTGATTCCCTCAGATCTCAGAAACACTGTTAGATTGCTATACAGAACAGGAGACTTCTAATGGAAACAGTCCCTGCGTGAAATGGAACTGATGGCTCAGTATATGACACTCCTCACTCTGAATCACTGCTTAGTCTCATGTAACTGGCCAAACATCAATCCAAGCTATTACATTTTCCCTACCTACATTCAATTTCAATTGCTACAGTATTCAATTGACGTTTCAACTAATAAAGTATGCTTCATTTCCTGTGTACAGGGGAGTTGTGTGATGCTAAATGCCACATATTACTCCAAGATGGACAGTGTTTCCTATTGACTTCTTCATTGATTTATCTAGTATTTATCATTGTAGAAGCTAAGTACTTAGGTTAACTATTTTTAAAAAACAGAAATATGTTACCCAGAGTAAACAGTGACACAAAATCTAAACCTACCGCTTCCTGTTTTCCCAGACCTGAAGAAGAGCTCTGTGTAACTTTGAAAGCTTGTCTCTCTCACCAAAAGAAGTTGGTCCAATAAAAGATATTATCTCACCCACCTTGTATTTCCTTAGAGTACAGGAATGAAGCTCAGAAAATTAATCTTTTTATTTTTAGATTCAAATGTAATAATTACTAATTTCATTATTTTTCTTGTCATCTTTCCTGTCCTAAGCATAAGCAATAATATTATGATAGTTATGGTACCAAGCATGGCCACAGTTTCAACATATATCTCACATCCATAACACAAAAGTAATCAGCAAGCTATCTTCAAAGAGCAAGTAACCGGTGATATATGGACAAATTACTTTTCAGGTTTTTTTCAATTCTGTACTCTTTAGTAGTAAACCAGACCAGACTTTTTCCAGAAGTAACTGTGACCACTGAGGCAACAATATTTAAATTAAATCCACATTCTACAGTTTTATTTATTTATATATATATATATAGAGAGAGAGAGAGAGAGAGAGAGAGAGAGTAGCGATAACCAGGATGAAGGACCTGATCCTGCAATTTCTGTGCATACGCTAACTGAACATAGTCAAGGTCCAATCCTTTGATGTTCTGAGCACCTGCCCCAGCAGTGAGTGCAATGGGAGCTAAAGGTGCTCGGTACCTCTTGAGACATTCAGCACCTGAGCGACATCTGGGAACCTGAGAATGTGATTGGCTATCATGAAGTTTGCTTCGCTGAGAAACAGTTCTAGAGGCCAGATGTTTATTAATGTGAATTTTGTGTCTGTGAAAGGTGCCCAACTGACAGACTTAAAGAATGGGATCTATAGAATAGGTACAGCATGAGAAGCAGCAATACAACCTTACCCATTACTGTGCCTTATTACCAATTGGAAGGATGATAGGGAAGGTTGAGAGGATGCTTCAATCTCTTTGCCAATTCACTCCATAATTACTTTATTTAGATTATCAGTAAGGGCTGTGATTATAACCAACTGTGAGGTCTGTGATATTGCAGCTGTTGTGGAGATCACTGGTGTTGACAAACATTTTATTACATAAGCCACAGAAGCCTATGAACGCCTAAGAAAGAAAATAATCTCATTTTCATATGTGATATATTGCCTTTGTAATAAACAATCAAGAAGAAAAACCCCCAGAAAATATATCATCTGATTTTTTTCCCATCAATTTATAAAAGAAATGTTCTTCACTGTTTCCATGAGTCATCAGCTGACCTTTAAAGCTGCCAAAGAAGTCTGACAGTTTTGTCAGGCAAGTTGGTTTTTTTATTTTACTGTCCTTTCATTTTATGTAATTTCAAGGTTATTGCTGGACAATGTTTATGAGTGTAACCATCTAAAATCATCCCACTCCTGCCAAAAATTTCAGAAAATTTAATCTATGCAGGATTATCACTTCTTGTGGCAAAAGGACCAAAATAAATTGAAAACTGCTGCTTGAAAATGATTAAAGATGAGCAACCTTACCAGTCCCTTTTGGTAACCCCCAATTCTTCCATCCCTTCCGCTCCTCCCCCTAAGACAATTATCCAGCTTCTAAACCCATTCTTTCATTTGGTTTTGTGTGTTCCAAACCTACCAGTACATAATCTTTTTCTCCAACTTCATGATACTTTCTCCTATTCAAGGAGTCTCTTTGTTGGTCTAATTCTACCATTTTTAGCACAGAAAACATTTTACTATCAAAGAGTTTTGGTGAAAACATCATTTACAGTAGCTTTGCTCCAAAACATCTCTATCTTTCTGGAAGTATACTCAAGATTTTTTGTCAACATTTTATAAGCTTTGAGTTCACTTGTTTGTTTTTTTCTTCATCTTATTTACATTTTCAAAATTATAAAGTAACTGACAAGATCATGTGAGTACCCTTGGTCGCACTATTTCTGAAGAAATGTCAGTGGCTCATGTTCTCAAAGGGTGATCTGCCCCATAATTAAATAACAAATCTCCGCCAGGTAGAGCACTTATTCATAGGGATCTCTTTACTCTTCTAGGATCAAACTCAGTAAAGCATTTCAGCTGAATCAAGGCCCTATTACATAAACTCTCTATTCTCAAAACACAGTAGTGACAAATTGGTTATTACATATAAAAATTAACTCAAGATCACATACTTTTTTAAAACAATGCTTTATTATAATTTTTGTGGCACAGATGATACAAAATATTGTATTTTATCCGGTACAAATACTGTAAGCAACAATTTGTTCAGAGAAAGATAGGCAAAGAGAGAGTAAAATTCAACGAGTTATGGGCAACTTATTTATTTAATTTCAGTGATTACCTTGAAAGTTGTAAACAAGTGGAGCCAAATTCTGTCCTGTTTACCATTGCAAATCTGTAGTAACACCATTGCCTTCAGTAGAATTGCTCCAGATTTACCACTGTAATTGAGAGCAAAATTTGGCCCTTTAATCAAAAACAAAGATTTTATAGCTTTATTAACATTACAAGCAACGGCATTTCAATTTTTTAATATTTTGTGCCTCTACTGTAGTGAAAGGGTATAGAAATTGTAAAGAAATAGTGGCTGTTTCTGCAAACTCTTACTCTTCGATTTCTTACTCATAGAAGCAAGCCCAGTGAAAACAATGGACTGCCCCGTACAAGTAATGGTTAAAGCATGGTATTCCAAGCCTTTTCAATCTAAAACATGCTTTGGAGAAGGTTTTAATCAATCTGAATTGAGGTTGCTGCATCCTGATTTGAAAAAGAAAGATTCAAAGAGAATTTTAACTAAACCAATTTTCCTTGTGAAAAATAATGAGTCTGAAGGTCTCAACGTTACATGAAATAAAGCCCAAGGGAAGATTACAAATCAGCTTAAACTTTGGTCAGGGGTTAATTAAACTGCATGGTTAAAAAATCACTCTGAACTTTGTTCATGTCAAACTACTGCTTTATTTATTTTTTTATTTGCTTTAGCTAAATGAGCAAAGGTGCCAGTAACTCTTCCAGAAGAAAAGCAAATATTGTGAATAAGAGATGAATTCATTGATGCACTATGTCTGCATTTATAACCATTTAAAAATGTACCTGATATGTCTTATTAAAGCAACAAAGTCAAAGCCAAAATTAGAATTCAAAAGCTTCTGATTCTGCTAGGCCTGGACTTAAAACACAAAAGAGACTAGACTTAAGCCTTTCTTTGGATTTGAGGTGAAATCCTGCCTCCACTGAAGTCACCAGTGATTTTGCTACTGACTTCAACAGGGCCAAAATTTCACCCTTGGTCTCATGGTTTGAGCGCTGGCAGGACCCAGAATCTTGGCAGACACTGAAACCCTTTGTGACCTTTAGCAAGTCATCTAATTTACCTGCCTCAGTTTCCCCATGTGTAAAACAGAATTTAAAAATACATCTGTTAGGGGTATTTTGAGGGACTAGTTCTGAAAGTTGTCGAGTGCGCTCAACTCCCACTGGAAATGAATTCAACATCTGGTATGATCAGACCCTAATTTCTTAATTTAGTTTGTTTATTGTTTGTAAAGCATAATTTTTCAATATTTTAAGAGTGTGTATGTAAGAATCAACAGTTGACAGGGCTTTATACTGTATTTATAATGTGAGCAGAATAGCGTGAGCACGTTGATTAGCTGGCAAAGACTCTGCCCACTTAGGTAATTATGGAACAAACAAAAGCACAGGTTCAAACTACTATTAACCTCATCTTAGTATATCAATACATCCTCTTCCAACCTCCACACCCCCAAGCAGTTCAGTTTAACCAGTAAAATGTTAATCTGTAATCTGTTATTTTAAATGAAAGAGATCCCTATGCCTCAAGTCTTATTTTATATTAGTTAATATTAGGGTTTTCCTTTTTTATTCACTAATATTAGTTAACTTGTATGTGAACAAACAATTTCACAATAGAGAATAAGAAAGGAAATTAGTGTTAATCAAAATAATCATAGGAACATATGATTTACTATATCTGATCATACCACTGGCTTGCTAAATTTGGTATTCCTCATTCAAAAGTAGCCAATAACTGATATTTCAGAGAAAAGAAAAATAAAATAAAAAACTACACTGCATGTAGCCAATTGTGCATTACTTATGGAAACCTCCTAATCCTGTGCTAAAATAGTTTTTCTAAAAGAAGAATATAGATTATAAATAAAGATTATAATTCATTTTCCTTAAAATATAGATTAATAATTTTAATAATTGGAGTGATGTCTGTTGAGATGCCCCATCACCTAAAAGGCTGAATTTCTCTCACTACAAGGGCATGTACCTATTGTGTGGTTTTTTTTTTTGTACACGTGGGAGCGAGATTAAGTAAGTGAAAGAACATCTCAGGGCTCAATTAAAATAGGATTTACAGTTCAAAAACATTTTTTTAAAATGATGAAGTTATATAAGACCTTGAAAGGATGTTAGTAAAAATCAGTTCTTAAAATTAAAAGCCATTTCTGCACAACAGTCAAGCACTATGTGGACTTAGTCCTTTTTTTCAGTGAAGTTTCTTCTTGTCATTCAAATTTTTGGTGCATTGGATTTAATTTTTCAATTAAATTTTAATTAAGTAGAGCTTTAATTCCACTTAACAGCCAGACAACAGCCAGACAAATACAGCAGCTAAAAAAAGATTTTTGCTGCTCTATAAAAGACATAAGTTTTCTTTTCAGGAAGGGAAGGGAAGATGTGATCCCATCAAAAATATCTGTGCTATTTGATAGGACAGTGTGTGAAGAGATTAATATTGAAGAGACAGACAATAACTTTAGACCTTTGTTTTGGCAACTGAGTAGTAAAGGAAGATTGGCAATGGAAGAATTGAGTGCTTCATCCCAAAAATGTGCCTTTATGGCATATGACAATCAAATTTATCCAAACTAAAAGCCCTTCATGCATAAAAATGTACAGAAGTGGAGATCTTATCTTGAAAGTGGCAGCTGGGCCACTTCCAGTCCACTGCATCATCCTTTGATGAAGGAAAAGCAAAAGGGCCAGAAAATCTTTCCCCCTCCTGGATCTTGTAGAGGTCAAGATCCATTAGAAAGAACATTGGATAATTGTGTGTCGATCTTGGCCATTCCAGGGCTCCCATACTACTGCTTGGATATTGGCTAGCCTTGTGCCATCCACATGCTCTTAACCCCTCCACAGCATGTTAATTATGCAAAAGAGAATTTGTTGCAATTACAAAGTGTGTTGTATCACAACTTACACTGCTCTGAGGGAAGTGCATGCTGTTTCCTAACTTCATATCCTCTGGCTTTCTACCACTCATTCAAACTGCAAAAGCTCAACTACAGTGGGCACAGAGGGGCTAGCAATGGTGAAAGCAAAGTATGTTTTGGTTGGAAAAAGATAACTGAATAGCTACCTCACTTATCTACACAGCTACCCAACAGAACTTTCACAATCTGGCTGCCCTATGAACCATGCAGCGGAGGATACCCTACATAATGTCCATCAAGTACATAAACCTTGATTACATACATGCTTCATGTTGAGGTGATACGTCTTGTCTCATATCAACCTGTATAAATGTATACAGATCACTGGCCTTACCAGTAGGAGGAATTACATGCGTTTGTTCCTGGACAGGAAAACAACACGTTAGCTGTATTTAAAATATTGCTTATTATAAATACATGTGTATAGACTGCAAGAAATTAAAGTTGAGGTTGGCTCCTTTTCTGTACTTTGTTTCGCTGCTGGTACTGTGGGTGAAATTCTGGCTCCATTGAAGGCAATGGCTAAACTGCCATCGACTACAATGAGGCCAGGATTTCACCCCATACGTACATTTAGAGAGAGCTGGTTATAGGAATATTGGCTCAAATCACCCAGAATTTACTCAGTGTTGAAAAGGAATGACAGCATAAGAGCTAGTTGAGTTCTGTTCGGCTGTTTCTCAAAGAGGCACTGTTCAATGAAGAAGCTGTAAGTGGCTTTGCGAGTGTCCGTCTTGCCTCACTGCCACATCTTTGAGGCAGACACAGGGAACAAAGTGGTGCTGATGAGAATGGATCAACCCCTCGAGACGTGTGATGATTTCATAGTCAGGGAGAGCAAGACTGGTAACACTGAGGCCCAATATGTGTGAGACCGCCTCACGGAACTCTGCCAGCTGCAAAAACAAACAAACAAATTAATCTTTACAACATGAAAGTTTTGTCATTGTTCTTCTTCCACGTGATTAGAGATTTTGGTGGATTAGATGGCTTGGGTGATTGAAGACTGAACATAGAGAGTCTTCATCTAGGTTCATCTCTAGGTTTAGTCGCAGAAAAGTCATAATATGAAGGCTGTTTGGCAGCCAGTATCTAAAGGCAAGTGTTTTCTGTCCAGTTCCAAGTGGACAGGTGTCCACGTGAAAAGTCACTATCAGTATTGCTGGCAGTCATAGCAGGAAAATTAGGATTGGATGAACATGGAGGTTGAGACACCCTTCTCAACCCTAGAAGTGGGACCTTATAAAGGAAAGCCCTGCAAATCTGCAGTTATCCACTTTCTATCCATGAACATCCTCACCCGCAGATGCAGATATGGATATCCACGGCCCATGTTTGCAGATCGGATGTGGATACAAATTTTGTGTCCGCGCAGGGCTCAAAGTTGAATCTCACTGGTGCAGAGTGCTTTCCCATTTGCCCATTTATTTTGCATGGGGAAGGGCAGTTTGCACCAGTGAAATACAAATACAGTCAATCAATCTGGTACAAATGCCCTCCCTGCAAAATAAACAGCAGCTATCTCAAAGTTTTGTCAGCCCTTAAGATTCAGGAATTGTAACAAAGAAACAAATGGGTTTTTAATAAAAACGGAAAAGCAAAGCAAAGCAAAGCAGATCAACAGCCCAACTCACAACTGGGCCTTCAGCTACCAGCTCTACTCTATTACTTTCCCTCTTCTACTTACATATGTTTAGGTGACTGATGTTTTTAGCAAGGAGTTAACTCCTTTGTCTACCAGCACTCAGAAAGGACCTTTGATTCATCACAATCCCTTTTCCTGATATTGAATATTATTATTATTTACCATTTGCATTATTGTAGTGCCTAGGAACCTAGCTATGGACCAGGCCCCATTGTGCTAGGCTTCTTAAGTCTTGAATGGTTTCAAAAGCATTTTCCACACAACCACTCTTCTATTCCTAGCTGCCAAGTTTTGTGCAGCTCCATAAGTAACATTTTTCACTAGGGAGAGAATTAGTGATTTCCAGGATCCCTCGAAATAGTGCAAGCAAGTGAGGGGGAAGGAGAAGCCTATCACTACCATCCCTCAAAAGTATATGTTGTGGGAAAGAAAAGGGCCAGAGGCACCTGTGGGGGAAGCCAATGAGTTAATACATACTGATGGCTGTAACAAGGATATTCACCTTTTGTAACCCTGACCCATATCATGTGATTGATGGCTAGGAAATAAAATTCAGTCTCTTACCAGCATTCCTAGGGAGATAGGAGGGCTTGGAGCCTTATGTAGTTGTTGCTGTGTAGGTGGTTGGACTGAGATAATCAAAGGAAGCTGCCTCCTTTTTTTTTTTTTTTTTTTTTTTTTTTTTTTTTTGCCAAATCCACTAAATACAATTTGTTTATAAACTATCTTTACATTCACAATGAGGCTGCACAGGTGTGACTGAGGGTATGTCTACATTACAGTGGCTACCATGGCACAGGTATGGCGGTGCAGTAGTGCCACTTTTGAGCTATAGTGTAGATGCTTCCATCATCAATGGAAGGAGTTTTCCATCGCTGTATGTAAGCTCCCTCTCCGAGAGGTGATAGGTAGGTGGATGGAAGAATTCTTCCGTCAGCCTAGCTGTGTCTAGACTGAGGATTAGGTTGACCTAATTACATGACACAGATCATGAAATTTTGCACAGCCCTGAGAAATGTAGTGGGTTAATTTAAGTTTTAGATGTAGACCTGGAATAAGGTTAGAATTTGTCCCTGCTACTTAAATTAAAAATTCTGTTGAGAAAGCACAAGCAGGAACAGAATCCTGCTTTAGACTAACAGGAGGGGAAAAAAAGCAGTAAACACTTATTTTTGTCAGTAGCAACAGCAGATGTGATGCTGCATACGCACACGTGACATATTTAATGAGTAAGACTGGCCCACTTCTACGTAGTCACTTTTCAGAGTAGAACCACACTTTAATAAAAGATATAAGGACACATTCAGACATCTTCTCTCCCTGATTAGATTTTCTAATCAAGCTAGTTTAGCACTAAGGGGAAGGAAAAGCGGCAGCAGATTTGCCTAAACTTGCAGCTTCTGACTTCCATTTTGTCTGTGGCAGGCTGAGGCCTTAGGCCAGCCTCTCCCAGCTGGTCCCCTTTAAATTATCTTCACCCCGCTCCAGCTGGCGGCTGGCAGCAAAAGTGTTTCAAACAAAACAGAACTTGGAGTCTGAGCTACTCTCCTCAGCCCTGAATCCTTAAGCTCCCTCCGTACTTTATGACATTGTCCTTTTCACCCAGGCATCTCTGCTTTTACAGTCTTCAAATCTTCCTCTACCACTTTGAGGATGGGTCAACCCACCTTACTCCTTTCTCTCCTGTGCCAGAAGATAAACAATCCTTCTCCTGCTAAGGTCTCTGCATTATGAGGAAAGAGGCAGAGCATATACTGCCCTCCCCAGACCTTGTTCAGACTGACTAAGAGTGAGAGGAGCCTTGGTCCACCCTACACTACTAAACTCATGGTCCCAGACCCTTAAGGAAACAGTAACCTGAGTTTTCCCCAGACACTGAATTTTACTGTGAGACCACTTCCTTTCCCCCAGCATCTGCCTCTGCCATTTCCTAGGCTCTCATCTGCTCCAAAACTTCTGGAACCTTAAAGGGGCATATCAAGGGTCAGGGATTCACTGGCCCCATTCCTCACTACTTCTTAAAGTGGACAGAACAACCTGTCACATCACCCAGATTTGTCTTTGAATAGTGAGCTAGTTGTTTTTGCTGTTGGGATACGAGATGAATGTCTGCTGTCATGGCCAAATGCGTACCACCATGATACAGTTAAAAGACAGAGAATAAGAGAGAGAAAGCCCTCCCCTCCACAATGTCTAAATGAATTATTATTACTATTATTTATTTATATTACCAACAGTACCTAGAGGTCCAAACCAAGAACAAGGCTGCATTGTGCTAGGAAGGGTACAAATACAGACTAAGCCATACTCATGACCTGGAGAGCTCACAATCTAAACCCCTTAACTCTCTGACAATTAAATAGTAAAAGAGAGTTAAAACAAAAACAAATACACTTTCAAAATACCCTTGTTACCCCCCAGAATGGAATCCAGAACATTATAGCATCCCTAAACCAAATTCAAATTAAGAAAAAGTAAATGCAAAGGCCAGATCCTGAAGCCTTTAGCCAGGCAAAGTCTCACTGCAGGCAGCAACAGTTTGCATGACTTCAGACTGAGTGAAAACTGAGTATGTAACTTCAGGATTTACAGCTAGGTTCAGAAAAATAAATAAATAAAATCAACATAAAGTACTGAGAGAGCTTAAGGATTCAACCCAGTAATATCTGTCCTAAATTAGGTCAAGTAGCTGAAGATGAAAGGCTATAACAGGTTGAACAATGCAGCACCGGAGGGGCTTCATGTTTCAAAGTGCTCTTCCTAGTGACTTCAGAGCCAAGCCTTGAGACTACAACTGCAGAAGCTGTGGCAGAATGCTGGAGCAGCATGGTGGAGAGTTAGCTAAAGTTTTTAAAGGGCTTGCTCCAGGTTGGATCCAACAGGCAACAAAGCTGGCATTTGCTAACCAGGACCCTAAACACATTTAAAAAAAAATAAAAATATAAAAAAATGTGGGAGCTCCCGTGTAATCCTCTAGCTTTGGATCTATGAGCCAGTTGGCCAGGGAGCATCCAGCAGAGGTATCCCCTCATGTTCCTCCTTTACTTTCCCCATTAACATCTTCAAAGCTCCTGATCAAATTATTTCCTTCCTGTAGAAGAGAACTAGAAGAGGCTCCTCTAGAGTCAAGCTTTGGCCAAGAGAATTAATTCAAGAACCACATGGGAGACGCTTTTCTCCCATGGGATAAGTATGATGTCTCAACAGCACTTCCAGTCTCTGCTGACCAATGTGCTCAAGACTGAGCTTGAAGCATGTTTGTTCTCTGCATCAGGGCTTAAATTCAGCCAGAGCTGTACGGCGCAGCGCTCCAGTAAATATTTTAGCCCTGTGGGGCTGAAGCCCCGAGCCCCGGCACCTCCTGTAGACAATGGAGGGAGGACATGGTGGGCTCCAGGAAATACTGTATGAGAATTTATGTCCTGCTCTGTATCATAGCTGAAGTCTATGTTTTTCATCTTTTTCCTAAGTTGAAGTAACAGCCTTTATTTTTCAAATCTTGTCTTCATTTTTCTGGAGGCAATTCCACAGTAATAAGCTGGTTAAGGAATGTGCATGTGTGGTTTAGCATTGCTAAATGCTAGAATGAAGGAAGCCATAAACACTCAGGGTACATCTACTCTGCAGTAAAACAGCCAGGACTGGCCTGTGTCCACTGACTCAGGCTCGCAGGACTAGGGGGTCCCTGAGAGAGAAGTGGGTCCCAGAAACCAGGCTCCAGCCTGGGCCTGAACACCATTTCTGCAATTTTATAGTCCCGCAGCCCAAGCCTTGCAAGCCCAAGTTAGCTGACACAGGTCAGCCACAAGTGTTTTATTGTGATATAAACATACCCTCAGACTAATAAGCTGCTTGATTTCAGGCAGTGGAAGATGCACATTAAAGGATATATGGAAATCTCCTCACTCTTTCCTTTCTTGTCATGGAGGAAAGTTATTGGCATAAATGGCTACATTTGAGGAACTAAACATTTTGGGAATTTGGAATACTCACATGCTTCATATCTACTCTGTCCTCCTGTATACAGTCTATCCATTGTTTTCTTGACCATTGTCTTATACTTCACCTGCAAACTTCCTACATGTCCATATCATCTCAGCCTCCTCCTTACGCTTCTCTCTGATATCGCAGACCGTGGTCTCACATCTGATGACATCATTCCATGTGGTCCAGCAAGATCACCCCCTCACTGCCCTCAAACATCTCATTTCAATGGCTTTAAATCTTCTCAAGTGCCTCTCTTTGGTCACCCATGTCTGTGATCCATACAGAGGAGCTGATCTTACCATGGTTTGTACAGTTGTCCCTTAAGTAATCTTAAGTAACTGTTTATCATAAATCACTCCCATCTATCTTGTGCCAGACTTCCTCCACACTTGACAGCCTTGCTTGCAGTTCTCTGTCAATTTCTCCATTTGCTGCTAACAAATCCTCAAGGTACTTGATTCTGTGCAAGTCAACCACATGACTTCAGTCTTTGTTTTACTCATTTTGAGGCTATACTTGGTTAGTTCCCTGTTCCAAGCATTGATTGTCTGGAACAAATCTTCCTCACTATCAGCCATTAGTGCAATATCGTTGGCATAGATCAACTTCATACCACTTTTGCTTACCTATGAAGACTATCACAATTATGAATACTAACGGTCTAAGCACCTGATCTCTGGTGGAGCCCAACCTTCACCTTGAAACCGTCCATTATCAGAAGGGCATCTGCACTTTTTTATCATGAAACATCATACAAACCCATCACCATCTGGACAAGATCCCCTATTACCCGCACAGAATCATAACAGAGGTCCCAGAACTCAGCTTGGTTGTCTGTTGAATGCTTTCTCCAAATTAAGAAAAACCCAACCATGCTAGATGTTTCCCTCCAGTTTCTTTTCCATCATCTGTTTAGTGTCTGTTGTTCCTTTTCCTTTTCTAAAACCAAAATTACTCCTTTCCTAAAATGGGCTCCACTATTTGGCAAATGTGGCTATCTATGAATCTCACAGTTTCATGCTGTGGGACAGCAACTTAATTCCTTGGTACTTCAAATAATCGTGTATCACCTTTTGTTTGTATAGCAGTACCAGTATGGACTTTCTCCATTCTCCTGGCATTTTCTTCTCTTGCTAAACTATGCACAGGACTCATCAGAGCTAGCATACACCAATCTCTCTCAAGTCTTTGATCACCTCTGCCATGACTTCATCTGAATCCGTTGCTTTTCTGGATGCCATCTTCAGCAGTACAGCCTTGATGTTTGCCTCTGACAGGTCAATACATATGCAGGGTAGTTATAATTGTGTCAGTCACAGGATATTAGACAGACAAGGTGGATGAGGTAATATCTTTGATAGGACCAACTTCAAAAGCTTGTCTCTTTCACTAACAGAAGTTGGTCTAATCAAAGATATTACCTCACCTAACAGGTCAATAAATAAACAAGTTAAGAAAATCAACTTTCCTGCTAGATTTTCCTGTAGCAAGAAAATAGGACTTTCTGTATGTTCAAGAAAGAAGTGAAAAGAGAGCTGAATGCCCTGCAGAGTAAAATACATTATAACAAGCTGATTAAAAAGCAATGTTGCTCCAGTTGCAAAAGTGCTGAACAAGAGACATTGATTTTTATTCAAACTATTTTAACAAAGCGACAGGTCAAACAAAAGCAACACAAGCAGAGAAAATACTCTATACACGGAAATATTTCCTTAATGCTACAGTATGTCTTGCCTGGAGCGGAATTGCATGTTTGTGCTCCTAATTTGATGCACTGCTGTATGTGTTTTATGAACATTTATTAAAATTTCATACTAATTGTGTGACTAATACTAATAGTCACTTACTGTGACAAGAAAAAAAACAGATGAAAATTCTGCTTCAACTTTGCAAACAATTATCATTATGACAATTTTCAAAAGGGACACGGCCTTGTTGCAAATCAAGCACCGCCTGAGTTGATTTCTAGCAAGTTGGTTAAGTAATCTGGTTGTATATTCAGCGTATGTCCATCACTTGCAATCCTGTTGCACCACCAAAGCTTTTGGTGCCCATGGGATCTCTGGCCACGTAGCAGCATTCCTTCGTACACATTTCAGAATTCATTGATTTTTCATTATTATATGCCCATGCCAAGAAAGCTGCCAAAAGTGAACTGGTGCTGATGCCCACAGTCATTTCCCGCCAACGAACTAGGATGGGGACTCATTAGCCTGCTGCCCAGGGAAGCATTGGTCTGAGCTTCCCTACTGCCTGGGAAATCCAGTTCCCTTTTGAGTCAGTTCAAGGAGTTTGCCCAAGGTATGTCAATGATTTTCAACCATCCAAATCACAGGCACATAGCAGAATCCAAGTTCCAGGTCCTCAGCAGGGATACTGACCAGTTGCTAACTATGCTGAAGATTTTCAATACCTAATGACACAGAATGGAACAAGGCGCTACCACTTCAGGCTTGGTCTAAATCAGTGTTTCTTAACCTGGGGGTTTAGAGGGGTCGCAAGTGCAGAGCTGGTATTGGGGGTGGCAAGAAAGGCAATTGCCTGGAGCCACAGGGGCGCCATGAAACTAAGTTACATGCCTCAGCCCCGTGGGGGTGGGACTCAGGCTTCAGGGGTACAGTAGTTTGGAAAGGTTAAGAACCACTGGTCTAAATGATGAAATCAAGAATAAGTTGGTGTGGCTAGAATCCCCAGCTTGTGCTGGCTCATTTATCAACCTGTGCCTGAAGATTGGCAATCACTAATCAGAACACCACCAAGAAAGAAGGATGGTTTCTCAACCCATGCCCAACTTAACAGGTTCAGCTGGCCAACATCCAGCATCCATCCTACAACCTGAACTCATGTAGGCTGATGTGGCCCAGCCACACCTCTGAAGTAGAGAAGGCCTGACATCATGCATCAGGTGTGTCTCTACTGTGGGGAATCTGGGCAGAGTTTGCCTACAGCAGTTCAATCCATGCCTCTACTTGACAGAGCCCACTCTATGCCTATTACAGTTTCCCTAGAAGGGGCCCCTGATGGGACATTACTGGCAGGAACCATGGCAGGAAGCTCCATAGAGCCTAGGGCTAGCTGGTTCAGCATTCAAGCAGGTTAATGAGCCCAGCTGGGATGCAGCAGAATTACCTGATTGGCTAGCCCACCTAACTGGCTAAAAGGAGACAAAAGGTCTGCATTTAAACTCAGCAGCAGCAGCTGGTTGCACTCAATGCTTACACCTGCAACTGCCATCTCTCCTTTGCCTGCCTTGTACCTAGTCTTGGCTCTGGCCTTGTTCTGGTCCTGCTCCAGTCTTGTCTTGCCCTGGTCTGATCCTGTTCCACTCTGACCTATTCATCTGACCAGCTCTGACCCCTGACTCCAGTTATTGACTCCTGGCTTTGGCTCTAATCCTTGGATTGATTCTTGGTTCCTGACTTTAGCTTTGGCTAGAGCTCTGGCTACCAACACCTATCCCTGGCACTAACCACTAGGCAGTGATCAGACTCTAACCACTACATCAGACCACCCATATCCTGGTCCTGACACCTGTTTTATTTTTTTTTAAATTACCTTTGACATATTTTTAAAATCTTTTTGAAATATTCTTTTCCATTCTAAATTTTCCATGAATCTGTGGCTTATACATGGTAAAGTCACTAGGTTTTACTGGCTGATAAATATGAAAAACGGAACCAATAACAAAGACGTTAAGAGTTCTAAAGTATTTTTTAATCTAACTTCTCCAAAGCATGGCATAAACTGAATAGTTAGTGGCATACAGTGACACAAAAAATCTTATTTGGCATTCTTTTGGGATGACCGCTTTGCCACTCATGAATGATGCAGTCATCCCAAACCCACGTCAGTAAAACTTTAATACTAATATACACACAAGTTTTCAGGTTGTTGGGATAATTAGTCCAGATACCAAGTTCTCACTTTCCAAGTGGCATCTACCAATTGTCTATCACATTTGCACCTACCTGCCTCTCTCTTTTTGATATCTCTGCCAGGGTTGTTTTAAGTGCCTTCAGTTCATTGGTAACTGCTTCTAGCATATTCCTGGCCCTCTCTTTATCCTCTTTAGCTTCATGCTCCGTAAACTGTAATTCTGATTTGACACAGATGAGCTGCTTCTCAGCCTTATCTTTCATCTTCTCCAGCTTGCCTCTGGACTTGTTTAGTTCCTCAATGGTTCTATTCTGCTCCAGGGTTTTGACCTACAAGATCAACGATCAGGGACTATTAAGTTCTTCACACTGCCATTAATGAGAACCACACAGTGAAGATGGTTATTCAAGAAATGTGTATTTTTTTCTACTGAGCTAAAAGTAGCTTTTTGCTGCTGTAAAGCAACAAACATTTTCACAAGAAATTCAGAAATAGTGAAAAGCTAAAACTGTGTTTGATTTAAGATCAAAACTTTTTCTCCCAGGTTTGATAGAATATATTTTCTGAGGACAATTAAAGCAACACACATGGGAATGTGTTAAACTATAGTCATGTTGGGTATTCCATAACATTAACTCCAAGTCTTCTGGACTGTATTTACATATGCTATGTAGTACATACTTAAAGGTCAATGACAGATTCCAAAATATCAAAGATCTCTTGACTTTATTATACTGCTTTCTTTGCCACATAGAGAGATTTCAGTAGTTCACCATTAACATGTTACTATACTTCATAATATAAAATGAGCTCCCATTGTATTCAGCCTTTTCCCTCCATTGGTAAACAGAAATGGTAAAATGTAGCCATGTTACCCACTTTAAGTTCATTGGTGTCAGACAGTTTGGCTTTGAGATCAGTGTTAGAGTCTCTTGCCAGGCCCAGCTCCTTCTGTAACCTCTCTATCTTCTTATGTAACTTTCTGATGGTGAGATTGGCCTCATCTCTCTCCACAGCCAGGGCTGTTCGCACTTGCTTCTCCTCTTCCAGCTGGGATATTTTCTGCCTCAGAAGGTTCATATGCAGCTCTTTGCTCTCAAGCTTTTCTTTCTGAGCTTTCAACTGGTTTTAAGAGAACAAGGGAATTTTAAAACACACACACAATTTTAACACCAATTATATGAATGAATTGTCATTGTAAGTTTGGTCTTTCTGAAGCACATTTCTATAAGTTTTAACTTCTCATACTCTCCTGCAGAGCTCTGTACAACTCTGCCCTGGCCTACATATATCTAATCACTCTACTCCTCACATCTTAGTACTTTCCTGTGCCACCTCCACCCCTCCTTCTATTTTGCTGCTTACATGTAGAACACTGACCGTATCCTACACAGTTAAATACTTAAGCATCATGAGGTTGTTTTTACAATTAGCAAATACATGTTGTCCTACAGGTTAGCCTAACAGTGAATGAAAAGCTCAACCATAGCAGGATGGCTGATAGTATCTGAGCCAAACCCCGCACATGAAACAGATTTCATCAATGACATGATAGCTGTGTTTGAAAGCTTAAAATACCAAAAAGATCAGGTATTTAATAAAGTACTATTCCTGTTTTATTAACTTCTAGTGAATGTGATTTGTAGACTATGCCAAAGAAAGGATACCTCTAGATTTAAATATTTTTGGTATGCTGTAACAGTAGTGCTGTTGTGAAGGGGTGTTCAATTGACCTGCTTTTTTATTGTTGTTTTACTATGCGGTTTGCTTGCTCTGGATTGCAAACATGTTTATCATCATCTCTTTGGATGACAGACTGTATCTTTGTATGTGTTTGAACACAGTGGCACTTCAATTTTGATTGGGGCCTCTGACAGCTACTTTAATTGAAATATAGTAATAATAAGGTCTTTTTTATAACAGACAGGAGATGAACTCAGCCCTTCTTTACCTACCTTCCTTTGTAGGTTGTGTGCCATAGTCTTGTTTTCAATCACTGCATCACTTTCCAGTTTGACCAACTGCTCTGCACGGGCCAGAACTGCATCCAGTCTCATATCAAACCCTATCTCAGCTGCTACGCTGTCCAGTTTCATTTTATCCGAAAGTTGTTCCAGAAATTTGATATACTGAAACAAGAAATAGGTAAGTGGGAAGAGAAGAGGAGTCATTTAGAGTCCGTAAAAAATCCAAACTATTTTCCTCTAAATTGGCTGCCATCTAAGTAATAGTCAACAGTCCCCATTTCAGAAACAAGAAGCACCACACATAGTGTCCTCTTACAGATAATACAACTGTTGGATATTTCTCCAACTGATCTTTTTTCATAGGTATTTGTTAGAAAAGAGTTGAACCTACAGTATTTAGTAGTTTAGTGATACCAAGGATCCCAGAAATCCATTTGCTGGGGAAAAACATGGAATTTGCATTTTTACACAGAATCTTTAGTTTGTTACATTTTGTGAAAAAATGTAAACATATACAGTGTAATCCTGATTATCCAAACTAATTGGGACCAGGGCCAGATCAGATAATCAGGAGAATGGGTGGGGCTTGGGCTGTAGTGTATAACTGGTCCTAGTCACGAGGACCCTGCAAAACAGAAAAATAAATAAGGCTCAGTACAAATGACTTCAAAAGAATAGTTTGCTGTACATGTCTAGTCTTAGGCCGGGTGTAAATTGCTGCGCCTGGTCGACATGAGATACGCTAGTTACATAATGTAACTAGTGTACCGCACATCAACGTACTTACATCTACACAGCACAGCATCTTCATGACGTTATGTTGATGGGAGAGCGTCTCCCATTGACGCTACCTACCGCCTTTCAGGGAGGTGGACTAATTCAGTCGATGGGAGAGCACTCTCCCATCGACTGAACTGATCTACACAGACCCGCTCAATTGATCCCGCTGCATCGATGCCTGCTGCCACGGCAGTGTAGACATGCCCTTAGTAACTTCTCTGTAAGAACTCATGTTGAAAAGAAAACGCAGTTAGGTGATGGCTGCCATTAAGAAGGTCTTTGATCTATAGACAATCACAAACTTGGTTAATGCTGATAGGTGTGTGCAAAGCACCTTTCTTTCAGGATAAGTGGACGGAGCAATTAAGCCCTTTGATGTCACCCTTGACGATCCTTGAGTCAAGGATGACCTCTTTCACAGGTTTTATTTTATATGGGTCTTTTGGTGACTGAGGAGTCTGATCCGTGAGTCAGACTCATTGGCAGACATTGCAGGTGGTGTTGAAAGGCAGGGTTTTCCATGATAACTGCATGATAGTTGTCTATCATTTCTTTTCTGGCATTTTTCTGCAACCAGGAAAAGGCGATTTTCCTCAAAAATGGTCATTCCTTCTCTGACAAGTCTTCACCAGTTAGCCCTCTCTTGGGCTACTGTCTCCCAATGTGTGATGTCAATGTCACATCTCTTGCTGTTTGTCTTGAATGTGTCTTTGAAGCATTTCTTTTGGCCTCCCCGTTTCCTTTCTCCTTTGGTGAGTTGGGCGTACAGCAATTATTTTGGTAGGTGTGCATCAGGCATGCACATGCAATGCCCGCTCCACCTCAGTTGATGTTGGATAATCATGGCCTCAACAATCAGGGCGGATGTTGGCCTCCGGGAGGCCATTAGTATGGTGATCCTGCCACTATATATTGGAGTATCTTTCAGAGAAAGTGCTGGTGCTGGCGTTCCAGGTTTTTCAGATGTTTTCTGTAGGTCACCCAAGTCTCACAGCTGTAGAGAAAAGCTGGGATTACCTTATAAACTAAAAGTCTAGTGTATATTCTGATATCATGGTTGTTGAATACCCGGCGGGACAGTCTGCCAAAGGCAAGGCTGGCACAACGGATTCTGTGCTAAAGCTCAACATCTATGTTTGCTCTCTGTGAAAGATGGCTGCCAAAGTAGGCAAAGTTTTCTACATTTTCCAGTTCCTCTCTGTTGATGTGGATCTTCCTTGCTGGGTCTGATGATTGACCGGGAACAGGCTGATGAAGAACTTTTGTTTTGCCGATGTTCAGGGTTAGTCCTAAGCTTTTGTAAGCTTCTGAGAAGCTGTTTGTAGATTATCCTTTGAATGTGCAAATACAGCACAATCATCTGGTACTGGAGTTTGGTTATTGTTGTCAATGTTATTTTAGTTCTAGCAAGGAAGTGAGAGAGATTGAAGGGGGTGTCATCCCAACCAACCAACACACCAACACCTGATGAGGTCCATAAAGCAATTAAGCAAATGAAGAACAATAAAGCATCAGGTCCTGATGACATACCAGCTGAAGTACTGAAAGCAGGGGAAGAAACACTGACAAACAGGCTCCATTTGCTGTTCCTCAAAATCTGGCACACTGAAGAAACCCCCACTGACTTACACAATGCTAACATTGTCACCATTTTTAAAAAGGGTGTTAGGGCCAACTGTGGCAATTACCAAGGTATTGCCCTCCTCTCCATCTCTGGAAAGATTCTTGCTAGAATCTTATTGAATCATCTGCTCCTTCTGCAGAGGAAGAACTCACAGAGTCCCAAACTGGCTTCAGATTTTTATGAGGCATCACTGACATGATTTTTGCAGCTATACAGATCCAGGAAAAATGTCAAGAACATCACCAAGAGCTGTATAAGGCCTTTATCGATCTGACCAAAGCCTTCAACTCTGTCAATCACGAGACTCTGTGGAAAATCATGTCAAAATTTAGTTGCACAAGTAAATTTACCACTACTGTAAGAATCCTCCATGACCAGATGACTGCCTCATCCTGTGCAGTGGCTCTACCTCTGAGCCCTTTGCCATCCAAACTGGTGTAAAGCAAGGTTGTATACTGGCACCTACTCTCTCCTCCGTTTTCCTAGCAGCTATGAGAACGCTAATCCAAGACCATCTGCCACAGGATATTGGCATCTAATATCAGATTGAGAGCAACCTCCTTCAATCTTTGATGTAATAAGACAGTTGGAGACAACAGAAGCTGCCACCTAAGGCAATGTGCCATATGTTGAGGCCTGATCAGGACCTAAACCATATGGTTTAAGGGATTTCCTTGGGACGGGTTGCAAATGCAGTAGCTAGGGGATTGTTTGGCAAGGGGTGTTAGTGTGTTTGCATGTGTGTTTGTTTCAAAAAAAGACAGCAGACAGAGAGAGAAAAAGTGGTGACTGTGACCCTGAGAGGGAGCAAAGAGATGAAATTCTTTGGGCACAGAACTGACTGGTGGGGTAGACTTGGAAATAGTGGGCAAAATAATTGCTTGTTTGTGTCTAATGTGTTCAGGCAAACAGGACTTTGTGTATACGCTTTGTATATAAACTGGATTGCACCAGAGAATATACCTGTCTCATATCATTCATTTCTCCTCCTAACGGAAACAACCTTACAAGGCCCCTACTATTGGCTAACCGTCGGGCCAAAAGGAGCAATGCTATGCAAACATCTTTGCATACATATTAGATCCAATCCTTAGCACCACTCAGAGCTCTTAGCTCCTTACAGCAGTGGATCTAGTATGTTATCCTGCATGGACTGTCTCAAAATTACTGATACCTGCTCTTCTTTCTGAATACATTTTGCTGGACTGCTAAACATCTATTCAATGTTGAGTTTAAAGATGAGCTTGGGATAGTAGTTGGGTGGCTAATGGGAATGAGGATATGGAGGTAGAAATTACCACATCTGAGGTAGAAGCCAAACTCAAACAGCTTAATGGGACTAAATTGGGGGGGAAGGGGCGGATAATCTCCATTCAAGAATATTAAAGGAACTAGCATGTGAAATTGCAAGCCCATTAGCAAAGATTTTTAATGAATCTGTAAACTCGGGGGCTGTACCATATGACTAGAGAATTGCTAACATAGTTCCTAATTTAAAGAAAGGGGAAAAAAGTGATCCAGGTAACTACAGGCCTGTTAGTTTGATCTCAGTAGTATGCAAAGTCTTGGAAAAGATTTTGAAAGACAAAGTAGCTAAAGATATCGAGGTTAATGGTAATTGGGGTAAAATATAACATGGCTTTACAAAAGGTAGATCGTGCCAGACCAACCTGATCTCCTTTTTTGAGAAGATAACAGACTTTTTAGACAAGGGAATGCAGTGGATCTAATTTACCTAGATTTTAGTAAGTCATTTGATACGGTTCCACACTGGGAATTATTAGTTAAATTGGAAAAGATGGAGATTAATATGACAATTGGAAGGTGGATAAGGAACTGGTTAAAGGGAGACTACAACGAGTCATACTGAAAGGTGAACTGTCAGGCTGGAGAGAGGTTACTAGTGGAGTTCCTCAGGGATTGGTCTTGGGACCGATCTTATTTAATCTTTTTATTACTGACCTTGGCACAAAAAGTGGGAATGTGCTAATAAAGTTTGTGGCTGTCACAAAGTTGGGAGGTATTGCCAATACAGAGAAGGATTGGGATACCATACAGGAAGATCTGGATGACCTTGGAAACCAGAGTAATAGAAATAGGATGAAATTTAATAGTGGAAAGTGCAAGGTCATGCATTTTGGGACTAATAACAAGAATTTCTGCTATAAGCTGGGGACGCATCAGTTGGAAGTGACAGAGGAGAAGGACCTTGGCATATTGGTTGATCACAGGATGACTATGAACCGCCAATGTGATGTGGCCGTGAAAAAAGCTAATGCAGTCCTTGGATGCATCAGATGAGGTATTTCCAGTAGAGGAGGTGTTAATACCATTATACAAGGCACTGGTGAGACCTCATTTGGAATACTGTGTGCAGTTCTGGTCCCCCATGTTTAAGAAAGATGAATTCAAACTGGAACAGGTGCAGAGAAGGGCTACTAGGATGATCCAAGGAATGGAAAGCCTGCCTTATGAGAGGAGACAGAGAGAGCTTGGCTTGTTTAGCCTAACCAAAAGAAGGTTGAGGGGGGAGATGACTGCTCTCTATAAATACATCAGAGGGATAAAGACCAGGGAGGGAGAGGAATTATTTAAGTTCAGCGCCAATGTGGACACAAGAACTAATGGATAAAAACTGGCCAGCAGGAAGTTTAGACTTGAAATTAGACGCAGGTTTCTAACCATCAGAGGAGTGAAGTTCTGGAACAGCCTTCCAAGAGGTGAAGTGGGGGCAAAATACCTAGCTGGCTTCAAAACTGAGTTTGATAAATTTATGGAGGGGATGGTATGATGAGACAGCCTAATTTGGCAAATGGCTGATCTTTGACTACTGGTAATAGATATGCCAACGGCCTGTAAAGGGATGTTAGATAGGGTGAGCTCTGAGTTATTACAGGTGTCTGGCTGGTGAGTCTTGCCCACATGACCAGGGTTTAACTGATTTCCATATTTGGGTTTGGGAAGGAATATTCCCCCAGGGCAGATTGGTAAAGGCTCTGGAGGTTTTTCACCTTCCTCTGTAGCATGGGGCACGGCTCACGTGCTGGTGTATTCTCTGTACCTTAAAGTCTTTAAACCATGATTTGAGGACTTTAATAACTCACTCATAGGTCAGGCGTCTATTACAGGAGTGGATGGGTGAGGTTCTGTGGCCTGCATTGTGCAGAAGGTCAGACTAGATGATCATATTGGTCTCTTCTGACCTTAGAGTCTATGAGTAATGAATACTTAAGAAATGGAAATCTGAAACCTCAGTCACTTATTGACTGCTTAAATTATTTATTAAACACATTGAAAAAATTAACATTGGCCAGGAAAGATAACTTGAAATAATACTATTTGATTTGGCGCCATATGAAAGAACTTCATGATGTCTCTCTTCATAGCTTGTATTAGTTATTAACAACTCAGTGAAAATTAGTTTGTCACAGAGGTACAAGTGGGGGAAGCTTGACGTAGGGGAAGAAGGGTAGCAACATTTTTAAGGGCTGCTTTTTCAAATAAGCCAGGAATCTGAGGACAACATTCTGATAAATTTTAGTTTATTTTCTCTATTATTTTCCCTTACCTTTTCAGAAGGCAATAGCCTAAAACTCTTTGCAGACAAAGAGATCAAGCTCTTCTGCTGCTATTCAGACTTTTGCAAAACAGCAACAGAGGTAAATTAAAAAGTTCTTGGTCAGTTTCATGACTGCCCCCCCGGCATCCAGAGGGTGAAATGCTCAAGAATCTTTTCTATTTAATGCTGCTGATGATTGGGAAAGCTACAAGTGGCAGCAGAGGCAGGAACTGGAGTTATTCATTGAGGAGAACCTTAAAAAAAAAAGACTGCTGAAGAGTGGTAGAGTAGCGAAGACCTCATCTTGACTCCATCTCCTTGCAGCAGACATCTGGAGACAACTAAAGAAATGAAAACCCCGTTCCCTTGTGGGGGAAGTGGGAGGGGATTAAACATAAAGCTCCATCTCCCTTCCTATAGCTAGAGGTGGAGGTTAAAATTTACCAAAATTTACTGAATTAGCAAGACACTGATATAAATGACAGTGATACTAGAGACAGCAGTTTGATAGACAACTCAGCACAGTCACCGGCTTCTAATCAAAGCACTGATCCTGAACTGATGACCCGGACCTTTGTCTTTCTTCTCTACCTGTCTGGCTAGTCAGTTTAGTCCTCTAGTTATCAGTTAATATTTCAAGTCCTTATTTAAAAGATTTATATGCCCCAAAGCACCAGAATGTGAATTCACAGTTTGCGTAATCACTAAAATACAATAAATATACTCAGCTATATCTCTGGCTTGCAAAAAATATTTCCACAAATGGAAATAACCTATGCTGTTACTTTTTGTTTCTCAAGCTTCAAACCATCTCGCATCACGTCTCCAGACACCAACTCCCCATCCAGACGCATCAATTGATCCTGGAGTGTCTCAAATTGTTTTTCTGCTTTCCTGGCCCTTTGCAGAGCCTCCTGGTGTAATCTGGTCTGATTCTCCAGCTGCTCAGTCAGTTTAGCTATTTGGGCTTCAAGCTGGGACACCTTCTGGGAAGCAAGAAAACCAACAAGACAGAGACTGAGTTAACTTGACATGTAAGTGTTAGAGGCACAAGAAAGATGCATCCACAAGGTATCAAACAATAGAAGATTTCCCACTTTAAAATAAATTGTTTTTAAAAATAAGAAGGAAACAAAACTTGGTGTAACTATCAGAAAAAAATGTATGCAGTGGTGTTGTAGCTGAGTTGGTCCCAGGACATTAGAGAGACAAGATGGGTCAGGTAATATCTTTTATTGAACCAACTTCTGTTGGTGAAAGAGACAAGCTTTTGAGTTTACAAACCTCTTCTTCAGAAAAAATGACAGAAGCTGCTGAAAGTGAGTGACTGATTCAGAAATAGAGAACAGCACAAAGACCTTATCTACAGTATTCCTACACTGTCAATTAACTCAAAGTAGATTAACATTAACAAAAGAGTTAGATAGAGTTCTAGACATGCCACGATTATTCCAGAACATCCATTTGCAATTTACCCTAAATTTCATCCAATGGTGTAGGACAAACTTTTCTGTCCTGAAATGTGGAATGTATAGATTAGCATTTTAAAAGATGTTAGCTAATTTGAGTTAATTCATAGTCAATCAATTTCAGTTAAAATAGGACCACAAACTCCAGTCTGCATATACTCTAGGGGGAAAAGGAATGTTTTTAGAAGGTTGGCTAATACATTTTAATTAAGTGATGTCTACAAACATGTTACCATGTAGTGTAGATAGTGTTTAACATTTTTAAAAATGTATTTAGCTGGTCCTGGTCAGCATTAGAGAGCCTAGGGTTCACTGGGAACAATAGATACGTTTTTTACAGGTGTCTACACTCAGTGTTAACGTGCTTTTAAGCATCACTTAATTAAAAAATGTTTGCTAAACACATTTTCTTCTAAAGCTGATAAGAACTAAACCTCACAACACAAACCAAAATCATTTAGTTGTACTCTGTTAACTTTGCAATACTTATGTGATTCACTAACCAATAAAGTTAATGGAATGGAATTAAAAATGAATTGTTTAGAAACTGGAAATAGAAACAAGATGTCTAATTACAGTGCTGCCAAATATTAAAGTACTTGGCCATATCAAAAAATTGCTTTTTTTCCCCTCTAATTTTATTTTCCTGTAGCTATTTGGTTTGCATTGCTTATTCATTTTTAATTCCACCCTCAGATACTCATCCAAACAGTCCCTTCATTTCTAGCATCTGTTGACCTCATGTTTACAAACGGGCCTGATTCCACAGCATTTACACACATAAAACTACAATTAATTTCAGTGACAATTATCAACATGTGGAGCCTTGGATTAGTATTAAATACAAATGACACAATTGAACCGGACTGAAAAGCTTTTAGGGAAGTATTATTGATTGCACATGGAGGAGAAAAACCCACCACCAACAACAAAATACAACCTAAAAAAAAAAATCAACAACCAATATACACATTATTTTCTAATGTATGTCACTACAGGGCAAATCTAGCCCTTATTAGCTCTGAGGAGATATTGGTGACAGGGGAGGAGGAATCCTCCATCAGGCTACAGAGAAGCTCTGCAGCTGCTTTACCTGGTTCTCCTGTGGCAGGGGACAGAAGAAATGCACATAGCATCAGATCAACCTAGCCCCATCCTCTTGTTCCCCCCATACAATGCTATCCAGGAGGTGGTTTTCACACAGCAGGGCTCGCACTCTCTCTGACACACACACACACACACACACACACACACACACACACACACACCCCTTCCCCCCCCCCCAAAGCTACACTGATTATGCAGAACAGAGATCCTTTGGGATGGCAGAGTAAGATGTGTGGATTCACCTCTGTGGGCTTGTTTACATTTGAAATGATACAGCGGCACCTCTGTCATGCTTCAGTGTAGACAGTACCTATGATGATGGGATGGGTTCTCCCAATGGTGTAGATAATCCACTTTCCCGAGAGGCCATAACTAGGTCAACGGAAGAATTCTTCCTTCGACCTAGCACTGTCCACACAGAGGATATGGTCGGCTTCACAATATCACTCATGGGTGTGGATTTTTCATATCCCCGAGCAATGTGCCTGGGTTGACCTAACCTTTTAGGCATCCGTGAATGAAATATGCACGTAATGATGCTGCCACTGAAATTCTGCCATATATTTCACTAGGAAAAGCATTAGAGCCTGATTCAAAACCCATTCCTGGTAACTTTAATGGGCTTTGGATCAGGTAGGTCCCATAATTGTAAAAGTATGTATTGTGTTTGAAGATGACAACTTATTTATTCTTAGGGCATCTCTACGCTATGACTGTTACAGCAGCACAGCTACGGCACTGCAACTGTGCCACAGTAGCACCCTGGGTAGATGCTTCCTACGTAGATGGAAGGGGGTTATCCACAGATGTAGTTAATTCACCTCTCTGAGAGGTGGTAGCTAGGCTGATGAAAAAATTCTCCAGAGCTAAGTCCATCTAATTTTTAAGACCAGCATTAGAGTCTGAAAGAAGCGACTAATTCTGCAGTCATCACACAGGGGAAACAACTATGGACTTTAATAGTACTTTTGTCTGTATTATGACTGTAGGTTTGGGTCCAGATTAAGTAAATTTTATATATATATATATATATATATATAATTCATATATATATGAACCCTGCTGACATGTAGGGTGCTGAAGATCTAATCTAATCAAAATGATCCAGATTTTAAATTTTAACTGCTTTAGGACAATAATTAGTGGCAACATCTGTTTCCCACAAGAGACTTTATATTATTGGGCACTTGTCATTTTATATGTTGATTGTTTTAACAGGCATACCTCTGGGCTTTCTACTGATTAATCACACTTGTCAACAGGTGCAAATTATTGCCACACATTCTCCCATTTCACCAGATTAAATACCCAATTGCAAAAAGGTTTGCAGCAATTTTTAGCCAGACACATTTTATTATCTATTATAAGCTGACTGGAATGCCGGAGATAATAGGATAGGCTAATTTGTGGGCTAGGCAATAAGATAGACTAACATGCAGGCAATTAAAGCCCTAAAGATGGCCTCTCTTTTGTCACCTCATTGAAGGCATTTAATCCCTTCACTGATCATCTGGGTGCAAAAGTACATACATTCCATCTTAAACATTTTTATTCAAATCCTAGAAAGGAACTAGTCGGTACAGAGTTCCAGTGGGACTCTGCACAGGCAAAAAAGTCAGCACAAGCCCATAACTTCACAGGACTGGGGCCTTACATCAAGATTTGAAAAACAACTGCACTTACTCATGAATGCTCCAGGTTAGAGACCTTTTTTTGAAAATGTATTTTTATGAGGGATCAAAGGATGGAGGAAGATGTAGAAAGTGTAAGCAGAGCTAGACTAAAAACACAGAACAGCCTATATTCTCTTGGGAATGATTCCTTTAAGAGCATGCTCAAGTCCTTTCTGACATAGTTACTACAAGCTCTGACCTTCATAAAGAAACTCTCCTGAGAGAAGCAGTCCATACTTCTTTATTAGTGTGCTTCACTTTGGGACAAGGCAGACACCCAGTTGCCAAATACTAAAGTTTCTTCAGCATGCACGTTTGATTTTTTTTTTCTATATCTTTGTATTTGCTAAGTTCAGTGGTAATTAATATAGCTATAAATCCACCCCAATTTTTTTTATTTAGAAAATGATAAAAGTAACAAATTTACAGTGGCAGAAGGCAAAGAAAAGAGAAGGGAAGATTTGTTCTTCTCTCCCTTATATTTTTTTAAAAGATGAAATAAAAATGCTATGGAGGCACAGCTTGTAGCTCCATAGTTAAGGCAAAGGTGAGTTTTGCATTTAAAGCAGAGATGCACAGCCACTGCACCCAAACAACCTTAACTCTGCCTTGTAATGACACTAAGGGTATATCTACACTCATCGCCAAGGTACGTCAGGGGGGTGTAAGTGGCACGTCAGGGGGGGTAGGTGGCATTCCCTCCCTGAGCCCCACCAAGGGGAGCTGGCTCGAGCCTCCTGGCATCGCCAGCCCTAGCCTCCTGGCATGACCACTTGCCCCCCTAGGGGGACGTGCCCCACAGTTTGAAACCTCTGTTCTAGCTCTAGAGACGATGCGTGGGTCGGTCATGTGCCGCTCCCCAGAATCTTTAAATTGTATTGCCTCCCACTATCAACAGTTATGTGTCACCTCTGTAAAAAGGTGTGGTATTAACTCAGATTAGCTAACCCTGCTAGCTAACTTGAGTTGAAACAGAAATGATGAAATAGCAACTCATCTTTTAATTTTATTCAGCAGCTCAAGTTCAACTCCGAGCTGCCCTGTGCAGCTAACCCAGGTTAAAAGCCAAGTTGCTGTGTCTTCACTGTTATTTGAACCCAAATTAGCTAACGTAGGTTAGCTAATCCAAGTTAAGAACACATCTTTTCATGCATTATATAATCTGAGGGGTGGAATGGAATTAAAACAATTTAATGTGTCTTTAAAAAGAGTTTAATCTAATATGGAACTGCAACAATTATTATGCATTAATCATAATTGTCTAGTTACTGCATGATGTCACTACAGGGCAGAATTAAGGCTGGTTATCGCCATACCTTCATGTTTGGATTTCTTAAATTCAACTTTAACTCTGAATTTCCTGGGTTTATAACACTTATTTTGGGGATAATTATACCCCTATAATGTTTTTTACTCTAAACGACTCATATGTACTTCCAAAATTAACTTCATTTTAATGTCAAATGACAACCGTCAGCTGCTCAAACCAGAAAGCACAATACATATTTTACTGGTATGTGTGTGGTTAAACAGATGCTAACAAGATTAAATATACAGACAAGATTTTTTTAAATGGGAGCCGAAATTAAGGTTCCTGGATCTACATAAATGGCCTAAGAAGAGGCCTAATTTGAGAGGTACTGAGCACCTAGCAGTTCCTATTAAATTCTGGCCTGATTTTCACTGAAAGCTGCTGAGTGCTCAGCACTTCTGAAGAGCAATAACCTTTACCTTAAGGTGCCCATTTTTGAACACAGAATCATAGAAATATAGGACTGGAAGGGACCTTGAAAAGTCATCAAGTCCAGCCCCCTCTGCTGAGAAAGAACCAAGTAAACCCAGGCCTTCCCTGACAGGGGTTCGTCCAACCTGTTCTGAAAAATCTCCAATCACGGATATTAAACCTATTCCAGAGTGTGAAGGGACACGCCCTTACTCTGTACAGAGAAGACTAACGAGCTCTTCTGGACCTGTTCAGCCCTAACAAGGCACACATGCAAGACTTGTGCAGCCTAGAAGGGGAAGATCTTAAAAGAAGAAAATTTACCTCAGGAAGGGATGGTGAATAGGAAGAAGGCTGCTTCATCCCAAAGACTGCTGGTAACAGAGGTGGTCCAGCAAAGGAGAAGACAGCCACAGGATGCACCGCTTTCAAAGATGCCCAGAGTGGCAGCAAAGCAGTACGCCCCAGGAGAAGAGGCAGAAGGTAAACCCTACAAAGGGGCAAAAGTCTCTTGATAGAGTAGGCCCAAGAGACTGGCCATCTTTCCAGCCAGATCCTTCTCTCTTGCAAGGGGAATCCTTTGCCAGTATGCGTTTGCCTCAGAGAGCTCCCCCAAATGCTGCCAACTGGGGAGTGGTGACCAGCATAGCAGCCCAGTATGAATACTTGGCATGAAGGAAAAAAGTAACAGCCAGGAGGAGTCAGTGGTGAAGCAATGTTTGCATGTACTTTACTACAGCTTCAAAGGGACTGAACATTGTTAGAAAACTAAATGGACAGACCCAGCATGAGACTGAGTCATATAAAAGACATAAATCACCTGAAGGCAACCCCGTTAAACTTCAGACATTGCTCTTAATCATCACTGTTCTTAAATCTGTTCCCTGGGGATAGTCTCAGTTAAACTTTCCAATCAAGTGCATTGTACAAAAAGAGGGCAAGCAGTCAACACATGCACAAAATATTATTTCATACAAGAAATTCTCAGAAGGTTAGGAATTTTAAAGCGTATTAGCTATGGTGACAATCCGTCATGATGGGTTAGTATACGCAGAACATGAAGTGAGATCTCTATTAAAGTTGGCAGAACATTTCCATTCCAAAGGGTCATTTTCAGGTGCTTATAAATGTTCTCAAAGTTTTGACATATCAGCTGAAATTTGGTACAGTGATTCTCAAATCAGGGAGCATGTTTGGGTTTTTTTCCTAAAAATGTCATCAAACACTGAGCTACTTTCAGTCAGAGAGAGAGTGAAAAAAATGCAGTTTTCTTCAAACAAAATATTTATGTAACTTAAAATAAAAAAAGTCTAGTGCCTCAGTGGGAGGTGCTGGAAACTTGAAATTTGGCAGGGACGTAGACCCCAGGAGACACTTTCCATGGGTCCAGTGAAAAATAGTTTTTGATGTGGCAGAGTTATAAGGGTTTAACAATGTACTTCACATACGTACATTGTTTTCTGTTAAATGATAAAACAATCTGCCAGTGTTCCACTGGCAATGCGCATGCCTACATAAATGAAGTAGTAATTTCCATGGACTAGATGTATTCCACCTGATCTGTGTATATGCATATGTCAGAAAGTTGAGTGGCTTTTCGGTTTTAAATACATAGAAGCTTTGTGGAATATGGTGTGGTATAAGAAATCAGGGCTTAAATAGTAAAAGGTGCATATGGAAGAAGACAGGAGTGTGAAAAAGTCCATAGCCTCCTCCAAATTATAGATTATGATGCATATGGAAGAAAAAAAAAAAAAGCTGCTGCCTCATTCCTTGAACATGTTGTGCAGTCCACAGTGTTCTACTAATGTACAGCAAATAGTTGCACGTGATGGAATTCATTTCCAGCCATTCATTCTTCATTTTTTTCTAAAAGAGCTAGGAAATTCCTTACAAAACAGCTACATTAAATGACCATTAAGATTACAAAGTGAAGAAACCAAATGTTAGGAAATGCCAAAATTAAGGCCATCTGTTACCAGATTTTGTGCTGCACCTCTCAGGAGCATCCCTGGAGGAGGAGCTCTAACGCCACTTTGGCGCCTCCTCAATTCTGCTTGCTCCAGGAGCTGGTGCAGCCCATGGGTCTGCTCTTACAACAGCCTCCACATGGCTTCCAGTGAAGCCTTTCACAGTTCAGAACAGCTGTAGTGCTGAACACAACGGCCACACCCCAACCCACAACATGGTGCTATAAGGGTTGTCGGAGTGACGTACAGGTGCCACGGGGGGAGGGAGCTATGAACTGCCCTTCAGTCGAATTATATGATCACTTCCTATTTTTCTCCCTCAAAGAACTCATGACTTAGGGCTGGTCTACACAAACAGTGGCGGTGTACACATTCAAATGCTCCTCCCACCAATGTAACTCCCTTGATGTGCCGACATAATAAATCCACCTCAACGAGAGGTGTAAGGTTTATGTCAGCATAGAAAGTAGTAGAAAGTAGTTATCTGTCATTCTTATCAATTTCAGGGCTCCAAAGAAAACCAGCTGGGAGTGGGGCGAAAAGCCGCAGGTGGCTGGACCCCAGCTCTTGGCGGGGAGGGGAGAAGCCCTAGGTGGCTTCAAAGCCTGCTCCCTGCCAAAGCCAGGCAGCTTTGTCAATTTCACAGCTGAGCTGTGAAATTAACAAGGCTGCCCAGCTCCCAGAGGGGAGCAGGCAGGGGGAAGAGGGGCTGAGACCACACTCCCCAGGGGCAAGAACCCCCAGGTGGCTTCCCCCGGCCCCCAGTGGGGAATGGGGAGGGGAGAAGCCTGGGGCTGTCTCCTGGCAGGAACACGGAGAGTGGGGGGGCAGCCCGCTGGGAACACGGGAGTCTGTGGGGCTCCCGGCACAGAGCAGGGAGCTCAGTCTCTCAGCCCCCCACACTGCTCTTCTTAGGTCGGTGGAAGTGCTTCTGATGAGGACACACTCCACCGCCCCAAGGAGTAATTACACAGTAATTTTTCAAGTGTACACAAGGCCGCAAATCACTATGCAGAATGGACTGTGCTCAGTGAATGAGGCAAATGTTTAAAGTCTGGGTTTTTTTCCTTGTTTAATGTGTGGGCCTGTGCCTCATACACTGCACACCATCATAACTCTGCTCAAAGAGGAATTTTTTCTTCATTCATGGACTTTCCTATGATGCCACTCATGAGAGCATCTGATCACCTAATGTTACTGAATTTACTTTCAGAATAACCCTTTGAGCACTCCATTTTACAGATGGGGGAACTGAGGTACAGAGAGATCAAGTAATTTACCCAAGGTCACATCAAAGTCAGACCCAGATCAGCATTTTAAACACAAGACCATCCTTTCTCCCTCCCTGAGGGTGCCTGTCTCACTCCCTCACTGTATCAGCTTCATAACAAACTCTACAACTTCTCAAAGATGCTCTGGGCCCCAGACTGTCCAGCTTGCATACTGAATGAGGCAGGAGTCCTGTGGAAAAAAATATTATAGGACCATATTATTTAGGATTCTATAATAAATGCAACATGTACATGCAGAGTATGGAATTAAAACTAATATGGAAAAGGAACCATACAAAATCAAGCACAATGAACAAGAACAGTAGCAATCCACTTACTATCTTTTTGCTCTCTTCCCAATGGCCCAATTCTCGAATTCTCTCCATGATGGCCTCTTCCGAGGGTTTAACTGTTACAGAACTGATGCTGAGAAGGGTAGCAACTTTCTCTTTAAAAGCACTCAGCAGGTTCTGAGCAGTCCTGGCCTCTTCTAGGCTGCTCTTCACACTCCCATCCAGCTCACTGGAACATCTCTTCAGGTGGTGCAGTTCCTGCTTTGAGGCTTCCCAAGCCCTCTGGGTAGCAGCCAGACTATCTTGGAGGATTCTGATCTCCCTCTCTTGACTCTGTTTGTCTGTTAATGCACTGTCCAGATCCTAAAATACAAAAAACATAAAACCAGGCTTCTTAATCCAGGTCAAAAATAAAGAATGGGGAATAAAGGGCTAACTTTCAGCATGAAAAGAGGCGAGTAGCAGAGAGGTGCAGGAACCTGTAGTATTAGGACCAAAGTTGTTCATTATGGGCCCAATCCTGCAAGTCCTTCACAGACAGAATACCTACTGAGGCTAATAGAACTCACATACAGAGAGAATGCAGTATCATCCCTATATTTAGTATCAATGCCCTTCATGGTACAGTGAATAAGGAAGTAAGATTTGCAGATGACACAAAATTACTTAAATTTATAAATACATTGCTAGAGTGTGATAACTTCAGTTAAGAAAAATCTGACTAGGGAACTCAATGGTGGATGAAATTTAACACAGACAAGAGCTGGTACTGCATACTGGAAGAAACAGTGTAAATAAATTTAAATTACTTGCAAATGCTGATGCGGTCTAAATTAGTGATCGCTGGGAAAAGATCAAGGCAACATCTCATAGCGCTCAATGAAGACATCTGCTCAATAGGCCCCCAGGAGTTACAAAAAGAAGTAATAAGGACACTAGGATTATTTCCACACAAAACTGGGAAGTGGCTAGATGATAAAACATTATAAGAGCATATAAGGAAAGTGCAAATATTGATTGGTTGCCTCATCTCAAAGAAGGCATTGATGATCAAGCAAGGTGCAGAGATGAAGAATAAATCAGATTAGAAGCATGACAGGGAGACTTTCAAAGAAGAAATTTAAAAACTGGAATTATGTAGAGACACATCATGCCCTGATGAAACTAGCAAAATTCCTACCCCATGAGGCCAAAGTTGTCAGAAGGCAAGGAATGTCAACATGGAACTATCCACCTTTGTATTTGAGCCTACAGCTGCCTGTGTGTGTGACTATTGCTCAGTCTGAGCTCTGCAGGTTTAGGGGCCATGGCTGGGCAGGTGGGGCAGGACAGCAGCTATCTAGCATTCCTGTAGCACCTATCTAGCATCCCTGAATTGTCTAAAAAAATTCCTGAGGAAGTTAATCCTTACATAGTCTTTCTATGTCCCTTAAAGGGAGGGTACACAGCAGGAATACACAGAAAGACAATGACTGCAAAGGTCCCAAAGGAGGTACGTTGCCAGGAGATAAGGGAGCCGGGGGAATAATGCATAAGGGCTGCTAATCTGTAGATACCCTAAGATCCTGGGGATTTTCTCATAGATCTCATTGGCTCTCACTGTTGTAGAGCCATAACCCTTGCCTCCTCTTGTGTAAACTCACAGAGCTTTCCAAATAAATTTCTTCTTCTTTGTGATGATCCAGTCATCAATTTGAGAAAAAGATAAAGAAGCAGTAGATATGTCAGGGATATATAAAACAATGAATGGTATAGAGAAGGCCAGTTGGAAACTGCTGCGTACCATCTTGTGATATAACCACAAGGAGCCATTCGAGGAAAGAGAAAATATTTTAACGCAGATAAAATCAAAAACATGGTTCTGCTTCATTTAACCAGCCTGAAACTCTTTGCCCCAAGATACTAATGAGACAAACAGTTTAATAAGATTTTTAAAAGGCTTACACATTTATATGAATAAGAATAAACTTTGCAGTCAAACTAGCTAAGATTACAATGTAGTAAGAAATATAATCCTTCACACTTCAGAGCACTGTCTGATTAACTACTAAGAATGAGAAGGTATTTCCTTTCACACAAGGTACAATTTTACACGACCAGGTGGGTACATTTACAAGGAGCCATTTGCCTTCCCCAGAGCATCAGGTTTCAAACACTGTGGGAGGCAGGATGCCAGTCTTAATTGGCCAGCTTTGTTGCAATGTGATAATCCCTCTTTTAAATACATTTAAGAAAGAAACAAAGAAACAAAACCCTGTTAATTAGGAATACTTGTCACTACTCACTACTAAATTAATTTTAGAACTAACTGCCAACCAAATCTTGGCATGGTTCCATTTATTTCCCTTCTTCAACTCTAAAGAGGTCCTCCTCTTAACAGAGAAATTGTGCCAGTGCCAAGAATCAAATTATGGCAATTATAGCAAAGAACGAAGGGAGGTCTATTCCAATTATAATATTATTTCATCAGTCTGTAGATTTCTGTTCACAGGTGCAGCACAATAGTAGCTAGTCAGCATCAGTGTAAGCATTAACCAGTTATGATCTCAGGTTGTTTTTTTTTTTAATTTGAAAACATAAATACAAGTGCTCCAAAAGATCACTGTACTGAAATGACAAATTGGATAAAATAATTCACATGGAACACAACTATTGTGCTTCTTTCTTATTTTAAGTGTCATGGGTTATAGCAAACCATTTATTTTTTTAAAAAACTCTCCTTTTAAGAGTCATATTTGCACATCAGTTGATGCCTAAATCTTAAAAAATAAATAAATGCAAGTTACAAAATGAAAAAAGTAGTAAAATTCTATTTTGAAATTAAATGCTGAACAGCTTCATGGACACAGTTTATCAGGTCAGTATATGTATTTAACATATTTTTAATGCTGGTCTTGCCAATCATAGCAAAATGTTGGAACTGCAGACAAGAAAAATGTCACTCTCTCAGATACTCAGTGTATTCATAAAAAATTGTGCATATTACAAGCTGGATCCAAAGCCCATTCAAGTCAATGAAAAACTCCAACTGACTTGTCAGAGTGGATTTCGAATCATGGATTGTGGGGTCATGCTGCTAGCCAGGATTTCTCCGTGTACAAGTCAAATGAATATTTATGATTATGAAGTATCAGTTTGTTATACAATATAAATAATCTGTGTCTGACAGACAAGATGCTTCACTACTAGTTCTTTAAATGGAATCTTTAGGAAAACATTTAGTTAAATATTATTCAATACATTTCTGTCTATTCCTGAGGGACGTGTTTTACAGCAATTTTTTTTACAAGAAATCTGACTCCGATTGCATTTCCAGATATTCCTGATTCTATTACAAGAATACTTGTAATACTCCCTCAAGATCACTTTGAGGAATAAATATGGATTTTTTAGCATACATTTTTATTCATCTATTGGACCCCCACCTCAAAGAAAAATCAATAGTTCTACACGTTCATGCTGACTTACACAATGGCTGCCCAGTTACCACTTTGAGCAGGCAATAACTGGGGTTACAGTTGTTGAGAGTGAAAACATCACTCCATTGGCATATAGGAAACATCAACACTAAAGCAGAGCTCTCTAACACAAAGCGTTTCTTAATCTCCGAATACTCTTGAGACTTCATAAACTTGAGGCTGATAACAGAAAAATCTTTATTACAAGAATAAGCATATTAAAATACATCTCCATCCAAAACCCTAACCTCACAGAATTTGTCAAAATAATTTTTGCTGGTAATAGCATGTGTTGAAATCTTATCATTTACTTCCATTTCATGCTCTTCTACTGCAAAATGCATTTTGCATTTCTTGAAAAAGATCTCTAAACCACACAGATATGCACACTAGAAAACTATTTACCTTGCTAAGCTTGTCCATGTCTTGGGAGTAGGCTACAGCCTTTTTCTGCTCTTTGCTCACTTCTGAAACAAGCCTCATGATAGTTTCTCTGCTAGCTTTTGACTCCATCTCATGAACATTGATAGCCTCTGCAAGAGTGGCAATCTGCCCTTTTAGCTTTGTGTTTTCTTTATGCATCTCACTGACCTAGACAAACATACAATTCAAATAATACATATTACTACAATTCTTACACTTTTTCCTGTTAACAATTATCTTCACTCATTTAAATAGGTTTTCTGTTCATCATAAAAAATGTTGTTTGCAAAACCTTTAGGGTCAGATCTAGGACTACGTTCTGCTATTCATTTCCAATGTTTCCTTATAAACAAAGTAGAAAGAAAAGAGAAACTGGAGCCCAAAATATACCACAAGAAAAGTATGCCTTAGCATAGCAAATGTTAATTTGGTTTAGTTATCCACATATAAATTCTCATCATTATATCAAACATTATCCTCTGGAGGGCTGTTGTCATTTCTGCATGTCTACACTGGGGATAAGGCAGGGCAGAAAATAAAAATTGATTATACAACTATCTTCATGTGGGAACCAGACAGCTTTTTCTGTAAGATTTATGGCTACCAACCCTTTGGAAGGGGAAACTAGCAGAGTTCATTGAGAAATGACTTTACATTTTAAATGTTCTGAGCCACAGGGAGCCATGTGATTTGGCAGCAGATTCTTCTTGACCATATGTACAGGTATCTTGTAAACAAAATGATTTGGGGGGCTGTTTTGAACAGCAGCTAGAATTCAGGGTTAGAGGAGCCCCAGCCATGATCTTGATCTCTTGAGGTAATGCTGCAGCAGCTCCAAGGAGCCTGAGGCCCCATGGGTCTGGAGCTCAGGCCTGCAGAACTACCAGGCAGCTAACAGCTCCTGGCTGCCACCCAGCAGCAGCAGCTATAACCAACTTCCACTCCACTTCCCATGACCCACTGTGGACACAGCCCACAGGAAGTTCCACCTCAAGGGTCTGACAGATAGCAGCCCCCTGGCTCCTGATTGGCTCCCTGGCCTACATAAATCTAAGGGGCATTCCAGGAAGCGTCCAGGCAACAGTGTGGATCTTCTGTAGCTGCCATGACCTTTCCCGCTCCTGAACTCTTGGCTTGACCTGACCTTTGCCTCCTGACTCGCACCTTGAAACCTGATGTGGACTCTGCCCCTTGCTATTGAGCCTGGCCTGGATGGGACTACAAACTCTTCTGTTATTCCAGGCCTTGAATTTGCCCCTGCTCTGTCCTTTGGCCCTGACTGCCCTGATTGGGATCCTGACAAGGAGCAGGATAGGTGTGGCTACAAATCTGGGGTGGGGAATATCTTCTGACACTTCAAAATTGGCAGAAAAATACAAAACTATATGTCCCTTTTTGTCCTACAGGAATGATGCCTCTTAAGGTGCAGGTGCTCCTATTGTCTCTAATTCAAGTCATTACTGGGAGAAAAGAGACATAGATAAGGGGAAAAAATACCCAGAGCAAATATTCTGTGTTCTAATACATAGTGCTTTCAATGCAAATTAAATGATAGACCATTAGATGTAACTGTGCAGATAGGGTGACCAGAATTGATCCCAGAATTCCAGGTGATGTATTATAAAGTTATTTGGGTAACTATATATACATATACACTACTTGTTCTAAAGTCCTAAGTGCGATGGTTTGTTATGACATGAACAATTCTGTTATAATATAATGGACATAGTTGTACTGATATAATTCGATAACCTTCAGTGTAAGAGTTATGGTTAACTTATATTCACAGAATACCTTTATCTTTAATGACAGATGGTTAATTAATAGTACATGGACAATTTTTCTCAATAAGAAAATACTGCAGTTTGGATATGCTTACTAAGTTTTTAATTTCAAATGGTTAATTTAAAATCCAGACTTCAGACAATAATTTGTATAAATATTAATAAGGCAGCACTTCACAAAGTGTGCCCACATAGAAGAGAAGCAGGGGTGGAAAAACTAGCCAGAGAGTGCAAAAGAGTATAAAAGGCTACATGCAGGTAGGGGGTATGGTTGATTTCATTTTCCTGAATAGAAGCTCAGCTTTCAAAAGCTGGGGAAATGCTGGAGGAGAAAAGTATTCAAGTTTTTACACACAGTCCTGAGAGAATGCTACACAATGAATGGATAAGGTTCAATTGTACCTTGTAGTAATTATGAATTTTGGTAAAGGGGCAAAATTAAGGTTGTTTCAGCCTGTGTCACTGAGAATGTTCTGCTTAGTGGCATGAATGCACTAAATGAGTGTTAAGAATGGTGCCAGAATTGTCATATTCAAATTTTATAGTTTTTGATATTTTTAGACAAGCGTTCAGTTGTATGTATTTTCTTGATTTGTACTGAACAATCATAATTCTAAATGTAAGTTAATATATATGAATGTACGTAAGGCCTGACTGAGTTCAAGGAGAGCTGTGGGAGATCAGCACTTCTGAAAACCAGGCCAATGTTTGTAAACACTATTTTAAATGGTTGTAAGCTCTGTATATCTTTATGTGACAACAAAATTCTGATCTTTGACATTTAAGTTGTTTAAACACGTTCTATTTTTCTATTATAAAAGAAAATTGCTCTATTAAATATTTTAAAAAGACCATGCACCCTCTATATGAATATCTTTTAGAGCAATACAATGCAGTTAAATATTTAACAAGTCTCTTCAATATGTAGGAAAAAATAACTGCACATAAACACCTTTGAAATTAAACGTTTGTGTGGTTCCTCTTTTCCTCTGATGTCTATACCCAGGAATCCAGAAAGCTGTGCGAAGAATTCACCATGCTTCTGGCTGATCTTAGAAGCTTCATTCTTGCTTTCTTCACACTCATTCAAATATTTGCTAATCAGCCAAAACAAATACACACATCAGGATGAATACTTAGAAACAGTATTTTCTCAAGCAAACGGCAAAATTATCCCAAGTTCATTGCTTGCTCCTACCTATTCTAGAACAACCTTCACCACAGTTAAATGTGGTTTAATGCATATTCTATGGGCCAACAGGGGCAGGGAGCACTGTCAGATGCAGCACATTCTGCCCCAAAGGGAGCAAACACCTCACAGCCTTATCAAATTATACCCCTCTGATGAAGGGCTCTGAAGATTTCCCTTCAGTCCACCCCAGCAAGATGAATCAATGATGTTGTTTGTTTGGTAGTTGTCCTGCTAAGGAAAAAAGCACAGGTTGGTAAGGCAGGAAACTCCAGAGGCTCTCCCCAATGTACACCCTTGGAAAAATAGCATGTATTCAAATCACATTCTGTATTTTAATAAATAGCATAAATACTTGTAATTTAAATTAATAATCGATAGCTATATTTTTAAACACACTGGATGAAATACTGATTCTATATCATCAGTTATGCCTATTTCAGAAGACACTAATTCTGGTTTGAATATTTTATTTTTGAATTTCTGATGGACAAACATCTACTCAAAAAGCACCACGAGAACAGAAAATTCCCATAAAGCCAAAGACTTTCACCTTGAATTCTGCACAGAAGAGGAAGTTCCTTTTCATGTACGGTAACTGGAGTTCTTGAAGATGTGGGGTCCATAAGCACATTCTACTGATGGAGCATACACCTCATGAGCCTGAGATTGGAGTCTTTTGGGTCAGCCGTATTCATACAACACACATGCACCCCTAAGCCCTCATGCTCCATGGTGAGGCCATGTAAAGGCAAAGCATGCCAGCTGCCATTCGGTTCCTTCTCACCGCAGAACCCCCAAATAAGGACTCCAAGGTAGAGGGGATGGAAGGGAGGGAATGTGCATATGGACAACACATCTCAAAGAACTTGTCACTGTACACAGTAAGTAACTTTCCATTCTCCTTTAGATGATTGTCTATATCCATACACCACTGCTGGTGACTCCCATGCAGTGATTGTGTTAAGGAGGTGGGAGCTCAGAGTAATTATTTAAACAGTGAATGAAGACCTGCTTTACTAGATGCAGCTTTGGGCGTGGAGGCCTCAGTCAGGGCGCAGTGCACCATGAATGTACGGATGGATGCATGCCCAGGTGGCTGCTTTACAAGTGTTTGATAATGGGACACATCAGTGATGCTGCTGATGCAGCTTGCACTCTAGTGGAGTGAGCCCTGAAGGAAGGTGGATCTGTCCTGGCCACTCTGGGGCACATTCTAATAGTCAGAAATTCAGTTTGATCGTCTCTGGGATGAACCTGCAGAGCCTCTTGACCTTTCTGAGGGAGATTAACAGTCTCAGTGATTTTCTCAAGACTTTTGTTCTGTTTAAATATTAGGCCAGGGCTCTCCTGATGTGTCGAGCAGGGTTTTTCAACCCATAGGCTGTGACCCAAAAGCGGGCTACCACAATGTATCACAGGTTGACATAGGAAGCTCAGAAGAGAGGGTGGCAGATCCTTCCCCTGGGGAGATGGAAGGCCCTGGGAGGGGGGAAGAGGCTGCAGAGCCTGCCCTACATTCACCCCGCCGTGGTCCTGCGGGCTGGCTAGGCTCAGCTCCCTGCTCCGGGTGTTGCAACCTGGTGCACAGGGTTGCAGTACCACTCAGGTTTGGCCCAGCTACCCCTCATCACCATGATGACAAAGAGCTGGCCAGGCCAAATTTCAGCGAGAGATGCTGTGACCCTGTGCACCAAGTCACTACACCACTTTTTTGGCCCAGCCAGCCCATGGGCCAAACCTGAGCAATGCTGCAACCTCGAAGGTTATATTGCCTGAGTGAGGAGCTGAACTTGGCCAGTCCCACGGGATAGGAGCCACAAAAGTTGCCACTGTAGAATGCAAGGTGTACTTATTTAGTCTTTACCACATTCTGTATATTATATTTCTTACGCACAATACATTTAGTAAGCCAGGTATCTTTTTTTTGCACTTAAGCTATTTACTGATCACCATAGGCCATCAAGGTTTACAATGGGGGCAGACCCCAAAAAGGCTGAGAATCACTGGTCTAGAGTGTGCAACATTGCCCCAGATTTGGAAGCATGAGATTTGGGGAAAATACAGATAGGTGTATTTTTTGGTTCTAGTGGAAGTCTGTTACCAATCTGGGGAAAAATTTAGGGCATATGCTCCACCTTGTCTGAATGAAGTACCATACTAGTGGGTCAGCCATCAGTGCCTAAATCTCCTCTACTGGTCCAGCAGAAGTTATAGTGACTAAAAATGCAATTTTCATGGAAAGGTTAGCAGGGAAGAAGAGGCCATAGGCTTGAAGGGTTGGTCTCTAAGGGCTGACAGTCCCATATTCAAGTCCCATGAGGATCCAGGTTCCTTGATTGGTGGGAATACCTTAATTAGGGCCTTCAGGAACCTAATTACTGACAGATTTGAAAACATGGTATGGACCTCTACTGGTAGGAGATGAGCTGAGGTGGCCAGCTGACTCAACTGAGGGACAGGTTCTTGCATTTTAGTTTGGGTGAGCAGTGGAGTATTTGAGGTATCAAGAAATAATGTGGTACCACTGATTTTTGGTGGCACCCATGGAAAAAAACCATCATCCATTTTACTAGGTAGGTTTCTCTTGCTGATTCTTTTCTGCTGCTTATTAGAACTTCTCTAACTGGAGAGAAGCAGGTCTGCTCTCCTGACAACAGCCACGCTTGCTGAGAGCTGCAAGAACACAAGGGTTCAGGTGTTGCCTGTGTCCCTTGTCCTGAGACAGTAGAAGAATGATTCAGTAGGTCTATGAACTAGAATTATCAGGGTCACACTGGAGCTATAAGGATTAGCTTGGCTGAGACCTGTTTGAGTTTGCAGAGCACTCTGGCAATAAGATAGGTCCAGGGGAAATATATATCAGGCAAGTGGCATAGCTACAAGTAGGCCTGGATGGGCCATGGCCCACCCAATCAGATGTTAAGCAATTCATCCTGCATTTTCATCAGCCTCTGTTTCATTTGTGACACAAGGTCTATGCCTACCCATGACAACCACAGGCCCTGCCAAAAAATCAGTTTTGGCTATGTGTCTGCATCAGGCCTTCCTGTTACTGTGGCTAGGAGACATCTGCTATGGATCCCATTCTGATTCCAACCCTTGAGCAGAATCTTGGCACTTGTTGTATTGAGTGGCAAAAAGGTTGATTTTGGGATTGTCCCAGTCCATGAAGATGTCCACCAGAATCTTGCCTTCAATCTCCCACTCATGATCTGGGAGGAAGTGTCTGCTGAGATTGTCTGCAAGCAAGTTCTGCAGTCTAGATAAGCGTACCTCCACCAGGAATAACCATATGTTTGAGGCACCAATTCCAGAGTCTGATGGCTTCCTGGCAGAGCAGGGAAGGCCTGTCTCCGCCTCGTTTGTTGACATAAAACATGGTGGTCGTCTTGTTGATCAAGATTTGTATGGACTACCCTTCTTTTATCTAGAGAGTTTTCAGAGATTGATGTGCATTCACTTCTCCCTTGGGGACCATAAACCCTGTGTCTTTAATTTGTCCACGTGGGTACCCCACTGTAGCAAAGATGTGTCTGTGACTATCATCTTCGATGGCAGGGGCACCCAGAAGGGGACCCACCCTTCTGCAAACACTCGTTTTTTTTCCACCATTTCAGTGATGACAGGACCATGGGTGAGATAATGAGAGGCATGCAGGTGAAGTTTGGTGGGTTTGTAAACCAGCTTCTACCAATCCTGCATGCAGTAGAGGTGAAGTCTGGCATGCGGTGTCACAAAGGTGCAAGAGGCCATATGACCTAAAAGAGCAAGGCACAGCTTTCCATTGGTACACGGATTTCCCTTCAGCTGGAGAGTTCGAAGACACAGGTTCTCAGATCTGTCTTGAAGCATGTACTCCTTGGATGTGGAGGAGTCTGAGATCACACCAATGAATTCAATCCTCTGATCTGGGATTACTATCTATTTCCATTTGTTGACTTTCAGGCCTGACTTCTAAAAGAGGTTGAATATGTTCTGGATGGCTTCAGAGACCTGTTGAGGAGAACTCCTGCATATGAGCCAATCATCCAGGTAAGGTTATATATTGATGTTGCATCTTCTCAGATAAGCTGCCACTACTGACAGCACTTTGCTAAACCTCCTCAATGCTGTAAGAATCCAAAAGGCAGTATTCAATATCAATGGCCCAGGCCAACTGTAAACCTGTAGGCAAAATGATGGAGATGTGGAAGTAGGCATCCTGCAGCTCAAGAGATGTGATCCAGACTCGAGAGCTGGGATTATTGATGTGACGGGGACCATCCTGAACTTCAACTTGTGAACAAATGTATTGAGGTTCCACATAACCAGGATGGGTCACTAGCCTCCCTTTTTCTTCAGGATAAGAAAATAAATGCTGCCTTTCCTCTATATTGAGGAGGGACCTCTTCCATCACTCTGAGAGAAAGGAGCACGAGGACCTCCTGACATAATAAATCCTCATGAGAAAAATTGTGGGGGAAAAGGGTTGAGTGTAAGCACTGCCGAAAACCAAATGGAGTATCCATGGTGTTGTGTCTATGGTGCATTAGTCGGTGGTGAAATAGCCAAGGGAATCTCGTGGGAAGGAATGCCATCACATCTTCAACATTAGCTATTTCAGTGACTTATCTAAAAACATTTATCCAAAATAACTGGTTACAGGATATACCATCTAATTTATCCCGTCCTATTCATCAATTTTTTTTTCTAGTATAAGAGTGAGTTAGCCTCATGTAAAGCATGTGTGTCCAATATGTTCTTGACGACTACTATGTCTCATCTGAAAATATGCCAGCTAGGAAATATAATGAAAGTTATACATTTCTTTAAATTACAGCAACAGCACATAGCATTAACCTACTTTTTTTTTAAAAGCAATATAGTACATTTGATCAAGTGAATTTCTGCTGAAATACTTGTACCTCTCACGCATATGAAGCTACAAAACTGACATAGAACAACTAAACTGTGTGTGTATTCTGATTACTTTTTTTTGCTTGCTCACGGTCCTGAAGATTGTTAAATTGATAAGAAAGTCAGCACAGGACATTGCATGTTTTACAATGTTATAAAGTTGTATATGACAAAAGCCATTGCCCAATAAATGGTAGGGGGGGAAAAAAATCAGTGACATCAGAAATGCACATGCTAGTAGATACTATATTTAAGGTTTCTTCTTCTTAGCACTCAGCTATCACCAGCAATGGATCTCTTCCTCTTCCTCTCTCTCTGCATAGCTATAACTACAGACATACGATAGTATCCGAGCACATTGATATTCCATTATGTTACTCCCCAGCAGCGTATGTAATATAGAAAAATACAAAATGTTATATTAACATTTAGTTAATACAAAAACTCAAATATATGGAAATGAAAAATTAAAATTCTTAGTAAGTTGAGCCACATTGTACAAATTATATATTTTCTAGTGTATACTTAACATAAAAAGTAATATTGTATATATTTAAAATAAATACACGAATTGAAATTACAATTCATGTACAGCATGACTGAATTATCACTATTATGAAAACTTTAATTTTCATGACTATTAAGCATTTAAATAGGTAACCTCAATATTAAGCACAAGCTTTTGTATTTTCATTTCCCAGCTTTTTTTTTTCCAGGGAAAACGAAAGCAGTTCACCTTGAAGAGTCACAAACTCCACTAGGAAAGCTAGTGGATCTTCTAAACCCTTAGAAATTGGACTGGGGAGATCTACATACTCCTGTAATTTTACCAGCAGTCTTTGAAAGTCGTACAGATTACAGCTGCAAGTGATTCAATGCTTCACAGGAGTAAACCTCCCTCTTGCAGAGTTTATTTATATTCTTTGCAAAAACAGGTTGTTGTTCTGACAGGTTCTACCAGCTGCCATCAGACAAGTCTTTGGTCCCAACTATCACAAACCTAGTTACAGTCAATAGGTGTGTCAAGCCTCTTTCAGAGTAGACTCAATAGAATAAATAATTTAGCCTCTTTATCTAATACAAACAGCTATAAACAATGGAGGATGGCCCAGTCTACATAGCAGGTCAGGGATTTCCCAGATTGTAAACACAGGGGTGCTAAGAGATTGGTTTTTCAACCTGTGTGTGGTAGAGGCAGAGACCGTCAGGAGAAAGCCAGCAGAAGGAGTGGTGAATGTGACCTTGAGAGGAAGCAGAAAAAGACATGGTCGGGCACAGAGCTGGAGTGGCACACTTGGGGATGTCTGAGCTAAGAAATGGTGCCTGTTGTGTGTTCCTACTGTGTTCAGGGAAACTGGGCTTTGTATGCATCATTTGAAAATAAACAAGATTACACCAAAGAATATATTTAATTCATATAAAGTTCTCCTCCTAAAGGACACAACTCTGCAAGGCCTGAATATTGGCTAACTGCTCAGGCCAAAGGGGCAATAACATATAATTCAATGTAAATCTGTTTCTGCACTAAAATTTGCCTACAACGGTAGTTTTCTATGTTGGCAACTTGAATACTCTGACATCTCAACCCAAAATTATGCCACAGCTTGCTTGAATCTCTTACTTCAGTTTGACTTCTTGGTCATGGATCTTCTCCTTCAGCTCCCAATTCTCCTGGAGCACAGCCTGTGCTGTTAGGTCTGTCTGTTTTTTGGAAGTGGCAAGCACACCTGATTCTTCCTCCATCTCCTGAACTCGAGTTTGCAAAGATAAGAGTAGAGAGGACTGTCTAGCATTGTTTTCCTTGTAGCTTTCCATTTCAGTCTTCAGCTCTTGCAGTGAGACTTCTTTAGAGACCATTTTGGATCTGAGATCTAGAAGCTGTAGACAGAGGAGAGGAAGAGAGAAAAACAAAGAACTGGAAGAAGAATTCACTATAGACTATATATTTGAACTGCTTCAAGTAAATAAATAAACAAACAAATGTATTTGAATCTGGCAGGAAATATCTTTTGGAACCAAAGTATCTTATTCTTCTATCCTCTTATCAAGGTATTCAATGAAAAAAGTAACAATAACTACCATTTTTTCAATACTTGTAACATTTATTAAATGGTTTAGGTTTCACCAGAATGAAGAATGCTATCAATATATGACACTATCATTCATTTCTATCAGCACAGAAAAACCACCTATACTGCACGACTGGATCAACTAAGCTTCATTCAGTAATGTTAATGTGCTTATTTTTTATTTCTAAGGGGGAAAATATGGGAACCCTAGAATCGACAAATGTTATAACCACTCAGAAAACCACAATATTGAAATACCAACTTTGGTCAGAATTGTGAAATACTGTATTTTACATCCAAACAAACATAAGAAAATTATTCTGGTGCCAACTTCAATTAATGCACAACATAATGGCACGAACACTGGCAACTGAAATAAGGAGATAAAAGCTCATATGGCAAATCTGAATAAATGTAAACAAAAACAAAATCCTACAATTAATAAAACAAAGATAAATTTTACATTCTCTGCAAGGACAGTTAGTGGATCTACTCTTTCCACAACATGTGCATAACTCCCATTAGCAGGAAAATAACCTTTAGGGTTTTGTGGAGGGAGTGTCTTTAAGACTTACCTCTGACTGGGCACATTCATACTTTACCAGAAGTGCTGCAAGTTCACTACGGGCAGTTTCAGCCGCAGACCGATAGTGATTTGTCTGTTCTCGAGTGACAGGAATATCCAGAAGAATGTGATCATAAGCTCCCTGAGAAGATATCACAGTCAGAGCAATAGGAGAACCATCAGACACCATGTTTCTGAACAACTTTGCTTCCAATTTGTTTTGTCATTCAGTAGCTCAAAGAAAACACCCTGAAAATGCTGTGCACTAACATTGGGTGTGCCATACCCACCAACGGTGTAAACAGACATAACTGTACTGAAATCAAATGGAGTCCCTCTGCTCACCCTGTTGGTGAACTTAGCCCTCAGTGTGTTAAATTGTTAAAATGCCAGTGTATCACAGCAAAGAAACTTCGTGGTTATTACATGATTAAACGTTAAAAACAAAGAATTCTTTACAGACTATCCTTGGCCAGAGGGAGGTTGTGTTTCTCTACTATTTCAGTATTTAAACACTTTTCCCACACTGATCTACAGTTTTGCAAAAAATAAAATATGCATATAAGGGGGAAAAAGTAGTATGAGGGATTCAAAAGCATCAAAACATACAATATGTAGTCATGTAACTATCCATCTCCACTCCTACCCTTCTTTTGGTTGCTGTTCCTCTTGGCTTTTAGACTTTTCCCATTCCCCAGCAAAACTAATTTGACATTTTGACAATGTACAGAATGGTGCAATTTTTAAATGCTCTACTCTGGATGCTCTGAATCCTGAATTTTCTTTTCATTCTCTCCAAGAGCACCTTGCAGCACTTATCACAGGAAGCCCAGTTAGCTTAAGTAAAACAAGTTAATTTAATTTAGAAAATAGAGAAGAGAGAAATCAAAGCCAAGCATCCCAAATTAGATCTACTCCTGAACTGGGCAACAGCCCCATTAGATAGTACATATTTTGTAGTTATTGTTGATTGAAACAATATTAAATCTGACATTCTTAGAGCAGAATTGTGTTTAGTACATGCAGAGAATGCAAAGGAGTAGGGAGAGAGCACAAAAAAACTCCCCCACTGCACCAACTCCCATGCAGAAATGAAACACAACTGTGGCCCTTGCACTATTACAGAAGGAAGATATACTCCAGTCCAGCAATGATGTGAGAACTAGACATCCCAGGGGGAGCTGAAATAGGACCCAATTCACACTGGCCAGCATAGTTGGTCTCACTCTAGAAAGGGCACAGTCCATCTTCTTCAAGGATGTTTCAGAGCTGGTTTACCCGCAGTATCATGCATGATTAATTCTACATCTGGACACTTTTATTCCAGAATAAGAGTGTACACACATGCTGTTCTTCAAGACTAATTATTCCAGAATAGCTATGCCTGAATAACTCCACCTGTAGACAAGTCCTTGGTGTCTATACCTCTAGGATCTCCCGCTGAGGCAGTGCACCACACTAAACCCATTGCATGCCATATAGCACCCTCGAATTTTGTGTCCATATGTCTCTCTCCTAACCTGAAAGAGTGATGAGCAAATGAAAAAGGGAGTTCACAATAGGCAACATATCGGCAACCATACAGCTGGGCACTGGCAATTTAGCTTCTTCTTTCATATGGTTGATGTAGAGCAGCAACTACAATTTCACCTGAAGTCGATCGAGCCAGATGATTACATCAGGAGTGGCAGAATTTATTGCAGTGATGCCTCCTTCCCATTTATAAATTGGGCAATAGGTGGTGAGATGTTTGATGGTCAGCCACACTCATGCTGTGGAGTCCCCGATTTTCCATTTGTGCATTAAATAGCCACATCTGCCATGGTTAGTTCGGATTTGGTTCAGAGTTGACCAAGGTGTCCGTGGGAGGTCAAACCCATCCTTCTGCATGGAATCTGGCACAAGGTGCTTTTTTTTTTTTTAATAAAGTATTTTAAGTATATTTTAGCCCAATCTGCTTTCCACGCCTCCTTCTAATCATAGCCTGATTGCATGAGGCTAAGCGAATATTCCCAGAATGGCTTGCAGGACTTAAGGCTTTGGGGGGAGTGGATGTTATCGAGGTCTTGGTGGATAGGAATACATCTGTGTTCCTGAATTCGCTGAACTTCGCAGAGCGTCACAGCAGTTCGGCATATTGGCGAGGGAACGATGTTAGACTGAACAGGTAGCCATGGTGCTGGAGTTGACTTAAGGGTTCCAGTGATGCACAGCATCACTGTATTCAGCTGGGTGTCAACAATTCACGTGTGGCTGCATCTGCTCCATACCGGTGCACAATATTCAGCTACTGAATATACAAGTGCCACTGTAGATGCTTGCAACACTAATGCTGATGCACCCCAGGTTATACCTGCTAGTTTCTGAATTATGTTAGCTCTCATTTTTATCTTTGCAGCTACCTTCTCAAGATGGTCATGGAAGGTAAAACAAGGTTACTTAACAGTAACTGTTGTTCTTCGAGATGTGCTGCTCATATCCATTCCAATGTAGGTGTGTGCGTGCCCAGTGCACAGATTCCCGGAACCTTTTTCCCTAGCAAGCCCCGCAGGGCCAGCTCAGGCGCCCCCTGGAGTGCCGCGCTCATATCGCGGTATAAGGGCACTGCTGGCCCCGCGGGCCCCCAGTCCCTTCTTTCTGCCAACTCCGACAGTGGGGACGGGGGGTGGGTTTGGAATGGATATGAGCAACACATCTCGAAGAACAACAGTTACTGGTAAGTAACCTTGTTTTCTATCTTCGAGTGATTGCTCATATGCATTCCAATGTAGGTGATTGTGTAGCCGTACCTTGGAGGAGGGTAGGAGTTATCGGTGACCTGCTCTTGACAGCACGGCTCTGCCGAACCCCGCATCTTCCCTTGCCTGCTCCACGATGGCGTAGTGCGACGTGAACATATGGACTGACGACCAGGTCGCTGCTCTGCAGATGTCCTGCAGGGGAACCCGCTCCAGGAAGGCTGCGGAAGAGGCCCGGGCCCTAGTAGAGTGTGCTCTTACCGCACCTGGAAGGGGTACCCCTGCCTGCTCGTAGCATGCTCTGATGCAGGCAGTAATCCAGTTGGAGATTCGCTGGGTGGAGACAGGAGCGCCTTTCATCCTGTCTGCCACAGCTACGAATAGCTGTGTCGACTTCCGGAAGGGCTTGGTCCGCTCGATATAGAAGGCCAAGGCTCGCCTGACATCCAGCGAATGTCCTCTCCTTTCCTCCTCCGAACCGTGGGGTTTTGGAAAGAACACAGGAAGGAAAATGTCCTGATTACAGTGGAACTGAGACACCACCTTAGGCATAAAAGCCGGGTGAGGTCTCAGCCGGACCTTATCCTTGTAAAAAACTGTGTAGGGGGGCTCCGAGGTCAACGCCCTTAGTTCGGAGACCCTCCTGGCCGAGGTGATGGCCACCAGGAAGGCTACCTTCCACGATAAAAGGAGAAGGGAGCATGTGGCCATGGGCTCAAAGGGGTGTCCCATCAGTCTATTGAGGACCAAGTTGAGGTCCCAGGGTGGCACTGGGTCCCGCACCTGAGAGGAGGGAAAGTCCTCTCCACCCCCTTAAGGAACCTCACCGACATGGGGTGAGAGAACAGGGATCGCCCTTCCATCGGCTGGTGGAAAGCCGAAATGGCTGCTAGGTGTACCTTGAGGGAAGCTAGGGCCAAGCCTTGCAGTTTAAGCTGCAGCAGGTACTCTAAGATAGCCTGTATGGGTGAGAAGCTCAGATGTAACCCTCTTGATTCTGCCCACCCCGAGAACCTCCGCCACTTAGCGCTATACGTTACTTGCGTGGACGGTTTCCTGCTGCCCAGAAGGACCTGCTGAACCTGAAAGGAACAGGCCCTCTCTCCCTCCGTCAGCCACAGAGTCTCCAGGCAGTGAGGTGGAGGGAGTCCAGGTCGGGGTGCAACAATCTCCCGTGGTCCTGGGAGATCAAGTCGCATTGTCTGGGTAGCGGAATCGGCTCGGTGATGGAGAGGTCGAGCAGCATACTGTACCAATGCTGTCTCGGCCACGCTGGGGCGATCAGTATGATGTTTGCCCTGTCCCTCTTGATCTTGAGAAGGACTTGGGGCAGGAGCGGAATGGGGGGGGGGAATGCGTACATCAGATCCCCCGTCCAGTCTATCAAGAAGGCATCGGACAGTGAGCCCGGTTCTCGACCCCTGAGCGAACAGAACCTCGGGCATTTCCTGTTCCCGGCTGAAGCAAACAGGTCTAGACGGGGAACACCCCACCTTTGGAAGATTAAAGCCACTATGTCCTGGTGCAAGGACCATTCGTGGTGGGGTGAGAATGATCTGCTGAGGCGATCCGCCTCGCTGTTCCTGACCCCCGGGAGGTGAGAGGCAGATAAGTGAAAATCGTGCCTCACTGCGAAATCCCACAGTCGGATAGCTTCCTGGCAGAGAGCCGAGGAACATGCCCCCCCCCGCCTGTTCACGTAGAACATGGCTGCCGTATTGTCCGTGAGGACTCGGACCACTCTGCCCTTCAGGAACTGAAGGAAGGCCTTGCAGGCCAACCGGACCGCTCTGAGCTCGCGTACATTGATGTGCAGAGCTCTCTCCTCCGGTGACCAAAGCCCCTGGGTGCCCCGGTTGCGACAGATGTGGGCTCCCCATCCCATATCGGATGCGTCTGTGATGATCGTCACAGATGGGATAAGCTCTCTGAAGGGAACGCCCATCATCACTTCCCTTGGGTCCCTCCACCAATTGAGAGATGACAGCACCTGTGGGGGAACCATGACCACTCTAGTTAGAGAATGCCTGTTCGGTATATACACCGAAGCTAACCACGTCTGGAGAGGTCTAAGCCTCAATCGTGCCAGCCTCGCTACATATGTAGAAGCTGCCATATGTCCCAGCAGCTGCAGGCAATGCCTGGCTGTCGTCGTGGGGGACCGGTGGAGATTGGATATAATAGCCACCATTGCCTCGAACCTCGATTGAGGGAGGAAGGCTCTGGCCTGTACCGCATCCAACCTGGCTCCAATAAACTCTATACATTGTACAGGAGTGAGTGTGGACTTTTGCTCATTAATAAGCAATCCCAGTCTGGTGCATAACTCACAGGTGAGGAGCAGACTATTTCTCACGAGTCCTCGACCCCCCCCTGATTAGCCAGTCGTCTAAATAAGGGAAGATTTGGACCCCGCTGCGGCGCAGGTGGGCCACCACCACCGCCATACACTTAGTGAAAACTCTGGGTGCTGAGGAGAGCCCAAAGGGTAAGGACCGAAACTGGTAGTGTCGCCCAGCTACCATGAACCGTAAGAACCTCCTATGGGCAGGCAATATAGAGATGTGGAAGTATGCGTCCTTCAAATCTAGGGCAGCATACCAATCCCCCGGGTCTAGGACCAGAATAATCGTGGCGAGGGAAACCATACAGAATTTAATTCGTCTGATATACTTATTCAGACGACGTAGGTCCAGAATGGGCCTAAGGCCTCCTTTCGCCTTGGGGATTAAAAAATATCTCAAGTAAAAACCCCGACCTTCCTCGGCCACTGGGACTTCCTCCACCGCCCCCAGCGTGAGGAGCGACTCAATCTCCTGTACCAGGAGTTGAACCAGGGCAGGGTCCCCAAAGGGGGACAGCCTAGGAGGGGCGTTAGGGGGGGAGGCCGTGAGTTGGAGGGTATACCCTTTGGCAATCACCTCTAGGACCCACCGGTCCGTAGTAATGGCTTCCCACTCTGTAAGGAAGGGGCGAAGCCTGTCTGCAAACGGACGGTTTAGATCCCGGGGAGAAGGAAGAGTGCTACCCTCCTGCACAGGGTCAAAAACGTTTATTATTACCATTGCCCCCTTTGGATGGCCCTTGTTGGCCCCCCGCAGAGGATCCTTGACGGCCTCCTCTGCCAGGACCGCGGTAGCGCTCACGACCTCTCCTCTGCTGGGTGGGTCGAGGAGCCTGCCTAGGCGGGGGCGGCGGCTGCCTTTGGACTTGTGGCCTGGACTGCCGCCTTGAGGCCTGGGGGGTATACAACCCAAGGGACTTCAGGGTGGCCCTAGAGTCCTTAAGCGTGTGGAGCTTCTCGTCTGTCTTTTCTGAAAAAAGACCTAAGCCGTCGAAAGGCAAGTCTTGTATGGCCTGTTGAACCTCCTGGGTTAGGACAGACGCCTGCAGCCAAGAACACCGGCGCATAACTATCGCCGAGGCCATTGCTCTACTAGCCGTGTCTGCTGCATCGCTAGCAGACTGTAATGCAGCGGTTGCCACCGCGGCCCCCTCCTGAAGCACCGTGGCGAAATCCGCCTCTTGGTCAGGAGGCAAGTGGGATGCAAACCTCTGCATCGAGGCCCATAAATTTTTGTTATACTTGCCGAAGAGGGCCTGGTGGTTTGCTACTCTAAACTGCAGCGCTGCAGTAGAGTAAATCTTCCTCCTAAACAAGTCTAGCTCGCGGCCTTCCTTGTCCTTGGGAGTATTCCCCTGGTTCCCCTGGCGGTCTCTCTGATTAGCCGCATCGACCACTAGAGAGCACGGCGCTGGGTGGTTATACAGGAACTCAAAGGGTTCTTTAGGAACATAATATTTCCTCTCCACCCCCTTAGATGTGGAAGGTAGAGAGGAAGGGGTCTGCCAGAGATTCCTGGCAATCTTCATGACCCTGTCATGAACCGGCAGGGTTGCCCGGGATGGCCCGACAGCACTCGAGGGCCCAAAGAGGGGGTCCTCCTCCTCGGACATGAGTCTGAACTCCATGCCCAGGTTCTCAGCAGCCCTTTTCAAAAGGTCCTGGTGGGCAAGGAAATCAAACAGGGGGGCCCTGTGATCTCTGGCCGCTGCCTCATCTGGAGATGAGGAGGAGGAGAGGGGTAATGGTGCTGTGGAGGGTCCCTCCCCTGAGTCAGAGTCTTCCTCCGAAACCCGCTCCTGAGCTTTAGGGAGTGGGGGCATTGGAGGGGCCGCCACCGATTGTGTTGAGATCAAACACTGGGGCATAGGGGCATTCCAGGGTCCCCAGTATGGCCACTGCCAAGGGACCTGGGTCCAACCAGGGGCTTGCAAGGGGGGCGGCTGATGTTTCGCGGCCCTCTTGTCTCCTGAGCCTCCCATATGTCGCTTGCTCCGTCGACGTGTGGACCGGTTAGATGACGAAGACGATGTAGACCGGTGCCTACGTCTGCGGTGCCGGCGATAAGAGGAGACTGGGGACGACGACGAGGTGGAGGACCTGCCCCGACGGCGAGAGGACTTGCGGTGCCGCTTACCCCCTCGAGAGCGTGAGCGGTGCCAACGATGGCGATGCTGAGGAGACTCCTCCCTCCCAGCCATCGGTGCCGGGCCCATCGGTGCCGGGCCCATCGGCGGGGGCTCCCGGGGTACCTGTGCTGCTGGGTGTGGGCCATCGTCTCTCGAGGCCACGGACAGCGACCTGGATCGATGCCGGGACGGGCTCCGCACCGGAGTTCGCGAGCCCGACAAACGGTCCTTGCCCGGGTCAGAGCTGGACCGGCGACGACTCCGGCGATGGACTCAGGACCGCCCACGGTGCCGCGGTGCCGGGTCGCTCGACGACATAGAGTCGGAGCTCGGAGGGGAGCCGACGCTCTCCACCCTCCGTGACCGTCTGGAAGGAGACCGAGATTGAGAGCGTCTCCAACCACCAGGACCACCCAGCGCGGGTTTGCCCTGAGACGCGGGTCCCTTGTCCCTCGGCCGAGGGGGGGACGGAGGCGTAGGCATGGCCATAAGGGCTCGTGCCGCAGTAAACGCCTCCGGCGTCGACGGCCCTTGCAGGTGCACTCCCCCACCCCCAGGAGTCGGGGGAGGCAACCCGCGTGGAGACCCCGGGGCCGGAGTGATCTCCACGGCCCGTGGCTGGGGTGTCTCCTTACTCCCCCCGCTCTGCGGCGGCCGGGGGGAGTCTTTAGGTGCGGCCAGAGGCCGTGCCGTCTTCTTCGGCCCCTTAGAAACCTGTCCCGGTGCCGAGGACGGTGCCGGTGGGGGGGTGCTCCGCACCGACGACACACTCGGTGCCGACGGAGACCGGGAAGGCTCGGACGCAGGTCGAAGCGCCGACTCCATTAAGATCGCCTTAAGCCTCGCGTCCCGTTCCTTTTGGGTCCGAGGCTTAAAGGACTTGCAAATGCGGCACTTGTCTCGTCGGTGCTGTTCACCCAGGCACCGGAGACAACGATCGTGCGGGTCACTGACCGGGAAGGCTTTAGCGCACAAGTCACAGTTCTTAAAGCCTGAAGAGCCCGGCATGACTTCCAAAGAAAAAAACCCCGTCCGGGGTTTTACTTATCACTAACTACTAACTAACTCTAAAACAACTATACAACAGGAAAACTCTAAAGAACAGTAACGAAGCTAGGGAATGAGCTACTTGCACACAGCAAGAGGCGATAGTTCCAGCAACCGTCACAGGCGGAAAGAAGGAACTGGGGGCCCACGGGGCCAGCAGCGCCCTTTATACCGCGATATGAGCGCGGCACTCCAGGGGGCGCCTGAGCTGGCCCTGCGGGGCTTGCTAGGGAAAAAGGTTCCGGGAATCTGTGCACTGGGCGCGCACACACCTACATTGGTATGCACATGAGCAATCACTCGAAGAGAGAAGGGTGTAGTCAAGTTTCACTCCAAGATATGAGGGGTGTAATCATGTCGCACATTTTTACCACAGAAAGTTACTTTCAGTGTGGTTTTGGAACTCCTGTTGTCAAGGTGGAATGCGCTTACTATTGTTTTTGGTTTGAGCCTCTATTTCCGAAAGTATTATTCCATAATTCAGAGATCCTCAGTTAATGCTTCCTCAATGTCATGGAAGTTTGGTGCTTGGATTGTCATAGCAAGATCATCTGCATAACCAAATTTTTGTGATTTAGTTGGAGGCTTGTCACTTGTGTAAATATTAAAAAGGGTTGGCTTGAGAACAGAACTTTGTGGTAGCCATGAGGCTTTCGGAAAAAGCACACTCCCTGCTGGACAAGAGAGATGCAGGAGTTGCTCTGGCAATACAACCAGATCGGGAGCTCCTACAATGCAAAAGCCCTGCTACACTCCCTTAATATAGCACGATGCCAGCACTGGCTTGACTGTGTACAAAACCTTGATTTTATATATTCAAGCCGTCTAAACTGGACACTACTGAGACACCTTGGGGACGCAAATCCCACAGAGTATCAGCCACCAAAAATCTGGCCAAACTCAATAGCTTCCAAACTGGTGGAGAACACAAAAGGACCACTCAATAAACACACAAGAAGAAAAGCGTATCAACAACTCCACTGGACACTTGCATCAATTCCCTGAGGAAAACCTTCCACTGTCAGCATTGAGGAAGCAGAAGAAGGACTTGCCACAATGAAAAAAGGGAAGTCTGCAGGCCCTGATGGTATTCCGCCAAAATTTCTACACCATCTCAGCCCCAATGGACTCCAATGGCTAGCAACATTGTACTCTGCTACCTTAAGGACAGTACGGATCCCTGAAATATGGCATAAGGCAATGGTAATTGCCATTCCAAAGACTGGGAAGCTCACTGATGAAGCAGGAAGCTACCGGTCGACTTCTCTACTATGCATGACCTGTAAACATCTTGAACGTATCATCCTCAAAAGAATATGTCCTTTTACTGAGCCATATATCCCTGTCGAACATGCAGGATTCCAGCCAAAATGTAGCTGCTACAACCAAGTTCTGGCACTCACAACTCACACTGAAGCTGGCTATCAGAAAAAACTGAAGACTAGAGCTGCATCTGTCAACTTGTCATCTGCGTATGACACTGTATGGATTAAGGGCCTGATGCTGAAACTTGCAAAAATTATAATTTGCTATCAAACACTTCACCAGCTGTGGACTATGCTGAATAACAGACTCCTTCAGGTGCACCTGGGTAATAAGACCAGCTCACCCTATACCATAAACAACAGCAATTCAGTTATAACGGAGAAACTACATACATTGGTGTAGTGGGAGATAAACGTTTTTTGAGTGTGAGTTTGGGATTATGCACATTAGTCACAAGTGGTGAAGATATTAAATTTATGCAGGACATCCTAAGCAAGTGTTTGGATATATTTACATTTTCTTTTTATATTTTCACATCCCTCTGCTTATAAAGTCAGGCTCACCTATCCTCTAAATCCAAATGTACAAGCATTAGAGGGAGAGGAAAATTATAACTAATATATTTTAGAGACCTCTAAAAACAAAGGTTACAAAGACTTTCTATAGGTAATAGTACTGCAAATAATAGGTCACTATTTAAACCAAGGCAAGAAACAAGTGCTATATATTTCCCTGGAAAGAGGGAATGCAGAGCTTTTCAATTATATAAAGCTCTTGTTTCTTCAATGGGTCACAAGAGATCAATTAAATCAGTCACTGGTGCAAGAATGAATATTATCCTTCCAACTTCTGAGGAAAGTCATTATTTTGGGGGTAACAGTTGCTGTGGCAGGTTGTTTTAAGAAAACTTTGGAGTTGATGAGAGTTGAGGAATGTTTGCAGCCCTAGAGGAGGCAGAGTAGTGGATAGCATGCAGGCAAATGTATTTAGGTACATGTGAGGCAGCCAAAAGTTAAAAATAAATGATTTATTACATGGCTCTTAAATTTATCACGCTGTCATCACCATGCGAATGCACACACATGTTCTTCGCCTATGCATATTTTAATTAGTAGTTTAGAAAACATCAGACTTCTAAGGATTGGATCTTGCAAAAATTCACAAAATAAATTATCTAGATGAAATAATGCCACATTTGTTGTTCCTTGGCCAAATGTCAGTCTTTTAACACACAAACGGCTTGTTCTTGTCACTCACCTGCCTGGAACAGTCTTAGGGAAACTATAATAAGCACAGGTCTGATAACACTGTATCTTTCCAATGACAACATAAAGAGTTTTCATTGCTTTGATGTTGTGGTGGATTCAAAGAAGCACAACAGCCTATTAACGTACTTAACGTTTTGTTTGCTAAACAAAATACGTTCACAAGTGATAACTACATACTCCAGTGTTGAAAGAGTAAATACTGACATTATAGCTTGTAATCGGGGCTTCTGTTTTTTTGTTTTATTCATTTCATTTTTGGGGCGTTACTTGTCCTTTTGCAATTTTTGTTTTATATCATGTCCAAAAATCAGGTGTTTTCACGGCTCTTTCTTTGTATATACTGTAATGAGTATTATTTCACATTACTCATAATACAAATATTATTTTTACATCACCCATTACAGTACTACCGTAATGAGTAATCTCTCTATAATGTACCCTAATGTCCTTTAATGTAGTACTGGTTCAAAGAGCATTATACTAAAGCACAAGAGGGAACTTTCAGTGCATCACAGCAGGGCTACCCAACAACACATTAGTGTACTTTAGAAATCACACCCCCATAATCTGCAGACCACATTACTGCTTTGTGTAGACAAGCCCTTAGATACGGACAACCATTTCCAGTGTTTCTTGGATAAAATCTAAATTTCCTTTTTTTCCTTTTCTTTTCTACCCCCACCCCACATGCAATCACTTCTCTGCTACCATGCTCTCTCCTGTTTTGCTCTATAGGATGTCTCACATCATATGTTCAGATTGTAACCTCTTTGGGGCAGGGATTTTATTTTTATTCCATATGCATACAACACTCAGTATAACAGCCCCAGTTCACGATTTGGGGTTCTAGGCACTACCACAATGCCAACAAATGAAATAGTAACATCATCTCTTTGGGCTGTTTCCTATTACTGTGAATTTCTCTTATCTCCTCTAAATAAACATAAAATGAAAATGTAAACCACCATCTCTTATTCTCTAACATCATTAAATAGTTGTCTCATCAAACTGACGAATACAGCACAAAATAAGGGAGTATTGTTCTAAAGCAGTGGTCCCCAAACTGTGGGGCTAGGAGGAACATTCGGAGAGGTGCAGTGAGGCTGGGCCAGCCCAATGGGGGGTTGAGAGGGAGCACCACCCAGCCCCGCTCTGCCCCCAGCTCCACTCCAGTCTAGCCACAGCTCCAGGCTGTGGCTCCACTCCTGGCTGCGACCCCAGCTGCAGCTCTGGATGCAGTGCCAACCACTACCCTGACCCCGGCTCCGGGCCCCACTCCTGAACCCGGCCATGGCCCCAGCCACAACTCCACTCTTGGCCGCAGCCACAGCTCCAGCCCCAACTGTGGCTCCATTCCAGGCCACCGCCCCTGGTTCCTGAACATGGCTCTACTTCCGGCCGTGGCCCCTAGCCCCCTACTGCAGCTCCCAGGGGGCACAGACCAGATAAGGAGGGGGGTTCGTCAAGACATAAAAAGTTTGGGGAACCCCTGTTCTAGAGGAAGATCCTTTGGCAGCAAGACATTTGTGTATTGCTGAGGATCAGGGATCTAAAATCTGCACTGTTCGTCTAAGGTCAGACTGACAAAGATATTTAGGTGGCTAAAGATGCAGATAAGACACCCAGAGGGATTTACAACAGCCCCTCAGCAGGTTCGGCATGTAAATCACATTAAAGTCAATGGAAGTGAGTGCCTAACTCAAGCCCTTTTTTAAAATCCCTTTAGGTGTCTATCTGCATCTTTAGCCACCTAAATACTTTTCTCAACCTGCCCCATTTTGGCACCAGAGACTGGAAAAGTTGGAACTGCTATATTATCATCTATGTAGATTTTCTATATATGTCCATGTGGGTCTTGGGGGGGAGAGTATGTATATTGTGTACACATTTTTCATTCTGTTCTCCACAGCCTGGTGCTAACAAAATGAAATAGATTAAATAACATTTTTAAATAACAACCACAGCAAGTTTTATCAACAGTCACTCATCCAAGATTTGCATGCTATAGTTCAGTTCAGATTAAGTGTTTCTGACATGGATCAATAAAATTCAAGTCAATAAACACTAAATGAAAACAATCCAATTTGTATAAGACACATGTAACAGAAGATTCTCCTGTGTCTTCCACATGGGGAACAGCACCAGCAACCTGGAGTGAGTGGACTATGAAAAATCCCAAGACTAGCTACAGCCAAAGGAGTAAGAGGTAAAGTCAGCACCTTGCAACCTCCCTTTCCCAGACCTCCCTAACAGCTTCAGGGGGAAAGCTCGATTATACTGGACCAAGCAACTTCCCCTCCAACTCCTTTACATGGGCAGCAGCAACTGCCAGAAGAAGCCTTCGCATATCATCATTTGCTCAACTCTGTATCTTGAACTCTTAATATATATTTATTTCATTTGCTATATTACCTTTCATTGCTGTTCCCTTTCATCCAAAATGCAAGCAGGTGAACACCCCCCTCCCCCCCACAACACATCATGCCCGGAACAAAATCTGCAAACACTCTTTTTAATCTAAACATACCCCTTTTCCTGAGGTTTTGGGCTTTACTGGCTGATCAAACAAGAAAAATGTAAACCTGAGCCTACGGTGTTCCTACAGTTTCCCTGTAGAGACCTATCTGACCTAGGCCCGTTACAAAGAGACACTCTCATCTTCCTTATATAATAGGTCGAGTTGGCAAGTGGCACCTGCTACAATGAGACAGCAGAAATTGAGTAGTTTTATGCAGGGTTCAACCACCTACTAAACAAGGGGGGGGGGTCACCAGAAGAACCATGCCACCTTGTTACACTGCTCTTTCCTTTGATATCTTTAGCTGCCCATTCCCATATTTTTGCTATTTCTTTTTCTCTTTAATTCTCACAACCCCCTCATGCCATTCTTCACTCTCACTTCAACCCCAAAAATTGCCCCCCCAAGAGCCCTAATATTAGTGAAACAAATATATAAAGAAATATATATTAAAACAATAAAAAACCCTCCATAAGAAAGTGTCAATCATCATCCTAATTGACTAGTTGGTACATTGTATCCCTTTGTCTGTTTTGACTGCATGCTGTTCAGGGCAGGGATGGCATCTTCCTCCATGTTTGAAAAGCACCTAGCACATTTCAATTGCTAGTACAACAGAAATAAAAAATGAGTCACTAACCTTTTGTGCCTCTGTTCTTCCTTTGTTTCTAAAAAAACAAATGAGAGAATAAGGACTGAAAAAATACTTTATGAGAATATCGCATATTTGAGAATTCTCAGTGATCTGTTCTATTGCCCTATTTCTTGGACTTCCATCAACAAAATAAGGCTATAATAGCAGGAGACAGCAGATATAGGAGGAGCGTCCTTAGCAAAGGCCCCAGCCACCAGAAAGCTCTCCAACAGGAGCCAGAACAACCTTCAGACCCTCATCTACCCATTGTCATGATAGAACTCTTCACTTGGCCTATGAGCTCTCCTCCAGTTACATGACCAAGCTTTGCACAGTCACCTCCTCTACCTCTCCCCCCCCCCCAAGCTTTACTCTTTCCTTCCTCTTCTCACTTCATCAATTGCACCCCTCTTTCCCACTTGAACCCTTCAGCACAAATAAAAAATAAATAAAATCCATGGAATAAACTATGACATGGGTCAATCTTCATCATAAACTATTACTTGTATGTTGCATCCCTTTCCCCCACCTTTTAACATTTTTAGTAACACTTTGTAGACTGCAAGTTCTTGGGGCAAGGACTGTGTCTGCCTATATATTTGTACAGTGCCTGGTACACTGGGGCCTCAAGACTGATTGGAACCATTGGGCCACACCACAATTAAACAAACAAATAATCAAAAGAAAGAGCAAAAGTTGACTAGTATTGCTAACCACAAAACTTCACCTTCTATCAACGTCATACCAGATATATATTTAAGAAAATAAAGAAGAGTTGTGCTGATAGTGCTTCTCTTCTTAATTATGTAAATATTCATGGACACATATATGTGCATTAAAAAAGGGGCTCATTCTGAGAAGTTATGAATTCTGCAGCATGCCTGAGTAGGTATAATATTGGTCTGCTTTACAGTGAAAAGACTGCTAATGTGGAAACTTCTTAAGTGACTTCTACTGAGAATTTCTCTCCCTAGGGGTATGACTACATTTAAAACACAGCGGCACCGCTGCAGTGGCGCCACTGTCGCATTTCTCCCATCAGCGTAGGCAATTCACCTCCCCAAGAGGCGGTAACTAGGTCAATGGAAGAATTCTTCCACTGACGTAGCACTGGTCTACACCAGGTCTTAGGTTGATTTATCCTCGTCTCTCAAGGATATGGATGTCTCACACCTCTGAGAGACGTAGCTATACCGAAGTAAGTGCCTAGTGTGGACCTGGTGTAAGCAATTTTTAAATAAGAAAAACATTCTTAGACCCCAATCCTGCAAATGGACATCTGAAGGCAGACCCCTATCTGTCCCGGGCCCCACTGAAGTCAATGGAGTTACATACAGATCTATTTGCAGGATGGGGATACTTAATTTTAGTATTTGGGTTGTAGCTGCATTTTACAGCTGTAGCCCGAAACCCAAACCATTATTGTTATCTATGGTCTAATTATATTTAGCTTTCTCATGAAACAGCCAAAGCCTGCTCCAATATCATCGTTTTCAAAACTCTAACATAAATTAAATGACATGACCATGCTATTTTAGTATTCAGGGAACTTTTTTATTTTGCAAAAATAATACTTCAGCTCTTTTGAGATGGGATAAGAAAGGCTTGGAAGTATAAGTTTTTTCATAACAAGATCTGCTAGAAAAGCAATTTTTAAGTAGTGTGGCAAACAGCCAGCTCCTCCCTAGTGGGTCTCACGCTTCAACCCCTTGTAGTGGGCCAGGGAGTCCCCAGTAACCCGGTCTCCCCTTGGAGGTACCTTGCTCCAGCTCCCTTCTGCTGGCTGGGGCCAGGGGTTCTCTCCTTCTGTAGCTGCAGAGAAGCACTTTCTCCTCCAGCTACTACCAGCCTTCTGGCAGCTTCCTCCTCCTGTGCTTCTCCCACTCCCTCTAGGGAAGGCAGGGTTTAAGTACACCTGGACTGGCCCTTCATTGGGTCCAGGTGTCCCTAATTGCCCTGCAACAATCTCTCCCTTGCTTGCAGGAACTGGGGCTTTAGGCATTCTTGGGCTCACACTCTGGCCCTGGTATGCCTTTTTGCAGCCCTCTGGCCTGACTTTATCACAGCAGTAACTGTGTAACTCAATTATTCCTCTAAATCCTAAATACTGTTCATGTTTATTTACTTTCTCAAAGATAATTTTTTTTTTTTAATTTTATTTATTTGTTGATTTTGAAATTTTTTCCTTAACAGAGGCCAAGTCCTTGATTCTGAGCTGGTAGGAGTAAATGAACAGTTCTGACTGGCACTGGCAAAGAATGCTGTTGAGACAGCACCCTCTTAACCATTTGGGTAAAAAGTACTGTCTTCATTCAGCTGCTACTTCAGCTGAAGGGAAGCAGCACTGATAAGCTCTAGAGCAGTGTTTCTCAATTATATTGCGCCGCGCCACCCTTGCGCAGCCATGCCATATCCTCTGCCGACAAGTCCAGGAAATCTTCCCTTTTTCGGCGGCGCGGTGTAGGCTGGTTTCGGCCGCGCACTCTCTAAACTGTTTTTGGCGGCGCAATCACAGCTGTTTTTGGCGACGCGCAATTTCTGTTAATTTCGGCAGCGCGGTTCCGCTTTTTCCCGGAACCCTTCAACCCAGCCCGCGGAACCCCAGGGTTCCGTGGAACACTATTTGAGAAACACTGTTCTAAAGGAAGATACATTCAATGCTTCTGAGGCAGTTGACCTGACAAGGGTGTTAACTTCAGGCAGGCAGGGAAATAAATAGTAGGGATCTTAACAACTCCAAGAGAGGCTTAAGAGATACCTTGGGGGGGGAGGGGGGAGATAGCAAATAAATATGCACAATTTTAAAATCGCCAATATATTTTACATTTTAACGATGAACAAGACTTTTTTTTAAAAGAAAAAACATCCAAATCTCACCGTCAGATGAATGGCCAAGTGTAATTAGCAGTTATTTTACTATAGTTTTGCATGTTACCTTTATTGTTTCATGTACAGTTCTCAAAGTCATTGATCTCTGATCACTGACTTCCTTTTCACACTAAAACATATCAGCACGCAGTAGGCTCCGATCAGTAGTCACCACAGAGTAGTACTGACAGGGACCATGCCACCAGGGAAGATAAACTGTATTCAGTGGTCAGCAGATGTGTAGAGTTTACAATAGTTTTACTTTATGTGCTATGGAATATAAATGTTCATATTTATTAGTCATTTTATATTTCATTATATGTAAAGTAAGACTACAGAAAAATTTAGAGAACTGCACAACTGTGAATTAAAGTTGATTTACCTTTCCTCATAAAGTGGGCTTTGCACTCCCATGGTGCCTCTAAGCACAAAGAAGCTAAATGTCATAGCAATGGTTTAGATATTTGTGATGTCAGCAACAGTTGTACAGGAATCTTGGAATCTAGTACTTAGATCTTGAAAGTGGAGATGAAGAACGCATTATATTTGAAATTCAGTATTTTGTTTCAAGTATATTTTAGGGGGAATTTTTACATCTGCATTTATATTCAGATAATAATTTGGTTTCAACAATTTCAACAAATCTCTGTATTTATCTTAAATCAAAGAAATCTGTATAGAAATACAAAACAATAGCTGATTTCTTTTCAAATCAAGACCAAATGAAAACGAAGGATAAGATTGCTGGCTTGTTCAGAAAAAGTGTAGCAAATTATAGAGCCCATATTTATAATTTAGATAAAATATACAGGTTTTAAGTAACATTTTGCACATCCATACTGCTTTCCACCTTAGAATCTCAAGGCACTTTATAAACATTAATGATTTAAGGCTCATAACTAGAGCTGATCAAAAACTGTATTTTACACAAACACTCAAAATACATTTTTATTTTATTGGAAAATTTTCTGTGACTTTTTCATTTTTTCAAACAAATAAAACAAAATGCAAAACTGTAGTTTGAAATTAAGCAAAGATGTTTTGGCTTTTCCCCCTTTTCTGTTCGTCCTGAATGGAGGGGGGAATTTTTTTTAGTTGTCAGAAACTGAAAACCAAAAAAGTTTCAGTTGGTGAAGGTCTTTGGTTTTTCATCAAAAACAAACAGAAAAAATGCCAAAAAAAAAATTCCATGAAAAAGATTAAAGCAAAATAATAATACACCTAGACCAACAGTTCTCAAACTTTAAAAATCTAGCATATAAGATTTAAAACACAAAAGTACTTAGGGTAACACAGGGCTCGATAAATTTGCTTTGTAGCTAGGAACCAGCCCAAAAATTAAGAAACCAAACAACATGGGTCCAACAGCGGGGCGCCTTGGCCAGAGCGCAGCAGCTGCTCTCCCCTCCCGGCCCTGCCCCTTCCCCTCGCCATTCTCCAACAACATGGGCCCAGCGGCAGGACGCCCTGGCCGGAGCACAGCAGCCACTCTCCCCTCTCGGTTCCTCCCCTTCCTCCCGCCTCTCTCCTACAACGTGGGCCCAGCTGCGGGCGCCATGGCCGGAGCGTGGCAGCTGCAGCGCTCCCTGCTCCACCACATGGATGCAGTGGCGCCCTGGTCGGAGCGTGGCGGCCGCTCCGCCTGGGACCCAGTCTTTCACTGGGAGAAATACTAGGCACCGGAATTAAATTCTTAGGAGCCATGGCGACCTGGCGCCCAGGGTTTGTCGAGCCCTGGTGTAACACCCTTACAATATTAATCAGTGTAGTTATAATGGATTCTACTCTGATAAACCAATCCTCGTACCACCTGAATGCAAGCTGGTATGCCACCTGTGGTTACACATACTGCCATTTGAGAAATCCTGACCGTGACAATTTCTGTTCTACTGAATGCACCTCTTTTGTGAAGGTGGAGGAAGAAGGAATTCTAAGGTGGGTGATGTAATATCTTTCAAGCTTGTGTCTCTCACCAAGACAAGTTGGTCTAATAAAAGATATTACCTCACCCATCTTGCCTTTCTAATATCCTGGGACCCAGCTACAACTCCTCTTACACAGTCTATTCCATAGACTGATTACACAGAATTGCCAACTCCTGGCATTCAAAAATCAGGCGCCTCAAAAAATTATAAGACTTTTTCCCCAAAAAATCTAATGATTTTAAATCAATCAATTTGGGGTTCTTTTGCTTTCTGATTTCTGAGCCTTTAAGATGTGGGGAGGGGTCACATTTTGAAACTTTTCTCTGCAACCATGAAGGCTAGAAATTTTACTTATAAAAATAAAGCTGAGATTTTCATATAACCACTTGACTCCAGAAATTAAGATTCTATGAAAAAAGCAAATACCAGGAGACTAGAGATAAAATTGCAAGGGTTGGCAACACTGCAGTGTACCTTAATGTTTTCTTCTGTTTATTTCACAATTATTGCATTTCAGTTTTGTCCTCTTTATTTTCACATTATGGAAAAGGTTTAAAACAATGTACGATCACTTTTCACTATATCCTTCATCATCATAATAAAGTCCACCTACCCAGTTAATCTTCTCCTTTCCAAACAGACCTAACTTTTGGCTTGTAACTCCTGCTAATCCTTTGATTATTTTTAGTGTGTTTCTCTGGACTTTTTCAAACATTACTGTGTCTTTCCTGAAACAAGCATAACCTAAAAACAATAGTCCAGGTGAATAAAATCAATTACTTCAGGTATTTTCTGTGCTTCTCTTCTAAATACAAGTCCTGCTCTCTCTGCTGTAGTCATTAAAAGATGTTGTTTGAAAGATAAGAATCATTATCCACTGTTTATTTGATAACAAGTCTAATTCAAAGTTGTTTAATATGCTCAAAAGCAAACACATGGTACATGCACATGGTAACCAAAATGTTATTCTTACCTTACAGTATTACAGATAGCAGTTAAATTCTCTCTCTCTCTTACTTGTCTCTTCATTATGGCGAGTTGTTCTTCGGCCTATATATGATAAAAACTGTTTAGCATAGTTAAGAACAGCAGTTATTTCAAGCCAATTATCAAAATACTGGTACAATATTTCAGCTTTTGTAACAACTTCTTATATCTTCTGGTTAAGACTTGATTAATTAAGGGATGTAGTAAAAAGAAAAAAAAATGGGGAAATGGGTCCTCCTACTGCTTTGCTTCAACAGTTTTGCTAAATAAATGCTGTGGAAAAGCTTAGATTTTTATTATTTGTAATTATTTTCAGATCAACATGTCTTATATGCTTAACAAACAAATATGGAAAGAGCTCCTATCCCACAGAGGAAGGGAGCTGCCAGCGGAGGAAGGGTGGGAGGAATGAGATGCAGCAATAGCAAGTGATTTTCTGCACAATCACCACTTGCTGACATGCAGTTTCACTTGTTTGTTTTGTTTTGTCTGTTGGTTGGTTGGTGGACATGGGCATAAGGCCTTGAGGAAGAAATTAGTTTTAATGAGAGATTTGTAAAAGGAGGAGACCGCAAAGAAGATGGACATTCAAACAATGCCAATATTCTACTCTAACATCCTTTTTGTATTATGTTTTCTATGTCTTGTAGTATTACACTGAACAGATATATATTTATGAATATCTAATTGGCTTGTGCATAGTACAAATTTTAAGGGTCACATTCCCTTCTCTCTCTATTTTACCAGCACCGATCAGTCACAATTATTACATATATTTCTGCATATTCGTAACAGTAAATTTAGGTGTGTTGTTCATTTACAAGTCATCTAGCTTCAGACTGTAATTTTTTTATATCTATTCTATCAACTCTAAAAACTCATGCTACTGAAAACAGTTTTCTAGCAGGTTTAAAGTTGTGTTTACTAAAATTACTTCAGAATGTTGAAAAACAAAAATTCTAAGCAGAGCAACAAAACAATTTAGTGCAATACAAAAATCACGTCCCACAATTAACAAAAGTCAGGTGATACTCAGTTATTCACTCTATTAATGTCTGTTTTTCCTACTGAATAAAGTATTGTTAAAATGATGGACTTTTATATTAACTATGTTTTTTGCTATTGCTTTAGCAGGCCAGTGGTTTCATTTCCAAGCAATATCCTTGAGCCTCACCTTTAACTTCAGATCAAAGCCATCATACCAGAGTTTCAAAGGAATGAGTTTGAAGAAAGATAAAGAAATGCAGAGAAGAAAAACCTTGGATAACACAAGTAAATTCCTAGCACATTGAAGATACTCCCTTTTGCAACATTTAACAAGAAAAATTTTTGTCCTTGAATTTGTAAAGATAAGCTTTAATGATCAGTCAGACTTTATTTAAATCATTGAACCAAATACCTCTACTGCTATGTAGTATATGAAGCAATGCAGCTGCTAAAATTGACAAAATGATGAAGTGAAACTAAAAACTGAAGCAAAAGAATGTGTAGTTGCATTTTGCAGTATTCTGTTAACCATCCTAAACAGAAACAAGCAATTAAATAAAAAGGCTATCTTTTTTCCCCTCCAAGAATTTGAAATGTCTGAAAACTGGCTTACAGATCAATAGGCCAGTTTTGCGGCAGTTAGAAATTGGCCATTCTAACTGTTCTGAAACATCAGGCTGGAGGGACTAAACTAGAATTTCTTGAGTTTGAAGACACCCTGCCCAAACTTTTCCAAAATTCATGCCCCCTCAAACACATTAATTGCAATTAACACTGCACTTCTACCCCCACACAGGTCCTCCTCACTTCTAGTTTTGCTGGTGTTAAAATCAAGGATTCAGACTATAGATTAGCTTTTTCCCCCAACTTTGTAAATCCTCTGTCACTGGCTCCAGGAGCATCTACTTCCCCTGAGGGTTTTTGTTTTTTGTTTTTGTTTTTTGTTTTTTAATTCCTGACATGTGTGTCAATCTGGAGGCTTCCGAAGGGGAAACAAATAAAATAATTCTTCCAAAGCATATTTAAAAACTGGAGATAAAAGTGAGCGGAGTCTGAAAATGATGGTTTAGCAGTATCTAGAAATAGGGATTGAGTCCAAAAGAGGCAAAGAAATTCTACACATAAAAATATGAACCTTGGAACAGCCAAGGCTCCATGGAAAGTCCTTGCAGACCCTCTTATGCTATGGAACACAGTCTGAGAACCACTACATCAAGGAGTCACAAGAACAGGGAGGGCTTCTATTAGCTGTTAAGTGAGCTCATTGCTTGCTCTTTTCTAAGGCTTTGTTTTCACTGCTAGAAAAAGGTGTGTTTTGCCACAGGATAATTAATATACATTAGCAACCGCACAGTAAAATCCCACTGGAGAGAAGACACCGTAGTTTTACCATGAGATAAACCAGGCAAGGGTCAACCATCTACAAGGAGTATAGTGTTAGAAGTGTGCATAGTATAGAAGATCTTCAGTCTATCTCACCTCCTTTCTGTAGGGAACCATCTAGACATGCATTTGTTGTTACATCACAGAGCTTCCAGAGGCCAAAAAGCCACTCTTTGAAATTGGTGGCATAAGTAGAGCACACACCATGAGAGTCAGAATGGAGAATAGCTTTCAGAAGTGGGTTAGGCAATAAAGGGGTAGGCAGGTCATCAACCGAGAGTGAGTATACTCAGCCTTATTAGAGTAATGGTTAAAATGTGGGTGTCACAGCTGCATACAGCAAATATGGAAAAATATTTGAAAGGTATATAAAATTACAATAAAATGCAGGTTGATACTTTATTTTTTGGGGGGTTGGGTTTTGTTTTTTTTGTTTTTTTGTTTTTTTTTATTTTGAGGGGAGCAGGGTAATTTAAAAATTTTAAGTGAACATTGTGATAAAAGATCCTGGATTAGTAAATATTAGTTAAAATGGGGGTGAGGAGATTGGGATGCTTACTAGGGCCCTACAATGGGGCTGAGGACCAGTAGGTAGCAGTGGCCAGTCAGCCTGGAGCGTTGCTGCTCAGCCCTGGCCTTCACTTCAGTTCTCCAGCCCATATTGGTGCTGCCTGCCACTGAGAAGCAGCTGCTTCCTCTGGTGAGCCACCTGTGTGATTCAGGCTCCATTTACTCTACGGAGACTATACTGTCATAGCTATGGCCGCACGGCCCCAAAGCATAGATAGGAGACTTTTCTGTTTCTGCAGGAACACCACACCTCTCCCAATGTACGGAAGCATTCTTCTGTCAACATAGCTGCCTGGGTTTGTGCGCATAACTGTGTTGGACAGAGGTGCTTGGTTTTTTCACACCACTGACTAACACAGTTATGTCAATATAATTTTTCAGTGCAGAGGCGGCCTGGGAAGAGGGGGGCAGGGGGACTCCAATCTGATGGGCCTGAGGAAGTCTGCAAGAATCGAACGAAGTTGCCTCCGGAGAGTTAACACCTGGTGGGGAGAGGCAGCAACTGGCAGCAAGCCTGGGGTGCTAGCACTGATTAGCAGCTGAGCACCTGGCTGCCTCTGGATCCCCAGGCCCCCGCAGATCCCAGGCCCCATTGATGGCTCCCTAGTGCCCTTTCGCACGGCTTGTTCTTTGCACTACGTTACTCTTTAGCAATGTTTAGCCTGGCTCACAATAAACGAGCGTGACAACAACTGTCACAGGACGTGCACAGGAATAAACGTTTGACCGCTTTGGGGGGAGCACTTTCTGTGCCCCGCGGCCAGGTCTGAGGAGCTGGTTCTCTTCCCCAGCCTGGTGGAGCGGGCTCTTCCTCCTCTCCGCAGCCAGTGGAACTCACTCTCTCTCCCAGCGGCCGGGGGGAGGCGGTCATCTCCCCGCCCGTCCTGGGGTCGGAGGAGTTCCGTTCCTCCACCGAATGGGGCGGCTGTGCCTGTGCTTTCCCCCGTTACGTGCATAAACTCTTCGTTCTGGCACAGCAATGCTGGACTGCCAGGCTCCCGCGAGGGGCCAGGCAACTGGGCTCTGCAGCGGGCCGCGGCCAGAGATCTAGGCGGGAGCTCGGCTGCTCACTGCTCAGCCAGTCCCACCCCTCCGGCAACATCCCTGCCTGGAGATGTTCCCCTGCCCAGGCCTAGGACCCCGCGGAGCAGTGAGATCCCGGCGCAGGGTTGCGGCGGGGCAGGGCGGGGCGGGGCGCTGAGTGCAGAGAAGAGCAGGGTCCTCCCGGCTCGGTGCAGCGCAGCCTGCTAGGTGCAGGAGATGGGGGGAGGCTGCGCCCAAGCCCAGCTCTGCCTCTCGCAGTCCGTGCAAACAGGGCAGCAGGGACGCGCGGCTCGGAACGTCAGCGGCGCAGGGGCCGGGCAGCAGCGCCGCGTTGCTGCTTACCTCGGTGAGCCAGGAACAGGCGGACCCTGCGAGCGAGACGCTGCTGCTGCCGCCGCTGCTCATGTCCCCTGTGGTGGCTGCTCCGGCACGTTCCATTAGAACTTTCCCCGCCGCTTGTCCCTCCTCGCGCTCCCAGCCCGCAGCGCAGAACTTTACCCGGCCCCGGTCTCCATGGCAACGCGTACACAGGGAGGAGGGGGGGGGGCGCAGAGCTGCCGCAGTTGTCGCGCGAAGTCTCCGCATTGTAGCGTTGCCCTGTTGGCGCGGCCCAGGCTGAGGGGGAGGGGCGAAGGCTGGGCCTCAGGGCTAGTGCTGACCCCAGCGGCTGGGCGCGGCCGCCTGGGCTCGAGGCGCTTCCTCTGCTCTGTGCCCGGGCTGCACCGTGTGGGCCCGGCCCTGCCGCTGAGCCCCCAGCACTTCCCCGGCCAGGCACTAGCACTTGCTCTTAGTGCCACCTCTGCACTGGGAGTGCAGGCACATCCCTGGCCCATGTCGCTATACCCATGTGGCCTCTGCCACATACCACTGTGGGTGGGCCGCGGGGCGGTGATGGGATATGATGTGCAGCAGGTCAGCTTAGATGATCTGATGGCTTCTTTTAGCCTGGCAGGACCTGGCTCGCTAAACACACAGCTTTGTCCCCCTCACATACAAGACTATGGTGCTGCCAACGCCTCTCATGGTAGCGAGAGCCGGGCCATGGTGGTGATTCTCAAATCCCCCTTCTTGAAGTCAAATGTTTCATGGACTGTATTAGAGGTCGGTGTAAGCGCCAGAGCTCGTGTCCCTCTCTCTCTCACTCACCCACAGAAGTTGGTCCAATAAAAGATGTCCTCATCCACCTTGTCACTCATGAAAATCTCAGCTTTCATTTAAATACGTGAAAAGCATGTTTATAGATCAGGGGAAAGGAGAAGGAAAAAGAAAACAGACATAGCGAGAAGCGAGCATTAATCCCCACCTCTACCAGTGACCCAAACTGAGCACTAGCAATCACCAGCGCATCACCACCCAGCATCAAAACACGTGTGGTTCCTTGTCATTATCTAAATCCCACAATCCTTTCTTTGGGTGGTTTTTGGGTCCTGCGTGGAAAAAGTTTGAAAACCAGTGGCTGACAGTATGGTTTTGTAGTTCATCCCTGTCTACACTGGAAGGGAAAATTATGTTATACTGTAGCAAGAACTGGATTTAATCATAGTTCTATCTGGCTACAGCAGAGACATCAGAGTGCTAGAGCCAGCATTAGCAAAGCTCTGTTTTCACTAGAAACCATGACAATTCCTGAGTTTAGCAACTTAAAACACTGCGTTGGGGATGGTCCATAACAAAAATAAAAATTTATGTTCCTAGTGGGAAGCCATTCAAACTATATTTATGTGTTTGGCCTATATAATCTGAACATTCAATAAACATGAAGAAAAGTGAACAGTAGTGTTGTGCTAGCTGTATATACTTTGACCGCATGTAAACTACAGCCTTTTTGCTGCACAGGTAAATTAGACCACTGTGATTGATGTGCTTTGTGGTGCCACAGCAGCTTACTTTGTTTAGGAACCAGTCCAACTCACATTTAAATGAAAGAAGACAGTCATTGACTAACAGGAATATGATTCAGATTTCAGAGGGGTAGCCATGTTAGTCTGTATTCAGCGAAAACAACAAGAGTCCTGTAGCTTATGCTTGCAGAAATTAAATTTGTTGGTCTTTAAAGTGCTACAGGACTCGTTTATTCAGATTTCAGAAATTTGTCCTGTGGAATTTAACATTTCACACACTGTGACACATGCAGACAAGGTTTCCTAAACGTCAGTAAAATTTGGAGTTGTTTAATGTTAAATTCCACTTGCAAAACGTGACAGTCTTGACAAAATTAGGGCTGCCCAGAAAATTCAAGATAGATGCCAACAGATACGATGAAATTTCAATAGGATTATGTTCCTGTACAAACATGCTTTCTTCCACATTGGCAAGTGCATTGTGAAATTTATGGTCTCCATCAATTATCGCTTTCATATTGCAGCTGTGACTGCAACAACACGGGGAAAAGTTGCTGTGTAAGAGTGCGACCCTGGTCTTTTCTTAAAATTAACCAGTGAGTTTAGGAGAGCAGTACTTCAATCACTGTTCAGCTAGCAGGGCTCTCAGTGAAGTCACCACAAGCTAGTGTCCTGTAGTAGGACATGTGGAGGTAAAATCAGGAAGGAGAAAAGGTGATTAGTTACCTGCAGTAACTCCTGTTCTTCAATTACATTGCCCCCCTTCACTCTGATCCTCTGCATTAGAGTCCAGCTGGAAACAGTTTCTGGAGATATTAAAAAATGGAGGAACTATTAGTGGATGTAGGACTTTCTATGCTCTCCATCTCAATAACGTTGGAATTTAGGTCAGCTGTAAAATGATTCTTTGGTTATGTATCCAGGAACGGGACTCCTACAGCGTGGCTCTGTGCAGGCAATACAGTCAGAAAACAAGTGTTACTGTAGGTATCCCTTCTTCTGGGTAATACAATGCCAGCACTATTGTAGGTAAGTCCTAAGTAGCATCACTAGACTGCAACCAGGAATACCAAAACTCTCTCCTCTTTTAACCAGAAGCCATGACAGATCCTGGGCTTAACAAGAAAATTTTGTAGCAAAGTGACTGTCCTACCATGTCCCCTCATGCTGGATGTGGTGTTGAAGCAGCTGTGTCAGTTTCCCTCTTGTGTTCCTCAGCCTATTTCAGCTGTAGAAATGGTCTGGCCCTGCAGCCAAGACACATTCAAGAGTTTGACCCTTTCTGGGATCACAGTGTCCTTTAACACATCCAACAGAAATATAAAGACAACTAAGTATTCAGCCCCAACCAAGTCCAGATGGTCACCCCTCTCCTTCACAGCTGAGCCACAGCTATGATGCAATATCCTTACATATGTCCTCAGGTTCTACAGTTGCCAACCCTCCAGGATTGTCCTGGAGTCTCCAGAAATTAAAGATTAATCTTTAATTAAAGATTATGTCATGTGATGAAACCTCCAAGAATACATACAACCAAAACTGGCAACCCTATCAAGCACCTGTATCTCCTTCCATCCCACGGTCTAGGGCTGGCACAGTTCTCCACCTTCCCAGCATTTCAGAAAGGCCATCATTCCCTAGGTTTCAGGAATTCCTCCAGAGCAGGCTGCTAGTTTCTCTACCCTTTCAGCCTTCTTAGGGTGTGTCTACCTTTCAACTGGGATGTGTGATTCTGAGCTTACATCGCCTTTGTCATCATGAATAGATTGGATTATGAACAGGAGGCTGCCAAACAACTCTCAAACACCACATTCTACAAGCCACTACTGTCCGATCCCACTGAGGAATACCAAAAGACACTAAAACATCAACTTAATAAACTCCCTAAAGAAACACAGGAACAAATCTACCCAGACACACCCCCTGAACCCTGACCAGGGTTATTCTATCTGCTACCCAAATCCACAAACCTGGGAATCCTGGACACCCCATCATCTCAGGCATTGGCACTCACTGCAGGATGTCAGGCTATATGGACTCTCTCCGCAGGCCCTATGCCACCAGCACTCCTAGCTATCTTCGTGATACCACTGACTTCCTGAGAAAGCTACAATCCATCAGTGATGTCCCAGAAAATACCATCCTAGCCACTATGGATGTAGAAGCTCTTTACACCAACATTCCACACAAAGATGGACTTCAAGACATCAAGAACATTTTCCCCGATGATCATATGTCACACCTGACAGCTGAACTTTGTGACTTTGTCCTGACCCACCACTACTTCAGATTTGGAGCCAATCTATACCTCCAAGTCAATGGCACAGCTATGGGCGCCCGCATGGCCCCACAGTATGCCAACATTTTTATGGCTGACCTAGAACAATGCTTCCTCAAAACTCATCCCCTAACACCTCTTCTTTACCTACGCTACATTGATGACATTTTCATCATCTGGACCCACGGGAAAGAGTCCCTCGAAGATTTTCACTGGGATTTTAATAATTTCCATCCCACTATCAACCTCAGCCTGGACCAGTCCACACAAGAAATCCACTTCCTGGACACTACAATAAAAATAAAGGATGGTCACATTAATACCACCCTATACCGAAAACCAACTGACCACAATACGTATCTTCATGCCTCCAGCTTCCACCCTGGACACATTACACGATCCATTGTCTACAGCCAAGCCTTAGGATACAACCGGATTTGCTCCGATCCCTCAGACAGAGACAAACACCTACAGGATCTCTATGAAACATTCCTAAAACTACAATACTCGCCTGGAGAAGTGAAGAAACAAATTGACAGAGCCAGACGGGTACCCAGAAGTCACCTACTGCAGGACAGACCCAACAAAGAAAACAACAGAACACCACTGGTCATCACCTACAGTCCCCAGCTAAAATCAGTCCAACACATCATTAAAGATCTACAACCTATCCTAACAGATGATCCGTCTCTTGCTCAGGCAGTGGGCGGCAGACCCATCCTGGCTTTACAGACAGCCCCCCAACCTTAAGCAAATACTCACCAGCAACCGTACACCCTACAAAATGTCCAACCCAGGAACCTATCCCTGCAACAAACCCCGTTGCCAGCTCTGCCCACACATTGACTCTAGTGACAGCATCACTGGTCCTAACCACATCAATCACATCATAAGGGGCTCATTCACCTGCACATCCCCTCATGTTATATATGCCATCATGTGCCAGCACATGTGCCATGTACATTGGCCAAATTGAACTATCACTACACAAATGGATAAATGGACACAAACCAGACATAAAAAATAACATCCATAAACCAGTCGGAGAACACTTCAATCTCCCAGGGCATTCTGTCGCTGACCTGAAGGTTGCTGTACTTCTCCAAAAAAACTCCAAAAACAGACTTCAAAGAGAAACTGCTGAGTTAGAAATTATCTGCAAACTTAACACATTCAAACTGGGTTTAAACAGATATTTGGAATGGCTCTCTCATTACAAGAGGTAAATTGCTTTGATCACCCATTCTCACCTCCTACTCAATGGTTGTCATTAGACCTCAAGTACCCGGTTTTTAGCCACCTACCCCATTGTTCTCTATGCGCTTGTATATGTATATGATACCTCCTATGTGTTACCCATTTGCTGTATCAGTTCCACCTACTGCATCTGAGGAAGTGAGCTGAGGCTCATGAAAGCTTATGCCTGCTGAAATTAAATTTGTTAGTCTTTAAAGTGCCACAGAACTCTCGTTGTTTTTGCTGTATACAGACTAACATGGCTACCCCTCTCGAGCTTTCATAGACATACCTATGCTAGCTATGCTCAAGCTAGTGCCTAAAAATAGCAGGGGTCCACAGAAGCACAGCCAGTTGCCATGAGTACAATTCCACCTGACTGCCTGGGTATGTACTTGTGCAGCTAACCAAGCCGCTGCCTGTGCTGGCACTGACACACTGCTATTTTTAGGTGCTAGTTCAAGTACACCTAGTGCAGGTACATCCCAACTAAAATATAGACATACTCTTAGTCTTCTTTCAGGCCCCTTCCTAGAGAGAAGGAACTCACTACATCCTCTTCAAAATTGTCCTTCCCTCTCCCCTTTTAAGTTCATCCCTTTCACCTGACTATGCCCTCCCCACTTGCAATCAGTGATGTTACCAGCACGGTCAGGATCCTGTTACCCTTCTGGTGCCTAGGAGGGGTTTACACCCCATCACATAACCCTCCTCTCAAAATTCCACCCTGCCCAGTACAGGGTCTTTCTACCTGATATGTGGAGGGAGGAACACAAAACATTCTCTGGGTGTACACTAATTGTCTCCCTCCCTGCGTCCCTTTCTTCTTGGGTGTCTTCCATCCACAAATGAAGCCCCACCTTCTTGTCTTCCCAAAATTCTACTAGGAAATCCAGCCTTACCCAGACTTGAATTAAGCCCCTTGGTTTTTCTCTAGCAGGCCATCTGCAAGCCCTGCCTCATTCTCATCAGCCTCTCTCAATGACTTTTCATTTCTGTCAACACATCCTCACTCTCCTTTGACCCATCTGCCAGCTATGACTTCACACAGCTCCTTTCCTGACTTCTGACTGGCAGATGGGGGTCAAAAGTTGTCCTGGGATCTCCTATTTTTGATAGGGGCTGCTAAATGATTCTTCACCCACTAAATGATTCTTTTCTTATGCTCTCCGAAAGGCTCCTCTGCTGCCCAACCAATATGGACAGGCACCTCTGCAGCTCTAACTGCACCTTCCACCATTTTTTTACTGTTTTAGATGCTGAATGAGCATAGCCTGGATCTGTTTTGACTGCTTGACTCCTTCTTGCCACTGAAACAGTACCTTTAGTAGTTTTTGCTCTAGATACACAGACTCAGTTTCACTGAACCCCATTCCCTCTTAAAGGGCCCATCACCCAGTGACATCTCCCTCTTAAGTATTAAAGTCAAAGACTACTCCAACTTTACTTCAACCTCTGAAGAAAGTGGGCTCTGATTTGCACATAATATTACAGGATACAAACTTGGGGAATAAGTGCTATAGCTCACTTATTATAGGACAGCTTTAAAGTATCACTTCTCTATTTACAGATTAATGGGAACTGTTCTGTTCTGTTAAACTGCAGGTGGAGCAAAAGGAAGGAGTTGTTTGATGTATGTTCACCAGCCATTACCTTGTCTTCCCTCCACACCCAAAAAAACTGTCCTACCATTCTACCATCAGTTCAGCTCCACCAGTAGTAGCAACTATGCTAATATAGACAGACTTCCAAGTGGCCACCAGCATTTTAAACACCAGGTCACCTAGCCCACAAAGATCGTTGATTCAGTGCTAAACATGTTATTGGCCATCTGCAGGATTGTCTACAATAAAAATCCTGTCGTTGCTACTCCTGGTAGAGCTGAACTGATAGTAACAATAGGACATTTTTAGCAAAACAGACTAGAGTAGAAAAGGCCACATCTAGAGGACTGTATACAACACAGGGAACCAGTAACAAGTTCCTACTGCATTTAATCTCTTGAGGCCAAATTCTTCCCTCAATTAAGATGGCATAAATCTAGATGAACATATTTGATTTATTACAAAAAAGTAGCATTTTGACTAAAATTATGCTCCTGCATTGATGTGCTTTTTCTCCACACTAGCAGCTGCACTGTGAAATGTATGGTACCTATCCATTTGAAATTTCTGTTGGGGTCCCATGGCAAGGAAACAGTTTCTGTGCCACCGTGCCACCACCCTACTAATAATTTTTGATAGACTGACAGTGTTCCTAAACTGAAAGAAAGAAAAAAATTAACTGAAAGAAAGATTTAGAGAAAAAAAGGAAGAACAGAAGAAAGAAAATACTATAAGTAGGACTGGTAAAAAACAAATGTACAGTGAATATAAAATAAATACACAGTATTCAACGGCATAGCATTGTGCTCTAATGGTCTGGTCACTAGACTAGAAGCTAAGAATTCTTGAGTTCTATATACCAGCTTAGCTACTGTGCAACCTTTGGCATGTCTCATCTTTGACCTCAGTTCTGCCTTGATTATACAGAAGTAAATGAATTTAAGTCACTGAAATTACTTCAGATTTACCATTTAAACTGAGAGCAAAATTTCATTCTCAGTGTGTCATTTCCCCATGTCTAAAATGGGGCTAATGGTAATTATGAGTCCCATTTTGATTAGGAAAAAATGTGTATTAAAATCATGTTTGCTAGTACAATTTTCAAAAATATATTAGTATTTAGTAGTAATAGTCTAGACAAGGTCATAGGTGTTTTTTCATTTGTTAATGTGTGTACAGCACTCTGAGAATATAAAGTGTTATGGAAATACTAAGATAGATAATTGCAGGATCTCATGTTTTCAGCGCTCGAGAGAGATTCATTGTACCAAACCATAGCCTCAAGTGCTGCTTTAAAGCACCATACATACAATTTGTATAATGGACTCAATCCCTCCTACCCAGACAGCACTTGAACAGCACCTCTAGAAATAAAACTCATTTAATAGGTTTAATTTGCTAGCAGGGCCAGGTCACAACCTCAAAAAAGTGTTGTGTACCAATTCATTTGTGCTGATCGGAATCAAAAGAATGCCAAGAGGCACTGTAGTAGGGTCAAGCCAATTTACTTGTCTGTTAGAATAGTTCAAAGTAATATTAGTGCTATTGTCTTCACGAATCTGTAAATTGTTGATTTGCATTGTATATGCATACCCTATGCTTAATGCTGATACAAAGCTCTAATCTATGGCTAATTAAGATGAGAATTTGCTTGAACTTCCTGAAAACCACAGTATCAATTATCTCTTTCTACTGTAATTAATAGCTGGCAATTGTATTATGCATATCATTGTAAATGGATTACTTGTGTATGAACAGGAAGTAGAATGTTAATTTCAAAGCAAGTGGTCCTTGATGTGGTGACCTGAGGTCAAAGATTCAAAATGCTAACTTCAAAGCAACAATGGGAGCCCACAGACTGTCTGCACTGGCTACTCAGAGCCAATGCTGGGATGAAGGTGCCTGTCAGCTTGCCTTCCTGTGAGCAAGATCTATAAAATACTGGATCCTGGGAGTGATTTTTGTCTCTGATTCATCTAAGTGCTGTCAGGGGGCGTTTCCAGATAACAGACAGAAGTCTCCAAAAGCCATTTTTGGGAAACCCTGAGGAATTTATGAAGAGACTAATAGACTGGCAGACTATTACACCGCTACTATCATTTGGACTACAAACTCTGATCCACCTGTAATGTATTTTATCTGCTTTAGCCTCTCAATAACTCATTTCTTTTCTTAGCTAATAAATCTTTAGTTTTAGTTTACTAAAGGAATTGGCTACAGCATTATTTTTGGTAAGATCCTAAGCATCCAGTGATCTGAGGTAAGTGACCGATCCTTTGAAGTTGGAAGAACCAAATGTATGTGCTTTTGGTTTTAATAACCTTTTATCACAAAGTCCAGTTTGACTGGGTGGTAAAGAGAAGCTAGACATCATAAGTGGACTATCTGCGACTCCATGCTAAAACTAATATATTGATCCAAGAGTACACTTTTTGTTACACACTTGGTGAAATTTAATGACAGAATATACCACCAATGTGGGGTGTCTGCCCTGAATTTGGCACTCAGCTGTGAGCCACTCCAGGCATCAGGACAATAAGATTACACTAATTTTTGTACTTAGTACAAAAGATCAAAATATGAAATATAGTCCAAAGGAAAATAGACTTGGGAGGGTGAAGGTGGGGGAAACTAGTTACAGGATATCAGAAATTAAAAATATTAAAAACAAAATCTCATTCCTGGAGATGTGATGATAGCTGCATCTACCTTCAAAATTTGTTCATATTTGTATTTTCTAAAATAAAGGCCTACATAAATGATCCTAGACATATCAGAGTTTCTCTAATGATTCCAAAGAGACTATGGTTTAGTGGACGGGGTCCTTGCCTGGGAGTCGAATGACAAGAGTTCTAGTCTGGCTCAGGATGACAGTCCTTACCACCTTTACAAAACTAGGATACATTTTGTACAAAATACACCTTGTGAGATATCATCTGAAAACTCAATCTGCTGAATATTGTTCACCTGGTAAAATATGTGTATCAATATTACAGGTAAAGTTATAAGATTCTACTGTATCACATCGCTGTAACATGCTCCAAGTTTAAGAAAAGCCGGCCCAAACCAATTTCTCAGAAACAAAAGGACAGACCAACACCCAGCCAGGTGTTAAAAGACTATCGCCTGCTTAAGCAGCCATTCTCCGGCAGAGGGAAGATGTGAATAAGAAATGTACATTTCATCACAGGGACAGTTCAAACCTCATGTCCACAATAGACTGCTTGTCGCCTGCACCCCAGCTGGGAGTAATCCTCAAAGAGAGGAGAGGGGTATAAGAATGAGACAGTGGGCTCCAAATCACCTCTCTTCCCCCCAATGCTCAAAAGACAAAGAAAGCATCATTGAATTGGAGGAGGACGGTCCTAGCCAGTAGATTGCTGTAAGCATATGGTGAGACAAAACCTCTTTGCTTTTAAGTTCACTTAGCTTGTTTAGCTAGGTATCAGGTTATGCTTTATACTTTTTATTCGCTTTGTAGCCAGTTCTAACTTTTATGCATCATTACTTGTAATCACTTAAGAACTATCTTTCTGTAGTTAATACATTTATCTTATTGTGTTTGGATTAAAGTGTGTGGGAAACTCCATTTGGGATAATAAGGCCTGTGTATATCATTTTCCTTTGATGCAATGAAAGGCTCTCTCTGAGCTTGTACTGTTCAGGAGGATACTAAGCAACATAAGACATCTCTGGGGGACAAGGCTGGGACTAGGAATTTGCAGGTGTCACTCTGTATGTAATTCATAAATGACTGCTCAGAGCATTCTGTAATTTATCTGGGAGTGATTTTACAAGCTAAGGGGCTATGTATGAACTGGCCAAGAGTGGCTGTTTTGACAACAAAGGAGTATAAAAGGCTTCCCAGGCTAGAGAATTAAGAGGACATAACTGCTCAATAGCCAGATTGTACCCTGGGGCACATCACACAGAGTTGTTCATTTATTGTGCAGACCACTATTTTCTGTGCCCCAACTTTCTCATCTCTAAAATAGAGTTATACTGACTTACCTGTGCAAAATGTTAGAAGATCTGCAAGTTATGAGTGCTAAGAATTATTACTATAGCGGAGCGTGAGAATAGCCAGCAGAAAATTTGAGTCTCTAAAGTAGAAAAAGTTTGGAAAGTAAAAACAAACACTTCGGTTTAAAGGGTCTAAACATAAAGCTTGGTAGGGCTAGCATCCTTTGGTGCTGGGGAAGAACAGAGGAAGAACGTGTATGTTAGTACTCAAAAATTCTTTGATTCAAAAAGTATCAAGAAAGCTTATTCTACCATAACTGGAGATTCTGCTGGTTTTTATTTTTGTATTCTATGTTGGAATACTATTATTTTTTAGGTCACTCACTCTGTAACACTAAAGGTCTCATTTGTGTTGTTTGTGAGCTTAAGCATATTTAATTTGACAGTGAAGGAAGCATATATACCAAACCCATCTTCACTTATAACAGTATACTAAAAACATTGAACTGGTACAGAATCTAAATTGAATATATAAATATATACAGTGTTGATCCTAGAGCTGGTATTTTGTTCCCTGCAAAAAATTCCAAGGAAATTGAAAAAGTTGTCAAATTTTCAATGAATTTTTCATGTTTTAGTAAATAAAAACAAAAACAAAAAACTTCATGGTTTCCAGAATCATAAATTAAGCTGTCAACAACTGAAAAAAAGGTTTGGTTTAGATTTTTATTGAATACTCCCAAAATTTCAAAGAAAATGGAAATTATACCATGAAAATGTCCATGTCATTATAAAGGCATTTTTTTGACAAAGTGTTTTTGACAAGCTCTAATGGATGATTTTATTTCTCTTCCGTTTCCCCTATTACATCAGTTTTCTTTCTGATATAAAGGAACACAACCAAATCCAGTATGATCAGGCAGTAGGTGTGTTAGTCATACCTATCTGGCTAAGCCAAAAGAAGGAAAATGAATATATATTTATTCAAAATTTCACTTACATGTTTAATATTAATCTCCCATAAAATACCTCTTTTCAAACTTGTGTGGCTCTTTTAGAAGTCCGTACCATCTAAAGGCAGGGTAAACTAATATTTGTGATCTTGAACAAATTTAGAACAAATGGAAGAGTTCACAGAAACACGTTTCAAAGAAAACTCCCTTTCCTTATTTAGCAGTTTTAAAAAATAACCCATAGATTTAAAAAGATCAAGAACATTAGATAACTGACTAGAGAAGAATCCAATGTCTATCTCAAGCTACAAGAGGAAAATGTTAGATTTAACTGAGACCATCTGAGGCAATTAGACTTCTAGGTCATTTTCACCAGAAACTGACTTTCCGCTCATAAAAGTCCATTGGTAAGCCTTTGTAAAATCAAGAACACTTTGCTGAAGTCTAAAATAAACCTACAATCCCTTTTCTGAAATTTAGAAAGCAGCTTTCCTTTTGGACAAGGTCCCATCTCCCATTGGATTAACAATTAGTTTGGCTTTTGTTTTTATTATTATTTTTAATTATTACATAGTGGTGGGGGGGAGTGTGGGATTTGCATGACCTCTCTTAGACATGATTTGGACTTCTTTTAAAAGCATGCCAACTTCCTTTTAAAAGGGAACTATAATTCTTAATAAAAAGAGTCCAAAACCTTTGTTCCTCCTATGGACCACTTTTGGTTGTTTAAATTGACTGCCAGAAGTTTTGACAGGATGTTACGAACAGATTAGAAAAGTTTTTGCTGACTACTAAAAATTCAGATAGTGTGGATTTATTACAAATTGGAGTTCTACCAACAATGTATGTAGACTTGTTTATGGAAATCTTATTTACTTTTTCCAGAATCATCATAAAAATATATTCATCTCATTAGATTTTATCTTTCAGCTTTTCACATTTTTGGCCTCAACTACAACATGCCATTTCGGATCTGCATGCTCCTGTCACCAGAGTCAGGCCTTGAATCCAGCACTGGTGAAAGACAATTTCCAACTCACAGTTGCATCCTATTTCCTGATTCAGGCAGAGAGTCTATGAGATGCTGGTGGGCATATCAGTCTCAGTATCTGTCCTATAAAAGGCAGCTCTCCGACAGGGTCACAGACATGTCATACATGACCCAGTTGCTGTAGCTGATGCCTGCCACCATCATTGCAGATTCCCATTATGTACACTGGTGCTTCTGGTGCAGGGCCATAAACACGGACTGGTGGGATCACATCATCATGTGGACCTGGGATCATCCAGAACTTTCACATGAAGAAGCAGAGTTCTTGGACTTGTGTGAGCAGCCTGGACTGACCCACCAGTACCAGGACACATGCATGAAGGAAGACCTACTGATCCAGAAGTATGTTGCTATCGCTATCTGAAAGCTGACTACCCCAGAGGGCTAGAGGTCCATCGTTAACCAATTTGGTGTTGGCAGGTCAACGCTGAGGGGTGTGGCTGTGGAGGTTAGTGAGGTGATCAGGACCATTGTTTATGCAAAAGTTGTTGGCATAAACAATGTTCCTGAAATAATTGCTGGGTTTGAGAAAATGGGCTTCCCAAATGGCATTGAGGCTATCAATGGGACTCATATGCCCATAATTTGTCCTCCACAAGGAGCAAATGAGTACATAAACTACAAAGGGTACTACTCCATCGTTATGCAGGCCCTGGTTGACTACAGAGACTGTTTCATGGACCCCAATGGGCAGGATGCATGATGCCAGAGTTTTCTGGAGATCAGGACTTTACCTTTATGGACAAGCAGGAACCTTATTCCCTCCAGATTACATTGTTGTAAATGGAGTCTCTGTCTCCACTGTTATGCTAGGCAACCTCACCTATCCCCTTCTCCCATGGCTCATGAAACCACACCCTACCTTCAGAGGTCCTGGCAAAAGAAAGTTCAGTTGTACACTCAGTAGCTGTAGAATGGTGGCAGAATGAGCTTTTGGCAGGTTGAAGCCATGATGGAGCTGCCTTCAGAATGGTTTGGATGCCAGTGTTGCCAGTGCTGTCTCCATTATCATGGCCAGGAGTGCACTGCAGAATGTCTGCAAGGCAAAAGGAGAATCATTTTGCTAGGTGTGGGTTCAAGACACTGGTGGATTGCAGGAATGGTACATGCAACCAGAAAGTGCACCGGTCATTGAGGACGGGATTCCCATTTGCAAGGGAAACCAAGGCTGTCTTGTGCACCCATATGATGCGTTTACAGGATGCTATGGATGAGGAGAAATAGTGGAATAGTAATCCCACACTTATCCCACAACTTTGGGGCCAACGCAGCTCATGAATTAATAATATCTGTTCATGAGCTCCATATACACCTTAGGTACTGCTGACGTGGAGTTTGATATTTTGAATTTAATAAACTTGTTCCTGTAACCCTGAGACTTGTTTTTGTTTTCAAAGAAAACATTATTTGAAATATCTATTTAAACAATAACTAAAAAGCCTTATAAGGTGAACCACCTGCCAGCAAGTAGCAAAAGACAGTAAAATTAAAAGGGCTGAACAAACAATGAAAGCAACAGAAGTGCCAAAATGCCAAACTATATACCGTGTCAGCACTGCAATCTCACTGGTTGTGGAACTGTATGTCCCCTGTGTGCCTGTTTTCCTTGCCCCTTCTGGAGCATTTAGCAGCATAGACCTCAGTTGCACAGTGGTGGACAATTGCACATGGTACATTTAATTGTTCCACAAACTGTTCATCGTCTGGGTCATGGGCCAACCAACACCAGAATTGTCCATTGACTGCATAAACTGCAGTACGTGGTAACGTGGAAGGGACTCAGCGCAGGGATCTTGGACAGTAGCTGCAGATGGCAGTGGAGCTCGTGGTGGGGTCTGTAGCCTGGTGGCCAAGAATGAGCAACCTCTCAAAGTTCCTTCTGCTGCTCTCTGTCCTCCTGGAACTTGACCAGAGTTTGAGGGAGGAACTACATGGGCCTTCTCTCCTCATGCTGGGTTGCCTCATTTTCCCTCTGCAACCTTCTCTCCTCCCTCTTTCTCAGGAGCTCCATCTGTTTGTCTGCCTTGGTCAAAATATCCTGCACATGTCGTCACAGAATCTCTGCCTTCTCCCATGTAGTTTGAGTGTCTGCTCCCTGGTTCCTTGTTTCTGCTCGGTAGAGTTGGAAGGACCTGCCAATGAATATGAAAGGGCACATTACTGTCTGATCCTGAGTGGTGGGGTGGAGGGGAGAAAAATATATTTCTACCCTTTTTTAGGGGCAGCGTCACTGCAAGGTCACAGGTTGATACTTTTTATAATACAATTTTATTATATTCATCAGCCTGTTCAGAAGCTCCATCACACCATGGTCCAAATCCAGACACATTATGAAAAATTTAACACAATAAAATCCAATAAAATAATTTCGTCTCTCATAACAACATTTCCCACGGTGACGGTGGTTGTTCCTATGAAGGACCCTAGTTCTGTTTTGGTTTTTTTTACCATTATAGGCAAGACAAACTCTGGAAGACATTAAACATCTATAGGAGCCGGAGTGGAAGTGAGAAGTCGCAACATACCAGGCTCCAGCTCTAGGTTTGCTGTGCTGCTGCTGCATCTGTGGGCTGTTCCACAAGGCCATGCTCAAACAGCTCCTCCAAATACAGGCCCAGGATGTCCTGTAGTTGGTCTCTCCACATTGCCGGGACCGGAGCAGGCTACAGCAACACAGTCCATTAGAGGTGTGCTTTGGGGCAATTGCAGGTTTGCTTCCGGTGCTGCCTCTGCCTCCACGTTAGTCATGTCATCCCTACTCAGGACACTGTCATGCAGCACTGTGGGCATTGTGCTTGGCATTGTTTCCAACATCCAGTTAAATGCCTTATAGTAGGAGGAAGAAGCTAGGGAGCTCCCTGCAGTACGGTTCACATCCTTTACTTTGCGGTAGATGGTCCTGAGGTGCTTGACTTGCTCCCAGCATTGACTGCTGCACCAGTGGATCCTCAGTTCTGCCAGCTTCTTCGATGTATCTGTATAAACATACCTGTTTCTTGTACTCATGCTAAAGTCATTGCTCGTAGCGATAGAGGTAGCAAAAAAGTTGAAGGAGAAGAGATTGAGACGGTATGGACATGTAATGCGAAGAGATGAGGACCTTGTGACGAGAAGAGTGTTGGAAATGGAGCCCCCTGCACCATGGAAGACCCGTTGGAAGGATGTGCTGAAGAAAGACATGGAAAGTGTTGGACTTAAGATAGAAGATACACAAGATCATACCGGATGGAGAAGGACCATAAGGAACCTTTTTGGCACCCCTGCTTAGTGCGGGAAAAGCTGGAAGAAGAAGAAGAAGCTAAAGTCATTGATCTTGCTCTTCTCAAACTACATGTTGACCAAAATCTTAGTGTGTTCTTCTGGCCAGTTATCAGTGCCCAGTGTGGTGGGCATCTTCTGAGGTTTTCAACAAGCTACACCTCACTGTGCTTACAATTGTGCAGTCCACATGGAAAGGCAGGGTTAAAAACTGAACAACTATATTTGAATCACAAGGTTGCTTCTTGTTCCTGGGAGTTGAGTGGGAAGTTGGGGGGAGAGAAGAGCTAGGACATACAGGCCTAGGGGATTTAGGATAGTACTGGCAGACTCTCTGAACATGAGCTGCACAACACAAGCTTCTGATACCTCCTCACTGCAAGTTGAGTAGGAAGTCTACACAGATAGTTAAATTCTGGGGCTGCGCAAACTTATTATGGATGTTTCTGAAGCTTGGACATTCACTAAAGATGCATATACAATACACCTAGGCAAGCCAGTGGGCATGCATTCTGAGAGGGTTCTGGCATGTATCAGAGGCTTGTGTGTGCAACGCATGGTAGGGCAATTTGGGCTTAAACATGAGTCAAACCGTGAGTTTATTATACAGTACATACATACCCTCAGAAAGGAGCCTTATTTCCATCCTCTCAAGTTGATGTTGTGGTGGAGAAAAACAATGATTCCATCCTCATAAATCGCAAGTGCTGTGATGAAAGAAAAGACCCCAGAAAATTTCACACATGAATTAGACTATATTATTTATTTGAATTGATAAGAACTCCTAGTTATCGCTATTTATGAATCACTAGTTTTATGGATAAAGCGTCCTTAGGAGATGAGTTAATTTTTTTAGAATCAAACCTTAAGGATTTCATATGGTGGCATATTAAAAAAAGACACAGATCGAGTCAAAATATTTAAGATTAGTTTGGCAGAGTCAAGAACTCCTTTGCTGGGCTAACAAGATAAAAATCATTCTCTCTATTAGCTCCTCCTAACAGCGAGCAAAGTTAACATTAATACCAGATACTACCATGTAGAGGATAACTCTTTTTAGTGCTACTAATCCTCAAGAATCCTAAAGTAATTTGCTAAATGCATACACAAGTTTCACGCACTCACCACCAAAATGCAGCTATATCTAGGGTGAAACATGATAGTTACACCAGCAACACAAGTCAATTTTAATAAGGAGAATTAAGTATAATTTCTCCCACAGGAACTGCAGAATCTCATTATGTAATTTTGAATTTGGCTAGGACATCTGGACTTCACTCTTGTGAAAGGTTCCATGTAAATCACATGACCATGAATAGTCAAGAGTTCTCATTTACATCTTTTCCAAATGGCATTAACACCAACACCACAGTGCTCCATAATGCCAGGCTGGCATTTGTTTAGTCATGAATGACCCATACCACTTCCTGAAGCAGCCAAGATTTGCTTTGGAACTCTCTCATCCATGTACTGACCAAGCCCAAACATGGTTAGCATACGAGATATGAGGAAATTATAGTCAAACTATATGGCTGCAGGATTCAAGTCATGACTAGCCCCTAGTTTTGGGGCCAGCTGACATGGACACCATTCGCTGCTGCTGCTGAGGGAGGTGGTGGAGCTGTACCAGCAGATGCCACTTGAAAGTTGAAAATGTGACTTAGGCATAGGGACATCTACCCTTTCTGAAGACTACACCAAAATGGTTTTATAGTCTTGAACATGAGAAGGGACTAAGGTGATATTCATGCTACCTGGCAGAAGTGCCCTTTAGCGTGGTGAAAGAGGAAACATATTTCAGAGCATAAAACAACTTCTAACTACTAGGATTAAGGGGAAAACTTTCCCTGTGAACATTATTTCCTTACTGCCTAATGCAGGGTTTCTTGAACCTTCCTCTGTAGTATCTGGTACTGGCCAGGATAGGCAACAGGGACGAACTACTCTGAGCCAATATATATATAGCTGAGGTTAGTCCTGCTTTGAGCAGGGGGTTGGACTAGATGACCTCCTGAGGTCCCTTCCAACTCTAATATTCTATGATTCTATGAATATGGTAATGCCTATGCTATTCTGACTAAATGAAGAAACTGACACCTTTTGTGGACTCTTGAGTTTAGTGTTCCCCCAGCCAAGGTACCATCAACCTAAGTTCTCTCCGAGCTCTCCTGAATACTCAAGTTTGCCCTGCAGTCCTCACAAAAAGAGATGGCAAGGGAGAAGTGGAATCTGCCAAAATTCTCTTTTTATTCCAAAGGCCAAGGACGAAGCTTCTCAATGAGAAACTGTTTCTTCCACTGCCTGGAAGTGACAAACAGGTCTTTTAGGCCATAACACGGTGCTGTATAGTTCAAGACTCCCTTAATGCTATTTAAAAATAAGACAGGCTCGAACTATCAAATCCAGATCTTGAATACTCTTAAGTACTATTCTTGGGTGGAGGGTGGGTGCTGCTCCTGCGGCAGGGGCTGCCCACTGCTGTTCCCAGCGATCCCAGGGCTGGCTGCCGGCTGCTGTTCCTGACCACAGGATGTTGCTCCAACCCTGGCACTGCTCCCAGCCCCAGGGGGCTGACCCAACCCCATGTACTGCTGTTCCAGCCCTACCCCAGAAATAGTCCCAGAGGTCCCAGAAAGCCACAGAATCTGTGACTTCCGTGACAGAATTGTACACTTTTAGTTAAGATTCAGACCTATTTTTATGAAAAGAAAAGGAAGAGTAGGAGCCTTTTTCTATCACAAGGCCAAACAAGGTTGTTAAATTATTTACAAAACAAAGGGTAAAAGCTTAAAAATGCTGAAAGACAAATTTAGAAATGAACTTCTGAATATAAAGTTTAAGAGTTTATTTTAAATACCTTGAATATATTTTCCTGTTATAATTTATCATAATTTCTGTGCATTTTATTTGTAGCATTCCTAATTGTAAATATTAATATTAAAAATGTAATGTGTATATTAATTTGTTAGATAATGTAGAACAAAAACATTAGATTTCTTGTTGTAAGAAACTAGAAGGATCTAATTATCAATTGATTAATTATTGTTCAATTAGGGTTAAAATGGGATATAAAGGAATAATTTAGGTTGATACCAGTTTTTAACTTGTAGGGAAAAATATGAATGTCATATGAATCTTAATATAATTTGTGCAATTTAACTGTAAGGTAGGTATTTAACTTAACGAGGTGCTTCCTTAGCTCTCAGTTCAGTTGGAGTTGAAAGTAATCTATTCCTCACGGAAAGCGATCTGCATCTTTTGGGTTGGGGCCTTAACGAAGGGTGTTATTTAATTCTTCTTGTAAGTCAAAAGTTTGTCTTTCAACAGCATATGAAATCACACTGTTCATAAACCAAGGCTGTAAGCTATTTGGGTCATGGACTGCAATTTATTACATTTGTGCAGTGGAACCTCAGTTCTTTACTGAGGCCTCCAAGCACTACTGCAACACAAATAATAATATAAAAATAAAATTGTATTTAGAGATTTTAAAAGCAGTGTTCTACATAGCATTTCAGATAGATGAACGCACTATATTATTTTGCTTCCCAAACAGTCAAATCCTGCAAAGCTTAGGAAAAGCTCTCTGAAAATGCACCCAAGAGCCTCATGGCTGGTGAAAGCACCAGAGGAGCCAGCACTCTGTGCCGACAACAGTTTAGGAACCCCTGCCTAAGGAGAAATATTCTGTATTCTGATTTAAGCAAAATAATTAGATAGGAAGCAAAGGCAAAGCAAAGTCCTTACCGGGGCTTGAGTCTCCTTCTTCGGAGGAAGAATAGTCTAATAGGAACTCAGGTTTCCTTTACTAAAGCTGCAGTCATCCATTTCAAACTATGGTAGAGGATCCTGGAAGAGTTTCTCTTGAACTGATTTTGGCATAGCAGGAATTCTAAGACTTACCAACAAAGATACCTGCAGGAGTCTTAAGTGTCAGCAATGCAATGCAGAGTTGACTATAGTGGGGATTTAAATCTGTTATTCCCAGGAAGTGTTAGGATGAAATCCTAGCCCTGTTGAAGTCGAGTTTTGCCATTGACATTCAATGAGGCCAGGATTTCAGTTCTAGTGTTTTCAACTTGATGCTCACACCAGTAACCCATTCTCTCCTGCCTTACAAAAATATTACTACAATCCAAACAGACATGGTTGAACTGTCTATTGATTGGAAGTGGACTTAGGATGTGCCATGAGTTGGGACTAAAAAGAGAGAAAATTCTTTAAATCAGAGACCATCTGTTATACTATCATGTACAATTATAGCAATGTCCTTAATAAGGCTGGATAGCTCAGTCTTTCACTTGCCCTCAGAACAAATAGTGTGCATGATGGTGGATAATCCAACAAAGTGAATGCTAAAAATGGCAGATTTAAAAAAGAAAGGGAAAAAAAATCAATCCACGGTTGTTTAACTGTGACAAACTGCAAACGATTATGTGTCATAGTTCTTAAAAATAATGCTTGTTTACAGACTGAACTGGGAATTAAATGTTGTGAAGATTTCTCTCAAATGTGACATACTACATCTGTTTCTGCATAATTAAAAACAAAAAAAATCAGTTCCACTACAAACAATCTTTAACGGTCCGCTGCATTTCCTGCATTGCCGTTACCAGCCACTTCAGGGTCTCTTCCATCTTAACGGCCATTCTCTGCAATGGCTTCGGGAGAAGGTCCTGGACAAGCCCCCACTGTAGCAGATTGCCACAGGTTCCCTGCCCTTCCGGGTCCTCTGGGTGGTTCCCCCCTCCGCAATAACTGGACTCGTAGGCATCATCCGGTGCAATCACCCATGCTGGTTTATTTACAGTGCGCTGATACAGTTCCTATTCCCGAATCAGACCTGCTTGGCCCAAGGCTCTGGGCTGCTCACCCGTTCTGGTCAGGAGGCAAACTAAGGAGCCAAGATCCTATCCTCTACCCTGGCCACGCCTCTCCCTCTGGTTTCTCCCTGACTTGTTTATATGTTCCCTCCAGCTAGGGTAACAGTTGTTCCCGCTTACCCCATTAAGCCCGGTTCTGGCATAGGTTAAGCCAGTGCCTTCAGCTGTTACCCTTTTCCCTGCTGTCGGGACTCTGCTGGTCCAGTTTACTCCAGCCCAGACAGCCAAAGGGGGAGAGGGTTTGGCAGAAGTTCCGAGGGGCTTCCCCACTCCTCGCTGCTAGTGTCAAATAGAAATGGGCATTTCGACTAAAATCTAGAATTTTGTTTAAAAAAATATATTGTTCTGCAAGCAAAAAAAAAAGGAGACACTACCAAATCCATGTCACAGCCCTGCACACCTTCCATTTTTCTATCCCTCATCCATAGGACCTCATGACATATCCACCATCGTTCTACCTAAAGACACCTTGTTAGAACTTCCTTGAGAAAATATCAAGGAAGCATTCATTCAGCTGATGGGCTGCTGTTTAGTTTTATTTTCAGTAAAATACTAAACATGTTTACATAATGCCTTTTATAAAAAAAAATCAAAGTGCTTACAATATGCAGAGGAATAATTTCACTGGCTATAGAATACAGCCACCTGAGAGATTGAATGTGGCAGCCGGATAACAGTGCACAATACTACACAGTTGTTTAGGACAGGAAATAAAATTCCACCCACTCAAAACTGCAAGAATAATTTAGAGTAGACAATGTAATTACCTAAAGCAACAGAGTTAACAATCCTACTGCAAGTCTTAAATTTTTCCACTGATCACAAGCTTTCAGTCTCTATTGAAAGACTTGCAATTTTAGCAGCTCAGTGGTCCCTATCACCACAATGGAGAATTTCCTCAGTACTGACTTAGGACTGGTTTACACTTACCATGCGATTCGGTGGCAGTCGACGGGAGTTATGCAAACTATGCAGAGTAGTTTGCGTAACTCATGTCGATTGCTTCTGCGTGCTGTTCACTTTGCGCTGAGCCAATGGGAACAGCATTCCCATTGGCTCAGCGCTACGCTACTTGAGGGGGTGGACTTATTCAGTCGACTTCTGGATCGATTGAGCAGGTCTCATGGACCGCTCAATCAATCCTGAAAGATTGATCTGGCAGTGGCGATTTTGCCGTCGCCAATGTAAACATAGTCTCAGAAGGAAGAGCGCCACTTAATGAGTCACCAACACCACTCCCTCAGCAACCTGGGTTTTTTGGGGAAGTAACCTATCCAAATACTGATGTGGACTAATTCTGCATAGCTTGAAAGGACTTTCCACTTTATTTTTATGAAACAGCTAAGAAAATGTGCTTGTTGATTTAAAGGGGTTTATAGAAATTATTTTTTTTCTCATGAGAGTTGGACAGAACAAGGGTAGACAAAACTTTGTATACTAGAAGCCTATTTTACAGATCATTCCTCCCTCATTTGGCATCAAAACTTGGTTTTGCAACTTTTAGCTAGCTATGTCTCAATTGTCTGGAAAAAATTATATCCTTTGGAAAGATTTCCAAAATGTTTCTCATATTGCAATATATTATCTAGTTTACCAGTTAGCATGGAGATATTTAGTAACTATAATCCAGAATAGTAACCAAACATTTAAATAATAGCTTTCATTAGGGTACTTCCAGACCTGCTTTTTGGAACTGACTAACTATGGATTGAATCTAATGTTTAACAGTTTGTATTGGAACAATAGCAAGCAATAACAGGGAAAGACAGGAGTCTAGCTGATGCAGCAAATATTAAATTTATATTGCATGGGATGGCATTGAATGGATATTGTAATACATTGGGGTTCAGGAATCATACTCAAAATCCAAATGAGGTTGTAGAGACTAGGAATTAGCTCTTAAAAGATTTATAGTTCCTAATTAAATGTAGTGTTTGACTAGATATTGCAATAGAATATGTATGGAGAAAAATCCTATATAATCAGAACACAAATATAACACTGGGATTATGCTACTGGTTTCCAGCTCACAACACTGACCAGTGCACAAAGTTGAAAGAAACCAAAGGCCACAAATTCTATTAATGGTAAACACAACTATCCAAATATTAGTTGGGCAAAAGTCAAATCAGGACACAGTTCTGAGATAAAAATTCAACGCTAACCAAGATGGTTCCTTGTTTGAAAAGCTGGTTTTGAAACACAGAAGAAGAGAGATTCTTGATTTAGACCATAGTAAATAGACCATATTGGAAGGGTTTTTGGGTTTTTTTTGGTTTTTTTAAGAAGAAAGCTATTTAGGAAGAACAAAGACAAAAGTTAAGTTAAAATCTTTGGAATCAGCATGGAGGCTATTTAAACTTTAGTATAACTGAGGTGCTGACGTTATGCAAATACCTAAATAAGACAGGAAGAAGAAACACAAAGAGGGTAAATGGCAAGGCACTAAAGTTTATTCAAACTAAAAAGGTATCTTTCAAAACGTGGAAATCCAGCCTGAAGTAAAGCCACTAGAAAGAACACATTATACCAGATAATATATACCAAAATTAAGAGGACAACAAAACAAAGAGGAAACAGTAAACAAATAAAACACAGAAACTGGATGTTCTTTGGGGTTGTACCATTAGGAGGAGAAATGGTCAGGTAATTCTTTGATGCAATCTTGTTTATTTACAAGGCATGTGTACACAATCCTATTTTCCAGAACATAGTAGAATCAACTAGCAAGAGAATTTCTTTACTCACAGTTCCAACCCTCTTTCCAGCCAGCACTTTACCCAAAAGCGCTCTCTCAGGCTTTTCTCAGGACTATGCTACAAATTTTATTCTGGATGTCTCTAGGGCTTCTTTGCTGCCTTCACTGTTTGCTTCTGAGGTCAGTCTTAATGCTTCTGATAGCAGACACAGGCATACAACTGTAATTGAATTAAACCACTAACATCTTTGCGTGTTGTTATGGGATACACCCCCCCACTCCCACGAAACCCTTGGGCCACATGGCCCAGCAACTGTCCAGGCTTTCATGCAGTCTAATGCTTGAGCAGTGGTTTTCCTTTGTTTCAGCTATCACTAAACAAAGAGGCGTGTAATTATTCCCTCATCTGTGGAAGGTAGCTATCATGCCCAACAGCTTCAGTAGGATGGTATGATTCCCCATAGATCACAGACATGATTGCTGGGAGCTGCCCAATCTCCATCACAGTACCTTTGGGTGAATAGACAGTACCTATGTTTGGAAAGAACTATTTTGAGTCTCTTGAATCAGCTGGTTCCTGAAGGGAAGTGTATTGTAGGTGCCAAGTACAGTTGGACCTGTAGTGTTACTGTGCTTGGAACAAGGGACAGCTGCCCCAAGATCCAGTCTGAGAGAGGTAGAAAAGCAAGGTTACTTACCAGTAACTACTGTTCTTCGAGATGTGTTGCTCATGTCCATTCTATTATAGGTGTGTGCACGCCTCCATGCACACAGTTACCCGGAACTTTTTTCCCCCTTAGCATATCCCATAGTGCCAACTCCGGCGCCCCCTGGAGCCCCGCGCACATGCTGCGGTATATGAGGCACTGCCGGTCCTACGTCCCCTCAGTCACTTCTTTCTGCCAACTCCGGCAGCGGGGACAGGGGAGTGGGTTGTGGAATGGACACGATCAACACATCTCAAAGAACATCAGTTACTGGTAAGTAACCTTGTTTTCTTCTTCGAGTGCTTGCTCATGTCCATTCCACTATAGGTGACTAACAAGCAATAACTTTGGAGGTGGGTCGGAGTTACCGGTGAGCTGCCGAGCACCGCTCTGCCAAATCCCGTGTCCTCTCTCGCCTGCTGGACGATGGCGTAGTGGGACGTGAAGGTATGCACCGACGACCAGGTGCCAGCTTTGCAGATGTCCTGCAGGGGCACTCTCTCCAGGAAGGCTGTATACGAGGCTTGAGCTCTGGTTGAGTGCACTATCATGGTTCCCGGAAGCGACACCCTCGCCTGCTCGTAGCAGAACTTGATGCGTGATGTAATCCATGAGGAGATGCGCTGGGTGGAGACAGCACACCCGGTCAGCTACTGCGACGAGGAGTTGCGTTGATTTCCAGAACAGCTTTGTACACTCAGTGTAGACGGCCAGGGCTCGTCTCATGTCCAGCGAGTGCCATCTCCTCTCCTCTCCTCCTCTAAATCGTGAGGTTTGGGAAAAAACATAGGGAGAAAAATATCCTGATTATAATTAAATTGGGAAACCACCTTGGGCAGGAAGACCGGATGCAGCCTCAACTGAACCTTGTCGTTATAGAATACCGTATAAGGGGGCTCCAAGGTCAGGGCCCTAATCTCGGAGACCCTTCTAGCTGAGGTAATGGCCACCAGGAAGGCTACCTTCCATGAAAGCAGGAGCAGAGGGCATGAAGCCATGAGTTGGAAGGGGGGCCCCCGTGAGTTTTGAGAGCACCAGGTTGACATCCCAGGGAGGCACCGGGTCACGGATCTGTAGATAAAGCCTCTCCACCTCCTTGAGGAACCTGACCGACATGGGATAGGAGAACAGTGATCTCCCCTCTAGTGGCTGATGGAAGGCCGAAATGGGCGCCAGATGAACGTTCAACACGACCAGAGTCAGACCCTGGCGCTTTAGCTGGAGCAGGTACTCCAGGATCACCTGTACAGGTGAGAGGCTGGGCAGGATACCCCAGGACTCCGCCCAACAGGTAAACCACCTCCACTTAGCCCAATACATGATCTGTGTAGAAGGCTTCCTGCTGCCAAGCAGGACTTGCTGGACCTGCACCGAGCAGGTTCTCTTTCCCTCCATCAGCCACAGAGCCTCCTGACAGTGAGGTACAGGGAGTCCAGGTCCAGGTGCAACAGGCAACCATGGTCCCGGGATAGAAGGTCATGCTCCAGGGATGGGGCAATTGAAAGGTCCAGCAGGATGCTGAATCACTGCTGTCTCAGCCAGGCTGGAGTGATCAGTATAATGTCTGCTCAGTCCCGCTTTATTTTCAGCAGGACCCTGAGCAGGAGCGGAATGGGAGGGAATGCATACAGGAGGTTCCCTGTCCAGTCCATGAGGAACATGTCTGAAATTGACCCGGTCTCTTGACCCCGGAGAGAGCAGAACCTTGGACACTTCTTGTTCCAGGCCAATGCAAATAGGTCCACTTGGGGAACGCCCCACTTCCAGAAGATCAGAGATGCCACCTCTGGGTGTAGCGACCAGTCGTGGCGGGGTAGAAACGACTTGCTGAGGCGATCCGCCTCGTCATTCGTCACTCCCAGAAGGTGAGAGGCCGTCAAGTGGAAATCGTGCCTCACGGCAAAGTCCCACAGATGGATAGCTTCGTTGCAGAGGGCTGAGGAGCACACTCTCCCCTGCCTGTTTATGTAAAACATGGCTGCGGTGTTGTCTGTCAGCACCTGCACCACCCTCCCTGTCAGGAATCGGAGGAACACCTTGCACACTAAGCGAATGGCTCTCAGCTCCTTCACATTGATGTGCAGGTGCCTCTTCTCCCTCGACCAGATCCCCTGAGTGCCTACGTTGGCGCTGATGTGGGCCCCTCAACCTAAGTCCGAAGCATCGGAAATTAGGGTGACCGATGGGACCAGTTCCTCGAATGGAACGCCCTTCAGCACTGCCCGGGGAGGCCACCACCAGTCTAGGGAGACTAGGTCAGGTGAGGGAACTGCGACCACCCGGTCAATGGGTGTCTGCTCAGAATATATACCGAGGTTAACCATGCCTGAAATGGTCTGAGTCTCAGGGGAGCAAGTCTCACTCCATAAGTGCAGGCCACCATGTGGCCTAACAGCTGTAAGCAATGCCTGGCTGTTGCCGTGGGGCATTGGTGCAGCTAAGAGATGATAGAGATCATCACCTCAGTGCGGCACATGGAGCAAGTGAGGGTCACGCTGTCCTGCACTTGGGTCCTGGACCTGCCTCTGACCAACCAATTGTCCAGGTAACGAAAAATTTGCACACCTTTTCATCTCAGGTGGACAGCCACTACCTCCATGCACTTGGTGAACACCCTTGGAGCCAAAGATAGGCCAAAGGGTAGGGCTGTAAACTGGTAGTGGGAGCCAGCCACCATGAAACGGAGAAAATGCCTGTGGCTGGGGAGGATAGACACATGAAAATATGCATCCTTGAGATTGAGGGCAGCATACCAGTCTCCTGGATCCAGGGAAGGGATTATGGAGGCTAAGGAAACCATGCGAAATCTGAGTCGTTTGACATATTTGTTTAGATGACGCAGGTCTAATATGGGTCTCAGACCCCCCTTCGCCTTGGGGATGAGGAAGTACCTGGAAGAGAACCCCTTCCCCCTTGAGGGACCATTTCCTTCACCCCCAGGCTGAGGAGGGTGTCCACCTCCTGTACGAGAAGTTGATTTTGAGAGGGGTCCCTGAAGAAGGATGTAGGGGGAGAGTTGTTGGAGGGGTAGATGTAAATTGCAGGGCATAGCCCCCCGAGACTACCCCAAGGACCCATTGATCCGAAGTGATTTTTGCCTACTCAGGGTCGAAGGGCCTTAGCCTGTTTTGGAAGGGGCAGGATGGATCCAGGAGAGCAGTCGGGGTGCCACCCTCAGACATACCATCAAAATTGTCTCTTTTGGTTGCCCGACCTCCTGGGGGGCCCTTGCTGGGGGGCTGAGGATAAGCTAGGGGGCTGATTCCTTCTCCTAAACCCCCCATTTCTGTCCCGCTGCCTATAGGGTTGGAAAGGTCTGGGCTGAGACCTTGGCTGCTGCTGTGCCTGGGGCTGTGACGGATGCCTGGAAAACTGGGGCGTGTAAAGGCCCAGGGAGCAAAGCGTGGCCCTAGAGTCCTTCAGACAGTGCAACTTCACATCAGTCTGGTCCGAAAAAAGGCCAACTCATCAAAGGGAAGGTCCTGGATGGACCGCTGAACCTCCTGGGACAGCCCCGAGGCTTGCAGCCATGAACACCTTCGCATACAAATGGCAGAGGCTATAGCTCTGCCTGATGAGTCAGCAGCATCCAAAGACATCTGGAGCGCTGTTCTAGCTACCGCGGTCCCCTCCTCCACAATAGTATTAAAGTCTACGGCCTGGTCCTGGGGCACGGCCTAAGTGAACCATCTGAGAGAGTCCCATAGGTTGAAATTATACCTGCCCAGGAGAGCCTGCTGGTTGGCAATCCTAAACTGAAGGCTTGTCATTGAATAAATCTTTCTTCCAATCAAGTCCAGTTTCTTATTGTCCTTGTTCTTGGGAGTCAACCCAGGTTGACCCTACCTATCTCGCTGGTTCGCAGCGTCTACTACCAAAGTCCCAGGGGCCAGTTGGGTGAACAAATTCTCAAACCCCTTGGCCGGGGCGTAATATTTCTTCTTAGCCACCTTTGACATCAGGGCGACTGAGGAAGGGGTTTGCCCATGGGCCTTCACAATTTTAAGGGCCCCGTCATGGACTAGGAGGGCCACGTGAGCTGGGGCAGCTGCCACCAGCACATTAAAGAGGCTATCTGCGGCCTCCTTTAGCTCTTCCACCGCCAGCCCCAAGTTGGAGGCGCCCTGAAATCATCCAGTGGTGCAGAGTGGTCCTGGGAGACTGCCTCGTCAGGTGAGGAGGAGGATTGCATTGGTGCAGCCTGTGGGTGTGCCCCCTCCTGGCGAAAGTGTACGCACTGAGGTTCCCTCCTGGGGGTGTGACTCCTCATCCGAGGAGTGATGCCGATGGGCCTTCTCCGGTACCAGAGACAAGGGCTGCACCCCCGAAGATTTAATGGATTGGGGCCCAGGTCCCACCTGGAGACCCCATGGGGCCCAATAAGGCCATCCAGGGGCTAACTGCACCAGGTGCTCTGGCACCTTATTGGGGCGTCGACTTGCCCGATGACTGCCCCTCCCCCGGGAGACCCCAAAGCAGCATCGGAGTCCGAGGCCCTGGACCTGCAGTACCGTGTCTGTCCTGGGTCACGGGCACTCCTTTGTGCCGGAGAATGCCCCCTCAATGCCTCTGACCTGGAGGATGACGAGGAACGCTTCTGTTGCCGCACATGGTGCCGATAAGCGGGGTCACGCTCGGAAGAGCTAGAAGTACCAGACTGCCGCCTCAGCACCGACGATTTCCGGCTCTGCTTGCCCTGCAGCTTCTTAGCTGCCTTTGGTGACCGAGATAGTTGGCATCTCGAGCTCCGCGGTACCGAGCCCAACTCTGACGACCGGGTTCTGCACCGCCTCAGTGCGGGTGAACTCTGAGGTGCCGGGTCTTCCGACGACGACTGGGTTCTGCAGTGCCTGGATGCGGGCAAACTCCTCAGTGCCAGAGAGTGGGAACGGAAGCTGTCCAAGCGCAACCTGGTGGACCTTGACCAGCGCCACCTCCTGCCTTACGCTGCCTCCGGTGCCGGGGATCGATGTCGGCGCTGAGAGGGAGACTCCATGTCCCGTGTCGGTGCAGGTCGACTCAACGACACTGACCTGGAGCAACTACTGGGGGAGCGGCTCTGCTCTACCCTGGGTGACTCTCCGGCGGGAGATCTGCCTCCCCGTACCGGGGATCTCCTCCGCCATTCAGGGGGACCCCATGCAAGTTTCCCCTGTGACACCGGCCCCTTCTCCCTCAGTGGAGGCGGCATAGGCAAGGCCAACAAGGCTCTTGCCACCTGAAAAGCCTCCACTGTCGACGGTGTCGGCAGGGGCACTCTCCCACTCCCAGGAGTTGGGGGAGGCTCCCTAACCGGAGATGCAGGCACTGGAGAAAGAGTCAACGGGCTGAGCTTGGTGCATCTCAGTACTCTACCCAGCCCGTACCGACGGCGCAGGGGAGTGTCTGTGCTCTGCTTCCTCTTCTTCTTTGGTACTGGTGAGGCTGCACGGTGCCAAGTCGTGGACAGTGCGCTCTGTACCGATGCCACACCTGCCATCAGCAGGCCTTTCAACTGTATTTCTCTGTCTTTTCGAGTCCTCGGTTTGAAAGCCTTGCAGATTTTACACATCCTTTTTGTGGGCTTCCCCCAAGCACTTAAGACAGCTGTCGTGGGGGTCGCTGAGCGGGAAGGCCTTCCCGCAGGAGGCACACGGCTTGAAGCCTGGCGACCGGGGCATGCCCCAGCTGCGCGAAGTCCCAGCTGGGACTGCCTTATCTCTAACTACACTTAACAACTACTTTAACTAAAAATTAAACACAGAATAAACAAGTCCAAACAAGGGGAATAGTACTTGCTGCAAGCAAGGCTAGTTCCAGCAACTGTCACGGGTGGAAAGAAGGAACTGAGGGGGCATAGGGCCGGCAGCGCCTCATATACCTTGGCATGTGCGTGGGGCTTCAGGGGACGCTGGAGCTGGCACTATGGGATCTGCTAAGGGGAAAAGAGTTCCGGGGTAACTGTACACGGAAGCGTGCACACACCTATAGTGGAATGGACATGAGCAAGCACTCGAAGAAGAATTCAAGGTTTCACCTAGACACATAAAGGTAGCAAAAGGTGTCACATGAGGAGCATAAGGCACCAGGCACCCTATAACTGTGACAGTACAGTAGATGCAGGGTGTGTTGTAGCCTGGTGAACCAGCCTAAAGTGAGGCAAACTGCAGAGTTTCACTCTGGAAGAAGTACAGGTGGAGGTTTGTCACTTGAAAAGAGTGCCCACCACAAGAATGGGAGAGAGATCACCATTGAAACTTGACTCAATCACGACAGTAGGTAATAAAGATGAAGCACTGGATTGTTCATGGAGACTATGTTGAATCAAATGGATAATTATTTATGGTAGCATCCAGAAGATGCAATCTGAATTGGGGCCCACTGAGTTAGGCATTATAAGAAGCACATAGGAAGACATGCTAATGCCCCAGAAAACTACATTGCAATTAATTATGAGGACCAGGTAATATTCAGCCAAGAGTTCTAAGTGAATTTAAGAATGAGATCGCTGACCTGCTGATAAAAATACATAATCATCAAATCATCTTTTATGTTGTAGGACTACAGGGAGCAGCAAGTATTAATTATTTTTAAAATACCTAGAATTTATCTGCAGTTCCAAAGATCAGTGAGTCTTACTTTAGTTGAAACAGAAAGTTATAAAACTAAATTAACATGGTATGATAGAGGACAAACCAGCATGATTTTCCTTTATTGAAGACCATGTCTCTCAGGTCTATTAGAATACTCTGAGGTAGTTCACCAAGGGGGTGCCCCAAGGATCAGAGTTTAATATAGCAATGATCCAGAAAGAGGTGAGGAACTAAGTAGCAATATTTGTAGAAAAATTAATTAGGATAACTGAAACTAGGGAAGAGAGAAATAAACTCCAGAATACTGGACTGGACAACACAATGAAATTCAGATGAAATTTAATGTAAACAAATGCACATTGGAAAGTACAAGTTGAATTTCACACATACGTTGATAAGATTTGTATTAACTGTAACCACTTTTGAAAAAAATAGGGGCATTATTGTACACAGTTCAATGAAAACATCTGTTTTCAAGCTGCATAAATGATCAACACAAACTACCATCTCCCCATTTTTAAGAAACACAATACAAAACATATTATAATGCCATGATACAAAAATCCCTGGTGTACCCTACCTAAAATAGCGTGTTCCGTTTCAGTCACCCATCTCAAAAAGGACTTAGCAGAAATATTAAAGACTCTAGGAAGGGCAACAAAAATTAGTAGAGGCATGGAAAAATTTTCATGGGAGAACAGATTAAAATTATTTAAATTTAGAAAGGAGAGGAGCAAGAAGTGAAATGATCTAAGCAAATAAAATAATGAGTCAATCAGATGCTACTTTCTCTGTTCAACATGCAACAAAAAATTAAACTAAAATCCAATTGTGACAATGTGGGAACCTGCTTGTACAATTTATGAATTCTGGATGATATTATGAATTGTTACTATGAAGACTGCTGTGCCATGAATACCTATATGAATGTGGATCCACCACTGCTGACAGGGCCTGTAGCAGGTACACACCAGACAGGGACAATGGGTAATGCTGAAGGTTAATGATGGTACTTTGACCACACAAGCTAAAAAAACAACAAAAAAACAAACAAACACAAAACAAAAACACAACCCCAGCTGCCTCCCTGGAAAACTAGTGGAGGGAGGAGGAACTGTGGAAATGTACTAGTAGGATAAAAGAGGCCAGTTGGGGGGAGGGCTTAAATAAACAGCAGGAACTGAGGGTCCACACACGAATTAGAAGCATGGGTCAGAAGACAGAATAGTCCCAATAAACTGGGGAAGACACTCTACAGAAAGAGACCAGCTAGCATGTGGCACCCTTCCTGGCTTCCTCCCTGGACACCAACGGTTCTTATGGACTCCCAAGGGAAGGGTGAGGGAATAAGGGGAAATGAGTGTAGGGAGTTTATTGTTCTGTATAATCTGTACTCTCCTGTGCGGTACACAAGTAACTAAAAAAGAGCAAACATGTAGACTCTGGACAAAGTGCCTTCTGTATGTTAAATCGTTCACAACTACCATGTGTCTGAAGAGAAACTGTGAAATGGAAGCTTCTCAGCTTTTGGGTAGAGTTCCGGGACAGGGTGTGTTTAAGCATGGGGGAGTCTGAAGGGTCGGCTCTGCACCCAGGAGAGCTGGGCAGCTGGATAGCAGGTTCTCAGAGTGTTACCCTACAAATCTGCACTCAGAGCGTGCCCAAGATTGCTACAATGCCTGAGCTTCATTCCGGCTGGAGAAGCTGAAGCCACCCAGGGATACAGAGACTAGGATTTTACTCACGGCAGTTAAGTGGACGGCTGGAAGAGAGCATCCCCCTGGATCTGACACACCAATAGGAGAAACTGGAAAAGGTTGCTTGAAAAGTAGACAACACAATTAACCTTTGGAATTAACTAGAACGTATTGAGTTAGAACTTAGCCAGGTTGGAAAATGATCAGACATGGGATGAATTGCTTAAAATCTGATTGGGTGGGCCTGCTTTCAAAGTGGATGGATCGTGGCCTACCCATAGCTATGCCATTGTTGGGAGAAACTTCAATTATGCTTCATGGGAAAATATTAAGAAGTTTTTCTCTTCCTCTAAGTGCTTGGAGTTCCTTTGTGTTTGGAAAATACTGTTGCTAAGAAGATACCAGGAATTTGGCATGTGGTATTATATTTTAGAAGAGGAAGTCATTAACACATGCGTAATGGAAGAGGTTCATGGCTACTGCACGACCTCCTTAAGCATTTCAACTTGCAAGCTGAATTAACATTAAAAGTTATTAGGCAGATACTAATTGGTTTTATTTATATATTTCAGGAACCCTTCTCCTTTTTGGTTATGCCGTGAAGAAGTGTACTACCCTTTTAAGAGACAGCTTGGAGCCAACATTTGGGACAGCCTGGGATGGAATCAAGGAAGCCCTCTCCTGTGGCTGGGTTATATAATCAGGAAGAGAAAACTGAGCAAGGGAGGAAGAGGAGGAGATGAACCTATGCATGCTACAGTGGGTGATGGTTTCTCTCAGGCTCCAGATCAGCCCTACCACAATTAAGGCTTGTCTACACCTTCAGTGCTGCAGCTGCACTGGTGCAACTGTGCCACTGGAGCGCATAGTGAAGACGCTAACTAGGCCATGGGAGAACTTCTGTCAGCATAGATAATCCACCTCCCTGGGAGGCTGTGGAACCCCCATCAACATAGCGCTATCTACACTGGAGGTTAGGTCAGTACAACTGCATCACTCACATGTGTTGATTTTCCACACCCTGAACAACATAGTTATACCGATATAAGTTGGCAGTGTAGGCCAGAGTAGGCTCAGAGACTTAATGCTATGGATTTTAAAGGGGAGAGCTCTGAAGCAGGGTCTGGAGGTGAGGACTTACGAATTTTTTGTTGCAATTGCTGCTGGCCACACGCCTTATTTTAAAAGGACATGCCATTTTGTTCATGTGTGTTGGCTTCTCCTTGCCTTGGGCTTTTAAAATGGGAATCTATTGCCATCCACTCAGGGGAAATTAAGATGGGAGGCACATCTGCAGCACCACACTGGGGTGCAAAAGGACAGCCTATAACTTTACATGCCCTACATTTTAAGTGGAACAATTCTTGAAATAAAATAAGAGAAACAAGGAAGTTTTACTTGGCTGGGACAGGATTTAGTGGAGGAAAACTTGAAGGTAAATTTGAGATTGACTACACCCTAAAACTACCTTCTTTCAGAATCAAGTTTTAGTACAAAAGCCTGTAAACAACCAGTATACGTTGAAAAGATAGAACTCCAGCAATCTTGAAGCCTGTATTTCCATAAAAAGATCTGCTTTCTAATTAAAAAATATTCATAATTAAGTGGCAGGAACACAGAGTACACTTCCATTTGTGTTGAAATGTTATAAGACTCTTGTTCAAAGGTTAGGCGTTGTCTGTCTGAAGATTCTTGTTAAGGTTTGATAAAACAATATCTATTTTAATTGAAGGGAAATTACAGTGCAGCATAAATCATTGTCACTGAAGAAACCCATACTTGAGCTTCAAAAGTTTATAAATGTGTTGCATATGTTTATAATACTTGATTTGTCTTTTGAGAAACGTATTTACTAGTTTTTATACATTAATCTTGACTTTCTGGTCTCCAGAGGCTGTGAACTGTGTTTGCAACAAATGATTTTCCTGGAATTTGTATGATTAATTTAGAGATAAGAATCATCATTATAGTTCAAAATCAAAAAGTCTGAGTTAGAGCTACCCTTGCTGAGAAGGTGGATGGAAATGCCCCTATCCTGGTGATGATCTTGGATGTGGTTAGAAATGCCCTTATTTGTTATGAAAATTCAAACGGCACACAAAAGGAAAAGCCCATGAAATTGGTTCAGAAAGCCCCTGTGCTGTTTGGTTACATATTATAATGACCTGTGTTAGAATAATCACAGATATAATGTAAGTGTGCAGGAAGCATTTCCCTAAGCACTGAGAGGTATTAAAAGTATATCCTTATTCTATTTTGTTTCTACATTAATAAAAATAATGACTGGGCTATCCCTAATGACAAGGAGGCACACTGCAAATTACATATTGCCAAAGAGTGATTAATAAACATCCAAGAAAATACTTCAGAAAATACTTTGCTCCTGACAGTTCTAGTTTACTTTAAAAACACATTTTTCTGAGGAAGTCCTTACTGTAACAGGTAGGATCTACTAGGATACATTTGCATGGGATACCACAATGCAGTAACTGTGTTTCAGGAAAGGATAATCAGTTTCCAAGCCCAATAGCAAATCAGTAAAGTTCTACTGTGTATTCAGTATTACATATAAAACACGATCGTAAATGAATGTTAAAGGTGCCAAAGTCAAGCCTTCAAATTAGGGAAGTGCCAGAATTAAGGTTGCCTGTGCAATCTTAATTTGGCTTTAGTGTGTGAATTATGATGGAGTCTTTAATTACATTATCCCATATCATTTTTTCAACCGTGCCTCATTTAGTGCACAGGATGAATGGTGTCCAGGGAATGAATCGGGGATGTAATAGCTAATGATGCTCTTATCTGTTGGATCCCTGCTTTATTTATTGCAGAAGTTGGAAGGTGTGTAGAGAATGAAGCAGGGGAATGCAGGCAGAGAAAGGCAGGTTTCATGGCTTAGGCAGGGTGGAATGCCACCTTGGAGAACTGCATTCTATCCCAGCCTCTATGTTAGAGATCTCATGCGATGCTATGCAAGATAATTAACCCAAACCTTTTACTGGTGGTCACTAACAGTGTTCTTCATTTTCTAGATGCTCAACTTGATACCAAGGGATCTGATCTGCAGAAGTGCTGAGCACTCACAGCTGCAACTGAGGTCAATGGAAGCTGTCATCTGAATATATAAAGTTCTATAAAATACAAAGTTCTCTGAAAAAAAGTCAACCTGCAGGCATCTTAAAATGTACACCCAAAACTAGTGTAACATTTTTTTAACCTTTGTCTCTTTGCCTCAATTCCCCATCTGTAAAAATGGGATCACCACCACCTAACTTCACAGGGGTTCAAACAGTCATTAATGTTTGAGAAGCACTCTGATTAATACTTCTGTATTCTGAGCAGGTTTTGAATAGTGTGCAGTAATTAAAGCAATGGGTCACATACTGGACAATGACAAGTAAACAAAATCCAATAGCTGCTCATCAAGTGAGCACTGTCCATCCTATGCACTGAATGGGGCAGGGGTTCTGGGGTAAGAACAATGTCATGTAATTAAAGACTATTAAAACATATGCGGGGGGGAGGGGGGAATGAGTTGCCTAAGCAACCATAATTCTAGCCAAGACACTTCTATAGCCCCCATTACTGCAGAATCTGAGTGCTTCATAGCACCCCTGTGAGGTAGGGAAACACTACTATCTCCATCATAAAGATGAGGAACTGATGCACAGTTTAAGTGACACACCCACATAACCCAGAAAATCTGTGAAAGCAAGGAACTGAACAGAGGTCTGAGTCCCAGGCTGGCACGCTAACCACTGGACAATTCTTCCTGGAATCCTGATATTGAGTGCTTCATTTTTTAAACCTTAATGTTCTCTCCATGGATTTCATGCTTGTAATTTCCTAAATTTTAAGAAAGCAAGCCGGGGGGGGAGGGGGGGGGGGAGAAGAAGATATGCTAACATGTGGCATCATAGGAAAACCCAAGTTGTCATCAGCAGGTTTGGAACCTTTAGATCCACCACACAGATATCTGCTGCATGAGCTGACGGTAATTCGCAGCAGTGGTAGGTTGTCACCCTGTATATGCACTCTCCAGTAGAGGGAGATGAGGCACAGGTTGCACTGTTATTTACTGATGGCACAGGAATCTGGGATTTATGTCCACGTTTTTGAACAGAGTGTACAATAATGGATAGATCCCAATGCCCTTCTCCCCTTGTCCTTCCAGCCAGTCTTTGTCCCAGTCTCTCTCCATACATATAGCTCTTCTCACTATAGCCAGCTCCATGTCCCAGTTTCCCAGCTCTTCATCTGAGACCACTCCCTGCCCCACCCTTCCCTAGGCCTAACTCCTCACCCTCGGTATTACAGAAAGACCACTGCCACTGCTGCCTACTCCTCACTGCATGGACTCCAAAAGCACTAATAGCACAGGAAAGAAAATATCCCAGCTCTCTGTTCCTGTTCCCAACACTTAGTTGCTGGGAGGAAGAACTGTAGGGAAAGCCCTGCTCCAGCCCAGGGCTGCTGGGTTAAGAATACTAAATATTTTCCCCTAACCATGTTCTGAGAAACAGCTGAAACATTTTTGCTAAGATTCCCCTCCCCCAAAAAAAAAATTCAGCTGGGGGCAGACACCCAGCACAGAAATTTCAGCTGAAATAGTTACGCCTGGCAGCGTTATAAACAAAAACATGGTTGCATCATTAATGGAACGTTATGAAACTTTAACTGTACATATTGCTACCCGTGCCACTTATAATACAAAAAAGGATTAAGGCTAAATCTGAATGGGTTTAACAAGATATCCACTCCCTCACAACCACATTCAGGCTACATTTAAATGAGGTAGAGGTGTGATTCCCCTGCTCACTTACACATACTTGTGCTAGCTCTCATCGTGCTAATGCAAGTATAAAACAGCAGTGTAGTTGCAGTCGCACAGGTAGCAGCAGTGAAGAGACAGATTAACTGTAAGAGCAAGCGTGAGTATGTGTTCACAAGTTGGGGGTGGGGACACCACACTGCTGATTTGTCACAGTCTGAGATAACAATTCTTCCCACATCTTTAAAGATGATTGAAATGGGAGTTCGAGTCTGACCTAGCCAAGTGGGGTGGTCCCCCCATGACAGACAGCAAGCTGGCACTACTTAACTGTGTCTTACTGCTCTGCCTCAGCTGAGCATCTAAGTCTTCTTTATAGGACCATGGTCTCACCCCATGGGTTCTTCCTTATCCCACTGCTGATTATACCCAATTAGTATTTGCTATTATGAAAGCTATTAAAAAGAACTATTTGCACATATTGACCAAACAGATGAGAAACACTGTCAATTTATGTAAAATACTCTGAGACAACTCAAACAGCTTTAAAATAAGACCCCTGCTGCAGTGATGCAGAAAACCCAAAAGTTAGATTCATGCATTCAAAAAATAATTAAATACCATGCAACATATGGCACTTGAAAATGCCAACCAATTCTGGAACAGTAAATGTATGCCAAGGTGGAACCAGTTCCTAAAGTAGACTGCCACCTCCATTGAGCGTTACTTCTCTTTACTTGCTGAAAAATAAAGTATGCTTAGGGACAACTGAAGCCATGTTCATCTGCAATATCTGTTGACATTTTGGATGATAAAATATCTACAACTAATAACTTGAGCGTTAAAAGGAAAGTTTATAAACTGATGCACAACATCTTTATCTTTTAAAAATCAGTAGTAACGAGCCACTTGCCAGAAATAGGACTACAGGTAAACTGAAAGCCCAAAATTCAACAGTGAAAGCAGTTAACACAGCTCTCTGAAAGAGTGCAAATTAAACCTATCCTTTGGTAGATTATCAACCGCCCATCTGAATCACAAAGATGCATCAAACTGAATTACTGCATATTTCCCCGTTATCATCCATTCAGGTTCAGAAGTCATCAACCGCTCACCTTGCCCAGGTTTCAGACCAACCTGAACATCAGATTTTAGTGTTCTCAAGCTGCAGAGAGGTGCAGGATGAAATTTGTTTAAGGCTTGATGAAATGGAACAGTAAACTGCCATTTTCTATCTCCAGTTAGTTTCCTATAGTTCAGATCACCTTTAAAAATAATTAAATTTGACTTCTGCAGCTCAGCATACAAGTCAGTAGCAACCTGACCCATACTACAAAATTCATGTGGCAGAGTCCAAAACATGTGATCATGGTAAACCCAAACTCCTTTTTTAATACTGCCCTCCCAGTTCATCCCACACCTGGAAATCCATTTATTATTAGTTGACAGCAGCTGTTTAATAGTCCAGTTAAAATCATGCTTTGTAGTATCTGATACATACCATGGAATACACTTTCCATGGAAATGGATTTCAGTAACTAACTTTGATGATAACAGAAAGTCAGCCAGTACAAGATCAGTAAGAAGTTCATATCCAGCATTATCCAGGACTATGTCAACTCTAATAACTTCTTTTGAAGTTCTTCTTTTCTTGCTGTTTATAAGCAGTGACCAAAGGCTTTCCATATCATCCACTAAAATGAAAGATTTCAAGTCATCCAGGGATTTAAGAGGACTGGTTTTCTGAGAGTTGTCTTCTCCAGCAGAAATGGAAAGGTCGCACTTATTCCCCCACAACGAAACCTGAAGAGAAAAAAGTCCACTTTGCTAAATCTCATTCGTAGACTTTTGTTTTGTTCTAGAAACAAAGGTATTTGACTCCACATATATACTTCAACTTTATATTAAAGCTCAACTTTTTGTATATAAAGAGTTTAGAATTATTTCTGGGAGAGAAATCAAAACAATGCTCTCCACTTCCGAAGAGACATCAGAAATGAGTTGGAAGGGGGAAATACAGGTTTCTTTCTCATCTTTATCTTGGACTCATGCCAGATTAGGTTCAGTATAAGTACACAGAGAGCTAAAAAAAATTGTATTATATACACAACTCCAAAAAGACCTTGGCAGGATGACATATAGGACTAATAATGGGAGGATAAGTGAGTTTTGATTACCTGGAGTTTGATAAAGTTGGACTACATTGTAAGAATATGCCAATACGCTCTTTTACAAAGTTAACAAACAGCTAGATATGCAGCATTGCAAACTAATAATTTTATTAAATCTCATGATAATTGGTGTTTTCCTAAACCCTCAGTTCCTAGGGCAATGAGATTGCGAGAACTTCAGCTTTCAGTTAAATACATACATTTCTATCCCTAATGGTTACAGAGAAAATCTTGAAATTGTAAACCGTAACACTAAAGTGCCAATAATTTTTTTTCATAATTTAATTTAATTCAATAATTTCATAATTAAATCTCATGATTTTTTGGAGGCAGACTCATAAGGTTTGAATGCTTGGAGATAGCAACACTGTATATGAAAACAAATAAGCAGGGTTTGAAACATGTTATAGACCACCAGCAGCAGGGAATTGACCTGCTTCTTGTCAATTTCGTGGTTATTCACAGGGTTTTAAATAAACCCAATAAATCTAACCAGAATCTTGCTAGTTTCACTCTACTACTGCTCAGATTTTTATCTAGCAGCCCAGGCTCAAGAAATGTTTGCAGACTCAGCAGTAAACTGCATCAGTCAACATATTTGCAAGCATAAGGGCTAGATTTTTTTTTAAAGTGAAAGTTTAAGTTCCAGAGAACTGATTTTTGTAACTTGCCACAGGCAAGACCTGTGATAAGAACTGCCAAGTTTACCTGCAGCAGCTTAAAGAATTCCTCCTGAAGTTGTTTTTCATCTAGGTCCTCGATGTTTTTAAGAAGTTCCTGCAGGTAAGTGCATAAGGCAGTAATAGCTTGTTGGGATTCAAAGAAGTTTTGAACCTTTCCTTCTTTAAATACATCATAGTTGTCAATAGGAGGACTAAAATAGAAGGGAAAAGATATGAATGTTAATACTTTTTCCATTTTTTCTCATAGCAGCAGCAAAAGGATTAAACAACTTTAAAAAAAAAAAAAAAAAAAAAAAAAGATGAATGTTAAACTAGGGGCCCTAATCTGACCTTCCACAATAACAGGGTATGTCAGACTCCTACATGGCTCCAGTAATACTTACTTTGCCTGGTATTCTGCCTCATTCATTTCAAGCAGCACCCACAGATGTTTGTTATCAATAACCATACACATTATGATTGTGGCCAAATTTCTCAATCACGATGGGCCTCCTTTCCCCCGCATTATATGGGGGCACTGTAAACACATTCCCCCTGCCATGGTGCATTTACGATCTATGAGAGATAAACTGATGAAGGATTGGATATATAATGTACAAGCCAACTACGAGTAAATAATTGGCCCAATTTTGTTCAGTACATGTGTATTTATGGTTGTGGGGCAACTTTTCACATGGACATACCTAAACCTTTTATGATGGGAAGGGACTGTTTTTGGGGCAGTTTTCATCTGGACCTTTCTAAAAATTAGCATGGTAATTCTTCTATTGTTAAACTGTAAAAAAAACCAAACTTACATTTCTAATGCATTGGAAAAGATCAATATAATTTTTTTGACAAATGACTCAGCATATCAAGCAAACAATTTTTTTTAGTCAAAGATCCTCCAGAATTTTGAATTGCTGAACAAAAAAACCCTTCATAATGTTGACTTTCTCTGAGAGATTACAAAAGAGTTCTTCACTTTTGATGTGGAGGGAGATTTAGAGAACACAATTCTGCATCATCCAAAATAACAGGAAATACAATGGATGGGTTTCCAAAAGAGCAACTGAATTTTCTGGTTTGGAAAAATGTTCTTCCCTCTCCCCCACATTTGGGGAACTAAAAACAAATCAGATGGGTAAATTACAAAGATTTTTGTGTGACATGGAACAAATGAAAATTTTAGAAGGCTTCTTTCACACTATGATCTTTCAATATTTGTTTCTTGTGTGGTGTGAAGCTTTGTTTTGGAGAACTAAATTCTTAATACTGTTGCTTAAATATTATACATAAATCTCTCAATATTTTTCTACACAAAAAGGTACAATTTTCAGAAGTGCTTAAGTCTCACTGAAAGTCAATGGGACATAGGGGCCTGTGTCAGTTAGACTCTCTTGACAATTTTACCAAAAAGATCAGAGGTAAGTAGTGTATTAATATATGTAATTACAACTAATTCTAATTCACCATATTTTCATCTTTTAGTGACTGCTACTATTCCTGCTGAAATTAATGGGAGCTTTTCTAGTAGCTTCAAATGAGAGCAGGGATGGGCCCTTTGTTTTCAAATGAAAGAACATCAGCCAGTTTAACTTTTTTGGAGGGCACATAGAAAACATTAGCTCAATCTTGCATATTACTTAATAAAGGGAAGAATATTAGAATTTGAATTATTCTATGTTGCAAAGGAAGCGAAGCTCCATCAGGACCTTAATGGGGAAAAGTGTTGCTAAGACTTCTAGCAGTGGAGTCAGTAAAACATCGAATGAGACTAGTGCTCTACATTTTATAAGACAGATCTGCATTTAAATTAATAATCCTCTGGGAAGCATCAGTAACTTTCAGATCTCAATCTGAATTAATTAGCATGAAATTGAAAAATCAGGATCAGAGGTCTCACCAAAGCAAAGTGAATCACAAGAATTGGAGCAGAAAAATGATTTAATGTACTTCAAAGTCTTCAACATGAACAAAATAACCAAAGACAGTGATCAAATTTGAGAAGATGGGGGAGAGAGGGGAAGGAAGATGGTGAATGTTTAGAAAGAATTCTGTTGCATTTTAAGCCTACTCCCTTTTCCTTTCTTCTTCTTCTCCTCCTCCTCCTCACACACCCACAGAATCAGAAGAACTATACACAGGGGGAACTATACACAGTGAACATCTCAAGTTAGAGTGTATACTTACTTCTGAACTAGTGCTTCATGAATGCGGCGGTACATGTAACACTCCACATATAACCAAGGGGACTGAAACCAGCTTGGCTGTTCATTTCCATGTGATACATTTCGTTGATATTCTAGGTATTCGTTCCACAGTGGAATATCAGGGAGTTTATCATCCAAGGGAACCAATGGTTTGTCTGTTTGTAGCTCATTCCGTAACTTAGAGAGGAGGGATATAGTGCTCTTCTCTGCTTCAATGCCTTTCTGAAATAAAATGGAAAATAAATGTCCCTAGTACAAACATACATTCCTGTTTAACCACATACTCTATGGCAGATTAATTTTATTGCAAAGGGAGATAAGTTTTTAATCTTAAATCTTAATAGTCAAATAAATAGACTCAGGATCTTGCACTTGAACAAAGACTAAAGACAAAGTCTGTGATGCTCAGCGAAGCTTTTGTTCTACATCTCAAATTCCCTGTAGTTTCACACTCTCTGAACTAGAAGAACCCTATATGCCATGAAAGTTATTTGATTCTATGTTGAGGTAGAACCTTTTGTGCTCATACTCCATTCTTTTCAACCAAATGTACGGCTCACTGAGGAGACCAGTTAGAGGTCCATTACAGTAGTAGATGGGTAAGGTTCTGTGGCCTACAATGTGCAGGAGGGCAGACTTGATGGTCATTTCGGACCTTAAAGTCCATGAGTCTATGACAGCGGTTCTCAAACTGTAGGTCAGAGCCCCAAAGTGGGTTGTGGCTGGTGTTAGACTTGCTGAGAGCTTCAGCCATGGGCAGCAGGGCTCAGGCTTCGGCTTCAGTCCTGAACAGCAGGGCTCAGGTAACAGCCCCCCCACACCTGGGGCTGAAGCCCTCGGGCTTCGGTGTTGGCTTGAGGCGACGGGGCTTGGGCTTCAGTCCCCCTGCCCAGAGTCATGTAGTAATTTGTTGTCAGAAAGGGATCGCAGTGCAATGAAGTTTGAGAACCACTGCTCTATGAGAACAGCAGCCTGAAACCTTGCTATCCCCAGAAGGCCCAACATGCATATGCTACATACTACCATGTAGCCAAAGAACAGGGAAAAGTAAGGAAGTTTCAGAAGCCAGAAAGACAAGGAAAAACACTAATAAAAGTGAGACATAACCTGGAAGAAACAGCCAGGAAAGGAGAGGCAAAAGACAATACATGGGTTGAGAGAGAAGAGAGGCTACATGAGAAAAATGAAGAGGGAACACAACATGAGAAAAACATGAGTAAAAACAAAGTAGAGAAGAGAGATCTCTAAGAAGTTTCAGTATGAGAAAAATGGTAAGAAACAGCAGTACTCTCACCTCTCCATGTTCTTCAAAGAATTCATTTTTATGTCGGTGCAAAGTATCAATAACCCTAGTTAGGATTTGAGGCAATCTGTCCTTAATTGTAAAATATGCAAAAGATCTAACAAGAAAAGAATCAAACCAGTACATTAATTACTTACATCAACACAAACAGATTTAATATATTCTCCCTATTTATTCATTACATTATTTTTAAGTGCAACCTATCACATTTAAGGATAGCTTATAAAAATGTAGTAATTCCTCTTTTGCTAACTCCTCCCTCTCCCTTCAAAAGCAAACTCCAGAAATTCGTTTTTTATTTCACCAGATCCTAAAGACTGAAGAAATACTTTGGGCCCCGGTAGAGCAGTGAATTCCAGAGTAAAAGGCCTGTTCACTGAGAAAGCTCAGCTACCAGATGTTTAAATCAAAGAATGTAGGCTCAAGTGTCCAAATGACTCATTAGAAGAAAGGCATGCTGTTGTAACCTTTAGCTTATCGATCCTTGCTAATAAAAGCAAAGTAATCACAGACCCACCCTACATCTCCATTTATGTTACAACATACCCAGTTCCTAAAACAATTTACAGCAGAACCTCAGAGTTATGAATACCTGAGTTACGAATTGACTGGTCAACCACACACCTCATTTGGAACTGAAAGTATGCAATCAGGTAGCCAAAAAAACCAACCAAACAAAAAAAACCCCAAATACAGTACAATACTGTGTTAAACCACTAAAAAAAATAAAGGGAAAGTTGAAAAAAATTTGACAAGGTAAGGAAACTGTTTCTGTGCGTGTTTCATTTAAATTAAGATGGTTAAAAGCAACATTTTTCTTCTGCATAGTAAAGTTTCAAAACTGTATTAAGTCAATTTTCAGTTGTAAACTTTTGATAGAACAACCATTAACGTTTTGTTTAGTTACAAACATTTCTGAGTTATTAACAACTTCCATACCCAAGGTGTTCATAACTGTGAGATTCTACCATACCAGGATGAATATAAACCAGATTTGAAGGGCAGTTAGTAAAACAAAATACGAGTTAAAGCGCTCATTAGAACTAGCCAGAACATTTTTCATTTCAATTTCAATTCAGGAAGCTATGCTGTTTTGTAAAAGCTGAAACATTTCATGAAGACATAGTTTCCACTAAACTTTTCTTGGGAAGGTTTTTGGGCCCGGAGGGAGACTCTAGTTAGGTGGCTCTGCCTGATTTCTAGTCATGAGGGATAAAAATTCCACTGAATCAGGCAGAGCAGTGACTTGAACCTGGATCTCCCACATCCCAGACCAGCATCCTAACCACCCATTTGTAGAGTAACTGACACACAGGGAAACTCCCCCAACAATTCTGTTATTCTAAAAACATTCAAAAGGGGTATTTTTGGTGGCAGTATTCCAATGATGAACAAAAATTTCAAAACCTCGAGAGTTGCTACAAAATGACACTCATCTTACTGCAGATCTGGTTCTCGCCCCTGAAATGTTTTCCAACTCTGGTAAAGCAACTTTGTCAAGAAGGCAAATATCTTACCCAGTTGACAGGCATCACTTGCAAGATAAATATACTAATAGGCGAATATGCAATCCCACAAATATAGTTACATTAATACACAAAAAAAATCACTGTGAAGCAATCAGGGCTGCTAACCTCACAGCATGCCTGACCCAAACTCTCTCAGTATCAGGGAAAAGTTAGGCTACCTTAAGGTACATAGCCAGCCTCTCACACACACTTAAACATTACCACAAATATCAAAACACAGACCATGCACTACAACCTTAAATCTGTTCCCCATTTAACTTCTGCACATATCCCTTTGCCAGATTTCTCCTCCTCCATATCTTCCCCCAATACTACTAGTTATGGCTATCTGGTATAAGGTAAAGGGTTAGATGCAGAAGGATTGTTAAAGGGAGAAAACCCAGCCTTCTAGTCACAACAGTACAAAAGGTTGCCATGTGTGGTCTGTGGTGTACTGCATAAGCTCTTCTCTGCTGCTATAGGATAAAATCTGACAGAAAAGTGTAGCTCCTGATGGAGAAGATTTCACATGTCCATGACCCCAATGAACCAATTAGGCCAGAATGTGCAGTGTATATACTTTTAGTTATAACTAATGACCCTAAATCCAACCATCTTTTTTTAAAACCACCCATTACATCAGATCTACTCAAAACACACATCTCTCACAATGGTGATGGAACAATTTTTATTGTGGGGACGCTAATGATGGAAATTACAGATTTGGTGTTTGTTATTACTACTTAAAACCAGGGGGTACAGCAGCATCCCCAGCTCCAGCACCACTGATCTCTCTACCAATTATTCTGTAGCCAGACAACATTTTTAGAGAAATAAGAAAAACTGCCAGAATTTTTTTTTTTTTTTGCCAGAGTCAAATTCCAGAGAGCTCCTATTAAAAATAAATTAAAGAAAAGCTATCAGGGAAAAACTCAAAGGGCATAAGGACTAACCCTGTGTGAAATTTCACCTCAATAAGCCACCTACCTTTAGAGAAAAATAGAATTCAAGCCATATTTTAAGACAGTTTAGTCACTACCAGGCACTTCCATTTGCTAAAGGTCAGCAATAATGCAGAGAGATGACAGGCTGACAAAGGCACCTGGTATCTGCCATAGTGCAACAACTTAGATTAACACTGTCAGTCACTTGTCACAGAAAACCACATTAGTAAAATTGTAGTTTACAGTTATGAGATACCCACAAAGCTGGGAGGCTGGAGCCCATCAGTATCCTAGTACTAAGCAGGCAGCTGGAGGAACAGCTCCAGGGTACTGAATACACACAGAGGTACCGCACGCTGCAGCCTCCAGCTCAGCGGCACCGAACGGGCCGCTTCACCTCCAGTGCCAGGTCTGAACGTCTCCGCCTTGCTGCCAAACCCGCCTGCGGGGAGTGCGAGGTGAGGAGGATGCCCGCAGGACTTGTGTAAAAAGGGAGACCGGCCAGCCACAAGGGCGAATTATCGAGGAGAGCCGCCCCAGCTGGGGTAACAACGGCGTGCAAGAGCCTGGCCCCCCGGCCCGGGCACCGCACAGCGAGCAAAGCTGCCGGGGAGGGGGCTGCAGCTGGCCGCGCCGTCTGTGTCCCGGCGCAGGGAGGCGGAGCTCAGGCTGCAGCGGAGCCGCACAACCGGCTCCCGGAGCCTTTGGCGCCCCAGGACCTCCGCGCCCTGCCCCACGGCAGCCCGCCCGCGCCCAGCCGGGGCAGGGAGTCTCGTTGGCAGGACCGGCCCAGCGGCCTCCCGCCCACACCGCCGAGCCGGGACCTGGTCCGACTTTGCGGCGCCCTGCGGAGGAGGCTGCTGAACGCGGCGGAGCCCGGCTTCCCTTCCCCGCCTGCCCCTCCCCCCGTCGGGCGCGCTCGGGCCGAGCGGAGCCTGGGTGTCGCCCCGCCCCGCCTCTGCGAGGCCTCGGCTGCGAACCCCCCGCCGAGCGGAAACGAACCCCTTGAAGCGCCCCGCCAGCGAGACCGGCACCGCCGCCATCTTCCCCCGGCGGAACGGACAGCGGGACTACCGCCGCAGGGCCGTTCCGGAAATGACGTGAGCACGCCGACGCCGCCTTCTGCGTCTTCAATGAACGTTCTTAGCGGCGCCGCGCCGCAGGAAGGCGGAACAGGCGTGCGGAAGGAGGGGGAGGGGCCTGCTGAGAGGGGGGGGGGGTGAGGTCACGTGGTGCCGCCACTGGAGGGGCTCGGGGGGGTCGCGTGCGAGCGTCAGGGGCAGGCAGTTGGCGCTGCCGTTCCCCGCGCGCCAGGGTGAAGAGCCTGACAGCCTGTCCCCGGAAGCCGGGCTCGGCTTACTGGTAGGGCGCGCGCGCGGCCGTGTGAACGGTGCCGCGCGAGTCTCCCTGCGGGCCGGGCCGGGCCGTCAGGCGTTGCCCCGTGTGTCTGTGCGGAGACCGGCCCCCGCCGGCTGCCAACGGGGAGGCTCTGAGGGGGAAGCCGGAGGCGGCGGCGCTGCCCTTCCCCAGCCTCCGGTTCAGCAGAGCCGCGCTTCTCCGTAGCTCGCAGGTCGCCCTACGGAAGAGTCGGTGTCGCTCCTCACCCCGTTTTATGGATGGGGAAACTGAGTCCCTGGGGGGCGGGGGAGGAGAAACCAGGTGCTTTTATGTTCGAGGCTGCGGCTGCCATGGGCTGGGACTGCATGCGGCCCAAAATCATAGTGAAGGTGCTCTCATGCTGGCCTAACTGACCGCATTTTGATAGTGCTAGTTTCTGTACAGTGTCAAACTCCTGTCAAAATCAAGGCGGTTGCATTCAAGCGCAGGCGTCCACCCTTCTTCACTAACTTGCAGGCTTGATGCCTTACTGCCCGAATTGGTGTCAGTTTCTTATGCGAGTCTGTGTGACAGATTAATAAGCACAGAACCTGGATCGCTGTAGGGCTGTTTGTGAGGCATAGGAACTGATGTCAGACCACATGCCTTTAGGGTAGGTGACCTTTCTTTAGCAAGTGTTCACTGACTAATGTAAATGTAAGAGTTCAATGTTCAAACCGTAAGGGCTATATAGAGTAGGTCCTAGTCAATGTGAGCATCTTAATCCATGAGTTGGAGCTAATGGGGCCTACTAATTATAAGGTGCTACTTGGCATGAGTAAGGGTGCCAGAATCTAGGAATAAGTGGCTACCTGCCTAACAGCTAACATAACAACTATTGCATTATCTTTCCCTGTCTTCTAAGGATGTTGGGCAAGAAATGCATTTTGACCTCATTCAGGAAGTATATGAAACATGAGGGAAAAGTATTCAGAAGCATCAGTATTCTTTTGTATAGAATGCAAGAGGAGTATTAAGAACAAAAGTCCTGTAGCACCTTAAAGACTAACAAATTCCTGTGGGCACAAGCTCTATTCGTCAGATGCATGAAGTGGAAATCACAGATAGGAGGTATATATACATCCAAGAGTAAGAAACAACAATGGGGAGGGGAAGTGCTAACAAAGTCAATTCAGTTAGAGTAGATGAGGCCTATTCACAGCCCTTGATTAGAAGGTGAAAATGTGTGAACAGTGACAATTACTTCTTGTAATGAGATAACCATTCCAAGTCCCTGTTCAGACCCAATCTGATTGTGTCAGGTTTGTATATGAGTTCCAGCTCTACAGTTTCTTACTGAAGTCTCTTTTTGAAGTTTTTTTGTAGAAGTATGGAAACTTTCAAGTCAGCTACAGTGTGTCCTGGGAGAATGAAGTGCTATCCTACTGGTTTATGGATATTATCATTTTTTATGTCTGATTTGTGTCCATTTATTCTTTTGCGTAGTGACAGTCCAGTTTGGCCAATGTACATGGCAGAGGGGCATTGCTGGCACATCATGGCATATATTACATTAGTAGATGTACAGGTGAATGAGCTCCTGATGGTGTGGCTGATGTGGTTGGGACCTGTGATGGTGTCACTAGAATCGATGTGCAGGCAGAGCTGGCAACGGGGTTTGTTGCAGGGATAGGTTCCTGGTTTAGTGTTCTTGTTGTATGGTGTATGGTTGCTGGTGAGTATTTGCTTCAGGTTGGGGAGCAGTCTGTAAGCAAGGATAGGCCTGCCTCCCACAGCTTGAGCAAGTGAGGGATCATCTGCTAGGATAAGTTGTAGATCCTTAATGATGTGTTAGAGATTTTAGCTGGGGGCTGTAGGTAATGGCCAGTGGTGTTCTGTTGTTTTCTTTGTTGGGTCTGTCTTGTAGTAGGTGACTTCTGGGTACCTGTCCGGCTCTGTCAATTTGTTTCTTCACCTCCCCAGGTGGGTTTTGTAACTTTAAGAATGTTTTATGGAGATCCTGTAGGTGTTTGTCTCTGACGGATTGGAGCAAATCCAGTTGTATCTTAGGGCTTGACTGTAGACAATGGATCATGTAATGTGTCCAGGATGGAAGCTGGAGGCATGAAGGTATGTATTGCGGTCAGTTGGTTTTCGGTATAGGGTGGTATTAATGTGACCATATTTTATTTGTATTGTAGTGTCCAGGAAGTGGATTTCTTGTGTGGACTGATCCAGGCTGAAGTTGATAGTGGGGTGGAAATTATTGAAATCCCAGTGGAATTCTTCGAAGGACTCTTTCCTGTGGTTCCAGGTGATGAAAATGTCATCAATGTAGCGTAGGTAAAGAAGAGGTGCTTGGGGACGAGTGTCGAGGAAGCGGTGTTCTAGGTCAGCCATAAAAATATTGGCATACTGTGGGGCCATGCAGGTGCCCATAGCTGTGCCACTGACTTGAAGGTATAGATTGTCTCCAAATCTGAAGTAGTTGTGTTCCCTTTAAATACAACTGAACATAATATGATTTATTTCCAAGAATTGATCTTTTGATTTTTTTTTTAATGCAGTTCAGAGTGAAGCGATGACAGTAAAACTGCTGGGACTCCTGGCTAGATGTTCCCGTGTTTTAATGAAAATATGCGAGTGCCAAAGCCTTCATAAACCTAGGCATCCAGTGTTAAAACTAAGCAATGATGTTGTCAGGGCATCATTCAGAACTCTAGCAGTAAACAAAGTCTTTAACTTGTGCACTCCTGAGACTGCTACCTGTTGTACACACACATTTGTCAAACGAGTCAAGAATTGGCAAATGTCAGAAGTAAACACATCTACTGCAGCAAAAATTGTGAATTATCCAACTGGAGAAGTTTATCCTCCATTCAGGGACCATTTTGCTACTATAAGGACAGTGAGCTACAAGTATGGACCAGATGGTGCAAGAAAGCTTATGAAAATACCAACAAGATCTTATGCAGTTGTTTCATCTAGTAAAATACTGCCAAAACAAACTATTCTGCCAGCTAAGAGACCACCAAAGGCACCTAGGACCAAACAGCCATCCAGAACTAACCAGCCACTAGTATCAGAAACTGAGGTAAAGTATAGAACTTGTGTGGTCTGTGGAATGTTAAAGGTACACTGTCAATTTAGTTTTGGCCCCAATTTTTTCATAAAATTAAGTGAACTCTTTTGTGGAGGGAGGAGGATGTAAGCATTGACATACATGATTGTGAACACAAATTGTTTTATTTCTGCTAACACAGTCCTACTAAGTGAAATTCTCTAGAAATAAGTGGCTAGAATTTATTATCTAAAATGAGGCAGATGCACCAAGCAAACAGCACAAATGGTAAGAAGGAAACAATATTATTATAATTGAATGAGCTTTAAAGATTTTTTAATGGATTTAGCTTGTGTCCCTCATTTGAGGCATTGAAAGACAAAATCCAATCTTCAGAATCATTTAATCTTTGAACACTCCTCTTTGTCTGCCTCAGTCATTAACTGTCACTAGTTAAAAGGCTTTTACTCTTCTCCACTTATCTTCTGTTAAAGTAATAAGAAGGTGTATAGAATATCCAAATTGGTTTAAAAATTTATCAGTTCATGGAAGAAATAAGCAAAAATACTTAGTAAGTTTAAATAGGCAACAGAAGTATAACATTTTTTCTTTTTTGAATGATTTTGCTGTTCTTATTGTTAAAAGGATAGTTATGTTATTATATGAAGCTACAGAGAAATAAATTATGCAAAAGTTTTCTTTGTATTGGAAGCCCAAGATATTTTCCTATAATCAATCCTAAATTATTGCATAGTTATTGCATGTTACAATTCTGCATGTTACAATTCCCTGGGTGCTGGGGGGAAGACTATACATTTTGTATAGCTAGTTTCTGGATCTGAGAATAAACACACCATTGCACTTAATGTTTGTGATCCAGTTAATGACAGGACAAATCTTGCTTCCCTGATTCACGTGGAAAGTCCCATTGAAGTCAGTAGAAGTACTTGAATAAGTTGGGTGAGGAAGACTTGGTCTGACATTTATAAATGAAGGTAGCGTTTGTCACAAAGCCCTGTAAACCAGTTGGTTAAATAACTCCCAAATGATGGCAGAGGGTAGAAACTGCATAAACAGAGCAGGAGGACTGAATCATTCAAAAGGAAAAACTTGTATTCTCTTAAGAAACCACTGAGCATAATGGTAAAGATGAGTGCTATGCCAGTGTAGTGTATGTTTATGGTATTCAAAAGGAACAGAACAACAAAAAATCCATTTAATAACAATTGTCAAAACTCTATAAACATCTTTGGTACCCATTTCTCAGCAAATACTAGAGCATATTTAAAATTTTACCAAATGGTGACCATTTTTCAGCACTTTAGACTGTTTGAAAATCTACATCGTGAGCATGGCCTAAGTCAACGACAGGAAGTTAATGCCAGGCAACCACAAAAGTGACTGTAAAAATGTTGAAAAGGTAGAATATTTCATTTAATAGATACATAATTGAAAGGTTACAGGCTTCAGTATCTATTTAGATATACAAATTTCTTTCAAGAGACAAAGTTTTTAGGTAAAGCTTCTTTTTAGTGGTCTAAGGTGGATGTGACGCAGTAGGAAATTGTTGCCAGAGTGTGTCTAAAAAACAAAAAACAATTCACCATCAAGGAATCATCTGTGTTTTTGCTAGTGGAAACCCGATCAAAAGGCCCTTTGAGGCAGGAAGCTGTTGCAACTTTGCATGAGTTATTGGGGACCAGTGCAGCCCACAAAATGAGTGTGGGATGAGAAATATATTGACCAACATCATTTCACACCTTTTATCACAGGGTTCCTTTCTGTGGAGCATGTGGGCAGGTGCACACAACCTGTTCTTTTTCAGGGTGAATCTTCCCCATCCCCCACCTCTGAGGTGCCAGGCTGACCCAGAAGTGTAAATTTTATTTCCCTTCAGCAGCTTGGGTGAATCTGAACTACGTATTTGCTTTTACAGGATGTAATTGATTAATCAGTTTTAAGGTTGTTGGCAGGAATAGAGCAAATGACCTGGGAAAGAAAGTAGAAATGGTCCAAATAATTTTGTGATATCAAAACTTCCATTTTAAGTAAATATTTTGTTTTAGTAACCTATGTCATCAGGATCCAAACTTTTGAGATACAATTTACTCGTTCAAGAAAAATGTAGTTTGGGGTTTTGTGGATGATAAAAGGATGTCTGTGATGGTGGTATGCGACTATATTTTCCTTTGAACTGAACATCCAGCTCAGATGAATTTTTCAAGTAATAATAAATCATAATAGCGAATTCCATCAGAGGATCTAAAAATATTTACTTTATTAATATTTGAAGCTTCACAATATCTGAGAGGTAGAGAAATAATATTCCCATGTTACAGATAGTCCATCTTTGTGCCTCAGTTTCCCTAACTTCCCAAGTCACACAGGACATTTACAGAAATAGGACTCAGATTTCCTGATTCCAAGATCTGTGGTCCAACCACAAAGACTATGTTCATTGGAGGAATCAAGTATATGAAGTGAATCTAATAAGTGGATATGAAACACCTTCTTGGAACAGAATGTTCCTAATTTATAATTCTTTGGGTAGTGATTTTTTGGGTAGCCATAACTCTTTGGGTAGTGATTTTTGTAGATCTGAAAACTGGATAGTACTTAGATAGGAAATCTCAAAGGAAAACCTAGTTCCTGAAGGAAGCGGTGTTGATTCAGTAACTGGCAATCTTTCCTCTGAGCCACTATTGAACCTCCGCTTGTGGTGGTGCTGTAGAAGGGCCATCTGTTGAATAAGGCTGAAAACATAGGTACTGACATCTTCTGATCATCTAAACTCCCATTTATTTTATTTTTTTTTGGAAAGATTATAGGTCATATGCTTCAAAGTAATACACAAGTTATGTCAGAGCCCTAGGTTCTTCGAGTGTTTGTTCATGTCAGTTCCATGCTAGGTGTGTGCCCGCCCCCATGCACAGCTGTCGAGATTTTTTTGCCTTAGTGATATCTGTAGGGTGAGCTCTGGCGCCCTCTGGAGCCCTACACTCATGCAGCGGTATATGAGGCGCTGCCAGCCCTGTGCCCCCTCAGTTCCTTCTTTCTGCCTGTGACGGTTGTTGGAATGGCTCTCTCTTTTGCATTCACAAGTGCCTAGAGGTTCTTTGATAGATAGTTGTTGCTAATTTTTGTAAATAGTCGTTAATAGGTTAGTATGTTAGAGATAGCGGTCCCTTCAGGGACATTCACCCAGCTACAGGGCTTGCCCTGGTCCCTGGGCTTCAAACCAGGTGTTGTTTGCCATAAGCCCTCCCACTTAATGACCCTCACAACAGTTGTTTAAAAAGTGTTTAGGGGAAACACACGTGAGGGTTAAGAGCAAAAATTTGCAAAGGTTGCAAGTCATTGACTAAGAAGGACAAGGACATTCGCCTGAAAGCCTTGTTAATGGAGGTAGCACTGAGACCGGCTTCAGAACCCCCCTGTTCAGACTCTGCACTGAGGATTTAAGCATTGGTGCAGAACACTCCGCTGGCACCAACCCCTTCTTGATGCTGCTCACCTTCACCAGTGCCAAAGAAGCGGCAAAAAAACTAGCATGCCAATTGAGGGATAAGAAGATGGGGTCAGGCCAAGGATCTGCATTGGGCCAATCACCTGCCCGGAGCAGCTAGTGTGGCTGAAAGCCCTTTGAGGGAGCCACCTGGGTCTCCTCAGAAGAAGGGGGTCCCTCCACATAACAGTGCCCTCGTCTCCAGAGGCCTTTCAAGCAGCCAGGGACTTGATGGCCCTCCCAGTGCCTCCCACTCTGCTGGCCTTACCCTCGGCACTGGAGCTGGTAAAGGAACCCATCTCCAGGGGTAAACCTGCCATGGGGCCAACACAGTGGTCAGTTGACCTTCGCCATTCCCCATCTTGGCACCGGTCCACAACACCTCGGCCAAGATCTCCAGCACCACATTGAAAGTCTCTGCTATCTTGACCCTGGTCCCTGGCACCATGCTCCCAGTCTCCGACCTGAAGGAAGAACTTGCTGGCTATGTATCACCAGTCTTGATCTCCCCAGTACTGGTCATCGCCCTCATGGCACTGGTCACCAGTAGCATGGCAACAGTCGCCGGACCCCCGGCACCATGCGGCCCGACTCCTCGTTGCATGCTACTATCTCGGCACCACTCCCCTCCAACGTGGCACCACTCAGGGAAATCCTGTCACCGGTCACCATCTCCCTGGCACCACTCCCCAATGCAGCTGACAGAAGGAGCCACCATTGGCTCCACCGTGGTCCTTGAGGGAGGAACAGTCCTCCTCAGAGTCAGAGGGAGAGCCCAGTCATCAGCCTCAAAAATGCAGATTGGCAGGTGTGCCACCTTTCGATGCCAACCCATCTGCGGGTGTCTGGCCTCAAGAACAATGGACTGTCCAATGGCCATACTAGAACCCAGGGTGAATCCTGATGGTACCAGGATCCTACTTGCTTCAGTCCTCCATGGCTGTGTCCGAAAAAACAATTCACAGCACTAACTAGCCCAGTACAGGACTCGCACTTGGGATCTGATACTGGCACTGAACTACAGGACCCAGAGGAAGAGTCGGCTCCCCTTGAAGAGGAGGCACCACACCCTCCCCCAGAGTTACCATCCCCAGAGAAGGCAGTGGCCGGCCTGGTTCCACTAATACCACCAAATGACTTTCAGGTCCAACAAGAACTCCTTAAAAGGATCATGTCCAACCTGGACTTGAAGGCTGAGGAGCTCACAGAACCTACGGACGGGCTCTTTGACATCCTGGCGGTGGCAGCACCAGCTAAAGTCTTCATGGCTTGAAAGACTCCAGGGCCACTTTATGATTTCTTGGCCTGTATACACTGCATGGGCCTAGGAGATGGTTCTGGCCACCACAGCCACCGTCTTGATATTTGGGTTAGCCGCAGCAAGGAACCTCTCAGAGAAGGGACAGAGATAAGGGATTTAAGCCCTGCAGTTCCACTTCTTCCTCTTCTGCTCCCTAATCAGGGCTTGCGCACCATCAGGATGGCCCGTGGCAGGTGTTTTAAGAGTGCGCCTGAGGACGGTGTATCAGTCTGATCCATCTCCCACTTATTTTGGAACTGACTGTTCCCCTTCCTTTCTACATGTCCCCAGATTACATCAGACCATTGGGTCCTCAACACCATATCAGATGGCTACATCCTGCAGTTTTCTTTAGTACTCCACCTCTCCCCTCCCTTCCCCCACCTCTTCAGTGTCCTTTCTCACGAGCAACTTCTTGTTCAGAAGGTGGAAACCCTCCCACGGGTAGGGGCTGTGGAGGAAGTCCTTCAAGACATGAGAGGGAAAGGGTTTTACTCCTGATACTTTCTAATACTGAAGGCCAAAGGAGCCTCAGACCCATCCTTGCCTCATCAGATATCTTAAGAAGTTGAAGTTATGCATGGTCTCCCTAGCCTCCATCACTCCTTCTCTGAATCCAAGGGACTGGTATGCAGCACTTAACTTAAAGGATGCCTATTTCCATGTTACAAAGCCACAGGAGATTCCTCCGGTTTGTGGTGGGACAACGACACTACAATTGACAGCGCTGCCCTTCAACCTCTCATCAACCCCAAGTGTTGTCACAAAATGTATAGAAGTAGTGGCTGCTTACTTGAGGTGTCGAGGAGTGCAAGTTTACCCATACCTTGATGACTGGCTGATCAATGGCAAATCACAATCTCAGGTCCAGCGCAGCCTCAGCCTCGTGAGATCCACCTGTCAAGATCCAGGCCTGCTCATGAACGAGCAAAAATCAACTCTGTCTCCTGTTGAATGGATAGAGTTCATAGGAGTGATTCTCGACTCCACACAGACCAAGGCCTTTCTTCCAGAGTCTTAGTTCAGAGTCATGTCAGGTCTCATTACAGACACACAATCCCAGCTGATCACAATCGCTCGGTCATGCCTCAGACTGCTGGGACAATTTGGAGCATGCATGTACATGGTCCAGCATGCTCATCTATGTCTTCAACCCCTACAGTTGAGGCTAGGTCCATCTACACTCCCAGCAGGCATAGCGTGGACCTTGTGGTCACAGTACCACGACTCATCCTGTCATCCCTAACTTGGTGGACAAACCTTCACTCGGTGTTACAGGGAGTACTGTTCAAAGGCTTGTCCCCCTCACTGCTGCTGGTCTCTGATGCATCAGATCTGGGGTGTGGAGCCCACTTCAAAGACCTCAGCATACAGGGACTTTGGAGGCAGGAGGATTGCTCCTTCCACATAAATGTCAGGGAGCTCAAGGCGTCTGCCTGGCTTGTCATCCTGGCTGGCAAGGTAGTCCAAATTCTGATGGACAAAACCACCGTGATGTTTTCCATCAACGAGCAAGGCAGTGCTCAGTCATCACCCCCATGCCAAGATGCTACCTGCTTATAGGACTTCTGCATGCAGAATGCCATCCACAAAGTAGCTTCACATCGCCCAGGCACCAGGAATGCACTTGTGGACCTCCTCAGCAGGTCCTTTTTATCTTGTCACAAGTGGTCACTCCACGCAGAGGTTGTCAGCATGATTTTCAAAGGTGGGGACTGCCCAAGTGGATCTGTTCATGTCCACACAGCACAGAAAGTGCTACCAGTTCTGCTCCATCCACAGGCTTGCCAGAGGCTCTCTATCTGATGCCTTCCTGTTCCCCTGGGTAGGGACGCTGTTGTACGCCTTCCCGTCAGTACTACTGGTCCACTGGGTCTTGTTGAAAATCAAGTGGGACAAGGCGAATGTGAAACTGATAGCCCCGGCGTGGCTGCGACAGCACTGGTTCAGCACCCTGCTGGAACTGCCACTTTGGCCAGACCTTCTGTCCCAGGACCACGGCCGTCTGTTGTATCCTGACCTAGCATCCCTCCACCTGACAGCGTGGCTGCTGCATGGCTAAATGCAGAGGAGCAGGCTTGCTCAGCACAAGTTCAGCAGGTTATCATGCGCAGCAGTTAACCTTTTACCAAAGCAGCCTACTTGGCAAAATAGAAGAGGTTTTCCTGTTGGGCCTTGGAAGGGAACCTTTCTCCTCACTGAACCTCAATACAGTCCATATTGGACTATCTGTTATATCTGGTTCTTAAAAGACCTGGAGAGATTTCATCCACAAGTTAAAGATCCTATTCCTCCTGGGACCTGAATCTAGTCCTTTCAAGGCTCACGGGCCCTCCCTTCAAGCCATTAGCATCCTGCTTTCTGCTGCTTCTCTCTTGGAAGATTTCCTTTCTGTTGGCGATGACCTCAGCACGAAGTGTTTCTGAGATCAGAGCTCTGTATTTTATAAAGACAAAAGTCCAGCTGCCACACCACCCAGCCTTCTTACCAAAGGTGGTGTCACAGTTCCACAATAACCAGGATATATTCCTGCCTGTGTTCTTCCCCAAACCACACAGATCCAGTGAGGAGTGTAGGTTGCACATCCTAGATGTTAGACAGGCCTTGGCCTTCTACATCAAAGGGACTAAATCTTTCCGAAGGTCGATGCAGCTCTTCATCGCAGTGGCAGAAAGGATGAAAAGTCTGCTGGTCTCCTCCCAGAGGATCTCCTAGTGGACAGCCACCTGCATCAAGTTCTGTTATGAACAAGCAAAAGTGCTCCGCCAGCAACCAGAGTGCAAGCCTCATCAGCAGCCTTCCTGGCACCGATGCCAATTAAAGATATCTGCAGAGTTGCTACATGGTCTTTGGTTCATAACTGGCCTGGGATGATGCCAGCTTTGGTAGAGCAGTATTGCAAGCGGCACATCCATGAACTCCGAGCCCACCTGCAGGGATACTGCTTGAGTGTCACCTCGTATGGAATTGACATGAGTAAGGACTCAAAGAAGAAAAATGGTTACTAACCCACCATCAGAGTTGACAGCAAGAAGTAACTGAGGGGGCCCAGGGCTGGCAGCGCCTCATATACTACCACATGAGCGCGGGGCTGCAGAGGACACTTTATAGAAACCACTAAGGCAAAAAATCTCCGACAGCCACGCACAAGGGCATGCATACACCTAGCATGGAATGGACACGAGCAATACGTCTCAAAGAACAACAGTTATGGAAGGTTAGTAACAGTTTTTTCAAGCACGGATTAGAAAAGTCAATGTAGAGTTAAAATATAATGTAGATGCTCAAGCCAGAGTTCCCTAACATGGGTTAGCTGACTTGAGTCCCACTAACCCTGAGCTTTTTTTTTTTTTTTTTTTTTTTTTTTTTTTTTTTTTTTTTTTGCAGTGTAGGCATACATATCTTTTGAGGCTTGTGAAAGGCACTGTACAAAATTAACCAATTGATTAATTTTTTTTGACACTTTCATAAGCAGAGTATGCATGTAAACAATAGGTGTCATTTTTTCCATGTCAAAAAGAGAGCAAACTGTCTGAAGTACTGAAATAGTTCTGTACTTCCAGAGGAAAATGTTGCAAAACGTTATGCCAAAGGTCACACAAACACAGACCTAATAAAAACGTTTATTTCAGAAATTGCTTTTGTGCTTTTTCTTAATGTATAGCTCCACCTACTGGAAAGCTGGCATTCTGTAAGCCAGAGAGAGGCTGACAGAGAACACTTTGCAACAAGAATACACTATTTTTTTAAACTTCTACATACATTTCCTTATAGATATATTGTATAGAAAGCTATTTTAAAGGTATGTCTGACTTCTGCAAGATGACTAATGCAGTCCCCATGAATGAAGCAGGGTGAATTGATTCAAATCAATCGATTTAAATTGGTAAGCAGGAAACCTTGATTTAAATAACTGATTTTAATCTTGTTTTCCATTTCTACTTTAGTTATTTTCCTATAAGGTTGATTCTATATTTAGTTGCAAATCAATTTGTTAGTTTATTTGCAACTAAATATAGCTTTTACATTAAATTTGGTACTACTTTTTGCTAACCATGGGGATAAACTATATCTGCACACATTTAAACAGTTACATTTATTCAGATTCTTAATTTTTATATTTGTATTATGTTAAGAAATGTGTCATTCACCATTTTTGATTCACTGGTTTTTTAACTTGTGATTGGTGTCAAGCTGCCTGTAGATGGAAATTGGAAGTCAATTAAAAATGCGCAAAACATCATTTTAAAATTGTTGATTAGTTAAATAAAGCTTCTTAAATGTGCTGGATATAGAAAAAAAGAGTTTATCAAAAGATATTTTGCATTTAAAACTGATTAAACAAAGTATCTATGGTTAGAGATTGAAATGATTGTTTCAAATCACCATGTCTTCCAAGGTTTTAGAATTAGCATGTCTCATCCTTACACCTTCATACTTTGGAAGAGAAAAAACAAGCTTTCCTGCTCTTTCAACTTTCAATCGGTTTCTCAGCTTAGAATGAGCTAGTCATTGAACTGAACTGCTTGAATAAACAAAGGAAGACAATATTCTCTTTGTACCTGCAGAAGAGGCTACCCTTATTAAAAGCTGGTTTAGCATGTCAACAAACTCTGGTTCCAAGTGTTTAGCCAGAGACTTCCAGCAGTTCAGTGGTTTCACTTTCTATAAAACTTTGGCAGCAAACACATTCTGCTTGAATTTTTTTTATTTATATTATTTCAATAAATTATAGTAAGTTTAGGCCTTTATAGGTTATAATTTCAAATTTAATTTTACATTTTTCCTTTTTAAAATAAACCTATTTAAATAAAAAAAATTGTATTTTTTTTTAAATCTTTTATCCACCCTGAAATGGAAAATCCTTGAGTTTTTTCCAAAGTGTCCTTTGTTTTCCTCACTAAAGTTTTATTCTACATAGGCTCTTGCAGCATGCTTATCACCATGGTATCTGAGTGCCTTCCAGTAGTGTATTAAGCATTGTGACTACACATCTGTCACATGTTTTTTGCTCTCTCATCCTCTCCCCAGAGGGAGAAGAATATACAGTGTAGGGTTTTTTTAGGTAGGGTTTTAGATTTTTTAAAAATACATGTGTTAGTATGTGTTTGTTAGAGAAGGCAATGTCAAGGAAATATGTCTTGTAACAGAAAGTGGTGAGGTTTGTAATGGTCTTTAGTTTCTGGGGGAGTTCATTCCATGGTCTCAGACAGCCCCTGAGAAAGTTCTGTCTCATGCACAGATGAGCTTTGCCCTTATTGGAGAGTTCCATTGTGTCAGAGGAGTAAGTCAAGAATGGTCTTCATCCCAGAGCTTTAGGCAGTCTTAGATATCCAGGGCCCATGCCATGGGGCACCTTGAAGATAAAGGCTGAGACCTTGAACATGATGCAGTTCTATGGGAAGTCAGTGTAGAGAGCAGAGGACAGGTTTGATGTGCTCACAGTAGCCTGGCTGAGGGGAGACGCTGCAGCATTCTGTACTGCTTGGGGTTTCTTGAGTGCTGAAGGTTTTATGCCCAGCTATGTTACATTGCTGTAGTTTAGCTGAGAAGTGACCAAGGCTTGTATAAGAGGTCAGGCTATCAACTGCCAAGATGGGACAGTCTCTTAGCCTACTGGAGGTGATAGAAAACATTACTCATGAATGCTTCTATGGAACAGTTTAGCATCAGTGAGGAATCCAAGAGTACTCGTAAACTATGAACCAAATTGACCAATTGTTGATGTGTACCTTTCACCAGTGGAGACTGTGCTGTGACTGCAAACTCTTTAAAATGCTTTCCTCTACCCACCAGCATCACCTCTGATCCTTGAAATATCTTCTATTCTTCCTTTGCATATCTTGAGGTAACCCAAACTCTTGAAACATACAGGTTATATCATTATCGCTGCAGCATGCTGCTGTATCTGAGGCATCATCAGTAACCTTTAGTGTGTGTGTTTGACCACATCCTGTCTTTTGGAATGATGGCTTTAGATTCCCTCTTTAGGTCTTCGGGAAGGTGATCTAGGAGGGATGCAGCTTGTTTTACTGGAAGTAATCTCTTCTGGCCAGAAGAGTCAGACAATTAGCCATCCTCATTCACAGAGTAGTTGAGGAATAAGCCTTCTTATCAAGGATGTTCAGTTTCCTTATACTGTGTCATGAAGAGAGGATTTGAGTATTAAATGCACTTCAGCTACTACTAAATACTTGGAGCAGAGTGCTTTAGAAATATCCCAACCATAGCAGTGCAGATTTGTCTGTAGTAGTCTGTCAGCTTTTGTGGAAGAAATTGGGATGAATGGATGGATTTATTTGCAAGTCCTTGGATTGACCAAACAAGTCCTCAGTGATTAGTGGTACCACTGCTCTGTCTAGCTGCTGTGGCCATAAGGTCTGAAACAGTATCCTATTCAGCTCTCTAAAGTGGTAGCTCTGCAGGCTAGTAGGAACTTAATTTTAGGTGCAGACACAGTAGAAGAGACAGTTCTTACATTCCTAAGAGGAGATGAAGATTGATGCCCTACATGGATGCTAAGGAATAGGTTCCTCCAGGTTTCCTCTTTTAAAGATTGAAATCCTTCAGTTAGGGGGCAGGGGATACTGTCTTCAGTGGAAACTGGAGAACTACATTTAAGAACAGGGTTCCCCCCCTTTGTTACATGGACCTTTCTCTAGGTGTCCATATTAAAGGTTGTCCAACCCACTCTGCTAGTTCCATAGGGATAATATGATGAACAATAGTTCACTCTGATGCTTAGAGTGACTCCAGCCCTTTCAGTCCAAGGTTTCAATGGATCTATACCTCTGCTTGGCATTTGCCACAAAAGAGGGCCTTGGTACTCAATCTGAGCTTCTCAGAGAGCCTGCAGGAAGGATGAGGTAAAGGTAGTACAGCAGAACACTTCCCCGCAAGTGAGTCTTTGAGGAAGATGAGCCATTGTGCATGCCCTGAACTCTCTACATTACACAAAGGGGACACATTAAAGCTGGTTACATTAACAGCCATCTTTTGGTGCCAAATGATGTCCATAGCACTGAGAGAGTAAAGTAACAAATATAAATTGGAAAAACTAACAACCATGATATGGAGCCTCTATTTTAAAAAAAACTTACAAAGAACTGTGGAAGATGGAAAGCAACTAAAGGAAGGTAGATGGGTTCTGACTACATGTACAGCTAGCTGGAAGGAACTGAGGGATAGGGCTTCTGCTTTTGTATAATGTTGAACCCAAATGTCTGGGACCATGACGGAGCATTTGTGCAGGTCCAATAACCTCAGCTTTCTAGAAACTTATAGCAAAGATACGGATTTTATAGGTGCATCTCAAGAGTGTGGAGTTGTACAGGAAATACTCTTAAAAAATAACTTTTTAAAAACAATTCTAGCAATCAAACTGGCAACAAACACATTCCACTGTTAAGTTAGCCTTGCAAAATGGTCATGAAAATGTACCAGCCCAGGTATAAAACAATTCTCTCATTCTTAATAAGGATGATTTTAAAAATGAATATTTTATTTGTCCATCAAAATAAGCTCCTTACCCCAGATGAGTGAGGAAGTAGAATTTTTCTAGGCTGTGGTAAACAGAGAATTGTAACCATTAGTCATTGGATTGATGAGATTATAATAAGATTATGGCAGAGATAAGAAAAAGGCTAGCATCAAAAGAGACAAAGTTTTACTATATGGGAATTGATTTACATAATTGGGTATAGATATCTCTGGAAGAAAATTCTCCAAGTTGCATGGGGTTTGATAAATACCAGGAGTGGCTCTCACACACTACATGAAATCCACCCCCCTAGAGCAAAAAGCCTATTCCAGTAGTAATAGTATAATCAACTGCAGATCGCCAGTGTGAGAACATTGTGGGAGAATCACTTGCATTTGGGGCGTAGTACTGCCAAATTGATATTTCTATGTTTGTTGGCAATACAGATGCAAGATATTTCTCATTCCCAGCTTTTTATATTAGGTGCATTATTTTATTGCCAGCTCCATTACATTGTATCAGAAATCCATTAATATGAGACATGAGTAGTATAAGAAAAAGGGAGGCAATTTTCATGGTACAGAGAGGTAGAGTATGTACACTAGTTTATTGTAGCTTGTTGATTCATCAAGAGATTCTTTACTCAGGTGATGTGCTGGTGTGTTTCATTTGCAGCTGTGTGGCAATAGACATTTTCATCTATTACACTGTGCCTACAGTTTCTTTCATAATGGTGTTTAGGTATTTAACATATGTTCTTTGAATATATAGAGAGATTATGTCAGTACCTGCTGTCCTGCATTGGAAGCAATTGAGAGCACATGGTTTTTGCATACCTACTGTGCTAGCCCTCTGCAGTGTGAAGTGTATTGTATTCCTCACAATTGTCCATTTCTATTGATTGGTGCATTCTGCACTCTAGCCCTTTTGAGATAGTTTATGACCCATGGATTGTAAATGGAGAGTAGGCTCTGCACTCACTTGGCCTGCCATTGCACCTAGGCCTTGCTCATGAGACATGGGGTGAGTGGGAACTCGCCCTATTACCCTACTTTCTTAAGGGCCTGATCCTTCAATGTCAATGGGAGCCTTGCGAGTGTCTTCACTTGGGAACAAGCCCTAAATCCTGCACAAAATTAAGTAGCAGTAAGACTGCAAGGATGATCTTATTGTTAAGGCACTGGACTGGCATTCAGGAGACTTAAGTTCAGTTTCCAATTCTGTCACAAGGTGATGTTAGGCACATCACTTTATCTGTTGCTCCATTCCCTATCTGTAAAATAGGGATAATTACACTTCACTATCTCTTTGGGAAAGGATAAATTAATTAGTGTTTGTGTGGTGCTCTGATATTATGGTGATGAGCACCATAGAAGAAAAGAACAATTAAATAAATGTCAAACCATATAACAAACTTGGCCACAGAGCCAAACAAATGTGCTGTAAACATGTCACTTCAGCCTTTCTTTAACACAAGCTTGTATTTCTTTGGCACAGGATCTGATGCAGTGCACAGCCTTCGCAACTGCAGATGAATATCATCTTGGTAATCTATGTCATGACCTGACTTCATATGGATATGTTGAAATAACAAGTTTGCCTAGAGGTAGATTTTTAAAACCTATTTTGAGCAGCCTTATTATTTTGGGAACAAAATATGGGTGAGTTAGAGAGAAAAGTAATAGTAATTTTTTACACTTTCATATGTACTTTATCTTTGACATAGTATCAGAGAATATTTTGATACCTCCAAACAAAATTTCCTTCTCTCAAAATTCTCTTTAAAAGAAAAAACTGAAGACCAAACAAAATAGAGCAGTAGTCTCCACACTTACCTTACAATTTTCCAAAAAACTGACATAATAGAGTTTGTTGGAAAATAGGATCTCTTCTTCCCACCAACAAAAAATTTCCATGGAAAAATAATTTTGAAAATCTGATAAAAGAATTTCTATTTTTTCCAGGAATATTTAGCTGGAAGTTTGTTGTGTTTCTAATCAACGTTTCAAAACAAAATGAAATGTTTCATGCTTGAGCTTTTTAAAACAAACTTGAATTTGGGTGGGTTTCCTTCCCCTTTGTTCTTTTCTTTCCCCTTTTTCTCCAATAGGAAAAAAAGCCGGGGGAGGGGGAATGAGAAGTTGATAGAGAAAGCATTTCCCCACTCTGTTTCCCCAATTTTGGGGGAAGGCAGAGTATTGAAAGTGTTACATTCACTCTGAAAGTAACACTTTCAACAGTTTATTATACTTTCTAGCTTTCCCAACTGAAAAAGTCAAAGTGGAGAAAACCCATGACTTTCAAACAAAAAAAAAATTGTGGGGTTTTAATTACCATAATTCTTCATTTTGAAAAATTTCAGAAATAAATACATTGTCAAATGAAACTCTCTCTCAAATCTTTTGACAAAACCCTACTTTTCAATTACAAAAATAAAGTCAGAAAAATTTTGACCAGCTGTAATGTGTAGTAAGTGCTAATATAAGAATAAGATAGCTGGTAACTGTTAAGAGGGTACCATAATCAATAAGTGGTAACCTCTATATTGGCTACAAAAAGGTTTACACTAGAATGCAGCAATATAGGATCTGTTCTGCAACCTACTTGCCACTGGCAAGTATGAAGTAGTCCTTTGCCATCAAATTCTGCAGAATTAAGCTTTCACGTGAAAGTTTCTAGATATTATATGAATATAGCACAGCAATAGCTTATGTTCATATTGTCTTCTTTAGTCTACAGACAGACCATTCTAATTTCTCTACAGTTGCTTATAATGTTACCAGTCTGCAGCAAAATGAGATCTGACCAGTCTTGGCAATTTTACAGTCAGAAACCTGCAGATAGAGTAAAAACACACCTTTCATTCTGCTGTTGCTAGGGAAAGCTATGAGGCATTGTTGCTTTTTATTGGGGAGGAAGCTTGGAATGGGGAAGTCGTGTCTTTGGGAAGCTGGGTAGAGCAGTGGAGATATCCTCAACCCACCTGCCCCACTACAGGGGTCTTTCGGGTGGAAGGTAGGGAGGGGATGCTGCTCCTTTCTAGCAGCCAGAAAATTTAGAGGCTCCCTATTTATTTGGCACCTTCTAGTCTGAGACTGATCTTAAAAATACAGAACAAGATCCTGGGACAGCAGTCTGGTAAGAATCCCAGCAATCTCCCCTTTTCTTGCAGCTGGCTGGACTTCTCACCAAGGCATTTTCCCTAGTCATTGACATCCTTTTCCTCATCTTTATTGACCCTTGAGTGTCTGGTAAATGTTTCCAGCCCTGATCTATATTACAAATTTGAGAACTGTCCCTTGACTAGTGCAAGCTGGCCATTAGCGGGGAGAAGAGAGAAACTTGTTGAATATTTGTCCTTTAAAACAAACAAGTGAACATCAAACTGAAGATATATCTTTCTGATAAAGAGAATGCAGTAGACATAGTGGGCCAAATTTAATCACTGGTGTGACTGTTGAAGAGTCCACTTTGGCAAGCCTTCAGCAAAATATTTGTCAATGATTCTGCATGAGATTTGTCAAAAAAAACTGGGACTGTGTGGCTTGGATATGAATACTTTGTGATGGATCCTGAATTAGCTGAAGGATACTAACCAGAGACTAATACATAAAACCACAGCTGGCCTGGGAGACTTCAAGTGAGATTCCACAAATGTTGGTTCTTATACAATTTACAGTCTTGGTAGGAGTGGAGAGTACCTTAATCAAACTAATAATTTATGTAAAAGTAAGAGGAATGGAAGATATCGTTAATAGGTATTGCAGTGGTTCAGCTTAGTATCGGGGTGCTTCACAAACATGAATGTATTAAGCCTGACCATACCCCAGTGACAAAGGAGAGTGATATTAACTCCTATTACAGACAGGGAAGCAGATACATCTTACATTACTAAATGAGAACACAATCTATCCTTTTGGCAAACACAAGGTACACTTTTAGACATATATTGCTTGGAAATATTAATGTGGAAGAATGAAATACCATACAATGGGTCTTTAGAACAAGGGAGGTAATGCTTCTAAATTGAAATTAATATTGGCTTCTTTCACTTCAGGGTAGTATTTTGTCTCTTCTCTTTTATACACCTCGCAGCACAATGGGGTCCTAACCCAGTTGGGGGCTTTTGAGCATTACCATAAGATAAATATTTACTATTATTACTGTTGTTGCTGGTGCCTCCCCCCCCCTGCTTGTGGGTGCTGCCAGCTCTCCTATCTCCTCACTGCTTGCTCTGACTTCTCTTCCCTCATAGCTGCTAGTTTTCTGTTAGGTTGGAGGGAAACCTAAAACACTTGGTTTTTCAAACCGTGATTGTGCTAGTAACTGGGATGTTTTGTGGGTGCTCATGTTGTCATGCTGAATTTAGTGTCAGATGGCATGCTGACATGGCAATGATAGGATAACTTATTCAGTCTTGTGCACTGGAAAGTAAAATGTTGAGCATATATAAGCACAAAGTAACAAAACAATTCTCAGATATGTTCCTAGTCCCTACCTATTAAAGTGTACTCGTTGCATTGTTGATTCATTTGTCAGCTTTAAAAATCATAGAACTGGAAGGGAACTGGAGAGTTCATCTAGTCCAGGCCCTTTCACTCAAGGCAGGACTAAGCATTATCTAGATCAGTATTTCTCAAATAGTGTTCCGCAGAACCCTGGGGTTCCGCGGGCTGAGTTAAAGGGTTCCGCGAAAAAGCGGAACCGCGCCGCCAAAATCAACAAATCGCGCGCTGCCGAATAGCCGTGAGCGCGCCGCCGAAAACTGCTTACAGAGCGCGCCGCCGAAACCAGCCTACACCATGCTGCCGAAAAGGGGAAGATTTCCTGGACTTGTCGGCGGAGGGTATCGCATGGCCGCGCAAGGGTGCCGCGGCAAAATATAATTGAGAAACACTGATCTAGATCATCCCTGACAGATATTTGTCTCGCCTGCTCTTAAAAACCTCCAATGACGGATTCTACAGCCTCCCTTGGCAGTTTGTTCCAGTGTTTAAATACCCTGACAGAAAGCTTTTCCTAATGTCCAATCTAACCCTTCTTTACTGCAATTTAAGCCCATATCTTCTTGTTTTATCCTCAGAGGTGAACGAGAAAATTTTTTCTCCCTCCTCCTTGTAATAATCAATTATGTACTTGAAAACTATTATCATGTCCTCCCTCTATCTTCTCTTCTCCAGTTTTTTCAATCTTTCCTCATAGGTCATGTTGTCTAGACCTTTAATCATTTCTGTTGTTGTCCCCTGGACTTTCTCCAATTTGTCCACATTTTTTATGAAATGTGGCACCCAGAACTGGACATAGTGCTCCAGTTGAGGCCTTGTCAGCACAGAGTAGAGCGGAAGAATTACTTCTTGTGTCTTGCTTACAACACTCCTGCTAAGACATCCCAGAATGGTGTTTGCTTTTTTTTTTTTTGGCAAGTGTTACACAGCTGATTCATATTTAGCTTGTGATCCACAATGACCCCCAGATCTCTTTCCGCAGTACTCCTTCCTAAGCAGTCATTTCCCATTTCATATGTCTGCAATTGATTGTGCCTTCCTAAGTGGAGTACTTTGTATATCCTTATTGACTTTCATCCTATAGACCGTTTCTAAAGATCATTTTGAATTTTAATCCTATCCTCCAAAGCATTTGCAAACTCTTCCAGCTTGATATCATTCACCAACTTTATAAGTGTACTCTCTATGCCATATCTAAATCACTGATGAAGCTATAGAACAGAAATGGACCCAGGATCAATCCTTGCGGGACCACACTTTATTTCTCTTCCAGCTCAACTATGAACCACTGATAAGTACTCTCTTGGAATGGTTTTCCAACCACTTATGCACCCACTTTATAGTAGCTCCATCTAGGGTGAATTTACCTAGTTTGTTTATGAGAAAGTCATACGAGATAGTATCAAAAGCCTTACTAAAGTCAAGATATACCACATCTATTGCTTCACCCATCCACAAGGCTTGTTACTCTATCAAAGAAAGATAGTAAGTTGGTTTGACATGATTTGTTCTTGACAAATCCATTCTGCTTGTTACATACCAACTTAGAAATACTAGAATGGCAGACAAGTTTTCCTAAAAGACCACAGACCCGGGGAAAACAATTATGTGGTGGGAGATAAAGATGGGAAGTTATGCTTATCCTAACTAGATCTAAACTTTTGAAATGCCTTCATAATTAATAATCTATTACCAAATGATCTTTCATCTTTTTTCTCTCATTCTCTATTCATGCAGTTCTCTATTAACTACACTGGACTGAATTCTGGTATGGTAAAAGTGGACAAAACTCCCATTAAAGGTAATGGGATTGGTGCCCACTTCTACCATGATATTACATGATAGGGTGAATTTGGCCATGTCAAATGTATTTTAACCATGATGGACAGTATAACAAATGCAGATGAGTTACTGATACTTAAAGTGGGAAAATGAAGGGGAATGTTGACATCAAAGAACACTGATATTTTAATAGTTTTGCTTAGCGCTTGAGGCTTGATCAACCACAACAACTTCCCCAATTCTCAATGTCCTTAGTGGATGAAAGTCATGGCTTTTAAGTGGCCTCTGTCAAGTGAGTTGGTTGTCTTAATTCAGTTTCTAATGGAAATGAATCCACATTACACGGTCACCACCTCAAGTAGGCTTAATAGACACTTGGTTGTCAAGTAAGTTTGCAATAAGGCAAAAAATGGGCAGACACTGAATTTCACATTTCACCCCAACCTTAGAAATGATTCTGCCATGTCAGGGTTGATGCACATTAGGCTTAAACCATGGCTGCACTACACCATATAGCTACACCAGCAACCCCTCATAGCGTATTCCAATTCTGCAAATGAAATAGGACATACCAGCAAAAACACTCTTTTTGCTGGTATAACTGCATCAGCAGTAGGGTTTTAGCAGCATAACTATGTCTGTTATGGGGTATGATTTTTCACACTCTTAACCAACATAACTATGCTAGGAAAACTTAGTGTAGGCCTGGACTTCTCTGTCCCTGTGGAATGGGAAAAGAGAGGATTTCAGTCTTCTGGACTCACAAGCTCAACAGGGAGGTTGTCTGCAACTATGGGGCATACCTTATTTGTCTCACACATCAGAGTTCCTCTGGGTGGCATCCACTGATTCCTTGGTCTCCTTCATAGAGCCATGTGTACTTTCCGGGGTCCTCTGCTTGGTATTGCTATCTGATTCCCTTGTTTACATCTATTACCTCACTCCCATTCCTGTTTTTCATTTTTTGCTCCTGCAATCCGTTGCATCCTGTATTCTTCATGAGTACTACATTTCACTAAAAATTTTAAAGGGAACTGGACTAGTGGAAGTAAGAATCAAAATCAGGAATGTGTGTGCATCTTTGAGAGCCCATGCAATTTTATATGTTGTAATTGCTTCATATACTCCCTCCTGGAAAGGATTTCATTTTCACTTTGGAAGTATTGTTCCCAGATAAAGACCATTAAACTGGAGTTAGTTATAAATGTTTAACAGGTTTAAAATACAGCAACTGCTCTGCCTTCTAAAGTGTTATTCCCAACCACTTATTTTTAAACTAGATGCAGCAAATGTTTTGGTGATTGGCACAGAAAACACTGCAAAAGAATATGATCATGGGATGATGTTTTTCTTCAGGTAAGTTGCAAACCAAGCCTGTCACATATGATACATGTGGATGTAGACAAGCTATGGTGTCACAGTTCAGGGCAACTGCACTTGTATTTCCTCCTCATGGTCAGGCCAGGGTACCCATTCTAGGCTTCAGGCTCCTCAGTCACCTCTCTTGGGTAGAGCCCCACATATTTCTCCTTCATGACCAAGATTATTTCCAAGCTGCATGGTTTCCTGACTACACTCTGAAAGTCAGACCGCCTTAGCAGACTTGCTTTGCCTTCTCTTCAGAGGCTATAAACCTACACACATGCTAATAAGTTTACCAGTGATCATCCCAACCCCACCAAGAGGGTTTTCTGTGGTTACAAGTTCATAACAACTTTAGCACAAAATAAGCATCCCGTGAATCTGAGTCCCTCCTTGTTATGCCTCTGATCTCGTCCTCATGTAACAGGTGATCAGCAGACAAAAGTCGCCTTCTCAGGGTGAAGCTTCGAAAGGCTGAGTTATTGCACAACCAAAGGGGTACATTTGCATACACCTCCCCCTAGAGATTTCCTGCGAAACCCACAACCTTAAAAGTTCATTCTTGTGTAGCACATTATTTCAAATAGCTCTTTGACATTAATAACATTTCCCAGGGTTTACATTAATCATGTCTCCTCCCAAGAGACATTACATACAATCCCACAATACTACTACACCTTTTCATTTTTAATACAATGAACTTGTAAGATACTGAAACTTACTTCAATAAGTTATACCTTAATTAAATTAAACTTTATTGAATTAAAGTGTGTCCAGGATATTACAGGAAATTGCCATATCTATCATGTATTCTATTTGATTACGTTAAAAAAAATATAAGAATGTTTCCTTTTGGAGATCAAGGAAACACCATGCAACCACTTAAGTGTTAAGTACTTAAATAATTCTGACTTTAAAACTGTATGTGATTTTTTTTTTTTTTATTAAACAAAAATTAAAGTAAGATTAACAGCATCTGTTATGGGCCTCATACAAAGACTAAGCATTGTAAATTTCTTTGATTCACTTTGTATAGAGGCAGTTCCTGACAACATGACTGTAGCATTAAAGCACTTCTAAGTACAAATCAGTGTAATCTGACCCTCAAGCCTAATAATGCATCATTATGTTCTGTTAACACAGGGAAGGGTCTGTCGTGTTTTGGAATGTGGAAGAGAAAACTGTAAGTAGAAAAAGAAGCTGAATCATTTAAAAGTCAAAGCTGACTCAAGTGAAATTCTTGTCATTCCTGCAAAGCTCGAGCAGATGGGTTTTGCACAGGTGATCTATGGAGGACAGGGAAGGATTAAATTCTTCTCCCCAATGAATGCAGCCTCTTGGGGCTGCATCAGACAACAAGTGTGGATTCCTCTTATGTATCATCTTCACATGGTGCCTGCTTGCCAAAGGTGGGCAGGTCTTCCACAATGCTATCTTTAGAAAAGAATATCCCAGTTACAACAAAGTAGAAGCTCTAAGAGGCCTTGCAGACCATGCCACCTGGTGCTGAGAGCCAATCAGGTGTCAAATTAACTCAAGACAGTCCAGGTCAGTATATCAGTATAACAACAAGGAACTTCTAGATGATTATTCAGTATGTGGCACCTTTCCTTCTGTTTCAATACTGAACTGTACCTGGATGATATTTTGGGGCAGTGTGTTGTTGAATATGTCATCTTAGACCAGAGGTCCTGATCTCTTGCAGTCACTTTAGATCCCATATCTAGGCCATGTACCAACTTAAGCTTCTCCTGCAGCTAAAATTGAGTACAATGGGGCTGATTTCTTTGTTGCTTTGCATCTTGTACCGTTACTTACACCAGTACAAAGTGGGTGTAAAATACTGATGGACCAGCATGGGAGCATTTTATACCTTCCTCTAATTCACTTTTCACTACTATTTTTAAAAAAACTACACATGGGGTAGGGCAACAGAGAAGCAGATACAAGGTCTGGTCTACTGGTCTTTTTTGTACTGGTATAACTATCAGTTAGGTGTGTGATTATTTTTTTAAACCAAAATAGTTATACTTGCACTAGGTGCCACATACTAATGTAGTTTATTTCCCTTCCTCTACTGGAATAAATTACACCAGTATACGTGTTTTTATACCAGTATGACTGCATCCACATTAAGGAGATTTTACTACTTTTTATTTTGCTAGAGGGTCCCCCTCAATACTACACATGGTCCTTGGATATTGTTGGAATTTTTGCTTAACCCTTTGGCCTGTCTTTAATTTCCATGACTGATTTAGCTTGCCTCCTGATTTGTCTTGGGAAGTCTACAAGGAAGATTTTAGTTAGGCTGTTATGTTCAAGTTAGGCTTTGAACAGTGTCCAATCTGTTCAACACTTGTTTCACTAGTGGTGGATACACTTGAATAAAATATAAGATTATTTCACTTCTTTATAGTGTGCTGACTGCCAGTTTTAGCCAAATGATCAGAGAATATTGTAGTTATTTCAAATCTGAGGAAACACTGAAGAAAGTAGAAGTGCTGCATCTAGCATAGTATTGCTGTGGTATTGCACAGTGCTGTGCTCAGATGCTAATATATAAGTTGTCTGTAGCTAAATTTCTATTGGTATTTTTTAACAGGGCTGCCAGTAGAAGGTGGAGAGAAACTTGTTTTGGTGTGCAAGTCATTGCGCAAGCTTAAAAGTAAAATCAGGGTTCTTCAAGTGAATCAATGTTTTAGACATATTTGGGCTCCAGCTACACACAACTTACAACTTGGACTAAGCATAGATTTAAATTCTTGCCAAACAATTCTAACACTCTTTGACTGGCCAGTACTGATAGGGCCAAACAGGGTTAAAACCATTATGTTCTAATCGAAGTAGAGACATAAGCTAAACCTTTTAGAACAGTGGTTCCCAAACTTCTTGGCTTGAGGGCCACAGATCTAATTTTTACAACCCTGAAGGGCCAACAGTCTCTGCCAGCAGCCCCCCACTGCAGCCAGACAGGAGTTCAATGAGGAGGCAGCCCACCGCACGTGTCCTGTAGCCCCATGCGCTCCAGCTGGGTCCCTAGGCAGTGACTCCCTTCTGCAGCCAGGGGGAAGGAAGATCGGTGTTCCCCTCCCTCTGGCTCCAGCAGGGGCCCCAGCGCCTATGGACCTAAGCGGAGTGCTTTGCTGTACTCCCTGCTACAACCAGGGGGAGGGGAGCATGATCTCCTGACTGCAACAAGGAGCCTGCACCAGTCTTTTAGCCTCGCAGAAACGTGCTCCACCAGGGTCCTTAGGCAGTGGCTCCCTTCTGCAATCAGCAGGAAGGGAGCCGTGGGCCACTCTGAAAGGCCCAATGGGCCACAGGTTGGGTACCACTGCTTTAGAACTACTCTAAGATGATTTGGCTCAACTATAGCATCCAGCCAAACTGTTTAGATTACTATTTGGCCACAATCAAATTAAAACCACATTTAAGCATTTTTTAAAAAATCCTCTATTTTAAAGGCCAGTGTAAACAAGGTCCATGTCCTCAAAATTCTATAAGCAGATAATCTTTCATTTGTTAGCTAGTCCTGGAGATAATCAACTTCCTTTCAAACAATTTTCCTACAAGCCAAAATAGTTTTCAAGTAATGTCATAAAAAAAAAAACAGAGCAGAAGCCCACACCTGTTTCTTAATTGGTCATCTTTACCAAACAAGTTCCTTCATGTCAAAGAGTGAGGATAAGGGAATGGATTATTTACTTTATCTGCAATCAAGGTGCTGGGTACCGAACATTGTTGTCTGTGGTCCGTCAATTCTAATCTTACTTATTCCAGATTGCACACTGTATTTCCTACAAAAAGAATCAATGCTCTTCAGTTCACTGCAACATCTGCTGAAAGCAGCAGAAGATATAGACTTCAAAAGACCTGTCACAGATTTCACTCCAGATATTGCTTTATACTTAAGACTGGGTGGTTTGGGAGGTTTTTGTTGTTTTGGTTTAGTTTAAATCCTGGTTATCCCACATTTAAACTGCTCTCCATAATCAAATTATATAGCTTCAGTAAGTAATGAACTTTCTGATTAAAGAATCTGTTTTCGCATCCCAATTATTCCAGTACATAGAATCTTTCTGAGATTTCAGGTACAAGGAAAAATTCTGTCTTTTAATCTTAAATTCTAAGTCTCTCAACTAACAATATCAAAACTGGTGCATTCCTAACGCAGTGGGGGTGTATGCCATCTGGAACTCGAACTGCTAGTTGATGTAGAAGAACTACTAGACTGACAAATAAGGGAAGAGGCTCAGACAGTTGCTCATTTTTCCTTTGGCTTGGGGTCCATAAACTTAACCAAAAGGGTAATCTTTTGAAGGACAAGACTTAAAATAGTAGTTCGTTTTTGTAAGTCAAAGAAATAGTTAAATCAAGATTGCTAACTTAAAGATAGAACTCAAAATGAAGATTCCTTGGCTAAATCTGCTTCATTTTTAGGGGTTAAAAAATATCATCTTCACATTAGTGTCTACTGCCACAGTAGATGGCTGGAGTACCATAAAAAGAAAGTGGTCAATAGTTCCCCCATCTCTGCACCACATGACTGAAGACAAAACAAATAGCTCAAAAAAAAAAATGCACAAGTGAAGCAGAATAAAGTTAATAATTACCAAGACCCTGTCTACACTTACCTCTGAGATTCAGCAGCAGTCGACGGGAGTTACGCAAGCTACACAAAAAACTTGTGCAACTCCCGCCGTCTTCACTGCACTGCGCTGACAGGAACCACGTTCCCGTCGACGCAGTGCTACACCACTTGTGAAGGTGGTCTTAGTACGTCGATTTCTGGATCAACTGAGTGGGTCTTCACTGACGGCTCAGTCGAACCAGAGAAATCGATCTGATGGCGGCGACTTTGCCGTCCTCTGTGTAGCCGTAGCCTAAGATATATATTGGCTAAGAATTTGGGGAACTTACATGAGCTGTAATGGATTTGGTGCAGAACACAGCCCATATCACTTTGCCTGCCATGAATGTAATTTCCTTTGTCTCTCTAAAGCACTCATACTGTTGCACTTTACAGAAATGCCATTGCAAAACAATGACTTCACTTTAGCAATGATGTGCTTTACAGTGCATGCAGTATCTTTGTTGTGCAACAACAAAAACACATTTAGATTAGGAGTAAATCTTTAACTTTAAAACTTATCCTTTCCCCCAAAACTTAAGTTTGATATTCTTCCTCAAGAAGGATTTTCATCATGCCAAATTTAAAGTGCACTCTTGCAATAATTTGACTTAAAAGCACAAGAGAGTTAGGAAAATATTCTTATGAGGGAAAAGTGTAATTTTTTTCACTCAGCTTGAGAAGTGATTCGTGTTATAACATGTCCTCACTGTGAGTAGCCCCTCCTTGTGCACAGAATTTTGTTGCTGGGGCCCTAGTTTCTGGCACCTCCCCCCCTTTGTGGTTACTTCCTCAGCCCTGTGATGGCCTATCTCATTGGGTCTTCTGTGACCTGACTCTCCAGCTAAGTCACATAAAAGTTCACTTCTCTTCTGGGGTAATAAGTGGTCCAACTGAAAGTCCATAACAAATACCCAAACTTACAGTTTTTCTGCCCCTCTCAGGCTCCACTGAAGTCCTTTGATTATTGGTCCCTACTCCTGGCCCCTGCAGAACTTCTCTTTTGTCTTGTTTTCCTTCCCCACGAACATTGGCAGTTTCACTTAGGGGCTACAAGGAGCTGGGAGACTCCATCTCAGGATTTCCCCACAGGAGCCTATGGTTCTCTTCTATTCCCTGTCCCCCTGCCAAAACACCAGCCTGAGGACTGTCTCCTTGGGTGCCTCGCTCCTTGTCCTGAGGCCCACCGCAGGAGTTTGCTTACTCCTCTGGCTCAGCTCTCTAGCCCTAACCAACCCCAAATTACTAGGCTTTCCCTGTGGGATTGGCCTTCCTCCTCTGCAGTCTCTCCCCCTAGGCTGACTGCTCAGCTCTATTTAAGTAGTCCCACAACTTCCCGCAGCTGGGGTCACTAATTATTAAATTGTCATATAATTGTCAGCAGGGCGGGAGGAGAAGTAAACTGGTAGATCACAAGTGAGGCTGAGCCCAGCTTGCCTTAAAGGGCCAGCCAGCCTGCCTGTGACAGTTTAGCTCAGATTTTCTATTCAATCTCAGTGCAAAGAATCCAGTTTTATGACAGGCTTAATGCCCAAGGAACATTTATCAAAAAGTTACGATCAAAAAACAAAAAAAAGGACAATAAATAGAAGTATCAACTTAGCTTGTCATGCATAAATGTTATCATGAGCACAATGGACAAAGTCCTGCTTTATGTTCAAAATCTGAAACCTTTAGCTTGTGAGATTGACAGAAGGAAAATAAATATCCTCCCAAATGTATTTATTCAAGGAGCAGAATAGAAAATGCAAAACTGCTAAGTCACATGTTTGCATCTAACCTACAAGGGGAGCTAAAAGAACACATTAATAGAATCATAGATGATTAAGGTTGGAAGGGACCTCAGGAGGTCATCTAGTCCAACCCCTTGCTCAATGCAAGACCAACCCCAACTAAATCATCCCAGCCAGGGCTTTCTCAAGCCAGACTTTAAAAACCTCTAAGGATTGAGATTCTACCACCTCCCTAGGTAACCCATTCCAGTGCTTCACCACCCTCCTAGTGAAAAAGATTTTCCTAATATCCAACCCAAACTTCCCTCACTACAACTTGAGACATTGCTCCTAGTTCTGTCATCTACTACCATTGAGAACAGCCTAGCTCCATCCTCCCTGGAACCCCCTTTCAGGTAGTTAAAGGCTGCTATCAAACCCCTCTCATTCTTCCCTTCTGCAGACTACACAAGCCTAGTTCCCTCAGCCTCTCCTCATAAATCATGTGCTCCAGCCCCCTATTGGTTTTTGTTGCCCTCTTCTGGACTCTCCAATTTGTCCACATCATGTCTGTAGTGGGGGGCCCAAAATTGGACACAATACTCCAAATGCAGCCTCACCAATGCCGAATAGAGGGGAATAATCACTTTCCTTGATCTGCTGGCAATGCTTTTACTAATTCAGCCCAATATGCTGTTAGCCTTCTTGGCAATAAGAGCACTGTTGACTCATATCCAGCTTCTTGTCCACTGTAACCCCTAGGCCATTTTCTGTAGAACTGCTGCCTAGCCAGTCAGTCCCAAGTCTGTAGCAATGCATGGGATTCTTCCGTCCTAAGTGCAGGACTCTGCACTTGTCCTTGTTGAACCTCATCAGGTTTCTTTTGGCCCAGTCCTCTAATTATTCTAAGTCACTCTGTATTCTATCCCTTCCCATCAGGGTATCTACCCCTCCCCCCAGCTCAGTGTCATCTGCAAACTTGCTGAGGGTGCAATCCACCCCATCCTCCAGATCATTAATGAAGATGTTGAACAAAACCAGTCCCAGCACCAACCCCTGGGGCACTCCGCTTGTTACCAGCTGCCAACTAGACATCGAGCTACTGATCACTACCCATTGAGCCAGCATTCTATCCATCTTATAGTCCATTCATCTAACGCATATTTCTTTAACTTGCTGATGAAAATACTGTGAGAGACTGTATCAAAAGCTTTGCTAAAGTCAAGGTATATCACGTGCCCTGCTTTCCCCACATCCACAGAGCCAGTCATCTCATCATAGAAGGCAATCATGTTGGTCAGGCATGACTTGCCCTTGGTGAATTCATGCTGACTGTTCCCGATCACCTTCCTCTCTTCTAAATACCTCAGAATGGATTCCTAGAGGACCTGCTCCTTGATTTTTCCGGGGACTGAGGTGAGGCTGACCGGTCTGTAGTTCCCCGTTAAATTATGTCTTCCTGAAGCAGGGAGTAAGAGTTAGAGAAAACATGATCAAACCATTCATATGTTTGTGGAATTTGATGCATATCAAGTGTTTGGGGTGGGAGAACAAGTCCACCATAAAAATAATGAGAGAAGAATTATTCAGTTATTCTTCAGAAGAGACTAAAGAAAACATGTACAGATCCCAACATACAAGTGACAGCAGCAAATATTTCAGGAGGGTCATGTGTGCTGAAAGGATCCAGAGAAAACTTTCTCTGAGTGTGCTTGGAATGTTTTGTGCCCTAGCCTACTGTGTCTTACATTTCTGCAATGCCTTTTATCCAAAGGGTAAACAAAGATCCCAACAAAGTTTCTTCCATATATGCACAGAGTAGTTTGTAGTTACTTGTATAAAATCATTATGAGTTTGACCCAAGCCTGCGAGCCCAAGCTGTGTCCTGAGCTGCAATGTTCACTGTATTTTTAGTACGCTAGCTCAAGCCATGCTAGTGAGAGTCTGGCTACCTGAGCTAGAAAGCTCACTCCCAGCTGCAATGTAGACATAGCCTTTAAATCAATGGGACTCTTTCTGTTGACTTTAGAGGGCTTTGGATCACACGCCAAATAGACCCAAGGAAGCTGCCAGCGAATTGTAGCCACTTCTGGGGTGGAACGCAACAGTTCATCAGTATGCAGAAGGAATGCATGACAGCTTAAGAAGTGAAGAGGAAAACTGCATCAATTTGTACATTGTATGGGGCAATTAGCTAGACAGACTGGAACTACCCAAATAGAAATGGCCAGGACATGAAGGCTAGCAACCCTACTTTTTGAGTATAGTGCCATAAGAATTTAATGATTGTCCCAGCTGGAACCTGAATTGGTGTCATGTGAATGAAAGTAGCTTCAGCAAAGAACAAGCCTATGATTTCCTACCTAAACAAATAAAGGCAGTTAAGCTCAACAACAGAGTGTCTCATGGCCCACGTGTTCAGTATTTTCTTAGGGGAAGGAATGCTGCCTACTGAATCACAAATATTAAAAGTCCTGCAGCATTGTGGATTCTCCCCATGGGTCTCCTATCCAAATGCTGATCAGGGGTGATCCTGCTTAGCCTACAGGATCTTGTGACTGCTATAAAAATGAAAGGTACGTTATCTCAGTATACAAATTAGAATTTCTCTGCCTTTTTGGTAGTAATGCTTGGACTACTTGGCAGACCTTAGACATTCGAGTATGAAATTTCAGATGAAAAGGCAATATTTCAATAATGGCAGCCCTTCATAAAAATATAAGGCAATGACTTATTGGAGCATCATGTATATATAGTCAACATTATGAAAGCAATGAAGAAAGCTAACACTGCAGAGAAAATTATACTCTTGTGTGGGATCTAACTGATTTTAAAGTATGTCTTTGGAAACTTCTTTATTAGAAATTGAGTAAGCTAAAATTTTGTATTGAAAGAGCCACTATTCCTCCTCATTTTGAAGAGATAAGTGTTTAAAACTTGGGTACCATAGCAGTGAGTGTAGCATAAGTGTCTACTTGGCCAAATTCCACCTGCACTAGACCAAATTAGTTTAGAATTTCTGTTCTAAGATGTATAGTGTCCAAAAGTCTTGTACTATGGAAGATTTGCATAGATTCTGCATGGAGGAAGGGAAGATAGTATGGGATCTTCCAGTCCCCAGTTTCCCAATTAAGCAACTGGAGGAAATGTGGGGGTTGTGGGGTGAGTATGTGAGAGATGCAGTCTCTACATCCTCTCCCTTTTACTCCTTGCAGCAGATTCAGGAGTGCCTGGGAAAGGAGGGCAGGAGAGATGGAGACTACTTGTATGAATGAAGTTATACATGTTTAACAGTTTGCAAGATTGAGCCCACATTGTTAAAACCATTTAATATATTTTAAGGCCAGAAGAGACCATTATGATAGTCTAGTTTGACTATCATAACTTTGCATAACACAGATCATGATTTTACTGCTGATCATTTTAGCAAAATTATCCAGCTGGCACACTTCTTCACTGTCCCAAACTCATGTTTTCTCTGAGTTCCAAAAGCCAGCTTTCCATTTCTCAGCTGCCAAATCCTCTAGTTCCCCTGGCTCTCCCTCGACAATGCCTATGATGCAGCTAGACATAGTGAATATACACTGAATTTAATATTAAAGTAACACAGAGTATTGATTGTATTATTCAAGATCATATTGAAAATCTACAGTGAAGCTGCCAAAGAATTTCCAGTATGCCACATGTGTGTCAGAATCCAAGGATCTTGCCACAGAATTTAAGGGTTAGCTTGCTGCACAGCACTTGGGGGCAGAAGACCGTGGACATAATCTTGTGCGCTGACATAGCGAGCATCCTTGTGAAGCTATTTTCAGCCCTTGGGCTCAAGTCTGCATTCCCTGGAGTATTCAAAAAACTGTCACTGAAACCATTGAGAATTTTAGGTGTATAAAGAATATAGAATCGGGGAATCTATGGTTAGTGACGTGCCCATCTTATGCTCTGGTGCTGCAGAATGGACCCACAGGGTGGAGGTAGATGCAGACTAAGATCTAGCAGCATGCCTGACACTGTATTGAACTTGTTTAATAAAAGGATAGGATTGGCAATTGATTTATAATGGGCCATATGTACCTGTATTGATGACTAGTAGCTGAAAGTCTGTGCTATCACCTGGGTGTAATTTGTAAAGTCACATATATGTCTGCAAACTTAAAAATTGGGTAGTAACAGACCGTGAATCCCAGTGATGATAAAATCTAATGATATTCTAACAAAAAGGAGGTATCCACCATATTTGTACATTTCCATTGCTTCAGGCATTCTAGACTTTAGGGTGATGTTCAGGGTTGTTATTTATGCTGGTTGTGTGAATGGTTATGTTGATTTGTGTCTAGAGGGGGTTGTAGTGGGAGGTGTGTTAATTTGTGCAAGTGGAATTTGGGCCAAGTAATCCACCATCTCTGCTGTCTCCCTCATACAACCAATGAAATTGTTTCATGAAAATTAGCTGAGAGTAAGTTCGGTGAGTGGTTGTGTAACCTCTGATATCACAATGATCTAGGACTTTTGGCTTGGAATAAATACATGCCTTATTGAAGCATGGAGTGTAATTCGTAGAGTCAAAATGGCTGAGAATTAAAACATTTGTACAGTAACAGACTGAGAAACCCAGTGATGATTCAACCTGGTGATATTCTGAACAAAAAGAGCCCTCACCCATGCTTGTAGCTGTTTCCATCACTGACCCTACAGACATAATAGGGTGACACACAGAGTGACAGTCCTGGAATTTTATTATATAGATATTGCACCGAGGTAAAATGACTTGCCGAGGCCACATTTAAAAAGTCTCTGGCAAAGCTAGGAAGAGATCCCAAGTCTTCTGACCCACTGCCATGTTCTCTAGCCACAAAATTAATCCTTCAATCCAGTCATAAATCGTTGAGATGTAAAATAATATTGAAATGGCTATTTTATCCTGATGCAAAAGTATTTTAACCACATCTTTAACATTATTTAAATAAATATCAGTGTATTACTTTAATTTAACATACGAGATAATTTAAAACTTAGCAAATACTACACTATTGCCCCATCTAACCATTTTAATAATGTACAATTGTCTTTTTTTCTAGGTGAAGAATATAATGCAAGTGCTGGAGCCGCATGAAATTCAGCCTTATGAAGTTGCACTGGTTCATTGGGAGAATGAAGAGATTAATTATAGGAGAGGAGAGTAAGCATTTTTGTGTCCTTTACCCAAAAACATTCCTTTCCTACCTCTCCTCCAAAGGAGTAAGACAAGTATTTTGAGAATTAAATAGTAGGTGCTACAAGTACTAAATCCATACGTCCTGATAGGGAGTGTGCATTAATGTTTCTTTGAAAATATGGCTTTGCAGCATTACTTGTGATTTGATTATTTAACTATCTTCAAACATATTAAAAGTACTCTTCAGCAGTCCCAAATAGAAAAAATTCACTCATGAGGACAGATATAAAGATGCATATTGAAACAGCTCTGATACAGAATGGTCATCTTCAGAAGTATCTTGCCTTTTTAGATACATTGAAATGTACTGTAAATGCAAAAGTTCCTAGTCGGGGTAAAAGAGGCATACCATGGAAGAAGACATGACCTTCCTTGACTCAGTTGCTTGTTAAATTACATCTTGAGATCATGAGTTTATGTTCTTGAACAGAAAGATTTTTCATTGCAAATCATTGCTATTTCATACAATACATTGTATTTAGTAATTTGTAGTACAATGCTGTTACATAAACTAGCTATTTTCATAGCCAATGGAAAACTGAATGTGTTGTAAATTATGGAATCTGCAACTATTGAATTGTTCCATTGTTTTCAAATTCTCCTTCACCAGCGTTTGTACTTGAAATTTCAGATGTTTCCTAGACTCTGAAGTGGGACTTATACAAGGCACCTTGAAACTTGTAGAACTCAAATTCTACGTTGCTGCTGGCACACTGATCAGAGCTGTTGGGGGGGTAACGCAATAGCAGGAAGGGAAGGAGTGGAAGTAGAGTGACAGAACAGAATAGGAGAAAAGAAAATAGGAACAATGAAGTAGAAGGAGAAAGCACAAGAGGAAAGAGGAAGTGAATGGGAAGGAGAAGTCCATAGTCCTGCTGTTTTCTGAATTTTCTCAGAGAGTAGTGCTGCAGTTGTTGTTATAGCTTCTGTAGTTGTCTTTAAACCCAGCAAAAGATATTAATATTAGGTTTTTGCAGAGGAGTTGCTGGGACAGAGGTTGAAGATATGGCTCTTGGTGTGTTTTCTCTCGCTTTAATCATGACAGAGCAAAATACAAAGAAGTGAGAGAGAGCACTCATATATACTGCTCCATGTTTTTAAAAGTGCATGGGGAGTTTTAGTGTGCAAAGGATTCTACCCTGAGTATTCATTTTAGAGGTGACTTAGTCAATGAAGATGCCTCAATCCTGTTTTTACAGAGGGCAGTCAAAGCTCCGCAGAGGAGAAATCTTGTTAAATTCGGACATGGATATTGATCAAGTAATTCTGCAGAAATTTGCCTTTTCAAATGCTCTTTGCCTTTCAGGTAAGCTAATACTTTATGTAGCATCCAGTTTTACCTAAGATTGTGAAATGCCACCACAAATGTGGACGTATATAATAAGAGGGAGATGATGACCTTAAGCAAACATATATCTCAAATGGCGAATATCTGTTTTCCCTGTTGGGTATCTGGTGTATTTATATGGGTAACTGATTCATTCAAATGAGGTGTGCATATAATTTGTAAGAGGCTCAATGGGAGAATTACTGCCATAATTTTTAACTTATGTTTGGAAATTGAAGCCCTGCTTCAATCACAAGTAAATCTTTTTAAAAAATGCTTGAAGAAACATCCTTTTTTTCAGTTCACATCTCTTTCCTGTTTTCTTCCCTTTCCCAGCCTTAAATACTGTTCTAATGTTAGATAAACTAGAAGATAGCAGCAGTTTTGGTTTGAAGCACATTGAATGGGCATTGTAAGGAAGCCTGCACTGCCACTGCCCATGCTGAACATCTTCTGTAGATAAACAGAAGACTTCTTTTTCCAGTTCTGTTTATTCTACACCAGGGCTGTCAAACTCATTTGCTATGGCAGGCCAGATTTGAATTAAATGTACTTCAGGTGCCATACATACTATAAATTGAAATACTAGACACAACCATTTTTATGTAGTATTATATTTTGTTTGCTAGATATCAGCGATATAAAAACTGCAGTAAATTCACTTCTACAGCTACTACTATTTTACGATTAATTCTTAATCATTGATCGATTCTTTTACAGGTCTGCGCGATGCCCCAAGACCACACTGTCCCTCTCCCATCTTTTGGAGCACTGTGCCTCGGGCACACAGTGCTCCACGCGCTGCTGACAGAGTACACAGATCTTGTGGCAGCGCGCGCTGACACGACATCTCGCAGCGTCGTACTCTCTGGCGGCAGCACACGACACCACCAGAGAGTATGACACCGCGAGATGTCATGGCAGCACATGCTGCTGCCAGGGGCTGGACCAAAAAGGTTGGTGGGCTGTATCCGGCCCCCGGACCGGATGTTTGACACCCCTGTTCTACACCTTTTATGACACCAACATCAACAAAAAGAGTAGAAAATTCACCTCATTAAAATAAATACTAACACTACCACTTCAGAAACCTTGTTCTGGCCCTCTGCATTTACAAAGCATTGTCAGACAATTCTCGGGTTAGTTATTCTAACGCAAGCCTTAAACAGCTACAATGGTAATGTATATATTTTGTAAACTTAAACTAATTAGCTAATGATATTTATTTGAATAGCTGGTTATTTAGGTCATTCAAGTCATAAAAAGTCTACTGCAATGTACTGAAATCTTGAAATGTTGGTAGATGGGCACTGTATTTTATGGTTATTTGAAATCAGAGACAACATGTGAGATGTAATGTCCTATTTTGCTAATTTTTTGTTGCAGTAAAACTGGCCATTTGGGAATCATCCTTGGATAATTTTGTGGAATCTATCCAGTCCATTCCTGAGGTGAAATTTCTGTTCACTTGTGTTTTTTTAAATTCTTTGTAAAGAATGAATTTTATCTAGAAAGAAATATTTGAATGGAAAACATTTGAATGGCTAATAGATTTGACTGTAAAGCCAAAGAAAGTATAGAAGCTCAGGGCATCTGCAGTGGATGGAATAAGAAAAGATGTTAAAATATTTTTAAAGGAGGTGATTACATACAAAAATGTTTTCACACACGTGCACTGTAGTTGTTAGAACATGCAGGTGCATGCACAGTAGGGTGTCTACCTTTTCAAAATTCAGTCAGAGAATAGTGCAGCATCCCTAATGTAAATCAAAGTGCTCCCACATGAACTGGATTGAAATCTCAAATGTGAATAACTCAGGTAAAGGGTTTTCCTGAGATTTAAATTAAATCAAGATTGCAATAGCCTATATCACCTAGGTAGAAACCACAGCATTGAAACCACAGCTCAGTGACTTTTTTCACCAGGGAAAGGGATGGAAATCCTTAACCTGTCTCTTTAAAAACAATTTATTCCCTTTTTTTAAAACGTCTCAAAAGAAAACATTAAGGAAGCTCAGTAGTTACAGGATAAGAGACGAAATTCTATCATTAGAAACTGCATAGAGACAAAACAGAATAGAAGATAATAAGTGTTCTGTTTTCAGCCCAGCAAAAGTTTAACGGGGTGTTTCCAAGGTTCTGTGTTAGGAGTGGTGGTGTTTAATATATCTATCAATGATCTAGAAAAAGGTTGACTAGTTGGATAGGACACAGCAGGTTACCAAATTATTTAGGTAAATCAGGACTATAGAAGACTAAGGATCCCCAAAGTGACCTGCCAATGTGAGGTAAATGAGCAGAGTACCAGATGAAATTCAGGGTTGATAAATGTGCAGTAGTGCACATTAGAAGGAATAGTTTGAACAACTGATACATTGCTAAGAGTGTAGGACTCGTGATTTTTTTTAATTGAGCTTAAATAAAATAAGTTATGGAATGTCTTTGGCTAATGACTTATCACTAACTTCTCTGCAGATATTAAAGTCAAGAAGAAAGGTGAAACTCTCTCATGCTGATGTAATGCAGAAAATTGGGGAACTCTTTGCCTTACGGTAAATGTTTTTTTTTTTTTTTTTAAGAGCTCACAACCTATCATTTCAAAGAAATAGATTAATAGATTCTTAGAGTGCAAGGCCAAAAATTACCTCTGTGACCCATGATTAAAGAATTGGCAAACATGCCTTATAGTGATAGACTCCAGGAGCCCAATCAATTTAGTTTAACAAAGAGAAGGTTAAGAAGTGACTTGATCCCAATTTATAAGTATCTACATGGGGAATATACATTCAATAATGGGCTCTTCAGTCTAGCAGAAAAAGGTATAACAGAATCCAATGCCTGGAAGATGAAGCTAGACAAATTAAGACAGGAAATAAGGCACACTGTTTTTTATAAAAAAAAAAAAAAAAAGGGTAATTAGCCATTGGAACAGTTTATCGAGTGTTGTGGTGGATTCTCCATCACTGGCAATTTTTAAATCAATCTCTGATTTCCTAGAAGATATGCTCTATTTCAAACAGGAATTCTTTTGAGAAATTTCTATGGCCTGTATTACACAAGAGGTCAGACTAGATGACCACACTAGTTCACCCACTGCTCGCAAAGTATACGACCTTGAGAATTTAAAATAATCTTTAGAGAAAAAACAACGAGAGTCCTGTAGCACTTTAAAGACTAACAAATTTAATTTCTGCAAGCATAAGATTTCATGGGCTGCAACCCAGTGGGTTGCAGCCCATGAAATCTTATGCTTGCAGAAATTACATTTGTTAGTCTTTAAAGTGCTACAGGACTCTCGTTGTTTTTGCTGTATACAGACTAACACGGCTACCCCTCTGAAATCTTTAGAGAGTAATTTGAGTGCTGTGGATGATCAGAAGCACTGTTGAGACTTTGGAAGAGTCCCTAAAGGAAAAGATGTGTTGATTCAAAGCTTATTGTGGAGCAGTAAGTGGAGTTTTACTGTGATAAAAATGATTCCTTTGTTATGACCCTCTCACAAATAACACACGGCTATCTGTAATACACATTGCTATATATGTCCCATACAACTTAAATTCAGTAAGTTAACAGGTGAACGGGGGAAAACAGGACTGGGAGAAACGATAGTTAAGTGATTCTGATAATAGATATTGAAAGGTTTTGTGCTGGAGGTGGGAGACACTAGAAAGTAACTTTTATACTGTTCTGACAAAAGGCCTGGCCTGAAAAGGTGCTGCACACTCAAGTCTATTTTTGTAGGTGCTCAGCATCTCAGACCTAAGCATTCTGTCACAAAAAGTTTATTTATCTCAAAACTATCAGTCTATACTGATATTGCTGTATGACAAAAAGTGACTAATTCATAAGGGTCTAATGACTTTCAGTATTCTCAAAATCACTAGTTTAAGCAGTTCTTATTGTTAAAATTAGTCTTCTATCCCCAGATTTGTATTTTCTGTAGCGAATAAGGGGAAATATAGGATGAAGTTTCAGTTGAGTTTTTAAAATAAAGAAACAGTGTAGAAATTAATAAGCTTTAATAATTGCTTTGAAATAGCAATATAAATATTTGATCCTTTAATCACCAAAAGAACTTTGAACTACCATACCATCCTTCTTTAGGCACCGTATAAATCTGAGTTCAGACCTGCTGATAACTCCTGACTTCTACTGGGACAGAGAGAACCTTGAAGAACTTTATGACAAAACCTGTCAGTTTCTCAGCATTAATCGCAGAGTTAAGGTAAGTTTTTGGCAATTAGGAGGTTCTCCCTCACCCATAACAAGTCTTTGTAACTGTGGTTAGCTGTCTGCTAAGCAAGGCTACTCCATGAATTGTTATAAATTTGACTCTGTCCAGTGAAGCAGAGATTGGGAGAGTGACCTTGATTTTTTTTTTAAATGGTTTTAAACAGTTAATAAAAGTTCAATATTGTGTACTGCAAAAAAGACATTTTGTGCAAAATAATAGGTGCCTTTAAGTTGCATCCTTTTCTGTAGGTGCGTGACCTGCATGTGACTAAGTCATAACACTTCCCCATTTTTGGTCATGATAAACAACTAACTTTATCATCCTGGCTTATATGTAGAGCATTTTCTGAGCCTTTAAATAAAGTTTTAAATAATTTTAACAGGAAGAGTGTGTAGTTTGTTCTAAAATACCAAACAACATGTAAAGAAGCAAATTAAATTATTTTTCTTCTGCTTTTGTGGGTTTTTAATCAAGTAGAAGTGTTTAAAGAAATGAAAGAGGAGCTAAAAGGCCACTGAGATCTGAAACAATCTTTTTAGTTAAGCCAAACAAAGAAACAAAGTTCCTTACACCTTAATTGATTGGTAAAATGAGCAGTAGTAAAGTGATGAGCATGCTGCTTAGAGTAAGTTACATGTTTCAGGGCCTGAACCAGAGGTCAACTACCATTGACTTCAGTGGAAGTTACAGGCTCTTAATCCCAGTCAGTGACAGTTACAGAAGGAAAAAAACCCAACCATAAATGAGATACAACAGAAAATTAAACCAGACCCTTTTAATATCAGAAGTTTCTGAATTCTTGGAATATTTAAAGTACCTTCCATTTGAGGTACCTTGTTTCCCAGCAGCCTTGGGGTTGTGACATAAAAGGAGTTTAATTGGATGCCAAAGGGTAAGAAGAGTGTTATGAGTCCTGTGAAGAAGAGCTGGGTATCTTTTCTCAAACCCAAACTGCATTATACAGCTGCTGAAGTAAAAAGACAGTGACAAAGTCAAGACAGGTTTCACTATGAATACCAAATAGGCCTAGATGCATACATTGTGGGTGATAAGGAAACTGAAAAGTGTCCTCTCCCACCAGAGTTGTTTCAGAAGGCAACACCACACTTTGGTCCTAGTAAATCACTCAGTTCACTGTTCACAGCAGTGCCCTGAACTGCATCAGCAGGCAGACTAACCCAAAGATGTGTCACAGACATTGCCTTATTGCTTATTTAATCTTTGACCTGTTAATCTGTTTAAAAGTTTCTGGCTATCATGGACCTGATAGTATCAGGGTTGGTGGGGAGCTAAAAGAAGTTATACTTACCTAAAGGTGGGAGTGTTGACAGCCTTAAATCATTAGTGTTTGTAAAGCAGTCTGAGGATTTTGGATGAAAGCATCAAGTTATTTACCATTACTCCAATATGTTTGATGGATTTACACCACACAGATTCAGAGAGGTCTTGAGTGTTCAGTTTTTCCAGTGACTCAAATGCCTATTCACTAATTAGCTGAGCACGAAGAGAAACCACCCCTTCAATTTGGTTCCCAGATTTGATTTAATGTTTGCACATCAGGATGCAATAAGAGTTAAACACCTCTTAAAAGGTGAAGAGTTTTTTGGTTTTGTTTTTTTTAAAATGCATTGCCTAGTGGGTATCCCTGTGAGTTCCTTACTTAATTTCTTGCATTTTTAGGGTTTTAGACTACGACCTAATAACTTTATTCATCTTCACTCCTCTGAACCTGTATTTTTACTGTATTCATCCTCATGGAACCTGTTAAATGAATTGACAGTCTAGCTTCAAGGCTTTCATTAACAACCCTGCTACTTTGTGTGTGTGGTGTGGTGTGTGAGAGACGACAAGGTGCACAGGGAAAAATCTGTTATCAGCCTGGGAATTAAATGCAGTCATGTTAAGACATTTTCTGGGTTGACTTAGCTTTCCTCAATACTTTCTTTCTTTCATATAATTTGTTTAACTCAGGCTTTCTGCAAACGTAGACTCTTCAACTGAAAGCATGTTTCTGCTGCAGGTAATGAATGAGAAACTTCAGCACTGCATGGAGCTGACGGACCTGATGCGAAATCACCTGAATGAAAAACATGCCCTGCGCTTGGAATGGATGATAGTCATACTCATCACTATAGAAGTTAGTTTGGGTGTTCAGTTGCCACACTTTTAATCATCACTTTGAAGAAAATAAAATAATGAAAATATTATGGTGCAGGATTCACCCACTGCTGCAGTTACATATGTAGCAGTATATTTACATGGCATGATTTGAAATATCCTGGAATACTTTATGCTTATGTAGCCTTTGTGGGGGAATAAGTCTTCAGTTTTGATTATTTCATGTATCGTCACTGGGCTTTTTCTTTCAGTTTGCAGCTATAGCCCACCTTTTCAGATTATTTGGTTTACCCTTTACCTTTTTTGATGCTATTAAAGAGAACTTGAACTATGCAAATCCTTATTAATACTTGTATTCATTAATCTGCAGGTCATGTTTGAACTTGCCAGAGTAATTTTCTGACCATGGCAGAAAATAAGAACACCTGAGAAAAGTATGACAGGATTACGAAGACAGTATTCACAACAGAAGAAAGTTCCTTTCTCCCACCTCTTTATTTTCTATACACTTCTGGAAAATGCTGTAATTGTCTTACTAAATAAATGTATGGTCTGCTGTACAAATAAACTGTGAACTTAATGAATAAATCATAAGTTAGATTCAGCACTACTAGACAACTGATTGTTTGATATAGCACTAATCTATAGAATTTACGCATTTTAAGTGAAGTTTCTGCAGTGATTAGCAAATGCTATGTGTCAATAAATGTCTCAAATGTGAAGTTCTAGTTTTGTCTCATAGAGGGGACTCTCTGCCTGTTCTGGTCCATGGATACCAAAGTACTCACTGCTGACCCCACTCCCTCAAGTATTTCTCTGAATACTGCCCTCTCCTCCCTTTGAGCACTGAAGAGATACTGATACACCTAGTCCTTTTCCATGTCTGGTCAAAGCTTGTCTTCCTTTCAAATGTTGGTACTACCGATTGCACATTACATCTTTACCCTCTCTCCTTCAAGGATATTCTTCCTTGGAGCAGTCCTAATGCTAGATTTAGCCATGAAGTTAACCTCAATATAAAATGATACCCCACTCTTCATCTCAACTCATGCTAATTGCCAGTCTCTGCAAGGTACTTATGCCCCCCCCCCCCCCCATTACCATAGCATCTCTCACCTTTTAATATATTTATCTGTACAGTTTTCCTGTGAATGATTATCTCCATTTTACAGATGTGGAATTGTAACAGAAACTCTTAAGTGATTTGCCCAAGGTCACACAAAGTTTGGCAGAACAGGAAATTGGTCATAGGTTAGCAGCTTAATCACAGGACTAGCCTTCATCCACTCCTGATTGTTTGCTGTCTAGAGTAGGATGTCACTCCCCATCCTGGATGGGTTGTTTCAGCCAGCCAAATGTGAGTGGTCCAATCCCCTCTTTTGTCAATCCATCTCTAAGGTTTGGACTACACTTACCCGGTGATTCGGTGGCAGTCAACGGGAGTTAGGCAAGCTATGCAGAGTAGCTTGCGTAACGCCTGTTGACTGCTGTGCTTCTCTTCTGTGCGTGGTCTTCGCTGCACTGCACCCCGTTGATACAGCGGTATGCCACTTGGGGTGGATTAACAGCATCAATTTCTGGATTGATTGAGCTCGACTGAGCTCGATCGACTTTGCTGCCATCAGTGTAGATGTACCCTAAGGCGGCAGACAAACAATACCAGCTACTCTCTGAAGGGTTCTCTTATTTCAGAACCCATCCTGTGCACAATTTGCTGGTGGTCACCATGATTATTATTTTCTCAGACCTAGGCTTTTTTCCTCAACCTTCCAAAGTCAATCCTCTGTCCTGCACAAAGGATTCCTTTTACAGGTACCATGTTGGACTCAGTACAAGGGAGAGCTTTTCTGCCAGAGAAGAGAGTTCCTCCTAGTACGATGACGTCTATTAAAGACTCAAAGTTGCTTGCACAGAGGGTATATGGCAGCCACTAACTATGTGACTGCCCAGCTAACAAGCAGACCTGTGCAGCACTGAATGTCCCAGGTCTACAGTCCAGGTTGGGACAGTCTTCGGTTATTAATCACCATGCCTCAGAACATCAGTCTCTCTACACTGGTGGTCAAGCAAGCAAGAACATGCTCACCTTTTACCTTTTTTTGGTAAAGACAAGGTAGTCCTTAGACCTGATCCTTGATTTTTACCAAAAGTGGTGTCTGATTTTTTTTCATTGATCAGTCTATTAATTAACCAGTTTTTTCCCCCTAAGCCACATTCCAATAAAGGAGAATCTGTCCTCTATATATTGGATGCTAGAGGGGCTCTCGCCTATTTGAACAGAACTAAGTTTTCGTAAAACATCTAAACTGCTTGTTTTGTATGCCAAGCCCAACATTGGACATAAAGCTTCTTCACAGACTATTTCCTGGTGGATTAAGCAGCGTATTGCTGAGTGGTCTATGCTAACAAAACTTTGCTTCAATGTGACCATGTTCTTTTAGAGCTGTCTGAGGAAGATATCAGTGGCTGAGACTGACAGCTGTAACCTAGACTTTGGGACACACCTTCACTAAGCACTGTACTCTGGATGTGGCTTCTAGAGCAGGCACAAGGAAGTGCTTCAGTCTTTATTCAGCTACAACTCTTCCTTCCTTCCTCTAGGTTAGCTTCAGCACTGCTTAGCAATCTTTCCCACAAGTTGGAATAGGCAGACCCATTTCAAGAAGCAATGAAGGTTACTTATCTGTACCTGGACTTCAAGGTGGCTCTGCAAATTCACACTTCCCATCCCTCCCTCCTCGTCCATGTTCTTGTGTGTCTGGGTTTGTGGTGAAAGAAATGGAGGTGGGGAAGGGCACTCTCGCCCCTTCTATAGCCCAAGGAAGGGGCAGGTGGGCTCTTGCTGATATTACTAGGAGACGGTTCTACCACAAGGTGGCACAGTATCCCCCATCTGTAAATATGCAGAACCATCTTGAAAAGGGCTAGTTACAGATAAGTAACCTTCACTTTTCTTTTCAAGCTCTGCAATCTGCAGATTATCTCCAAAACACTGCTATAATTTGTTGATCTTGCCTCCACTGAACATTTTTAATGGGGTCTTTTCGTTAACTTAGTCTGCCTGAACTCCTATCTAAATCTGTATCCAGAATGCTCCCACATGTGATCCCATTCCAGAAAGTAGGGCCATATCACCTGTTTTATCAGCATTTTTAAACCTAGTTATCCTCAGTTCCAGAATTATCCTATTTTTAATTGGGTAGTCACCTTTACCCATTTGTTGACTTATTCCTTCTCTTGGCTTCTTGATACCATGCATATGCTGGTGTGAAACAAGTCTTTTGGCAACTGAAATGAATTCTTTTCACATAAACCATCAAACTGCCATCAACTAAAAAAGGCTTGTGGTCAGGACTAAATTTAGGCTGGATTCTAACTGATAAGCTACTGTGGAAAGCACCCATTTGCAATCTTCTGTAAAGCAGTGTTTGCTAGCCTGGATGTGGGCTTTTCTGGGAAGGTGCCAGACTAATCCAGGGGCAGTGATAGCTTCCACCCTTCCTCCCTGTTAAGAATGTATTCCCATGGTTCCAAGTAAGTCATTAGCCTCCTCTCTTTTCAGGCAGTTTTCCTATCCCATCCCCTTTGCATCAGTACAGTGCAGTAGTCACCCACTCACACAAATATGCAGTCACTGGGGATTTTGCTTTTCAGCAACTGTTACTTAAAAACCTTTGATTAGGCAAAGGTTTGAACGATCACAGGACAATTCATAGAAATGAAGTACTCAGCTGGAGGGCTACACTGGCAGCCTATAACATTTTCTAGAACAGTTCTGGTGCAGGGTGCTGAAGAACCAAGCCTATAGTTGTTCCAATATTAACTTAACCAGACACCATTTGATTCCAGTACCAAGGACAAATTACTAGCTTTAGACGTTAAATTTAGTAGGTGTTTTTATTGTACAGTCTTTAGTAAATTGAAACTCGTTTCATTCTTTTAGAAACAGCCTGTTTCCCCCCCCCATTCCTAAATTCAGTACTTCTCCATCTTGGGCATAATCCATTAGCCCACCAGTATCTCAAGCATTTTAAGCCTGTATACTTCAATGTTTCAGCTAACTTGCTCATTCTTCACCTGGTGGACAAGTGCACTTACCAGGACAGCTGTAAAGACAACAACCCTTTTGTAACACGTAAGCAAGCAAGTAGGGCACACAGCGTCAAACAATGGCTGGTTTGGTCATTTTATCTTTCCAACTGTTAAATAGTTCCAGTGTTCTGTCCTAGGATTATATTACATTAGGAAATCATTAAAATTACAGTCAAACATTTAAAAGTTAGAAAATGCCAGAATTAAGGTCATCTATGCAGCCTTAATTCAGCCATTTGTGTGTACATATGCATTATATAGTCTTCTATTACATGATCATGTACTGTTTTTTCCACAGTGCACAGGATGGACAATAATGGGCAGCTATTAATTTTTTTTATCCTCATCATTTTTTGTGGAGCCCCATGCATTATTTACATATCATCCAAGCTGCACTGAATATAGAATTATTTTTCACACAGACTTTTCTGTGGTACGCACATGATAGCATCCACTTTCTTTACAGACCATTAATGAATTTATCTTCACTCTTCACCTCACAGGGGTTTTATATTCTCTCCATTTTACACACACAGAATGATGGCACAGAGATGAAAGTCAGATGTGTCAAAAGTGTGTGAAACTCAATTTGAGAAACCTTGCACCTGATTTTTCAGAGAACCTAGCATTTTTCAGCACATTATATATACAGAGCAGAGATCCCCTTGACCTCAGTTGCAATTATGAATATCCAGCACTTCCTCAAAACAAATGTCTCAAGTTGGGTCACCAGAAAATTAGGAGCAGACATCTGCCAAAATTTTGGTTTATACTATTTGCCTTGCATAATGGGAACTCTAGAGCAGAGGCAAGCAAGAATATAGTTCTGTAGGGCAGCATTCAGCTGCTTCAACCATGAGACCATCCAGCCTCTTCCTGTTGTTTTTTGCCTCCTTCACCACACACCTTCCAATTTCTGCAACAAATGAAGCAGGGGTCCTAGAGACAACAGCCTTATTCATTACAAAACCCTGGAAAAATAGCAAATGACATAATTAATGGTTTATAAATAGATATGCAGAAGGCAGCCAAATGAAGGTTGCATGAACAACCTTAAGTCTGACATTTAGTAACTTTTGAGTACTTGATTTTGCAATTGTAATGTTTAACATAAGGTTGTTTTTTGTTTTGTTTTTTTAAAGTAATTTCCTGCTTGTTAAAAAACTCAACAATTGAAGAAAAATATTATATGGAACCTTATTAACCTCCTATCTGGGTCATCAGCAAGGTTGGGATTTTTAGATGCACAAGCACCACCTTTCCCACTTGAGCTAAGGGAGTAACTGCCGTATAGCTCTTCCACTGAAAGGATAACACGCACCTTGCCAGTTAACTTCAGTTAGTTGCTAGACAACAAAGGAATGGTGAGCTTTGGGATTCCTGGATTTCAATCCAGGCTCTGAAGGGAAGCATCATTCCTGCCTCTGCTGTCCTCCTCAGCTCTTGTTCCCATGTTACCAGCCTTCCTTTTCCTGACCCCATCCTGTCCCTATCTTCCCCCACTTCTGCCCTTCTTCAAGTGCTGCTCCCCTCCTGCCTCTCCTCTCCCCTAGCATCCCTCTGCTCCTTCCTCCCCCACTCCTGACCTTCCCCAGCTCTCTGTCCCCTATCTTCTCCCCACCCGCTTTCCTGCCTCTGTTCATTGCCCTGTATCTCTTTCCCCTCCCCCTATGCATTGTAAATCAGGCTGTTGCTTCTGCCCCTCCACATTGTATGGGTACCAGCAGGGATAGCATTGAGAGCACAGAAATATAGTCTCCCTGTCCTCAATTTATATGCCCAGCACCACAGGAACCTCCAAGATTCATTACAAAAGAATAACAGATTATGTGAAGTACAAACTAAACTAGAAACTTGATTATAAGGCTTGTTAAAAGATGAGTTTTCCATGTAATCTGCAAGGATGCTGAGACCTGTTCTGAAGAAAACAGAAGAAAAACCTGCTAAACATAAGGAACATTGGAACTACAGTGCAACCACCCCTTATACATAGGCAACCACACTAGAATCATTCCAGAACATTTTTAGGAAAAATGTAACTTTTGCTATTCTCTGGAGTGTGTGGTGGGTTTTTTTTGGTTTTATTTAACACACCCTTTCTACTGTAACTATTAAGACTGTGCACACAACCCCTGTGGCTAACCCTTACAAGCTGAAAGTTTCCATTGTGCAAGTTCTCCCACAGGGGCTATTTAAGAAGTTGAAGTGACAGCACCAAGTTTTAAGAAGTCAAAGTGATACCACCAAATTTTAAGATGTCACTTCTGATTTTTTCCCCCACCCTCTTACCACCAAAAACTAGAAAATGCCTATAAAGAATTACAGAAAATAAAATTTGTTTCTTCAGTTTACTGTAAGCTTTTGTTAATTCTCCTCCTGAGATGTTCAATATTTCCTCTGATATTTATGTGGATCTTTCAAAGAGCAACTGGGCAGGAAAAATTGTCTAAATCAGAAAAATGCGATTGTAAAATTACATAAATTGGCAAGTATACTTGAAACTTTTTTTAAAAAATAAAAACTAAATTTCAAGTGGATGTTGAGTTAAGTACTCAAATCAGTTTTGCACATGCACGGTACAAAATTTCCCATTAATTTTAAATGTATGATACAATTTAGGGGAAATGATAATACTGTAAATATATATCAATGCAATTCAGTTAAGTAGCTGTGATTTTATGCTTTTTCCACTGTAGAGTTCCATAATTGCATGTTTAGTTATACAAGTATGGAAGCACTCGGTAAAAGCAGTAATATTTTTTATTTTAGTATATTAATTTTTTCCTTCTCTTGCAAGAAATATACTATCACTCATATTGATGTATGATAGAGCAGCTCTCTGAAAAATGTCATACTCCAGTCAGAAGTGCAGTCACGTTCTTTCTTTGCGCACACTTAGAGACAATGGGGGGGGGGGCTCAAGTAATAAGATGAACTGAGAAGGAGATTGAGTCTGGAAAGAGAGACCTGGATTCCAATTCTCCAGTCTTCCACTTGACATAGGCTATAGGAGAGGTGGTTTAAGCCAATTCTGTGCTTGCTGTGTTCTTCGACACAGGTACACTCTGGCTGCAACAGTCACATGGGCTGTTCACCCAGCAGAAGCCAGTGCATTCCAGTAACACCAAGGGAAGGAGGAAATACGTACAGCCGTTCCATTACCTGGTAACACAGGAGCTATAATCGGCACAGAACTACCACCACTCATCACCTAGGATAAGTACTAGATCCATTTGCTTCTAAATGGCCATGGTTTTTGTTGAAAGAGCAATTTATCTGGAATGTTGGAAACTGTCCTGTTTGAGTGGAAAAGAAATATTGTGAATAGCAGGAAAGCACGTGGTTATTCAGGGCACTTGACTCTACTTTAGGCTTAATGGTGCCAAGCATCTTGAAGGCACTACTGGAAGCAATCAATAGTATCAGTCAGCCTGAATCTGATGAAAATCCCATCAGGTTCTAGACACCGCACAGCAGGCTCAAGACTGACACTGAGAGCTGTGCTGTATTCTCTTCGTTTAGGGTTAATATTAACTATTACATTTATCAAAAATAAAAAAATTCACTTGAAGGGTTTGGGTCTGTCTACTCCACGCTTCCCATACTACTAACTTGAATTCTTATTTGTATGCATTCTTGATGGGATTATGATGCATCTCCCATCAGTACCTATACCATCATTGGTGCGCAGTCATCTAAAACATAGTAGGCGGTAGTAATGGGCAACATTATATCTTTGATCTGGCTGCAGGATACCTGGTAGGACAGAATAAGGCCTACTCTTATGACCTGGTCTTCGTAATTAAGACACAGGATAGGAGCTTGCAGCCCACAGTCACATGAATAGTCATCATTCCTGTTCTTGAGTCCGGTACTCACATAAGGCTTGCAGGATCAGGCCAGTATTTTAGTCAGTTTGATTGTGTCTGTCAGAAGTCATACAAGGAAAGGAAATCAATTTTATTCATCTAATATTCAGTAACTAAGTGAAGGAAATCTGCTTTTAAAAATACCATATGGCTCTGACAGCTGCCCTGATTCAAAATCGATTAAAGTCAACAGTAGTCTTTCATTGACTTGGATGGGCTTTGATCAGACCAAGGGTCCTTTTAAATCAAGGTATCAGATTATCAGTGATTTAGAAAATGTTATGAACAACTGAAGTTTACAGTGGACTATAAACTATTAAATACAATTAATTACATTTTCCTCCAGTTTTAGAGCTTGATTCTCCTTCTCTTATGCTGATGTGAATGAGTAACTCCATGGAAGCCACTGAAGTTTACACCGGTGTAAAACTGTTTAAATATGAGACTCAAAGTTCTAGCCCTCAATTACCAAATAGAAAGCTTGCTAGAAATGTATTTGTTTTCCTCTTCTGAGTAGCCTAGAGAATTATCTAATTATTATTTCACTTTAAAATTATTAGGGTTTTGCTGTTCGCAGAATAGTTTCTCTGTGTCTTGTGTAAACTCCCTAACTTCAAACATTTGGCATATCAGCTATGTTACTTGATTTGACAATTTGAAATATAAACTATGAATCACTGTCTAAAAGAGCACAGACTATTCTGGCAAGTGGACCATTTATTAATTATATATGTACTGTAAAGAAGCTTCTTTAAAACACATTCACCCATGGAACTGAACAACTCAAAGCTGTTGCAGTCAGTCAATCACAAACATACAGTTAGGCACATGATACTCATGAATTGCTTTATAAAACAGCTACTGCACATGCATCATTCTCTCTTAGAACTTCAATGTTTGTGTACTCACAATACCAGAACAACATTAGTACATGTTACAGACTACTAACTTTCAGTTTGGTGAGCAAAAAAGCAACTGAATTAAGTTTTTTGTTTTGTTGTTTTTTTTACTTACCAACTACAAAGTCTGATTTAAATTTAGTTTTTAACTTGAATTTTAAAAGTATTTAAATTCTTATGGGCTAGATTCTCCCAATAGAGCCAAACTGAGCACACCCCTGCATACATGCAGGGCCCCACTGATTTCAATGGGACTTCACACAAGCTCAGACACATCTTGACAGATTCATTTGCAGGATTAAGCGCTATATCAATTTAGTGGTTGTAAAATGTGATGACAAACAGCCCTGAAAACTGCAGTTGCGCACTGATCCATAAGTACAGCACGAGATGCAAGCTTCCCCACCGTGTCTCAATCATGACTGGCTCTAAAGGTGAAAAGTTTGTTTATTCTCCATTATTTGTGCACCACATAGCTTTTTGTAATGCAAACTGCAAAAAAAAAGTAGTTAGTGATGCGAATACCTGTCCCCTAAGAACTGAGCTGAGATAAATAAAGCAAGTTCACCCATTACTTAACAGCCATCAGAAAATGTTCTTTACAACATGGGTCAAATTCAAACAGTTGACATGGTATTATATCCTGCTCCTGTCAAATGGAAAAACTTCCTATGATTTTAATGGCAGCATTGACTTTATTTATTTATTTTTTTTTTTTTTTTTGAAGTGTTTGCTTTCTGCCTTAAAACTTGGTTTTTCAGACAAAAAGCCTGAAATTTTTAGAAGAAAGCCTATTTTCTGACCAGCTCTATCCATAACATATATATACACACACAAGTATTAAAGTTCAGGTCTGGTCTTGGAGACTACGGAAACACAGCAGAGAAAAATACATGTAGACCACTGAGAAGGTGGGAGGCTTCCATTTCTCAAGTGACTCCCTGCGCCTTCCAAAGAAGACCTACTTCCAATTTACACTAATGTCTGAGGCCAACTGCCAAATACTGAAATTTGTAAATAAGTAAAAATTCAAAGACCAGAGGAACACATCAATGTATTTTGTTCAAATTTATTTATGCTACTTTGTAATACATAAACATTCTGCACAGTATATCAAATCTTTGTAAGATGAGGACTCACTCTAGTACCACCCATCCTTTCCCCCAAACTGTAAATGGGCAGAGTCACAAGTACGCAAAGCTGCAGAGCAATTTTTTATGAAAGTTTTTCTAAACTTTTAAAACTGGAAGTATTTTAAAACTACACAGGCAAAGAGGATGAACTTTCCAACTGCATTTATACTTGAGGAATGTTTTAACTTAATATTTTAGACTGCAGAGTTTTATGTATTTGACAGTCCTGTAAAATGTAGGATGTTACCCGTCTTACTTAAATTAACCTCTTAGGGTATGTCTACATAGCAATTAAACACTCATGGCTGGACCATGTCAGCTAACTTGGGCTCACAAGGCTCAGGCCACAGGGCTATAAAACTGCAGTGTAGACTTTCCACCTCAGGCTGGAGTCCCGGCTTTGGGACCCTTCCCCCTAGCAAGGTCCCAGAGATTGGATTCTGGCCTAAGCCTGAACATCTACACTGCAATTTTACAGCTGTGCACCCCATGCCCAAGTCAGATGACACAGGCCAGCCACAGGTGTTTAATTGCTCTGTAGACATACCCTTAAAACCCTGCACTAAAACAAAGGCTACTATATTCTGTAGTTTTTGACTTGACAGGTCTTTATGACAGAGATGTTATTTCAACTTCCACATTAACCAGTGCAACCTAAGCAAGGGCACAATCACCTACAATAGACAAAACCCGTCTAGATACACCTTAAAGCCTTGTTTTAATCACAAAAGGTGCCTGTTGCCAGACCAAGATTTTACCATGGATTCAGAAATGGTGCTGAACAGTTAGTCCTTGGCTACACTTACCGTTAAGCCACAGCCAGCACAGGTTCAGTTGTGCCCAATGCTGACAACGGGTATTTTTTAATAATGTGGACACGGTTAAAGTGGACACTTTAAACTGCATTTTAAACTTAGTCTTGTATCCACCTCCTGTTTCCAGAATAAATTTGAAGATGCCACCCTGGCAGGGCACTCTCACTGGCTGAGTCCTGGCAGAGGGGCACTCCCAGGCCGCGCTCTCTGGCTGAGCCTTACAGAAAGAAGATGACTGTCCAGTGTGGGCAGGTCCAGGGAGTTTTGGAGCATGCAATAGGTTCGCTGGGCTAGGCCCCGGGCAGAGGCAGCCACGCACTCCTCCACCCCAAGTCCAACCAGGCCACTCTGGTTCGCTGTGTTTGAACAGGCCCTGACATGAGCCGGGCCTTAACAACCCCCTCCCCAGAAGCAGGCTGCGCCCTCAGCAGCAGGATGCGGTTAGGGCTGGGGGAAGCTGCACTCGGGCTTCACCGCCTCCTCTGCCCCCACCCGGAGACGTTAAAGGGGCAGCTCCCCCATCCATAACGGGCGGTGGGGCTGGCTCCGGGGCCCCCTTCGGCCGGTGGAGCGGGGAGCTGTGGCTGGCGGCTCGGGGGCGGGGGCTGAACGGGGAGCCCGGGCCGGCCCGGTGCGGCCCTGTGCTGGGCGCCGCGGGAGGGGGAGGGGCGGGGCGGCTCCTGCTGCTGCCGCCACCACCAGCGCTCGCCGCCTCCCCTCCCCCCCCGGCGGGGGCTCCTCGCTGCAGCCTCTGTGCTCCGCTCTCGGTCATGTGACCCTAACGTAACCGGACAGGAAAAGCCGCCGCCGCCGCCGCCGCGCTGACTCCGTTGTTGCTGCTGCTGCTGGGCGCGGAGACGGCGGCGGCCCGAGCCGGACCAGGCGCCACAGCGGCCCGAGCCCCCCCCGCCCCCGCCAGGTGAGAGCGCCCAGCGGCCGGGGCGGCGGGGGGGGGGGGGGGGACCGGGGCCGTGCCCACGTGCCCGATCCCCGCCGCACCGAGCCAGCCCCGGGGAGGCGGGCTCCGGCGGGAGCAGCTAGGCCCGGGCCCGGCTATTGTGTCTGAGGGGCGCGGGCCTGGGGCCGGGCCGGGCCGGGCGCAGGGGGAGGGGGGCCTTCGCTGCGGGAGCGGGCCGGCGGAGGTCAGGGGGCGGCGGCGGGGCTCCGCTGGCCTCCTGAGGGCCGGGCGGCTCCATCCAGGCCGCGCGCGCGGTGGGGTGGGGGGAGGGGAGGGGGAATAGGTGCCGCGCGGGGAGAATCCGTCTCCTGCCCCGCCCCCCTTGCCCGCGCGGGGCTCGGTTGGGTCGGTTGGGGCCCGCTCGCCCTCACCCCGCCCCTCGCGCCAGCCGCGGAGCGGCCCCCTGCGGCGGCATCCGGCGTGTAGCGGGGGGGGAGGGGCGAGGGAGGGAGCCGCGCGGAGCGGGAGGGGGCGGCTCCGTCTGCTTCTCCTCAGCAGGCTGGGCGGCCCTGGCGGCAGCGGTGGAATCCCGTCTCGCGCGCCCTGGCGGCTCCGCTCGCGCTGCGTCGTCGTCGTCGCTCGCTGGCTGGCGCCGGCTCCGTCCGTCCCGCTCCTCCAGTCCGGGCGTGCGCGCCTGGTGGTGGTGGTGGAGGAGGGCGCGTCGCGTGCGCCGGGGGAGGGGGGGCGGAGCCCAGCCAGTAAGAGAGCGGCGCGCGGCCGCCACCCCCCCGCCTTCCACCTCGGCGACCAATGAGAGGCGTCCTCAGTGCCCGCTGCCACAGGCCGAGCGCGGTGTTGACTCCAGAGAGGGGGGGGTGGGGGAGCAGCCGCGAGACTCCACCCCTCTCCACCCTCCCTCCCCCCCCCCGCGCGCCGCCGCTGCTGCTCGCGGGGGGGGCAGCTGTGCGCTGTGGAGCGCGCGGCGGCTAGGCCCCGCCCCGCCCCGGGCTCCCGCGTTGCAGGCAGGCTCGCGGCCGCTCCCAGCCCGGCCCGAGCGGCCCCGCCCCCCGCCGAGACCAACCCCTGGGGCGGCCGCGCGCGGGTCTCAGCTGCTCCTCGGGCCCCTTGTCCCCGCCCTGCTGGGCGCCGCGCCGCTACCCCGCCCCGGGAGCGCGGGGCTGCTCCCGCCCCAGCCAGCAGCGCAGCGCACCCCTGGCGCGGGAGGCTGCAGCGGAGGGAGCCGGGCAGGAAGGCATGGGGCAGCGCACGGCGCAGGCGGGGGCTCAGGTAGTGGCCAGGCTGGGCGCTGCTGGGTCTGTCCGTCTGAGCGGGGGCGGGGAAACTCACCGCGCACGGAAAGGTTTCTCCCGCGCCTCCGTCCCTCCGAGCTGCGCTTTTTTACAGGCGGGCTCGGGTTGCTCCTGCTGGAGGCTGCCGCGCTCCGGTCATGGGGCTTGGTTCTGTTCCCAGGCTCGAGCCCGAGCGGGGAGCGCAGCTGGGTGTGGACCTAGTCCGCAGCCAGCGAAATGCAGACCTGGGTTACCGAGGCCTGTATCTTAAGATAGCGAAAAGAATCTTCAAACCTGGGAGGCATTTGGGGTTGGAGATCTTAATAAGGTGTTTGTTGTATTCTGGCTAATATAGCAAACAAGCTTTACCGGGTGCCACCTTTTGAAAATCTCCAATCGCCCCACCCTTCCAGTGATAAGACATTTCCCAGGTCCTAACCTGCTACCAGAACGATCAACATTTGCTCCCTGTTTAATTTCTTTGAAGTTATTTGTCAGATTTTTTTTCTTTATAATTAAATGGACCTAATTTTTCACTTTTTTTGGTTCTCCATAACAGACTTCTACATGTTTGCAAAGGGACATGCAGTAATTTAATATATTACTCAGTTTACTTGATTTCAAAAACTGATCCTTAGAAATGATCACCAGAACAACAAAGTAGCCCATCCAAGCTATACTACCAGCAATTTAGTAATAGGATTTTTTTTTCCATAATACTAAGCAGCACAGAGACATTTCCATGTGGTAATGCTGTTTTAATACAAGATTGTATTATTAAACTGATTTATATCAACCTTATTTAGCTACAACTTAAATACTGTTCTAAAACAAAATAAGAGGTGGTTCCCGCATTCTTTCCCCCTTCACCTTGGTGAGTGTGAAAATGGAATTAGTTCTTAGTGCCTTTGATTCCAAAGCACTTTATCATTTTTTGTGTACCCATAAATGTGATCGGTGAATGCACACAGAGATCATGTCATCCTGTACAGAAATTAAATCAGGTCTGGGATGGAACATAACAGCAGTTCAATAGTCACATTGACTGTACAATGTAGAAAAGGAAATGATACTGTATCCAGGACAAATTTAGGTAGTAGAAGATAGTGTTTAACAGGTGCCATTACCTGGATCATTACTACCTCCTGTCTCACCTATAGGTCTTCTATCCAAGTACAAACTGGCCCAACCCTGATTAGTTTGTAAATCCTATGATGCTCACAAAAATTTTGCAAGATCAAGCCTTCATTTTTATGCAAGTGTTCCATGTTGTCACAGGGTCTACTTGAGTGGAGCACCTTACAGGACTGGAACCTGAACTGTGAATGTGCTTTTTTATTGTTGATAGATCAAATACTTACTTTTGAGAACTCAATAATATTTGCAGAGCCACAAATACCCAAATGCCAACTTGTGTTCTTTATGGCCTTTATGATAGTTGGGAAGCTAATTGTTTTCCTATTAAGCAGTGGTGTGTGTAACAAAATACTCCTTTGTATATTGAATTATTTTTTCCCACTCCTGACTCCCACTACACACAATTGTAGGACTGGAAGGGACCTTGAGAGGACTAAGTATTATATAGACCATCCCTGATAGGTGTTTGGTTAACCTACTCTTAGATCTCCAATGGCAGAGATTCCACAAGCTCCCTAAGCAATTTATTCCGATGCTTAACTACCCTGACAGGAAGTTTTTCCTAATGTCCAACCTAAACCGCCCTTGCTGCAATTTAAGCCCATTGTTCTGTCCTCAGAGGTTAAGGAGAACAATTTTCCTCCTTCCTCCTTGTAATAACCTATTATGTACTTGAAAACTTATGTCCCTCTTCAGTCTTCTCTTCTCTACAAGCTAAACAAACAATTTTTTCAATCTTACCTCATAGGTCACGTTTTCTAGACCTTTAATCATTTTTGTTGCTCTTTTCTGGACTCTCTCCAGTTTGTCCACATTTTTTCTGAAATGTGGCACTCAGAACTGGACACAATACTCCAGCTAAGGCTAAGCAGTACAGAACAGAGCGGAAGAATTACAACACTCCTCAATACATCCCAGAATGAGGTTTGATATTTTTTGCAACAGTGTTACACTGTTGATTCATATTTAGCTTATGATCCACTATGACCCCCAGATCTATTTCTGCAGTACTTTCCCATTTTGTATGTGTGCAACTGATTGATTGTTCCTTCCTGAGTGGAGTACTTTGCATTTGTCCTTATTGAATTTCATCCTATATATAGACCATTTCTCCAGTTTGTCCAGATCATTTTGAATTTTAATCCTATCCATCAAAGCACTTGCAACCCCTCCCAGCTTGGTATCATCCGCAAACTTCAGAAGTGTACTCTCTCTGCCATTATCTTAACTCATTAATGAAGCTATTGAACATAACTGCACCCAGAACTGATCCCTGCAGGACCACACTTGATATGCCCTTCCAGCTTGACTGTAAACCACTGATAACTACTCTTTAGGAATGGTTTTCCAACCACCCACCTTATAATAGCTCTACTTAGGTTGTATTTCCCTAGTTTGAGGTCATATTTCATATGAACTTGTGTGTCAATGGAATGTATTCAAGCAGTCTGGTGATCAATTCTGGTCAGAGTGTTATAGTAACTTGGTCCTTCACCAAGCTTGAAAAATGTCTAATACCTACTACTCCAATGACTAAACCTATTAGTTCAGATGAAATACCTATAACACTATTCCTCTCAAAAAGCATCCTCCTGTAATTGAAAGGGGAAGTAGTTTTGCATTTTTGTAATATTGTTCAAAATGTTCTATTAAACTTTGGAAAACATCACTTTCTGTATATCCTTAGGTCTTGCTACACTTTACCCTTCCTGGCTTTGGTATTTTTTCTTTCTTTTCTATTATAGATCATGAATGTTTTTCTTAATTATTGTGGATATGTTTTCCTTCCTACACTTACCACTGCTTTATACCCATTCCTTCACCTTTCCCTACTGTCTTTTGTTCTCTATTTTCCTTCTCTCCCTTCTTCCTAAAGGCCAGTCTCTCTCCTGGTACTTTCTATCCTTATTTTTTTCTTCCCACTATCATCCCTGCCGTACCCATGCACCACTTACATGCACCTATTCTCACACACACCCATCCACTCAAAAGCTTTTGGCTCAACTGTCCCAAAAAGTTAAAAATATTGGGTCCTAGAGGATGCTGCCCTCCCTACCCTGCCTCCAACTCTTGAGAAAGCAGTAGCTTGTGGGCTGCTTCTCTACTGCACTGTTTCTTTCATTCACCTCCTTTTCCTGAACAAAATCAGTAATGGCACCTCTGGACTGCTTTGCTCCTGTTTCCCCCCCTCCTCCCCATACAGTATTATTGGCACCTCTGGGCTGCTTCTGCTCACAGGTTTGCCTCCGGGGTCTAGCATCCCTGATTCCTCTTGCCTGCTCCAAATTACCACCCTGGGCAAGTGGATTTTTCCAAGCCCTGCTTAGATTTTAATTTCTCCTGCAGGTAGGTGTTTACTTTCACATGCATTGGTCAGTGATCTCTATCCACACAGATATACTGATAGAGAGAATTGAAATCCTGAGGAGGTGTAGGTCTACAAAATGACCCAACTGTAATTTATATAAATAATTAAATTAGTAGCCAAAACCCTTCAATACAATCTCTCAAAAATAAATTTATTCACCTCTTGCTCATCTCCTTTCTTTTGTCTCCCTTTCCCCTCTCTTGGATTGTGTATATTTCTCTCTTAGATATCTCCTACTCCAATACCCTTTCTTTCTATCACTGACTTATGTGACCCTGAGCAAAATTAGTTAATCTTTCTTTGTCTCATTTTATCCCTATATAAAATGGGGATATTTACCTAATTGTAAGACACTTTGTTTATAAAGCACCTTGATAGCCTTGCATGAAAGATTCAGTAGAAGTACAATCTATCAATATTGAAAAAAGAGTGCTCATGTACATCTACTGTTAAGTAAATACTTTTACATAAAGATCATTTGCTTTTCAGAGTGTAAAAAATGGATCTGGCCAACCATGGACTTATACTGCTACAGCAGCTAAACGCTCAGAGGGAGTTTGGTTTCCTGTGTGACTGCACGGTTGCGATTGGTGATGTCTACTTCAAGGCACACAAATCTGTCCTTGCTTCTTTCTCCAACTACTTTAAGATGTTGTTTGTTCATCAGACCAGGTAACTGTGGAAAGGTTGACTGGTAAAATGTTATTCATTTCACTTGCCTAAAACAGCTAATGCATTCTAAAGCATTAAAAAAAGTGTTCATTTGATTTTTTGTTAATAATCATAGAGAACCTGGAATCTATTCGTATTTGCAAACAAGGAGCTTCATCAAAAAGTGTTAAGATTCAAACTGTTTCATTGGAGTCCAGCTAACATCCCAAACTAATATTATACTTCAACAAAAATTCTTCACCTTTAAAAAACAAACAAACACACACACTAGAATGTGTAGAAGTGACTAGTTAAGGTAGCCAGCCTGGTCTCCATTTCTATATAGTTCTTGGTCACTGTCATCCGCCCAAACTTAACTTTACCCCCTCAAATCTGCAAAAGAATACTCAAGATCCAGGAACTAGGAGAGTGAGAGAAATGGCACTGTAATATCTGAGAATTTGTTTTTGATCTTTGCTCCATAAAATTTGCCAAGATATTACATAGTTTACATAGGTTTGGTGGGTTGATAGTGAGCAGTGAAGGATTGGCAGTGGAGCACAGGCTGTATCCCTTAGCTGTTTATTTCCAGACAATATAAAATTTGGGGTGGTATTCTTTAAGGGTAACATTTTTTAAAAGAAAGTGGAGCATTGTTTTTGGGTATTAGCTGGACTCCCGTGAAACAAGTTCAACCTTAACTCTTAAAGTTTTTTGAACTAGAACTAAAATTTTGAATCTGGTGTATAAGGTCCACAGGTGGAAAGCATGCTCAGATAGCTCTAACACCCATCAAAGTGATGCTCCCCCCTGCATATTTTAGCAAGGACTGGGGAGAAGGAAGTTATACCTGGGGAAAAAATGGGAGTGGTGGACAATGGAGCAAGGGAAACATCTCATTCAGATTGAAGGTAGTGGGATGGGAACCTGTGGGACCAGTATTCCCACACTTCTGAGCAGTGTTGACCTCATACACTGTACTTGTGAGGTCATGCTGCATGCATGGCCATTTTATACAGAAACATCCTGGTGGCAGGGTGGAGAATCTACACTTCAAACAAATAAGGACTATACCCCTGATTAAATGGTGAATGTCTAACATATAGAAACAAACATTAAATGTTTAGTATGAATAAGAGTCTCTGCCTATCGCTGTCCCTTCAGTCCCCTGTGTTCCTTTCATCCCCCCACACTCAAATTCTTGCTTCCTTTCTCCAAAGTCCTTCATCCCAAGACCAGGTAGCACAGCTCCATGCCACCTTCTCCTTCCAAGCACAACTAATCATTACTGGAATTGCTAATTGGTATGAACTACAGTTTTACACTTGCACTTTTAGGGTTCACACAATTATAACAAATGTGGTTTTCCCTATGTTTCAAAATATCCCTATGTTTCTGCATGGCATTTTTAGAAGCGTTATGTTCAATTATGGTGCTGCATAAAACAAGAATTGGCCTCTTCACATATGAGCTTACAGTCTGTTAGTTGGAGGTTTCTTTCTTTAATGTGTTACTACCATCTGTCATCCTATTTCCTAAAATTCAGTTAAAATGAGGAGGTGGTTTTTAAAAACTAATAAATTTTATGTTTGTATTTCAAGCATATATCATTAGCTTTTTTTATTCATACTTTAACGATCTAGATTACATTCTAGAGATTTTTCCTTATCTCATTGTTTACTAAACAACTATTTTTTTTCAGTGAATGTGTCCGTTTGAAAGCAACTGACATACAACCAGATATCTTCAGCTATCTTTTGCATTTGATGTATACGGGGAAGATGGCACCTCAGCTCATTGACCCAGTTCGATTAGAACAGGGAATAAAGTTTCTACACGCATATCCACTGATTCAAGAGGCCAGTCTTGCCAGTCAGGGTACCTTTTCTCATCCAGATCAAGTTTTTCCATTAGCCTCTTCTTTATATGGCATTCAAATTGCAGATCACCAGATAAGACATCCCACTAAGGTTACCTCAGCCACTGACAAACTTGGGCGAGACCCAAGGCCACAGCCTTCCAGGATGAGCCAAGAACCAGTGTCTGAGGGCTCACAGCTCTCACAGTTGGCTTCAAATCTGCCACAAGTGACCCGGACAAATATGACCACTTCTGACCCATTGCAGTCTTCACTGTCTCCAGAACTGGTTTCCACTGCTGGTAATAGTTCTCCTCCCGAGGAGGAAACCAACATGGAAGCATCTTCCTCAGATGAACAGCCTGCTTCCCTTACAATAGCACATGTCAAGCCAAGTATTATGAAAAGGAATGGAAGCTTCCCAAAATATTATGCCTGCCACCTCTGTGGTCGTCGGTTCAATCTGCGAAGCAGTTTGCGTGAGCACCTCCAGATCCACACAGGAGTACCTTTCACATCAAGTCAACAGGGAGAAAGTAGCATTTCCCTGTCTCTTTGTAATAATGCAGCTGAAAAAGATGCCATGGAAGTGCCTGAAGCGGGAATGATTAGTGACAGTGAGCTGCAACAGATCTCAGATTCCCCAATAATTGATGGACAGCAGCAGGCAGAAACACCACCACCATCAGACATTGCAGACATAGACAACTTGGAGCAGGCAGATCAAGAAAGAGAAGTTAAAAGACGGAAATATGAATGTTCCATCTGTGGACGCAAATTTATTCAGAAAAGCCACTGGAGGGAACACATGTACATACATACTGGCAAACCTTTCAAGTGCAGCACTTGCGACAAAAGCTTCTGCAGGGCCAACCAGGCAGCCAGACACGTGTGCTTAAACCAGAGCATGGACACTTATACTATGGTGGACAAACAGACTCTGGAACTCTGTACTTTTGAGGAAGGCAGTCAAATGGACAACATGTTAGTACAAACCAACAAACCGTACAAATGTAACTTGTGTGACAAAACATTTTCAACTCCCAATGAAGTGGTCAAACATTCGTGCCAAAATCAAAACTCTGTCTTTGCTCTAGAAGAAGATAGATCCATTCTGCTAGGTAGTGGGGACACAGAAGCTACAGAGACTGATAACTCAGTGTTAACCACCATCAAAAAGGAGCAGGAAGCAGTATTGTTAGACTGAAGTCGAAACCTATCACAAATTTTTTAAAGTTCATTCATTTGTATCAAACCAGTCCTTCTCTCCCTGCAACCAGAACTACACTGGCATGGTAGAAAATTGGATCTTGCCCCCTCCCGCCAAAAACAAACAAATTAAAGGCTTTTGCCTCAAGCCACAACATTACTGATTTTAATACAAAGGAAAGTGTGTAAAACTAATTCAGCTAACTTTGTCAATAATACTAGTAAACACAAATTTAATAGATCTTAAAACAATTTTTAGATTATTTAAATGCATACTTAGATGCAATGAAGTGTGTAATGAGAAATAAAATACCATTTTGGTAAACAAAGAATATATATATTTAATTATAATTATTTTCCCTGGTAACAAGTCTTCCTTTTGAGAAGAACTAGCAGATGATACAGCTTGCTTTCTAGAGCTACATGTACAACTGTGCAAGATAACTTAAAAAAAAGGCTTAACTTTTCACAATGAACCCAGGAAACTTTTTGGTCTTTAGGGTTTCCTCAAGTATTCCCTGGGGTATGTATTTCAGGTATCATCATTGATATGTCCATTCAAGAAAATTTAGTTACTTAGTCAACTTTGACTAAAGTAGCAGTAATAATAATGTGATGGCAATCTTTTTATATGTGTATATATAGAAAGTGTGTGTGTGTTTGGTATATACAGGTAAATAAATGCACACACCCTATCTAAACCGTTGGTCATCTGCTTTCAAGTTCAACTAAAAAGGTCCATATAAGTTTTAGTTATTTGACAGACTAGCCATTTTACACAACACTTAAATTAAATTTAAACTGCCCCAGGATGTGTGCATTTTTATTATCGTGTTTGAATGGAAACTAATATAATTAGTGCGGTCACCCAAGACATGGAGGAAACTGGAGAATAGAGAAATTGCATACTAGTGAGCACTGTGCAATTATCAGTGCTGCATTCACATATGCTGTAGCAGTAGATCCTGAGTTATTCCTGATGTGAGAGGCGAGGGGAGACTTAGTCACCTTATTCACACAAGTCATCTCAGACTTCAGTGGGTCTAATTGCATGAGTTAAGGTGAAAAAGATTTGGCCCTTTGTTTAATAGTCACCTTATAGTAGCAGACAGAGGGAAAGGTGACTATGGATCATGGTTGTTTTAAAATGAAGCTGCAGTGCTGGCCAGCGACTTACATTGTTTAAGGGATTCTCATTACTTTAGACTCCAAGACAAAGTATGCAAATGCTGGGAGGATGAATACCACAGCGTTAGCTAGTGCACAGGATGGCACTGCATCTTTGTCTTTAAAATCAAGTTGCTGATTTTTATATTTAATTTTTTTTATAGATGCCTGGATTTTTTGCCAGTAGCCTAAAAACTAAGCTGACAGCAGTAAGGAAGCCCACTGATCACTCATTGGGCCAATAGGAAGGCTTATGTAGCAGAGTAAATGCCCCACCATAAATGGAGGCAGTGTGTGTTTGGGGGAAGGTAGGAGGGGGTGGGGGGGCAAGTCACAAACCACAGCTCTGCTCTGTGTATATGTTTAAACTGAGTATCATCCTATTTTGTGTATAGTTAAGTTCTCAGATTTGTAAGTTTTTATACATCATTTCATTGAATAAAAATTGAACTAAATGGTATGTGATTTATTTTGAGTCTGATCAAAGATTATTGGCTTGTGATTTGTTCAAGAGGACTTCTATATTTTTGAAGCCATATAAAAGCTATGGGAAGCATGCAGCATGAGATGTTAATAAAACTCATAAGTGAACAAATGGCTTATTTAAGAAAGTTACACTTGCCTAAACAGTGGGTTTAAAGCAAAAGTTCCATCTGAACCTTAAGTTTAGTACTGCTGCGACACACTGACAAAACTAAGAATAAACTAAGAATTTACTGCAAAATATAAACTTCAGGGATGAGTGCCTCTATGAATTGCTATACTATCTCAAGGTAAAGTTGTACTATGTCTTATTATTTGTTCTCTACTTTCAGTGCTGACGGTTTAAGTCTCTTATAGGGGCTTCAACTGATATTGTGACTTTTCTGTAATTTGAACTTCACTGATTCTGATGGTCACTATCTGAAGTGCATGCAAAGGAGAAAAATTAGATCTCCTTACACCAAGTAATTTATATAGATGTCTTTGGCTGTTCAAACCCATTCTCATGAGTTATTCTCTTCAAGGAGGGGGGAAAACTTGGCCATAGAAAGGAGACAGAGAGGAAGAATTGTGTGTGTGTACACCCATTATACATTTTTTAAATAGCTTGTTATTGTCAAACTGGATAGTGACATTGCAGTTTTTGTCTCCCTCAATACACTAGTGCTACTGCTTGGTCTGGTTCACCTTAGGTCAGGAACAGTCCAGTCTTCAGGGTCACTAAAACATGGGATCATTGGTGAAAAATAGTTTGTAAACTATTACAAGTGCACTATGAAACTCCCAACATACTATAGTTTTGCAGCATAAATACATTTTCCTTCAAGCTTTTTGTATATTAAATCCAATCTGAGAACCTTTAGTCAAACATGAAATATAAGGTCCTATGTAAGCCTTTTATATGGGAGGACAGCTATGACTGACTTCTTCATTTAATCTACCTTAGTGGTAAAATTGAAGATCTCGCCAAATTAGAAAAAATAATACTCCAGGAAGTCATAAATGTGGTGGGTGGAATTTAGGTTCCATTAAAGTCAATAGGAGTTTTGCCTTTGACATCAGCGGGACCAGCATTTCACCTCCAGTTTATTTCCAAAGGCCAAGTCTACAATACAGGAAGTATAGTGTCATAGCTACGGCACTGTACTTATGCCGCTACAACCCCCTAGCATAGATGGACTCTACAGTGATGGAAGTGTTTTTTCAGTTGTTGACCACCACCACCTCAAATGACAATAGGTAGGCTGATGGATGCATTCTTCCATTAATGTAGCTACATCTAAACAGGATTAGGCTGGGATAGCAACAGTGTTCGGATATGGATTTTTCAGTCCCATGAGCACTGTAGTTATGTCAACCTAAATTTTAAGTGTAGACCAGGCCAAAGAATTAACTGTTGCCAGTGGGGCTGGTGTATGAGCTTAAACAACAAAACACGCCTATGGCCTGATTTCAGAAGTGCTGAGTACCCACAACTCCAGTTGCCAGCAATGGAAGCAGCAGATAATTAGCACTTATGAAAGTTAAGACTATTGTGTACAGTACAAGTAAAGAACTTTAACATCTTTCTGTTAAGTCTCTTTTTGGCCCTAGTCTTATGGCCTCCCAATAATCCTAATTCTGCAAGTGATGATAGTAAAACTATCTTTCCTTGCCCAATGAACTAACTTTTTCCAGTGAACTAACACTTTATGTGCTAATAGTTTAATTGCTGCTGGTAGTGCTTGCTGCATATAAACAACAAATTACTGCCCTGAATTTTAGAAAGTCTTCTGCTTTTTAGTTCAACTTTAATAGGTATAAAATAGTGTCTAAAAGAAATTCATTGTTCTGGGAAGTGTGTTAATTTAAAATAACTTTTACAAGATTGCAAAGTCCTTAGGTTTATTTCAGTAGCACTCAACTGGACAAAATAATTGGTGTCTCATAGGAACTATTACCAGATTCATTACCACTTAAAATGTTTTGTTACTCCAAATAATACAGTGCTATTTATAAAGATAATTTAGATAGATACTATTGCTTTCTGGACAGTTCTCTTTGTTGTTCATCCTCTGCACAAAACTAGGAGCAAGGTGTCACATCACTAGGCACTTGTTCTAAAATAATAAATGAGGTTGTAACTAAGAAGGGGTTAACTTTGGTAAAGATACTGGCATTCTATAATTTAATTACTGTCCTGTGAAAGACAAAAGACCTTTCTAAATCACAAAGGTTAGTAGGGCTATTGTCCTACTAAGGCAATGGGTGTCTGCCCATGTTATTTTGTTTTTATTTATCTAGCTAGGCTTGTAAGAGGTGCCTGAGTGTCAACCCTGGATAACAAAATCCCAGTCGTACTTAAGAAAAGCATGGGCAAAGGGCAGTGAGTTTTTAGCATCCTTCCCCACTAACATGCTTTAGCCTGGTCAGCAGTGACCACCTCTAGCTGAATAATTCATTATCCATGCTCAATTTTGGCCTTAGTTGAGACTGTCAGCAAGGGAGGCCAGTTATGTGAACAGCCTTCCATGGAACGAGACTGAAGCCACTGAACTCACTTCACTTAACTCTTTGAAGTGCAGCTCTGTTGTAAGACAAAGTAAAGCAGGTCCAAAATGTGGCCCTGCTGCAGCTAGCAAAAATTCCAAACAAGCACAAAGGCATCATGTTAATCTCTCCTTCTCCTTCCATGTCACTACACACTTTGCTCTTGGCTAGACCACCCACGTTGAATACCTTTCCCCATTCTCTACTAGAAATTAAATAAGAACATCCCAACGTCATCTACTTCGTTCCACCACTCATATTCCTTCCAGCTTAGAAGCTTGGCGCACACCATTCAGTAATGCCTAGGCCAGTCTCGAGATGCATTCAGCTATAAAGGACAGTCCCAAGTGGCATAGCATCCTTCGTGGTGCTGGCCTGGCTTGAAAGGCAGAAGCATCAGAAAAAAACCAGCAGAGACTGGTATTTTCATTCTTCAGAAACAGACTAAGGATTCTTGTAGGAGCATCTACGGAACCATACTTGGAGCCAGGGGAAGGAGAAGTATGAAAAAGATTTAAGGAGTGAATGTAACTTCTCTAGATATATTGTACCACTAGGTCTGTTCTCTTTTGTCTCTTTCTTGTGAGACAGGATGTTTCCCTTGGACATGCTTCTGTATTTGAACTGGTAGTTTCTATTTTTAGTACATTATTATTTTCCACTGACCACAAACAATTCATTTGCTTCCTTATATTTCCTTTATCAATCATAGACAGGGGAGGATCAAGAGGTCAGGTTGGAATGAACTGATCATGATCAGGACAGAAGGATTAGGAGAACAATTGAGTTAATTTAATACTGCAGAAGTTGTGAAAATCTTAGGAGGTTTATGGGAGGAAAGATCACAGCATTGTGATCTTGCCTTGTATCGGTTTGCTGGATATTAGATTAACAGTAAAAGTACACAGTAAATTTATTCTCAGTGAATCAGTTCATTACATTTCCATCCTCTCTCTCTCATTCAGAGTCCACATCCTCTTAGTGGACCTTGGTAGACAGACACAGTGAAAAAAAATCTATATAAACCCCAGCCCCTGTAGACCTGTTGCCAAGACACACTCAATTTGGTTTGGTTTGTATTCTTGAGAAAAGCAAGTTGGATCTCCTCCAAGACCCAGTCACAGAAATTAAAGATGGAAGAGACCTCTTAGGTCATCTATACCCTGTCACACTAGAGCTCTGTGTTTGAAGCCATTTTCAAACAATTTCAGAGCCTTGCACATTTTTTAGATCGTTTGTGTTCACATCTAACATCTCTGCTGAAAAATCATCAGTATCAGGAGGAGTGTTACACCATAGAAGCTCCCCATATAGAGCTGATATACTATTCAAACTTCCAATTTAGACAGGGTCAAAATATACCTTAATAGCGTTCTATAACTGTATGCTCTGTCCCAGGTTGTAACATTGCTTGGCGACATGGCTATCCCATGCTGCAGTCCCAGCTACCTTAAGCAGTGGGGAACTACCATGTTGTAACAGAGACCTCTGACACTGTTGATTTCAAAGCATAGACAGGACCTAATAGTTACAAAGTATTCACAAATGGTGCTACATGGGGAGGGAGAGAAGGACAAGATAGGCTAGCAACATGGGTCTCAGTACATAATAGGTAACCCTTTCTTTTCTGGACAGGGAATCCATAGTGTGGACAGGATCCCAGTCCATCTCCTTAGCCCTAGGAGATCCCGGCTATGAGGTAATGAAAGTTTTATTATCCTTGAAGAGCCACCTTGTTAAGGAACTTTTTCTTTTTTAATCCTCAAACACTTTTTCTCAATAAAGCTGACCCCCAAAGCAAGAATCAATTCATGCCCTAACAATACATTAAAAACTGCCTTGGTGGGCTGATGATGAGGCAGAGTGCTACTTAGTGGGGATTTCCCTCAGCATGGACCTGGGAAGGTCTGTGGAATCACTTATTTTACAGCCAGACCATTTCACCTCTATCTTTAGACATAGGTGCTAAATTTGACACAAATTTCAGGCCTTGTCTACATGGGCAAATTGTCCAGCATGGCCATTCCAGGATAGCTCCTAGTGTGAACATTCTGGAATAAGAATGTCCACACAGGGAATTATTCCAAAGTATCTGTAATACTTTAAATTCAAACTCTACCCTATCAGAATGATTTCCCTGTGCAGCCAAGCCCCAAGCAATTTACATCTTCTGGTTCCATCAGTGTGTAATTTACACTCAGATAAAATCCTTTAGATTCACAACAAAGGCTTATTGGTGTGTAACTTATACCCTCTTAAGCATCACTTTTGAATTTTATCTACTTAGGGGATTTTAAAGGACTGTGAAATATTTGCCAACTGGTGGAAGAGTAATGGCTGTACTTGTACCTCCACATCTATATCACTTCCTATGTTAGGATCTATACCCTTTCCTTCTGGCTCTTCCACGTATATGTTATACCATCTTAGCTTCCCCTAGCTTTGCGTACTCACAAGTGAATTTGACCTTTATTCTCTCCTTCTCCTACCCACAGTCCTATCCTTGCTGTCCTTAAAAACACCATAGGCTACACAAGAAAGTTAACTTTCCCCAGACACTAAACATTTGAAGGGGTTTTTATGCACCAATATTTGCCCTGTATTGCAGGCCTTTGTCTCAAGCAGTCAGTCTGTCACAGGTGTACCAAATGATCCAATCTGTGATAGTGAAACCAGATTCTCCCACTAAACCAGCAAAAGGAAAGAAGAAAACATTTAGAGGCTAGGCTACAAAAATGGAAGACACAACCTTCCTGAATCAGTACAATCCTCTGGAAATGTGAGCAAAATGACTGCCTAAGGGAGCCAGATAAATAGACAACAGAATAAGTAGACCCCCTTTATGACAAAAATTGTTTATGCTGCTGCATTTTTGGCAACATTTTGGGGACCCTATTGTAACAGAAGATGAAAATCCTTACAACAAAGCTTCCATAGACACATGGTGAATTATTTCCCCCCACCAACTACTGTTATTTCACCTGTCACCATTAAGCATGAACTAACTATAGGCCTGACCATGCAAATCTTCACAAGGGGAGTAGTCTTATCCGACTCAGTGGGGCTACTGGCATGAGCCAGGATTACTCAGCTGACTAAAACTTGCACAGCGAAGCCTTGTAGGTAAAAGACAAAACCCACATTCTGTAACATGTTAGTTGTCAAAATGCAAGAATAAAAGAGCATAGGAAACTACGTAAATCCTGCCCAGGTCAATTCAAAGGGAAATTTTAGTTACTCACATACTTTGCTTTGCACCTGGTAGTAATTCCTTTTGGATGTTGAAAGTCTCTGCTTGCTGAATCTCTTCCAGCTGGTCAGCTCTGTGGTTGGTAGAGGATTCCTAAATTTGTTCAACTGTAAACTCACTCACCCAAGCAATAACATCTGCAGATTCAGAAGCTGTTCTCTCTTCCCTGATAGTTCCTTAATCGCTGTTCACTTTCCCTTGGGATTTTTTTATATGGTTAAATAATTTCTATTCTTTACCCTAGCCACGGCTTGCACTATACTTGATTCCTTCTCTCTGGCTCTGAGTTAAGGCTCTACTTAACTCTCAGCACTTAAATTATTTTTCTAGCTGTAGTTGGTTTCTTCTCATCCTTTACTGAGGGATGAGTAAAAGACAGCAAGGGTGACCTGCATAAAGCTTTACAGAATTCTAGTCTACCCTCATTGGGTTGTCAGATTGTCACTCCAATTTCTCATGCAATTCTTTTACCCCTTTTGAAATTATGGGCGGAATCCTAATTAACCATTTGATATCTGTCTGCATGACTTCCCTAAACTGGGTCTCAGGTAGTAGAAGGGAGATTCTGGCTATTTCTTATGCTGATCCTATTAGATACTCACTGAATTCTCTGGTTTTCCCCAAGCCTCTTTATTTGATAGGGCAGTGGTTCAGAGCCTAGTGCACAGTTTGGGTCATAATTTAATAATTTAGGCCACTGTGGATACCCAAAAATGGACTCCCCAGCTGCTCTCTGGGTGATCTTGGAAGAAGTAGGTGGAGCCAACATCAGGAATATTAATGATAATTTATTATTTGAACTGCAGTAGCACCAGTCATGGAGCAGGGGCCCAATGTGCTAGTACTGTACAAACAAAGAGATGGGCTGATTTTTCTAGGCTTAACGGAGTGGAATCTTGGCCATTGACTCTGCTCCTGGAAACGGATTAGTGGCCTTGGGTAAAAGAGAATAAAATTAAAATCCTGATACAAACAATATTTGTATATTTGTTTGCTGGGATTTATTTATTTTAACTTCAGGGAAACAAATAAACAGAATCATTCATTGCTGAATGCTCGCTATTTATATAGCCATATTTCAGTTATTTAAAAAATAAGGCCCTGACCCTTAAAGGATTTATGCGTGTGCTGAAATTTCCATGTGTGAGTTGGTCTGTTGAATTCCATGGGACTGCTCACATGCATAAAGGTAAGCACATGTGTAAGGCTATGTCTACAGTACCGCCTAAGCTGGCAAAACTGCTGTCACTCAAGGGTGAGAATATTCCACCCCAGGCGACATAAGCTACACCGACATAAGCGCTAGTGTGCACAGCGCTATGCTGTTGGGAGAGCTTCTCCCTCTGATATAGCTTTGCCCTTGCTGGTGTGGTTTATGCTGATGGACGAGAGCTCTCTCCCAACGGCATAGAGCTTCTTTACCAGACGCGCTGCAGTGGTGCAGCTGTATCAGTACAGTTGCACCACTGCAGCACTGTACAGGCAGACATAGCCTAGAGTCTTTGCATGATCAGAAACCAAGGCTGTTTCAGTAAGTGAACTAGTCAAATGTCTTTTGCTTTCAATCTAATGGCTTCATTCTGCAGCTACCCCTTAGCTGGTGTCTACTTAATTCCTTGAGGGTTCCATCTAGGCGAGCAAATCTTTTTCCAGCTCCTGTCTTTCTAGTTATTTATAGGTGTCTTCCCCCAGACCCTGGAGCAGAGGCAGTCGATGGGCTTCTCAGATGTAATGGTGGAACGTCTGCAAACCCTAGTGCTTCTCTCTAGAAGGGCAATGCATGTGTCCATAGATTTTGCCTGCCACCAAGAACCGAAGATCCCCTTAAAGGCTAAATACTATGCTGATGGAGAAGGGAATTCAAACATTTTATCCTGTGTAATCTGTTTGTCACTTTCTGCATACTTGAACCACCGCAAATAAAATGGTTCAGAGCTGTTATTTTGCTAATTTCTACAGTGCCTGTTGCCATTAAGAACTTTAAGTACAGAGATTAAAACAAAAACAAAAAACAATTGCAAAACAAAAGACATGTAGCTTGTCCTGCAGATCATGAGCCTCTTGCTCTCCTGGACTGAAAAGTAGTCAATTCTAAAAACCTGACTCAGGTAAGAGAGCCCTTTCAGACTTTGGGGGAGAGGGGTGACTATTCTCCACAGCTTTAACCTGGTGAAAAGTGGATGAGATATGCTGGCTGGATTGGGGGGGGGGGGGGCACTTATTATATTTTTTAACATCAATACATCAGAATCATAATAATTCATGTGAGATATGCCATGTTGGGTACCGTTAGAAAGGCTATAATGTGCTAAGTAAGATGTTAATGTTTATGTTCATGTGTTATGGGAGTAATGGAAAGTATGGATATCTGTATTTTATCTGTATTTCATATTGTACAAAATTGATGCAGAAAGGGGTGTCCTTAAACACTGACTGCATCACAGGAACTTTTCATTTTTGCTTTTAATACGGTTTCTAACACGTTACAAGGGTTTTACAAAATATCAGGCACATGGTACATTTTTACAGTTTTTGGCATTAGCAACAAATTAATTACAAGACTTAACATTGGCCTTAATATTATCAGCAAAATCATGTTTAGTTAAAACAGGCTTTTTCTTTGTAAGGTTCACTATAGAGGTAACAATGTTATTCAATTTTTTTACAAACATTTGTAAGGGTTCAGTTAGTTCAACAGTGGATTCTTGGTGCATAATCTATGCTCCTCTTATGTGATCTTGCCAGGTGTGTCCTCCGTGCTGCCAGCTATGGGTAGATCTTTCTTCCCCTTGTCAGGCAGGTAACTTGCACTACCACACACACTAGCTAGTTCACTAGTTTTCAAATTTTTAACTGTTACCCATTTCAAGGCTTGACTCTGTTCCAAGGTATCCACCCCAGCTCTTTCTAAAACAAAATCAGCAAATCCATCCACATGTGAAAAGCTCTGGCAGTTAGAAACTGACCCAAGTATCTCAACATATAAACTGTTGCTTCTTGCTACAGTCAGGGATTCATCCTGAGCTAACTTAATCAATTCAGTTTCACACCCTTCAGCTTCGGCAAACTGTTTGCAAAAGCTACTAGGAGGTTTTATTCCTTCAGGAGCAATTTTAGGCAACAATCCATTTTCCACAGAAATGTTGTCCTTTCCCTCTTCAGGTAGAGGTTGCTCTAAAGGAACATTTTCCGGAGCCCTAACAGTCTCGTTTTGGGTTTCAGTTAAGTTCAGAACCAACTCTGAGACAACTGGCACATCCTCAGTCAGCATAAGCTGAGAGGCACAATCTGTCTGCTCTTTAGACAGAAGATTGGAGACAAGCTCTCCCTCAGCAGATAAACTGCTATTTTTAACATTCAAACAATTTGAAAATTTCCTCCCCTTTGTCCTAGCCCACATGGCTGTTCCCAGACAAACTTTTGGAGATTGGGGTAGCTTCCTCCATTTATTTCCCCCAACAGACAGGCTTAGGAACATTTCCTTCCTGGGTTTTAGGTGAATCCAGAACCACCTCTGGTACAGCTGACAAATTCTCAATCAGCATAAACTGAGAGGTACTTTCTGCCTGCTCCACAGACAATACACTGGAGACCAACTCTCCCCCAGCAGATAAACTGCTAGTCTTACCAGACAAATACTTTGAACTTTCCTCCCCCTTGCCCGAGCTCTCATGGCTGTTCACAGACAAACACTGGGAGAGTGGGATGGCTTCCTTAACAGGCAAAGTGCCACTCCCAACAGACAAGCTGCTATGTTCCACAATCCCAAGGCTAGAGACACTCTCTTCCTTGTCACAGTACACCTGGCTAAATACAGACAACTGCTTATAGTCATGCACCCACCCTTCACAAATTTCCCTGTTGATTACAGGTAATCCAAAAGATTTACATTTATACTGTCTCTGGGACTGGGTGACATTAACCTGGTTACACATATCTGCCATAATATTATCAAAATTGTTATAAACTGGAAAGATTCTTTCCCAATTGCTGTTAAGAGAAGCTGGACTTCTAGATGAGGTCAGACCTTTTTTCTTTTCCAGGATCTGGCATTGGATTCTGGCTTTTTCCATCAGCCTTTGACAATTCCTCTCCTCCAGTTCATCCATCCTTTGCTTTTCCTGCAATTGCAGATCTGCCATTTCTCTCATGCTGAAGACGTTGGCTATTTCTCAAGGATTGTAGCTTGATTGCTTTATCAGATTGTGACTCACTCATCCTGACTAACTTTAACCTTTAACACTCTCAGTATCAAATTTTAAAATTTGGAATAGCATGAGGTTTTGATCCAAAACCCAAATGTTCTGGTTCTGTGGATCCTGCCCTGACTATGCCACTGTGACCCGTCGGTGCTTAGGGTAGCCACCTGAAAATGCGGAGGTCAGGGCAGGCTGCAAAAGGAGAGCAGATTCTCCCAGCACTGGAGAGTGACACTGAAGTCAGACTTCCCAACCAGCCACAAACAGTGCTTCTGATTCCCCACACTGGTTCTTAAGAAGCCAAAACAAAAATATACACAGCATTACTGCATTTCAGTCTCTGGCTCCCAATCACCCAGTAAGTCCAGTAAAGAGATCAGTTATTTAAAACCCTATGGTCTTTACCAGAAAGGTTCCTCCTGACCCTAAAGGGTCAACCACAGTACCAGATCAATATAAGTTTAGATCCTACCCAAAATACTACACTGCCAGCCAATCCTTTAGTAAATAAAAAGAAAGGTTTATTATAAAAAGAAAGAAACAAACTATAAGAGAAATGTTAAAGGATTAAAGCAACCAGACACACACAAATGATTTGAAAGTCCATATATATCAGGTTTCTAATAGAATTGTGGAGTTTGCAGGCTTGTATAGTCCCTCTGGTATACATCCAGTACCTGGATGGGTCTCAGTCCTTTGTTTCACAGCTTCAATTCAGTTGTAGAGGAGTTGATCCAGAGGTAGGCTGGAGACTGAAAACCAACTGGATGTGGTGCAGGTGCCTTTTATGTCCTTTGGCCTTTACCATACTGCTTGTGGAAATTTACAGGAATAAGATGGAGTTCAGAGTCACATGAGTAAGTGGTGACTCATCAGGTATATCCCTGGCTTTTCCCCCTGGGCCCATTGTACCTGTGAATTTCCTTAATGGGCCATTAAGCAGGCTAGTGCTGCAGCCATCCTGTCTGGGGTGTCACCCAGAAACACAGTTCAATATGAAATATAGATAAAATACAGATATCCATCCATACCTTCTATTACACATAAACATCTTACTTAGCACATTATAGCCTTTCTAACGGTACCTGACATGGCATAGATCACATGAATTATTATGATTCTGATGTGCTGATGTTAAACAATATAATAAAGGCCCCCCCCCAATCCAGCAAGTGTCACACATACAATCATACAGATCTGATGTTTTATATTCACTTTGCACAGGGGCGAATAACTCTGCAAAGTGCAGGTGCAAGGGGGTGGAGAATCAGTTCCAGAGCACACAAACAATACCACCCGCAAGAGCCTGTTTGCCAATATCAGCCGGGGCTTTGAGGGCCTCAGTTGAAAGCTCCTATAGATATGAAAATATAGGTCGTGCAGCCTATAGTTAAAAGTTGCTCACACCCCTTCCTATCATCCACTTCGGCCTGTCAATCTGATCTGGGATTTTTCCTTCCCAACCCTCACCCAGTTAGCCCATTAGCATGTGAACAAGAACCCGGTAGGTATACACCTGAGAGAGAGACTGTTTGGTGCCACCTCAGAGCCCTGCTCCACCTCGTCCAGTGTCCCATCTACAGCTATAGCCATCCCTGATGCGTCAGAGGAAAGAAACAATAAATAAACCCAGGCTACATTGGGGAGCAAAAATCTCTTCCTGACCCCCTACCGCTCCAGCTGAAGCCCTGAAGCATGAGCTTTTAGGAACGTAAGGCGTAAACTGGAAGTGCGCTCCACTACTGCTGAGTTCTACACCCCCTCCAGCAGAAGCAACCCTGGCATATAAGCTCACTCTTAAATTTGTCCTGTTCTCTTGGGCCCCAAAACTCTTATTTGGAGGCTGTTCTAGACTGTCACTCTGCTAATGGTTAGAAATCTTCTGCTTGTTTCCAGGCATAGCCAGTTTTATACCCATTTATTCTTGTGTCAGTAGTGGTCTTTAGGTTAATGGCTCTTCACCCTACCTATTGTTTACCATTCTGATGTATTTATAGAGAGCAATCATATCATCTCTCAGCCTTCGTTTTGCTACCTAACCAAGCCAAGCTCTTTGTTTCCTAAGACAGGCCCTCCGTTCCCTTGATCATCCTAGTAGCTCTTCTCTGCACCTGTTCCCATTGCAATGCATCTTTTCCTAAAAATGGGTGACCAGAATTATACATCGTATTCCACATGAGGTCTTACACCAGTGCTTTGTACAGTGGTGGCATTATACATTTCAACCTCTCCAGGAAATGCCTTGCCTGATAGCTCGTTTTGCCTTTTCGCAGCTGCATTCCACTGGTGACTTACCATTCTGTGATTGCCCAACGGACTAAGGTCACGCTTCTCCTCCATTGCTTCCAACTGACAAGCCCCGCTGCTCGTAGCAGAAATTCTTATTAGACCCTAAGTGCATGAGCTTGTGCTTTGTACTGTTGAATTCCAGCCCAGTTCTATTACTCCACAGTCCTGCGCCCACCCTGAGTGGTGTCACCAGGGTCGTTCTGTTGCCAAAGAATCCTTCAGAGCCACTGGAGCAGGACTTTCCTTATGTTCAGGTTATATTTAAATCCAGCTTCGCCTATAAAGGTTTGCTTAGTTCAGATTTATCTTGCCTTGTTCAATGTCTATTCTATACATTTGTTCATGTGGGCTGTAGGAATTGATGTTTTACATCAATTAAGGCACAAAGTAAGCATTAACTGTAAAGACATCATTGGACCAAATTCTCAACTGGTGTTAAGAGGTGTAGCTCCAACAAAGTCCCTCACCAGCACCAAACCGCACCAGCTTACTAATGTAACATCGTGTTTGTTCACTGCCTCTTCTTATGCTAGAAACTGGGAACACTGGAATTAATGCAAGGACTCGGACTCTCATTCACTGGGAAATTGAGTTTAATTATTAGGATGCTTCCTAGTGATAAGGTAATAAGAGTTTCCTGGCCTACAGCTCTGATGAGGATCATATAAGGACATGTATAGACAGCATTGTGAGGCCAAAGGCAGAGGAGTTTATTAACTCCATAACCACATCCTGGCCAGCACTGATTTTTTTTTTCAATTAAATGTTTGCAATTTGAAAGAAAGAAAAACACAAGAACCAACTGCACCATAGTTATTTTGTTTTTAAAAAAGCTGAAGTATTTTGGCCCTTCCTGCTCCTTCCACCTCTAAATCCTAATACTGTTTTTCTCAGCATATTCTTTTCCAGTTTCCACCTTCTTCCTTACATGTCTCTATGTACTTAGATCACGTCCATCAGGGTGCCTGCATGCTTTTCTATCAAAACACAGTACTATTTTTATTTACTCTATGTTTCAAAACTAAACTGAGAGGGAGAGACTACAAACTCACGTAAACATAAATAAGACTTACTGGGAGGATGCAAACCTTGCTGTCATGTAAAAAGGGAGACCAATGAGATGTAGCGTCCTACAGACACAACTATAATTTCCTTTTGAAAACAGTGCTGCTAGGATGTCTGGAAGGACATTAGTCAAAATTATTTTTTCTCAACGTGTTTTCTGCTGTAATTTGATAGCCCCAATTTTTATATGTTTGGATTTACATCCCTTCCATGTAATTTTTATTTATTTGCATAATCTCAAGGGAGAGATTACCTGTTCTATTCTTTCATAAACTCTGAAGCACCTGGCGTTGGCCACTGTCAGAAGATGGGCTAATGGGCTAGATGGATGATTGGTCTGATCCAGTATGGCTGTTCTTATGAGAAGCTGAGTTACTCCTTGCTGTTGAAAATGTCTTGAAAATTCTGATCACAGTTTTGCATATTTGTGGTGGCAATTCAAGGTCAGTATTATGTTATAATTTTAGTCACATTGCTGCCTTATTTTTGCCTGCCTTCAGTAGGTCTACAAGGAAGGTGACAATTCATTCCACAATCTTTCCTGATTACTGAATACAACCACTGAATTTGAATTCAATCTGGAAACTGTTCTTTAAGTCCTCTGAAATAGCTTATTACTTATACCCATTAGTACATAACTACACAGCCATTGCAGGTTCAATGTAATCATGTAATTAATTTTTCTTTGTTTATTCAGCTCTAAAGCCGAATGAGAAGATGTTAATCAACATTGTCAGCTGTCAAGCAAAACTCATTCTTCTCTGGAGATTTATCAATAAACAGAGAAACCATTTGCAAGAAGTAAGGTTAAACCACAAAACACATACACACATTAGAATGAACTTGTGGCTGTACTTTATTTAGTCAGTGAAAATCTACCTTAAAAACAGAAAATAGAAAAATCAAAATATTTTTAACCCAGTACATTGGATTAGAGGAAGCTGCAAGCTTGGAGTTTAAGCACAAACTACAGATTGCAGCCTGAGTATTTCAGAGGCCAAAGCAATACACTGGAACAAAGTAGTATCTGTATGTAGAGATATGTTCCTTGCACCATTAGGAAGGTCTTAAAGGTGCAATATTTTATAGATGTCTGTTACAAGAAGAAACATTGGTTATACAGTTTACATTTGTTGCATTGCTTAGATAGGCCCAGGATTAATATAAAAAACAAGCAAGATTGAAGCACTTGCTTCTCAATCTCTACCAACAGACAATTTACACTTTGATAAAAGCTAGCTTTGTTTAAATGAGATTTAGACAAGAAATAACTTTACATATTAACAGCTTTGGAACTACAAATGTTAGACTCAGGATTACACAGGTCATGCTATTGTTATTTTGTTTTGCCTGCTGCAGTTATTGCAATATGGCTTAATGTACATAGGTATATAATTTGTACAAATCTGCACGGTGTTATAAAGAGTACAATTAACGCAAGCAGCATAACCTCTGGGAACCAACAGCCGTTGTCAGAATTACTTTTGTAATTCTTGTCCAAAGTTAAGGGGAAAAGTGGCCACTAAGGGAAGACAGACTGGATTGTTTGATATCACATTTCTCAACTTTAAGTTTATATATATATATATTTGTGAGCTAAGAAAAATCTTTATAGCCTTAACTCTAGTAAATTGCACTGGTGACAACGCAGATTGGCATAATTTATAATTGGGCCAAAAATAAGACTAAGGCCCTTTCTGCCATGTTCTTTGTAGGAGAATATTGACTTTTTTTCTGGGCATCCCCAGAGTCCCATCTGTTAATTATACCAACCTCTCCTCTGAATGTCTCGCTCGCTCGCTCTCTCTCTCTCTCTCTCTCTCTCTCACACACACACACACACACACACACACAAAATGTGCATTATGGCGGGTAAAAATCAAAGTTCTCATAGCAGAGTGAAGATCCTAATTCCCTTAAATACAATGTCAAAGTGATTTGGAGAAACATTTATATGGCGCCTCTAGTCTCATATGTGTGATTAAACCATTGTTAAAAATATGAGTGAGCTGAAAGAAGGGATTCAAAGGTTCTGAGCACCCAGTTGTTCTTTAGGTTTAAATTAAAGGTGTCACAGGTTAAATTTTTTACTGCAGTGTCATCTGCCTGTAGTATAAGTTTCTAGAGGCCTGCTCTTAACTCAGACTATAGAGTCTTCCAATTTTAGGATTAAAATGACAGTCAACTACAGTTAAAAGAGGAGGGGGGAAAAAAGATAGACTTTCAGAGAAATTTTAGCAGATAAATGAAGTATATTTTTAACAGAGCTCCTGGGCAAAGCACTTTGACTGCTGTTACACAGAGAGTAACAAGGGGGTGAGTGGAGAGATGGTAAAATGAAGAATTGTAAAATTAATTTTTTTTAACAAAAATACAAACCACCTGGCACCCTCAATTTTCTCATGTGCTCTCAAATGTTCAAAAGATAGCTGTAAACACTTCACATAACTGGATATTACTGCAGAAATTACTTTTATTAGTCTGTGTTACTAACTCCTGATGACCAATATCTTCCTGCTCCAATACTTTTTGATGAGATAGTTTGAGCATATTCCCACTATATTTGACATATTTGACAATCCGATATCTGGAATTCTCATTTCACAATTACAGCAAAAGGATCGTGTCACTTTTCGGCTCAAGACACATTTGGTTAGCAGATGCTGTGCAAGAGGCTGTTTTATACACATTTTAGAAGAAACCCATTTTTACTTGCCAAAGGTCACTTGAATTGGCTAACATTTTTTCTGAGTAACAAGCTGCAAGTTGCAGAAATCTACCACCAGATGGTGCAATCAGACCAGTGTAATGAGTCATTTCTTTGTTTGCACACTGTGCAGTCCCAGAGAGAGGGAGGCACTTGCCATGACAAGAACATTTGGTACATTAGAAGGAAACAGTTCGTTTTAAAATAAATTACTATACAGGTAGGACAATGAAGTTATTGGTCAACATCTTACTCAACCCGAATGGTGTGAAGTTCACAAAGTGCAATGTGGAACATTTATTTTAGAAACCAGATCTAAATACACTGAGAACCCACCATGCTTGTTTGGTGCCTAGATTGTGTACAGAATGCTTTAAACATTTAATTATTGTTCAGTTATTTAATATTCAAGCTTGTCCAGTTTTATGAATGCACTGATCTATACTTGTAACTTTACACCTGACAAAATTGAGAAATATTTTGTTCCAGGTTTGCCAAGTCTTAATTAAAACCAACAGAGCTAAGTATAAGCAAAGACTTTATTTAAATCATTTTAAGAAATCAACGATCTACCAAATGTACATGAGCATAATGAAAACACTGTTCTGAAAAGAAGTGGGCACAAATATAGAGTGGACATAATCCAGTATCTATCAAAACATTTTTTAAAGAGAATTTATCTCATTTCATGGATTTGTGTGGTCCAGGAGACAGGGTAAATTAGAATGTAAAAAACAAAAACAGTTAATCCTTTTCTTCATAACACTGAAACAGTTCAATATTTTGTCTCAGGTTTAAGCATAATAATTTATTGAAATTGCCATTTCAAGATTGCTGAACAACATGAAATGGATAAATATGTAATTCTTAAGGACTTTCACCTTCCACCAGGTGCTGTCAGAAAAATCAAATTGCAATAAAGTAAACTTTAAATGTTTTCAATACAATTATAATGCACTCCGTATAGAAGAGGTGATGCAAAATTAACTTCTGCCTAATAATTTACTTCAGTAGGTTTCCCAATAGGAATTGTACCTTTTGACCATGAATGTTCTTTTATGGAAGAAGGAACAACTAGCATAATGCCTTAAATATCAGTTCTTATACCCTTCCACTAAGTGGAAAATCTGCCTAAATTTCAAGAAGGTAATTTGTGGCCAGCTGTAGCTCATTCACAGTGCTTCACCATGGTCACATGCACTAAGTCTCATATTGTGTGATGCAAATGTGTATCATTTTGCCTTTGTAATGTAAGATGGAAAAAATATACACTAAAATCAGAACTGGGGGTTTAAGATATACAGATAAATACACAAAGAATTACACTCCAGTTTTGGAAGCATGTTAGAAGGAGGAAATCTGGAACAATTGAAACTAGGCATTGCCAATAGGCTAGGGAATTCATTTAAATCAAAGACATCACTTTTTTCATCATTTTATCAAACAAAAATAAAGAAGTCTTGAAAAGAGGAAGTGTTAACATCCAAGAGTAGAGGGTGATGACTATAGCTCCTGATATTGCCTCAGGATTGTCAGCGGCTCTCAAGGAATGATGTCAGATATTGATGGTCTGTTCTCACAATTCAGAAACATCGGTCTACAGAGCAATCAGCAGATTCCACTTTCTGCTCTTGCCTTCTTCACATTCTGGTCTCTCCAAATGTAATACACACATTAAGAGAACTGCTGAAATAAAAGAACAAAAATATTAACAAAGCCTGACTAATCACAAATCATTCTCTCAAGTAATTTCTACTCTTCGTCTCAGAATTTCCTTAAGTGAGGTGAGGCAGTTTTTCAGGAGTGATGTTGAAGAGAGATGTCATCAATTCAGTTAACATCCTCCAGTTTAAAAAGAAAAAGCTATGCTAAACACAACTGGCTGTAAAGGTGAGGGTGGCCTGTGACCATTACCTCCACTTAAACAAAATTATCTTGAAAATTCAAAACATTTGAGAAAATCTTCACCCCCTAAATCATTATTTTGGAAACCGTTACACCAACGTAAAGTGGCTCTTTAATACCTCTGCAGTCATAGGACAAAGAGAGGGGGTTAGTGGGTTACAGATTGTTGTAAAAAGCAAATGCAGTCTCTGTTCAGTCCATGATTTTCAGTGTCAAGCAGTTATGAATTTAAGCTTCCAGGATTGTCTTTTGAAAGCATTTTAAAGGCTTGCAGTAGCATGATGGAATTAGGGCCCTAAGAGCCTTCTTAGACTTGAAGGGGAGATGTAGGAATAGTGTGACATCTCATAGGGTACTGCAAGATGGGTCACGTGCTCCCCATTCTGCTGCCTCCACATGACCTTCTTCACCCCTTGCTCAGTTGCCCCATTTTCTCCAGGGAACACTCCCTGCTCCCCACTAACATTCATACCATCATCTTCACAGCCATTCTTGAGCTCCATGCTCTGGTCAGCCCACCCACTAACATACCCTCATTATATACACATCAATGGTGTGCTGAAAGGGGGGGCTAGGCCCCCGGACGCTGGTCTGCAGGGGGCTCTGAGGAGCACAGAGCCTCCTGCACACCCCACCCCTCATGAAGGGCTGGCCTGGAGTGCTCAGATGGGGTGGCCTCACTCCCTGGCTTGGAGGGGGAGGGTGGGGATTCCAGGCAGGCCCTTCACGACACGCACAGGGGAAAAGCAAGGAGTGGAAGTGGGAGCAGCTGCCCCTCAGCCTCCTGTGCCCCCTGCCCATTGTGAAGGGCTGACCCGGCACCCTTCTACCCCAGACCGGGGGGTGAGGCCGCCCCCGTCCAAGCCAGTGCTGGACTGCAGGGCTGCAGCAGCAGGTGGGGGCGGAGCGGGGGTGGAATGCCAGACTGGCCCTTCAAGATAGGTGGGGGGCAGAGGGCACAGGATGCTCTGAGATACGCTTCTCAGCACATCCCTCCAGGCACATTGTGAAAGGCCGGCCCAGAGCCCCCTACCCCCAAGCCGTCGGGGTTTGTGGGGGGGTAAAGGCAGCCCCATCCAAGCCGGTGCCGAGCTGTGGAGCCGCAGTTGGAGAGGCAGGCACGGCATGCCATGTAAGTGCAGGGAGGGGGGGACGGCAGACCCAAGCCTGTATTAAGACTCACAGAAAGTAAGCACCTAAGAAAATCCAGAGGAGAAGGGTAATAGGTAGCAGGAGATAGGATGTAGAAGCTCCCCCCCACTGCCTCTCTTAGGTCACTGAAAGCGCTCCTGGTGAGGATGTATACCACCGACTCAAGGAGGGCAGTGTGGACATCAGCTACCGCAATAATTAGGAGGCTGTAAATTGGCCTAACAGAGGTCAACCTATCTTTGGCTATGGCTACACTGACGGCAGCAAAGTTGCTGCCATCAGATCGATTTCTCTGGATCGACTGAACGGTCAGTGAAGACCCACTCAGACGATCCAGAAATCGACGTACTAAGACCACCTTCACAAGTGGTGTAGCGCTGCATCGATGGGAACGTAGTTCCTGTCAGCGCAGTGCAGTGTAGTGAAGACGGCGCACAGAAGTGGAGCAGAGAAGTCGACAGGAGTTACGCAATTTTTTTGTGTAGCTTGTGTAACTCCCGTCGACTGCCACCGAATCCTGGAGGTAAGTGTAGACAGGGTCTTTGTAGTGTAGACAAGACCAAAGATACTGTCAAAATAGCTTTATGAGTTTAAACATCAGTGAATTGTTTTTAGCTCCCACATCACAGCTTAAATGGCTGAACTGGTTTGTTATTGTGATGTTGCTCATAAATATCCAGCAGCTAACACTGGCTGCATTTTATGTATGAGGTGACTGTATTTCCTTACTGTGTTTGTAACTCTTTACAGTCTGCTTTGGACTTAAGATAGTTAAGTAATTGTGTATCTCCTACAAATTTTGCCACCTCACTGGTTTGCCTATTTTTCCAAGATAATTTATGAATCTGTTGAACAGCACTGGTTCCAGTAGAGATCTCTGGGGGACACCACTATTTACCTCTCTCCATTCTGAAAACTGACATTTATTCCTACCCTTTGTTTTCTGTCTTTTAACCAGTTACTGATCCATGAGAGGACCTTCCCTCTTACCCTATGACTGCTTACTCTGCTTAAAAGCCTTTGGTGAGGGACCTTATCAAAGGCTTCTTAAAGTGCAAGTACACCATCCAACTGGATCATCCTTGTCTGCTTTCGTTAACCCCTCAAAGAATTATAATAGTTTAGTGAGGCATCATTTCCCTTTACAAAAGCCATGTTGACTCTTTCCCAACAAATCATGTTCAACGATGCGTCTGAAAATTCTGTTCTTTACTACAGTTTCAACCAATATGGGTCTAGGTATCAAGCTGGTAAAAGAGTTTGAAAATTTTGGCCATGGCTTGCAATCCTGAGGAGGTCTTTGATGCATGCAAAAGGCACGACGCAGTATCAAATCTGTAACAATCACAAAAAGAAAAAAGCCTAAATAATACTGTCAAAATTAGGTAATGAAAATGCTACTTACGTTAAGCCTCAAGATTTGGTGAGTTCTGACTTTAATTGTGGACTCCCACAAGATGTATATTCTTGATTATTTACATCTTCCGGTCTATGTATCTTCACGTCTTCCACTGATTGGCTACGTTCATCTTTCTTCCTTTCTTTGTGTGTTTGCTGAACCATACATTTCTCTTGGGTTCCCACAGCTTCTTTTTCCTTTAGCTTTGGTTGGTCTGTTCCAATCTCTTTGGAAACGTCTTCTGAAACACTCACATTTGCTGCTGATCTTTGAGCCCCTAAATTTTCACTTGAAACACATTCAGGAACAGCTACACTCTCTCCTGAATCCTGAATTTCTCCGTCTTTTGATATATCAGAAATTAATGGCACATTTTCTGTTTGTTCTAAGGTAGCTTGTTTTTCTGCAGATTGGGTTAAACCAATATGTTGGACTGTACTTGGTTGCTGGAACTCTTGTTCTGTACCCACTATTGTCTTTTCACCTTTTACAGGGAGCTGCTGATCAGCCCGTTCACCTTCCTGAATTTCAGATATATTTACAGCTTTTTGGCTTCTTTCTGTTGATTCAGTCTGCTGCTGTGATTCAGATGCCAGGCACACAGCAGCTGGCTCTTCTGTTTTCTCAAGTTTGTCAACGGCAGTCTGAATGATCTTTAATACAATTTTTGTACTTTGAGATTCTATAGTGACAGACTGAGCAATATCTTTTTTGAATTCTATGTGGGTTAGAGATGGGCTTTTTTTATCTTGAGAAACTATTCTTTCCCCAGCTTCTTCACCACATTCCAACTTCTGTTGCTTCTTTCCATGGGTTGCATCATCCGCATCATCTTTTTGGACCAAATCACGTGCTGTGCAACTTGTTGCTGCCTCAGTCATTCCATCCACTGCTGCAGCGGTCATCTCTGATACTGACACTATTGCAATTTCTTCACTCCTACCGCCTGCAGCCCCAAACCCTGAATGAGCAATGCTAATATCTGGGACTAGTTCAGAAGTCAGGTTTTCAGGCACTGCTGCTAAAGGCTCTAAAGTTTCAGCTGAGGTTTCCATAAGTGTTACAGTTTCTGCAATGATTTGCTCTTCAATTGCTGCAGCTGTTACAGGCAAAGATGCTTTTTGAGCCTCAGAGCTTTCAATACTAGGAATGGGTAAGCCAGTATCTTCCAGCTGCACAGTTAAAATCTCTTGTGTTGAATAAAGTTGATCACCACTTGCAAGTTCCAATTTTCCAGATTCAAACAAATCTTTTTCCACTTCCATCATTAGCTCAAATTTGGTTTCCTCTCTCTGATTGTCATTTGAACTTGTTGTGGTCAATAGAAGTGTTTGTTTTGTTTCTCTAGGCTCTTCTTCATCTCCCTTTCCATGCACAGACAGTTCTTTAGGATATGTGTCGCTCTGCAGAGGAGGCCCATTTACAACTTCCCCCATGTATTCTGATTCTAAGTTAAGTGGGACATCTTGTACACCAGTCTGCATGGGGGCCTCAGCTGCAAGTGCTTCAGTGCGTTCTGATTCTAAGGGAAGCACAGCATGTTCTACCTCTCTCTTCACAGGCACTTCAGTTGCCATACCCTTCATGGTGGCCCCTGCTGCAGTTATTTCTGTACATTCTGGTTCTAAGGAAAGCATGGAATCTTCCATCTCACTCTGCACTGTGGGCTCCTCAGTTACCTCACGCTGCACAGTGGCCTCAGTAGCAATTGTTTCTGTGAATTTTGATTCCAAAATAAGCACGGCACCTTGCACTTCACTTTGCATAGGGGCTTTAGTTGCAATTGCTTCTGTGCTTTTTTTTTCTAGGGTATTCACAGCATCTTCCACCCCACTCTGCACAGAGGCCTCAGTCACATCACTCTGCATTGGAGCCTCAGATGCAATTCCTTCCGCCTCACTCCGCAGGGTGGCCTGAGTCACCTCATGCTGTACAGTAACCTCCGTGCTTTTTGATTCCAAGGTAAGCATAGCTTCTTGCACCTCCCTTTGCACAGAGGCCTCAGTCACATCACTCTGTACTGGAGCCTCAGTTGCAACTGCTTCGGTGCATTTTGAGTCTAAGGTAAGCACAGCATTTTCCACCTCTTTCTTCACAGGAGCTTCAGTTACCTCACTCTGCACAGGGGCCTCATCTACAAGTGCTTCTGTACATCGTGGTTCTAAGGCCTCCGTGGTATATTCCACTTCATTCTGCACTTGGATGTCAGTCCCCTCACTCCGTATGGGGGGCTCAGCTGCAGTTGCATCTTCTACCTCCCTCTGTACAGGGGCCTCAGTTACGTCACTCTGCAAAGGGGCTTCAGCTTCTGTTACAGTTACTTTGATGCATTTTGATTCTAAGGTAGGCACAATGTCCACTGGTTGCTTAAATTCCTGGGATAACTCAAGCTTTGCTTCATGTATTTCACTTACAGAATCATCCACCTCTGGAGCACCTTCAGCTGGGATTTCCCCTGGAGTTCTTTCTATTAAATTCAGTTTGGCCTCTTCAGCTGACATGTCTTGTTGTTTTACTACTGTAACATACTCAGCTGTCACTTCAGGATCTGCCGTGGTAGTTATTGTGACACTACTGTAAAATTCCTCCTCTTTCAATTTACATTTCTCTCCAATCCTTTCTACTTCAGATGTTTTTTCATGTCCTTCTACAAAGGCTTGTTCAGCTTCTTTCCATTGACTTTCATCTGCTGATATATCTAGACTTTTAGTTTCTTCTGTATGTTCCTTCATCACACCACACTTTTCACCTACCTCTGACACTTCCCGGAGAGCACTTTCGTCAGCTTCATTTCTGCCTTGAACACTTCCTGCACTTTCCATGTGTTGAATGTCAGCCTCTTCTTTATTTAAAGGCTGTTCAACGAACACCGTTTCTTGACATATTACTTTAACTTCATTAGCTTCATCTTTCATTTCCGATCCAATTTTCTGCACTGACTGAATTATGACTTCTGTCACAGTTCTTTCACTAATCATCTGTACTTCATCTGATAGCCTCACTCTTTCTGCAACTTCAGGACTTTCCTGTGTTTGTTTATTTAATTCTTCTAAATTTTGCTCAGTCCCTTCTGTCTCCTGCACAGGTGTAACTTCTTCTGTAGTATCTGGGGATTCAGTTAACTGTGACACTGCAGAAACCATCTCAGTTGTCTCCTCTGCAAGGGAAACCTCTGTTTCTTCTTCAACACAGGAAACTTCTGTTGCCTCTTCCAGAGCTGTCAATGCTTCTGAGGTTAACTCCAGCTCACTTACTATAGTATCATCACTAATGTCCTTTCTCAACTCTGGCAAAGTTTTAGTAACCACCACTGTTTCTTCTACAACAACTTCAGTTTCGAATATCTGCTCAGTTTGTTTATCTTCATCATCTTTTTCTTGTTCAACGGACTCTGTTACAGTAGCAGATATCCAAGATGGTGACCTTTCTTCAATACTGGTAACTGCTCTCTCCCCCTCCACCACAGTCACAGTAACTGCATGAACCAGTCCTTCATTGGATTGTTCAATAATTAAGGTATCTTCTAATTTTTCAGCTCTCTTTTCATCTAAAGCATCTTCCCTTATTGCCTCAGCTTTTGTTGCTTTTTGGGCTTCAATTTTCTCTTGTTCAGCTGCTTCATACTCAGATAAAGGAACAACAGCTGGAACATCAGAGTCGTCTTCATTGGTTTCTGTCATCTCTTCTCCAGCTTCCTCAACACAAGCTTGTTCTGGCTTCCCATCTGACTTTTTCTTCCGACGACCAGGTATTAATTTTTTAAATGAAACCCACGTTTCTTCTTTTCCAGGTTCACCATCTGAAGTAGAATGTTCTATGCTTGAAACTAACACAGACTCTTCAGTTCTCTCTTCCATTTTGGTTTTGGATTTTCTTCTTGGAGTGACTAACCTTTTAAATGATTCCCAGGTTGAAACACCCTCTCCTTCAGATGGACTTCCAGCTTGTTCTGGTGAAGAATTTCCTTGTCCTTGATCACTTTCTTGAGAACTAGTTAGGATCATTTCTGGTGCAGTTTCTTTACTTTGTCCAGCTTCATCTATTTTCTGGCCTTCTTGAGCAAGCCTCTGTCCTACTTCCTCATCAGAAGAGGATGATTTCCTAGCTCTTTTCTTAGAGGAGCCTACACAAATTAAGGCTTCCCATGACACAGAAGAATCAACCTTTCGTTTTGGCTCTTCTGTGCTTTTTTCTAACTTCTGCTCCTCACCATTTTCTTTAGTTTCTTCCTGATTTTCAGAGACTGCACTTTCAGTAGAAGACAAGGTAGCACTCTTTGCCTTATCAATTTCTTCTTCTTTGTCACTTTCAGAAGGCCTTCTGATACGTTTCTTGGGAGTCACCATCTTTTTAAATGATGCCCAAGGAGTAACACTCTCTCTTTTCCTCTCTACATCTGAAATCGCTCCTTCTTCAGTTTCAGTTACCTGTGTTGCATCTAGGACTTTTTCCACAGAAGGATGCTCTGTTGATTCTTCAGGTGAAGAGGCAGAGCTTTCTGCCTTTTGTTCTTCTGGACTTTCTGGAGAATCAGCTAAATGTTGAATTTGTTCTGCTTGTTCCCCTGGCTTAGTTTCTTCTCTCTTTCCTTTATGTTTCTTTCCAGAAAGCTTCTTTAAACCAGTACCTGTAAAAAGTTTCTTTAAGGGGCTGCCTTGCACTTTGGCTCTCTCTTGTGATGACAACAGTTGGACCTCACTTGTGATATCTTCTGGAGATTTATATGCAGCTGGATCTTCATGGCTTGATTCTATCTGCTTGATGTAGTCATCCACTACTATGCATACTGTTTCTTTAGCCTTTAGTTGTTCATCAGTAAGTTGAATTCTTTGTAGCTCAGCATCTCCTTCAACTGATTGTTCAGAAGCTGAAGAGGGCATTTGTTCTCTCTCATTTGTTTTAACCTCTTTCTCCTCTCTAGTGCTAACATGAACTTCTACTTCTGTCTCTAACTTTTCATCAAATATTTCAGTTGCCAGTGGAGCTATTGGTTCAGATTTCTCAGTTTTTTCTCTTGCCATTGGAGCAGATTCAGATTCTTCTTTAGATTTTTCCATGGTCACTGGAGCTGCTAGTTCAGATTTCTCTTCAAAGTATATTTCAGTTTTTTCTTCTAGGGATATTTTACATTCTTTTACTGGTTTTGATTTTTCTTCAGGGGATAGGTCTATTTTTTCTTCGGAGGCTACTTCAGATTCCTTGTTTACACCTTCAGTGGTCTTTTGTGGAAGTGGCCCTTCAGAAGGAACAACAACTTCTTCCTTCAAACTTGCTTCTACTGGGATCTCTGCCACTTCCCTTTCTTGCTCTTGCTCTTCTTTCTCAGTTTTCTCTTTCTCACTTGCTTCTACTGGAATCTCTGCCACTTCCCTTTCTTGCTCTTCTTTCTCAGTTTTTTCCTTCTCACTTGCTTCTACTGAGATCTCTGCCGTATCTTTTTCTTGCTCCTGTTTTCCTTTCTCAGCAGTCTGCTGCTCATCCTCTTTAGGCTTCCTGAAACTTGTCTTTTTCCTAAACCCAGCCCAACCCTGAGTAAAGAATTTTCTTAGTGGTGATGCAGTGTCATTAACTAACGCATTTGTTGGAGACTCTGGTGACTTGCTCGGTTCTTTTTTTCCTTCTGCCTCTTTGTCTCCTTCAGCTTCCTCACTTGGGCTTTCTGCTACCTCCTCAGGAGGAGAGTCATCTTTGCTTTCCTCACTCTTCATTTCTTCTTCAATCTTTTCTGCAGGGTGGGTCACGTCACTTTGTGTTGCTTCCTCCACCGTTTCCAGCTTGCCTTCTTTATGATCTCCAGCTCCATTTGCTGACACGTCTGCCTCCTCTTTTTTTACAGTGAGTAGCTGAACAGGTTCAGACTTTTCCGTCTTATCTTTTTTAACAGTAAACTTGAATCCAACAAATTTAAAAACCTTTTTAAATCCAACATCATTAGAGTGAGATTCACTGGGTTGTTCTAAATCTTCTACTTTTTCTTCTTCTGATGGCAACTGTTCATTAGCATCTTGAATGTCTTTCTGTCCATCTTCCACAACATCCTTATCAGTTGATTCTGGTGGCACGGCCTCCATATTTTCAGCTAGTTCTTCTTTTACAATCACATTCACAGGTTCTCTTTGTCCAACTGTAAAAAGGTAAAAATCAGATAGAAACAAATTAGATTTACCATAATCTTAATTCACTCCTAAATTATATATTAAAATGGCTCAACAGATAATACATACTTCAACTTTTAATACAGACATGTATTTACATTTCTGTGTAAAATACATATTCCACTATCATGGTGGCACTTCCTAGGTTTGCTAATTAAAGCTTTATCAGCAGTTCTTATTATAATCTTAGGGTCCCCCTCATTTGTAAGAAGTGAAGAAAATCTCATCTGGATTGGCTTTGTTGCTTGACAGAAGGCTCATTCAGAACATTCTAGGCCAGTGGTTCCCTACCCATGGCCTGCAGGGTCTTTCAAAGTGGCCTGTTGCTCCCCTCCTGCTGGCTGCAGAAGGGAGCTGCTACCTAAGGACCCAGGCAGAGCCCATTGCCACGGGGTTACAAGACCAGTGCAGGCTCCTTGCTGCAGCCAAGGAGATGGAAGATCAGTGCTCCCCTCCCCCGGCTGTAGCAGGGAGCACAGCAAAAGGCTCCGCCTGCGTCCCTAGGCCCTGGGGTCCCTGCTGGAGCCAGAGGGAGGGGAGATGAGTGCTCCCCTCCCCCAGCTTCAGAAGAGAGCAAAGTGCTCTGCTTGGATCCCTACTGAAGCCAGAGGGAGGGCAGCACTGATCTCCCATCCCCTTGGCTGCAGAAGGGAGCCACTGCCTAGGGACCCAGGCTGGACGTGTGCCAGTTTCCCTGCTACAGCCAGGGGCATGGAAGAGAAATCCTTCTGTTTGACTGCAGTGGGGGGAGAGGGGAGGCTGCTGGCAGAGACAAGTGGCCCTTCAGGGTTGTAAAAATGATATCTGTGGCCCTCGAGCCAAAAGGATTAGGAACCACTGTTCTAGGCGCACTCTCATTCTTTCTGGGCAAGTGAATTTCAGGACTGTAAAACAAGTTCAATCCTTAGGTTTTGTGTGGGTAACAGCTGTTCCTGGCACCAACAGAATAGAACAATAAAACATGATAGAGTCCATGGCACAGCCAATAACATAACTCAAATATGCTGACCACCAGTCCTCTGCTTCAGGCACTAGCCAGACATCTCTGCACCCTTTATGTATGTAAGGTTTTTTTTTTTTTTTAAATGACACTGTGTAGTTCCACACTTCTCCGCAATTTCAAGAACAAATATGATCATAAGCACCAATCCTGCAAACCCTGAGATCTTAAAATCAAACTGGGTTCTTTCCTTTTCCATCCCTCACCAGTTCTGAAATGGCCAATTCTGCCCTTATCTACAAACCAGTGCAACAGCTTATAAAACTAGTGAGGTTGCAGAAGAGTGTAGTTTGGCTTGCAGAATCCTTAAGGCTGGTGATTATGCATGAAAAGGCAAGGACCCAGTTTTACCCTCAGATCCTAGCAGCTCTATCTCTGCTTAGCTGCTCCCTGGGTGCTGCTCTAGCAGTTTCTGCCCCCATTAGACAGCAGTGCCCAGTGAAGGCAGAGGACATCTAATTTAAAAAATAGTCAGGAGTGCTGGAACCATTTGTGTAGTGGGGGTGCTGAGAGCCATTGAACCAAACTGTAAACCCTGTATATAATGGAAACCACTTCAAGCCATGGGGTATGGGAGCACACCCAGTTCCAGCACCTATGAATACCGTGATCAGGGGAGGGAAGGAAAAAAGAACAAATACATTGCATCTGATCTACATTGTGCACTTGATGTAATGCGTGTTTTCTGGTGCAGCTGGGCTGGTTACGGTATTGGGTGGGGGCTAGCCAAGGCTCTTCCTGTTCCCTACCACTTCCCATGCCCATGTGTGGAGGGGTGGGCAGAAGAGCACAAGCCCCAAGAAAGTTACTCTCCCATCCTCCCTCCCTGCACATGGAACAGCGTGCCTTCCACCCTCCTACTCCTTTGCACTGCCATACAAACAAATCACAATTCAGCCCTAAAATAAAAATACTGACTAACATTTTTTTCACCTCCACAAGAGATTTTCAGAGCCTTACTGATTTTTTTCTTCAATTATAAGATTTTTTTATCAAGCATTTTAGGTTAGTTTCTACTTACATTGAACACTTCTGCACCACATGCTGACATCTCCTTGTGTGCATGTCAGTCTCTGTGCCCTTCCTGTTTTCCTACAGATCATCGAAAGTGGCAAATCTCATTACAGCTTTCCTGCTGAGAGCATTTGGCCTCTAGGTGGAGACAATTTAGCTTAGGCCTTAGGTAGTGTACAATCAGAATTCAAATAGGCACTGTAGTCTTTCTGGGTAGAGTGCCAGGGTTCTTGATTTATATAATACATTATAGTTGTTGTGGCAAAATGTGCCACTGACTGTGTCCTCATTAGTATATTGCCAGTAGATAAGCAACAGCCCAAGAGAGGCAGCAGTTGTAGATTTAAATGCAGTCTATGAACTCTAATGTTTAGACCATAAGAGTATAATGCTATCTAATGACCAAATGCACTTAGTAGGAAAGCTTAAATGAAGATCATGCCTTTTTTTTTTTTTTTTAATTATTAAAGAAAATATAAGTAACAGGTAAAGCTCAGAGACTTCAACACACACACAAGAAATGAATTCAGAAATGCATTGTGTGCCACTCACAATGATGACAGTTGTAATAATATAATTAAATTCCATATAATCAACATAAAACCTTGTGCTGACCCTGCTGTTGTTAAATGATGACAATACCAAGTTACAGCTATTTTGGTTTAAAGAAACACAATCGCACACAGGAAGTTGCAAATTTAAGCCCAGGTCCTGCAATCAAACACATGCCGATAGATCCTTGCACCTGTGAAGAGCAATTGGCTTCGCTGGGGCCTGAGTGGCACAAAGGTGTACCTGCCCACATCTAATTGTTGGATCATGGTTATACTGTATAAAACCCACTTAAATAATAAACTAATGAAACTTCCAATAGGAGCCTATAGCTTAACCTAAAGAGAAGGGTCTTGGCACTCATATCCAAGAAAGATCAATGAATTTTGAAAGTTTGGGGGTTTTTTTTTTAAGTGAACTAGCTTAGAGTATTTCATGTTAGTAGTAGCAGGCTGATATTATTTGTGTTTATCAAGGTAGTTCTGTAATAACTCTCTCTTATTGTCTCTGACATAGTATTTTCACTGCCGTCTCATGAAACAAATATGTTGTATTTACATGAGCACACAACTATATAAAAGTTAGTCACTGGCAAAGAAAAATAGTTACAAGGGATCCTCTTTTTGGAAGGCGTTAACATTTCATTTTCTGAATGAACTATATATTTCTGTTTTTAACTTATTTCATGACTACAGAAAAAAGCATGCTAAAACAGGCAATAAGACCCTTATATTATCTCTGCAGTTTACTATATACAGTAACTACAGCACTGGGCTAAAGTGAAAAATATGAACCATATGAACTCATAATCCTAGAAAAACATAGTAATTAAGTCAAATACACAAATGTTAAATCATGGCTAATCTGGTGGCCACCATGTAATGTTCTACTATTAGGGAGATCCAGACTGAAGCCTGCTTTGTCATGGGAACTGCGAGAGTATCAGGGAAATAAAGAAAGTTCTTTACCTTTAGAGAATAATAAGTAATAATAATAATAAAATCCTCACTCCTGGGTCATTTCTTCTAGCATTTGACTACTAGGAATTTTTCCAGCTGGAATTCTAAAGTTATTGAATGCCTAGAAGTGACAGTTATACAAATGACAATCTTTATAGGATGTTGAGAGTGAAGTTTCATTTGCTTGTAGTCTGCCATTGTTTCCACACCCATATTCACTAATTTCTTAAAATAATGTGAAAGGAATAAAGTGAAAAAGATATACGAATGCTAAATGACAAAAACCTAACCCTGGAGAAGGTGAGCTGAGTTATAGCATTATAATTAACCACCACAGGAAAGAAAATTACTTACTTATTATAATTCTTGTTCTCTGAAGGTAAGTTACGTGAATAGTTTCCTGATTCATGGAAGCTCAAAACTTCCAGAAGTTATTTTGTGAAGATTAACTAGAAAAAAATGGGCCTTTGAATAGTCATTTATACTAGTATAAAGTGGGTGTAAAACAGAATCATGCTGTTTGATTAAGTATTTCACACAGAGGTAAATGATTATACAAGGTATAGGACACTAGTGTACAAAAGAATACACTAAGAGACGCTGGCTTCAGAATTTGAAAAAAATATGACCAGATTAGCGTATCTTGCAAAAATGCCACCTCCCACAAAATCCATCAAAGCCACCATAGCAACATTTAAATATCGAACAGACAGGACAGTTAGAGCACTCTGTTTTAAGTACAGTAGAACCTCAAAGATACAAACACCAACATGCAGTCAGTGTCTTCCAGCTGAGGCTTGGCGAGATCTCTGCAAAGGTGGCACCTGGCAGCACTACCTGGTTTGCAAGCAGCTCCCTGCCCTATTGCCTTTGGACTGAATTGAGAGGCCTGCCCTGCACCCTTGGCACTACAAGCCCCAGCCCTCAGCCGCCTCTTCCCAGGGCTCACCCTGCTCTGTGCGTTGCCCGCTGTATTGAAGAGGCAGCATGTGGCATGGGATGGCACCAGCCTGCTGCCAGAACCCATCCCTCCCCTGCCCCTTGCATTTCCAGAGGTGTTGGCAGGACTCAGGAATGCAGCCACAGGCAGTGCTTGGTCAGTATCGGTGCACAGGCTGTGACCTTTTAAAACTTCAGAGCACAGCCTGCAGGCAGCAGCTCCAACTCTGGCTTCCACTCCAGGCCAGGATTTGGCTGCAACAGCAACAGCTTGGTCTTTCCAGGATTGAGCTTGCAAGATTGTCCCCTCCTGAAGGGGAGGGGAGTGCTTCTGCTCTGCATGCTTCAGTCAGGCTGCCTTAGGCTGGCAGTGGGGGCTCCCAGTAGTGCCTGTGAATCTGTCTCTTTACCCCCTACCTCTAAGTGGCTGCTCTTCACATGGCAAGTGGAGTTGGGGACAGAAAACCCAGATGTGCCGACCTTTAAGATGCAATACAGGCAAAGTATAGTATTCGCTCCCCCATCCCCTCTTGCTGCCTGATTGCTTACTTCCCGTTCCACAGGGTTTTCAGTTGACCGATCAGTTCGTAACTCTGGTGTTCGTATCTTTGAGGTTCTACTGGATCAGAAGCAGAAAACCTGCTAAACAACCAGTGGGTCAACTGGACAATCAAGATGGTAAAGGAGTACTCAAGGAAGGCCACTGCGGAGAAACTAAATGAATTCTTTGCATCGGTCTTCATGGCTGAGGACGTAAGGGAGATTCCCAAACCTGAGTCATTCTTTTGAAGGTGAAAAAAAAAATCAGAGGAGCTGTCCCAGATTGAGGTGTCATTAGAGGTGGTTTTGGAACAAACTCTTAAATTAAACAGTAACAAGACACCAGGACCAGATGCTATTCACTCAAGAGTTCTGAAGGAACTCAAATGTGAAACTGCAGAATTACTAACTGTGGTATGTAACCTATCATTTAAATCAGTCTCTGTATCTGATGACTGGAGGATAGCCTAAAGTGATGCCAATTTTTTAAAAAGGCCCCAAAGGTGATCCCGGCATTACAGGCTGGTAAGCCAAACTTCAACACCATGCAAATTGGTTGAAATGATAGTAAAAAACAGAATTATCAGACACATGGATGAACACGATTTGTTGGGGGAAGAGTGAATGTGTTTTTTGTAAAGGGAATTTATGCCTCACCAATTTATTAGAATTTTTGAGGTGGTCAACACACATGTGGACAACAAGAGTGATCCAGTGGATATAGTGTACTTAGATTTTCAGAAAGCCTTTGACAAGGTCCCTCACCAAAGATTCTTAAGCAAAGTAAGATGTCATGGGATGAGGGAAAGTCCTCACATGGATCAATACCTGGTTAAAAGACAGGAAACAAAGGGTAGGAATAAAGGGTCAGTTTTCAGAATGGAGAGAGGTAAATAGTGGCATCCCCCAGGGGTCTGTACTGGAACCAGTGCTGTTCAATATATTCACAAATGATCTGGAAAACAGGTAAACAGTGAGGTGGCAAAATTTGCAGATCATACAAAACTACTTAAGATTGCAGCCTGTTTTGGACTTGGCTAAGAGTTACAAAGGGATTTCACAAAACTGGGTGAATGGGCAACAAAATGGCAGATTAAATTCAATGTTGATAAATGCAAAGTAATGCACATTGGAAAACATAATCCCAATTATACATATATAATGAATGGGTTTAAAATTAGCTGTTACCACGCAAGAAAGATCTTGGAGTCACTGTGGATAGTTTTTACTTTTGGATTTTACTTCTACTTTTTACCAATACTTTTGGATTATATAACAAATCTGAGATTGCGAGCAGAGGGCATGGAGGGATAGGGGGTAGTGTTTTTCTTCTTCCCCAACACCTTGTTTTGGGAATTCAGTGCTAGTGACAGGTGATGACACGATATCCCTGAAGACTCAAGTCCTTTATTTATTCACAGGTCAGTTACAAGCATAGCCAACAGCAGTAAAAGCTTCCCTATTGCAGCCTTGTCACTGAGCTATAACCCAGACATTCAGGAACCACTTCTCAGAATGAGAGGTTTGTTTAGCATTTCCATCCATTTAATCCTTGGTCTTCCTACTAATGGTGCCACCAAGGTGCCAAATGTCACAGTGATTTTGGTTATATAGAAGTCTGTTCTCTAAAAGTAAGATTGAGACCCACCACACTCATTTCACATAGGTTACCAAACAGCCATCAAATGGCAGCTTTTGGTCACTACCAACCTCCGTCCCCTTGCTGCCCCCACCTTAAATTTGAGCTAACAGGGATAGATGGGGCCATAGACTAAGAACCTATGTTACAAGCAGAGGCCACCACAGATGTGTCTCCCTAGAGATGACTCTAACCTTCCTCTAGACCAATCACCAATTAAACCCCACTCTCCCACACAATAAAGGCAGATTCCCATTTCCATTCCTTTATTTCCCTCCTCCCACCTTGATTGATGATAACTAGGTGGTGCTGGTCCTGGTTTGGATGCAGCTAGAGAATTACTGTGATGTTCTTTTCAGGATGGGGCCAGTCTCCTTTGCTGTTGCCCTCTGAGGTTGCAGAAGAGCTTAGTGCCACCTGCACAGACTGGTCGATGACTTGCACTTTTTCTCTAGTGACCAATTAAACCAAGTCAGCAAAAACAGAAGTGATCTACCAGATACACCAGATGTTTACCAGACAGGGAATACAGTCAGCATCCCAAGCACCCTGGGCTTCCTCACTGAAAACAATCCCCTCCAGCAGCAGTTATGGACCAAATCTCTATGACCTTTCCTTCACTAGGAATGAATTGGTTCATTGGGACTCTGAAACAATCTTGGGCAAAAACTTGGGATGAGGTCTCAGAGTGACTCTTTCCTTATGAACACTGTATAAAGAAAACCTGTCATGAGGGCCTGAATCTCCCCTACCCTTTCAGCTGCTGTAATAGCTACCAGAAAGGCAGTCTTCACTGATAAGTGGTACAGGGAACAGGCCGCTAAGGACTTAGAGGGGAGACCCATCCACCTTGCTAGTACAATAGTGGGGTCCCAAGAGGAAGAGAGCTCCTGAATAGGGGAGAAAAAGCATCTATGGGACCCTTCAGGAATCTTGCCACAGAGAGTGAGAAAACAGGGTGGTTTAAGAGGTGATGTACAGATATTGCTGCTCGTGGATCCTTATGGAACGGTTGGAAAGTCCAAATTATTTCAGACCTAGAAAATAGTCCAATACTGCTAAAAGAGTGATGCTATGGGAGAAATCTGGTACTGAGATGCTCAAACAGGAAACCTCTTTTATTTAACTTTATAACCAAGTCTGATTGAAGATAGACTGGAGAGTTTACAGAAACTATCTGTGACTCCATGATAAGACTGGTACAGTGATCCAGGAGTTCACATTTGTTACTGGCTTGGTGAAATCTAATTATAGAATATACCACCAGCAGAGGGTGTCTGCTCTGTTTTCTGACAGTCTGCCCTGAAGTAGACAATCACAGTTGTGAGCCGCTCCAGACAGCATGACAGTCAGTATCCATCAAACCTGAGATTACATTTGTCCATAGTTTGACTATCCATGACATTGAAGAAGATGGCTGGAATTCTCTGCAGTTATGGAAAAAGATGCCAAACAACAGGAAGTATCAGCTCTTCCGTCTGCAAGTAGAAGACCACTCTGCAGAAAATCAAAAGCTTTTTTTGGGGGGTTAGGGGAAGAGAGGGGGTTATCTTCAGAAAGAATAAATATGGCTGCTGGTAATTTTTCAGCTGCTACTTCCTACCTTAACATTTGAGCTCTTCCTTGCCAAAGCAGAAGCAAAGTAATTATTTGTGCACAGAAATATGCCACACTGTTTAAAGTAGCTAAGTAACAAAATGCACATTTCCACATTAAAAACTTTGCCAGCATGCTTCATGACAGTCATGTCCTTTTCCTCAGACTGTAGAACTGAAACACCAGACAATTACCACATTACTGAAAAGAACAGCAGATGGCAGTACATCAACATTTTTAGATATCACTACACTTTATCAGGCATGTATGTCTGCCTCTCTTGAAGTTCATGGTATACAAAAATAGGTAATATCACGTTTTAATTATCATGAATGGTTTGTCAAATTACATTAGCCCTAAATTAATATACTTAGGCTTTATTTGTTTCTTTGGGGTGGGAAGAAGATCCGTTAGCAACTAATCTGAAATGGCAGATAATGTCCTCCTGTGTACAATATCAAGGGTGAAATCCTGAACCCATTTAAACCGATGAAACTTTAAATCAAATTATTCTACCAGGCCCTTGGTATTGTGTAAGAGGATGAAGATGTGCATTCTTTTGTTCTGTAGATCTGACTGGAATGCTAAGAATACACAAAGAAAATAGATCAAAGTCAAATGACAACAATTTCAGGACAAGTATTGCCCATCCCCAGATGCCTGGATAAATGCTGTACGTCTGCCACAGAACACATAGGATAAAAATTTCAAAGCTGCGTAAATCACACTTCTAAAAGTGACAAACTTCTAAGTCCCTTTGGAAGAGACTGCATCTTTGTGCATGGACAATGCACTGTAGACAGGACTGGAATACAAGCAAACAGAAAAGTACATCTACAAGGTCTCATGTCATGAACTAGGTAGAAAAAGGTAGCATTCATATCCACATTTAATAGCCCAATGACAACTGTTTATTCAACAACTGGCATCTCTAATGCAAAGTGTATTTATCTGACAAAAGTAAAAATTTTCTTTTTACTTGTTAACACACAGGACTGAACAATCTCATCCAACTCGAAGTCTGAACTCCAATAACAACCTTGCCCCCCCATAGCATTTTAAGTCATTAAAAGAAATATTCAAACTGAGTGATTTGGGAAGGGCCAGAGTGGGATAAAACCCTTCTAAAAGAATCTGGGATTACTTTCCCTTTGGGAATGTATTTCTTTCTTAGACTTCAGTGCATTCCACACGCAAATATATTTCTCTGAGAAGCACAGGTAGGGAGGGCTTAACAATAGTCTGAGTGCCACTAACTTTACCTGACACAAAGTAACTCTCTCTAATTCCAACATGAAAACAATGGAAAATTAATATCGTGAATAAGTGATTTATTGATTTTCTTTCCGGCTTTTTAAATCTTAAAAACTAAAGCCATACACTTCATGCTGAAAGGAAACAAGGAAGAAACCCATGAATCTCCTCCTTTCAGTCATTCTTTGTCTTAGAAAGCATACTACAATTAAGACATTTCCACCAAACTATAGTTTAACAGGAAGCCTATCAAAGGGTACTGAGACGGTATTCATCTCTTTAAATACAAGGCATGATTTAGATGGGGGGAGGGGAAGGCAGAGGAGTTACGGGAAGGGGAGGTGTGTGCGCGCGCGCGTGCGAGAGAGATGGTCTTTCCCCCTTTTCAGCAGGAGCCCCTCCTGTTCTTCCTCCTCTCCTAAATAAGACCCTTCAGTCTCTCTAGCTGTTCCCTATCCTCCAATCACCCCCAAAAGCACCACTTCATTACACTGCAAAATTTGACAGTACTTGAACATGGTTGTGAAGAATCAAGTTAGCTAACGTGAAGCTGAATGAGATTTGTCCTGATTTACACTGACCACTAAGTTATATGCAGCATTGTGTTAGCTAACTCAATTCTTCACAACCATGTTCTAGCCTGGTAACATTTTGTAGTGTAGACAGCTCAAAGGGTATGTTTACACAGGTATAAAAACTGCCGCTGGCTTGAGTCAACTGACTAGGTTCATGGGGCTCAGGCTGTAGGGCTCAAAAATTGCTCAGTAAGACATACTACCATGGACTAGAGCCTCAGCTCTGGGACTCTCCGAGGCTGGTGCATGAGCTCTGGGACCCTGCAAGGGTGGAGGGTCCCAGAGCTCGCCGGAGCCCAAACACACAGCCATTTTTCGCTTTGCAGTCTGAGCCCTGCAAGCCCAAGTCAGCTAATCTGGGCCAGCCATGGTCGTGCCACAGGTCTTTTATCCCATCAACTGCCCTGATCTGCAGTGCTAGAAGCAGTGCTTGTTCTTTCTCTCCTTGAAGAGTCACAGATCAAAGGAGGAATCAGTAAAGGACTGGGGACACGTTGGGAATGTAGACTGGTAGTGGAGGTGCCAGGGGCAGAATGGGCAGCAGGAACAGGGATAAATGTAGTGATGATTCATTCTAGGCAAGAATCCTGACCTAGACCAGCCTCCTAGCAGCTAGAAATTGTCCCAAAAGCCACAAGGCCTCCTAATGGCTCTCCTTAGCCCTTGTTAATTAGCCAAACTGTTGAACCACTAAGAATCAACCATTGTCCCAAAGGATTAAATTGGCTCTTTAGTTTTGAAAAATTATTTGAAAAATATATACAAGTTTGCCAGTTTTGGTTCCTTTTTAGTATTCTTAGAACCGATATATACAGTTTAATTTCAAGCAGTTTAACAAGAACTGGACCAGAATGTGAACTAATCAGTTGCTTTTTCTGTTTTAAAGAGTGAGCTGACTTTGATAGATGCAGGACTGCTGTTCATAAAGGCATTACTTTGCATGCATTGCAATCACAAACAATTTTTGCTTCTCTTTTTTTAGTATTATCATTCATACCATTCTAAGATAAAGAATCCATTAATTAGTTAATGTCTGTAAAATGCTTTGAAGATAAAAATATAGCTGTATAATTATTAGTATGAAAGCTACAGAAATGTAGTAAGAATTAATAAATAAAATCTTGTAAATGTAGTTTGTGGGTTCTGTAGTAAGATTTTTAAAAGTGCTAAAGTAGTTTCATAATACATTAGAGCTTTCAAGCCATTTGGATTTGTCCTAATTTCAATGCTTCATTAAATAAAATCAGAAGGAAATGAGGAGTACAAAAAAAGTGTACATTCAAATAATTTACCTTTTCTTTGTTTTTATTTTTAAGGATGGAAGTCAAATATTTAGGATGAAGGCTGAAACTGTTTTACCTTAAACACCCTCCACTTAGGCATCACTCCCACACTACACATGCACAATGTACTGCTGGAGTGACAAGAACATGGGTCATCTCACATAATGCATCAGCTCAGTACTTACCCAAAGCATTTATCCAGAATAGGGATGGTGTTAATAAGGGAGTTCCAGCTTCAGCTCTTAACTGCTCTTATGCCTAAACCAACTCATAAGTGTTTTTAATTGAATGGTGTAGTTTGTACTGTAATAAAACTGCAAAGGCACTGTGGTATTTTATGCTGAAGGAAATATTCTGTGGGCTTTAAGGAGCAAGGATGCTGGATTTTACAAATTTTATGGTAGCTATGAGTCGGGGAGATAAGAATTTATTTTCAGTTTAGCAGCAACATACAATATTGATACAATATTAAGATTCATACATATTTCATTCATTTCCTATCTCATTAAAAATCCAATGAATTACATGGAGAATGAACATGTTGTTTTGCATTTATCTTCTTTTAAATTGGCAGATACTGTTGGCAGCTTTTCTTAACTCCTCCCACCATCTCCTTTCTCTTTAGGAGTGAGAATATATTCAATTTCTATTAGTTGGAAGAGAAGAAAATATTCTCAGGCTGCAACAGTTAAATCTGCAGTACTTCATGTGCTCAGTCAACCATGTCAACATCTGGAGCTGGTTGAGTTTTCCCCCTAGGATTTGTAGCATGGCCCTGGATTTTTTCCATAAATTCTCTACATTCTAAATCAATCAGATATATGTCATATACACCCAACTCCCCATGATCCAAAATCCACGAGTCACTGAAAGGCTCCAAACAGGTTTTTTTTTAATCTTAATATTTAATCATTTAATTAACTAAGGGCCAAATTCTGCTCTTGGTCATATATTGTGATTACTGGAGTTACATGAGTGTAAATTAAAGCAGAATATAGCCCAAAGGTTTCTGGTTTAAACCCACAGAATAAAGGATATTAAGAGTAATTTCCCTCCATTGTGTCTAGAGTTTTGACATGTAAAAATCACCCGCTCTTCTGAGACTCATACAACAGCCAGACACAACAGGGCAATTTAAGAATTAATTTGGATGGACAGATTTCCTTGCTTCTGATAGTTTAATTCACGCTTTTTATTACTTACATGTATTTGTTGGATTTATTTGGTTTTTATTATTAATAGATGCATGAAAAGAAAATTATTAAAGGAATCCCAAGTTTATAATAGTTGGCAAAAGCAATAACTCTTGATGGTCTACCATATCAAAAATATACTTTAGTGACATGTTTACTTTGCAAATATTTATGTTAAGATAGCTATGTGGGGATATTAGTCAATTTGACTTTTTCGAACAACCAAGAGATTGAAGCTGTGGATTTCAATTTTCATTATGGAAAATTTGAATTAGGTATTTTGTTTTACAAACCTAGTTGCTTTTTTTTTTTTTTTTTTGGACCTCAGATTGGAGTACAGCATTCAATAATAAATCAGATGATAAGTCAGTCAGCCTTACTAATAAAGTAACTTGAAACATTTTAGACATGACTTTTTCAAGAGGTATATTAATTTTTTTTAAACTAAAGAGCTTGATGTACTGCTGATTCTTCACAAGATATTTTGCAAGTCTTTCCTCTCTTTCCTGACCTTCCAATGACTATATTTACATCTCCACCTCAATTCACAAATACCTCCTTTTATGTAAAGTCTAAACTACTTCCTTCACCCATTCCATCCACCTACCTATTTTGAGCATAGATTTACTGTGCCTAATTATGGGGAAGGGTTTCTCTGTAGATAGCACTAATTAGGATTTAAAGTAGATTTATGCAATGCACGCTTGTAATCCATGACCTTTCCAGTGATTTACTTCAGGGGTTTAAATACAAATTCACAGTTGACTCCACCCTGGATGCTCCTAGTAGTGTTCAGCAAATTGGCAGTCAAACAGCTGAATGTTGTAATCCCACACTTCTTTTTTTGTTTGTTTTATTTACATTTGGGGTGGGAGGAGGGGGTAACCATATATCAGTTACCATATTTTATGCATTTTGTTTCTGTGTGAAAAAGCAAAAGCATGGTCCTGATGAAGCTAACCTAAAATTTATATTAACATATATAAAACTTAAAAGAAAGCATAAGCATTCCTAATATTATGGTATTGCCTTCCACCACAAAGACCTTATTTTCAGACATTAATGATATAGCTGTAAAAGTCTGCTCCAGACTGAGGTCTGATTTATGAAATTCCTGACATGGGGAAATTTATTTTACCAATTTAACAATTTTAAATCAAACATATTTGCATTTTTATCTACATATTTCTAAATGTATTTAAGTTGTTCTGATGCTTTTTTTTTAAAAAGTTCACTAACAATTTTTCAGTTAGTTACTCTATTTAGAGATTCATTGCTAAATGAATTTCTCACAACCATTAACTGCTTCCAAGTCAGCCCAGCTGTTACGCATGTTAACCAAACCAACATACTACAAATAATTATGAAATCTGGGTTTTAAGATTGGGGAAACTCAGAATTTTTTTTAAAAAACCATGTGAAGTAGCCAATCTGACATATAGTTGTAACACTACTACTCTGATATTTGGAAAACATACCCACTGCATTAGGGACAAAGAAGAGTTACAGTTATATATCAAAGTATTTACTTAAGTGTGTTATAAATGTAAATCAGGATGTTTTTGAAATGTCATAATGAATAATGCCCATTCACAATGAGAACCAGATTCAAAGTTCTCCTTCTCAGGATATCTTTAATGAAGGATAAATTTTAGCATTTCTTGCAAACTGCACAAAAGAGTTACACGGATCTACATTAATTTATACTAGTGTTAGATCACATAGTCCAGCTTATCAAAAAAAGTGTAGAACTCTACATTTAGATGGTAACTGGTCCGAAGAGCAAGTTCAAATGCAATCATTCTACAATTGACCCAAGTCAATTTGATAGTTCATCTTTTTGTTTTCTTCATCATTCTTGTGACCCTATAAAAGGGTTTCCTCAAAAGTAAATAATACATAAATTAACCTTTAATTACTAGCAATGAAAGAAAAAAGAAAAGAGCCCTTCAGGATAAAGCGAACTCAGCGGGCAATAAGCTCCTTAAGCATCTAGTTTAATGGAAACCCCATTATAAACAACAGCACCAAGTAAAGTTTTGGGCACAGAATCCCCTCCCCCTCTGCCCCGCCAGCTGTTGCAGACCACATACCACCCTCTCCCCAGGCACAGCTAGACTTTTGGAGGTTTTGTCTTCAGTAGAAATGCTGTACCGTTGACAAAACAATTGAAACCCGAAAAGCCAGGACTCAGGTATTTGTGATGTTCATTGATTAGCTCAAGTAAATGCCATGAGGATGAATGAATAGTTGTTCAAACAGTAAACTAGGAAAAAAGAAGCTGAACCTATTGCTGAAGAAATGTTTAGTCAATTTAAGGCAAAATCCATAGAGGCAGCAACAAGTTAGTCTACAGAAAATAATATGCTTTTGCTTTGTTCATGCTCTGCTAAACTCACCATCACTTTTATTTTAGCAGGAAGATGATACTATCTACACAAACAGCTCGGTTGAAGTTTTCAAAATCCCCAGAGCTTTTAAACTTTTTTATGAAAACGAAACAATCTGCAATATTTTCCTGATACCCACAAAAATGTTGATCTCTTAGGATTTTGTTTAGAATATAAACTGTTTAATGTGACAGTTCCGTTCTCTCATACTACTCAGTCAAAAACTTTATTTTCAATAGCTATTATTGTCATAAAGACAGAAACAATAGTTGACCCAGGGATGTACTTGAAGTGATTGGTGATCATGTGACCTCCAGGTTTTTTAAAATGAAATTATGGCGCTTTTAAAAGAGAGTTTATTTTTAAAAGTCCTTGTACTACTATGAATACAGAACAAATGCTACACTGCATAAAAAATGCAAAGTCTGAACATCCAAGTTTTCTGGGAAATAAATCCCTGAGGGTGACACATCAAAAGCAGAACTCTTTCAAAACAGTGTAATCTAGATGATGTATGGGAAATAACTGATATGACAAAATTGGTCATTCATAATAAACTTCAATGTAAACCAAAGTTTTAACAAGTTTAACATTAAACCCTTAAGAGTTCAAGGTTGCAAGAAATACATTAGGATACCTTCTAAGGTAAACCATTAATATGACTCTGAAGTACTGATCTACATACACATGGAAAGCCTCTAGTGATTGAACTCAACATTTATAGTGAAATGAATATATGTCTCTTTTTTGTAAACTACTTTCAAATACCATTTTTGTTTTGCCATTTTAGATCGAACTCTAGATCCATTAATGTTTTTGCAGGGTCTAAATTATATCCCCTCCTATACATCTGTTTCAATTCCATTTAACTAAATTTAGTCTGAAGAATATTAATTTTGTATTACATTATCTCTCGATTCACACCTATCAACAGAATCAAGGCTTAGTTTTTTTTTTTTTTGCATTTATTTGTCCCTTAATTCGATTGCTAATTTATTTTCTGCTACTCCAGCAGAAAATACAAGAGGTCATTTTTTTCTGAAACCCAGGAGCCTATTAATCTTCTTGCATTACAAATTCTATATCAAGTGTTCTATTAAAAGTGACAAGAAACTCCAACGTCTGTTCTCTAGCCTTGGCAAGGATCCTTCTTCTGATTAAAATGTTTAAGCCAACTTCTTTAAAGTGTGTCCTCCTCCTGATTCCAGTACCCTACCATGAAAGCTTTCAGAAATAAAAAAATGTGTGTGAAAGTTAAAGGAGCTCTCTCCGGTGTGCACAGGACAGTTTCTGCCACACCCTAGCCTCCGAGTCATCCCTATAGGCAGTAAAAGTTCTGCAGCATAAAATCACCGCGGTGCTACAAACACAAAGAAAGCCAACAATCAATATAGTGAAAACGTGTATGTTCACAGTTTAGCACTACCACTTCTTCCTACCTGTAATCGTTATGGTCCCCAGCATTTTAAAACAACTCTGATGACAAGAAATGTTCTCCCCAGAGTATGACGTTCCCTTATTTCTGTCCTGTGAAGACTCAAGTGTAGGCAAAACAGCCTAACAAGAGCGCACCGAATCCTGATTCCACTGCCTATAAGGAAAGCAAACCGAAGTCGCGTTGCAGGCAGCAGAGCAGTCCCTCTTGCTTGACAGACAGCCCTTTGTGGTTCATTCAGCTCAGCTGTTCGAGGACTATAAGCAACTGACTCGGGTGGGTAGGTCATGTGGTTCATTTTAAGGAAGACCCCTCCCCTTGCCCACTCCAGTTCTCTTGCTGGCCAGCAGCCCGCATGTGGAGACCTGGGAATTGTTTAAATAAAGGCTGCTGGAATACACTTTAACTCTTTTGTTCCCATTATTTTACTTCTTTTAAATCTTTATGTCAGAAAACACTCCCCTCTCCCCCATTGTGTTTCCTTTAGTCCTCCCTCCATCCCAAATACCAGCACAGCATTTAAAATGCAGATATACTATTTTGAATTGAGTTACTTAAGACTTCTCAATTTAAAATAAAAGGGTGCAAAGGGAAAAAACAAGCCCAAAACACTTCCTCCACTTTCAGGCTAGCTTCCTCACTATGGGCTGCCTGCCTCCCTATCTGGGGAAACACTCTGCTAGATGGGACACATCTACTACTGATGTGATAGAAAGTTGTTACTCATTTTCTTAGCAGAATAAATATATTAAAAAAAAAAAAAAAAACCCTCAAGTATCTTGAACACAAAAACATTAGATCGCTGATCTCTGCCCCTGCCCCCCAAAAAGTCTGTTTAAAAGCCAAGTGCATCTTACTGTTTAGTATAGTAGAAAAATAGTTTTGTATTTGTTATTATCTATGAAGCTCTTTTGGCCTCTCCCATGTGGTTAAAAGACACAGAGGAGACTTTTTACTTGGAAATCTCTACACAATTTATTTGTAAAAGTTAGACCAAATTTTCCTGTCAAGAAGGATAGATGGGGGTTGCCTCTGTCCCCTTCCCACTTGCAGAAATCTGCACCCCCAAACCTGATGATTCTTTATCTCAATCCCACAAGTGTTACAAGTTTCCTGCTTGATTCTTTTTCTTCTGTCCTTTATTTTTGGGTCTTTTTTTACACATGGAGTCTATGTTTAGATCTTAGCACCTTGAGAGCTATGGGTTCCAGGCTGTATTAATTTTTCTTATTGCCCCATCCATGTATCTTCAGGAGCTGCCATGGCCAGCTGGGAGTTTCTGGAAGTGGGGCAGTTAAAGGCAGAGGGCATTTGGTGCTGGGGTTTAGAGCTACTGTGGCAATAGCAGGCCTCTATCCAAATAGATCCCAGGAAAACCCTTCCTTCCGCCTCAGTTTCGTGGTTCTTTATTTCTGGTTTTAAATAATTTCCAACAATAAAAGCAAAGGAACATCAAATTGGGATGGAATGTAGGGAACTTTAGGGCAAATGAGTGATGTTCCTCAAACTGAGGGACATTTGAGAGGTATTGCTGAGGCCCTGCCTCCACCCCTTCTTTTCATACAAATCCCAGATCATATGGAAAACACTCTGCATGGGGCAGGCATGATGATGATCAGCATTTCAGAAATGTAGGTTTTTACTTGAGAAACTGGCTTCCCAATAGTTGGCAGTGCAACTGTGTTTAAGATGATGCCATTAGTAGCAATACTTTTCATTTTGTGTGGGATTTTTTATTTCCTCTCAGTGCCTATAATAAACTTCATTCCAATCCCACCCCTTCCAAAGAGCAATTCTCTGGAAGTCTTTAGATTATGTTTGTTCTCCCCTTTAATACAGACTTTATCATCAATTAGGCCCAATCCTACTTCTGTTGACTTCAGCAGGAATTAGGTCCAAATAATGGAACACCACTAGCACAAGCAGAAGAGAAGAAATTAAAAGAGAATTTGTAGGATTTATAAGCCAAACCACTCAAATACAAATTCTTTCATGCTGCCAGTTACGAGTAAGGAAAAGACTGACCAATTTGGTCTCCTATAGCTATTTTGGTTCTGAGAGGAAGTTCCAGTCTGTTGTTCATCAGGCATTCTAATGTAATAATTTTCATATCTTTTAAGTGCCTGGTTTTCAGAGTTTCTGAGCATCCACAACTCCAAATGAAATAAATGAAAGTTTCTGGTGCTTAGTATCTACAAAAAACTGGCTCTTATCAATGTTTTGTTTCTAGAGTCACAAGCTCCACCTACTGAACAGTTATATGACTTCTGATTTCATTACACGCTACCTCTGTTCTAATTTTTAAGACATACCTTAAAAGTTTAATGTAATTTTCCCCTCCATCATGCAAGGTGCAGAGATTACCCATCCTCAAGATGAACCTATCCATTTAAAGTAAAGTCCAACAAGAAACACCCAGTTCTTACCATCTGTGAAAGATAGTTATAAAATGAGGAAGCCAAATACAACATCGATCCAAGTGAAATGGACAGTTGCTGAATTTGGGAGCAAAATACTGATCTTCATGAATACTTAGTGCTCCATCATGGAGCTAGGCAAACTCTCACACAACTCTGCATTCTTTACAATCCATTTAATAATTAAAGGAATGCAAGGCTGTTGATTGGATTTGCTGATAATTACTCTTTTGTAAAGGAGGAAAAGGTAGAGTAGAGTAAAGAGGAGAGAATATGTACTAGTAGTCAATGGAAAAAAACATAGTGGTAAGGTAGCACTTATTAAAATGGTTAAAAGCTTGTTTAATTTGTTTTTATGTTGTAAACCCATGGAAACAGAGCATGGCTGACTGTCAAAGAGCTCAATTTAGAGATAGTCTACTTTGATCTATTTTCTCTAAAGTAATCAGGGACAAGTTGTGGAGTTCATCTGATTAGTTACTGTGTCTGGATTTACAACGATAAGAGACTATCAATCAAGATAAAAAAAACCCAAAGGATCCAGAATAAAAACAAAGTATCTGCATACAATACAAATGACCCCCATTATGTTAATTAAACAGATTTGTGGTAAATCATTGCCTTTAGAAGATTTTAAAACCATAAACACAAACAGCATTTTGTCCTTCCTAGATATAGTTTTTAAAATATTTTTTAATCAGGGAACATTTATGCAGAATGTGTGAAAAATGTTTCCCAAGGACTGGTCTACACACACAATCTGTCACCGAAATTACTAAATGAGTTTTAATTCACAATTTTGTTGTTTTGGTGAAAATCTGTAAGGACACTTATTTTGGATTAAGGCCTGATCTACACACAGTTTTTGTATTGGTATAACTATGTTGGTTAGGTGATGTGATGTTTTTTTAACTGAGTTATATCTAGACAACCTCAAGTATGGGAATAAACTAGTGTGGGAATAAACGATACCGTGGTCTGGCCTACACTAGGAATTTACTTTGGTACAGCTACATCTCTCAAGGGTGAGAAAAATCCACATGCCAGGAGACATAGCCATACTGATCTAACCCCTTGTGTAGACAGTGCTAGGTCGACTGAAGAATTCTTCCATCATCCTAGCAACGGCCTCTCGGGGACATAGATTACCTACACTGATGGGAGAATCCCTCCTGTCGGTGTAGGTGGTGTCTACAGTGAAGCACGCAGTTCTTACCATTTTACCATGGAAGATGACAGTTGTAAAATAAGGGAGTCAAATACAACAGAGACCCATGTGAAATGGACAGTTACTGTAAATACATGTGGCATATAGATTTGCCTTTAGGACAACTTCAGAAAATAAGGTATGGACATTCAGCTAATAGTGAATAAAATTTAAAAAGTTTAAGTGTAGACATAACTTGTATAAGCATTGGTATAACAGCATTCAAACTCGGGGGTGTACCATTTATCTGTACAGTTTTGTACCATTAATTAAATTGGTATAGTCAAAGAAGTACATAACATTAGTGTGCAGGCAAGACTTTAATTTAAATCAGACTAATTGATTTAAAGCACTCAATCGAAAATAACAAAAGGTGTGAATTAAAACAATTTAAAGTATTGTCTAGACAAAGTTGCACGGATTTAACTAAAAGTGTGATTTTTAAACCATTTAGTTAAACTTTTAAACTGATATAAGTATCAGCAAATACAATTGCAAACTTGATTTATATTGGTTTAAGTTGTATCAGTAAATTTGCAGGAATTATCTAAATTATATAATTTGTTTTAAACCAATTTCCGATTAATAAAATTGATTTTTAAAGTCCTTAATTATATCAGTAGCAGTTTATTGTAAACAAGCCTTAATGAGTGTATTTCTCTTTCCTTGATGACTTTAGGGACATTCTTTCTGGCTTTCACATTTGGTCCCTTTTTCTCAATGTAACATGTTCATACAACTTTTACTTTTGAGGAGACTCCACTATTGGAAATGCAAGGAAGTGATCTCTATATTTAAAGATTAATTTATAGTTTACGTGAATCTGTTGTAAGTGTTTTGATCATAAAAGGCTTGATTTACACATTAGTGCTTTGTTTCCTCTAAAAATATCATGGTATGAGTTTACTTTAGCAAGTTTTGTTGTTTAAAATTTGATGGATAATTTTATTGATGAGTGAAAATTATTGAAAGGTATTGTAAAAATATGAGCTGAACTGATATATTGCCTTCAGTAACCATTCAGATACAGGAAACTCACAGAAATATTTCATTCATTGTACAGATTTCCCACACATGCTAAAAATATCTATATGTGGCCAAGTTGTCCAATATAAAGTGCACTGGCTCAAACTATGAAGAATTAGATATTTATACATACAAGAGAAGTTTATCCAACCCAGAGGCTGAAAAATGGAAGAGATGTTTCAATTTTTCCCCCTTATAATCCAGAACAGCCAATGAGGTGGCACATAGATTTGCTTTTAAAACAACTTCAGAAAATAAGTTACGGACATTCAGCCAGTAGTGAAAGAAGTTTTAAAAATTTTAAATACATTTTTCCTAAATATAATTTTAATATAATAGCAAACAAATAATGCTCTCTCTCTCTCTCTCACACACACACACAGACCCAGAAAACTTGACCCTTAAGAGTAAAGGCACTTAAAATGTAGGGATAATTATTTTAAAAGGCTACCAATTATACTGTTTATGAAAGAAATGTTACACGTTATGTTGGTGACAGCTGACTAAATGAAAACCAGACTGAAGTTTTTATACATTCACTACAAGAAAGGACAGAAACACAGCATTTAAATCTCTCATAATTAGTTTAGGGAAAATAAATTTTAAACCCTATCTTTAAGGATTCCAAGTATCTTGTTTTGTAAAAAGAAAGTCTCAAAATGATATTGATTTTCAATATACTAGCATTAATCTATAAAGAGAACACTGTCCTATTACAAACCTTTTTTTATCCAAAGTTTACCTTTTTATTAAAAGATAAAGAGCAATTTCCTTCATGTGTATACAGGATTATAAACATTCTGTCCAAGTAAAATTAATGCCTGTATATACGTGAAAAGCAAAATTTGAATGAGTAAGGAATGCAGGCACCATATACAGCAGATAAAATACTGTGGGCAAAATCTTAGACCCAATGGGAGTTTTGGCATTGACTTCCGTGAGGTCAGGATTTTATTCTGTATATCTTTCTCCAGAACTCTGCTGTACAAGATGTGTTCAAAACATACGGAATATGGACAATTCCCACTTACACAACAAGCTTGTTATTACATTGTTTAATCTGAGAAAAGCAAATGGTATCAAGCAAAACACTGTGCTTTACGTAATCATTACAATTCATTACATATGAGCAGTTTTCTACACATTCTGTATAACAGGAGACCATTTTTTTTCCAGGTATTATTTTTGCACCTTTTCATTATATTTTCTTTATTAGATGCCTTAAAAGTTGTTTATCCTTCCCGTATTGCTCTATAAAAATCTGCTATCCAAGGCCCTGATCCTGCAAGCCGCCCGGCAGTAGGGTCTCTATGTTAATGAAGAAGTCTGCCCGCATGAACTTGCACGACTGGAGCCATTAGTATTCACTGAGCTCGACAGAACAGTGATTGACCTGGGGGTGTGTACAGAGGTTTGAGCAGAGTTTGGCCAAACAATGTGGGTGGGAACTAGCTGTGTTAGTAGAACAACTGTAGTGGCCTAGCCTCGGATCCTGTGAGAACCAATTATGACCTCCCTCCAACACTGACCAGGCAAATAAGGCTGTTTGGCTACAAATATGCTTAAACCATTTTTAAGTACAGTTCTTAAATTCCGTTGTAAGGTCCATATAGATCTAGCCACAACCTATCTATATTTTATCATTAAATTTGTAGCTCTACCACACTTGCAAGTATTGGCAACTCTAGTATTTAATGCTTTTCATAAAGCCCCAGCTCTTTGAATCATATGATTATCTGAGAATCTCAGCTTTAATTTAAAAATAAAAAGTATGTTTACATGTTGTGATTGCAGAGATAAGCTTGACAATATGACCCAAGTGTAACCTAAAGGCTCTAAACCCAGAAGCAAATAAAAAGAACCCCAAAACTGCTTATTAAAAATCTCATGATTTTTAAACTGTCAAGCTTTTGGGGCCTAACTCATTAAGTGAATGCTTGGAGTTGTCAATACTGCAACCTGTTTCCATGGCCTGTTAAGAGACATGGATCCAGAAAGCTTGCTTGCTATAGAGACAGATTATGGTTGTTTTTGTTGGTATATCAATGGTAGTGGGGATGGGGAAATGGATAAAGAAGTAAGCTAGGATGAACACCCTCCCATACAAATACCCCTCCATGGAGGCAGAGCTTGAGTACGTAGAGACTGACTCCAGTTGCTGCTAAAGATGCAGCGGCACTGGGGAGCAGGATAGGCTCCACATCCACCTCTGCCAATCCTGCATACCAGAGGGAGATATTGCACAGATACTATGACTGTACTAAGAGAACTACAAAGGTTTTTCATTTTGATTCCTTTGTTCTCTGCATGCCTTTGACAGGAAGGGAGCAGAAAGGCCTTCATTTTCAAACGAAAACACAGCATGTTTGCTAGCCTTCCTCACCCGTCAACTTTGTAAATTATTCTCTGGCTACAAGCTCTTTTAAAAGAATATTAAGAGCAAGTCCTGGCTCTGTTCCAAATTATGTTTAAAGCTCGGTATATTTTTAGGTTGATAAAATAAATTGTGCGGATTATCCTTGTCCAAAATATCATAACTTCTCCCTATACAGTCTCACTCCCAAATACAATAAAGTATTATCACTTGGGGAAGGAAAACTATTTAAAAAACAAAAGTTTTACAGGACCAGAGTATTAAATATGTTGCACTTTTTAAAAAAAGAGAAAATAATGTCACTATTTCTGAGAAACTAAAATATTCAACTAAACTAAGCCATCTCTGAAGGGCTCTTGGAGTCCACACGTGTCTGCTATAAGGTTGTGTACAATGGATTGCTTGCAGTTTGTGGTTACAATTGTCTTGAACTCTGAAGTTTAAATTATTTCCTACTAAACATTTAGAGTAAGCCTTTTTCCTCATTATGATACATGTTCCAAAGAAAATCAATTACTGATGTTAAATATATGCCATTGCACTGCATGTTTGTTTGTTTTTTAAAAACATGGGGTTAACCAGACATTTGTTATGCATATACATAATCCTGTCAGGTCAATTAAAAGGTTTGTCTTAAAATTAATTATGTTTTGCAATAGTGACACAGTTTTTCCCAGACCAAACCTCACTTGGAGATTTCTGCATTAAGAATCAGAACACCTTCAGATTTTGGGTCTCCTGTATTCTGACCTGTCTTTCTCTAATTTCCCACCACTCTTAAGAATTTTCACATATCCCACTTCTCAAGCTACAATACAACAGCACCCTGACACAAATCCTGCATCTGAAAGAGTTAGTAGTCCTCAAGGCATTGTCTAAAAAAACCTTCAGGCGCTGGTTTTGCATTGCTGGAGCTCCACCAGTGCTAGCAATGGGGGAAGAGAGAGGAAAGTATTAGTACATAGACCCACCACTGAAGTTTTTAACATGCCATTGAGACCTGCTATAAACAGGGCTAGATAACACAGGTAAATTGTAAGGTTTTCAGAAAGAGATCAGTGCTGTAAATGCAGCCCAAGACTGATGCAACTCCTCACCACTAAGGAGCATGCACATGTATAATAGTCAGTTACTGTCTTCAAAGAACATTTAGGGAAAGGGGGGGAGGGATAAACAATTTTGTTGTGTGATGATTCCAAAAATATATGTAGGGCAAAGGCCATATTTTTATGTCTTGTACAGTGATGACCACATTCTCCAGGGCTAAACAGCTGAATCAGTGATATTGGCAGAATGAATAAATTGTACCTGAACTACTAACTATGGTATGTAACAAATCAGCTTCTTTACCAGATGACTGGAGGATAGCTAATGTGATGCCATTTTTTTTAAAAAGGGCTCCAGAAGTGATCCTGGCAATTACAAGCTGGTAAGCCTAACTTCAGTATCAGACAAATTGGTTGAAACTATAGTAAAAACAGAATTATCAGACACATAGATAATATGATTTATTGGGGAAGAGGCAACATGATTTTGTAAAGGGAAATCATGCAATACCAATCTACTAGAATTCTTTGAGAGGGTCAACAAGCACGTGGACAAAGATGATCCAGTGGATATAGTATACTTAGATTTTCAGAAAGCTTTTGACAAAGTCCCTCACCAAACACTCTTAAACAAAGTAAGCGGTCATGGGATAAGAGGGAAGGAGCAGAAATTGGTTAAAAGATAGGAAACAAGGGGTAGGAATAAATGGTCAGTTTTCAGAATGAAGAGAGGTAAATAGTATTGTCCATCAGGGGTCTGTACTGGGACCAATGCTGTTCAACATATTCATAAATGATCTGGAAAAAGGGGTTAGTTAAGTCCAAAGCAGATTGCGATGAGTTACAAAGGAATGTCACAAAACTGGGTGATTGGGCAACAAAATGGCAGATGAAATTCAGTGTTGATAAATGCAAAGTAAGGCACATTGGAAAACATAATCCCAACTATACATATTGTGGCAGGGTGCGCCTGTCCCGCCCTGTGGATCCTGCGCTTCAGCGGCTATGCCAGTGGTGCGGCAGGGAGGGGAGTGAAGGGGGGGGACCCGGTCCCGCCCTCTTCCCTGGACCCCCGACCCAGGGACCCTGCGAGGAGTGGTCTCGCCCTGCTTAGTCCTGGAGACCTACTACCTTCCCTGGGTTGCTTGTCCGTGGCCCCCCGGCCTGTAGACTGCTCCCTCGTACCGGCGTGAAGGGTTGTGGTGTCTTCCCTGGCTGGAGCCTCTCTGTCTCGGTATGGTAGCGGCAGTGGATGATAGTCCCAAGCCCTGCAGCTACAGTGGCAGCAGGGCAGGGCAGGGCAGGGCAGGGCAGGGCAGCTCCTCTCTGCTCCGCTTTGCTTCACTTCGCTCCTCTTTGCTCTGCGTTGCTTGCGTTGCTCTGCCTCCTCTCCTCTGGCTGTTAACTCCCTTTCAGCCTCCTTGGCCTGCCTGAAATGGAGGCTTTTAACTGCTGGGGCAGCTTCTTTGATAGGCTCCAGGTGGCCTAATTGGCCCAATTGTCTTCAATTAGCCCCAGCTGGGTTACCCAGGGAAGAAGGCTTTATGGAGCCTGGGGCTAATATACATGCCTTCCAGTACCCTTTCATAGCCCTGCGGTCTGGCTCTGTCACAATATAAACTGATGGGGTCTAAATTAATTTACCACTCAAGAAAGAGATCTTGGACTCATTGTGGATAGTTCACTTAATGTGCAGCGGCAGTCAAAAAAGCTAACAATGTTGGGAATCATTAGAGAAAAGGGATAGATAATAAGTTAGAAAATATCACATTGCCTCTTTATAAATCCACAGTATCCCCCAATCTTGAATACCGTTTGCAGACCTGGTCGCCCCATCTCAGAAAAGATAAACTGGATTTGGAAAAATTACAGAAAAGGGCCACTAAAAGGATTAGTGGCATGGAAAAGCTTCCATATGAGGAGAGATTAATAAAACTGGGACTTTTCAGTTTGAAAAAGGATGTCTAAGGGGTGATATGATAGAGGTTTATAAAATCATGACTGGTATGGAGAAGATAAAAAAGGAGTGTTATTTACTCCTTATAACACAAAATCTAGGGGTCACAAAATAAAATTAATAGGCAGCAGGTTTAAAACAAACAAAAGGAAGTATTTCTTCAAACGATGCACAGTTAACTTGCACCTTGCCAGAGGATGTTGTGAAGGCCAAGACTATAATGGGGTTCAAAAAAGAACCAGATAAGTTCATGAAGGATAGGTCCATCAATGGCTATTAGCCAGGATAGACAGGGATTGCTATTTGCCAGAGGCTGGGAATGAGCAACGGGATGGATCACTTGATGATTACCTGTTCTTTTCATTCCCACTGACGCAGCTGGCATTGGCCACTGTCAGAAGACCGGATACGGAGTTAGATGGTCCATTGGTCTGACCCAGGATGGTCATTCTTATGTACTTCAATTCCTAAACAAAACAGCTCTGGGAAGTCAAACGACTAGCCCAAGTGCTAATGAAAGGCTATGAAAATAGTATGCCAGTTTCAAGAAAAATATATATAAAAGGGCAGATGACTCACAGTCCCTGATAGTTACTGTTTTTAGGAGAGAAACAGGTTTCAAGTTAAAAATGCTTTATCTACATGAGAAGCTATGTAAATGTTGACAAAATATAGGATGAAAAGGACAGAACCTCAGGTACTGTAGCTGTCACAGGCCTCGTCTTCGCTGCTACAAAAAAAGGATTTTTTACCTTGGGGCAACTAAGGTGTGAGAACTATCTTGAGGTAAAAACGTTATGAAGACAAAGTACTTCAGTTTTGTTGCGAAGTAAACTAGGCAAGTTCTGCACTGTGCCCCTATCTAGGGTTGACCTCGATAAAGTGTCTGGTCTTCATTGGGATAACTTGGGAATGTGTTAATTACCCCAAGGAAACAAATACACTTATTTTTTAGCAGTGAAGAGCCCACAGATGTAGACACCTGGTGGAAATACATCCCTGCCCTATAATCCCTTGTGTTTGTGCCAGCTTTTCCTTTTTTTTGCTGTATGAAGTCTTGTTTGTTTGTATGTTGGAACATTTTTTCTTGTTTTCCACTTTAAAAATATAAAGAAATTCAAATTTTATCTTCCATGGTTTTGCTGTGGGGCTACTTAATGGATTGAGAAAACTTTAATTGAAGGATCAGTGTACAAAATCTTTAACAACAATCTTTTCCTTGAATTGTATGGCGTGTGTTAGCAAAAAACAAGAAGGAGACACAGTATTGGAAATTGCAATGCCAGATATTTACTGTACTGAGCAACATCAGCATTAGGCCACAGCTTATAAATTATGGTGGGGGAAAGGAGGTAGAGTGTCAGGGTGGGATTTTCAAAGGCAGAAATGGCAGTTAGATGCCTAACTCCTATCACGCTTTCCATGGGAGTTAGACAACGAACTGCTATTTCTGTCTTTGAAATCCTCGCCTTGATTGTTTGAATTTGTCCACACACTACTGCCGGACACTCAGACTAAATCATGTATTTAGTAGGCATCAAAACTGTTATTCTGCCATTCTACTGCACACTTGAAATTGAATGATATTTATTGGAATGACCTCCTTGACAGTTGGGGGAAAAAAAGCTTGAATCTCTCCATAGCACTTATTCCAAGTCAATACATTCAAGGCTGGAAATCTGCCACTGATAATAATTATCTGAGCCCTAATCTTCCCCCAGCTTTCAGGAGTCAACTCCCAAAATCTCTTAATCAGGCAGCTTTAATTTTGCAATTAAATTAAAGATGTAATACTGTTTTTCCTTCCCATGAAAGCTCTTTGTGCCTTTCCAAACAAGGTTCTCCTGGGTTATCATCCAGGAGAAATCAGCATATACTACCATTTAAATGATCAGTCTTCTTTTCCCTTACTGGTGTAAGTCTACACTGCACATTCCTTTCAGTGGTGTGTAGCATACATACATGGTTAGCTCCCCTAGCACAGGTATAAATAGCAGTGTAGACAGTGAGGCACTGCTAAGGTGATTAAAGACACCTGAACCTTGAGGGTATGTACTCAGGAATGTACTCTACAAGGCTCTCTGCATGCCCAAGCAGTGCCTCTCTGCCTACAGTGGTATTTATATCAGTGTACTGGTCCACTGTCTCCCAAGTGCTGGAGACTGTCCTTGCCACAGGATGCTTTCGGAGTCTTTCTCAACTGCAGGGAAAGACTCTTGACAACCGCGAGCTGCCAGAACCAGCAACTTCCTGTGGCAGGGAAAGGCTCCAGAAGCTCCCTGTTGCAGGAGTCTTTTCCTGCAGGGGAAAGTCTCCTGCAGCTCTCTGTGGCAGGATTCTTTCCATGTAGCAGAGAAAGTCTCTGGCAGGTGAGAGGCAATGGGGAAAGGCTCCAGAAGCACTGTATGTAAGAGAGCACTATGACTGCTCTGAGCTCCAGTATGAAATTGGAGATAAGTCAATTGAGTGTCTCTGGGTTAAGCTTAGAAGCAAGAACAATAAGTGTGATGTCGTGGTGAGTGTCTGTTACAGACCACCAGACCAGGAGGATGAGGTAGATGAGGCTTTCTTTACTCAGCTAGGGAAAGTTTCCAGTTCACAGGACCTGATTCTCATGGGAGATTTCAATCACCCTGACATCTGCTGGAAGAGCAATACAGCAGAGCACAAACAATCCAGGAAGTTTTTGGAGAGTGTCGCAGACAATTTCCTGGTGCAAGTGCTGGAGCAACCAACTAGGGGCCGTGCTTCTCTTGACCTGCTGCTCACAAACAGGGAAGATTTGGTAGGAGAAGTAGAAGTGGGTGGCAACCTAGGCAGCAGTGACCATGAGATGGTCGAGTTCAGGATCCTGACAAAAGGAAGAAAGGAGCACAGCAGGATACGAACCATGGACTTCAGAAAAGCGGACTTTGACTCCCTCAGGGAACTGATGGGCAGGATTCCCTGGGAGGCTAATATGAGGGGGAAAGGAACCCAAGAGAGCTGGCTGTATTTTAAAGAGACCCTATTGAGGGCACAGGAGCAAACCATCCCGATGTGCAGAAAGAATAGCAAATATGGTAGGCGTCCAGCTTGGCTTAACAAAGATGTCCTTGGCGAACTTAAATGCAAAAAATAAGCTTACAAGAAGTGGAAGCTTGGTCAGATGACTAGGGAGGATTATAAAAACACTGCTCGAACATGCAGGAATGAAATCAGGAAGGCCAAAGCACAATTGGAGTTGCAGCTGGCAAGGGACGTGAAGGGGAACAAGAAGGGTTTCTACAGGCATGTTGCCAACAAGAGGAAGATTAGGGAAAGTGTGGGCCCCTAAGAGAATGAGGGAGGCAACCTAGTGACGGAGGATGTGGAGAAAGCTGAGGTACTCAATGCCTTTTTTGCCTCTGTCTTCATAGACAAGATCAGCTCCCAGACTGCTGTACTGGGTGGCATAGAATGGGAAGGAGGCGAACATCCCGCACTGCTGAAGAAACAGGTCCAAGACTATTTAGAAGGATTAGACATACACAAGTCCATGGGGCCGGATGCAATGCACCCGAGGGTGCTGAGGGAGTTGGCTGATGTGATTTCAGAGCCATTGGCTATTATCTTTGAAAGCTCGTGGCAACAGGGGGAGGTCCCTGAGGACGAAAAAAGCAAATATAGTGCCCATCTTCAAAAAGGGAGGAAAGAGGATCCGGGGAACTACAGACCAGTCAGCCTCACTTCAATCCCTGGAAAAATCAAGGAGCAGGTTCCTAAGGAATCCATTTTAAGGCACTTGGAAGAGAGGAAGGTGATCAGGAACAGTCAACACGAATTCACCAAGGGAAAGTCATGCCTGACCAACCTGATTGCTTTCTATGATGAGGTGACTGGCTCTGTGGATGTAGGGAAGGTGATGGATGTGATATACCTTGACTTTAGCAAAGCTTTTGATACTGTCTCTCACAGTATTCTTATCAGCAAGTTAAAGAAGTATGGGTTGGATGAATGGACTATAAAATGGATAGAGAACTGGCTAGAGCATTGGGCTCAACGAGTAGTGATCAATGCCTCCATGTCTAGCTGGCAACCGGTCACAAGCGGAGTTCCCCAGGGGTCGGTCCTGGGGCCAGTTTTCTTCAACATCTTTATTAATGACCTGGAGGATGGGGTAGATTGAGTTTGCGGATGACACTAAGCTGGGGGGAGTGGTAGATACCCTGGAAGGTAGGGATAGGATACAGAAGGACCTAAACAAACTGGAGGATTGGGCCAAAAGAAATCTAATGAGGTTCAACAAAGAAAAGTGCAGAGTCCTCCACTTAGGAAGGAAGAATCCCATGCACAGCTATAGACTGGGGACCGACAAGCTAGGCAGCAGCTTTGCAGAAAAGGAGCTGGAGGTAACAGTGGATAAAAAGCTGGATATGAGTCAGCAGTGTGCCCTGGTTGTCAAGAAGGCTAATAGCATATTGGGCTGCATTAGGAGGGGCATTGCCAGCAGGTCACGGGAAGTGATTATTCCCCTCTATTCGGCATTGGTGAGGCCACATTTAGAGTATTGTGTCCAGTTTTGGGCCTCCCACTACAAAAAGGATGTGGACAAGTTGGAGAGAGTACAGCGGAGGGCAACAAAAAGGATTAGGGGGCTGGAGCACAGGACTTATGAGGAGAGGCTGAGGGAACTGGGCTTGTTTAGTCTGCAAAAGAGAAGAATGAGGGGGGATTTGATAGCGGCCTTTAACTACCTGAAAGGGGGTTCCAGGGAGGATGGGGCTAGGCTGTTCTCGGTGGTGGCAGATGACAGAACAAGGAGCAATGGTCTCAAGTTGCAGGGCGGGAGGTCTAGGTTGGACATTAGGAAAAAGTTTTTTACTAGGAGGGTGGTGAAGCACTGGAATGGGTTACCTAGAGAGGTGGTGGAATCTCCATCCTTAGAGGTTTTTAAGCTGAGACTTGACAAAGCCCTGGCTGGGATGATATAGCTGAGGTTAGTCCTGCTTTGAGCAGGGGGTTGGACTAGATGACCTCCTGAGGTCCCTTCCAACTCTAATATTCTATGATTCTATAAGCTTCCTGCAGCCAGTGCCTATCCCTGCTGCCTCCCATCTACCAGAGCCTTTCATTCATGTGTAGCTACACTCAGCAGTGCGGACACCACCTGCTTTTCCACTATGGCGTGTAGCTACAAATACTCTACACACCACCGCAAGAAGTGCGCAGTGTAGACAGCTTTAAAAGAAACATTTTTCACATGGCCTCTGTTGGGCATTCATTTGGGCCTTGGTGCCTTCAAGAAGTAGCCTTATGATAGACTGTTTGCACTGATCCACAGCCAGGCCCACCGACAGCACTTCCGGGTCCCAGGGCAGAACAGTCAATGGCCTCCCTAGAAAGGGATGGCTCAGGTCCGAGTGGGCTCCTGCCAGAAGTTTTTGCTGATTTATTATGTGCTACCCAGGTTCCTGGGTGGCTGAGATTACTAGTGAACCTGGGAAGCTGAGTAGCCTATACCTCCTCCTCAGCTGCTTGGGAACATGAGGTTTTTAAGCTGCGGCTTGACAAAGCCCTGGCTGGGATGATTTAGCTGAGGTTAGTCCTGCTTTGAGCAAGGGGTTGGACTAGATGACTTCCTGAGGTCCCTTCCAACTCTAATCTTCTATGATTCTATGATTAAGTTTGGCTCAGAAGAGGGGCAGAGAGTGCAAGTGGCAGGGGTCTAGGGTGAAGGGTGGGTATGGAGAAGAGGTGGATACGTATCTATCCTCCCCTCCGCCTGGGCCCTTTTAAATCGCCAGGCCCCTGGGCAATTGCCCCCCATGCACTCCGCTATTGGTAGGCCTGCCCACAGCCCAGTCTAAACTCCTAAAATAATAACAAAAAACACTGATTAAGGGACAACATTTGGATGTTGCTGTTTCATTGTTCAAAAAAAGGGCTGTATAGAATATCCTCAGAGACTGAGAATGGCAAAAGATAAGACTCCTTTGAAGGAAAAAGAAGTGTGCTACTAAAAAAGAAATACAACATGCATTAGTATTTCTTTCAACCTTGTGCTTTATTTTTCCTTTTCAAAATCCACCAGGACTAGCAGAAAGAACCCAGAAATGGTTGTCTGTCACAGGCCAGATAAGTGAGCAGCAGTCCAGTAGCTAAAGGGGCAGAGCACTGGGCGAAATAAGGGGGAAACAGCACAGAACCACGGATGACATCTTAGTGGAATTGCAGAAGGAAATGAGAACAATGACCAGCATATTAAATAGAGCAGAAGAGACAAATTCAAAGAGGATAAAGCTCATAATAAGCCTTCAGGGCTGATACAGAGATAAGATCTCTGAGCCATAGGGAGAATCATGACAGAGAGATGAGACTATGGGTGTGTGCAGGGAAGCCATGAGATTGTAGGAGCTCTGTGAGATAGCTCACGCAGACTACATGCCTGCCTCAAGTACCTCAGTATGACCCTCCTCATACACACAGGCAGATTCATCTACAGTGGCACATCACAGAACAGCCTCAACATGTATTAGATTGTCCCATTTTCTCCTCTTCCCTCCCAGTTCCACAGCTAGACTATAGCTAGGATAAGAGAACATAAACTGAAATATACTGCATATCCACTCTTCACACTGCCTGCCAGGAGATTGACTATGTATGTTTTTGTTTACATTTGTTTTGGTCTGGTGCTGCCATATATAGTTATTGCAGCCAGGTTGCCTGTTTGTTGTTAAATAAAGTTGCTTTTCTATCTCTTCGTTGTGATGTTACGTGACAAATTGATATTATATGACATTAAGAACAGGGATATTGAGTATGGTCATCCTGGCAATGATATGGAAAAAAAGAATTTATTAACCTTCAAATCAAATTCATTAAGCAGAAAATGAAAGCCTAACATTCCCTAGAGATGATACTATTTTCTAACCTCCAGAATCTATTGTATTTACACATATGCATCTGAGTAACATTGCTCATAAATTAACGTACATTATCCATCAAAACACATTGACACATACAGTAACTAGCAACTTACCACAGCAGAAATGCAAATAGTACATTACCTCTCCTCAGAACAACAACTAACTGTCTTAGAACTGACAGTGGCATAACAAACTTTTGGTGCATGTCTGGCTACATATAATCAGCACCAAGGTTTGAGACCCCTACAATCTGTTAAACAATTAATCCTTGCTTTCATAAATTTTATGTAGAATGTAAGAAGTGGTGACTACTTGTCTCCAAATGTATTGACTCGATACACTTCCTTCTTTCTATATGCAAACAGTAGGAGGAAGACAGTATCTCTAATGAAACCAGAACTGAATAAGCCTCAAGGGTTGTGCCTGGACACACAAATTTACCAATTTTAGCCTCGATGTAAAGACACCCTGTGAACAACAGCTGAAGTCTAAGTGGACAGGGAGTTTAGAACCTTTGTCCCTGAAAATGTAACAGAACACATATATACTGGGCCCAGAGTCTACTTCTGCTCAGAGACTGAAAGCAAGTGATAGCTCTTTGTAAAAGCATGAGGCACAGACAATGAAGTTATTTATGATTCGAGATTACTAATTTTACTAATCCCCCTTCAGAATGAGAGCTGTGATATGATTCTTCAGAGTGTGGTCCTACTGATTAGAACAGTAGAAAAAGCCATTTGCTATCTCTTTATAATATTGATGTTTCAGGAGCAATAGTGCCCAACAAGTACATGTACTAAGAAAGCAATGAGGAAGACTTCCTAAAAGCTTTAGTATACTCCAGAATGTAATCTTCGAGACCTTTCTATATTATATTCACGGAGATGGGAGCATGACATGACAACCTATCTGAAAAGACACAAATTAAAAAACTGCTAGCCAGATCAAGTGGAAAAGAAATCAATCTTCATTCAACTGAATATCAGGTTTATCAGTCCTTACAGACTGTCCATTCTCTCACTTTGGGTGTCAAAGTCACTACCAACAGGGATTAGTCTTCAAGTGTGAACAAGAAGTCACTGAAAATGTTAATCAAACAATGGAACCTTTTTTGTTTGTTTTAAAGATCACATTGAAACTGGCCCAGGTAAATAATAGTCAAACAAAAGTAGGAGGAGGGTGGTGGGGATAAAACGTTTGAAGAAACAGTATTCTGCCCTCAATTAATTCAGTCTCTTTTTGAGCCAGATACCTTGTGAAGGTCAGTGAACTTTCTTTTTAAACCAGACCCAAACAACAGATGATAATAGACAGACCAAACTGGTGTGGTATAGATATATCGATTTAAATCAAATCCTGACAAGTCTATGTCGGTAAATATCAATTTCAGATAAGACACTGAAATCAACAAGAAAATATCCATAACAGTGAGTGGCAGTGCAGCCTCTCCCATCTCCCCCCATATGCCTGCAGGAATTAGGTGTCACCGGTCCTGCAGCAGTGCAGAGTACCCTCTCCAGCACCACTGTCATTGCCCCACACCCTCCCTCCCCTGTGGTGAAACCCCATCCATGAAAGCTATGAGTCCTGGTGGGGTGGAGCAGAGATTCCTCACCAGGACTGCAAAGAGAAGGAGGATGAGTTTCCTCAGCTCCAGTGCCATTCAACGGTGGGGTAACCTTCCCTGCAGCTGGGGTTCATCTGCCTCCTTCTTGCAGTCCTGGCAATGGGTTCGTGCTCTGTTAGTCCAGGACTGCAGCCTTGCCCACCCCCTGCACCCTTGTGTCTTGGACCCGTTGGCTGTTCAAGAAGCCACTTCCAGAAGGCACTTCCAGCCCTACTCTCAATGCTGCCCTAGCTCTAATCCCAACTGTATCTCCCCTTAATTTCCAGCGACTGTAAACATAAAAATAGTTAAAAATCAAAAATTGATATTGTCAAAATTAGAAAAAAATACAAATCAAATTCTGCCATGCCTAGATACAGTTACAGGAATACACATGGCCCTGAGTATATCATACCACAATCCTTTCCCCTTTTGGCAGAAATACCTTTAGCAGACTTCCTGCAAGATGCAAGGAGATACACTGAAATCATGCCACTGAAATCATGCCTCCAGAGTTTACACTCCTCAATAACCAGGTGTTGATAAAGAAGTGCTGCAAGACAGATTGGTGCCCTATCTGAGAGACAGAGAGATCCTTTGTGGCTAGATCATTAATCTGATGAGTGTCCACTATTACCTGCAGCCTGAAAAGGAATATTCCTAGAGTCAAAAGGGAGCTAAGAGACTATCACACTCCTGCCTCTGCTGACTTTGGAAAAGCTTCTTGCTGTTAATGGAACTGATTGATAAATATACAGGTGCTTCTCCCCCATGAAAGGAGCATGTATGCCCAGACAGAACAAACTTCTATCTTCAAGAGAAGCAAATTGAGTGACAGTGCTTCTTCCAGCTGAGTGGTCAACAGATTCACTCAGGTGTTTTGTTCCCTTACCCATGGAAAAAATCTGATCTACTATGCCCTGATTTGAGGACTCTCTTAGAGCTACTAAGGGCTTGTCTACACTGCGCCTATGTTAACACAAACTGGGTACCGTTTAGTTGGCACCAGCACATCCACATGGGGCAGTTAGTGCCCAGCACTTTGGTGCACCCTGCAGTTCACACCCCCGTAGTCTACTCTGTGGTGCAATGTAAACATAGCCCAAGATTTGTTGGCACTGCATCCTTCTTTTTAATCAGGTGGCAACTAACAGAAATCCTGTGAGACAAAGCCCCGTCCTACATGTACAGACTTTCGGACACAGTTGTATCAGGGCTCTATGTAATGCAGTTATGCAAAAATAAACATTGCAACTTTAATAAAAATCTCCCAATTGCAGTAAATCAGAACACTTGGAAAAACAGTCCTGTCCTATGATCCCCTCTGGGTTATTAAATAATACCACATTGGAAATTAGAACCTGCACTTCCTCAGCCTGTTTTGACAGGCAAATGGTGTGTTTTTCAATTGTGCTATCTTAATAAGACTGAAAAGCTCCATTAAGATGCAGGGTAACACACATGATATGTTATATATGTTGTAGCTCCCCGCTGGACTACAACATAGCCAGCTAACAAACATAACAAGCAAACATGCCTTCAGACATGTTAGTTTGCATCTTTTCAGATTGTCCAACCTGGCTCCTATAGTGAGAATAGGTTGTGGCTGTGATTCTTACCAGGTTGGGAGTTGAAGCCCTGAGTCTCCCATAATATTTTGCCTAATTTACCTCAATCCACTGAGTCAAGAGCCATTTTGGGTACTGGGATAGGCAATCAGAGGCAGTGCAACTTCAAGAATTGATTAGAATGCTCTATATGGAAGTGGAGAAAAACCACTCCTGAAACATGACGGTTGGGAAATTTGCAGTTTCAATTTGTAATGGATTTGTTATCTGGTGAAGGCAAAACTCTCATGAGAGTGTGCTCTGATGTGACAATGCCCTCTCTAAAAATACTGGTAACACAAAACCAGAACTCAGGGCTCTATAGGAAACAGCCAGTAGATTCTTAGTTCATCCTCCCAATCCATCAAGCTATTCCTGGCTTCAGCTCTCCAACTCTCTGTACCCTGTCCATTCACTCACTGTAGACTTTTACTCACCATCTGTTACAATTGCTTCTATCTGCTGTCCATTCGGCTCCCCTGGCTGGAGGTTCAGCTCCACTTGCTCTTCTGCTATACCATTAATGTTGGATATCTGTCCATTCTTCTGTAAAAGCTGTATGGCAAGGGGTAGGATTGAGGATGGAGAAAAAAGACAAGGGGGAGGATGAGAAGTATTATAATTTTCAAGTCCATAGAATCATTCCTTCTTTTCTTTCACATAGTAAAATATTATTCAGCACCTCTCCTAGAAACAGTTTCACATTCACATTCATTTTTGTATCCTATGGAGTTGGGGAATAAGTACTAGACACTTACATTCTTTTTCAAAGATATTAACTTTAATAAGTCATTCAATCACCAAAGCATCTCTGTGAGAGAGGCAAGTATCTGGGATCACATATTTTGTTCATCTGCTGCATGGGATTTACTGAAGAATCCACAATCTTGCCATAAAATTGTGCAGCAGACTCTAACCTTGCATTTAAGATATAATTTAAGATTCTAGCATTTATGACTGTGAAGAAAACATTTCTGAATGTGAACTGAATCTGACTGTTGCAGCGATATCTTCTGGGGTCTACAGACAGCCTGAAACAGTGGCTCAGAGATTGATTTTCTCCATTCAGCTTAGTCCTGGGGTTACTATTGAAGACTAATGATAATTTAAAATGTCAACGTTATTACCATGTTAGCCATTGGGGAAGGGACAGTTGGGACGATGATCTAGGAGTTCAAAATCCCTCAAGATTTTGTCACTTCTGACCCTCATCAGCAGAAGGGAAGGCAGTGCATTCCTCACCAGTGCAAAAATCCCCAACCAATCCCTATGTACCCAAAATCAAAACCACTCTCACACCATCCAGGACTACAAAAGCTCCAATGTCCCCTGACAAGATGCCAAAACCAGCTGTTCCTCCTTCTCCCAGACAACATCAATGGAGCAGTGGCATACAGACAGTCTCCAGTGCCTGGGGGCCAAGCCTACATTTGAGCCCCCCCAGGCCTCACGCTCTCCTCTCTCCCCTCGCATGCAGGGCAGGAGGGGTCCCAGTGCCGCTCCCCAGCTGCCCCGAGCAGGGGTGGTCTGCACCTGTGGGGGAGCAGGGGACATGAGGCTTGGGGGGGGCGCAAATGCAGGCTTGGCTCCGCCCTCCCCCCCTCCGCACTGCCTGCCCTTTCCAGCTGCAGCCCCACACCCCGGTGCTGACTCGGACTGGGTGGCCTCACCCCTGACCTGGGGAGGGAGGCTGAGCCAGTCCTTAAAGATTGTGTGTGTGTGTGTGGGGGGGGGGGTGTGGGGGGGGGAAAGAGGCACTGAGAGGCATCACTTAGACCCTTCTGTGTGTCGTGAAGGGCTGGCCCAGCACACGCCTGCCCCCACCCTGGCAGCCTGGCCTACCCACCTCTCCTCGGTATGCCACTGCAATGGAGATTTAAATAATCAATTCAAATACATGAGGTATCTTGACCACTGAAATTTTGGGGGAGTGTACAATAAAATAAAATAAAGTAAAATAAATAACATACAATATAGTTGTATTATTCAGTTTCATATTTAAATCAGTCAGCTAAATCTTTCATCTTTTACATTTATCTGAAGCTGCTGCAGAAATTTTAGCTGGCAGTAGAATTTAGCATTAAAGCACCAGAGAAACTAAGGTGTCTTACTACAGAATTTAGACCCAGCTTGCTGCACAATGTATGGGTACTTGATCATCATCCCACGTCTTACAGCTGAGTAAATGTGGCAAACTATCCTAAGGCAAGATTGTCAATGGAGTTTACACTGCACTTTTTAGGAAATCTCAATCACTACAACTGGGATGGGCAGCTCCACTGGTGGCAGAGCTTAGTGTGTTCATTGCACATATGTTTGTTCCACCAACAATCTAACCATGCTCAGAGCAGGTCTAGATCACACAGTGGTAATAAGAATGCCCAGGTCTACATAACAACTTTCACTGTCGCTGCATGTTTAAGGTGTTTTTAACTTTACTACTGTTACCAGTTCCACTGAAATCAGCTTGACTACTCATAGTCATGTTAAGCACGTGCATAAGTGTTTGCAGGATCGGGGCACAATTTTCTTACTGTAGAGAAGTCCCACGGGACTTTGTGTTAAATCCAGGATTAGAACAGGAACACTTGATTCCCAGTCATGTTTATAGACCATGCCTCTCTGAAAATATATTTATACTGGTTCAAGGAATAAAATACTGTGAATTACCAAAGCTCTGTATTCTCTCTACCTATGTTTACAGATTGATTTTTAACTAAGCATAAGGTAATTTAACATGTTACCTTTGTCTAGAAACAAATTACAAGGGATTTAGGATAGTACCTGAAACTTTTAACTAATTTTTTTAATTGACTAGGTATCCAGTTGTTTTTGTCTCCTGAAGAAAAGCTCTGTGTAAGCTCAAAGAGAGCTCCTTTGCCTAGCAAGGGGTGTGTTTTGGTGGCTTCCACAATGAGAGAGGGCAAAAAGAACAGGTCCTGTGGGATTTCCAGCCTCCACAGGACTTCTGAAGTAGGCTTGATATCTCACAGGATTTGGCACAGTATTTGGAGTCAGATTTGGCACAAACTTTGGAACCATAATAAGAACCATGTGCTCAGAGGCACTTTCTGCCTGTTGGTTTCCCCGCCCACGTTCCTGTGCCCACCCAGATGGGGACTCAGTGGGGCTGCCTCCCTAGGCTCTGCCTCCTGCTGCTGATGCTGTAGGTGAGCCAGCAGATATGCGAGCTGGTGGGACTGTGCCTGGATCACATTACCTCGGAGCAATTTACTTTGGTGGTGCCCCATGCAGTGGCATACCGTGGGTCTCCAGCGCCCGGAAGCCAAGCCTACATTTGTCCCCCACCGGCCTCATGCACCCCTTCCCCTTGCAGGTAAAAGGGGTCCCGACACCATCCCCCAGCTGCCCTGGGGAAGGGGGGTCTGTACCTGCCGGGAGAGGGGATGTGAGGCCTGGCAAGGGCACAAGTGCAGACTTGGCTCCGCCAACACCCCCCCTGCACTTATCTGCCACGCAGTGCCTGCCTCTCCCGCTCCAGCCCCGCAGCCCGGCACCAGCTCAGACAGGGTGGCCTCACCCCCCCCCTCTCCTGTCTGGAGGGGGACTGGGCCATTTCTTAACAATGCATGGGGGAGAAGGGAAGGCTCTGAGTCCCGGTCACAGGACCCCATTCACTCCTCTTCCCCTTCTCCCATCACTTGCTGCTCTTCCCCTCCCCCCACCCTGCCTGGGTCAGGAGGCTAACCTACAGAAGCCAAGCTCTGCAGCCACTTGATGCAGGTAGCCCTGGCTGAGTAGGTCACAGGTGATGACCCAGCACCTCCCTGCCCGCAGTAACTGGACTTTGGGTGTCCAGTCAGTAGAGCTGACTGGACACTGTCGAGTCCCCTTTTCAAGCAGGAAGTCTGGTTGAAAGCTGGGCACCTGGCCATCCTATTCTGCTCCTGGACATTTCCCTTTCTATTTGAGCATTCGTCTGTGCTTGTGGTCTCTCCCTAATCTCCTGTGGGGCACTAGCCATGCTTGCAGCCTAACCCTAAGTACAACACAGAAAGTGGCACTTTTGGAAGTGAAAATGGAAACCTTCATCACTAGCCATAGGTAGAATGTCTGGTGTTGATGCTGCTGGTGACTAGGTGTAGGCAGCAAGGTGATACAATCAGACACCCATTCAGGAGTGTCCATTTCCACTCCAAATATAGACTCCTGCTTCTTTCCTACAGCAGTTTAATGGATTAAAGCCCTGCTTCAAACTGATGCACTTTAATTACTGATTTGTACATTTACATAGTTACACAAGGACAAAGTTCCTTATTGCAGCTAGACTTAGACTGTATCATGTGTCTCACCAGAAGATGGGACATTTCCACTCCTAACCATACTCATACTCTGCTCCTCCCCAGAAGAGCAAGAATCTTTGTCCAAGAGAATGAAGCCTTTCAAATTCTAATATACAAACTGGAGGAGGACAATCATTTGCAATTGGAAGGCAAATGACTACTCCCTCACCTTGCTGAGCCTCACCCTGCCCAAGGGAAACCAAGATAATAGAAATATGAATAGATCATCTAGTGAAAGGTGCTTGAAAAGCCTTGTGATAACCATGATTCAGCACACACTGGTATGAATAGCAGGAAGGCAAAGAGCCTGTATGTGAGGCTGATTGTTAGCTTATTTTGGTTGGTGTATTGTCTCAATAGACTCATCCCCTCCAAACAACCCTTGCTTATAGAGCCAAAGTGACTCTGCTTGTCAAGTTAGGAACCACCTCTACCCCAGAATCTCTGTCATTCTGGGGATATGGCTAAACATGGCATACCTCTGTCCCTCAGTGCTCATGAGACTGAGACAGTCCGCAAAGCAGGATGCAGACTTCAGCTTTGCTGGGCTGCAGTCTGGTCTGTTAAATGAGAGAATCTGAGGGCACCTCTTCTGAGTCCCATGTCCTAACTGGGGCCTCAAGTCAAGGCATTAGTGTAGGTGGAAGCTTAACCCTGTTCCATAACCAATGCCTGGATTATTAGACTATGCCTTAAATGGCTCTCAGTATGCCATCTCTGTCCTTGCATTCCATTCCTGATCAAGCACAACAGCTAATGCCAGTGCAGAATTCTTCCAGTCAGATGGGTATTTCATGGACTTGGTACGGTGTGAATGCATCAGTCATTTGCTAGATGAACTCATTACCAGATTCCCAAATGGTGGAAATAGCTTAACTTGAAAATTTTTCCTAACTTTCCTTGTGTGCCCCCAAGTGGGCATAAGGAGTGCAGATCAGGTGCTGAAATGAGCAAACCATCCCAGGGATGGAGTCCTACTTGCCCCAAATGGTCCATGCTTGTGAAATGCACACACTGTGGTCTGAACAGAGACTCATCTGTATCCTCTGAATTCCCTGACAGCAGCTGATCTAGACCATCCCTGACAGGTGTTTGTCTAACCTGTCCTTAAAAACCTCCAATGACAGAGATTCCACAACCTTCCTATGTAAAATTGTTCCAGTGCTTATTTATCTTTACAGTTAGGAAGTTTTCCCTAATGTCTACCTAAATCTCCCTTGCTGCAATTTAAGTGCATTCCTTCTTGTCCTGTCCTCAATGGTTAAGGAGAACAATTTATCACCCCACTCTTTACAACAACCTTTTACATACTTGAAGACTGTTAATATGTCCCCCCTCAGTTTTTTCTTCTGCAGACTAATCATTCCTCTTGCTCACATTTTCTAAACATTTAATCATTTTTGTTGTTCTCCTGTGGACTTTCTCCAGTTTGTCCACATCTTTCCCAAAATGTGGTGCCCAGAACTGGACACAATACTCCAGCTGAGGCCTTATCAGTGCTGAGTAGCGTGGAAGAATTACTTCTCGTGTCTTGCTTACCACACTGCTGTTAATATATCCCAGAATGATGTTTGTTTTTTGCAACAGTATTATATTGTTGACTCATATTTAGTTTGTGACCCACTATAACTCCCAGATCCTTTTCTGCAGTATTCCTTCATAGGCAGTCACTTCCCATTTTGTATTTGTACAATTGTTTGTTCCTTCCTAAGTGTAGTACTTTGTATTTGTCCTTATTGAATTTCATCCTATTTATTTCAGACCATTTGTCCAGTTTACCAAGATCATTTTTTAATTCTAATCCTGTTCTCCAAAGCGCTTACAACCCACCCCCTAGGTTGGTATTGTCCACAGACTTTATAAGTGTACTCTATGGCATCATTCAAATAATTTATGAAGACACTGAATAGATGGAGACCCAGGACAGATCCCTGCAGGATCCCACTAGATATGCCCGTTCAGCTTGATTGTGAACCATTGATAACTGATTTTTTCCAGCCAGTTGTGCTTATAGTAGGTCCATGTAGGCTATATTTCTCTAGTCTTTTTATGAGACGTTTATGTGAGACAGTATCAAAAATAATAATAAAAGCATTATTAAACTTGAGATATATCACACCTGCTTACCCCATCAACAAGGCTTCTTACCCTGTCAAAGAAGGAAGTTAGCTTGGTTTGTCATGATTTGTTCTTGACAAATCCATGTTAACTGTTATTTATCACTTTATTTTCTTCTACGTGCTTACAAATTGGATTGTTTGGTTATTTGTTCCATTATTTTTCTGGGTATCAAAAGTAAGCTGACTGGTCTATAATTCCCTGGGTTGTCCTTATATCCCTTTTTATAGATAGATACTATATTTGTCCTTTTTGAGTCCTTTGATATCTCTCCTGGCCTCCAGGAGTTCTCAAAGACAATTACTAATGTCTCAGTGATCTCTTCAGCCAGTTCCTTAAGTATTCTAGCATGTATTTCATCAGGCCCTGCAGACTTGAAGTAATTATTCATTTGTTCTTTTCCTCAGATCCTACCCCATTTATGTTGATGTTCACAAAATTAGTTGTCCAATCACTGATAACTTTTCTGGTGAAAACTGAAACAAAATGGCACTTAACACTTCCGTCATTGCTGCATTTTCTATTATTGGTTAGCCATCCTCATGGAGTAATTGGCCTCCTCTGTCCTTGGGCTTCCTCTTGTTTCTCATATATGTGTAAAATGCTTTCTTGTTATCCTTTATATCCCGAGCTAGTTTAAGCTCATTTTGTGCCTTAGCCTTTCTAATGTTATTTCTGTATTCTTGTGTTCGTTTTTTTATATTAATCCTTTGTCATTTGACCTAGTTTCTTCTTTCTGTATGAGGGTATGTCTACACTACAGACTGAAGTCGATTTACTTTAAAATCAACTTTCACCCACCGAATTTTAGAAGTCGAAGGAGCATGATCAAACCACGCTCCTTATGACAATTCCCATTTGCTGCAGGCTGTCACGCATCATCTTCAGTCCGTGGATCGCCGGTTCTGGTCCCAGGAAACAAGCACAGACTGGTGGGATTGCATCGTTATGAAGGTGTGGGATGATGAGCAGTGGCTGCAGAACTTTCATATGCAAAAGGCCACCTTCTTTGAACTTTGCGCGGAGCTGTCCCCAGCCCTGAAGCACATGAATACTCTGACCAGCTCTGACAATGGAGAAGCAAGTGGCCATCGCTCTGTGGAAGCCGGCAATCCGAGAGTGCTACTGGTCAGTTGGGAGTCAATTTGGAGTCGGTAAATCCACCATTGGAGGTGCTATGATGCAAGTGTGCAGAGCCATTAATAGACTTCTGCTACAAAGGCTAGTGACTTTGGGAAATGTGCAGGACATAGTGTACAGGTTTACCACAGTGGGGTTCCCAAACCGTGCGGGGCAATAGATGGCACGCATATCCCTATCCTAGCACCTGACCACCTTGCCACAGAGTACATAAACTGGAAGGGATACTTCTTAATGGTGTTGCAGGCCTCTGTGGATCACAAGGGATGTTTCACCGACATCAATGTGGGGTGGTCATGAAAGGTGCATGACGTGCACATCTTTAGGAACTCTGGTCTGTTCAATAAGATGCAGGCAGGCACTTTCTTCCCTGACCAAAAAATAAATATTGGGGATGTTGAAATGCCAATAGTGATCCTGGGGGATCCTGCCTACCCCTTGCTCCCTTGGCTAATGAAGCCCTACACCAGGCACCTTGACAGCGTGAAGGAGCGTTTCAATAACAGACTTAGCAAGTGCAGAATGGGGGTGGAATGTGCATTTGGGCATTTAAAGGCCAGATGGAGATGTCTATTCACTAGGCTTGATATCAGTGAAAGAACATCCCATCAGTTATATCTGCATGCTGTGTGCTTCATAATTTGTGTGAAACAAAGGGTGAAAAATTCCCCCATGGTTGGGCTGTGGAAGCTGATAGGCTGGCCGCAAACTCTGAGCAGCCAGATTCCAGCACTATGCTCAGAGCCAACCCACGGAGCGCTTTGCCTACGAGAAGTATTGAAAAACTGGTTTTGCAATGAACCGCAGTAATGTACGTCTCTGCTGTGCCTTTCTCTTTCCCATCCCCCAGCCTCTCACCAGAGGCTCCCTCCCTTTCTTTCCCCTCCCGTGCTATGAATGAATAAAGACAGATGTTTTTAAAGCTGCAAAGTTTTATTTGTGACCCGTTTCAGTGGGGGGAAAGGAGAATAAGTTAACATTGTAAAGTGTCTCTGTGCAAGCAACTGTGGTTGCGTGCAGTTCTTAAAGGGGCCGTCGCATCTTTCTGCTTGCCTCCACCGGTGTGGAGTGCAGCACATACTGCACCCTGCTCAACCTCCTCCGGGAGCACTTGGGGGTGGCGGCTGATAACAAAGTGGTAGGTGGTGGAGCGTTTTGGAGGGGCTGCAGAGGGAGTCTGTCCTGCCGCTGCTCTTCCTGGAGCTCTCCCAGACGCCCCTGATCCTTCATAATATGCAACGTCTCCTGTTGCGTATCGTGCTCCTGCTCTTGTGCTGATCTTCTGTGTTCCATGTCCATGTCTAGTTTTTCAGACAAGGACATCCTCCAGGCTCTGTGTCAGCAGCCCCGGAGGTGTTCATTATTTCGCTGAACATGTCATCCTGCATTGTTGTTTTTTTCCGCTTCCTCATCTGGGAAAGTTTTTCAGCAGGAGTTCTGCAAGGTGAGCTGAAGGCCGAAGTGTCGACTGTAAGAAAAACAAAGCCACAAAGTTGCCATTGTTATCTGATCCAAAGCAGTAAAAGAAAAGTTACAATGTAAAAAGAACTCCCTTTCATGTTCACAAGGCTTACCCAGACTTGCATTCCAATCTGTAAGTAGCAGACGGGTGGGAGTGGCGTTCCAGACATGGTAAGCAAGGGGCCCTTGCATCCATTAAGGAGAGGTTTAATTAGCACTAAAATCCACAATCCACACTTGCACAAGAAGAGGGATCACCGGACTCCCCTGTAACATCCCAATGACCGGTTTGGGAGGAGGTGGGCAAAACAGATTCAAGTATGCTGCAGGTGAAGTGTAACAGCAGAAAACATAGGGCAACCAGTGTCCCAACCCATAACGCCCATAGCAACAATACCAGTACTAGGAATTGTCTTGGGGAGGTGCCCAGGGACACCGGCCACAGCAAGGGAATAACACAGAGTGATTGTACTGGTCGGGTATTTTAAATTTGCACCATCTTCCCTAGGTGACCATGTGTGATATCAGTCTCCTGAGGGTAACACAGGTGGAAAGGGCAGATTTGCTGCAAGCATAGGAGTACAGGCCTGGCCCTTATGCTACTATGCTGTGTTCCGTGATGATGCCTGGTCATTTAATAGAAGAATGGCAGGGTAAAGTCTCCTACTGTGGCAAAAGAAATAAGGCTGCCCTCCCCAGAAACCTTCTGCAAAGAATTACAGATTACCTACATGAAAGTTTCTTGAGATATCCACAGAGGATTCTCAGAGCATATCTCAGCACACAAATAGTCTGTTCTGAGAGTAACCCTCCAATGAAATTTGGCAACACCCAGGAAGCCCATCCCCTCAAAAACACAAACTCCTTTTAAGAAGCTGGACTGGGGACATAACCACAAAAATTAGATTTGCTACATACACTCACCAGATGTGCCTTCCCCAGCATCTTGATCAATCCTGCTGTCCTGTGTGTGGCAGGGCTGCTCTGGAGTAACAAACAGGTTCTGGCTCTCAGGGAGAATGGATACCCCACTCTCCTGCACCCTGCTCTCCTCATCCAGAGTCCTCCTCATTCGTTCTGGACTGGGATTCTGCAGAGATATCGATGCTGCATGGTGGCACAGTGGTGGGGTCACTGTCGAGAATCGCATGCAGCTCCTTGTAAAAGTGGCATGTTTTGGGCAAGGAGCCAGAACGGCTGTCAGCTTCCCTAGTTTTCTGATAAGCCTGCCTCAGCTCTTTGATCTTAATGTGGCACTGCTGCGCATCTCTGTGAAGACTCTTTGCCCCACAGACCAATGAGATCCAAGACCTCTGGTTGACTCCATGCTGGAGAGCATTTGGGCCATGCAGTCACCATGAGTGGTTCAGCTACAAAGCTCTCTCCACACTGTTCAAACCAGAAATAGGAATTCAAAATTTCCTCGGGCTTGCAAGGAGTAGCTATTTCCTGTTTATGTGGCCACGTTACAGCAGAGCGTGAATGTCCAGAGCGGTCATGACAGAGCATTATGGGACACCTCCCGGAGGCCAATGGCATCGATTTATGTTGAGCTTTGCCTACACTGACGCAAATGCGACCCACGGAATTTGACTTCAGCGCTATGCCACTTGAGGAGGTAGCTTTATTAGGTCAACTTTTACCGCAATTTAGATTGGTGGAACTTAATTGCCAGTGGAGACGCATATTTAGGGGGTTGATGTAAGTGGCGTTACGTCAACCTCCATTGCCAGTGTAGACCAGGCATGACTGTTTTTTGAGTTTCAGGTAATTGAAGATCTCCTGGTTAAACCACAGTGACCTCTTACTATACTTTCTATCTTTCCTATGCATTTGGGATAGTTCGCTCTTGTGCTTTTAATAATGTGTCTTTAAAAAACTGCCATCTCTCCTGAATCAGTTCTATGCTGGGACCAGCTCATGCCTCTTTTGCATAAGCACTTGATGTACTTGATGGTGGTGCTGACTGGGGGTCAAGGAGATGTAATGTTTCTGCTTCTGCCATGTCACCATAATACATCATGTGCAATGAGGTTTTTTAATCCTTTCCTTATACCCCACCACCACAGAAAGTGAAGCGAAGCATAGATGCCACTCATCCTAATCCCCAAAAGGGGGAGGGATGCTAACATGCCCACAGACCCTCCTAGTGTGATGATTGGCTCTGTCTGAATTGAGAGACCCCAAGAATTGGTGAAGGATCAATAGGGTGCCAGAGTCTTCACTGGGCTGTCCCCTGACAGGAACCTTGGATGTAATTTGACTAATGAAGTTGCGCCTGGTTAAAACTCATACTAAGGGCAGGTCTACACTACAAATTTACATTGGCACAGCTGCACTAATGCTGCTATGTCGCTGTAGCACGTTGGGTGGAAGACGCTCTTAGCCAATGGGAGACAGCTCTCCCATCAGCTTAAGTCCTCCTCCGCAAGAGGCAGTAGCTATGACATAGCCTGTCTAGATGGGCAGGTTAAGGTTGGTATAACTACCTCACTCAGGGGTGTGGATTTTTCACATCCCTGAGCAACATAGTTATAATGAAATAAGTATGTAGTACAGACCAAAGTAAAGTGTCTGTGCCTTCTTCCTTGCGGTAAGCACACAAGCTTGTCTCTTTCACCAAAAGAAGTTGCCTAGTAAAAAATATTACCTCACTCACTTTGTCTCTCTAATATCCTGGGATCAACATGGCTACAACACTTTTAAACAACTTTTAAAACAGGAGCAGTTTGCAGTCCTTAATCACATCTCAAAGCTCCATTTCTAAAGCAGAAGTTTAAGATTCCTCTGTAGTCACATATACATTTCCTTCAATACACAGTCACATTCCTGACATCTGCATTGAAGACCTGCTAATTAAATGAAGGGTCCTTTGCTAAATGACACCTTTCAAATAAAGTTAAGAACAAAATAATCTCTGAATGTGTGAAGCACCAAACTGGGTGGAGAAAGGTATTTTGGATTATCAAAATCTTTCCCCAAACCAGTTAAAACGAGCTTTTCAATTGAGAGGTTTCTTTGGATTAGCAAATATCCTGTTGCAATGGAATCTCAAATCAGCATACAAAGTGCTTGGCAAAGGTGTTAGGTCTGCCTTTTATTTCAATGACACATTTATTTGCCAAACTTCTGTCTGAGAAAACTCCATTGTTGTTTGCAATGTTGTTGTAGCTGTGTTGGTCGGAGGATATGAGAGAGACAAAAGGTGGGTGAGGTAATTTATTTTATTGGACCAACTTCTGTTAGTGAAAGAGACAAGCTTGTGAGCTAAGAGCTGTGTAGCTCAAAAGCTTGTCTCTCTCACCAACAGAAGTTAGTACAATAAAAGATATTACCTCACCCACCCTGTCTCTCTGAGAAAACTCCACACACTCCAGGTTTCCACACTCAAAAAAGTGTGTATTAGGGTCCATGGTAGTCAGCTGAAAAGCTTCTAATTAAGCCAAATTGATTCCACCTGGAATTCCACCTCATCAAAACTGCCCTTCATAGCTACAAGATCAGCTTTATGAAAAAGGATACCAATATAGCATAATGCTAATACCACAGATGGAATAATTTGGCTTCACAGTTTCATCGCATGCTGAGACCAGATATTAAATAGAAAAGGGGAAATGGGGAAGGGTTCAACACTCAAATTACATTCCCACTTCTCACATTTTCTTGTTCACAAATGTAAAACACAGGCACTTAGAATGAGTAGAAAAATAGTACTCCTGAGTAAAGAGGAACTGTAGACTTTGATAAGGTTATTTTGCAAGTCTACACAGAATTAATTTTAAGCTTTTAAATTCCATTGTAACATACTAAAGGCAGTAAAAAAAAGATGGAGTATTGGCTTAAAGTTTGTAAAGTCTTTTGAGATTCTCTAAAGAAAATCTACAAAATAATATTATGCACTTTTAAAAAGTGAGTTTTAATCATTTATCTTTGTACCAAGCTTCCTAGAATTTAAATTTGTTCTGCTACATATCATTTGTAGAGAACTCGTTAGTACTTTGTACAAAGCAGTCCTATCAGATCATTCATTCAGAATTGAAATTATACAACAAATAAATACAATTAGTAACCAAGGACCTAATCTATCAAACAAATACACACGTTGAACTTTACATACCTGAGCTGACTCCTTGGCTCTGATAGGACTACTCATGTGCATAAAGTTAAGCTCATGCACAGGCATTTATTTGCAGGCCCTCAGAATTAAGGTTACTTAAAGTCAAATTTAATCACCATCATCACTAAAATTCAAGGAAGCCACATGGCATATTAATTCATGTCTTTTAACACTCAAATATTGCAGACTCCTCACCTCTACCACAAACTCTTCAATTTCCTTTTACACTTCTTTTCTCACTCAAACACACAACCTTAACTGCAACCACAGCTAAATTAAGATCTATTCTCTATAGAGACACATATAAAAAATTGTAGATTTTGAGTGTTTGTAGATAAAAAAGTATGAGGTCTGAGACATGGTTGTACATTTGAATGTGTTTTAGATGACTTAAAATCATGCATTGTGGTTGATTATCCTTTGGAAGTGTAAGGAAATGTATGTTTTTTGTGCTGGAATTAGAAATAACAGGTCCTAACTGACCTCTTTTTCCTGCAGCATTCTGTCTGGGAATGAGACATCACAGCTGGAGGTTGAAATCTGAGCTGTAGCTGTGTCCTCACATTCCAAGTCCTCCAAAGGCTGGTCAAGGAATGTAATATTTCAGCCCAAGCATAGTTTATGGCAGAATGAGCTACAAGCCTCTGAAAGTACAGCAAAGAGACCATATATACTCTGATCAGAAAAATTATAACGGTTGGTTTTAGTAAGTGAGGGCAATTTCAAAGTTCATTTAGAACTGTTAAATTAAAAAAAAAATTCGGAGGAGATTTCTTGAAGTCTACATGATGGGCACCTGTAAATGTATTATGGAATATTAATTTTTTAAAATGCATTCCTACAAAATATACATAAGCACCTATCATATATCCTAGGTATCTTTCTAACAAATTACAAGTAGAACTATTCAAAACCAGCAATTAATCCTTCACCAAAAAGTCTTGGGCCTCAACAGAACTCCTTTTCCCCACAAACTCAAGCTTTATCAAGCACATCTCCACTTAAAAGCTCAAGAGCTCTTGCAGTGTTCTCTGAAGGCCAGCGAATCTGGGTTACTTCAGACAGAATGTGATGGTGAACCCCCCTTACTCCTCCACTGCCACCCTTGTTAAAACCAGCAAGTCTGACAGAGTAAGGCTTTTACTTAACTAAATTGAGCTGATCCAGTTCTGCAGTGGATATCCTTTTACTGTGGCAAATAGCTTTCTGGTATAAAGACAAAACTCAATGCAAAAGGATTTTCAAAATCCTGGAAGAGGATAGTGCTGTTATACATTGTTCTACCTTCTTCTCAGACAATCACTTATGACATAATAAAAGAGAAAACATTGCAAAAAAACCAAAAGTACAATTTCATTGGCAGATCTAGGTTTTGCTCCCAGCTCTACCACAAAATTCTTATGTACATTTTGACAAGTCACTTCTCTGTTACCCATTCTGAAATTTCAGAGGGACACGAAGACACATTACATCTTTTGTAAAAACTTCCAAGAGGAGACACTACATTTTTAACCTCATTAAGTACTGAAATTATTCAAAGTTGTAAGAAAGGTGTTCTAGTTGTAAAATTCAGCCCTATTTAGGTTCTTATATTATACCTATCACCAGGATATCTGAATGCCTAGAAAGACCTAATCCTAAAAATTTCAAAGCAGAGACTGGTCATGAAACCATCAATCCTCATGAAAAAAACTCATACAGAATGCAGCAGCTGGTCTCCTGAGCAAGACAAGCTACTGTGAGCACATCAAAACTGTCACTCACTCTTGGAACTCACCACAGTAAGAGTTAAGCTTGCCTGTACAGGAAACAGAACTTTCTTGGGACTCAGTCCAACACCATGGAACAAACTCCCATAAAAATTAAGAACCAATATCCTGTTGCAAGTGCAAGGCACACTCCTTTTTTCTTGCTTTTGCTAATATGAACACATAGCACAGTATAGATATATTTGAAAAAATAGATATAAAACCCCCATACAATTTCTCCTTAGGGAGAGGAAGAGAGTAGAGTTGGGCAGGAAATAGTTTTCCCATCTCATGAGAATTTTTGAGATTTCAAAAAATAATTCTGTCCCAAATTGTGATGAAAAGTAAAAAAATCTCAAAAACATTCACAAATCAAAACATCCAATTTTTTTTTTTATTGGTTCAATCAAAATGTTTTAAGTTTTTAACTACTGAAAATTTTAACTTTTGTTTTAAAATTTAGTTAATTATAATCAAAAGGATCATATCAAACAAAAAATGGAATTTTTTGTCTGGAAAATGTTGAAATGGGACATTTTGACATTTTAAAAACTCTTTTCCACATTTTTTTTGAAGCGTCAAAACTGACCTGCTCTTGCAACTAATTTTGGTTTCACCAAATCAACATTTTCTGACCAAAAAATGTTTCACCAGAAAATTCGCAACCAGTTTAGAATCATAGAGTTGGAAGGGACCTCAGGAGGTCATCTAGTCCAACCCACTGCTCAAAGCAGGTCTAACCTCAGTTAAATAATCCCAGCAAGGGCTTTGTCAAGCCACAGCTTAAAAACCTCTAAAGATGGAGATTCCACCACCTCCCTAGGTAATCCATTCCAGTGCTTCATCACCCTCCTAGTGAAAAACTTTTTCCTAATGTCCAACCTAGACCACCTCCCCACCCCCTCACCGCCGCAACTTGAGACAGTTGCTCCTTGTTCTGTCATCTACTACCACTGAGAACAGCCTAGCTCCATTCTTCCTGGAAACCCCTTTCAGGTAGTTAAAGGCTGCTATCAAATCCCCTCTCATTCTTCTCTTCTGTAGACTAAACAAGCTTAGTTCCCTCAGCCTCTCCTCATAAGTCTTGTGCTCCAGCCCCCTAATCATTTTTGTTGTCCTCCGCTGGACTCTCTCCAACTTGTCCACATCCTTTTTGTAGTGGGAGGCCCAAAACTGGACACAATACTCCAAATGCGGCCTCACCAATGCCAAATAGAGGGGAATAATCACTTCCCACGATCTGCTGGCAATGCTCCTGCTAATGCAGCCCAATATGCTATTAGCCTTCTTGGCAACCAGGGCACACTGCTGGCTCATATCCAGCTTTTTATCCATTGTAACCCCCAGGTCCTTTTCTGGAAAAGAGGAAGAAAGAATCATGTGTGACATGTGCTAGTCACATCACTCAATGCACTTCTGGAACATGCTCAGAAATTACAGTGACGAGGGCCATGTAAGAACCTCAACAGAAGAGCAGCACTATACTATACTACCAAAGTTTGAGAAAGCTACCATCCCCGTATCCTTAGCCCCACCCCTCTCTCGGAGTTAGGTACCTATCTCTGTGATCCACAGCCAGGAATTCTTCTCCTGGAGTCAAGAACCTAAGCCGTTTCTTGCAAGAATCACTTAAGCGCCTGCATGATGCCACACAAAACAGGAGTGCTGAGGAGAGAGGAGGCCTTCCTTATAACCTTTAGCTTGATGGTTGCAGTATCACCTCAAATGTGGAAGACCCAGGTTAATTTCCCTCCTCTGTCTGATGAGAAGAAGGGATCTGAACAAGGGTTTCCCACCTTTCATCGTATAACTTTCAGAGAAAACCTTTAAGAAATACCTACGGTAGACATTAAAGGGAGTGGCAATGAACACTGAACCAATATTCCTGTGTGATAGCAGGGAAAACTGATGCTGAAAATGCTGTCTTTTGGATAAAATAAAAAACGGAGGTGACTTCATATGGTCATTCATGATTAAGGTTAAGACTCTGTCATGGGTATTTTTTAGTAAAAGTAAGGGACAGGTTGTGGGTAATAAATAAAAATCAACGGAAGCTGTGACCTGTCCCTGACTATTACTAAAAATACCCAGGCTGAAGGGGGAAAACAGAGCTTCCAGTGCTTGCAACTGCTCCATCCCACTGCTCCAGCAGGCTGGCCACCAATCAGCTGTTTGGTGGCAGCTCCAGAGCTGACAGCTGCTCCAGCCCTGCTCCAGAAGTCATAGAGGTCCCAGAAAGTCATGGAATCCATGACCTCCATGACCAAATTGTGTCCTTGTTCATGATCCATGGTAAACTCTGCAAAAGTAACGGTGTTAATTCAGTCTTTTGACCAAATTTGGTAATTGCATTTTACTTCCTACATTTAAAGTCTGAAGTTTCATTTTTCCATTGCTGTCCTAAACTGTTGGGTAGTGTTACCACATACTAATAAACAGTGGCAATGTTTGATCTTAAAGATGCTTTTAAATTTTGGAGATTGAATGCTCTTGGCATATATCAGTTTAAATTTCTAAAGTGCTTGAGATCCTCCAGTATAAGAAGCATTGAATAAATGAAAGATCATTACTAACTTTACTTGAGCGAGGGGAAATTCTCATTTTTACCTACTCAGCCAAAGTCTTTAGAAGCAGAGCATCATTCTAGCAACTAGCAGTCGACAAGAAATCTCAGTATAGGAAAGACTTGGTGTTTTTGAAGTTGATTAGATGTTAAGTGTTCCCCTATGCTTCCTCTAATCTTCAAGTGCAATACTCTCCCCCCCCCCACACACACACTCTCTCTCCCTCATTTTTGACTCAAAGAGTTTCACGTGTATCACTTTAACAAATTTTCTTGGCTACCTGGAGAGCTGAATTTTAAGATTTTCAAATAAAATGCTTTGCTCAAAAAAGAAAAAGAAAAAATGACTATAGTTAATAGAGGAATCTCTTAAATGACCCTAATCCTTCTGTAAAAAAAAATTAAAATAAAAAAACCCAAAACAAAAGCACATACACAAAGGGGAAAAAAAAGTCATGTTAGAGTATAGATATTTTTGTACTAACTACTGAAAAGAAAAAAAAAAGGACATAAAAAGGCACATTCACTTTTTAAAGCAGACCCTCTTTTCAGGGGAAGGTGCACAGGATTTTTTTATGAGGGTACACTCTCTCACAGTCCTTACTTTGTGGGTCAGTGAAGTCTGTCCCACTGCATTAGTACTTCAGAGAAACTAATTTCAATTTCCAGTCACATTAACTGCCTCATTTCTCTGAAGGGATCCAAACTGCAATTTAGTCCAGTTATGTCTAATTTAGTCAGCAGTGTTCCTAATTCTATGGGGAATTGTTCTATAGTTTAGACATATATGAAGTCAAAGGACTGGGAGATGAGTGAGAATGAGAACCTCAAAGACAAAATAATGGCAAGAACAAGAGGACTGGAGGGAGTCTCATTAGTTCCAGTTCTTCATATTTATCTACGGGCACAGAGAAAAAGTAACACACATACAGTCATTACCTCTGTCAGGTTTCTTAGGCACCCATTCATGGCTCTTCTGGGATTATGAAACAATTTATCAGTTTATGAATGTGGTGTCCCACATACATAAGAAACTAAAAAGAACTGGTTATCCAGTTCATTGGTCCTTTAATGTATTCTTTCTCAAGATAAAGGACTTTCTCTGATGTAAATGTTTCTGCTTCTGCCCTGTCACCATAATACATCATGTGCAACAAGGTTTTTTTAATCCTTTCCTTATGCCCTACCACAGAAAGTGAAGCAAAGAACAGATAGCAGATTAAGAATCTTAAAATGCACACTGAGTATTACACAAACCCTTGAAGTTCCTGATGCAGTCAACTACAACCAGCACTCAGTTTTTTATTGTATATACTGCAAATCATGAGACTTTACTACATCCTTCCACAAACAGCACACAGAAATTAAAATGTTATATATGTCACAGCACACGAATGAATAAAAGGTCCTTGGCCTATAACTGGGTGATTGAGAATAATTAAACTTGCTCCTTGGAAGCAGGATGCAACCACATCTTTCTCCATTTCTAATCACCGTCATTCCCAACATTCCTCATACCAGACCCAGACCCATTCCAAGGATTCCTCATACCAGACCCAAAAGCACCAGAGTTAATTTTGCCTCATTCTTTTAATCCTTCTACATTGATTCTACTTTAGATTGCTAAAATAGCCAGATCCAGCTGTCTGAACAACTGACCAAACTAACATGAATATACTGCAATTTTCCTCCTACAGTTTGATTCTTAAAGCTCATGTGTTGATGGGCTATTCATTATGCAGTTCTACCAAACATACATTGTCACATTAAAAAAACCCCTTTAAAGAGCACCACTTTAAAAGAATGACGTTAGATAATTTCCAAACGTTATATGCTCATAGTAGTCTGCCTGGTTTGGCATAAAATAATTAAATAAAAGGTGCTCAAGGCGTATGGATTCCTGGTGGAGATAAAATAAGGCAATGATCCTTCAAACACATATGCATGTACTTAACTCTACTAACATGAGTAGTCCCATTAATTTCAATGAGTGGTTCCACAGTGTGTAAAAATTTGCAGTATCACAGCCTAAAACAGTAAAAATCCAATCTGGCATCTTGATGGTACTTTTGATGAAGCTTATGATGCTTTTTAAGAGCACACATATGGCATGAGTCTGCATTTCTCCTCCTACTCTCCTCTCTTCCATAACATTTAGCTAGTGTCAATGTTTCTGTTTGTCTTACCCAAAAAAATTAAAAAAAAAAACAAAAAACGTTAAGTTTTAGAACTGATTGGGGTGGGAAAAAATTTAAAATATCGATAATACTTTTATTTCAAAGTTTTCTAAAATAATTTATTTTTGAAATTTTTTTTGCAATATGTTTATGGACAATTTGCTTGACTTGTTCTTATCATCTCATTTTTCTCTACCCCCTCCCCCGTTTCTATCTTCACACTTAAAAAGGAAAAAAAGAAAAGAAAAAGAAAAAAGGAAAATTGAAAAAACAAAACCCGAAAATGTTTATTTCATAAAATAAAATAAAAAGCTCTGAAAATATTGAAAAAACTGATTTTTTTTTTTTGGGGTGGGTGGGGGGGGGGGGATTTTTTTTTAAAAAGGCCATTTTTTTACTAGTATTTTGTAATAGAAATTTTTCAGTCAGATCTCTTAAACATTTATCTGTAAAGGTGCAAGCTGTTGTGTGGGCTGAGTGCAGTTACCTTTACAGTATTGCCAATCCCAAATGTTCAAAAATCGTGAGTCAGCATCACAAAAAATAATGAGATTGGCTTTAAAATCATGAGATTATGTAAAAACAATAGCTTTGGAGTTCTTTTTATTTCCCTACTGCTTTTTTGAGCCTTTAGGATGCTGCACTGGGGTCACATTTTGAAGCTTTCTCCACAGTCAAGAGGGCTAGAAACTTACTTTTTCTTTAAGAATTAAGGCTGAAATCATCACATAATCACTTGACTTCAGAAGTTGGGCTTTAAGGAAAACAATAATTATCATGACAAAATCATGAGAGTTGGCAACACTGTGATGTTATGGTGGTAAAAATGCTTCTGCCTGACCTACATAAGATCTAACACTCTAGATGAAAAAATAGGAGATTTCCTAATGTAGATGCACCCCAAGAATAAGAGTGAAAATATGGTTGAACGGAATGGTAAAAGAGTAAGTAGAATTTAAAATTTCCATGTACAGGGATATATATATGGAACCATGCGCTGATACAAAAATGTGGATCTGCCTCCAATCCGCATCCGCGAGAATCCATTTATATCAGACCCGCCATCCACAGTCTATCTTTACTATAGCATCCACACCCACAGGCACTCACAGCCCTGGCGCCCCCAATCAGTTGTTTGGAGGCCAGCTCCCCTGCCTCTACTGGTGATCAGCTGTTCTGCTGTCAATCAGTTGTTCAGTGGCCAGTCCTGCCACTCAGCTGCTAAACAGCTGATTGACCTTGCTCCATGGAACAGCTGATCAACAGCCTGGGGGGTGGAGGGCGCCAAACAGCTGATTGACGGCCAGCCCCCACCCCTGGATCTCAAAGGTGGGGAAGCAGCCTCAAAAGCTGTATGAGTTGCAAACAGCTGCTTCCCTGTCTTTGAGATCTGCATCCAATCCACCATCTGCAAAAAATGGTTTGTAGATATAAAGCGAATAGCCCTGGATTTGCAGGGCTCTATACATATGGCTAATTCAGTTTCTCTCCACTTATTCTTCCTCATTTTTCTTTTAAGGGACCACTTATCTATCTATTCCTGGTAGCGAGATTTGTAATGTTAAAATATAGCGTAAGAGTTATAAAATCAAACAAACCCTGTGCTAGGAAAGATCTTTGTGACAATAGGAATTTCATCATCTCAAAGCACCCAAAGTAGCACAATCCCTAAGACATTTTTTCTTCGCAGGTACAAATTTTTTTCATCTACTTGTTTTTATATTAGAAATATCAGGCCTTGGAGGTCTTAACTGAGATTTGTGATCTCCAAAGAACACTCAAAAAATCTCAAAAAAAAACTGTATTTTAACACCTTTTAGACTCAACTCTGACAAACACCTGAGTGAAAAGCTCTCTGTTAAAATATCCCCCCTCTTCAATGGTGCACTGAGAAAGTTCACACTCAAGCACTGCACCAACAACAGGGAATATAAGACAAGACAATTCCTGATATTTCTAAGGCCTATACATATTACACCCTTTTGATCAGAATGCCTAGTCAAAGTTCAGGGCCCTGCAGGTTTTCCAGTTAGAAATTGATGATGGAGTCTGGTATTTTCTTTGATGCAACCTTATTTATTTACAAGAAATGTACAAAGTCCTGCTTCTCTGAAAACAAGAGGGAACCCAAACCAGGGCATTTTTAGTAACAGCCCCAATCCTTGTTAGCCAGCACCAGACTGGAAAGCTCTCTCTAGGCTTCTCCCAGGGTCACCATGCCTATAGGCTGCAACTCAGCTTTCTTGCTCTCCCTTCAAGACTCTCTTGTTGCCCCCCACCAGCTAGTCTTTTCCACTCACCTGTTGCCAATTTCTCCATTATGTCTTGTTTTAGGTGCAGCCTCTTAACTGTCTTACAAAAATGTTAAATAAAAGGCACATTCAGACTTGTCAGGTGCAATGGAAACTATAGTTACAGTTGTAAATAAAAGCACAAAAAAGAAAAGCATTGAGGAAATATGAAGAAAAAAATGGCACATTTTTCCCTTCACAGGTCATCTTTAAAATACATTATTTTATTTACCACAGTTTCAATATTAGTGACACTATTATTTTTTTTTCATTAAAAAAATTCCCCTTGGATCAGGGGTCACTGATAATTAGCACTGCTCTGTTCTTAACATTTTCAAGCCTCTCGTTTCCCACTCCATCCGAGTACTCTGTGCCAACTGTTTTGGCAGTCAATACCATAGTTGATGTAGCAGGGTTTCTCTCTCCTGCCCCATTCAGTTTATATTTCTCATCTTTTTGTCTATTTAGATTGCAAATGTACAAACAAAGCAAATGAGATGATTTTTGGCTCTGTCTTCTAGTCCATGATGAGAGTAGTTTAAAAAAAAAAAAAAAAAAAAAAAAAAGTTAAGTTTTCTTCTCTCTTTCTCCACACAGGAACATCACCGGTACTGGTGTCCTGACCTTAAAATATCAAAGGCACACTTTGTGGATTCAGATGGACATGCGAATTAGTGCCTTTTGCATAGCCTCACCAGACTATGGTCATTAGTTTTGGATGATACAGTGATGCAGTGTGAGCTTCAAACTCCTTCCTCCCACTTCCTCATTTACACTTTAATTGGTGCTAAATTTGATAGTGGATATTATCAGGAAGATTATGTGGCACTAATTGATAAAGCCCTGGCTGGGATGATTTAGTTGGGGTTGGTCCTGCTTTGAGCAGGGGGTTGGACTAGATGACCTCCTGAGGTCCCTTCCAACTCCAATCTTCTATGATTCTATGATAATTGTACAGGATCCAGAAACCACTACCTAGCATCTTCAAGAGTGAGGCACTGCCTGAGGTAAGTCTGCCTTAACTTCTGAAATCCATTAGTTGAGGCTTCCAGCTACCCCAGCCCTGCTTAGCAGGGGCCAATAGATCAGTCCTGTGATCTCTGAAGACAGCAAGAAGTATTGCTAGGCCTCATATCTTTCCTCAGATAAGATCATTGCACGGATTCTACTGTTTTTCTGCTAATATCAGGCACTGGAATTACTCTGAGTCCTTAGCTCAGAGAAGCGCTGAGTGCAACTGAGTTAACTCCTCTGACACTCAGTATAGGTTTTGTCACAGTGCATCAGTGCAACTTGTGCCATAGCCACTGACTGTGTGGTATTCACTAAAGTGATTCTTGATAATGGAGGGGTTCTCAAACTCGGGGTCGTGACCTCTCAGGGGGTCACAAGGTTATTATAGAGGGATCGCGAGCTGTCATCTCCCCGTACATGCCGGTAAGGATGGCATGGGTTGGATGATGTCATCATTTTTGTGAGGGTAGGGAGGTCATCACAGCTTGAAATATTTTCAAAGGCGGTCCCAGCAAAAAAAAGTTGGAGAACCTCTGTGATAATGCAACCAAGTCACAGTCACATGTTCTGAAACCATGCTGAAAATGTTTTTTTGTCATGTATACATTACCACTTAAGCAATTTTCAGTATTAGTTTAGGGGGACCAATTGCAAAATAAATCTCTAAAACCAGTTTAATTTTCTAATGTATACAAGGCTTCATGTGGTTGTTAGTAGTTAGTCTGATGCTCTAAATAAGTCTGGGGCAAGGAAGAAACACTTTGAAATGTATTTCTATTATAAAAAATGATTTGGTAAAATAGCATTGTTGGGTTCCACATTTGCTGGGTCTCAGTGACTTACTGATCAAATTTACTCAGTTTATAAGAGGAAAATGTGTTGTTTTTTTTCAACTGTTTATCTTGGCAAAACAGGATTATACCTGAAAGTCACGCTTTGATTTTTTTGGTCACAGTTCCGGGCTATCTGCACCTCTGACCCCTCTTAATTTCTCTTAGTGTAGTCCCCACCACCCCTCCGGTGACAGTTCCTCTCTGGGGTGGAATCCTGTGACTCTCCCACTCTTTAGACTGGGTCCCCAGAGTGCCGCATCGCTGTGTACCAACTGTGATTCCTTAGCAGGCATGACTGGATTTGGCTGTACTGCAAGACTTCCCTTTCGGATCTGTGACCAATGTGAATACAATGACATAGGAAGGAAGAAGTGGTGCCTCCATGGCGTTGTATATAGGGGCCCGTTGACGCACCGCCTCTCCAGTTCCTTCTTGCCGATCAGCTCCGACAAGAGGGGTAGACGGGTGGGTCTTGGAATAGACATGAGCAACACATCTCGAAGAACAACAGTTACAGAAGGTGAGTAACCATTTTTTCTTCTTCGAGTGCTTGCTCATGTCGATTCCAAGCAGGTGATTTCCAAGCAGACCAATGGAGGAGGGGCTGGAGCTTATGAGATTGCCGATTGGAGCACTGTTCTACCAAATGCCGCATCGTCTCTGGCATGCTGAATAATAGTATAATGCAAAGTAAATGTGTGTACAGAGGACCAGGTTGCAGCCCTACAGATCTCAAATGTGGGGATATGGGCCAGGAACGCCGCTGATGAGGCCTGAGCTCTCGTGGAGTGCACCGTGAGAACCGGGCTGGCACCTTCGCTAGCTCATAACAAGCCCTTATACATGAGGTAATCCAGGATGAAATCCTCAGAGGATACTGGAAGTCCTTTCATCCTATCTGCTATAGCAATGAAGAGCTGATTCGATTTACAAAAGGGTTTAGTTTTCTTTATGTAAAATGCCAGCACCCAGCTGACATCCAAGGAGTGGAGACTACGTTCCCTGCTGTTGGTATGCGGCTTTGGAAAGAACACTGGCAAGAAAATCTCCTGACTAGTGTGAAATTGAGAGACCACTTTGGACAGGAAAGCTGGGTGTGGGCGCAACTGCACCTTGTCCTTATGGAATACTGTATACAGGGGATCTGAGATTAATGCCTTGAGTTCAGACACTCTTGTTGCCGAGGTGATAGCAACAAGGAAGGCTACGTTCTATGAGAGGTACCACAGAGAACACGAAGCTAGAGGCTCAAAAGAGGGGGGAGTCCCCCATCAACTTATTGAGCACCAGGTTAAGGTCCCATGTTGGAACTGGACGACGTACTGGAGGATAAAACCTTTCTAAGCCCTTGAGGAAACGGGACATCAAACGGGGTTGGCAAATATCAAACGGCCCCTTTCTTCCGGATGGAAGGCAGAGAAAGCCCGGAAGTGCACCTTCACAGACACAACAGCCAAGCCTGACAGCTTTAGATGCAACAGGTAGTCTAGAACAAGAGGCAGTGATGCCTTCATTGGAGGAGCGTCCTTTTGTAGTGACCATACCAAGAACCTCTTCCATTTAGCCAAGTACTCCGCTCTGGTGGATGGCTTCCTACTATCAACGAGAACCTCCTGCACCTGCTCTGAACTCTCTGCCTCCCTCAGGTTCATCCACGCAGCTTCCATGCTGTGAGGTGAAGTGACTCTAGGCTGGGGTGACACAACCGACCATGGTTCTACATGATCATGTCTGGAACCAGCAGCAGGGTGATCGGTGTGTCTACGGAGAGCTGCAGCAGCACTGTGTACCAGTGTTGCCTCGGCCACGCTGAGGCTATAAGAATAGCCGAGGCCCCGTCTCTCCTGATTTTCAGGAAGACTTTGTGGACAAGAGGAAAAGGTGGGAATGCATAAAGCAGATGCTGAACCCAGGGAAGAAGGAACGCATCTGTCATGGAACCTGGGCTGTGACCCCAGTAGGAGGAAAACTGGTGACACTTCCTGTTGGACTGTAACGTGAATAGGTCCACTTGGGGAAACCCCCACCTCTGGAAAATAGTTCTCAGGATATCCGCATTGTGAGACCACTTGTGGGTGTTGAAGGAGTGGCGGAGGTGAAGAGATAGGACACTTCCAAGTTTATGGAACGGGCGATGCAAAAGTCCCATGCTCCCCCATCTGTTCATATAGAACATTGCTGTGATGTTGTCCATCAATACTGATACCTCTTTGCCCATCAGGCAAGACTGGAACGCCAGGCAGGCCAACATGACCGCCCATAGCTCCCTGACATTTATGTGGAGCGACAGTTCCTCTGGGGACCAAAGGCCTGGGGTCCTCCATTCGCCAAAGTGCGCTCCCCATCCCAAGACTGAGGCATCCGTCACCAACACCGGTGATGGTTGCAGCCTGGCAAATAGGACCCCTTGGCACACATGACTGGGGTCAAGCCATCATTGAAAGGACTCTACAATCCAAAGGGGGAGGGAGTCTGGACATATAGTCTGTCTCTGTGGGGTCAGTAGACCGATCCTAGACACAACTGGAGAGCTCTGAGTCGCAGCCTCGTGTGCTGGACCACATATGTGCAGGAGGCCATGTAGCCTAGAAGGATCAGGTAGCTTCGAGCTGTGGTAGTAGGAAAGTTGCTGAGGGTCTGTATTATGGAGCCCATAGTCCAGAAATGAGACTCTAGCAGCAGAGCTCTGGCCTGTACTGAATCCAGGGTCATCCTTATAAATTCTAATTTTTGCGTGGGTACTAGAGTCGACTTGCTCACGTTTAGTTGCAGACTCAGGTTGAAGAACATCACCTGTATTAGAGTGACATGTGCTTCCACCTGCTCCTTGGAGCAGCCCTTGACTAGCCAATCATCCAGATAAGGGACACATTGGACACAGTGCCTCCTTAGAAATGCAGCAACCATGGCCGATAGGCTGAACAGGAGGACAGCGAATTGGTAGTGGTTGTGTCCTACTATGAACCCGAGAAACCTCCTGTAAGAGGGTATTATCGAGATATGGAAGTAAGCATCTTTTAGGTCGAGGGCAGCATAACAGTTCCCCGGATCCAGAGTGGGAATGATTGACCATGCGGAATTTCAGCTTCCTTATGAACTTGTTGAGATTCCACAGATTGAGAATAGACCTGAGCCCTCTTTTTGCCTTCGGGATTAGGAAATATCTGGAGTAAAACCCTTTTCCCCTTACCTCTTCTACCACTAGTGTGAAGCAGTTCCTGTACCTCTCTTATAAGAAGTTGCTTGTGAGAGGGGTCCTTGAAGAAGGACTGGAAAGGGGGGTGGGGTAAAGTGGGATAAAACAAAATTGGAGGGAGTATCCCACTTTTACCATGCGCAACACCCATCTGTCCGATGTTATTCGGGCCCAGGCATGGTAGAAATGGGATAATCTATTGCGGAAAGGGGGGCAGGATGTGATAACTGTCCTGGAGTGTTGCCCTCAGGCGCACCTTCAAAAGTTTTGTTTTGGCCTTGGCAGCTGCTTCCCTGTGCCGTTGTCAGGGTTGGTGGCTGGGGCGTCCTGAGCCTATTGCTTCTGCCCCTTCTCCTGCAGAAATCCTGCCGAGGACGCTGAGGATAAAACCCTTGCCCAGACTGGGGCTTAAAATGCTTCCTCTGTGTGGAGGGCATATGTAGCCCCAAGGACTTGAGAGTCCTAGAGTCCTTGAGAGTCCTAGAGTCCTTGAGGCTGTGGAGCTTGGAGTCAGTTTGCTCCGAAAACAGCCCCACTCTTTCAAAGGGAAGGTCCTGGATAGTGGACTGGACCTCAGGAGGGAGGCCTGACATCCGCAGCCAAGAACTTCTTCTCATGTCGACAGTCCTGGGGACCCTTGAGCCGAAGACTCCCGTGGGTGCAATGGGCCAATGCCCTTGTCCAAGGGCTGCACCGAAGGCGAGTGCCCTTTGTCCGCCCTGTGCTTCTTACGGGGCACCGGTGAATGGGATCGATGCTGCACAGTCTTTTCCATTGGCAAGTGTCGGTGCCAAGGCTCCCTCTGCACCGAGGACTTCTTCGGTGCCAGACTTCTTACTGACGCCGGGGCACTGTGCACTAACATGCCAGCTCCGGGGGATGCGGCCGAAGAGCTGCCTCCATGAGGATCTGCTTTAAGCACGCCCTCCTCTCCTTACGGCTTCTCGGGCGAAACCCTTTACAGATCTTGCAACAATCTGTTTGGTGCAACTCTCCCAAACATTTCAAGCAAGAGTCATACATTTGTGGCAGGATTGCAGGGTTTGAAGCCCTGGGCCCAAGACATACCCCAGGGCCCCGGGTAGGGGAGTCCCAGAAATGGGGAGACCCCCTTACTGTCACTTAATACTTATTTATAGCTATAAAACTGCAACAACAAACTAACTTTCTAACTATTTACAGAAACCACTAAGGACAATGGGGAGAACTTGCAGAAGCAAGAAGACCAAAGCTCCAGCAACCATCATGGGTGGTAAGAAGGAACTGGAGAGGTGGCGGGTCGGCGGGCCCCTATATACAGCACCATAGAGGTGCCACTCCAGGGGGCATCTGCACCGACCCACCAGGTACCACTGGGGGATAAACCTTCCAATGACTGTGCGCTTGAAATGGACATGAGCAACACATCTCGAAGAACTCAACATGTTCAGAGGTAAATGTCAAAGACATTGATACTTGTTTTGTCCCTTTAAATATTAGTAAATTGTGCTATCTGAAGTTTGTCATCTCCCTGCCTATATACCAGCCTAATCCAGGTCTTATTTAACCCCAACTGATATGTCTTCTTCACTGCAGAGTTAGTTTAGGTTATAGCCTGCATATTGCCCCTAGCTTAACATCCATCCACACAGGAAAATCTCTAACCTGGGCTTGAGGGTGCTTTAAGCCCGAGATAGTAGCAGGCATAGTTGAGGATATAGGCTTAAGCTTGAGTTTTGTTGCAGCCCTGGCTGGCAGCTTGCCTTTTGGCAGTGAGAATGCAGGCTAATCAAACATTGGTCCTGTTAGTCCCCCAATCCTATCCCATAGTTCCATGTGTGCTGTACTTTCTTGTCTAACTGCTCCACTTTCTTCCTCAGTGTTTTAACCCCATATTTGCCTGCTCCATTTCTGCAGCATTTGAACAGAGATGCTGTGTTCAAGGGAAGGGAGGGTCTATTTTAGGAGACTAGAAGAGCTTGGCTTGTTTAGTCTAGCAAAAAGAAGGCTGAGAGGGGATGATTGCTTGTTACAAATGCATGATGGGGGTAAGTGCCAGGAAGGGTGAAGAGCTATTTAAGCTAAAGGACAATGTTGTAACAAAAAGAACAAATGGATATAAACTGGCCATGAACAAATTCAGGCTGGAAATTAGAAGGTTTCTAACCATCAGAGGGGTGAGGTTCTGGAACAGTCTCCCAATAAGAACGGTGGAGGCAAAGAACTTGATTAGACAGCTGGACAAGTTTGTGAGATTGTATGATGGGTTACTTGTGATGGATGGGAGGCAGGGCTCAGCAGCCCTGGGGCTCACTTCTGGTTTATTTCTTATGTTCCTAAAAAGTTCATGCTGCAGGGTTTCAGCTGGCCGCTCAAAGGCATCAGAAAGGGATTCCCCCTGCACTCCGAATGTATTCTGGAAGGGTTTGCTTTTTTTTAAATCTCCTTTCTCTGAAGCCTCAGGGATGGCTACGGCTAGAGATGGGACACTGGGCAGGTGGGTTGGGCTCTGAGGTGGTATTCTCTCTCTCAGATGGTTGGCTGACTGGTTTTTGCTCACATGCTTTGGGTCTAACTGATCTCCATATGTGGAGTCAGAAAGCAATTTTCCCCCAGGTCAGATTGGCAGTGACATTAGGGTTTTTTCGCCTTCCTCTGCAGTGTGTGGGTTCAGGTCACTTGCCAGGATTATCTGGGTATCGCTCACATTAAGTTATATTTCCCTGGCACTGTGGGATCATCGGGCATTGGTGCACCTCAGTCCCTCTTATTCGCTGCCTGTAACACATAATAGTCTAGTTTCCTGCAGGGTGTAGTACTTTTGTCTAATTGTGGTTGTTGGGGTTAGTGTGTGGGTGCTGAGGGATGGTGCTGATGGCCTGTGATGACAGGCAGTCAGAGTAGATGATCTGGTGGTCCCTTCTGGCTTTAAATTCTATGACTTTAAGAACCCCTCCTCCCGTGCTGCCAGTTGGCCAGAAGTTGACATCAGCCTTCTGGTAAAGCTGTGGAGTGATATTGGTAAGATCCACCATTTGGTGAAAAGTACCCAAAATGATATTTTTATGTGTAGTGGACAAGAAAGAAACAGAGAGGCAGAGAAGTCAGTCCGATCTACCAGAATCACTATGTTGTCTGAATTCTTTAATTACAGTCTCATTAAAAGTTCTTGATGCCGAATGTTATTTGCTTTTGCCTTCGGATCACTCTGCATTAATAATGAATAACTAACTCCCCTTGGAAGTTATTTACATAAAGTCTTGTTCTCCTATCATAGCCACAGACAGTGAGAGAGAGCGAGAGAGCGTACCCTGCAAATGAATTCATAGAGCAGGCCAGTTTAATGCTCCAGTCAGAATCATGGGATATCTCACCAGAAAACCATTTCTGCACCACTGTGGGCACAGTTACATGGATCCCACATGGGTAGTCTTTTGCTATGGTCAGTTGCTCCACCCATATTTGTTAGACTACCTGGGCTAATTCTGCAGAGAATACATATCCTTAATAGTCATATAGCAACCAACACAAACACAATCAAACAAATAGATGGACATGTAATATTCAAAAAACAATACAGGCATCTCCCACATCCTTCAAACTCAGTTGTACCTGTAAAACTCCACTGTCCTCACAATATGCCATTACAGAACCCTATTGCCTTCAGTGGGTTGCACAGCTCTACTGAAGGCATCATTTGAAGAGAATGAGGTTGCACAAATGGCCCTGCAATGGAACCCTTAATCAACAGTGTGATGCTTTGGTGTTCAACCCTGACTAGTAAGTGGTTCTGTCATCACCTTCCCTAGAACTCTGAGTGCCTCTAAGCTGCACAGCCTTGGGTCAGAGCCCTGATACAAGCAGTGTGTTCACAGCCTGGTTACTCCTTGCAGGATGGCACCAATAACCCCTCCAGCCTTGAGTTTCCCCCAAACCGTCTCCCCTGCAGTACCCAGTCACTCTCAGTGGACCTTCCCAGAAGAGATTGCATTCTCTGCCTCCAAAAGACAGTATATACAACAGCCTGTTAGTTTAGCTGAAGGCCCACACTTAGTTGAAATACACAGTACTGAGGTACTTTGTAATAAAACTAAAAATAAGTTTAGCAAAGAACATTGAATTAAGTGATTTCTACTAAGAGTGAAAGACATATGAAAAGTTACAAACAAAACAGCTTTCTAGTGACTAAATTTAACTTCAGTAAGTTACAGTCTTCCTTTAAGCAGGTTTCTCACCACTATTCAGTTTCCAGAGACTTTCAATCCCCTTGGTTGAAAGATACCACTTTTCCCAGATGTACAAGAACTCTGGCTTCTTGCATCTACCCAGTAACAGAAACTAAAAGAGCTCTCTTTCCTTGTTTTTATCTTCAATGACCTTGCTTCAGGAGAAGGTAGGAAGGTTTCCTGGAGCTGCAGCTTCCTTCCCCCATCAAGTGTCTTAAGTGGTCACCCTGCACATGGGTTTGCCTGATGGCTTTGTCTACCTTTCATGTACATGTAATTTCATTGCCTCTCCCTGCTCAGTTTACATTGAAGCCACATTCTTTTGCCTAGGGTTGGCTGTCTTAAGCCCTTCCTGCCAAACACATTTTAAAAACATATTTCCGGCACATATTTATAATTCTTCATATCTTACTCGTACATTCACCACACATTAATATTAATGACCATGTGTCACCAGTTTACATATGATACTTTACATGACACCTTTTAGATACAGATTAAGACAATAGTGAATTGGGGCAATGAGTATGTCAGGCCTGATATAAGTTATGATGTGCCCTCTTCCAGTTCGCACTGAAGGGCTCCCTGAGTCATAAAAAGATCCAATGTATGAGCCAGAAAAGAACATATTTCACTCTCATTTTAGCAGTTTGTTTCTTCAGGACTGACAGATGGTAAGAGCAGTAAATGTTTACTGTTGCCATTGCAGTAAGTAGACAAGTCTCTGAATACATGCTAAGAGCAGATCTCCTGAGTAAGATGCTATTTTTTACATAAGAACTTTTCAGAGTAGAACTGCACTGTCAGCACACATATACACAATGACAAGCTGTCGTCTATCCTGCTGGAACGCAGGATACCCACATTCTGGAGAGGCAGAGCTTCCCCTAATGTGAGTGGAGAGAGTGAATGCATAGAGTGGGGGAAAATCATGCATAGGAGTCTCTCCCACATGGTGGGGGAAGACAACATCATGTCATATAAAAAGAGTGATCTAATTTTCACATCCAAACTAACGTCAGAATTCCTTATAAAAATGGATGCATTTTTAAGCATCTGATGAAGTGGGTTTCTCCCCACAAAAGAGTATGCCCAAATAAATTTGTTAGCCTTTAAGGTGCCACAGAACTCCCTTGTTTTTTATAAAAATAAATTATCTTCCTCTCCTCAATCACTTTTCCCCTCAACATTTGGATAAACAACTGCAAAGAGTTATCCTTCTCCCCTCTACTGCAGCATGCAACACTGAGTTAGTTGTATACTGGATCCACCCAACTCAAACTTGTTCAACAGGGAGCTTGTCCCAAAAGACTGCTTGCTTTTCAAACCAGCCTCAGCACCAGCTCAGATGACAGATCTGCTATGGAAGGGCTCACTGAAACCATGGAAGCTTACACATCCTGATCTGCCAGCTCATCTATTCCACTGGTTTCTGCCACTGAATTGTGGTAAGACAATGTTTCTCAATGACCAATCCATGGACCGGCACTGCTCCCTGAGATCTCCCTGACACAGTTTAGGAAGGCAGCGAGCCAGTCCCTGGTATCAAAAAGGTTGAAAAATACTGAGGTAGGAGACTCACCAATAAAGGGGGTGATGTGATATATGAAGTATACTTCATAGTGAATCCTTTCTTACAGAAAGGTTTTCTAATGTGGTATGAGGATCTCCACACTATCAGTCTCATCACTGTAGTACAGGAGCACCTAACAAGATCACAATCTCCACAGACCCTCTATCTCCTACCTGAACAATTCCAACTTCCCAATGTCTTTTTTCCTGGGTAGTCTCCTACAGATCTCAAGAACTGTTAACTAGTAATTCTGAGGATAGCTGCAACATCACAGGCATTTGGCTATTCCACTGCCATTTAGCAGTCCCCACTTAGAAGAAACCTGGGGAACTCCTTGCCAGAAGATGTTGTGAAGGCCAAGACCCTAACAGGGTTCAGAAAAGAACTAGATAAGTTCATGAAGCACAGATCCATCAGTGGCTATTAGCCAGGATGGACAGAGATGCAAAACCATGCTCTGAAGTGTCCCTAACCTGCATTTGCCTGAAGCTGGGAATGGGTGATGGATCACTTGATGATGACCTGTTCTATTCATTCCCTCTGAAGCACCTGGCATTGGACACTGTCCGAAGACAGGATACTAGGCTAGATGGACCATTGGTCTTATTCAGTACGACTGTTCTTATGTGTCTGGAATAGGTTGGCTGCTCATCTGAGGTAAAAAACACACACCAAGAGTTGGTCAAAATTTCCTAAATTTTGAATGTGATCAAATTTTTGATGAAAAATTTGAGGTTTGATGTGTTGACTGTATCCAGTGAGAGGGTTGCATGCAGTATGACATCGTGTCATAGGCACCAGTTCCACAGTTGGATTGCCTCCTGGCAAAAGGTTGGTGATCTGGCTCCACCTTGTTGTTTATGTATATGACCACTGTCATGTTGTCTGAGAAAAGGTGTACATGTTTGGAGTGGACAAGGAGAAGCACTTGACTGGTGCACTGGCCACTCATGGTACTAGGATGTTAATGTGTGTCCTTGCTTCACTGGGAGACCATAGGCCTTGGGCCGTGTGGCCCTGTATGTGCACGTCCCAGCCTGTAAGTGAAGCATCCGTGGTAAGGATGGTGTGGGGTTTAGGGGGATTGAAGAGGGTGCCTGCCATGACTTTGGATGGGTCACCCCACCATGAAAGGGAAGTTACCACTGATGGTGGCAGGAGGACCTGTTTGTTGAGGTGGTCCTTCTGTGGGTCGTACATCAAGCAGAGCCACAGTTGCAGGCATCTCATGTGAAGGCAGGCATGCATGTTGCCATGTGTCCCAGAGGTGAAAAGCAGTGACAGACGTGTTTGTGAGGACAGTGCTGCAGTCTTGTAATGAGGGAGATAAGAGTGGCAAAGCATTCCCTTGGAAGGATATACCTTGACTTTAGCAAAGCTTTTGATACGGTCTCTCAAAGTATTCTTATCAGCAAGTTAAAGAAGTATGGGTTGGATGAATGGACTATAAAATGGATAGAGAACTGGCTACAGCATAGGGCTCAACGAGTAGTGATCGATGGTTCCATGTCTAGCTGGCAGCCGGTCACAAGCGGAGTGCCCCAGGGGTCGGTCCTGGGGCCGGTTTTGTTCAACATCTTCATTAATGATCTGGAGGATGGGGTAGATTGCACCCTCAGCAAGTTTGCAAATGACACTAAGCTAGGGGGAGTGGTAGATACCCTGGAAGGTAGGGATAGGATACTACACAAACTGGGACCTACACAAACTGGAGGATTGGGCCAAAAGAAATCTGATGAGGTTCAACAAGGACAAGGGCAGAGTCCTGCACTTAGGACGGAAGAATCCCATACACAACTACAGACTGGGGACCGATGAGCTAGGCAGCAGTTCTGCAGAAAAGGACCTGGGGGTAACAGTGGATAAGAAGCTGGATATCAGTCAGCAGTGTGCCCTGATTGCCAAGAAGGCTAATAGCATATTGGGCTGCATTAGTAGAAGCATTGCCAGCAGATCGCAGGAAGTGATTATTCCCCTCTATTCGGCATTGGTGAGGCCGCATTTGGAGTATTGTGTCCAGTTTTGGGCCCCCCACTACAAATTGGAGAGAGTCCAGCGAAGGGCAACAAAAATGATTAGGGGGCTGGAGCACAAGACTTATGAGGAGAGGCTGAGGGAACTAGGCTTGTTTAGTCTGCAGAAGAGAAGAATGAGGGGGGATTTGATAGCAGCCTTTAACTACCTGAAAGGGGGTTCCAGGGAGGATGGAGCTAGGCTGTTCTCAGTGGTGGCAGATGACAGAACAAGGAGCAACGGTCTCAAGTTGCAGTGGGGGAGGTCTAGGTTGGACATTATAAAAAGTTTTTCACTAGGAGGGTAGTGAAGCACTGGAATGCGTTACCTAAGGAGGTGGTAGAATCTCCGTCTTTGGAGGTTTTTAAGCTGCAGCTTGACAAAGCCTGGGCTGGGATTATTTAGCTGAGGTTAGTCCTGCTTTGAGCTGGGGGTTGGACTAGATGACCTCCTGAGGTCCCTTCCAACTCTATGATTCTATGAAGGCTCTTCCCAAGTATGCTCCTATAAAGATGGTTGATAGATGGGCTGGATGGGGTATCGGGGTTGGAAAGACGGACAGTTCTGATAGTGGGCAGGGGCCAGGGTATATAGACACAGTGACCGAAGCATGGCCTGAGAATCTTTGAGTGAGTGCAGACCCTTGTTTATCTTGTCACTAAACAATTTTTGGTTGTCAAAGGGGAGGTCCTCCAAAGGGGTTTGTACCTCCTTAGGAAAACCAGATGTTTGTAGCCAGGAGTCCCTTCAAAGCACCACCCCAAAGGCTAGGGAATGTGCTGCTGTGTCTGCAGCATCAACTGCTGCTTGGAGGGAGACCTTGGCCACTAGCTTGCCCTCCTCGATGAGGGACTTGAATTCTATTTGTTTGTCTTCCAGAAGGGAGGTTTGCGTGCTCCACAACTGTGACGGGGTCCCAATGATGCCAATAGGACCAAGAATACTGGTCCATTTGCGCCGGTGGGCCATGTGGGTATCAAAACCACAGCTCCACTGGTGGTGTATTCATTGGTGTGTACATTAGGTATTGTGGTCATGGGCTATGTGAGTGGGCCGGTGAGAAGGTCGGGCCTGGTTCCAAGGACCAATCTGAATCTGACTGCTGTTCCAGAAAGGGTGGTGCTGTTGGAGCAGGTGGAGCCAGCGGTGTGGGGGTATGGTCTGTGGTGCCTCTCCGGGCCATCCGGTAGATGGTTGATAGTGGTTCGTCTGCTGGAGATGGAGGCTGCACGATAACAAGCGATCGGTGCTGTGTTGGGGAGCCCTCGACAAGCAGAAGCAGTTCTGCTGTGAGTGTCAGGGATGATCGTTGGCCCACTGTGCGTTGTACCGGGAATTTGCATGGTACTGAACATAATAAGCCAGACAGACCCGGTGGAGTGGACAGAACCAGTGATTCTGGTGGTGCGCTGGTGGTCGAGGTGGCAGAGGACTCCCGTCTGTCATGCTGTTTGGTCTTCTGCTCTGCTTTAGATTTCTTCGGAGCAGATGCCGCTGTGTTGGCATGCGACTTCTCACCCAGTCTGTCTCAGCTCGGGGAGGTAACGCTGCACATGGAGACAGTCCCTCTCGGGGATCCGCCCTTGTGCCCATGGCTGTGCTTCTTATGAACATGATGGTTTTTAGCCAGCACTGTTGATACCGCTGGCATTGCCCTAATGGGGAATGCACTCACCATCAGTACGGCTGGGCGTCCCGGTGGTCTGTCGGTGCCACCTCCGAGTGTGCACACAGACACATTGCCTCTTCCATAAAGTGTTTATGTAGTCTAAGTTCTCTAGCCTCACGAGTTTGCAATGGAAAGGATCGGTAGATGGAGCACCAGGCGATAACGTGGGTCTCACCAAGACAGTAAAGATAGCTTTTGGTTCTCATCATTTACCAAGAAGGATTGAGGGCATGAAGTGCAGTTCTTAAACCAGCCTTGTCAGGGAATAATCCCCCAGAATGGGTAGGACACTTCAGATGGAATGAAATGATGCAGACTAACTAACCTAAAATGTGATAGTTATAATTTACTACAAAAAACTATCTACAATGATAAAACTATTAAAACCTTTTTTCTTTTGCTACGCAGATCAAAAGGTGAAGAGGAGAGGTGTTCTGACTCTGGCCATATGGCGGTAAGAGGGAACTGAGGGGGTGTCAACCCAGCACAGACTCATAAGACCTCGGATGCACCACATGGACAACGCATAATGCACACACAGGATGACAGAGATTGTGTCAAACAGTTCTGGCTCCGGTGCACCTGCACACATACGTATGGAATCCACATAAGGACAAGCACTCGAAGAAGCCCTCCCCTTTATTGTAGTGTCTACACTACAGTGCTGCAGCTGTGCTGCTGTAACATTTCTAGTGTAGACATGCCCATAAAGCTCTATCCTGATTAATCTGCTGATAGGCTTCTCTCAACCAGCATCCTAGGTTATAGCTATATTATACACACACGTGCACGCACACCCACGTGCACACAGAGATATCTATATATATTTAAGTCAGAAACTAGAGGTTTTTCAGTGGCTTGTGTATTTGACAGATTTTCTTTACTTTATTCCACTAACCTAATTAAGCGGCTTACTGTCCCTCAGTGACAAACTCCTCAATTCAAACTCTCTTGAGCTCACTCTGCCAGTGCTTCTTAGCTCAAGAATGATCAATGAAACACTGACTCCCAAACTCCCATGTTTCCAGCTCCTTTGGTAGCCCAGGTTCCCTGGGATTCCAGGTTCCTCCTGGTTCCTTAGCAGTCCACCTGGCAGGCAGACCAGGAGCCCTAACTCACAAGCTCAACTCCTGAGCATCATGGGCTCCCTGGTTCTGACCTCCTCACCAGCCTAGACTCCCAGGGTTTCTATGCTCCTGGCTTTGGAACAGTCCAGCTTCCTGGCTCCAGGGTAGCCCTCCAGGAAGACTGCTTCAGAGTAAAGGCTCCCAGGCTCCCTGAGGTGTTTGGCTTCCTTGCTGGTAGGGTGCCAGCAATCAGGGTGGCTCAGGGAGCCTCAGAAACATAGAAATTATCAAAATAAAGAGTTATTTTTGACTTTTTTTTTTTTTTAAAACAGAAATTTTAGAATTCCTGTTCTGCAGAAAATTTCAAAATTTTGGGTTTTGTTCTGTTTCAGAAATATTTTTGTTTTAATTTGGAACTTCTCCCAGAACAAACATTCCTATTTCTAGCCAGCTCTATTCTTGTGTAAGTTACAAGTCCCAGTTCTTCTGTAATTTACACACTATTTCCCAAGGACCAATGTGGCTGTGAAAAGTAGAGAATACCTGAGGCACAGTGTGCTTCCAACCATGCCTCTTCTCCACCTTTGACACAGGAGTCTAGGAAGGGAGCCAGCACAAGGATGTTCTTGCAGCTCTACACTGGTGGAGGAAGCTCCTTTACAGGGGATATTCCCTTGGGGCTCTTTCTGCCCCCTTTAAACTGCCAGGTGGGCATAAACGTCCCAGAGTATAGTAGAAAATTGGCTCCCAGTGATTTTTTCCTTGACAATAAAAAAAATCCTGTGATTGAAAAATGGTAAAAAAAAACCAAACAAACACAGGCATTTGTAAAATATATGAGCACACTAGGGCATAGAACGGGGAAGTACACAACAGCAACTTTTCAACAACAAATTTAAATCAGGTGTCTTGTTTTTCTATTAAATCTACAAGACTATTAACCTACTTTATAAACTGTAATAAATAGTTGGTCAAAAATTAGTATTTTAGTACAATGCTCTATAGCTTTAAAATCAAGTGGTACCTACACTCATTTGCTTCACGTTTTTTGCAGCTTTATCTTGCAACTTTGGCAAACAAAGTTGACTGGTTCCTATAGCTGACATAGCTCTGTGGTGCCTTCACTCCTAAAGTGATAATTCCATCTTTTAGTTTAAAATAAAACAATTAAAAGTTTTATTTTCCCCAACTTGTGTTTGTGTTGTCCCAGGTGATTTCAAAGACAGACTCATATCTCTCCCTTCACTCCCATAAATTACTGACTGCTGCCAAACTCTTTGGATATCAGTGGCTCTGAAAACACACTCATTGAAGTTTTACAGACCATTCTCTTTCTGGTATGCACAGAAACCCCTTGCTTAGGGGCAAATGTCCTAGATAACAGCAAGCAAAAATGCCAGAATCACTGCAGATGCCTAATGAGACAGAAAACAAAATAAATTGTTCTTAAAATATAGGTAATGATTATTAATTTGGAATGTTTTAGAGTCAATTGTCAAGTTCTTTACTATCCAGGTAGACCAAACCCAGGGTTTCCACCTCTACCAGCAACGCATTATTTCACTCAGTGTAGTTTAGCTGTACCAACAAAGCTGATAAGTCAATAATATCTTTTCATTGATTAAAAGGTTTCTGCTAAGACTGTGTGAAGGGATGTTATAGTATGCGTTACATAATATTTAAGTTCTTTACCTGTTTTACAAGCACACTTTACATTATTAAACCACATACCCCTCAACAATAAGCATATTTCTTTTCAAACAATACTGTTGCCATTGTTTCTTTCCATCTCTTATCCTTACTTAAAAGATGCAATTTAATTTACAGTCTAGTCAAATTATAAATGAATGTTTTAGGAATTAGATCTACTCATGAGGCCTCTTGCCAATTTATTTTTTGTTTAATCAAAGTTTTCCTAGTTCTGTAAAATGCTTTTCTTCCCGTTTCTTTCTGAAAGTCCAAATCACCCATGGGGACACTTCTTGACTACAAGAGGCAACAGCAAAACTGTTTGTATACAAGGCACTGTTGTATGCATGGAGTAAACTAAAGGGTGACAAAATTCTTTAATCTTTCAATTATAGTAAATGTAGGTTTTTCTTGTAACAACAAGTAAAAAAAACAGACTTTTTAAAATTAATTTCATTTTGTCACTTTAATATGTCCTGCATGGGCAGCATGGACAAATGATATTTTGTAACAGGTTTATAGTTACACTCTTTGGCATGCCATGTTACTGGAACCAAATGGTAATAGGAGAAGTTGAAGAATTGTGTTAACTTTGTTTTAGAAGAGTTAATTTTAAAAATTCCTTTCCAGACACAATGAGACATAAGCTTTTCCTCTTATCATTGTGCTGTGTAAGCACAGTGCATCGACCAGGTCCAATCTTATCATGAATTCCATGAAGATTTGTGAAGAAAGAAGCGAAATGTTGGCTATAAATCATTCTGGATTCTGTGGATAACCTGCAATATTTTAATGGTCCGTTAAAATGCTTCTGCCCAGAGTAACACTGCATTAGGAGAAGCATAATTCCACAGTTTAGAATTTGTCCCCTTCTCAGTCTCAGACCTCTGAAAACCATGTTAAAATTTTATAAGCATTTCTCAGGAGCACAAATATACAAGTTATTGTGAAATAAAGCCTTAATTTTCTGTGGCTATTGCAGCCTTTTTCCATGTCACAGAATTTAACATTACTGTTACGTGAATGTTTACTTTGGAACTACAGGGGGAAAAAAATCAATTCAGTTCAGTTCCAAATATTTTTAAAAATATATTAAGCTGTGTGTGATGGTTCTTGGGGTATTCAGGACTGAGAGTAACTTTGTTACCCCCTGCCTTGAGCAATAGTGAGTCTCTCTTGTGGTAGCTGGGTGTTAGTAACCTAACACCAGCAGCCTGTCAACAACACAAGCACTCTCTTCCTGGCTGTGCCAGCTCTAATTTTGCCTTGCAGGTTAACAATAGGTATATCTAGGCCCTGAGCCCCCTTGAAGCATTCCCCTGTTATAGCCAGACCCTCAAACTGGCTACTCATAGAAATCCCAGATCTTCTGCTTCTAAAGGAACAGTGCACCCCAGTTTACCAGTTTTACCTTAAACCGCTGCTCCTGTATATAACACACAGTACTTGCAAGCACTTATAATAAAACAAAAGATGATTTATTTAAAAGAGAATAGAAGTTCCACTAGAAACAAAAAGGTAGACATGGAAACAAATGGTTGCAAGATAAAACAAAACAACAAACCATGAACTAGGACCTACACATATCAAAGTTACCCTTCTTACCCCATCTCACTCAATGTTCAGTCTGATACAGAACTGGTTGGCCTCCCAGAAACCAAGATCCAATTTTTCCATGAAAAACAGCCCACTCCCCAAGATGTCTCCTTAGAGTGGGGAGAGGCACTCTGTACCCATTCACTGTTATAATGATATAGTCTTTTGTCTATTGTAATATTCCTTTTTTACCTCCAAGTGGTTTTTATTGTTTGCAGTTGTCTTTGATGGTTTTCCATGGATTGTTCTGTGATAGGGCAATGATATGCAATTCAGCCTTGCATTACATCACCAGCTAACCAGTGGCAACTCCCTCCAGCATTAACTGACCATCACTAAGTAAATATTACTCCCGGGTGAGTCCTTTTAAATTTAAGACCATAAGGACATAAACTTCAATTGTTACAGACATGAGTAATGGGGACACGGGTGAGGCCTCATTTCTTGGGAGACAGGACTAGGGTGGTAAATGAAACGGCAGGCTGGGAACAGAAAAAGTCTGCACTAGCTAAAATAAGAGGGAACATCCAAGGAACCCTTTACAATGGACAAGATAACAATAAATAAACTGAGCCTGGAAAGTAAGTTGAGGTAAAATGTAAGGCCAGGACTACGCTATAAATTTACAATCAGTATAACTGTGTCACTTGGGGGTGGGAAAAATCCAGACCTATCCTCTGGTGTAGATAGTGCTACATTGAAAGGAGGACATCTCCAGTCAACAAAGCTACCACCTCTCATGGATGTGGATTAACTATGCTGATGGGAGAAGCTCTCGTTGGCGTAGTAGTGTCTTCACTGAAGTGCTACAGCGTTTTATGCGTAGACCTACCCTAAGTTGTGCATGGACAGAGCATACTGTATAGGGATTGGTTCCTATGAAATGACCAAAACAATCCCACCATATGCGATGCAGCATGTAATAAATGTAATATATAATGTGTAAATGTATGTAAAGGAAGACGTTTGCTGTATGATTTTGGATGTATGGTATCCCCTGTACTCACCCCCTACATTTGACTGTATGCCAAAAAATAGGATCCATTGGCAGACCTGGAAAAAAATAGCATCTCATTTTTTTTAATCCTAAAGCAAAGAAATCCCAGATCGAAGCAGCAGTTTTACAAGAATTATTTCTGGTGGCTAAAACATTACAAGCGAAATGTGCCATCTTAGGATATAAACTGGTTGAAACGATAGTAAAAAATAGAATTATCAGACAGACAGATGAACATGATTTGTAGGGAAAGAATCAACATAGTTTTTGTAAAGGGATATCGTGCCTCACCAATCTACTAGAATTCTTTGAGGGGGTCAACAAGCATATGGACAAGGGTGATCCAGTGGATATAGAGTACTCAATTTTTCAAAAAGCCTTTGACGAGGTCCCTCACCAAAGGCTCTTAAGCGAAGTAAGTGGTCATGGGATAAGAGGGAAGGTCAATGGATCAGTAACTGGTTAAAAGATAGGAAACAAAGGGTAGGAATAAATGGCCAGTTTTCAGAATGGAGAGCGGTAAACAGTGGTGTCCCCCAGGGTATTCTGTACAGGGACCAGTGCTGTTCAACATATTCATAAATGATCTGGAAAAAGGGATAAAGAGTGAAGTGGCAAAACTTGCAGATGATACAAAGCTGCTCAAGATAGTTAAGTCCAAAGCAGACTGCAAAAATTTACAAAGGGCTCTCACAAAATTGGGTGACTGGGCAACAAAATGGCAGATGAAATTTAATGTTGATAAATGCAAAGTAAGGCACATTGGAAAACATAATCCCAACTATGCATATAAACTGATGGGGTCTAAATTAGCTGTTACCATTCAAGAAAGAGATCTTGGAGTCATTGTGGATAGTTCAGTGAAAACAGCTACTCAATCTGCAGTGACAGTCAAACAAACTAACAGAATGTTGGGAATCATTAGGAAAGGGATAGATAGATAATAAGACAGAAAATATCATATTGCCTCTACATAAATCCATGGTATACCCATATCTTGAATACTGAGTGCAGATCTGGTCACCCCATCTCAAAAAAAAAAAAATATTGGAATTGGAAACAGGTACAGAGTTCTATAAAATCATAAAAGTAAATAAGGAAGTGTTATTTACTCCTTCTCATAACACAAAACCAGGGGTCACCAAATGAAATGAATAGGCAGCAGGTTTAAAACAAACAAAAGGAAGTATTTCTTCACACAACGCACAGACAACCTATAGAACTCTTTGTCAAAGGTTGTTGTGAAGACTAAGACTATAATAGGATTAAAAATAAGAACTAGATAAATTCGAGGAGGATGTGCAGGGATGCAAAATCATGCTCTGAAGTGTCCCTACCCTCTGTTTGCCAGAAGCTGAGAACGAGTGACAGAGGATGGATCATTTGATGATTACTTGTACTATTCATTCCCTCTGAAACACCAACAGTGGATGATAGGATACTGAGCTAGATGGACCACTGGTCTGACCCAATATGGCCATTTGTACGTTAATCATAAAAAGCAAATCACAGATGTAGGAAAAGACCAGAAACTAAATGGAAGAAAACCCATATAGGTCAGGAAGAAAAACATGCCTGTTACCTACTTGCATAAATCCAAAGTAAAACGCAGTCATCCTTCAAGAACTGTATGTATTTAGTGAGTTCAGCTTTGCAGGGAAAGTGTACTAAGTTAAAAAATAAGAGCAAAAAATATTTAAAAATAAGCTGAAAGCCACTGAAAAAAAGTTGCCTAAAATGTGTTACTCTAAAAAAATAAAATAAAAAAAGCTATAATCCCAAAACTCAGTAGCTAGTAAAGTCTTAAGAAGTGTTTTATTAAATAATTAAAAAACTAACAATTTTAAAACAAGAATGTACAATCAGAAAAAGCTTTTGTACAAATTAAGACTGCAAAGCTAAAAAAACTAAATAGTGAAAAGTAAAGTATTAAAAAAATTAAAGCGTTAAAAAGAAAAGAATGTTTGGTTTCATTATGAAACCCAGTTATAACAGTATAACTCAGTGCACTCATGCCTGGTAAAATCCTTAGTAATCAAATAAATTATGCAAAGAAGAGGAGGTCAGGTAGTAACAACTACCACCACTATGCTTTTTTTCCCCTCCTAAGAAGTCTTTACAGCCATTCTGAAGGAAATGGGCCCTTCCCAATAAATGTGTCTGTAAATAATTAATTGTGCTGGCTGCTGCATGTACAAAAACAATTTAATGTACATTATTTAACTATAAACAATTTAGTTAAAAATCACTCAACATTTTAAATTTCTATATGGCTTAACTGCATACAAATATACTAATAAAATGTAGCCTGGGCACAAACAAATGCAATACTAAATTTAAAAAGTAAATAATTAAAACAGCTAAACCTGCCAGTCAAAAAAATTAAATGTAATAGTAAGCTTACTAAAGTATCGACTTGCTAAAATACAAATAATAAACTAAAACCAGCAATAAATAAAAAAAAAAATATTGCTAAAATACTGCAATTATCAGAGCCCAGATCAAGAAAATTACCTCACCTATAAAAAACATATTCAAACTTAAATATAAAAATAGAAATTGCAGTTTAATATTGTAAGCAACTTAAACATGTCTGTGAGGGAGCAGAGAAATTGCCTCCCAGCACAGCAGGGCTTAAAGAAAACCTTTGAGTTCAGCTAGCCCCGCCCCACTATACCTGCAGCCAATGCTAGGCCCAGAGTGGAGAGAAAAGAAGAGAGCCTGCCTGCCTGGCTCAAGGCTCAGCTGGGGGCTGACTGGTAAGGAGGTAGGAGCTCTCTGTCTGCAGGAATGGATGAGAACCTGCCAGCCAGCATAGCCACTTGAGACAAGGGCTCCCTTGAGAAGGGAAGCCTGCAAATAAGCCCCAGCCCATGGGACAACTGGACGAGCAGGGCAAGCTAAAGAAACTTGTAGGAAGTAGCCCAGGGAAGTGGGTCTCGCCCATCCCACCTCACCAGAGGGGAGACCCATTTCCCCTGTTTAGGGGTTGATCTACACAGGGCATTGGGCTAGAACTCAGTGGAGAGGGTGGGCCCAGGCCCCCCCTAACACCCCTCTGGCCTTACAGAGGAAGACTGGGATCTAGCCACAGCTTCTGCAACAAAAAAGGCAGGAGCATCATTGACAACAGCATCCCTGTTCTCACTTCCTGTACTCAGCACCACAGTGGCCTATGGCTGCCAAGATAAGAGAGAGTCATATTCAGCCCCATGGTGGGAGTATGCACAGTATAAATAAAATCATTGCAGTACCACAGCTTATGGAGGAGTGTACAGAACAGGACAGTTGGAGTGATCCATCCATATTTTTCCTTCCCAACTTTTGGCAGTCTGAGGTTAGGGTCACTCCAGGCATGGAGTTGCATCCGTGCTCATCTTGGCTAACAGCCATTGATGGACCTATTCTCCATGAACTTATCTAGTTATTTTTTGAACCCAGTTATGTTTTTGGCCATCACAATATCCCCAGGCAATGTGTTCCATAGCTTAATTGGGCACATGGTGAAAAAAATGCTTCCTTTTGTTTCTATTAAACTTGCTGCCTATTAATTTCATTGGGTGCCCTCTGATTTTTGTATTGTGAGAAAGGGTAAACAACACATCTCTATTCACTTTTTCCACACCAGTCATGATTTTATAGATCTCTATCATAGTCCACTCTTAGTCATCTCTTTCCTAAGATGAACAGCCGTTCTATATCCTTGATCATCTTGATCATCTTGTTGCCCTTCTCTGAACCTTTTCCAAGGGCAACCAGAACTGGACACCGTATTAAAGGTGTGGGCATACCCCAGACTTATATAGTGACATGATGATATTTTCTGACTTATTTTCTATCCTTTTCCTAATAGTTCCTAACATTCTATTCTGTTACCTTTTTTGATTGAGCTGAAGTTTTCAGAGAACTATCCACAATGACTCCACGATCTCTTTCTTAAGAGGTAACAACTAATTTAGAACCCATCCTTATATATCTGTAATTGGTTTGTTTTTTTTCTCTCCAAATTTGTATTACTTTGCACTTATGTTGAATTTCATCTGACATTTTGTCCAATCACCCAGTTTTGTGAGAGTCCCCTGCAACTCTTTGTAGTCAGCTTTGGACTTAAATTTTCTTGAATAATTTTTATAATCTGCAAATTTTGTCACTTCACTGTTCACTCCCTCTTCCAGATCATTAATGAGTACATTAATAATTGATCTCCTTTGTGCGAATGCATTATGATACAGTCTTTAATTATATGATTAGGTGCTATTTTTTCCACATAACTCCTCCCACCTTCAGTGCATGGGATGGACGGTGCTCACTTAATAAGCAGCTATTCAAAATGTTGTGTTATCCTCATTGTTCACTGTGTGGCCCCAAGCCTTATTTACTGCACACTATTCAAATCCTCCTCTGATGAAAGATCTTTTTATTTCCTCATGGGCTTTCCTGTGGTACTTTTTACTACCATATCTTATTATAGTATAGTTATAAGCAACTGACAAGAGTCATATAATGGTAAGTATTGGACAACCTCAAGAGCAGGCTGTGTTACCAGTCCTGCCTATAAAAAATAAAAACCACACATACACATTCTAAAATACACAGTCAACTTACGACTCATTTGAAACAGAAAAAAGTTTAATCTATTTCCTCTCCAGGAATGTTGTTCGTCTTATGCATGTACATTGCTCTGTAACTATAGTTGGCTCAGGAAATGTGTGCTGCTAAAATTTCTTGTTATGATGCATTTGTTTTAGAAATAAATGCTCCTCCACATTCTAAATGAGTTCAAAGTGGGGTACAGGGAGAAGTAGGTTAAATTTAGTGCTAGAGTGTATATACAGTGCCAGATGCCACACTGATTTATACAGGCATCTGACCCCTAGTATAAAATAGAAAATTTGAGCAAATGTCAAAACAAAAACAAACAAACAAAAATGGTGCTAGAATGGTAACTATGTCCCCAATCCTGTAAAGATATATACACATGCTTAATTTTACACATAGTGAGCAGTCCCATTGCTTTCAACAGGTCTACTCATAGTGTGCAACGGTAAACTGTATGTTTACATCTTTTACAGGATAAGGGTTTATGAAGGTTAAAAGCAATGTTTGTTTTACTTTGTGTAGCCTGTTCTTGGATTACACAATAGTATGTCTACAAAATAGTTATTTATTGGAATTAAATTAGATCAGGGCTGGTTTATCTGATCTGGAATTGGAAGTTCATAAATTGACATACATCACAAAATGAAACGTTCCAGAGGGGTAGCCATGTTAGTCTGTATACAGCAAACACAACGAGAGTCCTGTAGCGCTTTAAAGACTAACAAATTTAATTTCTGCAGGCAAAAGCTTTCGTAGGCTGTAACCCACTTCATCAGTGAAGGAGCCAAAAACTTTCTCTCCTTAAATAGCGTATCAAAGATTATTTGAAGGAATTCATTATGAAACATGGAGGATGAAAGGGTAATAAGTGAAAGTGAAGTCTTGAGTGATTCAGAAGAAAGAGCATATACTGGCCTGTTAAACTCTTGAACTAAATAGACTAAAACATTTGCTAATGGACTGTTAGCACATTTTTTTTAAACATACACAATAAGCATTTTAATAGAATTCATTAGTGAGCTTCTGCCTACCACTAGAAATAATGGATTTGATAAATGTACCCTCACACAGAGCTCAGGGATATCAACTTCAACACTTGCTTTAACAGTGATTAGCATTATGACTACTCTGCAAGAAACAGCATTTAAAAATTATTTAAAAGCAAACATTTTACACAATAAAAAGTGCAAAGACAGAAGAGTACTATGGAGAGTGTGCTAATGAAATATTGCACCCTTCACTCAAAAGAATTAAAGAAAATCTATTGCAAATATCAGTGATATTATTACCATACAAGAATATTGTACTCAGTAATTTTATACTAACAGTTAAAAGGGATAAAATAATATTGTCAGTGTTGACAAACCCAAATAAGATTGATGTTTGTCAACATTGTATCTCACTGTGATGGGACGTATCCCACACAGCCCTTGAATGATTTAATGTGGGCTTAAAAGGCTAAACAACATACCTGGCAGCATCCGGGAGAGAGAAAGCCAGTGATGTGGCTCAGCTGAGGAAATACTGGATGGTAACTATAAAGCCAGGAAGTTGAGTGCACAAGGGTAGCAGGGAGAGCATCTGCAATCACATGTTGGGACTAGACAGGTGGTGAGGAGGAAGTCCCAAAGGAGAAGCAGCCCTGGGATCCAAGCCTAACTAGAGGAGGCTGGCAAGCATCTGGGGAAGCATAAAGCAGCACTGGAGTGGAACAGGCTCTGGCAGTGCACCCTGAAAGGAGGATAAGATTTGAACTGCTGGGGGGGGAAGAGAATCCTGGAAGGGTGGACTAAATTGTGATCTGTCTTGAGGGCCAAGTTACAGGAAGAGAGAGAGAGACCACTGCAATTATGAAACAATCACTGCCAGGGGGTGTCAGTGGGGAGAGCGCTGCTACACCATGCCTGGCCACGAGGAGGCACTCCTGCGATGAGTGAACTCCTTCACAACTGGTAGGCATGACAATCACCCCTGATAAAAGAGGACAGTGAGGGTCACTGGGCCAAAGGAAGGGGGGAACAAAATGGTGTCAAAGTGTGTGGCAGCCTTGATTTGCAAAGGAAGGTCTTCCCCCCAAGCTGGAACACAGAGACACAGACTTGGTCATAGGTCCAGTTCAAGGGGATGGTTAAGCAGCCGAAGGATATCCAGCCATTCCTCCCTCAGATCCTAGAGAACCAACAGAGGCAGCGGGGGAAGACAGTTGTACCTGCAGGGGCAACTGGCAAGGCTTAAAGAGCAGCAGCAACATTTGTTTGGGATCCTGTAGGAAGAAATCATCAGAGATCACAGGGATTGGGTGAGAAAAGGATGTTCAGGGGCCAGGAGGCCTGAAGCCCAGCCAAGAGGATGTTGTGCCTCTGGGTGGAGAGTGGACACCTTAAAAAAGTGTCTTCCTATATGCATTGCAACTGGAAGTTTGCCCTGGGGGCCAGAACACAGGAAAATCTGCAAAGGCACAGCCTGTTGTGATGGCACCTGTTTTTTGTGGGAAGAAAGACATTTGTAAAGGTACTGCCCTCACAGAAAGATGATTCCCAACCAGAGAAAAGGCAGAGCCCCCAGCAATGAGCAAAAAAGAAGCAGGAGCAGGGCACAGTGGCTGCAGGAAAAGCTGAGGTGACAATAATGACTGAGGCCCTTCCAACTACTCAACAAACCTGTTTGGCAGTGGGCTGGAAGGAACTAGAATGGAGGAAGGCTCACATGGAGAGGAACCAGATTGATGGAGGGATGAATATGGAGACTAAACAGTCCATGGTGGGTACTAACAATCTGACCAAAACAGTGCTGGGGAATGCATCAGCAGAAGCAAAAATGGCTTCAGAGAAGCTAGTGACTTCAGAACAGACCTTGTGAGCAGCTATGCAGGACCAAGAGTTTCTGCAGAAGTAGCACTGGGACACAGCAGAAGAGAAGGTCAACTGCTTATCATGGTGGGTGATTTTTGACAAGGAGCAAGACAACTTGCAGGTCCAGCTTTGACCCATGGCAGAAGGCATCTGTTCCCATGTGGGGAAACAGTCTTTAGGGGGAGCTATGTGATAAGGTGTGTACTCCATTACAGACCCTGAATGGGTTAATGCAGGCATCAGAGGCCAATTAGCATACCTGGCAATACCTAGGAAAGAGAAAAAGCCAGCCTTAATGGATGATGAAGCCTAGCTGAGGATGGGGTGAGTGGTGATTATAAAGCCAGGAAGCTGAGAGCAGAAAGGTGGCAAGGAGAGAGAGAGTTTGCAGTCACTTTCTGTGATGCGGAAGCACAGAGAATAAGTCTTGTGATCCTAGCTTGATTAGAGAAGATTGGCAAGCAGCCAGGGATGCAAAAAGCACCCACTGGGGTGGAGCAGGCTCTGATAGTGCATCCTGAAAGGAGGAGAGGATTTGATTGCCAGGGGGAGAGAACCCCAGGAGTGTACTAAATTGTGACCTGGCCAGAGGGCCAAGTTGCAGGAAGAGAGACCACCACAATGATGGAGTGACTTGGCAGGAGGTGCCATACAGTGACAGAGCTGCTATACTGCACCTGGCCATGATGAGTGAGCCCCTTCACACTCATCCATTCTAACTCTGTGGTGAGCAAACACCTATTAACTTCCTAAACTGAAAGTGCACTCAGGTGAATAGCTGGGCTAATCCAGGATACTGTTTGATCATGGACAGAGTATATGCTCCTATTGCAAGACTAGTGGAATTTACTAAAATTTACAAGACTTATGATCACCAGCTAGGAGGTACAGACTGTTGTAACCTTTGTTTTACAAAGTGGATAGTTTCCGGGGTTGGTTTGTTTTAGATGGGGATCTGGAAAGGAGAAAGTGTAATACAAAGTTTTGTTATTGGAGTGGAGGAAAAGAGGGGGGATCAAGTTCTGGTCTCAGAGTCAAGTCTAATGTCCATTTGATAGTAAGTGCATGCAAATGCCAAGAATTCAAGTTTTGCTGCTTCAATTTGTTTTTTGTTAAATATATTTCCATCTAAAGTATGAGATTATGACTTAAATTACACTGTTTGGTCTGCAATTTTGTGGTATTTCAAATCCCTCACACACATTTCCTTTCTTTCTCACCAAAGATCCATTAACTTTGAAATAGCAAGAGTTATGAAAAGGAAGTCTATACATCTCTTAAGTAATGTCTACACCATAACACCCCATTTTTTAATATTACAAATATCTGCTATGTGGGTTTTCAAATGACAACTTTGAGTCACAGGTATCGAGATGTGCTTTTATTAAGTGTTGGAGTTTCATATATTTTAGGGATAAATACCCCTTTTGTTCTTTGATAATAAAAATTCACATTGCTACTTTAACAATTGTTTACCAATTTATTGAAAGGGCCTAAAAATCTCAGCCTGCTCGCAAACAGCTTTATTGTGTTCAACCTCTGAATTACTAGAAATGTGTTAAAGACATAATACTTCGGTATTTATGGTAATGTCCATTTTCAACTTTATTCTTCCTTCCCCATTTCATGCTGGCAATAAATTCAATTTCCATAGCATACCTCTTTTCATGGCAAGAAAAGCCACATACAGACAATTGTAATTAGATCTACACAGTGTGAAGGTTAGCTCACTAGGGACTTGCATTGCATCAGTGAAAATAGAAGGGGGAGGGGGAAAAGATACAGAAAGTACTGTCCAAGCCAGAGAACATTCTGTCTAACGACTCATAATCCTGCTTTCATGTGCTAGGGGACCTAAACACCATTCACAGTACCTGCTTCATTCAAAAAAATTTAATTTCCACTTCAAGTCTGTCTACTGTGTTTGATCACGGCAAACCTGCTATCTGTTTAGACCTGAAGAAGAACTGAGTAAACTCAAAAGCTTGTCTTTTTCACCAACAGAAGTTGATCAAATAACAGATATTACCTCACCCATCTTATCTGGTTAGACAGAAATTAACAGAAATAAAGAGGACTTGTTTGTTTTTAAATAGAGGAATAGGTCAAATTCTCCAAATACAGATTTTAATAAAAAGATTTTTGTGGAGTTCTATAAATTTTAACTGAAAACATACAAAAAGGAGCATTAAACTAAAGCACAATCCACGTCTGCCATGAACATAAGGGATGCAGTGACATTCCAGACACCACAGTGAGGAACGCACTCGCCCTTATTTATAACTACTATAGCTGCTACTAGACATTTGAAAATGAATGAGGGGATAAAGATTTCATGCTGTCTGATAGCAGATCACATGATAAAACGAAAAATAGGGTGCATGCATCATCTATATCACTCTAATTATAGAAAGCCTTCCACTCAGATTTTGCTGTTTGTAGCAAACTTACCTATCACATTTTATTCTTCTCCATCAGTGTCACCAGATATCCCTTAAAATACTATAAAACAGTGTAACAGATCTTATTACTAAAAGCTTTTCCAGATACTTAGCATGAATTTTCCATCTCGTCTTATTAGTCCATTTTATATACCCTAAATAATACCTCTCCATCCCTAATATTTGCTTTTTTCAGACATATATTTATATCCCCTATCTAAAGTCCTTAGAGTAATAATATCCATTTCTATAACACAGAATCCTCTCTCTCACACACATACACAATTACGTGAACAACTGCATCTTCTTCAATCTGGAGAACTGAGGTTGTAGTACCTCCCTGGCTACCTATAGTTTTCTCAAATAGCAGCAGAGTGAAATTGACAAGAAATCAATTTTATTAGTGTTGTTCAGATCCTTCAAGCAGGGTCCAGGGAAAGCACCCTCCTTGGAAGCCCAGCATATTTTCCTTCCTTCCCACCCCACAATTTCCCAATAAATAGGATGGGGTCAAAAGAGTGGGTTTCTCTCTCCAGGCATTACCCCTGGACATCACTAGTGATCTTTCCCATATTTTTATACTAGCCACTGGCTAATTGGTATATTTTTAAAGACCTGTTATAGCGCCTTCATCACAGATCTTAATGTACTCATTATGAAGGACTTGGAAGCTGCCTATAATATTTTATGAATAATATGTCTGTCTGTTATGGGGTTACTTTTAAATATGATTTTCAGGGGGAGGGGTAATTCAGGTGTGAGCTGACCTACACATAGGAAGGAAAGCAGACAAACACCTCTGATTGCCTCCCATTAGCATTACTTTAAAGACAATGCAGAGAACAATTGCTTTAAAGTGTATCCTCAAATCCCTCAGACCCATCCCCATCATGGGACACATAAACCAGTTTCCCTACGTTCAAGGGACTGAGATCTGACAAAGGACTTTGGGGGTGAATAAAGGGACACATTCCTCAGAGAAAGGGACTCAGAAACAAAGTTTGCAGGGAAGCTGACTGAACCCCAGCTCCCAGAAGCGGGCATCCAGTGTCTTGATAAGCGAGGCCTAGCTAAGCTTTAAGTAATTATGATTGGTACACAAGGTACTGTAAGCCTAATAGCCTAGTGTAAGAGTGGGTGAGCTGCGGGATTCTGCCCCAGAGAAGTGAAGGCTTGAGGCCTAAGACCAGGAGGGGATGAACTCAAAAGAGGTGAGAAGAAGAGACAGAGGTGCAGACAGCCCTGAACTGTGACATACTGGTGGCAGCATGGTGGCGGATGGATGTGAGAGCAGTGGATTTGCAATAAAGTGACCACACCGCTATCAATAAGTACTGTAAAGGAAAAAACAAGAGAGTTTTCTTGTGTTGTTTTTAGGAACAGAATAGAAAAAGCCAGCCAAAAAAATGGAATTATGAACAGTTTAAGAAAGATCAGTTAACACAGATGTGCAAAGAAAGCAAGCTAGATTTTAAAGAGCTTAAAGTCAGGGCTGGTCATATTGGTGCAGGAAGCTGTATCAGCTACAGATCATTACTCAGCAGAAAGGTACAATTCCTTAGCAGAGCTACTGGGCACATCAGTAGACAGAGGCCCAAATGGTCTAGTAGGATTGCAAGAATTCAGGGATAATATCCCAAAAGGAAGCAGATAACAGAAGTGTAAACAGCAACAGGAGCAGCAACCAGGTTCATTTCTGAAAGAATTCACCATTTCAGCAGAGACTGATGTGGAAGAGGCTGCAACTTGAGGAGGCAAAAATGCAGTCTGAGAGGAAAAAAAACTTCACTTTAAGGCTAAGCCACTTGCTGACAGAGCAGGAACAACAGCTTGAACTGAAATTTTGAGAGACTACAGCATCAGCACCACGATTTGGTAAGTGTGGACAGATACTATATATCAGGCCACTGGGGTGGCCCAATGGTTACCTGACTATACAGACATGGACCACACAGATGTATTTTAAAATACTTTTGAGATCAGTTGTGAATCGAAGCAGGTAGCCTCTGAGGATATGGTTTAGTATCCCCATTACTGAAAGGGAAGGTCGTGAATGTTTTCACCCCAGGACCAGAGAGAACTATGGAAATTATGAACATTGCAAACAAGCTTTACCAACACCTGAACAACATAGGAGGAAATTTCAGGAGGGAGGATTCAGAAAAAAAGGGGTATGAATTATGCTGAGGTTACAACCCAGTTTAAGGATGGCATTAAGAAATGGGGGAGTAGCGAGGGATTTACAACTGTTGATGAATCCTATGAACTGATGGGCTTGGAGCAGTTCTAGAGTATCTGCCCACATGACCTGACATCCTGATTGGCAGGAAAAAAACGTAGAAATGTGCGTACAGTGGTAAATGGGCTGATGCAAATGCAGACATGAGGAGAGTTGACAGAAAACTTACCCTAGAGATGGAGCGAGATCTGGGATTGGGCCCAAGCAGAAACCTGCACCCAGGGAAGGGTGCTACTCTCGGGGAAGGCCTTCTCAGTGATACCTCTTGGAGAGTGAGGAGAAGTGGTGTTACAGCTATGGCCAATTCTGGCAGTATGAACCAGTCAGTTAATCTCTCCACTGTGAATGAGGGCCAACACTGTCCTAAAGAGGGTACCTGCACCTCAACTTATTTAAGTTATCCGTGTGATTGAGTCTCTGGAGGGAGGGAGTCTCACAGCTCATCTCAGCGGAGGAATTTACCCCCCCAGACATCTTAGCATATGTTGTACTACATCCTCATGGGAACAGAGCAACCAGACTGAGACCCCTAATGGGGAAGGGTGGAAGTACTGCTTACAAACTAGTAAAAAGCCATGTGAAATTGTCTCAGGAGCTGGCAATTAGAGAGATGTGGGTGAAAATCCCCATTGTAAAACCATTTGCCCTGCCTAGAGCTAAAGTACCTGTAAAAACCCAAGAGGGTTCTAGGAAATTGACTATTGGGATATTAGAGAATATTCTTTGTGATATTTTATTGGAGAATGAGCATATATGCTTGAAAGAGAATTCTGTTCTGCTGCCTGATAAAGCTAAAGGCTGGACAAAAACCATCAGGAAATGATTGTTGGTCACAGCTTCTGCAGAAGGCAGATGCTTGTGAAAATGCAGCTGAAGCAGCGGGCAAAAGAGATGAGAGGGGAGACGCTGACAACAGAGCTCCAGAGTGATCCAACAGAGGGCAAGTCTAATGGGGGTGTTGCCACAGGAGACCCTGACTTCTGACACACAAGAAGGTGGAGTTGAGAGAAATTTGGCTCTGGGGAAGAGTTCAAAGATTTGCCCCTGGCAGAGGAAAATGGCTCCACCAAACCTACACTGCACACCCTGGAAGGGCCCTGGAAAGGCTTACCAAAAAGTGGAATCCCTTCACCTCCTGACATTGGGTAACTCGAGTCCAGGAGTTACAGCTGGGTTGAAACCAGACTGGCAGGGGGCCACACCTGCCCTGATCAAACTAATCAAGAGGATTCTTTCTCCAACACCCCCAGTGGAAGAGAAACCCCACAATACCATGGCAGAGGCTGGCACAGTAAGCAATGAGGGTTCACCACCTGTCTCATTCCCTACATGCTTAATTGGAAGGGCAAGTGGCAGAACTGGTCCCCAGCTACAGTCCCTGAAGTTCCGGGGTAAGATAGGCCCAACAAACTCTAGGGCTAAACTAGTCTTTTTGAATTCCTCATGAAAAGGACTGAAAATAGAGAATAGCTGCAGCAGTGTGACGGGCATGAGGGGCTCGCATTCAAGTACTTACCTGTCTAAGACTATTAGCACATACTCGGGGCCACCTGGCCCCTCGCACCAGTTGAGCTGTCACAGCTCCACTCTGGTTTTAGTGCTCTAGCTCAGTCAGAGCTAGCAGCAGTCTGTCTCCGCAAATTGGGAATTACACCCTAGTTCAAAGTGTAGATAAACCTTTCATTGCTAGTTAGCATAGATAGCATGAAGCATCACACTTCAAAATCAGCCATTCAAATGGATATCTCACTCAGGGGAAGACTGACAGTTGTCAGAGCATAACCTTCAGAGCTGCTGATGGGCATGGACTTCTGCCCACCCAATGTTTTAATTAAACCAGAACATTCTGATGAATATAAAAATGATAGAACGGTGGCCATCTGATGAATACTGTACTTGGAATGTACCTGCCATTTTACTAAGTGAAAACAAAAAATTAAGGCCTGATTAGTAAATGCGCATTTTAATATTAAATCAAAAGAGTGTTAAGTAAATTTTAATCTGAGCATGTATTCCAGGTTCAACTCCCACTCCACATTCTGAATGTGGAAGGTGCTTCCGCAATAAACATGGAATATAAAATGTTGATGTGCTAACGAAAGGTCTTGCATAGATTTCGTAAATAAAGGAGACCCTGTGGAAAATATATAGGGCATTATTTTTAAATTAAATAAAAAACCCATCTTCATATAGTTAGTTTTCTAAATAAATAAACTATATATTTACAGACTTGACTAATTTCATTGAGATACACAAATTTATTAACAAATCTACTGCATCTCCCTCAAATGGGGATATAAAGTCACAACTCCTGAATGTGTATCATTGGCTATTTTACAAGTAGGGTAAACTGAGGCACAGAGGGGTGAACTGACTCAGACAAGGTCACTGTGCAAATCAGGAAGACATGACTTCTAATCCTGCCTCTGCCAATGACTGCCAGTTTGGTATCCTATTCACTGGACCACACTGCAAGTTAAACCATAATGGTTGACACCATTCCTGCTGTAATTTATAAACTTCAGACTTACCTGAAATGGTTTCCCACCCAAATCTAGACAATTCTGGAATAAATACCAACCTATAATTAATAGAGAAAATATAACAAAAACAAACAGGCACACAAGAAGATATTTCTGCTACTTCTCCTCACTGCACCCTTTCTCCCTTGTGTGTGCATTCATGAAAATAAATTTTATTTTACAAGCACAAGAGAACATTCCATTCTCTCTTTTGTATACAAACTTACAGGAGACTTTGATGAATAAGCACTCTCGCCTCTGCATATGCACATTACTGGACACTGACAAATTCCCTGAAGTCACATATTTTACAGCTTAATTTGCAAACAGTCCTCTGTGAGTCTCAACCTTCTGGTACTAACTCACCTTTAAACAGCTGCAGAAGTAGTTGTCACTATGAACAGAAGAATCCATTTTCTTTCGTCTTTATTGTCAAAGGTTTAGTAACTTTATAGTCCTTGTATAATCAAGACAAGTTTTTAAAAAAAATCTAAGTGTGTGTTACTGAAACTCCCACAGATTCACCCAGTATCCAGCCCTGTCCTTCCCTCTTTCTAACCTTGCCAAAGGAGCAGGCGTTAAAAATGACACTATAAATAAAACCATGTGTTTGGGGGAAGAGGTTGGGAGGAACAGAAAAAGGATGTCTTCTGCTTTTGAAAAATGTTATTTCAAATAAAAAAGGAATATGTGGTTATGTAATCTCTTTAGATAAAAATTAGACTTTGGTACATATATATTGATAGTATAAATTTAGAAGAAAAGTCTTTTAGAAAAATTTCTGAGATCCTATCCAAAACAAGGATTTTTTTAAGTGGAAAACAAACTACAAATATTCCATTGAAGGCTTCTGGATATTTCATATTTTGTAATCTAAAAATCAGCCACTCCTAGTTTTGTTCAGCTGTCCTTTTCCTTTGTGTGATGCTGGGTAAACCATACACAATAGGAGGTTGCACTGAATGATTGCAAGGGTGTGCTGAAGAGCAAGACAGAGTGGTACGCATTGCCTCAGTCTCATCAGAACTGCTTATTAATACAGCTGTAATCATGTACCTTTGCTCAGATCAGCTAAAAAATACTATCTGATCATCCAAACTATAAAGAGATGGGCTAGCAAGCAGATTTTTTAAAGAAACATGAAGCACTGTTGCTGCCAGAAAGGTAGGAATGTTTATGTATAAGAAGCAAATACCATTACAATTTAAGTTTGATGTAATAATTCAAATGGTATGTATTTTTAAGAAGTGGCTGACCCAAGCCCTTAGCCAATAGATTTTAACTTGGTTTAGCAAGAGAAAAAAAATCCATGTGTTTCTCCAAACTTGATGAACACTCAACTCTACTAATGCTATTGCAATTCTCATCCCGACAAGGGCAACATTACTCATGATTATTGATAGAATGAAACCTAGACATTTTTTCAAAGAAAAGCCTAAAAGACAAGGGGGCATTTTATTGATTTAGTTTCCATGTGGCCATTCAACAAAAGAAAAATGTCAACTGATCTTCAAACCATCATAGATATAAATCAATAATTAAAATACAAAAAAAACCCCAAACCAGGTAATTTTATTTAACTAATAAAAACAATGTGTCTGTATTCCAATTTCTATCTAAATGTAGCTTGACACAAATCCCGAGTAAAAAATATACCATATAAGTAAGAAAGAAATGCCTCATACTCCATTCTAAACAATAAAAGAGTAAAAATTAAGAATCTGAATAAATATATGTTAAGCTATATAAACACTAAAAATGTGTACAGATGTAGCGTAAACTATACTACATACAGCACAATGAAATGGTCTATTTTGTGATTTTAAACATTAATTCTTAGGCTTAAGTCTTTTCCTTTACCTACTAATTTTATTTCTGCAATTCCAGACACTAAGGCTTTGTCAACACTAGGGGCTATTTCTGGGGGGGAATCTCAATAGTACTACCACCCACTCAAGAGCATTGGTTGGAGCCCTACGGTAGACAAGACTTTGGTGTTTTCTGGTTTCTAAAGTCTGGGGTCTTGTCAGACCCCACTACAGCAGGTAGCAACACAGACAATCACTAGCTTGAGGAGTTTTGGCACTTACTGCTTAAGCTCTGGTCTGTGCAGTTCGTTTACTTTCATGCATAACTGATAACTCATTAAGTTATAATATAAAACGATTACTTAGGAACAGGAAAAGAACTAAATACAGCTAAAACTATAAGGATCAAGTGTAAACACTTTTCAACATGTAAACAGAAACTCTTTCAAACACCTCTGTTCATTGGGAGAATTATGACAAAACAGGTGTACAGAAATCAATTTAGTAGGTAAAATTCTCATACCAGACCCTCAAAGAACAAATATCTTATCTCTGTCTAGCAATTTCAGTTTATACTAAAGGAACTCATCTTGGGGGGAAAAAATGATGTAGGTGACTGGAGGGGAGTAGGAACTATTTGACAATGACCTCATTCAGGATGCATCCACCAAGATGGTGGGAGAAGAGAAAACACATATTGATCATTTAAGACAGGAAACTTCACCCTCCTATTCAAGGAGCAAGCCACGTTCCTAAAGAACAATGTTCAGGACGAGAACAGGGGCTAGGGAATGAAAAAGTTACTTTAAGGAGAAAGGAGAAAATATTGAAAAGTAATCTTTGCATTCTCTCCCACTCCCCCAATATAAATACTATAAAAACTATCACTCTGTTCAACTTCTCCTTCCACTTTACTGTTGATATAACTGAATATACCAATTCACCAAAAGTCTAACCAACAAGTGAGTGGGGGTGGGAAATCACCTATCCTTAAAAAAACAAAAATAAAAAATATTCTTTAGGGGAAGATGGAAAGGAGGTGAAAAAGGTTCCAGCGTAGACATTTCCAGGAGGAAATCCAGCTCTCTCCTCCCTTACAACTTCTGAAAAACTGGATATTCAAGACTAAAAATGAACAAAAGAAAGGAGTGTTGGCACATTTATTTTTAAAGTTTTTTAAGCAATGTAACAAGTGCCAAAGGGACAGCATGAAGGGTGATTTAAAAAAATAATATACATTATTTCTCTATTGCATTTGAGGAAAACAATTTTTAAGGTCTTTTACAGGAAAGTTGTATTAATATTATTAATGGAGAATTATTTGAAAAGGCCCAGTAAGAAAGAGTAAACTTTTGGGTGTTATTATTCACACAATTTCAGACACAATACAATTGAATATTTTCAAATGTCATCTCTAGTACATTTTATTAGAAGAGGCCAGTTTCACTAAAATGTTGGGTTTTTTTAATTCAGACTACAGAATAAATCCCAAAGGAAGCTATTTTTGCTAAGAATCAGTAATCTGAGAGATTTCCTAATTGGACGCTATATGCATGATTACAGTTTAAGGTGCTGATCTGGCAAACATTTATGCATGCTCTTAAACTTTATGCACAGGAGTAGCCCCACAGAGTTCAATGACATTACTCACCTGTGTAAAGTTAAGCATGTGTGTAAATATTTTCAGAGTTGGGGCCTAAATCATCAACTTTATTGCTAAGAACTCTTTTGTGGGCTCCTTCCTACTGACATTAGACAACAAGTAGGTTCACATCTAGGGTGGTGGTTGTTGACCCCCCTACAAAGAGCAACAGTTTAAACAACTGCAACATAAATATAGGGGGAAAGAGTGACAAATTATAACTCTTTTAAACTAATGTATAAATATACATAGAATATATGCAGTTGACACTACCATACTCCCAGAAGATCAATTTTAATTTAATAAATGTACTCAGTATTGACAAGGAAATCCCTCCAACAGTAGTCTTTTCTGGATAAAAATTAAATCATCTGGAAACATTTCTTTAGGCCTCCTATCTTAAAAAGCGGTTTATTCAGTATTGTTTAAATAGCTTTTAATGACAGAAAGATGGGTTTGAATAAAATGAGACAATAGTAAAACTAAAATATTTTGAAAATTGTCCGTGTGTGTGGAGACATCAGTGCAATTCAATACTTATGCTGTTCACTTTCAATAGAAGATTTTTCCACTGAATTCAGTGGATATTAGATCAGGCCCTTAAAGCAGGATCAAAATCCCTTCTGTCACTATATTTAATAATTAAACTAAGGCTTCCTGTTTCTAATAATAGGGGTAATTGAGTGTTCTCAGACCTTTTCTTGATAGAATGTTTACCAACATTTCCAGAGCACAACAAAAACAATAATCCAGTCTTGAAATTTAGCCTCAATATTGCCATACAGAGTCTCTACAAGTGCCAAAAGTACACATGCTATTACTATTATATTAGCACCACATCTCAAAAATAAGCCACTTTTGGAATTTAAAAATACAAATCAAAAGTCATTCCCCCATCATAGCGTAATGCCATGCCATATTGCCATACCAAATTTTACAAGAGAAGCTAATGAATGAGGCTGAATTTGAGTTATTTTCATTCTCTGATGCTGTTTCCTTGGCCCTACTGCACAGCCTACCGCTCTCCTTCCAACTCTGCTCTTCACAGTTCGCAGCCAACCCCTGACATTAAGGTAGGCTAGCCAGCAGGCTATTGAGGAAGCATGGGAGGAGACCTGTTCATTACATATTCCCAGCTCTGTAACTGTTGGGCTGGCTGGGTAGTCTGCGATCAGGCTGCTCACATAGATCGCAGCCAGCCTGTCCACCCTTTACCAAACCTTTCCCTTCACTACCTCCCCTCAGTGCAAAGCTCCCACTCACCCAGGCTCCCAGCAGACCTGATCAGGTTTGCATGCAGGTATTCTGGAGATCTTTAGTGTAACTGCCCTTGAATTCTGACCCTATACATGCAATTGCTGTTCCTAGAGAGAACAAGTTCCCTGAGTGTGAAATACTCATTCTAGTTTGGATGTACAAACCAGTACTGGAATCACAATCTGCCTCAAAGACAAACAAAAGAGGGAGAAATCAGGCGGCTTCATAATAAAGGCACCTGGATTTGAGGGCTTTGACAGGGGTGTGTCAGAGACCTGCTGGCTCCCTCTCCACATCCAGTGTGTTGGCCTCTTCTGCCAGTGCGCCAGAGCTCAGTACCACCGACTTCAAGTGTCAGGGCTCCAAGAGTGTTGACTGAGCTCTCTGTTCCAAAGATGGCAGCATGCGGAAGAAGCTGGGTTTCTGTAGGCAATGGCAGTGGTGACACACTCAGTCACAACTTAGCAGTATTGGTTGACTCCAGCATCAAGAGTTTACCCTTTGGGTCAGCCTTGCACCAGACTTAACAGGAGTCCCACTGGAGTATTCTGAGTGGGAAACAGAGGTATTCCTTACATCTTCTCAGGGAAAACAACTGCAAACTTATCTGGCATCTCACAATGCTGTGATTTACTCTGAAGCAAATGAGACAACACACACTGGACTGTTTATCAACATGGTTTGAAGTCAGTGAGTGATCTTCCATCCTTCTGAGGAATGAACAAGGGGAACATCCTGCATCAGAAACAACAAAAACAAACAACTCCACAGAGGTTGAGAGGCTGCACTGACGTGACGTTCTAGAGAACTACAGACAACACCCAAAGTGCTAAAACATAGCACTACCCATGGGGCGCAACATAACATCTAATGTAGTCCTATAACCATAACAAATGCCAAAGTGCTGAGAGGGATGCAGAGCAACAGAACCACAGACATCAAAGCACTAAATCAGGTGCTATTAAACTATTGTTGAAGTGCCAAAGTTACTGGCTCCACAGCAAAGAACAAAATAAGGCACCACAGTACAAGGGCAAAACACATGAGATACTTTAAAAAGAAAACCTGGTGATTTAGAAGGGATGTGGGGAGAACTACAGTAGTGGCTGATAGAGACAGGGCTTCTGTGGCCAACAAGGGACATACTAAAAAGTTCCCAGGGGAGAAGTTAAGAGGAGCAGATGACACAAGATCACCAGCAGAGGGCCTAGCTCACAGTTCCACTTTGCCTTCTGGAGCCGGACTAACTTTTAAGGGCCTGATTCAAAGCTCATCTAAATACCTGGAAAATCTCCCATTTACTTTAGTGGGCTTTTGGATCAGGTCCTAAGTACTTAATGAGTTCTGTCAGTCTCATGCTAGTTAGAGACCCAGGAGTGGTATCTTTAGATACTGAATTTTTCAAAACAGTTTTATGGGGAAAATGAAAGTAATTGTTTAATTAAAATAGAACAACTCACTCACCAAAGGCTTTAAAAAATGTGTTTTGTTTTTTAAAAAACTGTCAAGTTACTTCCCCTTTGGTTATAGCAAAAGCCCAGCACATTCATTTATCATTGTCTTATTGATCTGAATAAATTTCTTTACTTTTTTTGAAAATTGTATTTTTCCTTAGCAAACAGAATTATATCATGCCATAGCTTAATCTATAAGCAACCTCCAAACTTTCCAAAAAGCTGAATACTACAAATTGGATACTCAGTAATGTACAACTAAGCAAACTATTCCCAGGCTTATAGGGTGGATACTCCTTCATATGGGACGTTACATATTCAGCATTTACATGCATTACTTCCAGTTTGTTTTTTACTGTCTGCATCAACTAAATAGGTCACAATAAAGGCTCATATTATTAATGTCTGAGGTCTTTAGTAGAAAAGTTAAGAGGACGGCTGCACCACAGATTCAGTTCCCATACAGACTGACCAAAAATATTGGCTTGCTTCTCCAATCAGCATTAACAGTTTTCCTATTGGTTATTAAGTACTATGCACAATGTTTCCTATATGACTGTTCACATCAGGAGGAGACAACATTTCCCATCAGTTTCTTATTAAGAAAAACTAGAAAGAAAGGGAAGTATTACCATGCACATGATACAATAGCCAACTGTGTTAGGACAATACAAAATCAAGTGGTGTGATTATTGAAAGAAATACAATATATTCTTTAACTGTAAATCATTCCCACCAGATAATCTAGCTATCTTGGAGAATGGGAGTTAATTCCATTTTCCATTGACTTCTAAGTTCCATTAAAATAAAGCAAGATGAAAAAGAAAGAGTGAGAGCTCTATGTGCTCTTTAAAAAGAAAAAAAATCTGTGTTATAAGTAAGGCCCTGTGTAAATCACAATTTCATGGACTGCATAGAAATTGTGAAATTAGCCCATACCATGATTTTTCCAATGGCAGCATTCCCACTGAGGCCACAGCTGCTGGCTAGGGGTTAGCAGGCCAGTCTCATCCTACAGTAGGTTGGGGAGGTGGTTGCCAGTCCTATCCTAGGGAGTGCCAAGGGAGAAGAGGGCAGGGATCAGGTCACAGTTCACTCTCTGCTCAGCTCTGGCCCAGGCCATTGCTGCTCTTTCTGTCCAGCACCAAACGAAAGCATCCTAAAGTACACTTACGTTCTTCGTACCTAAAACCCATTTACCTATAGGAGACAAAAGCTTTATTTCAAAGGGGTTTGAAGAAGTGAAGAGAACCTGTTTATCAGCTTAGGTAGCTTTTAGTCCTTAAAAGCAACTAACATTATTGAGTGCTATATTCAAATAAACTGTTAGTGAAGTTGAGTGAGATATCAGTGATCTGAACTATAATAAATCTCAGGAACAATTAACTTGCATACACAGATGTGCCTAGTATGACTTGAATAACCAGATTTGCACAGCAATGTAACTTTCTTTGTCAAATATATAACCAATAGTGGGACTATTTCACTGTTCACGCATATAACAAATTGTATACCAATTTATATATTTAGATAACAATCAACTTGTTGAATTAACAGTAGTTGCCAGTACATTTTTAAAAATGCTTACAGAAGTGAGTCAACTATCAGAAAGGTTTTGAAACTAATCCTAACATTAGAACAAATGGAACAGGTGATCCTCATTACCACTAATCAATAGCACACTTCAGTCTGTACTCATTTCCACCTCTTAGGAAAATAGTTCCATCATTTAATCGAAACCTTTATCTGACCACAGCCATTTAACTGCATACTAATCATAATACCATCTGTGGGAGTCAGACATTTAGTCTTCAGAAGAGGTACTGTTAGAAGGATGATTATTATAAAAGAAATAATAATGGGGAGCAAGAAATACACTAGCCTTACATCATAGTTTTTTAATAGCATGACTGATGGTGTGTCAGTGCTAATAAGGACAAGGTCACTCATTTTTTGTTACATTTGTCTGGAAAAATCTAAGTCTATTGGCATGAAAAATATACCAATTCTTCAGTTTTAATGCAGTTAGACAGCTTCTCCTGTAGTTCTCAATGTCAAGGTTGTCCTTGGTTTCTAATAACTATGTTTCTAGCTCCTACAATTAAAATGTTAGTGATCTAAATATCTCTGATTCAATCAACTTAACAGCCATTGGCTTTAAAACCTAGCTGTGAACATTTAAAATGCCAACATACAACCACCCAGAATTCCAAATTCACCGCTCAGATAATTTAAATGAAATTACTGGCATCTTTGCTAGTGTTAGACTTTTAAACCTTAACATTCTTTTAACTTTTTTCCCCCCATAATATGTAAATAAATTAGACTAGAATAAAATAACCTGTGTATATCTAATACATTTCTCTAAGAAGTAAAATAACTCATTCCTGGATTCCAAAACTTCTTGATTGCTCAAGAAATAGTGACAATATAAAATATACACCTGCTACTAAGCTACCTTTATTTTAAAAGGTACATGAGTTTAGCCAATAAAAAGTTGCCAGCCTGTAAACATTAATGTAACTCATTTATTCTGCAAAAAATTAACCACTGTTATAGAAGGGCTCTATAAAAGAGATGCCTGAGGGGATTTCCTGGGACTAGTTGTAAAATACTGGGATGAGCAGATTGATTTATTGCAGCTGTGTCTGTATGTACACAAAAGACAATGAGAGAGGCAGCAGTGTTCCTAAGGACATATCTACACTACAAAGTTAAGTCGACTTAATTTAAATCGACATCCAGCCACCACAGCAATTAAGTCAGTTGAGCATATCCACTTCATGCTCATTGTGTCGGTGGAATGCATCCTCACTAACAGCACTTGCATCGATGCACAGAGCAGTGCAACATGGGTAGCTATCCTTCAGGGCAACTGGCCACAGAGGGATTTGGGAAGTGCTTGCAAAGCCTCATGGGACTAAAACATTGTTACAGTGGGGAAGAGGAACGTGGCTGTGGCCTCACATGATACAGTTTTCTCCCTCCCTGCCTATCCCAATAGGAGCCCCAATGGCAAACAACCCATACTTTTTTGCACCTTTTTTTGAAAGCCTGGCTTAGCCACACATGTGCCATAGCCCGAGAAGCATGGACCCTGCTCAGCTGTGCATTCTTGTTGTGAGCATTACAAACACCTTGTGCCTTATCCTCCACTATTTCCAGAGTCGAGACAGGAGCCGACACGTGGAACATTTTGATGTCATTCAAGCAGCCCTGCTGCAAGCCATAGAACGAAACAATTCCCAGTTGCTGATGGCAGTCGCACAGCAGCAGAACACAGTGGAATGCTGTTTCTGATCCCGGGAAACAAGCACTGAGTGGTGGGATCACATCATTATGCAGCTGTGGGATGACGAGCAGTAACTGAAGAACTTTTGAATGAGGAAGGCCACTTTCCAGGAATTTTGTGCAAAGCTTTCCCGAGCTCTGAGGCACAGCAATACTAAAATGAGACCTGCTCTGATAGTGGAGAAGCAAGTGACCATCGCTCTGTGGAAGTTTGCAATGCCAGACTGCCACTGGTCAGTGGGGAATTGATCCAAGTATGCAGGGCCATTAATCAACTTCTGCTAAGAAGGGTCATGACTCTGGGCAACATGCAGGACATGGTGGATGGTTTTTCCATGATGGGGTTCCCTAACTGCTGTGGGAAATAAATGGCACACACATCTTATCTTGGCACCAGATCACCTTGCCAAAGAATACATAAATCGAAAGGGATACTTTTCAATGGTACTGCAAGCACTGGTGAATCACAACAGGCATTTCACCAATATCAGTGTGGGATGGTCAGGAAAGGTGCATGAGTGCATCTTTAGAAACACAGGTCTATTCAGAAAGCTGCAATTAGGGACTCTCTTTCCAGATCCAAAATAACCACTGATGATGTTGAAATGCCAATAGTGATCCTGGTGGTGGAATGTGCCTTCGGAGGTTTAAAGGGTCACTGGCACTGTTTGCTTACTAGGTTAGATCTCAGTGAAAGCAATGTTCCCATAGTTATCTCTGCCTGCTGTGTGCTCTATACTATCTGTGAGGCAAAGGGAGAGATGTTTCTGCAGGGGTTGGACGTTGAGGAGGATAGATTGGCAGCTAATTTTGAGCAACCAGATACCAGGGCAATAAGAAGAGCCCAGCAAGGAGCTCTGCATCTCCAAGAGGCTTTGAAAGCCCGTTTCAGTAATAAGCCAAAGTAATGTGCACTGCTTATCTGTGTTGTGCATTTCCATATATTCCCCTCCATTGCCTCAGTTTTCCTGGACCTCTCCTTCCCCCTCCCAACCACCATGATTGGAATAAACAAAGAATATTTCATTTGTTGACTTTTATTGCACAAACAAAGAATCTGAAAGAACCAGAAAATAATTTAACCTTGGGGAAACAGTGTGATAAAATTGGGACGGGAGAAAAATACAGCTTGTCTGTGAAAGCACAGAAGTCTTGCCCATGAAAGGTCTTTGAATGGCTACCTTACGTTCTTAGTACTCTCCTCAGGTGTTGAGTGGAAGGGATACTGCACCTTCCCCCCACCCGCCTCCTGGAACGTTTGGGGGAGGGGGATTGGGAACAAGGCGATGCTTGCAGGCAATTCTGCAGGGGCTGCAGAGGGACTCTAGCCCCAAGTTGCTTTTCTTGAAGCTCAACCAGACACCTCAACATGTCTGATTGGTCCTTCATAATCCCACATGGCGTGCTTATGCTCTGGGATGCTTTGCTGCTCTCCATGTCCACGTCCAGTTTTTCAGAAAATGAAATCCCCCAGGCTCTTTGCTCCAAGTCAGCTGTCCCAGAGGTGTTCATTATCTCATTGAATATGTCATCATGTGTTCTCTTTTTCCACCTTCTAATCTGCAAAAGCCTCTTCACCGGTGTGAAGGATGGTGCTGAAGGCTAAGCTTTCCACTGTAAGGCATGCAAAGCACAAAGCTTGTCAGTGCATACCCTGCCTGGGTCAAGGTTGCTAATAAAAAACACTCCCCTTATTACACTGAAGTGCAAGTCAGATATAATCAGAAACCCTAGCTATTCAGTTAATCAGTTTGCTGTTCCAGTCATGTTGAGTATGGTCCAGCAACATGGGTAACGGGACTTGTGCTGCAACTTGTGGGAAACCTACCTCAGGAATACAGGTGGGCAGATGAACCTAAGGCGGCTTCCGTTGACCTAAGTTTGTAGTGTAGACCAAAAGCTCCTTGGGGCACAGTATTTGCTAAAAAGGCAAACTTGGAATTCTGAGCAAAGAAACTTCCTGCTATTTGTTTCTACTGTGTTCTGTGAAACATGACTTTGTGTACATTCTTTATAAATAAACAGGATTGCACCAAAGAAATATTCGTATCATCCATTTCTCTTCCTAATGGAAACAAACCTGCAAGGCCCAGAATATTGGTTAGCCACTCTAGCCAACAACATATTACATAAACACACACACAAAAAACTCACTCCTATGTAGAAGGAAAGTTATATAGGTAACAGTCATACACTAGAAAATTAGGAAATACTAGAATTACAGTTGCTCATAATGCCTTAATTCTGCCTCCTTGTGTGTGGGCATGTTATGGGGAATGTACAGCTAGCAGTCACCTGAAAAATTACGAGTGTAAGCAACACAGCATCATACAAGCACTTTGTGGCGGAGGCAAGAACAGAACCAAGTTCTCCCAGGTGACAGTCACATGCCTTAACCACAGGCCCGTCCTTTCTAAATTATATTACATGTAACCATAACAACCACCCGCTCATGCATGGTTAGCAGAGTTTGACCCTCCCTCTCCTCTCACCCTCAACATCAACACTACAGCACCCAGTTCTATCACTTGCACTACAAGTTTAACAATATTAGTTATCTCTAGAAAAAGGTTTTTGTTTTATATGAACTAGCCAGAGAAGGAAGATGCATGACAGTTAAACAGTGGGTTAGTGCACTTGAGTAGGTTCATTTTACAGCCAGCATAGCTAAGGACAAAGAAATGGCAGGTTCTTCCTGCAAGACATGTGTCTAAATGGCTGGGGTTTGGGTCCCTCATACAAGAGATCTGGGTTCTAGTCTGAACTTGTGTAACCTCTTGGTGAGATATGAGCCCTTGTTTAGTAATAAAGATTGTAAAGGGTACAGAATTAACACCTGCCAATAGAAGTAGTAGGTGTAGAATTAATGGTCACCTGGTTCCTACCACAGTGCATGTTTGCATAGGCCAAACATTATTTTGATGAGCAATAAAAGCATCCATTTTGTCTGTCCTGCCTGGAGTTTGAGTTCTGTGAGAAATGCTGAAATAAGAGACCGGGATGGTGCGTGCCACTGACTGCAAAGCAGATCCACATTGTAGAGGTATTGTTAGATACTGAATACTTAGGGGGGCAGCTGTAGCATAGACTGATTACATCCCGACTCCCCAAAGGGAAAAAAAAAAAGGAACTCTGGCTCAGCTAAGGGTCTGGCCAGTTGTCACTATTATTTAGTGGCTCAACTGTTGTTACTCCTTGAGCTGTTACTATTAAAAATACTACTTAAGTGATGAATAACATCTCTTCTTGTTTGCTCTAGAACTAACTCTTCGAAGAAACAATTGTTGAAGGTGTTGGGAAATTGCTTTTCTCACCTTGTCCCACTATGATATTTGAGCAGTTTACATGCAGGTAGTTCAAATCACCTGTTACTCTAATATCTAAATATCTCTCCTAATTTCCAATATATGTGCATTAAATGCAAAAGTATTGAGAGCAACAACATTTAATCTCATCTTTTTGCCACCTTGGTTTTGGTTATACTAAACATTTGTGTTTACACAGAGGCTAACTGGAAAAAAACAAGGGATCAACTCCTGTAGCATTACAGGCTGACTCTTTATCAGGGGGTGAAAGGAACTGAAATGGATTTGAACAAAGAAAGCAATTACATTGTAGTTAATCTCTCTATTGGTAAGACAACTGCTTAAGCCATTCACCACTAACAAGAAAAGAGGGAACCTGAATATCAAGGTGGTTTGATCATTCCATAGTTCCTGTTAAAATTCTAAAACCTTCAAGACCTAATGATCTCCTCCAGCCTCCTCAAAAATGAAAAGCATTTACATACTACAAGCATTAGAAATCCTACAAATGCTTCTGAAAAAGAAAAGCCATTTTCTGGCAATCAAGGAAAGAACTGTGTCATTACATACAGCATTTACCTTATACAGCCAGTTAAACATGGTACAGGTCAGGTTAATTTAGGCTTAAGATACAGGTTTTCTAAGAGTCAAGTTTTATAAAGTTTAACAGTTTACTTTAAAAAAAAAACAAAAAACAAAAAACAAAGGATAACCTCCACAGTACTCCACTCTTCCCCCTTCCAAACACACACACACACACACACACACACACTTTTATTGCCAGATTTTGTTGTACTTTTGTGCAGCATCTGCTGAATGTTAATCTAAAACCCAACCCCCCAATGAGGTTGATTACTAGAAAAGATAGTGATTAGGAATTCAGATACATTGCCGCTTGCATTGATTTAGGAAGGGAATGTGTGTCCTCATCACATCCACCATGAAGTGCTATGCTTCATGAGCATTACAAAACAAAAACAAAACATCCCCAAACGATTAGATGACATTAATATTTGTCTGAAGAATTTTCAATTCTGTTCATGCAAGGGCCATTTGTCCTGACCAAGCTCTTTATTAGAGTTCAGATATAGTCTGAACAAGCATTCATAGTAGAATCTGAAAAGTGTTTGGGGAATAAAATCAATTTCAAGCATTTAATTCCACAGTAGCCCAATTGTCCCTGGCTGAAGTAAATTTGGTAAAGATTATGAATAGTGAAAGTCTGAAGGGATATAATAGTTTTTGCTGAGCAGCTTAGCTCAAAAAATTAAGTATTGTAAAGGTGATGACATAAACTGCTCTTAGAGATCATTAGATCTTGTCCTTGCGTTTCTGATTTCCTAACTTCCTCCATGCCTCTCCTTATCTCCCAGAAAAGATAAGAACCACACTGGTTAAACTTCCACTGACAAGACATCATTAATTAAAACATTACAAGTGAAATATCTATGGAGTAGCTTTGCTACGCTGTTCCAAGCATTATAAACATTCAAGCTTCTGTTGAGTATCTTCTTAAAATTCTTAAAGGGGTCAGACAAAAATAATAAAAAAGTGTTGAAATTAAAAGGTAAATTTGACATTAGTAATTTGGAACTGGGACCTAATCATTGCTTCTTTTTTCTGGGAAATAGAATGGAGCTGACAAACTGATCTTGCATAACCAGCATACTCAGTTCTTTTCGGTCCTGTATTTCTTTCCCCTTCCCTTCCCCCTCTTCCCCCCCCCACAGGGATTTTTCCAGTTGAGTGCCATTCTATAGAACATTCTAGATTTTTTATTGAATAATAGTAATTTTATTTTTAAAAAGACAACAAAACAAATTAATCATTTCTGTGCAAGACTGTTTGTACTGGCAAAGAGTACTCAATTCTTTTACCTTGCAAATAATAGAAAAGAATTACCACTTTTCTATTAACATATTATTTAGCTAAAGCAGAAAAAAACCAGAGTAACCTGCTACAAATTTTCAAATGTCATGGTCAAAATCCCTAGAGGTTGAGAAAGTTTATTCAATGCCCAATTAGATTTATAATTTAGTCTCATAGATTAGGGATAATAGCAGGCTTCAAGGATTACAGGAACTTTTTGAGGAACTTTTATTCACTAAAGCAAAGCTTTATTAAACCATGACCTACTTCCAAGAGCACTTAAGCATTCCTTGCATTCCTCCCCATCATGGAAAGACTGTTTATCAGGCACCGCTCCACAAATGGCTGGGAATCTCTGGCCACACTTTCAGACAAGATTCAGGAAAATTATCCTGGTCCTTTGTCTAATAACAGTGATTCTCCACATGGAACAGAAGGCTCTTTGATTCTGATTCAAGAAGTGCATACGTACTAAAATATACAGTGAGCAGCCCATCTTCATTTCAGCCAAACATAGCTTACAAGTAACTATACTGTGTCCATTTACTATATGTAAAGACACCACATGATCCCATTCTCTGGCCCCCACAAGAGCTTAGATGTAAAGTCTGGTGTCACCGTCTCAAAGTGTATTCAATATAAGCAGAAAAGTCCCTATCCCAAAAATAAATAAATAATTTTAACAAAGATCTGTTAAGTAAGCCTTGCAAAAACTTCCCACTGTTGCTAGCACTGGTTCAATTTACCAGACCAGTGTTAGGAACATTGGGAGCCCTAACCACCAGCATTATAAGCATCACGTTAATTTGACTTGCTCCAAGTAGTTTTACATGACACAATGCTAAATGTAGTTTTAGCAGCTGGTGGCCCATCTATACGAGGTCTCCAGTGTTGCTAATAGTAATGAAGTTGAACCAGTGTTAGCATTGGAAGGAATTTTTTTGCAAAGCTTCCCTCATGTAGATATGGCTTTAGGCCCACCCCTCCAAAGAGTGATGGGACATACTTAGATGCACTGTTCAGTGCTGGGCAAGAGTAGTAGGTTTAAAGGCCTCAAGAGAGGTAATGAGAATGAAGGGTAGAATAAATTACTCATTCTCCATGTATAAGCTTGGTAAAGACAACAGCCTCTAACACAGTTCCTGGGTTCTTTCACTGGGTGAAGGAGAGTACCCTGTCAAACACCTTCAGCAGAAGAAGAGCTTTTGTTCAAAAGGCTTAGTTTCACACATCTCTATAAAAATAGCATATTCATAACCACGTCTTCAGCAAAAGTAATAGGTCACCATCTGGACAGAAGGAACAGAATCTACTTTATGCTTATACCAGCAGAAGGCGTTATTACCTACGTCAGAAGACACATTGGGGGAAAAATAGCAATGACACAGTACCTTAACTCCACCCACAATCCCAGGTTAGCCAACAGATCCGGGAGAATAAACTGGATTCTTCCTGCACATCAGTAGAACTACAGGACCTATTAGTTACACTGAGGCAAAGCCAATGAAGGAAACTGGAATTATGAAGAGGGTATATCTTCCGTTCATGATTAGACAGAGAGAGAGAGAGAGAGATTATTAGGGACAGGGCAGTGCAATTCTTGAGGGATTTAAAAAGTGAACTTCAAGCTGAGAACTATCACCCAAAGGAAAGGTTGCTTGGTTTATATTTGAGGGTCCCTGAAAGAGGAATTCTTGAAGTAGGAGCTCTTTTTCTTCCATGTCTTTTCTTGGGGGTGGCTAAGAGTGCCCGAAATAGAGGCGGTTTGTGCATGTTATTTTTATAGTTGGGATAAGAATGACAAATAATTTACTGTATACAAGTCAGTATTCTTTTTGTTCTTTTCTCTATTGCCTGGTTACTTTTTCTTTCCTCCATTCTTTTTTGTAGGATGGATAGTGAAGTCAACTACTGTACTACAATATACCCAGGAAACAAAGGCTCAAAATGAGACTTCAATATTGTACCATTAAAAATCATAGCCTTATGGGGTGACTGCTTGAGACATAAGCCCGAGATATAAGCCCTCTTACATATCAAGTGGGTAAGGATATCTGATGCGGCTACATTGCCAATGTGTGTAGATGGAAAGCAAGCACAAATGTAATGACGTCAGAGGAATGAGAATTTGTAGTTTTGTTTATATTCTTGCTGCCACTTGTGTTGTGTATTTACAAGAATAAAACTCTTATATACTATACTGTAAAGCCAACCGTTGGTCTTTTCAGCTACTTTCAGGGATCAGTGGGTGTCAATGAAGATGTAATTTTGCCTTGCAAGACCTTTGTTAACAGTGATGATACATAAGAATGATAGGACCCAGCTTCATTTTCAGAGACCAGGTAGAATTTACAGGACTGGAGGTTAGAAAAACAAATCTCCTTCCTTGTTAACTGATTGATCTTGTTTCAGAATCAGCGAGAGACTATAAATATGGAATCTACAATACCATTTTTTCTTCATCACTTTTCAGAGCAGAACTTTAAAAGACAAACTGCAAAAGAATTTTTAAAAGTTAGGTTTGTGCTCTTACTTGTTTTGGGATTTTTTATGATGTAGAACAAAGACATGGGGGAGGGGAGGACCTAGCTTTATTTTTGTTGTTACTTAAAACTTCTATTGTTCGTTTTTCACCTTTAGGAATTTTGCTGGAGGACTTTTCTGGGCTCAGGAATGTTTACTGAGAGTTCTAACAACTTAGCTCTGGGGTTCCAAAACTGTGATATGCGTACCACCAGTGGTACGCAGGCCACTTCCCAATGGTACATGTCTAAGCTGCCCGACGCTCCAGTTGCTAAGGTAGCTTAAGCGGAGCATTGGCAGCAGCTTAGCCCAAAGTTCTGCTGCCAATGCTCCACTTAAGCTACCTTCACAACTAGAGCATTGGACAGCTTAGTTCCTCAGCCGGTCACTTCCCAAACTTCCAGCTTCCGGCCACGTGATCAGAATTGGTGGTGGTACTACAGGTAGTGGTGTTTTATGTTTGTGGTATGCAACGTAGTAGAGTTTGGGAACCACTGACTTAGCTGAAGGAGCAGAGGTCCAAGAACCTTGAAGGGTCAGGATGCTGAGGCTTTAACAAGCACATCTTTTCTCCAAAATACCACTCTAAATATCACTATACACTGTGTATAAATATTAAAGAGTCAGTGGGCCTGAGAATGAGAATGATACGGTACCCACCTGGAAGGTGGGAAACCCAGAGTCCAGTTTCCCTGCTCCAATCACTCTAAGGCTTGGTCTACACTGCTGGCGAAATTCGGCGGCAGTCGAAGGGAGATACGCAAGCTATGCAGAGTAGCTTGCATATCTCCCATTACTTCCTAACTTCTATCTACCATGGCGTCCCCACTACACTGCTCCAACAGGAAATACCCTCCCATCGACACAGCATTACTCTTTTTGCGGAGGTGGATTAACGGCGTTGACTTCTGGATCAATTGTGTGGGTCTCCACTGCCGCTCAATCAATCCCACAGAATCGATCCGGCAGTGCTGTGCCGCCGTCAATATAGACATATCCTGATTATTTACCCAAACAGGAAGAGCTTCAACAGAAGAGACTGAGAGAGACCCACATTGGAATATCACATAGCTCAGTGGTTAGCACCCTCTCCTGAGAGGTGGGAAACCCCTATACAAATCCTCTCTCCCCCTCCAGCAGAGAGGGGAATTGAACCCAGTCCCAGGCGAGTGCTCTAACCACTGAGCTGAATATTATAAGCGGGGCAGTAGCACCAACCCCTTCACCTGCCGTTTTCTGCGGTTAGTGTGCTGGCTTTTGCAAATTTCATTTTAGGCGCTTATCTTTTCTCTGCATTGAATAGGGAGTTTAAATGTCTAACTCAGGCTTTGTGGATCCCATTGTTGTTCCAGTGATTTTCTAGAAAACTAAAAGTTATGTGTTGTAATGCTCAGGGAAGAGGCTGAGAAGAAATGTTCACGATGGAGGAAAAGAACTTTCACGTTTCTGAATTAATTATACATCATTCATAAATCATAACACTATTTGTGATATCACAATAATTTAAATGTCAAACATAGAATTATTACTTCACTCCAAAATCAAGAAGAACAAGTTTGGATTAAGGACTTTGTCTCACATACGAAAACAGCTGTGGCATATAGAATAATAGTAGACGAGTACACTTTTTAAAAAAAAAAAGATTTTTTCCCCAGGTTCCTGTAGTGTGAAAATTCCTCTTTAAAATAATTTAATCTCCTAATGAATTAGGAGTTGTGTGTACCTGCAGGGTAACAGACCCCTTGGGGAATAGAACCTCAAATGGCTAAATCAGTGGTTCCAGTGACTTCAGTGAAACCATAATGATTTACACCTGCTAAGGATCTGGTCCTTTAGGGCTTCCTCTTCATAGAAAAGTACACCAGTTTAACTAAATATATTTTTTAAATGAATCTAACACAAACACACAAGCTACATTGATATAAGCAAAGGTTAAATCATTTAAGTGAGTCTACATTAGGAGTTTGCATCAGTTTAACTAGTTAAACTTGCATACTTTTCTAATACAGACAGCACAGCACCTTAAGTCTCCAGACTTTTCATATTTTTCAGAAGTGAAGGGATACACCAACCCATGAAGTTCACTTCAGTTTTGTCCTTTCTTTTAGAAAGAATCAAAATATTGAAATTGAAATAACATATACTCTAGATTTTTTCTGTCTTCAGATAATATATTCTTAGTTTAAAATTTCCAAATTATTACTCAACAAGCTGAAAAATAGTTTACATAATTCTGTTTAGTCTTTTTGACCTCTCCTGTTTGAAAATTTTTTGATTTATGTGAGGCACTCAGTCTACACTGCAAAAAAACCAACTTTATAAAAAAAATTCTGCAGATGTTTGATAACTAAGAGAAATGAAGAGAAATGAATATACACTTTTCTTACACAGTTTAATTGCTTTGCAGAGAAATTACTGTGCACTCACATGGAAGATAAAGAGAGTGTAGCTTGAATTTCAAGAGCGACACAATGACCCTTTTAGGCTCAAGGAAACTGTTGAAATCCCCATACTTTACACTCCATATCACCAAGATTAGTTGAGATTACTGGACTAAATTTTAAACAAGACCTATATTTTCACATGCATTCTCTCTTTACTGCGTAAGTAGTTGGAGAACGCAGTTCAAATATAGAAGTCAATGTATGTAACATATTTATAATTACAGGTTTCATTAAAGCCTTCTTGTGTTATACTGATCTGTTATACTACTCCTAATAAACAAAGGTTATCCTATTGGCTTTACTTCACTGGTGTTTATAAAACAGTTTGGATGAATGTGGCAGTCTGGTTAGTTGATGAAAGTCCTGAAAACCATATCACTTTCTCCTAGCTAATGTACATCTGGACTATTCAGCCACCATCAACCAGATTACAATGGCATGTTCATACAGTTGGGTATTTTTAAGCACTTGTTTAACAATAGTTAGTTTTAAATGGTAAATTCTAATTTTGATTTTGTAGTGGTATCAAAACAAATACTATAATGTGTATGCGCTGTGAAATTTAAAATACCTTTGAGCCTCTCCCTTCCCACATCTAACAGATAATTGGATTTCGTAATGCACTCTGCAAGAGACTACACTTAGAAACCACTTCTAAAAAGTGAAGTGGGCCTACTTTGTTAGTGGAATTGACCATACAGAGCACATTACACAAGTACTCTAGCAAACACTGCTCTGTACCACTGCCACAACTGAGGTTTGGTTGACACTTAAATTTAGGTCAAAAGAGCTACATTGGTCAGGGGTATAAAAAAAAAGTCACAACCCTGACTGACACAGCTACACTGACTTTACCTCCAGTATAGATGCAACTATGTCAATGGAAGAATGCTTCATTGTTTGTCTCTCTCATATCTTTGGACCAACACTGCAAAGAGGGAAGGTAATATCCTTTACTGGACTAACTTCTATTGGTGAAAGAGGCAAGCTTTCACCAACAGAAATTGGTCCAATAAAAGATATTACTTCATCTACCTCGTCTCTCCAGCAGCTAACTTCATTCATGGAAGTGGTGTTCCTACACTGATAGAAAAACCCTTCTGTCAGTGCAAGCTGCATCTACAGTATGTGGTTATGCTGGCATAGCTACACCAGTAGTCTCCATAGTGTAGACGTACCATGAAACTAGCAAAGGTATTCTTGCCAATAGTCCCTAGAAATGAGTGTCTGGTGGCAGAGCTTTCATGGTGGAAAGTCCTTAACTTTGGAATTCACTTCCCTACTTGGTACAACAGAGCAAGAGTTTGTTAAATGTCAGGTGCTAAAGACCCTGGGTACGCTTTGACCTTGTCTTCACTAGGGGTATATCTATACTTCAAGAACATGTATGTTCTTATCTCAGTTTAGCTAATCCTGGTTAAAATATCAGTGAAGAAATGGCAACTCGGCTTTTAACTCAGATGAGCAGCTCGTGTTCAACCTCGGGGTCATCTATAGGCTTTTACTTCTACAGCTAATGTGAATTAAACACTGAGTTGACATGTCTTCCCCACTATTTTAATCCAATATGGCTACTGTGATTAAAGATACACCTTTTGGGTATATAAATGATGTTTAATTGATTGGCATATGGTTCTATAAGTGAAATTATAAAATAGGACAATGGATAATAGTTGGACTTCAAAAGAGAACTCACTTTTGATGATCCCATTATGCCACTTGGCCATAGTAGATTCAAAGAACAAACAACAAGAACTATACTACTGCCAAAAAACTGAGCAGAGCAATACCACTGGCAGCAGATTCTTTTTAAAAACCCTCTACCACCAAGCAGGTGGGAGGTGAAGGAAAGGAGAAGGAAAAAAGGAAAGCCTTTGGGAAATTTTAAAAACTCTTTCCTCATACTCAGTGTAGCATGTTTATTTGATACATCTACAGGCTAGTATGTAGTTATAGTTGCAAAATTTTGGATGCTACTGACAATAAAACATCTTGTGTTTTATTGTCTGTACTGTCAAACATTTTGTAACTATAACTCCATACTATTCTGCAGATGTACCATATCAATTATACACAGTAACAATTGAACTATTGACTGTCAGATTAATATTTTATAATGTTACATTTGAAATACTTGAAAATTGTCATCCCCCCGCCCACTAAATGACATCATAGATTCCTACATTCATCAACAAATATATGCAAATCAGAGTTCTGGTAAGACACAAAAAAAGTATATATTGGCTGATGAATGCATCCACTATCATGTTACTACTTACTTGAATGGACAGAAATCATACTGAAAACCTGAGTGGTTATATTTGCATTAATTATTAATTGTTCAATTATAATTCTAACATTTGAAAACAATAATGGTTTTGTACTTTTATGTTCTGGCTGAATTGCACTAATGAAGATTACTATATTATCAGATTGGGAAAACTGATATCCTGGTGCCTGCAACAATACACCCAAGCCAGAATACGAATGTGGAACTCTCTAGAAGTGAGCAAGATAAATGTTGATCTAGTACAAAACCAGACTAAATTCTGAGAAACTATGACTTAATGTTCTGGGTCATTTTAAGTGTTGGAAGAACTAAAATAAAACTTCTGTCAGATTTTGAAATAATATTGGACCATAACCAGGATCTCAGAGTTGACTGTCCAAGTGCTTTACCCTGTAATTGACCTGCCAAGTCTCACTCAATTTGGATTAGTTTTAAAAGCAGTTTGCAAAGTCTCAGTTGTAAAGGAAGGATTTTGCTGTGTTTCAATAAAAACACACACAAAAAGATCATTTCTTTAAAGTTGTCACATTAGCAATTCTTCAGTAAACAAATTAGCTCAATAGTAGATTTAAATTTTTAAATAGTAAAACAGGTTGTAACCAAAAGGCAACACAAGCATAATGGTCTAACAATTTCCCAGCCTGAATGGGTTAAAAGGAATGAATATGGGAAAAAATGCTGTATGCACTTGTATACTACTTTACTGTAGTATTCTGTATACTGTACAAAAGTATACACTACTATGCTGTAATAAAAACAGAACAAGATGTTGTGGGTAAGATTTTTAGTAGAGTGAGATTACAAAAGGGAACATAGCTAAACCTCATGAAAAAAATCTTCCATGTGGAAAACAAAGCAAGATGAAGTTGTTAATTTAGACCCAAATTACATTTAGAAAAAACAGTATTTTACAGAGACCTAACTATTATTAATAAAACCAGTTAAAAGTATAAAGAAGGTTTTCTTTTTCACAGCTCCTTTTAGATGACAAGGTTAACTCTATTAATGAGAAAGAATTTTTTTTCTTAAGGAGTAGAAGGGGCAAAAACAGTTTAAAAAAAAAAAAAAAAAGTAGTTACTTAAAGGTAGCCCCTTTCCCTCCACAAAAAGGTAATTACCTCGATTACCTATATTATTTTATCCTTGTCTTTATTCTGGTGATTGGATTAATCTGATTTTGAATTTTACGTCCCTTCTTAGAAATTAACATTATCTTGACTGCAAAACATATTTTAACATAATTTGGCTTGATGTACTCAGGATTTTTTCTTCTCCAGACTAAAGTAATGTTGGCTTCAATCACCTTTATCAGATATTTCAGAAATATTTGAAGATTTCTGACATTAATGTCTACCAAAGTGATTCACAACAATCATCTTGCCTGCTGTAAACTTTTGGCATCTGAATACCAAACTACAGTTGCTAAACATCACTATATCTTATAAACAAACATTGATTTTAAAGCTATTAAAGTTTGTTCAATGTGTACTATCTAATCTGTCAAAACATGCAAACAAGCTCTACTAGGAGGGAGGCCAGGAACTCTGGAAGATTGTAACTGAAGTTAAAAATCAGAATCACAAGGTCAAGGAAACCAAGTCACAACCAGTTCTCAAGCTTTCACACCCCCACATTAAATTAAAAGAATTTTTGAATGCCCATACTTTAAAGACCCCAGTTCTGAAGAACGGAAAAGCGGGATAAATTCTGCATAAAAATAGATTGTTCCATTTAACAGAGGGGAAACAATCTAAAAACGAAGCTAATGTTATGAAAACATCCTTGATGCACATAACTCCCCTCCCACCCCCACCCACCTCCCAACCGAGAAAGTGTTCCAGCACAGGGAAAATGTATTCCTGGATAATTTATTGTAAACAGCAATCCAATTAATTTCTTTCAATTCTCCAACACTCCTGTTAAGAGACTGGAATTCTCATCTGTGCTGGTTCACCCTTAGCTAACCAATACTTTTTTTTAATAATAAGGATTATGGAAACTACCGTCATGGAATAACTATTATCGCCAACTTTGTTTTTCGTTTAAAAATTGTACGCATGCATGACACAGTCTGAGACTCTCAAGTGGGAAGGGGGGGGGGGGGTTGTTCAGCACAGATGCTGTCATAAGGTATGGAAGGAGAGGGGGGGAGGCAGGGAGGGCTGCTGCTGCCGAGTTTGAGCAACTTGTCAGAAAAGCCCTCGGTGCTGGAGAAGCCCTGGATTTACTGGTTTTCCTTTGCACGGGCCAGAGGCACCTCCCACCTGCATCCTCTGCGCGGAGGAGAGAAGGCTGCAGAGAGCAGCACTGGCAGGGGCTGGGTACCACTGAGTGCTGACTGCAGGAGCGCACCGCAGTCAGGCGAGGCGGCTCTAGCCCTGGGGACGGGGTGGGGTCTCCCCAGAGGAGCGCGCGCACCGCGCGCACACACATGCAGGGGAGGAAGAGAAGCCGGGCTGGTCTGTATTAACCCCTCCCCCGCCCCTCGAGGGGCTGCCCCGCGGGAGCAGAGCAAGCTGCAGGCATTAGGATGCAGCCAGCAGCGTGCAAAGGTGAGCGAGGCGCTGGCTGGAGGAGTCGGACCCGCCCGAACTGACCCGCAGACCTTTGGGGGGGGGCTCCCGCCCCTGGCGGCTCAGCCGGGCCCGGGCTCTTTGCATGAGCCGCGCGGCTGCCGAGGGGGGCGGGGGGAGTTGGCTGACTGCGGCCGGAGCCGCTTCTTGCGCAGTTTCCCCTCCCCCCTCCCAGCAGCCGGACCGCTGCGGGCAAAGCCCCGACCCGCGCCGCGCACTAAACTTCGGCCCCTTGATCGCCCCCCCCCCACGGCGCGGGAGGGGCCGCGGCCAGGAGGCAGGTGTTCGGCCGCGGCCACAAAGTTTGGCCGGGAGGGTCTGTGAGGGGGGCCCCTCCCCCCACCCCGCGGGCTCAGCCCCGCGCTCCCTGGCAGGGGAGGAGGCTGGTACCTTAGCGGGGTCCTCGGGCTGCTCGAGCGGCGCCGTCGCCGCCTCGGGGCCGGCGGGCTCGGACTCGGCGGCTGCTGCTGCAGTGGGCGCGTCCTGCGGGCTGCGCTGCTCCGCCGAGCTGCCCGCGCCCATTGCTGCCGCCTCGGTGTGGGTGGCGGGGGGCGACTGCGGCTCTCCCGGCGCCCCGCTGCTGTCCGACCGCTCGGCCCGGGGAGCCCGCCCAGCACCGTAGCCACGGGGAGCTCCGCTCCGCTGCGCTCCTGCTCAGGGCGAGCCCAGCCTGCGAATGAAGGACCCAGCCCAGCTTCCTGCCAACTCCTTTAAAAAAATCACCTCCTCCTCCTCCCTGTGCCCCCGCCCGTCTCTCCCGCCGGCTCCATCACATGGGCAGAGCCCCGGACACGCCTTGCAGCATCCAATCGGGCTGATCAGGAGAAGCCCCAGCCGTGGCCGAGCCCCTCTTCCCCATCGCCGCGCTTAGCCAGGGCTCCCGGACCATCGCTTCAGGGAGCGGCGAAGGTGGGGAATGAAAGACCCCAGGGGGCTGGCCTACGGGGCCTTGATTCTAGCCCCCAGAGCAGCAGGAAAGGGGCAGTGGAGGTGCCTGACCTTCAGCTTTCCGCCCCTTGAGCTCTGACTAAGCGTTTCTTTTCTTTCCTCCAGCAAGGACAAGGCAAGGAAAAGGTGCCTGCCTGGGCGTCCTCTTGGAGGCATCAGTCAGTGGGGCACTGAATTTGTGGCGGTAGAAGATCATGACCAGGCTGCTGCTGTCAAGCCCACTGATGAGGCGGAGGCATTAATAAATTGTGATCCTGTCAGATGATTTGGTATTTTACATTTGTGTTGCAATGGATCTATAGAATCATAGAGCTGGAAGGGACCTTGAGCTGTGCAGTCCCCTGCACTCATGGCAGGACTAAGTAATATCTAGACCATCCCTGACAGATGTTTGTCTAACCTGCTCTTAAAAATCTCCAATGATGGAGATTTCACAACAGCCTTAGGCAATTTATTCCACTGATTAACCACCCTGACAGTTAGGAAGTTTTTCCTAATGTCCAACTTAAACCTCCCTTGCTGCAGATTAAGCCCATTGCTTCTTGTCCTGTCCTCAGAGGTTAAGAAGAACAGAAGCCCCATTCAGGATCAGGACCCTCCAATGAGCTTGGAATCGTGTGAAGACATGGTTCCTGCCCCCACAGGGTTTACTCAAAATCCCCTGAACCAAGCTGCATTAGGCCTACTCATTACATGGCTGGGAGCCTGCCAAAGAAAATGGCAGAAAGATGCATAGCACTGTTAACTCAGCAGACATTACAGAAATGATGTTTGTAGGGCTGTCTTTCAGATGGGACTTCAAACTGACCTTGTTCAACTGCAGATATAAAAGATCCCCTAGTACTTTCATAATGTAGGAACAGTCATTTAAGCTGTGTTGATGACTGAATTCCAGATTGAGTAATTATATTTTTTTCTGAATTTTTTCTGCATTTTCAATTTAAAAAGTACTTTCCCACTTACAATGATGGAGCGTGGTGCTGTGTTCCACCTCATTTCAGTGGTGGGTAAAGTGAAGTGATCTCAGTACAATATTCAGTGACTTATTTTGGTAGGTCTTTGGGAAAAAAGCACTATGTCAGTGTCGGTATATGTAGAGATGATGTATAATAGGGTCCTGGTCCATGACATGAGGATGTACCCCATGACTGGGGCTTCTAGGAGTTACAGTAATACAAATAATAAATAATAATATAGTACTAGGTGGTTGGACAGTAAACTTCAAAGGAAACAATCCTTTCATCTGTGGGGAGTTTTGGTTTGAAATAAGCTGCTGACAGTGGAGGAAGGAAGGAATCCCACATTCATAATGTTTCAGTAAGACACATGGTCATGATCTTTGCATCTAATTGGCAGTATCCCATTCTCATGGGAAAGCTAGTTTTAGCTTGAACCAAGCCCTTCACATTACAAAAATGAAGCTGGGGGAGGAGAGAGCTGTGCTAGAGCAACAGAAATTAGTGGATGCAATGGGAATTATTCAGTTTCTTATTGTTTAAGGAGACAGAACTGAAGGCTGTAGCACTTATTTTTAAAAAGCTAGCTGTTTGTTCAGGAGCTCCAAACTTCTCCTGATTTTAAAGTGTAAAACTAGGTTAACAGTTATTGGAGAGTAATTAACTTAATGTATACACCCTCATTTGAGAGTCGGATACATAAACACAGATTATCAAATGAGAGAGTATACAGTAAGGTTAACCTCTGCTCCTGCATGCTGATGTGCACAGGCAGCCCTTTATAGCCATGTGGTTGAAGTCAATGGGGCTCCCATGTGGGTTAGCTTGCAGGATCATGCTTTGTGCAGAATAAAGCAATGTGAATGGGAAGGGTCAAGGTAGCCATGATTTGCTCATCTTTTTGAGACCACGTTTTAAGATTTTCATTGAAATAAGATTTTTTTTCCTGCTTGCCTCTGCTGAGCTCCTGAAAGGTCAAGCTCAGCTTTTTAAAAACAACAAAGTAAAATGATCTCCTGATATCATGTTGACAAAATGCTGCTTCATAGAAAGCTAGTGACAAATCCAACAAAGCAAGGTTCCAAAGCTTTAGACAACTTCAGAAAAAATATAAACAGATTTTTTTTCATGCAGAACAAGTTCTCTTATATTAATTCATTCCAGGTTTAATTGCAGCAGTGAACAAAACAAGGAGTATGGGATTTTCTGTCCTAATACTAAACAAACATAACTTCCTTTCCCATGGCACAGCAGTTAGACCAACATATTAAATACTTAAGAATGCTCTCTTTCAGTACTTTAAAAAAGTATCAATATCAAAGGAGAAACAATACTTATATGAAAATATACTAGATAGAAATTGCCAAGTAGACTGCTGGATAAACTCACTATTATTAATATTATTTATATAGCACAGTAAGTAAATGCAGTGTTTAACATAGATACAAAGTCCCTCCCCTAAAGCCCAACTCAGACAAATGATACACTGAACAACAGTCAAAATACTCTCTTCAGTATAAAAAGTTAACAAATCTTTCAGCTAACTCCCAGCTTAGTCTTAAAAACAAGGCATATGTTTTTTAAAACTATTTTTATGAGTAAGCTGGTTTCTGAATTAGTATCCACATTATCAGTCTTTTCTTTCAACCATTCAAAATATACACGATCACTAATGGTAACTGGAGCAAGGGTCAGTCCACCGCACCAACACCCATTAGTTAATTATTAAAATCTACATCAGTCTTTTAAGTTGGGTTTAATAGAATAAAATAATTATAAAGAGATCAACATTTGTTCTTTTCCAACTAAAATCTCTGCTTTATACAAACATTTATTTCCTCATGTGTATATGGTAGCAGGAGTCTATTGTGCTGATCCACCAACTAATTCCATTAAGTATTTTCTTTAATTCTCTTTTTTTTTTCCTGGCCAGCAGGGACCTAGTATTGGATCATTATCATGTATTATAGCAACTGTCAAGTGGGAATAACATTCGTGGTAAAATGTGTCATGTAAGGGGTCACAAAATCTGCCACATCTCCTAAAATGTACTTCTAATTTTTAACAGCACTTTGTTCCTAATTACTACCACCATGGTGATTATCACTGTAACACTGGATTGTCATTTTCCACATGCTGTAACCCATTGGCTTTTGAGGTAGGAGGGCAGAGCATCTATATATTTTTTCCCTTTAAGTAATTTTCTCAGATAAAATAGCCTGCCAGCATAATGTGCCCTAGTTTTACAACTGGGGGGGGACATTTCATTAAGCTATTCTCAACTTGTTCATGTGTTCTGAAGGGAGAGAAAAAAAATCTTGTTATCTGATTTGGATTCAACAGAACATAATTTAGTTTTACAGAATTGTCTTTCATACTCAAGGTAAGTCAAAGTGCTTTGCAGCATAATTAATTAAATACTAGAACTGCAGTGACCATGTGAGAAAACACAGTAGCCATTATGTGCTCTTCAGCACAACCTTAGACATTAGAATCTGTTTCAACTGAGACAGCAGGGATTTATCTTACTGTTTTCAAGAAGTGTCATGCATATACATGGTATCTTTAACTTGCACACAGCAACAAGACATGGACAGATGGAACCTTGATATTAAGGGAAACTCAAGTGTAACATATTCTAGTTGTTAAAGGATTCCTTTAAAAATGTCTTAAATGTAATGCTAAAGAATAATTAACAAAATGGGATCTGCTATCTTGACAATTTGATGAGGCAAAACAGGTCTAAAGAGACTCAGCTTTCCCACTGGAAATCAGATACAATTAAAATACCTATTGAATTAAATATGTAACACTTGATTACTATAATGCTGCTCTTAATGCTAAATACCATTTTCAAGACATGAGCAACTGGTCTATTCATTTTCCTTCATCTATTAACCATTGATTAAGAATTAAATATGCCTGACTAGTAAGCAAAAATACCCACTTGCATCAGGATCCAGGTATAACAGCAATGATACATCATAATACTGTGAAAACTTCGCAGTCCTTTAAGTTTGAAGAGCTCAAAGTGCTTTACAAACAGCCTCTTACAACCGCTCTGCGAGGGAGACGGGCCTATGGGTGGTGAAACCGAGCTATAAAGAGTCGGCCCCCCCCTACAACATCACACACACAGAGTCAGTGGCAGGGCAGGGCCCAGAGCTCAGCAACGACCAGGGTGAGACTTAAACACTCATCGTGTTGAGCAAAGGGCACGGGTTTTGTCTAGCAATCACGACTCCATTTTCACTTCACCTGTCCTCCCCGGCCTTCCTTCCTCCGTCCGTCCGTCCGTCTCTTGCACCCTTTGTCTATCCTCTCCCCGGCCTTCCCTCCGCTGCGGAGTCTCGTTACTAACACTTGGCCTTCGTGCCGGTTCCTTTTCTCTGCGCTACGTCCGTCCCCTCCTGCCTGGTTTCCCCTGGGGGATGGTGGGCTCCAGGGACCCCCAGCCCTGGCTCGCAGCCCGCCCGCCCGTCCGCCCGCCGACAGCGCCCGAGCCACCTGTCCCAACTGTACCGGAACCCTCAGCTCTTCGAGGGACGACATTCTGTTGGCCGGTTTTAAAGGGGCCAACGCCCGAAAAAGTTTGGTCTTCATACAAAACTCTTCGGCCCCAATCAGAGTGAAAAAGATGGCACGCGCTAAGGTCTGTGATGTGACCGTCTTCCAGAGAAGAAACAAGCCCGTGCTGTACTCTACTATGACTGTGAAGGGTCCACCCTTCTTCCGCTAACGCTCCGGAAGTGTCAGCGCTGGGGGTGTTGAGTCCAAGTCTTGGTGTGGGATTTGGATTTGAAGTCATTTCCCAAAGCATTACAGAATGAAAATGAATGGGTTTAATGCTCCTACATGCAAGAAACAAGCCACGCGGTACTCGCGAAGTTTCATCCTAAATTTGCTCCTGAGGAAGTGGCTGGGAGTTCAGTCCCCAAAACTCACTGAGGATCCCAAAGCCCTGTGCTGCCACCTGACCTTCATACCACCCTTTGACTGCATAGTTGCTGTAGTTCTGCTCCCAGCAATTTCTTCAGTGAGTAGGAGGTGGGGTTCCCCCAGAGTGTAGGGGGAACCTGTGCAAGTTAACTGCAGGCACGGAACAAACTGGAGATGTAATATATATATTCTCAAACTCTTTCTCCTATCCTGTCATCTTTTTGTATTTTGTATACAGACTGGCAGGAGACCATCATATAATACAGTGTGAATTATCCTACTATTGTTATAGTTGAGAAAGCCATTTTGTTTTAAACTCTTCTACTCTATCACATAAAAACCTTACAAAAATTACTTTTTCAGCTGCAACTTCTCATGCTTGCTCTTAGTCCAACGATGAATATGGAAAATTTGAAGAAAATCCATTCAATTTTTTTTAATTATCTGAGCATGAGAAAATGATGGGTTGCATAATTTAAGAAAATAGCTGTCATATTCTTAGGCATAGATCAGAGGTTTTCAATGGGGGATATGCGTACTTCAGAATACCACAGGGGGGTACGCAACAGGATCGGGGGCCTGCAGTCTGCTTCCTGGTTGGAAGCAGGGACCAGGCGGAGGCGGGTGGCTGTAGCCTGCCTCCCAGCTGTGCGCCAGACTGGGCAGGAGACAGGCAGTCACCTACCAAGGGGGCCCCCAGGGGCCAGCTTGCACAGGGACGCCAGGTCACAACGGGCAGCTGGGAGCCTCCTGCGCCCGTAGTGAAGGGCCAGCTGGGTGCCCCCCCAGGCCAGGGGGATTGAGGCCGCTCTATCCGAGCCAGCGCTGGGTTGCGGGGCTGCAGCAGGAGAAGTGGGCGCCGTGTGGCAGGTAAGTGCAGAGGGCGGGGGTGGGGGGTGATGGAGCCCAACCAGAGCCAGGGGTTGACAAAGCCCAGCCGGTAAGTGCGGGGGTGGGGGGTGTGCTGCGAAGCCTGGCCAGAGCTGGCTCTGCCACCTGCATAGGAGGAGGTAAGCGACATGTTCCCCTCTCCAAGCAGGTACAGGCCCCCACCCCACCACGGCAGCTGGAGGGTGGCACCATCTTGTGGGAGCCGGGGACCCCTCCTGCCCTGCATGGGGGGTGCATGAAGCCGGGGGGGGTGCCCGAATGCAGACTTGGCCCCTGAGTGCCAGAGATCCAGGGTATGCCACTGGAGCCAGGCAAGGGGCCCACATTCCCCAGGCCCCACACTCCCCTAGGTACGGCCCTGCGCAAGAAGACTCAGAAGTGCAAAAGTAAAAAAAATTAAATAGAAAATGGTCTTGAATGTATTTTAGGCCATTATGCCTTTTATTGCAACCAGGTAACATCAGGTAGAGTGAAAACCATGAAAGGGTACTTCAGGTGAAACCTTGAGACCGTAGGGGTACAGTTTCTAAAAAAGGTTGAAAACCCCTGGCTTAGATAACTGAAAAAAAATTGCTTCATTTTTAAATTTCGGATTTGGCCTCTATGGTTCTGAATGAGAAATGCACACTTTGATGAAAGTTTGGTGTGAAATAAAAAGGTGAGTATTGCAGTAGCTGCTTTACAAATAAAGTCCCTGTTCATGCAACTGGATCCATACAGGCAGAACCTTGCACACACAGAGAATCTCACCGAAGCAGATAGAGCTCTGCCTGGGTGACATGGTCTGTCTGCACCGTTCTGATTGCAGAATCTGGATCTTATAATGTATTTTTGATCCTACATTTCTTTTTCTCCTTCTTGTTCTTCCTTGCCACTTCCCTATTCAGGGTCAGCGACTTTTATAGCCTCCTTCCTTGCCGGTGTACAAATTGCTCTCTCTTTTGATCCTACAACTATAGCCTCAAACTACCTTTTGATATTCATTTTGAGTGAAACCACAATCTGCTTCCCCCCACCCCACCCCCCCGAACAATTATTTGTTTCCATGTTTTCACTTACTGTTGTCATTTTCCCTTTTCAAACTCCCCTCTTCTTCCTGATTTTAGGTGGGTATATCCTTCAGTCATCCTGATAGCGATGTCAGGGCCAGAATCACTACCCGTGACAGATATAGGCAGTTTACAAAAGGTGTAGCTAAGTTGTAGAAGCTTTTGTTGCTTCCCTTTGGAATCAATTTTGTTGCAATTCATGGGCTCGTACAATCTTTTACCATCTCTTCTTTACCTCTCTTCTTCCAAGACTGCAGATCAGGGAAGCTGTTGTGGGAGTTAGAGGGCCCTAATGGTTAATGTGAAAAAGGGTGTCATTTCTCTGTCTGATGGGGTATGCTGATGGCATCAGATGCACTTTCAAGGATAGAGGGAAGTGTATTGCTGAGGGTTAAAGGCCAGTTCCCAGTGAAATGTGCTGACAGGAGGCTGCTTCCAATGACAAATCAGCAAGGAAGCAGGAGAAAGTGGAGGACAGCTTCTCATAGACTTTTGTCAGCACACATCCATCTGTCCCTGGGATTTACAACTCACTGTCCAAATGAACACACAACATTCATCAAAATAAACAACACAGGAACATTAGACTGGGTAGGGAGAGGGAGAAGGGTGTCTCAACCATTGAATTCTTGAGTTCCTGTAACATAATTTAGTTCTAATAAACTGCATAGAACCCAGAGCCTTTGACATGAGAGATGCAGAATTCTTGTTTTAACTGTCAGGCACTAAGATGTTCTAACTTGGTATTGCACAATATGATGGATATTAGTAACGTAGACTGGGCCTAATCTGAGTTCTTTAATGCACAAGTCTGAAATAAAATTCTGAAATAAGTGGCACTGTTCTTGCAGTAGGGTACTAATTAATCTGAGTATGTAGATGAGGAAAGAATTGGGCCCTTAATTATTAACAAAATGCACAGACTACCTTCTCCTGTTATTTAATCATTGCTTTCCATGATATTTTTTTCTTCCCTCCCTTACTAGGGAACCTCATTCTCTGGCTTCTCCCTTGCACTATGCCCTGTGCAGCTGTGTACATCTGTGCAAAGAGGGTGTAAAACACCGTCATTCTAATCTGGCAATGCTGTACATCCAAATTGCGCAGGTATAAAATCACTCCCCCAGGTTCAAAGTAATGGAAAAATCAGACCTTCCTGTTAAAATTAGGATTATAGAAGCTAGAGAAGGGAGATAGACTTGTTAGTTCATTAAGTCTAAGAACATATCAATATCCATCTACTACAACACTTACCTACCCCCAAAGCACTATGACACCACTGAAGTCAATAACAAAGCTCCCATTCATTTCAGTGATGGAGGATCAGGCCCCAAAGGTCAGTAGCATATTTTAAAGGGAGTGACCTGTTTTATATGCATTAATCTGCTACACTCTAATTGCTGAGACATTAAACAAGGCCTTGACAGGGAGACCAGAAATGGGTCTCAATTCACATTGCATGGGCTACTGTAAATCTGGCATTTCCTAACTATTTAATTCCTGATGTTGTAATCTAAATAATTTTAACATAGATAATTTGTATACAATATATTTTGCATAGAAATTAATAACAGTTAATTTTTCTAATTGTTCCTTGTGGTGAAGGCCTTTTTCCATGGATGCTGCTGCAGACAGCTCACATAACAAGCCGTGGGGCCTGGTCCTTCACCCATATTCATGTTAGTAATTCTTAATCACCCATGTAAGAGTTTCAGAATTGGGCCCTTTTCTGGAGGAGGAGTCTCCTTAGTATGGATCACATTCTGCTCCCTTTGGAGTCAGTGGAAATTTTCCATAAAATCACTTGACACCACTAGATGCTTAAATCCTTATGTCTCTATCATTGACCCGCCTTCTCTGAACATTACTGTCTTGTCCCTGCATTTCAGATGGGACAATTTATCCTAAATGTAATGGACTATGTTCTCTCTGCCCTGCCCTAACAAAACAGGATTACCATCCCCTTGGCAAGCTCTTCCATGACTCTCTTTACTCAAGAACACTCTGTGAGATGACACGCCATGGCTCCATCACCCCTGACAAAAACAATTTTGTGAAAAAAAAAAATAGGGCCATAACACCCAGTCTTTCTGGCTTTCTTATTTCAGCTATAATCCCTTAGTGAGGTAGTTTGAACTGAATAAAATAATTCAAGATTTAAATACAAATTATCTAGTTTATTCTCAACTCTTTATACTCATTCTAATTTTTAAAATATCTTAAATGGATCTGAGGGTCTTGAGTAGACATATATGTTTTCCATATTGTATGGATTTTCCTAAAGGCCTTTGTTTCTTTGTATTGTTGTTTCAACATATGGCTTCTCTGTCTTGAATATCCCTAAACTCTTCATACCTGGGGTATCTTTGTTGCTATGTATGGAAAAGCAGATTTTAAGTGAGGCAGTCTCACTTTAGGTGCTGACAGAGAGAAAATAAATGATACACAACATAATTACTTAATAAATGTCTTTTAGGTGAGGAAGCAGGCGTACAAGTTTTGTGAATGACGACATTTTTGAGTGATATACAAGAACTGGGTGGTGATGTATAATAAAAGTCAAAAAGATAAATAAAGTATCATCTGAGAAAGGAAGAAATATCATATATTGTAACACAAAAGAATAAAGAAATAATAATTAAAGTCCAATCCCCATTGTAAGATATATTATGTTCAAATTAACCATGTGTCAGAAGACTCCCATGGAAGGGTTCAAACACAGCTCTTCAGCACAATTGAAAACAAAATTTTAGAGTTATAGTATGGATGTAAAGTCTTTTAAACCATGATATTTTTCTTAACCTGTTCAAAAGTTAGGGTATTGCAGACAGGGACTTACCCACACAAGCCTCTTTTCCCTAAAAGGTTCTAGCATTGATATCACCTGTACAGCTCTACCAGTGGTAGCAATGGTGGTAGCCCTATTGTATTCCAGACAAACTGCTAACCACATTTGAAGCACCAGGACCTCCTAGACTGTCTCTGAGCAGGGTTAGGTGACACTGGCCCAGATCCTTAAAAGTATTTAGGCTCCTAATTCCTATTGAAATCAGTGGAATCAGTGGAAAATTTGAGGATCTGGGCCATTGTGCCTGGAGCCCTGTCTACACTGATGGTATACATTGCTACTACCAGGAATTAACCTGCACTGGTGGCATTGACACTGGAATATTTTTGTTGGAAAATGTCCCCCAGAAATGTGAAGGTATGATGGAACAAGACCATGGCTGTGGATTCAGAATATAGAGATCATCAGCTGTGATCACCAACTATCATTAGCTTTAGGTGCCTGCTGACACTGCCAGTTGTGGTAAGAAATCACAGTGCTGTGACAAACAAGCAGGCACCTAGGAAGCTGATAAGTATCTGTCAATCAAACAAAAAATGCTGAGAAGCAAAATTTAAAAAGTGTAAATGGAAGAAAGTGAAGAAGAAAATGTAACCAACATTCTCCAAAACCGTGTGAAGGATCTGCCTGGAGAGGAATCAAACTTGGAGAACAAGGTGTGAGGAAATCATCCCTGAGTTCATTGGTTCTAACGATCGTAGGCAAATTTCAATTATTTTTAAAAAAAGAAATAAATACATTTCAGCTTCGGAAATGTTCAAGAGAAGAGACATATTATTGAATAAATTATTCTGATCACAAGTGTGCAATTTAAAGAGAAGGATTAGTAACACAAGCTGAGTTTCAGTCTTGCATGGAAGTTTCCTTGGTAGGGACTGTACATTTTAATAACAGAAATGTCATCTAATGAGCATCTCCACACTATGCCAGTGAATCCAATTTGTAGGAGTTCTCTACTGCGTTGTTTCCTCTGACCCCCATATAAGCCCTTTACTAGGTGCTCTGTAGGATTCAGGCTCAGCGGGGAAGGAGGGCATGCAACTGGGAAATGATATACAGATGCTCTCCACAATATCATCGTCCCACCAAGCCCACAGGACTTTAGCGGGTAAGTTAATACTGTCCCTGTCTGTATGGTTGCCAACCATCCAGGACAGTCCTGGAATCTCCAGGATTTAAAGATTCATCTTTCATTAAAGATTATGTCATGTGATGAAACCTCCCGGAATCTGTCCAACTAAAATTGGCAACCCTACGAGGCTGTCTGCAATGTGGAATCCCTGGAGGTGGGGTTCTGAGGACTAAGGCTATTGAGAGAGCCTTTGACAATGCAGTCCCTCTGGAGCTGTGCTATCCTGGGAGGCTGAGAGAGCTGGGGAGCAATGCAGCCAGTGCAGAAGCAGTTGGTATCTTTGGTTATGGGCCCAAACTTCCTTTCTGTTCTTGATGTGATGGAAACTGAGAATCAGACTTGCTGAATTTCCAGTACCTTAAATGGAATAATCTGGGAAATGGATGCAGCTGTAGGTGGGCTAGAGGCAAACAGCAAAGCATTTTGTGGAGCGGGGCAAAGACAGAGGGAGTAAGGAAAAAAAAAAAAAGAATTAGTCCACATTACAGTTTTTGCCAGACTAGCAGAAAGCACCAGAAAGCACAGTCCCACCAACTGACTGGCAAGGCACTAGCAGACACACAGTCTTCCTCCTTGCTCCTAGCAGCCTTTAACCGCTTGTCAAAATGTTGATCTGCAGAAGTGAAAGGAGCTATTCTAGTATCATTTTTAAAGAGAAGAAGCAACATCCAGGCATTTAAAATTATTCCTGAAGCAAGTCTGTAAGTCAGTGTATCTTTCCCCATTGGGAATAATATTATTTTTCCTTATATGTCAAGGTGACAGTTAAGTTAATTAAAATTGGTTTCTAGGACCAATGTAATGTATGTGTATGTGTGCATGTATGTAGATGATACAGGAATGAACCAGAAGAGGCGGCAAATGTGGATTATTTCTATAGCCCCAAATTATTTGTTCCAGTCAGTCCAAGAAGGCACCACTGTATTTATTGATAATTATAAAACTACTGGAAAGATGAGCATGCTCTCCTACTTTCTCATTGATTCCTAAGGGCTGGTTCACACTTACCGCGCGATTAGGCGGCAGTTGATGGGAGTTATGCAAACTACGCAAAGTAGTTTGCATAACTGACGTCAACTGCTCTGCTTCCCTTCTGCACGCTGTTCTCACTGCGCTGAGCCGACGGGAACCGCTACGCTATTTGAGGGGGTGGACTTACTCAGTCGACTTCCTGATCAATTGAGTGGGTCTCACTGACCGCTCAATCGATCAAGAAAGATCTATCTGGCGGCGGCGATTTTGCCGCCGTCAGTCTGAACATAGCCTAAGTTGGTCTTTAACTAGAGAAATAAAAACACCTAGTTCTGTTAACAGAACACAAAGTTGCTAGCAAGAGGCTATCACTGACAAACTCTCATGTCCACTTCCTAAAAGAAAATGGAACATACACTGCATGCAAAGCTGAAGGAAATATTAACTGAACACAATATAAACCTCACCCCCACTCCCTTGCCTGATGCCGTTTCATTGTGTCACGTTATGCTTCATCCAGCATGATGAGCTCTAGACTTAGTGCTTACTATCATGAGTAGTCTGATGGACGTCACCATGACGTAGTAAGTCCCACTGATCTCCTCACATTATTAACCGCTACAACCAGTCAATGTTTGCAGGATCAGGCACTTAGACTATAAACTCCTTGGGGTAAGGGCAGTGTCCATTTGTTGTGAAAGCACGCTGCACAGCTATGGATCAGTATAAATGCTAAGTCATCTTTACAATAATAATGTGCAGTTCAGCTTTTCAATTTTTAACATGTAAAAAGGTCATTTTAAAAAAATTTTTTACGTTCGTATCTTTAATGGTTTTTAGAGCACAAGTAAATTCGGGATCAGTGCAGAATGCCCTCCACATTGGTCAGTCCAGCTTTTAAAAAATATTAACATAGCTGGTGTTATTTCTACTGCCAGCTGAGCCACCATTGCATTTCAAGCAATCCCTGATAAGAGTTCAAGCAGTTGGGGGGAGAAAAAAGAAAGATGGGGTAAGATCCTCCTCCCTCCTGCAAATTCTTCTGGTTGACCTGTCAGCTTCTATGTTACTACATTTGGACTTGAATTTCTCAGCAAGGTCAAAGCAGATTAGAAGCTGCTTTGATATCTGACAGAAATATTACTCCCTTGTAAACTGGGGGTGTTCCCTGAACTTCAAGTGGAAAAAAAGTTTCTGTCTCTCTTAACCAGCTATGGAATGGGACACATCAAGGCCTCTCTGTATTAACTAAGATTTGCACAGGCAGGTCAACATCTTTCTATAATCTTTTTATTTTTCTCCTGCCCATTCTTTCTGCTTTGTTTCAAACTGCAGATTCTAAAAGCACAGCTGAAAACACCATTAATTAAAGGCTGGGTTTGGAAGACCATATGTTCTTTAGGATTCACTGGTTCTTATGTTAATTAGAAAAAATGTAATTTTTTTTTCTAAATCAAGCTTGAAACTCAGCAACAGCATTACATGCAGCCAGGTGGGTACTTGGTTTTGGGAATGACCTCAGGACTCTTTCTTCTTGCTCAATCCACCCCTATAAAGAACTTACTCACTGGGAAGCATGTTTTCATTAAATGGCCAATAGCTGCAAAGAAGCGGGGCAAGAGACAGAGCAGAGAGGCAGGGAAAGAATAAAAATAATAATTTGCTCTTCTATAACATCTTAAAGCAAGAGGCTCTTGAGATGCTTTAGAACAAAGCCCGAAAGCACTGATATGATGAAACTGAGACACAGATATTAAGAGGCATGCCAAAGGTCACAAAGGAAGTCTGTGGTAGAGCCTGGGAATAGAACCAAATATCCTAACTCTGGCTTTATTTGCATTTGAAAATATTTACAAACATTTCCCATTGTTGCCAAGATCAATTTCAGCTCTACCAATGTTAACAGTGTTGGAAGCTCTCATGTGGACCAAGCACTCGTGTTTTAAGCACTGTGATGTTTAAAACACTTGGGCCGCCAGCAGCCCATATATTTTAGGGCTCCCAGCATGACTAACAGTAGTGGAACTGAATGTCTGGTAGCTGTGGACATTTTGAACAAAAATCCTCTAATTTAGACAAGTCTGAGACAGACAAACAGCAGAGGAAGTTGGGGAAAGATGTGCAGTTGCACAGAAGGGAGTCAATGATTGTATTTACTAAGGGGGGGGGGGAGGGAGGGTACACATGCCATAGCAGATTAATATTAAACAAAGATTCCCAATTGGTTATTGAACTTCTTATAAGTGCAGCTGACATTCATTATGAAGGTCAACACTCAGCCTGGCATCCCTGTGACAGCAGGTAAACCAACAGGAAGCTTTCGCTGGCTTAACTAAACTAGCAGTAGTTGTATGACGACTCACTCAGCTGGAAGTCCACATTTGTATATTTCTCAAGTGAGAAGGAGAGAGAATTACTGAGGGAAGAGGGAAATGAAGAGAAGGTGAGGAACAAAGAAAGGCGGAGAAGTATAAGGAGAGGAAGAAATCGGCAGAGAGGCAAATATGAGGGGGAATAGCAGGAGAGACATATGGCAGCAGTGGCAGGAGGCAGGAAATGGAAGCAGAGAGAAATAGAAAGGTGAGAGAGAAGAGAAAGGACAAAGAGGAAGAGGGGGTTATTTTCATACGGTTTTGCAAATACACGGCAATTTGTTTTGTAAAATTAATGCAAAGTAGAGCTTTAACTGGTCTTGCTGCTTATCATTTTTTGCTGCTGTGGCAGTGTTCACTTTCAGGATGAAATTGCTAATCATTGGTCTGTCTCTGTCCCTGTAATTTATAATATGATTAGTAGACCGAATTCTCACTGTGTCTGAGTGCCTGTGTTGGGGGCAGGGAGGGGAGTGGAAGCATCGCTGACAGAAATCTATTCTGTTTTTTCTGGCTGGCTACAAGAGTAGGTGAATTGAAGACATCAATCTTATTAATATTAAAGATACTGGGGCCACTAAAGGTGCAATTAGCAATTCCAAGCTGCCGTTGAAATGATCGGTGAGGCAAATCCAAACACATGGGTTTATCCTGGGCACCATCATGGTCATCCAAAACATGCAGGCTTAGATTCAAATGTATGTATATTTCTCCAAGGCTACTTTAGGAGCAATAATCCTGGTTTTCCAGTCTGACAAAGGAGTGTGAGAAGGGCAAAAGTAGCTTTACGTCATCTTCATGAACCATCCTCCTCCCTTGATCCCGGGGTGTTTCTGGGGCAGGCCTAGCCCTTGTGCAGTGTCAGGGTCTGGTGCAGCCTCACCACCAAGTCCGTGTCCAGAGGGACATGGAAGGGGAGGGGGACTGCAGAGTGATCTCCCATCTCTGTGCAGCCAGTGGCCTGTGCTCCCACGCCATGCTGGAGCCTCCACGTTTATTTATTGACAAATAAAATATGCAGAATTCTAAAATTTTTAATTTTTTGGTGCAGAATTCCCTCAGGAGTAAGTATATAAGGTCGCATATGATATGGGACAGCCTACTTGAGGCACCATCTATTGCCTTATCTCCTTTTCTACTGAAACTGGGAGGGTTGGAACTGCTGGCTGTCTCTTGATGTACTCTCTTCAAAGGACAGGCCTCTAACACTGGCGTGCTCTCTCTTTCAGCATGCTCAAGTGTAAATCTCAGGCATCCTTCCGATGGGAGTTCATGACTTTGTGGTTGTCCTTTTTAGTTTGTGGTTTCTTGTGAGTGGTAGTTTTAGCCTCCATCTGTTGGAGGTTATCTATTTTCTGAAGGAGGCCTTTTTAGAAAACAAGTTATACTTTTCAGTTCTAATTTGTTAGGCACACCACAAAGAAAAAAATATTATGAATTTCTGTTTAGTTGAAATCTTAAAAATACTAATAAAACTAAGGTCCTGCTCCCATAACTGACTGTGTGGGCTAACCCCAACACTCACACACACGGCCCAACTGACTTACGTGGGTTTCTGTGTGGGTGCAGAGGCCAGTCTGGGTGGAGTAAATTACAGTTTTGGGTCTAAACTGATAAACTCTGCATCAATTTATGAATCATAGGTCAGAAATTATGGGAATGGGGGATCTGTCAGACTGTTTCAGACCCAAAATCCATTTAGTCTTGTCTCTGACAATGGTTGATACCAGACACTTCAGAAGAATAACTCCATAGTGGAAGATTATGGAAAATAACTTTCCCATAAAATACATTTCTTCCTAAATGTGTCTGTTAGGGGTTGGTTTATGCCTTGAAAAATATGGGTTTATATTGCTAATTTAATTTTTTTATCCTATCTAATGCTTATTTTAAAATCTCATTTTAGGCCAATAAAAAATATATGTGAAGAATGGCCTAACTTTATTTTTGCAACGCCAACAAATAAATCTGATAGAAAAAAGGTAGTTAAATCTTCCAGCTTTTATTCCCTCTGCATAAAAAGTTGTGCCTTTATCAATTTAATTTTTATTTCCATTTTATTAAGCTTCTTTGCAAATAATTTTAAGTCCCAATCTGCCTGCCATTTGCCATGGAGCCTGCAGTATTGTGACTATCTGACATGCTAATAATAATAATGTTGTAACTAGTGTAAATTGTACACTAACTCTGCAAAATGCCAAGGCTGAAAGATACTGACATAATTATTGACTCTTGTCTAGGCATCTACACTATTAAGACCAAGCAGACACCCAGAATGCTCCCCTTGCCCCAAGATCCTGTATGAAATGGTGCTCCCTGGGTGTGTCTTCTTAACCCTTTCACAAGTATGAGGATTCAGGTGCCCTTGTAGCGCTGTCCATCTCCTCCTCCCACCCAGACACTGCAGAAGGCTCTCTATGATCCTGGATACACACAGGAAGAGGATATGATGTCTGGGCAGGAGGTACACATCATGCCTCCTCTGGTCTCACAGAAGTAGAAAGAAAAGCTAATACAGCCCCATGGTATATTAACTTTTCTGAGCAACCCTACAATTGTGTTGACAGGAAGCCTCTGAGGGCTGCTGCAAGGGTTCAGGTTCTCCACATGGCTGGCCGTGGCCTCCTGTGAATCCCAGGGGATCAGTCAGGTTTGGGAATAGCTTGTCCATGGGTGGGTGGTGGTGGTGAGACAGAAATTCTGCCACCCTGCAGGGATGGATAATGCAGGAGGATCAATCAGAAGTCCCTTCCTATGGCCTGAGTTTTAAACACCTCAAGAGTTTATTGAGTTATAATCAGGTCCTCCAATACATCATTAATTACAATGTAGATGGGCCCTTATATAAGGCACCTTCTTATGGTTGCAATTCCTTATGAGGCTTTGAAACCTACCCAGCTCGATGCTTCCAGCTGTGTTTTTTTGCTTGCTTTGGGACTCTTTATAGGGACCCATGATCTTTACAAGAACAACTGGTATTTTTAGGAGATAAGAGAATTTCAATTACCTGATATCTTCCCTAGATATAGGGTATGCATGAAAGAGTTAACACGAGACACCAAATGTAGGATGCATGAGGATGAGTGAATGTGAATGTATTCTCTCATTTGCTGTTTAGAAGATTTTTCTCTGTTTCTGTTTGTGTCCTTGAGTTGGACTGGCATGCAACCCTGAATCTTATACTGGCAAGCATATTGCAAAAGAATATCATAAAAATCTCACCATTGTTTAAGAGGAGTATTGGAACCTGTTTGTACCCTGTGAGGTTTGATAATTAAAATTTTTAAGATGTTTGTGCTGTTTAAGAAGGTAATTTTATTTTCTATCTTTTTTGTTTGCTTATGTAACAATGTGGGCAATGAATGCTTGAAAGCCTGTTATTTACTTGGAGGTCCTCTTTGCAGGTGGAGGAGATCGCTGCATAGCATGAAGGAGAAACAGAAACCGGTTGCTTTTAACATGTGAACTTTGACCCTAATTTAAAACTCACTAGGTAGTGTAGTCCTGTGGGTATCTTTTTTTATGCTACTTTTGCTGAAGTATTTTTAATTTGCTTATTGCTATTGAATGTCATTCCTGTGATGCAGAGTGTTGCATTAATGGGATAATATTTGTCTCCACGTTTATGAAGCATAAGTTACATTTATTTTGGTATACAGTGGACGCTTATCCTTCAGTATTAACCCTAATTCAAAAACTATGAGTCAGACTCAAAGATAATTGGCCTTAAAATCATCAGTTTAAAAAAAAAGAAGATTGGAGTTCTTTATATTTGCCTTCTGGGTTTAGCTTTAGGGTTCATGCTTTCAAGCGTTTCTCTGCAACCTTGAGTTTATAAAGCAAGCTCAGATTCTAACATCATAACACGATTCCAGGATCTGACGCTTTAAACAAAAACACAAAAAATGTGAGAGTTGGCAGGATGGAGGGACACTGCATAATCTGGAAGTATAAAGTAGTATAGTTGTCAATAACAGTTACTAATTAAGAGGGAACACTGGAGGTGGATAATTTAACTCTAGCAGGAAGCAAAAGGACAATGATCTGTTTGTGTTATAGACAACCAAATAGCTTCCTTAAACTGTTTTTGTTGCTCTTTTATTTATTTTTATTTTTTCTTGTTAAGAATGAAAGAAACAAAGAAATCAATTAATGCACCAGTTCCTGGTTATGTTGCTGATAGAGATCAACTCCAAACAGTCTTCATCTGAGCATAAACTGTATGGAGACATTACATTCATAAGACATTAAAAGTGAGAGAAGACCGCCTATACAAAGAGCTTGTCTTCTCACTTGCAAAAGTTGCCTTTTAGTACCGGATACAGCTACTGCTTTTGTCAGCACAGTGCATCTCATGTAAAAATTATGGCTCCATTTCATGGGAGCTGAGAAGTGACAGGAATACAACGTTTGCATTTCCATCCCAAAAAAGGAAAGTAACTAGACAGTCAGCCTTACCACTATATATGCTATACAAGCCCATTCATCAAGTAGCCAAAGATCCCAATTACTGTTTCAATTTGGCTTGTCAGTCCTAGGCATCATGAAATATTCAGATACTGCCTGAACTTAGTTCATGCAGACAAGCTCTTGTCTTCAGAAGATAGGTAAGTGTACTAAAAATAAGAGAACAATTTAAATTTGGTGGGGATTTAATGAACCAGTTCTTCAGTGGTTTTTTTTTTCCTGATTGATTGAAAAGTGATGTTAAACACAAGGATGTGTGTGATAGGGCAAATATCATTACTGACTTTCCTCCCTACTCTCCAACAAACATAAAATGGGAAACAAATTACATTGAACCTCCACTAATGAAAGGAATCCCAGCAAATGTGGTCCCATTGAAAATTAAATGTATGTTTTGCAATGCTATTTGGAGCAGCTAGATGGTAAACTCTGAGCAAAATTTACAACTAAATAATAGACAAGTGTAATCCATATATTGTACGGATTATTATTGGTGGAGCTAGTAGCAGTGCCCACTATTAACACTGCCCAAAATTTCACACTTTAAGATCCTGGTTTCAGTTGCTTAAATTGAAACCATTGCCAGAGCCCTGGCACCTACTTAATGAGTGTTCTTCTTATTAAAGATTTGTTAGACCCATCTGCTAAATGGTGAATTTCAGTCCACCAAGCTGGACCTCTGGAGGGGTATACTGGGACAAGGAGCTGGAAGGATCCTGGGACTGGAGGCTCCTGCGGCGGGGAGGCTGGGACTCAGTAGGCAAGGAAACTAGGGCTGAGAGTGAGGGGAAACTGGGACCGGGAAGGAAAATGGGGACTGAGGGAGGGTGGACTGAGAAAAATTAGTATGTGACCATGTAAAGACTGCACCATAATGCATACACACAAAGGGCCAAATTAAGGTTGCAGAGGCAGAGGCAACCTTAATTTTGGCATTTCCAAACTTTTGAGAGCTTTGCAACCTTAATAATGTTCTTTTAACACAGTTTTTGTGTATAATCGGTTCTATACAACTATATTTGTGTCTATATGTTACACATAAACCCTGACTAGGGTACAACTAGAGTTGTGTTAGGTATAGTTGTCAAGGTCAGTTCTATCAAAACCAGGGATGACCTTTCCCCATCCCCACACCTCCCCACATGATTGTACCAGCAAGATTTTAATATGGTTTCCCTGCTCATTATGAACAAAAAATAAAATAATAAAACCACAACCCAAACTATTATCCTGTTCAAAATTCTGCTATAGACAGCCCACATACAAAATGTATTGCAGGGTTTCTTATGGCTTGTTATTCCAGAATAAAGTAGGATGCGAATATAAAGTGCAATAGCTATTCTGGAATAGCTCCTCATCTGGACATTCTTATTCTGGAATAAGAGCCCTTTTTCCAATTTAGTTTAAGCTACTGCCACTTCCCCTTGTAGACAAGCCCTTAATGTGGTTGTAAAACTATTTTGTAACCATATAAATTGTGCATGCTACCAAAGTTAACATGTGATCAAACAGATAAAAGCAGTGTTCAGATTAAGGAGAAAAAGGAGGGAGGGGGGCCCCGAATGTCAAATGACTCACTTTAATTTAAAACAGTTGTGAGAAGTAAGGGGGCTATAAGGCAGGAGTGAAGTATCCCCTAAAAGTAGTAAGGGGGCCCAGCTCCCCAAAACCCCCTGTAATTCAAGCACTGGTTAAAAACCTTCATTACAGACAGAGACATGTTCAGAACAACCAAGCTTCAACACATTCATGGTTACAGCTAACAATGTTAATTGCAAAAACATAGTAGGCTTTTTCTTAGTACAACCCCATGTCAGTTGGGCTAGGCTGTATGCTGTCCTTCACAGCTGTGTTTGTATCAGCTATCCTACTGGTGATAAGGAAGGAAAAGAAAAAAAAGGGTATTTTCTCTATGGACGACAGACTTTGGGATAACCTCACAAAGAGAGATCTTGGAGCCCAGAAAGTAGCTATCCTGGGGCTGTCTTTTCCACACAGCAGAAGTACTATGCTATAACTCAGCTACAGTCTTAAAATTATGATAAAGCTCTTGTCACAAGATAGATGGCCAATGTTTCAACCTATAAATTTAGGGATTATGTTTTAACCATATAAATAATTATTCATAAATAATACTTATTAAATCATTGAAATAGTAATCAAACATCGTATTAATAATTACAAAAATCCTAGTCATTCCCGCCAATGAATTTCCTACTGCACCCAGTCCACTCTGGATTGTTTGGATTGAAAGCTTTTCGGAGCAGGCCCTGTACGTATCTTGTGTCTGGTACAGCATGGAGTACATTGTCAGCGCTTAGCTTCAAACTCTGTGCTGAATCAATGATGCTATGAACTGGTTAAAATCTGGGTAAAAATCTGTAGTGTAAAATATTCCTTAGAAAGCTAGAGATTGTATTTCAGCCCTTCAGATCACTGCTTGAAGGGAGGCTTATCCAAATCTTTATTACAAAGCAAACAAAACTTATGTAAGCACCTCTACCAGATAAATATGGAAACAAGAAAGCTCAAGTGGGTGATTTGCAGCTTAAGAGGAGACGTAAAATTGCTCAAATAATTAGGGAAACAGTGGGGTAGATTTTCTGCTAGGCCCAACTTCCATTCCCCTCTAGGGTTGACCTCAATTCCTTAACGTGTTTTAAAGGCATTAAACCCTGTCTATCCTAGTGCTTAAAAACAAGTTAGTTAAAATAGATTAGCTGACATTTTTTAAACAACATTTGTTTTCTTAATTTGGACATGACCCTGATCCTGCACTCAAATCTGCTTAAGCAGCTGTGCAGAACTCCATTGACTTTAGTGGGACTCCGAATGGTTATAAAGCAATCTACCCACCTAGATCTCACTGCAGATCATGATCTATAAAACTGGCACAAAATGAAGAATGGATAAGTAAACCGGCCAGGTGGTGACTGGCCATATCCTAGTAATTCAAAGTTTTAATGGCATAAAGATGTGTGTGTGTAAATTTATTGTCCCTGGTTCTTATGTGGGGGATATACAGAGAGGAAAAGCCCCTCATGCCTTCTTCTCCCAAGCACCCAGGCAAAGGAAAGAGACAACCCTAATCTTAATAACACTATCTTAAAATAAAAAGGAGGGCAGAACGAATACAGCAGCCTGTATGATTTGCATAATCTAAATCTACATTGAACTAACTTTGATTTATAAAAACCTCAAAAAGTGTCCAAAATCGTAACACTTTAAAAAAAAAAAAAAAAAAAAACCCCAAACAACCCACTCCAATAGCTTTAAAAATGGCCAGGCTGATTTAAACCATATTTGGGGAGGGGCGGAAGTCAAAGTAAAATAAAAGTTGTCCCCAAATCCTAGCTGTGATTTTGAATGTGACATTTCATTTAATTCTGCAGACAGTTTTCAGGGCTGAGCCCTAAATCCTTGGAATTAGAGTGTATAAAGGAAATGTTGACAGACCCATAAATACAGAGGCGCTAGTGAGTGCAGCTATATTCAATATGTTTCTTTTTTGAATCACACACTAATTTCTTATCCAAACTGAGAGAACATCCTGTTGCTAGTACAGTACATAGGGATATTTCACATTACAAATATATTTTATTTTCATTTTTGATAATTTAGTTTCAATGTCATCACGTTCTGGGTCCAGAATTGTTCTACACTGTCTCCATTTCCAGTGTTCACTGGTGTATTCTGTATCAGAATTATCCACACCCAGAAATAAATAGGGTAGGGGAAGATTTTCAAAGGCATAGAAGTCAGTTAGGTATCCAATTCCCATTGAAACTTAATGGGAATTGGGCACCTAACCTCCATTTTGTGACTTTGAAACCCTCCCCCTTCATCTTTATATACTGCATAACTATTTTGTGATCAAAATTAACAGTAATCTTACCATTAAATATGATCCTATTCATTTGGTTAACAATTTTTGTACTGCAAATAAGCATACTCAGGTGATGAAAGCTAATGGACAGATGACTGGGAATGCTTGTCTTTTAATATCTGGTCATTAATATCCAAATATAATTCTCAGGGCAAGGTGGGTTTGTGCCAACTCTTCTGGTCATGTCTAGACAGACTCGGAGAATCCACAGCTCTGCGTTTGAAAAATGGAAACTGATAAGGAATTCAACATTGATTATTGAAATCTGATATAAGGCAGAATCAGGCTGAAGAAAGTGCAAATGACCAGACATCCTGTTTTTTAAGGGGCATCTCTGACTTGTTGCTTAATATCCCATACAGTGAGGAACTCCCTCAAAAGCATTTGATCAGATAAAAATATGCTTTCAAGCAAAATTCCAGCATACAATCATATTCTGGGATACAAATGTATAATTTTACACTATGAAAAAACATTGTGGAGTGATGTTGCCTAAGAACTGTTTTTCCCCTTAATTTTTCATATATTCATACTTTATTTTCCTGAATTGTTAGTGATCACATTGATCCATAACAACATGGGAGGAGGAGACCTTTCTGTAGATGGCTATAAAACTGAACAGACATATAAGGTAATGTCATTAAAGGTGCAGTTAGTCTTCAATGTGAGCACATGCTTGGTGTTTTGAATAGCTTTAACTGATTTTATAATAGCATCTGTTCTTCAGGGAAATCCTGTCCTCAGTTCTGATCCTATTGTCGCTGATGTTAAGGTTAAAAAACCTGTTAATTCAGTGGCACAGGACTGCATAGTTTTTTTTGTGAAGGCCAGTTTCTGAGGGTGTTTCATAGTAACAAAGCAATAATAACCTTCAGCAATCAGAGATGCTTAAAAGGAAGTTGACCAGTTGAGGTGGTGGAATCTCCATCCTTAGAGGTTTTTAAGCTGCGGCTTGACAAAGCCCTGGTTGGGATGATATAGCAGAGGTTAGTCCTGCTTTGAGCAGGGGGTTGGACTAGATGACCTCCTGAGGTCCCTTCCAACTCTAATATTCTATGATTCTATGATTGAGGGTCATCAGTATGTAGGTTTTGTAAAATCCCTGGTCAGTGGAAGTGTTTCCATAATTTATTTTTATTCCAGTGAAAACAGACATTTTGGTTGGATTTAAACATTTCCTTTTTGTGCTTGCAAAGGAACACATTGCAACATTGTGTTAGTGCGTGGGAGCTAGACGCGAAAGGGACTAGGAAAAAAATGAAAATGCTGTCTAGTTAGACAGCCCAAGCTAAGCAAAATGCAAAAAAATACACACCAAGCATTAATAAAGAAATAAACTGGACTTTCAAGATTCATTCACTTTTAAGAATCTAATAGGTTGTTTTTAAAAACATGCTATTTAACCTGACACCATTCCTTTCAAAGGAGCCTTCTATAGCAATCCAGGGGAGCAGAGAAGCATTAAATTCTGTCAACAGCTTAATCAAAACATGGGAAGTGTTTGAAGCTATCTGAAATATGAATTACGCTTGCTAAGTTTGACCTCCGAAGCAAAGCAAGACCACCTTGTGGAGTTGGGAATGTTAGCTTTTGCATGCTTGACCTGGGAAATTTACTTTTCTGTATGAACTTCAATATAATCTTATTTAATTGGCTTAAAAAAAAAAAATCCCCGCACAAGAGATTAATGGCAAATACTTGAAACAGAACTAGAGGCCTGGGAAAGATATTCTTTTTGATTCCCTGCATCTTGCCAAGCAGTGTGAAGGGGAAGTGATGGAAGTCCCAGCTACAGGAATCTGGTGAGAGGTTTTGTACTAGGTAGGACATATTCAAACCACCAGAAACGAATGAGAGTTTTCTAAGGATAGTGTTATTCAAATGAAAAGAGATTCCCAAGGCAATTAAAATGCATAGGGCATTTGAGGACAACCATTACCTCTCCATAAATTAAATCTTGTTGGAGGGTCTTCTTGTGAGGAAATCCCGCAGGTTTCTCTTAGAAATTAGATTCTTTCTTTTTGGTCTCCAGAGATAGTTATATTTCGTTCCCTTGTCACCTGATGTCTGTAATATTGTTTTAGTTTTTTCTGTTAAATTTGACTGTAATATTAAATCTTGTCTACATGAGGATGTTCCATTGATTTAACTAGAGATGTGATTTTAAACCATTTTATTTAAGCCAGTACAAAATTGGTGTGGGCACTTATTTCAGTTCAAACCAGGTTTATTTTGATTTAGCCTCAGTCAGTTAGCAATTGGTTTAAGCAACACTGAAATAAGCCATTCTTAGGCCTGGTCTACACACACATTTTGTGCTAGTATAATTATTTTTATTAAAGGTATTATTTTTTATCCACATAATTATACTAGGACAAACCTAGTGCATGGATACAGTTATACCAGTATCCAAGTGGCTTATACCAATATTGCTTATTCCCCTTCTTGTATGGAAGTGTAGTTAAGAGTAGCACAACTTTTGTGTAGAGAGAAGCCCCTAAACTGAAATAAGAGTATCCACACAGGAGTTTGCAGCAGTTTAACTAAGCTGGTTTAAAAACTGATTTTAAACAAATTATTGCAACTCTCTTGTATAGACAAAGCCTTATAATCAGGCCTGACTGACAGATCTTCCTCTCAAGAATATTGTCAGGAAACATATCTTCTACAAGTTTACCGGAAGATTTTAATTCATGTTTTTATATCATTTCATCATTGTAATTCTTTGCTTGTTGGATTCTGCCACACTGATCCATAGATGAGTTTATTCAGAATTCAGCCACTAGATTTTAGACTAGGACTGTGTGAACTCGGTATATTACCCCATTAGAGTAATTACATTGGCTTCTAGCAAGATGTGACGTGGACTTTAACATCCTAATTATGACTTCTAAGAAACGTCATGGTCTGGTCCTCCATTGATTTCTAATTTGCCTGCTCCTGATTCTCTTCCTGGCTGTGAATCAGTGCTCACAGCAGTTCTCTAAATAAATGCTCTGATCCGTTTCATCTTTGAATTTGAGTCTTTGCAGACTGTGAGTATATTGTATGTTCTTGTAATCTTTTCTCTAACCTACTGGAAAACCCCACTTGCCAGCTTTTCATTTTGACCAAGGGATGACTAACTTAAACACCCGAAGGAAGTCCTTCAAGATGGGAATGATGTAACCACGCTAATGCAATTAAAATGCAAATGAAAATAGTGCATTTATTACAATCCATCTAAGCAAGTTTGTCTGGAAGTATGAAAAAAAGACAGCGTTGGAAGAGTTAAATTCTTACAGTGCCAAGAGTTTGGCCTTTGTGGCACTGCTGCTGATCTCTGTCGTGCCCTTTTATTTATGGAACTTGTTTTATTCTGATCGCAGGAATTGAGAAACTTTCTGGTTTTTAAATCTCATCTGAAGATTTTTTCTTTTAAATCTAGTTTTACCCCTAATTTCTTTGCAAAACAGTGACATCTTGGCCCAGATTGTCCTCCCCAGATCAGTACATGGGAAGAGCTATAAGCAGAGTGTCCTTCCAACCCTCTGCGGAAGGAAAGCTGCCTCTTTCTCTCTTCTCCCACCAGATCCTATATCTGTGGCTCTAGGGCCAAAGCTGGTGGAGGGAGTGGAGAATCACTGGGCAGGCCAGGGGAAGGAGTAAGCTGGTTGAGTCAAGGATGAGTAGTGGGGAGGAGGAAAAGAGCCCACTGGGGAAGAGAAGAATGGTGAAAGCCACAAATGGGTGAAATACCAGGGAGGCAATGTCAGAGACAAGGTGAGGAAGTAAGTCCTTTAAGAGAGGCAGGGAGATGGTGTGGGGCTGCACAAATCCTGCCTGCAGCCCTTGCAGATGTTGCAGAGAACCATTAGAGAACAGATTAGCTGCATTAGCATCTCCCTTCTTGTGGTTGTGGAGGTGGGAAGGGGTGTGTGTGTGTGTGTCTAGGGTGGGGAAGGCATGGGAGTTTCCAAGTTCTTCCTTATTTTACAGATTTTAATCTTCATGCTCAACTGTTTGACATACACATCTGAATTTATTCCCTTTAATACTCAGTTCCTAGGAAAGCAGCGAGGGGATTGCTGATAATCCTGAGGTTGGCAGCTGTTCTATCAGAGCACAGCAGTTGGCTTGTATACAGCACAAAGCTAGAGAAGTGTGCAAACAGCAGTGTGCACTCACCTTGGCTAAACACATTAATATATGTGTGTGTTCAGTACATTTGGAAAGAGGCACACACAGCCAGAGGACACACGACTTCTGTTTTGATTCACGAGTGCGTATGGGGGTGCTCACTCTATGCACACAGCACTAATGCTATTCTGAAGAGTACTGTGGGCCATTTATTTGATCTAATCTCTGAAACAGCTACAGACAGCTTTAAATCCACATGCCATACATTCTGAACCCCTATCATCATCACTATACTTGGATTACCCTCTCAGTGCCACCTTGATGCAAGCTACTCCCAAAAGGGACAGGGAGGGGGAAGGCTTGTTTCCTCCTCCCACTCCATTGCAGATAGGCATGTGTGCTGCTGCATACTTCTAAGCCTAAGGGGTGGCATGAACAGCACACTCTTCAGGTGCTCAGGGAGGTAATGCACCTCTCTTTCCTTGGGGCCTAGGGAACTTCATTCCACCTCCAACACGGGGCTGTGATTCAGTGGCCCAATCCAGCCCTGGATTTACATATTGCTGTACAGTCAGTAGTTATGAGTGAGAGGAGGGAATTCTGTTTCCCCCTTCCTTGTATCCCTTGAAGCATAACATTTTGGCTGCTGGCCTTCTTGGTGAGGAATAGGATGGAGGTATGATTTGTGTACTACTCTTGATCTGGTGCGGTTATTACACATCAGAAGATGAAGCAACTCCCTCTCTCAGGGGAGAAGCAGGCCATATGCTGTCTTAGGGGAGATTTTTAACTGCAAATCTAAGAGGCATGAATCTAGACATGCTTGGAAAGATATCCTCCCAGATTGAGCTGCAATTCTTCAAATAGAGGGGGTGGAGGGAAGCCCTTTTCCCAGATCTCAGTCATTTGCATCAGTTTCTAATCAGCTACCAGCGAAAGAATGTCTGTTTGGCAGCAATGCCTCAGGGTCACTGAAACAGTATTTGAATGACAATATTATCAAAGATCACCATCTGAGCAATACCAGACATGAGTAAGAATGCATATAAATAGATACATTTTGATATCCTTGGGGAATAGCATTAATAAATCTACTTAGCACTTTGTAAAGCAATTTGCATCTTCAAACAGCTTTACAAATATCATCTAAGCTGGAACTGTTGAAACATGGGTAGCTGCTCTAATTTTTCCTCACTTTATGTTCATTCTGGAGAAAAGAGGATTACAAATATGTTGAAGATAAATATTTCTTTTCTCCTCCCCACTCCGAGTAATTGTGGATGGGACAGTCAATGATTCTAACAGACTAGATTAGAAACTCCTAAAAACACTTTCTTCCTCTTTTAGTAAAGGCTCTTAATACAGATGAAATAGTAGGGATTTAGCATTTCCCAACATTGGGCACTGACTCGCTTTTTCAGTACCACTAAGATTTGACTTGATGTTGTCCTTTCTTTTACACATATTCAAGAGGAATACAGATGTGTGTATACTAGCACGTTTCTTGGGGTCTGGTTCAAAAAAAGAATAGTTGTAACCATTCGTCATTCTGCAATGCTCCATGGGCTTCTGTGTCTTTGGTGGCAGTTTTTGAGCAATTAAGTGAATAGCTCATACCTGCATACTAACTGCTCACTAATGGTTGGTGTAACCCCACCAACTGAGAATCCAGCCTTTGGGTGTGTCCAGGAAATAACACCTTTTTTTCCTAGGGAAGACAGATTAGTTTAACTCCCGGATACATGTCGGCTTCTGCATTTTTATTGAATTTAAGGATAGCCTGCAGAGAGGATTCTAGAATCAGGGTTAATCATATTTAATGTGAAGGCTACTTAACAGATTGGAGTGAAAATGTTTACTTTTGTATGTATAACTGTAGTAACCATATCCTCTGTAAGGAGTCGGCTCTTCAGTTCACCTGTAGACAACATTTTAAAATCATGCCTAAACCTTTCTAGAGAAAATTAGATGGGTGTAAAGATAGGGGTGCACTTAAGCATAATGATGAAATATGAGGCTGAGAAGATAGGGGGTTAAAAGTTTGTGTTTGCACATGGTTTTAAGCCATCTGGATTTGGTTATTTATATACATTCCTCAGCATCTGCATTGCAGACCAGAGGATTCCCTTGTTTTCATTCCCCCATTGTTGAGATCCTGTATCACAGCCAACTCTATAGATGGAGAGGACTGGGAAGAGTGTCCAATGGGAGCTGCAAGCACTCAGCAATTTTCAGGGGCAGGCTAGTGAGTAATGAGAAACATATGGACGGATTCTGATTTTATACAGTGTTACATCATGCAACTTTACTAACTTCAGGGGAGTTATTCCTGGTTTATATGGGTGGGAGACTAAGCTATAGCCCTATTTCATGGTAACAGGGAATTTCTAGCCAACTTGCATTGGTTCCTGCCTCCCCCCATCATTTCATACCAAAATATCAGTAAATGTTTCCCTACAAAAGAAAACAAAAATAAAGTTTGATGAAACCAGAGCTGGGCAACAGTCTCCATTTTTTCCAAGTGAAATTTTGACTTCAGTGGGCCCTAGATCAGGCCCAGAGTGGCTCCTTTTCAATAGTTTGGTTCCTTCAATAGCAAACCTAAAAGTATATTTACTTTTAAAGGCCTGATCCTGTGTGGAACAAAGAGCCTCAATGCCTGCATTAAGAGCACTCAGCACCTCAGAGAGCCAGGTCCAAAGTTCACAGTGTGTGGTTTACAAAATAATACATAAACCGCCAGTTAACAATCAGCATGTGTGATCCAGATACTGGCCCCCTATTGTGGTTCTGGGGTAATGTTAATAGAGGGGATTTTTATCAAAGTCAGACTCTGTGGTCTGTATTGTTCCTAATATGCAGGTGAGGTTTGAGATTTCCAAATTAAATAAAATACAATCCAGAGTCAAGAAAACACTGAACAGCTTTTGTAATCAGCTATATTGCCAGGGCAATGAATGTGGAAAGTCATCAAAATCTGACAAAGATATAATAAAAATCTGTTATTTGGACTTGTTTTTTAAAAAAAATTCTTTTTTAAAAATCTACAAATGGAACAAACACATAAAGGGCCAGATCTTTAGCTGTTGTCAAGGAGCACCTAGCAAAGCAGACAACTGGGAGGAGGGTCAAAGATGACCTCTGCATTCTCCCAATCTTGAGGAGACTGTTGCCTTAATCTGCACCAGGCTAACACTGGGTGCTATAATGGCTCTTGGGGGCTATTGGGTAGCAAAGGAGCTCTAGCCAGATACTTGTGTCCCCTGCCATACCTCCCTATGCTAGAGGTTCCAAAACATTTTACTAAGGCAACTGTCATGAGGTGCACTCACCGCTGGGGGCACCTCTCTCCTGGCTTCTCTGGGGATTAGCTCCACGCAAGTGCTGTGCCCTCTTCTGGCAGACTCTCTGCCCATTGTCCTTCCCCACTCTGGGGCCTCCTCTCACTCCAGGAGCTGCAGCTTTGTCTTTGTGACTTGGTCCTCCAGCTAGGTCACTGTGCAGGTTTCCCCCTTCTGGGGTATCAAAGGCTTTCCTCACCAGCCATCTTAGCCACTCTTCCTATTCACTGCCCCATGGTGCCATTTCCCCAATGGCTAGTAGGGGAACCCAGGCCTGCCCTCTACTCTGGTTACCAGCTCAGAGACCCTCTAGTCAGCAGCCAAGGGCTGTTCCCTCTTAGTCCTTACAGCCTTTTCCACATACCTTCTGGCTCTCCCTCCTCTTCAGAGTTTGCCAGCCTTACCACTCCCTCCTCCCAGAGAGGAGCAGCAGGTTACTTGCTGCTGTAGCTTCCAAACACACCTCCCTGCTCCAGGGCATGACCACAGAGAGACTACTTCCTGCAGCCTCCTAGCTATGCTCAGCGCCTCCTGGGCTTTATATAGGCCCCTCCTGTTCTTCTCCAGCTGAGCCTCCTCTAGCTAATCCCTGCTCCCTGGCTCCTCCTCCAGGTGCAGCCTGGGCACTTAATTGGCCCACCTAGCCACCTTAACCCATTCAAGGCTTGTGTGGGGGTGGACACCCCATTGCAGCAACCCATACATGCCTCCTCCATCCCAGCACCACAACTCCAATCCCGGCCTGGTGCAGAGGGCACACTGCAGTCGGGAGGTGCAGTTGGAGAAGGAGCCAGCCTGTACTCATCCTGCAGTGAAGGCTGCTGTCCCCAGGCCCTCAAGCTGGGCCCGGGTCTCTGCTCTGGCTGCCCCTCCTTCATGACACAGGGGTGGTTGGGACAAATCTGAGTGGTGCTGTAACCCTGCATGCCAGGCTATAATGCTATCCACTCAGATTTGAGTGTATGTTTGTTCAGGGCCCCGTGATCCATCTAGATCCTTCCTGCAACCCACGTAAAAGGCTTTTTTTCCCTTGAACTACTCAGACGGGGGCACACAAACATTATGATCCATGCTGGTCATTCCGCTTTGGAATCAGGTGCAGTTTTTTACATGATCAAGCATTCTCCCTTTCTCTATTCCTGGATAGATAAAGAGCAAGGAGAACATATTATGATAGCAAATACCCTCAGTGACACCCCATCGTTCAGCAAGCATCAAGTACTTAATAGCCCAGGAAGCCTAAATTGATCATTAGATGGCATAGTGTATGGATGTCTTAATTATTGCTTAGCGTCATTAGGTGGCATTTTATTTAGAATGTCCTTTATCACTTAAAATGTTAGAGGTCCCAGGAAGAAGATTTGACTCGAGGAGGATGGGAGTCTGTTCAGTGCACAGTTGCACACGATGACTGTGTGAAAAAGGAGTTGGGTACCATCCAAGTCCACTTTGGACAACCTTGAAACAAAAGCATTGATCTGAATGAGAACTATAGGAGTTCTGACGTGATCAGACATACTCTGAACCTAGTTGGTTCCCACATTTAAAAAATGCTGGCAGCCTTTTATACACATAGACTTTAAGGCCAGAAGGGAACATCTGGATCATCTACTCTGACTTCCTGCACATTGCAGGCCACGTAACCTCACCCATCCACTCCTGTAATAGACCCAGAACCTCTGGCTGAGTTACCGAAGTCTTCAAATCAAAATTTAAAGACTTCAAGTTACAGAGAACCCACCATTTACACTAGTTTAAACCAGCAAGTGACACTTGCCCCATGCTGCAGAGGAAGGCAGAAAACCTCCAGGGTCTCTGCCAATATGTCTGAAGTTTCCATAATTAGAACCTGTCCAATTGTTTTGCAAAAGGCATGGATGACACCAAGACTGGTCTCTATTAAAGGACATCACATCAAACCATCAGCATGATAACAGTCAATTACAACTAAGAGGTTGCAAGGTCAAAAGGTGACATTGTGCCCCACTGAAAACATATTTATTCATCTTTTTTCTTGTTTAGTCAATTGTTTGTGGAAGAGGGGGAAAAGTCAGGCACCCATGGCATTAGGTATTGAACTTCACTTGAGGATAGAACTTGGGATGCAGAGTTTTAAAGCCCAGAAGCATTTTCCCCCTGACATACAACCCCAAACTGGCCCCCAAACTATACCATGCAAACCTCCTGCAGTGATTTTCCTGGTCACAAGAATGTGAATGAATACAGAAGGTCTCAGATGTTTATGTAGTCTGATAGGTTTTGACATTTGGGGGAAAAAAATAAAAGAAAATAACTGCACATTTTTGGCCCAGTCCTGGAACAGGTTCCAAAATGGAGGCCAGTACCCTCTCCCGCCACACTCACGGGTCCTGCCAGCAGTAACCTGCACAAGTGAGGAACAGTTTCTGATGCTGAGGTTAGGGGTTCATGTGCACAAACATGCAGACCAGGAGGGATATCTTCAAAGGCACAAAGAAAAACTAGGTGCCCGGGTCCCATTGACTTTCAATGGAAGATGGGCACCTAACACCCTTTTGTGTCTTCAAATCTCCCCCTCCATGTCCTGACCCCTAGGCCCTGCCTTGTAACAGCCCACTGTATCTCTGGTCCCAGGAAGTCTGTGGATTGGCCTCCCCACTGAGTTTTTGTTTGTTTTGTTTTGATGGGGGGATTAGTGGGGAGCTAGAATTAGGGCAGACTGTCTTTTGTGCATACAGTTTTTCTGGCATTCTCAGAGTTATAATCACCAGCCACAATTGGGCCCCAAAATATTTTACTTCATAATTGTTGCCTATGTGCTGTAATTATTTTCCATATGGATTTTTACAATGTATTGTCTCTAAAAAGTGGTATTTATCTGATTGGGGATAATGACTACTGAAATTAGAATGTATTTTAAATATTTGCTTTTTAACATTAGTGGGTATCATGGAACCATTGTAGATATGTCTACTGCAATGTAAGCACAGGGTTTGAACTCAGGCTCAAGCCTAATCCCCCCTTCAGTTTACACACAAATTAGCTTACTCAGGCCTCAGACCCATGGTCCCAAGACTCCATGGAGGTGGAGGGTCCAAGCCTTAGTCAAGCCAGACCCAGGGTTCAAGCCCTATTGCTTTGCAGTGTAGATAGAGCCCCACTGGACTTGTGCTCTGGGAATCCGCCAAAAGTATCCCACAATCCCATAGGCAAAATTTATTTGTCCTATGGACAGTCAAGTTTGCGGAGTTTTTCCACGACACCATGAGAAAAGGGTGAGAGTGCCCACAGTTTGGGAGAGAGCTAGGAAGTCAGGGATATGGGTGGTTGGATTCAGGCCCACATAATGCAGCGTAGATGCTGAAGCCCAGTTTGGAATCTAGGTTCAACAATTCCTAACTTGGAATGAGTTTAGATGCTCAAGTCCTAGGCTAACAAACGCAGGGTCTGCTAACTCGAATTCTACTAACCCTGGGCTTACACTGCAGTGTAGACATACCCTGTGAGTCCATTGGGCATTCTTTTCCAGTTTAAATGATACTTTAGCACAATACACCAACATATTTGGAGGTCAAGCTGTACAGAAGTATGATGAAAATTCCTGTTAAACAAATAATTTCTTCTTTCATGGTGCAGCTGAGTCAGAATCTGTGGGGAACTTCCTTCTGAATTAGCAAGTTATTTCAGTTTTATAAAACTAGAATCTTTAGACATTCATTCAAGTATCACATTAGTAACAGTGAAAAATAAGGAGTGAGGGGAGTTTATGATACAAATTCCTTTCTGTTGTAGGGAATAGATTGACACCTTTGTTTTGCTTTGTACTTGTCCCCCTCCCTTCAGCACTATGAACAGTGTTATGTGAGTGGATTTCAAGTAGAAATGAACCAATTCTGCTAAAATGAAAAACCCCAAACCGTTACCTAAAACTCAAACAATTTGGTGGTTGTTTATTTATTTGTTTTGTGACTCAACACAATATTGGCTCTCTCGCTTATGTGTTTGTGTGTCTTTGCATTTCCAATTTTAGACCTGCACAAGAAGAAGAATTTCCAAATTAAAATGAGAAAGAGAGTTTATATGATATTTTTCACCGGATATTTTTTAACCAGCAGCAAAAAGTACTGGAAAGCTAATATGAAATCCTTTTCTCAGGACAGATTTGCATAAGTGTCCAAACTTTTGCATACTTACCTGACTTTTCAAACCATTAGAAGTTTGTCCACCTCTATATTTTGGGTTATTAGTCTTCCAAAGAGAATTAAATTATGACTAAACATATCAGTCATTTTCAAAATAAAAATAGTACATAAGCCTCGCTGCCATGGGGAGAGCAGTCACATTAGTAATATATTTAGTAGGAATTCATGCATGTCCTCCATCTGTAACAAGGCGGTGCTCTGGAGCGAAATCATTTTAGGACACATCTGACCCAATGGTAGATGTATTAAAGGTCATTTATTGGAGATGAGGGAAAGGCTAACACCATTTAGCAGAAAGACAGCTGGGCAGATGTAGCCAATGATTCTACCTGTACTCAGAGTACTACCTGAGCCCCCTCTGTTATTTGTTCAATTCCCAGAGCTTAAGAGTTCCAGTGCAAACATGATATCATTACCCGTACGAATGGTAAGTATCCAAACCACTTGCTCTCTATCTATCGCATGAGTTCCATTCCAACATATATAAAAAACAGCACAGCACATTCATTTTTGCCAAACAGTTTTGCATGCAATTTGTCAGATTCTCTTATATCTCTAGCAGAGCCTCAGCAGCTTCTAGGTAGTTACAGCTTGCCTGGTTGTCTGTTAAATGAAATAAAATGGCAGATTCTTTAAATTAAAGCTATTCCTATATGAACCATAATTTTAGGTCCTTGGTAGATTTCACCATATCCTTTCACCGGATGCTACACTGAGTCTACCCAAAGGGACTGTTGGAGTTGTGGGGTTAGGTCAGGAGCAACGCTGATGGAGCACTGGAAACACCTCTCATTTTCCCTGCTTGATCCCCTCTGACCGTTGAAGCTGTGCTGCTCTCAGGGGTTGTTTCTGATAAACCTGGAGGCAGAAAGGTGATTTTTTTGGGACCAGAAATTCTTTTATAATTATTTAATGGCAATCCATCTATTTTAGGGTTTTGTACTGCTGCCCATCACTATACTATCTGACTGCTGCCTATGTCAAATCAGTAATGATGATACCTAGCTCTTATATAGCACTTTTTACCTATTGAGCTCAAAGCACTTTACAGAGGACGGCAATAGCCTTATCCCCATTTTACAGATGTGGAAACTAAGGCACAGGATGGTGAACTGACATGCTCAAGATTACTTAGCAAGATACTGGCAGAGCTGAGAACAGAACACAGGCCGTCAGAGGCTGTGTGGTGCCCTGCCCAGTGGGTCACACAATCCAACTCCATAGCCTGGTTAGTGGGGCATTTAGTTTCCATTTCCAAAATACTTACAATTTTTAGGCTTTGTATGCAAGTCACCTCTATACATCTCACTCCCTGCTGCTCATCCCTCAGCAGAGTTTTATATAACACCCGTTACCATCATAGGTCCCAGTTTATATGGGTCTGTAGGGTGTGGGCCCCAGCAATTTCTGGGCCCAGATTGGAGCTGGTGCCCCCTTAGAGGGGAAAGGCCCCACACCAGTGCTTGTGTTGTGCTGGAACACTCCAAAATGGGCTTCCAGCACTTTTTTGGGGAGCTGGAACAGTATTCTGGTACTTCTGACCCAGCTCCCCATTTCAGAAGGAGTCATGGCAGCTTAGTAACCTGCCAGAGTTCCTGAGCTGCCATCTCTACTTCTGGAGCAGGGCCAGGTCTGGGGGGGCTCCCTCTGGGCTCCCCTGGAATTCACCAATTTATCAAGCTGCCATCTCTGCTTCCAGAGTGGGGAGCAGGGAACCACGTCTGGATATTATTTTCAAATATTTTTCCTACTTAGAGGGCTTCACCCCTCCAGCACAAGTATAGGGTGTTCTGCCCCTTGCATCCTGTTGGGGGATTTTCCCCCTCACCTCTGAGCCCCATCAGAAATGTTACAAACCTGGCATCTATGCAGGTTGGAGTAAAATAGGTTCTCTCATTCCTCCATGCATGTTCTCTTCCTCTAGTCCCTTTTCCTCCCCATTCATTCACGTGTTCCTCCCCATATAACCTTTCCATTCCTCCCTCATTACCCTTTTCTTTCCTCCATCTTCTCCTCTCACCAACTATGTCACCTCCCTATCTCCAGTTTCTTTCCTCCCCTCTTGCTCACTCCCTCACTGATCTCTTTTTCTACCCACATCCTTCTGTTGTCTCATTACCATATCTCAGGAACCAGATCTTTGAACTCCTCTCACAAGAACTGCTTCCAGTCCCTGCCACATACCACACAAACCACCCCTCTGCCTCCACCTTTCTCAGTCTTGCCTCCCTCCTTGCCCCCTTCCCCATCTCCCCATCTCTGCTTTCCTCTTGCAACCCCCTAGAGAGGTTCTCTTCTTTTAGCTGCATCCCTGCTTCACTCCACCTCCCTCCCAAACTCCCTCACCCCCAAATCACTTCCCTTCCCCACCCCCCTCCACCTCAGAAAACCAGCCCAATCATTTCTGTCCTCTGATGTCCTGATTTGTCTCCCATTTTCTGTGGATGGGGGTGGGGGAAGAGACTCAAGGCTAGATTGAGTGAATCCCAGACACATGTTGCCTCTGCTGGACCCAGGTGTGAATTGTTTGCTGCTCCAGTGCTACTGCTCCAGTACTCTGCTTACTTAGCTACATGGCTCCATGCTGGCTAGAGGCATCAATAGCTTCATACCGAGCAACCAGCAATACCAGATGGCTGAGCTGCAACCAGCCAGGGAGTAGTTATGAGTGTATGCACTGACTAGAGTTTGTTTCCTTCATTCCTCCCTCCCCACCCCAGTAGGGGTACCTATGGCACATGTCCTCCGCCTTTCAGAGACTAAGCATGTTGTCATGGGGTCATCTTCTTCCCTCTGCCTGGGAAGTGAGACTCAAGGACAGCGTGTCATACTCAGTCTCCCATATGGCAGTACAGAATGCTCTGACAACACGCTTGGCCCAGAGAAACCTTTTATCATTTTCTTTCTCATTTAAAAGAAGGCTTTCAGACTTAAAAAATACTTTCCGATCTGCGGTTAAAGGCAACCGGTTTAAAAAAAAAAAAATCTCCTAAATTAGGTGGAAAAACAAATAGATGATAACAATCTTCTTCCTGCTCCTTGTTATTAAAAAAGTAATGATACAAAGCCTGATGTATCAAACTCCATAGAGAGTCAGGTGTGCATCTGTCAAGAAAAGCTGTCATGTCAAGCTTTCTGAGGTGCATGCAAGCACCCAAACATGGCTGTTCAGTCCATTTAAACAATCCTGCAACTAAAGGCCCTGGATTATAGTTATCTGCTTCTTTGGATTGGTCTGGATAACTTTTTTTTTTTATGGTAAGTACCTAAATAAAAGAATAAAGCCAAGTCTTTGTCCTGAGGCTTCATTTACAATGCTTACTGCAAACAAGAATAAATCACTGGAATTATTTTCCTTTCTTACTCAATGACTGGAATGCAAACCAGTAGTTTCACAGTACAAACACACTCCCCTTTCTGGCCTTTTGTTTAGAAAAGTTTCAAGCTTTTTCCCAAGTTTTTGGACAACTTCATACGGAAGCTTTTAAAAATGTTGGGCCAGAACGGAGCTATGCCAATTTATATTAGCTGAGAATTTGTCCTGTTGACTTCATGTGGAAATTTGTGAGGTTTTAAAAACTCCTGTTAAAAGAGTGGCCTTGTTTAAATAGTTTTATTCATAACATTATACAGTAGCTTCCTCTCAGTTTTCTTGTAGGAAGCTAGTCTGATTTAAGTCTCATAAATCTCACGTTGTAGTTACAGTTAATATAATATCAGTCTAAGTTCTTTCATTCTGTATATAATTCAGAAAATGCAGTTTCATATTTCATTAAACTATAGGTGTGATTATTTATACTCCAGTATGACAATGGAAAGAAAATATCATATTCAGCAGATTAGTTTCCATATCAAGCTATTCCCTAAGATAGGATTTTTTTAGGATTTTTAGGACCTAGCCCTCTCTGACAATATTTACATTCAATAAAAGGTAAAGCACTCCTTGGAATTTGTTTTAGAACAGCTCCTTCACAGCCCCACCCTCTCTTTTCTCCTGGATCCTATAGGACTTGCCTGACTCAAAGTCCACCCCCATGAGTTAAACGAATTCCATTCAACAGGCTTTCGATCAAAGCCATAGTGACTTTGAACCAACAGCCAAAGGTTCTAGGTGAAATCCAGGCCTCAGTGGTAAAACTCTCATCAACGTCAGTGGGACCAGGATTTGTAACATCCGTCCTAAATGGAACGGGACAATAGGAGGAAAGAAAGAGTAAAAATGAGAAGAACTAATATCTATACTCATTATGCGCTTTGGCCTCAGTCATTTTTCTGCTGGTGGCATGTTCTCTCAGAGTCAACATTTCAGGAAATCCCTGTAATTCTCAGATTATTTCATCTCGTGTGGTTTTCCAAATAATTCATCCTCGTGTCTGAATTATGTCCTGTGTTCCCAGCAAATTTGTTTTTCCTCAGATTTAGTTACTGCTCTCTGTTTCCAACTCACTCACCTGATGTGCTAATTCCCTCATATCTTTTTTAATGTCTTCAAAGAAGGCAACGTAGACTTTATAGATTTTATTTTGGAAACAATCTCTTTAATATCAGCCTTGATGGCTAAGTCTGCTCCCCGCCCCCCATTTTAAGTTGTCTCCCAGAAGAAAGCATCAGCTGGGCTATGGTAGGAGAAGATCCTGCTATACTTTGTTGTGTCTGTAGAAAGAAAATGCAAATAGTCAGTGTTTTTCCGTTTACTGCCATAAATGATTTTCAACTACACAGAAAATCCTTGCTTAAATTTTCAGGGCACTTTGCTCCCTAAATAACATTAGAAAAAGCACTTTAACAAACACTACAAAGGGGCTCCTCCAGAAAGCTGCCATCTTGCAGCTCCCTCATCCCCAAAAGCTTTTTTAAAAAAAGCAGATAAATATGATTCTGAATATTTTCCTGTGGTGCAGTGGATCCCCCTCCCACTGCATTAATTGGAAGAATCTAATGGTTCAAGAGGACCAAATCATTTAGTATTTAGTATCGATTGCTTTGACAGTAAGGAGCCTTGAACGCAATTTAAACAGAAAGTAATGGCAGATGAGAAGCAGCGTGGTCCTATGGATAGAGAGCCTGGACGGGGACTCAGAAGACCAGAGTTCTACTGATGTGACTCTGTCGCTGACCTGCTATGAGATCTTGAACAAGTTGCTTTGCCACTATTTCCTCTCCAATACTGTTTGTTTGTTGATTTAGACTGTAAGCCGTTGGGAACAGGGACTCTCTCTCATTATGTGTTTTACAGTGACTAAGGCCAAATCAACACTATAAATTTGCCAGCATAGTGGTGGTGGTGAGATGAGTTGTGATTTGTAACCAATATAGCTATAGTTATACTTGCAAACAGTTGCCACTATGGCTTATTTTGCTCCAGGGGCTGGAATAAACTATAACAAAAGCACAGCGTTGCCAATATAACCTGTAGGAGTGCTTTGCTAGTGCAGTATACTAGCATAGCTGTACCAGCAAAGCCTTCCCAGTATAGACCTGGCCTAATAAAATGGGTCCTGCTCTTGCTGGTGCCCAGGAGCTACTATAATATAAATAACAATTAGCTATGTATGTATATCAGACTGCAAAGTTTGGCCCTTTGATTTAAATGAATTACTTCCATAAGCTTACAATAAATACAAACTGAATTTATGAAGTTTAATGGCTTTCTTTATCACACATAGGTAACCTGACTCTCAGTATCATGTGCCTTTCTGAAGAGTCCTCTCTTATTTAAATCCACATTTCAAACTAAATAATAAACCGGTCTTGTGGAAAGTGTGGTATTTTCTTGATATTTGTGTTATAAAATGTTACTGATGGACACACTGAGTCGTTTGATATTTTAGTGTCAAAATTTAGCTTCTATCACAAAATTCTTTAAGGATAAATTCACTTCACTGCATAGTGCTCCAATGCGCAATAATCATGCTTTAGACAGGTGATGCCCATGGAATTGGTAGGAGAGAAAGATAAAAATCTATCTTCCCAACCTGGGACCATTTGGGGAGTAGTAGTACATTCCCTCTTGCAGGCACTACTTTGGCATATTGGCTGGAAGAGCAGATGCTGTCCCTCCATCCATACCAATTGTGTGTAGGAGAGGAGAATTAGGCCGCTGGACCTGTATAGTGGTAAATCCTCTGGCTCCCTCCCTGGTCCATCTCTACTACCATCCCTTGCCCTGATCTATGCAGGGCTCCTAGACAGTCACCCTCCAGGGGGTGGTTTAGATGGCTGGTTTGTTCGTGGCCCATAGTGGCACGTCAGTGGCACAGAATGACTTGCAGAATGTCCGTTTCCCTGCAGGGATGAAGAGGAACAGGCCAGTGCTCATTCTCTCCCCAGGTGGAGGAGGAAAAAAAACCATCCTCCCTCCCCAACAGACAAATGTTCTTACTCCTGGGAGAGAGGGTGTTAAGTGAAGTAGCTGCCGGTGCTTCCCTCTTACTGATAGAGTGCTTTTCAAAGCAACCTTCTAAGGGGCCTCCTAGGAGAGCGCAGGCCTGCTGCCTCTTCTGGGACCTTCATCTCTGGACACTGAGGTAGAACGAGCTGCTACATGAGCTCACCGCACCAGAGATGAAGGCATCACTGCTGCTCTGGAGGACCCGCTTGTCCCTCATGGAAAGAGTTGTATGGGCGCACCAGCTATATATGTGTGTGTTCATGCACACGCGTGCATGTCTAGAGGGGTGGGGGGGTCCCGTTGGAGAGGGGTGTCAGGGAAACTACACCCTGTTTGGGGTGGGTTGTGCGAAAGATGTGGAGCAGCGTAGAATGTGGTGTATAGGGAGCAGCAGCTGTGTGTGGAGGCTGGGATGGTGTCCCGTTAGATATGTGGTTGAGGTGGGGCAAATGAAGGTATTCTGGGAGGACGCACAAGATTGCTAAGGGACCCACAGGTGAAAAAAGAAACAAACACAACTTTTCCATTTAAAAGAATGCAGGTAAGAGACTACTGGCTTGTGTGAAGAGTGGAGTGGGGTAGGATGAGACAAACGATAAATATAACAGGAAACACAATTATTGACAGTGTGTGTGATGGGATGTTTACGCCTCATCTGAAAGGGTTAAGGCAGCTGGAAAAGGACTAATTAACCTAAGAGGCTGCACCTGGGGAAGAATTAGGCTGGCCATGCAAGCCCTAATAGAAGATGAAGTTCAGCTGAGCAGGTGTAGGCTGGAATACAAATGCTGGCAAGAACCTGAAATGGATGAAATAGCCAGAGGGCACTCCACTGGCAAGCTATAGCTAGCGGGGGAAAGTAGGAAGGAGCACAGGGACATAGCTACAGGGTCTGGGAGTAAGTGGACCATGGTTGCTGAACCAAGGGGGATCCATATGCTGGAACCTGGAGTAGTGGGCTGTTCCCTTATTTGCCACTGAGGAAAGTGGTATAGAGGACAGCCTGAAAAGGCAACCTGACAGTTGAGCTGGAGAGATTTTGATACCCCTTAGCAGGGGAAATGCATATAGTAATCTGGCTGGAAGACCACATCATGAAAAAGAAGAGTGCTGAATCACAGGGATTGAAAGAGGCCACAGTGAGAGTAAATGACTGATGGAGGCATCAGACCTGGACAGAGCTAGTCCCCAACAGCCAGGAGGAGGTACTCTAGCAGTGAGTAGAGTACACTGTGATACCATGATATAACTTAATAGCAAGTACATTTGTTTGCATTTATATATGAAACACACAGTTCAGAGTGGCTGTTGTTGCTACCTTCCTTTCTTATAAAGGGCCTGTTCATACCAAGAGAAAAGGTGTATCTTTAAAACAGGATTTCAGATTTACTTTTTATCTAACTGTGCACACACCCAGAATGAACAGAAGGTCCATGTGCCTTCCAGAGCAGTGAGTGACATGTTGATGTCATCCTACTGTTGCATGTGAACAGGCAGTCTCAGGATGAATCCTCAGCACCCCTCCCTCAATTTCCACAGATGTTAGCATATGAAACAAGTTGTAAAACTTTGAAAGACAAATCCAACTTGAGAATAAATCTTGTGCTAAGGAAGTTACTGTCTGTCACTACTAACATCCAAATGAGGCAATGATTTTAAAAAGTGTGATATTTTTTTTTTACGTTAACACTTTTTAAATGGGGTTTTTCTAATGACCCACAATGTAGCTGGGGTCAATTTCAGACTGTGTTGCATATTATTGTCGAGTGCCCACTGACTTATTTCCATGGTAAGCTGCCAGCTCTCCACCTGGCTGATGATGCCTTTAAATGGCTGGGCACATTGCGTAGATGCTGATGAAGCTAACGCTGTCCCTTTAATAATATTTGTATAATTTATAAAGGATATTTGCAGAAAAAAGAGAGACTTCTTTTCTCTTATGAAATGTGGCAGACATTATCTTCACATTTTGAAAGTAATTCTTTAACTGATTTGGTTAAAACTGTTTATTGCATTGAAACTCTTACTAGTTAAGCTCTATTTTCAGTTGCCTTTATCCTGGGAAATGCCGAGTGCCTCATCGTCCCCTGAATTCAATTAACTCCTCACAGGCTTGAGACTACCTGGTTTCCATTGATTGTACTAGTGGATTGGACTGCACACAAGGGCAAAACTAAACTGAATCGTTTTTGTAGGTTAAGTGACATTTTAATTTTTTTCTTTGTTCTCTTCTTAAATTATAACCCATTGAATACATATTGAACCACAAAAAGTAATGCTTGACTTCCTCTAAGTGCTCCTATCTTAAACATGTGAATTGAAACATTTGGGTTTTTTAACCATTTCTGGACCAAGCACAATTTCCCCAGCCTTCCAGCTTCTTCTACTATTGGAGACAACTGAAAAATGAAAACCCTTACAGGGATAGAATTGTTCTAGTGTTCAGAGAAATTTTTAAACACATTTACATTGGGCTTGTCTTCACTGCAAAGTCAACTCAAGATATAACTCAAGTGTTGCCCCAATGTGATTTTTGTTCACACACCCCTTAACTCAAGTGTGGAGGTGTTTTTAACTCAAAGTAGCTGGGCCCATCAGGATATAGGTTGTTAGCACAATTAATCAGCTGCAACACAATCACTCTGCAGTGTGGGCACAGGCTATATCCACTCAACTGCCCCTAGTACTCTAATGCCTTTCCACACTTCCGCCCATGTGCCCAGAAAGGACAGACAAGTTCTTCCGTAATTCACTGGTAAAGAATTAATAGAGCAACTCATTTTACTTCCAGAATGGCTATTCTTAGGTTCTTATTGGTCTCAAAATGTAATTGTAAATGGGGAATCTTCATGAAGTGGGTGCAGGTCCAGTGGAATCCTGCAGGGATCAGTTCTTGGTTCTTTGCTAGTTAACATTTTTATCAATGGCCTGGAAGGAAATATAAAGTTTGCAGATGACACACAAATTGGGGGAGTGGGCAATAAAGAAGAGGTCAGGTCACTGATTCAGAGCAATCTGGATTGCTTGATAAACTGGGAACAAGCAAAGAATGTGTTTTAAGAGAGCTAAATGTAAGTGTATACATTTAGGAACAAAGAATATAGGCCCTACTTACAGGATGGGGGACTATATCCTCGGAAGCAATGACTCTGAAAAAGATTTGGGAGGTCATGTTGGATAATCAGTTGAACATGAGTTCCTAATGGGATGCTGTGGACAAAAGAGCCAATGCGATCCTTGGATACATGAACAGGGGAATCTTGAGTAGGAGTGAAGGGATCATTTTGCCTCTGTATTTGGCACTGGCATGAACGCTGGTGGAACACAGTAACCAGTTCTGGTGCTCACAATTCAAGAAGGATGTTAATAAATTGGACAGCATTCAGAGAAGAACCATGAGAATGATTAAAGGATTAGAAAACATGCCTTAGAGTGATAGACTCCAAGAATTCAGTCTACTTTAGCTTAACAAAGAGAAGGTTAAGGAGTCACTTGATTAGTTTATAAGTATCTACCTGGGGAACAAATACTTAATAATGGGCTATTCAATCTGACAGAGAACAGTATAACACGATCCAGGAGCAGGAAGTTGAAGCTAGACAAATTCAGGCTGAATAGGGCATAAAGTTTTGACAGTGAGGGCAATTAGCCATTGGAACAATTTACCAAGGGTCGTGGTGGATTCTCCATCACTGACCATTCTTAAATCATGATTGGATATTTTTCTAAATGATATGCACTATGAATTATCTTGGGGAAGTTCTATGGCCTGTGTCTTTGAGGAGGTCAGACTAGATGACCACAGTGGTCCCTTCTGGCCTTGGAATCAGTGAATCCATCCCTTGAATTTTTGGCAGCCTATGCTATTTTTGGCACTTTTTTGTTCAAAAATCATGAGCCAAGAAGTCATGAGATTTTTCAGAAAAATATTAAACTGTGTTCTTATTTGCCTTCTGAATTCTGAGCCTTTAGGCGGTACTCAGGGCTCATTTCTAAGCTTTTCCCTGTGAGCATGAAGTCTAGATACTTCCTTTTTTTTAAGAAATGAAAGCTGAGACTCACCTGAGCATCTGTCTCCAGTAGCTGGGGCGTTAAGTAAAACATTGAAATATTGTAAGATTCACAATAACGTCATGACAGTTAAGCCATTGGTAAAACTGCATCCACGCTAGGGTGGGAGTTTGTGCTATTTTATCTTACCAGTATAGTTAAAGTGGTACAACTTTTGTAAGTAGACAAGGCCGGCAAAACAAAAACTCAGTAGCAGAGGCTGCCAATATAAACAATCATACTGACACTACAGCTCGCAATGCAATTGACATTCATCTTTACGTCCAGCTTTTAAACAAGGAGGATGTACACACTATGTTCACCCAACAGCATTTTAGGAATTCTTTCCAAGACACTTGCTTTGGGGAACTAGATAATTCTGTATTCCTCAATGCATTATATCTTTTTATTTAGAATTAAAGGGAAAATGCCCTAAAAAGAGCCAACTCTCTTGCCATTTCAAGGACTTGGTTAGAATTGCTAAGCTTGTTACTCAGAGTCCTAGTCTTTGACAAATCAGAGCTGAAACTTGTGCAATGCCAAATGTCCTGGGTATAGATTACATCTTTCAGGGCAGAGGAATCTTTCATATGTCATAACTACTTACAGTGCATTGTTGGGACTTTACACCGGATAGAAACATCTACATTTTTCTCCCACATGCATTTTTAGGAGAAATAGTGATGAATGGAAGGAAGGAAAAGGCCTAGAACTCTTCTTAGGGCTAGTCTACACTTAAAACGTACAGCGGCACAGCTGCATCAGTACAACTGTGCCGGTGTCAGAGCGCATGTGTAGCTGCGTTATGTCAATGGGCGTGAGCTCTCCCACTGTGCTACAGTGGCACAGCTGCACTGGTGCAGCACTGAGAAGCCTGGTCTACACAAGCACTTATGCCGGCAAAACTTTTGTTGCACAGGAATGTGGAAAAAAAACACATCCAAGCAACGTAAGTGTTGAAGGCATAAGGGCTTGTGTGGACAGTGCTATGACTGTGGGAGATGCTCTTCCGCTGACTTAGCTGCCGCCGCTCGTTTAGGTGGTTTTATTATGTTGGCAGGAGAGCTCTCTCTTGTCCCTCAGGGTGTAGTTTTTTTCATACCCCTGACTCACAAAAGTTTTGCTGGTATAAGTGGCTAGTGTAGACCAGCCCCCCCATGTATCTATGAACAACTCTCTCACACACTGGCAGCACTTTTTTGCAGTGCCCGTCCTACTACCTTTCTCACCCAGGCAAAAGTATTTGCAGGGAGGAGCTTGTGATGCCGTCTGGATTCAGGGTGACCATTTATAATATTATCGATATCAATATTGCAAAATTACAATAATTTGTACAAGATGCTGTGTCAGGTACCATTGGAAAGGCTATAATTTACTAAGTATGGTAACAGTGTTTGTGTATGTATCATCTTTGTACAGTAAATTCTGGATGTGTGTGATATAAATCTGTATTCAAACACCCGTGCTGTGCTACTGGGTTACACCCCCAGGCAGATTAGTGTCCACACTGATGACTCATCAAAGGCCATTACCTTTACAAGGAGCCCAGGGAGAGAAGCCAGGATGGCAACTATGCATATAGGGACATGCCTGTGGTCAGGGGGACTGCAAGAGTCTTTCCCTGTCCGTGTGCTGAGAGCCTGTGTTTGCAACATGGCAGAGCAGAGATTATAAAATACAATGTCACCATCTCCATCTTGCCTTTATTCCTGCTTCCTACCTCTGGATCAACTCATCTGCAACTGAAGCTGTGAAACAGAGGACTGAGACCCATCCAGGTACTGGATGTACACCAGAGGGACTGTACAAGCCTGCAAACTCTGCAATTCTGCTAAGAATCTGATATATATGGACTTTGAAGTCATTTGTTTGTATCTGATTGTTTTATTCATTTAATATCTCTCTTCTTCTTTGCTGCTTTCCTTTATAATAAACTTTTTAGTTTAGTTACTAAAGGATTGGCTGGGCAGCATGGTATTTTGGGTAAGATCCAAACGTATATTGGTCTGGTAACATGGCTGACCCTTAGGGGATCAGAAGAACATTTTTGGTAAAGGGAATAGAGTTTTAATAATTTATATCTTTACTAGACCTAGTTGATAATTGGGGGCCAGAGACTGGAATGCAATAAAGGGCGCTGTGTAACTTCTTGTTTTTAGCTTCTTGAAAACCAGTGTGAGGGATCAGAAGAATCTTATTGCAGTGATAGCCACCAGATTGAGAGAATCTGCTCTCCTTTGCCCTGACCTTAGAACCTTCAGGTGGGCTGCCCTCAGCACGGACGGGTCACAAAGCTGTCCAAGTTTCTATGATACAGAATGTTACTTCTCTATAGAACATTTGGCTACTTTGGGGTGGTATGCATTTGAAACTCACTGAAGCAACAGAGGTCAGGGAATAAAAATACCTCAGTTGCTTTCCCAGGCACCATCTCATCATGGATAAACAGGGACAAATCCTCTCCCACATAGATGTCATACCTACTCCAAAGAAAACTCAGGCTGATTATTAATCTTCCTCTGTTGGACAGGACAAAATGTATTTAGCATTTCTCAGATAACATGTTGAGTGTATGGTTTACAACTTTGATTTGTCCCCTTTCTGCTGTGCTGCCTCAAAAACCAGTCTCTGGCTCCCAAAGCAAAGGGGTAGTGAATAGCTGGGGTTGGGACTCAGCAGGTTTACTCATTTTGAAGAAATTAATAACAAATCTGTGAATAACCGCATGCTTCTGACAGACAGTCAAAACTGTAACAGCTCAGAGTTAGTCTCATTCGTGGCTTTCTGTGGATGCACTGATCCATAGACTTAGCATGAATGACATGTTTGTAGCCCCTGGAGACAGACCCTTAATTAGCAGTGAGGATCTGAGGAAATGGAGACTTGAGGCTTCAATTCCTGAAGTGGAGCAGAGATCAGTTCTGTGATGTGTGGGATGTTCTTTGGCTCTTTCCTGCCAGCAGCCCCACTGACCGGAACAGGGAGGACAAATTCCCAGGGGCCTGAAGATGTAAAAGGGCGTGGGGTGGATGGAAGGATAGATACGTATCCTCCTCCTCTCCACACACTCCTCGTCTCCTGGCGCTTACCCCTCCCTGAGCCGAGCGTATTTATTGTGCACCATGCAGGTTCCCCTGGCGGCTGAGGAAGCTATCTGCTATTCAGCTTCCCAGGTTCATCGGTAATCTCCATGGGGAGTCCAAGGGACCTGGGAAGCTGAGTAGCAGATACCACCTCCTCAGCTGCTTGGGAGCCTGCATGGCGCATAATAAATCGGCAAAAACTTCAGGTGGAAGCCCACTTGGACCTCAGCCATCCCTTTCTGTTCTGCCCTGGGGCCCAGAATGGCTGTCGGTGGGCCTGATTGCCAGCGTACAGTAGCTGACATACTGTAAGGAAACAAAAGCACTGAGAAAGATAGAGGTTACAGAACTATGGTGAAGATGATCAACAATATCTTTTTAAGTCTACAAACTGTGACTGGGGCTAGGATCTGGGCCCTTTTCAGGTCTTTAGGCACCCAAGTTTGAAATTATGGAACAAGGTTACTTACCAGTGACTGATGTTCTTTGAGATGCATTGCTCATGTCCATTCCACTAGAGGCATGTGCACACCTCCGTGCACGGTTCCCGGAACGTTTTTCCCCTTAGCAGATCCCGTGGGGCCAGCTCTGGTGCTCCCTGGAGCCCCGTGCACATGCTGCGGTATATGAGGCGCTGCCGGCCCTATGTCCCCTCAGTCACTTCTTTCTGCCAACTCCGGCACCGGGAACGGGTGGGGGTGGGGGGGGGCGAGGTTGTGGAATGGACATGAGCAGCACATCTCGAAGAACATCAGTTACTGGTAAGTAACCTTGTTTTCTTCTTCGAGTGATTGTTCATGTCCATTCCACTATAGGTGACTAACAAGCAATACCTTTGGAGGTGAGTCGGAGTTGGCGGTGAGCTGCCTTCACGTGCTGAATCCCACGTCCTCTCTTGCCTGCTGGACGATGGCATAGTGGGACGTGAAGGTATGCACCGATGACCAGGTGGCAGTTTTGCAGATGTCCTGCAGGGGCACTCTCTCGAGGAAGGGTGTAGATGAGGCTTGAGCTCTGGTTGAGTGCGCTGTGATGGTTCCCAGAATTGGCACCTTCGCTTGCTCGTAGCAGAACTTGATACATGATGTAATCCACAAGGAAATGCCCTGGATGGAGAAAGGTGAGCCTTTCGTGTGGTCGGCCACTGCAACGAAGAGCTGTGTCGATTTCTGGAAAGGCTTGGTGCGCTCGATGTAGAAGGCCAGGGCTTGTCTCACATCGAGCAAATGCCATCTCCTCTCCTCCTCAGAGCCATGCAGTTTGGGAAAAAACACTAGGAGAAAAATATCTTGATTACAATGAAATTGGGAAACCACCTTGGGTAGGAAGGCCGGATGCAGACTCAGCTGAACCTTGCCCTTATAGGTGTCTATGGACCCTCTCCTGTGCCGGAGGCACGGACTGCACCCCCCCGATGACAGGAAGGATTGGGGCCCTGGCCCCACCTGGGTACCCCATGGAGCCCAATAAGGCCATTGTTGCAGCCATTGTCCCGGGGGCCAACCTGGGGCTGACTGCGCCACAGGCTGACGCTTTGTCGGGGCATCAGCTCGCTTGACAACTGTCCCCCCGGGAGACTCCGAGTCATCCTCATGGTCAGAGGCCCTGGACCGGCGGGGCTGTGTACATCCTCGGTCCTGGGCTCACTTCCATGCTGGGGACCGCCCTCTCGACACCTCCGACCTGGAGGACATTGAGAACTACCTCTGTTGCCATGAGAGGTGCCAACATACGGAGGTGTGCTCTGAAGAGCTAGAGTACTGGAGCATCGTCTCAGTACTGATGATTTCCGCTGCCACTTGTCTTGCAGTCGTGGGGGGCACTGAGGAGGAAGGCCTTTCCACAGGAGGCACATGGCTTGAATCCTGGCGACTGGGACACTCGAAGTCCCCGCAGGGATTTGCCTTATCTCTAACTACTCTTAATAACAACTTAACTTACTAAAGTTAACTTAGAATATCAAACAAGGGCAATAGTACTTGCTGAGAGCAACCGTCATGGGCAGAAAGAAGGAACTGAGGGGGCGTAGGGCTGGCAGCGCCTCATAACTGCGGCATGTGCGCAGGGCTGCAGGGGGTCCTGGAGCTGGCCCTATGGGCTCTGCTAAGGGGAAAAAAGTTCCGGGTAACCGTGCACGGAGGCGTGCACACCCCTATAGTGGAATGGACATGAGCAAGCACTCAAAGAAGAACTTAGGAGTTTTATACCTTTAGAAATGGCAAAATTCCCAACTTCCAGAGGAGAGACACAGCACTGGCTTCTGACCAATGTATGAAGCCTGTACAGTAATGCTCATGGTACTAACATATTGTCCCTGGTTTACAAGCAAAAAGACATACAAATATTCCAAATAATTTGAAAGCAAAACAACACCCTATGAAACAAAGAAACTTCCCTAGAAAACATTCCAGAATAGTTTCTCTGTATGTAAAGCATATGCGACGTACAGAATACATTATGATGTAGTGTGGTATAGAGCTTAATTACCACTTGCTTAGAGCTGATCTGCATTACACGTATGTGGTATAGCCACAAGTGAGTTATGTGGCCATCCGCCAACTCATGCTTTTACACACACACACACACACACACACACAATTTGTTGATATAACTTGTATACTGAGAATTAAGAAGCTATAATTACCCAAAAGTCAAAGGTCAAATTCAAGGTTTATTTAAATCTAGGAGAAATTATATTTTGAATAACCTATACCGTGAGCTCTGACACCTAATCTAGCCAATAGTAATTAGCCATAGCGGATTAAATGTAACAGATCGCTAAGGAGTAATGTTTTGCATCACTGAAGTAATATAGGGATTAAACATAGACACTTTCCAAATACCAAGGGACCAGCCGACACTATAATGACTCCAGATGCAAAGCATACAAACCCAAGTAAACTGAGCATTCTTTCCACCTACTCTTTCCTCCCTTCATGCACTCTCTCGAATTATGAAATGCTTGTGATTCCACACAGCTGATTTAGCTAATTGGATGCAAATGATATCTGCATACCAGTACTTGATATGTTTGCACACAAGGCAGTTTTTCAAACATTAATTATTGTAAACAACTCCGCATTTAGGTCCTATTATGCAAACATTTTTATAAACTAATCCCCTACCTCCTTACCCCAGTAGCAAACGAGACATTTCATATTTATGCCAGTACATTTTATTTTAAAGCTTAATGTTGGAAAACAGAAACCATGAAGACTTCCTGTTCCTGGAGAAATACAAGTGGTCTAATTCAGAGCGTTTATCATGGACAAAGGCGTCAAATGCCCCACACAGCACCCAGTGCTACAAATTGCCTTCTTTTCCTACAGCAATAAGCTGAAGTCACGGTGATCAACTCCTACTTAGAATAAATCAAGCAGATGTGGCTGAATGGCAAAAATGGAGAATCATGGGGCCAATTTGAGTGAGGCAGGAGCGATTCTTAATTGGTGTAACTGGCACTTTTTTCTGTGCCATCAATATATAAATCACAATTTAGACTTCCTCTAAACAATGCTTCCATCAGTTGTCCTAGCTACTGGGGATGGGGATTACCTACAGTGGCAGAAAAACCCATTCTACAGTCACTAGGACAGTACAGCAGCACATTGCAATGGCACTGTGTGCTGCTCTAGCATCCACAGTGTAGCCTAGACTTATTTACCCTTGCTTAGATTCACACCCTCTTTCCTACGTGTAATATACACTCCCTTTTACACTTTGCCTATCCTGAGGTCTACTCTAAAAATCTATTACATCCCAAACTGACAGAGCTGCCTGCAAAAGCCCTGGTCTAGATGTGGCTATACCCTCAAACAAGTCATTTTGACAGTATAGCTGGTTTCAATTATACGTTGAAGAACTCTTTGACCAATATAAGCTGCATCTCCACTTAGAGGGTATGCCAGTATAGTTGTATCAGCATTTGCTTTCTAGTGTAGCTGAGGCCTGAGTGTAAGGTCCCAGAAGAGAGGAGGGTAGCAAGAAAAATAACGTGGAAGAATGCACTAGTTAAAGCAGTGTGCCACTGGTGCCTAGATTTATAGTTTTATAGACTCAAAGATTAGGGTTGGAAGGGATCTCAGGAGGTCATCTAGTTTAACACCCTGCTCAAAGCAGGACCAAACCCACCTAAACCATCCCAGCCAGGGCTTGGTCAAGCCGGGCCTTAAAAACCTCTACAGATGGAGATTCCATCACCGCCCTAGGTAACCCATTCCAGTGCTTCACCACCCTCCTAGTGAAAAAGCTTTTCCTAATATCCAACCTAGACCTGCAACTTGAATCCACTGCTCTTTGTTGTCATCTGCCATCACTGAGAACAGCCTAGCTCCATCCTCCATGGAACACCCCTTCAGGTAGTTGAAGGCTGCTATCACATCCCCCCTCATTCTTCTCTTCTGAAGACTAAATAAGTCCAGTTAGCCTCTCCTCATAAGTCAGGTGCCCTAGCCCCTAATCATTTTCGTTGCCCTCCTCTGTTTAGCAGTTGAGACTCCATTATTCAACACTAAATGGATGCAAAAGGGGCTGATTCTCCTTTCTTGACTTCACTAGAGCTACTCCTCATTTACACTGATTTAAGTGATGGACTCCTTGGCCACGATTGTCCTAAATTAATGTAATTGGAAGGGAGTCTGAGTTAATTTAAGGGAGCCTGAGCTCCTCTACCTTACATATCACCTCTGAATTTGGCCTGTGGAGTTTAGATGCAGAATTTGATTTGGATCCAAACTTCCATGAGGTTTGGGAAATCTTAGGATCTGGTGTCCCCGTCTGGCCCATCTCTTGTTAAACTAACAAGTATAGGTAATGAAAAGTTTCATTGGGGATGTGATAAAGCATCATTTGGTATTCAATTCAGGCACAAATCCAGACAAGCTGAGTTGAATTGACTGAAGAGTGATATTTGTGTAAGAATGAATTTTGAATAATTTCATACATAATGTATGATGATCCACGCCACTTAGCACCATCGCATGCTAACAATGAAATGGTCTGTCAGGTAGAATGTTTGAACATCATGACAGAGTCAGCATTCAAATAAGCCAGTCATGTGAGACTTATTGAGATCCCTGCCTTTATATCTGGCTGTTATTAATTTATTATTTGCATTGTGGAAACACATAAAGGCCACAGCTAGGGATGAAGGCTTGAGACTGCTAGGCACTCTGCACATATAAGCCAGATCTTCAGAAGTCAGTGGAGTTACACTGCTTTGCACAAGCTGAGGATCCTAGAAGAGCAAGAACGTTATCCTTTGGTGAAGTGGTGATAAGATATGCAGACTTAATTTCTGGTGTTGGTGAAGATTGTTTGTCTGACTGCTATTGACGCTAGACCTCAGTGATCAAATCTCTTCCCACTTTTTTCTTGCAAACGGTGATTCTTCATATTTATGAATAAATGCTAAAATATTAATGACGTTACAAACTGCACAACCTAGCTGCTTTACATTGGTATCTGGGCCCAAAACAATACAACATACCCTTTTTATTTTGCCTGACTGTTCATTGGTTCAATGAGTAGCTCACCAAACAATCTTTTATTTGCCAATAATTAAATACAATTACTAATAGCAGTGTCTGTGCTAGCTGCTTCGTGAAAAATGTATGCCTTTTTTCAGTCATTCTAAATAAATACTGTATTAATCCATTAACATAACAAATACAAACTCCCTCAACTGGTATATTTTTTGTTTTGAAATTCTTACATTTATAGAACTATTTTTTTAATAAAATGGAGCATTTTAAAACTTCATGCTTGAAGTATTAGAAAATAGATTTTAAACAGTGCATAAAGTGTCTCAAAGAGGACTGAATGCATAGCTAACAGTTGCAATATACAGCTGTGGCTTTAAATCCAATTTACTTCAATAGGACTCATATTTGGCAACAAAAGACTTCAGAAAAATGCTACACTCCATTTTACATTGATTTCAAAGTAGCCTTGGTCTCCTCTGATAGCTTGTATTAGTGTCCAATTTTTTATTAACTGTTTATAATATATTACATAACTGTGATATGACCACGTTTTGCAGTTGAACACACACTTGCTACTTTCCTTAGTTTAACCCAAAGATGTATGAGGAGAGCAACTTTGTGTGTGTGTGTAAGGTCTTGCATTTGGCTAGATAATGGTGTTTTTTCATTGTCACCTTAACACACAAGCGTACAGCATATACACATAACTTAACTTTGTTCATAACAGCTACCAGCTAAGAAGTACACTCAACTGCTCCCTCGTGTCTATTTGTGAACAAACAATTTATCATCTTTGTTTATTTCAGATTAACGACAGCTGCAGGTTTCTGGAACAACTTCAAGGTTTCTACATAGACATGTAAAAAAGCCCAAGTGTAAATCTGACAAAATCCAGCGTCTGGTTCAAGAAGAAAGAGAAACATTTATTTGATACATATCAGCAACCCTACTTTTATAAATCATCGCTCATATACATTTACGTAACTGGACTGGAGTTTAAACAAAGTAATGAGAAATTAAATGTGTGTGTTTGAATGTTGGAGTTTGGTGTGTAGCTTTATAAATCTCAGAGTCATTAGGAAATCAGATGTTACATAAATGCATACATGGCAACAAATCCATCCACATGTTACTATGCCTATGGCCTGATCCTGCAAGTGACTGGAGAGAAGATTGTTTTGGGGCAGAGATGGTCTTTTTGTTTTATGTTTATACAGCACCTAGAACAATGGGGGTTGTGGGGGTTCTAGGCACTACCCCAGTACAAATAAATAAATAATAGTGAGGTAAACTTAGCTGACTCATCTATAGTATGGAACTCAGCAGAGAGAGGCCAATTTTTTCTCCTTTTGGCTGACTTTATTTTTGATCATAACCACAGACCATGTTTTTATGAAATCTCTCTCCGTTTCAGTTGCTTGTTCAACGTTTTTAAAACTTATCAAATCACTTGTAGCCCATACCGTAACGATGTAGAATATGCTGTACTTTGATACTTTTTGGTCACTTTTCATAGTGCTTGTCTACTTTTGAAATGCTACTGCTTCAGTGTAGACACTACCAATGCCAGTGGAAAATGCTCTCCCATGGGCATAAGTAATCTACCTCCCAGAGCTATCAGTGTCTACACAGGGATTTAAGTTGGCTTAACTACATTGCTCAGAGGTGTGGATTTTTCCAACCTAATTTTCTAGTGTAGACCAGGTCTTAGCCAGTGGCGTACCGTGAGTCTCCAGCGCCTGGGGGACAAGCCTACATTTGCACCCTCCCCAGGCCTTACGCACCCCCTCCCCCCACGCAGGGCAGGAAGGGTCCTGGCACCACCCCCCAAGCTACCCTGAGGAGAGGGGGGTCTGTATCTGCATGAGGCGTGGGGGGACACAAATGCACACTTACCCACTGCGCAAGTACCCTCCTCTCCCACTCCAGCCCCACAGCCTGGTGTTGGCTCGGATGGGGCAGCCTCACCCTCTGGCCTGGGGGGGTGTTGGGCTGCCCTTCATGATGTGCAGGGGGTGCAGGAAGCCCCCCCCTCATTTCACCACTGTCTTCGGGCCTGTTTTCCGCTCTCCCCCTTTGCTCCCCGCTGGGAGTCCCACGGGGGATGGAGGGCGTGTGATGGGCTCTGATCCTCATGGCTCCCTCATTGTGCCCAGCAGGGGAAGGGCAGGGGCAGAGGATTCTTGCTACCACAGTAGGAGCCCTTGGCTGCTGGTGTAGTGCCAATAACCAGGACTTATGAAATTTTTGGGACCTAGATATGGAACGGTCTCAAATTCTGATAGGTCCAAGTTATCCTAGGTCCTACGCTACAATCGATGCGGCTGCAGGGCCCTGGCTGCCTGTGACAGCGGTGGGCAACTCCTCTTCCAAAGGCCCGGCCCGTGTCCCCCCAAGTTGGTGCCCAAGGATATGACCCCCTCCTCAGTACACCACTGGTTTCCCTATCTCAAATGTTTTCAAGCGTTTAGAAGTTTTTCCACATCTTGAATAGTGACAAAAATATGAAATCTCAAAATTTTTCTGGAACTGAAACACCAACATTTTGTTGGCTCAAATCAATCAAAATGTTTAGTTTTGAAAATATTTGAACTGTTTTGCTTTTTACCTCATTAGCTTTTAATGTTCTGTGTGTAATTAGCTTACATTTCTAAATGAGAAGTTGTTTTGAATCAGAATTTTAAGTCAAAACAAAGAATTTTGAACATTTCACAAACTCTTTTTTGCCAACTTTTTTTGAGTTGGGAAATCCTGAGTCTGATTTGCACTCAGCTGCAGTTTTGACAAATCAACATTTTTTTCAATGAAAAAAACAACAATTCTCCTCCTCACTTCCAGTCTGGTGCCCTTATGTGACCCATCTGTGCTTAGGTTAGCCCAGCTGAAAATACCAAGGTCAGGGCAGGCTGCAAAAGAAGAGCAGATTCTCCCAAACTGGTGGCTAACACTGTAATTAGATTCCCTAGCCAGTCACAAACAGTGCTTGTGATTCCCCACACTGGTTATCAAGAAGCTAAAACAAAAATATTACACAATTCCTTTACTGCATTTCAGTCTCTGGCTCCCAGTCAACCACTAGGTCCAGTAAAGAGATAAGTTAATTAAAATTCTATTACTTTTACCAAAATGTTCTCCTGACCCCAAAAAGTCAGCTATATTGCCAGATCAATAAAAGTTTGGAGCTTACCAAAAAATACCACAATGCCAGCCAATCCTTTAGTAACTAAAATGAAAGATTTATTATAAAAGGAAAGAAACAAATAAGAGAAATGTTAAATGGTCAAAGCAATCAGAGATGTACAAATGACTGTAAAGTCCATATATATATATATATATATATATATATATATATATATATATATATCAGATTCTCAGTAGAACTGTGGAGTTTGCAGGCTTGTAGAGTCCCTCTGGTGTACATCCAGTACCTGAATGAGTTTCAGTCCTTTCTTTCACAGCTTCAGTTGCAGATGAGTTGATCCAGAAGTAAGAAGCAGGAATGAAGATAATATGAGATGGAGCAGCTGCCTCTTATGTCCCTTTGCCATGCGGCTTGTGAAAATTCACAGAAACAAGATGGAGTCTAGGGTCACCTGGGCAAGTCCTGGTGACTCATAAGGTGTAGCCCCTGGGTTCTTTCCCTGGGCTCATTATATCTTTGAGTTCCCTTAATGGGCCATGAAGCAGGCTTAATGCTGCTGCCATCCTGACTGGGGTGTTGCCCAGAAACACAGCACAAGTTGAAATACAGATACATTGAACATATCCCTAAACTTACAAAGAAATATGACACATACACACACAATACCATCACACTTAGCAAATTATAATCTTTCTAATGGTACCTGACTTGGCCTATTCCTTATGGCTTATTGTAATTTTGCAACATTGATATCAAGATTATTATAAATGGTCACCCCTAATCCAGACATCATCACCCCGTATCCCCTGGATAATACTGCCTGTTGCTGGTAGCAATCAGACTATTTAGGCAGTTGGGTGGGTGACAGAAGCCTCACTATATTTGTTGAATTCTGTAGCACATCTCATCCCTCAGTTTATCATCACTAATATTGATGTTATGGCTACAATATCTAATATTTAGGTGAACAGCAAATGATGAAACATGTACCTGTGTTTTGAGTAAGTTACCGTAGCTTCAAGATATGAGCAAACTGCATTCAACTTCGCTGCAGGGAATGGCTGTAAACATTTCTGTAACTATTCAAGCTCCAGTCAAGCTGGTTGTAGCAAACTGAAATTGCAAGGTCAAAAGGTGAACACACTGCAAAACTTGAGATTAATATTTATGTGTATGAACAAATGGCTATTTGGAATGGTTCCATTTTAAGCACACTAAATAAGGAATGGCTGTTACAATGGTGAGTTTAGTTTTTCTTTCCATCTGGGTACTGTGGTAATTTTCACAGAAACTAAGAGTTGAAAAAGCCCTCATGGGCCATATTTTCAAAGCTAGGCATGTGTAATCACACCCATACATCTGAATGCACCTACCATGAATGCTCAGATCTGATCCCACAGGTTCATTTGTCCAGTCCCCAATGCAGTAGTATTCTCTTACCATATATTCTTCCATCTTGTTCAAAAAGACAAGTAATTGACTTCCTACCTCTTGCCTTCTGATACTGGTAAAAGCTCAAGGATCAGATGCATGATGTAAGGAATATACACGAAATATGCAGGTGCCCTTAATTAGATAAGATCCTGGCATGTTCTTTGCATTAATCCTGGAATCCTTGGAAGGAACCCTTGCATCTCTTGTCAGATATAAGAAAGTCCTTGCTTTGGAAGAAGAAAGCAAGAAAAAAAAGCAGAAGTGCTACAAAAATTGATGATGGCAATTCAGTAGGGGCCACTTCCCCCTCCAATCAGTACTGCATTGTTACTCCAGCCTGGTGATAGTGCTCCCAGTACCACCATGCATCCTATTTTTTTAATGAAATGTAAAACTAAGGTTACTTGTTGTTTTTAAAGAGCCCACGGCCCTTTCCAAGAGAGATGGGGCTGGTGAGCTGGGTCTCCTGACCAAATTCTAGTTCACGTAATGACAGTCTAGCTACTGAAATTCCCACTGCAATTTAAAATCACAGAGGGGATTCTTGTTCATTTCCTCTTCCAAACCGGTCTGTAATATTGCTAAGTACAGTTGAATAATTGCTGTATTTCAGGACAGAGGTGACTGAATTTCAGTAGAGGAAGTAACCTGAGCAATGCACTTTGGGAACTGAGGAGATGAGAGAGAACTGCCTGAATATAAAACGAGTCACTCTCTCCTGCCCAAATTTGTTGTACTTTTGTAAATTTCTTCCAGTTTGTCAGCAACTGTCTGGCACTATCCAGAACTGTTTGCTGTATCCTAGGAGGAATCTCAGTAGGATAACAGAAAAATCTGAGACACCTCTCTATAAGTCAAGAAAAATTGTACTGAGGTAAGATCACATAGTGAACCACATATTAGGTATGAGTTTGCAATCAGCCATAAGTCTTTTCCACTGTTAGAACTTTCCAAGTATGTCTCCTGTAGAATCATGGGATTTATTCTTACAATTTGAATTTTTCCTAGGTTAAATCTCATTTTATCAATCCCTGTCCATATTTCTAACCTCTATATCTTCTTTTATGTTAGTTCTTTCTTTCTGACTATCCTTATCACCTACCAATTTAGTATCACCTGTGAATTTAATTAGCATGATGTTTACTCTTTCTACCCCAGTCATTAATAAAAACAAGCCAAACAACAATCTCCGGAGCTCCCTTCAAGACATATACCTCCTCAATTCAATACATGGTCATTGATCAATGTACTTTAATTAGTCATCCAGTCAGTAAGTGCTCATATCCAATTGAAGTTTTTCTAATAAGATTTAGTGAGGCACTACATCAAATGTTCTTCTGAAATGAAGATGTATCTACTGCATTCTTTTCATCCACTAGAGTTATTATTCAGTCTCAAAAGGGCTCAGTTCTTATTGTTCTTATAAAGCCATCCTGTATTTTTGTTCAAAGCTGATATTAGACTTCAAAACTGTGACTTTTTAATAGCCAAACCATTTAGTCTTCAGTTTCAACATGGCTGAAGTTACACCAAGACCAAGGATGAAACTGGCCCAATATGTTTCTCAAGACATGATGCCAAAACAACCAATTGCAAGTGGTAACTTAGGCCTGGTCTATACTACATGATTAAGGTAGGCCGCCATAAGCTGCCTAGCATCAACCCAGCTGTGGAAGCGTCTTCACTTACATTTGGTTCCCGTTGACATAAGTGCCTCTCTACGCCAACTGAGTTGCACCACCTCCCTGAGTGCCATAGAGTCACAGTTGATGTAGTTGGGTCAACGCAGTGTCAGTGTAGACGCTGCATCGCTTACATGGACTGTTATTGGCTTTCAGGAGCTGTCCCATAATGCCCCACACTGACAATACAACTGATACAAGTGCTCCTGGTGGGGATGTGCACCGCCGACACAAGGAACCAACCATGCACACAGGCAAGGGATTTTCTTAACTGCGGGGCAGTAGGCTGACGTAAGTTAGGTTGACATAATTTTGTAGTGTAGACGAGGCTTTAGGCTATATCTACACAATGAGCTAGAGGGGTGAGTCCCCTCCTTATGGGCGCAAACTTGGACTAGCTTTTATTGAGCTAGCACAAGCACGAGTACCAGTGCAGCCGCGGTAGCACTGCTGGTGGAGTGCTGAGCCGTGCAGAGTACAAAGCCTACCTGAAATTCAGGTGGTGTATGTAAACAGCACAACTCAGCAGTGCCTCTGCTATCTCTACCTATGCTACTATGGCTAAACTGCTATTTAGGATGAGAACCAGTGCAAGTGTGTATACATGAGCAGGGGAATCACACCCCTAGTGTAGACGTAGCCTGAGTGAACATCCAATTACTATAATTCAATGTCATAAGGGGGAAAAATTATATGGAAACATTACAAAAGACATAGCTCACTTCACTGATGTTTTACTCCAATGTCAAACTGAAGCTTTAAATACAAAACCTTGGATGTGGTATTTCCCCCCCACTGCCTTTATTGCATTTGCAGTCTTCTGCCTTTGTGTGTGTAACATTGTTCAGAGCAGGCACATAGCCTTCAAGGACACACTTTTTGTAAACTAACTGTGGACCCAACAAATATGTGAAATTGCTTTCTGAAGATGTTTGCTCTTCTGGAGTTTGCCTCAGAGTAGGCCCATTGCCACACATGTATTAATGAGCTTTTCTGAGTACTGCTGCTACAGGACTGCTCGAGTGTAACATCAAATTGCCTCAAACCTGCCAACCAAAGGAAAACTGCATACATGTATGCAGTGGCATGTGCATAAGGCATGCAGTTAGTTAATATTCACTATTTATGGAGCAGCAATGAAAATTTTATAAAACCCATGACAACACGCAGCCACAAGAACCGGTGAACTCTCCTTCCTAAACTGATCTACTTTAAACTTTGGTTTCAAAGTTGGTTTAAAGTACATTTTAAAAAAATCTATAATGTAATTGAACTATTTCAATAAATCTTACTGGCCTGGAGAATGATAAACATTTATTATTCGTATTAGAGTAGTTTCCAGAGGCTCCACTTCAGAACAAGGCTCCTTTGTACAAATATATAGTAAACCAACAGTCCCTTACCTAAAGAGCTTACGTTCAGTTGTTGCAATGGAACTCTACCTTTGCTGGCAATCACTAATACATTTTTGTTTAGTGACAACAAGGTGGTCGGTGCTGTACTATGGAAAAACAGATGGTGATAATTTAGCTTCTTAAATTAATATTTCATTATTATAGAATCATAGAAACAGAGGGATGCAAGGGACCTCAAGAGGTCATTTCGTACTCAGCCCTGTGCTGTGGCAGGATCAACTATACCCAGCCCATCCTTCCCCTCCTATAATTATAAACTCACTTCTTGTGGGTTGCATATAAGGAATGGGTTTTACATGCATTCTGGATGATTTTTTCAAATGTTCTTTTTTTCATGAACAATTTGCTCTGGGACCAAAAGTATACAATTCCTACCTTTCTTTTAAACTCCTTTTTGCTCCACAAGGGTTTGCACTTTCAGGTTGTTAATTCCTCTCATTGTTCTGGCAGGTCCCAATTGTACAGTAGTGCTGCTTGCAAAAGTCTAACTTTGTCCAAACATTTCTCAAAGCTCGGGAATGAAAAAGTTTACTTGGCAAATAAATATTTGAGCTTTTACATGAAAACCACACACACGCACAAATACATATCTACTCACACACGTTTATGTGTGTATATAATCCATTACACTCAAATGTATTGGGCAGAGGAACACTATTATGACCACACTTGTAGAAATATTTTAGTTTAACTGATTTGTTACATAAACATTCAGGCCTCAAACATTGTGCAATCACAATGCTCCATTACAGCCGTCCTGGTCTTATCCCTAAAGCCAAAGGCACTTTCAGTGTTTCTAAGATCCCCTCAACTGGGGAGTCTGTTTCAGCCCCTAAAATTTACACTTTGACATTTTTTTTGCTTGAAGGATTGTCTCCCTTTGTGAAAAACTGTAAAAAAACCAGCCTAAGAAGTGTAAGTGCCACAAAGGGTTGGACTTAAAAATCCTTAGAGTTCAATGAAACGGTGGGGGTGAGAAAAACAAAAATCCAGCCTCCAAATTCAAACCCACTTGCTATCCTTGATTTTAGGGCTCAGTCTTTGGGCCCTGGGCAGAGTTGTGCTTGGTGCAGGACCAGAACTGTCCACCTCCTTTGCTCTCTATGCAAGTAAGAGGAATCTCAGGGCTTTTCTAACACACGTCATCTGGTAATAGCCCCCAAGAGGACATTATGCCATCTAAGGAGCGCTGAAGTGGAGCAGTGTTCCAGCTCTTCCCTAGCTATGCTCCTGGTGTACCCACGATACTGGACAGAATGCATAGAGCAGGGGGAGTCTATAGGCAGACCATGGGCTGAATCCAGATCGCCAGATGCTTTTGAACGGACTGCAAAATCTTTATTTACTTATTATCGTGATTGTGGGGTGGAAAACGTTTCTCTGGAGTCTGGACTTTTGAATATAACCTGACCAAGAAATGTGGACCTTGACAGAAAATAATTGACCATCCCTGCTATAGAGCTTTATGCCACTGGGGGAGCACTCAGCAGCTCTTCATAGGGCACTGACTGTGGGAAAATGTGGGGCATTGGAAGGAGCAGTGGAGCGTGTGTGTCAAGAGGCAGCTAGTGTTTTGGCAGCTGGAAGGGGTCAGGATCAAATGTTGTGAGGTGGGGTAAGAAGTAGGATTTGGCAGGTGCAAGAAAGTTCGGGAGCAGCTGCTCACTGAAATTTTGGGGAGAGGCAGGAAGAATGGTGGGAAAATTTCACTGTGAGGAGGGAGAACGGGAGCGTGGACGTAAGGGAAGGGAGGTAAATTCAGGTGCTTTGCAGAGACAGTTAGAAAACAGAATCCTACAGGTGATCCCAACAATCCTGACAGGCTACAAGAGAGTAAGGCTATGTTCAGACTGACGGCGGCAAAATCGCTGCCACCAGATCGATCTTTCTTGATCGATTGAGCGGTCAGTGAGACTTGCTCAATCGATCAGGAAGTCGACTGAGTAAGTCCACCCCCTCAAATAGCGTAGCACTGAGCCGACGGGAACTCAGAGCAGTGAGAACAGGGCGCAGAAGGGAAGCTGAGCAGTTGACGTCATTTATGCAAACTACTCTGCGTAGTTTGCGTAACTCCTGTCGGCTGCCGCCGAATTGCATGGTCAGTGTGAACCAGCCCTGAGATTTAAGACCAGCCACACCCAAAGAATTAACCCCACTAGCTGCAATTAGACCCGGCTGTTTTCCCTCCTCCTTCCTTCCAAACTGAAAATGCTGCACGGAGGGGAAAGCAACAATTATTGTTTGAACAGGTTATTGGAAAAGACTGTAAAACTCACCTGCCAGAGACTCCTGAGAGAGAGCGAGCCCAGGAAGCATGAAATAACATGGACAGTCTCACATCTGATGTAATCACACCATGAACAGCAAAAATCTGTGTCTGACAAGGGAATTTTGATGTCAACTCTTTTTTCTATCAGATTTTCAGAGCTGCAAGGGCAGGATGGAATTGTATCCTCCTGTAGGGCAGTGCTCAGCTATGGATTTTAAAAACACATTTAAAATAATTTTGCCATAAAGCATCAGATATTGGCCCCTGCCCAAGCCGTGATATGGATCTGACAAGGAGAAAAACCTCATATGTAGCATTTCACAAGCACGTGGATTTGGGGGAGATGTCTTTACATGCTAATATTCTCTCTCCATTGACCCAACTTAACTGTGGAGTAAATTGAAAAGAGATACTCTGGTAGGGAAACTTTCCAAGCAGCATTTGTTTCCATGTTTCTGACAGTTCTGTATCCAGTTACCATCACTGATCTCATTCGGATTTTAATTTAAATCTGAGGTGCCCTGGATCAAAACGAATGCTTATGCAGGGTGCCATTTCAGATTTCAGTAGCGGGGGACAACTTGAACCATGATTCCAGGAGGCTACTTAGGCACCAGAAAAAACTAGGGTTTTTTTTTTTTTTTTTTGCAAACAACTCACGTCTTGTCTACGCTAGAAGGTTTTGTTGATGCAAATTACAGCGATGATCAAAAAGCACTCTAATTATAATGCCTGTGCCTGTACAAACAGCACTCGTGTCGCAGAACAACATCCACACTTGGTGCTCTAGCATTGACAGTGAGAGCAGTGCACTGTGGGCAGCTGTCCCACTGTGCAACTCACCACCTTGTGCCGCTAGGAGTTGTGGGAAGGCGGAGAGGATCGAAGCACACTATGGGTGCGGGCTCAATGTCCCATGATGCGGTGATTTCCATCCTGTCATTCCATAGGTTTCCAACTGCATTTCACGGCATTTTTCAATGGCCCCAATTTCCTGAGTGCCCATCACCTCTATCTGAAAAGATAGATCCTGCACTGCTCTCCACTGTTGTTGTCAGTGTTCTGAACACATTGCGGCTGATCGTGCAGTATATCATGAGCTCCCAATTGGAACGGGAATCCGAGGCACATGACCTGCTGTGTGCCATGCAAACAAACAATGCCACATTACTGTTTGCATTCACAGAGCATCTGCACACAGTGCACCGCCGCTTTTGGGTGCCTGAAACAAGCACTGAGTGGTAGGATCACGTCCTCACGCAGGTCTGGGATGACGAACAGTGGCTGCAGAAATTTCGAATACGCAAAGCACCTTCATGGAACTGTGTGTGGAGCTCACCCCTGCCCTGCGGTGCAAGGACACCAGAATGAGAGCTACCCCTTTTGGTGGAGAAATCCGTGACAATTGCCGTGTGGAAGCTGGCAACTCCACAGATTGTTACTGGTCAGTCACTAATCAGTTTGGAGTAGGGAAGTCCACCATTGGAGCTGTTATCGCAAGTGTGCAGGGCCATTAATTGCATTCTACTATGAAGGACTGAGTGTCTTGGAAGTGTGTGTGAAATAGTGAATGGCTTTGCAATGATGGGATTCCCTAACTGTGGTGGGGCAATAGATGGCACATATCCCAATTTTGGCCCTGGACCATCTTGCAATGGAGTACATCAATAGAAAGGTGGTATTTCTCTATGGTACTGCACCATAGGCACCATAGGCATTTCATGGACATTTCGCGGGTTGGTCAGGGAAGGTGCATGAACACTGGCCTGTACAGAAAGCTGCAAGCAGGGACTTTTTTTCAGACCAAAAGACTCTAATGGGGGATGCTGAAACGCCCATCGTGATCCTGGGAGACCCAGCCTACCCTTTACGGCCATTATTGTGAGTGCAACACCACCACTGATGCATTACTGTCAGATACACCTCTTTCTCACTGTCCCCTGGCAAGCGCACAGCTCGACGATCAAGCAGGGCATGAGGAGTTGTACTTGGGGGAAGAGGGCACTCAAGTTGTGGAAAAGGTGCTGAGTGGTTGTTTGGGGAATTGATGCAGGTAGAGAGGGACAAAATTTCAAATTGTGCCACCATTTTCCACAGGCAGAGCAGCCATAGAAGCTGATATTTCACTCTTGAGAATAAGCAGGGGTGCTAGGGTGCATCTCCTCAAACCGGGTCCCTGTGCTGCTCACCTGTGTGCCACTTTGGTCCCTGCACAAGTGATTGCCAATTGGCATGGGGAAAGTTTCCTACAACGGAGGAAGAAACAAAACAGCTGTGCTGAGGAATCTCCGGCAGAGGATTGGCAAGTAGCTCCAGGAAAGTTTCCTAGAGATCTCTCTGGAGAATTCCCTTGAAATCTTGGAGTGCATTAACACACTTTACTGCTGCACTGCCTAGCTGAGCAGGGGAATGGGAAGCACATGCAAACACAGATACTGCTGTGCATTTCTATCCCTTCAACAGGCTGTATAATACGATAAAGCAAAGCACAGCTGTACCTCATATAACCGAGCATCATCAGCTCAAAAAGATCCTTTACCAGAACTCCCCTCTCCTGCATCTTGCACGCCAGAACTGGAGGGCTGGGACTGGCTTGACCTCTCTGAGGTCGAGAAGAGGTCCTGGCTCTTCACGTCAGCAAATGACCCAGTTCCGTGCTCCGCATCATCCTCCAACTCGACCTCCTCGTTCACAACTTCTTCTTCGGGGTCGAGTCCGGTGTCTGCTGCGTCTGGGCCCATGGAGCTATCCCTGGATCTCTTCGTGGTGGAGGTGGGGTCGCCACTGAGGATGGCTTCCAGCTCCTTATAGAAGCGGCAGGGCTTTGGCTTTGCACCAGACTGAAGTTTTGACTCTCTAGCCTTTTGGTATCCCCACCATAGCTCCTTGATTTTCGGATGGCACTGCAGCATGTCCTGTTCATAGACCTTCTCCACCATTAAATGAGAACTTTGACCGTAGGTATCATAGTTTCTTCGGCTGGAGTGGAGCTGGGACTGTACAGCTTCCTCTCTCCAAATGCCGATCAGCTCCAGAAGCTCTGTTGTGCTCCAAGCGGGACAGTGTTTGGCACGTGGAGCTGCCATGGTCAGGTGGGAAGATGAGATGTGAGCTCTCCACACCAACCAAGCAGGAAGTGGAATTTCAAAAATTCCCAGGACTTTAAAGGGGAAGGGGTGGGTGGCTGCAGGGGAGTGGAATTCAAACTCATGGACAGAGCAGTCAGGATGGGCATTCTGGGTCACTTCCTGGGGCCCATTTACTGTGACCTAACCAAGCGTGATGTCACACTCGCACTTTGTCGCTAAAAGTTTGGCACCAAAAGCTCTACTCCTCTTGTCAAGGTGATTTTATTTTGTTGCAAAATCCAGGGAGTTGGGGCGGAGGAGATTACAGTGTGTACACCATCACTGGTTTGGCGCAAAAAGTTGATTTTGGTCAACAAAAGTGTCTAGTGTAGACCAGGCCTTAGAAATTAGCTGACAGGAGCACTGTAGCTAATTCCTATACAAAGAAAGAAAATTAAATAAATATTAGACCCACTCACCTCTAACATGTTCTGACCCCTTGTGTCAAGTCACTGAAGGGACTGCTAGTTAGGTTTAAAAATTTAATGTATATTCTTTGTTTGTTATAAACTCTGAAATACAACAATTGAAACAATTGTAGAAAAATCTAGATTACTGACCATCTTTTAGGCTACTTATTTTTTTTGCAGTTCCCCAAGCTTGGAATAGATCATTTAACTTTTGAAAATATCCTACTAGGGCAAGGCCCTGAGAGTTTATACTGCACCCGCCTGGGACTCTAAGGGTGTTACCATATTACAAATAGGTTAGAAACGGACTTTAAACAGGAATGAAACTGATAGTTTCAAGTCACTTTCACATTATTGCCAACCCCAAATATTAAAAATCATGAATCAGGCTCACCAAAAATCATAAGATTGGCTTAAAAACCATGAGATTATGTCAAAATAATGGATTTGGTGGAGCTTTTATTTGCCTTCTGCTTTTTGAGCCTGTGGGGTGCACTGGGGTTACATTTTGAAGCTTTCTCCACAGCCAAGAGGGCTAGAAACGTACTTTTCCTTTAAGAATGAAGGCTGAAATCATCACATATTCACTTGACTCCAGGAGCTGGGGCTTTAAGGAAAATAATAATCATGATGAGACACATGACAAAGCGTTGGCAACACTGCGGAGTTCTGCTTAAAGGCTAGTTACTTTCCAGAAGGCTCTTAAACACAACACTACAGTGACTGAGTTATAGTTCTCACAGGAGAATATTTAAAACCAAACACCAAGAAAATTCCACATTTTAAAGCTGAGGAAAAAAATTGAGTCTTCTGAGGTATATCAGGGGGCATTGCAGGCAGGAAAGGAAAATAAACAGCCACAGGAGCTCTGGGCAGCTCTTCCTCTTAAAAAAAAGTTGGAGGGTCAAATCTTCTAGTCCTTAATCAGGTAAAATGTCTATTACCATCAGCACCTCCGCTCATAAATATTAACGTGTTCAATAATGATACACTTCATATTTAAATATCTGAGCCATCTTATCCAGGGCTACACATTTTATATGCATTGGCTTAGGGATTCATTTTCTGACATATACTAAACAGTGCTGAGCAGTGAATAATACAAATCATAACAATAACTGTCGATTTTATGGACTCTGTGGATGCAATTTCTGTTTTGTTCTGGAATTGGCCTGAATACAGCCAAAACCCTAGGAATTTGAGGCATAAGCACATCTGATACTCATACGATACTTTCTCATTCCTTCCTTTTTTCAAACTCTGAACAAAAAATGACAAAACTAAATGGCTTTCAGTTAAAATGTAAAATTTCACAGCAGCCATTGCTCTACAACTCAGCATGGGGCAGAACCTGCCACCTCTTGAGGGTTAAGTGATCTCCTCTCATCTGACTCTTTCTTCCTTCCTTCCTGACCTCTGCTTTTCATGCTGTCAACCATGATGACATCCTTCCCAATGGCCTGGGACCATCTGCTGGAGTCTCAGAGAACTGGCCTTCTTGGTTTTGCTCCCATCTATCAGAGTCCTTTTTTTTTTTTTTTTTTTTTTTGGCAGCATGCAATAGAGAGGCTGGGCCAGTGGATAGGGAGCGAGCCCTGAGAGACCTGGGTTCTACTCCCCCTATGGACTTCCTGTCTGACCTCAGGCCAGTGCCTTAGGGTCAGAGTTTCAAAGGTTTTTAGGCATCCAAAGATGCAGCTAGGCTTCGAGTGGGAATTTACAAAGCACCCGACCTTCTAAGCACTTTTGAAAATCCCACTAGCTGCCTAAATACCTTTGAAAATCTGGCCCTTAGTTTCTCTGTGCCTCAGTGACCCATCTGTACAATGGGAATAACAGCACTGCTCTACCTCACAGAGGGGCTGTGAGGAGAAATAGGTTAGACGTCGTGAGGTGCTCAGATATTACAGTGATGGGACCACATAAGTACCATAGGTTGAGTGGGAACTTATACCCCTGTTGTCTCTTCCCTTGGTTTTGGCCCCTTCTTTTCACCTATTTCCCTCTTTTCTGAATGTAACCTTAGCTCAGAGGACTTGACTGTATTTTTTGTGTCCCTTGTGTTCTCTCTTCAACCCGCTCCCTCTCCCCCACCTAGGACAGGCTCATCTAACAACTTCTAGATCCTTAATTTAATCACCAGCCCTTTCTTGTCTTAATCACCCTGCCTCTGTTTGTAAACAAAATACTGACTCCTTGCCCCAGGGGGCACAAGCTGGGAGCAGTCCCTCTTCTCTGCAAACTCATATTCCACACACAATTAAGAGCTGCGCCTGGAGCTAGGAAATACCCTCCTGTACAAAACTCAGGGGGTGGGGGAGTCTTGTGCCCCCCAAATGGCGCCCCTGTGCTTGTATGCATCACTCTCTCCCAATACAACTTTCCTATTATAGTGCGAATTGGGAGGTGATTAGTTACTGCTCTGAACATGCAGCAGCAGACCGAGTGTTGTGACAATGGAATGCTTAATGGATTTACAGCCTATGCACTATTATCTTTGAATGTTGAGAAAGGTTTAACAATTCACTTCAATTAAGTCATGCTAAGGGGAACCCAGTGCTGGGGACTTTGCTATGAGAGCTGGGCTTTGTATATATGTTCTGAGATTATGTTTGAGACACTTTGTTTATGAATTAATATTGTTTGGATTAAAAAGACTATTAAACTCTGGTAAGGACTACTCTGGACAGGCTGGGTACTTCTCCATGGACAGAGAAATGCAGGAAGGAGACTTCATTTTCTGTTTGTTTTGCGTCTTCCTATTTCTTGGCTTCTTTGTTTTCTACTCCAATTAGGGCCAAATGAGTGCAATATCGGAGACCCTTGTATTTCTTGGGTTTAAACACCACACCCCAAATAATCCTGGATTTTAGTTTTGTTTACACAACTGATGCTACCCAATGTGGTTCCAGCTACCAGAAGGGAGGAGGAAACTTAGTCCAGCAACTGACTTCTTGCCTCTGATCCATCCTTCCAACCTGACTGACGCCTGCCCAAGGAAAGAACCACAAGCCAGGCTTAAAGTTGGCAACAGTCACTCCACTACTGGACCATAAAAAGGAGTACCTATTTCCCCTCTTGTCTTCCTTTTCCTATCTCCTGCTGGTGTCTTCTTTTTTTAATCTGTGTCTGGTTGGAGAAACTCACTTGACAAAACTAGCAGGTTTATGAGTAAACTTGTTACCATTCCTGTCAGGAATGGTCTAGTTATTATACAGTCCTGCTTTGAGTGCAGGGAATTGGACTAGATGACCTCTTGAGGTTCCTTCCAGTCCTACACTGCTATGATTGTTCCAGTTAACATTGTCATCATCAAGAAAAAGGGTCAGGAAAGGAAAAGCTGGTTTTGCAAGTTGGTTGTATCCCTGACCACCTTGGCAAATAGCCATTGAGGGACCTATCCTCCACGAACTTATCTAATTATTTTTTGAACCCAGTTACACTTTTGGCCATCCCAGCATCCTCTGGCAATGAGTTCCACAGGTTGCCAAGGGGAAAAAAAAACACTTCTGCAAATTGTGCATCAGTATCCATAAGAAGGTATATACTTGAGTTTTTGTATGCACACACCATTGAGAGTTTTGGAGTTTACAATTTTAAAATAAAAAACATTACAACAAAACTTTTAGGTAGCTTAAAAAGCAGATGTATTGATATAAATGATAATACAAAAATTGCCATGAGGCTCCTAACATAACAAAAAATAAGAAGCAAAGAAAAACCATTTACATCTTTTTGTAAAATTGTGATTATGGAACATGTCATAAAACTGGTCTAGGGGTTAGAGCCCAGAAGGGACGTCAGGACACCTGGATTTTGCCTCTCGGTGCCTCATACTGCAAATCAGTAACCAAGGAATATTCCTGTCTACCCACTCTTGCAAACTCCTTTGAAATCCTCCAAAAAGTGTCTATAAAAAAGTGTATCATTGCTTGATTTCCTCTTTCCATCCAGGACATTTTTTCTGGATTTATCTCTTGAGGCTGCAGCAGCTTTTATAAAGAGCCACAGACTTCACAAATATTGCTAATACTATGGAATGTGAAAGGATTCCAAACCTTTTATAGCAATATGTTCACGATCACTTGTGTCTCAGTGTGTTTTAAAAGCATCTTACATTCCACAATACTTAGCAATTTGCAGGCATAGCACACAGGTCACTTGTAACACTTCATAACAATTAGATTCTCTATAATGAGCAATATTCACTGCCTTGCCTTCTGTAACTTCAATCTTTTCTCTTACATTTCCTTGCCAACCACAATCTGTTATCTGTGCTATTGTCATGTGGATTGAAAACTCCTTAGGCGAGGGACCTTATCTTCCTATATGTCCCTAAAGCACCAACAACACCTATAAAAGACGACACTCGTAATACTTTTTTCCACTTTACCTAAGAAGCATTCAAAATAAAGCAAATGAAAGGAAAAACAACACACTAAATAAGGGCAGCTGCTCCCACTCAATGGCAAAACTCCCATTGATGTCAATGGGACCAGAATGAGGCCAGGGCTGAGTGCTTTAGAAAAATCTCACCATAAAAACTTGAAAGGATAAATAGGTGAAGAAGCTGAAAGTTGTTAGCTCAGAAGATTTTTGCAGATATTTAAGTTGGGAAAAGCAAGCCTGGGAAATAATGAAAGATGATTTCAATTGTTCAAGGAGTGCTTGGTGATGAATACATCAGCACACTGTAGCATACAAAATAAATTCTCTGCCCAGATGACAGCCTAGAAATCACATGCACCTCATTAACTCCTGACTATCTGTAGTGGATCTCCTGCTGCAGTATGGTAGGAAAGATAGCATGGTCTAAATTTATGGGGACAGGAATATACAATGTGTGTACATAAAATGGGAGTTTGGACTGGTTTGTTCAATCCTAGGACTCAGAGCCTCAGACTCCTCATGCCGTGTTCACTGGTCAACAGCAACGGATGCTTCAAAACCACCAGTGCTTAGAATCCTCACCACACTGAGATCAGAACTGAGAGAGAGCTGCGGTGGAGCCACATATAGACATGGCTGTCACAAACAGTTTCTTTAGGCAGTGTGGAGCAGATTTTTTTTCTCCCCAACAACCTCTTTAGGAAACCCCCCCCCCCCCCGAGATAGTGTTGGAGCCTATCTGCACTACAAATGAGTTGTGGGATTAGGAGCAACATAGTCATATTATAGATTGAGCCTAGGGCACAATAATATATCAAATCTCTGGCCACAATTATCTGGAAAACTGTGCTCAAATCTTGCTAATAAGAGCCTTGTTTATACATCATTGTAGCTAGTATGGGTATAATCTCAGAGTGCCCAGAGTCTAGCCTGGCATAAACTCAATTTGTGAATTGAATCTTGTTAACAATAGAAAATATCAGGTTTTGGAACCATCAGAGTTCCATCTTCACTGTAATTCCTCCCATGCTGGAGGTCCAAGTTATAACACAGTAGTCCTCATAGTTAAAATATGGTTTCATTCTTGCACTCTGGAAGGCCAAGAGCATTATTTCAACTGTGCCCCAGTCTCACTAAAGTTCAAGGCTACAGCACAGTTAGTGCACACAGTTAAAACAATGTTCAATCCCTGCAAGACTAAACTATATTTAAAAAAAATTTGGTTTGGGAACTGTGAGATGGTGGGAGTGGTAATGTAAACAGGACCAAAGAGACATTGTTCAAGCCTATAACATATAGACATGAGTAAGCTGGGTGGAGCACCACTGGAAGATGTCACTTGGGAAATAAACTATTTCTGCTCATTATTTCACTTAAAAGGACTATGTGGTCTAGAGAGACAATATGTCAATGTTTTGTTTTTCTTTTCATCTGTTATTGAAGGAACCAGTCCATGAGCATTTCCTGAGAAGGAGCACTCTCAAAAGCTTGAAAAGCTGAACACAATATTCTGTGCATTTTGTCAGAAAAGAGTCCAGAGAAAGAAGTCAATGACTGTGATGGTCTAAAAACGCACTGACTGAGATTCTACTCAGCAATCTACTGAATACCTGTTTAAATGAATATCAAACTCAGCAATGAAGCACACTCAGTTTTAGGTGTTAAGTATGACGGTTAAAAGTGGAAAAACATGATCCTGAGAGGCCTAAAATTCTGTGTTATGATTTCAAGAATGCTCCGCTTTTATGACTACACATGTATCCTGTCCACTATATACAGGATACACATTATGTAGAAAAAACAGCATGGCAGGAGAAAGCCATAACCCTGTATCTGAATGTACCCATGGACCAAAAAAGTGCAACACTCTATTTAGCACCCAATCTCACCACCATAACACATCATTAACATGGACAGCTTGTTTTGTTCATTGTGTGCCTTTCTTTTAAAAGCCAAGCCCTACCAGCTTGTAGTTCTTGAACATGAGCTTAGACAACTTGCTTCATCTCTTTTTTTAAAATGATAAATTGCATATAATAATCACAATAGAGACATGTTGAGAAAAATGAACCAAATCATGAAAAGAACTGATTAGAGTTCTTATCAGCCAGACCCTCCATGGCAGCGGTAGTATACTAGTGCAATGCATTCTCAGGTGACACAGCACAGCTGGAGCTCACTAGTGATGTTTGGAGGTTCAAGACTTTTGTTTGTGTCCAGAAATAACGGGAAGGGATCAAAATTTTGCTACTAGAAACCGAAATGAGGCCATATTAAAGAGTTAAAAATGAGCATTATTTTATTTATGTTATTTTATAACATTTTTAGCAGCTGGCCCTTACACCTAGTGAGATAACGATGTGGACTTGGTTGATGATATACAATGCATTATCTGAATTGTGAGATATTTTGGGCTGTTCCCTACTTTATTAGGTGATGTTGTAATAATGCATTTACAGTGCTCAATATATTGTGCAAAGGAGTTCACTGAAAGAATCAGGTCAGAGGTGCATGTGCCTTAGGATGTAGACCCTTTTAGGCACATATTTGGTAATAAACACCAACAATGAGAAAGGAAATACTCAAAAGTAATTTGTTAAATATGTTCTGTTTGAAAGTTTGCCCTACTGTAACTGTACTGTACTGTACTGTAACTGCCCTACTGCCTAACTGTGGTTCATTCAATGGGCACCCAAAGAAAGTCAAAAGAACTGCTTCATTTTGGATTTTTCATATGCTACAGTACCCAGCTGTCCCTGCAGAAATACCATACCGCAAACCCAAAATAAAGAATGGTCAGTTTTCACTAGCAGTACCACCTGCTCACTAAGAGTAAATGCAACTCCAGCCCATAAGGTCTACTGTTATGGCTCCTCCTTTTCTGTAAAATTAAAGGACACTCAATTTTGCATTGTAAGAAAAATCCTCCATAATAATGGAAATAACCCACTCCACTGGGAAACAAAGGTTGGAGGTTGATATTTTTCAAAAGACTGACATGTAAGACATACTTTCTGTCTCCTTAGACAGTTGATTTTAAAATGAAACAATGTTTGTTGGCATTTGGGATTTATACCGGAGATACTGAACAAAATAGATCAAAAACTTTGTAAAAGTACCTATGACAATGGGACACACTGTTTTACATTTTTCAAAGCTGTTTGCCCAAAGAGGGAAAAAATTCTGTATTAAAAAAATCTTGTATGTTTTTCTTCAACAGCCCCCTCATTTGAAATTTGGCTCTTCCCCAGCAGTGCCCACAGCAACACTTGCTGGTAACTCAGAAATGTGCAGCTAATTTGTGTGTGGTTTCAGCTCCTGAATGCCAGAAACTGAACTGTACTCTTTCAAGAGCAACAGGCTTTCTCAGGCAGTGTAATCCTGTTTATGGTAATTGTTTAGATGGCCATTGATGAAGGAAATAGTTTTGTTAGCAGCTTAAATAAAGAATACAAAATCCCAGAGTGGAAAATTTCACCTTTCTGTTCATACCATTTTATCAACAAAACAAGCATTCAGAAATGCAAGCAATAAGAAGCATGGTGAAATATTTCTCTGCACTAAAGCAAGAATAAATTCATTTGTAAGTTTAAAAAGTTTCATAAAAATGGGTTGCAGGAAGATAGATTTTTGCTCTTTGGTATATCTTGATACCCCTTCAGAGACGCATAACAGGTATATTTCAAATTCACTCGTCTCCTGTTGCAGAAAATAGTGAAGTGGCTGTTTGTATTTTCAGAATTCTGGAAAAGAAGAAGGTAAGTATTGCAGTAATAATTTTCATTGATTGAAGAAACAGGAATAAAGAAACAAAAGGAAAAACATGATAAGAGGATTTTTAATGTTTCAGTGGTAGAAGTTTTGCCAAGTCTAATTAGATAAAATATTTAACTATACCATGTGCTATAAATAACATATTTCCATTTAATACAAACCCTTTGTGTATACCCAATGGAAGTAAAACGCAAAACACACACACATATGATTGCAATGTTATGGGCTTTTGATGAGTTGACATTTTGCAATAAAGAGTTCCACTGACTTAAAACTTGGTGCACAGAATTTTGCAATGTTTTTGTTTAAGTACTATTAAAGGAAAGCCAACAAGATGCATTTTCAACAAGAATTGTTCAGGAAACAAAAATAATATAAACATTTGTGGTATTCAGATCAATTTTTATTTACTATTCCGGGCTGGGGGGGGGGGGGGGGAACGACACAAATTTGGCAAGCATTTTATTCCTCAATCTGAACTAGCTCAATTTTTTAAAAGACAGATTTAAATAAATGAGTGATAGATTAAAATATTGATGCTACAATGTATAATAGCAGCATTAAGTAAGATTCTCTCATACCTACAGTTCACCTTCATAAGCAAGCTGAAATGAGCTTCTCTCAACTCTTCACTAGCAGTGAAGACTGATATAAGAATAATCTCTACCAGTTTACATGGGGAGAAAGTCATCAGCAAAATGTATCTGGGGGAAATAGTGCATAGAAAATTACAATCCCAACCCCACTATCTAACAGCAATTAGGAAAGCAAACAGAAATCTCAAGAGTATCAATAGCAGAATAAAGCACAACTCAGATGATAGATTCCATACCTACTAACTGTGGTGGTATGTAACATATCATTTAAAGCAGCTTCTGTACCAGATGACTGGAGGATAGCTAATGTGACGTCAATTTTAAAAAAAGGCTCCAGAGGCGATCCTGATAAATCTAACTTCAGTACCAGGCAGATTGGTTGAAACTATAGTAAAGATCAGAATTAACAGACACACAGATAAATACAATTTGTTGGGGAAGAGTTAACATGGCTTTTGTAATGGGAAATCATGCCTCAATAATCTACTAGACTTCTTTGAGGGGGTCAACAAGCATGTGGACAAGGATGATCCAGTGAATATAATGATGTACTTAGATTTTCAGAAAGCCTTTGACAAGGTCCTTCACCAAAGGCACTTAAGCAAAATAAGATGTCATGGGATACGAGGGAAGGTCCTCTCCTGGATCAGTAACTGGTTAAAAGATAGGAAACAAAGAGTAGGAATAAATAGTCCGTTTTCATAATGGAGAGAGATAAACAGTGGTGTCCCCCAGGAATCTGTACTGGAACCAGTTCTGTTCAACATATTCATAAATGATCTGGAAAAAGGGATAAATAGTGAGGTGGCAAAAATTGCAGATGATACATAACTACTTAAGATAGTTAAGTCCAAAGCAGACTGTAAAGAGTTACAAAGGGATCTCACAAAACTGGGGGACTGGGTAAGAAAATGGCAGATTAAATTCAATATTGATAAATGCAAAGTGATGCACATTGAAAAACATAATACCAACTATTCATAGAAAATGCTGGGGTCTAATCTGACTGTTACCACTCAAGAAAGAAATCTTGGAGTCATTGTGGTCAGTTCTCTGAACACATCCACTCAATGTGCAGCAGCAGCCAAAAAAGCGAATAGAATGTTGGGAATCATTAGAAAAAGGATAGAGAATAAGACAGAAAATATCGTATCACCTCTTTATAAATCCATTGTACGCCCACATCTTGAATACTGCATGCAGGTCTGGTTGCCCCAGCTCAAAAAAGAAATATTGGAATTGGAAAAGGTACAGAAGAAGGCAAGTAAAATAATTAGAGGTATGGAAAAGCTTCCCTATGAGGAGAGATTAATAAGACTGGGACTTTTCAACTTGGAAAAGAGACGACTACGGAGGGGGGAGGGGGGGAGAGGATATGATAGAGGTCTGTAAAATCAAGATTGGTATAGAGAAAGTAAATGTTCTCATAACACAAAAATTAGGGATCACCAAATGAAATTAATATGCAGCAGGCTTAAAACGAACAAAAGTAAGCACTTCTTCACACAATGCACAGACAACCTATGGAATTCCTTGCCAGAGGATGTTTTGAAGGCCAAGACTAATATGGGGTTCAAGAAAGAACTAGATAAGTTCATGGAGGATAGGTCCATCAATGGCCATTAGCCAGGATAGGCAGGGATTGCTGTTTGCCAGAGACTGGGAATGGTCAATAGGACATGTCATTTGATGATTACCTGATCTATTCATTCCCTCTGAAGCACCTGGTGTTGGCCACTATCAGAAGACATGATACTGGGGTAAGATGGACCTTTGGTCTGAGCCAGAATGGCTGTTCTGATGTTCTTATGAGATAGCTAAGGCAATATAACAAAGGGGCTGTCAAGATCACAAGTGAAGTATTGCACTATAATTTTTAAATAGGTAACATCTAATATCCCCAATTTGTAATTGGATCCCATTGTGCTAGGTACTGTATATGGGAATAAAGAGGATGGCGTATTTGTTAAATCTAACAGGTTGAAGGGGTGAGGACTGCTGTTGACTTGCTTTGTGTCAACTATTTCTGTATTTACATATATGAGATGCCATGGTGAAAAGATAGGCAGGGTTTTTAGAAATTCAAATAAATATATTAATGGACTCATATTACAGGAATTCTACTGAAGAATTAGGAGAGATTCAGAAGGGGCATGATCAATGGTCATAGTGGTTATTATGCGGAAAGGTTAGAAAAATGGGCTTATAAGTCCTGGCTCCATTGAAGTCAATGGTAGTTCTGCCATTCAGTGGAGCCAGGATTTAACTCACAGTCATTAATGTTTCCTTCTGGGTTTGATGCACCTCAGAATGCCTTGCATAAGATGACCCAAGTTAACTGCTCTTTGGAAAAGCTGCAGAAGTGTCACAGTATCACCTTCTTATACTGCAAAGCATCCTGCTTCCTCTCATGCCTGGAAAGAAGTTTAAAATGCAAGAACATGACTGACAGCTGGGGCCTTGCCTGGTCACAAGAGATCAAGGAAAATGAAAGAATGGGAGTCTGGTAACTGGTAAGAAGAGGGTAGATACAGGAGACACCTACCACATGTAGGTTCAGAGAGCTGGACCAAAAGAAAAAGGGCTTCTTATAGCCTATAGCAAGGAATCCCTCTAGCCTTCTCTTTCCCAGGATGGGTCTTATTCTCAGATCCCTCCAGATCCAGAGCACAAATAACTCAACAGCTCACTCTTCTTTTAGTTCCTCCAGCTGGCACAATTGCCTCTATTTACCCCAGTGCGACTGGCTGATCTCCCTAAGAATCTCTGTGGTAAGGGTAGATAACTGTTGTAGAATCTCTGCTTAGGGAGAGTTTCAACTTTTCCCTATTAAGTATAGCATAGAGCAGTGGAGGTTGGGTGGGGTAGTAATGAGTGATAAAGAATTATATGGCAGTGGGGAATTAGCTGAATCACTTGAATGCTTGTTTCCAGACTTTTAAATGCTTGGGAGTTTTTAATGGTGCACAGAACTTTTTGCAAAGAAAGTGTAAAGTTGTCCTTTGGGTGTTGGCTGCATTTGATTGAAAAACATTTTCAACCTTGGCTTTTTTTTTTTTTTTAATTAATTTTTTGGTTAGAATATACTCTAAAAATTCATACAAACTCCAAGATACACTACAGTACACACCTTGGCCTGTACTATTCTGCAGAACCTTGTGAGAACTATCACCAGCTTTATTAACAGTATTGACAAGTAAGATAAATTGATGAAGTCCAAAGCTTAGCTCAGTATTAGCAAGACACACTAGAGAATTATTCTAGTGGCACAAACTTTGCTGTTGGGATATCTTCATAAAGCCTGATGAAGTTAAGCACTGTGCAGAGTAGGATAGAGAATGCATGTTAGCACAACTGTTCTCAGCTATGCATGTGTGTTTATAATGAAACCATCTGTAGTTCTTGGATTAATCTCTGAATACTTTATAATTACCACATCTTGACTATTTTTGAGTCAGTTCTCCTTAGTTGGCAAAATACAATACTGCTATAAAATTTACAAAAATGTATAAAATGCTAAGAGCACAACAAAAGAGTTCCAATCGAGCAGACAGAAAATGACTGTATCTGTCACCATATAAACACACCCATGCATACCTCAGTGCATTTTATCTGCCCTGTGGCAGGCTGCTCCAGTGTCGAGACCTTTCTAATGGGTGAAAAATGATCTCAGAGAACAACTGGTTACTAGGCTAATATAAATCAATTTATGATAGCACATGTAATTTGTGGTGGGAAAAAATGAGATCAAAATCGGGAGGTGGTTTTTTAAAAAAATTCTTAAAACATTTTTTTTTTAAAAACATTTTTAAAATTCTGCCTCTTATTTCCCTGTCCCTAGCTGTATCACTCACCCCTCCCCCCCCCACCCAGGCCTCTAAAAAGCCTAATCAACTTCTTACTCAAATCTCAGCATTTTGGGACTGAAGGGAAGATGCACAAACACCTAATAGGGTAACAGTCTTTCTTTTGGCCACAAGTACACTACATATTAACCTACAGCTACGTTTGAAAGAAATCCATCCTTGGCCACCTGAGTAGCAATGCCCTGATCTTCAGAGGTGCTGAACACCCACCAAGGTCGCTGGGGTTAATGGGACCTGCATATCCACAGCACTTCAGAAAACTGGAACACTTACTAGATGCCTAACTGTAGGCACCTAAGTTGAAAAATCTAGGCCCATATTTTCCAAAATATTATGGTCAAAATGTCTTCAGAACTCAAACTCATAGGCTTCTCTCCTCACATACTTTATAATATTACCAGCACAACCACAATAGAGTCATAGCTTTATTATATATGCTGGGATGCACATCATTTTCAAGAATCTGATTACAGTTTAATTTACTAGCATTTCCTTTTGAACTCCAAAAGATCCCATGCTGATAAAAAATCCAAGTTTAATATTTTTACTTTGTATATTACTCTAAAGCAAAGTCCTTCATAGTTGGACGTAGAGTCTTTTGTTTTCTGACTATTGTTCTTGAAGATATATTTAGCAAAAAGAAAACTCCTTACCCTTTGGGTATGATGTACTTCAACAAGACTAAGTAGCAAACATGTTGGTTGGACCACTTCACTGAAGACAGCAAACCTGCATCTGTGCATAGTTTTTACTTTAGGATTCTGCTGTCATTTTAGATTGTTCAAAGAGGATCACATGATACTTTCTGAGCAAATATCCTTCTAGTTTATAGTGTTAATTCACAAAAAAGTAATAGGATATGTACCAAGAAATGCCATGCATAGAGCTACATAGGAAATAAAATAGCCAATGGCACTCAATACGTAAGATAATTGCCTAAACCTATCATTGAACTTTCTGACTAACCACTTTTTGCTGTAATAGAAAGAATACAGGAAAATGTCAGAGTCTGCTCTGATCAGATTGAAGAATACTATCTTACAGTATAGGCAAATGAACAGTTAATTTTGCTTTTTTTGGTACTGGGGGAATACAAAAAAGAAGGAAACCCAATTATCCTAAATATAGGGCAGGCAAAGAATAGCTAAAAATTAGCATCACTGAGAATTGGAGAGTTAACACGTATGATATACTGAAGGAATAACAGGAACAAAAAAGGCAAGTGCCATATTAGTTGATTTTGTACAGGGTTATTAGGTGTAACGAGAGGCAATTATTCTACACCACTTGGCATGGTCTAAGCCTCAACTGGAGTACTGAATTCAGTTTTGGTAACCACTCTGATTTTAAAAGAGGGACAAGCCAGTTTAGAGTAAAAAGAATGAGAGGCTTGGAAGGAAAGATAGAGAGACCTGGATTTGAAAAGTGTGCAGAAAAACAAATGGAGAAGAAAGATAACTGTCCTGAAATACATATAATAAATATATTGTTTGCAGTGTTGTCATAGCTGTGCTAGTCCCAGGATATCAGAGAGACAAGGTGGGTGAGGTAATATCTTTATTGGTCCAACTTCTGCTGGTGAGAGACACAAGCTTTTGAGCTCTGCAGACCTTTTCTTCTGGTCTGGGAAACAATCAGGTAGCTGTGACATGCTGTTTTCCTGTCCTATACCCGAGAAAGAGCTCTGTAGAGCTTGGAAACTTGTCCCCTCTTTCACCAACAGAAGTTGGTCCAATAAAAGATATTGCCTCACCCACCTTGTCTCTCTCGATAAACATATTGTCATATGATAGAGAGGACTGGGATCAGTTAGTCTTTGTTTAAGAGGACAGAACAAAGAGTAATAATGGGTTTATGATTTAGCAGAATTTTTTTGGAAAAACGACTGGGAAAATCTATATAATAATAAAAACAGGCTGTGAAAGTGAATCACCATCAGAGGCAATATTCAAGGCTAGAGTAGACCTATCTATCAGGGATGATTTCAGAAAGAAAAAAAAAAAAAGCCCTGTTGATTGTTTCTCACAGTGGAAGGCCAGATGCTTAGCCAATATAGTTTGACATAGCTCCATTAAAGCCAATAGGCCAAGCCAATTTATACCAACTGAGGGCATAGCAGCAGCTATTTAATGAGTGAAATATCCATACAATATGAGGCAATAATGAAACAGATATTTCCCAAACCTAAATACTGATTCCCTTGATGTATCAATGACAAAACCATTACCAATTTCTTACTCCTGTAAATAATTAGTAATTTTGTAAAGTGAGAAAGAAAACAGTGTGTTAAACACTGTTACACATAACCCACCTGAACTTAGTCACCTCTCTCAAAACAACCCTTTGACTTGCTCGGTGATCGGGTCAAGGTCAATGTCATAGAAGCAGGGCCTTGTAGGAAGTCCTGGCATCGTGCTCATCTGTGGGAGCAATAAAATAAAGTTACACTCCTGCAACTGTAAGCGGATAATCACACTGTGCATATATACCTTTGATGAAGTGAAAGGCTAGATTGGTTTTCATGGACTCAACTGCAGCTGCCATTTATTTATTTATTTATTTATTTTTAAAAAATAAATCAAGCCACCTGCTACTTCAATTCATTTTCTAAATCTGAGCCTATGAGAGACAGGAAATGGGAAAATAAAACCTGTGACAGTTTAAGGTTGTAAAGTAGGAAGACATAAGAGTAATCTTCTTCACAAAATGCAGATGCACTCTGGATTTCTTTGTGCCTCTGAGCATTTATCCATTTAAAACTATGATACCAGGAATTCTGTAGATCAAAGTAAAGAGCAATATTTCATGAATTTCCCCCAATGCTACAATAATGTTGAATTGTGTGCCTTTTGAATGAAAGGAAAAGGAATTTGCTCTAACGTGTTCATGACTACGAATACTTAATTAACGCCAAGAATGAACTGAGATTAAAATAAATTAATGGTGAATTCTAACTCCTCATTTAGGATTTCCCAGCTTTTGGACTCCAGGCATTTTTCATGAGAGTTATAACCAAGAAGTTATAAAGCCTGTAGTGCTACAATGCACTAAAACAGTAACATTTCCAGCAAAGAGCCAAGTCCCATACGTTGGCTAAAATATAAAGCGACAATAGCATAATTACTTCTATTTACTCATAATTAAGGCCCTGATCCAGGATAGTACTTTAGCATGTACTTAACTTCAAATAATGGGAGTAGTCTCACTGACTTCAAATACTGCCTTTTTATAGATTCAACAGGATTACTTACATTATTATTAATTATCTGTATTTCAGTAGCACGTTTCAAAAACCCTTAAGTGATTTAGGAGCCCACTTTCAAAAATGTTGTAGGTGGTTAGAGACCCTAAGTCTCATTATGCTCCTAAGTCACTTTTGAAAATAGGCTCCTAAATCACTTCAAAACATTTTTGAGAATTTTAATTGCTGTCATGGACCAACGTCCTGTACAAACATACAACAAATTAATGCCCCCTGCCCCAAGCAGCTTGCAATCTAACTAAGGCTACCACTACACTATGAGCTTGGGGTGTGAGTCCCAGCTTCTGGAGATGTACTCACACTAGCTCTCACCAAGCAAGTGCACTAAAAATAGCAGTGTCGCCATGGTAGCACGGGCAAGCTGCCCTGCCTACAAACCTGCCCACACCCTGAGTGTACATATTTGTGGCAGCTAGAACACGCTGCTGCCACCGCTGCCTGTGCTGGCCTGGCTACACGACTATTTTTAACGTGCCAGTTCAGATGAGACCTAGCAGGAATATGTCTGTGGGAGCTGGGAATCACACCTCTGGCGTGTAGCGTAGAAATAGCCTACATGTGCTTAAAGTTAAGCATGTGCTCAAGTGTTTTGTTGGGTTTGAGCCTATTTGAGCCTATCTTTTTTTTTTTTTTAATTAAAAACATTTTGAGGATTTCTGAGGATCACGATCTCAGCTAGGTAAATCAGCGTAGTCCACTAAAGCCAATGTTCAAACTTGCCCTGAGGGTCTCTCCTTGAAGTAAATGTGTGTTCCTAGGCAGGGAAATTACATTTTCTCTGGTCAAAGTGAAAGCTGCACCATGCTGATGGGTCTCAGCAAAGGAAAACATATGCTTGCTATTTTAGCCCCAGAAAGCCAAATTTAATAGCTCCTCTCAAAGTGGAGCAGTTCTTATTTCTCATATGATGATCTAGTTACTGTTTTACATTGTAGCTTTGCTCTGAAATCTAGTTCAGTATTACTAGTACAGTAGTGGGAAAGAAACAACATCACTTAAAATGCCCTCACAGAAACTGAAATAACCACACATATTATATAAAGTAACTCCACTTTCCTTCCTTGGGTTAATCCCCTGGGGAAAGGAGTTCAGTTAACATGACTGGATTATTGATGTATCCATTGTCTTCTTCTAGACCAAATGCTGAGGGAAAAATATGTCAAACACATTACATTTCCTGTTTTTTTAAAAGTAGTTTCAATTTAGTCCTTTGTGGTCTTTTGCTATTATGTTGCAAGGATATAAAAACTCCTGTTAATCTGCATTAAACAGAGACCCTTACATAAAACACAGCATTGTGTAGTTACATATGTGTTGTGTTGTCTTGGCTTCTTGGGGAACGTCGACACTGTAATCTCAGGTTTGACTGCAGCGCTGGTACACATACCAACTCTAGCTTTACCTGTGCTAGCACAGCTAAAAGTCACAGTGTAGACATAACAACAGGGTGGGCTAGCAGTGCAAGTATGTACCCAGGATCCCTGGGGTGCTTGTGCCGCATTGACACTGCTGTTTTAAGCCACGCTAGAATGAGCACATTTATCCTTGCTGCAATCACAGCTCAGATTGCAGCGCAGGCTAAAATCTGGGATTAGTTTAATATTGTCTTTTCTCTGGGGACCATCTCTTGCAATTTCAGGGGATGTACTAATTGGGATAGCAGGTCTTTTTGTGTTTCTGGCTTCTCACATGTAAGGATTTGCCTTGATATGAAACTGCCTTAATAAAATTTACAACATTACATGCGTACACACCTCCTCTGAGACTTGGGTTTCTGGCTATACTGGAGATGGCCTCTCTACAACCTACAGAAAGTGAGCTCCCAAGTTCCCTGTCACTTGTAAAGTAGATCAACAGATATGTACATCCAACCCCATGGACTGTTTTCGTTCACTCTGTAATACAAACCCCACATTCAACCAGAAATAATATTCTTACAATCACGGATTCTAAACTAAAGTTAAACAGTTTTTTTATTTAGTTAATCTTGTGGGCCAGATTCTCTGCTCGTATAAATCACTGGGAGGCCACTGAAGTCAGTGGAGTGATGCTGATTTACACCAGCTGAAGATCAGTCCCTGTACTTCTAATTCCTTCCAGAGTGACACTTAACATGATTTTCATTAATGGATGACAAACGTTTGCATTTATGGAATGTGAATTCCAAACCCTTGAATATTAATGCACGGGCTGTGACTTTTCCGACACTGAGGAATGACGTCAACTCAAGGGAGTGAGATCACCTATATTAAAATCCCTACTGTACAAAATAAAGTACATTTTATCTCTTGCATCTGAGGAAGTGGGTTGGAGCCCACGAAAGCTTATGTCTGCTGAAATTAAATTTGTTAGTCTTTAAAGTGCTACAGAACTCTTGTTGTTTTTGCTGTATACAGACTAACACGGCTACCCCTCTGGAACTCTTCTACATTTTATCTAAATCACAGTACAGAAAACATCTTTTTGACGGCACAGTCCAAGTTAATCACAGAGTAAAACTGCCATGTCTAGTCATGTTCACTATTGCCCACAGTTATGAATAGCAGTGGTGAACCGGGGTAGATTCTTGTATATTTCTCTCTGCTGTTGCCAGTTGGATGCCAAACGTAACACAGGACAGAATTGGGCCATTTATCTTTACTGCAGGGTCAAATAGGTGGAGATGGCTGGATGGTTGAGGAGATTATTACTGTGTGCCCCACTCACTAGTGCTCTATTTCTTTATGAAAATTAAAAGGGAACAAGAAGGAGAAGGTTGCTCACTAGATTGCAAAGCACAGTCAAACAGGTTTGACAGGCTTGCTTTCTGCATGGTTGCATATTCAGACGCAAACCTCCACCTCTCTAAGAATAAAAGGAGGGGTTAATATTTGTGAATTTATCAGCTGGCCCCAAACCCAGCAGGTACAATACAGAAGCCCTCACCTTGTAGTGGCAGCCTGGATCTTCATGGACAGAGGGAGTCTTGTTAATCTGCCACAGGCTGCTGCACATGCTGTACCTGCTCAGTGGATAAATACAAGACTTCCGTCTCCCAGGCTCTTTCATCTTAAATAAGCACTAACATTGTCATCAGTGTTTTAAAAGTAAAAAACAAGCAGATAATGGGCTTTGAAAGAGCAAATTCTCCTATGAAAAGAAATCACTTTGGTAATTATAGCCAGTCTGTTCAGCAGGAAAAATGCACTGACATAGCAAATAAGAATTTCACACTTCTACGGTGCCTTTCATGCACAACAGATCTCAACGTGTCTCACAGTTCTATACATCATATATAAAGTGAGGGATCACTTTACCCACCACTGATATTCAGTGACTTCTAAAATGTAATGTGGCAGCTATGTAACACCACACAGCAAGGCTACAAAAACAGGTTAGGATAAGTAGTCGTGAATAAGAATGTTATCCAAATGAAACTACAGGTGGAATATAGGTAGGCAGAATAAAATTACCCAAATTGGAATTTGACCAAGACTATTGGTATCACACCTTCTTTGCCAAAAGTGCCATGGAATTTCAGTAACCACAGGTGACGTGGACTTCAAGATTAAATTCTCCATTCACTTTATCTGAATGTTTTCCCCATCAAAGAAATGTCACCTACCAAGAATTCACACAGCTTTTAAACATCTGCTGAGAAATATAATACAAGGGAACTGGGGCAAATTTGTAAGAATTCACTTGGATCAATAATTTTCACTAAGATATTTGCAATTTTCTACAAACCCCTGAAAGCTCCCTTGTAACTCTTCATGACAACAAATCATCCTTTAGAAAGATTTTATGATAGGTGCAGTATTTGTGTGGATGGCTACACTATTATGTGCATGTAGTTACAGTGCTCTATGTACAATAATGTTTGGAGGAAAAAGCAATAGGCTTTAAATATAAGTTATTGTAGGTACTATGTAAATTATACTTCTTGAAAGCCAACACTGGTAAAAGGAAAGTAGTTGAAAAAGGTCTAATACAGCTGCTGTCTGTATTACATATGTATGATGTCAGAGTTTTATACACATTCATAGAAAAAAAGGTAGAGGGAGACTAATGATTCCTTACAAGAGCAGGGTGTCTGTCAGTTATTCTTAAGGAAACTTTTGTTAAGGCTGTTCTCAGAAATCTTGCTAATATTGAGCTAAATCTAATTTTCCTTTTTGGGGAAGGGTGGTGGAAGTTCATTTAGGAAGTTGTGGTGGTGGCGGCACTCGTAGTTTCTGCAATCTTCAGGTCTCTTCAGCCCCAGTCAATCATGTTTTAGGCCTGGGTATTGGACAAAAAATGCTCTGATTGAATTTAATGATCAATTCTTAAAGATGGCGGAAGATAAAAGGGAGGATTTTCAAAAGCCCTCAGCGTTAGCTTAGCTCTGCTATCACTGAAATTAATGGGAGTTTTACTATTGACTCCCAAAGTATCTTTTGCGGATTCTTATGGATGTGGCAACAGTCTTTATATCTTTCACCATGAGGTACAGCTAACATGTCTAAAATCCCTAGAAGAATTGGACTAACTCGTGCTTGATGGCCTCTGTTCCTTTCTTCATGAGAAGCCCCAGAGCTTCTCATTGTACAAGTACCATTGCTTGTGGCACTTACAGAACTGAATCCCACTGTCCACTAGTGAAGGTAACATTTAAAGCCATTTAATTTTCAGATTAGTTAAAGACATGTGTGTGTGGGATGTGTCCCCTACAGGTAATTTGTTATATTTGTAATAGATTTTATTCTTGTGATAAAGGCTCAGAAAATGTAATCAACACATTAAATTATTGTTTACATACAGATCTCCTATGGAGGACACACTAGTTTCTTGCCAAGAATTGGTTGGAGGATTTGTGTCAATTTTTTAAAAGGACTTTTTCCATAAAGAGGAAGTTAGTTGCTGACTTCCTTGGGTGCATATTGTTCAAACAATATAATTTGATCTAAATGTCTTTATTGTAAATACAGTATTTGGCTCTGCTGGAGCTGTGAAGCTCCTTGACAGCCAATGACAATACAGGAAAAAGGATGAGCCATCTCCGATTCTATTTTCCTCCATATTATTGGTACTTCACTTTTGCCCAGCATTGCTGTCACATGTGCTATACAATGTGCTAAGTAATACTTATCAAAATCTTTAAGCCTCAATCCACCTGCAGGTTAGCCATTTCTGAAGTGCTCATTGCCACTATAGGTAGGCACTTTCCTGACAAATAAAATACATAGATTTTGCTGTTGTATCTTCTGACTCACCTACAGGCAAACAGATCTTCTGAAGTCACAGAGAAATGTGTTGGAGTCAATGTGATGATGTGGGTGAGTTAATGTTCACCACTTGCCCACTTACCAGCTTCAACCCTGTGCACAGGGCCAGACAGAAGGCCTCTATATCATTTAAGTCTCTTCTAAATGCTAATCTGAAGCCTTAAGTGATGCATAAGGCCTAGGCACAGGGATGAATTTCACCCCAATGTGACTAACAGTTGCACAATCAGGCCCTGGGATTCTGTTAACCCAGTAGTCCCCAAACTGCAAGAGGGGCAGGAGCCGCAGCTAGGGCTGGAGTGGAACTGGGGGTGGAGCAGGGCTGGACGGCACTCGCCTCCCCGGCTGACCCAGGTGCACCCCCCTGAATGTATCTCCATGTCCCTCCACAGGGGGCACACGCCACAGTTGGGGGACCACTGTGTGAACCAGATTTGTCTATGTTTCCCAACAGGAACCATTTTGCGTAGCATCCTTTTCTATTGTACAGCTTCTTATCAGTGCTTGACACATCCTGGCTCTTATTTCCAATATATAAACCAATACAATTTAAAACCCTTATAGGACCTTGCCTTAGCTGTATTAACACAATGGTATGATGTTTAAAACAGATGGTTTGATAACTACAAGCGATTCAAGTTTAGTGTCTTTCAGATACAGTTCAACATTTGTCTGCTTTACACGCATAATAAAATCTGTAAATAAGAGAAGAAAAAGAAGACTAGCAGAGGTCCTGGAACTAGTGGTGCCACCGCACTCCCAGACTTGAAGTGATTTCCAGCATACACAGGGTTTACAGTTTGGTTAAATGGCTCTCAGTACCCCCACTATACAAATTGTTCCAGCACCCCTGAAGACCATGCATCTTAGACAAAGAATAGAAACCAAAAAAATACAGGGTATGAAAACATTTCTGAAGACCTCAGTCAGTAAATTTTTCCTTGTTGTGGTTTATGGAGTTATGCCCACTCTCACCGTGGAATCTGAGTTATTCACATTATCTAATTGTGTCCTTCTGTTAATTAAACAATCCAAGACAATTCTGAACCATTTAAAACTTTGAAATTCTACAGAGAGCAGATGATGGGAACCTGGTAGACTTATAATGTTGGATAGTTTATTAATAAAATCCTAAAGGAGAGGATTGTATATTCGCTACCATCTCAACTAAAAGAAATACAAGGGAAAAACTCCATTTATGGAGGTCACTGCAAAACATGCATGCATTATGTTTAACTTGGTTTTGTTATTAGACATAAATACACAGGGCCAGCTCCTAAACTTACGTAATGGAGTATGGTGATTTACACCAGCTGAGATATGACCAACAATTTTCTTTGCTTGAATTACTCACAATCAAAGTCTATGGAGCAGAAATGACCTCGTTGGTCAGAAGCAATCGTGTAGGCCCTGATACTGCAAACACTTATACACGTTCTTAACTTTAAGCATGGGAGTAATCTCATTGACTTCCATCAGAATCATACATTCATGCAGGTCAATTTATAGAATTGGGGCCCTATAAAACTTCAATAGCAGCTCACTTTTTCAATAAGAAAGGAAAATAGCACAAAAATGAAAGCAGAGAGTACTTAAAAGAAGAAAAGCAACATTTAATTTATGAAAAGAACTACATGTGATATGGCTGGCTTGAAACAATAGAGGAAATGTATACCTGCTATGGGAATGGTGTAGAGCTATCCCCAAGACAGAATTAGCTCTCAAGTGACTTTCAACCTGCCTCTTAAAAAATAAAACAAATCCTCAGATTGCAAAAACAGATGCATAATGCAGGCAAGTTGGAGTTTTCCTGGAAAAGAATCAACAGTTAAAAAAAAAAAATCTAATACATTCAGACTTAGAAATGGCGTTATTTCTCTAAAAAGCTATTGTACTAACTCAATATTTTAAAAATATAATTTTAGCATATGTGCCTCAAATACGTGGTTTATGAAAGTTGCTCAGCAACAACTGTTAGTCAGTGCTTAAAATAAAAGTTTTAATTATAAGGTTTTATGGAAATTTGTCCAAACCTGGTAATATTCAGACAAAAAAATGAAGTTCATATTTCTTTTTCTGGGGAAAGTTTAATGTAAAGGAGGTTTCTGGCACTCATAAGCCTGATAAGACACTGGTAAAATGTTAACTCCTCCGAAAAGAACAAAATAATGCTTATAAAGAAGATTTGCAACTTTAATCACACTCAATTGTCTGCAAAGAAGAGCTCAACTGCACTGGGCACGTTGACTGATTTTAGGTGCTGACTAGCACCTGGTATCAGTTATTCCATTACTTTTTTTCTGTGATGGTTTCTGAAGCAAGAGCTAAGCCCCCACGTTTGAGGTGTGCTGGCAATTGCTCTGCCTCATGGAAATATTGATAATCTCTCGCAATAAAAGAGAGACAGGCTTTCCTCATCTGCTTTCATCATCCAGCTGGAGTTTAAGGCATTGGTTACATTCTATAAAGCCCTAAATGGCCTGGGACTAGCCTACTTGAGTGATCACCTTTTTCCCCCAGTATAATTGTCACTGTTCCAGTCAGTAGGTCATTTGAGCTGGATTGCCCTTATACAAAAGAGAGAGGGTGACTGGCAGGGCTCTAGAACTCTGGAATTTGCTCGCCTCTGTCTGAAATAGTCCACATTTTGGTGACCTTTTGGGCATACACTGCAAAAGAAAGCTGTTTTGCTGAGCTTTTGGAGAAGGCTCAGGGTATGTTTCCTAGATGATGGAAGGGCAGAAAGAGATTTTTGTAGGTAGATGGCTGGCTGAGTTCCTGTTAAATTGATCATATTAACACTGTTGAGATGTAAATGTTATTGGTAGCGGTCTATTACGGAACCTGGAGGCTTGGATAGGCATCTATTTATTTTTCTTTAAATAACTAATTACATTAAGTGTATGGCTATAACTCACAGGTGGGTTGGGTGAATCTCCCTCAGTAAGTAAAATATATTTGTACTTCATATACATGTCAGTAATTTCTCTCAGTTGTATAACTCTAACATTTTCATCTTTTGAAGATACAAAAGAACATCTGAAGCTGGAGAAAATTCTCCCCCTAATCACAATACAATACCGTTTTAGGTTTTACTTGAAAAATCATCACACTGAGATTGTGTGGGTCAAGTGGTTCAGATACAGCTTCCAAATTTGCATGTCTACTTTTGCGAAACAAAATTTCTCACAGTCATTTGTCCTGATTATTATTATTTATCCATCGCATCCACACTATTCTTGGAGACTTTATAGATAATACGGAAATATCGCCTGTTCTGAAGAGCTCACAGTCAGAGACAAACATAATGCAACAAATGAGAGCTATAAACAATAGGTAGAGAAATAGGAGGAAACTAGAGTTACAAATATGAGATGAATTGTTCCCAAAGTATGTTCCACAGTATGTTCCACAAAATTCCTCCCCCACTATCCACTAAAATCCCTTTCCAGCACAACATACTCCATTTCCCAACCCCCACATCCTCCCTCACCATTCAACCCTCCTGACTCCCCACAGCAACTCTGGGTAGAGAGCATCTACACCTTCCATGCATGCTTACTCTCTTCCCTCCACTTCAACTCCTGATACCAGAGCCTCCACAGGCTGCCTGCTGACAAGCTGCCTGCTGATCAGAAAATGCAGGCAAAGTCTCTCAGGAAGAACTACTCTATAGGAGGTGGCAGGACCTTGGGTCCTATACCACATGGCTTCAGGGAGCCTGGGTATCACTGATGCTTGATGGCCTTGGAGTAATGTCCCTCAACTGCCTGAATCATCTGGTGACCAGGACCAAATGTCCGGTAACAGGTTCACTGACAACACAGGGGACGATAGGCTGACAAAATAGAATTGTCCAACTCCCCTTTCCCCTGCTGGTATCCAGGTTCTCTAGGAAGAAGTGTTCTGGGGTGGGGCTATTCCCCCCCAACCCTGCTAGTGTAGCCTCTCCAAACTAATTTGCTCTGCTTTTATTGAAACCTGAATATTTTCATATCCACTATTTTTCCCACAAGGGCCCATCTATAAAATCAGGTGTCATGGAGGCAAGTCCAAGTCGGCACCCTCACTCCCCACTGTGAAATTTTGTTTAAAAGCCTCTTACTTTCACATGGAATCACGGCTGATTGCTGCTGACTGATTGACACCACTGCTGAAAAGGTGAAGCCTCAATATATCTTAGAAGATGAAGGAAGATAGTAACAGATAATTGCATAAAAGCAGACACAATGTGTGCTGAGTACTCAGCAAATTTCACTCCTTCTAATTATTCATGTCTTGGGAGAACGCCCAGGTTCATTGACCCCTAACGGACAGCAGATTTCAGAATGATGCAAAGTTTTACTGAGTAGATAAAATGACTTCCTCAGGTATGGTTAACTACATCCACCAGCCTCTGAATAGATGCAGTTTTCTGGATCCTGTGGGTATAACACACTGAAAAAAAAATGAGCAAGTTCTGTACAATGTCAACCTGTAGGTTATCCGGAGAGGAGATATGGCATAGGACCAACTTGCTGCCCCCCCCCGCCCTCCTTTTTTTTTTTTTTTTTTTTTAAACACAGCCCTGTTTCATTTTTAATCCTGACAACTGGTTGATTATGTGGTCTCATAATTTAATTTCTAAAAGTACTTAAAAAGAGATTGTGGCCATCTATTACAAAAAGGGTTGCAGTTTTTTGGAAAATATCTGAAATGAGAGGTCTTTGAGGAGGGGGAGAGGGAGATGAGTTCATCATATTAATCTCATTTCAGCAGACATTACCTAGCATTCAGGATTTTGGAATAATAAAATCCAGGATGCAGACTTCACAGGAACGACTCAATTTCTCTGTCTTTACCATTATTTAGTTCTCCTGAATGGTGCCTAACTGAAAACTCTGGAGACTGAAACATTTTTTTTTTTAAAGAACAGATGCACCGCAGGCAGCAATAGCACAAGCTTCTCCATCACTGCACCATCAGTGCACCTCAATCTTGACCTGAGGGATCATCTCTAGACATCAGAGACTAGTTAAGTCTCCACATCCATGTGGTTTAGTGATGGGAACAGCTATTCATTAGGAACTGCATTGACACCACCAATTTATTTTACATAAGCCATGATCAGCCACCAGATGGTAACAACTTTCAGTCACCAGTTGCCTGGATTAATAGTTTAGAAGTGTTTCTCCTCTTCCTTTTCGCTTAACAGAATAGTAAAAGTAACTGAAATAAGACCTCTGTGACTCTGTAAGTGAAGCTAATGGAAAATACACACTCATACAAAGAGCCACTGTGGACAGGGACATTGCTTATTGAAAAACAAGTTTCATTTGCCTTACCTTTGTCGTTCAGGCAAATTGTGGTTATTATATCACTGATCAGAAGCACAGGACTGGAATGGAACTGCTTGGTCATAGAGTCCAGTTCCCTGCTATTGCAGGCAACCCTCTCATATAATCCCATTCATAAATGTATAAAGCCCCATATTAAAACTAGCCAGATTACTTGCCCCCACAACTCCTATTGAGAGGCTGTTCCAGAATCTCACCCTTCTGATAGTTAGAAACCTTCTTATAATTTCCAGCCTAAAATTATTCATGGCCAGTTTCTTCCCATTTGTTCTTTTGCTCTTTAGCATAAACAGCTCTTCTCCCTCCCTTGTATTTACCCTCCCGATGTATTTATAGAGAGCAATCATTTTCCTCTCTCAGACTTCGTTCTGCTAGATTAAACAAGTCAAGCTCTTCCAGTCTCTTCTCATTAGACAGGCCTTTCATTCTCCTGATCATCCTAATAGCTCTTCTCTGCATCTGTTCCAGTGTGAAATCATTTTTCTTGAACATGGGTGACCAGAACAGTACACAGTATTCCAGATGAAGTCTCTTACAGTACCTCGTAAAATGGCATTCATACTTCTCTTTCTACCTAAAATGCCTCAGCTGATCATCCTAGGATTGCATTTGGGTTTTTTGGTGCCAACATGCCATACCACATTGGTGGCTCAGTCATTCTGTGATCAGCTAATAAATACACCCAGCTCTTTCTCTTCCTCTGTCATTTCCAACTGATGAGCCTTCTGCTTTAAAGCAGAATTTTTTTGTTATTACACCCGTAAGTGCATGACTGTGCCCTTTGTACTATTATTTTCGTCCCATTTCTATTATTCCAGTCCTCAAGGTCATCCCATTCTTCCTTTGTAATATTCCAATGCTCCTCTGTATTGATGATGCCTCCCAACTTCTGTCACCTGCAAATTTCATTACCATATTCTTACTTTTCATACCAAGGCCATTATTGAAAATATTAAGATCTGTCCCACGACTGATCCCCGAGGACCTCCAATAGTAATCTCCTTCCAGCATGAAGATCTCCTTTCAGCATAATCTGTTGCCATCTCCCCTTTAGCCTCTTCCTTACCCTCTTTACAATTCTTGTACTAATCCCCATCTTCTGCAGCTTAATTTCTATGGTGTACCATGTCAAATGCTTTACTGTTGTCTAGATAGATTAAATCAACCACATTTCCTTTGTAAAAAAAATCAGTTATCTTATTAAATAAACAATGGATCCCATATTTAAAGAAGTGAAAATCTTATCTTCTTACCCCCACTAAAAAACTCAAATTTTTCCATAGTTATAACATATTTAAACTTTATTTTATTATTAATCCTGGTTCAATAATAAAGGTTTAATACTCTTGGCCATCCAGTGCGATAACACATGGTGTTCTGTGTCTGTGCTGCATATCATGCCCTGTGTTAAGTGCCTTTTCTAAAGACTAATTTCCTCCACTTTTTCCATGACTTGTAAGCTTTACATCAACTCATTCTTAACTGAGAAGATCCAGAAAGGAACCCATTTGTCTGGACATATCAACATTAAACTGCTGACTTCTCAGACTCCGTGAACTGGATTCCTTAATGGGTATTCTCACTCCTAAGTGCATCACAGAACTGATAACTCTGGTGAATGTCAAAGTCTGTCATATCCCTTATACCAGTCCAGACTGTACAGCTATTCCCGTTGACAAGTAGGGTAGAAATACAGAAACAAACTCTGCTGAATGTCAACTTTGCATGGTAACTTCCTCAGTGTTTTGTTTCCATGGGATATCATCCCTGACACAATATGCTCTCTGGGTTTTCTTTCTGTTCTCCCTCCAAAAAAAACACCAAACAAAAAAACCCAACCCCAAACCAAACCAAACCAACCTCCCCCAAAATGAGCTTTTAAAGATCTATACTAATTTTTTCAAAGTAATCAGACACAATCGTTATTTATATTGTTATAGTCTAGAAGTCCCTACATCAGGAGGGGTTCTACGGTGCTGGGTGATGCATGAAGACATTGGAAGACATCCTCCCTGTCATGAAGCACTTATAATTGAATTAGAAACAAGACACGACAAGTGACTGTGACAAAAACAGGGAAGAAAGAGGATGATGGTAAGAGTAGTAAGTTCATGGAGTTGCACAGACTTGCACTGGGCAAGACTTGATGGTTCCAAATCATGTACAATATTTCATTATTAATTTAACAAAGATCAGATATTAGTCAGCTGATTTCCTGTAGGAGCCATGGCAAAAGGGAGGAGAGGGATAGTTCTATGAGTTAAGGGCAGCATGGAAGAACATGGTTGTGGGACAACTGAGGAAGGGATGGTTGAGACTGGCAACTGGTGTAACAGAGAGTGCAGCAAGCACAAATAAGTGAGGAACGGGTGTATGAGCAGAGTCCTGAAGGGTCCTGAAGTAGAGGACAAGAAGTTTTGAAATTGCACTGGAAAATGGGGAGCCAGTGAAGCTATCTGGGGGCTTGCATGTGATGTAGTCAGCATTATAGGAAAAGAAGTAGCTGCTAAGCTACTTAATGGAGGAGAATGATTGGGAGCCAAACCATGGTGACTGGTGAGGGCATTACAGGAATAAAGACACAAGATGAGGAGGCCCTAGACAAGAGGTTTAGCTGAGTGAACAGAGAAAATAGATGTATGGGGCAAGGAAGGGGAGAAGTCAAAACTGACCCAAAGTTACAGACTTGGATGACAGGAAGGATGGTGGTGTTAACAACGGAGAATAGGGAAGGTTTTGGAGAAAGTTGTCATAGGAGGGCAGATCCCTAAAGCTTATTAAATAAAATGGATCCCCCTCTTTTGGAGAGTTTTATGCTTACCACCTCTGAGGGTACTAAATGGAGAGACCTGTAACATAGATGTAGAAGGAGTGGAAGAGAGAGAGAGATCCACATGTAAGATTCAGAATTAAAAACTGTTTTATTTTAAACTCTGGGTAAACTCTGACTCACATTTTTGGCTTTATTCCTGCATTCTAATTAAGAGTGAGATATCAAGATGTTTAATGACTGCAATCTATTAAGTAGACATATCTACATGCCAGCTACAATGAATGATGCGTCTTGTCTTATTTATGATACATGAGCCTGGAGGTGAAAATGAAGCTATGAAAATGAGCAGTGTTTAAGGCAGAAAACGATTAACACTACTATTTCAAGGATTTTCAAATAAAAAGACCTTTGCAGTTTCTATTAGTGAATGACCAGCTTACTCTTACAGCCATTTTAAAACAGTTGTGATAAGTCTGCACACTGACACTGGCAAAGTATTAATAATTTCCCCACTGCACCTGATAAATGTGGTAAGATTATAGAAAAACCACAGGCTGTCTTGGAGCTGGTGCCTATTTAATTACCTAGGACAAAAAAATCTGCCCCTTCTTTACCCCATTAAGGAACGATAATCTTCCTTTTTGATGAAACACATCAACTGAAAATATGGCTGAAATATAGACTTTCTGCACAGCCTTATTGGGAGTTTGAATTGCCAGACGGGAATCAAGCTAATGATCCAAAGGGCAGACAGCTAATGCATTAACTGAATCACACATTGTGGCAGTCTCCTGAATAGAAATACTGGATTCAAGAAGAAAAGAAAAAACATTTTAGGAATGGTAAGTGTGATTTAATTCCCTCATCACTACAATATCCACATCAAAACTTATTCTAAAAAAGAGAGAGACTAAAATAAATGCTCTTACTTGCAGAACACACATGCCCATGTGCCACGTCTAGTGTGGGGAAAAACAAAATGCCATTAGATATATTTAATTTTTGGAAAACTAAAAAAAAATTGTACAGTATTTTTAATATTAACACCATGAGTTTATATATCGGTTTGGTAGAATTCAGTTAAAAAAGTTAAAGCTTTAAGCTTTATAATCATTAAAAGAAATAGTCAACAGCTGATGTCAAAATATACAAAGTAAATATCCTTAAATCAAACTCTATTAAGTTCTCAAGAGCATTTTTCTTACTTTGTGCATCTATTAAGTCTGATTATTATTGATGGACATTATTTTTGTTGGTTTGTGTGTGTGCAGCGATATCAATACTTATCGACATTTACTGATAAAAGTCTAATCCTTCCAAGCCTACAGTTTTTCATTTTTAAAGCATTTTACAAACACGAAATAATTAATCCTCAATACACCTGAAGAACACAAATAGAATCCCAATTTTACCAAAGGGGAAAATGAGGCAGAAGGATTAACTGACTGCCCAAAGGCCACAAGAAGAGTCAATTTCATGGCTGAGCTTAGAATTTAGAAGGCTTCCTATCCTGGGTTCATACCATAGAATTCACTATTTATGCCAAAAGAGTCCCCTTCCATGAAAAATGCCTTCTATTATATAAAGAAAACATACAGGGCTCGTCCTATGAAGTCTTCATATCACAAATCATCAATAAAGAAACTCTCTCAGCGTCCTTGCACCATATGAAGTACAAGTTTGACCCTCTCTATTATAAATCACTTTTCTAACCATTGTTCATCTATATAAAACAAGGGGACTCTATTTTCCTATAAATAACCAAAGAATGTTATTAAACAGAACCGTTAACTCATTTTTGTATTTGTCAAGATTTTCAAAAAAGAACCGATGCTCTGTGAGGGGTGCCCAATGTTTTAATCCAAACTACAGAAGAGTGATAGGATAACACAGTTGCATTTTCCATTGATGTGTAAGGGTTTAACATTAAAAGGAAGAAAACTAGTGTTTCTTGATACTTATGGCCACTTCTGCAAACTTGGATGTGATGATAATAACACCACTCTGCCAAAGCTAGTGTCGTCCCAAGCCTGCTGCGTCATGCCATAGTGGGACGTGAAGGTATGTACTGAAGACCATGTAGCGGCTCTGTAGATGTCCTATATTGGTACATGTGCCAGGAAGGCCGCTGAAGATGCCTAAGCCTTCGTGGAATGGGCTGACCGGGACGCTAGGGGTGCTGCCCCCACCTGCTTGTAACACGCTCAAATGCAGGCCATGATCCATGACAAGATACACTGGGCTGACACTGGACACTCCTTCATTCGGTCAACAATTGCGACAAAACAATTGCGTGGAGCAGCAGAAGAGTCTGGTCCTGTCGATGAAGAAAGCCAAAGCCTTCTAACTTTGAGAGAATGGAGATGGCCTCTCCTCACTGGAGCTATGGAGTTTTGGACAGACGACCAGTAGGAAAATGTCCTGGTTGACATGGAAGTGGGAAACTACCTTCAGCAGGAATACAGAATGAGGTCGAAGCTAGACCTTGTCTTTGTAGAAGACCATGTATGCAGGCGCTGAGGTCAGGGCTTTAATCTCTGAGACCCACCTCGCAGAGGTTATTGCCACCAGGAACTGCGCACCAAGGAACAGCCTCCCTGCCAGGGGGATCGTCAAGGGGAAGGCCTGAGTTAAGATCACTGCAGCGTTCCTGCTCACTAAGGCTACGGCTACACTGACGGCGGCAAAGTCGCCGCTGTCAGATCAGTTGCTCTGGATCGACTGAGCGGTCAGTGAAGACCCACTCAGTCGATCCAGAAATTGACGCACTAAGACCACCTTCGCAAGTGGTGCAGTGCAGTGAAGACGGTGCGCAGAAGAGGAGCCCAGAAGTCGACGGGAGCTGCGCAAGTTTTTTGCGTAGCTTGTGTAACTCCCGTTGACTACCGCCGAATCCTGGAGGTAAATGTAGACAGGGTCTCAGACACCGCTCGCCAGTGGTCACTGAACCTACAGTGCTGGTCCCCAGAGCCGCACTGGGAGAGGTCGGGATCATGTCTCTGGATGATAGGCACCACTCCCTGGAGCGATAGCGCTGATCCCCGCAACGCCACCAGTCCTCAAGATCCCGGCACTGATCCACAGACTCCAGAAGCATATCCTCGGAGCCCTGGCGCCGCTCGTCAAGTCCTTACAAAATGCCTAAGGATAAAACATGGTCCTGGAGCTCCCGGCACTGCTCCCCAGCACCGGGACATAGTCACACAAGGGGTGGAGCGGATGGACATTCAGCATCGGTGCCCCCTTGGTTGCCTAGAAGCATCTCCTCGGACTTGGGGGAAGAGGACATTGCCCTTTTGAGAGGACAGCTGTCAGGCCAGTCAGCCAGGTACCCCATGCTGCCACCAATGGGGATATGGCCTCAGGGACAGTGAGAGCAGAAAGCCTTTCACCAGATTGTCATACCTGGCCAAGTGGAAGCACTTTGCTTGCTGGGTAGCTTGTCATAATGTCTCGCCAATGAAATCACCTATCCAAGTGATCATGGACTATCTGCTCCACCTGAAGCAGGAACGTTTGGCCTTCTCGTCTATTAAGATGCACCTAGCGGAAATACCTTTTACCCTCCAATTCAAGGCAGAACAGGCCGAAGGAAGTTTCCCACTTCCATGTCAACCAGGACATTTTCCTACCAGTCTTCTGTCCAAAACCCCATAGCTCCAGTGAAGAAAGGTGTCTCCATTCTCTTGAAGTTAGGAGGGTTTTGGCTTTCTACATCAATAGGACCAGATCCTTCTGTCGCTCCACGCAACCCTTCGTCGCAATTGCTGACCGAATGAAGGGGTGTCCAGTGTCAGCCCAGGGTCTCTCATCATAGATCACGGCCTGCATTTGAGCATGTTACGAGCAGGCAGGGGCAACACCCCCAGCATCCCAGTCAGCCAACTGTACGAGGGCTCAGGCATCTTCAGCGGCCTTCCTGGCGCATGTACCGATACAGGACATCTGCAGAGCCGCTATATGGTCTTCAGTATGTACCATCGTGTCCCACTATGACATCATGCAGCAGGTTCAGGACGACGCTGGCTTTGGCAGAGTGGTGTTACAATCACCACATCCATGAACTCCTGACCTCCCCAAGGGGTACTGCTGGTAAGTCACCTAATTCAGAATGGACATGAGCAAGCACTCAAAGAAGAAAAAATGGTTACTTACCTCATAACTGTTGTTCTTTGAGATGTGTTACTCATGTCCATTCTACAACACACCCTCCTTCCCCACAGCAGGCGTTCCGGCAAGAAGGAACTGAGAGGGAGGGGGGCCGGCGGTGCCCTATATACGAGCGCATATGCGCACTGCTGCAGAGGGAGCTATAGCCGGCTCTACGGATACCACTAGGGGAAAAATTTCAGGCATCTTTGCATGTGGTGCACACACACCTAATTCAGAATGGACATGAGCAAGCACTTGAAGAATTGTTATTTATTCTTATGTCACAGCTCCAGGCTCCACTTAATCAAAACAAGCCAGTTTCTAATAAATTTTCAGTTTTGGCAAACAAATGGTTTAAAACGTCATTGTTTAGCCACAGGCATAACAGAAACACAACAAGCCAGAAACCATCTGAAGTTCAACTTGCCTCCCCTTTTTGTGACCTTGGTGAATGAAAACTTCCCATAATGGCACATTCTCAACTAATATGTTGCTCAAGAGTTTAAGTCATTCTGCAGCATGTTTAAGTAGAGTGATGAAAATACTACTAAGTATTTTCCCACAGAAGCCAGCCAAGAAAGTCTACAGCTTTTCCAAATACATACTCTCTCTATATGCATCAGCAAGTATCCATGTTCACTGCTAAACATCATTCCAAACAATCAGGTTTCTTGTGCTTTACTCTCATATATACATTTTTAGCTGAGGGGGTCTTTTATTTTAAATTTACACTTTATTTTCACTCTATCTACTTCTCTTCCACTGCACATTAGTTAAATGTTAATCACCAAGTGAAATTTTTGCAAAAGTTACTGAACTAAGAGCCCTGGAGACTGAAATTCTATATTAACACAAAAAGTGGATATAAATGTCACTTCATAAATATAGACAGCTTCTCCACACTGTTCTACAAAAGCACCACAAACCTGTATCTGGAGAAACTCCCTGTACAAAGGTAGGGTAGTTAATTTCCACACCTTGGCTTCTTTCTTAAAACAGCTAATAAGGTGAGAATTTTGATGGTGTTTTGAGTAACAAAGGTGGGTATTGACTGGAAACTAGACTATATAATCAACTCAGTTCATACCAGGTTACCAAGCAGACTATGGATTATAACAATCAGTAATTAATCACTGGATCCAATCCATGATATAATTGTAAATGCTTTTTGCCTCCTTTCCTTGCTTTCTAGATGTATAAAGCATCATGCATTGCACATGGGTAGAAAACTAGGAAAATACGGTTTAGCTAAAAAGAATTGTCAATTTTAGATCGGCTAAAACACAAGATAATAGGAACTGCCAGGCAGGCTCAGGCCAAGGTCCATCTAGTTCAGTATCCTGTCTCTGACTGTTGCCAACACCAGATGATGCAGAGGGAGGAGCCAGGACCCCAGCAGTAGGTAGATGTGTGATAATCCCCCACATAAGTACTGGAGACCAGGATGAAACCTAAGAGACTGGCTGAAGCCCCAAAGCATGAGGTTTAATATCCCGTCCGCAATTTGTCGTCGTTAATTATAACTCTGGATATTCTTGATATCCATATAAATGTCCAATTATTTTTAAAATCTTAAATTCTTGGCCTGAATGACTTCCTGGCTTAGCAAGTTCCATAATTTAATCATATGCTGTGCAAAGAAGTATTTCTTTTGTTTATGAGGGTGAGGGGGTTTGGTGGATGAACATGGGCACCTGGCTAACCTCCTTTCACAATCCAAAGAAATATTTGAACAAACAAAACACTGGTTTCCACAAAGAAGAAAGAGGCTTAAGGTGGCTCCCAAAAGGTCATCATTAGCATGACAATAGACAATTTCATGTATAAGGAAGGCTGTGAAGTCCACAGGACAGACGCTTATAACATGGCGATGTTTACAAATACTGTATTTACATCAGTGTTAATATATAATCGTTGATCATATGAGTAAAGAGATATCTCAAAAGTTAATAAATTATTCCCAATACAACATTGTCACAAAAACATTTTTATTTTTTGAAAACGTGTCTGCTTACCTAATTACTGATTCAATTTTCCCAAAGGAAGAGACACTATCTTCTAAAAAACTCAGTTCAGTGGGTTTTCATTTTATAAATTCCAAGACAGAGTGTGGTATAGTGTGTAAGTCTAAAGAACACTGTAACTTTAATTATTTTTCTTTTGGATAATACAGCTTTATTTGGTCTAGTTATTAAATAACTTTTGGATTCCAATAGCATAGCTGAAGTGGCTGCAATGTTATGTAACTGAAGGTATTTACTTTTTGTGTGTGCATCTTTTGGGATTAATAGAGAAGGGAGATTAGAAGCCTGGCAGAATTTTGAAAAACAGGAAAGGGTCAGAAAGTCAGTTTTGAAAGCAGATGGTCTTATAATTGAATCTGCAGATGGACACAGAGCAAAGGGAAGGTGGCATGCGGAAACTAGCATGTATTTAGATCCATTTATTGTCATTAAAGATACTATTTTAAAAAGGACTTTTGGACTAGGGAGAACTTTCACAAACATAGGGCTGGGAATCACGGGATAATGGGCTCTGCTGTGTGAAACTTCTGTTCCTTACTTTTCCTCTCTATAAAAAAGAATTATCTTTTTAATTCCTCTTTTTCCTCTATAAAAAGAACTTATTCACCTCATACAGATGTTGTGAGGCTTGAAGCCACTGCTCATGAGAATTCCCCGTGAGGGGGAATATTGAGGTGGCATGAAGTGGATACAGCTAAAGCCAACCCCCTTTGGAGGTCTTGCCACAGAGAAGGGAGTGCATCAGGGCTAGTGCATGATATGTATAAGTCTCAGGGTAAAATTTTCAAAAGCTACCAAGTCCCATTGGGACTTATGACTTTTGGATTCTATTTTTGGCTGTACCACTAACTTACTTTGTCTTGACGAAGTCACTGAGGGTATGTCTACACTGTAATTAAACACCTGAAGCAGGCCCATGTCAGCTGATTCGAGCTTGTGAATGCTCAGGCTATGGGGCTGTTTAATTGCAATGTAGACATTCAGGCACAGGCTCTGGGACCACACCAGGTCCAAGAGCTCAGGCTCCAACTCGAGCCTGAATGTCTACACTGCAATTAAACAGCCTTGTAGCCTGAGCCCCATGAGCCTGAGTCAGGTGACACGGGCCAGCCTCGGGTGTTTAACTGCAGTCTAGACATACCCTATTGATGTATTTTCAATAGCACTTAAGTCCCACTGGTCTGGAAATAGAACCCAGGGGTCCTGACTTCTTGTTCCATACACTAAGTACTAACCTACTGCTCCTTCTAAAAGCATAAGAGTACATTTAGATTTGGATTTAATTCCTGCTCAATTCATTCCTTTCAGGAAATAAAAAAACTGGAGATACAAATTATTGTGAAAGCCTACAATCAAATTTTGGTATAAAAAAGAAAACATTCTTTCACGTTAAGATTAAAACAAGCATTAAGTCTCACACTAAACTCTCATCATGTGTGACACTGGAAGTGTACCCAAGCTGACAGTTCTTTATTTTTCCTACCCTCCCTTAATGTTTGGGAATTTAAGAATTCCACTTACTTCAATGTCAAAAAATAGTGACATAACATTGCAATTTCTCAAGTGGAACAAGACAATTTCTCAAGTGGAACAAGACAAGAAACTGTCAACATTATTTCTCCCTATTGGAATGAATAGAAAGAATATTTAGCCATAAGATAATTCTATAAAAACTTTCACAAAAAATCTCTTTTCCATCTGGGAGCAATAATCTGACTGGTCACAAATGATGCAAGGGGTAAAATATGAAAACAAGGTTACTTACAAGTAACTGATGTTCTTCGAGATGTGTTGCTCATGTCCATTCCGCTATAGGTGTGTGCACGCCTCCGTGCATGGTTCCCAGAACTTTTTTCCCCTTAGCAGATCCTGTAGGGCCGGCTCTGGCGCCCCCTGGAGCCCCACGCACATGATGCAGTATATGAGGCACTGCTGGCCCTACGCCCCCTCAGTCCCTTTTTCCGCCAACTCTGGCAGCGGGGACGGGGGGTGGGTTGTGGAATGGACATGAGCAACACATCTCGAAGAACATCAGTTATTGATAAGTAATCTTTTTTTCTTCTTCAAGTGCTTGCTCATGCCCATTCCACTATAGGTGACTAACAAGCTATACCTTGGAGGTGGGTCTGAGTTACTGGTGAGCCGCCCTCAGCACCACTCTGCCAAATCCCGTGTCCTATCTCGCCTGGTGGATGACGGCGTAGTGGGACGTGAAGGTATGCACCGACGACCAGGTGGCGGCTTTGCAGATTTCCTGCAGGGGCACTCTCTCCAGGAGGGCTGTAGATGAGGCTTGAGCTCTGGTTGAGTGCGCTGTGATGATTCCTGGAAGTGGCACCTTCGCCTGCTCGTAGCAGAACTTGATGCAAGATGTAATACACGAGGAAATGCCCTGAATGGAGACAGGTGAGCCTTTCATGCGGTCAGCCACTGCGACGAAGAGCTGCGTCGATTTCTGGAACGGCTTTATGCGCTCGATGTAGAAGGCCAGGGCTCGTCTCACATCCAGTGAATGCCACCTCCTCCGAGCCATGCGGTTTGGGAAAAAACACGGGGAGAAAAATATCCTGATTACAATGAAATTGGGAAACCACCTTGTGCAGGAAGGCTGGATGCGGCCTCAACTGAACCTTATCCTTATAGAATACTGTATAAGGGGGCTCCAAGGTCAAGGCCCTAATCTCGGAGACCCCCTTAGCTGAGGTAATGGCCTCCTGGAAGGCTGAAAGCATGAGCAGAGGGCATGAAGTCATGGGTTCAAAGGGGGGCCCCATGAGTCTTGAGAGGACCAAGTTGAGATCCCAGAGAGGCACCGGATCACGGACCTGCAGATAAAGCCTCTCCACCCCCTCGAGGAACCTTACCAACATGGGATGGGAGAACAGGGATATCCCCTCTAGCGGCTGATGGAAGGCTGAAATGGCCGCCAGGTGAACCTTCAGCAAGGCCAGCGCCAGACCCTGGAGCACTAGCTGGAGCAGGTATTCAGGATCGCCTGTACAGGTGAGAGGCTGGGCGGAATGCCCCGGGACTCCCCCCAAGAGGTAAACCGTTTCCATTTAGCCCAATACACAACTTGTGTGGAAGGTTTGCAGGACTTGTTGGACCTTCACAGAGAAGGCTCTCTCCCACTCCGTCAGCCATAGAGCCTCCAGACCGTGAGGTGCAGGGAGTCCAGGTCCAGGTGTAACAGGCAACCATGGTCCTGGGATAGAAGGTCGTGCCGCCTCGGGAGATCCAGGAGTGGAGCGATCGAGAGGTCCAGCAACATGCTGATCCAGTGCTGTCTTGGCCAGTCTGGAGTGATGAGTATAATGTTCATCCTGTCCCTCTTTATTTTCAGCAGTACCTTGGGTAAGAGCGGAATGGGCGAGAACGCGTACATGGGGGTCCCCATCCAGTCGATGAGGAATGCGTTGGAAATCGACCGAGTCTCGCGATCCTGGAGTGAGCAAAACCTCGGGCACTTCATGTTCCAGGCCGATGTGAATAGGTCCAGTTGGGGAATGCCCCCTTCTGGAAGATCATAGCCACCACCTCTGGGTGCAACGACCAGTCATGGCGGGGTAGAAACGACCTGCTGAAGCAATCCACCTCATCGTTCCTCAATCCCGAGAGGTGAGAGGCAGTCAAGTAGAAATCGTGCCTAATGGCAAAGTCCCACAGACGGATAGCTTCCTCGCAGAGGGCTGAGGAGCGTGCTCCGCCCTGCCTGTTTATGAAGAACATGTACCTCCTGGGATAGGCCCGAGGACTGCAACCACGAGCACCTTCTCATACAGATGGCGGAGACTATGGCTCTGCCCACTGAGTCAGCAGCGTCACAGGACGTCTGAAGCGCTGCCCGAGCTATCACGGTTCCTTCCTCCATGATGGTGTTAAAGTCTGCGGTCTGGTCCTTGGGCAGGCCCTCAGTGAACCACCTGAGGGAGTCCCACAGGTTGAAATTATATCTACCCAGGAGGGCCTGATGGTTGGCAATCCTGAACTGCAGGCTTGACATGGAATAAACTTTTCTCCCAAACAAATTCAGCTTTTTGTTGTCTTTGTTCTTGGGAGTGGACCCTGGCTGACCTTGCCTCTCATGCTGGTTAGCTTCATCTACCACCAGGGTTCCCGGGATGGGGTGAGTGAACAGATACTCAAACCCTTCAGCCGGGACATAATATTTTCTCTCGGCCACCTTTGACGTAGGGGCAACCGAGGAAGGGGTTTGCCACAGGGTCTTTACAATCTTAAGGACCCTTTCGTGGACTGGGAGGGCCACTCTCGCTGGGGCAGCTGCCATCAGCACATTAAAGAGGCTATGTTTGGCCTTGTCTAACTCTGTCATCTCCAGCCCCAAGTTGGAGGCCACCCTCTTAAGCAGCTCCTGGTGCGCCCTGAAATCCTCCAGTGGTGCACAGTGGTCCCGGGAGACTGCCTCATCTGGTAAGGAGGAAGAGGACTGCCAAGGCGCGTCCTGTGGGTGCGCCCCCTCCTGGTGAAGGGTTGCACCTGCTGAGGGTCCTTCCATGGGGTCTGACTCCTCGTTGGAGGAGTGGTGTCTATGGGCCCTCTCCTGTGCTGAAGCACAGACTGCACCCCCGATGACAGGACGGATTGGGGCCCCGGCCCCACCTGGATACCTCATGGTGCCCAATAAGGCCATTACTGGGTCCATTGACCCTGGGGCCAACTCGGGGCTGACTGTGCCATGGGCTGTGATGGTTTGTGGGGGCATTGGCTCTCCTGACGGCTGCCCCCCCGGGAGACCCCGAGTCACTGGATCGGCGGTGCCATGCATGTCCTCGGTCCCAGGCGTTCTTCCGTGCCGGGGACTGCCCTCTCGATGTCTCCGACCTGGAGGATAACAAGGAATGCTTCCATCACCGCGAGCAGTGCCGAAGAACGGAGGTGTGCTCTGAAGAGGTAGAGGTACCAGAGCGTCGTCTCAGTACCGATGACTTCCGGTGCCGCTTGCCGTGTGGCCCTACAGACCCTTTCGGTGACAGAGGTCAGCGCCGCTCCGTGCTCCTCAGTGCTGAGCCGGACTCTGGCAACCGGGTTCCACGTTGTGGACTGTGCGGTGCCAGGTTCTCCGATGGAGACCAGGTTCTGCGTCACCTCTGTGCGGGCGAACTCCTTGGTTCTGAGGAACTTGGATGGGAGCTGTCCTAGCACCACCTGGCAGACCTCGACTGGTGCCACCTCCTGGCTTGCGCTGCCTCCGGTGCTGGGGATCGATGTCAGTGCCGAAAGGGAGACTCTGGGTCCTGAGTCGAAGCAGGCCAGCTTGACGACGCTGACCTGGAGCAACTTCTGAGGGAGTTTCTCTGCTCTACCCCCCCAGTGGCTGTCCAGCGAGAGATCTTCCTTCCCATACTGGGGATCTGCACCACCCTTCAGGGGGACCCAACGCGGGTTTTCCCCATGACACCAGCCCCATCTCCCCTGGCGGAAGGGTGGGAGGGGAAGGAGGTGGCATAGACACGCAAGGCAAACAAGGCTCTTACCACCTGAAAAGCCTCCGGTGTCGACGGCGTCGGCAGGGGCACTCTCCCACTCCCAGGAGTTGGGAGATGCTCCCTGATCGGAGATGCAGGCACCAGAGAAGACTTAATGGGCATCTCCGTACTTGACCCTGCCCGTACCAACTGCGCAGGGGAGTGTCTGCGCTCCACGCGCTGCTTCTTCCTCTTCGGTACTGGTGATGTTGCTCGGTGCCGAGTCGAGGCCGGTGCTGGCGATGTTGCGCAGTGCCGAGTCGAGGCTGGTGCTGGCAGTGCGCTCTGCACTGATGTCACGCTCGGTGCTCAGGTGGAGCAGGCCGGGTTGGACGCTGGGCAGAGCGCTGCCTCTATCAGCAGAGCTTTTAACTGGATCTTTCGGTCCTTCTGAGTCTTCAGTTTAAAAGCTCTGCAGATCTTGCACTTTTCTTTTCTGTGGGCATCCCTCAAGCACTTAAGGCAGTGGTCGTGGGGGTTGCTGAGCGGGAAGGCCTTCCCGCAGGAGGCACACAGCTTGAATCCCAGCGTCCAGGGCACAGCCCGGCCGCTTTAAGTCCCCGCAGGGACTTGCCTTATCTCTTACTACTCTTTTTAACAACACTTAACAACTACTTAACTAACTAAATTACTTAGAATAACAAACAAGTTCAAAGAAGGCGAATAGTACTTGCTGAGAGGAAGGCTAGTTCCAGCAACAGTCACGGGTGGAAAGAAGGAACTGAGGGGGCGTAGGGCCGGCAATGCCTGATATACCGTGCCATATGCGTGGGACTCCAGGGGGCGCCGAAGTCAGCTCTACGGGATCTGCTAAGGGGAAAAATTTTCCAGTAACTGTGCACGGGGCATGCACGCACCTACAATGGAATGGACATGAGCAAGCACTCGAAGAAGAAACACAGTTACCATCCTTTTAAAAAATGAAGTTTTAAAGTGTATCAAGTATTTTTCAGTGATCCCCACAGCTTCCCAACACTTAGCAGCTTCCCTGCACGTGGAGTTTTTCTGGAATAACTATTCTGCATTAAATTCACATCCTACTTTATTCTGGAATAACTTGTATGTGTAGATAAAGCCAGAATCTCAATTTCTCTTTCTCGTTTCACATAAAGAACAAGGTGAAAATGTGAGTTAATCTACTCAGTTTTGTATCTCTTGTAAAGCCTTTGAGGCATTTTGGGAATTAAAAGGCACTTAAATGATTTGAAACTGTTGCTATTATTTCCTTTAAAAATGGCTGGCACACATACCCAAGAATTCCCTTCAATTTCAGAGTTATTTATAATATTGGCATCCGAGGGCTGGGAATCAAGCTTCAGTAACTTCCCTGGCATGAGAAGGTATACAGCTATTGAAAAAATTAAGAGATCAAGCATCTCATACAGATTAGCAGTAGTAACCAGTAGTAACAGACTAGATAGGTTATATATGATGTGTTCATTTTGCATCCCTCTCAAAACAACACAGATTGTGAGCCTGCATACACCTCCGGACTTCACTTCTCAGTGTTGTGCCAATATGGAAAAGGGAAATAAATACCATTAAATGAGGTACCTATTTATTGGTTTTTATTAGAATTTCTCCTTTTACCCTTGAATGATTTAAATTCAACTAATAAAACACAGAATTGTGTCCACAGTGCTTGTGCTTGTTCAGTCTCTCCACTGGAATGCTAACCTGTAATTGCCACATAGGAAACCAGTTGGTATGGTGGACTGGTAAGTTATGTTGAATCTTTTCCCTGAAATGATGACCAAACAAAGGCATGAGAATAATCTTTAATTTCCTTTTTTTAATCACATTTCTGGGAGACAGGAGGCTAACCAGTGCCCTTGGGATGCACTCATGTAATCTGATGTCTCTATAGCCTATTAGAAAGTCTACCACCTCCGCCCCAGCCCCAGCCCCAGACCACTTGGGTAAACTTTAATATTGCCCCAAGTATCTTTCTCTCTCTTTGCCTTATAGACCGATTACATGTTCCATACACTAGCAGGGGAAGAACAAATACATCTATTTGGATAGCTGTGCCATGCATTCCTCTTATATTCTTCCTGTGCAGCATTTGTAATTGTATCTGTCCTGCAAAAATTCAATTAAGGGAAAGTTAATGAAAATTAATTAAGTTAGCTCTTTGACAGCACAGTGCAGTGTCACATGGAAGACATCCCATAGTTCTCCAACGTGGTAATGAGATAGTAGAAGCAAAATATTGAGTGAGTCTCCTGGGTTTCTTCCCCAGCCCATCAAGACCATTAGAGAAAGATGCCTATTGTTCAGAGAAATCCCCCCATTGTTACCACTCAGTTAGCAGAAGGCAAGATGTGACACAGACATTGATTTAAGGAGACAAGGAGAAATTAACAGAACAAACAAAAGAGAGGTGATAGATAGGTGCTGATTATGAAGAACCAAGAAACCTTTTTCACCCATCTCAAATATAAAATACCATCCCAGCACTCGAGTAACAAAGGGCCAAAGCAAAGAATGGAGGAATGAAATTCTCTCTGCAATAATTCCGGGAATGAGGGGGACAGTGTCAAAAAAAGGTCCACTTTGGCAGGATGAAAACTTATAAGTGGATCACAAATATATGAGTTCACAACATAATAAGGATTTTATTTTGAAACTATCCAAAGTTGGAGTTTTTGTCAAGAAAGTGGCAAAAATCCTTAAAGTTTCACTAATTCTCAGGTTAAAGTATTTATGTAACCCTATTCAACCACATGTTAAACACATCAAGGACTAAAAAAACCACTAGTACCTCAGTTATGCCCACAGAATATGCAGATGCAGATATATTTGTGCATACAAACTGGGTTTGTAAATGCATTTGCAAATGGCTATTCATGCATGAAATTATCCCTTTGCAAACACAATTACTTGCTGACACAACACAACAGGCATATTTTCCAGCTGCAATTTAGGGGCCAATGCGTGAAAATTTGACCCAAAGGACCAGATTAAGCCAGCAAAAGCTAGAAAATACTTCATCTCGGCTGAAAGTTTCCGTAACTCATCCTGTTGTGAGTGGGTATAATATTCCCCCCATTCCAAGCACCTGTGGATAGAGCACTGCATTCCTCTCTGCTCCACTTTGCCAAAATGCATTGATTTACGAATGCTGAATTTCCTGTCTGTGTATTTCCTGCTGTAAATTTAAAAACTCGGGTTACAATTTGGGTTTATATTGTGCTTTTCCTTATTCCAACTATTCCAAAACACTTCACAAAATAAAGAGTTTGAGGCTGAGTAGGGAGGGCACTGACTGTGTAAGCAAACAGCAGCCAATGGGCTGTTAAAAACACTTCAGATCCCCTTGCACCTGTGCTCGCAGTTCATCACACACACTGTATCTGTCATAGCAATCCATGCATGCATGGCCTTCAGGCTCAATTATTGCAAGTTATATCTGGGAATGCAGCCAAACAGCCCAAGAAAGTTTTATCTGATACAGAATGCAGCATCCTACCTGGTCAGAAATAGAGATTGGTATGAACAAATCATACAGCTGCTCTGTTCTCTGCACTGGCTCTCCACTGAATACAAAGTCCAGTCCAAGGATTCTGTGCTCATATTGACAGTTCTGCATGGGATTGGCCCTAGTTAGCTGAGCAATCGCCAACGATTACATTCTGTTGGAACAATAAAACTATTGCCAACAGAGAGAGGATAATTTAGAAGGCAGGACTTTAATGGGAGCTGGGTCTATGCTCTGGAACTCACTCCTGCAAGAAATAAGAATGACCGCACCACTTTCAGAACTAAATGCAAAACTCTTTTCTTCAACTTCCTTTTCCTCCAATAAAATCTTCACACAGCATATGGGGAAAAAGAAACATGGTAGATAAATAGATATGGAATGTTGGTGAACCCAATTAGATTATCCTCATCTCTTTTCAAAACAAGTGCCATTTGATCTTTATCAGTCACTTGAATAATCAGCAGAGATTGGCATGAGGCACATCTGTTTCAGTTTCATCCAAAGGACAGAACCTCTAACAGTGCAGCATCTCCTTAGTACTATTCCACAAGAAATATAAACTCAGAGTGTGGTGTTGAACTTTGACCTATGACCTTAAGAGCTATTAACAACAACAGGAATTATGAATGCTCACTGATGAAAAAACAGATACTTTATAATGGAAATTTATAATTATTTAGGGTGCCACTATGTCATATGCACCAGCTTTGGATTCATATCTCTGTATCTTTGACACACTAATGGAAATAGTAGAATTTTAGCATTTTTGCAAGCCAATGGAAAAACATGCCAGTGGTGGATATTTCAAGGAAATGAGAATCAGATGACAAATCTGAATGTGATCCATTACAGATATGTTGTAAACATCCAAACAACTCTCTTTCAAGAACCTTATGATCCAAGTACACGTGAAAGCCATTCATATTAAGAAATACAGCGTTTGATATAATAAAACAGTCAGTAGTGTGCTCTGTTTTCTCAGATAAGTTCTCTTCTCTCCTATCACTTCTCAACAGGTAAGAGAATGCTGGTTAGGTGTATTTGGCTATTTTAGACTTAAGAAGAAGACAGAAAAGGGATAACTTCTTTTTTAGTAGTCATTTACTTGTTTCTCTTTGCATTTGTTTCTATGACAAAATTTGCAGATAAATAAAAGTATCTTTTTCCAAGTTTCAGTCGTATGTTCACTTTTTTGCTCACTGTGATTAACCAGCAATGGATCCACAAGACTTGACCCACCAAGGGGCTGATGAGAACAGCAAGTTAATGATGTAGAGAACATTGGTGACACATTTTTCTGCAGCCTTCAATAATAATCTGTGTTTCACTCAATGGTTATATGAATCTAATAACCCATGATGCAGCTGCTTGTCAAGAAAGATCATCACAAGAATGTTGACATGTTACACAAACTGCCTACAGTCTGTCAACTCAAGGCACTGTCTAGAAAGCTACTGTAACATATTACCACACACCAAGGAAAAAAATATTAATTACACATCATGGCGTGAAAAAAGAAGCATCTATTCAGTAGGCATGGAGCCTGAGCCACCTTCTGACTGCCACAGCTAGTTCCCCCAAGTTCAAAACTAAGGCACTTTGCAGGACAGGATGTGAAATCTTGTGCTGCAGCTATTATGGTAGATATGTTCTGTGGAGAGTCTTCAAGTCTGCAGTGGGGTTAATCTGGCATTTTTGAAAAAAAAATTCACTTATGAAAGGGGTTAATTTACCAACTAGAAACCTTTGGCTTCATAAGAGTACATGTTTTGGAAGATGGATATTAGTGTTCAGAGGAGACAAGTATCTTCTGCAATGCATCCTACTTCGTACTGCGTTTACACATACTGCTTTCATACTTTCTGAAAGCTCTGACACCACCTTTCTTTAAGTCAAGCTTTCATTAGCAATAGCCAAACAGTAGTTGTGAAGGCCATACTGGGTCAGACCAATGGTCCATCCAGACCAGTATCCTGCTTTCAACAGTAGCCAATGCCAGGTGCTTCAGAGGGAATGAACAGAACAAGTAATCATCAAGTGATCCACCCCATCACCCACAGCAATGTGACTAAACTTTTTCTTCCCTACCAGACTGGGAAAAATATAATTTCAACTCCAAATAATGAAATCAGTGGTACCAAAACGAGGACACACAAAGATTTAACTGTCCAGAAATGTGGATGTTAACCCAAAATTTAAATTACTTCTGAAGTGACAGAAAGCCCATCTATCCTCATCCTGGTCTCTGTGACTATTCCTTTTCCTCTCTCCTCCCCATAAGGGTTCCATTTGCCAATCCACTCTCATTTGCAATCCTTTGGCCTTCTTCCACTAGCAGTGTGATAGCCCCATTCCTCTCTTTAAACATGTGATGCAGGGCCCAGCTGCAGCTTCACCATTTCTCAATAACATCTGGACTGTAGCAATATCTAGAACTTGCATTTTAATGTGTAATTAATGTAGGATTATTGCTGAAGAAATAAAAGATTAAATGTGGAAGTGCTGTAGACTAGCAAAAACAAATCTGTTCCCTCTGATCACCAAAAGCTCCAAACAGATGCTGCAGAGCAATTTTCAGAAAGGGTTGCTTGGATTTAATTTTTTTTTGGAGGGGAGGGAAAGAAGAGCACCTCTGGTTGGACATGACAAACATGATCACCATGAAAGAAGGTGGGCTGGAAGGAGTTTCCTTTAATCAAACTGATCTCCACATTTTAAAAAAAGTAAATACAAGTTCTGTTTCAGAAAAAAAGCTGCTTAAGGGGTGTGAATGACCACTTACCATTAAAACTAATAGGAATTTTGTGCCCAAATCCTTCATAAGGCGTTGAAAAACTGTCTCTCTTATAATATTAGGACCATTTCACCTACATCTAATTGAAACAAAACTCAGAAAAGCCTGCTTCAAATCATGATAAAATAAGAGATTCTAAAGGATATTTGGTTAACTATTTAAAATGCAAAGGAAATTCTATTAACATTAAATCCATTATGGAACTCACGAAATCTATACGGTCCAGAGGTATGCTATAGTTCTTCCAGAACTGTGTTTTAACTGTGCCATGTAATTTCTTTGACAATTTCCCTCCACAAAAAGCCCCCTAAAACAAAATCCCCAAACCCTAAATAAATTGTCTTGTGGCACTTACTACAGAAAGATCAGCCGAAGTATGCAAACAGCTTTATAACATCTGGCATACAGGTTTATGAGACTACATTTGCTTGCTGTCTGGCCAGTCTTCACACTTTTTTGGAAGGATAACAAACAGTCCTTGCCCAGAAAGATAGACAGCAGTACTGTGTCCAATGTTCAAAATTACATTTATTTTCAATGCATTAATCTCAGGAGGGTAAGGTAGAGGAGTATATGTATATTCATTTTAAAGAAAGGGTGCTACTATGGGACTGCCTGTATTAAGCCTGGTTCTTTGGTTTGATACGAATGGGTTAGCTTGTATTTAGTAAGAAGTGGGCATCAGTAGCAATTCCCACATTATATAAATACTCCTGTACAGTATGAAATGGATCAGGAGCAAATATTTTCATTCAGCAACTTAAACTTGCAAGTTAGTACCAGCAATATGACTGATGCTTATCCTAAATATAGCACCAAAGACAGACTAAACAAGCCATTGCACAAGATATAGGACACGCACAAATGTGAAGATCTCTTTTAAAGGCAGACATTTACACAAAGCACTGAATGTAGAGTATTCCTTTCAACCAGAGAAAAATCAATACATTAAATCCATGCTATAGCTACCTAAAACCTTGATTCAGTAAAGCTCTTAAACATGTGCTGAACTTTAAGCCTGTATTTAAACCCATTCCCATTCAGCAAAGCACTTCAGCACTTGCAAACACGTGCTTAAATGTTTTGCTGCTCAGGAATGGATTTAAGCTGGTGGTTAAAATGGTTTGCTGAACTGAGGCCTAAAATAGGGAATGCAGCATTGTTGGAGGCTACAGGCGTTCCGCAGAAACTCATCCTCAGTGCTATCATCAGACTCCCTACATAAAAGCACGTTCTTAAACAAAAACAACCCCAAAGAACGTATTTTCTGATTTACAATGTGTTAACTGTTATCTGTCCAGCTTACAAACCAGCACAGCACTGAAACTAAATATGCTGAACAACAGAAAAGTACATGTGTTTTTCTTTTTTTCTCTTCTTGCTGCCTTTCCAGAATGATAGCACCAATTTGTGAATGGCATATGATACAAAGTTCAAATTAAAATTGTCCAATATAGTCTAACTACCTCAGCAATACTGAGTTACCCCCCTTTCATCCAGTGGAGAAAACTGGAAAATCTTCATTTTTTCTTTTTACTTTTTTTCTTCCATCAAATGTTTCTCTCTAGATAGACAGCTTCAGAGAGCAAGGAAAGTGATTCCTTCTTGCTATGCAACCCCACTTAAAAACTTGAATCGAACATGGGCAAGCATTCCTGGATAAGCATGAAGAGACCAAGTGATAGATCGGTGACTTTTCAAAGGAAGGGGAGTCCTTAACATAAGCACAGAAGCTTGCCAAACTTTCCCAGGCTAGACTGGATTAGTTGCATGAATTGGCAGGCTCACTGGCAGTGAGAAAACTGATGAGTAATAAAATATGGGCAGGATAATAAAAGACTAAGGTTTGATGGCACCTGAACTTGTTCAGCCTATTTCTAATCAAAATGGCATGCTCCACCCATCATCAGGAGCTTTAAGGCTTATCTAACTAGCCCTGAAAACAAAAGGGAACAACATTTTCCACTACTGACGTGGGAGATACATGTTTCAGTTTACCTAGGTTTCTGCAGATTTGGTTGTTTTGAGATGGGTTTGATTTTGCCATTATGTATCCCTCTAGTTTCACTTTAAAGGCAGCTGGTACCACTTATCAGACTTATTTTGCTTGGATATTTTTAATGGTTATTCAGTTATTCCCAGTACTCTTTGCTGAGAGTTGTCTGGTGTGTCATCAGCATAGGACCAAGGTAACTTACAGACAAGTCACTGGCTGCTGTTTCTTAAAACAGAAGCAATCCCAGGAAGATTTATTTGGACCGAGGGAAGAGAACCTCTGCTCCCCAAAACATCTGGTAACTTGTGGATAAGAGATGAACCACCCAGCTTCCCTAAACAGAGGAAAGCTGACTGGCAAAGAAAATGTTTTCATACTGGTAGGAGGAATATCCTGAAGGAAAACTCAGTTGGGGCCAACCCCAGGCAGTGAAACCAGCCTTGAACAGAAGCTTTTGGTGGCTTATCCACCCACACTTAAAGAGTGCAGCAAGTGAGAGGAAGGTCTGACAAAGATCACGTCATGTATCTTCTATTCATTTGAAATAACATGGCAAAAATGAAACTCAGAAAGAAACTGGTAAGGTTCATAAAGCCATTATGCATTTTGTAAGCATTCACAGGATTTCATAAGGTGGGCATTTTACTCAACCGGGAAGACCAGGACTCATAATGAAACCAAACCAAACCAAACCACAGAAACTCCATTTTTTAAAAATCCATGCCTATCCAGGGGCAGCAAAACAATCCTGTTTTGAGTTTTGTTGAAAGGCTGGCAGAGCTCACCAAAGCGTTGCCTAAAACTTGGCTTGTTTCATTTCTAGGTTTGAACCGGTGTCATGTCATTCACATTTCTTTGTGAAAGAATTGCTTGGCTCTAGTCACCAATTAATCTCTCTGATCTGATAAAAAATAGTCCCTAAAAACACATTTATATATTTCAAAATGTAAAAATCAGGAAAAAAGTACAACAGGAACTGTACAGATAGGTGAAACAGGGCCAGAACCTCAATGCAAAAATTAACATGACTGTCATTCCCAACAGGAGAATCAGCCTCTCTCCAGGTCAGCATAGATGGTGTTTAGGCCAAAAGACCAGGAGAACACAACATTTGAAGTAACCAAGATTGCACTGGCAGTTAACCAGCAAGCTGACAGCTTCAATTTATCTGCACATTTACACAAACTGGGTGCCTGAATGCCTAGTACATTTCTGGGTGCTTCAAACATATTCCAACCAACACTGTATTTAGAATAAATGAAGCGTGCAAATGAAAGATATTCTAACCTTAAACCACTGAGTTTTTTCTTGATTATATTTTGCTCTGTTTCCTATTCTCCCCCCCTTCCCTCTGCCACTTTTTTCTTATTTTCTTTCCCTTTCATGTTTTCCTCTCTTTCTTTTCTAGCCTCACCATTTTCTTCTTTGCCCTGTCTCCCCAACTGATTTTCATTCCATTCTTCAACATTTCTCTGCCTTTTCTCCCCTCCTCCATCTCTCTCTTAATTCTCCATTCCTGAACCATACTTGGATTAAAAATGGTGCCTCCTCTTAGAGGCTTAGATGATCACAGCCTGAAAAGGGAGGCAACAAGGAAGCACAGTTACTCTTTGTTTCTCTGCTTTGCTTAATCCAAGTTTGAGCTGCACATTGGGGAGAATACCTTGTTTTCACTTTCCACTGTTCAGTGGCTAGCAGTGTTGATATGGGAGGGGCACTGTTGCTTGCAAGGGACAGCAGCAGCTGAGGGGAGCCAGCCAAGGGCAGGGGAAATTCTCTTAGAAGCTACAACCTTCAAGTAAAACAACTTTCAAATTGTGTATGTTTTCAAATCAGTAACTTTCCATGATCTTAGCATTCAAAATAGCTACTTTTTAAGGCACAGATTTCAATAAGATTGTGAAGTACAAGGGGTGGTGTTTTGACACTGTTTTAGGGTATGTCTTTGAACAATTGTACTATTTCAAATTTCAGTAGAAACCATGCTGCACTTAACGTCTCAGAACATGCTGCTGCTCAAGCCAGGCCCACAGAAGCCGTACTGCTGTTCACAATGGCTGCAATGGGCAGTATGGCCTAGGGATACAGCACTCAACTGAAACTCAAGAGGCCTGAGTGCTATTCCCAACTCCATCACTGGCTTGTTGGATGACTTTGGGCAAGTTATTTCACCTCTGCTTTATTTTATTTTCCCCATCTGTAAAATAGGGCTAACACCGAACTGCTTACCTCCTTTGTAAAGCTGTGAGACCTATGATGAAAAGCACGATAAAAGAGCTAGGAATTATACTACACCTGCACCTTGGGAAGTAGCAAAACAGAGCTCAATGGACAGGTACACGTATGGCATAATCTTGATTTTGAAAAAGGAGACTACAAAAATTGAAATTAATCTTCAGATAAGTATGAATGATGGTAAAGATATATATAAAAAAAATCTAGTGCTCAACATTTTGTCATTTTCTGTCCACTTGAAACAGAAGATTAATGTATTCACATGGTCCATATAATTAGAACTATTGCCATGGGAAGTAGCTTTTCATAACAGCTATAAATACTTTAAAATATGGGGAGTCAAAATACATTCCCTTTGCTATAAAATGTTTATGAGATGCCTTATTTATATTTCATGAATAACTTAAGGCATTAAATAGGCATGCTCAGAATTAAGAAGGCATCCTATAATTAAATAATCAAATATGTTTGAAAGAAAGATTGTAAAGCAATAAGCTAAAGTGTTATCCAGAAAAGAATCATATCTAATAAGTGAATGCATGAGGAAGATTGGAATCATAGGACTGGAAGGGACCTTGAGAGGTCATCTAGTCCAGTCCCCCACACTTATGACAGGATTAAGTATTATCTAGATTGTCCCTAACAGATGTTTGTCTTATCTGCTCTTAAAAATCTCCAATGATGGAGATTCCACAACCCCCCTTGGCAATTTATTCCAGTGATTAACCACCCTGACACTAGGAAGTTTTTCCTAATGTCCAACCTAAACTGCGCTTGCTGCAATTTAAGTCCCACTGCTTATTGTCCTATCGTCAACTGTTAAGGAGAACAATTTTTCCCTCACCTCCTTGTAACAACCTTTTATGTACTTGAAAACAGTTATGTCCCCTCTCAGTCTTCTCTTCTGCAGACTAAACAAACTCAATTTTTTCAGTCTTCCCTCATAGGTCATGTTTTCTAGACCTTTAATCATTTCTGTTGCTCTTCTCTAGACTTTCTCCAATTTGTCCACATCTTTCCCGAAATGTGGTGTCCAGAACTGGACGCAATACTCCAGTTGAAGCCAAATCAGCCTAGAGTAGAGCAGAAGAATTACTTCTCATGTCTTACCTAAACACTCCTGCTAATACATCCCAGAATGGTGTTTGCTTTTTTTTTCTTCCCCCCTCAACAGTGTTACACTGCTGACTTATATTTAACTTGTGATCCACTATGACCCCCAGATCGCTTTCTGCAGTGCTCTTTCCAGGGAGTCATTTCTCATTTTGTATATATGCAACTGACTGTTCCTTCCTAAGTGGAGTACTCTGATTTCTCCAGTTTGTCCAGATCATTTTGAATTTTAATTCTATCCTTCAAAGCACTTGCAAACCCCACCCCCAACTTAGTATTGTCCACAAACTTTTTAAGTGTATTCTCTATGCCATTATCTAAATCACCAATGAAAATATTGAACAGAATCAGACCCATGACCAATCCCTGTGGGACCCTACTTGATATGCCCTTCCAGCTTGTCTGTGAACTACTGATTATTACTCTCTGGGAACGGTTTTCCAACCATTTATGCATGCACCTTATAGTAGCTCCATATAGGTTGTTTATGAGATGGTCATGTGAGACAGTATTAAAAGACTTACTAAAGTCAAGATGTACCACATCTACTGGTTCCCCCCATCCACAAGGCTGGTTACCCTATCAAAGAAAGCTATCAGGTTAGTCTGATACGATTTGTTCTTGACAAATCCATGCTGATGGTTACTTATCTCCTTATTATCTTCTAGGTGTTTGCAAATTGATTGCTTAATTATTTGCTTCATTATCTTTCCGGGTACTGAAGTTAAGCTGACTGGTCTGTAGTTCCATGGGTTGTCCTTATATATAATGTGTCTATATATTATTGAATTCAAAATGAAAATTTATTTCTGGGCAAAGCAATATATGTATGTTGTTATTTGAGCTCCACAAAACATCAGTATTTGATTATTGGACACCGAGGAAAGAATAATTAATAATAGGGTAAGCAAATGTAAGACACAAAAGGGTATACAATAATTAAATCTAGTAATTAAAAGTACATATAAAGGAGTAAGGAAGAAGGGGGTTTCAAAGGCAGAACAGAAAAGATTCTGATTTGTAGTAAATGCAACCCTGGAATGAGGAAAGCAACAAGAGCTCCTGAGAAACAAGGATTATTCCATTAAAATCCACAGCAATGAAAGCAACAAAATAAGAACCAGGTGAACTTCAGCTCTAAACAAACATTTTGAAGGTTCAGAGTGTTTGGATACATTACTCTCCTTACCCACGTTTGCCTTCTCTCCCTCAAAACCTAGGCAAATTATTATCTTCAAATCTCACATTCAGGACTGATTTCACAAGGTAGCAGTTGCACGGTGCATCTGGGACACCTTTGATCTTGGAAAACTGCAGTGCATGAAAAATCTGTAGAAGCAGCCAGCCAAGTCCATAAAAATCTGCTAGAATTCCATCGTGGGACTTCAATAATTTCCACCCCACTATCAACCTCAGCCTGGACCAGTCCACACAAGAAATCCACTTCCTGGACACTACAATACAAATAAATGATGGTCACATTAACACCACCCTATACCAAAAACCAACTGACTGCAATACATATCTTCATGCCTCCAGCTTCCACCCTGGACACATTACACGATCCATTGTCTACAGCCAAGCCTTAAGATACAACCGGATTTGTTCCGATCCCTCAGACAGAGACAAACACCTACAGGATCTCCATAAAACATTCTTAAAACTACAATACCCACCTGGAGAGGTGAAGAAACAAATTGACAGACGGGTACCCAGAAGTCACCTACTACAGGACACACCCAACAAAGAAAACAACAGAACACTACTGGCCATCACCTACAGTCCCCAGTTAAAATCTCTCCAACAAATCATTAAGGATCTACAACCTATCCTAGCAGATGATCCCTCACTCGCTCAAGCTGTGGGAGGCAGGCCTATCCTTGCTTACAGACAGCCCCCCAACCTGAAGCAAATACTCACCACCAACCATACACCCTACAAGAAGGCCAATCCAGGAACCTATCCCTGCAACAAACCCCGTTGCCAGCTCTGCCCACACATCAACTCTAGTGGCACCATCACTGGTCCTAACCACATCAGCCACACCATAAGGGGCTCATTCACCTGCAACATCTACTAATATAATATATGCCATCATGTGCCAGCAATGCCCCTCTGCCATGTACATTGGCCAAACTGGACTGTCACTACGCAAATGAATAAATGGACACAAATCAGACATAAAAAATAACATCCATAAACCAGTCAGAGAACACTTCAATCTCCAAGGACACTCTGTCACTGACTTGAAAGTTGCTATAGTCTTACAAAAAAACTTCAAAAACAGACTTCAAAGAGAAACTGCTGAGCTTGAAATCATCTGCAAACTTGACACAATCAAACTGGGTCTGAATCGGGACTTGGAATGGTTATCTCATTCCAAGAAGTAATTGCCTCTGATCACACATTCTCACCTCCTAATCAATGGTTGTGAATAGGCCTCAACTACTCTAACTGATTGGACTTTGCTTTCATCCACCTCCCCCATTGTTGTTACTTCCCTTGGATATGTATATATATGCCTCCTATGTGATTTCTATTCCTTACATCTGACAAAGTGGGTTACAGCCCATGAAAGTTTATGCCTGCAGAAATTAAATTGGTTAGTCTTTAAAGTGCTACAAAACTCGTGTTGTTTTTGCTGTATACAGACTAACACGGCTACCCCTCTGGAACTTTTCATCATGGGACTGTATCATTAAATGTAAATTGACTTATCTGAGGCAGGAGTGACATTGGAAAGGAAGAGGTGACAGGAGAAACAGAAACATTGCGGGCGTAGCATATAGCACGTGTAAGAGAGTGAAGCAGATTAGGAAGATTAATTTGAGAGAATTGCACTCTGTGGAAAGGCAGTGACTGGTTCCAGGAGAATTATGAAAAAAGGAAAAGATGGGAGCAAGGGAAGGACTGACCATGTTGGGAGGTGAGAGGTAGAAAGCTGTATTGAAGAGCAAAAGGAGTTGGGAGGGACAAGACCTCAAAAGGAGAGTCATCCAAAAGAAGGGCAAAGCATGGAAATAATATGGTGGTAACAATATTACACAATACTTACCACATCTTATCTTCTGAAAGCTGAGAAAGTAAATAATTTTAAGTATTGTATGTTATTTGTAATATGCAAAGGCCTAGGGCCTTAAGAGTGGATATCCTTGGGCCGGACTCTCTATACACAGATACCAAGGGACAGTCTCTGTCTCTCTCCTGAAGAATTTATAGTCTTCATAGATGAGACCAAACAAACTAAATATATGCAAATGTGTTGAAGTTTACTCAAAACTAGAGATGATTTAATTAAAAGGAACCATTTCTTACCAAGATGCACAAAGAAATTTGAATGGAGTTGGGAATCAAGATATTACCACACCCAAGAACAGACAGCTTAATGTAATGAAAATTCAACTTGCTTGTTTTGGCATAGGATTGCATTAAATTAGTCTTTTAATGAATGGAGATACCATTTTCATTCCACAATTTCCATTGTGGAAAATATCGCCCTTCAACGTAGTATGGAGGCTGTGACACCGTGTCTGAAAACACCCCAAAAAATCCCCATATTCACCAATGCCATATAATTATGATACGTTCTGTACAAAGCACGCCTTGTGTGGTATTATTTTAAAAGTCTTGATCTGCTAAGTGTAAATATCCTGTTGGATTGGATGTGCTATCATAGTATGTGAAGTTATAAAGCAGCCACCATGTCATATGCATGGACTATTCTAGCAAGCTGAAACAGACTATAAAAAGGGGGCGGGAGCGCAAGATCATCGCTTGCTCTACTCCCATTCAACTGAATACCTGAAGGGTTGTCTGGATGACAAAAAGACTTTGAAAGGTGAGAGGGGATTCACGGGCAGGGAAGGTTGCCTAGACTGCATTTAAGAAAATGCTCGTATCAGCTAACAAGAGTGAGACATTGCTAACAAGCAAGAGCTTGTTAGTGTGTAGAACTTAGACTGCGACCTTATGTTTATTTCATAACTGCTTTGAATCTCTTTACACTTGTCACTTATAATTACCAAAAATCTATTTTCTATAGTTAATAAACTGGTTTAATATTTTATCCTAACCAGTGTGTCTCTGAGTGAAGTGTTTAGGTAAGTAAAGTTTAGGCAGTAACAAAAACTGATGCACATTCCTTCCAGGTTCATGGAAGGGCGGACTGGATAACAATCTCCACTGATCAGGCTTTTTTTTGACCAGGTTAGACAGTGTGGTCCTGGGCTGAGGAGCCAGCTGGACTTTTTCTATTGTTGGTTTGTGAGTGGCTGGACAGCATTCATTGAACTAAGCTGAGTGTAGTCCCTGCCTCTGGAGGGCTGTGTAAGTTCAAAACCTGCCATGGGTTTGTGGCCTTCACAGCATCACAGTGTGAGAGGGAGTCCAAGCTGTTCAGACAGAGGGCTCAGTGGTATCCCAGCTCTCAGGAGGTACCCCAGGGGTTCTGTATACTGTCACAGAGGCAGAAACATCTAAACCCTTTCCTCTATTTTTCTTTTTAAAGGATAATTTTCTTGAACTATTTTTCTAGATTGTTAAAAGATATTTCAACAACTAATTCCTCTCCCATGCTCAATCTTCCTATTAACTGCCATGGTTTTGTCAGGAAGTCTAACAAGCAATATAGTTACATGAGGAATGTTAGCAAAGTCTCAATCCTGTTAGACACAGCCTAGCTCAGATGGAAACAGACTGCATAAAAAAAAGTGACATTTGCAAAGAGCTAGTTCATAGCTGCTGAGAAATCTGTGAAATTAGTTTCAGATTGAAAAAGATCTAATAATACATCAATGCTTTAAAGACTAGTAGGCCTCATTTTTCAGAAGTGCTAGCCCTCTGCAGCGCCTATTTGACTTCAGCTGGAAATGTGGGTGCTCAGCATTTGTTAACGGTTAGGCAGCTGGCGTGCTGAGATTACAGCCTATCATGCTGATGAACATTATCTCATTGCTATTTTGTGCTTTCTCATCCGTATCCATCTATTATTTCTTTTTCTATATTTGTACAACGCCTGGCACAATGGGGTCCTGGTCCATTAATGGGGCTAATAAGTGCTACCACAAAACAAATAAATGAAATAATTTCTGAAAATTAGGCTGTGTTTTTTACTTTAAAATTAGGGTTTTGTAATTTTAGAATAGCAAAAAGGCAATTTATATCTCAGCTCCTTTCTATAAAATTACAACAGTCCCATGTTTCTATGATTTCTTCTGTACAACTACAATAGCTCCAGTTACAACCTGCCTGTGATTTCTCATGTAACAATGTAACCTCTTGGTCCAGCTGTTTTTAATTATTTTGCTTAGTGCAAATTTGTCTTCTGAAATTCTCATCTTGATGAGCTGCATTAGGACTTTTTTTTACATGCAGAAATAAGGCTCACATGAACTATCTGGCAGAGCTTCCTTTGTGGCTTTTGTTGCTGTTGGTTAACACATGACCCATCTATTTAGAATGGAAGACCTCATCACAAAAATCAAATGAGAACAGTTTTAATTATTTTTCTATGAATGTTTGATGGTTCATTTTATAATCAACGTTATTATGTGAAGTATTTCAACTCTACTCTGTGCTAATTACATCTCCTCCACCCCCAATTCTTTTGTTGTGTTTGTACAGTCCCTAGCACAATGGGTTCAAGGTCCATGACTGGGGCTTCTAGATGTTATTGTAATACAAAAACAACAGCAGTTGTCATTGCTACCACCCCCCTTTTAGATCACTCAGAAAACTCATGAGCGACCCATATGAAATATATTTTATACACTTGTCAGTTTATTTTATCCTTTTTATCCTTAAACTCCTAAGGATTAGTATCTATAATGACAACATATGTAAATGACAAGATAACAATACTAAAGCATGCCTCTAAAGTCCAGCTTTAAAATATACATTACCCAAGTTCTTTGAATGACTATTAGCAATCAATAAGAGCCCACCCAGGTTTATGCCTGCTCAGAACTCATGAAAGCAGTGGGGTCAGCAGACAGAGCACTGGACTGGGATTCAGAAAACTTGGGTTCTATTCCAGGTTCTACCACTGACCTGCTGAGTGATTTTGGGAAAGTCATTCATGCCTGTGGGCCTCTGTCCCCCCCTCCCTCCGCCTTTCCTCAGTCTTGTCTATTTTGGTTATTAGCTCTTTGGGGGGGCAGGGAGTGTCTCTTATTACGTGTCTGTACATTACGAGACTCAGATCCCTCGAATACAAATAATAATCATATTATTTGCATGCATGATGCATGTAGTCTCAAGAGGAACAGAGCCAAAATGGAGATACCATAAGTCTAAGAATAGTATATAAGAATATTTTCTGAGGGCTGGTCTACACTAGCCAATTAGGTAGTCGTAAGGCAGTTTACGCCAATCTAATTACGTCAGTGTCTCCACTACAGCCTTGTTCCTGCTGATGTAAGTGCCTTACTACATCGACATCATAACTCCACCACCAGGAGAGGCATAAGACTTATGTTGGTGTAGTTAGGACAACAGTGTCTGCGTAGACACTGTGTTACTGTCATTGGCTGTACTGGCAATTTCAAAGCAGGAGCTGTGAAACTGACAGGAAAACTGGGCAGCTAGAGCTCATCTGCCTTCTGCTCCCCTGGAGAGCTGGGCAGCTGGGACCATGATTCTGGCTGGGAGTTGGGACAAGAAGCCTGTATGGCTGGACTTGTCAGTTTCATGGCTCAGTGCTGGAGCCATGAAATTGACAAGGCTGTGGGGCTCCCAGAGGGGAGAGAAGCTCCAGGCACCTTCTCCCCCAATAGGGAGCAGAGAAGGGGGCAGTTTCCTAGAAACCCGGGAGCCTGTGGGGCAGCCAGGCTTCAAGTAGGGAGTTGCCAGCGGCTGTCAGTTCCCCACACTGCCCCTCTTATGTCAGTGGAAAGGCTCCTGGTGAGGCCACGCACCACTGACCCAGTGAGGGCAGTGTGGACATGCACCACCACAATGGACATACACCACTGCGGTGGCTATAAGCTGACCTAATATAGGTTGACTTACATTTCTGCTGTAGACATACCCTGAATGAGTGTCCATTCTCTATAAAAATCCTAAATTGGGTATTCACACAATTGTTATAGCTCTAAGGTGCTTCTGATGGCTAGGGAAATTAGCTTGGGAGAGCTCCCTTGTTTGTCCAGAACATCTTCTATCTAATGTATACAGCACCTCTCATCCTGCTTATTAATCATGTAAAATAAAAAAAAAAGTGCCTCAGAACCACCGATTAAACCTTTATAGCCACCTAATAAACTATACATAATAGTGTAAACAAAACCCCTAATTTCTGGATTCATCACACTGTAAATCTATAATGTCCTCCTTCTGGATGTTTTAGCACCAACTATTGTCCCCGTCCTGTTAATCCACTATGAAACCATCATGGATTATTTACAAATACTGCCTCTTCTTATGTTAACCTGTCATCATGTCCATGAAAGAACAGCTTCTTCACTCCTTAGAAGAAAACAGGCTTTTGGGAAGGAAAATATTTAGAAACTGAATCATAGGTGTCAGACTCATTATATGGAGAGGGTCAAATAATATTTTCAATTAGTATCCTTAAGGCCCAGCCTGTGGGAGCCCTAATGCTATACATTTTTCTACATATGAAAGTCTCTTCTGAGTCATCAGGAGTTCAATACAGAGTGGCCTCCAGGATCAAATTCTTAGGTAGTCACTCAAAATTTTTCAGTAAGAGGAGGGCAGGGGAACTGCAGTTAGAAGCTGGGGGAGGAGAGACAAGGAAAAGGAGTTCAGTGAGTGGAGTCCTGATGTCACAGGTGCTTACTGCTCAGGAAAGCAGAGCCAGAAGTAATCTTCTGATCTGTACTCCAATGGCTTGTTCCTTCACAGGCACAGCCAGAAGCACTCCAGTCAGCATGCTTCTTTTCTGCTCTGTCTGGCAAGTCTTACAATGCTTGGCAGAGCACAGAAACAATCCTCCTTGAGGGCCTAATGCAGAAGGATATAACATTTCATAGTCAAGGACTAAAACATGGTTACATGGGCTAGACTGATGCATTAATCTAGAAAGGGGTCACTGGCCCAATCAGAGCTTTAAAAATACAGAACAAAAAAAGGAGACAAATTCTCTCTCTCTCTCTCTCATACACACTCTTGCACTTCTTGTGTATATGTGCCACCACCTCTGCATGCAACAATGATTAGGAGCATGTAGGTGTCCATTAGAACAAGCAAGTACTGTAGCTGAACTCTGTGTAATCCATCAGCACACACATTTTGAATTTTTGACCACACAGAAGAAATACTTGGTCAGGTTCTGCTTGCACATGTCTATAAATCTAAAAGTGATCTGCATAAGGGCTTGTGTGTGCTTTTTTACACATTTAACTTTCTCCTGGCTAGATACCTGCAGTTCTTACTTATATCCAATACATTCAAAACAATATATCTCTACTTTTCTTCCACCTTGCTTCCAACAAATTAAATTGCAAAGAAATTCTTGCAATGCCAACAATATCACCCAATTTTTTTTTCTTCATCTAAGCCTATATCAAAAAAGGTCTTTTGATTTATATCCTTAAATGAAAATTAAAACTGAATAGAGAGCATATTTCCATTTCTGTAAGAAGGTGATATGTCCCCTTTTCTGCCCTCCTCTATCATTTTCTGTTTCCAAAACTGAACACATTCCATTCCTTATGTAAAACTTATTAAAATTAAAATAACTATATCCAGTTGCTACAACAGCTTCAAGAAAAAAAATCATGTTTAAAAACTATTGCTTTCATTGCACAATAAATAGCTAATGCTCATTTGTGGAATTATTTTCATTCACTGCAACAAAGCACAAAATGAAACAAAAGCAAGAAATATGGCACTGTCTAGTACAGTATATAGTGATTAAATAATAATATATAGGATGTCATCACATTGTATAATCAGAAGCAACTAAGGAAAGACAATGAAATGACAAAATGGAACTGGGAATACTGTTGACCTGTCACAGACAGAGGAACTGACCCTGATAATTCCATTATGTTGAAATATGGCATGCACACCAGCACGTCCACCCAAACTATACACATTCTTTTAGTAACAGGTTCACGCTCATGATTTACATCCCTCTGTATTTAAGGTTATTACAAGGGAATTCTTCACACATCAAATTATGACTGATACATTCATTGTATGTAATCTCCAATTACAACCATTTAATGTTCAGGGTTTGTACAGCTCTGTTGACAAGTGCAGAGTGTTAACCCTTTGCCTCTGAGTGTCAGAGGTTTTCAGCAATATGTGCTAATGCAAAAATAAATCATTGTCAAGTGGCAAGAACTTTGGGCCACTGGTGCCAAGGGAAAACAATAACTTAGTGATATAAATGGTCAAGTTAGTTATTTTCAACCTTTGGTTTAACTTTTTTGCTTTGTAATTTTGTGAGTTAATTTGCTAAACTGAGGGATGAATACCATTGGCTTAAGCCAGGCCTGATGCAAGCTTACTCACAGAGCTTTGCCAATGTATCTCAATCCTGACCTCCTAACACCTCTGCTATTTCAGGCCTGTACTTCTAGTAAGCACTTTTAAGGGTATAACTTGAATACAATGGGTTTGCACAGACAACACTGAGGTCACAATTAATCCTGCAGAATCTTTATGACTGGTAATGATGGGCAAGAAGTAAAGAGTCAAGTGTGATCTTTAAACTATGTTTAATTTGGCTTTGTCCATTGGGGTGCAGATAAATGAGGGGTAAGATGTGATCACCACATTGACTTTTACTTACAAGTGAAGATTTTAAAAACGCTGGTTTCTACAGATGACAGGCTAGTGTCACCTAGACTATCTTTTTTTTTTTAAATTAAACAAATATCAGGGCACAATAGCTTCAGCATTACATGGAAATCATTTGTGACTAATTACATCTTGCAGCAAGTAAAATGACCAGCATGATTTTGTGCTTTTTTATTGTGCTCAACACTGAAAGCAAAAGAATTTCAAAGCATATTTAGAATGAATTGTTTCCAGGACCTTTTATCGGTGAATATATAATTGTACACTACTTCATAATATTAAAAATAGTCCTCATTCATTGCCCTGCTCAACAGACTTGTTCCAAGTGTATTCAGATCTGCTGATTTTAAAGGGAGCTGAAAAGTTTCACACACACATTTTTCTGGTGTAGTCACAAAAATGTATTGTTTTTATTCCAGTTAGCAATACAGAGCCTACACAGATCTGATAGCTAGATTCAATTCCTTCTTGTGCATCACTAGAAGTTTCCAAGTGTCATGGCTTCACAATGCCATTTTTTCAGAATTACTTTTCAGAGTAGAACCAAACTTCAAAGGTGATCAGAAAAGCATTTTGTGAAGAATGTGAGAGACAGCCATTTATTTATTTTTATTACTATTACGTGATCCCCTGCATGTTTGATGGTTATTATATTGCTTGCTAAAGGATAACTAAGAGTATGTCTACATTGCAAGTTGAGGTCTGATTGTAGCCAGAGTAGACATATCTCTGCTAGTTTTAATTTAGCTGGCACGGATAATTACAGTAGCGTAAAGGTGGTGGCACAGACTAGCCACCAGAATACAAGCCCACCAGGGACCTTGGGTATGTATACATTGCCAGCTTGTGCTGCCATGTCTAGACTACTATTGTTACCGATGCTAGCTAGATGAAAGTTAGCACTGGTATGCCTACCCAGGCTATAATCGCACTTCACCTACAGTGTAAACATACATCAAGGGTTAAGTCAGTCACTCTTAGGTGGCTTTGCAGGTCTGCAGGAACCAAAGCCAATGGCTTTAGATAGCCGAATCACCAGTGCTAAACTGACAATTATCTATTAATACATTATTTCTCCATCCCCTCAAGCTTTTGCTCTAGGGTATCTAACAAGAATTTCCTTTGAGCATAGCTGTCACAGTGAAGCATAGAAAAGAAGATGGTATTCAAGACAACTGGGGCAAAAACCTTTCATGGCAATGTAAATCCCTTTAAAAAAGGCATGCATTTTGTGTGTATGTTTTATATCCCAATGCTTAACATATAAAAAATGTTAAGTAAAAAACTCAACACTTATCTGAACACATGCCTTACTTCTTTTCAGTCCTGTAACATAAGAAACTGTGCAACTAGTTTAAACTGAATTCAATTTAAAAAAAATATCAACTCTGGGCCCAGAGTTTCTGTGCCAGTGGAGAAGCATGTTATAGCATCTTGGTATCACCCATATAGCTGAAGAGCTATATACATTATTTTCCTTCAGGAACACCGTGTTTTATTTTCTTCATTATTTCATCATTACATTTTGCTTCTTGGGAGCCCAGCTCCAGCTTTTATCAGAAAGATTTTTTTCCAGACCTCTAAGGCTAACCATAACAATGATAATGAAGCATTTAACAGCGTTTTAATGGAGTAATGCAGAACAGGCATTTAAACTGGACGGAAGGGTTAATCTTGGCATACAGTTGAACATATCTCCATCCCAAGAAATGAAGAGGGTCGGGAGAGGGGATGTGTAAGATTGGCAGATAGGTTTGTCTTGAAGTGAATTTGGGAGCACAAGAATTGCTAAACTGGGCCAGATGACTGGTCCATCTAATTCACTGGTGGTGAGGGCAGAACAGGAAGAGGTTGTCTTCTACCACAGCCTTTTTATAGGTGGCAATCAGCTGCCTACTCCAAGCACTGCTCAACATTTTAAGAATAGTGCCATTGGTCAACAGTCACTCTTGCACTGCTTACCCTTTCTGCATGTTGGAGTTCATAGATGGTTTTGGGAAAACCACAGGCCTGATTCAATGCCCAGTGAGATACCTAGAAAGACTCCCACTGACTCCAGTGCACTTCAGATTTGGCTCTATGTATTCAAAAAATTAATTTACAGATTCCCTTGAAAATTGTAATATTCAAAGCTATGTGCTTACATCTGTTGATTGTACCTTCGTAGAGAACAGATAAAACTGAATAAACAAATAGAGTGCCAAGTTTGTTGGAAGAACACCACGTTGGATCTTTATGTTTTTCTGGTTTTAATTTTGGAAACAACACATGAAGACAAAATTTATTTAACATCTAAATCACAGAAGACCTTTTTGGAAGTTAAGAATCATACTGGTCAAAACCTGACATCATTAGAACTCTCATGAAACCAGCCCATCTAGTGATTACATTTGGCAACATGTTTCCAACTATTTGACACCAGAATAACTTTAAGATTTCAGTTAATAAAGCAATATAAACTACAAATGAAAAAATACAACTTTTTGTTTACACACAACTATTAAGGCAAAATAGCTTCATATTTTAAAACTCCATTATCTAAATTGCATTATCGTAACGTTGTCCAATATCCATCCACCTGCCAAAACAGGTTCTCTACTTGGGAGGTGTGGAAGGGGAAACCAGTTCAATACATTTCATACAGATTGTTTATGTACAAATTGTACTTACAAACATTATCACTGCTTTGACTAATTTTTTTATTGACACTGAGGTTTTGTCCATTAATAGAAACAACACAGTATCTTTAAAAGAAAAAGTTGCACTTCAGTAGAGTTATATTTTTAAACTTTGTGCCTATTAAACCACCCCAGACAGACAACTCAAACAACAATAGAATTCTCATCAATGTCATCATTGGAGTATATGTGTATATCATCTGAGAGGTAATTTTTTGTCTCCTTTCTGAGATGATCAGTGTACTGTGTAAGTACTAGTTGAATTTGGAGCATCCAAGTTTCAACACTTAATATCAGTTTTTCTGCATTCTTGGTGTCCCAGAATGTGTATGTGCCTGTGTCAAATTTCCTTCCCAGGTGTTTTGGTACTGTGTCTAGTTATTCCCCATTTAAATGGCTCTGCTGTTGTGGAACGATCTCTGTGGTGAGTCTTTGAATAGGAAGGGTTTCCTTAGACTCTGGGGCCATGTAGGTCAACATATTCTTGTCTGTCTATCTAGCAGGGTCGTAAAAGTTTTGTAATGGATTAGTTGTCTTTTCAATCACATCCCTCTATAGGTACACCCTTAAAAATAATACATTACGAGAGTTATAATGTTTAAGCCTATTTATATGACCAAAGTCAGTGCATAGGAAAAGTGTAATGAAAGTGAATATACAGAACAGAAAAGGCAAGTACTTAAAAATTATATAGGACAGCAGTTCTTGGCATTTTTGGTGAGAGAATCACAAACGTCTCCAAAATCATTCTGCAACTCACCGTATCCCACAATCCTTTGCATTACAGACAGATGTTTTTGGACATTTTGTGGACTGGGGGAAACTAGTGCTGCTAGATGTGGGGGGTAGCTGTAAAGTGATGGCTGACACTTCTAGTGTACGAGGCTGCTGTTGGGGTGCTTTTCCCTCCCCTCTTTTGGTACTCAGCTCCACAGCAGTGACAGCACAGCTTTATATGACTATGAAGTCAGGTCTGAAGCCACTTGAAGCACCCTGAGCTGAAGCTGAGCCCACTTTTTGCAGCAGGAAGAGGAGCTGCTCTAGGTTTGGGTAACGGGTGGTGGGGTGGAATCAGGGCAGTGGAGGCTTTAACCACAGCAGGATCAGGGACTTAGTGGTATCTTCCCAGGGCTCCTGGTGGGGCCACTCAGAAAGATTTTCCTGCTCTCTGTCAGTGGGTTACAGTCCACCAGGGACTGCCCTGTCACATCCCATTACTAGGTCAAGCTTCACTGGCTGAGCAGCACCGACTGACGTAGTTCATGTACACTGCAAAGCTTTGTTACAGAGGAAGATAAAAACGGAGCTGAAAATTAAACCCCAGTTGTTGGAAATCATGTTTAAATTGCTGTCACCGTGTGTGGTAGCTTCGCCACCCAGAGTGGTTGCGACTGAGCGGAAACTCATGGCTCCCTTTGTTCTGAGTATCTACAGCTTCAGGGCCATCTTCCGCTCCTCAGGCTATAGGACTGAAATTAAATGGGGTTTCAAAATACCCCCTTCTTCAAAATACCTTCTCAATTTAACACACAGAAGTTTCTGAGAGAGAACCTGTCAGCTCAGACTGTACAGTCCTGAGATGCCTCCTAACCCACCCCACCAACAACTATTTTGCTAAGGCGGAAATATTTACTTTAATGAATCTCCTCTCCACATGTGCTTATGGTTTCAGAAGCCACATCTTGATCACTTGGTGGGGAGGGAGACAATTAACCTTTCCACAGGGGAACATTCTGCCACCCCCTCACAGTCTGACCTTTCCACCCTAGCTAACCAGTCCCTCAGGCTAATGGATTTCTCAGCTAGTAATTTGAGGATTTAGAGCTATTCACATGGTCGAGAGTCAGTAGCAGAGTTTAGAGCAGACTTGAAGAGTTCAGTGAAAACCCTTTAGTTCTCTGATTTAGATAAAAATAAAATGTACATAGTTTTGTGTAACTTAACTTGAGACAGATCCTTCTGTTGACTTGTGGGATATCCAGGACAAAATCCTAATCCTCAAACTGAATAGCTAGACATAGACAGTCATTCCTTGGTTTCTATAAACCATTTATCAGATGGTTGTTAGTCATATGATTTATAGAGACAAATATCGGATATTTATATTATCTGGATATCCTTGTGGGATCCAGAAATTCAAAGAGTGGAGTTTGTGTCAAATGATTCAAGTTCTTCCTATCTATATATTACTACAGAAAATATTTAATGTATATATGTCCAAGTTCAGAAATCTAATGTTATTTCAAGTTTATAAATGATTTAAAGGCCGCTAGCAGGAATCTAGCTGGAGGCTGCTAGTCTGTGACTGAACTGTTTTATTGAATCCGGATAAATAAGGTGAAAGACATTTTGAACTTAATAATGTTCCCAGCAACTTGCTTTCCTTCATTAAATTGTGTAATATATGATGAATAATGCACTAATTGACAATAAAGAAGACTGAATATTTGTGCCTATTGGTCAAGGGATTATCCTTGTTAAAACAGGAAATGGACTCTGATTTCCTGTTGTAAAACTATTTTGTGCTTAATCTTTGAAAGAAGATGGGAGGTTAAAAACAGGTTATGCTGTACATCGTAAACACAGAGGTTTTGAGGGAAAGGAATGTGCATTTGACAGATTACTCAACTTTAATTGAAAATTGAAGTATATTATCTCATTAAGTGTGCAAAACATATAGACACATCAGAAACTGAGTGTCTGTAATTTTCATGCTACTCTGGTTTTATAATTATAAAACTTTATATTTGCACTTCATCTTTGGATCTTATTATTTTACAAAGAAGGCAAAAATGTTGTCCCCATTTTACAAATGGGGAAACAAACACAGAGTTTTAGTAAGATCTTTTACAAGTCAGTATCAGAACCAGGTATAAAACTCCAGTCTTCTGACCTATGAAGTAATCCTTTAATCACTAGATAGACTACCTACATGAGTCTTTTAGTTGTAAGAATTTGAAGTATCAAACTTGGGAATCCTCTCCATTGAAGTGCCTTATCTTACATTCCGTGAGGATAAGATGGAATTTAGAACACTAGAAAAATTTGCCCTCTCAAAAGTCTTCCACAGATCATAAATATTGTCCCCTCCACCATTTACTTCATCTTTACTCAAGATCATAGGACAAATTCTGGCATGCTGTATCCTGGTTATTTGGTATGCACTAAAGATTAGCTTTAAAAGGAGCAAACATTTAAGGATATCAGCTTCATACCTAAATTTCAAACCTAGTTGAAGGAAGAAAAGTTCCACAAAGATAGATCAGAAACTGCATCAGAGGCATATAAATCCAGAAGAATGATGGTATATTCCAGCAGATTAACTTCACCAAGCACTCAAAAATTGACCCACAGGCATCTGCAGACACATTTGAGGTACTCAGTGCCTTAACATGTCATACAGAATAGAATGTCCTTTTCTGTCTTATCTCCAATTTGTCCTTCCTGTCTACTCTTGCTGGTGATACCTTCCCAAGAACAAGGATCAGTGGACATCACCCCTCAAAGGCAAACCTCTTAAAAAATTAAAAGAAATAAGAGATTACATTCAAATGCTTGAGTGCCAACTACTTACTGCCCAGGGTGAGAAAGAAACTTTCACAATAGGAAGATTTTTCCATAAATTATGACCACTGGGTTTCTGACATCTTGCACCGAAGCCTCTGATATGGGGCCATCATCAGAGGCCGCATAGTGAGTGCCACACACTGCTGGTAAACTGCTTAAAACCCCAACTTCCCATTGCAATTCACTACATTGCAGAGTTTTCCCCTTCAAGTTATTTAAGTTGCAAATAAAGCTGAAGCCAAAATCTATTGTTTGTTTCTGTCCCGAATGGCAACTGCCACGTACAACTGTCTGTGGTGTATTGACAGGGAGGAGGTGATCCTGCCCCCGGGCCCGGGGGGGAGCCAGCTGGGTCCTCGGAGGAGGAGCTGCCCCCGCTCTTGTAGACATCTAGGAGCTGCCAGGCTTTGACATCCCTGGCAGCTGCGCCGACCCCAGCTCAGGCCTGCTGGCGACCGAGGGCTCACGCTGCAGGGGAACCAAGCGTCCTCCTGGCCCCTATGCCCCCACACTGGGCACAACTATACCAGGGAGCATGGGGACCCTGGCCACACAGGGGCCAAGAGGCAGCCAAATCAATGGCAGGGGTCCGGGACAGAGCTCCATTTCCCCACTGCCGGGCGGCCTGGGGGCATCTGCCCCGTCACTCCCGCTCCCTGCTGTCCCCACATCAGGAGAGGAGGGGAGAGTGGGAAACGGGCCCACAGATCCCCTCCCGCGGGGAACCGCTGCCGCTGCTGCAAATGCAAGCATTGGGCACCAGAGACCCACGGTACACCACTGACAGCTGTGTTATTTTCTTTTTGCAAGTCTTAAGATATCTGAAAACAAGCTACTGTACATTATCTAAAGTGTCCCTCCCGCCATACAGCATCCTAATCTCTTTTCTCCTTTTATAACTGCTGAAAATACAACCTTCTCTCCAGCACTAAGGCTATTATCAGTGCTGCATCAGTGATAGGTAAGTAGAATGGACAGAAAAAGCGGTCATGCTGGTGGGCCTCATTAGAGCGAGATTGTTACACAATATGGTTAAAGTAAAACTGACTCCGTGGCCAAGATTTTGGAGCATGAACCTTAGCTGTCCCCATACTGTACTAAAATCATGGTCACAACAATGTTATGATGAGGTCTTCGACTGTAGTTGTATTTGTAGTGTAGTAATCGTATTTGACCCGGCCAAATGACCTAGAACTTAGGTTGTCTGCAATACAGTTTTACCCACATTTTAGCACAGTTCACCTTACCTGAGAACTCTGGGTACACAGGAGCAAAGTGAAAATGACTATCAGTGAAATCAGACTAGTTTCATTGTACAATCTGAGCAAAGCGCAAAAAATCCAAAAAAGCCTCCAGCATAAATGGGGAAAAATCAACTAGATATTTAAAATTCTTTCAGTTTTAATAATGGTGACTTAGATTAATTAACACAGTTGCCTATAACTATATAATTTATATATAATACAAAAACTAACTTCATAGTATGTTTAATGGATTCATGGTATGTCTACACTAGAAATGTAAGTCAACCTATATTAGGTTGACTTACAGCTGGTGCACGTCCACACTACCCTCCTTGGGTCAGTGGTGTGCATCTTCACCAGGAGTGCTTCCATCGACCGATGAGGGGCAGTGTGGGGAGCTGAGAGCCACCCTGCCAGGAGCTCAGTTGCTTCCCAGGCTCCGGCAGGCTGCCCCCACTCCCCATTGAGAGAGGGGGGAGGGTGTGAGGGGAAGTCACCTGGAACTTCTCGCTTCCCCATTCCCTGCTGGCCAGGAATTGGGGTCCAGCTGCCCAGGCCAGGCGTCTCTCACCAGCTCCCAGCTGGGAACGGGCTCCATTCTCACCCTGGCTCCCAGCCAGAAGCGGGGTCCAGCTGCCCATCTCTTCAGGGGAGTGGGGGACAGTTTGGTTCTAGCTTCCTGGCTCCTGCTGTGCAAATGACAAGAAGCCAACAGCCACTGTAAGTAACCATACCAAACCATATCGACATAAGCCTCACACCTCTCGTGGAGGTGGAGTTGATATGCTGGTGCAGTAAGGCACTTACATCGGCAGGAGGAAGGCTGTAGTGTAGACACTGACTTTATTAGGTCAACTTAAGCGGCTGTCGATCTAATTGGGTAGTGTAGACCAGCACTAAGTTAAGAGTTCTAGTTATTGGGTAAGATGAAATAAAAGATCCTTTCCTGTCTGTAAATATGCACCTATTTTTAAAAAAAATCAATTTAAATGCTTTTTTTTAAAGTGACAACTAGTTGTAGGACACAATTTATTAAATTATTATAAGGCTAAGAACCTGAATATCATGTTTTAACTTCATGTTAGAGCTGCTAATGGACAATTCTTGAAAAAAGAGACCTATGAAACCTGACAGAGTGCGCTTGGGATTTTTTATTTCAAGGTTCCCTGTGAATGTTTTGATGTGTGTTTAAATACTGTCATATTACAATAATTCTCTTTAATGGGGGTCATGCCTGTGGAACATACATAGCTAGGAGTACTCTTGCTTTGTATATGCAGAACTAACCCTTTAGTACAAGCAGTTTCAGTGTGACAGCTCCTGGGCACAGATGTTACACAAAGAAAATCCAGCTTTTTGCTCCGAAAGGTTAAATAATCCACCAAGTCAAAGGCTTTTTGTTTTTTGCTGTGCTAAGGTTTATGAAAAGCAGTGAACCAGCTGACTATTCAATTTTCAGAAGTGATACACTGGGCTATGCAAATGCTATTTCTCAACTATACATTTCTTAGCTATTTCAGGTTAAAATGCACTTTGCTAAATTCACAGATGTTGGACCTTGATCAATCTATAAGCAACTCAGAATGGTGCAGAGCATATTCAGTAAGTTGTAACTTGTTTTACTGGTGCTGTACAGCTGGGTTTCGGCTTGAATTTAGAATAAAGTTCCAAATTTGTCAGCATAAGGTGGTGGGTTAGCAGTAATTCTAGCATTAGTATCTTTTAAACAGAGCTGTCAACCGAAACTAAATATGTACTATTTAAGGAGAATGAAAATACCTTGAAAATTTTTCAAGAAATATGTGTGCCGGGTGACTTATGCCCTCCCTGTTTTCTAGGAAGAGATATTTTCTATGTTACTATCTCAATGATTTAAATAAGCATTTGTGCAACAATGACATAACCAGATATAAATGTGTGTGAGAGAGATACAATTATCTTGTACCTTTGCTCTTCTCTTCCAATGGCTCAGGCAAACAGCAGATACTATTAGACTTCATGGAGAAATCTAAGTTGCCCATCATATTAAATATATTGCCCTCTATCTTTGCTAGCAGCTTTTTCTCACACCAACTACACCTTTTGTTTTTTCCATCTATTTCATATGATCCTTCAAAGAATTCCCTAATAATCAGCAGTGCCTTTTCCACTTCACTGAAACTACTCTGATCAATTGGTCTAACGACCTCTTCATGGCTAAATTTCAGGGCCTGTACTCCATCCTCATTGTTCTTTCTCTCTCTGTTGCCTATAAAACTGTTGGATACAACTAAACTGTGTATGTGTCAGTCCCAGGATATTAGAGAGACAAGGTGGATGAGGTAATATCTTTTATTGGACCAACAGTAGTTGGTAAAAGATAAGATAAAATAAGAGGTAAAAGATATTACCTCGCCCACCTTGTCTCCATGACATTGTTGGTCATAATTCTTGTCAAACTTAACATAATTTACACTGAACTTATTTCTCCTTCCAAACCATCCCCTCTTCAATTCTCTATCATTGTTGACAATACCCCTATCCTCTCACCAGTCAGGCTCATAACCTGGTGTTCATCCTCGACTCTTACCTTGCCTCACACATTTAGGATGAGTCCAAATGCTGCCATTTCTTACCCTCTAACATACCTAGAATCTGACCTTTTCTTTCTCTCCACTCAGCTAAAACTTTCATTCAGGTCCTATCATCTCTTGCCTTCTCCTCACCTTAAATGTGTATCAACCCTCCCCCCTTGAATCAATTCACAAAATGCAGCTGCTGAGACAGCTGTTCTGAACATATAAAAGTGCCTCTTTCCATCCTTATTTTCCATTATATCAAATTTCAAGCTTCTTGTCCTCACCTTTAAGGCTCTTCACCACTATCTATACTAATCTGCTCATTTTTTTATCACATTAACCCCACCTCCATCATTTCTCCTGTGTTTTCAGCCTTCTCTTACACAAAGCTACATGCTGTCCCTTATACATGGAATATCCTCCCTGAATTAGTTCCCTCTCCACCTTCAAATCCCTTCTCAAGACCTATTTCTACTACGATGCCTATAGGGAAGCAGCCAAACCAATGAGGCTAGGTTATGTAGTGGTTGGAGCTCATTTTATTAAAACTTTCCCATTTAAAACCACCAAGTTATGCAATAACTAAGCTACATAACTGGGTGATTCTGTTCTCTTCCTCAACCCTCACTTCTATTTATTTCTTACAACTTATTTCAAACTAGACTGCAAGGTCCATGAACAGGGATCATTTCTGCACCTGTGTTTCTACAGCGCAGAGCACAACGTGCCATCTTCATGTCAACACAATGCAGACAGCAGCACAATACTTGCAGGACAAGATGCACAACTGACAGATCAAGTGGTGCACTCTTTAGCTGATTAAACTTGAGTCTAGCTGAGTACTGTTTCTTTGTGAGCATGCTAAAGATGGTACTTAATAGCTCTTCTTAACCTAGACAGTTTGCAAGCTAGTTATAAATCTCATCATCATACACATTTTAAAAGGACAACCCCTCCATACCACAGGACAGCTGGCCCTTTAGGGGAACTGGGCCAACCCTGCTTGTGACTAATCAGCTGCCTCCCAGCTGAGTCTGTAAGAAGGGGATGATCTTCAACTGATCAGTGGTTCCTTGGCTTCAGCTGGGAGGCAGCTGATTAGTCACAGGTGGGGCTGGGGCCACTCTTGAGGCCAGACACACTGACACCCCTCACAAAACACATTTATGTTATTAGCCACGATAATAAGGTGACAATAAATTGTAAATGCATCAGTGGTGTGTAAAATTCCTCTCCTCACAAAGTATTCATACATGGTTTAGTTCATTAAGAGGCCTCCTCTTACACCACCACCCAGGGAATTCTTTTAGCATGGTAGATTGCTGGCCAGGGTAGTCCTGGAGCCAGGCTGCCTCCAAGTGGGCCACACTGGGAAATTAACTAGGCTTTATAATTCTTACAGCTAGTGTCAAATCAGGCCAGGAGATGGGTTGTCCCAAGAATCACTGCTAGCAGAGTGAGAACTTATCACTTCACAGCTCATCATAGAGGGTCTGGAGATGTTTTCTGTGTGAAGGGGGAGGAATAATATTCTGTGACAGGCTGACCTTTCCTCTGGATAAGTCAGTATGCAGCATCTGTGACATTCCGGGGTTTTGCATGGTTCAGAAGGCTGTGCATATTCTCAGCTGGATCTGGCCCTATATATAGCAGTAACCTGTATTTAAAAATCTTTATTTAAAATGTGACTTGGGGTGGAAATGTTTACATTTCACAGCTATGTTATCAGAGATGAATCACTGCAAAAGTTGGAGTTGTGCTATAAGTCCCCTCAGAATTAATGGCAAAGTCAAACAAGTTTGCTTTCTCATCTCTAAAAGAAGGGGCACATTTTTTGCATGGTTGAAAATACTGTTTTGTTAACTGAACCAGACTGCAATAAAAGACGCTTGCATACTTGTGCAGTGTATGGAACAGAACCACAACAAAAAAGTGGCTTAACTGAAACATGAGAAATTACATAACTGCAGTGGCTTTCTGAGGGTGAGTAGAATCACATACACACTACCAAATCAAATAATTCTCCACCCAAGCATTACTAGTCAGTGACCTCACTTGTTTCCTAAACATACTCCAACAGCCTTCCTGCCTCCACTCTGTAACGCCAAGCAATGTCGTCAACAGTCCACCTGTGACAGTGATGTAGCCCCAGGGTCAGGGCTACAGGGAACTGTGCAAAAGCCATGCCAGTGTTAATTACATACACCTCTTGTTTAACTGCTGATTTCCTCTGATAAGGCTCAGTTCATTTTTCCTGGAAAGACTTCCATGCTGAAAGGGAAACAGAGCCAACCATAACACAAAACTAACACTGCTTATAGAACGTGAAGACAGCATACTGTGTTCATGTTATACAAGAAGCTATACGTCCCATTTCAATGCTAGCTTAAATATGAATTGCATTAATTTACACATTCTAGTGACACAAGGTTAAATCACGTTTATTATTGCAAATAATTATTGTTGAAAGAGGATTTATTACCTTTTTTCTTGCAAATACTCTTTCAGGTTAAGTTTTTTCTTATAGTAGAGAGATTTGAGCCATGATAATTAAAGGAGAGTTATACTAAGCTGTTTGCTATACTAAAGCAATTAACAAATACCACTGAACCGTTCTTCTATGTTGAAGTGAAGGGTATGTCCAGGTGAAAACCATATTTTGAGACTTCAGATTGATGCCTGACACTTAATTAGTATTAGAATTAACATTGCTGTTTCAATGAATGTGCTGTGTTATATCAGGTACTGTGGAATTAAAAGACTCCTGGACACTTTAAGGTCCTTTGCAGATTAGATTTTAGGATCCTTGTCCCTTCACTAACTGAACCAACAAACAACAAAATAATTATTTTTAAAATACTGTGTTTCTTGTTCATAACCTAATCCAACCTGATTTTAAGATGGGATGTTTACCCAAGTGCTACCTAGTTTAAGGATTTCTGTAGTGTCCATCACTATAGTATCTGATCTCTGGTTACTTTGATGATCAAGGTAAAAACCTCCAGCATTCATCCCCCTTTTAATTATTATTTTTTTGGTTAACCAAATGTTTTCAGGTGGCTTCATCAGATATTTAGACTAGAGTGGCTCTTGAATATTCTCTCTTGCACAGGTCAACAACATCTGCAACTCCCACAGTTAAGTGAAAGAGGCAAATTTGCTGACAACATAGCACTTTCAGAGCATGGAACATCCAGGTGGGGGTGAAACAGAAACATGTACTAAACTAACACTACACTTTATTTCATGACAATCATAATCTTTACTTCTGTAATGTGAATGCCGTTTACGCGTGATCCTATTGGAAATCTGATTCCAGAGCTCCAAATTGAAACTAAAAATAGGAACTTCATAACAGGATCTGTATCTTTAAATATTCATTTAATTACATTTAGCTTGTACATGACTTCAAAAGTTTTAGGGAGCTTATTTTTATAGGTTTATTTTACTTTTTATATAAAGTAGAAATGAATAAACTAAGAGCCACAGAAATAATCTTATTTGGACTCCTTAGTGATCAGTGGATTATAATCTTTAAAGAGAGGTTGTTATGAGTACCTTATAAAACATGTAAACAATATTAAAAAAACTGTTTTCATATAGACTACACTTTCAACTAATCAACCAAACAACAACAAAAAAAGAGGAAATTGTGAAATAGGACTCTTTCAAATAATCATGTGATCATTCTGCTTGCATATGATATCCAGGGTCTGTTTAGATTGTAAACTCTTTGGATGCTTACTCTACGTTTGTACAATAGGCATCTCCAGGCTCCACTAGTATACAAATATGACTTAAAGTACATACAGATATACTGTAGATTGCACATTAAATTGTCCATTCAGTCCTTGATATGGAAAAGAACTGCATGTAAAGCAGTCTCTCTCATTGAAGATAGTGTGCCTAGCTCATGTGTGCCTTTCAAAGTCTGTCCAATTGGAAATTAGAGAAGTAAAACCTGCTCCATAACCACCTAAATTTTGGTTCCAGGCTTGAAACTGGCACAATTGCCCAGGTGGTCAAATACTATAAAAGCCACACTTGAGCCCTTATTCTGGCCACTGCTGACCTTGGACAATCCTCCCCATGCACATTACTCCAGTCAGGCTAACAGTAATCTTGCATAGGACCTGGATTTATGCTAAGTCATGGCTAGCATGCCCTAAAATAACGCATATCAGGCCTCACAACTAAGCCCAACCCCAGCACCTCCTTCTCTGGCAATCTAAAGAATAGCATCTCCATGGGTTTGAAGAAGCGCCAGGCAGTATCTGACTTTCAGTTCCTCACCCTGCCATATGTATGTGCAGTCCAAGCTGGAATTTGACAGTGAAAAGAGAACTTTTAATTATTTTATTCTACTCTCAGTAATCAGAGTTTAGTCTTATTCACTGAAGTATCAGCGATTATGAGCTTATCATTTACTAACCGTGCACAGAAGGTGCACAACCATATGAATGACGGCACTCTTAGAAAACCCTAGCAGCCATTGTGCAGCACTTGTGGTGAATGCACTTATCCTGGTCATCTACATAGAAAGCATACCCCAAGGCCAATGAGTCCTAGTGACACAGTTTCCTGAACTCCAGGAACTCTCCTTCTCAGGAACAACTTCCTTCCTTGCTTCCACCACTTGATTGTTTCAGAGGGAATTTAAAACAATAAGTTAGATGCTCTCAGCCATTCCCCGTGTGCTGCCATGTAAGGAAATCCAGCTGTGCTCTGGGAAGATGAGATAACACCAGGAAAGTGTTTTCCTCCGGAAATGCAGTAGCACGTGTGTCCCTTCTCTAGCACCATTCCATGAATCAGCTACATGACTAGTAATTGCTCATGCCATGAGATATCAGAAACTGTTCAACTGCTGTTCACAAACAAGATTTGTGTGGCTGGCAGTATTCATTAGCCAAGGGCAGCAGCTTCTACCAGTCACAACAGTACACCAGATGAAAACATGGAACATACTTATTATTAGACTTGTACTCTAAACCATTGCTTTTAAGGAATGGATAGGAAGAAAATGTTTCCATAATGAACACCTTTACAAAGTTATTCCTAAAAATGCAATGAGTATGTATCAGTACTTTCTACTTTTACATTCCCAAAAGAGAGAGCAGACTGCTGTCTTTTCTGTAGATAGAACTGAGTTATGCTGGGAAAGTGGTGTGAGTCTATGGAGAGAAGGTGGTAGAATGATCCTGATCCACTCCCAATGTAAGCGCATTTTTGATAATCTATAATGTTGTTTATCCAAACATAGTAGAATACCTGATACTGGCAGATACTTAAAATACACATGCAAAGCCTTCAGTCCACCCATCTAAATCCAGCAGGCTGTGGATACAAACTGGGATTTTCAGGAAACCAAGGAAGTCAACCTCGTAAATCTCATTTTCTGTGTAATCTGGGTGCCTAACTCCCTTAGGCTCACTTGAAAATGTCAGGCAAAACCAACAGCACAAGAGCTACTTTTTCATATGCAATGTAAAACTCCAGGTGAAGCACTTATATATGGAATTACACTGACCCGTCTTGTCCTACTGGCCTGAAGCCAAAAGGCACAGGAGAATGAAGTGATTTTTAAAACATGAACTCTCTGTGATTGCCTATATGAGAAATGAAAACTCACCTAGCTACATATTTGTCTGTTGCGCTGAGTAGCAAAAGGGGAATGTGCTTTCATGACAAGTTGAAGTTATGAAGAGAGAGAAAAGATACATTTCAAGTCTAATATTTGTCACTCACCGTTCCTACTAATGGGTAGATGAACCCAGCTCCAATGCTGGCCCGCACATCACTAATAGGCAGGATGAAGCCAGTTGGAACACCTTTCCTCTCAGACTGGTGGGAGAGGGACAGGTGAGTTTTTGCCATACAAATTGGCAGATTTCCAAAACCCTGGCAAAGAAGGAAGAAATATTATTTGCAAGGCCATTCACAGATTAATAGTTTCCAAGGCAAAAAGGGACCACTGTGATCATCTAGCCTGTCCTCCTGTCTAACACAGGCCAGAGAACTTCCCCAGAATAATTCCTGTTTGAACTAGAGCATATCTTTGAAAAAAAAAAATCTAATTTTGATTTTAAAAATTGCAAATGAGGTCCCTAGCCTACAATGACAACACTTGTTTGTTACCAATATCTTCTTCCAACTTGAATATCCCAATAGGATTAAAGAATTTTAGAAAATTTCTTTAGTGCTAAACCTTGGCAAATTTGGAGAACATTCCAGTCTACACTGCCCTTGAACTCAGACTTTTGGAAACAGCTTTTTCTCCTTTTAGGGCTATCTATTGCAACTGTGTTTGTGACAACAGTGAAGAAAACATATTTTTGTTTTCCAACTTTAGATAAATGAAGGGTTACATATTCAAAGGGATTTCCATGGGAGTTACATGCCTAAATATCTTTAAAAATCTTAGGCTCCTAAGTTACTTAGGAGCCTAACTCCTAGAATGGACTTTCTGAAAATGGGACTTATGTGCCTTTGAAAATTTTACCTGAGGTCACTAAACTTGTTATATTTAAAGACTGCAAGTTGGACTTGAACCAGAGTCCCCACAAGGCAAAACAGAAAGACGTTACATACTAGTAACTGTAAAAGCCTATTTCCCATATAAAATTTCCAGTCCATTGCTTTTTAAAGAAACGAGTACCATGTCTGACAAGATTATTTTGGTAAATATGAATGAAAATATTCCCCAGTACTCTATATCATCCATAGTGTCTGCGAACTGACAGCAAGGGTCTAACAAAAATCAATCAGCAGAGACACTATGAAGTCCAAATTCATAAAGGCAAGTACAGCTGATGCAGTGACCTCTCCAAATGCTGTCAACTAACTGTCATTTGTCCCAAAAATCTCCTAGTGACATTGATCTTTATTTCCTCCCCTTTAACATTAGAAACACTAAAAATGGTCATGCTGAAAACAAGACTCCTAGAAAACAAAACACATAGGCAAGCCCTAAAATGGTCCATTTTGATGTGATAACATTTTACAACCACTTTGTACTCCATTTGCACAAATATAAGGTGCAAGGTTGTGGAGAATCAAGTACAGTGCATTCCTGATTGTGTACTTTGATGGCACTTTTACCTGTTGGCTGTAACGACTGATTTGAGATTGCGCTGCAGGAGACAATTCTATGTCCTCAGCTCCATAAATCTTCTGAGCAATGATCCTTATTTTTTCAATAATAGGAAGCTGTAGAAACAAAGATGATCACAAAAATATTAACAGATGTTGCTGAGTGGCTAAGATACTTTCTGCTGAGGGTTTGTCCAAGTCTCTCAGTCACATTCAGTCCAGAGTTAGGCAGGTTTCCTCTGGTGGGTGAAGGGCCTTTATAATGGAAAAAGTGTTACATAGGAGGATTACAGATTGGTGAAAAATGGTTTTCAATGCTTCTTGATTTGGGGGCAATGGAAGCCATAGGTGGTTCGTGCAGCCCAAAAACCAGGCAATAATAGCAAGGCACAGATCACAGCCAGAATGGCTGGGGGGATGCACCGATTTCCCTTCCCTCTGGCAGAAATCCCCAAAACAGTGGGAATGGCAACATCATCTGCCTTTCCTCAGAAGGAATCTGGAGTGCAAGTGATTCTCATCCACAAAATAGTATAAATTTACTTTCATTTGCAGGCCTACAAGAAAAGAGGAAATTCTTGGCTTAGTTTTATGAAGCAAGAGTTGACATAGGACATGAGCCAAAAAACTCTAGTGGGTAACAGTGATCACTACCAGGTTTGTCGAGGGGAGGTGGGGAAAGGAGGCCATTTGCACCAGGGCCTCCAATATGTCTGCATAAAAATGAAATGGGAGAGGGTAAGGCCCCAGCAAACAATGTACTGGGGCCCCAAATTTCTCTCGACAGACCTGAACACTACACAATTGTGTTTGATATCATGATTACCAAAAATTGCAGTTAAAGCGACAGGGTACTGAGTGGTAGTGTGAATGCTTGCTTGTCAGGAGTAAAAGGAACTTTATAGTAGGGTACCATATAGTGCTCAATATTGCATTAACCAAAGTTCTTCCTGATTCTCTCCTTTCCTTGCGCTCTCCCCCCATCTCCTTTTTTTAATTATTTTTAATTGTAGCACCTATGTTATAAAGTACTTTGAAGATCCTTGGAGGAAAGGTGTTAGAGAAGTACAAAGCACTCTAGAGTTCTATTTTAAAATCACATTTAACTTGATAAGTGTCCAATTTTAAAAGTTTTACCACAGGGAGTCCAGGCCTCTTTTTAAAAATAAATACATTAGGTGGTGAAAACAAAACTTCAAAAAAAAAAAAAAAATGTAAAGTAAGACCTGATAACCTTTCATTTGCCTTCAGCTTTTAAAGCAGAAATATTTATTTTGAGTCTCGGAGTCAAGAAATTGGTTCATGAATACTAGCACACAGAGCATGTGTGCACCAGCTTCTGTTTAGAAGAGTTTCACAGTGTATCTTTAAAGATATACTTATTACACAGAGATGTGTGTCAAGTGCTTGTGTCAGCCTGACTTTTTGTTGCTCCTATTACTTCTGATTTTATGATTTATTTTTGAAAGATAAAATTCCAAAGCAGACTGACTACAAATTAATGAGATCTCCAGTACGAGAGGCATAGCAAGAAGAAAAAACTGGCTTGCCACCATTAGGATAAACGAAATCACAATACAATAAGGCTTCTGAAGTCTTGTCCCAAACACTTGCCCCCACCAAAGTCTGGTAAAATGGGGTCTAATGAAAACCATGCCACTGGATATATTTTGAACATGGTGACTACATGGCTACTGCAGTTTAATTGCATGGGATTATGTCACATTCTTGACTTCAGGCTTTCTAACAGATTCCAACAAGTGCAATAAAATCTAATGAAGGTTGGAGATAATACATTGTAAATATCTCAGATTCAATTCCTGGCAACAATAAACTGAGTGGAATACTTCAGCTGGCATAGATAGCCATCATGAGACTAAACCTCTCCCATGACCATTATTATGATACTTTCATGTCAGCTGCAGTTGTAAATACAGAGGAAAAAATGCAAAACATCTCTGTTAACTGTCTTTTGGGTGCTTTCTGGATAAAGCCAAGTACTAAAAGCCACAGCACAAGAAAACATTCCACTGTCTACTGTCAATAAGCTGACTGTCAGAGAACAGAAAGTCTCCTGTTGCCTCTTTGTCTGGTTTTTAACTTTTTTTTTTTTTTATTAAAGCAGCAGAATGTGTTAAAGTCACAATAAAGAGCTCAAAGGCAGAGCTGTTTATTTAGAGTCAAACTGTATTTGCTTCACAATATTTCAGACCATTTTCCAAGAAACTGACTACTCCAAGACTATTACTGTACTTATTCTTCCAGTGACCATATTTATATATTCCAAACAAAAGTCCATTCCTGCCAGGTGCTGGCTGCCACCAACTCTGATCTCTTTAATCAGGGCAGAGAGTGTCCTGCTGTTCCACAAGTTGCTCAAAAATTTGCAGGACTGAGTCCAAACCTATCAGTAATTCAATGGGAATTAACAGCAGTCAGCATATTGCAGTATAAGAGTTGTAGGAGGTAAACCAGTATATTGCTTTACAAGAACGTAGAATACTCCTCAAGCTCCTACTTAAACTACATTCGGACGATGATAATGACACGATTTTTGAAAGTTTGGCAGGCCTTATATAACCTTATATAAGAGTATGTATGAGTGCAAATGGGAAGTTTTACACAAACAATTTTCAAAGATGGAAGAGGCTGTTACAAGGCACGTACATGCCAATGGGGAGGGTAGTGGCTGCGGCCTTGCATATATGCCTGAGCCTATTTTCAGAATTGCGTGGCACTTAGTCAGGCCAAACTGAACGTGCACAAGCTAAGTATTGTCTTGGCAGGAGCAAGTCAGGAGCTCTCTAATCAGCTCTGTTTGCTCTCTCTCACATTTGAGCCCTGAGTTTGAGGGGCAGAGAAAGGAAAATATTGCACTGTGTGCAGGATTCCCGTTTATCTGAAACTAACCTTTTTAAAAGGTATTATATTTTCTTACAGTCCTTAGCTATTCCTATTTAATACCAGTTGAGAGTTCTGAATTAAAAGTTTCCCCCCATGACTCAGACTTCATGTAATGCACCTAAGCAATTTAATGTAATTTCACGACCTGTCTTCTAGATAGAAGTCACAAGGCACAGTACATGATGCATACACTCAATTCAATTAAAACAACAAAAACCAGTATTTATCAAGATCAAGGCTCTAGTAATTGAAGTCAGTTTTTACTTATTTACCACAGCAGTGAGCAGGATGTCTACATAACATTTACGAACAATTCATGATTCTTCCTGATTTGCCTTTTAAAGAAGGCTTCGTGTCACTACTTTTCAAAAAATGTATTAAATGCTTTGCTACTAAAATCCAATAAACTTATTAGGGTCACTGAGTAACATCTCCAACCACCTGACCACTCATAGAAACAAGGACAGTCTAAACAATTTTTTTTTAAAACAACAAAGGCTTTATGCTATGAATTTTACTAGAATTAAGTAAAACTCATCAAACAAAAACATTAAAGTTGCTTTTTTCTCTTTCATACTTATATGATTCCACAAAATCCAATGAGAGAGAAATTTCTAAGTGGACAGGACTAGTCAGAAGAATTTGTATGGATACAAATCCCAAGTTGCAAGAACACAAATATTCTAGTAGTGTTGTACTAGTGGCTCCCAAATTAGAGAAAGGATGTTGAGTGTGCATTGTTAAGAGAATTCTAAGAGGCAAACAGCATCTTAAACAGCAATAATGTGCAATAATATTCAGGCCTGGTCTACACTTACCTGGAAATTTGGTGGCAGTCGAGTAACTACGCCACTTGAGGAGGTGGTTTTACTAAGTCGACTTTCTGATCGATTGAGCGGGTCTTCTCTGACCGCTCAAGCGATCCAGAAAGATTGATCCGATGGCGGCAACTTTGCTGCCGTCTGTGTAGACATACCCTCAGTGATGCCATGGCAATTCAAAAAGAATTGAGAGCACGCAGCATATTGCAGTATAAGAGCCAATAATTGTAATGATGTTAACAACGTTAATGGGGCTAGATCGGGGTTCTCAAACTTTTTTTTTTCCCCAGGACCCCCTTTGAAAATATTTCAGGCTGTGATGACCTCCCCCTGCATGTCATGACACCCTTACTTCTGCACTGCTGCTGGGGGTGGCACTGCCTTCAGAGCACCCAGCCAGCACCCGCTGCTTTCCGGCCACCCAGTTCTGAAGGGCTCTGACTGTCAGCTATGCACAGGGGTGACAGTCACAGCCATGGCATGCGCAGAGGCTGACAGCTTGCGACCAGCCCCCAAAATAACCTTGCCACCCCTTCAGGGGTCCTGACCCCAAGTTTGAGAATCCCTGGGCTAGATCCTATAACTGATGGACACAGAGATCCACATTTGCAGATCCAGTTGCAGGATTTGGCCTATACTTTGCACTTTCCTGATTCCCAATTTAGCAAAGTATACTTAACTTTAAGTGAATGGGACTTAAGCACATGTGGAATCAGGGCCACGATAAAATTTTCAGAAGTGCCTAAATAACATAGGCTTCTAAGTCCCATTTTCAAAAGGGAATTAGGCAAAATTTTAAAAGATATTCAGGTGCCTAAAGATGAAAATAGGTGCCTAGTAGGATTTCCAAAAGCACCTAGGTGTCTTACTCTCATTGAAGTTAATAAGAATCTCACTAGGCACCTATCTGAATCTTTAGGTGCTTAAAGAGCTTTACAAATTTGACCATTAGGAACCTAAAAGTCTCAATCATAGCCAATGAGAATTATACCTCTCAGTCACTTAAAGGGAAGGGGGAGGGAGGGCTTAAAAACAATGTGACCCATACTATCTTATGTTGGATGACCTCAACATATCTCACAAATAGCTTCACAATGCTCCTGCTAGCTAGGTCAATATTGTACTAACTCCATTTTACAAACAGTTAAAAATGAAAAATTAAAAAAAACCCACCCCCCTCTCACTTTCTATGAGGTTCTGGACGTTTTTACATAAACTGCATACATTTAAGCAGCTGATAAGCAAGATATTTTCAGCAACAACCATGTAATAATTTAGGTAGTTTTGGTGTGTGTTTAAATGCAGTATAAATTAAAGTTATTGGTGAACTCACGTCAGATGAAACATTTCTGCTCCTTGTGCAAAATATAGCATGAAATAGTCAATGTACATTTGTATTGAACATGACATGAAGCACAGCAAGGTCACATTTCATGCATACTTGCTGGTGCCATTCTGGGGAACAATATATCCCCACAGCTTTGCAAGAAAGCATATATATTATTGGAAAGTCACATATTTAGAGACACCACCTGAAGTACATGCTTCAGCCCACATGAATGCAGAATGTGGAAACAAGTTCATTCACACTGTCAGTCATCAACACCATGAACAAGATTAATGCCTTAACCCCAAGAGTTGGATATAATCCCCATTCTGCAGCACTTAATACAACAGTTCAGTAAAATGCAATAAGTACTACAGTGACAGGAGTCACCAAAATGTTAACTTCATTATTTTAATATAAAATAATTACACTGAGGAATCCACATGAATAAAACTACACATGCAAGATACAGTTAATAATATATAACATCATAATATATTCAAACATAACATTTGAAGAAGAGCTCTGTGTAAGCTTGAAAACTTGTCTCTTTCACCAACAGAAGTTGGTTCAATAAAAGATATTACCTCACCCTCCTTCTCTCTAATATCCTGGGACCAACATGACTACAACAACATTGCAAACTATATATGCAAAAAAAAATTAGATTATTATTATTATTAATAATAAAGATTACCTCTAAATTAGATTCCAGACTATTCTGACTCCTCAGTTCTTAGTCCAACTTTAATTATGACTTTACACCTGTCCCAGACAAGAAGAGAGTCATAACGTCTGTTGGGAGATGTAAGTAATGGTAATAAAATATCTAGGGGCAAAATTCACCTATTTCCTGATATAATCTTTAAGGGTGAGATTTTCAGATGCTCTCAAAATAGGCCTAACTCTGCTCCCATTGAACTCAATGGTAAAATTTCCCTGGACTTCAACGTGGGCAGAGTTAGACCAATGCTGAAGCGCTGTTGAAAACCCCATCCGTAAAGATCTGACTTCACATCACTCTCTCTCTCTCTCCATAGAGTTCCCTGCTAAACTGTGGGTGATTATTAGTAAGATAGAGGACATTTTATTGGGATATGATGATGCTAAATTGCTGTTGTCTAAAACCAGATGGAGATCTGACCTGAAAGATTCATAAAAGGGCATGTTGTCTGATGCTGAAGCTTTGGAATTTCAATTTTTTAAATGTAATGGATTTGCTTAAACTACTTTATAAATGATATGCCAATATGCATATTCATGACAACTAATTCCCGTGCTGGATAAATTTTCCAGGAAATTTTAAAAAGATTTTGGCAAGTTTCTAAACTGTACTATGGTTCTGGTTTTGTTTGTTTGTTTCCTGCACTGTCTTGACAGTGTTATCAAGGTGTTGTCATCAATGTTTAATTGTGAAAATATCAACAACAGAAAAATGAAATAATGTATTACTTTGTGACTAGCAAAATCTGAACTAAAAGTACATTGAAAATGGAAATACTTGTTCAGAGGGCCAAAAATTATAATACATCATTACATTAACAGCATTTTAAACTTCAGTACATAAAACTGCTAACACTTTCATGGAGTGGATTTTGATAATATCCATTCAAGTTATTACATGTCTGAGCAGAGTTGCCTTCAAGTTTCACACTTCACATGAGTCATCCTTCCTTTATCAGGCCAAGTTATAAGAATCTCTGTGTGATTCAAAGAAACCTAGATCTCATTCCCTTTGCTAGTGAGCTAGGCTGAAAAATTTTCCCCAATACCTACTAGCTCAAGGATTAAGCCTATTATAGCTAGGGTGAAAACATGTCCCCTCCATTCCACCACCAAGCCACTCCAGAGGCATGATTTCTGTAATGTAAAGGAATAGCACAGCTTAATACTATTTATTGCATAATGTACTTAATTCTAACATTGTCAACACACTTTCTATTTAAAAATGTAATTTACAATGGCTCATTTAAAATAGACTCACATCCCGGCCTTACTCACTGACTCCTCTTACACTCCCCTGACTTTGCTTTCTCACAATAGTAGATCATGGGCTTTATTTTCCTGAGTTGGTTTCAGTGTGTTTTTCCTCCACTCTTTCTATCTTTACATACATTTTCTCCCAATTTCTCTTCTTCCTTCTTCTTCTTCTCACCAAAATCCCTCTCTTTCACACCTTTCAATAAAGTACTTGTATAATTTCATCAGTCTTTCGCCAACCTATGTGCTTGCCCCATCACTCCCATCCTCTCACATGCAATGCCTGGAAATTCTACCAGACATCAGTGAACCGGAGATTAAACCTACAACCCAAAGACCAGTGGGGGAAGGGCGAGGGGAGGAAGGGAAGAGCGGAGAGTGCATTTCAGGGCAATTCCCACCTGAGAACCCAATTCCCTACCTTACCTGATAGGAAAGGTAAAGATGGCGAGATTCCTACAGGGTGTTGACCCAGCTCAGAACTCCCACTTTTTTTATCAGACATTAGCTAATAGATTTGAAGCCCCTTCAACCATCTCTGCCATCTGGTAGAAGGAGCATTCTCTCATTCGCCCCCACCCCTTTGTCCAATCCCAGAGACTGCTGCATGAGTAGGTGTGGTCTGTTACTTTATTCATTCCCTTGCTTAGTTTTTAAATCCTCCTTCTCAGTGTCTTTTTCAAACAGCAGCAGAGTCAAATCCAACATGGTTCTAAATAGCTGGAGTGAAAACTGACAAGACTCTAGTCAATCTTCACTCTGGTGAAGCTTGGCAAAGCTATGAGCAGCAGCAAAGCACCGGAGTTATTTGAATTAGGTTTAAGAAAACAGCCCTACATTGATTCCTCTTACATCATGTTTGAAAGGCTCTTTTCACAATTATAAGGGATAGAAATTTAAGGTTATTTTTCCTTTATTTTATAAGAAAGCTTATATTTTTCAGAAACTGATGGTGCTCACCCATGGAAGCTTTCTAAATACCTGTGTTGTATACGTCCAAGCTGCCGTGCCATCATTTCTTCTTTAAAAGTTTTATAATTTATGTACTTAAACATTTTTCTTAGTCCAATTGTCTATTGGTAATATGTTGGATGGTTTATTATTGTTCTGTGGTGAGAACAAGCCCCTGGATTTGTTATTTTGTTACATGGCTTGCATTTTAAACAATTCTTTAAATAGCCTAGAGCATGGAATTGATGCTTTTTAATGTATACATACACCGAAAAGATAATAAATAATAATCTCTCAACTAAATGAAACCCTCTTTACACATATTTCTTGCTTCTCATCAGGAACACTGCCAAGCGAAAACACATAATAATAGTATGGCTGAAGGTGCTATGCCATGCTAAAGTAATAGCTGACTGCATATTTAAGTTTTTATTTCTTTGAGTTTTTCTTCTACACTTTAATAAAGATGTTTTTTATTTCATCTGTATATTCTGGTTCCAGAAGTTCTGTGGTTGAGCAGATGAATCCCAATCCCATAGCATGCCATTTCTCTGTTGGCATAGGATAGATTTTTTATTTTTAATTTGTGGAAAAACTCATATCTAGTTAAGTTAAACAGTTCATGAAACAACACCTAAGCCTTTGGCCTTGGAGATTTATTTTCATCTACCCAACATTCAAACCCCAGCTGTGCCTAAAAATTTCTTCATGCAAAGAATGGGAAAAATATTTAATAAAAACAAATATAAAACTGCGGTGCTGTCAAGAGCCTACCCAGAAAAAGTGAGTTTCCCATGCGCAATTTCTGATATTACAAACCCTTTATGAATGCCCCTCCCTACACTTTTAATATGACAGGACTTCTGGGACAACTTGTTTTAGGCTGTTTCTTGACCTGGACACAAGATATGTTGATGTTCACATCTCTCTCTTGCACTCTTGGAATCAATATGCAGCTATTCTTCACACCACTATCCAAATTTGCTTGAAATTATTCTGCTCTCATAGTACTAATTTACTTGTTCATACCAGCTCTTGAAAAGTACTTGTTAATCTAGTGCTAGCTGCCAACTAAACCTAATGTTTAACAAAACAACAATGGGGGAGGGAAATCAAATTTAATGTAGCTTGTTTTGTAACTTGGTGGAGTCTGAAAAGAAAGTTATTTAACATGTGCACATTACTATATTTAGACTAAGATACACCAGAGTAACTATGATCTTCAATTCCTACCCACTATTTGACTGCATGTGACATTATATCACACCAAGGCATCTTGAAAATATTTCTCTCTCACATACTATGCAGATTCAAAACATCTGAAAACAGAATTTTCTTAGAAGACAAAGTTGGAAACATGATGTGAAGCAACACAAAGTTAGACCAGCCACTTGGAAAAATCCAGAGGAATAAAGTTCAGCTGATTTGTACTATTCCCCTAATTAGAAACACAAAAGCAGTGTACTACAACCTTTTGTTTTACTACATAAGCGGGAAAGAGGAAAAAAAGATCTAAGAATCAGATTCAAAGTGTTTTTCACCCTACTCTGAGCAACACTTGGAACACAACGTTAAGATATTGAACAAATCTATTCTGAAGCTTTTAAATTCTCCCACAGTAACCTGGCTTGTTGGGAGTGGTTATGACTTCATGCATATCTGAAAGTAATCCTGGTGCTCCAGTTTTTCAGACTAGTGGAAATCAATGAACACCAGTGGACTATATGAAGGAAGAGTGAACTTAAAGAAGTAAGAGATAAATAAAAGGGTTTCTGCAATATTCTCACTCCTCCTCTACCACCCTACTCCCTTGGCAACCCCATCAGCGATCCGTCAGAGTTCAAGGATGATTGTCTTCCATAAAATGATAGCAAGTTATTGCTGGTTGATCTTCAGGTGGCTGAGACAGCTCCAGGACCCACAGATCTTGTCACAAGTGGGGCAGACATTACCCAATGGATTGCTGAGTTGGGCTGTGGCACATTCTTTCCTCTTTTCCCGCTTCGTTTCCTGTTGTCTTCATTGGAACCTGAAATACTGGAATCCTTGCCACAATCTCCTTTTATATTTTGGTTGGTCAAGGGTTTTGTATGAGTTTATGTCAATACTGCACTTCTTCATGTTGGCTTTAAGGGTGTCTTTGAAATGCTTTTCTTGCCTGTCCCTTGTCCATTGGTCTTTATCAAAAAAACTCCAATAAAAATAAAACAAGAACACAGAGGACTCAAAATGCTCACTGAATTTGCCAGTCTCTGGAAAGAACTGGAACCAGAATGAAGACTCAACTATTCTCTCAACCCTATCCCTTTAGGACAAGGTTGAGGCAGAAAGACAATGAAAATTTCCCTATATCATCTTGCCTGTCTAGTTCCTGTATATCTAACTCTCTTGATTTTTATACCACATTCATCTTCTTGGGACCCTGTCACCATGAAGTACATATTCTTTTGCTGAGCAGAAGAATTCAGTACCCAGGATTGTCAGGCTAAAATTACCCACTATGTCCTATGTTCACATGCCCTTTTTTCATTTCACTTCATTTCAAAGAGACTATAAAGCTGCTGATTGGCTCAATTACAGGTGCTTGCCCTCTCCGTGATCTCTGTAGACAAGTGGAAGAGAGGAGAAAAGGGGAGAAGTGGAGATGGAGAGGAAAGTAGCAACATGGGTGTGCCAAGAGAAGGAGGAAATAGAGGGGGAGTGATAAGGGCATTGGGGTGAGGAAAACAGAAAAACAATAGAGGCAGAGACTGAGGAGAAATGAGTCAGAAAAAAGTTAGCCCCCTGCCACTCCTCCATCAGAAATAGATGAGAATTGAAGCACTATGGCTTCTTCAAGAAATACGGATAGAACTGGGCAAAATATTTTGGCAAATAGTAAATTTGCTGAAAACCACATTTTTCAGGGCACTGAAACAATTCACAAATTTGGATCAATTCACCGAATGCTTTTATCTGGGGAAAAAAAACAGTTTTGGGTTGGTTTTTTTTTTTGAAATGTCAAAACAAAACATTTTCTAAAATTAATTACAAACATAGCATTTCAAATGAACCTTTAATTTAGAAAATGTCATTTCAGACAGATATTCAAACATTCCATTCCCCATTTTTTTCCCCAGTTTTTTGTTTCACTGAGGAAAACAGAGAAAAAAAATCACTTTTGGTTCAAAATGAACCCCCCACCCAACTACACACACTAGCCACTGAACCAAAGAAATCAATTATTCACTCAACTCTATATATGAACAGGCTAAATCATAACAGGTAGGGCTGGTAGCAACACTCAGAGTTAAGACTGCCTGACACTTTCCATGATCAGACCTCATTTTCAGTTACTTGTAACTGCTAAATCTCAACCATTCTGGATGAATTTCCATGCTGGGTATCTGCCTCAGGCGGAAATTTTAGGAAAGTTTCAGCAAAAACAATTCTGCCATTTACAAGAATTAAATTAGAGAAAATAAATTGGTTTTGCTTCTGTTAAAAAGTCTTACAACCATTTTCTTGATAAGCTTTACCACCTTCATCTATTGAAACAGGGATTGAAACTTGGCAATGTTGGAGGGTTGGGGTATCACCAAGGAGTTAGACAGTCGCATTTTGCTGTTCCTGTGAAAATCCACCCAGACTTGGCCAAGTTGTAAGCTTCTGAAAACCATTATTTGCACAAGCTCAGCAGAGACTAGTTATGAAAATTCTTGGCAACATAATTCTCCAAACATTCTGCCTGCACTGAGCATGTTCCATCCTGGAGCTGTACAGGCCTAGCGGGACTTTCCCCACAATCGCTCCTCCTGACAACCTGGGCTGTAACCCTGGGCACTTTGCAGACAAGTAAACTGAAGCACAGTGAGTGAGAGAGCAAGCCAATGGCAGAGATGTGAATACAGCCTAAGTCTTGAGAAACTATTCTTTCCCTAGAAAAGGAAAGGATTACTTTATGGAGTCAGAGGTGGATGCATTTCAAACAACAGGATGACATTAAGAAAACAAAATTTCAGCTGGATGCCACGAAAAGCCTCCAGGGAATGGTCAAGGCCTTATCTCAGGAGATATTTAAAGCTAAGCAGGACAAAGCACTAGTAAGTATGCTGTCGTGCAGTGAGCAATCCTGTACTGTCAGAAGTACTCACCAGATGATCTTCAGTAATAGGTCTTTTTTTATCTGCAACTTCTGTGGTTTCATTAAGCTAAGCAAGCACCTTCTTATATCTGATGTGTAAAAGGTGAACTAAATAGATTTGTTGCAACATCCTCCTTGTTCTGCATCTGAAATTATTGCAACTTTCTTTAAAAAATCATCTTACCTCCAAGTTATACAAATATTTGAAGCTGTTTTCCTGACTGGCAGCTTTTCTCACAGCCTGAGCCAATTCCACAGCTCCTCTACCGCCAGCTGACCAGTGATTGCAGGGCACTGCATCAAATGCTCCAGATTGTTTTGCAATGTCACAGACTAAATCAACTTCAGCCTGGGAGTCAGTTCTGCCAACCAAACAGTTCAATGTCATTATTTTGTTTATTTATTCTTGTACAGCCTTATTTGTTAAGCAATGTTCTGTAGTTATAGTTCTAAAACAAGTTAGTTATGGAAATCATACTATTATTAAATATTTATACAAACCCCACGTCTTAAGTACATTGAAGTAGGAATGTTTCATTTAAATAAGTATTACAAATCACATGCAATACTATTCAATAGTTATATGGTTTGATAACCTCTAAAAGACACAGAAGGGTTTTTAAAATCTTTATACCCTTTTACTCATTTACGAATTTTTTAAAAATCAAATATCCTTTCTACAAGTCAAACAAACTTTTCTCCCTTTCCTTTAAAAGCGTCACTCTTCATGCCATGATTGCTGGATTTAAAAAACAAACGTAAAAGGGAAGGTGAGCACTCTAAATGAAATGTTGAAAGTTTAGTTACAGTTTTCTAAATTTAAAAATATTTTGGACTGAACAAGCATATTTAATTAGGTCAAAACACCAGTAGAAATCTTCATATACCATTTAAAAGAATTATAAAGTTAATATTGATTCCGCTTCCTGGATTTTCACCCAGCTGAGTGGTAATATATTTAATATACTATATTAGATGAGGAAAGAAGCGACTACATATAATGCAAAGACAATGAGCTTGATCTCTGGATCTACTTGCATGAGTGAAGGATGGGTTGACTTACTTGAAGACATTTAGAGCAACTACAACAGGAACGCCAAAGAGTTGAGCAATCTGAATTTGCTTCTGTAGATTACAGCAGCCATCAGCTACCAGCTGGAGATTCTGCATAATTAAACAAAAAAACAAAACAGAAATGGCAAGATATGTCACATTTTTTCTAGTCAAAGACATTTCCAGAAATTACAACAAACATGTTTAGTTATAATTATTTTGATATGTATGGGTAACCTTTATAATAGGCTTCAGACAAAATACTTTATATATCCTATTCATTTTGATTTCAGTAGCAGCAGCTGCATTTACATAACTCATTAGGATCCAGATATCTTATTTTTGAGCATGCTGTCAGATTGCTCCCTTCTTGGACACAAGCAAGACAGAACTGCTGCCAATTGGCTGCCAATCAATAAACAAGATGCCAGAAAACATCTGTGGGCTGGTTGACACTGGCATTATGGGGGCTGTTGCCAGTTTCCCCCACTCTAATCCATGGCTCCATCTAAAGGAGTTACATGGTAATGCAATTCATTAAGACATTCATGCTAAAGCTTTCCATCACAAGATTGGTGCTCTCTCACCTGGTTCTTCCTAGAATCCTTTTTCATCACATACCCAGGTCCAGGGATGACAAGTGGAAGGAGGAGATGGAATAGCCTTTCCATTCTCCTTCCAGACTCAAATGCAGGGAGATTTCACTCAAATAAAAATCTTTTGCATGATGCCACTTAATTTGTGAGATAACACGAATGTGGACATTCTAGTCATCTATTAAATGACCAGATACCAAAAGCTTCCCAGAGAGGATGTCTGATAGTAATGCTAGCTGAACTGAGGGCTCCATCCAACTCCCATTGAAATGGAAAATTGTATTGACTTCAGTGGGAGGTGGTTCAGGCCCATAATGGTGTATTTCATAAACTTCTCAAATTTGGGACACTTAAAATACAAGACAAGCCCACTCACACAGACAACATATCCTCTCTCGCTCTCTCTCTCTCACACACACGGATGCACGGGTAAGTAAACATAAAAGCACACATTCCAGGTGATTTACTACTGTTGAGTGTCTCAGGTTGTTCCATCCAGTTCCCTACTTAGAGGCTTTAGGCTTTGCCAAGGCTGTATACTGATTTCCCATAGCAAAGTACGTTACAAGAGGAATTTGCCCATCATGTCATGTAAGAACTGATATAAAAATTATTTTTTCTTCATTAAATCCTTCATTCCTGAATCCACTGTAAGCACATCACTTTGAGAGTTACTATATGAGAGCTAGGTATTATTATTATATGCCAAACTGTAATAGCTTATAGAAGTAAAGAGGTGGGAAGATTTCTATATCAGAACACATACTAAACCTAATAATAATCAGATTGCAAAACTGTAGTAAAAAAAGTAAACAACAGCTAAAGCCACAAGTAATAGGATATACAAAGGCTTCATCCACAAAGATGAAATATAGCCCATGTATTTATTCTTTAAACATACATAGCATATGACTGAACTGTGCCATCTTGCTGTCTAATGCCATGCGCAAAGAACAAATTAATATGAAGCCTTAGAGTCAATGCATTATCCTAACACCTGAGACTGGTTTATTTTGAATGTATTATAGAACCTCTTCCCGTTTCGTTTCCTAGGCCCATTTGTTTACGGATTTCTTGTGTAAGCTGAGGCTTGGAAATAGTGGTCTTCTGTCCTTAGAATGAATATATATATAGATTGTTCCATTCTTGGTACACTCAGTTTATGTTTATAGTTATATAAATACCATACTATTACTTTCTGCAGGTTTTCATATATACTTTAATTTTACTTACAAATATCAAGGGAAGGATGGACAGAAAAAAGGAAAGAAATGCCAACATTTCAGCCCCTCAGTTGTAAAGGGCGTTAGGCTAGGATATTAACCTCTCCTCTCCATAGGTAAATAAAATACCTGTGAAAAAAGATAACTGAACACACAATGAATAATCAGGTTCCTTCATATGGTAATGCACAAGCAGATCCCTTAATGGGCATCATGGTTAGTCCATGAATTCAGATAATATACCAAGAACAATTTTCATCTTCTGAAACTTGGAAAGTTAAGGAAGTTTCCACATTTTTACTATTGTTACCATTTTTGTCTGATAATCTGATTTAAAATGTAATTGTTTTGATGTAAATAGAAAAGTTCAATTTTTAACCTGACATCTTTTGAACAGGGGGAAAAAAAAGGGGGCAGGGGGTGGCATTTCAGACTGGATCTCTCTCATAGGAGTACCGAAGTGAAATAAGAGTTCCATTGTAGGCAGCTCACCACACCAGGACTATAGTGGTGGGTGCTCTAGAAATATCTGAGAGAGAGTTACTCAACTGAAGTAACAAGGTCAAAGATATGTAACACTAGGAAATGGCTTCTTACATCTGGACACTACCATGGCTATCTTACTGTGGTACTGCACCCAATCCACACAACCCAGTAAAGAGATTTTCTTCCCTTTGTGGGTATTTTCATATTTATTTTTAAATTGTATCATAAAACCTCAATCAAGAAGCACTTGTTGAATCTACTGTAGGCATCTCTGTATTTGGGAAACTCGCCACTCTCCTCTTCCTTTATCATTTGCAAACAACTGGCAACTATGTTTTGTATCTTTTCAAATCAAAACTTTTTTTTTTTTTTTTTTTTTACAAGGACAGGATTAAGATTAACAGTAATTGCTCTTACTTCTTCTGTGTATTCTTTCTTAAGAGGAGCACCAGCAGTTACCTGAAATTGTAAGCAAGTAAAATTAATCATCATTTAACAGTGTTAGGCAACTACCTTTCTGGCCAAGAGCACAGCTTCTTAAAAACTTCTGTATTGCAAAACATCACCCACATTGCCAATAGTAAACAATAAGACCACCATCTTCTTTTCCAGTAATGAAAGTTCAGTACAATCACAGACCATAGCCTTAGAGAAAGTTACAGTATCATTTCCCCCAGATACAAAGGAAAGAGTTTATCTATTATAACAGCAGTGATTCAGTGTCAGAGTCTTCTTCAAATAAGCAGTTATGGTCAGAAAATTACTATGAAAAAATGGCAACTGTTTACTCAATAAATCGGTTCTTTGTGAGCATTTTAAATCCTATCTGCTGATTTTGCTGACATAAATGAGTTTTTACAACTTTATATGAGCTTTTTACAACGTTTGTACTGTAAGGCCAATATAGCTACTGAGACAGATATGGCAATTTCCTGTAATATCCTTGGGAGATCTTCTTGAATTAAGTATTTTTGGGATCCATCGTATTGCATTGTTTATGTATTATTGAGGGCCGGGATTGTATGTAACCTTTTTGAAGGGGAGATGTGAGACCTAGGGGTTCAAAGGACTATACCGAACAATGTGCCAGACAAGAATGGACTTTTGGAACAAAATATGTGAAGTTTTTTTTTTCCAGGAAAGTATCTAGAAGGAGGTGAATGGTAATTCCTCACCTCCTCCTAGATGCAAAAATCCAGCCTTTTGAAGCTACACCCTGAGGAGTAAGCAATTGTCTACTGAGCACTATTATATGAGGCCAAGATCAAAGGGTCAAGCTGAATAAAGGAAAGACTGAACTATTCCTGGGGGTTCTGGTTCTGAATCTGAGACAATTATGAACTTGTAACCCTGTGGAAAACACAGCTATGGGTTTTGAAGGACTGACACCGACCAGAGCATGAGGTTTTACCGGGGGGTGATCTTGGTAAGCTTTTTAGCATGTGTTTTATTGTTTTTAATATGTTTTCTCTGGAATGCTTTCACCTTAAGAATAAATGGGCTTGCTTACAAAGTGTTGTGTGGTAACTTATAACGCGGTCAATTACACTGGTCATAACCTTCAGAGAGAAAACAAAGTGCAGATGCTGGCCAGTGTAGGCAGGGAACTGTGCAACCTGGAAAAACCCTGGGTAAGAGGGAGAGACACATAGGTCTCTGCCCAGGAGGTGCAACTCCTGAGGTGCTGGGTGCCTAAAGTGGATGCCCCTGCAAGACCATGGGGGGAAATACAGGTGCAATTGCACTGAACTGTGATAGCTACAGAAGAGCGAGCTGGATTTGCTTCTGGCTTGGGCATCTACAGAATTTTAACTAGGTTCTGATTGTAGTATCTTATTTTTATTGGGGGTGATGTGGGAGATGGCAAGAATACTGCTTTGCTTTCAAATTCCAGGCTGAATTCGTAGGACATATAAAAGGAACAAAATGGATATGGAGAAAGTGAGATGGAAACATAGAAGAATGTTGTGCCATTTTAGAGTTATTTACAGTGTATAATTACAGTTTAAAAGCTGGTTCCCTCACCAAATTTGAGATATTTACATTAGGATTACATCATAAAAATATGAGCGTGAAAAAAAAATTGAAATAGAAATCCATATATTAAAATACACACTCCTTAGAAACTCAGAATAGTACTTCAGACAAAGAGTAGGTAAGTGATTATTTTTGGTCATAACTCACTTGTGAAGGTAAAAACACCTTTGCAGTGTCCTACAGTAAAATCCATCTACCAACAGTATCAGGACACAATTAAAGTCTTATTTGTAGTGAAATTCTTGCAGTGGGTTTCCAGGAAACAAATCAATGTCAAGAATATATATAGTTCTTCAAATATAAAACTGTGGCTTCTGTATACATTTTAGGAGAAAGTTTAGGAAAAAGTCATGCAATTGCCTCAAGGTGCACCCCATGATGAGGAGAGCATGAAAATTAAAATAATCAAAGAGTGAAATCCTCACACCGACTGCAGTCACTTTACACTGGGCAAAAGTGCTGGAGTAGCTTAAAGAGGCTCCCCTGCATCTGTTGAGGGAGGATTCTCCCAGTGCTGGAACTGTGGATGCCTGCCATAATGCTGCCTTCTAAGGACCCCAGGAAAGTTCTGGTGTAAAGGGCATGTCGAGGGCATGGCTGCAGTGCTGAACACACAGGCAGCCCAGGGACTCTACTATTACTTACACAGCTCGCAGGGGCTGTCTAAATTACACCAGGGAGTGCTACCCAACCATCAAAGAAAAAATTGATACTGTTTACAGGAATTAGAAACACTGCCTTTCCTCCAGCCACATGATTGGCGTATATATTTCGGTATAAAGTTACTAAATAGTTGATTGCAGGTGATACAGATATTGTTATCTTTCATATACAGTTTATGTATATTGCTCTCCAGCTGCACAAAAATGGAACTCTGTATTAACTAGCTGACCCAAGGCACGGCAACCCATCACAGAGGACATAAGCAGTTGACAGCAGGAATGGACATTACACCCTTATGCTGCTGGAATAGTGCCTTGCGGGCAGCTGCCAATTACAGGAACCCCAAGTCTGCTCTATACGACTCCTTGGGACCGGGCTGGCAGCACAAGTATCAAAGGGTCACAAAGACTTGGTTTATATAGCCACTTTTGTAGCCAACCTTCCAGACCCAGGATGTGGCTCATTCTGTCCTTGTAAAGTATATTGTGCGGGGAAACCTGTAACATACATTTTTGAAAGACAAGGGCTAGATAAAATAAATATATGGCTAGAAAGGGTGGGTTTAAATTCTCTTTTTGCTAAACAATGAACATTTTCACCACCACGTACCATCCATGAAATTTATGGAGGAACAACACATCAAAAGACAAAATGCTGGGCGAGAATGACAGAAAGATAACACTGTGACCACAATATTTTGGGTATTTAATCTTAGAAAGTTTGGCACCAAAAGGTCTGAATGAGGAAAAACTCAGCACTTATTCTCTCTCAGATTAGATATAAGGAAGGCTCTGTGCATTCCAGAAGTCTGTGGTTGTGGAAACAGCTCTGGAATTTGCCCCCAATATGAGGCTCCACAAAAAGCTGTTTCCTTGGCAGTATCAGATGCTTTCAGAATGCTGGGCACAGAACTGAAGCATGTTGCTAGGGCTTTCAGTGTCTTTGCCTGTTTAGTAGAGTACCAGTCCTTCCTGATTCTGCCTAATTGAATGGGGAGTTCCTCTCTGAATAGCAATCTATCTGCAAGACCCTGCCTGGGCCCAAGCTGAGAGAGTAAAGGTCACTGTGATATAGTGGGGATGGGTAAACTCCACACATTCACTCATATAAGGTGGCTCGGAGAAGAATAGGAGTTGTCCCTGTGGGAGATGGAAGTTCCCTGCACCTCAGTGACAAAAGCCTCAGGCCTTCTAGACACAAGACAGGAGTCTCAAAACTCCCTGATGCCACTAGAACACTGCAATCTGAATTCCTCTCTCCCTCTCAGGTGACATGCTCTCTGGATCATAACAACCACTAACATATAAGTATTAACTCACTGAGATTTACAAATCACTATTTTAAGAGACATGGGAGAGAATGTATATAAATAATTTTTAAAGGATTTAAAAAAAAATAAACAAACTTCACTCTCTTTTCTAAGAAGTAGTACTTAAGAATGTAAGAACAGCCATACTGGATCAGACTAATGGTCCATCTAGACCAGTAGCCTGTCTTCCGACAGTGGCCAATGCCAAGTGCTTCAGAGGGAATGAACTTCATAGCTATCTAATCCTTACTCATTTCGTTTGAGTCCTACAATCTCCTAGGGCAATTCAAGAATGGACATCTGTGTGATGAGGGAGTTTAGGAAGAAGAAGCTTTTCCAAGCCATTTTTAAAATTCAGAATGTTATACATACTTCAAATGTTAATGACAATTTTTAAGGTTTATCATTTGTTCCAAAAAAGGTGCAGTCACTTACATTTGGCCCTCCTCCATGCATTTTCAAAGCCCTCACTGTAGCAACAAGCACAACCACGCTTGGAACTAAGCCAGATGCTCTGCATTTGATGTTGAAGAATTTCTCCATCCCAATGTCAGCACCAAAACCAGCTTCAGTTACTGTTAAGCATAAAGAACTCAGTTAAAGGCAGGGGACGCTTCACTTTGTTCTAGCATGCCTCATACTTTTAAAAATGCAGCTGCATTTGTTTTGCCAAATCTCCAGATAGAATTCTATTTACATGACAGATTTTGATTATCAGCCATTTACTGCTCACAGTAAGTTCTCTTTTCCCTGATTAATACAATGTGTCACCCAAGAGGGCTGCATAAAAAAATAACAGACCTTTTAGTAGCATCCAGTCCTCTGTTACAACTATTTTAGTGTAGTTAATTACATTTTTAAAATACTTAAAAAAACCTCCAAACAAACAACAAGGTTACTTACCAGTAACTGATGCTCTTCGAGATGTGTCACTCATGTCCATTCCACTATAGGTGTGTGCAAGCCTCTGTGCACGGCTACCAGAACTTTTTTTCCCTTGGCAGATCCCGTAGGGCCAGCTCTGGTGCCCCCTGGAGTCCCGCGCACCTTTCACTTGCTGGTAGTGCTACTGAATAAAGTTTTCCCAAACAAGTCTGGCTTGCAGTCGCCCTTGTGGTCTGGAGTAGAGCCCATCTGCCCCGCCTATCCCTGTGGCTGGCGGCAATCACCACCAGGAGCCCAGGGCGGGGTGGTGAACAGCATTCAAACCTCTTGGCTGGGCATAATACTTTCCTTGGCTCATTTAGGCATCGGGCTACGGAGGAGGGGGTTTTGCCACAAGACCTTCTCTATGTTGGGTGCCCCTCTGTAGGCCCGGGCGGCTACCACTCTGTGGAGCCCCTCAGTGGCATATTAAAAGGCTGTTTGATGCCCCTTTTGCTCCTTTGCCTCCATTCCCCAGGTGGAGGCCACCTCCTGAGCAGTTCCCGGTGTGCCCTAGAAACAACCAGGGCTCGGGAATGTGCTTCATCTGGCGGGAGGAGGGAGGAGGGACTATCTTCAAGTGTCTAACTACCACTACAGCAGTTACTAATCTAACTAACCAATTAACACAAAAAATCCTAGTTTTAAGGTTTAAACACAGGGAATAAAGCGCTTGCAATGGAAGCGCAGGCAGCTCCAGTAACTGCCACGAGCGGAAAGAAGGAACTGAGGTGGCATAGGGCCGGCAGTGCCTCATATACTGCAGCATGTGCGCGAGAATCCGGGGGGCACCAGAGCCGGCCCTACGGGATCTGCTAAGGGAAAAAATGTTCCGGTAGCCGTGCACGGAGGCGTGCACACACCATAGTGGAATGGACATGAGCAATCACTCAAAGAACTTCCCTCTATTATTCCATCTCACATACTTTTACTGGATGGGGTTGGACCTGGATCTGAAACCTCCTTGAGGAAGGAGGAACCTGAGGAACCTGAACCTTGGGGAAGTTTAATCCAAATCTGAGATCACAGAATCATAGAATATTAGAGTTGGAAGGGACCTCAGGAGGTCATCTAGTCCAACCCCCTGCTCAAAGCAGGACTAACCTCAGCTAAATAATCCCAGCCAGGGCTTTGTCAAGCCGCAGCTTAAAAACCTCCAAAGATGGGGATTCCACCACCTCCCTAGGTAACCCATTCCAGTGCTTCACCACCCTCCTAGTGAAAAACATTTCCCTAATGTCCAACCTAGATCTCCCCCACTGCAGCTTGAGACCGTTTGCTCCTTGTTCTGTCATCTGCCACCACTGAGAACAGCCTAGCCCCATCCTCCCTGGAACCCCCTTTCAGGTAGTTAAAGGCCGCTATCAAATCCCCCCTCATTCTTCTCTTTTGCAGACTAAACAAGCCCAGTTTCCTTAGCCTCTCCTCATAAGTCCTGTGCTCCAGCCCCCTAATCATTTTTATTGCCCTCCGCTATACTCTCTCCAACTTGTCTACATCCTTTTTGTAGTGGGGGGCCCAAAACTGGACACAATACTCTAAATGCGGCCTTACCAATGCCGAATAGAGGGAAATAATCACTTCCCGCGATCTGCTGGCAATGCTCCTACTAATGCAGCCCAATATGCTATTAGCCTTCTTGGCAACCAGGGCACACTGCTGACTCATATCCAGCTTTTTATCCACTATGTGTGGCTCATCTCTAGCTTTTACAGAACAGACATGTAATTTCAAAATTAAAAGACTGGTTATTCACAATCATCTGGTCTCAGACAATGTCTAAGCAAATATAATACTAAATACCTATAAAATCATATTGATACTGTGCAATTTAACAGTGAAAGTAATAAACCATTGAAACAATTTACCAAGGGCTGTGGTGGATTGTCCATCATTGACACTTTTTAAATTCAGATTGTCTATTTCTTCCAAAAGGTCTGCTCTAGGAATTATATTGGAGACGTTCTATGGCCTATATTATACAGAAGGTCAAATCAGATGATCACAATGGTCCTTTCTGGCCCTGGAATCTATGGAACCATTAATTTATTAAATAAAAATATCAAAGGGAAAAATCTATATTAGATGAAATAACGATATTGTGTCTCTAGAGCTATTTGTACTAGTTTCTTTCCCACTTGCCATATATTCAATTGCTTCAAACCAAGCCTTTCCTCTAATTCCAATTTAAATAGACTATGTAAGAATTTCTTTTTTTAAGCAAGCACACAACTAATTTAGCAAATCAAGGGTTTAGAACTAAAGCTGGTCAAAAATTTTCTGATATTTTCTGATGGGGAAATCATTCTGCTTAATTGATGGAGTCAAAATGTTCCAGAGGAAGTGTCAATTCAGTCAAAAGTTTAGATGAAAAACAGGCAGACTGCCCAGCATGCCTACCTAGTTTCCCACTAGCCCGCCCTTCTGCCAAGCCCATTGGCTCCTTGGCTGACCACATGGTGGGGTGCTATGCTCCATTCTCCAGCAGTCCACAGGGTCAGCCAGGCTGCCTGTGGGGCAAGGTGAAAAGTTCTATTTCCGCCACAACCAAAACTTTTGAAAAATATTCCTCCTGTGAATAACTTTGAATGTTTGACCTTTCCATCCTGTTTTGGGACTCATTTTTCCCCAAAAAAGTTCAATTTTTTTTTGCAGGAGAAAAATTCTCTTTCCCAGCCATCTCTACTTATAGCAACACAAACTTTCCAATCTTAATACAAAAAAATTAAATGAAGTCATCACAGATGCAGGCAGCCATGAGAATAAACTAATGTCACTATAGTCATATTAAAAGCTGAGCCAAATATTGTATGTTTACTTTTGTCTGTTATATTTTTGTTGGAAGTAAATATTCAGCATAGTTGGAATTTGGTTAGATGACAGGTAAGGTGCAGGCAAAACTGATAAGTTCTTTAACTGGCTCATTGAAACAAAGCACAATGGTTCATCATAACATTGAGATACTTTAAAAAGTGGCTTAACATTAATTGAAGATGGGGAATTTCTCTCCAAGTGAGTGGTACATGGTCTGCCATTCCAAAGCCAATTAACCAATTCAACCAACATCAGTACTATTAATTAAGTGGAATAACAGAGGAACACATTCGGATGAACACAAAATTAATGTTTAATAATAAAGAAAGAAAGAAAGAAAGAAAGGTCTCAGTCAAATAACGCAGCCAATCATATAAACCTTTAAAAGTCAATCTGTGTCAAGACTTTCCATTGTTAAAATGTCAGCCATCTGATTTGCATCACAATATTTTCCTGTAATAAAATTGTAAATTCCTGCAGATGTTGATACAGATGGATCTGAAAAAACAATGCAACTTACCCTATGGCTATAAGTAAGTAAAGGAGACTATGTAACAAGCGGTATTTATACACAATACATCCGCTCTTTGAGAATCTTGGAGATAAATGTTATGTTGCCTTGTGCACCAACCCAGCTTTTTAGGTAAGTTCTGAATACAAAATATTTATTATGCTAGCAGAAAGAACTCAGTTTGATTTCCAGCTCTTTTGACTTATGAACTGAATAAATGTAATATACAATCACTGATGATAAATACAGAAACACACAATGTTTACACAGACTTACTTTTCTAACCCTAAACTCAATTCAAATCATACTTGATGAACTCTAAATTATCTTCACTGAGAAGGCCAGACATTAGAAGGAAAGATTCACACCCTGAATACCTGACTTCCCACATAAGCTTGCCGCCTTCATTTTCCAGATTCTTTAAGGCTACTATCACAACTTCAATAAAAATATAGCTTTTGTTGCATCAATCTGCTGCACATCTGCAACATACTGCTCCAAGGTTAGTGATTCTAATTCTTGGAGAATCAACATGGAAGCCAAAGTCACAGCAATGTTACAAATATAGCAAAAGAGCTTGCACCTCCATCTTCTACCTATTATCAGAGATGAATACAACTTTACTACTTGCACGCCCATCATTGGCATGTAACTGTAACCTGGGTAAAGGCCTCAAGATCAACGACAAGATTTACTACATGTTTTGGACGATCAACCTTGGAGGATTGTTCTGACATACAGGTCTGAAAAAGCCTAATTGCCTCTGTGCATTTGACTTTAGCAGCAGTGACAATCATGTTTATTTATCACAAGGCTCAGAGATACATTTTCTACATCTGTTTTTGTGTCATGTCACAAAAAGCTGAAAACAGCAGATGTTAAAACGTTGCTTTAGGGTAACAGCGGTTCAAGCTGTGTGGCTGACTGCAGATTTTGATAACAAAACATTTAGCCCTGACTAAATGTATTAAGTTTCATATTAAGCCAAAAAACAGTTTAGATTCAACCTGTCTAAATTCTGGCTTCAAGGATTTTATGAGTATTTCAATGAAAAGCACATCAAATTGCCAGTCTGACCTCTCTGAATGCACTAACACTTTCTTTTCACTTTTTGAGGTTCTCCTTCCAATTTGTCCTTCATGTGCAATTTGATCTTCACTCTCATTATTTTCATTGTACCCCAATCAGTGGAAAAGGTTAACTGTAAATGTCCACAATTAAGACAAGCTTGTGTCGACTACTTCAACTGAAAGGCACAGCAAGTCCACAAAAGTTAACAGTTTAATTTCAGTTTGGGGCAGGCAAATTTTATTTGGGCAAAATTAAGAAAAATGTTCCAACTATACCCAATCCTTTTTTAAAGTTTTCTATTGGTCTGGGTCAGTGTGTTCTGCATAACAGACTTTCTATTCATCTGGGTAAGAATAATGATTCTGCTCTTTGACAGCCCTTCCCCATAACTCCTCCATCACTTAACAAGCTCCCTTCTTCTTCTCCAATCCACTACTTGGATCATCTCTTACCTTTACCTTTTAATGGGGACACAATAGATCTTGCAGTCTCACAGCAAGACATCAAAACAACATGCATGACATTCCATTACTTCCCAGTTAGTTGTGTCTCAGATTACATTAAAAGCTGGAGAGGAACCCACAGAATTCAGTAGAGAGGGAGCTAAGCATTTTCAGCTCTTCATCCTCTTAAGTTCTCTTTCCCTTTAAATGCTGACACACCTACACTCAGCGCTTTACAAATGAACTGAACCCTGCACAATGGGAGAAAAGCTAGGCGTCAACAATACAACCATGGACAGGATGGATTTTCTTATTTTAAAGGCCAAAGTGGGAGAAACACAAAGTCAGGTACGTCAGAGCTTGATTTCTGTGTGAGGAAGGAAACAGGATGCAGTAGAAAAGCTGCTAGGATGAAGGCTACCAACTGCAAAGTAAAATAAAATGGAGAATAATGAGAAAATTAAGTAATGTGCCAAACTCTTGTACTTTGAAACCTGTTTGTGCTCAAATAATCAGTGCAATCACTTTTATATTATTTCCTGCTTTCAAATCAGTGTGCCAATGAAAACAAACAAATAGAGGCCATGGGGACTTAGGAAGGTTCAAACTGGTTTTAGTTCAATGATTACAAGATTAAGGAAACCATTTAACCAGCAATTATGAAAAACTATTAACTTAAAAGAACACATGTACTGCTTTATTTCAGGGTTATAATTTATATTATGTGTTTTGCCTCTAAAATAAAAGTGCAATCAGCTGTTATACATAAAATGTCAAGGGTTTTCAGGAAGAAATATACAATAAAGCCATGTCCATGACAAGAAATGGAGAAAACTATGATTAACAAACAAACAAAAAGACTAGAAAGTCAATTACACATTACAAAGCACAATATCAAATGGTCAGTCAAAATTTGTTTCTGGAAAGGTTATTTACTTACTGCCTGACTATTTTACATGTAGAAATTAAAAACCCATAAAAGAGCTTTTATTTTATTTTATTTATTTTTTTAAACTCAGTGAATCTTGCATTAGGATACCCGGCAAAAAAACAGAAAACGGTACACTTTCTGAATGTGCTCCTTTTTTAACTAGTTCCAGTCCTCCAAAGAAGGTGAGATGAAACAGTAGCATGATTGTCACTTTTTATTCTCTCACAGGAAACAGTCTATGTGGCCAGTTCCATAGGGTTCACAAGTTTTGTTTTTCAAATAAAATACTCAGAATGGTAGTTTTCAACTAAAGAAAGTTTAGAAAAGTATCTAAAAATCACAATAGATTATTGGGGCCACTAATATAAAATTTGAGAGGGGTAGCCGTGTAGTATAAAATGCTGCAATATGTCTCCTCAGCAACACAGGCTACTATGAACACATTACACCTGTTATCTGTTCTCTACACTTGGCTTCCCATAGAATACTGAATCAATTAAAGGTCTTGACCTCTATTTTCAAAGCTCTCCATGGCCTGGGCTTAGAATACCTAAATGACCATCTAAAACTCCGGGATGAAGAGCATGGTTAACAACTTAGCTCCTCTGGCACAATGCAACTCTCGACAATCAAAGTAAAGCTCGTCTGTGTGGGAGACAGAACTTTCTCTGGGGATGGCTCGATGCTGTGGAATGAACTCTCCCAGGAGTTAAGGACCATCAAAATTCTGACCACTTTCCACTCCAAGTGGAACATTTCTTTTACCTTGCTTTCTCTAATATACACAAGTAGCAATAGGTATATTTATTTAACAAACCAACTTACCAAAATAAGACATTCCACTCCACATATGAGAGAAAAACAATACATGACTAATGGGTAGCCACGTTGCTTAATGCACAAATGGAAGGCGCTCAGATAACTATGGCGGTGAGTGCGCTATGTGAACCTATATAGAACAGAATTATGGTTTTTGTAGAGGAAGATAAATTAGAAACCTCCCAGATTTTTCACTTTTCATTTCTTTCTTTTTTTTAAACCCTCGTGTTCTTTGTTGTTATTGATTTATTGTAAAGCTCCTATACTGGGATTTGTAATAAACATTTGAAAACAGTTTTTAGGACAGTGCACATTATAAATGTGTGTAACAAACCTGTCTGAAGCAGCTTTGACCTTGGATTAAAAAAAGTTGGCTCAATTAAAAAAAAAATTAGAATGTCTATTACTCTATTTTTAAATTATTTATACCTTTAACCCCATAAACAATGATGCACCTACATATATTTTCCCTCACATTACTGATTACTCACATGTGCAAAGTTCACTTTTATTTAATAGATAATTAAAACCAAAACCAAACAAATCAAGACACTCCACCTGCACATGCTTCTTCCTCTGCAGAGAGGATGAGAGAACAATACCACGGATGTTAGTCATGTGACTTAATGAACTACTGAAATGCACTCAGATATTTCAGAGATGAGTATAGTATAAAAACCTATAGAGAATACAACAGTGTGCAGAATTTTGGATTCCTTTTTCAAGAGGACAGAACCCAACAGCTGCTGTAGAAGCTACATTTTTCATTCAGGCTTGCTATAAATAAGGCTAACTTTAAAAAAAAAATTACTTGAAATGGTCTGAACCATCTTCACTGCAGCTCAACTTCTTGAAAAGATATAAGGCTGGATTCTTGTTTGCATTAAGACCTCTTTAAATTGCTTTGTCAGTGTAAAGCGTGACCATAACTTGGGTATAAAAGCAATTAACTCCCATATTGCAGAAACATGTAAAGAGGCCCTATTGTAAACAAGAATCAGTCTATTACTGGAGTGCAAACTTTTTCTGAGAATATTTTGTTGCTCAATTCTATTCTACATTTTTGTACAGTGCCCCAGTAGTATTTGAGACCTGTTATTAAAGAAAAAATTAAATATATAATATTTAGTAATACAAAGGGCACTCAGATCCTACAGGGATAATGTATACATATATTCTAAATCAAAATGCTAGAACAGGTTTAAAGTAACAATGGTTTTTCTATTTTGTTTAAGGTTCATCTAATCATGATCTAAAAAGCAAGTACATTTTAACATAGTGCAAGTAGCTTGGAAGAGGATTCCAGTCTATATTGAGCCAAGCCCAGAATAGTGAATTATTATGGGACCTTAGACAAGTCACTTAATTTCCTTATACCTTGGTCAATTCAGCTATCAAAACAATTAAAAAGCAGAACACGCTTGCTTAGGAAAGAGATGCAGTTTGTAAACCAAATACTTCTGAGGGTTCGGCCAAAGGGAGGGGGAAAATAAGAGAAAGCTCAGAAACATATGGATACAAGAAAAAGGATGACAACAAGAAAGAGATATTTGTGGGAGAGGCATAAAAGAAAAACCAAGGGAAATTGTTCTTTTTCAACTTTCTACAAAGAAGGTACTTGTCAGAGAAGTCTATAATTCCACTTTGAGGGTAGTGATGGTATGAGCAAACCTCTCTAATGGCTCCCTATCATGGTTTATGTCATCACCAGAATCCCTCAATGGAATTATTGCTTTGCTATGCGTAGTTGGGGATATTTTATTTCTTGTACAGTATGAAGGATGTCAGAAAAATCAGAACACAGTGTTGCGGTTCATGCAGCTGATCAGATTTCATAGTCATGATTACTTTGGAAAAATAGTAAAGTTTCTTCACCTAAAAACACATTTATCATGCTACAACTCAATATGTAAAACAGTTTCACATTAAGCTGTGCACACAAGTTTAGATTTATGGACTGTTGGAAGACTCACAAAAAGAGCAACATTTTTAATCTGCAAGGCTATTCTGAAGTTGTGATAAGAAAGCTCATTTATTCCACAACAGAATTTCTCGTAAACTAAAGCTGATTTTAGATTAAATTAACTTCAGTACTTTCTATCAACAAATCAAAATCAAAACAAAACACTTGTACTGGAAGAACCAAGACAGACACCTACACATGAGGCTAAGTTTCAGGACGCAGAATAGTGAGAGCCTGAATTCCTGAACAATGCAAAAGGAAATGGAAACTATGAACTGCTAGCCGCCTTTTACTCCGCTGATGTAAACATATCTGTTATGGTGCAGCTGTCTGCTGGTAAACTCAGGAAAAGAAGAGTTCAAAGTCACAGGAGCCTACACGAACTCTGAACCTGGAGCTCAAGGCATGTTAGCTGTAATGTACTGATAGAGTCTTGTTTAAGTGACAAGTACCAAGGTGCACAGATGCCAAGAAAAACTAGGTTGTATTAGTGATTTATCTAACAGGATACCACATTTTTGTTAGTGCAGCTAGGGATGAATAAACCAGATGTTTGTCCATTTTGACTCTCGTAATTTATTGAACCCGACCCTCTACCCTTATGACTGATTTTGTAATTTAGTAAGCTCAAACCTTTTCAAAGTTTTAAAAGAATGGGGCTTCCCTGTTCCCTTTACTTCTGATGGGTCCTTGGATTCCAGTCAACTCAACCAGTACCCATTCTCTGAAATTCTCTAACATATGCTCCTGTTTTCATTGTCCATATAGTGTCTAATACACTATGTTGCGACAAAAGTCTGTGGAGCTGGAAGAATATATATGGCAGATGTTGCAGCTATCAGCTAGTTGAGGGACAAATACGGGCAGAGAGGGGGGGGGGGGGGGACCACACTCATGGACATGAGAAACATTTTTCATTCTGTAAAGAATTAGGTGGTTGAATTTAAAAGACTTAAGCTCCTATTTCGCTGCATAGCTGAGAGGCAGAGGTATACACTGAACTGAGTATATAGTATTTTCCCACTGAATTTGGCTGAACATATGGTCATTCAGCTGAGCTTCTAGACCATGAGGATTGTCCATTCTTAACTGCAATGATATCAACTGAAAGATGCCATACACTATGGCAGCACGTTCCCTACAGAGCTGAAAGCTGGGATTTCCTCAGTGTTGACTGCTAATCCAGACTGCTGGTATTACTGCACTAGCAGCAATATCTGGGAATTTCAGGTTCCTATGTCAGTTATTCATGGTTTGGTTTTGCAAAATGCTTTTAGCTAAAGTTTAAATTCATCCTCGGACAACTAGATTATATGAAAATTTTATATGAATATTTTACAATATTAGACTTCTATCTGGAGGGACTGCCTTTTTGTTCTGTGTTTGTACAGCACCTAACACAGTGGAGTCCTGGTCCATGACTGAGACTCCTACATCCTACAGTAAGACAGAACAACAACAGGAACAACACGCAACAAAAACCTGAATTTCTGACTCCAAGGAGCTAACCTCCAAAGGTAAATCCATAGCATGATATTATAACATCGCACTGCTATAGGAACGGTCTCTCTTTAAAAAGTTTGTCCTTAAATAGGGAAATGACATAAAAGTCTGAAGAGAATATGAATTCTAGAAAGATGCCTTTAAACTAAACAGCAGAGTTGTTACTTATAGGGCTGGCCAAAAATTTTCTATCAATGCTGGTTTTTTTGATGGAAAAGTAGGATTTTTGAACTTTTTTTTTTGCACAAAGGTCTGCTTTCTACAGAAAATTTCATTTTTTTTTTTTTTTTTACATAAACCAAAATATTTAAGCTGAAAACCAAAATATTTTGATTCAGATATCCTGCTGCAGTGCCTCAAAGCAGCTGCAGTTTCCTCATATCCCCATTCTAATCTGTGGTCTGGGCTCCCCAAACAGACTACATCTCTCATGATACAATGCCAGAAACTCCAATGGTGCAGCTGCTTTTTCTCACTGTCAGGTGAGACCATGGTGCATCATGGGAGATGTAGTCTGAACTGTGAGCCAGGACATTGTGGAATCAAAGAAATAAGCATTACATTTATTAATAGAATGCTTGGCCTGAAACTGGTCATGGAAGGCCTGGCCTGAAGTTGTAGCCTGAAACTAAAATAGAAGCCCCAGGCTAAACCATTAACAGAATGCCTCAACTGAAACTAGGATAAAGTTGTTAAAATCCCACAAGTGGCTCTGAACCACACCCGAGAAGCAAGTTCTCTGTTATGAGCCCTAAGCCTTATTGAAGTCTGAACTGACTTCAACTGTTTTGATAAGTACCAGTACCTGCCCCCCTTTGTCTTACTGGCCCCATAGAAACTTACTCCCTAGAAATTAGCATTTGAACAAGGATTGTGTCACCACCCATCTTCAGGAGTTAACCAGGGTCCCTGAAAACCTGATTGTATAATCAAGTGACTCATTGGGCGTTCCTGTGAGGGCATCTGGTGTGCCCCACTGTGCATTGTGATTGTCTTTCCTGTTAAGTATAAATTGTTAATCAAATTCCATTATACGATCAACATGTAAATGAACTTAAGCAAATATAAGTCTTTTGTATCTGGTAGCCAGGGGAAGTACATTTGCCCAGCATCTAGACATGCTGCTTGACTTCCCTATAGCCACCTGGGTTTTCCCTATGGCTATAGTATTCCCCATAGCTATGGTTATGTGATTGTGTGTGTGTCACAATTAAAGCTGCACCCGATCCTACTCTAAAATGTAGCTGTGTGATTCTTTTCCACGACAACATATAGAATAGAATGGAAACGTAATTCACCAGGACTACAATTAATGCAAGGCACCAAGGCAGCATTGCTGAATCAAAGTATTTCAGTTTTCAGCTGAAATAGTTTGTTTTCTGACTCCTGCCAGAAAGCAGAACTTTTCCCATTGAAAATTTCACCAGAGACTATGTTTAAAAAAAGGGTTTGTTTGTTTTTTTTGAAATTTTTGAGGGGTGGGGTCAGCTCATTTTCCAGCCATTGCTAGATAGTTGGCTTAAATGTGTCTCTTTTTCCACTATCAATCTCTTTCCACCAATACTTTCATATGCTTTACATACATTTAATAAAGTAATTGTTACAATGACTCTGGTGTAAGCAGGTTGGTATTATTATCTCCATTTTACAGATGGAGAAACTGAGACTAAGTAAACTTAACTTATTTAACTTAGGCCAGATAGCAGGATATAGAACTCTGATATCCTGATTTCCACACCATTGAGACTATACTTCTTCATTTAATTTCATTTGTTTTCAGGAAGACACATTTAATCAAAATATATCAGCTTCATCTAGTTCTTTTGCTTTGCAAAGTCTGAAGATGTACAAGTAGAAACATTCACATGTAATACAAATTCTATTTTTACGTACTCTTCATTCAAGAGCATTTCTTATTGCTTTGTAGATAATAGATTTGAAATTAGTAAAATAAAAACCAGAACATGACAGATGCTTTGGCCATGTTTGTGCAAAAATCGTCCTTTTTACACTTTGATGGTTCAGATATTTTTTCCTCTTGAAAATGTGTGGAGTCACTGTTGACGTTTCTGCTTTGAAAGGTTGTGCACAGTACCAGCCTAGTATATGCTCAAGTCCCTGTTGAACCAAGCATGAGATCTCAAACATAGGTCTATGATGCTCGTGCAGTCTACTACCAGAGTTGGTCCCCTATTTATATAACTTTTAAATTTATTACTATAGCTTATACAACAGAAATATTAAAGAGATATCATCATCAGCTTGAAATCTAGTCAACTACAAAAAAGAACTAGTTTAATGTACTACGCATGCCCCTGAATCTCTTTGCCAAGTTTTGTGGCTTTACAATAACATTTTCTTATTTTCTCTGCCCTGGTGTGGTGTAACAGACCTACAATAACAACTAGCAAGATTCCCCTTGCTATCAGGGCAAACAATAAAACAGACTACTTACAGTGTTGTTGAATGAATGCATTAACTGAAAAACAGAAAAAAGTTATCTGAAATTATTTGTAATCCTCTTAGGTGTTATTTGTAGCAATAGTAGATAGAAGAATTCAGAAAGAAGGGTTGGTCTTTTTCAAGTCAACTGTGTCCCCTTTAATACCATTGCTAACACACATTTTCCTCTAACGTACTAAAACTTCCTTTTGCTATGACAGATGACCTTACCTTTAATGTACATGTTATATACCTTAATGTACATGTAATGTACCTTAATGACATGTTATCAGTCTTTAGCAAAGAATTATTGTAGGGTTTAAAAAACTAAAACGTCTTTACTTATGTGGAGTTCCATGGAACGATAATTAAACACAACAGCAGCATCAGTAGATCTCACTGAGAAATTTTTGAGACAAGGCCATTGGCCAGTGCTGTTTACAGCCTTTAAAAGAATTCTGATGGGATACAGTCTAATTTTAGAACCGATTTCCCCTTTTAACTATTGCAATAATGTACTGGATGCTTTAAGCTGAAATGGGTTTTCTTACAACTAAATTGTGGTTAATTCTGGACACCTCAACACCAGAAATATGTAGATATTTATTTACTTCCTTTTGTAAAAATACACCTCTCTAAAGATCTGGGCACAAGTACAACTTCATGTGAGCAAACTCCTTCTCCCTTTAATCTTCACATTTGACTCCTCCAACTGCCTCAGGGAAAACCTAGGAAAAGATATTGACTTTTCAAAGCATGTTGCAAAGCCTATCAAGATAGGATCTGAAAAATCAAGAGGAAGAAGAGGGAGAGAATTAGGATCTCTTCACTGAAAACCTGTCCTCTCCCAATTCAGCTTTTAGCTTGAGCACTTCTGCCAGCCATTGATTTTGTAGTTTTGTCCATTTCATGGAAATGTAGGGGTGACTGAGAAGTAGAATAAAACTTTTAACATGCATGTTTGACTACAGTGTATTTTTAGAAGCCGTGGAAATACAAGGAACTGGTAGTAAAGGGAAATGGAAAGTGTGCTGAGTAAGCATGTTTTCTACAACAGCAAGTAGAGTATCCTTGGAGACTGCCACAAATCACAGAGCAAGAACACAGTGTTAAATCAGCTAGCATTAAGAGTTGAGTGGTTGTGTGTGTTTTCAGATTGGCACCGTTATCAGAGGAAGGCAGATAGGATATCTTGCCAGTTCCCTTCACTCTGCTTTGGTCATAAAACAAAAAGTGTTTGCACGCAAACAATGGAACTTAGTTCCCCAGAGAATGTAACAGATGCCACACTGCAGAGAGCAGTTAGAATGATCCATGTTAATATCTTTTGGTCCAATCACTCAGGGCATGCCAAGTATTGAGTCATCCATCACTCGTATGTAAGGTTACATCATAATGTATGTACCGTTCTAGATCAGGTTGCTATTCAGCTAGAATCTCCCTCCCTGTGACGGGGTTTACAGACCCCACAGAAAGCCTCAGGGAGTGAAGGAGCATTCCCTGAGCCTTTGTGGGTCCCCACACCTCAGCAGCTGTAGCGCAGGCTCCAGATGAAGGATCTGATTAAAAGGAGACTCTGACAGTCAAGCAGGGAGAGAGTGAAGGAGATAGTGTCTGAAGGGAGGAAGCCAGTTTGCATTTTCTGGGACAGAGCGATCCACATGAGAAGGGTCTGGACAATGGGGAAGGCCCTACCAGGAGGCCAAGGGCCTGACTTTTCCTGCCCCTGCTCCCTGCCAAGGGAGAATAACTGGACACTGAGAAGAGGGCTAGGGAGTATCCATCTGACTCTGTCTGAACTGCTGACAGAGAGAGATTGGGAACCCTACATGGGGATGGGGGGGTAGGGAAAGGGAGAGGACCACACCCCAAACAGGAGAGAGAGTGGGGAGGTAGGAAGTGGTCCAGGCAGGAGAGGCTGGTCTAATGTATCAGGAAGAGGCAACTGAAATACTCCTCAGCCTTCCTCCCTGGGCAGCGACCCAGGGGAGAGGAAGGGCTCGGGTCCCCTACCCTCCTGGCCATCTGGGAAAACTCAGGGAGCACCAGGGAACAACAGACTCCAGCTCAGCCACCAGGCCCACAGACTGCCTGGAAGGCCATCCTAGGACTTTGGGGACTGTTGAGCCACAGCCTGCCCACTGGCCTTCAAGCGAAGCCTGCTACAATCTCCCACAATTCTTCACTAAGACAAAAACTTTGCAAGGGATAGTTCCTTCGACCCCACTCCTCCGCCTAATGCAGGTCAGGGCCAATTCATTATGAGCAGGGACAGTAGTCTTCACCATAATTTAAACAATCTTTTTAAGGTACATGTCTGGTGAAACTACTACAATGGAAAGTAGCTTCTATTTATTTTCATTCATATTGAATTTTAGCTGGAGGGCATCTTCTTGTGAACTGATTATGGGGAAAGTAACAAGAATGATATTCTTGACAAAGTAGCTGAGCCTTGTTTTATGAATTTGTGAAAAGGGACATCTCCTAGTTTTAACCTGCAGGAAAAACAGTCTTTCACTGTTATCTATTCGTCTCAGTGGAAAAAAAATATTGACATGTATTGGCACTAAATCTATAAATTACTCTTCAAGATTATGCAGGGAGGCTAGAAAGAGAGCTGTTTACTGGTGAGAGTCTACAAAGAGAATAAAAAAAGTTTCAAAGTCATGGAGAAGTTAATATCAACAAATAGTAAGCCTTTCCATAAATGGCTCGGGGAGAAAAAATACCAGTTTGTGGCAGTAGTAGTTTAAGAGAAAAAGAAAAAACTTTTCATGAGGAGGAATATACAACATAAGCCAAAGAACAATAATTGGTAACTTAGGCCCGTGACACTGCAAAAATCAGAGTGGGGTAGCTAGATGTGTGAGAAATGCAGAGGAACCTTGATCTGCATGGCTGATTCTAGGAGCTTCCAAGATTGCTTCTGAACTTGCTAGCAGGAATCCCACCTACATCTTTTATGTTTATGTCTGGCTAGTGGAGTTAGTCCTCTGATCAGAAGTTGGTCTGGTAAAATTTTTCAAATCCTAGCATTCAGGATCCAGACAAACTACAGGGTTTATAGCCTACATTATAAAATGACTGAACTGACATCAATATACTTTTATTGTTTTACTTAGTATTCTTGGGAAAGGAAGAAGGATCCAGCTGCTGAAAATCACTCTGAGAAAGTAACCATTTGTAGAGCTGCACTGATCATAGAAAAGAATCACAATTGATGGGTGAGATGAAATCACTTGGGTCATGTAGTCCCCAATTCCTAGGGACAGCAGAATTGTAATATTTCCCACTAAGACTTTTAGCTAACTCAGCTAGATTACAAGCCAATTTATCCCACACTCCTCCTGGTTAAGCCATTTGTCTAATAACTAATGTGAATTTCTCCATTTTCCATTTAAGACTATCATACTTCCTTTAGCCAACTCAGCAAGAGAAGTCCCTTTGCAACCTACTATTAATAATCTCTCAAATATTTGTACTCACGTCCTCCCTTATTCACCTTTCCCTAAAGTCACTGTTTTATCATATATTTCTACATAATATACATTTCTTTCACACACTCTTATTTTATATCCTTTATCGTTTGAGGTGCCCTTCTCTGAACTCCCAACTTTGTGTGTCCTTTTACTAATGCTGTAATGAAGGGCCCCAAATTGTATGCTGGATTCCAAATTGGCTGCAGTAAAAAACCAAACCTGCAAAAGCCCTGGCTTATGAGACTATTACTCAACCCTCTGAAAGCTCTTCTTGTGATATGGGGATTGATACAGGGTCCTCATGTGTGAAAAGCATCTGCACTGTTCCTGAGCTACATTTCCACTCAGAACTTATAATCAGAGCTTAAGTTGAAGGTACTTTAGAAGCATTAGTTCATTATGCATTTGCAGGGGAACAAAAGGCATGTCTACACTGCCCCACAGTTTGGACTATGAGAGTGTGAATAGCAGTGCACACTTATGTGGATGCAGCAGTCATGAATTAAAAAGTTCCTATTTCACATTAATGTAGACCTTTTTGAAGAGGACTGCATTAATGCAAAGTAAGAACCTTTTAGTTCACACCTGCAGCATCCACACAAAAGAGGTACAGCTCAGCATTTTGGTTTGCACTGCTATTCATACCCCTGTAGTCAAAATGTGGGACAAGTGCAGACAGGCCAAAAGTTGCCTTTGTCAACTTCAGTAAAGATATCAACATAGCAAATCAAGTATTAAATAGAGCCAAAAAGTAAGACCTATAATCCAATGAAAGAAGACAGATACATTTACCCAAAGTTTAAAAGTTGTAGCACACATGAACTCTTCATGTGTTCTAATCTTATCCATTTTTTCTATCATGACCAAGCTAAAAAAAAAAATATATATCAAGAATGAAGAAATATGGCCATTAAGAGTAGCAATCCCACCACAACTCACTATTTTAACCATACTTTCAAAAGACATCTCTTTCCCACCTGTAGGATGGACAACTCAGTTCAATACAATTTTATATAATCAAAGAACAGGACTTCAAATGTAAACACCCAACCCTCAAAACCATACACCAATTTGCTCAATTCTGCTGTTCTCCAGGACTGGTTTAGCCATACCATGTGTACTGTATCTTTGATCTGTAAGAGCCACATTTATCTATAGTTTATGAATTGTTGATTTGGAATGTGCTGGAAATGTTACCCAATATGGCTTCATGTGAACTTTAGTGAGGTCCCAAACTTACTACAGAAAAGTACTTTCACCAGTCTACCTGGATTGAGCAGCAACATTGCTAGGTTGCATGTACTACTGAGCCTAGCTCACTAAATCAACAGAACAGTAACTGTGCTTTGTTAGTAGAGTCTAGTTTTGTGGGCATGATATACATTCTTCAGTTACATTCATGTACAGTACATGTTTTTCAGCATAATACAGTGCCAATGACTAGGGTGACTAGATGTCCCAATTTTACAGGGACAGCCCCTATAGTCAGAGCTTTTTCTTATACAGGTGCCTATTACCCCTCATCCCCATCCCGATTTTTCACATGTGCTATCTGGTCACCCTACCAATGACCAACTGTTGGCAAGTTTCAGCACATGCAATCAAATCTCAAGTTTGAAGTCCATATAGTTTTTGACTGATCATTGTTTTGTCTTTTCCCTCAATTACAACCAATCTCAGACCACTCAGATGTGTAGAGCAAAGCAAAGTAGCTGAAAATAACAATATATATACACATGTAATTGTTTGTTTTTGAGACTCATAAAAGTATCCCCAGAGAACAGTTGTCAAGATGATATTGTTTCACCAACGCATGTATAACTGGGTTTAGCACAGGACTGGGGGGCCTGGAATTTTTGAGTTTTAATCCCAGAGCAGACATCAATTCCATCTATGAATTTTGACAGTTCCTAATCAATGTGCCTCAGCCTGTGCACATGCAATGGAATCCCAAAGCAACATCTATTCAATTAAAATTCCCACTCAGTTTACATATGTATGCATGTGCAATGCCAATAGAAAACTGGGAGACTGGTAGTTTTGTCTGACATAATCCAGTGCATCAAGCATAAGTATGTTTTTCAAACATCTCCAGCTCTGCTAATCAATTCCAATTTCTACCAAGGCCAGTGAAAGGCACATAGAATAGAATCATAGAGTTGGAAGGGACCTCAGGAGGTCATTTAGTCTAACCCCCTGCTCACAGCAGGACTAACCTCAGCTAAATAATCCCAGCAAGGGTTTTGTCAAGCCGCAGCTTAAAAACCTCTAAAGATGGAGATTCCACCACCTCCCTAGGTAACCCATTCCAGTGCTTTACCAACCTCCTAGTGAAAAACCTTTTCCTAATGTCCAACCTAGAACCTCCCCACTGCAACTTGAGACCGTTGCTCCTTGTTCTGTCATCTGCCACGGAGAACAGCCTAGCTCCATCCTCCCTGGAACCCCCTTTCAGGTAGTTAAAAGCTGCTATCAAATCCCCCCTCATTCTTCTCTTTTGCAGACTAAACAAGCCTAGTTCCCTCAGCCTCTCCTCATAAGTCTTGTGCTCCAGCCCCCTAATGATTTTTGTTGTCCTCCGCTGGACTCTCTCCAATTTGTAGTGGGGGGCCCAAAAACCAGACACAATACTCCAAATGCGGCCTCACCAATGCCGAATAGAGGGGAATGATCACTTCCCACGATCTGCTGGCAATGCTCCTACTAACTAATGCAGCCCAATATGCTATTAACCTTCTTGGCAACCAGGGCACACTGCTGACTCATATCCAGCTTCTTATCCACTATTACCCCCAGGTCCTTTTCTGCAGAACTGCTGCCTAGCTCGTCGGTCCCCAGTCTGCCCCCGTCCTTTCCAAATTTCATGTTTCCATTGACATTTGCTGAGTCACTGGAACATTTTTTTTAATGTCAGCATTTTTTTCTTTGCAAACTGCATTTTTCACTTCTTCCATGCTTGAAAACTACTCAGCCATTTTTGATGAAACTTTCTGAAAAAAAATCACTCCCTACCTGAGCATGCACATATCGAATTTCAGCTGAAAAGGTAAATGTGACTGAGAAAGTAAAAAGCAGCTGAAAGTAGCCCTTTACAATGGAAATATTTAGGCAACCTTAACTTATAAGCAAACTGCCCATAATTAATTGCATTCCAGTTCTAACTATAGAAAAATTAGCTCTTATATCAAACAAGTCTACTGAAGGTGTTTAATTCTTGAATGATATTAAAAATAAACTACCTACTAAAATAAAAAGTCAGCGTTGGGGATGGGACTCAACATAACATGTGCAATACTCTGTAGAATCTGGTGCGTGGACATTGGTCAACGTAAAATACTGAGATGCGGACAGAATGAAGGATTTCCTGCCAAATAATCCCAAACACAAGAGATGCTCTTAGCCAGGGAGCTCACTCTTATTTCCATGCCTAGTATGGAATTAAGTGCAAACTTTCCTAGCACACATGATGTTTTATTAATTGTGTTTGATTAATATTTTTATTCTGGGATCAACTGCTTTTTTAAAAATAGAAACAATAGAGCTAATAGGTAATGAAAGGCCATGACTGGCTTTTCGTGGAGAGTTGAGAGTTTTAAAACTAGGTAAGATTACTAAAATAGGAAAGGAAGAGATAACGGAGAATGTTGCAATGTCATCAAATTCAACTTACTGGAGTGGTATTTTATTCAGTAGGATTCAGACAGCAAGTCTGCCTTCTGAATGAGTGACAGCCTCCACTTATTTGGTTTAACTAGGAAGAATGGACCTGGGAATCAGAACAAGGAATAGTCACTTTGAGCTACATGAGCTGTGCTCTTACTTTAGGTCACTGATAAAAGAAATGAGTTCCAACACTAAGAGGGAGATGTCAAGAGTAAATATACAAAACTATATTAAAATACCATGTCATCTAGTCAGTGAATTCTTGATGCGTTTTCAAACAACAAGAGATGGCATGGCATTAAAAGTAATATGATCCTATTACTATTATGTATATTACAGGAATGACCAGAGTGTCCCATGAGATCAGGACCTCATTGTGATAGATGTCTGCCACACACACACAGTCCCTACCCCAGAGAGCTTACAACCTAAACAGACAAGACAGAGTGGGAGAACTGGCTTAATGCCACATGGCAGGTGAGTGATGGTGTCAGAAATAGAACCCAGCTCACCTGATTCCCAGTCCAGTGCCCCAGCCAGTAGACCATGCTAATTCCTCACTACTTTTCTACATCTTAGCCTTAATTTTCAAAAATGTTCCTTGGTCATACAGAAAATTTCAAGAGTGCATAAAATATTAGCACATGAATTCATGTGCTTCCTGATGTGCTGTCTAACTTAAAAAATGAGATGTGGTGATTTTCACTACTACAATCCTGCACTACATCATACTGGCCTAAGAACTGCAAGCAATGATATCTTTAGGTCATTGAGAGGAAAAACAATTTGAATAGCTATGTTCTATTACCCAGAAGGATGGCAACTTTGGGCATGTAATATTTCACAGGTATTTAAAGAAAGAGTTTCTATACATTACATCAGTGTTTCTCAACTTTTTAAGTAGTAAGTACCCCCTAACTTCTGAAAATTTTAATAAGTACCCCAACACTCAATTTTCTACTCTGATAAATCCAATCTCCCCCCCCTTTACCGCTGGACGACTGTATTTCTCGTAAAGCTGGAGAGTTCTGAGTTCTGCAGTGCTGTGTGGCTGTAGCAGTGATTTTGTGATCTGCCGTTTCTCCCCTCCATCCTCCTCCCATTCCTCCATATAGGAGCAAAAGTCAACACCAGTCAGTCACTATGACCTGATGGCGGGGTCACGTGGTGTTCTCCTCACACAGATGGGAACTTGTGAGGTATGAGAAGACACTAGCAGCCCACCAGAGTGGATAGCAGCGCTCCCCACGGCCATCCCTAGGGGGGTGCGGGCTTGGGGCAAATCACACTGTGTGGGCCCCTCTTAAGATTTTACTCAGCTAGAGTAGTGAAACTGACAAATAAGCCTGTGGGTAGAGCCCGGCTCTAGGACTGGGCAAGCTGCTGGGTTCTCCACCTGGCTTTCTGGACACTGGGCTTTGAGCCAGGGAGGGGAGCTGCCACCTGGGCAAGTTGCAGGAGGCTGCCGCCTGGCTGCCAGCCCGGGAGGTAGGTGACTACCATCTGCTCCGAGCTGGGGTGGAGGAGGCTTCCGTGCAGGCTAGGACCCGGGGATGTGGGCAGGAGGCAGGCAGCTGCTGCCTATCTTCAAGCTAGGGCGCGGGAGGCTGTCTCTCGGCTCAGAGCCCAGTTACGGGTGGCAGCAACCCAGCGGTGAGTTCAGGTCGCAGGGCGCAGGAGGCTGCCGCTGGGCTCCCACCTGGGAACTGGGACCGGGCGGGATGAGGGAGACTGCCACCCAGCTTCCCGAAAAGCCAGCAGCTGCTGCCCAGCTTCCCAGAACTGGGGTGGCTGCCGTCTACCTCCTAGCTAGGAGGTGGGATTGGGTGGGAAGCAGGCAGCTGCCGCCCGTCTTCTCCAGAAGTTGGCAGCTGCAGCCCGCCTCCCTTCACTAGGTTTTTTGCCACGTACCCCCTGCCTGTGTCTCGCGTACCCCCAGAGGTACATGTACCACAGATTGAGAAACTATGCATTACATTGGGATGCTGTCCATTACTAGAGTACTCACACTGAAGATGACAACTGTCATATGACTGCCTTACCAATTAAAACGACAGAATCAATACAAATACATATTTTTAGATTTTTAAAAAAAAATTTGAATGGTGACTGCATTTCTCCTTTGCTTCATCATAGGATTAATTTTGGTTACTTACATCCTATCAACCAACAATCCAACTTCATTGATTTGGCTAGAAAAGAGATTCAGCTGGATAAGAATTCTATTCTTAATAGGTTTTTATATCAAGTTTGTCACCGCAGTATATAAGCGCAAGAAACAAGTCCAGTAGGCAAGACTTTATTTAGAGTATCATGTTATTCCAAACTCTATACCTTTATATTTGAAATATTTCTCCCACATGGGACAATTATTCAATCTCTTTTTCATTATGTTTTCTTTGGGAGGAAAGGAATAAAACCAACACCTGTGTGGTTAAAACCTGTGTTATTTTATACACTTATTTACTGGTTGTGGTTCTTTTGACATCATTAATTATTATTATTATTTATTTTATTGTCGCTATAGGTCCCAACCAAAATTAAGACCTGCTTGTGTTAGGCACTGCATGAGCGTAAAGTAAGAGAGAATCCTTGCCCCAAAGAACTTAAAGTCTAAATAGACAAGGCTGAAAAAAGGGAGGAGGGGAAAGAGAGGCACAGTAAAGTGAAGTGCCAGGTCAATGAAGTCACAGCAGATCAGTAACAGAGCTAAGATAGCACAACTATGAGAACCTATTCAAGGAAACTACTAAAAAGCCATTTGGAGTTCTAACACCTATGTGGATTTATCTTCTCTCCACAGGGAAGAATTCAGAATCCCCAAAACAAAATCACTGAGGACTTTCAGATAGGAGCTTTTTTTTTTTTTTTAAAAAGCAAAGTCCAAATTCCTTCTTTGGGCTCAGCAATTCTTTCATGAATTTTAACTACAAGGATATTACTAACCTTGTTCTTGTAGCCAGCTGCCATAATTCAACTATGCAAAACTAAGCGTCTGAACACCTCAAACTTTGAAACATCACAAAATAATGTGTACTTACTCCATGTCAATACTAAAACACTTCCAAACCCACAAAATCAGTCAAGCCACCACCTCATTAGAAACCTGGTCAAACATACAGGTTTTGCAAAGTATCCTGAAGATCAATAAATTTCAGCTGGGGGAAAAAGATTCAGAGACAAGGACCTTTGCCAGGACATTAAAAACCCTGCTCTTCAACCAAACATACATAGCAATTATCAACTCAAGTGTGCTTACTATCTGAATTTTCCAGGTGCCTTTCAGATGTAGTGCTAAGTAGAGTGGATCTGGACAAGATAGCTGCAGCCTCCTTGCCAAGAGCTGATGAAAAACCAGGATTTTTTTCTATTACTGCTGCTATAAGTAAGGGCTCAGTCAGAAACAGACGTAGATCCCAAAATCTCCCAAATTGAAAACTTGAACAACAAAAGGTGGACATGTTCCCACAGCAGAAGGGACAGACAGTACCCTCTGCCATTGCCTGTATTTGCTTCTACAAGCCTACATGCTGAGCTTCAGACTGCACACACACTCACATCCGAGCCACTATCTTGGCAAGACAGTGGGAATGTTAATGGCTTGAATGGTCTGGGTTTGATGAAACAGAGGTAGAGCTGAGTATCATCAGCACACCAACACTGCAATCCAAACTGCCTCTCCCCCTTCCCTCCTTTAATTACACTTTAGCTAGTACGGCTGACAGACTAGGACCCTGAGAAGGCTAGATATTGCTAGCAGAATCTCACTACAGACTTCCTACACAAAAACAAGTGCTCAGACACCGGCCAATAATTGATAAGGATGACAGTGTCACAGCACCAGCTTGACCATTCTTAGCTCTAAGAGGTTTATGTTGTGAGCCCTTCTTCTGGGCTCCAGATGCCTTGAGCGCTTTGGATCCCCAAGTGTGTTCCCCAGCCCTCTGGTGTCAGTTGTGAGAACCAAAGGATCTGGAAAACGTATGGGCATACTATTGCAGATATTGCCTTGGGCTGACTCGTTTTAAAGAGTTGAGCACCTGCACCAGGACCTTTACTTGATCCTTCATGTGTTCCAGGAAATGGTCCCACATCTTTAAGATGAAGCCTTGAAGGCAACTGATGTGTGATTGCGCCCATGGAGCGATCTCTATGCATGACATTAGGAGGCTTAGCCGCTGAAAGTCAAATGTTATGGCAGGCCTCCTGCAACTGCAGAACAACACGAGATGGTCCGGAATATTTCTAGGGATAGTGGCTCTTTACTACTGAGGTGTCTATGTCCACTCCTAGGTGAATTATTTTGGTGAACTGGATCAGGGAACTTTTCTTGTCATTGATGACAAAGCTGCGTACCTGCAGGAGACTCAGCATCAAGAACGTGGCCCTGTGCGCTGTTGCCAGGGATGGACTTCTGATCAAGATATTGTCCAAGAAGGCATGCTATAGATGGATGCCCTGCAACCTGAGTCTGGCTATGATGACTACCACTGTCTTTATAAAGACTATGGGGGCAGAGGACTTGCCAAACGGGAGCATCCAGTACTGATAGTTCCTGTTGTAAGCAAACTTTAGAAATCTGCAGTGATATTCTCAGATAGGAACATGGAGGTATGCATCCACTAGATCTACTGAAAAATCCCCTGGGACAGGGACACTACCAATAAGGCCTGGGTCTCCATCCAAAACCTTACCTGACTTGTCACCTGACTAAATTGACCCAGAGAGGAGGAAAGGGCTAGAGTAGGAGAACATTGCTCACCCCAAAATAGCCAAGAACTCACTGAAGTGAAGAAATTGGGATTCAGCACAGAACCACTGTACACCTGCTGAACTGGAGGCAGAGAATTTGGCAGCAAGTGAGAGCAGATGGGCATGGTCAGAGTATGCAGCATCATGACTTTGATCTGCCTCTATGAACTGCAGAGAGGAGGAGTGCAGCTCAGATGTCCACAACCGTGGGAGATGCTGGGCTGCAGATTTAAGGGAAAATGTGCACAGGTGATGTAAACCATGTTTTTAATCACATCTGAAGAGCAGTCAAAGACCTGTAAGGTTGTTCTAGCTACAGTGATAACTTTACTGTATCACTATGCTGTATGCATTAAAAAGCAGTATCACTATGCCATATATTATTAGCTTAACATTTGACACCAACCAAGAAACCAACCCCCCCCCCCCCAGCAGGAAAGAAATTTTGTTAGCATAGTAGAATGCTGTCAAGGCACGACACTTTTTCAATTGTGAAAATAAGTAGGACTGAAGAAGTTAGAGATGGAATGTTATAAGGCAAACTAGAAACTGGGAAAAATCTTAAAAATTAAAATTATCTGGAGGGCCACTGCATGGAATCTTTTCAGTGATGTCAGGCAACAAAAACTAAAAAAAAAAAAAAAAGATCCATGAACTCAACCTGCAAATTTAATCTATCACATGTCCTATTGGTGCCAAAAGAAGTTTAGCCAAGGCATGTAGACTTTATTTCCTTTTTTGGAAAAAGACTACTACTAAGGAAATACTTCAAAGTTCTTTACAACATTTTATAAAGTGGTTTATAAACTTTTGTTACACAGTGACTGCTCTGAGTGTATATAAAAAGGATACCCTTTTGAAATACAACTGCATATATACTGAATTGATTGCTAAGAAGCTAGCATCACCAGTTTGTTTATTCTAACAAGAATTCAAGTGTAATATAAAGAAAGTAAATTATTTAGACAGCTTATAAAACTTAACTGCTTCTAGTTAGGTTTACACCAGTAAAAATATCTGCCAAAGTCTTTCTAATTATGCAAAGTGCGTCAGCTAAGAGCAATCACAAAAAAACCAAATGAACCTTTTCTGAAGGGGAAAAAACACACTATGGATCACAATAAATCTCTTCCCCTGCACAAAGAATTTCTCAAATTACACTGGGAATGACAAAGTTGTATTCTAGTCATTCTAATTCCTTGGTCATTCTGAATGGAATCAGGTAACCAGTTCAGGACAAACCAAGCAAATAATTATCCAAACCATAGCCCAAAGAGTTCAGGATCAATTTATTTCACAATAAAAAAATAAAAATAATAAAAAAAACATATCCATTTCACTCTCCTCTCTCAATTTACATCATCTCTCATCCTTAGCTGAAACTCTTTTAGGAGTTTCAAGAGATGTGGCAATCTGCTAGACCACTTTATCTAAATTTTTTGCATGCACACACACACACACCACACACACACACACACACACACACACACACACACACACACACACACACACACACACACACACACACACACACACACACACACACACACACACACACACACACACACACCACACACACACACACACACACACACACACACACGTGGGGACCCAACTCAAAGAATAGGGGTAATGTATGCTAGACAACCCTTTGACTCAGAGAAGCATCCCCCGCAAGCCTTCAAAATGTAATGAAGACAGCTTTTTTTTTTTTTTTTTTTTCCAGTGTACAACTTTTGATCGCACAAACCATGAATTAGAGGTTGTGTAAGTGACGTAGCCACTCCACAGCAGCAGCAGCATCCAGACATCAAGCTCCATCCACCTACCATCAAGATGATAGAGGGGACAGTCCATAATAGACAGCATGATGTTTGTTCTTGAACTGCACAGGGACAAGTCAGGGAGTTCAAGAAAGCCACAATAGTAAAATGTAAATCAAACTGACTACAACATATCCTGTTGTAAAACAAAGAAGAATCATATGGTTGTTCTGCGGCACATACGAGAGATGATCCAGAGAGACTAGGGAATGTAGATATAAGTTGTCTATCTACCAGGAAACATGCTATTGACCTGTTGCTGCTGTTCCTTAGAACAGTCACGTGTGAGGCTTAACTATTTCAGAAAAGAGGTGTCTTGACTTTAACCAACATTTTTGATGTGGCTTTGAGATTAAATTGTGAAATAAGCTGTCTTGATAGTTGGCTGAGCACAGTAGTGTGGCCGGAGCCTTGCCTTCACACCTAATCACTGGGGAAGCAATGTCAGCCATGATTGGAAGGTTGGAAACTGGAGTTGTTCAAGTCCTACCAGTGATGGTATGAAGGGTAGAGTTGATCACTGAGTCTAATTTGCCCCAATGACAATGAAGCCCCAAACTTCCACACAGTATTTTGCAGGTGCAATAATTAAGGCATTGGTAGATACGTATCCAGAACGTTGCATTACTGGTGCCCCAAAAATAGTGGCCAGGAAGCCTGTGGTGGGGTGCAACTTTTGACTGGATTTTGGCATATATCTTCTTACCTGTTGTTGAAAGGAGACAGAGCAGTCAATCCTTATCCTCAAATAAGTAGCGTATGGTTCAAAAACAATTGTTCAGAATCACCTGCGGTTGTCGGTAAGTCAACTATTTGGTGAAGATGGAAACAAGATGACACTGTCTTTAGCGCATTCAGTCTAGTTGCCCCCGAAAACTACTTGACCAAGGTTTCAAGGTCAAATGACAGGTGGGACTCCAGATCTTCAAACCTCTTTCTAGCTAGTGCCAGGCAGATGTCAACAGAGTACAAAGATAGTTGCTGAGATGGGTGGCAGGTCAGATGTACAAAGGGAGACCATGAGAACTTTAGCAATGCAGAATGCTGACCACCTGCCTAGGGTTAGACTGTGTAACATTTGCTCATGTTGGTGAGCATTTACACAAGTAATCTCACAAGAGACTTGCCAATGTGAGCACCAACCTAGCCTTGAGTGAATGGCCAGCTACATTCTACACTGCTGAAGTTCTCAAGGTATTTTCTTTTTGGTGTCTCCTTTCCCTTCCTCAGTAGGATCACTGGAGTAAACATTCATGCATGTAAGCAAGGGCTGCAAAATCTGGTCCTTTCGAAATGTTTCTTAGGTGGAACCTTCCAATTTATTTCTTGGTGCAATTGAAGAAAAATCCTAAACTGCTCTAAACGTGTTGTGTTCTATTGAGACATTTGAGATCAGTCGATACTCTCAAGCTAAACACAATGAGATTTCAGCTTAAGGAAGGGTGTTCTCAGTGACTGTCTGTTGACTTTGAAACCTAATCTCTCCATTGGTCTAAGAAAGTCTGAACTGATAAATTTCAGGGCATGGTGCATGGCCAACCTGTTCACAAACATTTACATAAGGTGGTGATTTATGGGGCTTCAAGGCTTTTTTTTAAGAGTGGAGATTTTTTTAGACCTATAGTTAATGCTGAAGCAACATAGAATGTTAATTTATGTATTTTTATTTATTTATATACATGAAGCAACAGATTCTAAGAATATTTTATAAATCAAGCCATAAAGCTTTGATAATGTTTAGATAAACACCCTAACAGTTCAGACTCACCAAACAAACATCTGAGTTCTGCTCAATACCAACCTTGTATATATAATCTGAAGACAAAAGCTTTGGTATTCAACTTGAGCAAAAAAACATGAAATAAGTACTATGCTGTAACTAGGTTGCTTCTAGATTCACTTATCTAAACGACCGTTTTAATTTAAAAAAAGAACATATAGTTTAGAACATATAGTTGAACCATCAAATGTGCTGTCTACAAAACGCTGTTTGAAGTTCTTCCTCTCCAGTCTGGCTCTCTCCCCTTAGGCCCAGACTCCACTGAAGTGACTCTCTAATGACCTATTCCTGGCAAAGCTCAGAACCATGCTCTCTCCATCTTCCTTGACCTGTTGGCCGCCTTCAACGCTATTGAGCAGGATTCTCTTTCTGGTATCTTGTCCTGACCCTGTCCTCTCCAGAGTTCCCCTACTTCTCTAATTGCTCCTTTAGGCCCAGGTATGGCACTATTCCTAGATCAGATGCCTGAGAGAACTGGGGGGAAAGATAAATCTGAAAAACACTAACTAAATACAGATAAAGACATCGTGTTTCCTGAACCACAGCTTGCGACCTACAAACCAGGCTCACAACTTCTTTCCCTGCCACATCAGCTGTCTGCTTTGTTTAACTATTGATTTAAACCACAAGGAAATGATATTAGAATTGATTTAGCAAACTAATTCAAGCAAGCTTTCAGATAAAAGAAAAATGAAGACCAAGGATGGGACTGTACATTGCTGGCACACAGGATAAAGAGGCATGTGAGAGGCTGTAAAAGTCTGAAACATAATGAGTGTGAAGATCAGTATCACAGATCTACCAGGAAGCATGAAGTTATGGGAATAATCAGTCTGGTTAAGTCTCCTTCCACAGTTAAGCTAACTTGGTCCATGAAGTGCATACCAGGGCAGTACAGAAATTGGAAACAAACTGTCAAGTTGTTTGGCGTGTCTCACCAGAGTGATCTACAGTGGTTCATTAGAACAACACTAAATTATAAAAACGCCTGTTGACAGCAACAATGACAAGAGGAATTTATAGCTAAATGGTGCATGGAACCAGGGATGAAACAGTGAGACTTGACAATGCAGACAAATGAGGAACTAGATGCTGATTGGAGCACCATAGATATAGATACAAAAGCAAAGCTCTAAAAGAGAAACATTTAGAACTAGACTGGACAAAGCATATAAGGTTACTCTATACAGAACAATCCTGCTCTGGCAAAGAGGATGGAATAAGTGATTTAAAAGGCCTACTCTCTGTGTCTCTATGATTGCACATATGAGACTTCAGTTCACTTCAATAACTCATATATTAAACTCCCAGGCAGAGATAGTTCAAGAAACCCAAGACTGAATAAAGAGTCCTGACTTCAGCTAAGCTTGCACTTTGATCAAAAAGTCCAAGTTTAAAATGATACATATGGAGTTAGCTTTAAACTGACATTTCAAAAAAATTCCAAAAGCATAGCACCATGCATTTCCAACTCATTTGTAGAACACATAACTGGTTCCAGAAATGGATGACAGAATTTACCCTGAATTTCTGAAAAGTTTCGTTTGCAAAACCTTTATCTTTGATTTAAAAAATAGAAGTTCCATCAAAATGGATTAACAATCTATTTTAGGGGGGTAAAAACAAAGGATGTCAGTAGAATATTAACTCCTGAGGATGAAAAGTAATAATAAATGGGGTGCTGAGGACACTATCTTCCTACAATGACAGAAATGGCTAAATTTTGTGATAATATGAGTATTTGTCAAAGGGGGTAATAAAATAAAACATAAAATGGATCCAGACTTCTCTAGACTCAAGTTACAGGACATGCCACACTTTCTTTATCACTAAGTAATCTGTGTTATAGTATGTGCCTGTTTTATGTAAACTATTAAAAACCCAAAACGGAGCCTTGTTCATTCACGATTTTTGCAGTTTTTCAAAATGACAATTCTTCATTTAACTTGATTTGTCAGAGAAAAGACAATGAAGCAACACCAGCTCATGAGCAGAAATGAACACTAAGACAAGGTGGTTTACTGACACAAACACTCTTGGACAATACAAAAAGATAAATACACTTTCCCATGAATTGAACAATATTCAGCTCCAAGTAAGGGGAATAAACAGTCTGACTAAGCCTCTCCAACAATTAGCTATTTCACTACTTAGCTCTACCTCTACAGTTAATTATGTATGTTATCGTAGCACCTAGAGGCTCCACGTGAGAGCAAGGTTCCTTTGTGCCATTAGGTTCTGAACAGACACACAGCAGAAGACAGCTCCTGCCTTGAAAAGTCACAATCTAATTAGACAAGATAGACAGAGAAAGTAGTTTTACAGATAACGTGTAAAGGTACAGAGAGAGAGTAAGTGATTTACCCAAGGTCACAGAGAAAGCCTGTGGCAGAGCCTGAACCTGAATTCAGTTTTCCTGAGTCATTGTCTTATGCGCTAATGACAAGCCCATCCTTCTCCTCTGAGGAGAGATGTATTGATGCCATGGATCTGCAACTGAAAAATCTCTGTCACAGAACGGAAGCAGGGATTTTTTTGGTGAACATTTTACAATGCAGCTTTGTAGCTCCTGGTGGTAGCACTTATGTAGACAGAGACACAATGGGGGCTGGAGCAGTTTATACACCACTTGTTTCAGACCTATTCTACATAGGGTCAGATAATATGATGCTTAGAAAACTGGCAGTTGCCCAGCATCTAGACTTCCCTAGTACTCTGGCTGTTGCTACTGTTATTTACTAGCAACAGTGAGAAATGTTTGCCAAAAATCTCTACATTAGATAAGCCCCACTTCAGCAAATTACTTAAATACATTATTAATTTCAAGCATATGCCTATGTGGTTTGCTGAACAGAAATGGGTATAATTGTGCATAAAGTTAAGCATGTGTTGAAGTGCTCTGCTAAATCTAGGCATGAGTCTATTAATTCAGAGTTTAGAGGAAAGCCTTCTCTTAGCAGATCCTAAACTGCATTAAAAAAGCTAAAAAGAGCCCAGTTTTATGGAGATTTACTTTCTGCATTCCAGGTGCACTCCACTGGAGTAGCTACAGAAGAAAATCTAGAATTGATGACCCCTCTACCTGCCAGCATATGCAGATGTAATTATACTAACTATACCACCTCACACTCTGGCATAGGTAGTGGATCCAATCAATCAATCGATCAATACATAAAATCATCAGCAACAACAATGGAAAAGAAAAGAATTTTAAACAGACAAATGTAAAGCAAATGATATGAAGTGCAAATACAAGCTATGACTGCCTGAAAGCAACACTAAGCTGAACCGAACGCAGAAACAATCGTCAGCAACAAAGGTGATTCTTTCACATGCTACATCTTGGATACAGATTCAAATGCATTTGCAGCATCCTCCTTAGAATGTAAAATATGAAACAGACCTGGCATGTGGAAAGGTTACTGGATATAGCAATAGAAGTCACTAAAATGAACACATTAAAAATGTTAAATTCTTTAAAAGCTTTTGATTTATTTAAAGAAACAGTTAACAGGGCTTATGTCTGCTATACATCTTAATGCAATATTGATTCCATTATCATAGAATAATTAATGTATCAAGAGTACAAAGTGTTCCCGCCTCGTATGGATTTTCAGACTATCACATGGGAATGAACAGATCCTTTCCAGGTGTACATAAGCAAAATTAGAAAGAAAATAAAGAAAATCCAGCCCTTGAAATATCAGTGCACTTTAAGCAGATTACTACTATTGTATTAAACATTTTTAAATGTATACATTCTACTTGGAAAATCTCATTTTCCATTATGACTACAACTCTAAATTTTCATTACTAATTCACCATTTTCTTAATTATTGCTATTCACTCGACAGCCATGAGTTGTAAGATCAGAGTCCTACTCAAACCTTGAGTAGAATGTTGTTCTTGCAAACCAAAATTAAATTCAAATGCCCACCGATCGTTGCCCAATGATAATGAACCAAAGACCTGATATTAACAAAAATGACTCCAGATATTGCAACCAGTATTAAAAATTTAATTTTAAATGTTTTGAAAATTAAAAGCAATTAAAAACTTTATCCAAAATGATTTTATGCAACTAATTTTGCTGCTGTTCAGGAAAAACAAAAAAACCACTCGGCCTTGTTTGGTGTTTCCAAGGATAGTAGTCTTAGGAGAGATTAGAAAATGACCTGTGCAAGATGAATATCCGGTGATAAGAGAAAGGTAAATCTACAGTATATAAAAAATGATAAACTCAAGTTAATGAAATACAGACAAATCAAGCAATTTCTATCTGTTGTAAGGATCCGTGAACTAGAACCTGGGACTGCAGAGCCTGGGATAGTTAACATTCTCAGTGCCATAAAGACTAGAAGGCCATAAAGAGGCCACATCTACGGAGGCCACAACCAGGGAGCACTTTGAAGAGTAGGCGCCACAAGAAGTACCACCCAAAGAACCCAGTGTAACAGTATCCTGCATCTCTGATTGGCCAAGTTACTCTATTTAACCCTGAAGGACACTCCAGGAAGTTGTCTGGGCAACCAGATGGAGTTTGGGCCTGCTGCGACTCCAGACTTCACTTCGTCTTCTGATCTCCAGTCTCATATCCCAGCATGGCTCTTGCCTCCTGACTCCGGCCTGTTATGATCTCTGATCTCCAACTTTGGCCTGACTCCGACGCTGACTCCTGCTTACTGAACCTGACTCTAGTGATTCTTCCAACTCCTGTTCTCCAACTCCTGCTCACTGTCTACTGTCCCTGACGTGTGGATCCCAGTCCAGCTGTGACTGCTAGACCAGGCCGCCTAGACACTGTACCTTACTCCAGTTTGGTTTTAAATCTCCACTGCTACTAAAATTACAGAGACAAGATATAACAAAGAGATACTTTACACAATAAATGCATCTTCTGTTAAACCCCAATAAAATCAACATCTGATGTAATTCTTTACTGTTTTTATGAATTCAGCTTCGATATGTTTTTTAAAGTTTTCCTCTTCTCATACATTTGCAATATTTTTATAAGGTTCATTAACATCATCTTATGCAAGCCTATCTTCTTTCTCTGTATCTGTCAGAATTTGGTTTGGTTTACAGTGCAGTAAATGACACACCACCTGTATCTATGTCTATCTAGGTCTCTAGCCAATCAACAGTGGATAAAACGACTTTCTTCTACTGCTGTGTGTGAATCCAAGGGCAGACAAGGTTTCAGAGAATCCCTAGATAGGAACTTCCTTGACAAAGGGTGCACACAACTCCTCAAAGGGAGCAGACACACAAGACTCAGATTTATCTATACACTGGATATCTGTCAGTGGTAATGCTACATGGTGACAAAATAGGTTAGATAGTAAATCACTCAGTTTCCCAACACAGTCCTAGGAAAAATAATTTAACTGTACCTAAGATTGCTAGGGATTTCAAGATGTGAGAAGTCAGAAAAGCAGGGCAGTTTGTTATCAGTCATCACAAGCATATTTGTAAAATAACAAAACCAAAACCAAAAAACAACTGGAAGGAATTCAATGTTACCTTTGGTATCTGTAGCGAGGATTTTTTTAAAAAATCATCCTTTACACAAGATGTTTGTATTTTAGAACTCAGAAAGAACCAAGGATATAGACAACTGTAACAAATGTTTTCATAAAATAAGCCTCACCCTTCTGTACGATATAGATGTGCATGCTAAAATTACAAGGCACATGAACTTGTTTTAGGAATGTTTAATCTACTGCTGATCTTGACATCTCTTACTTACCAAGCTTACAGTACATAGCTCAGATTTCTTTTTGGGGGTGATGCCTCGTTCATGAAAATGGACCAAATGAGCATGTTTGTAATGCCATTTTAGAAGAATGAAAACGTCAAATGGAAAAGGACAAAGATGTTCTAAAGGGAAAATGTCTAATATTGATTATTTTCCCGATGTTTGGAATTCAGTTAAAAATATACCTGTGTCTGTTTAACAACTTACAAATACATAGCATCTAATCTTACAAAAACATCTTTGCGTTTGTTTAACCGGCACCATCAATCTATATCAACATAACCCTGGGAACATTAAAAATAATCTTTACTTTTAATTTTGAGAATATTAAAAAAACCAAAAGATTAAAATCTATTTTATTTTTTATTATTTAAGTTCTGCATTTATTTTGTCTTTCACCAAGTTTAAATAATAAAAAAGAGACTTTCTGATTCTCCTGCTCCCAACCTGTGCTGTTATTGTTTGGATTCACAACACTGTGGAGAAGTATTTAAATAGCAATTATACTGTAAAAAAAAAAAAAAGTTACTTGAAACTGTACCATCAGCTTCCATCTTTGACTTTCATATCAAATTCAGTCAGTGTGCATGTACATTTTTCTATTTTCAAATGTTAGCAGTACAATCTCAACCTGCAATCTAAAATTCAAGCTGAGTTCTTTCTGTTTCTGAGATCTCCAATTTATAAAAATTCAGTAATTTAATTAATCATTCTGCTGAAAGATTTGAGCTATAATGCGATCCAGTACCTCTCCCATAGCTATATTGGTTCAGCAGTGCTAATAAATAGTAAAAATGTATTTTAGGCCCTAATCCTGCAATAAGAACGGCACAGGTGGAAATCCACAGAACTCCTTTGGTGTTAATAGGACTCTGTCCATTCATGTGACTCTCAGTGCAAGCTAGGAATGTTGTTAGTAAAGTGAACAGGCCAGAAACAGAGTAAGAAGCTGCCAATTTTGCACAGTGACTTTTGAAGAATTATTAAACAATATTCTTAACTTCAGTCTGGAACACACTAGCAACACAGTTTGTCAGTACGATTTTATCCTTCAATATAACTTACTGATTGAGGCAACTATACAGCTACTGTCTGGCACCTTATTCTACAGTCAGAGTTTAAAGCCAGAAGGAGTCATCGGATCATCTAATCTGACCTCCTGTATCTCACAAGCCACCAACACCACCCAGGACCTACACACAAACCCCAACAATTGGCAGGAACTGGTCATGAGAGAGAGTAATAAAAAAAACAAACAAACCAAAACCTTACCCACAAATCCTCCTTCTCCAACCAGCTTAAGGGCAATCTTGTCTGCCAAAACTGAAGAGTTCCCATGTGCAATGTTAGCAAAGGGTCCAGCATGCACAAATACCGGAGTCCCCTGGAAGATACAAAAAGAGAATTTATATTCCAGGTAATACAACAGCCAGAGAAGAAACTGACTCCATAGGTGTATACTTTTTCGGTGTATACAATTTTGAAAAAACTATGTGTAGGGGGGCAGGGCACATGGACTGGAAACCAGTATGACAGTTAAGAGGTAGCATTGACATTGTTGATTGATAATTTTGGGAGGGTTGTGTTTAGTGACATCTCAGGGGCATATAGCCCTATTTGTGTGAAAGTCTAGTCCAGATGTTAAGAAACAAAGAACAATCACTTTTGTTTTATGATATTTGTTTATAATAGAACACTAAATGACAGTAATTAAAACTGCAGGACTACACACACACAACAATATACTGTATTAGCATTACTGTAGTGCGTAGGAGCCAGAGGTATTGTACAAAGTACGGAATAAAAAATGATCCCTTCCCCAATCTAAGTATAAGACAAGAAAGAACAGAAGGATACAGACCCCAAGGGAGTACAGCGGAACAATTAATCAGCATAATAAGATGTGGTCCCTGCAAACCAGCAGCCTAACTGTTGTCAAGATTTTTATAAGCATCACAGAAAAGGAGAGTTTTAAAAAAGCATCCACAAAATAGGACTAGAATTAAATAAAGCATATAATCTAACTGATACTGACAAAAACCTTTTGTATGAATCAGAATATGTGAGACGACAGATTGCCTAGGAATATCTTTAATTTTATGTGTATTGCACTCTGAATAGACACAGATGTTCGCACCAATGCTGTAAAGTGAAATACTGTTTTGTATTAAATATTTTAAAGCTTCCAAGATATCTTTACTGGAAAGAAGACACAAACAGCATGAGATTATCTAGATGAGAAAGCTTGTTGCTCCTTTTATTATTTTCACCAAAACATACTTAAAATCATTTATTAGGTATATGTGGGAACTAATCCCAAATATGTCCATGTTCTCCAAAGACTATCATAGTAACTGAGTTAGGTTAGTGAAGTAATAGAATCATAGAATGGTAGAGTTGGAAGGGACCTCAGGAGGTCATCTAGTCCAACCCCGTGCTCAAAGCAGGACTAACCTCAGCTAAATAATCCCAGCCAGGGCTTTGTCAAGCCGCAGCTTAAAAAGCTCTAAAGATGGAGATTCCACCACCTCCCTAGGTAACCCATTCCAGTGCTTCACCACCCTCCTAGTGAAAAACTTTTTCTTAATGTCCAACCTAGACCGGCCCCACTGCAACTTGAGACCGTTGCTCCTTGTTCTGTCATCTGCCACCACTGAGAACAGTTGAGTAATGAATTTATTTTAATCTCCTTTACATTATTTAAGATCTTCAGCCCTGATAAAAGAAAATACTTCAGTGAATTAACAAAAACAGATGACTCTTAACCCTTTAAATGATTGTTCTGTTTTAGTGACACTATTTATAGTCCTCACCACTTACATAATGCCAACCACAATCATCTAATCTTACATTATGTCTGAGTGATTTTCACACACACACAATCACTTTCCTTCAAGCAGACACAACAGTACTTTAGACTCCTGCATATAAAATTTCAGGATCCATCTGTGAAAATGCATTTTGTCTTTTTGGGAAAATAAGTGTATACGTCCGTGTGAGTGCATGTGTGATGGGGATGTTATCGAAAAGATAAGATAATTCCCATGAACCTTCTGATGCTAACCTGCTGTACATGTTTTAAAGATGAAACAGTGGAACAAAAGCAGAAAGAAAGGAAATGAAACAAAAATCATGTCCTAGAACAAAAAGAATTATATAGATTACCAGCATCACTATGCCCCTGCCCTTCAGATTCAGTGTTTCTTTATGTCCTCTTGGGACCATAGAAATGAAATGCCGGTAGAGTTTTATAAATTTATGCAAAAACTCAACTTGATCTAGGGAAACTTTCAAATTGCTAGTGAGCTTCTACATGTGTGATCCTCCCCTCTATTCAAAGCTTGTTATTATTAGCAGCAGTTCATAGGGGCCCTAATCATGTGGTAGACATGTTACAAAACACGTAAAACAAGGTTACTTACCAATAACTGATGTTCTTTGAGATGTGCTGCTCATGTCCATTCCACTATAGGTGTGTGCACGCCTCCGTGCCCGGCTACCGGAACTTTTTCCCCCTTAGCAGATCCTGTAGGGCCGGCTCCGGCACCTCCTGGAGCCCCGTGCACATGCCGCAGTATATGAGGCGCTGCCGGCCCTATGCCCTCTCAGTCCCTTCTTTCCGCCAACTCCAGCAGCAGGGACGAGGGGCGGGTTGTGGAATAGACATGAGCAACACATCTCAAAGAACATCAGTTACTGGTAAGTAACCTTGTTTTATTCTTCGAGTGCTTGCTCATGTCCATTCCACTATAGGTGACTAACAAGCAGTACCTTGGAGGTGGGCTGGAGTTAGCGGTGAACTGCCTGCAGCACAGCTCTGCTGAAGCCCGCATCTTCCTGCGCCCGTTGGACAGAGGCATGGTGGGACGTGAAGGTATGTACCACCAGCCTGGCAGCTGCTCTGCCCTGGCACTTCCACTAGGAAGGCTGTAGATGGAGCTTGAGCTCTGCTGAGTGAGCTGTGGTGGCACCCGGAAGCAGCACCTTCACCTGCTCATAGCCAAACTTGTTGCAGGAAGTTATTCACAAGGAAAATGCACCGGGCGGAGACCGGTGAAGCTTTCATCCAGTCGGCTGCTGCGATGAAGAGCTGCATCGCTCTCCGGAACGGCCTTGAACACCTGATGTAGAAGCCGGGGCCCTTCTCACGTTTAACGAGTGCCGCCTTCTCTTCTCCTCTGAACCATGTGGTTTGGGGAAAACATAGGGAGAATATATGTTGGTCACAATGAAACTGGGAAACCACCTGAGGCCAGAAGGGCCTGTGCGGCCTCAACTGAACCTTATCTTTATAGACTACAGTATGGGGGGGGGCCCCTCCGAGGTCAGAGCCCTGATCCTGGAGACCTTCCTCGCCGAGCTAAATGCCCCCAGGAAGGCCACCATCCCAGAAGACAGGGGTAGAGAGCATGACGCTGCCGGTTCGAAGGGGGGGCCCCGTGGGCCGTGAAAGGACGAGGTCGAGATCTCAGGGAGGCACTGGGTCACGGACCTGCAGATAGAGCCTCCCGCCCCCCTCAGGAACCTAACCGATATCAGATGGGAGAACCACAATCCCCCTTCCACCAACTGATGGAAGGCTGATATGGATGCTAGGTGGGCCTTCATGGAGGATGCAGCCAGTCCCTGGAGCTTTAACTGTGGCAAGTATTACCTGGATTGCCTGCACTGGCGAGAGATTGGGGGGAATACCCCGAGGCTCCCCCTGGCCGGCAACAGCTTAACCCGGTACACAACCTGCGTGGAGGGCTTCCTGCTACCTAGCAGGACTCACTGGACTTGCTCTGAGTGGCTTGCTCGTCATCTCTCGGCCACCGATCCACTACTCCTTGAGGTGTCAAGGGTCCAGGTCTGGGCACCGCAGGTGACCGTGATCCTGGGATCTGGGATCGCGCTGTCTCAGAGGCTCCTGAGGTGGGCAATCGAGAAAACCAGCAGTATGCTGAACCCGTGCTGGCGTGGCCAGGCCGGAACAATCGAGATGGCATCTGTTTAACGTCTCCTCATCTTTAGCAGGACTGTATGCAGGGGGGGAAAGGTGGGAAAGTTTAATATGAAGCTCTCTGACCACTACAGATGGACGGTGTTGGCGATCGCCCCAGCCCCTTGACAACGGAGAGAGTAGCACTGGGGACACCTCGTGTTCCAGGCCGATACGGACAGATTCCCCTTGGGAAACCCCCCACCTCCAGACAGTCGTAGACGCCCTTAGTGGGCACAGCGACCCATCGTGGTGAGGGAGAGCGACCCCTTGACACCGTCTGCCTGGTTGTTTGTCACCCCCAGGAGGTGATCACCACCAGGTCTTAATGACTGATAGCTCCCCTTCATAAGGCTGATGAATGGGCTTCCCCCGCCTGTCGATGTAGCACATGGTCGCTGTACTGTCTGTCAGCCCCTCTACCACCCTGCTCTCGATAAGCGGAGGAACATTCTGCAAGTCCTGCAAGCATTTCGCGGATCTCTACATTGGTGTGCTGATGCCTCTCCTCCCTTGGCCAGACGCCTTGTGAGCTGAGGTCAGCGCTGATACAACTCTTCACCCTCTGCCCGAGGTAACCGAGGGAGCCAGCTCCACGAACTGAACACCCCCCCACACATCCTGAGGGTTCATCCACCAGTCTAGGGAGGCTAGGGGTTGCTACTGGTTTTATTTATTTTTTCTTGGGGTGGGGGGGGGGGGGAAGAGAAGGGAGTTGAGGGGAGGAGAGGGGACCGTAGCCTCCCGGTGCGTAAGTTACCTGCTTGGACTGTACACCGAAGCTAATGACTGAAGCGACCTAAGCGTCAGGCTCGCTAGCCTCACCACATAGGTGCAGGCCCCCCGGTGACCTACCAGCTATTGGCAACGTTTGGCTGTTGTCGTAGAGCATTTGTGCAGGTGGGCCATCCTGAGGGACGCTGTCTCACAGTACGCCTGGGGCAAGAAGGCCCAGCCCGGGAAGCAACCGGTCACGCCAATGCATTCCATAGGCTGCACCTGAGTTAACGCAACCGTTTGTTTGTTTACCAGCAGGATCCACCAGCCGCAAGTGGTGCCTGACTGGCTCACACTGCTCTGGACTTGGGACCTGGGCCTGCCTTGGGCAAATCTTGCACCCCCTTTTGCCTCAAGCATGCAGCTACCACTGCCAGGCCTTCGGTAAATACCCTTGGGGCCGAGAACAGGCCACAGGATAAGCCGTAAAGCATTAGAAGGAGCCAACCACTACGAGGTGAAGGAAGCATTGAAGATATGCGTCCCTGACATCCAGGGCGGCATACCAGGCTCCTGTGTCCAATACTGGAGCTGGGGAGACCATGTGAGCCTTGAGTCCTTTGCAGCATTTGTGAGACGACGTAGGTATGCCACCATCCTTAAATCCCCTTTAGCTAGGGGACGAGGAAGTACCTCAAGTAAGACCTCTTCCACCGTGCCCTGAGGGACCTTTCCCACTGTTCCGGGCTGAGGCGGCCTCAACCTCTTGAATGTGGAATTGCCACTGAGAGGGAGGAAGGGGGAGGTGTCGCGGGGGCCGTCGGGGAGCGGAGATGACCAGGGGGCCTAGCCCACCGAACCGTATCAAGGACCCAGTGGCCCGAAGGCATCGTGGCCCACATGAACTGGAAGGAGGGTAGAGGCTAGGGCGCTGCCCTTGCATGCAACATCAGAAAGAGCCTTTTCCAACTGCCCTATCGCAGAGATGATCCTTACCGAGGGCCTAAGGAGCCACTCAGGGCGGATGGTGTCTCCTAGACCCCCTGATTCTGTCCCTTAGGTTACGAGACGGCCGCTGCTGACACCTCTGCTGCTGCTGTCCCTGGGAACCTGCCTGACACGTGGCATGTAACGGCCTAGGGAACAGAGCGTGGTCTTGGAGTTCTTCAGACCACACAGCTTCACATCCATCTAAACCGAAGACAAGGCAGACTCGTCCAAGGGAGGGCCCCGGATAGGCTGCTGGACCTTTTGGGACAGCCCGGGACTGCAGCCACTAACATCTGAGCATGCCGATGGCGGCGGATATGGCTCTGCCCACCGAATCAGCAGCAACTGAGGATGTCTGGAGTGCTGCTCTAGCTCCCGTGGTACCCTCTTCCACAATGGTATACCAGTTCAGCGTCTGCTGCCGAGCAGAGCCTCAGCAAAGCAGCTCACTGAGTCCCCCAAGGGCTCACTTTCTACTTGCTGGTAGTGCTATTGAATACAAATATTTCTCCAAACAAGTCTGGCACACAACCACCCTTATTCTCTGGAGTAGAGCCCAGCTGCCCTGCCTAGTCTTGTGGTTGGTGGCAACCACCACCAGGGACCTGGGGCAGGGTGCAGAACAAGTATTCAAACCCCTTGGCTAGGGCGTAATACTCTTCTCGGCTGATTTAGGTATCGGGCTACGGAGAAGGGGGTTTGCCACGAGGTCCTCACTATCTTAAGCACCCCTTTGTAGACCAGGAGGGCTACCCCCACTGTGGGGGCCCACCACTAGTACATTAAAGAGGCTGTCTGACGCTCCTTTAGCTCCCTCGCCTCCAGCCCCAAGGTGGAGGCCACCTTTTGAGCAATTCCCAGTGTGCCCTAGAATTAACCAGGGCCCAGAAGCATGCTTCATCCAGCGGGTAGGAAAGGGTGGAGAGCCACAGCACTTCTTCTAGTTGACAGGTGGTCCCCACAGGAGTCCCTGCCCATGGGCTCAAGTCGTCATCCTAGGGCGAATTATGGCCCTTTCTCCTGTACCCGAGGCACTGACAGCATCCCCGAGGAGTTGACTGACCATGGTCCCATCCCCACCCGGGAAACCCCATAGGCCTCCATACAGCCATTTGGGTGACCATTGCCTCTGAGGCCATCCAGGGCTACCTGCGCCTGGGGCTCTGGCACCTTTCATTGGTGGTGCTCCCCAGCGACTACCTCCCCAAAGAGTCACGGAGGCACCGTCCAAAGACCAAGGTGGGGCTGCCCCAAAGGTTCTCATTGTGCAGTACTGAGCCCGGGAGTTGGGGGGGGGGAGGTGCCCCGGTTCACAGGTGCTCCATCGCTCCGAAGAGCATCCCCTCGACATCAACAACCTCAACTACGAGGTTCGACGTGGGTGCCGCGGCTGGAGCAGGCATATGGACAATGCTCCAGTGAGCTGGGCTAACCCAAGCATCATCCCGATAGCGGGACTTTGTGCTCTACGTGCATCTTGGCACCAAGTCAAACTCCGGCGACCAGGTTCTGCCCGGCCTCGGTGCGGGGTGAACTCTTCAGTGCCAAGTCTGTCTCCGACAACCGAGTTTGGCACAGCCTCGGTGCGGGGCGAATCCTTGGTTCCGAGGCTGTCTCCGGCATCCAGGTCCAGTGCTGCCTCGGTGCGGGGGGCGATCTCCTCAGTGCCGAGTCTGTCTCTGGCATCCGACTTCAGCACTGCATTGGTGTGGGGGGTGAACTCTTCAATGCCAAGTCTGTCTCCGGAAACTGGGTTCGGCACCGCCTGGCAAATTCTTCGGTACCAAGACTGTCTCCGGTGATCAGGATCAGCTCTGCGTCATTGCAGGCAAACGGTGTGATGGACCTCACCCGGTGCCGGGGGGTCAAGACCAGTGTCGGGCGGGAGACTTCGCTCTCTGCCTCGAAGCAGATTGGTCTGGTGACCGCGACCTGGGATAACTTCTAGGTGAGCGTTTCTGCTCTACCCTAGGAAACCGGCCTGCAGGAGATCTTCCTCCCCGTTCTGGGGATTTCCTGAGCCATTCAGGGGGTCCCAACGCGGGCTTCCCCCGTAACGCCAGCCCCATCTCTCTCGTGGAGGTATGGGTGGCGGTGGCATATGCAAGGCCAACAAGGCTTTTGCCGCCTGACGGCCTACAGAGTCAACAGTGCTGGTAGGTGCTGAGAAGCTCCCCCACTCCCAAGGGTCGGGGGAGGCTCCCTGGCTGGAGACACTGGCTCAGGCAGTGAGCCTCCGTGATCCAAGCTCGGTGTGGATCGGTGCTCCACCCCACCTGCTTAGTCGGTGCGGGGGAGTATCCGCACTCTGAGTGCTGATTCTGTCTTTTCGTGGTACCGAGTCAGGTCAGTGCCGATGGTGCCCTCTGCACCAATGGCATGCTGGGTACCGCAGCGGAGCACATTGGTTCGGAGCTGGTCGGGGGCTCCATGAGCAAGGTTTTCAGGAGGATTATCTGGACATCTGAAAGCCTTGCAGATCTTCTCCTTACGAAAGCTTTCCCCCATGCTTCAGGTGGGGGGGGTCACTTAGGGGGAAAGTCTTCCCGCCAGAAGCACACGGCTTGAAGCCATGAGACCGGAGCATACCCGCTCCCAGTAAAGTCTCAGCTAGACTATCTCAAAGTCTCTAACTACCACTAAGAACAGTTATTAAGCTAACTAACTAGTTAACATGCAAAATCATTGCTTAAAGTTCAAAACACGGGGAATTAAGCACTTGCAGTGCAAGCACAGGCAGTTCCAGTAACCGTCACGGACGGAAAGACGGAACTGAGGGGGCGTAGGGTCGGCAGCCCCTCATATATCGCAGCATGTGTGCGGGGCTCCAGGGGGTGCCGGAACCGGCCCTACAGGATCTGCTAAGGGGAAAAAAGTTCCGGTAGCCGTGCACGGATGTGTGCGCACACCTATAGTGGAATGGACATGAGCAAGCACTCGAAGAAGAACAAAAAAGATGGCCCCCACCCTCAAACAGGTTATAACCTAAGTAAAATAAACAACCATTCCCACCTATGCTGTTTTTAATCAAGGCTTTTAATAGTTTCTACAAATCTAGCTTGTTTCTTTAATCTACAATTTTTCTCATATTAAAAGAATTACCTGTACAACTACCACAGCTATAAAATTAACATCTAAAAGTCTATTGCGGAGTCTAGTCCACTGAATTTATTTTTACCTTGGGCTTTATTGTTGGGGAGGTTTACATACAGTACTGTGAGCCATTAGTTTAAAAAAAAGACAACATAAGGATAGCTGAAAACGTTGCATAGTGTTTGCTCATAAAGCAATTGTTTTTCAAGTTATCATGTATCCTGAAGTGCCAGGTTCAAGTGATCTTAAATAGCAAAAGCCCCAAGAGCTTTTAATCAGAGACAACTGCATCTGACAAACTGACAAACTTTTAGCTACAAAAAAAGCCCAACCCTGCTGCTTTTAATCAGAGAAATCTCCTACTGAAACAACCTCCCCCAAAAATAGCACAAGAGTTCCAAAATCCCCCAGAAAATAGAAGAGAGTTCATTAAATATTTCATTCTCTCATTAATTCTTGTAAGCATTAAAACTCCTGGAGCAAAAAAAGCGCTGGCTGAATGAACCCCAGGGACCGTAGAGACACTTTTGAATGAATGGATTAAAAATCTTCTCAGAATGACCTTTGTAGCTATAAAAAAAATCCACATCGGTCATCTCCAAAGCCTCCTTAAAAATGTATGAAAAACACCATGCCTCAAAATGCATAGCTGCCACTCATTTTGTGAACCATTCTATACTATATATATATATGAACTATATATACAAACTATCAGCAGCACTGTGTATACATTTTGATGACTTTCCACAAATAAGGGAAAGAAAAGGTTACTCATCTAGTGCACAGTAACTGACATTCTTCGAGATGTGTGTTCCTGTGGGTGGTTCCACTTCAGGTGTTGTAGCATCCCGCATCCTTGATCGGAGATCTTCAATGCAGTACTCGCCTGGGTCACGTGTGCACAGCTTCCGCCTCCTGGTGCTGATGCCGCTTTTTCTGGCACACGTGCGACCCAGCCCCCTTCTCTACCGTGGAGTCCTGTACAAGAACTCCAAAGTAGAGGGGAGGAGGGTGGATAATGGAGCATCCACAGGGACACACATCTTGAAGAACATCAGTTACTGCACTAGGTGAGTAACCTTTTCTTCTTCTTTGAGTAATGTCCCTGTGGGTGCTCCACTTTAGGTGATTATAGAGCAGTGTCCCAAATTTGGTGGGGGGACTTCAGTGTTATTTGATTTGCAGAGATGAAAGTACAGATGGACTTCGTGAAATGTCTCTAGCAGATGCCTGATCAATTGCATAAGTATGTATTGAAGCCCACGTTACTGCTTTGCATGTGTCCATGATAGGAATGTTGTTCAGGAACACTATGTAAGTGGATATTGCTCTCGTGGAATGAGCCTTAGTTCCTGCAGGAGCTTGTAAATCTCTTTGTTCATAACATATGCGGATACATGTTGATATCCATTTGGAAAGTCTTTGGCTAGATATGGGTTTGCCTCTTGTGCATTCTGTCATGGATACAAAAGGTTTGTCTGATTTTCTGAATATTTTTGTTCTCTCTGTGTAAAAGGCTATGGCTTGTCTGACATAAAGAGTGTAGAGAGCTGCTTCCTGTACATTGGTATGCGGTTTCGGAGAGAAGATAGGTAAATGAATGGCTGGTTAACATGGAAATCTGATACTACCTTTGGCAAAAACTTTGGATGAGGCCTAAGGGTGATTTTATCTTTATGAAATATTGCATAAGGAGAGTAGGCCATTAGTGCACTGATCTCTCCTACATGCGGAGGAGTGAGCATGTTGCTATAGGCTCAAATGGTGTCCTTGTAATAACTCTAAGTACTAAATTTAGGTCCCATGATGGTGTGGGGGCATGTATGATTGGGAATACCCTCTGTAAACTCACTTGGAATCATTTTTACCATCAGATGAGTGAATATGGTTGTATCATTTGTCTTGTCATGAAAGGCAGTGATTGCTGACAGATGTACTTTTAGAGAACTAATTGATAAATCTGCTTTCTTTAGTTCCAGCATAAATTCAAGGATTATCGAGATAAAGGAAGACATTGCCTCAATTTGTTTGTCTTTGCACAAGGATTTGAACCTGTGCCACTTCCGCAGGTCAGCTTTTCTCGTTGTTGGCTTTCTAATGTGTAATAGTATTTGTCTAACCTGTTCCGAGCATTCTAACCCCTTGGGTCGGAACCACTTATCAACCAAGTTGTATGATGAAGTTTCTGTATCTCTGGATGATAAATCTGACCGGCATTCTGGTAAAGGAGATCGTGTCTCATAGGAAGCATTATAGGGTTGTGCAATGACATGTTCAGAAGACCTGAGAACCATGTTTGCCTGGGCCAAGGTGGCATTATCATTATCAAAATGGCCTTTTCAGCCCTGATTTTGTGTAGGGTCTTGGGCATCATTAGCATGGGGGCAACGCATACAGCAGTCCCTTGCCCTAGTTGAGTAGGAAGGCATCGCCCATCAATCCCACCCTCGAGCAGAGAAGTCCCACCCTCGAGCAGAGAAGATGGCATTTGCGATTCTCTTTTGTGGCAAAAAGATCGATCATTGGATGCCCCCCACTGGTGAAAAATGTCTTTCAGGACTTTGTTGTTCAATTCCCACACGTGATTCTGTGCAAAATATATGCTTAGGTTGTCTTTGAAGACATTCTGTTTCCCGGGTAGCTATGTCGCTGATATACTAATGTTGTGCTTTATGCACCAGTTCCAGAGTTTCATCGATTCGCTGCGCAGGGAGTGGGATCTTGCTCCTCCCTGGTGATTTATATAAAATATGCACGCTATGTTGTTTGTCATGATCTTTATTGATTTGTCTCTTATATATGGTAGTAAATTCCGACAGGCACTGGCGTACTGCTCGCAGCTCTAGTATGCTTATGTGTAGATTGGTCTCTGTTTCTAACCATCTGCCCTGTATTGTGTGATCTTGCATGTGTGCTCCCCATCTGAGGAGTGATGCATCTGTGGTGATCATGAGTGAAGGCGGAGTCTGGGAAAATTGGATTCCTGTCCTCATGTTGTTTTCTTGGGTCCACCATAGAAGGGAGAGTCTTACTTCGCTTGGTATTGTCATTACCTTGCTGACCGTGTCTGTTTGGTCTGTAGACACAAGTGAGCCATCCTTGGAGGCATCGCATATGTAGTTGAGCATGCTGTGCCACGAACGTTGTAACTGCCATGTGTCCCAGGAGTTGTAGCGCAATACATGCTGTTATTGTTGGGCTGTTCCTTATAATTGATATTAGGTCCAAAACAGCCTTGAATCTTGGCATTGGTAATGATGCTCTGACTATTGTTGAGTCCAAGTTTGCCCCTATGAACTCCAACCGTTGTGTTGGGTTCAAAGTAGACATTTCCGTGTTTATCCTTAGTCCTAGTGTCTGAAAGAGAATTATGGTTTGAGCAGTAGCTTGTCTGACAAGGTTTTGAGTGGGTGCCTTTATTAGACAATCGTCTAAGTACGGGAATATAGTAATTCCCTGTCTCCTTAGATGTGCTACCACCACAGCGAGCACTTTGGAGAAAACCCTCAGTGCTGCCAAAAGGCCAAGTGATAGAATTTTGTACTGGTAATAATTGCCAGATACCATAAATCTTAGGAAACATTTGTGTGCAGGGTGGATAGTAATATGGAAATATGCGTCTTGAAGGTCAAGGGCTCTGAACCAGTCGCTTCTTTGCAGTGACAGTATTATGGTTGTTAGAGTGACGATTCTGAATTTCTGTTGCCTCACTAATCTGTTTAGCATCCTGACATCTAGTATGCGTCTCCATCCTCTGCTCTTTTTCTGCACCACAAAGTAGTGGGAATAGAATCCCTTCCCTCTGTGATGAGGTGGTATGTACTCTATTGCTCCTAGCTGTAGGAGATATCTATTTCCTGGAGCAATATTTGCACATGAGATGGGTCCCAGAAAAGGGACGGGGAGAGGTTGTGGATGGGAGGATGGACATGAATGGGATAGTGTATCCTGAGTTGATGATTTCTAAAACCCATTTGTCCGTTGTTATTGCTGACCAATGGAAATTGAACTGTCGTAGCCAAAATTAAAAATTTTTCTTTTCTGGCACTGTTTGTTGATTGGCATTTCTCAGGCCCTCAACCAACTTCTCAAAACTGTTGTTTAGATGGTGTTGTTTGGGAAATGGAAGATGACTGTTATGGTTGTCTACATCTGTGTGATCTCTGTTTTCCTTTATGGTTCGTAATGCTTATACTGAGATTGGAAGGGATACCTGCGAGCATATGGCTGGAACCTGTGCTGTTTCCTTTTTGTTACAGGGGTGTATATGCCTAGAGTCCTAAGTGTAGCCCTAGAATCCTTCACTGAATGAAGGAGTTCATCTGTCTTCTCTGTAAAGAGTTGGGATTTATCGAAAGGAGGTCTTCTATGTTCGTTTTGCAATTCCTTAGGAAGACCAGCGGAATGGAGCCAGGAAGCCCTAAGCATAATGATGGCCGTTGCTGTTGTCCTGGCCTCAGCATCAGCAACATCTAAAGAAGCCTGCAGGGATGTCCTGGCAACGGCTTGTCCTTCATTAATCAAAGTCTTGTATTGATCCCTCTTACTTTTGGGTATATCAATAAATTGTGACAACTTATCGTAGATGTTGTGGTCATAATTTGAAAGTAGTGCTCAATAGTTAGAAACTCTCATTAGTAAAGTGGAAGATGAGTAGACCTTTCTGCCAAGTAGATCAAACCTCTTCCAGGCCTTGTCTTGTGGTGTGGCTTTATAGTTTGTCTGTTTGCTCCTTTGATTCGCTGCATCGACAACTAGCCAGTTTGGAGGTGGATGGGTGAATAAAAATTCAATCCCCTTAGCTGGAATATAGTATTTCCCGTCGTTCCTCTTGTTGGTAGGAGGAATGGCTGCTGTTGTCTGCCATATGTTATTTGTGGGTTCCATCAAAGCCTCGTCCATCGGGAGAGCAATTTTTGAGAATGTTGCTGTGTGTAATATTTTCAGCAACTTGTGGTGTGACTCCGTGACCTCTTCTAACGGGATCTCTAGATCTTGTGCTACCCTCTTGAAGAGTTGGTTAAACTGTTTGGGGTAGGTGCAGAAGGAATTACAGTTTCATCTGGTGATGAGGATGATTCATTTGTGGGAGGAGATGGATCTTGCTCTGCCGTGTAGCCTTCTACCCAAGTTTCCTTCCTTGCTTCAACCAATGTAGTCAAAGGTGAGGGTCTTACCGATTTCACCCCACTCATCTGGGAGCAGGAAGGTCTACCATATGCCCTCAAGTAGGAGGGCCACGTATCCCAATTCTGCCACTGCATATGGTATAACATGGGGGGAGCAAGCAACGGTGGACCGTAATAAGGATATGGCTTGTGTCCTATGAGGGCCAAATGGCTCTAATAAAGGTCTGGTGGGGGAGGAGTGCTCAGATGAGAATTGAGCTCTCTCATCACTATCTGCAACACTGAGAGAGTGTATTGCTGAAAACACTTCATCATGTGCAAAATGTACAGGAGACTCGGCATTCCCTTCCAATCGTGGGGATGAAGTCTGTGTATGATGCTTGTACTTTCTTTTTCCCTGACAGCGCTGGACCCGATGCCGCACTTCCTGTCAGGTCAGTAATAGTGGTAGGTGCAGAGATCGATATCCTTTCAGTAGTCGGTGCCGCATGTGGTATATCACTAGTAGCTGGTGCCACTGTCAGCACCTGGGCCGGCATCTTGTCTATCGTCTGTGCCGAGGTTGGTTTTGGTGCCGACGTAGGTGCCGCGTTTTCTCTCGGCACCATACTTTTCTGCAGTGCCGTGTTGGAGGACAGTTTTTGTGACTCACTCAACTCTTGACCTGGACATTCCGGGTCCTTAGGTGTCACAGCCTGTGTTGTACCTGAGGATCCTTTAGCATCTTTGGTACATGTGGGAGAGTCTCTTAGGTGAACGCTTTCTTTTTGTCGCAGCAATATGAGTTGGAGATGAAGTTCTTTTCTTTGGTGTGCATTCTGAGGCAGGACTGTCCAGTCCCGAGTCAGAGGAGGGTCTGAGGGAGTTTTCCATCAATATTAGTTTCAACCTCAGGTCCTCATACATTGAGATTTTTGCAATGAGTGCACTTTTGTGGCACATGTGTCTTGCCCAGGCACCGAACACAAAGTGAATGTCCATCTGACACCGACATAGCATCTCTGCAAGAGGTACACCTCTTGAAACTAGGGGAACCTGGCATGTTTTGATGCCTATGTGCTCCTCTTAACCAGAGAAGAATAAAAAATATATATATATTTTAAAAGGTAAGTAACTCACTGACTAAAACTGACTCAACTATGACTAAAACTAAGCTATTAAATAAACTATTAACTAATTTTAAACTATGAAAGATGAGTAAGAGTTAACTGCTGTTTCGCTCCATCTCAGACCATGGATGTTTGAGAAGGAACTGAAGGGATCGTGTCACACACGTGCCAGAAAAGGCGCCAATGGCAATGCGAGGCTGAGTTGCGTGATCCAGACAAGTACTGCGTTGCAGATCTCCGATCAAGGGTGCGGGATGCTACAACACCCAAAGTGAGAACCCACAGGGACATCACTCGAAGAAGAATACTTAGTTATCAAAAGACTGCAGAAAGAAAACCATGCATGAGGCAAAACATGCAAGATTATCAACAGCTGACAGGATGATATTTATCACACCTTGCTATCATCTTTGCTATGACTGGCACTTTATATGTAACTTGAGTTAGAGACCATATTGCCATTTCATAGAGTTGTTAGATACTGTAGTTTCTCTGCTACACATGGTATAAATAAATGTCAAATGTTATAGGAGCAGTTCACAAGAGTATCTTTCATGACAGACATGGATAAAACACTATGAAATCATTATGTACAGCTAAAACAAGTCATAACATCAAATGTAAAAGTTGCTGAAGTGTGACATTTATTATATGCAGAGCTGGTAACATTACCAATCATTAAGGTTGCCCAACACTTCCTATTATTAGCTCCTGTTTTCAATTGCTTACAGTTTTGCCAAACATTATTAACCCTTCAGGCTGAAATTTCCATGCCAGGTGTCTGTGTCAGGCTGATTTAAATTTTATTTTATTTTGAAAGTTTCAGCAAAAATGGTTCAGTCATATCTGAGAATGAAATTAGGGGAAAGATATTTTGCCCATGTTAAAAAAAATTCCTCCTTTTCACTGAGACGCTCTAGCACCTCCATGCTTTGGAGCAGAGTCTTGAAATTTGGCAGGCACAGGAGATGTCACACTAGTCTCAGAAAGGTGCTTTTTGCTGTCCCCATGAAAAAACAAATTCAGCAGAGTTGGAAATCTTTGAAAAATCTCTGTTGACATATGCTTAGCAGACTTGTAAAAGTTCTGCAGCTAAGTTCTCTAAGACTAACTGCACTGAGCATGCTCCAGCCTAGGGCCACAGGAGCTGAGTAGTATTTTCTCTGCAATTGCTGCTCACAGTCTTCAGCTATGTCTACACTGCCAGAGGCACAGCTGGCATTGCAGGATCGAGTTTCTGGGTTCCACTGAGCGGCAGTAAAGACTCGCTAAATCAAACCCGGAAGTCGACTCTGTAAATCCAACCCGGCAAGTAGCAACAGGAGGGCAACGCAGTGGAGATGCCACAGTAGGTAGAGGTTAGGAAGTTGACAGGAGATACACAAGCTATGTACAGTAACTTGGGTATCCCCCATTGACTGCTGCCAAAATCCATGGTCAGTGTAGACCAGGCCTTAGATGCTGCAGGTTGCTGAAGGGCTTGGCACAGGAACTGACATCAGGGAGACTGTCTATCCTGTGCTGTTTCAATGACACCCCTGTTGCCACCCAAACAGCAAGAGGAGGAGGATGCAACTTGACTGGGAGGATAGGGTTATTGGGAGTTGTGAGGAGTTCAGAAGGGGTGAGAGGGGGACTGGGAGTCAATGGGGCATGGAGTGGTGGTGATTGAGATTGGATGAGGAGTTGGGGGGCAGATGGGAATACTGAGATGAGGAACCCAGAAGTGAATACTGGAACTGGGCCAGGAGTCTGGAACAAGGAATCAGGGGTGAAGCGAGAAACAGGATTGGTATAGGGATAGGCTGGAGGGGACACAAGCAGAAGGAGTTCATATTTCAGGAGGACAGATCAGAAGGGTTTATAATCATACTTCCCACCAGAATAGTAAACCCAAGATTCCAGAATCTCAGCATTCCTCTGCTGTCAGTAAATATCTGTGGAATCTATGATGCAAAGCATAGGTCTCATCCCCCTTCAGTGGCTGGTCCACATAAAGGATGACAACCTACTACTGCTATCAGTTATTAGCTCAAATGACAGAGGTCTGATGATCCATGTAGGGGGCAGTATGATTTCACATGATGGAATTTCTATTTTTTCAGCTAACTTTTCAAAAAAACTAGGAACATACACATTAATACAGGGGGAGCCTAGTCTAACTTGAATGAACACTACAATCTGCCTTGTCTTAAGCAGGATTTTGTCCTGAATTAGTTAATTCAAGGTAATTTGATTTTTAAAAAATACCTCTTTTTCCCCTCAGAAAGGGTGAATTAGAAGAAGGTCTGTGTTTGGGTAGGCAGCTTATAAATTAGCATTGAAACCATTAGGGACTCAAATGTGCACAAGGGTGTCTGTGAGAATTCGATTGCGAGACTAATGCGGTTTTTAAATACAGTTTTTGTTGGTGGTGAATATTTTAAAATGGTATTTCAACATGGGGGAGGGGGGAGGGAAGAGCGAGAGAAGGGAATTCCTAGTCACTCTGGTCAGGGAAATGATGCTAGAACTCACCAGTCACAATGGTGTTTGATCATGGTTACTGATGAAATAGTAACATAAGAATTCCTCAATGACAGATAGCAAGGGGGTTACAAGAATATTCCTGATTCTGGTATGTACTTTCTGGTTTGCCAAAGAATGTCATACGAGGTCTTAAACGAAAGCTGGGATCACACTGGTCATTCATATTGTCGTGAAATGTACATACAGATACTTTGTAAAGAGTTATGTATGTAAACTGAAAATATGTTCTAGGATCTGTATCACAGCAGAGTGGAGAAACAGGTTTCCTGTCAGACAAAAATGTTTATTCACCTGTCTCTTTGCTGGAATGTAAATTAAGCACCACAAGCTAAGACAATGGAGATACATTTACATGCAAAGTCAACAAAGAGATATGAAGTCAACAAGGGCGAGACACAGAAGGTGGGAAAAAAACCTTATCTTGAGATCTTACTGGACTATATTGGGGAACAGAGAAGACACCCAGTCATCTTGCACCTAGGAAATAAATGGATAAGGCTCTAACATTCATGAAAATGGAATCTCAACCAGCCTTGGCTGAAATGCTGCAGAGGACATTTGTGGTGAAATACATTTCTTTAGGCAGGAGGTTAGCCTGATAAGTTAAGTTTTGTATCTAGAAAGTGTGTTATGATTTTGTTTTATATGTAACATTTTGCTTCCATTATCCTTACTTACTATCTCTTGAATCTCTGGTAATAAACCTGATTTCACTACATCTCAATACTATGGTAATAAGCAAGATGCTGATCCTGAATTGAATCATACAATCTAGTGTGGACATTGTTCGTTTGGGGACAGCAGATCTGGTATTTCTGTTAGTGTTCAGTGGAGAAGGGGCTGAACATTAGAGGGGAAAGCTTCAAAGGGACTTAGGTCAACCGACTGTTGACCAACAAGGCAAAGTCAGGGCTGGCATTGCTCAGAGGAGAGTGTTTGGGCAGCCAACAGGCTGGTGGTGTCAGGGAACTGATCCAGTTAAACACAAGCAAGTCTCGCTGGAGAGCACAGAGTCACAATGTGACTCTCAGTCCTGGAGACCGCAAAAACTATCACAGGGCATATCAGCCATAGCACGGAATGGACCCGAAAGACCAGTGCCACATAAAAGGCAGAAATCAGTACTGTTTAGAAAGGTGAATAAAGTAGTACACAATGAAGAATAACCGAAAAATAAAAGTGTGGCTCCCATGACCAAACGCCCATGAATCCAATAAAACTATTCTGACATTTATCATTTTGTTTTAACACAGCAAAACAACAGCTCTTTACACGATACCATTTCCGAACAGATACACACAATCCTAATAGAGTAATACAAACTAAACAGCAGAATCACAGCTATTTCATGACTGATGTACACAAAAAGTAGTCTGGATACCAATTTAGTATTCATGGAAGCATATTTCTTGGTTCTGTGTGATCTCTTGTTTCGGTTATTGAATGTTATACAAGTACTGATACGCACATACATTCTTTATATAGCGCTTGGAAGAAAAATCTTTGCAAGAAAAACCAATTCAACTCACAAAAGGCAGGCTATAGTGAAATGCTCAGCATGACAAACTCTATTCTAATATTACAACATGGTTGAAATGAAAAACATGCATCAAATTCCTTCCTTAAGCAATAATCCATTAAAAAAACCCTCAAAACAAAAACATTGATGATGCTTTGAATTCTCATGGGCTGAAGTTGTTATAAACTGGGGACTTGATTTCAATATGTTCAGAAGACAGGGAGTTGTGTGTATCACTGCACTGTCTAAATATTTTTAGAGTTGAGTTTTCAACAACAAAAATCTATTAAAAAGCAAGAGAGCTATTTGCATTTGGCACAAAGATTTCTAGGACGACACAAACTAAGTTTCTAGCACTCCATTATTTATTTTTCTCAACATAAATGTCTGTAATAGAGCCAAATGAATAATCCATAACTAATACTTTATTTCAAAGAATTTTGTGGCTATTCCAATTTCCCCAAAATATATTCACTTGTCAAAATTTTTTTTTATGAATATAGTTTACTCCTTGGCTTGTTGTGATTGGTCAGAAATTATCCTGTATTGTTTCTGGCTGGAGAAGCATAATCCTTATCAGATTTCTGGTAAAAATGCTCACCCAAAGTAAATTTTCTTTCACAAAGCAACAAAGCTCAATTTCCTTTCTACAAGCATTGTTCCAATAAAGGATCAGACTGCAGGTGAAAGCCTGGTCACGCAAGGCAGTAAGTGGGTGTAAGGCACCCATATTCCAAACACCAGAATCATAGACAGCAGTGCAGGGGAGAGAACAGCCTCTGTTAGGATGTTACTTCCTCTCTATATTATCCACCCAAGAAGGAAGAATGCAGCAAGAGTCTGGGTTTCACCCATTCAAGGAGCTAGCAGCATAACTACACTGATGTGAGCATCAGGTAGAGAGAGACTCAGTCACAATCTGCCTTCAGGTACACTCCAGGAGCAGTGCAACAATTCACCGCTCCTTGCTTGGAACTCATGTCAAAGCCATGAGTGTGCCCAAAAGTTTCATGGAAAACAAACACAAGAGGGTAATTAACACAGCTAAAGTTAATTAGTTAAAGCATACAAATTTGCTTTGACCCCTAAATAAGTTAAGTGCAGAAAGAATGGCAGGTGTAATATGGAATCTTAAAATAAGGACTAAAGAGAGACATTTAAAAAGGTTCATATGTTGAACTCACCTCTAATGTCTGCATTAGTGTTGGCTTAATTGCATCCTTCATCAAAACTGACAAAGCACCTGTTACTCCCTAAAAAAACAAGAATGCACATAATAAGAATACCTATTGTATGGCCATTCAAATAGTTTTAGTTTAATGAGTTTGAAATATGAAACTTTAGTTATGAAGAGAAAATTTGTTTTCAAATAAAATTACACATTGTAATACTATGCCATCACCATTATAAGATAAATCTATTTAGATTTAGTTACTTTATGGCCTTTATTACCATAGTCTCAGAACACCTCACAAACATTAATAGATTTACCCTCACAACACCCGTGAGAGATATGATAAATATTTTTCCCATTTCACAGAGAGAGAACTGAGAGATGCAAAGAAACAGCGATTAGCCCAAGGTTACTCACATGAGAGAAAGAGGAGAAAAAATGGAGAGGAAAGAGAACCAAAGTGTAGGCCATCAAGAATGCTGAGAAAGCAAAGGGGCAACAAGCCTGACAATACCATACAAAGAAATGAAAGATGTATTTCACTCATGACAGAATGGACATCAATAGCATAGGTTTCTAGGGACAAAGGTGCAGAAATGAATTGGAAGTCTCTGCAAGACCTATGTAATCATATGGCTGAGAAAAAGATGTAAACAGATACCATGAGACTGCCTCTCATTTTTAATCCCTAATTGTACAGAATTCTTAAAACAGCTCTGCCAATGAACCTAAATTTGAACCAACAAGCCCAGCAGTGCTGAAAATAATATATTGTGACAATTTTGCAATAATAATTATTATTACAATACTTTGCATAAAATTAATTTTTCACATGCAAACACATCAATTTGAACCCAGGTCTCCGTAACATAAAGGAGCAATGTATGATACTTAGCCTTTAGTAATTATGAATTAAGGAAACAGTGACATATGAAATAGAATAGCCATATTAAGAAGAAAGAAAAAATCAGGTTGACACCATGTCTCGCTGGTCCTTTCCCTACAGCTCCAAGACCATCAAAATAACACATTGTAGCTAAGAACATTAACAATTTATTGTAGACAAAGTGGAAAAAAAGAGATGAAATGCCATCAAAAAATCAGCATCAAGTGTTCAATCAACTAGTGTCCCTGTGCTGTATTCTAAAAGTTTATAAACTTTAATTTTAACTTCTATACTTTATTTATATGATTTCCCCCCCTCTTTATTACCACCAAACTACTCAGTGAAAATGACTGATGATGCTGTTGCTTTTGATTTCCTATATCCTGGTAATTTAAAAAAAAAATCTTTGTAAAGTGTAGATTTTTTGTTAAGGATATTAAATTTTTAATCTGTTCAATATGACTTTACTTGCTGTATAAGGAAACTATCTGACTCATTTCCAAAACCTGAAGCATTACCAAATAAAACCTGAAGCACTGAATTCCCCACCTCAATGCCCAACAACTTAAAATACACAATTCTCATTTTTAGGAATTTCTCCATTAAATCTCAGATTTACTGAATTAATGCAATTAGAAATCAAATACAGAACATGTCAAACATTGTTCTTCCTCGTTAAACAGGCATACCTTTTAAAGTAATGACTTTAAAATAGGGTTTTAATTTTAAGGTAATGAACATAAAAGCCTGTTTTCCCTATGCTGCACACTCTGGTCACTCAGAACACTATAGTGGCAGGCAGGGGTAGAACTCTGATCCTCCCATTCCAAAAGCACAGTCTCCTATCACTTGAACTAACAGATAAGCAGCATAGGGACTATGACACACAGCTAAGCATTTCAGATTCCACCTAGTGAAAAGCAGTGCAATACATACATGCTAGGCAGTACATTCCAATAGTAAAACACTGTCAATAAATGAAGGTAAGGACTTTAATTTACACAAAGGTAAAATTTTGTTCCTATGCTGCAATTCTTTGTGCCATCACGCACTGTTTGCCACTTTCATACTACTTTAGATAACGGAATCACATTTATTTACCATCAATCATTACCCAACCCCAAAAGAAAGAAAAAGACACTGAAATTTTCAGAGAATGAATGGCAAAATATTCATATTGACATGCTTTGGAGAACTAACCAAGAAACAGCTCTCTTCCCTTCTCACTGACAACCACCATTTTTCAAGGTAGTTCAAAGCTTAACATTTCTGTTTGACTCTTAACTGAGTTTAGATGACTTAACAGTGCTACTGAATTAAAAAAAAAAAAAAACAAAACAAAAAACCCCCAACATTTTACACATCCCAATTAGTTAGGAAATTTCACCTCTTCCTCCCAGACAAGGACTTGGCCACAGTAATCCATGCATTTGTCAACTCTGAACTCGATTTCTGTATCTGAAACTGAATGTGAGGATAATATAAACAAGCCTCTAGCTGGTACATAATGTGGCTGCCTGCCTTCTGTATAGACCATTATGAGTACATCAGATGTGAGCAGTTGTCTCTTCACCCCCGCAGAGTCCAGTTTCAAAGTTTTGGGCCTAATCTTCAAAACCATTAATGGATCAGGTTCCAGCTACATTAGAGGGCAGGGCAAAAATTTTACAAAAGTATATAAGTGACTTAGAAACGTAAGTCCCATTTTCAAAAATGATATAGACACTACGAACTTAAGTCCCCCTGATTTTCAAGTGCCTAAGTCTCTTTTGAAAATAGGAATTAGGTGCTTTTGAAAATTCTGCAGTTTTGCTCCTCTGAACCAATGCCTAAAATAAAGTGCATGAGAGCTTTGGATAAAGCATCCTCAGTTGAGAAGATCTGGCTTTAGAACCACTTCCAGAGGAGGTTAGATTCCATGAAGTCCACTAGGAAACAAGAAAGCTGATTTACAGATTTTAAAGACATTATAAGAACACTGACAATATGGCAGAGGAGAACCACAGAGGGTTCCAATGAGGAAGGCTGGGTAACTGTGACTTTTCTTTGTTCCAGTCATAACAAAACCAACTGTGGGATATATTTTTCTGAAGTTTTAGTACAGTAAGCTGTTTATTAAATACAAAAAAGACGACTGTGAAAAGTTGCATCTGACTGGTCCCATTGACTTCAACAAGATCTGTTTGTGCTTGAAGTTAAGCACATACATGTTTGAGGGACTGGGGCCTAAATCTGCAGAAAATATTTCGGCTATGAAGTACTCATAAAACAAAAATGATACCGTAAAATCTAATAGATTAGTAATAGTTTTTTAAAAAACCTTTAATAATAACCCGAGAAGCTTCTTTTACTAATAGCTACATATTTACTCAATATTTTTCATGGCTGCTGAAATACTAATATAGGGCGTATCAATTTAATTTGACATGGAGATATGGCACCTGTCCATCAAACTTCTACTATACTATAGCAGCCAAAAAGTAATTCAGCCTTCTGAATATTGTACAATGAACCTCACATTTTGGCAAATAATTCTTTATGTTCCATTACAGATGTTAGATATTTAATTCATTACACTTTTGGAGCTCTCTTCTCAATTCATGAAATATTCAATTTCTCTCTACTCCTGCTTCCCAACCCTCTCTGCATCTGCTAATATATATTTTAATTGTATTACCATATACATATATATATTTTATTGTATTACCATAAATATGTGGGAACAGTGTCTTCGGTGCTGGGGAATGCCGATGCTGGGATTCTTTCAGTGCCAAGTCCTTCTTTGGTGCTGTGGACTCTCTAATAGAGGCTGGCGCACTCTGCACCGAGGTACTGGTGCCCATATGTGCCAAGTACTTAAGTGACTTGGAGGAGGGGGAAAGAATCCTTTTCCTCCCAATCCTCCGCATGCTCTCTATAATGTTTGTTTACTTGGGTTTTATGTGGGGTCAGTTTACATTTGATTCTAAAAGTGGCACTCCTCATTCATCTCAATGAACTTTTTTTCTGAAGCCTAACAACATAAATGTCAAAATTGTTAAATGTTTTGCTGATGGTCATTTTAACAGAAACATCAGGCTCCTTTGGAAGTGCAGGAAAAGCTGGAGTAGAATACCTCCACTTTCCCTTCACCCTCTACTAGACGAGTTTTGTTGTCGCGCACACACTCGAATTTTAAAATGTACTCTGAAAACTAACCTCTTTGACAACAGCTCATAGGAAGGTGAAGGTTCCTGGATTAGAACTTTCTGAATTCATGGTGTACTGCAATGTCTGCAGTAGTCTTGGTTTAATGAATACGCCTAGCATGAAAATCACATGGTGTTTGAAAGTGGTACAATTCACAATGAGCCTTAGACAGAAGAGTCGACAGAGAGTGAATTAGGCCAGGATGCAATGTCTGCTAATGAAAACCCGCTGACTACTACTATCCACTCAGGATACCACACTCTTTAGAAGAGAAAAGAGGGAGGATTTGTATAGATAAAGGGATATTAGACAGACAACATAAATGCACGTAAGCTGCAGAACGCTGGCTGCTGACGACAACATTCCGGCTATTTATGGGGTTAGGATTTGGTGCCAAGAAAAATGTGTATATGCTTCTTTCACTGCTGAAAGTGGGAAGGGGTAATTTAGCAGACAACCTGGACTGCTGGATGGACACTTGAATATGAATAACCAACGTGTGTCCTTAAAAAAATAGATCTTACAGATGTGTAAAGATAATCCTTCACAAGCATTATCAGTAACCTAAATTAAGAACATCTTTTTTTTAATGATTATGGCTGCAAGCATTCACGAGGAAGCCACCACTGTAATATCTGAGAATACTTTATAAGTACAAAAGGAAACATTACCACATGAAAAGGAGCTCCTTGACTCTCTGTAGCACCTAATGAGCTTGCCTTAGAGATGTGGAAACCTAGCTACCACGTAGCTTATGTGACAAGTGGTTACCAGAAGGCTTGGATAAAGGTAAGTTTTACTTTGTGTTCCAACTGTGGCCAGATTTGGGATCAAATGGACATATCCCACATGCTTCTTTAAAAACAAAACTAAAAGATATAGTGTACATCTACCATTTTACTGATTCAGCAGGTAAAGCAAATTAGTCAGGAGCTATTACACTGTACATACCAAATCCTCTGCTGTCACTGGCTGTCCATTCTTGTCATTAGCCACCACCATTTTCCCCAGTCTTTCTTTCATATCTGCCAGGCTGGTGGTCAATGCTAAGATTGCCATGATTTCGCTTGCAACAGCAATGTCAAACTGAGCCTACAAAGATAAAAGCAAGAGGAGTAAACTCCACCAGAAGCAGGCAAGAGGATACTTCAGAGAAAAATTAAAAGAAACACCATATGATTATTATTTTGGCAGTGTAATTAAAAAAGTTCTTAACTGTTACTAACAACATCTGAGATTATTCAAACTGAAATAACTAACAGTGAAATGCAAATCACATTTTTAAAATTACAAGATTTTTTTTTTTGGGTTTTGGTATTTCACTCATTTGGGGACTAATTGTTCGCTCAAAGTTAAACACATGCTTGAATTCTTTTCTGAATCAGGGGATCAGAGATATAAAGAGGTATACATACTTACACAAGTAAATAAAGACAACTTGCATGTGAATAAAAATTTACAGAATTGGCATCCAAAATGAAAACACTAAAGTTACAAAACAGATATTTTCAAACTGTAATTTGGGCTAGCTCTATTAATTGAGAAAAAAGCTGTGCATCCAACAAAAGAGTTAGGAGTAATTAGATCTCCCCAGCTATGTCAAAACACTGTTATGGCCAAGCCTTCTTTGAATTAATTAAAATAAGAAAATCAAGGGTTAAGGATGATACGCCTTCTCTAACTTATCCTTACAGAACTGAGAAACGGTGAATGAATCTGAGATCAAGGAGAGATTTCACAAACACCACATAAACGGCAACATCAGCTAAGTTTATCAGGATTGTTTTAAGAACAGAGTTTAAGCTTTTATTCTAAATTCCAGAGTTTCTATGATCATCATTAAAATAAAATGCCTATTTTCCTTTTTTATATTAGGGTTTTTGCTTTTTTATATAAATTAAAAACAAAAGATAAAAACCTCACCTCCGGGAAATGTCTGAGGAATGATATAACATTTTATATATAAAACAGCCACAACCCTAACTATGACAATAATACATACTATTTTATACTATCAGTCAATATGTTACTTTCTGTGACAGTCAGGGTCCAGACACCCCTGAAATTCTAAATCCAAAGAATAAGCAATTGAATCAACTGATTGTATACAATATTTTTGTGCTATAAAAGTGCATCAAGTAAGGTCTTTTATGAAAACCAGTGACAACACTGGTGATTAATATCATTGTGAAATGTATGCTTTAACACTATATAAGGAATTATGGATCCTTACTGATATTATGCTTTAAATCCTGTGATCAAACAAAGGGAGAAACTGGTTTTGTCCCCGACTGGAAAGAAGGCAGCCATCTACCTGTCTCCAATGTAAATTAAGTAAGGTGAGACCAAAAACAATGAAAGCTCCATTTACATACAAATCAGCAGAAGGATGAGAAGTCCACAGGAAGAGAACAGCAGGAAGCCTTCCTAGCTCTTGGAATAGACACAATGGACTTTGGGGCGGTGCTTTCAGGGGGGCAAAAAGATATTTGAGGTATTCATCACTGGAGGGACTGAAGAGGCCAGAGCTATTGAAATCACAGAACAATGGGTCATTCAACCAAGGAGGTTGAAGTCTATAGAGAATGAATATAGGTGAGAAACCATGAACATGACTTGCTGAAGTTAAATTTAGTCACTAGAAAGTGTGTTTTGTTTGCAACCCTTCACTCTTACTAGAAATTACTTCACCCTATGCTCTTTGTTGTTAAACTTATTTTGACTAGAAACCACCTCAGTGCTATATACTAATGAGCTAAATTAACAGGTAGGCACTGTGTACTGTCTCTTTAAAGAAGCAGTGAACTTAATAAGGTTCTCTGAGGCTTGGTCTACACTTACCCGGCGATTCGGCGGCAGCCGACAGGAGTTACGGCAGAGCAGCTTGCATAACTCCCGTGGACTGCTGTACTTCTGTTCTATGCGGTGTCTTCACTGCACTGTGCCGACGGGAACTGCGTTCCTGTCAATGCAGCGCTATGCCACTTGAGGAGGTGGTTTTAGTACATCGACTTCCTGATCAATTGAGCGGGTCTACACTGACTGCTCAGTCAACCCAGATAAGTCAATCTGACAGTGGCAACTTTGCCACTGTCAGTGTAGACATACCCTGAGTACTGCATCAGAAGGACTGGATGACAGGACAGGCATTTTTGGGAAATCTTGGGACTGAGAAGGTATTGGTGCCAACCTGCAAGGAGTAACCAGGCTGATGAATGCCAGGATGAGGCTATCATGCTGTGAGCAGACTCTTGGTGTCAGGGCTCTGAGCCAAAGCTGCACAGCACAGAAGCATCCAAGGCATCAGGGCATGTGGTGATACAACCTCTTACTGGTATGTGTTGAACCCCAAAGAATCACATCTTTATATACCTATAAAGCACTGACAGAAGCATCAGTCTTACAGCCAAATCTGTACCAATGTAAGGATCTTCCCCCACACGGATCCAATTGCTGAATCAATGCCAAATTCACAAAACACTCTTTGGAAATTACAGTATCTCTGTTCATTAAAATGCAAACCCTCCCTGCTGTCTTCTCTCTTTCTACACAGGCATGGTTGATTTTCAAAGTGATAGAAGAACACTCCAAATATTTATAAAATACAGAGTGCTGTTTTAGCTGGATCTCTGGCTACACTGTGAAAACAAGTTTCAACACCTATACTCTTTCTATATTCACCTGAAGCAGGTTAGAATACAATAGGACATGCATCAGTCCAACACATCAACGTTAAATACAGTGCAGAGAGATTCATGTAAATTCTAAAATGACAACTGAAGTGTTATGTTCCCCAAAATTAAGAGCCGGAGTTTGACACCCTGATGCTGAGTAGTCCCTTACCTCACAGGAAGCTCAGTCTTGCCTGGCTCATCTCAATCTAGAATGCTGTTGCAACGATCATTTTCCTAACCTGTTGCTTTGACCAGGTCACCGCCTCTCTTTTAATCCCTCCACTGGCTCCCCCTTCTCTATCATATCAGACAAACTGTTTGTATGCACTTTCAAAGACCTTTACAGTCAGTCTCCACTCTACCTATCATGTTTCATTTCCTATCAAGCTGTTAATACTTGTCTCTGATTGTCTCAGACTTGAATTTGAGCTGCTAAAGTTAAAAGCTGAGTTGCCAAGTCTTCACTGCTATTTTAACCTGAGTTAGCTAACAAGGGTTAACTAACCCAACTTAAACATACTTCCTCCTCTCCCCCAGTGTGGACATACCCCCAAGGGTGTCAGAATCTGGCTCTGAGCTAATAATTACAATGAATGACTGAACCAAATCTAAGTGCAGAAAAACGTTCCCTTCCAAGAGCTGAAAGGATCTGTTCCAAGTAAAATTCTTTCAGCAAGAGCCAATCATCAGAGAAGAATATCAATTAATTTTGAATTTTCTATTTATGCCATAAAAAGAAGGCGTTGAAAGGGAAGTCTCTTCCACATGGGTATTAATCCAAAATGAACATTTACCTGTAACCCTAACACATTTTAATAATTCAATAGGTGAAAAAAAATCAGTCTGAATAAGGACATTAAAGCCTTCTTTAAGGTACTGCACCTTTTGCATCCTCCTGTCTCATAACCCAGAACAACTCTGGAGGGGAGAGAAATTTAAGGATGGGATTTTCAAAAGCACTAAGTGTCGGCCAAACTCAGTTCCTACTGAAGCCTTGCACACATGTGCATGCACGCACACACACTTTTAAATTTTACAAGTTCTATGTTTGTACAGAACCTGACACAACTGGGCCCTGATTCCAGCTGAGACCTTAACATAAATCATCATGACATGGGCATTTATTTCACACCACGCTGATTAATGGATACCTCAGATGCAGTGAAGGTACGACTCTTTGCCACAAAGTGTGCTAAGCATTTCACAGAACAGAAGGTTAGCCAGGTTCACAGTCCTGAATGGTTTACAATACTAACAGACAAAACAAATGAGGGCTGGGGAAGGGATGCAAATGTGCTGAAAGTAATTAAAATGATGTTACGGTCCAGTCAATCTGTAGGTATTCATTTGATTACTACTACTTCCCCTTCCTCCCGTGTTTATTTGTGCTGGTGCCCTAACCTATAAACGTCAAATATAATCTGAGGGATCTAGCCTCATATATACTTGCTGGCCCCCAATATGAGTCCTACCCACCTCATATAGACTTGCTGGCCCCCAAAAACCTTGCACTGAGGTGTGTAAATTTTAAAATTATTATAATCCTCTGTCAATTTGATCCTGAGTTTTCCTCCCACTATTTGCCCATTTATTCACTTCCTTGTTCCAGTCCTCATGCCACTCTGTTCAACCATGACGTGCATTAATCAGCACTAAGCACAGTATATCATGTCTGACTTGCTTCGCTAATGTTCATATTGTCATGCTTTTAATAAATTGTTGGGATCTTGTTGAAAAAAATACTTAACACTAACTTTCTTGTAGTAATACCAGATTACAAGCCCTACACGTGAAGGATATTTGAAATTAAAGAAACAACTAACTACTGCCTATGGTAAATTAGCAAGGAACATTTTCACTAATTTCTAATTTGATTCATTAATGTGTATAATTCTTAGTACTGCCAAATGAAACTAATTTTTAAGTCATTAATTTCCTACATGGAGGAGGAGAAAAAATGTTTAGTGACAGAAACGTTTAGTGACTTACTGATATTTTGGGGCACTGAATCAACAAAAAAACACTTGTATAAACCTGGGCTCAGAAAACTGGTGCATTTAAAGTCAATGGATGTTAGTTTTAAGTTTAGCAGAAAGTTGTGTGTTACCTGTTTCCAGCTGGCTTTCATAAAATGGTATAAGTAATCACTGCAAGGTGCTGAAACTTCAAAGACTCACATGTGCTTAAATTTTACACACTGAGCAGTTCCATTGACTTTAATTAAAATTAAGATCATGCTTAAGTCTTTAGAGTTTCGGGGCCCAAGCCTATAATGTATTAGAAAGTTAAGGAAGTTATGATGCACTATAAGGTATACCAAGTGCATCTAAAGCACATGAAGAAACCCCCTTTTTCATATTTAAATTAAATCAAATAAATAGATAAATAAATATTCATTAAACAAAACTCAACTGAAGGCCCAAGCAAAAAGACAATAAAATGTAAATAGGGCAGAAAATTTTATAAATTTACAAAATACAAAAATTACATAAATTAGTTCATTGCAAGGCTCACTTAAATATATATTGGCAATAAGGCTGAGGCTCTAGGATTTACAGAGTTTTACAGATTTTTTTAAACTACTTTTGAGACACCATGCAGTGTACATTAGTTTCAGTTTCTAGAACATGACACTCCATTACTCATTAGTGCATGCAGTTTCATTGCAAGGATACTACAAATACATAAATCAGTGGTTTCCAACCTTTTTGGCTCAAGGGCCACAAATATAATTTTTACAACTCTGAAGGGCCACCAGTCTATCAACTCATAAAAAACGTATGGATGTATACACCATTAAGGACTACAAATCAGTACATATTTAAAGTAAACATTTTGATACTACTATGCACATTTTTACCTTCACTGTTTTACACCTACAAATTACTCACACACTCACAGACAAAGCACTAGTGTAGATGAATGACTGTCACTACTCACTGAAGCACATGGCCTGGCAGCTAAATCACGGTGGGTGACTTGCTAAGTGCAGGCCAAACGGAAGGCACTGATTTTGAGAGTCCTGACCCTCCTCAAGCATGGTGGGTCCTGGCTGCTCCGCTGCAACCAGATGGAAGGAGTTCAGCGAGGAGGCTGTCTCCTTGCTGATCTCCCATCCCCTGGCTGCAGCAGGGAAACCGCATGCGTCCTGTAGCCCTGTGCGCTCCACCTGGGTCCCTAAGCAGTAGTTCTCTTCTGTAGCCAGGGGGACAGGAGATCAGTGCTCCTCTCCATCTGGCTCCAGCAGGGATCCCAGTGCCTATCGAATCAGGAGGAGTGTCTTATTGTGCTCCCTGCTACAGCCATGGGAAGGGGAGCACTTATCTCCCGTCCCCTTGGGTACAGCAAGGAGCCTGCACCCATCTTGTAGCCCCGTGGCAACGCACTCCGTCTGGGTCCTTAGCAGTGGCTCCCCTTCTGCAGCCAACGGGAGGGGAGTGGTGGGCCACTCTGAGAGACCCCGCGGGTCACTTTTGGCCTCCGGGTTGGGAACCAGAGACATAAAACAATTAGACTTTGGCAACCAAACCCTAAACAAGTTATTGAAAGGATTGTAGAAGAGCAAATATTTTTCAGGCCTGAAAACAAATTCTGCCCAGAAAAACAATATCTAGTATATAATAGTACATACCTGTCGGAAAAATCCCTTCTCTGTATTTGCCTGCCCAATTGTTATTTTTCGTAAGAATCGGTCATTTGTATCCAATACTGGAAATGGGGAAGTGGGGGAGGGGGAGGGGAAGAAGAGAGGAAAGAAAAATGAAACAAGTTTACATTAACAGAGAATCAGCCACCCAGTTACTGTCCCTATATGCCTGATAAAAGAATAAATTATTTGTGCGGTATATGCCTTTGTACCCAGCTGAACATACTTCTACATCTAGATTCACTTTGCAGCAGTGCACATTGACTCCTCTTTCCTAGCTTTTACGCTCTTAAATGTCCAATCTGAAATGTCTCAATTGTGACTTCTTTGATAGGGTAATCTTCTGTCAAGAATTAATAAGATTTTACTGGAATCCCTCTGTTTAGCTACTATGGCAAAATCTTAATCTCCATCCACAGGTATAACAAAAAGCTTGTTTTGTAGTGGATCAGCACCATTTCAGATCCACCCACTGCACACCTCTTCGTGATAGGGTGTTGAGAATAGATATTTAGACCACAAGATGGCCACTCATAAGTATTCCCATGCTGTAAATGTACCTTTAGCTTGAGCCCTTCCCCTTCAACAACATCATTACATTAGCAGATTATGCCCCAAGAAATTCCATCCCATGTCACTTTTCTGCACCACAATATGCAGTTACGATCTACAATTTTATTTCCATATCTAACTGGATACCATTTGGCAAGAAGTCTTTTCCAATTGCCAAGCCCAATCAACTCTTATCTAACATACTTAACCCTTATTTAAATACCCACTGAGTTCGTAACTGGGAAATGTCTTCTCAATACCCAAAGTGCAGCCAAAACCATTTGATGGATCCCCTCCCTCCATCTTTATTTAAATTTATGTTGAAGCAAACTTAGTTCTTCCAACTCCAGAAAAGGGTCCCTGTGCATTTTTGGTGGCACTTAACTTTGAGCATGCATTTTTAACCATCAAAAGGAAGGGCCTACTAATTTGAAAGAACTGCTGCTGCTAACTGTTGTAAAGAGACCAACAAGTTAGTGTGGAGGTAGATCTCAGTGGTGAAGTAATGCCTTTGGTATTTAGCCTGGCATGGGGCCACTAAAGGTGCCTTTGAATTCACTGTTACCACTTGTATACCCCTGGGAATTAAACTGGGACCTCCGCTCAGCATCCCCTTTTTAATGGCACAACACTTTTATTTTAAATGTATAATAACCTCTATGCTAGTCTACATTGATTCCTACTTAGCTGTTCCTTTTAAGCACAAGGAATACAACAGGCAGGGTTAATTTGTATTCAGTTTGGTTTCTGCCTAGGAGAATCTTTACATTCTGAAGATAAAATAGTTAGATTACATACAACTGAGGCAGCAGTATCTGAACTGGCAAATGGTGTAAGATATGGTGGTAGGCTCTTGAGTATGTCATTATATTTATACTATCCATCCTGGCTGTCTCCTTAACAAGAAATAGACATAAAATTAATTTTTCTTGTTTCTGATTTAAAGTCAAAATGAAGAACCACCATTTATATTTCTAATTCCTTACCCAATAAAAAGCCACCTCTGCACAAAACAGTATTACAACTGTATGAACCTTCCATCATCCCTTTTATCTGTTCAAGATTCAGACTCCACATTAGTTACCTATTTTGTAACAAACCACACTCGTATTGTGATGGCTAATTACCATATCCATCACATCAGCTCTCATGGACTGAATAGTCACAAGAACTTTGATACAAAATTTAATATCACTAAAAATCTAAGTTTTATGTTTAGCCTTTGTTAGAAATTCCCAGAAGTCCATCAGTAGCTTTTCAACAAAGATTTGTTGCGGAAAATATTCTTAGTGTATTACTTGTTATTTGTATTCAAATACTGGTTAGGAGCCCTGGTCCTGGACCAGCACCTCACTGTGCTAAATGCTATACAAATAGAACAAAAAGACAGAGCTTGCCCCAAAGAGATTACATAGTAACTTAAAGACAAAGAGACAACAGAGACAGACAGAAGGGGAGCACAAGGAAACAATGAGACAAATACTGGTCAGCAAGACAGGTAGCGGTCTCAGCTCACCAACAGCCTAACCATTGTAATATTTTTCATAGATCTCATGGCAAAAAAGTTTTAAGGAGAGTTTTACAGATGTTTATGGGAAGCTTCTCCCGAGCATGAAGGGCAACGTAGGAGAACACAGGTGCTTGACTAAAAATTTAACAAGTGGGTGAAGGAGGCTGACACAATGGACTGATTGGAGGTAAGCTGACCTCTTGGGGATGGATCGCTTGATGATTACCTGTTGTTCATTCCCTCTGAAACACCTGGCATTGGCCAATGTCAGAAGACAGGATACTGGACTGGATGGACCATTGGTCTGACCCAGTATGGCTGTTCTTATGTTCTAGATTAAGACAATGCTAATGAAATTAAAGCCATTAGTGAGTAAAGCTTGCATTTTAAAGGACACTGGTTAAAGGGAAAGTCTAGCATTTTCTTTAGAAAAAAATAGTAATCCTAAAGCAAACCAAAGTTTCTGGTTTAATTATAGGAGCATGACATTTACAAGTTCATCTGCATTTCTACTGGAGATCCATGTCATTTAAGACCCAGTTCTGCAGTGAGCTCTGCATGGGTGAATGGGGCCCACCTACTCACAGCTCACTGCATGATGGCACATTTGGTCTCAACTAAGAAGGGCCATCCTTTACCAAATCTGTATAAAAGGTTAATTCTGCTGGTTTTGTGCTTATAAAAGTAAAAACCCAAATGGGCACCCAGCAGCTCACTGGTGACTCTAAAGAGACAGAAGCCACTGAATAGCACAAGGGTTACCAACATGGTTTAGAATGACAGTGAGGGGAATCTCACTGCAGGGTGAATAACAGTTTTTAAGTATTTTTTAAAATGGATGAGGAGAGGAGTGGGTATAGAACAGAATGATTACTAACAGAACCAGAGAGCAAGGAGGAGGAGAATGGGGATTTGGTGGTGGCAGTGTGAACTTCCTCTAAAAAGACAAATTGGATTTAAAAAAAAAAAAGACAAATTGGATGCACACAAACAAAGTAAAGCTCCTGTTGTGACTAAAAGAATTGGGATAGTTTGGTTTGGCAACCTCAACTCTTTCTCATCGCCTTGGCTCCTTGCACGTATTTATTATGGGATCAATCCTGCAAGGTGTCAGGAACCCTTCAATTCCCATTGATCATCTTTTAGCATTAAGCCCAACAAAAACAATCAATCAATTTATTTATAAAGCCTTATAGCTCACTACAATAAGTGAACAAGTTATCTCTCTCTTCATAGCAAACCCATCTTTGTTTTATAAGTTATATTTGATATAAAACATAAAATATAGATATTTAGATGCCATGGTGACTGGCATGATATAAAAATCTAAACCAAACATATGGAGGTAATATCGATGTGCTAAATTGTACAACCATGTGATAAGTTACATTTCATATGCTAAACTTATTTCTTTTGAGCCTTTGACCAGTTCATCTGCTCTCTGCCCACCAATCCAGGATTTATTTCAATTCCACGAGCAATTTCAAACAGTTGCCATTGTTAAAAAAATCAACCTGCCAAACAAATGTTTCTACCTTCTCACCCAAAATTTATACCTCCTCCAGGCCAGGATGACTAGGTTCAATCCTGAGTCAGTGACAGGTTTAAAATCTCTCCCCTGATCCTCCAAAAGTAGAAATGGGAACTTTATACCACAGTACCATTGGAAAGAGATTTCCTACTTTCCAATGATGTGCAACACCTGCTTAGTCTAGCACAGCAACATAATTGACTTTAAACTTAAACATAAAAGTTTTTAGGTCATTTTTAGATAGCTGTCTGTCTCGCTCTTCAGCTCCATACAGTTGGGGATCTTTGGTAACCAAGATACCTGGCTTTACAGGCAGCGGGATTCCAGAAATAATCCCAATAAAACATTTCAAAAAAGTCTCAAACATTGCCAAAATAGTTTTGCTGTGGCATATGTATTCTTGGAGTGGTAAAGGCTTCACTAGCATTTGTTTGGGACAAACTGAGTAACTCACTTGCAAATCAGCAACTTTTGAGTAATGCAACCATCTCCAAAACACATGCTGATAAAAATGTTATACCACCTCACAGTGTCATATTCTCTCTCTCTCTCTCTCACACACACTCGCTCGCTCTCTCGCATGCCTAATAAGCACAGCATGTTGCATAGCCCAATACTATATTAATGAAATAACTTATATCTTATAAAGCATTCACAGAAGGAGGCAGAGTAAAAGGGTGGTAAGGAAACTCGATTGCTCAATTTCCTGTCTTTTATAGGTGGAGTTCCATGGAACCACATGTTCCATTAATAGGCATTTTTCATTGAATAAGGAATGTGAGTCTAGTATTTGTTTGAAAAACTTTAAAATGAATGCATACCTGTCGTATCCTCTACAACTGATGGCAAGGCCACACGGAACATCTACCCACCCTACCTTTTAGGAAGGAAATTAAATGTGAGGATTGGCATTTGGCACAAACCCTTACACAGCCTTTTCTTAAACTGACAAGATCCAGAACTGAGCTCATTGCAGTATTTCTGAATCCTAGCTCTAAAGAGCATTGTGATTAAACATAGAGAGCTGCCAAACTAGCAGGGTGAGTACATATACCTGTTTGTTGGTTAACCTGTTTGGCTTAAATTATACTGTATCTTTCCCATTCCCTTTTATTATGATCAAAGGAAACTACCAGAGACATGTCTCAAAAGACAGTGGTTCAAACACTCTCTTAAGATCACAATCTCTAATTGCTTCTTTAGTCAGACAAAAGCAGTGGAATAGCTCACAGTCTAAACTTCCAAGGCAGACACATGGAACATGAAGTAGTGCGTAACAACTAATCTAAACTGCTGTAAGGAAAAAGAAGGAACAAGTATAGGAGGAAAATTTAGAAAAATGTGAAGGGCTCTCAGTTTTACATGAATTTCTAAGCGGCATTTCATCTGGGTGACAAGGTATGGTCTGGGAACTTACACAGAAAAATCTGTTCTTAAAAAATACACATTTGCTTTTAATAAAAATAGAGAATGCTAAGAGAATATTTCCATAGCTTTAAAGCAAGGAAAGAACAATTAATGTGATTTTGTCAGTAATTTAAATCTAGTTAATCGTTCAGCATGCTACTTCAAAATTTCTCTTACATACTCATATTAGTGGTTTGCAAATGGATTATTCTTATGATCACACAGTAGGCAACTCTAGTCTAGTTAATTTAGATCTTAATTTTCATAGAATCATAGAAATGTAAGGTTGGGAAGGATCTTGAGAAGTAATCTAGTTCATCCCCCCATGTAGAGGCAGGACCAAGTATAACTAGACCATCCTTGATGGGTATTGAGCTTTGGCCCCTGACCTGATCTTGGGAGGTCCATACCTGACAATAAACGGTAACCTATATTTTAGAATAAGTTAAGCTTTTTAAGGAAGTGTTAATAAATAAATAATGTTGTAAACACAAGTAGAAAAAAACAAAATATAAAAGGTATTTGAAATAGGCTTTGCAATAAGTTTACAGATTAATAGACCTGAATAATTAGCATAAATGTTTATAAATGGTTATAAGATTCGCAAAACAGCAGAAGTGAGCTTAAAATAATAGATTTTTAGGGGCTTTTTGGTACATGTAACCAGGAAGTGAAAGTGCAAAATGTATTGAAATCAGTGGGAGGTACATTGACATATACAGCTTGAATAAACTATCAAAATTCTAATTATGGTCCCTGGAATGACTAACGTGGGCAGAAGGGCGAGACCTAAATCAAAAATGGTCCTGGATGTGTGGGGGATGTAAGGAAGAAAAAGCATAAGAGATGATCAGATCAATCCTTAGTTGGGACATTAGGGATGAAAGAATGGCAGAAACCTTAGTACCATTAAGCCTTCTTATGGTGGTCTCCACTTACTTTTCCTTCCCTCTTCTCTTCTGATGGTCTCCATAGGTTGTGAGTATGCACAAAGTATGGGATCATTTTGTTGTAGTTATTTTGCTTTATTTTATTTTTCTGTAATTTTAATTATACTTGTCTATATTAAATAAAACTCAAAAAGTCTGTGTGCACCCACCAATTTTAAATTTAACACAACCTCACATGTAGCCACCTCAGTAAAGAACCGGATACTAGTGACAAGTGCATTTTGCACTCCAAGTTAATCAAAAGTTTACAGGTGTTTGTCAAGCCTTTTCTTAAAAACCTTCAATGATGGGGATTCCAAAACCTCCCTTGGTAACCTATTCCAGGACTTTACTATCCTTACAGTTGGAAACTTTTTCCTAATATGTAAGCCAAATCTCCCTTGCTGATGATGTCATTTTCAGGTCTCCCCTTAGTCTCCATTTTTTAAGACAGTTTTTTTTTTTAATCTTTTCTCATAGGTTTTTTAATCACTCTCCTCTGTGTCCACATCTTTCTTACAATGTATGCACAAAGTGCAGAGTGGGATCATTTTGTTGTAGTTATTTTGCTTTATTTTATTTTTCTGTAATTTTAATTATACTTGTCTCCAATTTATCAAGGTAATTTTGAATTCCAATCCTGTCCTCCAACAGAGCTAGCAACCCCTTCCAGCTTGGTATCATCCTCAAATTTTATAAGCATACTTTCCACCCCATTACCCAAATCATTAATAAAAATACTGAACAGCACTGGACCCAGAAAGGACCCATGAAGGACTCCACTAGATACCCACCCTCCCAGATTCACAGTGAACCACTGATATCTACTCTGAGTCTTTCAACTAGTTGTGCATCCACTTTATAGTAATTTCATCTAGATCACATTTCCCTTGTTTGTTTATGACAATGTCATCTGATGCCAAAACCCTACTAAGCTCAAGATACATCATGTCTACTTCTTCCCCCCATCCACTAGGCTACAACCCTGTCAAAGAATGAAATTAGGTTGGCTTGGCATGATTTGTTCTTGACTAATCCATGCTGGTTATTATCAACCACTCTATTATCCTTTAGGTGCTTACAAATTTGTTTAATAACTTATTTCAGTATCTTTCCAGGTATTAAAGTGAGGCTGACTGGCCTGTAATTCCCTGGGTCCTCTTTGTCTCCTCTTTTAAAGATAGGCACTATGTTTGCCCTTCTCCAGTCCTCTGGGACCTCACCCATTCTCCATGACAGCTCAAATATAATTGCAAATGGTTCTGAGATTGCTTCAGCTAGTTCCTTAAGTACCCTTGTGTGAATTTTGTCAGGCCTTGCTGACTTGAATTCATCTATCTAAATATTCTTTAACCTGATCGTTCCCTATTTTAAAATTATGGGAAGGAATATTTGTTTTTATTATTAAATATGTTAAGCATCTGGTCACAAGTAGCTTTTTTCCAGAGAATACAGACGCAAAATAAGCATTAAATACCTTATGCTTAAAGGAAGGCTTGTGATTAAGTACCTTGTTGAAGTAAGGCCTTATTGACCACTAAATACTTACCTCTTTGCCATGTTATGGTAGATGGGTCAATATCAAGGCGTACAAATTTACTAATCTCGTCTGCTGTTAAAGTGCCAGGATTGGTCTGGTTTATCCCCAATCTCTAGACAAAAATGAAAAGAAAAGCAATAAAGCAAACTTCCTGCTTAGAAAGCTATACAAACGCATAGACCCACTCTGGTTTTTTCCTCTTATATTTTCAAACTTTTTACATTTTTTTTTAAAAGCATCAGGCTGAAACGCTTCAATAAATCACAACATGCAGGCTTAGGTTCAAGTGATAAACTACACAGAAAAGCTCCTATATCAACAACAGAGAAAAATCTGGAGAGGAAAAAGGAGAAATACTCAAAAAGCAGTTATCCAAAAGGTCTCTTTATAACACAACACCACTCCTTTGAGATAAACCAAAGAGAAGAGGCAACATAGGAGACAGTATGAAAAAGATAAGTAAATTATTTATGCCTGATAACTCTTTGTCTTGACTGTGGACACGTCCCTGCAAATATTCATGTGTGGCTTTACATGACTATTCTGTGCAGCGATATAACTTCTGTTTGCCTAATTGATGTGTTATTTCAACAGCTCCTATATAACATTTAAAAAACCCTGTCATTTAGAAAGCGCAGCACAATTTACTATTACTGTTCCACCGCATTTACTCCTAATTCAGCAATGCCAAACAAATTCTTAAAAATGAATCTGCACAGAGATGAACCAAGAGAAAATTATATAATAGAATCCTGATTTTATCCAAAATAACCATCCCCCCTCTGGCCCTAGAAAGCATTCTTCAGTGAATTACCAAGCACACTGAGTTTTTAATGTTAACATTTATAAATTTTAGATGTAATATTTGTTTCAGTCACACAAATATACTCAAATATTTGGATGTGGGACATGTGGTGTCAGTTGCACTAAACATGTAAAATTAACATACAATACTGTACTGAACAAATAGGTCTTTGCTGGTTATATCACTATCTCCAGTTTCACCAAGTCCTATTTCATAAAGGCTGTGGGTGTCCCTTTGAGACCTTCATTAAAAATAGAGTCCCACTGTATTCCTTTTTAGATATCACTCTCTCCCAGAATTTGTGTAGTATTCTTCCAAACAGTAGGGGTAGAGCTGGGGGACTACAGTGGAAAAGAGTCCACATACATTCATTTGAATAAAATCACAAATTTGCTCTGACAATATTCACCACCCCTTTATTCACTTTCTGCAAACATTTATATAAAACTGAATGTATATTCATTTCCCAATAATGTTTGCAGAGAGAGAGTGTCATGAATACTTACATGGATGTTTTTGCACCACAAGTAACTTATTCAAGCCCTCTTCCTTGTTATAAAAGCTTTGTTCATTGAATCAGGAAGGAGAAACAGTATTATATATTACTTAGGTGACCAATCACAAATACTGAATATTCAGGCAATACTCTCAGAAATTTGTTCACATAGAAAATTTGTGAATGACATTGAAATAAAATCAAATCCATAAAAACCTAATTTTTTTCTTGGATGATTTGCTATCAGATAAAGATGCCAAAAACAACTCATTCCAACTCTGAAAATCTGTATTTATTATAGGTAGGCTGGTAGCTCCGTCTATTATTAAGGTTGTCTAACACTTCTCATTATAAGACCCTGTTTTCAGTTGCTTATAACTTTGCCAAACTCTGTTTGGGATGAAATTTTCCATGTTGGTTGTCTGCCTCAGGGAATGATGCCCTGGAAAATTTTTTGGGGGGGATTTCAGCTAAAACTATTCAGCTGTTTCTGAGAATGAGACTAGTGAAAAATATATTGTTTCATCCATATTAAAATGATCTGGTGACCTTTTCTTTTGAGAGGCTCTAGCATATCCATGCTTCAGAGCAAGATCTTAAAATCTGGCAGAAGGCCTTTAGGTCAGGGACGAGCGTTCTGCTGTCCTCACGAAAATCTGCCCAAATCTGGCCAAGTTATAAACCTCTGAAAAAGGGACTTCTTTGATTTTAGCACTAAGCTCCCAGAAGATTTGGTTTCCAATGGGCATGCTCCAGCCAGGGGCTAAGGAGGATTTTCCCAGCAATTGCAGCTCTGGGTTTCTGCATGCCTGGTCGGGGCCAGGCACCAGAATTGAAAAGCAGGGAGCCTGTCTCTCCGGAGAGCTCACTGTTCCCCCCCGCTGGACTGAGGTAGCCTGGAGAACTAAGCTGCCTGACTTGAATGCCGAGGAGACAAAGAGCCAGACCCAGTGATTGGGGGATGGAGGGGAATACAACAACAAGGAACCAGAGGGTGTTGGGAGAGTGGAGGATGGAACTGGGATTAGGAATTGGGGAAAGGAGACTGGGATGGGGTACCAGTGGGTAGGAGGAAGGAAATGGTGGGGAAGGAAGACATATTTGAGGAGGAGCCAAAGTGCAGGGAGAGAACAGAGTGGGAGAAGGAGCCAAGAGAGATAGGGGAAGGATGACACAGAATGGACAAGGAGACCGGGGAGACCATCTGGGACTGGGAACCACTGAGGGATGGGGAACATGATGGTGGGAGGCAACTGGAAAAAATACTTTGTGATCATGTAGTTAAAGACTGTATCGTAATGCATATGCATAAGAGGGCTTAATGATAGTTGCACAGGCACCCTTACTTTTGGCGTTTCCTAACTTGTGAGTGTTTGACTTCGCAGCCTTAAAAATATTCTTTTAACAGTTTTCTGTAACTTTAAAAATAATTAACATCAAAATAATTGAGCTGAAACAGAAATCCTGCAGCACTTACTCAGAAGCTTTAAAGTTAATAAGCAGAAATTATTTGCAACTCTAGTAACACAGAGAACCTCCCCCCCCCACACACACAGCAGAGCTATTTGATATTTTATAAATAACTGCAGTATCAGCACCTCTTTTTTCCACCAGGCACCCTAATGTAAACAAACACAAAGTGAGAATACTCTCTAATAGATTCTCTCATGCAAACTTCTGCGAGAGCCACTTTGCAATACCGGTAAACAGACATCATGCATATCCTGTTTTACTTTCAACAAGACAACTGAATAGCACAAAAATGAAAACTATATAATTAAAAATAACTATTTTTAAACAATTTAAAGTCAACCTAAAAAAAATTTGTAACATGGTTCCATAAGCACTTTGCAAACATCCATTGCCACCCAGTGGCTGTCAAATACACTAATGAGAACTATGAATTGCTTCCTCAAAGGATTAGAATAGTAATATGAAACTTTCATGTGCCAAAGCTGAACACAGCAAAATAGCACATCCTGGGTATTTGTAGCCAAAAATGTTCCCTCCTCTAACATTGGTAGATTATACTATTGGTCAGCTGTTTATCTGTCTGCCAATTCCCACCTCACACTGTATATATAATAGTCTGGGAAGCTCAGGTAACATTTGGGATGACAGTTAATATGCACACAAAGTATGTGCAGAAATACATTTTTATCACTCTAGGCAGAGAAATGTGAGGACAGCCAGTAGATCTCAAGAAATCTCCAGTAAGTCCATCTTAAACTCTAGAAAATAAAATACAAATTTAAAAATACTAGAGTAATTCAGCTTCCCCATGTAACTATGCCATAATGGAAAGTATCAAAAAAACTAATCTTGACATTTATTCAGGAAAGTGACAGCTTATAAAACATTATTGTCTCACTTTGGGGGAAAAAGAGATACTAGTTTATTAAAAATATATTGGAACTTGATTCCATAAAACTACAAAACAGGAAGCTTGTAGAAAGCCTGGACCAACCTAAATCCTTAAGGAAAGACTGTACCTCATTAAGGCACTTTCAGCTACAAATCTCCTTATAACTTGTGAAAATAATTTAAAATAGCATATTTTATAAGATACATTATAGTTGGGGGCATGGGCAACAGGGAAAATACATTAGCAACTTACTTTTAAGCGGGAAAGCTGAATAGAAGAAAATTCTCTCACACCATTAACTACTGGAACCAGCCTATTATACAAAGCCTAAAAAAAAACCCACACAAGAGAAAATGTTACAATCAAAATACACAAATACAATAAAAGTTTATTTTCGTTCAAATTATTTAAATTATAATCTCATTAACATTTTTGGACCAATGTAAATTGTTGGTGTATACTTATATTTAACCAATTAAAAACAAATTCTGACTAGAGAGCAATTTTTCAAAAGAACTTAAATGACTAACGTGCTTAGAGTCACATTTTTCAAAAGTGATTTAGGCACGTCCACATACAAATCACACTGACTTTCAATGAGACTTGGGTTCCTAAATGCCTGCATTACTTTTGAAAATGGGATTTAGGTGCTTTTGAAAATTTTAATCAAGGTCTGAAATAACCTATTTTGTAATCAATGTCTGTAAAGAGACTTAAGTGCACTTTTCTGGATTCAGAAAGATGCCATGTCAATGAAGCAATAACTATCAGCAAATTAAGGGGATATGGCAGTGCTCCCCAGTTACAACAGAACAGCCACATACAAAGAAGGTTCTCTTACCCTTACCCCATTTCTCTGAAAACCTATGTTAACAATTAAGTTAAATCCACAATAAATTCAGTGGGAGGTTGAGAACAAGTATATGGTAGCTTATTTCCCAGTAAAATCCCTCCAGTGCATACCTTCGGATCAATACCTAATGGTGTCACTTATCTATGATTTCTTGCCCCAAAAATGTGATACGATAATACAGTGAATAACTAGATTGTCCAAAGAGAGAGGGTTTGGCAGAGAACTATGGCTCTGGAAGCACTCCCTCTGAATAGAAAATCTAATAGCTTTGGAGACAGCCTCAAAATGAGTTCATGTGCTGGAATGATACAAGAATGAAAAAGTGATATAATCAACAAAAATAGTTATGTAAATGTTTACAGGAAACTTCAAAAGGAAGTAAAGGATGGAAATTGTACAGGTAAATCTCACCTTATCAGATTGAGTGCTTTCATGCAAGATCCTTGCATCAATAGCAGCAGCTAGCAAATTATTAGCAGCAGTAATAGCGTGGATATCTCCAGTCAAATGAAGGTTGAACTACAGATTGTAGATGAAATACAAGAATTTCGTTAACACACTCCATTAATTTAGTACAGATTAATGAAAACAATCACTGTTTGTTCACCTTTGGGATTACAGCTCAGATCAGCCACTTAGCAGTATTGCTAAAATATTATGATGATTAGACAGACGGAAAATGTAACAAGCCAAATGAATTTACTTGGTCTCAGCTTAGTGTCTGATAGACTACAGTTAACAAGACAAAAATAAAACACAAACGTCCGTTCTCTTCACCCAAATGACCTAAGAATGAAATCTAATGCACTAATCACAACTTTGACACATGCACTTTTATGTTCAAAGTCAAATGTAATGGAGTATCAAAACTTGGAATTAGAACATCATCAGCCTTCAACTAGCTGAAAATTTTCAAGATTCATTTCCTTCCACTCTTCGTTGATTTCAAGAGAAACATTCAATCACATTTTACAAGAAAGTGAAAGCATAGGAATGGGGGGAAAGAGATGATGTGCTGATTTTATTTGTTTAGCATGGAGAAAAAGATGTTTCAAGGAAATTATAAAAATTATGATTTACGGATATGAAATGAGCTAATGGAACCTTTTCTTTGAATTGTCAGTCTTACACTTCAAAGATGTATCCAAAATCATATAGTAAAATCTCTGGTGTTTTACAGAATGATTAAGTCATCACCCATCTTCACCCTAAAGGATTCAGAATTTTTAGTACAATGATGTGCTGCAAATATTTTAACAAGATGCTGCTATAAAAATGTTCCCTCTTATGCTATGATAAACTCACATAAAAGGGGTTGCACACTTTCAGTAAGAATGGTAGTGACCAAGGAATCTGTTTCACTGCTTTTGCCATTTAAAAAAAAACTTGTTCATAACCATGACCAAGGAAGGTGGAAAAATACTTGGTGAATCAGTGCACTTGTTGGATAGGAGGGAAGAGAGCTGCACTTTGCAGGAAACATAAATTTAATATTTATATTAAAGTAGTGCCCAGAGGTCCCAATCAGGATCTGGTCTCTATTGTGCTAGATGATGTACAAAACACAATAAAGACAGATTTTTGGTAGCAATAGGGGGACACATGTATATGTATGTGACATTCCTCATCTTCTTCCTCTATCTAGCCACTCTGTTTATAAAACATTTATATTTTACTCCTGAAAAATTACACTAAGTGTATTGATAATACACCACAGTGTTCAAGGTGCATTATCTGAGGAAGAGTACCTTACTGAGAGTGGTTGTATCTTCCCCTGTGAAAATATTTTGAAAGTACTTGACACATGGAGCAATCTGGTCTATTTCAAAGGCTAGCATTATATTCTTCAGAAGTATTTGAGGCCCAGGGATAAAGTCATCTTTGGCAGCAATTATTTTGCAGTTTCTAACTGTGTGAATTCAATCGAAGGCAGAAAAAAAATCCTTTCATTTTGTGAGGTTGATATATTAACATGAGGCACCTGCAAGAGACACCCACCCAACCCTCACTATTTTGGAATGAAATAATTTCCCTTTTATTTTCCTAATGTTCATCAAATGCTCCTATGTTTGGGACATTTTCTCAAAACAGTTACAGTAAGGTATCATTATCAGAGATTGGTCAACCTGGTTGAACATAACATCATTTAGTTACAGTAAGTGGAAAGATTTTTGCTCTAAATAAATGTGAAATCTGTATTTGAAATTAAATTGTTTCTTGAAATTACTGGGCCTCTCTGTTCCTGTCCTTATCCCCAAAAAAGAAATAGATATTCACATCTTTTGCAACAGAGATATATAGACAAGGAACACTTAGCAACAGCGTATCAGATGCTATTATTTCTCCTTGTACCTTATTCACAGATAGTCAAACATTACCCGATTTCCAGTGTACTGAAAAATGTCTGCTAATAGTTGAGACTTCATGCAACATGCTTTAACATATAAAAGTCTATAGGCATTTTTCCTACACTTTACATATTTCAATTTATTGTTCAGGTAATTCACAGTTTATTTTTTGACTGGGTCTATCATCATGGATCTAGAGTTGAAGCAGCTGCCTGTTACACTTGGAAAATAATGTGCACACTGTGATGGAAGACCATGAAAGCCTGCCTTCTCCATAACCGTGGTGGAGGGCCTGAACTCTCAGTGATTGGAGGAGGAGGAGGGAGGCAACCTCTTTATCTCACTTTATCCTCTGATATAAAAATACGCTTCAAGTACTTTTCTGGATCATGTCCATAGTTGGCTGCCTGTGCACAAGATTTACCCTGAGAGCACAGGGGAGTAGTTGGCAATGGTCTTTTTTCCATCTTTTGTCTTACCTCTTCCATTGGAATGACTTGAGCATATCCACCTCCAGCTGCCCCACCTGAGCAAGTAAGCACATGGTCATGTCAGATTCACACCAATTCTGAGAGAACCCTTAAATCCACAAAAAAATAAAGCACGCAGCTTTGATACTTAAATATATCAGTATTTTAATTTCTATTATGGAAATCACTCAGACATTGGAACAAAAAAGTGTATTAATAATAAAAGACATCAGCAGTTAGACAGAGATCTCAGTGATGAATGTTACAGACCTTGTAAAGTAAAATCTGGCAAACATTACATTTCCACATCTTGTAAGTGAACCTCAAGCAAGATATGTCAACTTTCATGACTTTGCTATTTCAAATAAATTTGGATATGTTTAAGATTCTCCCTCAAGGTTAATTAATTTAGATACTAAGCCTGAAGAAGACACAGCATGTACCACAACATTAAATCCAGATCCTTTTAGCTAAATATCTGTTTTCATCACTCGATTTGATGCACACATTTATGTTTTGCAGCATGTTACACTGGTTTTCACAATAATTTAAACAAACTTAGAACCATATAAGTTAGAGATGAGCGTTAGAACACTCAATCCATTTCCTTGCTAGTTCAATATTGTTTCCTGCACGTTTCTGAGCATTTTGTATATATAGCTTATTCTTATTTAAGGCTCTTAAAAGAGGCTTGCAAACATTAGTCATACTAGTCAGGAAAATTAACACCTTCCGGCCAATCTATACTATACTAAGCTGCTGAAAACAAAAAAACAAAAATAAACCCCAAATGCAATATTTCCTTTTAATATAAAAAAGGAAGTATGTTTTGCAAACACTAAATACCTTTAACTCCAAAAGTAGGTCCTTGGGAAGGTTGCCTCAGACATGCAAAGGAATTCACATTAAGATGTGCAGTTAGAGCTTGAACAAGACCAACTGTGACAGTGCTTTTCCCCTCTCCAAGGGGTGTAGGTGTTATTCTAACAAAATAAAACAAAGAAAAGATTCATCAGTATCTCTACTGGAATGTTGATGTACACGTGACTTCCATTTGAGTTATTTACTAGTACAGCAGAAAAATAGAAGTTTATTCTGGCAAAAGTTCTGAGGACTATTCAATTTTATATAGATTTCATTTAGACCCAAAAGTCTCACCAGTCTCATGAACAAGTCATCCATCAAAAAACTAAGTATGTAATGGAGCCTCCTGTGTAGTAAGTCATGGGATTTTTTATTTCCTACTGCTTGATATATAAATGAAATACTATTGACTTTTTCATTAAACACCACAGGCTTTTGTTTGAAAATCTTGACTATCTTGTTCTTTAACTTCCATATCCTCTAACTCTCAGCAACAATGTAAGAAAGAAGATTGGTTTTTATAAAAGATAAAATGGGAACCAACTATAGTCACTATGTTCAGTTAAACGTGATTTGCAGATTTAGAAGCTAGAAGGGACCATTATGATCATGTTGTCTGACCTCCTACATAACACAGGTCAAAGATTTCATGCTTAGATTCCTGTATCTAGCCCAAAAACTTGTATTTGAACTAGAGCATTTGCATTTTAGCAAGACATTCAGTTTTGGATTTAAAGATGCCAAGTAATGGAGGAGTCTTTATTCCCCCTCCCCCCCTTAAGAATTCAATCTCTACCTTTCAATCAGCCAATGCACATGCACTGGTAGCAGCTTTTGTACGATGTGCGGTGTGTCATATCAGTGAAAGAATCCAGCAGACTTATTTACATATTCCCAATCAAAGGCCAATTAGAGAGCACTTTCATGAGCTCATAAGGACTACAGCAACACCGTTAGCCTTGCATAGTGAAAATCTTTCTTAACCAATCCCTATAATGTTGTCCTTCAATTTCTGCACAAATCCAAAGAGACATAGGGCTGGTTCACACTTACCATGAGATTCAGCGGCAGTCGACGGGAGTTACGCAAACTACACAGAGTAGTTTACGTAACTGACGTCGACCGCTCTGCTTCCCTTCTGCACGCTGGTCTCACTGCGCTGAGCCGACGAGCACTATGCTACTTGAAGGGGTGGACTTACTCAGTTGACTTCCTGATCGATTGAGGAGGTCTCACTGACCGCTCAATCGATCAAGAAAGACCGATCTGGCGGCGGCGATTTTGCTGCCATCAGTCTGAACATAGCCTCAGAACTAATGGTTTCAGATAAATGTGACTTTAAGTATACTGTTCTCTTGACAAGATGACATGGTTTCTATTAACAACAGTGGGAATTCTGTGAACATTGTTTGAGAATACTACACTTTTTAATGACAAAAGACTAAGTGAAATGAAAGATGTTCACTTTATAGATGTCCTTCCTACCATTCAGTTCATCACCCTTGGCTATTTCCAGGTTACTTTTAAAAAAAGAAAAGGTTACTCTCCTTGTGCAGTAACTGCGGTTCTTTGAGATGTTCCACTTCAGGTGTGCATGAGCCTTTCAAGCCCTTGATTAGAGGTTTTTCAGGAGCAGTGTCTGTTTGGGCTGTGCATGTCCTATATACAATCTCGTGCTGTGCTCTGATGGCATGTAGGAGTGCTCAGATGAACCACCTCTCAGTTTCTTCTCTATCCAAACATCCATCAAGAACAGTCTGAAGCAGAAGGGAAGAGGATGAGTAGTGGAGCACTCATAGGGGGACACATCTCCAGAGCAACCCTCTCTTCTTTGAGTAATGTCCCCATGGGTGCTCCACTTCAGGCGACTCTCGAGCAGCATCCACACAGGGAGGAAAGAGCTTTGAAATCAAGTCCAAGACTGAAGACAGTACAGCAGAACTAAGTGTAGCACCAGATATGATGGCCTGAACCAAGACATGGTGTTTAAAAAAGGTATACACCAACTCCAAGCAGCAGTTCTGCGTATGTCAGATACTGGAATGTTTTGCAGTGGCATACCAAGGGATTCTGGTGCCCGGGGTCCAAGCCTACATTTGCGCTGCCCCCAGGCCTCACATGCCCCTGCTCCCGCCTCTCTCCCCCCCGATCTGGGGGACAGGGTGTGCCGGCCAGACCTTCATGATGTGCTGGGGGGAGGTGCTGAGGGGCGCCCCTCAGAGCCTCCTGCGTGCCCTGCCTCCTGCACGTGGTGAAGAGGCGGCCCGGTGCTCCCTGCAGGCCTGTGCCAGGGGCCTGGCCCCCCCACCTCGGCATGCCACTGATGTTTTAGGGTAATGCTCTGGAAGTTGCCTGTGATCTGGTAGAACATGCTATAATCCTTTGGGGAGGCAAAGCACCAACTGCATCATAACAAGCAGTAATACACCCAGAGATCCATCTAGACTCTTTCTGTGAAGAGACTGTGGGCCCCTTTCATCTTTTTGTGATAGAGACAAAGAATCAAGTGATTTCTGAAATTACTTGGTGCTACCCAGATAAAAGGCCAATGCCTGTTGTACATCTACCATATGAAGAGAAGTTTCCTGCTGAGATTTATGAGGTATAGGGAAAAAAAACAATGGTAGATGAATAGACTGATTAAACTGGAAATCCGATAGTATCTTATATAAGAACTTTCAGTTCAGCCATAGTGAGACCCTAATCTTTGAAAAATATTGTAAATGGGGTGGGGGAGGCAGGAATAAAGGCAGGCATTCCTGACTGCCCTGAGTTCCAATAAGTTGATGTGGAGACTGGTTTCCTGAGATGACCATCCGCCCTGACAAACATGTGCATTGAGGCGTGCTGTTGTCATGGTTATTGTGTGAGCTGAGCAGATGAAAGAAACCCATGCAGAAATTGCAATGATTTTTCCATGGAGCTGTTTACCTGGAGAGGAACCGTAATCTGTTATCCAAGCTGTCTCTGAATGAGGAATAGCCTCTGAATGCTTTGTCATGAAGGTGAACATTGCCATATGACACAGGAGGGGCAAACACTTTCTTACTGTAGTATGGTGGCTTCTGTGAATTGTCCCAGCCAGATTAGATAAAGTTACGAATTTGCTGTGGGAAAGAAGGCCCTGGATGTCAATGAATCCAAATACGCCCCTATGAATTTTATTCTCTGTACAGGGGCTAACCTGGACTTCTTAACCTTTGGCTGGAGACCCAGCTCCTGGAAGACAGAGAGAGCTGTCTGGGTAAAAAGTTAGTACTGCTTTGTAAGATTCGCCCTTAAGTAGTCAGTTATCAAGATATGGGAATACTAAAACTGCTTCTTGCCAAAGGTAAACAGCTGCTACCGCTAAAACCTTTGAGAACACCCTTGGGGTCAAAGGGAAGTATTGAAAATGATCCTGCCCCATGGTGAAGTATAAGTATCTCCTGTGTACAGGATGTATTGCTATACGGAAATAGGTGTCCAGTGGGTCGAGGGCTGAAAGCCAGTCTTCTGCCTCTAAAAGGATTATAGCTGCCAGAGTCACCATCCAGAACTTTGGAGACTTTACAAATTTATTCAATTATCTTAGATGTAAGAGTGATCTCCACCCTCCATCCTTCTTTTGTCGGTTCCAACAGAGCTGAGTGGGAGGACATCACTGCTAAGTTTGAAATAGACAATGACAATCTGGAGGCAGATGGTACTAGAGCCCTGCTGGTGCCATCTTTCTCTGAAGTGCTCTGGGATCTCCCTGCTCCACCCGTACCAGAGGAAAAGTCTTTCTCCTGCATGATACCGAGTTGAGAGGTTGAGGCCTCCAAAACCATAGACTCAGCAGATTGGGATTTCTTGGGAGCTGGCTCCTTGTGGTGGGAGACCGAGCTCTTCTTCTTCAGAGCCTTCCCTGAGTCTTCAGAGATCTTCTGCTTCTTCGGCAAGACCTTACCTGAAGTCAAAGGTGCACTGGATCTGTCCAGACACAAATGTAAGGAGGCAGCGGCCCGGGGGGGGGGGGAGAAGGGGAGGAGAGAGAGAGAGGGGGGGGGGGGTGAGAGAAAAAGGGAGTTTGGTCCTGATATGATTCGGAAGCAGTTCAAAGGGACCACTCAGCAGCAGCATCTTTAGTTTGGTCTCCCGATTCTTCCAAGTTCTAGATTTTAGAGCCAGGCAAAAGTTACACTTTGGGGACATATGGGACTCTCCCAAGCAACAGATATATTTAGAGTGACAGATATATTTAGAGCCTCCTGACAAGAGAGAGAGAATTTGAAACCTGGAGAGCCACGCATGCCCAGCCAGGCCAAATAAGCTCCCCAGAATAAAATGAGGGATAAAAAGGGAGAAGAAAAACTGAAACCTCTCTCAACTATCTAATTCTATACTGACAACACTAACTAGAACACTAAACTAACTAAACAACAGCTACAAAACACACTGAGGCATACAAAAAGCTGATACATGACAGCTCCATTTCAGGTTGAGGTGGCAGAGAAGGAACTGAGGGTGGTTTGTCCAAGCAGCCCTATATATCCTTGGAGCGTGGCGTGAGGTTGTACAGAGCGCATATGCAGGCCAAAGAGACATTGGTAACAGAAAATCTCTGAACAAGGGCTTGAGAGGCACACGCCCACCTGAACTGGAACACCCCGAGGGATACTCTTGGAAGAAGAATACTCCCATATCTAAAATTAAAATGATTCAGTTGGAGTGTTTCTTTCTCTCATCAGCAAGAGGAAAACGAATAAAAACCAAGACTACATTTTCATTCACATCATTCCCACTGAACCCTCAAGGAAAAGCTTTGCCAAAAAACAGTTCACTGTTTAAACCTGTGGTATCTTTACTGCTTGCAGTGAAACGAGTAGTTTACTAAGGTATGTGACATTAAGGATTACATTTTCATTCCCATGGAAATACAAGCATGCATGCATATGCTAGCCAAAAGTGGCAACTCTTATATTATGACCTCTTCAAGGACTCAAGCTAAATATCCAATTCTAATTAAAAACATCTCATTTTCCTCTTCTAGCAACTTTGCAAGGTATTGTTGTCCAGCTCAAATCACAACAATGAGGCACAAAACAAACTAAAATCCTCTTTTTGTAGAAAGTTATTAAATTGTCTGGCTTAGAAAGAGAAATTCTTTTAAGCTCTTTCTTAACTAATAAAAATGACAACTCTTAACCCAATGGTTTATAGTTTAATAAAAAAACACAAAACCACTCAGTTTGTCACATTTATTTTTTATCTCTAAATGGCAATAAAAAAAATCAGGATGATGTGGATTTACATCTCATGACATGTGCACAGTAAATCAATATGAACATCTCTATGGCCCCAATTCAGAAAAGCACTTAAACACATGCCCTATTCAGGGAAGTTTAAGTTTAAGTTTTAACTTTATATTTAAATCTCATTGACTTTACTGGGGTGTAAGCATTTACTAAAGCGCTCCCTGAACTGAAGCTTAAAAGAAGAAATATCCCATCTACTGTTAGCTATCACTTTGAACAGCTGAGAAGTAACCACTTAAAACTTTTGTGGTTTAATTAAGGTAGATATCATATAGTCAATGTTAGCTCTATATTTAACCCTTCGTGTAAAAGTACCATGTTTTCCAAATTTCCAAACGTTGAAAATTCTGAATGAGAGATAAGAATTTTATTATCCAGACCACAGGGTACAATAATTTCTGAAGAAAATAATCTCCCCTTACTCCACCCCCTATCTCCTAGGATTTCACTTCCCAGTCTTAAAAGGGTAATTTCTTTCTTACACAATTTAAAAAAAAAAATCCATCCTGTCCCATATCAATAGCAATATGTTCAGGTTATAAGCTCCAACAAAGACTTCATGTATGCTCAAAGGGAGTTCTGCGTAAGTAAAGACTGCAGGTTAGGACGCTTTGTATGTAAATATTAAGAAACACATCCAAAGACCGAAACAATTTTTACTATTGAGCAAAATAGGAAAATCAATGTATTACTGCTTTTTAGTATTTTTTTAAAGAAAAAACCTATCTTATTCTATTTTAATACAAAGTACATCAGCACTTTTGAAGGATGAAATGCTGCCTCACTGAAACCAAAGAGAATTTTGCCATTGATTTTAATGGGGTCAAGATATAAACTCACATCTTTAAATTTACTCGAGTTTAAATATTTTCTTGGGGTGTGTGAATACAACCCTAAAAATCAGTTCAGTATATACTAAAATGATATCATAATTGTGATTGATAAGAAATTGATAGTTTAAGAAAAAGGAAGAAAGAAGGGTAAAGACAAAATATGCTATAGGTGTTACGTATTTAACTCATGTTACTGCACATCTTTAATAGACAAACAAAATTTCAAGTCTGTTTTAAACTCATCCTAAAAGGGAACATAAAGTGCTGAATTATATGATCAAGCCAAAACCGAACTACTGAACTTAAAAACGCTGTGCAGGACAGAGTGGAAGAAAGTTTAATTAATTTAGGGAGTATGTATCTCCAATTTCATCATCTCCAAGTTTCTCCTGCCAGTGCTGACACTGCACACATTAAAAAACCCTGTGAGATGCAAATGACATTTGGTGTTTAATAAGGATTACACACTTTTGCCAAGATTTCACAAGATGACAACACCAAACTGTTTGTATTATTAACAAAGAAAACTGCTCTGCTAAAAAAAAATCCTTTTAACTGTTTAATGAGAATTAATTATAGTAAAGAATCTTCAACAAAAGCATCACAGCTGTACACAGGATATGTTACCAAAGCAACAAGATATGGATGTAAATGTATGCATCTAGGAACAAAGAACGTAAGCCTCACTTACACGATGTAGGCCATATTTATCCTGGGAAGCAGTGACTCTGAGAAAGAAGCACCATGTTGTGGTCAAAAGGGCTAATAAAATCCATGGATGCATAAACAGGGGAGTCTCAAGTAGCACTGAAGAGATTATTTTACCTCTCTGTTTGACACTGGTGCAACTGCTGCCAGAATACTGTCCAGTTGTGGTGCCTACAATTCAAGAAGGATGTTGATTTACTGGAGAGGGTTCAGAGAAGAGCCATTAGAATAATTAAAGGATTAGAAAACATGCCTTATAGTGATAGAGACTCAAGGAGCTCAAACTATTTAGTTAAATAAAGAAAAAGTTAGAGGGTGATCTGATTACAGACCGTAAGTACCTATATAGGGAACAAATATTTAATAATGGGCCTTCAATCTAGCAGAGAAAGGTAAAAATGATCCAATGGCTGTAAGCTGATGCTAGACATATTCAGACAGGAAATAAGGTGTAAATTTTTAAGAGTGAGAGTAATTAACTATTGAGAAAACTTGCCAGGAATTATGGTGGATTCTCTATCAATGATAATTTTCAAATCAAGATTGGATGTTTTTCTAAAAGATATGCTCTAGAAATTATTTTGAGAAAGTTCTATGGCCTGTGTTATACAGGAGGTCACACAGTCTGTGTGGGATCATTATACTCTGTTCTGGCCTTGAAATCTATGAATCCATACTGGATAAAGATAACGTGCAAGGATAGAGCCCTCTTGACCTTTTAGGATGACAGTGGTACAGGCAATATCAAAGATACATTTGAAATGCTAGATTATGAGAGAAGAAATTAGAAAATACCTCCAAAACAAGACAAAGTGATCTCTGAAGATATAGGAACAATAACAATGTATGAAGAACAGAGACTATTATATGACCCAAAGGTACGCCTGATCAAACATTACATTGTTGAAATGCTGATGTTACTTCCACTAACTAACCTACCTAATACCATTATGAATGATCACACTCATGAAGAATGGTTATAGACTAGAAAGAACTGTGATTCCTAGGAATAAAGAAAGGGAATGGATGACAGCTATCTGGATGAAAAAGGCTATGTTGCTGACAAGTTGCCCAAGGAAAGTAGAGCACAAGTGGGGTCTTATTTACACTGAAGTTCTACTGACAGAGATGCGCCAGACAAACCTCTACTGTAGACGTGGCTGAATTGGTATAAACACTGACTTTCATCACAGGGTAAGATGCAGTGATATACAGTTTACTCCAACGCACCCACCATCTACACTAAACGTTTGCACAAGTGCAGCTAAGGCCCAAGATTATGGCTGTTTCATGTCAACAAATCCAAAATGCACCTACCTAGCTTCACTCTATTCCTTTACTAGATGTTCATATTAGCAATACTGGTTATTCATACAGTTTGTTAAATCAATTATTTACATTTTTCTCATATAGCTTCAATAAAGAGGTTTTTCTAAATTCCTCCTCTGAAGGACGTGGAACTGATCAGTAATAATTTATTAATACTGTATGTGACCTAGTTAGTGGGATAGTTCATGTCTAGCTACACTGGTTATTGGACTGCTTACTGTATATGTTTGTTTAGTTCAGTAAAAGAGCTATAAGGGAACTAGCTGGAAACCAACACAATGACCCTAGATTGATAATCTCCTGGTAAACATTGTGGGGATCATTAAGAAACAATACCTGAGCTATCAACTGTGAAGATGCTAATTTCAGGCTCCCGAAAGCAACAGAATTATTTTGCCAATGTTGGAAACTAACAGATCAAAAGACATTATCCAGTTAAAAAGTCACACTCTAGAGGGGGGGGGGGGGGGGGCAGCTATCAGGGGCTGCTCAGGGGGAACACAGTTGGGTCTTCCTAAACTTCCAAGGGATGGTAAACCTTAGGCGAGATAGATACGCCTATAGACTGTTTCGTTGCTTTAACATCTTTAAAATCCTTTTCTCTTATGCTTTGCTATGTTCTTGCTGTTAAGATTAAACACAACCTTTTTTTTTTTTTTTTAAAGAAAGCTGTCTGTTCACTGTATTAACTACTGGTCACCAGCTCCCAAAGGGAAGATTTATATGTGCCACGCCAAGTTGTCCTGCTGAGAAATCTCAGTCGACACACAAGGAACTGTAATCCAGGGCCCAGTCTAAGAGTGTGAGAATTGTGGAGTTACATCCCAGGACAAGTGAAGGCAAGAGGCCTAACATTTGAGGGGTGCACTCAAAGACAAAAGAGGAATCAGTGGTGCAGTTAGTCTTGTTACTGTGACACCTGTGTATTATACACCCAGCCTATTTGGTTAGTTTTGTTTAAAATAATAATCTGAGTGAACATTTAGTTATTTTTGCCAGCTTCACATATGCTATTATGCCTCCCCACAATTGCAATTTTTATGTTACGAATTTCTACAAGTTACAATAGTATGGCTGTCAATGGCTAACTATAGCTCTGATGCACATTTTTAGAAAGGTCACATTTGGAATGTAAGCCCAGCTTTGATCTTAAGCGATACTGGAAGGAATTAATTTTAACCACTCATTTTTACTCAAATACAGTGGACTCATGCTCGTGTTTACATTCTTCTTTGAATTTTCCTTTAATAGTTTTTGAATGTAAACATTAAAAGCCCATAATCATTGTTCTCCTTATAATTCCTTATTTCCCCTTGTTACTATAGGGTCACCAATTTCCTGGCAAAATATGAAATTTTCCATAACTTTGAACAGTCTGGTTTTTTTTGGGTTTTTTTAAAAAACAAAACACCAACCCGGCTACTAACCTTCTATAACTATTGTTCTTTGAAATGTGTTGCTCATATCCATTTCAAAACCCACCCCCATATCCCTCTGTCAGAGCCAGCCCGCAAGAAGGAACTGAAGAGGCGGAGGGTCAGCAGGGCCCTTTATATGACTCTATGAAGGCGTGACTCTAGGGGGCATTAGCTTCGACCCTATGGGTACCACTAGGGGAGAAATCTTCCAGCAAACTGTGCATGTGGCGTGCACACACCTACCTACTTGGAATCAACATGAGCAAGCACTCAAAGAATATTATCATCAGGAAGAAGTCTGCACATATTTATCTTTTCTCTTTATGCATTACATTCAACTTATAGTGGAAATATTTCTGTCAGAAAGCCACATGGGGTCTGGCTGAAAGAAAAAATAAACATGCAAACATTGAGATGATACACTGCACCAGCTGTAACCCCCACACAGTTAAGAGTATTGTTAAGAACCCAGAAAGAAACGTACTATATACATTTTAACATGAAACTACAATGGGGGCTTTTTTATTAGCTTTCTTGCTATTAACTCAATACCACTGGTTCTGGTGATCCTGATGTACAGTGTACAGTTGCTTTTGTAGTACAGTGATCTTGTTCACAAGTCTGGCCACACCTTCAGCTACAGTAAGAAACTTCTTTTTAAGCCCAAACATTGGGAATTTTGACTTGCATTATTGTTCTTATAAAATGACATCCCAATGCCAATCCCCAATCTCCTGAGGAGATGATCAGCAAAGACTGAACCGGGAGCCAACAGATCTAAACGCATGAGCTTCAACTGCTTGAGCTTAGAGGATTGTTAGAGTATCTCTACACTATGGAGACCATACCAACATAGCTATGCTGGCATAACTTCATAGTGTAGAGACGCACGCTACACTGACAGAATGGTATCCTGTTCCGATGGAAAAATTCCCCTTCCCAAGCTATGTTGATAGCAGCTCTCTTCTGTAGACATAGCTGCATCTACACTGAAGGTTAAGTTGGCCCATCTACATTAGTAAAAACCATGTCTCTAACTAAAGTAACTATGTGGGCCTAACTTTTAAGTATCGGCCAACTCTTCAACTCAGAGGCAGATTCATAAATCTCTTATTCCAATCCCTAAGGCGAGGCAGGGGGAAGACCACGTTGTGTTAACTTGGATTTATAATGTGATCTAACTACACAAGTATTCACTAGTATGGAAGGTATACGACTAACTGTTCAGCCAACAACAATCTTCATTTTGGACAGTCAAAGTTGAAGTTCATCATCATAAGACTGCATTTTTGCAAGTTATTTCTGCTTATTCTTTACTTTCTTCTCTCTTTTTTTTTAAATATCCAAGCTGAAAGGTCCAAAGGGTAACACAATCACATGTCACATAACTAAATCCAGGGTAAGTGAAAATGAATTCTCAACCAGAACTCTGTCTGTAAATTCTGACCCTCCTCAAACTAAGAAATTAACCAGCAACACGTCTTTTACATGGCTGTAGCAGTACTTTACATGTGATGCTGAAACATAATTGGTTCAAATATAAATATACTTTTGACAAATTAACACTCAACATCGTAGTTCATCTCAAATAGCACCTATTTATGTTAGAAAAGTATTAAACTTCCCATGCTGGTAAATCCAGAAAGCAGTATTTTCAGTGGCACTATGTTTTATCACAACTTTCCATTCTCCCACATTTTACTCCTTACATTATTCTGCTTTCTTGACAGTGAAACCAATTAAATACTGGACAAATCTACTAGTGGAGGTGATGGAAGCCACTTCACTTGGGACATTTAAAAACAGAGTCATGGAAGCATAAGCAAGTGTAATAAAATCTATACAGGTTTCATATCATGTCCATTACTGTGATATCTAGGTGTCTTGACTAGAGCTTTCTATGCTGGATGGCAAACAAAGTAATAGAAGTCTCAATATGCAATCAACTACAAGAATAGTAAGGAAACTGATACCTCTCTGATAAATACTTTGAAATGATCCCAGTGGTTTCTCAGGTTGTAATTTTCAACATATGGGAAACATACCAGGTACAATGTGTTTGGTTGTATTCAGAAAGTGTGAGTAAAAGATTTACCAGCTTGTGGCAGCTTATTAAATCCTGCATGAAGCTATCTAAACTGGATCTGGCACTTAGTATTTCCATAATCTGAGATTTGAAGAGCTTTTCAGTATCTCCAATACCCAGCATCTCCAGAAGACACCCCAGCAGACTAAACTGTTCCATAATAGGTCTCTATGAAACACGTGGATTTGCATCAGAATCTTTATAATTTCCATAGGCAGTGAACAATTATACTCTCGATACGTGGTATTTTGGGTAAGAAGAAGTTCAGAATCATAACTAAGAATATATAATGTACAGTAGATTGCAGAATAGATTATATATAAAATGAATTTTGCATATCAAATGATGATTATGCGTAATTAATGGCTCCCCATAAATCAGAATAACCTGTATATGCAGAAATACAAAACTCTCAAGAGCTCCCTGTAAAGCCATCTGCCTTACTAAGCCATTTAAGCATATTTGCTCTAGTAGCCAACATTACAGCCTGTTAAAGCTATTTGTATTTTTCTTTGGTTTTGAAGTAAATATACAAATCCAAAATAAAAATGTTGCTGTTAATTTTGTCCTGGCAGGGGGACCAACCAGATGGCCAACAAGATAATTTCCAATTCCAACTTCAACAATTCTGTGCTGTTCTTTCATCATCCTGAAAAGCCTTTTCCCCAACATGCACTGTTGCCCACTTTCCTCACATTATCATCAGCCACAGTCAACTGAGCAAATGAGTACTATGGGGAACCCGAACTCTATTCCCACTCTCATTATATATAAGACCACACAAGGAAGCAGTACATTTTAAATACGAAAAAAAATCATATCAAAGCACCTTACTGGCATGAAAAGAAAAAGTAGTTTATACTCTACAGCCATCCTATCCCTCCGTAAGCAAGCATTCTATGCTAACCCTTATGTAATAAGGGTTGTTACTATAGTTATTGGCCAATACAATACAATAGCCTCATACAAATTACTCTAAGTAGGGACCCTCTGCTTAATTCAGTTTTGCATCTACACTTAGGGACTATTTATTTATTGCTAAATTACTATATACACCTCTTTGCACTATATAAATCCAAAAGAATTGCCATTTTCCTGTAAACTCTAAGGTCCGTATCTGGTCTACTCACTATTTTGCCTTCCTTCCTTTTTCATGTCTGCATATATTTCTCTATTTCTCCCACAAAGTATCATTCAGAGTATGCTCTGCGCTTTCTCCTAGGTTGCAGTCCTTAAAATAGCAGTGAGGGAGACAGGAAGAGAGATGGAGAAAAGACGAAGCCTACAGGAGGCAGTTCCTCACGTCTAGAGCTCCTAAACTCCATCTCAAACATATCCATGTTCCCTCCTAAATTATTTCTAAAACCACTCCACTGGTGCTTTAGGAGCCGCTTTTTCCTGTTGCATAGTGCCTAAATCATGCAGTAGCAACTTAGAACCTGAAAAAGCAGAACAATTTTGCTCAGCATCAAGCCCATGGCTGAACCTGCTTCTATTTTAGTTTTTTGTGCAGTTAAAATTAAAAATGTAGCCCAAAACACATACACGATTGCTTTTAATTGTCAAAGAAAGGCTCTTATATTCTTCTCTCAGTGAACCTTCAAAATAAACCGGCAAGGAATATTTCTGTACATTGTAATTCCACAAGATGGCCTTGATGACAACTTCACAAGCTCCTGGGTGGACAGATATGATGTGGTAGAAACTCACTGAACTAATGCCAGGAATCCAGATTTCCCACTAAGAATATGCAAAAGCCAACTACTTTTGTGCTAACATGGAAGACACTAGTTGATCAAGGGATTGGCAGGACAAAGGCAGCTAAGAATGGCTCTCTTCTCTGGATCAGCTGGAAACACTAACTTCCCAATTTTATTGCACAACTGCCAAAAAACAAAAACAAAAAGTCACTAGAACAGGATTAAATTTAGCAATAAAAAAAATTGCCCATATTTTTCATCCCCTCCCCCCACACTTACGTGTACTACGCTTGATTGCCAGAAAAAAGGTGCTAAATAGCCTTTCGAGAATTTTATGAAAACAACCTAAAACTCATCAATTTAGAGTAGAAAAAACCGGTACATTTCTATGGGCTTTTGTTATTAAAAAGAAAGAAAAGGACATGCTGTAATCTAATGTTTCATGGAAATGGCAGCACACCAGTGCACATGTGAAGGACTTTCCATTTCACAAGGCAGGTGTGAGAGAAAATATTTTCTTTCTAAATAGATGAGAAAAGGAGACAAAGGAAATAGATATTTCTAGATGAAGCATGACATTTCAAAATAATCATGGGAACAGAGAACAGGATAAGCCTGCCTGCAGACATGTCTACATTTTAGGAAAAAACATGGATTTTATTTAACTATGCAATTTGCTATTCAATATAAAAAGTATTTACCATTAATACCAACAGATTACCATGTAGCTTCCATTAAAAATTGTTCATAAATTTCATAATGTGACTGCACTTTTTGAGTTAAATACTTTAAGAGCTGATGAGTCAAGAAAAATCACATAGTTAAAGACGACATTTTAAAAAGCTTAACTCGATCTACCTTCCATAAAACATACTTAACTTCTGTAATCACAGCTTAGAAAAAAGGGGGAAAAATAAATACTTGCTTTCAGAATACAAGAAAGAACATAATGCACCAAGTGCTGCAAGTTTATAACGGGCAATTTATTAAATAAATGAAAAGATATGAGTCACATGTTTGTGTTAGCGCAGACAGAGAGAGTGGGGAAGGGGGAAGCTTAGTATACATTCTTACCCAGCAACTAGAACGTATTTTCCATCTGGTTGATCCTTTAACCTTTCCAGCAGGGACAAACGTACTTTGGCTTTGGTCTGGCCATAGATTTCAATTTCATCTGCAAGCAATCCTATCTCCTTGGCAAGCACATCAACAGCTTTTGGACTCTGTCCTCGGGAAATCTCAATATCACTGGAAAAGAAAACACAGAGGAGCCAAGAGACTTCTCTCAGCTTAGGTGGTCGACGACAGAACGCAAAATAACAGCAAACGCTGCAACAATGAAGTTATTGTAACCGCTTTATGATCTCTTCTCCCAAATTTTGTTATCTGACCCTAAATACTAGCTAACGCCCAATGTAATATTGGAAAACATGTTTGTGTTATCCATTCTCCCCCCCCCCCCCCCCGCCGCCCCCACCAGCAATGCGTACTAACATTTATTTCATTGTATTCTTTTCTTTAATTGGGGTCCAAATATTACACAATGATTTCATAGTCAGACTAGTCAGTGTCTGCTGGATAATCAAGAATGGTCACTTTAAAATGGATTTTTCTGTCAGTTTCTTTTCTTCCTCTGTCTCGGTACACTTCAACATTTACATTGCACATTACTGCAAAGCACATACGTTCCTTAAAGTTAGCACTCAGACAAACATACTTGCACATCAATGAATGTGAAAGCGAACTTTAAGTCTCACTTCTACCCCATGAAGTAACATAAGGACACAGATAACATATACAGGGATCAGTTCACCCACACTGAAATACAACTATACGTGGGATGGCACACAGTGGTTGTTTAACGACACATAATACTACACAACAGGTAAAGATAAGATGGAAAGAAGAAGGAAACGCACTGAAACTGCAGGGAATTTACTGTGGTTAGGGTGAACATAATAAACCAAATTGGGATTAGACATCAGACTTAATAGGCCTAGCCCTGCAAAAGGAATGCCATGGGATCTTTAATATCTGCACATGATTGGGGCTAGTGTTAAAACTTAACTGCAGGTGTCACCTCTTCAGCAGCACAGCACTCACTAACACTAGACTGGGACATCTCTTCAATTTTGATTCAGAGACCAGTGTATCACTTAATCAATCATCATCACCACTTCCTGCAGCGGCAAGGTATCTTCTGGAGGTCCACTATCCACATACTGACCCAACCTGACTCCACCTAGCGAGATGTTACAGAGTCACAATACACGACCATTTGGCTGCAGGCCATTTCTACTACATTCCTTTCCATTCTCTCCTCTTGCATCAGAGGTGTATGCCAAGGGATATCCTCTTGCACAAAGGATAGTTTCAGTCTTTCTGTGCTTTGCTGCCTCAAACTCTATAAATATATACTTAAAGAAAGCTAAATCTGGTTTATTTAAGGGAGTGAAACATGCAAATTTCAGCAGTCATAACACCATATGGATGTGCACGATGACATTCTTGAACAACAACAAAAAACAGAAGTGTGGCCGGCAATATTTTTTCTTTCAACCCTATTTGATTGCTAAAATATTTAAATTCCCATACAGAATTGTGTATTAAATCATAATTCTTTAAGTTCTTCCTGTAGCTTCAGAGATAATGACAATCTAAACATAGACTTCCTGAATTCCTTGTAGCACTCTAAGCTCTATTTCCGTCATCTCTCCTGACAGAGGCGACTCCCACAAAAAATTCTGTAGAATCTCCTTCCTCCTCCTCTTGCCAAATCTTAGAGTATTGCATGCATTAGTGCTAGTGAAGACACAGTTTCAGCAGAATTGATTTGACATACCACTATAGACTTGGAAATAAAACACAAGAAAGCCTAGAAATCTCTTTTTAGGGACCAAGTTAAGTTGTCGGTTGATTTGCCTAAGAAAAATAACTGCTTCCATTCCTTCGCTGAAGAGCACGTAAGAACCTTTGGGGAAAACAGCTTTGAATATAATGGAAAGCCTTTTACCAGGGAGGTTACATATAAACAGAGACATCCAATGCAATGTAGTTACACAGAGACAGAATGTAATTATTTCATAAACTACAGCTGAATTGCACTTTGAAGAAAGTACATTTTCATGAATAAAGTTTCGTGTATGGGTGTAAGAGTGATGCATTTCTGCTCATGGAGTTGCTTCCAGAACTGAATAACAGAGCACACAAAGCGTAGGAAACTTGGGTTCTGATCTCAGCAGCAACTTTTTTCTGTAATTGTGTCACATACCCAAGTCCATTAGGAAAGCATGTGATGATTTCTGGGTGCTGATTATAATCATGTGTGCACTAGAAAAATTGTAGGACCAGTCTCCCTCAGCTGTTGGTTCTTGGGTTCACTGCACTATAGACACAGATGGATGCCTGGCAACATTTGCTATCAGAAATATTCTGGAGAATATTTGTTGACTGAAACAATTAAGTGGCTATACAAACACTTTAAAAGCCTTGTTTATTTCTACCAGTTATAGGTAAGTTATAAATGCCAAATAACTGCAAAGTCATTCCTTGCACCATCTTGTTAATAGAAGAGTGATCCTGTTGTATTCAAAAACAGATGATTTCCTTTTTTATTAATAGAGATAATCTTTGAGTTTTGCATTCAGGGCTACTTGCAGGTTTTTCCAGACTGCTTAAACCTCAAAATTAAGTTTTCATTATTAACTGTTCTTGAATTTTTTTTGCATACTTGAAATTCAGCATTAAAAACAACAATAAGGGACAGGCTGACGGCCTGAGGCAGGATTCCTCAATTAAAGGGAATATAAACCAAAGGGGCAGAGCAACTTTAATCAAGTTAGAAACTATCATACAGAGAGCTGCAGTATTCAACACAGAGAAAGTGTGAGGAATCTAGAGTTTGATCCAAAGCCCACTGGTCATTGGGAATCTTTCCATAGACTCTGATGGGCTTTGGATCTAGCCCTTGAAGCCTCAACTGAACTTACTGTCTCCTCTGATTATAGAGTGACCAGACGTTCCGATTTTATAGGGACAGTTCCGATATTCAGGACCTTTTCTTATATAGGCGTCTATGACCCCCAGCCCCATCCCAATGTTTCACATTTGCTATCTGGTCACCCTATCTGATTCCTGTCTACCTGGCAAAACGTTACATTCATGGCTCCATCTAGCAGATCATTACAACACAACAAGACAACTCCCAATTCGATCTCTCAATCAGCAGTTTGGTCTGACCTGTTACTGTGGTTCTTGGAATTTGTGTATGTGTTTTGTGGTGAAGAAAACAAGGCAGAAGTATAATTTCTCTTTCCATGTTTCTATAAATTCCAAGTACATATCATACAATAGTGTATAAAACATAGATCTTTAAAGATTTTACTTTATTTTAAAAAGTTAGAAAGGGCTCCAATTTTACTTTTCTACATACATTAAAAATGAGTTGCATTCATGTATGTCTGCACATTCCTTTGCTAAGCATTACATTTTTAAATAAGTTATACAACATTTTCATTTTCCATTGCACTTATTACATTCAGATTAGTCAAACATATTTATCCTATCTATAGATGGCAGCTTTCCAACACCTATGTTAAACAAGTTTACTTTATTGTTACCTAAAAAATGTATGAGGCTCAATTTTTGTTCTTGTTGCTGAATGTATTGTTTTGATTCTGCATGAAGGAAATAAAGGGTAACTTTTAATCAACATGTTAAGTCTGCAAAAGTTTTTGGTGGTGTTAGTTTGACTAAAATATATTCATATGTACTAACTTTCTTCAACAACTGACAGGGATGGCCAGTTTTTAAAGAGTTAATTTTAATATTTCCAATATACATACATGTAACATATTTGGTACTAAACAAAAAGATTAGAGCATTAAGATTTCTGTCAGAACAAGACTTGTTAAATATCTGCTGGCAATGGCGTACCATTACACAGGGAATTTACAAAATACAAAATACAAAAGATCTCTACACCTACTCAGTATGCACACAGAGAATTTTATTACAGTATCTTTGGAAATGCACTAAGGGTTTTATTACAGTGTCTTTGGAAATGAATCTAATTAACGCCCCTGAGCTCCTTGAGAGCGAAAAGCAGATGTTCCCTGTTTTAGTTCCTATGCTTCTTTCCCACTTGTTTTCGATGAAAAATCCATCTGTTTCCATATAAAATTGTGTATTGTTGAAAAGGAATATTTTATACCTTCCCTCTGGCAACCAATTCTACATTTAAAAGGAAAAAAATACAACCATAAAGTTCCAGTAATTAAATAAATGGAAAACTTATCGGTAACATATTTTATGTATATGGGGGGAGGATGGGGGAGCAGAGTGTTTGTTTGTTGGGTAGAGGTTTTATCATTATCAGTCCTGTAGCATGAAGCAGTTTGATCTATTGTTTCTTTAACTATATTTTTAACGGGTAAGCTTTCAAGGATGAAAAGTCTGATATTGTATATATTGGCCCATTAAAAGCCTCAGGATATCAACTTTTTTCTTTCTAGCTGCACTCTATAAAATACTTGTTCTTTTGGCATCTGTTTCAACTTATAAACTGAATCTGTTTCAATTAAATTGTTAAAACAAGAGACATTTAAAGGTGAACTGAAATTCTTTAAAAGCATGTATTAATTTTAATCTTAAATGCTAAAAATGTAATAGATTCAGCCTCAGACTTATATAAATTATAAATAAATACATTTTCAAAGACTCTACTTGCCATAACCTGGGTTCAAAACCTCGGGTTTCACACACATGCACACACGCTTGCGCACAAACGCACACGCTACCCCCCACAACTTTATACTAATAACAAAGCAGAGAGCTACATTCCTCATGTTGTCAGCAATTGTTGCAATGTAAACATGGATCCCTGAAGGCCTGAACACAGGCAAGTAAATGAAAGAGGAACTGATTGAAAATAGTTTGGTTATACAAAAGAACGTATTTATAACTCTTCAAGTCTACAAATGTATTGCTGGGCCCCGATTCAGGAAAACACTGCTAAACAGGAAATCACTTATCCATGAGCTCAGATACCTTCAAAGTCACTGGGACTTAAACACATGCTTTAAGTTAAGCATATCCTCAAGTACTTTCCTGAATTGGTGTCCCACTGATTTGGGAACTCTGTATTTTTCAGGGAACTATTTCAGTTCACCTTTCTGTTTTAGAATTCATAAACTGGTTTCCACTCATAAAAAATAACTAACACTAAATACCAGGATCTTTAATGTCACAATAACAGCAGCAGCAAACAGGCTGAATAGCTGATTTTGTATTCTAGTCAAACATATTTAAAAAGACATAATTAGATTCAATTTAATGTTTAAACCACCTGCCCAAAGCTCATTATGTTTATTACCTGGGCACGGGGGAGAGGGGCTGAAGTTTCAAGCAGTGGAGGTTCCACTCTCTGTACTGCTGAGACTGGATCCATCTTTCGCTGGTTTTTACCATGTTCTTTTAAAAAGAGAGAAAAGAAAAACATTGTATGACTTTAAAGTGCTACAGAACTCTCGTTGTTTTTGCTGTATACAGACTAACACGGCTACCCCTCTGGAACTTTTCAACATTGTATGACAGCTGCATTATAAATGTTCAACAGTTTGATTTCAACTAGGGAGAGCCTAAACATATGATTTCATAATTATGCTGTAATAATTTCTATGGCAAATGATTGTAACAACCATACCTACAGCATAAGAATCTTCCAATTCCAAGTCTTTAGGAAGAAAGAAAAATATTACTGCATTGTTTACCCAAGATTTCAAGGAAGGGCAGGTTCAGTCAGCACAAATGGCACTATAATCTCTGGCTAGGCTACTTGGAGATATTTTTCCTGGAGGACAGAATTTTACTATTTTCTCCTTCCAAAAAAAAAAAAAAAAAAAAAAAAAGTAATTGCCCCACTTTTTAAATGACAAAAATATATCAATTGTTTAGTGACTCCTCCTCTTGCTCTCTTGGATTCTCAGTGCTGGATTGTTCATTTTAAGCCCCATTAGTTAAGAGACACATGCTATAAAATCTAAGAACTGGTTGCTTCCTTCCAGAGAGAAATACAAAGGGTAAAGAAGAAAGATCAGGCATTATCACTGACCTTCAACATATAGTACCTTCCTACAAGCTGGTGAACACAACAGCCAGCCCACTAACCAGCTAATTAAAGGAACTGCCACTGCTAGCAGGAGATAATTGGCACTGAAGGAGAAAGCTGGGGCTTATTCATCAAAGCAGATGGCATCATAAGAAGAGAAGTCACCACTAGGGACTGTCCCTCTGGCATTATTACTCCTCTGGGTTTTGCAGCTTGCCTTCTCCTTTAATTGCTTCTCCTCAAAAGGTTGATGTGGCAAAGGTGAGACAAACCAAGCCTGACCCAGCTGAACTCCTGAGAAATATGAGTGATGGAGAAGTTGATGAAGGATTTGTGGTTTTTTAAATGAACAAATTTAATTTGGGGTATTATACTTTTTAAAAGTCCCAAATTAACAAAACTAATATTTGGGGATATTAGCTCTGGGGACAAAAGTAGTAAGTTTTATTGCCCCTTAGTGGAGAATAGTTTCTTGGGTTGCTGCTTGTTTCCCAAGGCTTTGGCATGAGTTCGAAGCATTTAGCTTTGAGCAACAGATAGCAATCATATGAAGTAATATTTCCCTTTAAGGCAATATTTTACAGTCAGTGTCCTTCAGCTTGTAAATAGTTGCATTTCATTGTATGGCAATCCAGAGTTTTATCAAGATAAATACTTGGAGCTCCAACAGAACCAATCAGCCCAGGATCTCCAATGCTTTACAAATTCTCACAACACCCTTGTGAGATTAAGTAGTTATCTCTATTTTATAGATAGGTAAACTGAGGCACAGAGCATTTAAGTGAGTTGCCAAAAACCTCAGTTTTACCATGACTCTACAACGGAAAATCAGGAATTATGACTTCCACTCACCTTTTCTAGTGAAGAAGTTCCTTCTTCCTCCCACATCTACATATTAGATGTGCATGCAATTCTCAGTGAAAACATTACAATATGAGGGATGCCAATGCTATGACCACCACTGTTTCCTCCTGTGTGCATATTACCATTTTACTTTTTTGTATTTCTTTTTTTCTTTCCTTTTGTTTCCCATTTTTACCTCTGCATTTTTCTTTCTTTCTCCTAATTTGACTCACTCTTTTCTGCCTTTATTTATTCAATTCTTAACAGCAGCAGCAGAGAGAGGCACTGCACTCAAGCACAGAGAGGCCTTACATAGCACAATTACAAAATGAAAAGGACTTTGATTGCCTACTCAAAACTACTTTTATATTGCAGCCTTGTATGAAAACAAAGCATCTATGCACTTGAATGTAGTAATGCTCCCTACTCTGTTTTCAATGAGGTGGTGATGGTAATAAAACAGGGAAAGACCTTCAGACCTCTGCTGATCAAGGAAGTTGGGAGCATGGCAGGGAACTTATATGCAGCAGGCTGGTTAGTATGCATAATAGGACCATAAGTACGTAAGCAGAACTTTGTATTGTAACAGTAGGTAACTAGAGTATTCTGGTACACATGATAAACACTCATTTAATTTCTGAGACAGTTGTTGCTCCTTCTTTCAAGTAAATACAAACATATACATATTACTTCAATGCAAGATCTATATAAGAAGCAAATCCAAGGAAAAGCATTTAATCAGAACATTTTACAGACACTGGCAAATTAATCAAAACAAACTTTAACCACCACCAAACTATTTTAACATGACTGTGATGATACAAACAAAATCCAAAAAGGTCGAAGTTAAGTGCGTGCTCAGTTTTTAAACCTGCTTGACGGTTAAATAAAATAAGGCAAAAACATTTGAGATTAGATTTCCTGGCTTTACATTTACATAGCTGCCTGCAACCTGATGGTTTTGTGAAAAGTCACTAATGTTTGTGAGGTGCTGTGAGTATACTTTCCTCTCCATCACTTTGTCTCTTTTTTTTTTTTTTTAATTGATCAATCTTTTTATCAAGCTTTGTTACAGTTTTCAATGTTATTGTATATTTTGATTTTAATTCCTCATTTATCTTTATCTTGATAAAAATAACAGGAATGAATCACCCCCAAAGTTACCATTTTATTGACTGTATTATTAAGTCAGCTGCTGGTCATCATTTTCTTCTTTTTAAATTTGCCAGACTTGTCCAACTGCAGCTATAAGTGCATACATAGACTATGACCTCTAGAGCCCAGTAAACACAATGAGTTTTACAGAGTTTTGGGTCATACTAACCTGCATCCGCATTGCTATTGCCAGAGGACCTACAGCCTCTAAATCTTGACCATAACCATGTTCCCCTGTAAGAGAAAACATTACACCAATGAGTCACAAGGCCTTTGAGAGTAAGAATGGGCAGAAACATGTTGGAGACACATCTTCATCCAAAAATCAAATTTTATGTCTGAATGTTTATTCCCAATTTAACAACCTCACTGCCGAACTACCACTGCCTCCTTAATTTTAAACGGACGCCAGCTGGAAGAGTGGTGTGGGAGTGTGTATATATATATTAGATATCCAAAGGAAACCAGTTCCAGTTCACAAAAATGTCCCATTTGTGCAAAAAAGTTACAAAAGGTGTTAGGATTTGGAAAATCACATATATTTGAACAATCTATTGGACAAATAGGGAAAAGGTTTTAGTCTGCTTTTCCATGTGCATATTGTTATGAGAGGGTAATGAAACTAAGAATTATATGCATATGACCATAAAAAAAAAACTACCATTAGCCAGTCAGATTTATAAACTGGACTCAGAATAGGCAAAGTTTTCTGGCATTAATGAGTAACAAGTTTCCTTAATCAACATTACTTTAAATGCAGACTTTCTGCACAGTCAATCCAATGGTAATAACTGACTTCCTATAGAACAATGTCATAGCGATCATGAATTAGATTAGATGTAAATGTATTATTTTGTCACTGCTCCCATCTTTTTTTTGTTCGACCCACTTGTTGCTTCTTGCTTTATATCTAGCCAATCTAAACTTTCAATCTAAACTTTATCTAGCACAGTTGGGTCCTGATCTTGAATGCAGACTCTAGGCATTACAACAACAATAGTAATAATAGCATTGCATTTGCTGCGTTAGCCTTATACCTCAGAGAACCAGAGCTCAAATCCTGACCTAGTCAGGTTGTCTCTTCCTAATTCCCATCTGTGCACATCATAAAAACAACCACTCAATTTGGCACATTTCTCACTCTTAAAGAGTCTCAGAACTAGAACATCAGGGACACTGTGGTCAGAATTAAAGACATGCTGCCATAACTGTGTGGAGAAACTTGCACACCACCTGCCCACACAATGCTTGACTCTAGCCAGTGCTGTTAATCATCATGTCCTATTTCCTCATGAACACTGCAGTCACTGCAAGACCAAAAGACCTTGCTTACATACACATGTAGCCTAATTCCATTAATCTTTTAATACTTTCTCAAATACTACCACATCAAGCACCTTTACCTTAGTGACAAAGCTAACTAAATAATAGAGATTCTATTCCTAACATTAAACACACAGTAAAAACCGTTTAAAAGACCTTCCATTTGTATTAACACTTCTTGTTTTAAAACAGATCTTCTGGTGTTTTTCAATTTTAGAATAGAACCCTGCACAATTTACTTGAAGTTGTAACACTCTGTCAGAGTCATAAATTGACTACGGTTGCATTGAGCCCATTCTGGGATTTTTGCCAGAACAACAAATGAAGTAGGAGGGATGAAGTTAAATTCCCTTCTCTTTCAGACATCTGTGCTTTACAGAAACATTTCAACTTTTTATTTGATTTGGCTTAATATGCCTTCTTTATCAATGCAGAGATTATCACATGTATAAATATACATTAGATTTAGAGATTTCCCTTCAACAGTGTTCTCTCAACCTGCATGTACTCACAACACAAAGTCAGACTAATCAGGATTTTGCAGGGAACTAAGTGAAGTTAGAGAGTAGTATTCACATACTCTAACCAAAGGAAAAACTGTGGCATTGCAACAGCTCATTAATGATAGATATTCTTTCTAAGGCCTTATCTACACTAGAAAATAAGTCAACATAAAATATGTTGACTTTCAGCCACCACTATAATTACAGCAGTGGCTGATGTCCACACTGCTCTCTTTGGGTCGTTGGAGTGTGTCCTCACCAGGAGTACTTCCACCGACCTAAGAGACAGTGGGGGGGGGCTGAGAAATCCATCTCGCAGCTCCCTGATGGGAGCCCACAGGCTTCCGGGCTTCCTGGGCGCTGCTCCCCCCACACTCCTCAGTCACAGCTGGGGACAGCTGCCCTGATCATGGCTCACAGCAGGGAGCTGGACAGCAGCTGCACACATCCTGGGGAGCCAGGCAGCAGCCCGGCTCCAGCCACCCGGTCCTGACGCACAGCCCGGTCTCAGCTTGCAGTCAGGAGCCGGGCTCCAGACAACCGCTGGCTTGCCTAATCCCAAGGCTTGCAACAAGGCTTGCCCCGTCCCAGCTAGCAGCTGGGAGCAGAGAACCAGCCACCCCTGCCTGGCTTGCTGGTGTCTCCGCTTTATTGTCAATTTCACCGCTTTAGCAGAGCAGTGAAATTGACAAGTATGACAGCCCCTCCACCTCTCTCAGGGGACACAGTGTCTACACTGACACTGCATCACCCCATCCCTGCCAACAAAAGCCTTTCATTGAGGTGGTTTTTATTTTGTCAAAAAAAACAGCAGTTTTGTCAGCAGGGAAGTGATTGTAGTGTGTACACCAGCACTGTTTTGTCAACAAAAGCTGACTTTTGTTTTTCAAAGATTAGCAAGATCCCATACATCATTGATGTAATACCATACTAACTAGAAGAGATAAACCACATCAACAGAAACTGCTTTTTAAAAAGCATTTTAAATTAAGACTATTTCAAACCTCAGATAATAATAAAATAAAAGCTACACCCAAGAAAATTCCACCACTGTATAGTGAATGCTTCAGATCCATTCTCCTAGTTTATGTCATCAGAACTGTACAAGCAAATTATGTCCTCACAATTTCTTGGTACTTATATTTTATTCTGGTAAATAAAACATTCACGTGTCTGAGGATGGGTATATACATACATGAGATAAAAATGTAGCCACCACCTTGCAGAAATAACAGTCATTTCACGACTGTTCTTGCCTTCAGGCTGAATTTCACTGCTGTGACTTCTCAGATGTTAAAAATAGGACATTTTTAAAGTGTGAAAAAACTCAAAACAACTTTTTGAGCATGTCTACCAATAAGATTCCAATATGCATTTAAAGTAAAAAAATCAAATATAAGATTGTGACTTTGCTGATGTCACAATCACCTAACAATGGGCTTTTTAATAAATAACTTGCAATTCCACAAAGTGAATTCTTCCTGTCAAACACAGACAAATATATTTCATGTATACCTTCTCTAAAAATTTTTAACAAACATTGAATAAAAATAGCTAAAATGTGTTTCTGCTATTCTTCCAGTGTTTCTCCAAGAGACAGACTAGCACAGAAACACATGCAGGAAAAGAGATGGATATTTGTAGATGGTTTAAACATAACACATTTTTCTTGTTAAAATCCTGTGTTCTCTCTCAAAAAATGTTATAGGTATGCATGTATCTAGGGCCGCAGTATTGCAGCTGGATACATGCAGAGATATATTTGGCTCATGCAGAGTCTGAAATCAATGCGCTCACATACTGTAACTATCTTAGATATCTACATGGACCACATTACCATAGTTTCTGAGCACCTCACAATCTTTTAATGTATTTATCCTGACAATATTTTTGTGAGATGTGGAAGTGCTATTATCCTATTAGGTACCATTGGGCAACTGAGGCACACTGAGACTAAGGGCATGTCTATACAGTGAGCTAGTGGACAGCAAGCTGGGGTATAAACCTATATTGCTCTGGTAATATGTGTCCACATCGACCCTGCAGCTGCACACTAAAAGTTCCCTAGTACACTTTGAACTGGATCTGTGTATTTAAATTTATTTAAAATTCTGGTTTTTTAAATAGCATTGGGTTATTATATTTCCTACTCTATTTTAAAACAGGATTTGTTTTCTGAAAATAGCCTGCTAGATTTGCTATGCCTTTCAGTAGGACTTCGCATCTGCGTAGGTCTCCCAGCTTTCACACTCTACTTGAAAGCTGAATCAAACATGCATTTCATGCTTATAATTTAGCCTTTTTAAATTAAAAAACAAACCAAAGAGTGACATGGGACCAATGACTGGTTCTGTGCACATTATGGTGGTGACCACAAATTGTTAGAATTATATGAAATGACACAGAAGATATGTGGATAAAACTAAAACACCAAGTAATTTGTTCTTGGGGAGAGCCTGAGGAGACATTTTATAATAGAAATTATTATATTGCTCTACTGTGAACTACAAAAGATTACTTTAAAGAAGTCAATTAATTTGACATCAGAAAGTGAGATCCATTTATCTCGACATAAAAGTTCTAAGTATTTATTATGCTGTGACAAGACTTAGAACTTTCTGGGGATGTTATTCAAATGGCTTCAACTACAATCCTGACTCGGTGTCTAAAAATTCAAGCACTTTTACTCCCATAGTAGCTGTTTTAGTAAAATTTCAAACATGTCTGTAGCATATATGTTGCACTAAAATGTTTCATTTTAATGTCTTGTTGGATCCAAACTCCTATACTAAAATAAAAGATGAGCTGCATGGCATTAAACACGTTTATTTTCATCATAATGCTTTAGACTCTGATCTTGCAAACACTTATGCATGCGAATGATTTTATACATCTGAGCAGTGCGTTGAGTTTAACAGGACTACTCACATTTGCGCTGTTATTCGTATGTGTTTGCAGGATAGAGCCTTAGGTGACACAAGCTCTTCTCCAATATGTATCAAACAAAAAATCTCTATGGCTTTTTTTCATAAATCATTGAAGAATGGCCAACACACACACTCAGATTAAAAAAAAACATCTATAGTATAATCAAATTCTAACACTTCATGGATGATTATATGATGAAGTTACTACCAAGAAATATGACCTGGTAGTAGAATTAACTAAGCGATTAGATAATTTAGTCAACTGTTGGCCTGATGCCTATTACACCAGTTTTACATCAGTGGAGTTCCATTGGCAGTTGGTGTAATAGACAGGTGAATCAAGCCAAGTATCTACTCCCATGTAATTGTCCTAAGTTCAAAAAAAATAAAATAAAAAAAAATTTAGCATCTACATTCTTCTTTGTAAATGCAAATGCTACATGGGACCAACTTCAGTGTCTGTTCTTATAGAGCTTTTCTGGTGGTGAGCCCTCCTGGCTGACACTCTAGCTCAGTTTTGAAGTCCCTTTACACTGAGAAAGCTTTTTCTTCCTTGTACTTCTTCACAAAATTAAACTGGATAAAGCATTAGAAAAGAAGTAGGGAACAATCCTGCAATGGGAGCAGATCTATAGGATGACCTAATTGATTTTAATCTCTAATTTCTAAAAATATGTGCATTCTACATTCCTCTTAATTCAACTAGCTATGCATGCAACAGTTGGTGACCTTAACCCAAGCTCATAACAGTCAGGTACATGAAGTGATGGATGAACTGATAAACTATTATACACACATATACACACAATACATATACATTTATTTTAAAATGAACTATTCTAAACATTGTGGTTCTTTGCTACCACATCTTGTACTTATCCTTGTATCACCATACACTTCTTTCAAATGAAATGCAATTTTAACTACGATCTTACCTGATAAAAAGTCAGGAGAACAATTGACAATGGTGGTTCCAGGCCTTATCCAACTGACAGGAATCTCTTCAGGTTTGGTGCTGCCTATCACCACCACATCTGCCTGATGAAGCTAAAAACCAGCCAAATAAAAATATTCTAAAATTAGGAATATATTATGCAGTGTAAAACTAACATTCAGACTCATTTAATACTTAAACTTTCAGCACAGTATTGACAAGTGAATGCAAAAGATCCAGACTACGGACCTGATTCTTATATTATTGAGGACTAGGAATATCTCCATAGAAATCAATACATACATCCTGGTGTAAAATCAGGAAAGTGAGGTCAGAATCAGGGCCTATAGTATCAGATGCAAATCATATATGGAAAAACCCATTATGATTGAAAGTGCTCTGTGACAAGGGACTTTTGTTTTGTGGAAGAGGTGGGTTGAAAGGATATGACAACATTTGATTAGAAATGGGGTCAAGAAACTAAACATTCAAAATTACTACAATTTGTTGAACAACTAGGTGAACATCTTGATCTGGGCAAAACAAAAGCACTGCTCAAAGCTAGATCTATAAAAATGGGAAAACAAAAAAATCACACTCAAGTCACATTAGTCGGAAGGCACATGTGAGAGCTAATCTGCTGATCTACATTCATCAATGCCTTCAAAGAATTCCAATTAAAACCCTTTTTCCTGTCATGTTTACCAAATGAAATCCCTTATTTTGTCAGGCTCTATGGAGCCAAGGACAACAGAGAGCATGACACTGACCTTCTCGAAACAAAGACATAAACTGTTCTGTTTCCTCCCTACTCCCCATCTCCAACAGAGCACTACAACAGTTATAGGAATCTACACAAGAGAAGGAATAATATGCACCCTAAATTATAAGCAGAGAGAGACATATACAAAGGCACACAAAATGGAAAGACAAGCCTTTCATTGCAGCAAGGCTGAATGCAGAAATAGTTTCAAGCCAGTAGGGATTTTGGAAATAACTAAAGATGTGTAAATAGATGCAAAGTGTCACAAACTCTGCAATCCTCACTATAAACAGACTTAAGACTGGCTAATGTTCCTGCCTCCTTTTTGGCCAAATCAGCTCTGATGCAATCTTACGATGAAATTCCTGCCAAGAAATATCAATTAAAAATTGCATCAGAACAGCAGTTTTGAGCACCATTCAGTGGCAAGGAAGGGGGAAAGTGGTGTGATGGAAAAGGGAGAAATCCAACAGCTCTATTACCTCCACAGAGAAGAGAAAAAAGGTTGAACTCTTCTCAGGAATTAGAATAAGGCTGCAGGGCAAGGGGTGTGTGAGAGGGTTACTCACAGAACCGGATGATATACCAAGTTCATTCAGACTGAAGTCAGATAGCCTCTTAAGGGGTCTGCAACTGACTGCAAGGGTATGCTCCCATCACTCTTGCAGCCTCTATGGAGCCATGCAGCCTTACATTAATGATCTACAGTGGATCTATTTGGGGCCAATGTTAAGTCTTAGTCCAATCCTGGAGAGTCATGAGAAGAACAGTTGCAGTGATTGGTCAGTGTGGTGATGCCCAAATCAAACTGCCACGTGGGACCACTTGGATATAGCTGGCATAACAAAGATACATTAACAGACGCATACAACTGAACTAAGATTCCCTTTCGACAGGCACCTCCCTTCTAGAGTGATCACAATGTCCCCAAGGCTTCCAGTTCACTTTTGTTCGATCACTAGTTAAAAATCACACATACTAGTGTCACTGTAAATTGTATTCCAGCCATAAACTATTTTTTTTATTTCTAATATTACAATTATTTTTAAATGGCACTAGGAAATTTCTTACATTTATATATTGTGTCTCTTCCCGCAAGATCCTAAAACTCTTAGCAACCTAAATTCACATGAATCACTTCAGCTACCACTAACTACATCTACTTTTTCTAAACACAACTGTTGCATAAAGCAGCAGCAGCCAGTTAACAGTGCACAGCACTGCTACACAAACTGTGAAGGCAGTAAGTGAGGAATAATACATTTCTCTAATTAAAAGATCATAGAATTTATGAACACAAAATGCATTTATTCAAAACAGAATGTGGCCAAGTAATCAGAACAAGTTAACATCCATGCTTTTGAGAAACATCTTCTTTGATGAGCACAAGTAGTATTTTTGTCTCATCCTACATCATACCTTGATTAACACACAGCTACTGAATTTAAGACTGGTATATAGAGTTAAAGCATCCATCAAATGGAACAACACAATTTCCTATACCTCCCTGTGTTTTCCCTTGGAGGTCTCTCATCTATGTACTGACCTACCATATTTTCATTTAGACTGAGATTTGATGAACACTGGGACAGCCATAGGGCATCACACCTGTGGTTCACCTGGTCCAGTAGCCGATTTCTGACAGTGGCCAGTAACAGAAACTCCACAGGAAGGAAGAACCTCACAGTAGCTGTGGAATAATCCCCTATCCCCTGATAGTTAGCCATTGCTTTAAACCAGTGGTTCTTAACCTTGTTGGAGGTACTGAACCCCGCAAGTTTCATACGTGCATTCACCGAACCCTTCATAGTTGGAAAAATAAAATGTTTTTTTTTTCAAATTCAAAACATAGATATATATATTTTATTAGTGCACAAAATGAACCATGCATCAGTTGCACATAAAATCACTGTGTTCAAAGAACAAAACCAACAAAACATGAATGTCACACAAAAACAAAAACATAACTATTTACTGCAAATCAATGTGACTTTTGCTGTTGCCTTTCAGAGACAAGTTCAGAAATGCGCGGCTTCACCTTGGCAAGTGCCACTCTCATATCATTTTCGCAACAAAGTCTGTTCCTTTTCTTCGTTTTTATGTCTACCATCCTCGAAAAGGATTGCTCGCAAAGATATGTTGTAACAAACGGTATGAGTATCTCAAGGGCTTTCTTAGCAATAAGAGGGTACGGTACGATTTGGTGACACCAAAACATTGAGAGCGTTGTTGTTCTGAAGAGCTGCTGTTGAACCTGGCTCTGCTGAAGTTCAATGATTTCGTCGAGGTACTCATCATTGACATCTGCTGTCGCAACACTAAACGTGAACGGCTGTCTCACCCATGCTGGATATGACTCTCTGGTGGGGAAGTATCCGTCGAGAGACTTTGCGAGCTCATCTAAGTGCATGGCAATTGCTTGCTTCAGTTCCCCAGGTACAGAAATGTCTCCGATTCCAGACACGTCTTCGATCTTACTTACACAGTCGTCCAGCAGGGGAAAGTTTGCGAAGTTATCATTCTCTGTTCGTCGTTTCCATAACGGTAGCTTTTTTTGAAAAGCCTTCAGGTTTTCTTCCGCTTCGATGATGTTGACTCCACCCCCTGCATCTGTTGATTGAGATGATTGAGAGCATCGAAGATATCGGCCATGTACGCCAAAATGAGAATGAACTCAGAATTTTCGAAGCAATCTGCATGACAATGTTGGTGCTCTCGCCAAAACAGGGCTAATTCCACACGCATGGCAAAAACACGATTCAGCACCTTTCCCCGGGATAACCACCGAATGTTAGAATGGTACAGAAGTACCTCGAATTCAGAGCCCATTTCATTACACAGCTCTTTGAAGATGCGGTGTTTCAGAGCACTATTTCGCACATAGTTCACACATTCCACTACAATTTTTAATACTTCTGCCAGTTTTGGAGGCAAGGTTTTTGTTGCCAACGCATGCCTGTGCAGAACACAGTGCGTAACAATGATGTGTGGAGCATCGACTTTCACCAGCACACCAAAACCAGAGTTTCGTCCCAGCATGGCTGGAGCTCCGTCCGAACAAATTGCAGAAACCATATCCCACGAAAGATCATTGTCTCTGAAGAAGTCATCCACAAGTTTCTTCACGTCAGCTGCCTTAGTTGTTGTTGTAAGAGGCTTACAAAATAAAAAATCTTCCTTTATCATGTCGTCTTTCACATAGCGCACAAATACAACTAGCTGGCTTAGATTGGAAACATCGGTGGTCTCGTCGAGTTGGAGGCTGAATTTTGCTGGGCTTGATATCAGATCTGCAACTACTTGAGCCAAGATGTCATTGCTCATGTCATCTATTCTGCTGCTGATGGTGTCATTTGAAAGAGGAATTTGGGACAACTTATTTTCAGCAGCTTTTCCCAGCATGATATTCGCCATCTTCAACGCAGCTGGTTTCACGAGTATTTCACCAATGGTGTGTGGTTTTCCCTGCTTTGCGATCAGGTACGCAACTTCGTATGATGCTGTTAAGATCGGTTTGTCGATGGGTACAAAGCCGAGAACAGGCAGAGTAGCCCTTTCATCGAATCTGGCTCTCTTCACCTTGAATTCAGCAAGCGTTGTGTTCTTGTATTTCCCATCTCCATGCTGCTTTAGGAAGTGTTCCCTTAGTTTTGCCGGTGCTAGACTAGAATTGCTCAACTTGGCATTGCAAATCATGCATTGAGGACGCTGACTCCCATCACATTCCGTTATACACGTGAATCCATATTGTACGTATTCGTCCGACCACTTTCTTTTTTTGCTCGACATAGTACAAAGGGATTGGAATATTAAAAAGGAAATCACAAATGACGTACAATCACGACAGTCACAAGTCAACTACTGAGCGACCAAGTTCTCTGCAGCACAGATATCAAGGCCAAGCGAGCAGCCAATGATGGCCGTGCGGAGCGTGACGTCACGAATCATACGAGTGGGGTGAACGGCAGGGCTGCCAGGTCGTGCCATGTATGGCATTTTTTGCCATAAATTACACAACAAATTTTAGAATTTGCCATAAATATTCGTCAGTATCCTTCAGTTTCTTATGGTGAAACATTGAAAATGCCATAAAAGTATTGTGTGAATGCCAAAAGTATATTAATGCACCTGGCAACCCTGGTGAACGGAATGGACACACACACACCTCCGCCGAACCCCTGAGACTGACTCACCGAACCCCTGGGGTTCGATCGAACTCAGGTTAAGAACCACTGCTTTAAACCCTGACGTACAAGGCTTTACATCCTTCCAAAATCTTTTATCATTAACTACTGTAACACTTGATAGTCTTGTAATTCATACAAAACGTCCAAATCCTTTGAATCCTCCTAAATCAACTGGGTTCAGTGACCTCCTGAGGCAATTAGTTCCACAGTCTAATCACTCATTGTGTGAAAAGGTGTTTTCTTTCATTAGGTTTGAATTTGCTGCCTCTCAATTTCATTGCTTGTCCCCTTGTTCTTGTACTGGGAAAAAGGGAGGAACTCCCAATCTACCATCTCTATTTTACATATATTTTATCTTATCTCCTCTTACCTTTCTAGGGTAAACAACTGCAGTCTATTCATGTGAGAGTTTTTCTGTCCATTTCTGTCCACTCTTGTTGCTCTCCTCTGAAACCCCATTAATTCTGCAATATCCTTTTGGAAATGGGTTGATCAGTATTGTATTGTATTGATCAGTATTGTAGTCAGTATTCCAGATGATGGTGAACTATGGTATTTTTACAAAGGCATAATATTTTCTGTATTATTTTCTACTCTATTCATCCTAACATTAGGCTTGCTTTTTTTGACCGCTGAAATAATATGACTGATGAGATCATAGTCCAAGGAATTATACATGCAGAAAATACCTTATTCTTAACTTTGAATCCTGTATTTAGATTTGGCTTTCACAGTTACCTTAGCTAAACTTAGAATGCACTTCTATTTTTTAAAAAGTGGCTTTGATGTATTTTCTTGAGCATGTTAAAAAAACATTAAGTATGATTAACTAATGTTTGTTTTGCAGAACTTATTTAGTATAGTCCTATTTATTCAAGCTATCAAAGAAAATCAGATATTAAAAATTATCAAGAGCACAAACAATGCTATTAGGCTCTATTGCATTTTGGTTTTAATTATTCATTCTAGCACTGAACTCTCTTGTGGTCAAAAGGAAATGAATATCCTGGTCCCCAATCTTTGTGCGATATTGTTCAATACTGGAAGTCAATCTCGGGTGTTAAGTTTCATGAATGCTTTAGAACATGACCGCTTTCTTTGGACCAGAGAGCAAGTTGCTTTCATCAATTTGGACCTTGTTCTTGTGTCAAACTATAATCAATAGCAGACCTGACCTTCATTCTAGGATATTAAGGTTCACCTAATTACAGACCCTTAGCTTGTGTATAACTACTGCTAGAATAGGTATTTGTCAAATTCGATGTTGAGTTAATCTGAGCCTATTTCAGCAATGCAGCTGGTGGCTAGCTTTGTTTATATCGTTTGGTTTCTCTCTCTTAGTATTTCAAACTGCATCTCAATAATAAATGCAGTAAAATTCTGAGAGAGATACCTTCCTTTTCTTGTAAGACTCCTTGTGATCCCTCCCTTACTGGAACAGACAACAGACATGTCTGAACTACATTGCAAGTGAAAGGCAGTAAGAGTATACTTTTGGGCTATTCAAAGTCTTCCTCCAGCTAAAATGTATGTTAGCAACAAGTGAAATATCTATTTCCCTTACTGTCATAATCGTATCTATCTGACCTCAACAGTTGCTAAATTTTGGTTGATAAGAGTTTCAATGAAAAAAGTTTTAAGTTTGCAATGGGTAATACTGTATTCCCATATTAAATTTTGGATTATGTACCTGTATCATGGATCAATTAAGGACTGGTACAAGTTTACCAAATTAGGGATGCAGTGCTTCAAGAAAACTGAGGTACTACCCAGGCCCTTTGTATTACTATCTGCTCTTTCCTGGGTATTCATCCTTTTATAATCCCTACAAAATGATCTAAACATATTACTGTATGCAGATAGCCTCTTTGGATACATACTCACACAGAGGCTTCACTTACAAGATTTTTCATTTCACAAGCAGTATGCCTAAGTAGATATATTGAAGTACTTTAGACTATCATCGTGGGTGCTTACACCCTATGAAATAATTTCTATTTTGATGTAGAAAACAGTGGGTCCTGTGAGTTACAGGAACCCAATCTTTTCCACATCAAAACAAAGATTAATACTATAGCTATTATAATTCAGGTATACTTCAAATACAGGTATAATTCAGATAAATAGTGTCAACTAGTATACCCCATGTAACAGGGCAAGGACTGTATGTTTGTATAGTGCTTTGCACTAGGCCTCGAATTGGTTGAGACGTCTGTGTGTGACCTTAACAAATGATAATTCTGAAGAGCTTCAACCAATACATTTGATCAATTCTGTTATATGTGATTACAAGGCTGAAAAACAATTCATCTAACCAACTGTTCTCATCTCTATGGCAACAGATCATAACACTGCACAACTAGCTTAACAAGAGTAACATAATATTTCTGTAGCCAATCTTAACAGGAGGTTGGATGGCCAAAATTGTACATATCTGTAAATATATCACAAAAACAGCTGGATTTTTTTTAAAGTTATCTCATACGTAACCAACCACTTTCCAGCGAGTGATTTAGAACATCTGCATAAACCTCTCCTGCTGATTTCCCTACCCCCATTTTTAAAAGAAAGAAAGTGAAAGAAAAAAAATCACATATTGTAAGTTCAATTATAGTAAGAGAAAAACAAATATTTTTTTTCCCTTGCAAGGGTTTTAAAACAAATTCCTAAAAGAAAACCAACAGCTGAAACATGCAAAATATTCTATAGCTTTTTCACAGCTACAATGAAAAAGTTTTTTTAAAAAAAAATCAATTTCCTATAAACTTGACTGACGGATTAATCCCAGTGAGAGTTAAATATTTGTTTTACAGGAAGTTGAGCAGCTTTGAAAAGGAGTTTGTGCAAACCCCATCAGGCCATTTTAGTTTCACTTCACACAGGATTTTTTTTTTTTTTTTTTTTGCCATAACCTATTTTTTTCCACTGCTTATAAATCATTCAAAAAAAAGTCTCAGAGAGGCATGCAGAGGGCTAATCTCCTAAATCAGAAAAAATAAATCAGACGTTCAAGATAGAAAAGATCTATTAAATCATCTATCCCCCTGTAAGTGAAGTATATAGTCCCCAGACAGAGGATGCATCAGGTACAAAGCAGATACTACTCTTCATTTTAGCCAAAACGACAAGATATCGACAAATAGTAATATGCAGTCATTGGATAACCAAGAACATATTATAAAATGAGTAAAATAACATTCTTTTACCAGATCACACTAGAAAGAATGATTAATGTCACGTGAAATAATCTATAACACAATAAGCAATATCTTAAGGACAGGCAAAGATTTTCATAGGCTAATTCTCAAATAGAATCTTGCATTCACACTGGGAAGATCTCACTTTTCAACTGGGAAGATCTGTTCCAATAAATAATTTGAAACCTTACCTCATAACAAAATATGACTCTCTCCAGTGAGATTTAAGTAGAAGCAGATTAAGTACCACCACCCATTCCCAAGACAAAAGACTAAATGTTAAAATAACAGTAACAATACAGACAGTTCAAGCCAAACATTTAATGGTAATGATATGGCGTAATTGTATATTCCAGATAATTGAAAACCTATTTTGCCATAAGGGTTGCATAAATATTTAATTTCCTTACAGTTGAAAGTGATTTCTACAAAAGCCATTTTTAAACCACATGATCAAAGAAAAAAATAAGTTATTTAAAAAAAACCCTGAAATGTAAATGGGCGTAATGAAGACATGGTTTTTCTAGATCTGATGTAGGACTATTTCAGTTTTAATAAGTGCAGATGGGAAGGAGAGGCTGATATGGAATTCCCTGCAGTCACATTCAGTGAAAAGAAATATAAAAATCTGATTTAAACGGAAAAAAAGGAGTAATCATTTTAAGCCCTGTGGCCATTCCAGGTCTAATTTTTAAATTTTATCTGGACTTCACTGAGGTAGGAAATTTTCATTTTTTACACCAAGGCACATGTGACCCGTCCGTGTTCTGATTAGGCGGGGGAGGAGTGGGGAAAGGGAGATATACAAACATATGCTTATTGGAGGGATGGAAAGAGTTTTCACTGATTTCAGAGAATATTCAAAACCAGACCCCTCTGTCCCCCACTTAACCCCACTAGGATTAGTAGCATATGTTTTTAAGAGCTGAAGTGACTAATACAGCGCTCACTCACAACAACAACAACAAATAGTTATTTTTCACCAAAAGAAAGGGATAAAAATAAGCGAGGCCAGTATGGGATGATGTTATTATCATGAAGCATTTAGCTCTTCAAAATACACTTATTAAGCTGAAGCCCTGTACTTGCAGTAAGTACTAAGTATTAATTAGCAGTAGCCTTGGTCCCCTCCTCAGCTTTTGTGATTTTTTTGTCACTGACCCGAGGAAGGTCATCACAAGATTCTTCATTGCATCTAAAACAAAACATCAGTTTCTATTACTCTGCTTAGATTCATGATGTCAATATCCAGCCTCAAATTTTGAGGAAAAAGGATAGTGGCACTGGAAAAAAAAAAAAAAGTAGGCAGAGTCCATTTTTCCAATAATTTCCCCTATGTTCTATCCATTTATCTCCCGCCTCAACTCTCACCATTGACAAGTCCTAGCTCAAATGGCCTGATTTCAGCTCACTCTGGAGCATGTCAGTGGTGCTCAATGGATGGGGGGAGAGAGAGAAAAAGGCTGGGGGAAGACTAATGGGAGGTGCTTCCTACCCCTCTGATGCTTACATGCTACCTCTGCTGTATTCCCAGCTGCTGCCATCCCCTGGAGCAAGGGACTAGAACTCAGAGAGATCACTAAACTTGCCCCTCCTTGCTTCTGTTTTCCTTACTCTTTGGCATTTAGACTACCTGATTAAAGAAACAGCAATGACCATTTTTTAATTTAGTTTCAATTTTAATGTCTTGAAAACACATGCACTGTAGAACAGTAATCTAACAAAGCATTATCAGCAGAAATTCCTGTCTAATCTTTTTTCTCTGCTGTGCTCTGGACAGCTGTTCTATTTATGTCTCATGCTCTTCTATGCTTGCCTGGGTCAGACATCATAGGGTCTCACCCCACCCAAAAACCCTGGTTCTTGTGAGATTTGAAAGGACAGTACACAGCTGGCTCAACAAAGACAGCTAAATAAGCTGAAACTCCAGCATGAGTTTCAGCAAAGATAACAGGCCTTTTTGGAGGCCAAAGAGAGGGAAGGAAGGACCCAAGTCAAACTTTAAATGAAACCTACATATGGTTGAAAATATGGACTAGGGTTCAGATGGGTTTTATCCATCTCTAATTATGTTGACACACAAATGGTTAATGTGTGTCTAGACTTCTTTAAAATAAATATGAACATAAAGCAGGGACTTTTAAAATATACATAAGGTTCATGTTCAGAAAATAATTGAAGCAATGGTTTTAGTAAATTTTCTCACGAATGCTAATTATTCAAGTTTTGGCAAGAATCATCTGTATTTCTCATTAGAAGATACAATAGTTTTTCAACAACAGGATTACCTAATCTTGGTAGAAAATTAATATCTCATACAGCAATTAAGTACAGTACATTTTCCTTTTCATCACTTGTGAACAGTGGATTATTGGCTTTTAAAGAAACAAAATGAGTTGTTCCTTAAAATTAAGTCATTAAGTCTTCTCTGTAAGCCAAATGCACTCTGAAGGGACAGTGTCTGCAAAAGCTTTCTACATAAATATTAACAGAAGGATAATAGATTATCTTAATTTATCTAAAGGCTTGAATATTTCTTAGTTCATAATCCCATTTTACATATAACAAATGGAAATAGAACAGTATCTCTTTACAGCAGTTATATATGATTGTGTTAAGAGTTTTCTGAAATATTGGAATTGTCCATTTATGACTATTTGAAAATCCAAGGGATTTTAAGAAGGCATAAGTACATACTGCAGCTATGACAAGACAATTATTTTTAATAGCAGCTAAAATCAAGCTAAATCAAATTCTAATGAAGAAAGGTAGTTGCCTGTTCACTGCATCAAAATCTAGGGAAATAAAGGGGAGCATAAAAATCTGAATTGTTTGCATAAGCTTTAATTAAAAAATAAAAATCAGGAATGTTAAAGCTGTCCCTTTACTTCTGGTATGCTAAGAGGAGCAGGGAAACACTTGATTTACAAAAAAATTAACATAAATAAATCTGAAATACAGCTGGTAGGCCAGCGTTTGGGCCATGCCAGCCTTTAATATATTCTATTTTAAGAAACCTATCTAGATATTTAAAAGGCACTGATCACCACATTATCTAGAACATGAGTTTTCATGTGACAAACAACTGATGGCATGTTTCAAGCACTTTCTTCTGACTGTGACTTGGTTATTTTTTGTAAACAAACACTTTATTGCCATTTATGAGCATTCTGCTTTCAGAGTACAATTAGAATGTAAACTTTACCAGAGTGCTTATTTTGATGGAGATGCAGGAAAGCAATTTCAAGGATCAGAAAGACAATTTGAAAGTTAGGGAAAGAAAATGTAAATGGGAATTAATCAGCTAACTGCCATTTATTCCTTTGGAAATCTCCTGGGTAATGTTTAAAGTAATAAAGGTAACATTTGGTTATTTGTCAACTTTGTAATGTCCCTGTGAATGGCAAATGTTCACTGAAATTAAATAACTAAGTTAAAGTACACACCAACTCCCCAATTTCTTTCAAAATGTTCCTGAAAAAAAAAAAAAAACCAAGCAAGCAAGCAAGGCAGTACAAAAGCAGTGGCCTGATCCAAAAACCCATAAAAATCCCAGGGAATTTTTCAATCCACTTGAATAGATTTGGGATCAGGCCCAATGACTAAAATATTTATTAGCAAACTAAAGTGAATGAGGGAAATCATTATTAGAACTTCCTTTTTAAATGATAAACTAACAATTAATGCTACAATTTATATTAAAAATGTAAACCTGAGAGTTACGCTTCAGTGAAAATGGACATATTAACTTGGTCTGAAAAACTGATTTATAAAACAAACACTTATTACAGTTGTCACTAAAATAGATTCATTTAATTTGCCTTGCCATGGTATATACTACAAAGCAAACCTGTTTGGTCTATCGCAGCAAACCTTTGTTAGTGCCTGTAGTAATACATTCAAATATAGATATATATGTATGTTACTGTAGAGATATTAAATGTACAGAAGTCAGGAAATTCAAAGTATGATCGCATATTTAATATTTTGCTTTTCTCTGTATAGTGTTAACTTTAATGACTATTTACAGGAAATGAAAAACATGAGCGTTAATACATTTGCTTACTGGGGGGGGGAAAAAGAACCCTCATCAATATGCAAAATGTTTTTCACAAAACATATGTCAAGCCTTTCAACAAGCAAGGGAAAACAGGAACGAACAAGTCCACATCCTCAACTATAACCACTAGTATTTGTAATGTGACACTATATTTATGGTGTCCTTCTGGTGGCCCACAACAATGTTGGTTGCTGGCAAGCAAGAAACCTTGTGTTTAGTTCCTGATCCCTGGGCTCTCTTGGAACATGACAAAGGTGAAGATCTCTGGATATGCAATAGGGTAGAGCAATAGGCTGCTGCTTATACTACCACATGACTAAGTTTATTAGAACTCTGAGGGTTACTGTTCAAGTGATGTGGTATTACGGGCTTGCAGCCGAGGTAGGTGAAGGCAAGTTTCCCCAAAGCCCGACTGATTAGAGCTCCAGACAAACTAGAAACAAATTTGGGGACTAAAGTTAAAGTGAACTGGGGAAGACTGGCATGTAAAGCCTCAAATCTCATCCTGCCTGGGCCTTTAATTCTGTTTCCCATCAATGATCTATTAGGACAGACAAGTCACGGGAAATGCCAGAAACCTGAGTGCCGTTACAGAAAAGCATCAGGTTGAAAGGAAATAGATCTTTATTAAGTATATAGATAATATAGTGTGAGAGTGGGAAGCATTCTAATCTAGTCCCTAAACTTTTTAGGCTTGGTCTAGCCTACAGAGTTAGGTCGATGTAGGGCAGCTTACGTCGACCTAACTTTAAGTGCCTACACTACAATGGTGCTCCTGTCGATGTAAGTTGCCCACTACATCAACTTAACTCCACCTCTGTGAGCACTTAGGTTGATGTCGCTAGGGAGAGGCAGACACTGCGTTACTTATATCACCTGTTGGCTGCCAGCCCCAGGCAGGGCTGACAGCTGGAACCCCCCACGCTGACAGCCCAAGCTGTCAGCCAGGCACCAGGATCACAGCTGGGGACTCCCCCAACCTGGGCGCTGACAACCCGAGTTGTGAGCCCAGTGCATGGCTCAATTTTACAGCAGGGAGCCTACCTACATTCTTGTTAATTTCATGGCTGCTATTATTTCACATTTCATCTGGGGCTGGGCCTGGAGATGAAATGTAAAATAATAGCAGCCGTGAAACTTACAACAATGTCAATTTCACTGCTGGTATGTTCCCAGCTGTGAAATTAAGCCCTGTCCGCCCTGGGCTCACAACTAGGGCTGTCAGTCTAGGGGGTGAGGGGGTTGGGGGGTTGAGGGGGTGAGGGGGTTGGGGGGTTGTGAGCCCCGTGCAGCTGTCAGTGCCCCCACACTCTTGCGGTCAGTGTACCACAATGCCCCACTTCAACTGGTGCATGAGCTCCTGGTGAGGATGTGCACAACCGGCAGAAGGAGGGTAGTGTGGACACCAACAGCCGATTTCATTACTGCAGTGGCTGTAGGTCGACCTATCTTAAGTCAATCTAATTTTGTAGCGTAGACAAGCCCTTACTATAATTAGTAGACAAGCCCTTACTATAATTAGTAAGGACACTACCACGAGTCAAACACATCTTTCTCTTCTAGTTACTGCTGCAGAACATGATCATAAAACATGAAGACAGACAGACATGATTAATGAATGAGATTAAAAAACCACATTTAAATTAAAATTATGGAAACTTCTTTCCACAGATGAAAATGTATACTTTTTAAAATGCTGTCCATCATTTAAAACATAAAAATGAGATAGTCCAAATAGCGATATCAGCTGTAAAAACACTGATTTGCCAAAGGAGAAATTTCTAAACACCACAGCTGTTCAACTTAAATGCTAAGTATATTTCCCCTCCTTCATTCTAGCCTTGAATCCAAAACAAATATTCTACATTAAATTTGAATCGGCTGCCACCTTGTGGTATTCTCTATGGAATATCACATTAGGTTTATTCACTGTAAATTGCCCAATATATGTAAGAACTAGAAACAAAGGAGTGGGATAATATATATTTTTCTCTAGTGCTTATTATTATTATTTGTAATACAGTAGCACCCAGAGACGCTATCAGGACCTCATTTGTGATAGAGAGAGAGAGAGAGAGAGAGAGAGAGAGAGAGAGAGAGAGAGAGATCTCTCACACACACACACACACACACACACACACACACACACACACACACACACACACACACACACACACACACACACACACACGCAGTTCCAGCTGTGTTAGCTAATTAATTATTCCAAGTTATTTTTGGGAGGAGCAGAATTTTGACAGCAGTGCAAGTTTACTATCAAGGACTGTCCCATTGCTAACAGTTTTGTAAAAAAGAATTAAAAACAGAAATTACAAAGGAACGTTTTATAAAAAGTCCTTCATACTCTCAGACTTCAATCAACCCTTTTCTATTGCCCCTCACTGCTAGAAAGTTCTCCTCTCTCTCCTAATAAGGGAAGCGCTTGTGAATTTCTTTAGATCATGTATTATGTCACAGTACCCTCATGCAAGTGGTTCTATTGCTATGACAAAGAAAAGCAAATATCTCTTTCTAGCACTGAGGAAAAAAGGACTGATTGAAGTGCACAAATGCATAAAACTTGTTTTAAATTGTGTGTGAGAGCATATACTTGTGTGAACACCAGCATACAGCTTACAATCTAAAAAAGTTCACATGGGGTTCTACATACAATATTCCAAAACAAGGCTCTTAATGTCTCACTGAGCTACAGCTTTTGAGTGAGCAAGGGGAATGAAAATTATCTGAATGCTGTGATAGTCCTAGCAATGGATCAGTGAGCCTGCTCATGAGTTCTTTAGCTTACGATTGGTACTGGCACCCATAATTATAGTACTGAAGAACCTTCCACGCAAAATAGATTGACAGAGAGGTCCCTAGTGAACTTCATGGAGTGTGTGGTTCTTCTCCCTTTATAAATCCTCTGCTTGGGATAGCTTTATCAGATCTCCTGTAGAAGTTTATTATTCAGCCAGCTTCCCTCAGCTACTAGCTCCTCTGCTCCCATCCCCAATCATCATCAGGCCCGTCTACAAGCCTTCCTTCAATCAGGAAGTAAAGACAGGTTCTGAGAGAAATCTGAGTTCACAGTATGCCCAAACTGATTTTTTCCTCAATATAATACAGGATTTTAATTATCCAAATGAGACGGAAATTTAAAAATTTGTGGGAGGATAAGAATGACATGTAAGAGCAATCCTTGAGATACTACATAAAACAGTTATGCATAAGCTTACAACACATTTTTCTTCATCTCATCCAACTACGATGTTGCTTTTAAAAAGAGCTTCACCACATATAGTTAAAAAGGGGGAAGTTCGTAGCACAACTCAAGTTATTCTTGAGTTTATTTCACAAAAGTGTTTTCTGATAGATTGCTATGACTGTATCTGAGAAATTATACCATTAAATATCCCCCAAGACCTAAGCTGAAGCATAAAGATCTCATGAACTGTAACAATTTGCATTAGTTAAAATATTCACTGTTACTCCTAGTGGCAGGGGATATCACTGAAAGTTTTAAATGGATCCAAGCCTTCCTAAATGATTTACTTCCTTTCTAAACTGTGAGAATAATCCTACAATGTTAGAAGATGTTAAAAAGCCAGATCAAAGTTGCTGAGTAGCTTCTTATCATTTGACCAAAAAATACCTTGCTCTGAAGTTGCTGTGTTTTCCACTGGCAGCTCATCGTCATGGCACCTTTTCTCTGAAGCAGGCAGTGCAAAGAGGCTTCCAGAGGCCCAGGAGATCCCACTAGTAACACCTTCTTTCCATCTATGGATCTAACTATTGGACAAGAAAAGCCATCAGTCACTCTAACCGACTACTGCAGTAACAGACATTCACTACTAAACTTCATTGGCTCATGGAGCTGGCCCACAGATGTCCATTTAAGTGAACTTTTTTTGTTGTTGCCATTTTTCCTTACTAGGAGACAAGACTTTCAATTACAAGAAACCCTATAAGATGGCTCCATGCACCAGTAGATTTCTGATCATTGTGATGTTGAAGATGTCATACACTTGTCTCTGGAAGAACTAACACAAAGGTAGGTTCCAATTTGTTCATCTGAGAAGTGACAATCCTACCCTGATTAGTGTGAACATTCAATACATATTGCTGAATTAAATGGAATCTGGGTTTATTTGCATAGTCCTTTATCCAGTTGTAACCAGATACTTCACTATGTTATTTAAAATTCACCTATTTTTAAAGGACACTTGCCTCCACAATTCAGAAGTGCAACGGGATAAAGGTGTATTTCTGAATGATTGTTGTAATTGATTTAAGCCAGTACAATAACAATATCTTTACAAAAGCTGTAAAAAACCCAAATTTTTGGGTTGCTTACAGGTAAAGTCATCTGCGATTTCAATGTTACTAAATATACAGTGTAGTCCAAAACAAAAGATCCATTTATTATCCATAGGAAAATCTTGATTTGCCCAAATTTTTGTATTCTCCAAAATTCATCTTCGATATCAAGATGTCAAAACAATTCCGTTTTTATAGAAGTTTCAGGTATTTCTGGAGACCTTAGTAAAATGGATTTGCCTGTAGTAGCAACCAAGCCAATAATACGTGGGACAAAAGCCACTCCTAGAAACAGATTTCTAGTTCTGAATTTAGATCCTGCTGAGGTTCTCCATCAAAGAGAAGGAAGCGAGGACCTGTTATTTCAAATGCAAAATTAAGCCAGAAAAACTGTGAGGCTGTGTTTGTAGTAAAAAAGCCGTAAGAAGCAAAACAAAACAAAAGTTTTGCTTTACAGTTCATCTCAATGTATATACAATGTAAATGTTCCTGTACAGCTATGATAGTCACTGGGACCATAGTCTTCATGTTTTTTTTTAAATAAAAGAAAACAAAAAATAAGTCAAATGGGTGTTTGTAGGGTTTAACTTTTTACTATGGCTTTGCAGGTGGCAAATCCACTATAGTGTATTGAATTTACATGTTCTTACTTTGTGTATATCAGAAAAAAGGATGAAGAAATACATAACACGAGTTATGTATCACAAAAACAGAAAATATTAAGGAAAGATTTCATTACCAAAGATCTTATAAAGGATCTTACAAATCATCAGGAATACTAAAACTTGTACTTGGCAACATTAGAAATAAAATGACACAAGATGGACATACCTAGTTTTTCAAGAAGCTCCATCACAGCGCTGGCAGTGGGAGAAACTGAACAGTTGTAAGCATCTCCACGCACCAGCTGTCCCAGGTTTATATATGACACTCTATCAAGAAAAAACATGGAAACACGTAAAACAATGTGTGATATATTATTTTAATTAAGAGCTTGTCATGTGGTTACCTCCTATCTGTATTAAAATACAGACTAGATGGCTCATAGAAGTAGTAATAGTATATCGTTATTCGATTTTAATCTCTAAACTGCTGTATCTAGCACTACTCCTAAGAGTTTAGGATTCAAATAAACAGAGAACCATTAGGATACAAAAAAGAAGGGGAACGAAGTCTAAAAGAAATAAAATGAGTCTAAGATAATTTGTGACATGTTCAAGTAGAATCTGAGGGAAAGGAGGAGAGGAGGAAAAACAGATACCGAAACATCTGTCAGAGATGGGTGGAAAGTTATGTGCAAGCAGTGGGGGTTTTAAGAGGGGTTTGGAAGTACTCAGGATGTCTGACACATAGGAAGGAATATTATTCCAGAGGTTGGAGCAGTATGAGAAAAGGCAAGAGTGGAAGGAGGAAACAAAATGGAAGGTCAGCCCAGGGAAGCTGCTGTAATTTAGACAGGACCCTAGGGCTGTCTAAATTATGCCAGGTCCCTAACAGTCCCTGGAGCAATTCAGGATTGAGTGGGAGGGTACAAACATGGCTTAAAACTATCTTAGACCCCCAGTCTTCATTAGAGGTTTAGCCAAGACTCTCACCCTGGAGCATCTTAAAAAATGTATTCAGTGAAATTAGTAAGAATGACAACCACACAGGACTGGAATACCTTAACCGAATGAAAAGAATAAAATCGGAATGTGGGTTTTGTTGCTTTTAAGTACACTACTTCTCAGGCTTACAGTTTGTAAAGACTAAAGCACAATACTATCAGAATGACTTAGACACAGTTTGCTTGATTTTATAATCTTTTGTCCACATTTAATGATACTGTTAAACAAAGTGACTGAGGAATCCATTAGTGAAAAGCAATGGAGAAAGTAGATTTTAGAGCCATAAAACTTGTTTCTGCTGACTACCTCTCATTACTTAGCTTACCCATCCACATCCTTCTCTGGTTTTACTGCATTTAATATTTTGCTGCTGTATGCATTTTCAGAGAGGTGAAGGGCAATGCCGTGAACGGTAGGATCTTCATTGAGTCTCAAGATTTCACCAATAATCTAGGATGTTAATAAAATGCTTTAGAAGACAAAAAAAATCAGAAGTAGAACATTGTGAAATAAAAATGGATTGTAGCTGTCCATCTCAGCTCCAAATCAAGGTACCACTAGCCTCCTAGTCTAAAAGGTCACAATCCACTGTCCTCTGACTCTTTGCTCACATCCACGCAGTGATCAAATCCTGTCAGTTCTTGTTCTGACACCTCTAAAATCCATTCTTACTCCCTATCACCAAAACCTTTGTCCTGCAATCTTCCCATATATGTCACAATCCACCTGCAATCTCCCACTTGATCACTTCTACACGTCGTTCAAAATGTAGTGCAGAAAAAGATATTCTAAACACAAATTCATTTGAACTAACTCTTCTCCTTCTCCAGTCTTCTTGATGTTCTAGAATTTATCATTGTGGGATGTCACATGTTTTACTGAGATGGCCCCAGGTAAATCATGATATTCCTGTCTATGGCATGTTTAAAAAGAATTAATAGAAAGTGTTGAAAACTATGTCACAGACAAAAGACCAAGACACACCCATCCCTGGGCCGTCAGAGTTTTCATAATAATGGCCTAGAATTTTGCATGCTGGAATGACAACATCAAATTTGTCAGAGAAGTTGGTAGGACCTAGAAATAGCAGATGGTAAAAAAAATAGTTTTTATATCTATATCTATCTATGTGATGCATGCCCATACACTCCTAATTCAAGTGGATTCCAATACACTTCTATGATTGTTTGTTGTCTAGTTTTAACTTCTTTTATCCCCTCCAATTTATTTTCTATTTTAAATGATAAAGGGGAAAAACATGTTTGCTCTTGCTTCAATCTTCTGTTGTTCCTTTAGGTCTAATATATTATGAATTAAACCACTAAGTTTTCTTTGTAAGCATTTTGTAATGTCAGCATTTTATTGACATTTCATAGTGCTCATTGTGGTGTGACATTCTTCCATGTATTAGGATCCTCAATATTAAGAGGATTTGGTCTTTTACAATGCAGAATCTTAGCAAAAGCTTGACATTATAACGGCTCCAAAGAACCCATTCAGAAGTAAAGCCACAGTTTAAATAAATGTAGTTTTGGACAGCATCCATCTAACCAAAAACATAACATTTATTACAATAAAAGAGCACTTAACTGAGCACAAGAGGAGGATTTTTTTTTAAAACTTGAGTACCTTGTTTCATGTTGTTTTTCAAAATATCAAGATCCTAGTATACTTTAATATTTCAAAATTGTTTTTTAAAAACAAATTAGGTTTTGGTAAGAACAAAAAAAATGTAAACACCTGTTTTTGGAACTCTGTGTGTTTGGTTTTTAAATTTGGGTAGAGTGAATACATGGAGAATGTGATAAACCAGAAACAAGAGAGAAAATAGTTTACAATGGAAAAACATCCTAGAAGAATTAAAATGACTGAATGTGAAGTTTGAGTCTGATTTAATAGCCAATTGAACTTTTTTTTTGTGCTCACCTGGTGCAAATGTTGTTCTTCACCGAACAAAAGATAACCTATGTATATATGAATAACTGCACTGATATCTAGTGCAGGAGGTAACTTTTGGCACTAGGAAAAAGGTTTTATCTTCCCTTATTATGAAATGTTTAACTTGATAATCTAAAACGGCCAAACAACAGATAAGTTATACAGCCATATACTCTTAAACAGCACGAGAAGCACAAGAGTTGGGCCCAAACCAAAACAAGAGGCCCAGCTATTTCCAGACTTGGTAAGTGTTTATAAAATGTCAATACTGATCTAGATCTAAGTTCAGATTTCAAACAGCTTCCATCTTTAAAACTGGTTGTACTAATATTCCAGACAAAAAACACTCCCAATCCTTAACATGCTCCAGATCTAAATTTTGTGTCTGAGTCCTTCTCTTAAAAAATATCTATATACATCTATATCTATCTATCGTAATACAGTCCATTTTCCTGTGGCTTCAAAAATTAAAATGTATAAACAAATTCTATATATTCCCTTTTGAAAAAAGTTAACTAGCACACACTTCTTCATGAGCTAAGCTGTATCTTTGTGTGTCACAGATTCAAAGAAAATTTACTACAAAGTTGTGTAATTTCACATTTATTTTAGCTCATATTTATATTGGAAAGTGAGGCTAGCACTAGCTTGTGAAAATTACCTTAAAAATAAATTTTAAATAGCTTTAATAAACCCTGGCTTTTTAAAAATTATTTAAATTGTATGTATATATAAAAAACTCCTAGTGCAGTGGGTTTTCAACCTTTCTTAATTTGTGGACCCCTTTGGAAATTTTAGACAGTCTGCAGACCCCCAGAAGTCTGCAGACCACAGATAGAAAACCACTGTTCTATGGTAACAAAAACCTTTAGTGGACCTCTAAGAAATAGTCTGCAGACTCCCAGGGGTCCACAGACCACAGGTTGAAAATCACTATCCTAGTGCACAGAATCCTAATAGGTCTCACACTCACTCAGTCAGGAGATCTACATTCTATTCCAGACTCTGCCATGAACCTGCTGTGTGACACTGGGCAAGTCTTTTAACCTCTCTGTGACTCAGTTTCTCCATCTGTGAAATGGAGATAATGATGCTTACTGGTCTTTTTAAAACAGCTGGAAGTTCTAATGAAGAAAAGCATTATACAAGTGCTAAATTTTGTTAATTATTATTAAAACTTGATCATTGTGACATGCTCAATAATACTCCATATGACTATCCTACACTTCTAGTTTTTTTACTTTTACTTTGCACTTTTGAAGTATATTTCATCCAAGACACTCAAAGCCTATAATCAGATAAGCCTCTCAGCATTTCTGTGATCCAAGGCTACATAATCCCCATTTCACAGATGGGAAAATGAGGCACAAAGACTAAAAGACTTTTCCAAGGTCACACAGGACATCTACAGCAGAGCCAAGAAGAGAACCCACATTTTTCAACTTCTAATGTAATGCTTCAGTCAGAAGACAATTTGAAGTGGAGCATGAAAGTGGTATGGTACTAGATGAACTTGTGTGAAGGATGGGCGCTGATCTGTAATAATTTACATATACTGTATGTGACCTGGCTATTGGGACAGTATGGCTATATTGGGTTACTGAAATGTTTATTGTATGCATATGATGGATTAGTTTAATAACAGGGCTGTTAAGGAACAAGCTGGAAGACAACACAATGACTCCTGATAAGCAACCTCCCAGTAAATGTGGCAGGGATCACTGGAAGAAAGTGCCTAAGCTTTTAACTGGGAAGATGCTACTTCCAGGCTTCAGACATAGTTACAACATCTGTGACAGACTGATGCAGATTCTGCTGAAGGATCTTAAAAAGCAAAACCTACCTGACCTTCTACCCCAGAGGTAGAAGCCTTGAGTAAGAGCAACATGGTGCAGACCTTTTGTTATGTAAAATCCCCTCTCTCTTATGCTTTTGTTCCTGATGGTAAGATTTAACTGTATTCTGGTGTGAGAAAGCTGTCTGGGCACTGTATTAACCACTGGTCACAGCTCTCAAAGGGAAGACTTGCAGGTGATACACTTAGTTGGGCCTGCTGAATAATCATGGTTAATACACAGGAGGCTGAAGCCTGGTGCCCGGTCCTAGAGTGGGAGAAATGCAGGATTCCACCCCAGACAGGTGAAGGTAAGAAGCCTATCACCTGACAGGGGGCACTCAGAGTGATCAGAAAAGGGGACAAAGATATAGCTAGCTAAAATATAGGGGTCCCTATTGTTTAAAAAAAAATATTTTCCCAGCATACAAGAATTTCTCTGCAGTGAGTTGTAATAACAAGACCACCTGAAAACAGAACATATATCCTTATTTTCTATTAAAATATATAATTCACAAGATAAATGAAGTTTAGAATTTTTTTAAAATTTGGGGCTATTGCTAAAACATTGGGCAGTATACAAGCAAAACAGAACCCTAATAAGCAAAAAAATAGAAAGAACATACATGTGCAAAAGTACCATTATTAAAAATAAACCCATCCTGAATAAGACAAATTCACATCTGGAGTCTCAAAATAACCGGATTCTGTGCAAATTTATGGATGAAAGAAAGAGCTGCTACTGCTGTTTACCTCCATGGTTGACTGAATTCCTACTCAATGCATGAGTTCACAATGGCAGAGGCTATGATTTCATATCCACACATTTTTACCTGCTTCTGGGTTGTGTTACTCAACAGATGAGGTTCCCATTCATTATAAACACAGCAAAGCCTATCTTGATTGCTGTTTGAAAAGGTCTGGTTTTCTTAAATGAGTAACAGATTCAATGCATCATTTACAGCAGTGCTGCACCAAAAATATTAAATTAGAGATCCATAACAACCGCTAGGTTGAGATAGAAAAATCTGTATTAGAAGGGATCTGTTTATGTAAGAGCGAATAGTTACAGAAAAGACATTTGGAAAAATTATTCTTGTGATTTTAGTAATGTAAAATATAGTAAAATTCTGAAATTAATAACATCTATGAAACAAAATAGCATATGAAACCTATATTTTTGTTGTGCTTTGCAAGCAGGCGGGTATGAAGGGTCTGGATGAATGCATTAGATACTGTACACCCTGAAGTTCCCAAGCATAATGAGATGAGGAGAGGACAGTGCGACAGCCTTAACTCTGAAATCCCTTTTTATTTTTAAATTCATGTGGCCCTTTCACAATATCAATAAGAGTTCTGAATTTAATACAGACAGGCCCAAATCCTGACCTCAGTTACATTAGTTCAGTGCCTCTGACATAACTGTGCAACAAGGGTGAGAATTTGGTCCTCTGTGTCTTAGTATTACCAAATGAAGGAATTTATAACTGCCACTTTTAACATTACCTGTGGCGGTGATGTAAACAGCCAGTATCAAACATATTTAAAATAATTCTAAAAACAATATATTCAGTTTAGAAGTTTCCTTGGCTAAAACCTGGCCTGATACAGTGAAGACCAAGGAGTATGTATATTCTGGAGAGCGTAGAGGGAACAGAAACTGCAAGAGACAGGATATCAAGTGAGGATCCCAGTCCTGAAAACTCTCTGTGTGCAGAATTTCCAGTGACTTCAACAGAAGTTCCACACATGGAGTGCTTGCAAGATTATGCCCATGAAAATCTTTAATCTGTTCTTATGGTTAAGGCACTAAACTGAGAACCAGGGGATCCAAGTTCTGTTTTCTGCTCTGACATGTCCTGTGAGAAACGTATGTGTAAAGTGGGTATAATACTTGCCTACTTACACAGGAGTGCTATGTATGAGTGTACATTTATGTAATGTATGCGAGGTGCTCAGAGGATTCAATGGTGATGAATGCCATAAATATAAATTTTTAAAATTTCCATTTGGTGTTGTAAGTAAAGTGTAAAAAAAAGATTCTCACAAAGTGCTACAGTTACCTCATGTTCACTGCTACCTTGAGGGAGGCAAATGTGAACAACATGCAGACCAATCTGCCAAGAGAAAAAAAATATTTCAAGTTACTACAACAGTCAGAGAGCTCACAATTAAATTCAGCTACGTCTCCTAATCCTCACCTCTTCAGCAAAGTTCTTGTTTATTTCTTGCACTAAATCTTCATCATATGCCTTAAGGGGTCCAAAAAAAAGACAATGTTAAGTAATCTAAGGACAGAATTCAGTACCAAAGAGAATTTTATGATTATATCCTAAGAAAAATTGTGTGCACTCTGATACATAGATCTACAGAAGGAAGATGCAGTGCAAACATTTCTCTCTTTCAGTAATAAAAGGAGGTTAAAGCTGCCCTTCTGTAGGAATCTGACAGAAGGCCACCCTGGGTCATTTATCTTGGTTTGGTATGTAGAAATATATGTTGGTCCTGGCCCACTCTGACACGTAAGAGCTAGATGTTTTCCCTAATTTAAACAAATTTGTTTAGTTTTTAGAAAAAGTGCCAGTCCAACAATATTTGAAAGTGAAGTTTTCTGTGCATCCCTATAATAGGTAAAGCACAGTCAACGGCAATAAAACAATTCTCTACATACTACCCCCCAAATATGCCATAACTCAAATCTTTTGCATCTCTACTGAATGTGACGTGAACCACTAACTACTGGGAACTGGACTAAAGTCAACAACTCTTTTCACAGAGTCCATCAGAAATTTTATCTTATGGTAATGGTTTTTAGTGACTATTGATCTGGGACAGATTTGAACCAATGACTTAGAAGTAAAAGGATCTGCATCCCATTCACTATCCCTCTAGTGACTGTAATTTGGGCATTTTAATAACTCAGTACAATGGATTATTACACATTTTTCAGAAGCATTAGTTCTGACAAGGGAAATTGGTTTCATGTGGAACCTAAAGAGAGTTATCCCATGACTTTCTATGGAAACCAGCCATGTATATTTCAAAGACAGCAACTTGGATGGGAGGGCTCTAAGATTTGACAGTAAAGTCAGCTGTTGATCACTCACAAGATGCTTAAAAAGCCAAACTTATTGCTACTTAAAAAAATTATCAATAATACTTTGTACATATATAACATTTATTATTAGATCTCACTCTAGAGCTCATAAGTAGTTGACTAGGAAACACCAATCAGTACAAGTGCCTTTCTATTAAAGACTTTTCTGCTTCTCTATGAAAATAAGAAGAAACAATCCTTTAGTGACAAACAAATATTTTACCTGTACAATGGCAAGCGTTGGCTTAAAAGTAGGGTGTCCTCTCCGTAAGGAGGTCAGGACTTTCTTTGAACTCTGAATGATTTCACTGCAACACAACAGTAACATAGTATCAATGTTTGTTACACAATTACTGAAAAGTTGTTCTCATTAATTTTCCATAGGATTTCAGTGAGCAAATTCAGAATTATTGAATAAGCATTAAGCACATTCAAAGGTTTTCATTTTCAAGGCAATGTATATATATATTAACAAATATGGTAACATTTGGCAGCTAAGTACAGTAAAATTGAAGTAGCAAATCCAGCCACTATGGCTTCATTTTTAACTTGCATTTATCATGGCTCCAACATGCCCAGGCATTTAGATTCTGTACCTCTAATTATTACACAAGGCTTGAAAAATTCACTCACCAGGGCGCAGGATACTTTATTAGCTAGAGGGGAGCGGTAACATGGCCATAACATAGGCACTTTCTGCATAGTTTGTTTCATTTAAAGTGGCCCTATCCCTAAAACTTGGGGGTGGGAATGATATTGCAAATCTGATCCAAAGAAATAATATCTTCCTGAGATTGCAGATAGCTCCAATAGCTTCCAGAAACAGCAACAAAGTGAATTTGCTGTTATGACTAGTTTCAGTGCTGCTATTCACTGCCTGTGGACAGCACTGAAACAAATAATCTTGTCCATTTCACTACTGTTCAGCTGGGAAACAAATCAATCAAAACATAAAGAAATAAAATACATAAGCTTGTACTGAAGAAAATAAAACAAACATTACAAACAAACACTTTGAGGTCTGGATGTACAAGAAGCACAGACTTCACAGGAACGTTTAAGGAATACAATTTAAAACTGAGCTTAGACTCAGACTCCAAGATCAGAAGGGACCAATATGATCATCTAAAAGCTCTAAAAAACCCCAAAGAGTAATAGGAATTTCCCACCTCTCTGAAAGGTTTGAAAGACAAGCTATGCAATACCAAGAACCGGAAAGTGAAACTGACTCCAAATAAAAGCTTCAACGAGCATCATTCTGCAAGCTGAAGGAAATCTGAGTTGTAAACAAAGGGCAAAAGCAGAGAAGTGCAGTTCATCTTTTACATTTACTAAACGAAGGTGTTCCTAATAATATGAGGAAAGGAAACAATTCACAGCATCTGCTGGGTGACATTAACGGGCGATGGGGTTTTTTTTTTTCCTTCCTTTTTAAATACTCCCTTCCTAATGACTTCACGGAGAGCAGCCTTTGCTTTTACTCTTCGTGTTGTTTGCACAGAACCCACGTGAAATACGTGCAAGCTGCAACGTGGCAGCGTTCGCTGTACTCGTGGACCCCCTCAACTTTCCCCCCGTCCTGCAGGGCATGTCGGTTCGTATGCCAGTAAGTGACGGGCGTCGGGCACGTAAGCTGCCATGTAAGGTGATCAGCGGTGTCGGGCTGGAGTAACACACGAGGGGAGAAACGCCCAGCTGAGGCAGGGCTTCCCCAGGGGGCCCCCCGAGCTCGCAGGACCAGGCCAGCCTGCAGCAGCAGCGCGTGCCACGCTGCCAGCCCAGGGGACGCTGCAAAGTGACGCGTCCTGCAATGGAAGCGGGGCAGGCCAGCGCGAGCCCTGAGAGGAGAGCGGAACCTCCCGGGGATGGAGGAGGAGGAGGAGGAGGCGGCGGCTCCCGCCCTTGGCCCGCGCGGTGCGGAGAGAGCCTCTGCTGCCTCCCTCTGAGGACCGGCTGAGACACAGAGCTGAGAGCGAAGTCTAGCAAAGCGCTCTGCCGAGTTGTCGCTGCTGCATCACGCAGGCGGCGGGCACAGGCAGGCGCGCTGACTGAGCCCCCACGTGGAGCTGTGGTCCGGCGCCAATCAGGAAGAGCAGCTGCCAACAAGGGGCCTCTCAACGGGGGACAGCAAAGACCCCGCGGCACCGTGTATCCGTCCCGCCCGGCACCCTCAGGCTGTGCTGGCTCCGCTTACCCGGTAGCCGAGCCCCGCGCCCGCCCGCCGCCAGCAGCCTGTTGCTTTTCGCGGCGGCCCCCGGTGCTGCTGGCCGTGCCCCGGCGGGGCGCGGGGGAGTCGGCTTGCAGCGGCGCCGTCCCTCTCCAGCCCGCCCGCGCTGCTAGCGGGGCGGCGGCTTCCCAGCGGAGGCGGCAGAGCGCGGAGAACCTCATGCTGCGGCGGCGGCGGCTGGCTGAACTCTCTGTCTCTCGCCGTGCAGCGGCGGGGGCCGTGCCGAGCGCAGCAGGGTGCAGCGAGCGGCCGGGGGAGGAGGGCGGGCTCCCAGTCCCAGACAGCCCGCGGCGCGCGCGGGGGGACGGGACGGGACGCACAGCTGTGCAGGCAGGCGGGGGTGGAGGTCGGAGGAGCCACTAGGGGCGCCCCAGGGTCGGACGGACTCACTCGGCAGCCGCCGGGAGCTGGTTCCGTCGCCGCCGCAGCAGCAGAGCGGGCTGGGCTGGGCCGGTTCCAGGCAGGGGCCAGACTCCCGCCTCCGCCAGTAGCTGTGTCTAGGTCACCCAAGCCCTCCCAGCCAGGGCCTAGGAGCCGGCCAGCGCTCAGAGCGGCCCCGTAGCCTGTCGGGGAGCAGCGTGGTGGTGGTGGACGCAGCTCAAGCCGCCGCTCGGAGCTGCGGGACTGCATCGTGCAGTGTGCGCAGCATCGCCGTAAGCCCAGCTTTGCAAGGCAGGCAGATGGCCCGGGCCAGACTCGGGACCCTCGACTCCAGATGCACGAGAGCGCCTACAGCGGTGGGTTTACAAGGCAGTGTCCATATACCGTTACCTGCCCTAGGCCTCAGTTTGCCCTTCTTTACAAGGGGCCGGATGCTACAGGGCCCCACCTTGTACCCAGGATCCGACTTTAAGTCGACATTGTTCCTTTCAGGTACAAGTTTAAATGTTTCATAAAACAGGCGTAGTAGGGCCTGGCTCCATGGGACAGCAAGCCAGGGCCAGGCAGCAGTCCAAACTGAGGTCAAATTTATTTCTATGTAATTTATCAATAGCCTACATTCGGTAAAGGTCATATTTGTGATGAAAAGTAAGTGTTGCTGCCCGATATAAATACATGCTTACAATGTGAGCAAACATTCAGACAGAAATGGAAATATTTTGTCTTTGCCCCTACCTGTTATGAGGGACTGTCATGGTGTTAAGCTATCACTATCCAGTCAACAGAACACAATTTGATAAAAATGGCACTTTATAGTATTAAATTATTGTCGTTTCAATTGCTATTGCAAGGGTCTGGCCTAAGGGGGTATATATTCATTAATCAACCCTTAAACCAGCCCCTCTCCATCTTCTGTTATTTATAATTTGAAAGGGAGGGAGTAACCACTGCTGTGTATCGGAGCTTTACAATGTCAATCTATATACTGCTGCCTATCAAAACTAAGGATATTTAGAAATGGAATGAGAAAATGATTAGTTTCTCTCTTCTCCCTTCTCCCCATCCTAGTTCTGAAGTTCTGTTTCTGTAGATTATGTAGCAATATTTTATGGCTGTATATGAAAATCAATATATGTATGAAGTATGACTAATCTGCCATTAACTGTTTTTTTTACTACTGGAAAACTTACAAGAAACACACACTGAAGGTAAAAACAAGTGCTGCCTGATGCAGTCTCTTCTATAGATTTCATTACTGAAACACAGGGAACAAATATGCATTAAGCATAGTATTCCTGTTTCTGAGTAATGTCTAGTCTTAATATTTGAAGCATTTCTTTTGATTTATATCCATTAGCAGCCCCCCATTCAAAACTGAGTGATTTTATCAACTTTAAAATTTACAATAGTTGAAGTGCAATCAGTGTAATAGTAAGATTAATGCTTACCCACCATCAATAATAAAATAACTTTGCCAATTATAAACTATACCTTACAACCTGCCTTTACCCCAAATACTAATTTTCTTTAAAAAAGGGTCACTGCAACAACCTAACTAGGGATAAAGATTATATGATGAATAGATCTTTACCCCTCCCTTGTTTGGATAATCATTTAAATGAGGGTTTCTTACATTTTTATTTAACATGGCTCACATTATTAGACATATGGTATATTTGTGAATACTGCTTCCCTTCCTAGTCATGATCACAAAGCACAGTATCTCTGTGCCAACTATATTAAGTGCTCATATGGGAAAATTAAAAAAGGAAAATAGTAGTAATAAGCTACATTAAATATCTTCCTTGCACTAAGTATTTTGTCCTTTTTGAAAACAGTTAATCACACGGTCTACTTTTACCCTTAGTTCATGTTCCCTTCTATCCTATTTCACCAACACTCATTTGGAGCAGAACAGCAGGATTTCAGAGGAGATGATGTGACCAGTGAGCATGGCATGTAATGAAAAAATAGGATTTTAAGGGACAAACAGGGACTCAAGCAGGGAGAGCAATGGAACTTTACAGGTCATTTACTACCTGTAGAATAGGTCTGAAGACCTTACTGAATACTATCATACACTGGACTTATTTCAGTGTTTCCAAAGGCTATTGACACTTTCACATTCCATGCACACTGTTCTGACAGCGGTACTCTATAACAGTAATTACTTCTATTCTAGATTGCAGTAATTTTATCTCCATAAGATGGGTCTGATACTAGGAGCATACTGTAGCAGTTACTTTTAAGCAAGAAAATGGTGAATCATTAATCCTTTCTCGTGTGGGCAGAACTAAGGCTATAAAACCTAGGTGGCATAAATGTACAGAGAGTGGGGCGTGTACAAGCCATCCACAAACCTTGTGCTGCTGGAGAGCTTAAAGCCAGCTAGTGCAGCTCAGACAGCATTCAGGCTTGGGCTGACTGGGACATGCCCTGCCAACATAAGCTGTCTGAATCAGTGTTTATGTGAAACCTTGGCTGGAATTTAATGCTGCCTTCCCCTGAAAATGACTATGTGGGAAAACCATAATTGTTGCTTTGCCTCCTCTACCCTCCAGAGGAGGGTCACCACAGTGATCCAGCACAGCTACTGTAGTCCCATTTTGAAGTCAGCAGGAGTAATTTGAATCCTTTGTCTGAACATGTAAATGCTTTAGATCCTTATTTCTTCCAAGAACAGGTACTGTGAGTGACTCTAAAACGTCACTATGTAAATCTAGGAATAGAAAGATGAGGTTACTTACCTGTAACTGGATGTTCTTCAAGATGCATGGTACCTATCTATTTCCCTATGGGTTACACATGAGCACCATGTGCCTGGAGTTGGAGAATCTGAAAGTAGGGTCTGTTGGTCCATGCATGTGCTCTGGTCCACCTCGTGCTACCAACTTAGGTGATGAAGGGCGGGGTGAACTGACTGCCTCATCAGTCGTTCTCTACCACGAATCAGACACGATCTGAAGCAGAGGGGAAGGAGCGTGGGTAAAGGAATAAAGGTAGGGACCACATGTCTCAAAGAAGCTCCAGTTACAAATAATTAACCTCCTCTTCTTCCTCAAGTGATGGTCCCTATTGTATTCCACTGTGGGTTATTGACAAGTAGTACCTAAGTAGGTGGAGGATGATAGAGTTGCACGGAAAATCACCGTCCCAAAGGAGGCATCAGTAGCAAAGTCTTGTACCACTGTGTAATGTCTTGCAAACATGTGGACCGAACTTAACATGGCCACTTTACAGATGTCTGGAAGGGGGTACATCCAGAAGAGAACTACAGTTGTGACTTAGGCCCTCTGGAGTGAGCTCATATCCCAGTGGGGGAAAGGAGTTCAAGGGCTGATAAAGTAGAATACAACCAGATATTCCTTTGGACGTTCTCTGTGTGGAGATGGCGTGTACTCCGACTCTCTCCGCTATACCGATAAACAGCCTCAGAGACTCTCTCAATGGTTTTGTTCTCTGCAGGTAAAAGGCCAAGGCTCAAACATCTAGGGAGTAGAACCTACCTTCATGCGGTTTCGGGAAGAATATAGGTAAGTGAATGGATTGATAAAGATGAAATTCTGAAACCACTTTAGGATAAATTTGGGGTGTAGGTGTAAAGAAACTGTATCTTTGTAAAAGTATATGGAGGGTTGCCATCATTGCACCATGTTCACCAACCCTTCTTCCTGATGTGAAGGCTATGAGAAAGGCGAGCTTTATGGAGAGGAGGGTCATGGAGCAAGTTGCTAAGAGTTCAAAGCGGGGGCCCATGTCAGAACCAAAACTACTAAATCAGTAAGTTATTAAAACTTCTAAAACTATAAACTATTTACAGCTAATATTATATTGTTTTTCAGAATGACATCAGAGCTGAGGACACTAAAGATTCCGACTTAGACCATGCAGTGGTGTCAAGGAACTGAAGAAGTGGTCAGTCCACCCGACCCTTTATCGCTTCTGTTGGAAGCACAAGGTGAGCCAGGACCCATGCATGGACCAATGGACTCTACTTTCAAATTCTCTGACTTCAGGCTCATGGTGTGCATGCGAAACCACAGTGGAATATGATAGGGAGCATGACTCGAAGAATGAACTTTTCTCTCCCCAATTTATTCCATCATCATTTCAACTGTGATGGTGGATATTTTCATACATGTTACTGTTTCTTGTTTTTTATAATTCCATTTTTCAAATCTCCTTCATGCTGTATTCTAGCTGGTGATATTTGTAAAAAGGAAACATTTGGTGTAATATTTATATGGTTATTATTTTAGGATGTTACTTATATTTATACTGGTATACATTGTATCCCATTTATCATTCTACATCACTGTTTTATGAATTGGGGGAGGTTGAGTCAAATCAACTGTTTCCTCTACACAACATTTACACAAGTTCTCCAATTACGGGATTGAGCAAACCTTAACAAAACACATGGGTCGAGGATGTTCAGATCTCAATTAGGTTTAAAACAGGGTTTGGGTTAGAGTCTAAAGCCGAACTAGTGTAATAAAATGCTCTTGGGGAGGTCGTCAGCAGTGGAGACGGAACCCTGGATCTCTGCATCTAAAAGCATGAGCCATTATTCCTGAGGCCTTGTCTACACTGATGGTGGCATGCAGCATGTGTGTAGCTACACACTGTAGTGAAAAGCAGGTGCTACACTCTGAACGATAAGCTATCAATCCAGAGGGCAGGTACCCCTCTCACCATGCGATATGGTGTCCCTTGCGGGCAGCTAAAAATATAGGCTGACACACTGTTCTTCGAAAACATGAACAATTTAATAGGGGGAGGTAAACAGGGTCACAATAAATGAATAGGGATGAACCCAAGGTCCCAGATGTAAAACCCAAGGGCCACCCAAATGTCCCTGATGTTAGACTGTCTCACGATCTCTCTTCTCCGGATGGTGTTGCCTCCGGGTCACGTCGTCTTCTCATCCTAGCTCGTCTGCTTCTCGTCCTCGATCTTGTACCAGATTTTCCTCTCACCCACTCACGCGCACTGCAAGGCAGCAGCAGGCAGCAGCAACAGCCAGCAGCAACTGCCACTTGCCTGAGTCCTATATAGGCTCGGCAGAGTTCCTAAGGACCAATCAGAACGCCGGGATTTCCCGCTCTGACCGTGGCACTACGCACGGCCCTAAACTGTGCACACGGCACTAGCCGTTCTGCACACGTCCCCCCCCAAGAGGCTGTGCCCTTTTCCTATTGGCTATCTAACTTCAACATGTAAATCCCTTCCGGGTATAACACAACTGACAGGTATAACCTATTGACCCTTATTATAACATTGACAGGGCAAGCCCAGTCCATGGAGTCTCTATTGGCTACTATAAAACAAGATCACTGAACTATATACACATGGGAGAGGGGCAGTACAGGGGGTTGGACCCACGGGTTACAATTCCCCTCCTTGATGGGGTGCCTCGAATGAAAGAGAGGGATCCCCATCATTCCAGAATCTTACATGCGTGGGTTTAGCCCATGATACGATTTTTAATTTTTACTGCTATATACAAATTAAACAAGAGTATAAATACAATCAATTGAACTATACACAATAATACAACTGGTGTAAATATTATCTTCCATGTAGAGTATTGACTTTCATGCGGTAAGAATAGACGAGTCCACCAGTTATTGTAACTCGCCTTCTTAACCCTATCAAGTACATTTTCTATTTGATTGGCTAAGTGGTGGACTGCCAAATCAATCTCTTGCCCCTGTTCCTTTAATAATTTTAATCGCACTAATATTTCAGGATGTTCTATAAGTTGTTTTATTAGTGAAATGTTTGTGCCTAATTGCACTGGTTCTATATTGCGATATAATTGGTAATGTGTGTGGATATCTACGAATGACACCTGTTGTTGAACGAATTGAATGTCACATCCCGATACACTATATATATTGCACATACACAGATTTTCATTTTTCGGGACACTGATATTAAATTTAACGTTTACCATCAGGTAATGACAAAAAGTCCGCACACAAATGCAGGAAACATTAATAGAAACTATCATTGAGGTTACAGGGGTGTTCATTAGTTTGTAATGGCATTTGCCAATCTCTTTGAAACATATTTCGTCAGGGTTAACATATTCTTGTGTACAGGTGTACCCCAGGCCCTTTTCTCCAGTGCACGCCTGGAGATCTGTGGCCTGCCACTTGTTGTCACAGAACACTACCCACTTGGGGAGGTCCTCTGGCCATATCATTGAGTCATTTAACAGAATTCCCATGGGAATGACTGGGTAGATCCAGTCCTCCTTTGCTTTTTTAATAGTAAGTATATGTGTTTCAATTTGGGTACCTGAAATCGCAAAATGGACCATTTTCCACCACTCGGGATGGGATGACTCTAACTCATTTAGCCCATATTGTTCGATAATTTTTCTTAATTCCGGGGAAATTATTCCTTCTAAGCCGTCTCTTATAATGCTTTGGGCTGTTACTTGCGTCCACATTTGCGCTTGCGAGCATGCCAAAGCTAAAGATAGGTTGCCTTGAACCGTACTCACAGCCTTTATCAGGGTTTCGAAATCTTTTTGACGAGTGTGAAACCATAAGGGCAAAAGATCAGTCACCCTATGTTGAATGCTCGAAAGCTCAGTTAGGGATGTACCTAAAGGGTGATCTAAGGTGTTTAGTTCTGTTCCCATTCTTCCAATTTTGGAAGCCAAAACCTCCACATCGATTGTATTAATGGCTCTCAAACTGGTACCTATGCCTCCCAAAATGCTGCTGATTAAGTCTCTCCTTCCCCGGCGGAGAGTAGCATCAATATTACGAATCCACTCCTCCCAGCCACTTCTTAGGGTTTTAGTATAGGTGTTACAGATGGGAAATACCTTATCAAATCGTATGTCTATGTCTACTTGTAAATGAATCAGAGCGTACTGGGGGCCAATTAAGATTTTTCACCTTAATTGCCGACCCATAACTACAGGTCCTCCCTTAGATAGAATAGGGATTCCCATTATTACATGGTCCTGATACCATCTGGTATCGTAAGGGCCATACACACTCCATTCGCCAGTGTCCGCTGGTGTAACATCTATTGATATATTCATTAGGCAAGCCCACTTATAATTTATTTCCGTATCCCGGCAGTACGGGTTCATCCGGCCGAATCCTTTCTTTTTCTGTAGGATGCTTCTACAAGGAACTTGTGCGTGTAACCTTTGTGTACCCATAGTTATAACTGCTGGAACTGCTCCGGTGGTATTAGTCATATATATCTCTAAAGGATACATATGTGACCCTTCAACCATTAATTTTCGGGTATACCATCTAATCTCTGCACATTTTTGTGGCTCCATGTTAACTTGTGAGCAGCTTATTGTTCTATTGAACACTACTTCAAACGGTGTGAACCAAACACAACTATTAGGCACCCGTTTATCTTGGAACACTTGTCCCATAATATTCGCTTGTCTAGTACTTTTACTTCGCCATATAGTATTATTTACATCTGGTGTTTTTGGCTCCAATATATATTGCATGTGTTGTCCTCCTTATTAGTGAATATTTCCACTATTCTTTCCCTTGAAGGTAGTGGTTGTGCACCATGATACGACAAGTTCTTTTCTCTTGGAGAAGGGTTCTTGTTTGTGCATCTATACACCTGATTTGGCTGGATAGTGATCCCAACCACATTTATTTTGTACAAAATTACCCAGGTTAATACTACAATCGCGGTTTGCATACCACTATGGCTAACAGAATTAAGCATACTGCCAAGGCAAATAGTAATTGACCCTGGACTGTGTCAATATTGTAGTAATTTTCCAAATTTTTCCATCGCCGGTAGATTCTGAGTGGTTGGAGACGACCATGAGTCCCCTCCTAGAATAAGTGAGAAGACACAATAGGGATTATTACTTATTCTCAATTAAAGAAATATGCTCCTGGTTGTCACTACCCTTCCATTGCTTCAATTGGGTTGAGTGAAACCACTTCAGCCAGGTGTTTCCTTTATGATCTTTAATTGCCACCTGATAGACGGTGGGTCCAGCCTTATTTACTATTGGATGTGGGCCTAACACATGACCTGTATCTGAAAACCATCTATAGAGCACTCTTGTGCCTATTTCCCATTCTACATCCTTAAAGGTTTTATCCAGTCTTTTATTCATGTTTACAATATTAGCCCCAAGTTGATGGGCTACTTTAATTTGCATTTCACTTATCAATTCTAATTGTTGCTGGACCCAGTGTGTCATTTTAACATTATGCTGAAACTCGTCTGGGGCCACCCCTCCTTGAATCCACCACACTTCTGGTGTTTTCATCTTTCTACCAGTTACTATCTCGTGAGGTGTAAACCCATGAGATGCTATTGTACTCCTGATTGCCATAAGGATTAAAGGGAGATGTACATCCCAGTTCTTTCCAGAGCTATTCACCAATTTTCTCATCGCTGCCTTGAGCGTGCGATTGGTGCGCTCAACCAACCCCGATGATTGAGGGTGGCCTGCAATATGCAGTTTCCAATTAATCCCTAGAGCTGTACTTAGGTGTTTAATGGTCTCGCCCATGAAGTGGGGACCTTGATCCAAGTCAATAACATCAGGGATTCCAAATAGAGCTATGGTTTCATTCAAGAGCTTTTTAGCAGTTGTTATCGCTGTATTATTTCGGGTAGGGTAGGCCTCTACCCATTTAGAGAAACTATCGACTATAACTAGCACATATTTAAAACCACGTGCTGTTGGCGGTAACGGTCCGATATAGTCCAATTGTATTCTCTGCCATGGCCCTGCAACTTCCTGATGTTGCAAAGGTCCCTTTATTATTCTAGCATCAGCGTTGTTTGCTGCACATTGTAAGCAATTGTTGATTACCTTAGTAATGTCCTGTGTTAATGTGGGCCACCAGGCGACGTTTAATATTCTGGACTTCACCTTTTCTATCCCAAAGTGACCTTGCTGATGTGCCAATTTAACTAATTCATTTCGTAAGGGAGTAGGCATGATGACAACTGGAAGCTCTTGGTCCTTATGTCGTGCGAGCACGAAATCATTTTTTCCTTTATATATATTCCATGATTTAAAATGACCTTTTTGTAATAGTTGTTGTACTTCTTCATCCATAGATTGTAACGTAACTATATCAGGAGTGTATGGTTCCTCGCTTTGCATCTTAGCCTTGCTTCTGGTTGTTATACACTGTGGTATCTTATTCATGTAGGGTCGTTCCCAAAGCGTGTCTTCCATTAACGTTACGGCTTCATTGGCCAGAAGATCAGCTTCTCTGTTTAGCATATGAAGTTCTGTTTTCACTTTCGAATGAGCTTTTATTTTACATAATTGCACGGTGCCTTTTAAATCTACAGCCATATTCCATATGTACCGAAAATGTATGGCATGTTTTACCTCTTTTCCATCTCCCGACTTCATGTTATTTTGTAGCCACACGGGCAGCCAGTCCGCCAGAGCTCTGAGCACCCATTCTGAATCCATAATGATGACTGCTGATTTCTTTGGTTTTAACGTTTCCATTACCGCTGCTACTGCTACTATTTCAGCCAGTTGTGCCGATGGTGGTTTGACTCTTCCCTGTAATATTTCTTCAGAGTTCATTTTGCTTGCTCCATATCCTGCCTGTGGTGTCCCATTTATATAGAATGAACTCCCATCCGTGGCCCAAATAATTTCTTCTTTTAAATTTATGTCCTTTTCCTTGATCACGGTGAATGGTGATGAGATGTGCGTTGTTATCTCCGATGGGATTGGGCATTGATGCTCAGTCCCTTGTATGAGTAATGCGTAAGGTGCCAATACATTTGCACTAGGTTCAGCTGTTGATATGTCCCTATTTATTAAAGCTAAAGTCCATCCGGCCAATCTAGGACTGCTTATCCTTCCATTATTTATTTTTCCAGTTAACACATATTTAGTAGGAGTGTGCCTAGTCTTTAATACCACGGGCGAGAGTCCTATTAAGTATTCCCAATGGGCTAGGGCCCATACTAGTGCCAAAACCTCTTTTTCACATGCTGAATATTGTTCTTCAACATTGGTTAAATTGCGTGAAGCATATGCTACTACTTTTTCAACTTCATTCTGTTTTTGCGCTAGAATGGCGCTTATGCTATCTTCTGTAGCTCCCAGTTGCAGTATAAAGGGTTTTGACGGTTCCGGGTACGCTAGGGCTGGTGCCCGCATCAGTGACTGTTTTAAAGTGATGAATGCGTCTTGTTGGTCCTTGCTCCACTCCCAATCGACGTCCTTTTTCAGTAATTTATATAACGGCCTTGCTATAGTAGAGTATTGATGTATGAAATCTCTTGAAAAACCCGTCAGGCCTAAAAAAGATCTTAATGCGCTGACGTCTGTAGGTACAGGTAATCTTCCTATCAACTCGATCCGTTGCGCATCTGGACTCCTACCTTCGCTGCCTAGGGTCACCCCTAGGTAGGTCACTTGCGTAGATACCAGTTGCACCTTTTCAGGATTTATGATGAATCCCGCTTCGTATATTCTTTTTAGTACATTGTTCAGCACGCTGAGGTTGTCAGCTCTTGTTTTCGTCATTATCAGAATATCATCCATGTATGATATGACGTGGTCTCGATCTTTAAATTCTTTCCACATTTTAGTCACATTTTTGTGGCATATAGTGGGGCTATTGTGAAATCCTGAGGGAGCCTTGTAAAAGTATATTGCTCCTCATTAAAAGTAAAGGCAAACTTATGCCAGCAGTCTTGGTGGAGGGGAATACTAAAAAAAGCATTTCCCAAATCGAGGACAGAAAACCATTTGTTGCCCTCACTGATCTTAGACATTATGTAAGGGAACTTTGCAACTACTGGTGTTATTTTTGGTGTAATTTTATTCAGAGCACGATAATCCACTGTCATGCGCCATGAGGTACCATCGGCCTTCTTAACCGGCCACAACGGGGCGTTGCAGGGACTACTAACCGGTACCACGACTCCTTGATCTGCTAACGTTTTAATAGTATGATGTAAACTTGCCTGTGCTTGTAGTGGGTATTGATATTGCCTTTGTGGCTTTGGGTCAGGACCCGCAACCATAACTATTTCCTTAATTTTCCTACATTGCAATTTATGCAGGGAAAACACCTTAATCCATTGTTGTGTAATATACTTAATGTCCTTTTCCCAATTTGGCAATTTTAATTCTCCTGGACCTTTAATAGTGTTTATTCTACAGGTGTTTGATATGTGGTAAGGGACTAAATCACCACCTCGGCTCCATAGACATCTATTAGGGATATCAATAATGATGCCTAGTTTAGTAAGGATGTCATTTCCTAAAATTCCAATGTCTCCTATATCTTTTATTCCGAACGACGCATATCCAATCATGTTTCCAATGGTGTACTTTAATTTCTTGGTGAAGGGGACCAAAGATGTCCCACCATTAAAACCTTCCAATTGCCTCCATGCTTGTATCGGCCATTTGCGTTGATTTGTATTGTTAGTATCAGTAATCACAGAAGCCGCTGCTCCTGTATCGACCAGCATCTTTGTTTGATAGCTACCGAAATCCCCCTCTACGATGGTATTTATCACTGGTCGCCCCCACTGGTCCTCTTCTAATTCGGTGATTTCTTTTATGGGCGCCAGAGGGACTCGGCTTCTTCATTGCAGGTTGGGTCGAGATTTTCTATCGCTTGGGTTCGGACCTTGGCCAGTCTCATGTTTACTCAGGAGGTAAATCAGTTCTTGTAGAGGTAGCCCATTAATGCTGTCAAATCCTTCATATTTAAGCAGGCGCTGGAAAATTGCTCTCCTCAATGAAGCCTTTTCTTCCCAATTGTTGCTACTGGATCTTTGGTTGGTTGGTCCATCATTGCTCCTTTTAATGTTTTTACTATCCAGAGAGTGGCTTCTCCGTGGGCTATTATCGTATGTTTTCTGATTACCGTATTTGCCTTTGTTTGCTGCCGGTGTGTTCACTTGATTGATTTTGACGTTTCCTTTACGCCGGTAGGTGTCTACAAAATTTCTGTCATACTTGTTTTCTGGAGATGCCCCCATGTTCTTGCTTCCTTTCATATTAGGCATACTACGGTACGGCAGCCTTCTACCATATGCTTCATCATGGAGATTGTGAGCTGTTCTTACTTTTTCTTCAATTTCCTGCAATGTAAGCTCCGTAAGATCGATGGCGCTCAGTGCCAGTTTCATTGCAGGTGCCAGGCCTCGTACGAGTTCTTCACGAAAACCAGGAGTGTCCATAAAGTTTGCTCCCGATAGTTTGTAAAGAAGTTTTTTTCTTAAAATATATTGCTCAGGTCTCTCATGATTTTGTTGCCTCTCATTATAGAAGAGACCTATTATACTATATCCAGGCTTGTAAAATTGCAGAATTCTCGTTAAAAAGTCCGTCATACTTGGTAGAGCTCCTAATTGTAAATCTGTAGGGAGGCTGGCAAATTCTTCCTGAGCCATGCACTCTCGAGTCAAGGCCACCGCATCATCCACCTGAAGGTACAGGGTTTCCCCCACCCTAGCAAGCCAATTGACAACCGTGTCCTGGCTCAAAGGGCCCAAGGTTTTTCCCATCGCTCTGGCTTGTTCAGGGGAATAGCTCTTTACCTCTTGCCTGGTTATGTCATCTCTCCCCGGTCTTTTAACTATAGTAGTGGTCAGAGGATTAATAGGGATTTCACTGTCATGATCAATAGGTGCTGAGGGATCAGCATTGTTCCAAAAATTGGGACAATAATCTGAATCATAATCCTCAGATACCAGTAACTCGTTAGAACTGTATTGATCATTCTTAAAAGTTACTTTTTTAATAGGGTTTGTACTAGGTTTGCTATTAAGGAGTCCCCTTGCTTCCCTTAACTGTATTTGTAATTGTGTCATTTGCTTTTGACACTGCTTATGGCTTTCCTGGTTTACAGAGGTAGAAGCCTCCTTTAATTCAATTAACAACCTCTTGACCGCAGCCTGTGAATCTTTTAGGTCTTCGGTCAATTTGGTTAATTGTTTTTCCTTTGTTTTTAAAACCTTAGTGGTGGCGGCTTCCCTAGCCTCCAGCCTTTCTATTTGTTTACTCTGTGTTAATTCTCTAACAGCAGCCCCCTCCTCATTTCTGCGGCGGTCTGCCTTACCGTATTCTATTGATTTTTCTAGATTGCGCACCTGAGTTTCACAGGCAGCAAGTGCTGTGACTTTTATACTTAATTTTTCCCTTAAGATACAGTTGGCATTTTCCAAAGTTTTTATTACCTTTACCAACCCATATAACATAGATCTCTTCTTTAATTTTTTGTTCGGTTTAGATTTTTGCGTAACAAATTCCTCCCACTGGCCAATTAATTCGTGCATCGGGGCTGATTCCCCAAAATCAATACCTTCCCAAACATCATACCCCTTTGCAAATTCAATAAAATCACGTTCGAATTTCGTTTTATTATTCGGCTCTCTCCTGCTCATTTCCTTCGATTGTTTCATCTCCATGTTCATGTTGATTTCTGTAGTGCCCATCTATTAGACACTACCACCCTTTAGACCTTTTGTTAATAGACACCCGAGAATCTCAGATTAACCCTTTCACTGGTGTGTCCTTACCAACGGTTCTGAATGGCAGTTGTGCCGATTCAAAAATGGCGGCTTTCGCCTCATTTTAGTTACCGCTCTGTGGGGCGAAAGCCCTTGTGAAGAGGTTTGTGACCCCTCACAAAATTCAAAATGGCGCTTCCCTCGCACTGAGGCGAACCTAGAAAGTGTGTGCAAGGCGGGAATAATCCCAAAATGGCGTTCGCGTACCACGATGCCTTTACCCAAGGGCGGATTTTCGGTCCATGCTCCCTTTGCTCTGGCGATTTACCACGGTAAGGTTTTCGGCCTTCCGGAACGCATCAATGCGGCTCGGGTGCTTTGCCCGTTCCACCGCGGGATGCCGGGTCCACGGGAGTTTCGGTCCCGAACCGCTCTTACACCCTCACTGGATCTTGGAGGTTTTCGGCCTCTCCCCAGACTTTTCCCGCCAGATCCCGGAGGTGTTCGGCCTCTCCCAGGTCGGTCCAATCGGTCGGGCAGTCTGTCCCGCCGATCCCCAGCTCTGTCGGCCTTTCGGGCTCGTGACAGGCTTAAGGCGCAATGCCTTCCCAAGGCTTCCAAGCCTATTCAGTTCAATTTAGGGTTTTCGGGTTAGGGTTATTTAAAAATAATAAAACAGGGTATTTCCGAATTCAATTAGCGATTAGAGGATCCAGCCTCTAACCACTATATTTTTAACTGGAGGGTCCTGCCGCGGTCGCCAATTTGTTACACTCTGAACGATAAGCTATCAATCCAGAGGGCAGGTACCCCTCTCACCATGCGATATGGTGTCCCTTGCGGGCAGCTAAAAATATAGGCTGACACACTGTTCTTCGAAAACATGAACAATTTAATAGGGGGAGGTAAACAGGGTCACAATAAATGAATAGGGATGAACCCAAGGTCCCAGATGTAAAACCCAAGGGCCACCCAAATGTCTCTGATGTTAGACTGTCTCACGCTCTCTCTTCTCCGGATGGTGTTGCCTCCGGGTCACGTCTTCTTCTCGTCCTAGCTCGTCTGCTTCTCATCCTCGATCTTGTACCAGATTTTCCTCTCACCCACTCACGCGCACTGCAAGGCAGCGGCAGGCAGCAAGCAGCAGGCAGCAGCAACAGCAACAGGCAGCAGCAACTGCCACTTGCCTGAGTCCTATATAGGCTCGGCAGAGTTCCTAAGGACCAATCAGAACGCCGGGATTTCCCGCTCTGACCGTGGCACTACGCACGGCCCTAAACTGTGCAAACGGCACTAGCCGTTCTGCACACGTCCCCCCCTAAGAGGCTGCGCCCTTTTCCTATTGGCTATCTAACTTCAACATGTAAATCCCTTCCGGGTATAACACAACTGACAGGTATAACCTATTGACCCTTATTATAACATTGACAGGGCAAGCCCAGTCCATGGAGTCTCTATTGGCTACTATAAAACAAGATCACTGAACTATATACACATGGGAGAGGGGCAGTACAGGGGGTTGGACCCACGGGTTACACAGGCTGCGTCCACATTTCAGTGAAAGGCTCCGAAATGGGTAAGGCAGTGAGGAAAGGCTCTGGTTGGCGGCGGCGGGGGGGGAGGGGGGAGGAGGAGGAGCTGCCGGACTTCTTCCCTGTGGCAGGGAAAGACTCCAGCAACTCAAGCTTCCTTTCCTTGCTGGCTCCCCCTGCCAGAACCCTTTGCTGTAGCGGGGAGGTAGAGGGACACTGCCCTGTTAAAAACAGCAGTGTAGACAGAAGGCACTGCTTGGGTGTGTAGAGGGATGTGTACAATATATACCCTACGATTCTGGCGTGTCTTTACTTGCCTAAGCAGTGCCTTCCTATCTACACTACTATTTATACCCTGGTAGGGGTGTATGCTGTGTGTGTACTCCACATGCTGCCATAAATGTAGATATGGCAAAGTTAAAGTTAAAGGACCCTTTGTCTCTTAGCCAAAGCTGTAGCAGGTTCATCAGCCTCTGTGTGGCAGAGCACCACATGAAGTACATTTTGGTTTTTCAATGATGGTGAAGTCTTATGGACTACTGTTGCAAGTATGGATTTGAAGTAGAAAATAGGCTCTTTCTGGTTTTGGATCCAAACCAGAACTAGAAGGGAGATTTTAGATCCAAGGATTCAAAGTCACCCATATTCACAATATCAGAAGGCGTTATAGCCAAAGTTTTAGTTCTGACCAGTCTCCCCAGTGTTTAGAGATGGAGGTAATACACAGACAGAGGAGTCAGTGGCTGTACATATACTAAGGGATGGAGTGCTGTTACAAGATAATATTGTCCTATAAACATTTCATTTAAACACTATTATTTTGCAGACCGCTTGATTCTTGCAAACAAATTTTGCATTTATTGCTTTTTTCCCCTAAGCAGCACATATTTACACATTTTTCTTAGTTTTGGCATACTTTAAACTCAGCTTTTAAGCAGAACAAAAAGGTGAAAAGCTTGTCTTAAGAAGTTTTCTACATGTACATATATTTTTACATATTCTTTACAAAACAAGTAATTAAAAAGTGCAATATAAGTTCCCTCTCTTATCCACAGAACAAGATATTACATATATTATATATATATGTACGCAGAAATGAAGAAATGTACATTTGAACTTGGAACAAGTACTGTAACTTAATTTTTCAACCCTTTTTGTCTGATAGCATAGTGGAAGTACTACCAACAAATACAGAGGCTTAAACAATACAGTAAAATGAGAGTTTTACCAGCAATGTTACATGATGAAAATAAATCCTCTCTTTCAAACCAATTTCCTTTTAAAAAGATGGATTTATTGCCCAAAGGGAGGAGGAAACCATCTATGGGACAGCAACAACAGAAAGACAAATGCTACAAAAACATCAATTTTTTTTACCACCTGTATTACAGAATTGCTGCTATGTTTATTCCATTCACATTTTTGTTGCCCTGAGGCTGCAGATAATTCACATTCTGAAAATATCTCACTTCAGCTTTGTTGTGTTTAGAAAATTAACTTTTTAACCTTTGCCGTGAGACAACTTGTTCTTAATTCCTCTCCCCTTCCTCTCCCCCATCAACATAAGCTAGCAGCAAGCTAATTGAGTTTGGAGGGGGTCTAACACAGTCTAGAAAATATGCAGAAAAATGATTTTCTGCAGAGATGTACAGCATCTCCAGTTCCACTCATTTATCAAACAAGTATTTAAAGTTAAATCAATATGGATTTTTACTGGTATTTCCATATCTTGGTAACATGTTTTTGGATGAGAATCACGATGAGAACAATTATACTGCACTTCATTCTAATGATGATTTTGCAGTTGGTATTGACTTTCCTTATTTCTGTTACTGGTCATTTATTTATTTGTAAACTGTAACAGGAGCTGCCAGCACAACTCAAACTACCTACCAGTAGAGCCTAGGAAATATTTTTATTTTTTTCAGATCTCATTTACTCAGGAAAGAGCTGAAACCTATGAATGTTCTTTTACCAACAAAAATGTCTCCAGTGCTTAGTCTTCTTGTCAATTTCAGCTGCCTGTCTGCCAAAATAGCAAACTCAAATAATTTAAAGTACCCAAAATTAAAAATTGTATGAAATGATCCCTGGAAACAGTTACACATTGTTATAACTACCTCTCCAGTTTGTTCCATTGACTACATGAGATTTCATTAACTTCTAAAGTTTAAACAGAATTCATCTAATAGTTTAAACAAATCTAGATATGCTATAGTTAACACACAAATGTTAATTTCTATTCATATTTACATTACTTTACAAGCTATATAAATAAATATGGGCATTACTAAATTTCAGTATCTTAAATATGTACATTATTTCTCACCTGTGTTTCACTAGATATAGGTCCCATTACTGTTAGAACATCCACTATAACAAAAAGACTTTGCACATAACAAAACTGGAACTTATGGTACAATGATCAAATAAAGTCCCAATGTACAAATTCCTAAGTAATGCAAAGACTTGTGTAGTAGACAGTTCAACATAATCAACAAGCACAATTGAAATCTGCATCTCAGCAAAACAGAAGCCATTGAATATATACCCTGGCAACTTCAGATTTATCTCAGAATAACCTATACAGTAATAGTTGAGTTCTAAAATAATGAGGTTGGCTACTGTGATTTGTAACTGAGAGAAGTAATGCATTATTAGTGGAAACCGAACATTAATAAGACCATGTATATAGTACAATACCTTTAACTTTGTATCACTTTATCTACTTCATCTGGAAAATATAAAAGCACCACAAAAACAGATTTACAAGATAGATCCATGACTGTACAGTACACATATTTAGGCTTTCTTTTAAGTACAATGTTTTCAAGTAATAGAATCCAAAGCGCTGCAACAAGGAAAATAAAGGGAGCTACACAGAAGCCAGTATAATATGTATCGTTTGCAAAAGAATGGAATGTATTCTGAATCTAAAAAAAAACCTGTTGTTTTTGAACCATTGTTTCTAAGTGCAATGAGCCAGATTCACCTCTTGCTGGTTCAGGAAGTGCAAATTTTACCTCTAACTGCCAGCAAGGGTCACACTTCTTATATAAGGGATTCAACTTTGCAGGAAGGGCAGTCTGAAGTTCAGTCAGAGACATTATAGGAGCACCCTATTGGCCAGACCTGTTGCAAGGATGAGTTAATTAGCACTTCCGTCAGTCGCCCTGGTCAAGCCCCTTTACTCTGCCAGCATCTTATATTTTGGAGCTGAGCAAATTTCCTGCAGGCCCCAGCAGATGGGCGGTTATTAAGTTTGCCACCCTGCCAGTGATACAATTTAATGGGCTGCTCCCCCACCCTGAGGGTAAAGGGAGAGGAAATACTCAGCAGAGACTTCCCATGGGCCTCTCCCTTTAAGAGACGGGCCTGCCTTGGAGGACTTGGCTCCCCCTTCACCTCCTTCCTGGCATGCTCTGAGGTCAACCAGATTCTCTAGCCTCCATCTAGATAGAAGAAAGGGGACAAGTGGGTTTGTTGTTGTGGGGCCATTTATCCCACCAGCTGCATATGGATGTGACCAGGCCCCAGAGCCAGCTTCCTTCCCTGCCAGATGGACTTGGAAAACAGTGAGAGGCTAGGAATGTAAAAGGCAGAGAGACCTTGAACTGCCTCCACAGTCCTTCATCTGCACTGCCGCCTGTGCAAGGGGAAGGAGGCTGCTGGTGCACTGTGGGGAGAATACCTGAAAGGTGAAAGGGATGGGATGGGGACCAGGCTGGTGGGGGCAGTGGCCAATTTTTCTGCATCTTGGCGGTGTGGCAGGGGGTTGTAGATATCTTGCACGCAACCACACCCTTACAGCAGACTTGTCGGTGCTGGGGGCTCTGAGCTGATGGCTACACTAACTTTTTCCTGCATAGACCCTGGAGAGAATCTGATGGAGTAACATAAAAGTAGTTTGTGCTTTCCCATCAGGAGGACTTCAAAATTGTGGACAGATTTTTAAATGTTTGTACTTCCACTGGTATTTTTCCCCCACTCAGAAGCTCAATTTTGATTCCTACTGGCTAAAGCCAGGCTTATCTCCTTTTCCAGCTAGTGAGAATTAGTATTTTTAAAAGTCCCATCTCCAGAGTTTTCAGTATGCCAACTGAAAAATAAATGGCTCATTAGCATTTTTAGCTGCTTTGGAAAAAAGTGTTGCATGATTTATGTGATCAGAAAGAGAGGAAAAATAGATAAATTTTGCCAGGAACAGAAAGGAGATTAAGGGTGGTGGTGAGGGGGACCCCTATTTTGTGTGAAGGGAAGAATGATTGTTCCCTGAAATTGTACACGATGGCATTTGTTACCAGTCTGTCTCACACCCACCCACCCACTCCCATTGTGGAATTAGATCAAACATTGAGAATGATGTTTATAAGAGGTAAAGATATTTAGTTCCAGATATTCCATTTTGGTCTGTACAACAAATGAACATTTTCATCCTTATCACTGTATAGGTCATTTTATTTATAAAAGGTAGTGGAAAAGCTAGACCAACAAAAGCTTAGGTATCAGAGAATATTTTAAAGTGGGTCTCTCTTACTGATTTGAGAGAGAGAAGAGATCTTTCCACATATTCCTCCTTAAAAGAAGAAACTGATACTTTAGTGAAAAATTTGAAAAAACCCTTTCTCTGTAGGAAAAAAATTGCTGATACATCATGCTCTCTCTATTTCTCTTCCAACTCCTGTTATTTATTACTCAGAACATATATAGATATATATATATATATATATATATATATATATGTATGTATGTATGTAAACAGGATTTTTGCTTTTACATGACTTATTCTCCTGTTTGTTCACAGATAGCTGCTAATCAAAAAGTAAAGTTGCCAAAAACAGAGGATTGGGACTTTAATGAGAGTTGAATTAGGCCCTCAAAGTCAATGTGAATCCAAACTCAAGGTATTTCTTTCCTTAAGATGATATAAGATAATGACTTTTGACATAACATATTTGCTTCTTTTAATGTTTCTGATATTCAAGATAGAAATGTTGCTATTCTTATAAAGAAAAGTACACTTTATTTCAGAGGGTCTTTTAAAAAAAATCTTCTTAGCTGCAGGACACTATCAGTAATGAAAATGTATGAATATGACACCATTTCTAATGTATTTTATCTTTTACTTTAAATTAGGTTTTGACAATGGATGTTTTGAGAATTACAGTATGTTCAGAACTAAAGGGGGATCAGATTGCAAGAAGCCCAGTTACATTCATGAAAATTTGGTAGTGAATGACAAGATTGCATTACCTATAAATGCATCCAAAGGAACCCGTCATCTTACAAATACTAGAAAAGCCAAGAGCTTTCACTTACAATTTACATTTATCTGCTATGGATGGTCTTGCTCTTAATAGAAAGGTGTCCATATTACAAACACCACAATCACAATAGGCATTAAATTAGACCCTATACAGCAATCTCCACAAGGTCAAATGTTGAATTGGCCTAGAAACTGAATTACCTTCTCACTACCTAAAGCTAATTGCCTCAGTCCTGTTTTGCAGGTTCTCTGCCAGGCTTGTATAGGGAAAGTTGCCATTGCCTGTGCTTTAGCTGTTATGGAGCTGTAGTAAGGGCAATGTCTTCAGACAACAGGGTTATCAATCTGGCACCATTCACAAGTACTGGGCTCAAATTTACTTAAAATGTAATAATTCTATTTTCTAAAGCAATAGTATATATTGTGTTTTATGCATTGGTCCCACAGACCTGGAGACAGATTTTCCAAAGCTCATGTACAAAAATGTATCTGCAATTGCACATCTAGTTTGTTGGTGCAATTCCCACAAGTGCGAAATCTGGTATTTGCATACTCAGATGGCTAGATGCTCACCTGAGTACTCACTTGCAATTACAGTAATTCTACATGCATTTTTGGACTCAGTATTCAGACTATTGTAAGTAGCCAGTGCTAAGGTTTCCACATGGAGAGAGAGGAGAAAGAAGGGAGATGGAAAGTATATGCAAGGTTAAATGAGACAGATTAGGAGAAATCAGTCTGCATTATAAATATACAAGTAGATCTTAATCCCAGAGTGTACACACCTGGCCACTTTAACGTTCTGTACTGTAAAAAAGGTACATTGCACATCTACATCTCCTAATATTACTCTGATACAGTGCTTGATGTCTAAACATTATTAAAATACATGATGCCAGTATTGGTTGTACTAATGTATACTCTGACATGTTAAGGCAGTACAATTAGAAATTACTGAAAGTGTCAAGCAAAGCTACTTGAGCTAAGACACTGAAACTTTTCCCTTAAAGACTGGACAATATTCTGCTGATTAGGAGATGGTACTCTCCACAGGTAGTCATTCAGTTTATCTGAGTCATTGTATGCAGTCAGGTAAGGGGTAAGGGCAAGTTTGCTATTCACTGGTTTTGCAGGAGTACAAGACATGCTTTTACTACAGAGAGTCTCAGAAGAAGCCAAGTCTACATTATTTATCTTTGGGTCTGATTTCTTTGTCCGGTTCTGGGAAGTCTCTAAGTCAGACCCCTCATCTTCAGATTTTATTTCAACATAATCGTCGTCATCCTCCTCTCCTTCTTCAGTATCTTTGAAATTAGAAAAATAGTTCTGTGTAGCTATTTGTGCATTTATAGGTGAGTTCCTGTTTACTCTCAGAACTTTTTGAGAGTCTTGCAGAATCACATCTGAACAGTTTTCAGGGAACTTCTTCTTCACATCACATACTGTGAATCCTGAAGCAGCACATGGCACAGACTCCTGGTTGCTGTCAGATCTAAAGTTTCTATTTGAATACAGCTGTTTCTTGACCATTTCATTTGGGTAGGTTATTGGTTCCTCAGACCTGTTGACCACAACTGAGGAAGAGGACTGTGACCTGTTGTACACTTGGGGTTTTGTACTGTTTGCTTTCCTTCCTAGTGAGTTATAAATGTGATCTTGTAAATTCTCTTTGTTAGGCTGACTTATAATTGCACTCCACCTTTGTGCTGGGACATGCAGACGTGTAGAAATCTGAAGGGAAGGCACTGAGCAAGCTGATGGCAATGATCTTGGATTGCTTTTTGTACCTGTCTCTATAGGGGAGCTCTTTGGCTTCAGATCTTGGACTTCAGGCCAGGAAGAGAAATCGGCTAGTTCTCCATTACTGTATGTAGAATGCAAAAGCCAGTCTTCTGCCCTTAAGCGTTCACTAGTTAACTGAGAATGAAGCGGAGATGTTGCCACTGGGGATGAATACCTTAAGGCTGATGGTTTCTGAGAGGTGGCCCATGTATCCTTTTGCATTTTTGATGAAGTCTCTCTAAACACAATCTGGTCATAAAGTTGTGAATATTCAGCAATTCTGGCACCTGGAGAAAATAAATATTCAACTTGTCAAAATTAAACACCACTGTATAAAACACAACTTTCACGCAAATTAAAGTTTCAGACAAACTAACACTTTACAATGGTCAGGACAAAGATTTAAAACATCAACTTTGTTCAGTGACATGTACAGCATCATTCATGATACTAATACATGAAATTGACAAGCGTGAAATGTTTTATGACAAAACAGTGAACAATCATGCACCATGCATTCTGGGAGTCAGATGCCAGCATCAATATGATCTCTAGTTATGAAAAGATAAATTATGTACGTAACTGTTAAAAACATTGCTACTGCTAAATATCAAGCAATGTGGTTCTCTTTTTTTAGTTCAACATTTCAAAGTTGCTGGACTATCTATTTCTTCTTAAAAAGAAAACTTTCATATATATATATATTTTTTTTTTTCTTCTATCTACAGATTTTGATAGCTCAGACATTCTCAGTCTTAAAACACACAATGTGGCAGGGATACCTCCCCTTTCATTTGCAGTCATATGGATCATCTTTCATCCCGTTCATGATTACATAAACATCCCTCTGACAGCAAGTCCATACATGGAAAAGTAACATTAGGAAAGATATTTTTAGCTCTATTTCAATGTGACTGGAGAAAGGACAGGAAGAGCCAGTACCATGTGCCTAGTCAGCCCTCCGCAGACCACTAGCAAGAGCTCCATGGATACACCACCACTGATACTGATAACAGCCCCATTTTGGGGTGGGACACTTTCAATTTTTTGCTCTCTGTCTTAAGCGGCTGGTTGGGAAGAATATTTCACTACAGTGCTCACCTTTGGTCACTAAAGTCTCCTCCTATTCTTGTTGGCCAGCAAGAGGCAGAGTCGTCTCCTACAATTGTTCATTGCTCCTGTGCTGGCTTTCATAGGCCAGGAGGCAGCCTGCAACACCTCCAACAAAGACAGAGCAGGTGCCAGGTGTGGAGGAGGGGGGGAATGAGAAGGGGAACTCCTGCATTTGTAGAAGGGGGAAGAGGAGGAGGAAATGGAATCCATCAAAGGTGGCAGAGAGAATGAGATGGGAGATGCCCCCATAGAAGGACTGGAAACGGGTGCAGGCCTACAGGCTGCCTTCAAGTCGCACCAGCCAGGGTAGCAGGCCCCTGGGACTCCCCCCAGAAGTTAATAAGGTGTCTAGGGCCTGTTTTCAGGAAGGGATGTTTGGGGGGGCAAAGTCATGCAGTGCACTGGGAACCTCAGAGATTTGATCAAACATCTGCATCTTGGAATGTTTATCCTAACTGTGAACTTTGAGGCTTTCCCACTGCTGGGTGGGAATATTGGTATAGTGGTGATGCCAGGGTTTGCCGGTTTTACATATTTTTCAACATTGTATCATTCTGATGAATCATCACTTCTGGCTGATACCATGTCACAATGTAAGGTAATGGAGCACAAAATATACTATTGTATTTGGTGGATTTTTTTTGCCGATAGAAAATCTGATCTTTTAAGAGCATCCTAAAAACTGCATCAGATGAGATAAATAAGATATTTGCATTTTTAAAATTCCAGAGATGCAATGAGACTGCACAAACACCACTCTGGTGACTGAGAGTTTGCTGGCTCCAGGGCCCCAACTTATTTTAAAATCATCTATGGAAAAATTTCTCACAGGCAGGAAACTTATTTTGCTCCATCCTGCTTTGTGCAGTGCAGGTGCTCTAGAAAGGGGCAAAGTCTGAGACTTTTTCTTCCATCTCCCCATCCCCATGCTTGTAAGCAACAAACTGGAAGTTTCTCTAAAGAAGCTGGACTTGGCTTGTGTGATGGATCATATTCTATGGCTCAAGAGAGCACAGACAAGGAGTGTCTAGGCCCCCTTCTCACTGAGATCTGAAGACCACACTAGGCAAGAAAACAACTGCTTTTTTGAAAAAGAGTAAGCGTGCTCAGGATCACACCTTCTACTCCCAGCCTACCCTGAACCCACCTGTCCTGTGAAAGCAAGATGGCTGATATTGCTCCAGTCTTTCCCCTTCTTTCAAGAAATGGCAGGATTTTGCTCTTATTAAAGAACATATGTTTATATTACTTTCTGCACTAAAGTTACATAAAGAACTCAATCTGATCTCAGTGGTAACACATTCTTAAAGGGAATAATGGCATCATCATTCAACTGGTGGATCAAGAAGTGACCAGGGTTTTAGCATTTTAAAATCAACACATAAATTTCACTGAAAAGTTGTTAAAGAGATCTATTTGGGGAGGGAGGGAGAGACAGAGAGAAGGATGATATTTTTTAACATACCAATGGCAGGACCACCTTGTTTCTTCTCCTCCAAAATGGCCGCAAGGTCTTTGTGTCTCAGTTTCTGTTGCTGGCTGGATAGGTGCTCCTGCTCTGGACTTTTTACCTTCAAAAGCTGATTGGCCTTCTTAATTTTTTGACTGTACTGCCTTGCCATCATAAAGACCCTGTTCTTTGTTTTATCCACAATATCCATTTCATTGTCCGGGCTCTCTGTCTGTGCACTGGATAGAATACTATTGGCAGATTCATAAGGGCTGTCTATAAAAGGCAACTCACCAGAGAAGGAAGATCTGTTAAGACTCAGAAATGAATTATCTTTACATGGTGTTGTTTCATCGAATCTGAGCCTGGTTTCACTTAATTTGGCTACCTTGTGTTTCAAAGTTTTAGGAAAAACAGGCGTTTCTGGCAGTGAGGGAGTGGAGAGTGAAAATTCCACATCTTTACTCAGTTCAGGAGTACTTCCAGCATGGAGTCTTTCCTGCATGTCATCTTTACAAACAGGAAAGGCTGCAAGAACACGGTCTCTTGTCTTTTCTTCATTCTTCTTGATGTAATTCTCTAGGTCATTCCATATCTCATCTACTTCTTCCGACAGTTTGTCTGCTGCAGATTTGTGGGAGAGTGAATCAGAGTTGGAGGAGCTATCTACTAAGCTCAAATAGTCATTATCTAAAGGAACATGATGATATGGACTTTCGTCTTCACTGAACTGTAGACTCTCTTCAGAAACAAACTGCCTTAGATTGTCACAACATGCAAAATCTGTTTCTAGGCCCAAAAAACTCCTCCTTTTAGAGCATTTAAGGCGGTCACATTTGAAATTCAATAGTGGTGGTTCTGGAAGCACTATGGTGTCATAGATGTTCTCCTCAACAATCCTGAGCTCATGTGAACTTGAAGTTGGTGCCTCTCTATGGAGTAGGATTTCATCTTTACTAGCAAGAATGGAAGTCCTATTTTGATTTGCCTGCTTCTTTTCAGAGGCTGCTTCCACCAAGTTGCTTTTGTTTGGACTTTTGTAGAGAGAGTCTCTTTGGGGACCATGATCAGACTCTTCCCTTCTAGTCAGACCCATCAGTTTTAAATCTTCGTAACTTATATTATCATAGACATGCTCTATATCATCAATGGTCAGCTCTTCTGAAGATTCTGGGTAAGCATTCATATTACCCACATCAGTTCTAGAACTATTTTTCACTTCCCTTCGAGAACTGTGCTGGACAAAGTCATTGGCTCTTTGTCTTGCATTATATGGGCAAGTGTTACTTTCACCAGCACTACTGGCCCGTCTAACAATTCTGTGATGACCAGAGCCAGAGATCTCATTTTGATTAATTAATCCCACATGCCAACTGCATGGACGACCTGAAGCACCCCTCTCTTCACACACAACTGAACTTGAATTGGAAGTAGATACCGATGGTACAAACATCTGATAATCATCTTCATCATCTTCATTTTCCTGAGGTGGCCGTCTACTGGGAAACAAGGCTTGTCTGATCTGATGGTCAGTCCAGATGTTTCTCACAGTGGTAGTTCCCCCAAGGATATTCATGATTAGTGAGCTGTTCTGCGGTGTGCTAAACGGTCTAGATGGCTGCCTAGCAGAACAGGAAAAGGAAAGATCTGTATTCAGCTGGGTAGATTCTTCATCTGAAGGATCTTTGGAATTCTGTGGAGATTTGAAATATGGAGTTTTGTTAGTCTCTCTCCCTGCAGTCATTTCCTCTATATTGAGGACTGCAACCTTGACCCTAATGCTGTGCATTGTGGAGCCTGGCAAAGAAATATGGGATCCTCTGGCTCCATTGCTTCACACCCCTTATCACTTGCAAACTGAGGTGGATGCGCAAGACTTGTGCGCCCACCCGCTCCTTTTCACTGACTAAGAGTTGTATATTGTAAATAATTCTTTTCCTCACCCCACCCCACATGGACTACACTGGGGTGGCACTAAGCAGGTAAGACTGATCCCCTTAGTCATCTTTTTCCCTAAGCAATATGTATTGGGGTGCCTCAAGTCCACATCACAGGTCTCCTTGAATTTCTATATTATATTTAAGGATAAATTCAGTCACAGGGATCACAGATTCTATGATTTTCTGGGAACAATGTGACTTCTGGGGCAGCCAACAGCTGACCAGGGGCCAGCCCACCGGGGCCACGGCCCCAATTGAGTCAGCCCCTTTGGGGCTGGAGAGCAGCAGTCAGACACCTGCCACAGGAGCAGCAGTGGGGCTGGAGCAGCTGTAAGCCTTGGCAGCTCTGTTTTCCCTCTCAGTCCCAGCATATTTTTAGTAAAAGTCAGGGACAGGTCATGGGCTTTCATGAATTTTTGTTTATTGCTTGCAACCTGTCCCTAATTTTTACTAAAATCAGAATCTTAACTTTATTATATTAATTATATTATATTACATTACTTTACATTATAATCACAGTTAGTTCACTACAGAAGGCAAACTTTTTTCCTTGACTTCTTCCATCATTTTATGACTCTTCACTGGATTCTTTCCAATTTATCAATGACTTCATTTTTAAGAACTTTGCAAAGTATTCCAAGGATGTTCTAAAGCTGCATGGGCTTGATCCTACATGTTACTTAATAGCCCTGAGAGATGCTGCACATCGTAAGCTCCCACTGCTTGAAGAGTTAAGAAGGTACTTTATGGCTTTGATGAATCAGGCCTTTCATGGGAGTTTGATGCTCATTACCTTGCAGGGCTGAGTCTGTTAAAAGGAAGTATAGCATTATCTTCCTGGTGTTCAGCCTCCCAATATTACATCAAGCAGTTTTGTAATAGCATCAGATTAGTGGGTGTATCTAGTAATCATCACCACCTGACAGAAGACTGCACTAAAATGTTTAGCATTTATTTTTAGACAATATGATTAAAATTTAAATTAAACAACATAAAGCTGTAGTGTAGTGCATACAAATAGCAATTAAGTAGCAAATGACTTTGAGTGAATTTTATTAGCATTTATTTACATTAAAACTAAGTAAATGTTCATTTGTTTTTAAGGGTATATATTGTGAAACACCTGCAGATACAGACAGGTGTCTAATTGCAGTTTGCTGGATTCATTATTTTTACAGATTTTTCTTCTTACTCTTAAAATTTATTTAAGCTTTAGGGAAAGCATTTCTGAGCACAAGACATTACTTAGATATCATGGCAATTTTATTTTTTATCTACATCTGTCCATCTAGAAAGAGACACATGGATGCCTATGATGTAGCTATGATATATAGAGATATATAACAAAATAAGAGATACAATCAGATGTGACACATTTAGCTTTAAATACCTGCATTTCACATTTGCTGAGATTAACACTTCTTCGTTTTTCAACATTTTCAGCAGCTTGGCTATTAAGTCTTTTTCTACCTCCTTTTGGTTTTTGCTGTGAATTTTGTTGTGTGCCCTGTGATTAAATAAATAATGGGTATATTATGATCTACAGTTATTTGAACGGCAATGTATTTAGTCAAAGCCAAATCTGGGAAATGCTGGAGTTCAACATGAAACAACTAAATCAGAATTTGCAGTGGAAAAGACATTTTCTTCTGCTATCCCTTTTGTGTTGCTAAATGTCAGAGACAGCATTCATTGCAGGATGCTATTCTCCTCCAGAATTCACAGTACAATTCTTGGAGCCATGCAGTTCACCAAGTCATGGCAGGCAGCAGGTTGTGGGAGGAGTTTTCAGAATGAACTCTGTTATAGCACATCCTTCCCAGAGCACCCCTTGCAGCGTTATGCAGTGCAACAAGCCACTCAACCTTAGTTTCCCAGCTGCTCTTCCTCTGCTCCACTCAGCCTCCAACACCCTTCTGGGTTACAGAACTTGCCCCTGTAGCTAGGTCACTTATAGATCTATCCCTACTGGGCACTCCCAAGTCCAAAACAAGTATGAAACAAAAACTCTTCCCTTTCTTCCAGAAAATCTACTAAGCACCAGTCCTCCCTGGCCCTAGCCCCAAATAGCCTTCTCGCTGATGATAAGAGCCCCATGTCTGCTCTCTCTCTCTCTCTCTCTGCCTGCTCCTTCCTGGAAACCTGTCTTCTGTTCCAGAGGTCTCAGTTTGGGCTAATTGGGCCTTCAGCAGCCTGTTAACCCCTTCCTTCCATGCATGGAAGTTTGTGTGCCCCATTACAGACTTTTCTGCAATGATGAATAGCTCAATTTAAAAACGTGAGTGTCTTGGAAAGGCCACTCAAATTGGTATTTAGGAGTGTTAGATAGGAGTTAATGTTCCCTAGCATAGATTACAGCAACCAAGTGAAGGACTTGGACATCTTATTAATATGTCCACATTTAAAAACTGGGCCTACAGTCTTTCAGAATAGCTGCACATGCATGAAGATGTCACACGGAATGGGAATGTACAATGAACATAATGGTAGTCCATCACCTTCTTCAACAGTATAAGTTAAGTTTATACAGTGACAAGTACCAAAGCAACAAGAAGTAGTTAGTCCTGTACAATGAGTAAAAATAACAGCATTTATGTCAAAGGTAATCTGGAGGAGTGGAAAGGACTGAGTAAAAACAAACCCAGTCGAGGTGGTCTTAAGTGCCCTGGTCCTCTGCATAGGGGTGAATTTCACCCCAAGAATGTAGTCCAGAAAGAACTCAGTTCCTTCTTCTCTTGGATTGCAACAAAGGATTGATGATGTCTAAAAGAAAATGTTTATTTTGGATGTTACTGTCATTACGGTTACAGTCTTCTGCAATTGAAACTCCTCAAACTCCATTACCAAAGCCCAATGAATATTTGGGATATATCCTATGGCTTAAGCAAAAATACTAGAAGCAACAGCAGTTGTAAGCAATATATCTACACCTTTCAATGGGCATTTGTAAAACATTTTCTCTGCCATATGATATTTTAGTGAATAAATTTAAGCCCCCACTCTACCTCCACACATAAAGCAAAGAGATACCTGTTCACACTCTTCCTCATCATCAGCATCTATCTGTTCTGTAGCACATGGGTGGAGATTTTCATCTTGATCACTGCTGTAGGCTGGTTCAATGGATCCTTGAAATTCATTCACAAGCCCACTGTGCTTCAATGAAACTTTTTTCCTAGAACAGAGCAGGGCTTCACTTGATCCCAGTTTGGCAGCCTGAGAGAGTAGGGCTCCTTCAATACTGCTCCGCTTTAAAAAAAAAAAATTAAAACGAATTTAAGTATCCCCTCTATGCTGCAGATTTTAACATTCCACAGTCAACATTTATTTATCCTTCAAGATTAAAATCACAAACATAAAGCCCCAAATTAGAACATATTTTTGCTGAATTCATCTGGACCTAAGAAAAGAACCGAATTGATCACTAAACTTTCCACAGTTAATATATAGGGATCATATGAGATACTCTATAAAACAACTGTGGAAAAATGGCATAATGAGGCTTGATGGATCAGTGATGCCAGATAAAATGTACTTCATTTGCATGTAAAATATTTTTTCCTTAAGTGCCAATGCTAACACAGGCCTGGTCTACATTGCCAGCAAAATTCAGCGGCAGTCAATGGGAGTTACACAAGCTACAGAGTAGCTTGTGTAATTCCTGTCGACTTCATAACTTCTGTTTAGTGCACTGCCTCCACTGTGCTGCACCGATGGGAAATGTGTACCCGTCAACGCAGCGCTATGCTTTTTGGGGAGGTGATTTTATTAAATCGATTTCCGGATCAAATGAGTGTGTCTTCACTGCTGCTCAATCAAACTGGAAAAGTCAATCTGACGGCGGCAAATTTGTGTAGACAGTGTAGACATAAGTTTCAGATCTAAGGCTGAGGCTAAGACAAATCTTTCCTGCTGCAATTGGAATGTCATTAACAATTCTTATCGCAAATGGACACTTTTCTGGCTTGTTGAGCTTACTTCTCCATATTGACTCTGCATGGCTAACAGGAGCAATGTGTACTACAAGTTTATTTTTGCCAGAAATCTAACAGACTCGAAATGCATACTAGCAGCAGAACTGCCAAAGAAAAGATGCCATCTTTGCATAACACTTTAGTTATCCTATCTGCATTTTTAAAGTATTCTTTAACGCTATAGATGTATTGTTCTGTAACATAAAATCTAGGCAGGCTGACATGTATCAATCAAGTTCTACTTATTAGGTATTGCTGAAATAAAATTTGTACTACTTTATAATGTTATTGGTAAGTCTCTGAAATGTATTGTTCTTGTATCCTATTTAAAACCAATAAAACATAACAGTACATACTGAAATTTTTATAGCTATTAAGTATTCTGGATTCAAACAATCCCACATGCTAATTGAATCTACTGAGATATGAAATACAAAAAAAGGACTTACCTTGTGCATATCTGGACTTATTTCTGAAAATATATACAAAAATATATACAGCGTTATAAATAATCAGGTACATCAGTTTGTGCCAGTGTATGAATGTTACATTAATATTTCAAGCATGAACCCTGTTTTCTAAGATTTAGAACTCATTTGCTTAATGCAAAAGCCTTACCTTCCCCTCAAAGGGAATTAAATAAATAATAATTACAGTAAAAACATGGATTTTATTATTGTCCCTTTCTGATCTGAATGGCAATCAAAGGTTGGGGCCTTGAGGATGTTCCAGCTGGGAACAGCAACTGATGGAGTCTGGTACGTTCTTTGATGCTATCTTTATTTGCAAGGAATGTACAAAGTCCTAATTCCCCAGGCGCAGGAGGAACCAAGAGCAACTTAGACGTCCAAGTCACTTTAGCCAACACCAAACCCAAAGCTCTATAGCTTTTGCCCCACAGTCATACACCATGCTCAGAGGCTACTGTTTGATCTTCTTGCTTTTTGCTTCTACCTCTCTTTCTGTTGTGTGTGTTCTGCCTTCCCACGTTCTCCCAACACAAATCAACACTCAGCAAAACTCCTCTGCCCACTCAGCCCAGAAGCTCCTGGGCAGGTTCAGAAACCATTTTGTCTTAGGTGGTGGTGGGGCGGGGGGGGGGGCTTGACAGTAATGTTCACTGAAGGGTGTATTTATACCCAGTCCCCAAGAGGTTTCTGTTCCATGCAGTTACCAGTCTCTCTCAGCATAACATTATGATGGATCCCAATTAAATTCCTGATCATGCAAATGCATGAATAATTGTATGTATATGAGCAGTCCCACTGGGACTACTTACTTGTTTCAGTGTTTGCAAGATCAGGCCTAAATATGGAAATTCAAAGGTAAGGAAAATGCATTAACTCATTTTGCTTTCTTTGCACTGCAAGTTTCTTAAGGCTGTGCTTGAGGTTGTACATTATGGGCAAGATATTCAGTTGATGTAAATCAGTGCAACTCCATTAACTTCAACTATATCAGCATGCAAAAGCTGAGGTCCAGCCCTATATGTGCTGCAACTTGTAAGCACAATGGGAAGTGTCATGAACAAGATGATAGCACATCTTTGAATTCCATTGATTACATTGGTTTACCTAATTTGTGTATGTACTGCTTAGTGTTTTGATGTTTACTGTTAATAGCATATACTATTAAATACAATGTAAACTTACCACTTGGCTTCATAACTTTATGAACTCTGGATGAAGGTTCTGAAAAGGATAAACATAGTTAAAACTACAATGTTCCAAAGAAAGTTACTATTATCTTGGCCAACATTTTTTAAAATGGATGCCAAAATTTAAGCATTATCCAACCCAATATCTAGAGTCCAAAATGGGGACATTGGGTTGGATAATGGGACTTGTGCTCCTAAATCACTTTGGTGCTTTTGAAAATCCTATTCCTTAAAAACTAGCTTAATTTGCATAGTGCTGAGCACCTAACAGCTCTCACAGAAGTCAATATATGTGTTTAAAATCAGTGAGAGTTGCTTAGCATTTCTGAAAATGAAGTCACTTATGTAAGTGCCTAAATTTGTACTTAAGAGCCTAATTTGTAGCCTCCACTTTTAAAAATCTTGGTCTAAATTGCTGGAGATTTACTCCACTATTATTAGAAACATTTGGTGATATTTGTAGCTTAGTGTTGGTTGAAAGTAGAGGTAATTGAGTGTTCCAAATAGGACCATTCAGTTAATATTTTACATTGTCAATGTAATCTTTCACCTTGGAAACATTACATAGAGACATTTTTATTGAAAAACAATTGAAAGGTTTAATGACTTGATTGTTTCTCAGTGGCAAATGTAGCTTCATGTTAAGTCACTACATCAATACTCTTACAAATGCTACATAAATAACTTAGTTTAAACTGAATATGACATTTTTCTGATCTAATTGGTCACGGTTTTAAAATATTTCATTAAGTAGTTAAAGATGGACATACGTTGGCATAATAAAAAGCTGGGATGCAAACTGTTCAAACTATATAAACATTTTTAGCTGCAGCAAGAAAAAACAAATAACCAGGAAAGGCTATTAAAGTTGAAAAAAATATTTTACTACTCCCTCAGCAATGCCATTTATCAAGTCTCTAGCCTTTTTGAAGCAACAGGCTTAATGTAATTAAGGTAAAAACAGGTTCCAAGGTATTAATTATTCATCTTTTTAAAAAATAAAAAAACAGTGTCATAGGAAAGCCAATTACTTTATGTATATGCAAAAATAAATAAATAAAACATCCACTGTTTTAAAGTGTGTAGTTTGGATTTTATGTTAATGCAATAAAATCAAATGGCACATTTACCACAAGACTGTCAAAACAACTTGTTAAACGATGCCTGTATTTTTCTCTTCCCAATCCATGAGTGATTTACTATGACTTTAAATCTCACTTTGCCATGACACTCTGTTATGCATCCCAGGAGTGGAAATATGCAGCTTCATTTGAAATCCACTGTCATCTCATGAAAACCTTAGCTGTAAGCAGTGTGTGTGTCTCTCTCTCTCACTCTCTCTCTCACACACACACACACACACACACGAGAGGCATCTATCACCTTTAAATGTACTAGGCACTGAAGGTGAAGTTCAGTTAATTTTTTTAATTTATTTTATTTTAGTTTTCAGGACATTGCCACTTTCCTATTATGCTCAGTAGCAAGAAATAATAACAGTATTTTGTATTTCCATAGTAGTTTCCATCTAAGAATTTCAAGTTACCTCTGAAACATTAATTCACTTTTACAATACCTCTGTGAAGTGAGCAGTATGAAACCTCACTATATAAACTGTGTGAGATTAAGTGACAAGCTCGAGGTTACTATGGTACAGCCAGGAACGGAATTCAGGTCTTCTGGTTCCCAGTCTTGTGTCTTATAAGCCACAAAACTTTCTCCTCATAATTCTCCAAAAACATCTTGGACTAGGCTATAGTATCTTGTGAGGAAAGACAAAACAAAAACCCACACACACTTTATTGTGTGCATTAATATGTATGTGCTTTCCAACTCAGTTTGAAAGGGCAAAACTGATAACTAGAACAAGCTGGAAATTTTCCAGTGGACCATTTTTCTGTCAGAAAATGCCTTTTGTTAAAACCAAACCATTCAGTGAGAACGTCCAATTACTATAGAAACCAGCCCAGTTTACCATGGAACCCTGTCTGCCAGCCAGGTTTTGAAACCTGTCTGGTTTCCTGCCAGCTTGTCTGCCTAGCTCCATAGGAGCCTGGGCTCCCAGCAACCAGTGAGGCTCCTTGGCATCCTGCCCCCTGATGTTGTTAGCCCAGAAGCAATGCTGCAGGACAGGGACATGGAACAGGTAGTGGCAGCACCAGTATTTTTCCATCAGAGAATATTCCCTTTTGCCAGAAATTCTGTGATTTGAGGTTTTGTTCTGGTTCAGAATGAAACAAAATGTCCAACACTCAGAATTTCTGATGGGATGGATGCTCCATTTTCTGGCCAGCTCTACTGATAAATTTATTTCAATCTGGAGAATTTTAGGTTAGGAATTATCTAATGACTGCAAACAAACATGACAATCTGTAGGAGGCAATACATTTCAGTTTTAAAACAGCAATCAGTGGATGGAGATTTCTTTTCACATAATGCCTCTTACAGTAACTCAATCCCTGCCGCCTTCCACAATATGTATAATCTGAAAACATTTCTATACATTTTCCTTTAGCTTTCTTTGACAGTACTTATTTTAATCACCTGACTTCCTCCTCACCCTCCGTGGGGCGAGATCTTCTTTAGAATTATATGATGCTTTCGTTTCTCTCTCTGGAGTATAGTGGAATCCTGGATGATCTATAAAATAATCAGAGGCGTCAATAAACATTAAGTATTATTTGATATGTCACATCAGCTCTTCTGGGAAGGATTTACCTTCCTTTTGTGTCTTATGTTGTGGAAAACACTTTGTCAGAGCTGGACGAGTAATTAGTGTTGCCAATTAGCTACTGAAGGAACATTACGTACTTAATCCACTTTACCAATGGATTGCTAACGCAGCAATAGAAAAGGTTAGTAACCTTCCGTTACAGTTGTTCTTCGAGATGTGTTGCTTATGTCCATTCCTTGTCAGGTGTGTGTGCGCGCACCACATGCACCGGTGCCAGAGATTTTTCCCTCAGTGGTATCTGTAGGGCCAGTTCCAGTGCCGTCTGCAGTGGCACACGTATGTGTCAGTAGAAGGGCTCTGCTGGTCCCCCCGTCCCAGTTCCTACTTGCTGGAACTCCAACAGAAGGGAAAGAGGGTGGGTCATGGAATGGACATGAGCAACACATCTCAAAGAACAACAGTTACAGAAGGTTAGTAACTGTCTTTTGTTCTTCAAGTGCTTGCTCATGTCCATACCACGTCAGGTGACCCACTAGTACCACCTCTGGTGGGCCAGGAGTTCACAGACATGCTGATTGCAATGCCACTCTGCCAAAGGCTGCATCATCCTGTGCCTATTGCATGATGGCATAGTGGGACATAAAAATGTGAACAGAAGATCAAATCCCAGCCTTGCAAATGTCCTGTATTGGAACTTGGGCTAAGGCAGCTGCTGGCAAAGCCTGTGCTTTTGTTGAACGGGTTGTCAGAGTAGCAAGAGGTGCAGCCTTTGCCTGCTCATAATAAGTTCAGATGCAGGTGGTGATCCAGGAGGAAATCCTCTGTGATGAGACTGGCAAACCTTTCATTTACTTGGTGACCGCGATGAACAGCTACATGTATTTTTGGAAGGGCTTAGTTCTTTCGATGTAGAAAGCCAGCGCTCGCCTGACATCCAGCATGTGCAGGTTAGAGCTGTGAGGCTTTGGAAAAAAGAGTAGCAGAAAGATGTCCTGGCTGACATGAAACTGCGGTACCACCTTTGGTAGAAATATGGGATGAAGGCGCAGCTGAACTTTATCTTTGTAAAACATAGTATAGGGAGATTCTGATGTTAGAGCCTTGATTCCGGAGACTTGCCTGGCTGATGTAATTGCCACCAGAAAGGCAACTTTCCACAACAAGTGGGGAAGCGAACAAGATGCCATGGGTTCAAAGGGAGGCTCAGTGAGTCAGGACAAAACTAGGTTGAGATCCCATAGGGGAAACCGGGCCTCTGACCTGCGGGAAGAGCCTTTCCAAGCCTTTCAGGAAGTTGGCCATCATCTCATGGGAGAAGACTGATGTGCCCTGCATATGATGGCCAAGATGACCGCAGGTGTATCCTGATTGACAATAACACCGGGCCTTGATGTTTCAAGTGGAGTAAGTACTCCAGAATGGAGAGTAACGGTATCTGGGTCGAGGAGAGGTTTCATTCCGCCACCCACCAGGAGAAGCTTTTCCACTTCACCAAGTAAGTCGTTCTAGCAGAAAGTTTTCTACTTTCAAGCAGGACTTTCTGAACCTGAGTGGAGCAAACCTGCTCCTCAGGGCTTAATCATGCAGCATCCACGCCATCAGATATAAGGAGGCGAGGTCCGGATGTAATAGCTGACCATGATCCTGTGAAATTAAGTCCGGACAGTCCGGGAGTGTCCAAGAGGCACTGCCACCTCCAGGTCCAGCAACATGTCAAACCAGCGTTGATGGGGCCATGCCAGAGCCATCATTATGACCTTCTTGATCTTTATGAGGACTTTGTGGAGGAGAGGAATCAGTGGAAAGGTGTACCTCAGTCTTTCTGACCACTGCAGGAGGAAAATGTCGGGAAGCAAGCTGCTGTCGGGTCCTTGCAGGGAACAGAAACAGTGACATTTCCTATTCTGTTTGGTTGCAGACAAGTCCACCCTGGGGAGTTCCCCACCTCTGGAAGATAACCTTGACTACCCCCAGGTGCAGGGACCACTCTTGGCGAGAAGAGAAGGACTTGCTGAGATGATCTGCCAATGTGTTCTTGACCCCAAGGAGGTGTGCGGCTGCGAGGTGGATCACATGTTCCATGCAGAAGTCCCACAGACAGAGTGCCTCTTGGCAGAGGGCTGAGGAATTCGCTCCCTGACATTGATGCCATATTGTCTGTCAACACTTGTACTACCTTTCCCAACATCTAGGGAAGGAATACTTTGCAGGCTAGATGGATTGCCCTGAGCTCTCTGACATTTATGTGTAATGTCAGCTCCTCTGTGGACCAGAGGTCTTGGGTCCTGAGTGATCCGAGGTGGGCACCCCACCCTAGTTCCAAGGCATCCGATACCAAGGAGAGTGTCATACATGGGGCCACATGGGCAGTTTATCCACCATGACAATGAGGCAAGTATTCAAGGCGAGATCATAAGGATCATGTCCAGGTTTCTCTTGGGTCTTGTTGGAGCATAAACCAGTGCTAGCCATATTTGAAGCAGTATGAGGCACAATCTTGCCTATTGTACCACACAAATACACATTACCATGTGACCTAGCAGTCTGAGGCAAACCTTTCCTCTGGTGAGGGTGAGCTGTGACCTGGGTGATGAGGTCTGACATGGTTTGAAGTCTGGCTTGAGGTAGAAGTGCTCTGCCTAGGTAGAGTCAAGGACTGCCCCGATGAACTCTATCCTTTGCACAGATATTAACGTAGATTTCTGTTTGTTTACCAACAGGCCCAGTTCTTGGCAGGTGGCCCGTAGTACCGTGATACTATGCCAGACCTGAGGTTCTGAGCAAGCCTTGATGAGCCAGTTGTTGAGGTAGGGGTAAATTTGTATTCCCTGACATCTAAGGTAAGCCATGACTACTGCCATACATTTTGTGAACACCCTTGTCACTGCTAATAGTCCAAATGGGATGGCCATGAATTGGTAGTGGTTGTCTCCCGCCATGAACCGTAAGAACCTTCTTTGGCCATGGAAAATGGAAACATGGAAGTATGCATCCTTCAGACTGAGGGTGGCATACCAGTCTCCCAGATCCAGGGAGGGGATGATGGAAGCCAGGAAGACCATATGAAACCTCAGCTTCTTGAGATATTTGTTGAGGCAATGTAGGTCCAATATGGGCCTCAGGCCTCCTTTGGCTTTCTAGATTAGAAAGTAACGGGAGTAAAACTCTTTCCCTCTCAGATGGAGGGGAATTCCTCTATGGCCCCTACCTGTAGGAGAGATTGCACCTCCTGAATAAGAAGTTGCTTATGAGAAGGACCCCTGAAGAGGGACAGGATGGGGGGGGTGGGAAAGAGAAATTGAAATAAACTGAAGGGTGTACCCCACTTGTCTGATGTTATATCTGTACACACAGGAAGGTAGGGGAAAAGGTGGTTTGAAAAGAAGGGGAGGGTTGGATGCTGGGTTAAATCTGCTAGGCTGCCTGTGGGCGCACCCTCAAAAGGCCTGCCTATCGCCTGGTGGGTAGTAGTTTGAGCCCAAATGGGAAGCACTGGCTGGGGGTTGACCTTGATGGTGCTTATAGCCCTTGCTCTTCTTGCTGTAGGGCTCACTCCTGGCCTGGCCTGGCCCGGCCCACGAACCACTGTGTTCTGAGGCCTGAAATGCTTCCTGAAAGCTGACTGAGTGTAGAGGCCTAAGGAACGGAGTGTGGCTCTGGAATCCTTTATGCCATGCAGCCTGGCATCCATTGGGTCAGAGATCAGTGCCACACCATCAAAGGGGAAGTCCTGGATGGACTTCCACAGATAGGCCAGATGACTGTAGCCAAGAGGATCTCTGCATAGAGACCACAGATACCGTTGTTTTAGCCACGGAGTTGGCTGCATCAGAGGCTCCCTGGAGGGAAGCTCGGGCCACTGACTTGTCCTCTTCCAAAATGGCCACAAACTCCTGCTTAGACTCCTGGGGCAAGGAGTCAGTGAATTTGGCCATGGAACGCCATGTATTATAGTCATATCTCCCCAGCAGTGCTTGCTTGCTGGAGGTTAGCAGTTGAATAAATCTTTCTGTCAAAGAGATCCAGCTTCTTTGTCTCTTTATTCTTGGGGGTTGAGCTTGACTGCCCATCTGTCTGTCTCTTTCGTTGGCGGCTGACGCCACCAGCGACCCTGGGGACAGGTGCGAGTACAGATACTCAAACCCCTTGACAGGCACATAATATTTTTTCTTGGCCCTTTTAAATGTAGGGGGGGAGAGGAGGAGGTTTGCCGTAAAGCCTTGACAAGCTTGATAACTCCCTCATGGATGGGAAGGGCTACTCTAAAAGGGGCTGCTGCTGCCAAAATGTCAAAGAGGGCATCAGTGGCTTTTTCAGTTCCTTAGCCTCCAAACCCAAATTCACAGCTACCCTCTTAAGTCATCCTGCGGGACCATGGCAGAAGGACTCACTACCACCTCATCAGGCAATGATAATGATGAGGCAGGTAAGGGTGGAGTAGGCGACTGTTCTTCTGCAGCTGGGGTAGCCCCTTCCCGGGGTATCCCTGAAGTCCCAGCAGCTTGGTCAGTTTCTTCATCCAAGTCTGGGGGCGGGCACGACATTGACTCTGAGCATCTCTTGGATGTTCCCAATATCGTTGTTGCACCTGTGACCTTAGGACAGCAGGGAATCCCCATGGGTTCCAGAACTGCCATGGTCTGGGCCATTGCGTCGGTGGCCATAAGCCCGTTGTAGGCCAGGGGGTTTAGGAGGGAACCTGGAGCCATGGCTGGGTTCACTTGACCCCTGGACAAGATGCTCTCCTCTCCCTCTGGATCCAAGGGGTCCTCTTCTGGGGACTATGGTGGGGTCAACTCTTTAGTGCACTGGTAGGTGCAGTGTCCCAGTACCGGTGAGCGGTGTCAGGACCCCATCGACCGGTGCCTAGCATCTAGGGATCGACGATGGTACTCCAGCAACAGGGTAGTGGGCATTCTGGAGACCAATGCTGTGGCTCCGGGGATTGGCACCAGGACCCTGGCGACCTACATTGAGGATCTGGGGATCGGTACCGAGAATCCAGGGAGCAGTACCAGGAGTCTGGTTGATGGTGGCAGTGCTTGGGGGTCCTGGTGACCACTGTCGAGGCATCAGTGACCGATGAGGGGTCAGAGAGCGGTGTCGGGGATCTGTGCAGGGTCCCTATTGTGGGCTTGCCCCTGGACCTACTCTTCCAGCACGGGGTCTCAGCGCCGAGGTTTATCTGCCCAAGGAGTGGGCAGCACCGGGAACGAGAACAAGTCCTTGACCACCTGAAAGGCCTCGGGCGTGGAGGGCACCATGTACCCCTACCACTGCCAGGAGTCAGAGGTGGATCCCAGGAAGGACTGGGAGCTCTAATGGCTGAGGCTGTAGCCGACCCAAGTTCTGGGGGAGACGAGCAGCCCAGCGCGGGTCTCGACTTGTTACTCCGCTCCCTGTTTGTCCTTCTTAGGGACCGGGGAGTTCCCTCTTCTAGCATGCAGCTTCTTCGACACCAGGGATGCCAAACAGTGCCGGGATGAATGCAGTGCCGGTGAGGCGCTTCGAGTAGATGCCAGATATACTGAATGCAGAGTCCAAGTGGTTAGGCTCAGAGTCCGGTCTGAGAGCAGACTCCATCAGGAGCGTTCTTAACATGATGTCCCGGTCCTTGTTAGTGCGGGGCCTGTAGTTTCTGCAGATCCTGCACTTATCTCAAACATGGTTCTCACTCAGGCACTTTAAGCAGCTCTGCTGAGGGTCATTTATGGGCATGGGCATCTTACATGAAGCACATACTTTAAAGCCAGGGGACCAGGGCATGCCCCTGCAGGAATGACTACAACTATATCTAACTACTACCTCTGACTAATTAAACCTAACACACTATGTACGCTAAATCTACAGATGAGACCAATGATAAGGGCTTGCCAAAGCAAGGACGTTCCAGCACAGTCACTGGTGGTAAGAACAAACAGAGGGAGGGGCCCGGCAGCGCCCCTTATACCAGCGCATACGTGCACCACTACAAAGGGCACTAGAGCCGGCCCTACGGATTCCACTGAGGGAAAAATCTCCAGCACTAGTGCATGTGGCACGCACACACACCTGACATGGAACGGAGATGAACAAGCACTCAAAGAAGAATTACTGCATCTACCTTAATCTGTATGTGTGTACTACACTCACAGTCGGTGCCTGCCCCACAAAAAAATATATGAATCATTCTGCTCTGCTCCCATGCTTCATGGGCACATAGCTACATTGTGTTTAAATTTATAACTGGAGTAAATTTTACTAACTTCCCTATGCTATTAGAAATCCTTTGTGACAGGAAGAGCTGATCAGACCATATCATTAGTAAAAGCAGAAAGTGAGAGATATAGAAAAGAGAGGGTACACACAGGGGGTTGGGTTCGGCTCAGCATGTTAGATACTGCTAGTATTAGATATTGCTAACCCAGATGTGGGACAGACATGCCCCTCAAAAATATTGATGGGAGAGAACTCTGGAGGAAAGGGAAACCCTGTCAAGGTCCCATTATGCAGTTTTCTTGGGGTGGTTTCTTTGGATGCCGTTGCCTCCTGCAGAATATCCTGCAATTCTACCCTCATATCCCTCAAGATCCTCCTAGATTGAGCAAGAGAGCAAGGCCATCCATGAGGAAGCCTTCCCTGTTAAAGAACATAAACATAGGTTTCTTGTATCTTCGATGAAACCCAGAGAATATGTAACTAAAGATGAATGGTTGAAAAAACTAACGTGAAAGAGAAAAACTTACGTATAGCATCCATTTCTAGAATTGCCTGCTTGGCCTGAAAGATATAAATTGTGCAAAAACAGGTCACATTATACAAATATACTAAATAATGTCACGACACATACAGTAGCTCAAAAATTAAAACATATTTCTACCTAATAAACATTATAAGCCATTTTTCTTTGCTCATTTTATATACAGTGTAGATGGTTCCACACAGTATGCATTACACTGGACTGGCATTTTACTCTTCCAAGGTTAGTAAAATAAATTTTCCAGATAGCAAGTAACAACTGCTGCTGTTCACTGTACAGGTCCCACCCCAGTTCCCCTTGCCACCTACCAGTACAGTGCAAAGGAAGCAATGACTAGCTACACTGTATTAGCTGAGTATCTTTCTAGTATGAGAAAATACCAGCAGCTGTGGAGCTGGCATACCTGATTACACTAACCCCACTAGAGAGTGCAATGAGAACACGTGGCACTTTGGCTCGATTTGACTTGGCAGACAGACTCTCTCTTATGAGCTGGTGGAATTTAGAGCAGCTAATAGGCTGCTCCAATCTCTGTTGGGACCAGCAGAAAACTGGCAGCAGGATAAGGGAGCTTTAACTAGTTCTTGGACAGCTCCTACCACATCTGCTGTGTTCAGAATCTTAAACATAATCTGGGGATTCTAAATATATGCCCATTTGAATGTGAATGCTTCCTGGACTCTTGGGAGTTATAACAAAATAAAAAAAAAGTTAAATTGGAAAAACTACTCATTTGTTATAAGAGGAGAAAATGTATTGTGTGTCATGAAAAACCAAGTATAAACATTGCTCCCTACAAAAAATTTCCCGCCAGATTTTTAAAAAAAATTTGTTATTGGATTTCATCTGCCTTAGAGACAAAAAGTAACACCAAAAATATATAGTTTATTACTGTTTAAATATCCAAAGTCAATATCCCAATACTATTCCTGTGTTAATATATTAAAAAAAATAAAGAAATAAAGAAAAAGCTTTGAGTGTTTGTATTTCTAATGATGCAGTTCAGTTTCTTCCACTAGGTGTCGTGAATGGACTACCACAAATGTGTGAAAGGACTGGGAGGAAGAAAAAAAAATCAACGAGTGTGAGTAGACAACACTAGATGTTTATTTTATTTGACTATTTTTCTCTTGGCATAAGCATAAATTATTTCTCAGGGTTGCAAAGGATAACTAAGATTTCTCTTTATGAAATTGTATTTGGGCAAGAAACTTGAGTAGAAAATGTTTTTAATAATCCATTAAGAACTAAAGAGCGTTTAAGTAAATAAGTTGCTTGGTATAAAAGTTTAATTCACCCTATAATATTTTATAACAAGTGTGCAGCTTTCTATATTATAATGTTCATTATATTACAAATATGGGGCCATATCCTTCCATCAGTTTTTATGCAAAACTGCCATTGACTTCAGTAGAAGTTCTACATACAAGAATGACAAAATAGAGCCCATAGCTTTTTTCTAAGGCCTTGTCACCAGTTGGGTGTAGGCAATTCTAGCAATGCACTGCTTTAGATATATCAAGGCAGCTGCATCAGTGCAAGTCCCCAGAGCAGAAGTACTACACTGGCATAAAAAGTGACTTACGCTGGTCCAGCTTACCTCAGTTTCAAACCAAGCTCAATTACACAGATGCAAGTCACTGTTTACACTAGTGCAATGCCTTTACAGTACAGGTTTGCTTTGGTGTAGCTACCCTGGTATAACTACAGGTGCAAAAGGACAAATCCTAGTGTAGATAAAGAATATGACAAACCTATGAGATTCTAGGTTTCATGTGCCTAAGATATTTTGCTGGAGTTTTTCCCTTTCAGCTTTATGAATCATATGAAGATGTAAAAAATCATCATATTACCTGAATTCCATTTCATTCATGTAGAGAGGACTTTTGACAGAAAAGCTGCTTCCAAATGGTCATGTGACTTTCTGCTAAAAGCAAGTGCCTTAAATAATACAAATATTTAGATTACAGAGTTAGTTTGTTTACCTTAGCAGGAATTTTAGCAGGATGATTTTCTAGAATTAATCTCTTCAAGTGAAGAATCCAAAGGCGTTTATCTTGTTGTGATTTAGCCTGTTGTAAAATTAGGAGATAGTCAGATAACTCATTACTGTAGCCATTCAGGGATTGGGCTGTACTGGGGTGGACATGAAGTACCTAAGGGCAGAATCTGACCCACTTTACTAAAAATATTAGGGGAGATGGGTTTTAAATACAGAAAATTGGGTGAATGTTTTATTTGGCATCATGCATAACTACATGTCAGGTTATGTTCAGAGCAGGGAGGTTTCTGTCATACCTGTACGGTGTGCTGCATCTTGGGATTTTTGTAGTGGAAGACACTAAAGCTAAGTGGTTCCTTTGGTATTACTTCAACAAGCATAAGATTGCCACACTGTACAGAAAGAAGAGATGGTGAATCACAGAGCAGAATTTAAAGAAAGCTGGAAACTGGTTCAATCAGCACACTACTTTCTCCGTGACATACCAATATATGAGCTTTGTATGTAAACATTTCTTCTCTCTTCTTTGTAATAAGCAGCAGTTTGTCAAAGAGGAACAAAGTGCGCTCATTTTTGGCTCGTTGAATGCGGAATGTTCCTTCTAAAACCAGCTCTCCATAGCTAGTGAGGTCTGGCCCTTTCCAGTTAGTGAGTAAACTTTGTATCTCCTGAAACAGAAAATTTTTTTAAAAAAGCATATTCTAAACAGTATTTTATTAAATAAGTTTTAAATTCAAAGTATGATCTGCTGAGGACAGCAGGACATGTTCTAGTCCAACTGGGTGAAATTTGACAAAACACTTTCTGTGAAAAATGAAGATGTGGCAAAACATTTAGCAGATTCGTATTGACTTTGCTGAATTATATTGGTAAATAACCTAAAAAATTCTGAAAATTCTGAAACGTTTTGTTTTCAAAATGAAATATTTTGAATTTTCAGTTCAAAGCAACTTTAAATTTCATAATTGTATTTAATTTTAATCAAAAATTAATTTTAAAATTTTTACATTTTAAAACTGTCAACATTGAAATGAAACATTGCAATTTTAACAAAACAAAACATTTTGTTCTATCTGAAACTTTATTTTTATTTATTTATTTAAACTTTTCTGTTCACTGAAAATTCATTTTCAGGTCAATCCAAAACAATCCCTCCCCCAATTTTTCAGAATTATCAGCAAACCGAAAAATTTGTTATTAGCTCAGCTCTATGGATAGTCAATGTTCAATAATGAAAAGTTAATTCCCATGTGATGGCTGTTGAAGGACCTATGTGAAAAAAGTAGGCATCCACATTACAAAAACTACCATCACAATTAGCTCTAATTAGCACCCTTGTTGCCATGCACAGCAGAGATGATAGAGACTGAAGAGCATGGAGATTGAATTTTGGCAGTGCTGCTACCTCACTGTACCATTATCTGTCCTGTGAAGAATTATAAAACTTCAATTGCCAGGGCTCTTAATCTAGCACTTCTCACCAGGACTAAAAATCACTAACTCTTTTTTTAGTTGCCCTATTTTGGTCCAATTTTTTTCTTAACATTTCTTCTCCATGTTATTCCTGTTTTTGGTGACTGGCCTAGCGGGGCTTAGATGTAGGCAACCTGGAGAATAAAATAATACTTTACAAATACAGACTTAAACTTGCGCCATTCCCACACCCAGTCTGAAATAGTCCAAATTTGATGACCTTCTGGGGAGGCTGCAAAAGACATCTGTTTGACTGGGCTTTTGCAGAAAGCTGAGGGTATGCTTCCTAGATGATGGAAGGGCAGAAAGCGGTTTTTGGTGGTAGATGGCTGGACAAGTTTCTATTGAACAGATAATTTAATGGACCTGAGATATATTTGTATTGCTAATGGTATATTCTGGTGGCAACAGCCTTGAATAAATTTCTTTTTAGTTATTATTTAAATCAAAATAAATAAATAATACATACAAATAAACATAACAAACAGTGACAGCCTTAAGAAAATGAAGCTCTGTACTATTGTTCTTTCCTTTCCTCGTTTCTTCTGGTTGTTTGTTCTCCATCTCCATTGGTATAACTTCTATAAGCATCACATCTTACAGGTCAGGTGCTAGTAACCCCTGATTAGACCCCACCAACATTAAGGACATTTTCAAAAAGTTTCTAACCAAAGCTAGCACCACTTCAACTCTGTTGTTGGTAGCAACGTTGGGAAAAATTTCCTCATGCAGATAAGAGTTATATTTCTGAGGTAGCACACAGCTGTGAGCTTCCTTCAAATAGCAGAGTGGTTGCTATACATCTGACAATACATTAAAGCATTCGTGGCAGTCAATGGATTGCCAGTCCTCTAGGATTATCCTGGAGTCTCCAGGAATTAAAGATTAATCTTTAATGAAAGATTATGTCATGTGATGAAACCTCCAGGAATATGTCCAACCAAAATTGGCAACCCTAAATAGACACAAGAGAAAAAGTTGTTAATAACCCATGAGATATCTTCGTGAGCTCACCTGCAGCCTGATAGCATGTTCATGTTTCCTCTTCATGTCATTAATATGCCATGCCACTCTCTGCATTGTATCTATGGCGTCCAGCACCACATCATAACCCTCAGTGTCCTTGTCAAGGTGATTTTCTATTTCCTAATGAAACAAATAAGGAGCCAGTTATTTTCAGCTTGACTTTTCAAATCAGATGTAAGGTTGACAAGGCCTTTATTGTCCTGGCATCAAAATGATGTGAATGCAATGTTGCTTCCTGTGGTAATAGTGTGCTATCGTTACCAATTTGGGCTAGACACAATTGGCAAGGCAAAGTCTCACAGTCCGAAGTACCACTCAGACTGCTGATGCCAACGTGCATACTAGCAGAATGACACTTGAGCCACCAACACAGCACGTTAATATGTGTGTGTATATGCGCACGCGCGCACATGTGCACGCCACACACACACACACACACACACACACACACACACACACACTCTTACTTCACTACCCTCTTTCTAGACGGACACTCATTTGATTTCTGAAAACAAAGGGTATATGTATCCTGCCTACAAAAACTTGACTTGATTACATTCATTCAGAGTTAGGCTGGGGTGGGGCAGAAGGAGTACACCAGACACTTTAAATTAAGATCTCTGTGTCTTTACATTTAATTACAATGTGATCTTGTAACAGAAAACATATGTGGAAAATGTTAACAATAAAGCAGGAATTCCTGACAATGTTCTGAATTCAATCCAGTGGATACAGAAATGGTTCATGTTTCCCCAATCATCACTCCTCACAAAAATCAGACAAATAAATGGTGTTTATAAGTATTTATCTTCCCTTCTAACCGCCCCCAGCATTTGGACATGGAGAAAAAGAGCTGTTTTTCATCTAAAAGAAATTTTTGCATGAAATTGCTTACTCCTGACATGACACTCTCAAGCAAGATTGGAATAAAAGACCGGAATAAATCTAATTATTTGGATGCATTAACCTATTCAATGTGTCTAAAACAATTACCATATGCTTTCCACTCAAAACGTATTTATATATTGTCAAGAGATTAGAGACAGAAAACATTTCCATGTGTAAAAAACTGAATGTTGACAAAAGAATGCACATCTTTAAAAAAATCTAAAAAACTGTCCCAACCTCCCAGTGTAGTAATACATGCAGGGATGTGGAGGCACAGCAGTGCTAGATAAAAATGTTTTTGAACCAGCACTTACATGCAAAAGCAGGTGGTACTTTAAGATTCGTTGGACAGGTTTTAAGAGATATGATCCCAAGGGCAGAGAGTGTTGTAAAGCTTCTTGCCGTTCTCTGAAGAACTTGGCCAGTGTTTTGTTCCTCATGCATTCTGTTAGCACAGCAACTGACCTGAAAACATAATAAATCTCCTTAAAGATATGCTGTTTCTGTATGTATGAACCTACAGTCAGGAATTGTTTCTTTCTTTCCCCTACTGGAAATATCAAACCCCTGCCGATCATGAAATTCCTATATTAGTTTTGAGCCCAATCCTACTTTCCTTTCATATGCAGAACTCTTTTTGGAATTACACATTGCAAAATAAAGTCCTTATTTTATTATTAGTGGAGGCTAATGGGGATTTATAAAGTAATAATGTCTTAAATAAGCACTTTTCATTTTTATATCATCATTAGTTGAAAGAAAAAAAACCAAACAAGTAAACAAACACCTTTATACATATGAAAAAAAATTTGCTTGTATTTTAATTGTATTCTTTACTTACACATCTTCTAAAAAGGGACAAAGCAGAAAGAAAAAGCAAAAAAGAGAACAAAATATTCCTACCTTGGATAATTGGTGCAGTACTGTGTATATATATGGAAATCTTCACTCTAGATATGGAGACAAAAGAATACTAAATATTCAGATTTTATCAAAACTACCTACAAATGCTAGGATCAATGCACATTATTTCATTGGACAACATAAATTCAACCACATTGTTGCCAGTTATTACACTAATATTATCCCCCTCTCTACAAAGTTATTCTTTTGGCTGCTCCCTTTGCCCAAACCCTAACTGGCTGCCTGCTTTCACATCGCTCCATATCCTTGGAACAACCTCCCATGAAACATCTGCCAATCTTCCTTTGCCTGTCTTTCAAAAAATTCTAAATTCAACTATTGTACGAGCCTTCAAGTGAAAAGAAACAAACCCCACTCTTTTCTGTATTTCCTGTTTTTTTATTTACTGACTTTCATGTTAAGGGTCCTATCCTGTGATGTAATTCTGCAGGGATGTGGAATGTCCTCATCTCCCACTCAAGCCATCCAGCGTCTTGCAGGATCAGACTCAAACTAAATTATTTGGGGATAGGGAGCCTTATTTGTTTGGCATATTTACATGTCAACAACACCACACACAGTTACATAACAGTGCTATATAAACGATATATACAGTGTTGTTGTAGCTGTGTTAGTCCCAGTATAATAGAGAGGCAAAGTGGGTCTTTTATTGCACCAACTTCTGTTGGTGAGAGAGAGAAGCTTTCAAGCTTACAAAGAGCTCTTCTTCAGGTCATCTATTATTTTCACTCCTTTTGAAACATCAGCACCAGCCACTAGGCCAGATGGACCATTGATCTGACCAGAATGGCCATTCCTATTGTGACAGGGTCAGATCAGAGAGTGCTAGAAGGCCAATATATCAGCCCCAGGCTCAGCAAGTCCCTTTTCCCCTGGTAGGGGAGCAGGGGTTACTCCAGGTTAATTAACACACCTGGAGCCAAATCAAGGCCCCGCCTAGGTTTTATTAAAAGCCTCCCCTCTAGAGAAAGGGTGTGGCTGGAGTTGTGAGAGTAAAGTGACCTACCAGCACGTGTGTGCAGACAAGATACTGTCAAGAACCAGGAGGGTTTAGGAGGAGGAGCAGAACGCCGGCAGAAGAGAACCTTGCAAATACAAAGACCCGGGGGAGGGGGGGGGGGGGGGAAAGATGTGTGTGTGTGTGGTGGTGAACCCTGCCCGAAGAGGGCAAAGGACCTTTCCCAGATCTTGAGGCCTAAGGGAAGAGACCTTACCAGAAGGGAAAGATTGAACTGGACATTCGGTTTGGGCACTACCACACCCAGTGGGGCTGTCAAGGGTCAACAGCCTTCCCTGGCAAGGAGGCCAGGAAGGACCCCCATCCAAGCAGGGTACGGACATTAAGTCAAGGGGCATGAGGAAGTAACACAGGGAAGTGAGCAGCTTTCCTGAAGCAACAGTGTGAAGCTGCTATTTGTAGGGTCCCTGGGTTGGGGCCCGAAGTCGAGGGTAAGACTGCCCCTCCATGCCCCCCCGGCCATTCACTGGAGGGGCAAGAGCCTCAGTGAAGAGGCCATGGCCTGTGCGAACCAGAGACAGGACCAGGAGCCAGCAGGGAGTGGCCATCTTAGAAAGGATGTATTACCCACCCCCACCACTAGAGGGTGGAAGAACACTAAAGGGTGAAGTAGTTCCCTGACCTTCCACCAGAAGGAAGCGCTGGACCCACCGAGGTAGAGGAAGAGCTTTGTCACACTACTTTCTTAAGCAATTAACTTTTGAATTTCTTGACTAATGAATTCTTCATCCTGATCTTGACATCTTTGACAGTACCTTAAAACTATTTTGCTAGCTTTAAATTTTTTTCTTTACTTAAAGAAAAGTCAGAAAGGAAGGAATAAATATGGAGATAAGCTGCTTGTCAGTAGAATTAAGCTCCTTTTTATGTAATTGTTTATCTTAAACAACTTGCATGCACATCTGCATTTAAGTGTGCACCTGCAGGGTTAAGGAAATATTCTACTGGGCATGTTGAGTATGCAGTTTTCAGACAGTCATAAGTAATTTCACAGTTGAGCAGAGACTAAGCATGGAAAATATTAGCCACAAAGGTGGGTGTTTTAGAAAATTATGAGTGTACGAGAACAGGAAGTTACCATTGATGCTGTTTTGTTCAAACTTTAGTGGGGTTACCAGGCACCCCTTGCAATAATGCTGTTTCATAATAGCTTTTTGTGCCATTTGTATTCTAAGCACCAGAGCCTGATTTTCCCTGCCCTCCTGCTTGCCCCACAACTTTCCCCATACCCATCACTTTATTTTGCCTGGGACCTTAAAAACAATATTCCTTCTTGCATTTTGGTGATGTCTGGTTGTTACCTCCATCCCAAAGACAGCTGCATGTTGCTGATGTGCAATTTATGCAACGCTTTGGTATCCTAGAGGGTGAATGGGAAGAAAGGTGTTGGGTAACTATCAAATATTTTTGAAGCAATTGCTCTCCCCATCCTTGCTATTACAGGACCTGGAATAATAAACAAGACACCGAGATTCCACTACAGATATCTTCATAAGTTGTTCTAACACAATGCAACACAATCACCATGCTCCAGGAGTGGTACTTTCTGAGCAGTAATAGCTCATTAATGCAAAGACCAGATATCTGTGTTGAAAGAAAGTCACAATGGCAATATTTAGCGTCCTGAAGACCAGTGTCACTTCAGCTGAAGGCTGTCATGGGATAAATGTGTTTTAGAATAGTCATTGGACAGAATGAGCTCACTCAGTTGCCTGTCTTCCCATCCACACTTCCCTCACTTTCTTCTCCCTTCCCCTCTCACCTTGTCCAGCCTCTTCACTATAAGCTAGCTTATGCCACCTTTACTTCCACTGAGTAGTACTTTACTTCACAAATAGCCTCAATGAATCCATTGGAGCTATTTGCAAGTTTAGTTACTACTCAACATTATACAGGAGTGTGCAATTTGGCCCCTATATGCAGAGTCAATTTTGGGGACAGCTCAGTAATTATTTCAGCTTTTATCGACTGATTTTAATATATTTTTTAAAAATCATTCTAATTCCAGTCCAAATTTCTCCAGGGGAATATAGTTCTCTCAGGACTCATTAGTTCACTTGTGCTACAATCCGGTATTTCCTTCTAAATTCCCACCCCCATCTTCATTACTGATCACTTTGGTTTAGTCTTGACAGAGATACAGTTCAATGATTTATTTTAGTCTTTCATGCTTGGACTAATTTTGCTGTGACTGCTAGTTTTCATGGTGGTTTACATACGCCCTGTATCCACACCCAGAGACAATAAGCTTGTGTCATAACCTATTACTGTACATGCTTGGAACTAATAGCTAAGGCTAAAAAACATCTCAGCCAAATCCTAGGAATTAACCAAACCTCAATGAGTAGCAGACGTATAATTTTCTTAAGCAACCATTATTAATCAAGTTATCCCTCTTATTAAGCCAGGAGTGCTAAAGAGGACAATAAATATGATAAAATTCAGTATCAATTAAAGTAAGACAACTACAGAACAAAGAAAAATATCAAATGCAAGTAAGAAAAGGCAAAATATAACAAGAAATCTTAAAATATTATGAGTGAAGTGCAGTATATTCACATGGCCACTTAATCATAATATGATTTTTTTTAAAAAGTCACCACAGGACTGAGGTACAGAACATAATGTTTTCTGGGACCATTTATTCATAATGGATGCTTTTCTGCTATTCAACTGATAAGAAGAGCTTTAAACTGGGAGATGAGGGGAGAAGGTTGAGAGAGACTTGTGAAATCTTCATGCCTGGCTTCAATATATAGGAGCAGGAAAATCAGCTAAATGAAGATATAGTAATGGATAATGGAATACCACAAGCTAGAAAACTGGGTGAGGTCTGAGGGAAAGAACTGAGATGATTGTACATGAATGCAAGGAGTTTGGGCAATAAAATGGAGGAATTGGAACTACTGATGCAGGAGGTCAAACCAGCTATTGTAGGGATTATAGAAACGTGGTGGAATAGCACTCATGCCTGGAATATAGCTCCTGAAGGGTATGCAGTTTAGGGGACATGGGAATAGAAGTAAAAGTAGGTAGCACTGTAAGGAAATATGAAATGATAGTATGAACAAAACAGAATCTGTTTGGATGAAAATCACTTTGGGGAAGGATTGTAAAAGAGGTTTTGTCAGGATAGTGATAGGGGTCTGCTATAGCCCCCCCAGGGTTAGCCTCTGATATTGATGGTGATATTATTAGAGAGAGAAATACTTTTGGGATCTGTGTTATGATGGGAAAGTAACTTCCCAGATATAGATTGGAGAATAAATGCCACTAAAGCTGGTAGGGCCGAGCTGTTCTTGGATGTGATAGATTACAATTTTCTTTATCAAATCATCACTGAACCAACAAAAGGTGGATGCAATTTTAGACTTGGTTTTAGTAAGTAGTGAGGACATCATGGAAGAGCTGGTTATAGCACATAACCTTGGATCGAGTGATCACAATTTGATTCAATTTAAATTAAATGGAAAGATAATCAAAACCAGTGTGATGCAGCTGGGAAAAAGGGAAATGCAATCCTAGGATGTATTAGGTGAGGCATTCCCAAGACAGATAGAGGAAGTATTAATGCCATTGTAGAAAACATTGGTAGGATCTCATGTGGAATTCTGTGTACAGTTCTGATCACCCATGTTCGAGAAAGATGCAGAGAAGGGCTATTAGGATGATTAGGAGAATGGAGTGCCTGTCTTATGAAAGAAGGCTGGAAGAGCTTGGCTTGTTTAGTCTAGCAAAAATAAAAAAGGCTGAGAGGGGATATGAATATCTATAAATACATGGGGAGGGTAAATAAATAACAGGGAAATTGAAGAGTTATTTTCGCTGAAGGACAATGTTGGCACAAGAACAAATGGATACAAGCTGGCCATGAACAAATCCAGGCTAGAAATTAGAAGGTTTCTTACCATCAGAGGATGAGGTTTTGGAACAACCTCCCATTACAAGTTGCAGGGGCAAACAACTTAATTAGCTTTAAGAGCCAGCTGGACAAATGTATGAGTTTGATTGTATGATGGAGATGCTTGTGATGGTGGGGGACAGAACTCAACAGCCCTCAGGCTCACTTCTGGTTTAAAAACGTGAAATGTGTGTTCCTGACGCTCATGCTGCAGGGATTCAGCCAGCCAGCAGCAGAGCTCAGAAAGGGATCCACCACCCTTCCCCCGCACTCCTTTCCCCAATACTCCATTGTATTCTGGGAGGGTTTTTGTGGGTTTTTTTAAAATCTCCTTCCTCTGAAGCACCAGATTGACCATGACTGAGGTGGGCCAGGGCTCTGAGGTGGTATTCTCTCTCAGGTGCTTAGCTGGCTGATTCTTGCTCACATGCTCACTGTTTAACAGATCACCATGTGTGGGGTTGAGAAAGAGTTTTCCCTCAGGCCAAACTGGCAGCGACCTTGGAGTTTTTCACCTTCCTCTGCAGCGAGTGGGTGCAGGCCACATGCCGGGATCATCTCGGTATAGATCACTTAATCATTTCCCTGTCATTGCAGTGGCCTGGAGCAACAGTGCACCTCAACCTCTCCTATTCTCTGCCTGTGGCACACACTAGCCCAGTCTCCTATGGGTCTTATTTCATTTAATCTCATTTCAGTTGTTGGGTTTACCGTACGTGTGCTGGGCGGTGTTGGGTGGCCTATGATATATAGGGGGTCAGACTAGATGATCTGTTGGTCCCTTCAGATCCTTAACCTCTATATGACTTCCATTTGACTGTTCTGCTTTTCAAACCGCATGAAAAAGGATATATTGTAAAATTTTAATGGAAAATATTCGTTGTTAAACAAAAAACAGATTTAGCTTAGAGTTTTACACTGCTGTCCATCAATGTAGTATCTGAGCATCTTCCCTGTAAAATCAGTAGCAACAGAGCAGTTTTCTGCATGGAGTCTCTGGCACATCTCCCTTTTCAGAGTAAAATTCTTCTTTGGGTAGGTAGGGTTTTGGGTTTTTTTCCCCAATAATACATTTTAGTCTAGCTATAAAAAAGGACAAAATAATACATTTAAAATAAAAATAAATTTTCAATAAATGAATGACAAAATGAAAATTATCTGCCCACCAAGTGAGATGGTAAATACTCAAAAAATACTCACACATTCATAACTGTTAAGTCTTTTTAAAATAGTGGCATGTACACTATTGCCCTATGAATTGGACAGACTGCATACTTTATACTCAAGGTACCTTTGGGTTCACAAATGCATTTCACCAAACTATGGCAGTACCGTAACTGCATTAGATCTTAAAGAGTTAGGTAAGTGGAAAGGCCTGTAGATAGTCAACATGAAAATTTTATCTCCAGTATGGTATAGTTGGACTCATTCAAAGCGACAAATCAGTCAACATCATATACTTTCCTAAATCCATTCCAGAATTGCTTTTGATGTTAGGAAGAGCTAAGCATATAGATGGTTGTCAGACTATGGGCATAAATCTGCAATTTATGATATACAACAATCCTGAATTCTTAGAAACATTAACATCTTGTAGTGTTAAAAGCAAAGCAACCATACTATATACACCTCCCTAGATTTTACTTCTCTATTTTTAGACATGAATGTGCCTTTCAACATGGCTCATGGCACATGTATATTTAGTGAAAAATAAAATCTATCTTGTTTCAGAGCTAAAGAAAGAGCATGACATACAAACAACCAAATCAAATTCCCCTATATCATGACCCGGTACTCATCCTACCCTCCAGGAAGCCCCTGAGAGAGCACTGCACTTCTAAAGCCAAAATAAATCGAGCTCTGTTAGACCAGTCAGCGATGAAAACTGCAGAGTCAAATGTTCCTCCACTGAGATTGCTTGGGTACCTGTCTCTTGTCATTTACAATATAGACCTGGTAGCTCAAATGCCTCAGTTGATCTCATCTGCTTTATAACAGATTTTAGGGAGAGGGTTGTTCTACCAGGCTATGTCTTCATTACAGAGTTTGCCAGGGTTAGCCTACACAGGTGGAGCATTCCCACTGCAAAATGCTACTCATACCAGACATGTAACTGGTGCTGGGATGGATTTCTGGTGCAATATCCTATGGTTCTTAGACATGCACTAAACTGGTGGCTGCTCTATTAATTTGCCAAGTGCTCACTGTCTCTAACCTAGCACAGAGCTGCTGTTCATGGCAGTGACAGGAAAACAATGTATTTATGTAAATAACTTCCAAGGAAAGTTACTCATTATTAATACAGACTGTTCTGAAGATGAAAGCAAAAAGTATTTGGCAGCAAGAACTTTTATTGAGAATCTCAGTAAAGAATTCAATCTGCAAACCACAAAGTGATTCATAGGGCACCCGAGTGACTTTCCTGCCTCTCCGTTTCTTTTCTGTCCACTAGATGTAAAAACATCATTTGGGGGTACATTTCCCCTAATGATGGATGGGTCATACTGATGGAAAAGGTGGGTGAGGTAATATCTTTTTATTGGACCAATTTCTGTTGTGAGACACACAAGCTTTCGAGATTACACAGAGCTCTTCTTCAGGAGTTACTGGTATCACTCCACAGCTTTACCAGAAGGCTGATACCAGGTTTTGGCCAAGTGGCAGCATGGCATGCGGGGTTTCTTGGACAGTATCAATGTGCAAATGCTGTGAAAGTGCAGCAAAAAATGGAGCAGACAAACTTGGGTTTATAAAGCAAGTGCAAAAGAAGGCAGGAGTTAGACAAGAAAATACAGCCTATGTAGAATTGTGGGATAGGATTAGAGGACTAACTGCACCCACGTTTAATTAGCCTGTGTTCTCAGTGCAAAGCGGGTAGGTTGCCAGCCTGGGTTGAAGTGAAGCTCAAGTTAAAGCATGTACCCTCAGCCTTGCCTGTTTGCTTTGTCTTAAAGCACCCTTAAGGTTGGGTTAGATGTTTTCCTGTGTGGATAGAAGGAAGGCTGGGGATACACCTGGGCTACAGCCCAGGCTAACTTTGCAGTGAAGACATATCATCTCAGACCCAAAGTTAACACTTTGAATTGCACACAGAAATAGCTAGGATGCCAGCAAAGTGGTGAAATGTGTTTCTGTGAATATTTTAAACTAGAGGAATCCCACTACTGGGGAACCTACAGAGCGGATAACTAACTGGACTAAATCCCTTAGAGAGTTCTGAAACCCAACTGCATTCATCAGTATCCTTGTGTGGAAGCTAAGGTGAACCCTGGTCTACACAATAGCAGGAAAAGGTCTAACCAAGCCAAAGTAGTTATATTGACATCTGCAATCACCAAACTAGATTTAAAGTGTGGTCATCTCTGCATGGAGTCTGAAATCACCTTGTATGGGCCCACAGTTGTCATGAAGTGAGAGAGTTCCCTCACCAACCCAAAAGAGCTCTTGACATGGACTATGAAGCCTCCTTAATCAACAAGCCTTAGCTATCTCAGTGCCACCTGTAAGAAAAACCTCCGTCAATTCAGCAAGGATTTCAGATGCAACAGGAAAACCTGTGCACCTCAACTATCCCTTGCTTATGCTTAGCCTATTCCAAGATTAACATGCAAGGCGAATACTGTCAAATCTTATTTTGGAACAGGATGTCTCCTACACTGAAACTCTGGCAAAAACCACCTCTACAATCCTCTTTCAACTCTTGCTGCACTGTGGTATATATAAAAGGCACTTAAAAAGAAAATAAAGGTAAAAGATGCATCAGAGTGTAAGCATCTGTGGTGCCGATATGCTGAAGCCAACTGCCTGCTTCTCCTCTTTCATTAATGATCTGCTAAATTAAAAGCAAGACTTTCCATCCCCATTAAGTTGCTGGTTGTGTTTCAGAAGTGTACGTTCTAAATTTCTGGGTGCTGAGTGAAAAGTGCAGTGTGCCAGAATTAAACACTCCCTTACAACTCCTCACTTAAATGTAAATGTGTGGAATACTGAAATCAGTCTTCTAATTAACACTGGCATCCTTACAATGAAAATGAAAGACTGGGAGCTGGCAAGAAAATATATAAACAAACTTTTATGTGAATAATTAAGTCATAGTTAAGCTTGCAAGGGAAGCCTCTTATCAGCCTCTGATTACAGTTACTAGCAAAAGCCAAAATGTTTCAGAAAACTAATGTACTGAAGTTAACAAATTAACCTGCTAGATATACAAGCAGGAAACACAGCTGGTGTAAGCTGGCATAGCGCCACTGACTTCAATGGAACTACACCAGTTTATACCAGCTGAGGATCTGGCCCACAATGTATTAAAATATTGTCAGACTCCATGCATCAGGATTTTTTAAATTCCATTCATGATCTAGGAACAAATGATCCATCAGCAAACTGTGAGATGACTACAAATATATAAAAAATTATCTTTTGTCCCTTGCCAAACCACTGACTGCTTTCAGCTATTTGCAATAAAATGCAAGATGGTATGAACAGGTTTTTATTTAAACAATATTGTAATTTATTATTAAATATTTATGTAATGTCATAGCTTTGCATGGTTCTTTGGTCTGTTAGTGACTTTACATTATCAGCTGATTTACCATCAAAGGTATCCTGCTGAGACCAACAAACTAAGCTGCAGGTTTTAGTCTGTATTTACTATGGGCAGCCTGTATTTTATTTACTAAGCCAAAAATTCAAATCCACAACCACCAGTCTTTGCTGAAAATGTGCCAACAAGTTCACAATTATATCAAATCATGGATTTGCACTTATTTAAAAAGATTGAATGTTTTCTAGGTGAAATTCACATGATCAAATGCTGTGTGACTGTGAGCCTATTTTCTTTTGTATATGTGATTATGCCATAAAAGCAAATTTTATTTAGCACAGGGTCATACGTTGAGTTCAAGTTTAAAGCTGACTATGGTCAAACTTGGACCAAAATTAGCTTTTGCAAAATGAAGCTTATTTTACACACACACACACACACACACACACACACACACACACACACACACACACACACACACACACACACACACACACACACACACACACAATGGTTTCATGAATATAATGTTATAATTCCAATAAGCACAGGCTTTTTACAACAAATATTTCCCTACATCCTATGCCTGCAAATACTGTAGCATTGCATAGAGTTTGAGAACCTGAAAGTGAAATTGACTTACTATAAGCAAAACTTAGCTAAACTGAATAATCTACTTTCCCTTTCAAAGCTTAATGAAATGCAAAAACTAAACAAAATATGAAAATAGTGAAAAGTAATTTTTTAGACATGTATGGGGCCAGATCCAGAGCTGGTGTAAGTCAGCACAGATCCATTCAAGGCAATGCATTTAAACTTTACAATTTACACTGAATTTGTGATAATTTACACCAGGTAAGGATCTAGCCCATGATGTTTAATGTGACAATGTCCCTTTTGATGTTTATTTCACATCAAGGTTCTTGCTTTGTATGCAATCTACGAGCACACTTGGAATAATCAATAAATCACCAGAGTCCCGTATGAACCTATCCAGCTTATGCAATTCTTTAATGAGGCAATTTTATCCCCATGACCCTAGGCTTGGAAGATACTAAAGACCCAGAACTGACTACTGGAATCTACTAAAATATAGCCCGAGATTACTGTACTGAATTCTACCCCAACAAAAACAGACAGGTGAGGTAAACTGGTTCAGTTCTATTTTTGTCTGTAATTATCTGGATGAAGTCTGGATTTCCTAGGATTTTGCTTGGTAGGATTTCACACTCCAGAAGCTTCTGAGGCTGCTTACGTATCTGACCATTAGCCAATCATACAATCACCCGCATCATTTAAAAAAGGAACAGAAGGGATGAACAGTGATCCAGAAATGGTGTGTGGAACCCAATGGACAGAAAACTGATTCTTCCCCTCTATTTTGCTCTGCAAGGTTTATCTTGTTAAAATCACACCAGACATCAAGTTTAGGCATTCAGAAGTTAATAGATTCTTCTTCATCTTGCCTACAGTGGCAAGATGTTCTGCTGACAATTCTTGTCAGTAGTAAGATATTATCACTTACCTTGGAAACAAAGCATTCTGCTATAGCCACAGGGTCATTTTCACAGTTTTCCAAATCTTGCAAAAGTTCACTAATAAAATAAATAGAAAGGAAGAAAAAATGAACATCATACACACATACATATATATGCTTCCTCTTTGTCTCCTCCCACATCATAATAGCCATTCCTTTTTGAGCATTAATTATAACCAGACCAATATTCAAACCTACACATTTGCTGTTCCTTCTGCAGAAAATACAACTGTAATTTGCCTTTCTTATCTGCTATTTGTGTTATCTCCGTTCATTAGGGTCTGCAAACTGAGTCATGCACACTCGTATGAAAACACTGATTGTGTCCACACCAAACAGGTTTCTGCTCACACGTCTGCCAAGTAGTCATCTGACTGGAGATCTCCATGTTCATGTGGCCAATTTCAACACATGCACAACACAGATGCACACAAACATATGCCTAGAATTACATGCACTTGATTTAGGGAGTTCCATTTCTGATCCTATATTAGGTGGTCAAAAGCAACACTTACACTACTACCCTCAACCACCCTAAATGAATTCAGATTTCATTCTCTCTCTCAGGATTTTGTACTAGACCCCATCACCATTGCACTGGAGGGCCTTCCACTTTAAATAGATTGGCAAAGCAAGGTTGTTAGTTGACTTGATGAGGTCCTCTGGTCTTCTCCCTTACCTGATTATGGGAGCTCTGGTTGAGATAAATTTGTTTTGGGAATGGGTTCTTGGAAATGACATTCCAGCATATACTATTTATAAACCGCAAATCATAACATGATCATGGGATATTGATCTTCTAAGAAGAGATGAACCAATTCTCTGAATAGAGTCTCTTCAAGTTTGTGGGAAATATGCTGACTTCAGTGCTTGTATTCTACTCACACCAAAAGAGTTGGTCAGCAGGTAAACTTGAAAATCAGGAGTGATGTTCATGTACAATGAAATTTAAAATGCAGTGAAGCAAATGTCCTATTGTGTAACAACTCCTGACTTCCATATGTTCCATGTTCCATATGTTCTAGGAGGCTAGAAACACCTAGCCTGATAGAAGGAAATTAGGAGAAGTTATCTCAGTTACTCTGTGAATCTCAGATGAGTAGCAGGAATGTGTTTCATATACAGAAAGAATTGTAATAACTTTAAAGTAAGAAAACCCTTATATACCTTTAATAACTGGAGGGAAGGAAGCTTTTTCCTTGAAAGAAAGTTATAAACTGGACTACTGGATGTCTAGAAGAAAACGCAGAAGAAAATAAAACCCCCAGAAGTAATACTTCTGACACTCCAAGCAGGAAATGAATTCTTTTATAGCGTGAGCAAGGCACTGAGGGAATACGGTCACTGTTGTCCAAGATTCCATTCTTGAGGGATGATTCAAGAAATAGTTTGATCATTCTTATTTTGTAGGGTAAAACATATAGAAGATGAAGGGGAGAAAATTCAAGCAGAGGAAGAAAACCTCTGAGCTTTCTACAGTCTTCAGCTTTCTTAAATCTGGAATGATAATCACACTTAGACAAAATTAAGAACAGTAATCCTAATGTCTTGTCAAAGAGATTACTTATAGGACCTAACTTCTTTTCAGGAGATCCTTTCTTAGGTTCCATTTTTGTCCCAGGTGAGAGCTGGCTTCTGGCATCACAGTTCTGCATGGGGGAATTCTAAGCTTGCATCTGAAAGATTTCTTCATAGAATCATAGAAGATTAGGGTTGGAAGGGACCTCAGGAGGTCATCTAGTCCAATTCCCTGCTCAAAGCAGGACCAACCCTAGTGGACATCAATTCCCACTTGAAAACAAGAAAAGTAGTAATAGAACTAGGAGTCCAGACTTGTATTTTGCCCCTCAAATTACCAAAAAAGATCAGTGTGTCCAGAAGTTGGACCATGAGTCAAAAGACTTTGGTAAGGGGAGCTTTCAAAGTAGAGGCCCTGATGCAAGCATTGGAATTAGCCTCACAATAACCACCCCTTGACAATCGATGCACTCTAAATGCAACAGTGGTTCAGCTACAAGAAGCTCTATGAACTGGATCACAGTCTTTCATGTTTAAGTAAAGGCCACAAAATCCCAGTATTACAAACCCTTATGAAATCATCATAGATAAATCCTACCATGGGTCTACAATAACTACCTTTTAAAATTAAGTGACTGATCTTTATTTCTCTGAATACCCATAAGCATCTAAATCCACATTCCAGGTGAATGGCCAAATACTAGTTTAGAAAAAAAAACAAACTCACTTTGAAGCTATAAAACCACACACATACACACTCCTGCCAAATGCAACTTTTTCTAAATGTAAAAATAAATAAAGTAAGCAAGCAGACTCTAGAATGCATTTAGGACCCTGATGCTACATGCCAAGTTTCAGACCAGAATGAATTTTTATAGAGGAGAAGTAAATCCCTGAATCTATAATGAATATGCTCAGAATCTTCAAATCTACAATTTCCTCATAGAACTTGGAAGACACTAAAGATAGTTTTACTAGAACTTCAGAAGAATTTCAAGTGTAAAGCACACGATGCATCTCTAAAATACAAGCAGAACTATTTCTCCTCAAAAGTGATCTGAAAAGCTTTTTAACTGGTGAAGTTCTTTGTTTACAATTCTGCAACAGTCAATGCAATACTAAACAGTATTTATACTAAAGACTTATTTTAGTATTTATACTAAAACTTACAGTTTTGCCAGAACAACTGCATCTGCACTAGGGGCTTTTGCCAGCACAATTATGTTGGTCACAAATCAAACCTCATCCCACCCTTGACCTAAGTAGCTATGCCACCAGAAGTTGGTAGCGTAAACTTGGCCATGCTCAGAGTAGGGGGTGATGATGACTATTCTCCAGCTGGTGAGAAGGTCAAGCACTTTACCCAGCTGAGACTGGGACATGAATGAAGGCAAGCTGTCTGGAGGTCAGGCCAAATAAGTCTGATGTGATGATGTTGGTAGGTTGCAGAAAGGAATCTGAGCACAGTGTGAGGATTATGTTGGTCCCTTAGATTGATGATATTTGTCTGCTGTTTATTACTCAAGTTGGGAAGTTGGGGTTCTTGCTGTTGGAGGATTAGGTGACAGCAATGGTCGAGATTTTTTTCCCTATGTCAGTATCATGATTTTATGGCTCCATCCCTTTATGTTTAGGCTACTTCCATATGCTTCCCATAAAATTACAATTTAAATCCATTCCGAAGCTGAAGAGGGTGCAAGATGCAGCAGCCCCTTGATGAGCAGGGTATCTCGCTGTGAGCACATCACACCAATTTTCCATGAACTACATTAGCTGCTTTAGGTTTCTGGGTGGAGTTTTAGGCATTGCTTTTCTTCAATCAGGTCCATTAGGGCTTTCCTACCTGAGAATCTACCTCTCTCCTATCTGATACTGCTCCAGTTGTAATCAGCGGAGGCATTTTAATCTGGCACCCAATAGGAATGTGGTCTATTGGCAAGGATATTCTCTGTGATGAGCCCTCAACCTTAGAATTCACTTCCCCATTTTGGTTTGAAGGAATCTGATGACCTGCCAGACATGATGAAAAATATCTATTTTGGGCTTTCTGGAGAAATAAGCAATGAGCAAGGGAATTGAGGGAGTGTAGGACACCAATACTATCACTAAAGTTTGTTTGTTGCTTGTTTGGTTTGTTTTTGTTTATGGTGGTTGACCTTGAGTATGTGGATGAAATTATGCTGCTAGATTCATTACTGTATCAATAGGGTTTTCAAGAGTTCGTGAATAATGCCTGGAACATGGGATAGATTTATTTATTTATTTATTTTAATATTTTTGTTATATAAATCAAAATTAGCTTTGAGGGGCGGGGGGGAGAACTTTGCTGATAATTCTTAGCAATAAAAGAGCAACTAATTCTTAAAACATTGATATTTTAAAATATAATGTATTTTTATTAATTGTTTTGCTATTTGAAATGAATACACTTCAGTACTTTGCAAAATGCTGTCTCTACATTGCCAAATTTCTTTCTTTTGTAGGAAGAAACTGCATATGGGACAGGAAAGTAAGAAACAGGTTTCAGTTTGCAGCATTTCCTTCTAAATGTTCTGTCAGAACTGGCAGAGTTATGGTCCTATACCTGCAGATGTTGCAAGACCTGCACAACCTGACAACACCTATAGAGACTAGAGAAGATTTCCTCCAAGTGACCTGTATATGGAGAGAGAGAATTTGGGAGTTTAAGAGAGTGCACGGGAGATGCTCACATAATAGACATGTTAAATAAAGCTGAGAATTATTTTAATGCAGAGTCTCAGTGTATTAATTCACAATGCTCCTGGAACACCACAGAAGCCACATGCAGTGGATGCGTAGCTATATTCAGAAGGAAGGGATTTGATGATGTCCCTTTAAAAAGGCAAGAATTTCATTTCACATAATCTTCAGGATAGGCTCAGCCACAGCAAGGGGAAGTCTATGCGCAAATATCTACAAAAACACAGCACAAAAGGCAGAAAGGAAAATACACAAATAAATGAAAGGCAAATTTTACTCATACAATCAGCAGCTAAAATCACAATGCACAGATGGCCTAACCAGAAACATAAAACAAATCTTGTTGAGAATCAAAGAAATATCAATTTCTTATTTTATATTCATTGGCTGTACTTACCCAGGAGAAAAGTATTTTTTCCCTTAATACAGTCTCCTCCCTTGTTTTCCCTTTGTCAAATATTAACTTACCTGTTGAAATGGTAGATATCTTGTATATTTCCAAATAGGGCTGATCGTTCTTCTGTCCCCAGGGAGAGCTTGGATTGGTCAGTGATACAGTCAAGATAATCCTGTGAAATAAATGAGAAGGATGCCTTAAACACTCCGGTCCTTTTCTAGATCTGTAAAAGGAGCTAACTTTAATTGTGCAGATGAGTCCCTTCATATCAGTTTCACATTATTATTACAGTAATCCTGCTCAGTAGCTCTTCTGTGAACAGTCATTCTATTATGAAAGATAACAATACTTATCTGTTCACTCAAACCAAGAAAATAACTAAAGACTGAATGCTAAGCTATATTGCTTAGATTGGACAGTTTACATTTTTCTAGCTACCGACATACAAATGAATTCAGATTTCACCCATGACAGTTTAATTGTTTCAGTTAATAACTCAGTAAAGTCAATTATGTTCTTCCACATTCATTTTCTTTTTAATGAGTGTCTTTTAGGAATTTTTTTTTAAGTGAGTTATATTGGTAAGACACCTGGATTTAACAGTGATCCCATGAATAGAGTCTTGGAAAATGCAATCATTTCAAAGCTATAAAGAGGATTTGTTTTTAATCCCAAAAGGAAGAAATGCACTCACACCACCAGTTTGTACAGGATAAAACTCCTATATGTTTATCTCTTGGCACACAACTGATCCATGTGGGCGGCATGTTACACTGGGATATACTCTAGCAAAGATTCTTTTTTTTTTTGTTTGTTTTATGTCTAGAATTACGGTAAATTGTATTTAATGACATATGAACCAGGTAACAAAGTATTCAAGACAATATTATTCTTGCAAGATCATTGCTGTCAAACTCTTCCTCTGGTTCTGATAAGGGCTCTACTCCCCAACATGTCACCTTTCATTATCGTGCAGCTCCTCACATAAGGAGAGCAAAACCCATAGAGCTATTTAGCAGAGCATAAGTCATAAACCAAGGAACCCAGTGCGTTGCTACAACATTCATAAAGAAACTCTGCAGGCGGAAGGAAAACAATAAAGGAAAAGTAAAAACAGCTGAAACAATGTGAAATAAAAATAAATAAAATCCTTTACCCTGGGGTTAGACAATGTGGTGTGGCATCCTACCAAAAGCAACACAACATTCCACAGTACTAAAAGGAAGGAACCCTGTGAGATGTCAACTAGACTATGAAAATCTTTACAGTATAATTGCATTCCAAAGACATTAAAAAAAAAAAAAAAAAAGACACACACAGGACCAGATTCATCCTCAGTGTAAATACTTTGTCTTGACTGGATTTACATCAGGTATGAATTTGACCCTTGGCATTTAGATGCACTCACAAGGAAGATTTTGAATTACAGAACCTAAGTCTCCATTCACATACCCGTTTCACACTAGTGGAATTGCATTGGCTTCAGCACAATGACAGGTGCAAGAAAATCAGGATTAATCATTCCTGCTCCTTTTTATTATAGCATTTAGTAATCTGCATTTCCATCCTCACATAAATTTGAATCCCCACATTCTCCCTGATTAAATGCATCATTCACCAGCACCATCTAAAAACACCCTCTTTTTTCTAATTGGTTGGGTAGCATCATTTTCTAACCCTAAGACAACTTCACAAGTGGCAGATAGCAATCAAGCAGCACAACCTTAATTCTTAAAAAAGTCATGGTGTCAAAAGTCACCTCAGTGATACACATCCCTATCCCACCACTACCTCTAACAGCCTGTGACCTCACAGTCCAAGTCTGTTCTTGAAGTAGGTTTGCATAATAAGTCATCAAAACAGAGTCCCTGGGGCTTTCTAAACCCTATAACTGGTCTTTTGTTGTTACTCAGGAGCTGCCTAAGAGTAGGCAGTTTAAGAAGTTTGGTAAGGCAGCTAAAATTGCTGCATACAGCACTCTAGGTCAAAGAGCCAGAAGCAAATGCAAAATAGATGGGACTCTTCCAGCTGTAGGTTTAACTTGTGGTTCTTTTTCAACAAAATGTAAAGAATGAGTGAATGTAATAAATTAACCTTCTCTGCCCTTCCAGTAAAAACAACCATGTAAAAATGAATAATATGGAAATCTCAGCTGTAATTCCCACCCTTTAAAAATGTTTAATGTTATTTTTCGCACTGCAGAATGCAACAGAATCCTGGTGTTACATGACAGAACACATTTAAGAAAACACACATACATTTTTACCAAATAAAGGAAAAATTTCTTCTGCACATTAGTGCTATTTTACCTGGTGTTTCCATTTTCCCGAAAGAGGACTAATTCCACAAATACTTTTGCTTTTTAAATTTTCTTGTAGCTAATGTACAGAGAATGACCTCAGTTTTGTGATCTTTTTTCCAGTCTCATTATACTTCACATATATATATATATATATATATATTACACTCACATACACACACATTCTTGTGTCTGTCACCAATTCTTAGTAAGGAATAAAGAACCAGGGCTTTGACAAAAAAAGGAAACAGCTCCACATAAGTTGGTGCTTTGGCTGCTGTCCACTATTTGACTAGCCGTTGTTGATACAGTGAAACTATAGATTCAAAAACCGCTTTTCTCCTTTGAGAGATTTTCTTTACATCTACATTTCATCCCCTCCCTTCCCCCACATTACTTTAAAGGGAAGTTAGAACTCATTGTTCTATTCTTGCTTTTCGAAGATTAATGTGAACAGTGCATCTGTTAAAGAAGATGACTGAGTTAATGAATGTATACTACTGCACTTTCAGGGAAGTGCTTAAGACCTTTGGGACTGGCCTTCAAAATCCTAATGACTTTTGTTGGTACTGCAGTCACAGGCACAAGTTCTGCAACTATGAAAGTGATGTTCAACAAAGCAGAAGAGGAAGGAGGAGAGAGAAATCCTGTCCAAAAATTGGACCCCTAGATCATTCAAATTTTTTTAAATTAGGGGGATGAAATCTATTTTTCCCAATTACAAAGAATTACACTTGTATTCTCTTTTCATTTGTCTGAGAGAAACTTGAGAGAAGAAAGGACAGAAAAATCTCAAACTCTCTCTTTTTAGCCAGACACGCACCTGGAGATGTTACAGGCCAGAGCAGGACATCTTGGGAAAGCTTGCTGGTTTTGTTAACAGCAACATTTATATTGCAGTAGCACCCACGGGCCAACCAAGTCAGTGCTGTACAAACATATAGTAGTAGACATCCCCTGCTCTAAAGAGCTATCTGTCTAAAAAGGACAAGTCATTGCACGTGGATGAAACAATAGGCAGGCTGGGTGAGGGTGGGGGATAAAGGTGACTGACAGGCAACAAAAATAGGCTGTGTGCAATTCTTAGCCAATCGGGAGGAGTCGTCACAACTCTCCACCTGCCTATAAGATTGCAGTTTTCTTTATGGCTAATAGAAGAAGTGAATTTTGAGCAATCTTCATAAAGTGGCTTTGACAAAGGCTGGGCGCAAAGTACAGTGTAGCACTTGCATTAGTAGATAGACATAGTGCACCTTAAGTAAATATTATCCCCCTAGTTTATATCAGCTTTATAATACCGTATATGCTATAAAGTCTTAAGGCTTTATAAACTAATTCAGAAAGTAGAGACGGTATTAGGATGTAAACCTTCAGTGGTTCAATGATGAAAGCAGATCAAAGATGTACAGACATGATTTTCCCCACTAATTTTAATTAACTCTTTAGAATATGATACTTTAACCCCAAGTCAGTTACTGAAAACTACTGCAGCATGCAGTGTATCAACAGCTGTAATCATGTGAAGCCAAAATGAAAGGTTTGAAGCTCTCTGATAACAGGGCAGGCTGCAGACATAATGACATGGTGCAGAAACCAATGAAATTTATTAGGACTGAGCACAAGGCTTATTAACTCTATTTGTTTCTTGTCAGTAGCCATGGTCCCCACTGCCTGCACTGAGTGATTTGTTTATAACCTTTGCATTTATTGCTGTTTTATTGCCTCCCGGCAGGTATAGCAAAACATACAGTTTACTTCATGAAAAAAGAAGTCTTTTCGAATTGATTTATGGAACAAGGATTGCTTTAATGATATCACACAATTTTCTAGTCCTATTTCTTCAAACCTTCCAACAACTTCCCTCTAAAGATTGCTCTGCTTTCCTTGCTGGGTTTGACATTTTTCTCCATTCATCTTTCTTCACCCTTAGAATCTATTGAAAAGAAAATCTCTTAAAAGCTCTTATCTCACACTTCCGTCTCCTCCTCCATAATCATGTGAGAATGACCAGCAGGGCTATGACAAGGAGATGGAAACTAACTTCTGGTTATCCAGCATATGATCTGCAATTAGGAAATGGAATAAACCATCAATTTGTAAGAAAATAATTTTGTGCAGATTTTGAAGTCCAAACCTCAGGGAACTAAGTGCAAATTAATTTGCAGCACTTTTACCAAACCAATCATCTATGCATTTCTTGCACATGGAGCTCTAAGTCCACTTGAAAAAAATTAGCCTTAAACTAGTTTGCTCAGAGTGCAGATTAAAATAGGGAATACCTGTGGCAGAGATCAGTGATTTTCAACCTGTGGTGCGTGGACCCTTGGGGGTCTGCAGACTACGTCTAAGGGATCTGCAAAAGATTGTCGTTACCATGGGACAGTGGTTTTCAACCTGTGGTCCGTGGACTCCTGGGGGTACGCAGACTATGTCTAAGATTTCCAAAGGGGTCGGCACTTCCATTCAAAATTTTTTAGGGGGTCTACAAATGAAAGGTTGAAAACCACTGACAAAACAGTGTGTTTTGCTAATGTAGTTCCTGTCCTCTATGACATATGACAGAGGGCAGGAACTACATTAGCAAAACACACTGCATAGAGAAGACATGGTCTCATGCCTTTGTCTTCTAAGATATATTAATCTTTTATTCAGCTCTGCAAGAAATTACATGCATGCTAGAGAAGCTTCCAGTCATCCATTTACAAGATGGGACGGAACATCTTTAAAAAGAGGATACAAAAGACAAGTCAGTGGGTAGAACTGCTTAAACAATGTACACGTTTTCCTTTGAAAAAAGGCAAGCACACAAAACGTACACAACGTGTTGATCAATGTCAATGTTAAAAAGCTTCTTACCCACAACATAAAATCAGACATCAAATTCAGAGTCATCCTCTTCAGACAAAGGCCTGGGGGGTAAAGGGGGAGAAAGCAGACTGACCATACACTTCTGCCTTCAGTGGCAACAACTGAGGGCTCTTCCCCGCAAAAAGTGTCCTTCAGCCCCCAACATGCTCAAATTTAGGGATTTAGCAAGATGGCCTCGGCTGACTTTAAGTGCTGTAGCAGCATGTAGGAAGATAGGTAGTAGTAAGCAGCCAAGACTTAAACCATATATGTCAATATTTTGAATTGAAGCTGGAAGCAAGTGGAAAGCCAGTACAGCCTTTGGAAAATTGTCATAACATGCTAATATTGCCAAGCAAGTGGGCAACTGCCATCTGCACCAGTGGCTTATTTTGTGTGTATATTATATCAGATTTATCTGGTGCCCAATGTAGGGTATCCAGAGGCTGTGGCAAAGATTAAAAACAATACTGACAAATATGTTGCCCACAATAAGCAGGTAGAATAAGACAGCTGAACGCTGGATTCACATGAAAGCAACTCATTACAATTAGTGCAAAGTACAATGAAAACACAGTTGTAAGTAATTCACAGATTTGCTCATTGTTACTATATCCTATTTGTTTGACGAGAGAGGATCAGTCTAAGAGTTAATTTTATAAATTGTTTAAATCAATCCACTCCCTTCAAAAAACAATTATTTAGTCAGAACTTCTCAGAAACAAAGGAATTGTCTCTACGGTATAGTCATTTACACTGGCAGACGACATGTCACTATTTTAATACAGCTCTTGCTTAGTCGATAGTAGCTAAGATGAATACACTGCTGGAAAATATTTCCCATGACCATACTTAGCAGATTGTTCTGACTGCTTCCAACCCTTTATATTCACCAGTGGCAGTAAAACTCTGAATGCCCATTACAGACTCACCTTGAGTGATAGGATCATTTCTATCACTCCTCCAGTGGTGCACACGCTAGCTCAAAATTATTTTAAATTGACCAGCTTTATGCCTCTGCTATTTTAAATCTTCACCAGACATGCTGACCTGTCCTCAAAGGGAAGGCTGCAATCCATAAATGTCAAGATAATTAGCTACCTTAACCAGCCCCATCTAAAATTCATCTGTGGGAACAGCAGCTGTACTTCAATGTATTATTTCAATTGGCTCTTTCAGTCACATGTTCACAGAGGATTATTTTTTAAATGCTCTGCAGAGAGGACACCTTTTATTGCACATGAAAATGTTATTTACATCAATACATTTTCCCAAAGGAGATATTTCATCCTAACTCTTTACTGCTGCTTCTTTTTTGAGAGGAAAAAGGGCTGATAGAAATTTTTTCACACAGAATACATGAAATGAAGCTGGACATTTTTGTTCTATTGAAGGGCTGGAGTCAAAACATACATTGTGTTAAACTTTAACTATATATTTGTGTTATCTGAATCAAGCAATGCATAATTTATAGACACACAAAGCACACATGCACAGTGTCACATACCCAAGCTATTGAGTTTTTCCAACTCAGTGTCTCATTGTGAAGATGACTCCAAGCATTCAGTAAAGATGAATGCCATTACTACACTAGCTATGCACAACCTCTCCACACACACCATTTATGGTTATTTTCTATTAAAAGTCAGTATGTTTCAAAATGAATACTTCTTAAGGATAGCTTCTCTTTTACATTAGCATTTTATATTGCCAGTGATCCACTTACTTACTGAACTACTGTGATTCCCAATTAATTCTTTCCTTCTATTTTATTATAGCTTTACTTAAGGAAAGCTTTCTGCTATATAATCTGTTAATCAGTTTTGTTTGTTTCTTGTTTGTTTATCAGTTTTGTTTGCCACAAGTTATTCTGATTAAGCCATTTAATCATCTTATCTCAAAGTTTTTACTAATATTTCGCTCCCCAAATGAATTATTATTTATATATAGTCTGACAGTTATATAGTTAAGTACCAAATATTTACATGTTTTACCAATATGTAAATGTATATGTATATTTACATATGTACTGTCTGATTGCCATAGATGTCTGATCCATATTTTTCTTCTATTACATACAGTGTATGTTAATTTGACATAAAATGCTAAAAAAAATTAAATGTTTGAAAATTCTTAGCACTTTCTGTCATCAATAAAGAAAGATGGTATCTTTATCTACAAGATTTAAAAAAAAAAATTCAAAGCAAATGACTTAAACTAAACAATGAGTTGGGAAGTATTTCTTTTTTCAGGCAATGCTAAATAGACCTGTTGTTAATTTGCCAGATAGCTAAATCTTTAGGTTGCTCATTTCAGGTAAAAACCACAAAAAAGGATTTTATGTGATCCCACCCTTTTCTGATGCCTTTTTTAAAGCAGTAACTCAACATATCATATTTAAAGAATTATTAAAAATTCACACTGCAAGAATGGTTAAATGATTTTGGTGTGGCCCTGAAACATACAATTTTACAAAAAAGGAAAGAGTTCTTTGGTCTACAAAAGGGCATGCCCTTTTCATAAACTCCCAAACTGAAGTGAAAACTTTTCCTCACCCTTTATCTAACCTTGTTCATAAATTCAGGTCTTGTTTATCCTTGAAAACTAAAGACAACTGCAGAACTTAGAGGATATACCAAGCAAGTAAAACCTGATTGAGAAAGGAAGTTAATTTAGTCAGACTGATGGAAATTGTGTTTGTGGGACCTCCAAGAAGACTTCTAGTAAAACCAAGAAAGACCATATTTGACATTGCTAATATTTTCAAGGTAAAATTACGCTAAAAAGAAGCAAAAAAGGACACGATCCCATTTCCTCCCCTTTACATGTCACCTTTAATACTGATACAACTTTCCCAGTCTTTGCGCAGAACCTGACAATGTAAGGAATCTGCTGGTTCTACTGGAAACCTTCCCTCCCCTCCAGCTGATTTTGGAAGGATGGCATCTAGCCAGTGGAGGGCCCTGTGCTGCTTAGTATGCCATGAAGCCAGAATCCCCTAGCATTCAGGAATAAGAAGCAATATCCTGAGGTCAGAGGGGAGCAGGTTTGAGAGAGTGCCAGAGCCGGCCTCAGAGCAGAAGGCCCAGGCCATAGACAGCACCATGGGAGCTGGCTGCTGAGAGAAGGTTGGGCAATTTGGGCACTGGGACAGGAAAGCAGAGAGCCAGGTAGAGCCACATTCTGTTGTTAGCAAGCGATTGGCAGTAGCTATAGCAGGAGGATAGAGGAGAGCAGCCAGCACACAAGCAAGATGGTGCAGAAAAGTTACAATGATGCTATTAACCTTATACTCCCGTACTGGACTGCCCTTGGGGTCTGAGATAGGAACCAATCTCCATTGGTATTATAATAACCTAAAAACAATTGTGCCCAGGGCGTTTGCACGTTTTAGATTCCAATAGCCTTCGTATAGGAATGCTCTGTTACTCGAAACGTGAGAGTGCTTATGGGAACTTCTGAGGATTAGAGTTATAGAGCCTCTGTGCTTGGGAATGCCTACAGCACTAGCCTCCAAGCTTGTGGTTCATATAGCACAATATTAGACAGCTAGAAGGGAATGGGATAAGATCACACTGTCAGCAACAATCTTCATATAAATCTTTTCTTTCGCTTTGTTTGTAATTAGGCACAACCTGTGATTTAAGTGCAGAATACTGTAGTTTTCCTCATTCCAAAGGATGTAGCAGGAGACATGTTCCATAGGTTCCTTTTTTCTCTACTTACTACCGGTACCACTTGGGTTCGCGGCGAGAATAAATACTGTCTCACTTTGTCTATGGCTAATTTCAGCAGTTTGTTCTGGACTGATTATTTTACATATTAAGGATATTAAGGATCCTTAATAGGTAACTGAGCAATAAAGTTGGCATCATGATACAGTAAGAGGATCTTTTATTTACTTATTGTATGTAGAAAGGGCAAAGATTGAGGGTGAAGGCATTTGATGAGAACATGACAGGAAGAAAGACTATAAATAGAGAAGGGTATTTTTTAAGTTCTTTCCACAGTTCAGCATGTCAGAGTAAAGTGGTCATGACAGATCTCCCCATACATTGTCCATAATTAGGGGCTTGCAGAACAAGGTGAATTTTTTCCTTTACCCTTTCACTTACAGAGAAATATATCACCCAGGCCCAATTCCTCCATTCTTTCCCATAGACATAACTAACTGAATGAGAAAATTCTCCATACGCAAGTAGACTTCCTCACAACATTCATGTGAGAGAACTAATATTGTCACCATTTTATAGACCGGGAAATAGACAGACGTTAAGGGCCAGAAGTGCTGAGAACTGGCAACTCACATTGACTTCATTTGCACTTATACAAGGCCACAGAGGGTTTTGGTATTTTAGCCAAGATTAGCAGTCAGGAGTTTCTATCCACAGCTTTGTGCTTAGACCATTAAGACATGGCTTTTTTCACATCTTAGACATATAGACAAAATACTGCCAGTCTTTGAAAGCTGAGCTTATATGCAGTAAGCAGCTAGTAGTTCATTTATTGTTCAGAAATTTTTCATGGTGTACAATAGCAATCACGTGGCTTAATCAGGAGACCCGGTTGTGCGATACAAGTTTTCAGTGTAAAGTCTGTCCCAAGAGTTTAAATTTGTGTGGCAAAACTTGTTCATATACCTAGTACGGAAAAAATACTGAGGAACAAAGGCTGGTCTTTTCAAATATGTTTAAAATGTGCCAGAAATCAATCAGGATTAGCCCTCTCTCCTCTTATCCATACCTTTTACTTCAGAATATCCACCTAAAGATATAAATTCATGGCAACTTTTGAACCTAAGCATTAAACAAATATGTATATCACAACAGCACATTATACTCAAAGGTGGTGCTACTTTTGCCTTTAATGGTGACTGCACAACTAAAAAAATCATGATTTGCAAAAATAATAAAATCTTTTAAAAAGATTGAGAAGAACATGCCAAGCAACAAAGATAGACTTGTCATTGGTCACATATTGAAGTTTACCTTGCCAAGAAAAATAGATTTCAAGTTTGAAGGCCAGGCTACTCAGCACAATGAAACTGTAGATCACTTCATACAGACAAGTGAATCTGTACTACAAACTTCTATACAGACATTTTTTCAAATGCATGAACACTAACATACTAGTGTCAAATAGCCTAGTACGAAATATGAACAGATACAGTAGTCTTCATTTACAGTTAACTCTTTCAGTGCCTCAAGTAAGTCCTTTCTGATATTTAGATATGCTTGTATGTGGCTCTATAGATGCACGCTGTAGTGTCTACTGCAATGTTATCAGATCATCAACATACTAAAATATTGCATTAGTAGGTCAAAGGCAACCCAGGACTGACACAATACCATGCAAAACTCTGACAACGTTGTCCATCCTAGCACAAAATTAAACCACTGAAGTGCTGAACTGGTCATACCATTTGTTAGTCAAGTCAATACCAAGCCAACGACGGGTCATCTCAACAGTGATAGGGCTAGTCAACTGGATTCTAGTCTAATTCTTGGGACACCTAATTCATAACTACGTTCTTCTTTCTCTCTGTTCCAGATGGCTGGTTATTACTAGCAAGTCATAGCTGCAGCTGCAGACTGATGTTTGGTATCTTTACTCAAATGGGGATGGGCAGCAGGTAAATTTGGAAATTGGGATGGAAATCTTGGGACAAAACCCAGACCTGTACGCAGTTTACTGACATTCCACTGAAGGGCTCTGTGAGGTCACCATCCATCAAACTTTCCTGAGACTCTTAAGAGAAAAGTACACACGACAAAAGAAGCCATTTGTTCAGTAATTAGGACACCAAATGGAAACATTAAATAGTAAGGCATAGCAATTAGTATGTCAAATATTCTCTGATCACTACGCAGATTAAATAAACTCTCCCAAAAACTCGTAAATCTAAGGCTGCAATCCACACTGGGCAATATCAGTAGAAACTATAATAATTATCCTATACCCTAGAATTTTAAAAAACCCATCAAAAGTATTTAAAAGTATAACAACTGACTTACATATCACATGATTCTTTAAATGGAACACTGTTTTTATGCAACAGTCCATTACACTTTTCGGCATGCAATAAAGCTATTGCAAAGATACTTTGTTTTTATAAAGCATCTTTAATCTAAAAATGTCAAAGTTGTTGACACACAGATTAATCATCACAACAGGAATGGGCAGATATTGAATATAACCTTTTTACAGATGGATAAAGCAAGGCACAGAGATATTAAGGGACTTGATAAAGTCACACAATGAAAAAGTGACATGGCCAGTAACAGAACCCAGAAGTCCCAAATCCTAGACCCCTGCTCTGTTCAATGAGCCCTCCTTTTAACGACTAATTTATGGCACAAAAATGAGCACTAAAAAAAATCTTTAAAGGCATTCTAAAGCACCTTCTGAATTACTTTACATTTGACATTCTGGAAGAAAAATTATATTTATTTTAAAATATAGATAGGGAGTCCATTTTCCAAGGAAAAGCAAAGACAAAGAAAGACGATAAAACCAAGTATCATGGAGACAAATACATATGCTTTCTTCACTAGCCACATGGCTGAAAATTTAGCAGTGGATGTAATTACTAACATTTCATAATGAGTGATAAGTTACAATGCTAAAGCAGGACTCACCAATGGATGACTTGTAATTGAAGGGGAAAAAAAGTTTCTTTTGTCTGCAAAGAGTTTTCTTGTGAAACCACAAAAATGGCAACTCTTCCTTCTCCCCCATCCCCCCCCAAAAAACTGTAAGACAGTACTTCCTCTCAACTCAAAGACATACACTATCATGTGTTTTTGCTTTATCATCTATTCAGGTGTAAAAATCAGTGGTATTCCCTGGCTAACAAGGATAACAGTTCACGGTCAGAACTTATATTTAATAATAATGCAAATTTAAAGAGCAGTAGTCAATTATTATTATACTCCAGAGGAGAAAACAGTCATAATAGCTTCCTCATTATAAAAAACAAAGATATTTCAGAAACTAACTGGGAACTCACTTTGCTTTTTAACTGGTAACATAATTAAAATTGTCTTTTGGAGTGGTTTTGTTAGTTTTGTTTTGTTGTTGTTTTTGCGGTGATGGAGGGAAGAGAAGGAAATTACAATCATTTTGCTCGTATTTATCATCATGTTCAAAAGTGATAGCAAACCTTAAAATTATCACTGAAAACTTCTAAGCACAAATCTATTACTCTGTTCCCTCTGTCTACATGCTACTAACCTACTTCCCCAGCATTGCTGAGCTTCATAGAAAGGTACATAACACCAAGAGCTACCCATCTGCTAACAGGGAGTAAATCAGAACCAGAGGGCAGGGGTTAGTAGATGTATTGTCTATGGCTTTCTGTATGACAAAAGGGTTCTATGCATCTTGCTAAATGGTAACACAACCCCACAGTCCTACCTCACTTTAGTTACAAAGACATTTCACCCTCACAATCTCGTGGATGACAAGTACTCCTAAATGGTGCATTCCACATATAACTACACTTTTTCTCTCTCCTCTCAAAAGGAAAGAATCAAAGCTTTCCTGAACAGAAGTAGATTAACTCTCACCCTTTTATCTACTTTGATTTGCATTTAGAACAGCACTAGGCTGTAAACAGACAGCACTGGTTGAGTGATTTATCCATTGGCACAAGTAAAGTGAATACAATAGCAGTAAGTCTTTTCAGCAATTTGATAGTTAATTGAAGCAGTCGAAGCAGCTCTCTCGGACACTTACCTTCCACCGAAAGCTTTACAAAGATTAACGGTGGATTTGTAGAAGTCTTATTTATTACTGTAGCATAAATTATGATTTCATATTGACCAAGAACAGTGGGTTTTTAACACCAGCTTTAAGTTATTAATTATTAATATTTATTTGTATCGTGGTATTGCCCAGGGTCCAAGTCACGTTTAGGGTAGGCACTGTGCAAACACAAAGAGATGGTCCCTGCCCCAACAAGTTTACATGCTGAGATTAGAGACAAGTGGATGCAACAAACAGAGAGAATCCTTAGGGGATTATTATTTTTGATATCAGAGTTTTCCAGCTACTAGGGACATGCCAAGCAAGAGACAGGAATAGTTTTTACTGTGAGAAATAAAATAAAGCAATTATAATGTCTATTAGAAATGAAAGTATGAGCCAATCACATTTAGTCAAGGCTTTATGTATTTCATATCAGGTTAGCCTAGAACCAATCCTAATATGTGCTTTAATTTGCACAGAGCATCTCCATTTTAATCTCCACTCCCTTGGTTTCGAAATATCTCATTTGTTGTTTACAATATACTTTATTCAGATTGTAATAAGACCCTTTGCTGGGCAGAAATGACTATAGCAAGAGAGATCCTTTTGATCAGGGTGTAGACTGTACGAGTCATAATAGTGTACATAGTTGGCATAAGATTTTAGTTTTATAGGGTAGCTTGGAGTATTGGAAATATCTTAATCTGAAACAATATAAGACAAACATAGCAAAAAATGGCATATATACTCCCACTCTGGCTTTCGGATATTTAACATGGCCTACATCTAAAAAGCAAAAATACCACGCGCAAAACTGAAAGGACCCATTAAAGCAACAAGATTTTGCCTCAGGAGGCAAAGGTTTGAGTTAGATGAGCGAATTCTTACAGGAAGCAAGAAAAACTGTTTATACATGTAACAAAACCAGGTATGTTTCTGAACTAGACATCTCACCTTCCAATAATCTTAAACATGGATTACAATAATATATTTTTAAAACACCAAAAATAGAAATAAATAGAAAAGCATTGATTATATAAAATTTTAAAATATACTCATTTCTAGAAAGAAACAGCACGCTCCTTATTTGTTATTTTACAGAAACCCTTTCCTATAGCAAGGTACATAGATTAGGTTAATATATCAGAATTCTGCTCTAATTTATATTGGCATAAATGCAAAAGAAACTTCATTAAGTTATTCTGAATTTATATTAGGGTAACGGAGACAAATTTAACCTCAACTTTCATATTTGAATACAATTAGTCAGAATTCTCCCTGACTTTCAAGCCATTCATTCTCAAGGAAGTCGCTGAAATGGCACAGGCATAAATGAAAAGAAAATCTGACAACTCTTTCTTCATATCTAAGTGTACCAGCAGTGAGAAAGTTCACCAGAATAAAAGACCTGTGTATCTAATACCATCCACAATTAGAAAAATCTCATCAGTATAAATATTTTTAATAGCCATGAACAACTTGTATTTGCAGGTAATTTAAATTGCTCATCCGAATCTTTTAAAGACCTACAGAGCTATTTCTGGTTAGTATGAAAGGTGAGTGAGCTAATGGAAAACTAATCGGCTTATAACTGCTTTTTAAAGTCCTACCTTTACTTGGAATTTTATCTTGCTAAAAAGGGGAAAGTGGCACTAAGAAGCACGATAGCTCATTATGAATTTTATTATTCTGCTTTAAATCTAAACTGAATGGCCCTTCTCTCAGTAGGGGGCAAGCAATGTAAAAGTCTTTAGCTGGCCTCCCAAAGGGGGGAAAGCCTATTTCTAAAGTGTCACACTGTTCCTGGAGAAAATTAAAGGGAACTGCTTGAACACCACACACCTATTACCTGCATTCTCTCTTTTGTGCAGGAGATTTAAAACAAATAAACGAATCCTGTCAGCAATCTTTTTGAAGCTCACATTCTCTTGCAAAACAGTAATGCCTATCCCTGAAGCTCTGGTATTGCCCTGCAGCTTTATAGGCATCATTATGCTAGTGCATACCTAGTCTTTTGGGTTTAATGTATTCAAGAAAATATTAATTGTGAGACTGGATGTCAGGCTCACAAGAGCTGTCCATCCCATACTGGGTGATCTCAAATACTAAGAATGTTATTGTAGTTATAATTATTACTGTTTGCTGATTACAGCACTATCACAAAGTGCAATGGATTTATGCCTGTCTACAGGAGGACCCAGAAAAGCCTCTTAGCATCTCAGCTATGTTCAAATAACTTTCTACTGAGCAGCCTCTAGAATAGTGTTATCTAGGAAGCATTTCTTAGGGAAGAACTGTTTCTATAAGACATCTCATTTCTTTTTTGATGGGTATCAGAGTTTGTATTCTGAAATGGAAGAAACAACCAGTTATTCCAGTTAACAATTTCCACACACACTTACATATAGGCAACATAAGGCGCCATACTTAGGAGTAAATATGGTAGTTGGAGAGGGAAAGACAATGGGAACAGAAGCGGCCTATTTTGTTAAATTTGCATAAATGTGGCAACACACACACTGTTATACTCCAGACATGCAGAGCTTCCATTTATTATAGACAGAGCTGGTAGCACTGGGATTATTAAGGTTACCTGAAACTTCCCATTCTGACCCCCTGTTTTCAATTGCTTATAAAATTTTGCCAAACTTTAATAATTTGGGCTGAAATGTTACATCCTGCTTCAGGCTGAATTGTTCTGGAAATTTTCAGCCAAAACGGTTCAGCCATTGATGAGAAAAGTTCTCATGAAAAATAAATTGTTTTGCCCATGTTAAATTCTGGCAAACTTTTCTTTAAAAAATTCTAGTGCTCCCTTACTTTGGAGCAGGGACCAGAAATTCGGGAGTTCCCTTTGTATTGGGATTGTGCCTTTTGCCATCCTTGTGAAAATCTGGCCAAGTTAAAAGCCTTTGAAAAACTGCAGTTGCACATACTCAGTAGAAATGTCTTAGATTTTACCAGCTAAATTCCTCAAATATGCCATCTGCACTAGGTATGCTCCAGATCAGGGCTTAGCAGGACCTCCCCTGCACAGGGGGTGAGGGAAAGAAGGGGGAGGAGCCGGGACTGAAGGCTGATGAGGAGGAGAGAGAGAAACTGGGACTTGGGGTTGGAGGGAGACTGCAAGTGTCTGAGCAAGGAGTCAGGGGCTAAAGCTGGGACTAGCTGGATAAGGAGACTGGGACAGAGTGGCATTGGGGAGGGGGGGTGTGGGGGAATTGAGTCAAGGAATCTAGAGGGGTGAGACTGGGACTTGCTGGGACTTGGATGAGAAGCCTGAGGAGTGGAGTCTGGCTGGGTAAGGAGAATCATAGAAATGTAGAACTGAAAGGGACCTTGATAGATCATCTAGTCCAACCCCCTGCACTGAGGCAGGATTAAGTATGATCTATTCTAGACCATCCCTGACTAGTGTTTGTCTGATCTGTTCTTAAAAACCTTCAGTGACAGAGATTCCACAACCTCCCTCGGTAATTTGTTCCAGTGCTTATCTTACACTTAGGAAATTTTCCCTAATGAGTAACCTAAATCTCCCTTGCAATTTAAGCCCATTACTTCTTGTCCTGTCCTTAGGGGATAAGGAGAAAAATTTTCACCCTCCTATTTATAAAAGCCTTTTATGTACTTGAAGACTATCATCATGTGCCTCCTCAGTCTTCTCCAGACTAAACAAATCCAGGGTTTTTTTTTTTCCTTTAGTGTTTAGAATTCTTTATTCTTTAGTGAATTCTTTAGAATTCTTTAGTGCCTCATAGGTCATGTTTTTCTAAACCTTTAATCATTTTTGTTCCTATCCTCTGGACTTCCTCCAATTTGTCCACATCTTTCCATGAAGTGTGGTGCCCAGAACTGGACACAACACTCTAAATGGGGCCTTAACAGTACTGAGTAGAGTGGAAGAATTACTTCTCATATCTTTCTTACAACACTCCTGCTAATACATCCCAGAATTGTGTTCACTTTTCTTGCAACAGTATTACATTGTTGACTCGTACTTAATTTGTGATCCACTACAACCCCCAAATCCTGTTCTGCAGGACTTCCTCCTAGCCAGTCATTTCCTGTTTTCTATTTGTAAAATGGATTATGCCTTCCTAAATGTAATACTTTGTCCTTGCTGAATGTCATCTTATTTATTTCAGACCATTTCTCTAGTTTGTCAAGATTTTGAATTCTAATCCTATCCTCCAAAGTGCTTGCAACCCCTCCCATCTTGGTATCATCCACAAACTTTATAAGTGTACTCTCTATGGCAGTATCCGAATAATTTATGAAGACACTGAACAGAACTGAACTCGGGACAGATCCCTGTAGGACCCTACTATATACGCCTTTCCAGCTTAATTGTGAACCATTGATAACTACTCTCTGAATATGTTTTTGCAACCAGTTGTGCACCCACCTAGGAGTAGGTTCATCTGGGCTATATTCCTCTAGTTAGTTTATGAGAAGACTGTGTGAGACAGTATCAAAAGCTTTACTAAAGTTTGAGATATATCACATATACTGCTTCTGCCCTATCTACAAAGTTTGTTACCCTATCAAAGAAGGATATTATTGGAACAGGGATTAGGAGCCTGGAGCGGAGAAAACACAGGACTGGGTCACGATAGGTCGGAGGCAACAAAGCAGAAAGAGTCACATTTGGGGGGAATGGACAGAAAAGTCTGTGCCTACTTGAGCATGCTCTCCTCTAGAGCCTGGAATGAAACCCAAGGTTCCCAAGTCTCACCATTCCCCTGCTGTCAATAACTATCTGTGAAACCCACTGGAAAAGTGTCATGCCCCCTCTAGAGAGGGTCCATATAGAGGATGGTAACACTTACTCTGTTATCTCAAGTAGCGGATTTAGTCCATGCCGTGGATCTAAAGTTCCAACCCTGCTGACGACTAACGTTGATGGCAATTTGATGCCATGTGATGAAATTACTGTTTTTTTCAATTTACTAGAAAATTGGTCACAAAAAATATGTTAAAAGAACAATATTAATATTGCAAAGTCAGGCAGTCAAATGCTAGGAAATGCCAGAATGAATGTGGTCTGCGCTATCTTCATTTGCCCCCCCCTCGCGCCTAAGCATTATGATATAGTAGTTAATTACATGATCACATACTATTTTTTCCACTGGACCCCTGCCTTATTCAGTGCCCAGAATGGATTTGCTGGGGATTATTTAGGGTTATGTAGTGAAGGAGACAGTTGCATGTAGAATCCCTGCTTCATTTGTTGCAGAAGCTGGAAGAGGTGTAGTAATTACTGTATCATAATGCATGCGCACTAGGGGGACAAATTAAGGCTGCACAGGCCACCTGAGTTCTGCCATTTCCTATCTTTTTAGTTCTTAACTTTGCAACCTTAATAATGGTTCGTTTAACATAGTTGTGTGTGGTTGTGTGTGTAATAATTGATATTTAGCACAATGGGGTCCTGACTTCTAGCACAATAGGTTTGCTTATGAGTAATAGTCATTAGTAGCAATTTAGAAAGTAACAGCAAAATCATCAAATTCTTTAAATATTTTCAAAATATTTTCTTTGCACTAGTTAATCATTAGGAGTGAATTCTTATTTGTCTTGATTCAATCAAAAAAAAAAAAAAAAAAAGTAAGTCTGGAGAAATTATTTTTAAGAGGGGAAAACATTCTTGCCTTTCTGTTTCCCAATGTTGTAGACACTCCCTGGAGGCCTATGTTGCACAGACACTGAAGTCTTGCTGTAGACCAGTATGCCTGCTGTCAAAGTGAGGCAAGCAGGAAGTCCAGCTATCTGGTTTGGTATCACTAGTTTCCTAAAGTATGCTTCAAGTTGTCCTAATTCAAAATTATAATTACCCCCTAAAGAGTCACCTGATTAAATGTACCCAACAGCAGAAAAGGCTTGTTCTACCCCACTGCAATATCTGCCTCTGTATATCCCTGCCTAAGAATCACAAAGTCATTCCTCAAAACAATAATAATTAAACTACATTTCTAGACAACATACAGAACAGTTTCCCTGAATAGTCTCTGTTTTTAAAAGCGTGTCCTAGGGCAAGAGGCAAATGTAGTAAAAATCCTATGCTAACTCCTGTCATTCATTCTTTAACTGTCTAAATATTTCTGCATAAAAATTTACAAAAAAAAACAGGGAACCTCAGCAGGCCTCCAATATCATTTAAAAAATTCACAGTAGCCATTTGCTACAAAGGCCTTTTTTGCCTCTGTCCAAGTTTGGTGCTGTTAGTGTCAAGACCACCCTGGCTTTTCAAAGACTCCTTAGTCTGCCAAATGCTGCCAAAATTCCACATGCTTAAACCATTAAAACCCCCCATTCACCCGCCAACAAGTGAAATTTTACTTTTCTTTACGGGAGATTTAGTTTTCTTTACGGGAGATGGGGTTCCACTTTCGTCCAACTATCCTTATTACTTGGGAAGGAGTTTCTTTGCCCTAATGGGACCCAATCCTTGACAGCTAAACTAAAAATTCCCTAGCCTATTATTTTAACTTTCAATTACTCTGCCAAACCCCCACAAAGCTGTGAAGACTTTTTTTAATTAGATGTTCTAAATTCTTTAGCAGACACTCTCCTGATGAGCAAGTTATAGCACTTTCATAATTTCAGGATGATGTGTCTTATCTACTCGGCATTTGGTGATGCTTAAACTGTTTGTTGCAGGGATTTATTGGCCATTCTAAATTTAACTGGATAATTTATTTCAAGATTATCATTATTTTAGATCCTAGCACCTTGTGTTGTATCGTTTACTGCATGAGTGTGTATAAACGTATGCAGAGACGAATGGGGTAAAGGGAAGAGCAGGCCATGTTTACTGGATCAATCCTGTGTTTACTGAATAATAATTACTGTACATAGGATGACTTGTTTTGTCATATTGCTGTCTTGCTTTAAACCCTTACAAAAAAGAAATCTGAACAACTGATCTTAGTGTGATACCATCAGTCACAGAAAATAATGAAATTCTGCAGGAAAAGACTTGTGTGAGGTGTTTTTTTTGTTTTTTTAAGACATGCATTGGTATTAGCAAAGCTCAATAATCATTTCCCCCTCACTCTTCTAAATCCTATTTGCTTTGTGTCAGTAACAGACCATCTTTTCTTTTCCAGATTAGTAATGTATTTAATATATAGAGCTGCCTAAAGCTACATACTATCGAGTTACCAGACTACACATTCACCTCCTGTGAAATCTTGTTGTTGTAAACCTATACACACAGGTCAGAAGGTCAAACAAACATAGGGGTCATTTTAACAAAGAGGTAAGGAGCTCAGGTACAAAGGTGATAGGCATAGTACAAGAACCTAGACAGAATTACATATAGAGTCCTAAAAGGCAGGCCACAATGATCCTTTCCCTGTAGCTGGAAAGTGACAGCAGAGCATATTTTTTTGCTGGGGGACTGGTGAAACCTCTTTGAAGCTGGGGGGTGCAACAGTTGCCCTTAAGTTCCTTTACAGAATAGATAAAGAAACGATAAGGGCCTCTGCTCAAAATACAGGCCACATGCAAGGCTCGAGTAGGAGTGAACCATATGGATCAAGGGGCTTCCGAGGGTTTGGATACAAAAATGCGGGGGCAGAGAATTAATTGGACTGCAGTTATGTATTAGTCCAGTGTGTGCGCACAAGACAGAAGACACAAAACCAGACAGACAGAGAAGACAGGAGAAAGCAAAGGACAGCCAGGAAAAGATTTGTAGTGTGATCCTGAGGGGGAAAAAAAACAGAGAGATTTTATGTAAAGTGTTGGCTGGAAAGAGGCTTGGAATTGTGAGCAAAGATACGGTGTTCTCTTGTGTGATTGTTACTGCACTCAGGGAAATAGGACTTTGTGTACTCTTTGTACATAAACAGGTAGCACCAAAGAACTACTGGACCCCATCACCAATTTTTCCTCTTAATGGGAGCAACCAACAGGACTGTGAATATATTGGCTAATCGCTTAGGCTACAAGGCATAAAAATATTCAATGAATAGGGCTTTTTGGTTGTTTTTATTACTAGTTAATTAAAATGAGCAGCAACATAGGTTAACCTATCAAAGAAGCTACAGATGGAAGCAAGAATTATGGTGTTGTATGTGTTCATTTATAAAGCTGAAAAGATCTGTAGAAGTTCAAAAGCTTGTCTCTCACCAACCAAAGTTGGTACAATTAAAGATATTACCTTGCCCACCCCCCAATCCCTTTTGTCTCTCTAATATCCTCGGACAACACGGCTGCAACAACACTGCATACATTTATAAAAACATTTTAGTAGGTTTTAGACGAAGTTCCTGGCAAGTTGCCAATGATGCCTGCAGTACTGCAAAGTTTGTGCGACCCTGTTATAAGATCATATGTTTTATGGGTTCTTTTCTTTGTGCACTCCTCTGTAGAACTCTCTTGTGTGATGCAATTAATCAAATTAAGCAATTCTAACCAAGCCTCCTACCTTTACAATGCTTTTTAAATCCTGCACATACGTCCTTTCAGTCTCCAAAATTTCTTGGACAACTCTGTCTACATAGAGGAGCTTTGGACTTGTGGGCTCTGTGACCAGGGATGTAGCACAGTTTTTGTTCGTTCCTTTAGATTCAGTTTTCCTTGGCATACTTGGCCTTTTTTCAAGGCTTTCCTTGGTGTTCTGTTGCTCTGTGGGGTTGTTTCTTTGCAGCTCCTTGCTGGAAAACCGCCTGGCTGGAATCAGCTCTAGTTTTATGGCCCCTGCTTCCTTATCCTGGTTAAACGAACCCAAATGGCTGTTTGAAACGAAGGTCATTCTGCTGCCAAAGGAACAGTGGCTATCCCTGGAGGAGACAGAGGAGGATGTGGAACTAAAGCTGACAGGACGGTCGCTGTCTGACAGTTCCATGGTATTTATTCCACAGTAGTGGAAAGGTCTGTTCCCCTGGCACAAATCTTCCTTTGTTGTTCTGGGGCCAGGACCCTCTGTCACAGCCGGTAAGACATCAAGAGGCAAATGATAGTCATCTGAAAAATAAATAAGTGTTTTCACTGTTACAGCATCTCATAATGCAAAGTCGACAACAAACATCTAAAAACACATATTCACAAAAACACACAACTTAAATACACAAAACGAATGCAAATCTGTTTTTCAACTGAAACAGAAGGATTTGGAAGACTCAATGGTGTTAATGTGGTCTAGCAGTGGCTTTTCATATTGCCATTCAACAGTGGCTTGGTGGCCTGTGTGAAAACAATTTCATGGTCAAATTAGATAAGAAAATGCAGTCTCCACAAAATCAAAGATTTTCCACAGGAAAAATCTTGATTTTGGTGAAAGTTGTATTTTTCATTAGGAAAATTTAAATGAAATATTTCATTGTGGAGCAGTTTGCCTCAAATGGATATATTTGGTTTTTTTTAATCTGAGCCCAAACTTTTAATTTGGACTCAGTGCAACAAAACATTAACCTGCTTTTGCCTATTAGTGCATTGCCTTATGGGAGTCGTAGTTCAGGCCCTGATTCTTTCCTGTGGGCTGAGTTCCTTGGAGGACTACTATCACTGAAAATGCAGTGCAAATTTTCCTCTGGCGTACTTCTATGTGGTGCATCATGGGAGAGAGAGACTGGCCAGGGAGTCTAGCCCATAGGAGAAAATGGGTGCATCAGGGTCTCAAACTACAAATTTTCATGAGGCAATGCACTAATAGGAAAATGCAGTTTAACACAGAAATGGCTCAGTACTAAGTGCTTCAGGTCATTTCAACAAATTGAAACAAATGTTTGGAATATTTAATTATTTTTTAACGTTTCGTTTTGTTTTGATCAAAAACAATTTTTTTTTTAGAATTTCCATTTCATTAAAATTTTTGGAATTAAAATTTGACATTTCAATTTGGAAAGAAAACAAACGCTGAAATGTCCAAATTTTCCATAGGATGGACCTGCTGAATTTCACTCAGCCCTAGTCTTAATTCAGTGGGCAGCTATCTACATTTCAGAAACCAAGCTGTCAGTCTCAATAGACAAGCAAAGAAATAAATGAGCTTGTGAACTGACCCTTCCTATTCTTGTAACTGGTCCCTTCCAGGTCATAACTGCGACACACTGGCAGTGTTGGAAAAATCTTGCACTCCCATTACTTATGCTGCACCTGGGCTGTGAATAGCCGGAACCTCATTCTCCAGAGAATGCCAAACTGGCACCTTTTACAAACAAGCACTAAACTCTTTTAAAAATACATAAATAAGAGTGGATTGCTCTGTCTTGTCTATAATCTGTTCTGCCCTCTGATACATACATGGTAAGGTGACCAGACAAGCAAGTGTGAAAAAATCAACATGGGGGTGGGGGTAATAGGCACCTATATAAGAAAAAGCTCCAAATATCGGGACTGTCCCTATAAAATTGGGACATCTGGTCACCCTAACATAGGAACATCAACCTTGACAGGTACTGGCAGTGTGTATGAGGGGGCAAAATTTGGCAATTAGAGATTAAGGCCTTATATCATCTCATTTACACTGGCTTAACTTCATGCACTTTATACTTGTAAGGAAGAGGAGGATCAGATCTTAAGACTATGTTACCTTCTGCCTTCCCCTCTATTCCTCTTGTGTGTAACATATTATTGCTGTTCTTGAATAAGATAGCAAAAGCAACTCCAAAAGGAACAATGTAAAGCAAAGATATTTCTTGCAGCAAAATATTTAAACTGAAGAGAAAATTTACTTTTTCCAGGTGGGCAGCAAAAAAATATTCACACCCTTATTGATTTTGTTAAGAAAAAAGTATGCATTTTTGTTAGTGGTCTGAGATCACCTTACAAATTCAGTTCGAAATTAGAAGCTAGCTGTTCAGAGTTAGATCCTCTTGAAAAATGCACAGGATAAATAAGGTAACAGGGATACCCTTCCCCTAACTGATCATAAAATAGGTTGCTAAAGTACATGACAAAGAACACCTGATCAGCTGCCTTTGGTTGGAAGATAAAAGGTTCCTGTTTCATTCAATCACTTCATACTTTTCCTGTTTCGCTGATATGTTGTCTGGTTTTCAGATAACATGAAGGTATTAATAAATAATGTTTGCTTCACAAATATTTGTGCAGCTGATTAATATAAAAATATATATAATTTGGGTCAGTAAAATTGAAGTTGTAAGAAATCCTAGTAGTAATTAAAAAAAAAAAAAAAAAAAAATTTACAGCCACAAGGTATAAGTAACACGGCTTTTTAAAGCTTCCATAATGTTCTCTTTGCTTGCTTTACAACAATTTAATGGCCTATAAAACAACAAGGCTTAGCTGAAGTAGTTAAAATGCACTTGCTCTTAAAAGCCTACAGAAGCGTAACCTTTGCAAACACAACAGAGTTCAGGGCATCTGAAAGCAGTTACCTGTACAAGGACACATTTGGCCAAAGATTATCAGTTTTCACAAAAGTCACTGAAGGTAAATATACAGCACCATGTAAAAGTATGCTACTGACTGGTACACAAAGTTCACCAGGCAAACCATTTACCCCTTAAAGATCTTGTTCTGTTTTATCCTTCCTCCTGCTCCCCTGAAACTAGTTTTTTCTTTAATTAAAACTCTTAGTACTTTTACAGCCAAGTGTACTCTGCCATTTTGCTTTTTTTTTTTTTTTTTTTTAAATCAATAGGTAAGGCTTGCTTGAAACGGATTCCAAGGTCTACAAAAAGTTTGTGAATCTCAGGAAAATTATATGACAAATTTGATTGGAGTTCTTAGCTTAAAACAAAATCAGAAAGCAGATTTGTTTCCAGTGTTTCTGTATTCTATTACAAACATTTTGCACAGCATCTGCTTTTAAGTTTTGCTTAGCATAAACCTAGAGACAAGCACTAATGAAAACCGGATCTGAATGCCACTGAATTTCTGTTCTACCAACAGCCATCACCAGATATCTGAATATCTCCCAAGTTTTTATAAATGTATCCCCACAAAACCCTTGTGAGGTGGAAAAGCATTATCCCCATTTTACAGATGGGAACAAAGGAACATAGAAATTAATCCATTTGTCCAAGGGCACATGAAGAGTGTGTTGGAAAAGCCCAGGAAGTGAAAGCACTCCAGTGCCATAACTACAAGCCCACTCTTTCTCCCTTACTGAAGTTCAGATTTCTCCTTTTCTTGCTTGGGCCAATCTTCATTACAAATACCTCTTCTATGGATTGCCCAAATTGTCTACTCTAAGTGGCAAAATAATCTCTAACATGTTAACAATGGAAAAAAATCACCATCCCAATAAAGATTTGTCTAATATAATAATCCCAATGATTTAACTGTGTACACCTCAAAGAACATTGTGACCTCCCTCAAAACCTTGTTTCCCTCAAACATAATGAGGAAGTTAATTTTTCAAACATGCTGAAGGTCTGGGTTTATGGAGTTGCTGAGTGCCCCCGGTTCCCAATGACATCATCTGGATATCACATGGGTGCTCTGTACTTCTGGGGCAAAAAAGGCTCTAATCTTTTACTTACATAATTGTAGTTCATACAAGATCTTCTGAGACATATATACTTACATAAGTTTTGTACTCTTTCACCTACATTTGACCCAATGCATTACCTGTTATTGTGTTATATGTTTTGATGTTTACTGAAACTTTTGCAACAAGTAAAAAATAACAGATCTTTTGGAAGGGTTGAATAACGGTATTTAACTTGTGTTCTGAAAAGCTACCAACCTGAAATTTGCATACTTAATTAAGGAATAACAATAATTACTTATTAGTTCAGCACAGAAAGGAGGATAATTACATGTTTGTCCACACTCTTGAGGAAATGTGCTTCAGGACCAAGGGTTTTCTTGTTCATTGCTTTCCATTAATTTAGTTAGGCTTCCAACAACTTTGGCTGACTCACAGTGAAACAACATTTAACCCACCTGCTCCTCCCCAACAGGAGATTTTTAATTAATAAAAACATTGATGTGCATATTTTATAACAGTGCATGGTGAAAAATACATTCATTCCACACCAACAGGCAACTGTGATACTAGTTACAATGCTTAGTAAAACTACATATAAAGCAAACATCTTACCATGACTGTTTTCAGTGTGCATTTATCGAAAATTTCTTGCTCAGATATACCAGCTATCAACTGCTGTGTTTCTTTAATATGTAATTCTCTATATGTTTGAATAGATGTATTTACAACTGTGAGACGTTCTCCTTTCATTTTTTCTATTTCAAATGCCATAAGCCACATTTTTGGCTGTTCTGAAAACCCTCCACTAAATTATAAAATATACAATAGTGTAATGCAATTTGAGATACAAACAAAAAGTAAGCCTTTGAATACGGGTTTTTATTACTCCATGTTTGTTGCATGTGATTTTATAGATATATTACATACACACACCGATGACCAGCAACTTGAATTTTACCATTTAGAATTTGCAGTGTTGCCTTTCTGCTGGTATGGAAATTAAGTTTAAGTTATAATCTACACAATTACGGTTTGCAGAAATCAGTCTTTACTTCAGATGCTCTGAAAGTTCAGCTGAATAAAAAAGACAAGACTATAGTATGTCTTTCTATTCTTAATTATAATTTTGTTTAAAAGCTTTTAATAAAAAGGAATTGGTCCATGCTATATGTGCACTTAGTAGAAGTTTTACTCTACCAACCTGCTAAATATATTAAATTTTAGCATCATCTGGAATTAAACACACACACACACACACACACACACACACACACACACACACACACACACACACACACACACACACACACACACACGCTGTAAAGTTTCCTGTTTGAAAAAAGGAATAAAATTTACTACATCAAAAACACACACACTGCAATGATGCCACTATGTTATTCTTTACAAGAATACATTCCTCTGATGGAGGCATTCTCTGCTATGAATATTAGTAAAGTGAAGAACAGTCCTTTGGGGGAAAAAATTGACCATCCTATAAAGTATTCAATTTTTGGCAAATTCAACTTTTAGCTTTTACTTCATTACTGAACCCTTAATATAAATGTGCATTTCCATAAACACAGTAACATCTACAATTTAACACTCTGCGTATAAAATCACACTGGAAAGACAGTACTTGCACCATATAATATTGTGGATTCACTCATAACCCTCCCGTACAACAGCTATCCAAGTACTTTAACTGAACTTTGAGCAACAGAAATCCCATTTATTAGAAATCACAACGAAAGGGGAGGAAACAAAATCCATCAACTAGCTTGCCTCCATAAATTAATCTCCCAACTCTGTCATATTTAAAGTAGAATAGCCTTCTGTCATATCAGAGCACACTAATGTCCCAGAACATTGTTGTGAAGGAAAATCCTCTGCGACAGTATCTCACCACTGTGGAATGTCTCTGGCTCCTTACACAGTGAATGAACAAGTTCCTCTCTGTATTTCAAATGCTCTGTGAACAACTCGCAACCTACCTGTGTAACAGAAAATAAATGCATCCTCTGCCTTCAGCTGCTCCAGAATTACCTCACTGAGCACTTAGGTAAAATGAGAAGCTCTTACCAGTCTGTACAACTCCTTCGGTAGAAATATTGCATGAGTCAGCTTTTCTATATAAAAACCCTATACACAAAGGCTTCACAGAAACCAGATTCACAACTTTCTCACTGCTTTTTTCCCCAGTGTACCCACCACAGTCTTCAGCATCGCTAAGAGCTTTAAATGAAACATGACATCATTCAATTCAAGGACAGGACAATAGACACCACTGTGGGTAACTTTAAAATGCACACTTCACTGAGCAACACCCTGGAACTTCTATTCTTTCAGACACAAGACTGTAAAAACATCAAATCCAACCCACACTTCCACACTGTCTCTTAAGCTTCACCCTTTGATTCATTAGATGATATTGATAACCATGGAAAAGAAATAAATCAACTTAATGGTACTGGTTAATCCCTCTGTGCCAGAAATTCACGTGAAGTTGTGCTGCTAATTAAATAGGATCGTTTTGGATCATATGTTGGCTCTACATCAGGTCTAGAAAATATTTTAAAGTGAGTTTGTAAAATCTTAACATTTTTAGAGTTAAGAGCTTTTTAAAGAACAATATTAAACCCACAAAACAACTGGTCAGCACTGGATTGTGGTCATGCAGGACAGGACAGAAAGAAGCTTAGTTAAGGGACAGGGAGAATCAGACAGGAAAAAATATGGGGAGGGAAGAGAGAGAAAGAATGAAGAAAGTAAGCACAAGAAAAGGTAAATTAGTAGAAAAAATAAAAACAAAACAAGAACAAAAACACTGAGAAGGAGGATAAGCAGAATTACAAGATGAGAAGAACAAGAAATAAGATATGACTCAGATCAGGGGAATATTTTTGGCCATACAAATTAACAGAGGGTACAAAACAGTGAGCTGGGAGTGGGACAAAGCATTAAAGGGAGCACAGCTGGATACATGCTGTTATCGCTGTTGTTGCCCTTTACTGTGGTATGTGTGGATTTTATTCTGGAATGGGAGAGGGAAGAAGGTGATGTTGGTGTTGCCTGGCTGAGAAGAAGAAGATGAAGAATGTGGGCAGTGCTTTTCTCTTCCTCCAATGTATACCTTCCTGTGGCCAGAATGTCTCCTGCCTTAGTCCCATACTCTACTCCCACCGTGACAGGGATCCCAAATCTTCCACATTGCAAGTATTCCTGGCTCATCACCTTTGCAGGATTTAGTGTTCTCAATGTACGGTCAACAGAAGCTTTACCTGTTCTCAAATTGCTTGAGAGTTCTATAGTGCCACTCATTCTCTAGTTCTGCCTGCACTGGATAACTAGCCCTAGAAAGAGCATTTAAACACTGAATAACAACACCACTTTGCATTGGCCTAGTGGGGAGAGTGAAGAAAAACTGCAAAACTGAATATCCAGGAAGGTGAATTTTTCACCCACCTCCTATGGGAGGAAGAGATGTTATTCCATGCCACACTCTTAAGGGCCAGCAGAAATCAGCTGAGTTTCCAGCAAGTGGCACCTAATTCTCAGGACTGGCAATGGAGAACGTATCTATGGCAGAAGGCCCAACTCTGGTCTGCATGGGATGTAGTAGCCTTTACACCATCTCTGAAGCCACTCCTTGTGTTCAGAATTCCTACCCACTCCTTGTGCCTCAAAAGACCTCTGTCTCCATTTAAATGTTTACTCTAAAGCCATGGATCATTTTCATCTGCACCTACTGCTCTGCCAGGGTGAGGCTCCCTTTGGTCTAACAGGGTAGCCCATCTGCTTATGAGCCATGAGGGATACCAGGTAGGCTCCATCAGTACAAGGAAACATGAACCCAAATGCTCAAAAGTCATCAGACTGATAAAGAGAACTCCACATTTTAAAAAAACCTTATTATTTGTACGACAAGTTCATGATTTTTTGGATGCTTGTAGTTAGCTGTGTCCCGTCCCCCCCCCAACCCTTTCCCTATCTTTTCTATTTGGGTTGTGAACTCTCTGGGGCAGGGATTATCTTTTGCTATGCTTGTATACTGCCTAGCACAATGGGACCATCAGTTGGTGTCATTCGGAGTGACCGTAATACAAAATAATAATAATATACTCACAAAGTGAAAAGACTGCTAAGTCCCTTAACATTTACCCACAAAAATCTTCCGGTTTGATCTGGGCACAGTGGGGGCTGACAGGGTGCCAATAGTAGCTCCTTGATTCTCAGTGATTTGGCTCAGGCATAAATTAAATCTGCCCCCCTTGTAGTTTTAATTTATGCTGCTGGCCTAAGGTCCATCAAGTACCTAACACCAGCAAGAAAACGGGTGCAGCAGATCCCACTTCTGTCATACCTCTTGTACCTCCTGCACACATCCATTTGCTTTGCTGCCCCTGAAAAACACCCACTGCCTGGCATAAGGGAAAGCAGGGGAGATTCACCTTACACAAGAATCTTTGGCCATTTAAAATTAACTTTGTACTGCATAAATAAACTTGATGAATTGGAGAATCCATCCCTTAGTTTATACCATATTATTAAAATATTTATGACACTAATAAAGTTCATAGAAGTGGCAGAGAAGGGTAGCTGGGATGATGGGGTAGGAAGTGATTTGTATACCAGTCCATGTTCCGTTTCATTTGATTTTTTGCTGCGTTGTCTTTAGGACGGTTACAGGGGGTTTTTCTGTGAAGCTTTCAGAGGCCTTTGGGTTTGAGTGCCATAAAAATCGTATAACTAAACCATAATCAAGTATGATAAAAATATTACATTTTTTCATTTCAAAACAAAGCCTTGGCTCTAAACTTAATCAGTAAATTGAGTTAATAGAAGCTGGGGTGATGTCATGCTATAATTCATGATTAGCTAAGAATTTACTGAAAATAAAAAATAGATCCCCCTTCAACAACATTAAAAAACCCATAATTCAACAGTAAGAGTATGCTCAGGCTCAAGTTCTTCTGTAGGACACTCTGACACCCTCACTGAAAGTGCAGTGTAATGTATTAATAACTCTCTGCAATGCAGTAGCTATTTAATCCATATACAGCACTGCAGAGATTTCTAACAAAAGAGACATATCACGTGCTGCTGATGCATTGCAACACAAGTAAAGTGCATGCATCTAACAGTCCATTTACAGGCCTTTCAAAAATATGATTCAGCCTCGTTTTGAATGTATTGTGGAAAAACAATACATATGGCACATTATTGTTAGTACATCTGCAGCCTAGTTTAAACTAAACCATTTTCATACAGGTACATACACAAGAGTAAATACCTCACTCTCTCTAAAGTAGATTGTAGCAGTGGTTCTGAACCAGGGGTACGCGTACCCTGGGGGTACACAGAGCTATTCCAGGGGGGTGCATCAACTCATCCAGATATTTGCCTAGTTTTACAAACAGCTACCTAAAAAGCTCTAGCGAAGTCAGCACAAACTAAAATTTCATAAGCAATGACTTGTTTATACTACTCTATACACAGAATTGTAAGTACAATATTTATTATTCCAAATTATTTATTTTATAATCATATGGTAAAAATGAGAAAGTAAGCAATTTTTCAGTAATAGCGCGCTGTTACACTTTTGTATTTTTGTCTGATTTTGTAAGTAAGCAGTTTATAAAGTCAGATGAAACTTGGGGTATGCAAGACAAATCAGACTCCTGAAAGGGGTACAGTAATCGGGAAAGGTTGAGAGCCAGTGGATTACAGTACAGTTAGCAAAGCTTTTATATTCCTTTCTTCCTCACCTGGCATTCAATGCAGTAGATTAATGGTAAAATGTTTGACAGGATGCTGCTTGAATTCTTAACAAGTACCTATATTTCAAAACTTTTATAGCATTACATTAATGGTAATACTCCTTTATTCATAGTCCCTTTACTCACAGCCCAGTACTACAGAAGGAAATGCACAGTTGCTATGTTGTTAGAAGACACACCTTCCTAGCCTACATTACATCATTATAACTGTGACCGGACATAATTTCTTTCTTTCATTTTCCCCTCCCTTGTTCAGTCTACTGCTCTTTGCAAAACCCCTACCATGCTGATAAAGCATTGATTATCTGCATGTTCAGTCTCATTTCAACCAGGCTAAAATGTTGCTGCAGTTCGCAACCTTTCAAGTTCCACTATGGTAGCATTAGGTACAGGAATTCTTGCTTGTCACTCCATACACAAACACAACACACTTGGTTCCCTTATTCTGCCCATAATTTTCTGAGATTAAATTAATTCTTGACTATGAAAAGGCATTTCAGAATTTTAGATGTCAAACAATAAATGCACTCTAAAAAAGCATCAACCTTTTCAATAATTGCATTTAGCAGCTTTAACAAGTAATTCTTAAGGAGAATAATTTTTCTGTAAAATAATCTAACTATAGTAAGAAAAACCTAATTACACCACCAAGAAAATGGTCTTTCCCTGGAACTCATCTCTCACATTGTAACTTTGGGAAATTCAGAACTAAAAACATAACAGATACTGCTAACCATCAAAAAGCAGGTTTTTTAAAATGTTGTCAACTTTTATGCTCTTCCACTAAAAAGAGGCAACCATCCCTAAACAAGTGCTTTGAAATAGCCGCCTTTCTTGAAAGTTAGATTTGGGGCAGAGGTGAGTTGCAGTGGAATTTAAAGTTGGTCCCAGTTTCCAGCTAAATTATTTCACTAATTGGTTTTGAACTGGAAGCACTTTCTAGAAGCCTCTGCATCTCAGAATGCTTGGTGATTGAAACAGTATTGAAGTAATTTATTGAAGTAATAAAATTGTCAGTAGCAACAGTAAAAATTCTTGCCTTTGAACTTCCTGTCTAATTCTAACTTGGACCAAAAAAACCAAAAACAGCTTGCACTTTTACTTGTTTGGGAGGAAGGATGGCCCTGTTCTTAAGTCACAGGTGTGGGAATCAGGAAATATGGATTCTGTTCCCTCTTAGGGCTGCCCTACACTATAGAGTTTTGTAAACAAAAGGCAGAGTTTGGCAGCAAAAATGGTGAACACACTATAATGCTCCCTCCACTGACAAAACTCCCCTGCTTGGGCGACAAAATAAAACTACCTTGATGAGCGGCATAGAGATTTTTGTGGCAAAGTTAGAGCAACGAAGTGTCAGTGTAGACGCTGTGTGCCCTAATTGGGCTTCAGGAGCTATCCCAATGCCCACACTTACCACTCTGCTCACTATTTTGAACTCTACTGCACTACCAGTGCCCTGCATTCCAGCTACACAGGCTTGCCTCCCTCTGCTTTCAAAGCCCCAGGAAGATTTGAAATTGATCAGTGTGGAGAGCTCACACAGCTACTGCCCAGCTGAGCATGCTGGCTCCTGGCAGCAAAGGGGCTCCTGCCTGGACTACAGGGGAGAGGGTGGATCACTGGGTCTGTGGGGAGACGAGGCTATGGGAGAACTCAGAGGGAATCAATCCTGTTCTCCTACGGCAGGCATGCAGGCAGCTTGGACTGCTGCTGGGGGAGGAAGGGCAAGAGACTGCTGGTGTGCTGTGCAGAGCCAGGGAGGGAGGTGGGGCTGATGTCAGGGTGTTCCCTTTCCCCCACACCAGAGTACAGGTCTCCGCTGAGCTGGGGTGGAGGGGACACCAGCTGTCTGTGCACCAGCTTCTGCCTCAAGATTGGTTGCCTCCAGCTGCTGTCTGAACTTAAAGAAACAGTGTGCAGACATACTCATTGTCCCCCAACACACACACACACACACACACACACACACACACACACTTCCCCTCTCCTCCCACTCACACACGTCTGGGGGCTTCTTGTGGTCAGCAATGGCAGTCTGGCTGACAGGGCAGTTGAAAAGCAGCTGTTATTCTAGTCGGATGCCCTTGGAACATGTGAGGCTGTGACTGGCCCATGAGGCATTGCAAACCCTTCCCAAAGCACCTGCTTGCAGTTGTAGAGTGGGATAGCTACCCACAGTGCACTGTTCCCTGTGTCAATGCAAGAATTGGCAGTGTGAATACACTCCACTGACACAAGGAGCATAGCGAGGACATGCAACAGCGGTTTCATTACAGCAGTGGCCGTACTCCGGCAAAACCTGTGTTGCCAAAACTCTGTAGTGTAGACAAAGCTTCAGTCACAGACTCACTCTGTTACCTTAGGTAAATCACTTAACTTCTCTATGCCTAATCTACTGAAAGGGGATAATGCTTTCTTAATTTGCAGGTTTTTAATTAGGGCATGTTCCAAAGCTCATTGAAGTTGGATGGAGTTTTTCCAATGACTGATAAATAAACCAGGCCCTTTGTAAATGTTTCCAAATGACCGTGAGATTTTTGGAATGGAAGATGCTATAAAAGTTCAAAGTACTATTATGAATTGCTATAGCAAAAAATTTAAAATTCAGATTTTTGCCAATATGGCAATTAAGATAAGAATACAGTTTTCCCAATTAATTGCTATGTGTAATTTTAATTGGAAGAAATGTCTGGGCAGGTATTCTGCAAACCATTTTTTAAAAAGAAAACTTTGTGGGCACAAATTCCTAAATCTCAGTCTACACTGTCACTTATGTTGGTGCAATTTATGTCACTCAGAGGTGTGAATAAGCCACCCCCGAGCAACATAAGCACCAGTATGGACAGCACTAGGTCAGTGGGAGAGTGTCTCCTGCTGACATAGCTACCACCGCTCGTTGAAGGTGGATTAATTATGTCATCTAGAGAGTTCTCTCTCATTGCCATAGAGCAGCTACACGAGACCATTTACAGTGGCACAGCTGCATTGGTACAGCTGCGCTGATGTAAACTCTCTGTTGTAGACATGGCCTAAGCGGCACAGAACCCCCACTTCCTTTCCACAACATACATATGGGTACTTTATACAGACTTTGTCCAAAAGTCTAACTGAATAGCAACAAAGTGGCTGGCCATATCAGAAGGTCAATCTGTTCTCAGTACTAGCATGCAAGAGAGCTACAGCTTGTTAATCATCGGTATTTTTCAGTCAGAAGCCAACCCTCACGTCCACTTTGTTGTTGATCCTGGAAAGTCCATTTAACACCCTGACCTTCCCCTTAACTCCTTTGGTAGTCTCTTCTGTGTTGTCATTGAGCTTTAACGTGTCCCCGTGAAATCTGTTTCATTAAAAATAAATGGATCAGCATCACAGAAGTGTGTTCAAAGAGGTAAGGAAGCGAATATGCATATGTTTGGCTCACCACTGCTTGAGGAAGTTGCTCTGAAAATATCTATAATGTTTAATACAGCAAGGCTTCATATTACTTTTTACCACTATTATTATTTCTTGCAGGCAAATCATTGAAAACAACAATTCTTAGGGTATAAACAATAATTTCCTCACAGCTTTGCATTCATTTGTTGTAACTAATAAACAAGAAAGAACATGACCTTAGAAGATCAGTGCCACAGCATCCACATGCAGATTACATTAATACTTACAATAACCCCAATAGCTAAGATTAAGAACTCCAGGATTCACGCTTCAAAGTAGGAGATTACAGGGCAGCAAGTAAACAGATTAAAATCCTAGATTTCATTAAATTGAGCATTTGATGTAAAACTCAGGAACTGCTCAGTTGAATCCTTCTGCCAAGAGTATTCATCTGAACTTTCTTACAAAAACAAAGAGCTTTCTGGCTAAAATCAAGCAAATCATCTTAATATCAAATACACCTTCTATGCAGGGACTATATCCCTCCTTTGCAGACAGCTACAAGCAATTATTGTATGGGTCTTTTATTTCCACGATCCTCTGAAAAGGGGCACACATTTTAAGAGACCTTTACTTTAAATGCACACAACACATTTTTTCCTCACTGTGTTATAGGGTGACTTGGCAAAGGGTATCTTAAAAATTCTAGTGGCAATCTGATTTTTTATTTATTTATTTATTTTAATATTTTTCAATCCTGGAAAACCAAAACAAACAAAAAATTAGACATTACAAAGGAAGAAGAAAACCCTGAAATTATCTGGTTCATAAAAAATATACTACCCCAAGTTATGGGATGGTATCGGGTCAGAGAAAATCCAGTTAAAATGTTTAGGAAATGTGTCACATGACAAATGCGTGAAACTGTCTTCTCTCTGCTTCATTTACTCCAATGATAATTACATTCTACACCTTACTACTTTTTTGTCACATTTCTCAAACATAATAAAAACATTTATTTTAAATTAGAAGGTATACACTAGTCCAGATAAGCAAAGCATTTAAGTGTATGTAAATAACATTCAAGTTTGCCCATACACTGAATAACTGAATTTATAGCTAACAGTATTCAGTAAACAAGCAATCAAAAAGCATCCAAGCGTTCAATTTGTTAGCAGAGTGCTGAGCAACTTGATTTTAAGTTCCTATTGAAATCCCTCTTATTAACAAGTACCTCGAGGTGGATTTATTTTCTAGATAGGATCTCCTCCTTCACAGGAGGCATTTTCCTCCCTGTGTTCCATAAGTTAGGTCTAACCCTTTGTGTGTGTGTGTGGTGTGGTGAAGGGGAAGAAGGGGTTGTTTGTTTGTTTTTTTTGTGGTAAGAGGTTTTGCAAACGCCCTAATCTTTAAACATTAGAGATGGGAACCAAACCAAAAGCCCAGAATCCAGCAGCAAACTCTCCTCCCGCAAGCTCTGGGGAAGTTCAGCTCTGGATGCAAAACCTTATGGTACTGGCTAATCTTTGTTAAATATGGACAGAGATTTTAAACATTTGCTGTAATAATTCTAGGAATCACTAAACTAACTGAAAGCTGGAGAACAACTTTTGTTATCACATAAATTTTTAAATAATTAAAGGTCACCCAACTCTACTGTACATAGATATGAACTCCTAGCAAATTCAATATATGGCATGCCATTTAAGAGGCACTCTTGGTACTTACTTGTAGGCATTGTTCCTTAAAAGAAAGGCCAATAAAGCAACATTTATTTTCTTGTCTTGTGATCAAAATAAAAATTCTAAAATGCAAATCCTCAGTGAAGCCTCTCTTGTCTAGATTATCCTGTGATTTTCATGCCTTTCCTTCATTTCAAAGAGTGCTTCCTAACTTGTTCTGAGACAAGCTTCCACTTAATATCCCACCATGGTGCTCATGTACTGCAAAGGAAAAAAAAAATCTATCCACATTTTCTTTCCTTCTGCAGTAGGTAACTGAGCTGAAAAACTTCCCTATGGGATACACCACTGAGAAACTGTAAGGCAAGCGGTCTCTGATTGTACAGGATGAACAGAAGAACCTTCCCCTTGCTTTCTACACCACACTTCCTCAAAACCCAGTTGTAAAGAGGCTACAAGTTTAAAATCAGTTTCTCTTGCTCTGTCCAGACATACTTACAACTATCAGACTTTTCATTGCTGAACAATGCTGCACATTCATTATTGAGCTCTGAAGCACAGTGACTCTCTAGGAGGCCACTATATTGGTATTATTTCACAGAGTACAGCCTGTTACCACAGCTATTAGCTGGCATGCTCACTTTTCAAATCCCAATCTCTTTGGAAACCCTGACTACCATTATTTTATTACAAAGAGCCACATGTTAAAAGGAGTGGCTAAGGTTTCCCCTATTCCTCTTCTTTTGCTTTAAAATATATTCAGGTTCTCCTTTAAAAGGTCTCTTGTCCTATAGTAAATGTACAGAAATAATTTATCGATTTTAAGAAATATGTATATTTAACGAAAAATCTTAGCAAAGGTTTTAACATTTAAGTCAGGAACAAAGAAGAGAGATTATCAACTATGACTATTTGGAATTAGTGGTTTTAAATAACCTCAGTTAATCTTATTACATTTTTTTAAAGTGTTATCCTATTCGATAGAACCTGCTTTTTTTAAAATAAAAAAATATAGTCTAGTAGGTGTTTTCCCCTGGTAGCCTTCTTTCTTTCCATTAAATTTTACATGAAGCCAGGGATGTGACTAATATTTAATAGTGTATTTCTGCAATAAGACTAATTAACTACTGAATAAAATAAATTATAGCAGTATGGCCATATTTTCTCTTAAATACAAATATTCCAAACAAAGAAAAACTGGTTCATTTTGCCGGGTGTATTTAGCCCATACCATCTGATGTTGCATTCACACTTACTGTAGTTTCAGCTGTCTAAAAAAAACCCTTCAATTTACTAATCCAAAATACAGAACTCAAAACATTTTAACTATGTATTGAACATGCCAGTTATAAATTAATTGCAGGATATTTTCAAGACTAAAAAATATTTTTGGATAGCATTCATTTCCTGTAACTAGAGCAGAATTCTTTTAAAACATCAACAACAGCGGCTTCCAAACACAAAAAGCTTGGACATCCTACAACAAGGAAAGCCAAGTTGACCATAGTCATATTGTTGCTATTACTATGGCAATTGTTGGTCTGCTCTGGAAAAGCTTAAGTGCTCCATAGATAAATTGTAACATTTGTGTTTTGCATTAGAGAACTGAACACACAAATATATACAAAATCTGCTACCAGACACAGTAGAGTTATTACTGTAAGACTAAAGACATTGTTCTAGTTACATTAAAATATTACCAAATGGGCAAATCCCACCCATAACTCCACACTTGTGGAGGCCCTCTCTGGAGCAGAACTGGTGCAACAGAGGAATGAAGATTTAGGAATGTGCACAAGATGTCCATATGCCCACCACCACATGAAGTCTGGCTCCAATAGGACTGCCCATAGAACAATGCACAGGACCAGTCTCGGACCAGGACAACCCACTGATCTATAGATCCTTCTGCACATGGACTAGGGAGGTCATTTCAACCTCCTCTGAAGGACTCTTCTGCCTTAGTGGGAGGATCCCCATCCCCAACTGAGAAACTTAGATTGGGTGCTGGAACTTTGTCCTTATAAGTATAAAGAATGTGTTCTACATTATTGTTCATATTTACCTGAATGATTATATCAACACCACCAGATTAGTTAGATAAATACATTTTAGGAGTTAAAGAAAGGTGAGTAAATAAGCTGTCCCTGTCATATCGGTCTTGCTCACCAAAAACATATATAAACTCTACTCACAATTTAATCACTACAGTGAATGTGTATTGACTCTTCTGCTTATATTGTTTTATTTTAAAACAAGTACTGGTGTCGAAGGAGAAGAAAGTTTTCAACGTTAAGAAAACATTGAAGAGAAATTCTTGACCTTAAGAGATATTCAGTTGCTCGTGTTTCTCCATCTGCCAACAGTTCAGTTTTGGAAGAACACTGCATGGATAGAAATGTGTCAAGTTAAAAGGACTTTAAAGAATTATGGGTGTTAGCAACTAAACTGGCCTAGCCAAATTGCAACTATTATGTTAGTCTTCAGGATGTTGAGTTTTGTTTTCTGTATGTAAAATTCTTTTAGCAGTCACTTGCTAGCATAATTGACATCCAGCGATTGAAGCAAAATCAGAAACTGATTTTTTAGAGATCTGAATGGAGTAACAATTGGTTATTTGTTATCATTTTCTCTGTACCTTGAGTAGGGCACTGGGGGACCTTGGGTATTCCAGGGGGAACCTTCTTTTTTCCCTGTGGTAGGGTATATTTTCAAAATAAAGAAGTTCAATGTCAACACGAACAGACAAAGGATCGTGGTGTATGCCTCAATCCTATTACATTAGGGGCCAGCATTTTTTTCCACGTTAACTACATTTTTTAAAGGTATGTGACTCAGCAACAGTGCATCACTGGACCTCATGTCTGAGAGCACTGTCTGCTTTGAAACTATATTATTCCACCCCTTCAGTGGTGTATCTAGCCATCCCTTCACACCCCAGGAGGTGACAGCAGAACCTTCTATTCTTCCAGTGTCCACTCACTGACAGTATGATGATGAGAACCACAGATACGTTGTACACAAAATAAATAGAACATATGACAGTTTAAGAATATCCCTGAAAGCCAAGTCTCTCACAATATTACAGGGCACACTTGAATCATCCCCCTCACTCTAGAAGAATCTCTCCCCCCCCCCTTTCCTTTTTTTATAAACACAAGAGTGGGTAAAATAAGGTGTTGGCACTTCTGAATAAAACTAAGTACTAAAAATAATTTACTAGACAACTTCCCATTCTCATAATAGTGGATTTTGCTTAAAAACTCTTTCATATTTGCCAAAAACATCCATAGAAAAATCAGTTGGAAAAATGTCTATAGAACAGGGCAATGTTTCTAACACATTTCTAGAATGTCTACTCATTGGGCTTTTCCCTTACTAGGTCTAATGAATATTTCTAACATATTTAATCATGAATTGGAAATAATGAAGTCTGTCCTACTAATTTAAAAAAAAAAAAAAAGTTTCTCATTATGGTTAAAGTCCAAGAGACTCTTTTGTATTTACTTAGTGATTTTACTGTATTACTAATGATGCATTAGGGCCTTGGATAGGAATATTTTTAATGATTTAAAACTGGATAAATAAAAATAAAATAAAACATAAATCCTCTAAGGGGGACTATATTCTACCCTGCTATAAAAATGGCCTTAATTTGATTAGTTTTTTCCCCATGTATAACAAGTAAAACCCTATTGCTTACTATTTATTCCTTTTCCACTGTAAGACATTTAATCAGATTCAAGATGAGATTTAAAACTATATTGCAGCTAATATTTTGGTGTCTGTCCCATGAGCATGATTGATTGGAAGACTGTAAAAGAAAAAAAAAAAGAAAGAAAAAAGAAACTTGACTATTTCTTTCCTCCATAATAATATGACAAACAAGATCACAGATGATTCAGGATCATAATGTAGTTGTGTGTACTGTAGACATAGAAACATATTGACTAACAACATGGATTTTTTGGTTAAATACCACTTTCAAAGGGAAGCCATTTAATGCAAACAGTGTTAGGAATAAAACAGGACACTGAAGGCAAAAGTTTAGGTTCAAGACTTCAGTTCAGCCTCCTGGTTTCTTTTCCCTACTGTAACACAGACTTCCTGTATGACCTTGGTCAAAATATTAGACACACATTTTCACAATTGGCCTTTGATTTTGGTTGCCCAACTTGGGACATCTGCTACAGTGTTGAGCACTCAAAACTACAGTTGCCATCCAGAGGAGCTGTAAGTGTTCAGCACCTCTGAAAAATTAGGAGGGAAGCTCTTCAGCTAATACAAATTTTCATAACTCACTGACTCCAGACTATGACAATTTACTCCAAATATCTCAAGTTGGTATCCAGAAAGAATCCTTAACCTCTGTGCTGAAGCTTCTCTTCCTGCAGCCGTAGACATTTATAAACCCTATGGGGGTGTAAGGCAACACTAATATTGGTAAAGACTTTGAAATCCTTTAAAAGAAGTTTCTATATGAGGAGCCAGTTGTGTTTTAATGAATGGGGGAAGTAAATCTTCTAACATTTTTTACATGTTTACCCCGACTGGTCCTAAATACTAACTCATGTTGTTACAACTTGATAGTATTTTGCTTTGTAGTTAAAGGCTGTTGGATGAAAAAGTAATCTGTCGTCATACCCAGCTGTTACAAAACTTCCATTTATAATGGGAGATGTTGAAAAGGTTAAGTAGTGTTGCTAGAATGTTATCCTTTCAAGGTTAAAGGGCTCCAGGTGTGATAAAAGTAGGATTGGTGTTAAATTGCAGAAACCTACAAGAAGATCTAATTGCTTTGATGAATAGAAAACTCTACGACAGAGAACAGATGAAACTACTTTTTTTATTTTAGCAACAAAGAACTACATGCATCAGTGATTTGGGAATCCGTTTAAAAGCTTGGCTTTAAGTATAGAGTTGGGGCAAAAGACACCACACCATTAAAATACAGGTAGTGTACAGTTTCAGTAATTGATTCCTTTGTGAATGTTTGAACTTTTGAATTAAACTGCTTACTACAATGGTAACGGTGTTTCAGTGTCTCCCTACAAAAGCCAGTTGCTTTGATTTTTCTTGGTGACTATCCCCCTCCCAGCTTCCCACAAAACCAGAGTTTTCATTGTATAATATGGGGGGAAAGTGAAAGGTTTAATTGTGATTAATTAATTTATACGGCATCTCAAGAAATCTGTGCAGGATGCACTTTGCTATTGTGGCTGTTCAACTGGATGGAAGGGAAGAGTTGTCTCATAAGCAGATTTTGTGTTAACGTACCATATCTTGTTATGCTATGCTAGATTTATACTCAGATCATTCACAGATGATGTTCATTTCTCTAGTAATTATCATATACTTCAATCCTCCATCAGGCACATAAAGGCCAAGAAGAGAACAGAAGTATTTCCTCCAGCTGTACAAGAGCAGCAGACAATCTCCACTCCCCAATTCAGAGATAAACAATAAAACCAAATGTTTTGTGTTGCTTTAAAGGATGGCGGAGGGAGGGCAAATTAAAATTAGCCTAAAAATAAATCTGGTAATATCTAAACAAATGTTCTGAGCTTGAGAAAACTGGATGGCAACCCTTCACTTCGGAAAGAAAAAGCATCTTTAAAAAAATATTTAAAAAAAAAAGCCATTTTAAAGTTGTTTAATCTCAAAACAAATTTACTCATTTTATTTACAAAAACTAATGACATCTTACTAAGACATATGTAAAAACGTAAAAGAATGAGGGTTTTTTTACATTTGGAGTTATAAAATGGATCGGCTATAGTAACAAGCCAGACATGAGTCTAGAGCTGTGGTCTGAGCTCCAAAATCACAGGCATCCAACACTACAGGAACATCCCATTCAGCTACTCACCACCAACCCATGCTTATGTTCTTTGTTAAGCTATTACCAACTGTTAGAAAGAGACATTCTTACATATACATACAGAGACCCCAATCCAGTAAAGCATTCAAAAACATGCATAACATTCCAGTGAAATCAATTGGACTACTCCTGGTTAAATTCACATACTTAAAGATATGTATGTGTTTAGCGGTTGCTGGCTCAGGGCCAGAGCACATCCCCACATAAGTCAATTTCAAGAAAACTCATACAGTACTGACTTCAGTGGATGTTTTACTGGACCCAGAACCCGCACTGAAATTAATGGGGGTAGGACTGTGCCTAAAAGTACCCACAACAAAAATCATTAATAACTTTGCTGAATTACCAAGCTATTTTCTCCTAACATATCAAATATTTCCAAGGAGTAGTAGTTATATGGAAATTTAAATATATAAACAAGCTATTTTTAAGCTAGAGGGAGACAAAGAAATGTTAGACAAAATGTCAGGACAATTTTTTATAGTGACTTGTAATTCAGAAATGGTTGACTCATTTTCTTAAATCTTTGCAAAACATTCTCCTTTTACATTTCCAGAAAGTTTGCCTATAGAGTAAATTTGGCAATATTCAGGCCAAATGAATTTTCCAAAGATATAAATGGACTAACATAGTAGTTTATAACAGAGGCAGATTATACATATTTTTTATATATATCCACACACACACACACACACACACACACACACACACACACACACTCTCTATATATTATAGAGTAACTATGATCTACTACCTATCTGCACACACGCACATACAAAGTATAAAACATTTGTTACACTGATGCAGAAAGATCATCAAAAATGTACTTCATTCCAAGACTTCATATGCCATCAATTTTATTGTCAAAATTATAAACACACATCTTTTGAGAAAACCTTCAAGTACAAATCACTGAACTGTTCAGGCTAACGCAATACTTGAAATATTTGAAAAGACTGGTATGGCTCTCCCTCTTAGCCATCCTTCTCTTCCTTATTCCCCCTAATTTCTAGAGAAGTGATGTATAGCATGACCACCAATATGCTCATCCCTTCAGTGCAAGCACTGAGATGCAAAACTGTTTTGGGTAAGCTGTGTACACAATATATTAATAGAATAGTCAAAATAAACAACATCACATTTAATATCCTCAACTCAGGTTGTAAATTGAAGAAACCATGACAAACTATCAAGATCTCAGCAGTGTACAACAAAGTCATATAATTGATATCTAAATAAGCATAATTCCATATTTTAGAATACTAAAATGCTGAATTTTGGACAATAAATATTCCTCTTCAAACTTTGGCAGCAAAACACAGAATACTGCTTTGGCTGTTTTTTCTTAATGCTCAGTTCTACAATATTTAGAAATTAAAATAAAAAGGTATAGAACATTTCCTATTTATTTTAAATAGCTCTGAAATGTTGTTGTACATTTATTATATAGCATTTAAATTGATGGTGTCTGATACAAAAACCAAAACCATTTAAAATGTAGCAAGATTAAGACTAAGTTAATAATAAACTGACAAAAATATCAATATGTTATACATTTTTAACAAAGCATTTAAAGATGCTCCATTACAAAATTTTATAAAGCTAAAACTTTGTGGTATGGTTTAGATTCAAAGACTAAATGGTTTGGGGAGGCAGTCAAAAATAAGACAGGAGGGGGGAAAAAAAAAAGATGCTTACCCTAAGAAGGTTTCTTCTTCTGCAAAAAATGCGTTCATTTTTCACAGACTGGATGCATAAACCTATAAACTACTGTTACTCCAATAAATCAATTGTTCATTTTTCAAATGGTAATTGGCTTAAGACTGCTTTCAAGCATTTTACATATAGAGATGCATCATGCTGGGAGCCAGATATACATCTGCAAAGTGAGCTAAATGTGTACAGATCAGAAAGTGCTCTCCTGTGATTACTAATTCATTCTCCAAGAAACAGTATAACTGGCTACTGTCTCAAAGGTGTTTAACATAATATTAACAAGCAGCTAAGAGCCATCCTCTGGTTCTGATTTTAAAACTGCAGTTTTGATACCATACCTGGCAGCCTGCCATTACTGCAGGCCTCAAAGTGGCAAAGGGCTTAAAAAGGGGAGAATTTTCCCAAAATAATTTCTTTCAAGTCTGCTGCTCCGCAGCATCTTCAGTATCCTCAAGACATGCATGTTTATTCCACTGCCAGTTTCACATTCCCCCATACCAGAAAGCTTTAGACATCTAAAACCACATTTTCAATTTTTTTGTTAAATTTAAGAATCCTCACGCACTGCTTTTCATGAGCTGTGTGTCAAGGAATTGCCAATTGCCAAATAATTTGCCTGAGGTATTAACTTGAATTCACTGTGTAAACTGCAGAAAGGATGGAGGAAGAGAGACTGTTTAAATACTGACTCAGGCATGAACTACAATCTCATTTCTTCAGATATTTTGCATACTGCCATTTCTAGTTTATATTGAAATTAGAAGTGAAATAAGGCAAAATTGGAGGGGGGGAGGAGGAAAAGTAAAGCTGAAGCAAAATCTTATTTTCTCCCATAAAGACATGAAAGGATTAAATATTTTGATGATCATATATTTAATGATAAATTAGGATTTAAAAACAATAAAACCAAACTCCTTGTGAATAATCACATATATTTATGTATTCCCTTTCTTTTTCCTTCATTAGAAAAAAAAAAAATTAAGCAGAAGAATGTCAAGACTTTGACATCGATTCATATAACAAACTACCAAATGTTTATTTTTGTGTGACTCTCAAGTGTAGTATCTAGGCCTCAGAGGGAAAGGACGGTTAGGAGCAGGGATTTCCTTCGATCTGTCTCGGGGGTAATTTCCCCATTACCTTCCCAGTGGTCAACTAGTTACAGGCAATGTTGCCAATTTAATCACTGGTTGGAAATTTTAATTGAAATGGAAATATTAATATACACTTTAAAAGCATATACAGTATATGATTAAAAAAAGCATAATAGGTTTGAAAAGTATGAACAAAGACTAGCTTCCTCACACCGCTGTTGTTTTTTATGACAATGTCGGCTCATTCATTTTGGCTATATTGGCCAACCTCATAATTTCAGATTAGGATTAGGATTTGTAAGTAAAATCTGAATGAACTGCACTTGCTAGGCAGGGGGTTTGGATGCCAGATCCCACTGGGAAGAGAGACTGTGGGGGACAGATGTTTTGCTTGGTGATGTGGGCTCTGCCTAAGAGTCATGGGCACTATTTGACCTGCTGCTCTCCCCTGTTAAAAATTAGAGCTGATTAGGCTCCATGGAGTCTTTTGTTTTTCTAAGTGACTCCTAGAGTTGAAAATCACTGATTACAAGCTTTGCTCAGAGAAAAGCGTAACCCTAATCTCTCCTATATACACTGCAGAGGCCATTATTCCAACCAGCATTAGTACGAGCTGCAGAATCTTCAAAAGACATTTAAAAAGCAATACATTTAGTGTCTTTGTTATAGTCTTTTTTCAGTAAGAGTCCAAAAGGACTGAACATCTTGGAAAAAATAGAAGATACACTGGGACTGAGGCTCAAATTAATTCAACCTGGGAAAACCCATTGGCTTTCTCAAGAGTGATCCTTAGCTGTTGTCTTAAAATTACTGCAACCAGGCCCACCAACAGCAATCCCGGGATCCAGGGCAGAACAGTTAATAGCTCCCCCCCAGAAATGGCTGAGGTTTAAGACCATGGGCAGCAGGTGAAACTTCCCCTTGGGGATGCTAGCTCCCCGTCCCACCTCTTCCGCCTGCATTCTGCCTCCGCTCCATCTCAGGCCCTACCCCAGCCCCACCCCGTCCCATTCACCACCAAGTCCCTTCCCCTCTCAGCCCCGCTGCATCCCTCTCCCCCCCGCCCCTCCCCTCAGCCCCCCATCTTCCCTTCCACACCCCTTTCCCGTAGCGAGCAACAGCAAGGGGGCTGGGTGGGAGGGCAAGTGAGGGAGAGGAGGGACACTGTGATGAGCGGGATGAATGGGGACAGGGACGGAGAGGGGAAGGGGGTGAATGAGGAGAGTCAGGGAGCTACCCTTCCTGAGGGGAAGTTTCACCTGCTGCCCATGGATTTATCCCATCTGCCCAGGCCCTTTTAAATCACTGGGCCCCTAGGCAATTGACCCCTTTGCCCCTCCCCCCCAATCAGTGGGCCTGCCTGCAACTGTTATTATTGGCTGTGGAAATTATCTACCAAGATGGGACAGATCTAAGTAATGAGGCTGGTGGACTACTTTTGCTAGTAAATTCAGAGAAAATTATTGCCGTTCTCTCTTTTAAGTCTACTGTTGAAACCAGTTAGGTCATTAAACAATGCCATCCAGGCATCTGCTACAACAGTAGTAGATCTTTGTCCAGCAATAGAAACTACACTTGGATCAATCAGAGAGACATCCATTGAAAACATACTGGAAGAAGCAAAGAATTCAGTCCAGAAGTTGACTAATGAAGGCACTTATATTGAATCCTTAAGTGAAGAGGACTGGAAGCGTTTGTTAAGCCAGCTGAAAAAGTACACAGACTTGATTCTTACAAATCTATAATAGCAACTTCTGGATTCTACTCAATCTCTGCATAGCTTTTACAGATGCCCATTTTATAAACACCAACAGTTGAGTGGAGTGAAGCACTACCAGCAACGGGGCTGCTATGTGATCAGGACAGAATAGAAAATTTGAACACAGAGTGGCATGTCATACAATGAATGAATGAAAGAATGGATGGATGGATTTAATTTCAACTTCTTCATTATCATCATTAGTGGTTCGACCCAATTTTTGTGCTATGTTTCCTGGAATGAAAGAAGTAGGAATTCATCTCGTTACTCCAGTCACAAACAGTTACAGCCGAGTGTTCTTTTTCCTCATTGAACAAAATTTTGTGTTCTGAAAGAAGTTGCCTTCAGCCTGGTCATGAGCAGATCATGAAAGACTGGAAGTACTGGACACATGAGAAGCCACCAAAGATGAATGCATTGCATTCAAAAAGTTCATTAACAGAGTTGTGCAAAATTACAACAAGAAAGATGTAGATGTAGTGCTTCATAGTAGACTTGAGCAGCCAACTCTAATTTGTGTGATGATTTCAAAACATGAGTTAAATCTAATAAAATGGTTGTGAAACATTTCAGTTTTTACTATGGTGCAGTACAGCGCACCTTTACCCTCACGCTCTTATCCTTCCTCGTTCCTCAGTCCCCCCATTTAAATTCAAACACCCTCCCTAATTTCAATGCCCAGGGAAAACACTGCTTAGAGGTAACCTCGGACTTGAGAAATCTGGGTTCAATTCCCTGCTCTACCACAGACTTCCTGTGTGATATTGGACACAACTTGGGGCTTGTCTACAATGTCAGTTAGTGCGCTGCAAGCCGAGGTGTACACATATAGACATTAGTATTAGTAATCACAGGAGTGCACTCACTGATCTATGCACAAGATGGAAACATAATGCACGGCAGGCTAACTGGCCATGTGAACCCTGCTATCATACACTAAAAATTCCACAGTGCACTTTTACACACTGCTATTCAAGCACACTACAGAATTCTGAATGTATGTTAACAGGGTGTCACCAACTCTCACGATTTTTTCACGAGTGATGGGAGCTTGGCTGGAGAAGCTCCAGCACCCTCAGAAAGATTAGCCCTGCTGGAAATTGGCAGAATCTCTCCTCTCCCAAGAGGAGGAGGAAGCAAAGAGCCCAGCATTTTAGTGCAAACCTGCTCCCCCTTCCCTCTCCTGTGAGAAAGACAAGGGGATGGTACACCTGCTCCTCTCCTTCCCTCCTGCAGCACCTCTGGCCTGGGAAGGAGGGGCAGATGGGAGTTAAGAGCCTCTGGAGCTGCCTCCCCCAGTCTAGGAAGGGAGAGAGGGACAGTACCCTCAAGGTGGGAGAGAAGGTGAAGAACTCCAGGAAGAGCAGAGGTGAGCCTGGAGGACGGGATTAATGAAGGACAGCGAACAGGCAGATGTGGGGGTGAAAGTTCCCACAGCAGAGGCCAAAATCATCTTACCCAATACATTTGGGAGAGTGGGCAACACTAACTGTCACACCCACACACTTGAGATGGGGAGGTGAAGTTCAAAAATCAAAGGAGACCAAAAAAAACCACCCCAACATATTATATATATATATATATTTTTTTTAAATCTGATGATTTTTTGAGCCAACCTCAGGATTGGGGGACGGGGGAAGGGGAGGGATCCAGACATGATTTTTTATCTCGTTCAGAGGGCAATACTGCAGACAGTGACTTGGTGTGTACAAGGCTAGAACGCTGAAGATTTACACACTGGCTTGCTGCCAAGTCTCCAGCTGGACAAGCCCTTAGTCTCTCCATGTTTCAATTCCACAGTAGCACCCACCAGACTAATAGCACTGCCTTACCTCACAGGGCTGTTTGTGAAGATAAATCCATTTGATTATTTGGAATACCCAGTAATGGGGCCCACATAAAATTGCCTAAAGTAGAAAAGTACCTACAGATAAATAGACTGATTAAGTTTTCCCCATCCTATCTAGTTATTACAGCACTTATGGAAAATCGCCTTAGGCCAGATATTGGTATCCTTACTGTCATGCTGAATAGCATCTTACTGCATAAGTGCCCCTTTGATTCTGTGGTAGCTCACATATCAAGGTACTACTCAGTATATTTCTATCAGAATCTGGCTGGTTTTGAGTCAATGGGAGTTTAGAGTGCTAGGAACCTCACACAGGATCAGGCCCTTAACATACATACAGAGTACACAAGTTTTATAACCAATTAAAAACAATATATATTAAGGGCCAAGCACACATTTTTAAATATAAAATTTTTGTAAGTGAGCCATTTTCAAAATTGGAGAGAAGAAATCCAAACTTTGTAAACATGAAGAAGAAAATATACTGCTGTATACGGCTACACAGACCCAAAGCAGCAAGACAGATTGATCTTTTGTTTTTTAAAGGAGAAAGTTTGTACAAAGGTATTCTTTTGAACTGAAACTGCATATGCTGCTGAACCATAGTCAGGAGTAAATGGAGTTATAAACCCTTGAAAAGAAAACAAGATTTTAAATGGAAAGGACAACAATATCTCATCTAAACTATAGCAAAGCCAACAGATGTGGCTTTCATATAGATTTTTTTTTTCTGCATGGCTAAAACTTAACTGTTGCTGTAACAATATATATTGGTGCCTGTGGCCAAAGCACACACTACAATTAAAGGAAGTGTGAAGTGTTAGGCATTAGCAGCCTAGAGATGACAGATGTTGCATGCAAGCATGAATCAGGTTTTTCACAAAAAAAAAATGCAAGATGAACTTCTCCATGTGTAGGCACTGAGAGAAGAGGTGGTTTAATGTTTGAGGCAGTCATTTATCTAGCTACACTGTCAGACCACTACTTCACATTTTTTGAGGAAGGTGGTCAGGAGGGTTGCGCAGAAAGAAGCTAGACATTTTATCAAATTGTTCCATTTAAGAGAGTTTATATTTTCACAGACTTGATTACCATTTTTCTTATTTTGAGTGTTCCATATTGGGTGGAAGTTTAAACGAAACATATTCAGACTGGAAATAAGGTATACATTTTTGACAATGTGGGTATTTAACCACTGGAACAATTTACCAAGGGTCATGGTGGATTCTCCATCACTGACAATTTTAACATCAAGATTGGATGTTTCTCCTAAAATATATGTTCTAGTAATTATTTTGGGGACGTTTTATGGCCTGTGTTATACAGCAGGTCAGACTAGATGATCACAATGATCCCTTCTGGCCTTGGAATCTATGAATCTATTAATATAACTAGGCATGATCGTAGACTGGTTAAAACAGGGAACTATAGGTCCCGTTCGGGGAATTCTATTCCTGAGTTCTATTCCTGGCTCACCTATGACGAAGTATGACAGTATGAAGGTTATTTAACCTGTATCTCAGCCCTGGTCTATGCTTACCTAGGGATTCGGCGGCAGTCAATGGGAGTTACACAAGCTACACAGAGTAGTTTGCGTAACTCCCGTCGACTGCTGTGCTTCCCTTCTGCGTGGCGTCTTCACTGCACTGCATTGATGGGAACCGCGTTCCCATCGACACAGCACTACACCGCTTGAGGGGGTGGTTTACCAGCGTTGACTTCTGGATCGATTGAGCGGGTCTTCACTGACTGCTCAATCAATCCAGATAGGTTGATCTGACGGCAGCGACTTTGCCATCGTCAGTATAGACATACCCTCAGTGTCCCTCTCTCTAACATGGGAACAGTATCCAAGGTGAGGCTTACTTTACGAATATTTGTAAAACACTTTTTGATCCCTGTCTCAAAGATGCTATAGAAGTGCTAAGTACTAAATATAGAGAGGCCTTGGTTCCTGCTTCCATTTAAGTGAATAGACATTATCTCAAGATGAGCAGGAACAGACTAGCATTCAGAAGGGAAGTCAGCATAGAGCAAAGTCATCATAGCCTTAGAAATGATCAAGTCTGAGCGCACAGGCAAATTCTAAATTTCAGAACAATGCAACAAAATTTTTCAACATCATCTTATTTTAGTGAATTTTCTTAGCAATTTGTGTCTGAATTTCATTATATGTTAAATGTTGATATAGGACAACAGCAATGGCAACGTTTACTTAATTCCTTCATTCAATTTTGCTCAAATCACTTAAAGCACTATTAAACCTGAAAAAAGAAATCTGCATTTTTAAAAAATGTGCAAACTAGAACATTTAAAAAACTACAGCATTAGTCATCAATTGAATATATATTGACTCACTTTTTAACTAAATTAATTGCTCCTTTGTCATATTTCAACATTATTTAATATCTACATTTGCACTACTTCTCTGCTAACAGATTTTATGTTGAACTTTCTTCAATGGAATCTGTTCTTGCAATTAACCAAGGCTGCTGCATCTTCCTTCCATTTTTTTCTATAAATATTAAACCACGCTTGGATTCGCAAAAAGACACCATAGGCTGTAAGGGACATAGATGAAGTCATTTAAACTGGCAGCTGCTCTAATAAATGGTTAAATGGCTTGTTTTGATATTTTGAAATTAAATGGTTTGTTTCAAAATGAAATGTCAAAACAGTTCATTTTCAAAATGTCAAAATGAACTATTGACTTATTCAAAAAAAATTTCCCCTAATTTTTAATACATCTGAAAGTATTTGCCAAAATTTTACCCAAATTCGTGACCATTTCAGTTGCCCCAAAACTGCATTTCTCTATGAATTTACTATTCAACTGAAAAATTTTGCCCCCCCTCTATTCAAGAGAGGAGCTTATTCAAAATGAAGAATGACCTAATAAAGGTAGGTGAATGGAAGCATGATGGCAGATTTTAAAAAAACAAAAAAAACACAGCTGAGAAAAATTATTCCAATATGCATCATTCTATTTGAACCACACCCACACTACTGAGTTGTATGCTAACTGTAACAAGGAAAGAGACCTGGGTGTCAACAGGAATAGCTCAGTGCATAGTAGCAGTGAAAAGGAAAAGTTTGGGTGTTTAAAGATTGGGATAGAAATGTCTGAAATATAATACAATTGTATAAACTAATGACAGTCCCTCACACTATTTCAAAAAAGCTGTAACAAATAGAGGGGATTCAGAGACAGTTAACAAAACTTATTAGAGGCAGGATTAAACTTCTACATGGAGAGCTCGAAAAGACTGCTATTAATTTAGAGAGGAGATTAAAAAAAATACAAAGAATATAATAGAAAATCACTCAAAAAAGAATGGTATAGAAAAGTAAAATCAGACACTCATATTCATCTTCTCAATAGGTGGTTCTCTTGATCTCACAGTAAGTTGAAAACTTAAACTGTTAAAGAGAAATTACATTTTTAGATGATACAATTATTTTTCAGCAAAGAGTTCCCACCAGTTACCTCTGAGACTAAAAGATAAAGTCAGAAAAAAGGACTAGATATTTATATGGATTATGGGATTGCAAAATCTTTGGTTCTGGAATTAGTTTCATTCTGTGTTTCTATGTACAGCATCTAGCACAATGGGGCCCTGATCTTGATGCATTGTTATAACATACATTAATAATAATACCACAACTGGCTGAACAAGAACTAGGACTGCGTGGACTTGTGTGAGGGAGCATGGGGAGTTAGGCTGGAAGCACTCAGCCACATGGACAGATCATTCCCAGGGTTTAATCAAGTTCCATTTGTTCAAATTAACCTGCATTCAGCTTCACTCTTTGCTAATGAAACACTGGGTTTAAAACTGGTTCAACTGAAAAGGGGTTAGAACTGTCACAAGTTGTTAAAATTCCTCAGTAAAGAAATAGCTTATGAGCACAACTGTACTAGCAAACTTCATAGCCAAAATTCTCCAGTAGTGCAACTCCTGCAGCAGTACATATACACAGCTCAAACACTTTTTACCCTGCAGCCATCTAAGGGCTTGTCTACATTTAAAATACTACAACTGCACTGCTTCAGTGTAGACACTACCCTATGTTGATGGGAGGGGTTCTCCTGTCAACACAGATAATCCAACTCCCTGAGAGGTGGTAGCTAGATCAGCAGAAGAATTCATCCGTTGACCTAATAGTTTCTACACAAGGACTCAGCTCAATTTAACTACACCACTCAGACATGTGGATTTTTTCCACACCCTTGAGTGACATAGTTACGCCTACCTAATTTTCTAGTGTAGAGCAGGCCTAACTCTACTTTGTGCATAATCCTAGCAGTGTGTTAAAATGAAGGTAAGACACGTCTGAGGCTGAATGTTCACTTCTAGTTCCGGTTGGGGAAGGAACCCTGAACAAACATGACAGAATGTGCACTTCCAGTTCTGGTTGAAGCGGGAGGAGGAACCCCAAGCAAATATGGCTGAATCTGCACTTCTGGATGGTTGGAGACAGCTCAGCCAGTCCAGAAAAAGGAAGTGGAACTGGAGCAGGAAGCAGAGCCAACAACCAAGTGGAGCGTAAGCCCAAAAAAACCCCAAACATGCAACACACTCCTTGGGGAGGGAGAGGGGGAAGCTACAGACTACTCACAAAACACCAATTTCGCTTATGTTAAGCTACTTTGGTAAACTGCATTGGAAGCAATGCTGCAGTTGTATATATCATTGCTGACAAACATGTAGTGATTTTATTAGTGCAGACAAGGCCTAAGTCATGACCTAAACGAAGGTGAGAACAGTTATGAACTGAAAACACAAAACAGTTATTAGCATATATGGTTTTCAGGTCCCAGCCTCTATCCCTCATAACTAAGTTTTCGAATCCACATTAACACAGCTTTTCATAGGTTGTATCTACACAAGGTTGTCTGCTTGTTTTTAACCTCAAGTTAACTGATTGTCAATTAACTCCAGGTAGTTAATGCCTCTCTAAAAGTTAGTCTGAACATTTCCCCAAATGTTTGTTCCAGGCTACAAATCATTTGTAGTTAACGCTAGGGATCAGTCTAACCAACCCATACTCCCTTATCCCAGGATAAGAAAAGAGTTGAGGCACATCAGCAGCTGTAATTGCACTCCTCATCTGTGGCCCCAGGAAGTCAGGATATCTCAACAACCTCCCTGTATTACTGGTCAACATGGCCATGCATCATTCCAGGAGGAGGTAACTCGACAGGGAGGTTTTCTGCAACCATAGGACCTACTTCTGCACCCTTTTTCTCTCTCACATCCTGGCAGAGTTCATCTGGGCAGCATTCATTGACTTCTTGTACTCCTTTGCAGTGCAATGTACACAGTTTGGAAATCTTTATAGTGTCCCCATACAGTCCCCTTATTTTATACCTTTCACTCACACTCGTTTCAGATTTTTTTCTTTCTTTGCCTCATATATATCATTTGATTCCTGGTCTTGTAGCCCCTCCTTTTCATGAGAAGAGGTGTGGCCTTTATTTTCTGTATGCTCCACTCACCACTTTGGGATTTCAAATAGGCCAACCCATTTCACAAGCTCTAAGATTCACAACACTGAAGAAAAGAAATGGGCATATATTTACATCTTTTGATGCACAAAATATTTGATAAGTTTGGCCAGTTTTATGATTTTACTTTGTGAGGTGACACTCTTGATTAGCCAGTTGTCACTATAATGACATATCAATATAAAATGGAAATCTAAAAAATCGTAGAGTTCAACAGAATGTGCTAGAGTCATGTACTCAGACACTTAGGAGGGGTGAGCATAAAACAACCTCTCTGTCCTGAACCATGTGAATTGAAATGATTTGTCTTTGAAGTCAGAAAAGTCAGTTCAAAATGAGTGTCTTCACTGCAAAAAGAAAGATGTTTACACATTGATAGCTAACCTGAGTTACACTATTCAGTGTAAAATCTTAGTGGAGACAAGCTACTGTACTTGTTACATTGAGGTGAAAACTAAAGACAAACCCCAAATGGAGTGTATAGCTGCAGAAGTTAAAAAATACCTGCGACTTATCTCCCTCCCCGAGGATTTTACATTGAGATGGCTACCTCAGTTTTAAAATGTCTATTTTTGCATCGAAGACATAGCCTAGAAATTCTGTTAACAAATTCAGTTCCCATGTGCATTAATGCTTCAAAAAAGATTTTTAAAAATAAAGCAATAAGAGAAGCAATGCCCAGAATAAATACGACACTACTGATCTCTTTCAGGAGAATCAAAGCATTTACCAGTCTACTCTCATTTACACGTACTTATATTTATGTATTTTATTAATTTGTTTATCTGAAAGTCTCACCACTTATTTGACATTCAGTTTATTTCTCATTCATATTTCAAAAGGTTACAAACAGACATGTCAAGGGAAATTCCAAAGCTCAATAAAAATAAAGGATTAGTCAGTAGATACAGCTTTCAAGATAAGGACATATACCGACAGTAATTAAGCCCTGCTAACCACAGAATGTTTACTCTGTATAAAAATTGGTTTCACATGCTTTCAGTGTCATTGTTAGCTACAGAATAGCTGTCAAAAGTGCTACCTGTCTGCACAGAGTGAAATGTAACAGAATGACAAAGAAAATAAAACTTGTCTAGGTTGAAACTCAGAACCTTGTTGGATTTCAGTAAGATTGTTAAATTCCTCTATTATGAAAGAGTGATAAGGCACTGTCAGCCAGACAGAACATGCTTAAAAACGCAAAAACTTTTTAATGGGACTATGGTGACTACTGAGCAAACACAATTAAAATAGTCTCATTAAAACATGGAATACATCTTAAAGTGGAGCCTCTGTTTGCTATGTTTTAAGTGATCTTTCAGAGAATTAGGATTTGTGAAGTACAGGTTATAACTACAGGTTTTATTTATCTTAAGTTGTAAACAGAACCAGAACTATTCTAGGCAGTGTTTGTTAAACATAATCAAGAGGCTATACAAGAAGATTGATGGTCCTCTAGTTTAAATACTAGCCTGGGACTCGTGAGAGATGAGATTGATTCTTGGCTCTAACATGGACTTCCTGTGTAATTTTAGGCAAGTCATAGAACCATAGAAACAGAGAACTGGAAGGGACCTCAGTAGGTCATCTGGTCCAGTGCCATGCACTGAGGCAGGACTAAGTATTCTCAATCTCTCTGTACCTCAGTTCTCGGTCTCAAAGGGGAAAACTACTTATTTTCCAAGGGTATATTCAAAATTTGTGTGCTGTCGGAGGTAGTACTTACGTTTCTGTTTTTGAAGTTTGGGATCATGGAGATCTGACTTAAAGGGAATATTTACAAACCTTTTTTCTCTTCCAATTTTCTTTCATTTTCCTTTAAGTCTTGTTATAGCTTAGAGGTCTTCCTTATGCTTTATTCCTGCGTGTTATATATAAACACACACACACACACACACACACACACACACACACACACACACTTTGTATTTCTACAGCACCTTTTGCTTGAGGATCTCAAAGCATTTTGCAAACACTGAATAATCCTCATAAGACTTCTCTTAGGTAGATATTGTTACCCATGAACAACATTTTCCACACAAAAACACAGGCACAGAGATATTAAGCAACTTGCCAAACTCACTTGCCAAGTCTGTGGTAGAGCCAGCAATAAAACGTTAATCTCCTGAGTCCCAATCCTGTGCTTTAGCAACAAATTCAATATTTTCCTCTTAAATTTTGTGTTGGCAATTTTGTGGAATTTGGCCCTATGTCATTGAAGCCCATTACCACATATAGATAAAAGGCTAATTGGGATAAACTGAAGAAAAGAGATAGGCAAATATGAGTGCCACATATGATTTTAAATACTAAAATGCTAGTTATGGCCCCAACCCTGAACATGATAAATGTGTTAGGCCTCTCCATCTATATGTAGCCCCCTTAAAGTCAAAGGGCTTCATATGAGTTTAGGGGGCCACCCATGTATTGTAGGATCAGGGCATATATAAATACACACACAGAGTGCGTTAAGAAGATCAAACAGCATGACTTTGTTATGTATATTTTCTTAGAAACAGATATTACATGCAGTAATTTTGCTGAAGCAGAGCAGTACTGAAGTATGTGGTTCACAGATTAGCCTAAATAGTCAAATCTCCAATGTAACATATTTTTCCTTTGAAATTGAGCTATTTTAAGTGAAAATCAATACCAAAATTAGCTTTTAAAATGTTAAACTACAGCCAACACACCATGTTATATATAATCATAATTGTGAAAGACAATGAACACAGAAAAATAAACCTGCTGCTTTAGTTTAAATGTCACGCATCATTTAGTGTTTTATGCAGCATTTAAAATACCCCCAAATTATTGTGTGTGTCAGACTATACAGCAATGTAATAAGTTTGTCAGTATTCCAATCATTAACCAAAGGGAAACCCTGACAAGTTTGTGAAATGCAACAATCTGCATTCTTTAGATCTCAGAAATCTTGGACTCTTGGTGAAGACAGAGGTGTATGTAAGCTACCACCACTTAGACTAAATATACTTGACATAGGAAGTTTGCTCAGTATATAAATATCACAGATATATTAAGCAAGCCCATTCTATAATGAAAGAATCAAAAAGGTTACAAGAGAACTATTAGTATAATAGCAGGTCTAATTTTTTAAAATTATTTGTTACTTGATATATAAAATATTTTGGATTAAGTTATAATAATTAGAGTTGGTCAAATAATATTAATCAAATGAATTATTTGATGTATAATGCAGTTATCTGAAGATTATTCTGATTATATATATTTGCTGAGAAAAGACTTGATAGAGCCAAGTATATAAGTGCACACTGAAGTGTTTTGATGAATAGGGAGCGGAATACTCACATGCTTAAAATTATGCAGCTATTCAGCCTTTTGGAATTTTTTAGTTTCCTTTAGTTTCCTTTCCCTTGATGCTTCAGGAACCTGGTCCTCCTTAAGTGAGATCTTGGAACCTAATTCTCAAAAAAAACCTCTGCAATGATCCAAGATTTCAGGTTGCTTTAAAAATAGATTGGGCCAGCATCAGCACTGTCTGAATATTCTCAAAATGAGCAAAAAATAAGAACACGCCTGCCTCGGTTATCTGCAGGGACTGAACCTGTGGATCTAAAAGCATGATCCTCTACTGCTTAAGCTGAAGGGCTAGACATGAATTTAGAGTCAGTTGCAATCCGAGACCTCCAACCTCAACAGAGGTACAAAGATCCACATTCAGTTGGCAAGTGTTACGAGAGCAAACTTCTGCTCTGTATGTATAAAATATCCTTATTTAAACACTCCTGACTTCCAAACTTCTACATTGTTTTTCAAAAATCATTTACTACTTAGTTTCTTTTATACATCTCATTGAGATCTAAGATTGATAATTTGATGGAAGATGGAAACATCAGTGTACAAGATTTCTGACTGGGAACTACTAATCTCAGTGAAACCAACACAGCAAAGAAATCCAGACACAATTAGCATGGAGAGATCATTATTTGCTCCTCCCATTGTGCTAAGGTATTGCAGAGATCTCAGAAAAGTATCTTAACATTTATACCCTCCAACAGGTACTCGGGTGAGTTAAGGAACAAAATAATATTGTAAAATGTCATTTTAAAGGTTTTTTTTAAATGATTAATGGGGGGCGGGGGGAGGGAGGGTTCTCATAGATTCATATATTCCAAGGCCAGAAGGGATTGTTTTGATCATCCAATCTGATCTCCTGTATTTAACAATAATTTGGATTACTTCATACTCTGACATTCATAGCTGCAGGTTGCAGGTCCACTAAAGCGTCCATTTGCAGATTACTGTGCTATGGCAGCAATGTTCAAAATTCAAGATAATTGTCTGAGCCTAAAATATTTTATTAATTTTCCATATTTTTCGTTTAAAAACCCCTAGAGATGTTATAGTTGTATTTATAATGTAATACATTAGTTTGCCTAGGAACTGCTACAAACAACTTTTCTAACAAAAAGCTCTCAATGTTCAAGAGTTAAGTACTACCATATGCTGCAGTAAACCTTTGTTATAATTTTACCCTGTAATCTGAACTCTAGTCAGAACTTTTAAAATTGCAATTAGATTGGTTCAGAGCTTTAAAACATGGATGGCTCCCAAACTTTTATGTGGCTATATTACAAGTTACTGATTCACCTGGATTAGTCTTTATCCTGCATCTACACACAACAGCTCCTACCATTTACAGCAATCAGGTAAGGAGACAGAATAGGTCATTCCAACTGAATCTGATGTAAAAACTTCATTTTACTTGGAAGTTTACATCTAACATTGTGTAATCTGCTAAAGGGACAATGTCTTTGTTTAAAAACCACTCAGATTATTTTATAAACACAGTAATATTTAACCTCATGGAATTTATTGACTGCACTGCATAATTCTGGATGGTTAAATGGCTTTTTTCCCCTTGATCACAAACAAAATCTAAATGTCACATATATTAGCTCATATATTTGCTTTAATCTTTACCTGGCTTCAAACAACAAGCCCTATCCATATAGTATGAGGGCTTATTGTGTGGTTTAAATTATATACTCTCTGCCAAGGAAGACTTTAGAGAATAAAAATTATAAGGACTAATCAGATATAATGTTTTGAAATCTAAGACAATTACCAGTGGGGGTCCAAAAAGACATTTTCCACATGGTTACTACTACAAAATTACGTGAAATCCTAGCTCCACTGAAGTCAATGGGAACTTTCCCATTGATTTCAGTGGGACCAGGATTTCACCCAAATTATACCATAGTGGGAGTTTTTGTGAAGCATGTAACATGGAGAACAATTAACAGGATACTGAACTTATGTACACAGTCCATTAGTCTATTCTGGTGTGGCAGTTTTCATCACCCACTGGGCTGTTTTCTACATCCAGGACCCTCCCTCTCTGGCCTGGCAGAAAATGGTTTACATTCTTCTGTAATGTAATAAAGAATTTAGGGATAACGATAGATGAAGCGAAGAGAGCTAGCACAATCCTTGAATGTAAAAGCAAGAAAACACCAAGCAGGAGAAGAGAAAAGTCATATGGCATCAGAATATAGCAATTAGTGAGACCATACTTGGAATTCTGTGTCCACTTCTGGTGTCCACACTTCAAAAAGGATGTTGAAAAATTGGAAAGCATTCAGAAAAGAGAAAAAGAAATGACTGAAGGTCTGGAAACACTCCTTGGAGACAGACACTTAAAATGCTCAATCTTATTTTGCTTAGCCAAGAGATGGTGAAGAAGGGACTTATTCACGGTCCACAAGTACTTGCTTGAGGAAGACATTTCTGAGAGTAGATGTCTCTTTAATCTAACAGGAAAAAAAGGTTCAATGAGTTCCAATGGTTGGAAGCTGAAGTTAGACAAGTTCAGGCTATAATTAGGGTACAAAAATGTAAAACTAAGAGCAATTAACCATTGAAACAAGTTACCTAAGGATATAGTCGATTATCCATCACATGAAGTCTGGATATCTTTCTAAAAGACATGCTGTAGCTCACACAGAAGTTAGGAGCTTGATGCAGAAACTACTGGCTAAGATTCTGTGGCCTGTGTTATGGAAAGGTCAGACTGGATGATCACAGTCATCTATTCTGGCCCTAAAAATCTGTGTGTGACCCCTCTTGCCCACTCCAGGACTGGCATTTATTATCTCTGACAGTAAGTCCACCCAGCCTTCCATAGCCAAAGGAAGATCACACAACATGCTGTCCTGAAGGAGGTTTTAAAGAAGGGGGTAAGGTGTGAATCATCTTTAGACTATCCTTTGGGGGAGGAGGAGAAGGAGGAAGGAGAGAGAAAGAGGAACTCTTCTTACCCTTCTGGTAGATACAAGATGCCAGGATGAAAGTTTGATAGCAGAAAAGCAAGAATTGACTACATAACATTATTACATATCTGCATACTGGTGGAGTAGAAATCACTAGATTTTGAAACAAAAATTTCCACTTTGCTTTTTCATCATCCTCAAACCTAATGTGTGTAATTCATGTTGTTTATTATTTCCCAGGATTATGTCCTGGGACAACAAAATCTAAACTACCTTAATTCTGAAAAATCTTGATATAGTAACAATCAAGACCAGATGAATGAAGATTAGTTCTATTTTTAATATTTTTATAAGCCAACTTTATACCAAGTCATGGTCATTCCAAATAAAGCTTGTTCAGATACAGAGGGCTCAGATATCGTGACTCTACAGTTCGTTAGCCACTTTTATCTAGTTCAAGATGACTAAGATGTTGTCTCTGTCTGAACATTCCAAGTGTTAAATTCTTGCAGAACATCTTAATCAAGGAGTCAAAAAAACTAGTTACTTTTGAATAAAGATAGAAGAGGTTCAGACTGTATTACCTTGTCTCATATCTGCAGAAGCCAAATCTGTTACAATATGGTCCAACTGAAACCAACATGCCAGTTTTTGGTCACCATCAACTTTTTGGAATGAAGCTCCTAATGCTATCTCCACATGTCTAATATATTGTCAGAAATAGGATATTTAACGTATACACTGTAACATCAAGTAGTTGTGCTTCTTGGAAGACAGCAAAAAAAACCCATTCGGTTGAATCTTTGAACTGGGATTCTAATTTATCCCATATAACAAGCTAACTCCATCAAATACAATAGTTAAATACGTACACAACTGAGCAGAATTTGCAAATTCAGTAGGAAAATAAGCACATTCTAGTATAGTCAATATATGGCAGAAGACATCGAACTCTTCACTCATGTCAGATACATTCAGATGCTTATATTTTTGTTTATGCTCATCTCTACAGGAATTAAAAGCATCAGAGATGGAAGCTTTATGGAGGAACTGTCCAGGAAGTCTATATGCCATGTTAAAAGCAACCCAGATAATACTGTTTCAATCCCAACTCACTAAAAAAAAAAAAAATTAGACAAAAATTGAAATAAGACACAAAGAAAAGCAACATTGACCCAGGCCTCCTCTTCCATCTTTTTGCTATCAACATGATTGTATTTCAGGTCTTTCCTTAGTCCACAATAAACACGTCCTGGTATACCAGGTATATCAGTGTGTTCTTTCCAATTATTTTCTCCACATGAAGAAAAGGGTTTTGGTAGCTTTAAAACTAGCTGTAAAATAAGTAAGCCTATATAAACTTACATGATTTTATAAAGGGTGGTTATTTGTCTGTAGTTAGAACCAATTTTCCCCACTGTGGCTAAATGCAAACTACCTCATTCAAGCTTGTTATGGGAATAGTACACTTCAGTCACAGCAATATTTCCAAGTTTTCAAATTCTCCAACTTGAAAGCTTGCACATTAATTTTTTTTAATCCCCAGCATTGCTCCTGAGTTCCCCATCTCTCAGGAATAGAGAAGTCCAAATATGAGCATGTAACAGGGTAGCTGGCCCCTTCAATGAAACTGGGCCCAGCGCTCTTGTTCCAGTCCATGTGTGAGCTAGTTTGGGGTAATGAGGAGCCATTGCTGGGAGCCATAAATGAGAGACTGCCCATGGCAAGAGAGTTAATCAGAACCCTGAGTTCTGAGAGCACAGAGCTGGGCTAAGAGTTTCAGGGAGGGGATGCCCCTGAAGGAGAGAAGCAGCAAGACTTCCCTAGTTGAGCAGTAGAGCCAGATCAGGCTGGTGAAGGCAGGAAGGCAATCAAGGAGCTCACCTGCAAACTTCCCCAGGCCAGAAATGCACAGCCAGAGAAGGCCAGAGAGGGCTGAAGACTGAAAGCAGCAGAGGGAGATGCCTGCTACCTCTCTGAGCCAAAGAGCTGAATCCAGAGAGTGGTGGAGGCTGCGGAATGATGGAGGGGTGAGCCCACAGATGTTTCAATGCAAGAGCTAGAACCAAACCAGAGCACCAAACAGGGTGGAGAAGCACCCCAGCTAGAGGGGGTAGGGTCAGTGCGGTGAGAAATGTCAGAGCCATACCTGAGAGTTTAAGTGAGCTCAGAGATACTGGAGCTGTACCTGGTGTGTTGATGGACTATTGGGACTTGTAAAATTTAATGTACTATATGGACTGTGCTGGGGGACTCTAGATCATGGTTGTGGGACTTGTGTAATAAATTAACCCCGCAAAAGTCTATTTATATTCAGAAAGCTTGCATGGAGTTATTGGGGACCCCAGAAGAGGAAACTGAGTCAGGGGCCATTTGCCATTAGGAGGAGACTGCCACTTCGTGACAGGGCTCCACAGCTTCAAAAGAGGAAAAGGGTAAAGGGAAATGAAAGTGTATGGCACTTTTAAGAAGTATAGACAAGGTGACAACAAAACACTTCACTTAGGAAATAGTCCTTCAAACACAAGCAACACAAGTACTACCAACCCCAAGAGTTAAAATATTATGAGTCAGAACTCAAGAAGAGACATTTTAAAAATTTGAAATCATACATTTTTGGTTTGTCTTCTGATTTTTAAATTCCCACTGCACACCTCCAATCTGTATGTGACAATCATAGCGTTTCCAACTCTTGCAAATTTACAGTGAGTAAAGTGATTTTGGCTCAAACTGCAGGAGCTCCTGTGACAAGACCCAACCAAGATGACAGCCCAGTTGCACTAAGTTCTATACAAGTGCATAGTAAGAGAAGTCCCTGACCAGAAGAACTTACAATTTATTGCAAAGCATAGTGAGGACGGTGTGATGTAGGTGGAACTGGAACTCTGACTCACTCTATGTACAATACTGTGAACCCCAAGTATTCAAAAGTCAGGCTCCTCTCCCCCAAATCATGAGAGTTTAAATAATAAATTTGGGCTCCTTTTTCTTCTAAATTTTGGTTTTTGGGCCTTTACGGTATGCCCTGGTAACATCTTCAAGCTTTCTTCCACATCCAAAAGGACCAGAAGCTTTCATTTAAAATAAAGGCAAGCAGAAATTCTCACATAATCATATGACACCAGAAGCTGGGGTCTTTAATTAACCACCCTCCCCACCATAAATATCATGGGACTTGTGATAAAAATCACGAGGGTGCTACCAAGCAACCATTAGATGGAAACAACTTTTAATTCTTTGCTGTACTGGGCAGGATTCAAGCTGGTGACCTATAGGTCCTGATATACCCAGTGCCTCATAAGTGCTCATATTACACATTCGAGAATAAGGCTTGCTTTCTGAAAAGGTAAGTTTATTAAATAAAGTCCTGACCTTATGATGCTTTCACTCTCTGGCACATCAAATCTGGTCTCAAAAAGGATGATCTCCCATTGACCAAAATATAAATAGATGATAAAACTACTATTAATGCAACATCTAAATTCACTTCTCAATACAATGTTTTGCAATGTAAAATCATTCAAATTTCCAACAATTATTTCAGGGCCTTTTACACAGACTTATTTTTTCCATTCCCACTTAAGTCATAATCAGGGTTTGAACTCACAACCTTCAGATCCATAGCACAGGTCTCTTTAATTTCAACTATAGGTGTATGACAAAGACATAGCATGTTATCTGATATGTGGATCAGCCCCTAATGGGAGACAATACACATTGCCAATGAGTTACACAAGTATTTGAGAGACAGCAGCGGAACATGAGGCATCAGGATTCTTGGTTTCTATTCCCAAGCCAGGGATCAGATTGTGGTCTAGTGGTTACAGACAGCATAGCAAATAGTAACACTACCAATTTGTGTCATTTGTGGGGACTGAGCCTCGGATCTCTGGATATAAAGGTACGATCCTATATCATATGAGCAAAAGAACCAGATTTATAGAATGTAAGCAGTAACAGAGTTCTAAACCTTTGTAAGTGGCCTAGCTGCTACAAAGTTGCACTGTGTTAGTGTGGGTTACACAAGCATCTAATTTGTCACATTCCTTCAGAGAACAGCGTGGCAAAGTGGATTAGACTTCACTGTTTTATTATAGAGCTAAGTTCCATTATCTGATCTGTCTGAAATGATGCTGTACAAGCCTATAGTTATTTTATCAGGGAAACAGACGGATAACATTACCACCCCCTCCTCACCAAGCTTACAGCGTGAGGTTCATAAGAAGGGTTGAGAAGGGCACAGAAATATTTAGAATTAATAGCTGTCAGTGGGGCAGCTGGGACAAGAACTCAGTCTGTGGGCTAGTAGTTTTGTACACTTTCCCCCTGACTGCAGGGCATTGTGAAGAGGTGCCTTGTGCTCAAATTCTTGCTTTCCTAAATTAAGGCTGAAGACTTTCATGTCGTCAGGAATTCCTGCAGCAAAGGCCAAAAACTCATTACTCTCGATAAATATGCAAGAATTGGCAACACTGCGGGGAGCAGATAAACCTAATTTTCAGAGAAATGAGGCATAAACAATATTTGAGGAACTGCTCAAAAGTTACTAAATTCACATTACCACAGCTATATCCATGAAAATTAAAAATTATAGTTCTGGATTTTTCTTCCCTCACTAGCCAACTTTCACTTTTCTTTTTTTCCTTTTTAAGCAAACCTCAAAAATTAAGTGCCAAAATATTGTGAGATAAGGTGGGTGAGGTAATGTCTTTAATTGGACCAACTTCTGCTGGTGAAAGAGAAAAGCTTTCGAGCTATACACAACTCTGCTTCAGGTTTACCTGAAGAAGAGCTCATCTCTTTCACCAAACAGAAATTGGTCCAATAAAAGATATTACCTCACCCATTTTGTCTCTCTAATAACCTGGGACCAACATGCCTACGACAACTCTAGAAACAAAAAATGGTCAAACTATTAAGGTTCCACAGTGAAAGTTATGTGAGGTTAAGAAATACAAGAGCACATATTCCAAAACCATTAGACTTAGCCATTTCAACATATGTACTATTTTCTTTCCATGTTTTTCTTATGAAATGCGTAGTTTAAAATATTATGATGTCAATAAATACATAACATAAAACAGATGACATGCAGCCTGGCCAAGTAACAACTGTTATATATTCTAACATGGTTATCTTAACTTGCACCCTGAAGTCTCAATCCTGCAATGAAATTTGAGTGGGTGCATACCTGCACCTTTGTGGAGTCCTATGTAGGTGTAACAGTCTGTACACAAATTGATTTCATTGTAGAATAGAGGCCATAATGCTCTATTATGGCAAGTTGTGTGGGAGGTTTGGCTTGTTTGTTTTGGTTCTTTTGCATTTAACTATATGCAAAGATTTGGGAAGGGGGTAGGAGATAGATAAATTCATTAAGCATCATCACATTAAGCTCTTTAACATGGAAGCATCTTCCTCACATCCATTTTGTGTCTTCTGTATATACGCACTATATAGAGAAATAACGTGTTCATGTATGGAGTCTTGACACCTTGAGCAATTTCTTAATCCTTCCATCACATGGGCTAGTGCAGGGGAGGAGGGCGGGAAGGAGAGAGAAGAGGGACACAGCCCACTTTATTCTGCATTGTACCAAGAGGTTGTTTCAATGTCTCCATTACATCATGAGATACATTTTGTGGAGATGACTGCCAAAACTAACATAATGGAATCCATGTTAAATATTTCCCCCCAGAGTCCACAACAAAGAAAACAACTGTTACTATTAAAAAGATGTGGTATATTTTAAATTGATAAATCAGTTCAACAATATGTTCTAACAAAAGGATTGTAAGTGGCTATCACAAAGTAATGCTGCTTTTAAAATAAAGAAAAAGAGCACAGTCAAAGCTAAATCAAGCGTGCATCTTTTTGCCAATAACTTTAATGTATCTGAATATAGACTGATACAACCACTTTGCTACCTTCTTCCCCCTGTGGTTAGAAAGTACTTTGATAGTGCAGTAACAATTCTAGCCAGGATTCCGGTTTGCTGACTCCTCCAGAAGTATATTTCAGTAGTTTGACACATCTCTGTACAACATATAAATGTTTCTATAAATATTTTATTGCTTATAAAACATCAAAGATGCCGGTCTTCTTGATCTGTCAGCAAGCAGTAGTTTCCCCCTTTAAGTTTAAACTACAGGGAGCCAATTAAAGTGAAGACTAACAACTAAGAGTTCCTCTGTATTAATCTTTCTAGGTTTAGGACTTATCGGGGCCTCATTCTAGTATAATCAGCATAGTTTGAAGTAATGGCTAGTTGTATAGCTAGGAGACTGAAGGGACTTAAAAAGAACTATTACCTGAAAATAACATTGGGGGGGGGGAGGGGACCCAAACAATTGAATTGCAACCTAATTTTGGTCTTGCTATAAAGTGTTTTAGGGGAAGGTATTACATAGCAGGGAGCAATTCATGCTACATCATCCCCTTCCCTTTTGTTAAAGAGCTAAAAGTACAACTTCTGGGCAGCTATAGCTTTGAATACAGTACTTTGAATACATCAAGAATCTGCAAGTTTAAAAGGATATGGTCACCAAAAGACTAAAAAGATACTTTTTAAATAGTGATAACACACTTTAGAAACATAGCATTCTCTAATCCTTCCATGCCCTTCAAGTTGCTTTGGGAAAAATATAGCTATTTCTCAGAAGAAAAAATAAAAATCAATAAAGCAAGAAATAAAACCTAGTATATTATTTGACTAAGGATGCAGGTTAAATTCTGAGTTAGTTTTCAAAAAGAAAATCAATCAGAGCAAGTTTCGTAGATCAAAAGTTGAACTCCATGAAAGGGACACAGACTTTTAAAAAAATCAGTTCTATATTTAGCTATGTTACATATTTTTGATACAAAGTAAAACCTTAGATTAATATAACTGAAAGATTAGAGAAAATATATTTCTCTTATTTTCTGGTGTGTTTATATAGTGCAGTTGACAACACTTTGTAAATAGTCCATTCCTTCAGTTGATTGTGAGAGTTTTCCACCCAGCAATATAAGAAATACAAACATAAAAAGGAAAATGTGATTACAAAACCACAGGAATTGGTAGGAGGGTGGTATACTACCTAAACTTATTTTTTGAGCTGATAAGATTTCAAAATGACCAAGTCCCTTCAAATCAGTTATGTAGTAATAATTGCCTCCAACAAAATTACTGGTTTGGAGCAGAAATTTCAAAAGATGCAGCTAACATACATAATATCCTGACCCACAACAGCAGAGAACAAACTGGCTAAGCCACCATAAAGGACAATAAAAATTGTAGGTTTAGAATATATGTGTTTTAGAATCCACTCTATCTAGGATCTTGTATGGCACTCATTGTCAGACCCAAGGAACTTTGAATCAAATACTGAGAATTTATACGAGGCTTGGCTTATCTAGAACCAGGAGCGCATAGATCTAAGCTTATTTCAAGCTGCTAAGGAGGATAAACACATAAAAATAAATAATACTAATTGTAAAAGATACTTTGAAGAAAAATTTTTTATAAGCACCTTTTACCAGTAGATAAGCATGCCAAAGTCATACATAAAGTATGTTGGGGCATGCAATTCTGAGTATACTGTACCAACAAGTGCTCTCTCTATATTTGACATTTTTTACTTTGCATAATACTAGAGCACAAAACCAAAAAATAGTTCTAGTAGGAAAGATAGCAGGATTCCTTGCCATTAATTGTAAAAGTAATCATCATTAATCTCAGGTGTCATCTGAGAATGTGTAATAGTGAGAAACAGCTTCATCTATCGTAATCAGGAAACTAGAGTAAGAAGGCATTTACCTAATGATGCAGGTTTTTCTTTTCGGCTATCACAGGAGAATTAAAGCACAATCCTTGGGATTCAAGCTCTCAGGTTGAAAGAGGTCCCAACACATAAGCATGCAGAACACACTAGCCAGTACAGCACAAAAGGAGAAGACAAGGATTTAGGATTTGTTCCCGCTTTCTTTGACCACACAGGTCACATCATTTAAGCCCAACTCACTATTGTCCAGCATTTTGTATAATAATTTATACTAGTCCATATGAACACTTGCATTCTGATTTGAGAGCCTTTTCCATACAGAATTAAAAGCTTCTCATTTTGGACTCTGAGTTTTAGAGGAGAGTTTGGCCTTTTTTGTTTGAAGAGTAACTATGATTACAATGAGTGGTGTGTGTTTCATTTAATAAATCCTTCCTTCTGCCCCTTCCCCCCCGTTTTTTTTTTCTTTTTTTTCTTCAGACTAGCAAAATAATCCTGACCTGCAGTTCAGTGTAGCAGCAGAAGGGGAGAATGTTTCTGAATGTCAGCAAATGAAAGTCATTGTTCATCTTTTTTCCAGTGATGTCCCGTTTTAACCATTTGAAGTCTAGGTTGAGAAGGTACAGTACAAGGAGAAGAGGTAACATGATTTGCTGTAGGACACACTCAGTAAGTCAGAGTGTCAGTCTTGATTTCTGGTTCTTTGCTCTAACCATACATCTTCACTTCCTTTAAAATGCTTGACTTTTATTGGAAGCCTCTTAACTTAGCAGGAAAGAGCATTAGTTTGGAAAAAGTTAACACTGATTTGAAATTTCCATCATTCAAAAGTGCTTAAAAATTACAGTAGACATTAGGTATTTTTCACTATGATTAGCTACTTCATATTTGATTGTTTCACACAAGCTGATCTTGTGTGGGCTTCCCCATTTTATAATTAGCCTTTTCAGTTATTTAATAATTGTCTACTATTTATTATTCATTGTGTGCATCATTTAGGCATACAAAGGAACTGTGTTTCTAATGAAAGTACTATACTTGATTAAGCACACCTACTTCTTTCTAATTGCTCGAGAGCTCGGAAAACTTTAACTTATTTGGGGGGGAAGCAAGCAGCATTGAACCAAAAGGATTTTTGTTGCTAAAAGAAAAAAAAAAAAATCAACAGTTTTCAAAACCTCAATTTTAAACAGTTCAAGGCTCCAGTGGTTCTCAACCAATTTATTCTTGTGGGCCACATATGCAGCCCACAATGTGTTATGTGGGCTGCATCCAATACTACCTGTATGGCCCTCAGGATGTCACATGGGCCATAGCTATGTGCTGACTGGGCCGCAAGTGGCCCGCAGGCCACAGGTTGAGAACCAATGGTTCAAGCCATGTGAGTTTTCCAAGTCTGATTAAAGGAACATTAGCTTACAGCTGACTGGGATACTGAACTCTGACTGGACACCGGCCAGCCAGAACTCCATGGAAACGATTGGGTTCCTGAAGAACAAAATATTCTAGTGGCTAATATTCTCCTCAGAACTTAAAATAACTTATTTAAACTGTGATTTAGTATCATCATGTCATAGTATTTCAGATGCATCACCTCTTGGAATGAACTGTGGGTTTTTGCAGCATTTCGTGATAGCCAGAACAATCTACCTGCTGTCTCTCTTCACTCTCCTTGATCAGGGGAGCAGAAGAGCTACCACCTCCTACTCCTCGATCCTCTGCCTTCACACCTCTGTGGGAGTTTATGAGGCCAGCAGCCCCATGCGGCTCCCTGAGAAAGCAGAATCCCACCAGTAAGCCCCAATATAATAAAATCCACTCTTATCCAGTTTCTTACAGCATGAGGTAACTAGGATGGTGGGCCTTCTCCTTCGCTCCCGCAGGATTACTCATGACGTCTCTCCTCCTTCACTGCTCTGGATGGACAAAGGAGGAAGGAGAAGAGATAATCCCTTTGGAATTCATCATGTGGGGACCATTTCTGCTTCTCTCTCTCCCCCCAATGTTTATCTGTTAACTGTTATAATCATCTGTAACTTTATACAAAATTTAAAATCTGAAAAAGGATCAGAGTGGTTCCATTTTCCAATGTATTTACGTATCATCCTTAGGGTTCTTTTGGTTTGTGTGTTTAAAAAACACAAAATATATACATTCAGCACTTATGATATGTAGCAGGAAATTGCTGTGTATTCTCAAAGTCTGCACCCTGCTGTGCAAAAAATCAACAGGTGAACCTACACTGGGTTTACTGCTATGGAGAAATCATCTCTGGTAGAAAACAGGGGAAACAATACACTGTACACGTGATGAGGAGGATGACACCATTACTGTCAGAGAGATCCAGAATTTAATGTATAAACCAGCAGCGCTTAATTTTTGTGTGAGATTACGCTTGTGTGATGGAAGCCCTCTGCCTGTTAGGAGGTTGTGGTCTGCTACTTGTGGAGTTCTGGAATTAAATTTCTGAGTCTTACCATGAATAACAAAATTTATAATGTGATTGTGGAAGTGCTGGCATGTCTGTACATGTGAAAATAATACTGCTATTATGGATATTTTGTAATTATGTAATCCTGTTCTTTCCTGTGAGCACAGTGAAACTGCAAACGCTAGTGTACAACATACTAGTTGGTACAATAGTGAATACACAATCAATGGGGAGGGCTCCTGGTGAGGGAAACTGATGCTTCCCAGCATAAAAAGGCAACAAAATGAAGAGACCTTTTGGGAAGTTGAACTCCCTTCCACTCATCTTTTTAGAACTGCAAGGTCTGTCAGCAAATTGATTGGAGAAACATAAAGGCTCCAGCTATTAGATTACTTTGTAAATGTTTTTGCCAACAGGTATTTGTAGAGGTTATGTTTGGCAGACATCTCAGAAACTGCCTGGGTCTGGGAACCTTTCAATTAAGGATCAGAGACAAATGCTAATGTGATTTTTGTGACCTAACACAGATAATTATGAACAAACCACCCAATGCAATCATGACGACTATCACAGTCAAAAAAATGTGGCTTTAGTCTATCTCAAACTATTAGCAAACGTAACACAAATTTGCCAAATATTTCTCACCAAAAGAAACTGGGGCTGGGCGGGGGGAGAGAAACAGCACCTAGGCACAACTCATAGAACAGCCAGAAGAGGTGATGGTGGCAGCAGCAGCAAGTGCCCTAACGACCGCTACAGAGTCATTCATTTTCTCTCTCCAGCCCAACGACTATTTCAGTATTTTATACACAGCGGAACAGCTCCAATAGGAGAGACCAACAGAGGTCCACACCAGAATATCCCATAGCCAGGGCACTTTCTTGAGGATTGGGAGACCTCAGTTCGCATCCCTTCTGCACAGCAGGGAGACTTGAAATTCAACCTCCCATATCCCACATGGGCACCCTAAGCATTGGGATAGAAGTTCTAAGGAGGGCACTGGAACCTCCCCCTCCGGTCATTTGAATCTAGCCTTCATTTCCTTGCTTATATGTGAAAACGTGCCCGTAAACTAAACAAAACAATTCATTTCAGGTTGACCAAAACATTTCATTGGACCTCAAATGAAATGTATCAACTTTTTTTTGGAATTTTCCATTCAGTTTGACCCAAACTTAATTTTTTTTTTTTTTTGAGGGGGAAACCAAAAAAAACACTCAACAATCAGTTATTCATCCAGCTCTAATCATGACCAGTAGCTCACTAGCAACACATTGGATAAAATACTGTACAGTTGCATGAGTCAACCAATAATTCAAAAATTGTGCACAACAAATTCTTAATATACACCTGCTAGTGGATAATTCACAAACTGAAAAAGGGTTACATTAACTGGAAAAAAATGCTGCAAATAATTCCCCAGCTCCAATAACTACAATAAAATGCTGTTCATGAACCAGACCTACTGCTCTCCATACTTGAGAGAAATTTATATAGTGGATGAGTTCCTTCTGCCAGGGAGATATTAAAAATGAAATCTATGCCACAAGTTTACAGAGTGACATTTCAGCAAATATAGGATTTGCTTCCATAACACAAAACAAATGCCAATTCCCTTTGCAAGCTAAAAACACAGAAACCTTTCCTGTCCACTTCCTTTATTGACACAGCTCATTGTTCAAGATATATCTGTTGTAATTGAAATATAAAAGCTTTACTGTAGAAAAAGTTATAAGTGGATCATAGTATACGCTTTTTTAATATGCAGTCTATCCACTACTCCTTGTTACACACACACAAACTTCCTCAGAAATATTTCACATACATATAGTAAGCATACATATAAGACTATGCAGCTACAGTATCTCTAGCTTTTCTCTGGTTTAAAGCATACAGTGGCATTTATAGGTTTATTTGTTGATTCTAAAGGGCTTGACAGATCAGGCAGTAGAGGAGCAAACAATTTGCCCACTCATCAGGCGCCCTCAAGTCAAGGACCAAGTTCCAATCAACTAATTACAGGAAATTCATTTCTCACTTGTCTGCTTCTGTATGTTGAGCAGTTTAACTAGTTGGGGGTGGGGTTGGTGTTATACTAAAATGACATTCTTAGCTAAGCAAAATTCTAAAAATTCAGTTAGCATCTTACTGATACATGGGTCAAACCTCCACTCCTCACCCCCACAGAAAAAGCTTGGTTAACTAAACAATTAAAAGTATAAATCCTATGTAAAATACCGACTCTACTGAGAATATTACTTTGAAAAAAATGCAACATTAAAAAGTCTGGAAGTAATCAGAATGTTTTTGTGAATTATCTTATTTCCCTTATAATTCATATATTCAAGTAAAAAATGGTTACTTACCTTCTGTAATGGTTGTTCTTTGAGATGTGTTGCTCATGTCCATTGGAAGCAGGTGTGCGCGCACTGTGTGCACAATCATTGGAAGGTTTTCCCCCAGCAGTATCTGTCAGGTCGGTGCAGGCCCCCCCTCTCGAAGTGGTGCCTCCATGGCGCTGTATACAGGAGCCTGCCGACTTGCCACCTCTCCAGTTCCTTCTTGCCTATCAGCTCCGACAAGAGGAGTAGGGTCTTGGAACGGACATGAGCAACACATCTCAAAGAGCAACAGTTACGGAAGGTGAGTAACCATTTTTTCTTCTTCTTCGAGTGCTTGCTCATGTTGATTCCAAGCAGGTGATTCCCAAGCTGACCCTAGGAGGAGGGGTCGGACTCACGACATTGCGGAGTAGAGCACTGCTCTATCAAATGCTGCCCTGGTATGCTGGGTAATGGCATAATGTGAAGTGAATGTGTGTATGGACGACCATGTTGCAGCCCTACAAATTTCTTGTGTGGGACTATGTGCCAGGAATGCTGCTGATGAAGCCTGAGCCCTCGTGGAGTGCGCTGTCAGAGCTGGGGCTGGCACCTTGGCTAGTTCATAGCAGGTCCTAATACAAGAGGTAATCCACAGTGAAATCCTCCAAGAGGACTCCAGGAGGCTTCTCATCCTATCTGCTATGGCGACAAAAAGCTAGTTTGATTTATAAAAAGGCTTAGTTTTCTCTATATAGAATGCCAATGCCTGTCTGACATCCAGGGAGTGGAGACTCCATTCCCTGCATGCGGCTTTGGAAAGAACACTTACAGGAAAATCTCCTGACTAGAATGAAATTGAGAGACCGTTTTGGGCAGGAAAGCCAGGTGCGGACGCAACTGCACCTTGTCCATATGGAATAATGATTATGGCAGCTCTGAAGTCAACGCTTTGAGTTCAGATACTCTCCTTGCAGAGGTGATAGCGACGAGGAAGGCTACCTTCCACGAGAGGTACAATAGTGAACACATAGCTAAGGGCTCTGATGGGGGGCTCATCAACTCATTGAGCACCAAGTTAAAATCCCATGCCGGGATTGGACGATGTACCAGAGGGTAGAGTCTTCCTAAGTCCTTGAGGAAGCGGGACACCATAGGGTTGGCAAATATCGAATGACCCCCTTCTCCCAGGTGGAAAGCGGAGATTGCTGCCAAGTGCACCTTCACAGATGCAGCCACCAGACCTAATTGCTTTAAATGCAGTAGGCAGTCCAATATAAGAGGCAATGGAGCCTGCATTGGGGGAATGCCCCTCTCCATAGACCACACCGAGAACCTTTTCCATTTGGCTAAGTATGCCGCTCTGGTGGATGGCTTTCTACTACAAAGGAGGACCTCCTGCACCTGCTCCGAGCACTGTGCCTCCCTTGGGGGTTCAGCCATGAAGCTTCCACGTCATGAGATGAAGTGACTCTAGTCTGGGGTGACACAACCGACCATGGTTCTGTGTGATCAGGTGCGGAACCAGCAGCAGGGCGATCGGGGTGTCTATGGATAGCTGCAGCAGCATTGTGTACTAGTGTTGCCTAGGCCACGCTGGGGCTATGAGTATGACCGAGGCCCTGTCTCTCTAGATTTTCAGAGGACCTTGTGAACAAGTGGAAACAGTGCGAATGTGTAGTGCAAGTTGTGAACCCAGGGAAGGAAAAATGCATCTGCCAGAGAACCCGGGCTGTGTCCCAGGTAGGAGGAAAATGGGTGACATTTTCTGTTGGACCGCCTCACGAAGAGGTCTGCTTAGGGAAACATTTGTCACTACATCCGGGTGGAGAGACCACTCGTGGGTGTTGAAGGAGTGGCTGAGATGGTCTGCCAGCTCATTCAGGGAGCCAGGCAGGTAGGACGCTTCCAGGTGTATGGAGCGAGCAATGCAGAAGTCCCAGAGTCTGAGGGCTTTCCTGCACAGGGGAGAGGAACATGCTCTTCTGTCTGTTCATACAGAACATTGCTGTGGTGTTGTCTGTCATCACTGATACCTCCTTTCCTTCCAGATGAAATTGGAAGACCTGGCAGGCCAACCGGACCGCTCATAATTCTCTGACATTTATGTGAAGCAACAGCTCCTCCGGGGACCAAAGACCTTGTGTTCTCAATTTGCCGAGATGCACTCCCCACCCCAAGGCCGAAGCATCTGTAACCAGCACCAACGACAACTGTAGCCTGGCAAATGGGACCTCCTCGCACAACTGTCGAGGGTTGAACCACCACTGGAGAAATTCTATAACCTGTGGTGGGAGAGAGATCACCTTGTCCAGACTGTCCCTGTGGGGCCAGCAAACTGACGCCAGCCACAACTGGAGAGATTTAAGTCGCAGCTTCGCACGCTGGACCACGTATGTGCAGGAGGCCATGTGGCCTACAAGCATCAAGCAACTCCGAACCATCGTGGTGGTGAAATTGCTGAAACATCTTATTATGGAACCCATAGTCTGAAAATGAGACTCTGGCAGCAAAGCTCTGGCTTGCACAGAGTCCAGGATTGCCCTGTGAATTCTATCCTTTGCGTGGGTGCTAGCATTGATTTGCTCACATTCAACTGAAGACCCAGGTTGAGAAAAGTCAACCGTATTAGGGTGACATGAGTGTCTACTTGCTCCCTGGAGCGGCCCTTGACCAGACAATTGTCCAGATACGGGTACACTTGGACACAGTGCCACCTCAGAAAGGCAGCGACCACGGCCATGCATTTGGTGGACTCTTGGAGCTGCCAATAGGCTGAACAGGAGGACAGCGAATTGGTAGTGGCTGTGTCCTACTACAAACCTGAGGAACCTCCTGTGGGAGGGTATTATTGAGATATGGAAATAAGCATCTTTTAGGTCAAGGGCGGCATACCAGTCCCTTGGATCCAGAGAGGGAATGATCAGGGCTAGGGAGATCATGCGGAATTTTAGCTTCTTTATGAATTTGTTGAGATTCCACAGATTGAGGATAGGCCTGAGTCCTCCTTTTGCCTTCAGGATCAGGAAATATCTGGAGTAAAACCCTTTTCCCCTTAGTTCCTGAGGGACCTCTTCTACTGCTCCATTGCGAAGCAGTTCTTGCACCTCTTGTATAAGAAATTGCTCATGAGAGGGATCCCTGAAGAGGGACGGGAAAAGGGGGTGGGGAGAGTGGGGTAGAACAAAACTGGAGGGAGTATCCCACTCTACCGTGCACAACACCCATCTGTCCAATGTTATTCAGGCCCAAGCATGGTAGAAATGGGATAAGCAATCTCAGAAAGGAGGAACAGGATCTGGTAGCTGTGCTGGAGTGTCGCCCTTGGGCGCACCCTCAAAAGTTTTGCTTTGGCCCTGGAGGCTGTTTCCCTGAGCCTCTGCCAGGGTTGGGCAGCTGGGGTGTCCTGCACCTGGTATTTCTGCCCCTCTTTCTGGAGAAGTCCTGCCAAGGCTGAGATGGGTAGAACCTCTGGCCAGACTGGGACTTGAAATGCTTCCCTTGTGTGGAAGGTGAGTATAGCCCCAAAGATTTCAAAGTCACCCCAGAGTCCTTAAGGCTGTGGAGCTTGGAGTCTGTTTGCTCTGAGAACAGCTCCACTCCTTCAAATGGCAGGTCCCTGGATGGTGGACTGGACCTCAGGTAGGAGGCCTGACATCTGCAGCCAGGAGCTTCTCTCATAGCCAGCCCCGAAGCCATAGTCCTTGCTCCAGAGTCTGCTGCATCTAATGCAGCCTGTAGCAATGTCCTAGCTACTGCTCTACCCTCCTCCACCATGGACCCAAACTCTGACTTGGAATCGGTCGGAAGGAGGTCTTTGAACTTCACCATCATGTCCCAGGAGTTGAAGTTGTATCTGCTGAGAATTGCCTGTTTGGTGATTCGCAGCTGGAGACCTCCAGTGGAGTATACCTACCTCCCAAACAGGTCCAGTCTCTTCGGCTCCTTTGATTTAGGCCTTGGGCCCTGCTGACCCTGCCTTTCCTTTTCTTTCGCTGCGGGTATGACAAGTGAGCCAGGTTGAGGGTGAGTAAAAAGGTACTCAGACCCTTTAGAAGGAGCGTAATACTTCCTCTCCATCCCTTTGGCTGTAGGTAGAATAGAGGCTGGTGTCTGCCACAGTGTCTTCATAGTGGACTGCACCATTTTGATCAGAGGCAGAGCTACCCTCGAAGGACCCTGTGTTGCCAAAATGTCCACCATGGGGTTCACCGACTCACGGACCTCCTCTGCCTACAGGCCTAAGTTTTGGGCCACCCTTCTGAAAAGTTCCTGGTGAGCCCTATTGTCCATAAGGATATGGGTAGTCGATGTTCCCACTACTGCCTCATCGGGGAGGAGGAAGACGAGGCCCTGGGTCCAACCTCAGTCTTGGGGATGTCCTGGGCAGTAGGGTCCTCCCTGCCCAGGACCTCTTCACCGGCATTGGGGCCCACTTCCATGCTGGGTTCTTCTTCAGCACCGTGCACCACACCAGCTTCCCCCGACGGCATTGTCTCCCTGCACCCACCGACCTCAGTGCTGCATGGCTCCGGGGTGCCAGCCGCTTGGCTCTCTGAGGCAATCGAATAGGGACCACTAGACTGAGACCCTTGGGCTTGGTGGTATGTCCACAGGCTCCAGAAGGACCATTGCTGATGCACCTGCCATTGCATGGCCAAGGTCCAATGGGGGGTGCTTGCTTCTTATCCTCCTTGTAATGCCACTACACTCCCCAATCTGTGCCTACTCTGCTTCAAGGTGTCAGAGTCTTCCTCTGAGTCCGATGACCTGGTCTCTGATCGCGGAGACCATGGTGGTACCAAGCTAGATGCAATCGCTGAACGGTGCCAGGGCACAGGCGACCGGTGCCGGGGAGAGGGCGATCAGTGCCAAAGCACGACGGTTGACTGGTGCCATGGACAGGGTAACTGGTGCTGAGACGTTGGTGAACGGTGCCTGGGTGAGGGTGACCGGCGCCACATCATTGGGGACTTGCCTCTGTTGCCTCTGGTGCTGTGACTTGCGGTGCCGGAGGTCTTGGGTCTGGCACCCTCTCTCCTGAGATGGGGGACTGCTGTGCAGTCATGGCAATCAGGTCCCATGCCACCTCGAAAGTATCCGGTGTGGAGGGGAGCTCCAGCTCTTCCACCATGCTCTCCTTCACCAGGGATCCCACGCTCACCGGTGCCCTTTACGGAGCTGCAGTTGACAGTCCCAGAGACCCTTGCGCTGAGTATATCTGGGGGCGTAATGGACCAGCATCCTTTTCCATAGGCTGTACCATAGGCGAGCACCCTCTGTCAGACTGGTACTTTTTACGGGGCATTGGTGAATGGGAGTGGTGCCAAACTGGTTTTGGTGCCAGTAAGCGTCAGTGTCAAGGCTCCCTCTGCGCCGAGGTCTTCAGCTCCACGTCTCTGACGCACAAGGTGCCAGGTCCAGAGGTTACGGCTGAGGAGCTGCCCCCATGAGAGTCTGCTTGAGGCGCGCATTCCTCTCCTTTCGGCTCCTTGGGCGAAAACTTTTACAGATCCTGCAACAGTGTCTGGTGCGACTCTCCTAAACACTTTAAACAAGAGTCGTGCGGGTCATCTTTTGGCATAGATTTATGGCATGATCTGCAGGGCTTGAAGCCTTGGGCCCAAGGCATGCCTCGGAGCACCAGGTATGGGAGTCCCAGAGACGGGGGACCCCTTTAACTAATACTTAACACTTATCTATATAACTATGTAACCAGAAAAAACAGTGACTAACTAACTATTTACAGAAACTGCAAAGAACTACAGGGGAATGCTTGCAGACTCAAGAAGACTGAAGCTCCAATGATCGTCACGGGCGGTAAGAAGGAACTGGAGAGTCGGTGGGTCAGCAGGCCCCTATATACAGAGCCATGGAGTGACCTGCAGTGACCTTCTTCCATTGCATTGACAGTTTACTTGTGGCACCTAGAAATCCACAAGTCCAGTTTCCACATCCAAAAACGTGTCCCAGTTTTTTCAGGTCCCTTCATATTTTGGGCAAATTCAAACCAAATTAAAACATCCTAAATTCAAGAATTTACAAGATTTAAAAAAAAAAAAAATCCATTAAAACAATCTTTTTACTGCATTCTTATAAGGTCAGTATAAAATGCTTCCAAGCAATCACATCAAGCAGTAGTAGGGTGGAGCAGAAAGAATAGTCTAGAAGCAAAAATGAGGAGGGAAATTGCATGGTTTCAAGAAGATTCATGGATATGTGCCAATACCCTAGGACACTAATAGAATGCACATTCTTGTCAGTATTCAGTATACTACAATTAGGAGATGGTTCTTCTGTTTCGCATTATTTTAAACCTATTTTAATAACGTTTTCTATTTTTTCACAGAATTTATTATTAGTATTAGACCCTGTAAATATATTCAAGCTTTACAGTGGTTTTCTCCTACCTTCGGGAGACTATTTTAAACAACAGTTGTAATAGACTGAAAAGAAGACCACCTAAAATGACCACTTTCAATGCACATGACTCAGGATTCAAAGTATCATCCATGGAGAGGGCCTTTAAGCATGTTAAACCTGAATACTTACAATAAGGGTTAATCGGGTGGCAGCAAAAGTCCTGTCATTTCAGCTTTTGTTGATAACATCCACTAACTAGTATTGCGTTGCTGGCTTTTCTGACAGACAGACAAGGTTTTGAACAGTACAAGAACCCCCTAAATGTACTCTATGAGAACACAACGGAGAGCTGTGGCAGGATGCGAACATTGTGGTAAAATAAAGCAATGTTCTAGAAACCTCAAATAAGCCATGTTCATCTACATACTCATTTTACAGCTCATAATTTTTTCCAGTTAATGCACTTATCCTCTCTTGCAGTTTCAAATCATAGATCCTGTAATGATTGGTGTTGACAGCATTTCCACCAGTAAGATGGTGCTATACCTTATGATAGTGTTGAATTGCTGTTTTGTTGTTGATCTGACCAGTGGAGTTGGTAGGAAAGTTCAGTCCTGCCTGTGTGTACTGGAGTTGGTATTTGCAGTATCCCAATAAATAAATCTCTTTGATTCTATAAGCAAGTATTACAACTGTTGGCAATGGCTTCAAGATAGCAAAAGCACTTGTGACTGAAAAGAAATTTACTGGTCATGCAGATGAGACTGGAATCGGAGAGCACTTGACAGACAGGCTGTTGTTCTCCGTGAACAAGTGGACTGATGAGAAAACAGCACAGTACCTAGCAGTGTTTTGGGATGGCGATGCCTTAGCATTTTACCAGCACTTTCCCAGTACTGATTGTGTTTTAAACACAGTTAAACAAACATTTATACAACTGATAGGAGGGGGGATTGGCCCTTCTGAAACAATAGGAATGAATGGAAAGCCAGGAGGAGACAGGAAGGGGAACCCTTAAGCACCCTGTCCAGGAGATGGCTCAAGAGAAGCAGAATCTACTGTGCTGAATCTGGAACAGGCGATGCAAAGAGAGCATATGCCCAGCAATCTCAGGAGAATCCTATGTGAAAAATCAGTTTCTAAATGGTTTAGCAGGGGAACTTCATAACCTGCTGGTGAAGGAGGAGGATAACATACTGGATAAACCTATGGACCAGATTATATGCAGAGTTCAAAATGTGGAAGGAGAAATTGGGGTTTCCTTAAGGTATCATCAGTTAATTCTCAGCCCCAGAGTGACTCCTTCATACTAGATCCAGCACTTCATGAAATGGGTCAGAAGAGAAAGACTGTTTTCCAAGTGGGTCTCAGGCCAGATGACATTTGCAGGCAATGTGGAGGCAAAGGCCATTGGAGACAGAATTGCCCAAGCAGAGGGAAGCTACACCAGGGAAAAAGAAGTTGCTGATGCATAGACTTGGGAGCTAAATTATGCCTGATCCATGGTGAACAACCAGTGCTGAAAGGGAAAGAAATTTGTACTGTAGGAGTTAAATTGGTGACTATCACCATCAGCCATTATAGAAAACAAGAGAAATCCAACTCCCTCCTAATGTGGGGTCTCTGCACGCTAAATGGACTTTTGTGGTGGTGATCAATATTTCTAGTGCTGTTGTACTGAGAGTGGATTTCATCTGACAGCATTACAAGAACTCCTTGGGTTAACAGAAAACACTTGTCCCACAATACTCACATACACCTGCTGGATATAAATAAGAGGAAGTGCGAACTCTGGGGAGCAACTCTTAGGATAATAGAGGTGCGTCTGCCATGCCTACAGGGGGACAGAGGAACTGCTCCCTGTAGTGGCTCAGAATAAAGTTGTGATAAAGCCAAGCCATCATGCAATAATATCCTTAAGGATATGCTTGATTACAGGAGTTTCAATTCATGGACAATTCAAGATAGCTAACTGCTTCCCCACATAGACACAATAGATAAAATGTCAGAAATAAAATATTTTAGAAGTTTTGGTTTGGTATTTGGATACCATTTGATTAAAGTGGTACCCGAGGATCGAGGGAAAAAAACTATTACTGTTTCAATTGTCGCAGAATGCCTTTGGGACTCGTGAATGCACCAGACTGTTTCAGAGGGTAGTAAATAATCTAACCCGAGTTTTGAGAACAGGAAACATTCTCACAAAACATGCGAGGAACATTGGTAGGAGTGGGAAGGATTCTAAAGCTTTTTAAAGAGCCAGGGTTTAAACTTGCAGGAAACAAATATCAGTTTGGAAGGAGCTGCATCCCTTTTCTATGACACAGAGTCAGCAAGAATGTGTTGGAGCCCCAACTCCAGAAACAAAGTTAAAAAGGAAAGGAGGAGGTACATCAGTTTGCAAGCCTCTGTGGAATCTATAGGAGATTTGTAAAAACTTTCACAGAGCAGGTAGTCCCATTACACCAGCTAACTAAGAGCAATTTTGTCTGGCTGGAGGAACACCAAAAAGCATTTAAATCGCTAAAGGAAGGACTTCTAAACCATGCTATGCTTAAATGTGCAGGTCCATTCTATCTATTCATGGCACCCTGTGGTGCTTCAAAGACTGCTGTCAAATTTGCATTTGAACGAATTGATGAGTTTGGTAGGTGCTAACCAGCAGGCACGGTTCCCCATCTTGGCCCCCAGCCACAACCTCAGCCCCTGTGGCCTCAGCCCCCATCCTTAGGCCCTAGCTCCTGGCCGCTGTTCCCGACTCGGCCCCCAATTGCTACGGACCCACTCCCAGACGCAGCCTTCCCCGGCCCCAACCATGGCCCTACTCCCATGAAGGGGTTTTGTCCCTGCTCCTGTCTATAGCTACGCCTCTGCGATCACTGTTGGCTACGCCTGGTAGCATAGTCATCTGGCTCAGAGGCGGAATGCTAAGACTCAGAGCATAGGGACCATGGCGTACCAAGTGGGATGGATCCAGTGCCAAGGGTAGGGCGACCATGCCACATCATGGCCAGCTTGCCTCTAAATGGCACCACCCTCTGTTGCGGGGCTGAATATCTTATCGCCTGTTCCTCCCTTCTGGCTGGGGACTGCTGTGCTGCCATGGCTATCAGGTTCCTAGCCGCCTCAAATGTGTGTAGGTAGAAGGAGAGTGCAGATCTCCTATGTGGCTGTCCCTGTTGAGTGAGTCCATCAGCACCAGACTCAACAGCGTGGACTTGCAAGGCTGAAGTCAACAGTGCTGGTCACTGAGGGGAAAGCGTTGAGTGCCCTAACATTGGACACACACGGGCATCACCTTTCCCTGCAGCCTTCACTGTAGGCGAACATCCCATCAGTCTTTTTCTGGCTCTTGTGCAGCACCACCAAAGAATGGGAATGGTGCCGGGTCTTTGATGCCGGGAACTGCCGGTTCTGGGTGTCCTTTGGTGCTGAGTCCTTCTTTGGCACCATAGCCTCTCTTAGAGAAGTGCTAGATGCCAAGTCCAAATTGCTCGGTTGGGGACAAAGAGCCTCCATAAGGAGTGCTTCAGTCTAATGCTCCTGTCTTTTTTTTTTTTAAGTCCTCAGTCAGAAATCCCTACAGATCTTGCACCGGTCGGCCTGATGGGATTCCCCTAAGCACTTCAGGCAGGATTTGTGGGGATCACCTGTTGGCATAGGCTTGTGGCAAGATCCGCACAGTTTGAATCCTTGGGACTGAGGCATGCCCCGGTCCCTGGAAGTGTGTGTGGGGGGCAAAAAAAACTTTAACTTTAAACAACTATTTACAGGTTCTGATGAATGACTACACTAGAAGAATGCTTGCCGATGGGAGAAGGCAAGAGGCTTCAACGACTGTCATGGGCGGTAAGAAGAAAATGAAGAGGCGGCAGGTCGGCAGAGCTTTATCTATAGCGCCATAGAGGCACCACTCTGGGGGTGCCTGCATCAACCAATGGGTGCTGCTAGGAGAAAATCCTTCCGACGACTGTGCATGCAGCACGCACACGCCTACTTGGAATAGACATGAGGAAGCACTCGAAGAACATGAATAATAACCAATTGGTTTTGCAGCAAGAACAAAGAAAGAAAACAAGTCATGGTAAAAAGCTGTGAGCAAAAGATTGACCTACTGTCTAACCATGTTGAGTAGCATGAAAGAGATCTCTATTACCTTTCCAGCTTTAGAGGGGAAGGATACTGAAAAGCTTCCTTTCCCTCTTTTCTTTGAGTCCCCTTAAATCTCTGTCCCTTTTTCCCTCCTGATGGAGAATCAAAATTAAACAAATAAGCCCCATTTACTAGAATATTGGCCCATATGGAAGTGGTGAATTAAAATGCATTAGAGCCGTTGTTTTTCAACTAGGGTACATGTGCCCCTGGGGTATGCAGAGGTATTCCAGGTGGTACATCAACACATCTAGATTTTTGCCTAGTTTTACAACAGGCTACATGAAAAGCACTAGCAAAGCACAGAAAAGCTAAAATTTCATACAGACAAAATGAGAACTGAAACAATTTGTCAGTAACAGTGTGCTGTGACAGTTTTGCATTTTTATGCTTGATTTTGTAAGCAAGTAGTTTTTAACTGAAGGGAAACTTGGGGCACGCAAGACAAATCAGCCTCCTGAAAGGGGTACAGAAGTCTGGAAAGGTTGAGAACCTCTGCATTAGAGTATCAGAAAATAAAATTATCTTTCACGCATGTAGTTTTCTTCTAAACATGCACTGAATGTTTTCAATTATTTCTATATCCAAGTGCTAGTTTATCCCTGTTCTTCTCTGAGAGGGGAAGGAGTAGTGACATTTACATTCACACCATATTCAGAAACTGAAATCTGATATTTCTACATATAATTTAAGGTAATTTTACATCATAAAAAGCCACTCATGCTTTACCAGTGCTGCTACATGGACAACCATAAACATGTTTTTTTTAATTTGCTTTAAGAAATACAGTCAACAGGTATGTAACAATAACCTGCTCCAAATAGAATTTCTAACAGAAGTAGAATACAAACATCAATTCTAAGGCTATGTCTACACTGCAGCACTAATTTGAATTAGTTTAATTCGAATTACAGAAAGCGATTTATAGAAAGTGCTGCAGACTGTCCACACTACAGTGTTTGTGCTGGTTTCTTGCGTCCACACTGGCCAGCCTGAATTCAAATTAGAAAGCAGTGCAATGGGAAGCTATCCCACAGTGCAACTAACCATACAGGCTGATGTGACGAGTGTCATCATCCCAGGATGCAGCGCTGCTTCCCCCACCCCCAAACAGGAAAAGGATTTTCATGCTGTTTTTTTACTCCCCCGATCCCCATTGCTGCAGGCACATGGAGCCAGCTGAACTATGCTCTCATTTTGACCATGACAAATACATCGCAGCTTATCCTGGCTTACTTTAGAACTGTATGCTGCTTGCCATTTATGCTCCCCCTACCACCTCCTGTATATTGCTTGCCTTTGATTTTTCCCTCCACCAAACCAACCCCCCCCCCCACCTGTATGCTGTTTGCCTTTTATGCTCCCCCTATCATCCCCTGTATATTGCTTGCCTTTGATTTTGACTCTATAGGTGTGTGTAGAATGTAAGATAAATAACAAGGAAGTCAGTTAGTATATTAATACAGTGATACAAATGTTTCCATTTCACTGAAGGAAAGCATGATATAATGTATCCACATGTAGCACTGTGAATAAACGCTTAAGAAAGTATCAATTTCCATGATTGGCCACTGAAACAATGTAGCAAAGAATTTCCTCTCACTGCTGGCATTTAAAACGCATTCACCACGGCGGGAGGGGGGTGGGGGGTGAAATCTTTCAAAGGGACAAACTTTAAAGGGCTAAACTTTCAAAGGGACAAATCTTAAAGGGACAAACTGCAAAGGGCTTGTTGTGTGTGGGGGGGGGGGGGGAGGAGGGAGAGGGTGATCACAGCTTGGATTTTAAACCCATTCACCGCAGGAAATTAAGATTTAAATCTTCCCAGGGCTGCTTTGGGGGAGGGTACTGAAATGGGGCATCATGGGATACAGTCTGGAGGCCAATTAATTCGAATTAAGTCCCATTGCGTCCACACTCACACTAATGCGAATTAACTGATGCACTTCAGGCGCTAATCCACTTGCAGAGGTGGTTTTATTAATTCGATTTTAAAGGCTGCTTAATTCGAATTAACAATGTGCAAGTGTAGACGTGGGAGTAATTAATTCGAATTAAGGGTAGACCAGGCTTAAGTGTACTTAAATAATCCCATGATGCTTTTACCACACAAGACATCATCCATAGGGTACGCACATAAAAACGTGTGTGGGTTCATTCTAAAGAGAGCAATCATTTCAAGGGTTTGGTGTAAAGTTGGATGAGTCTCAATCTTGAATTTAGAATGCCCTTAACAGTGTCTACTGAACCACATAGTAAATTAATCAACATGAATGTAACAGGTTCTTTGCAGATAAACACAGCAAGTTTTCCAAGGAAAAGGAATTATTTGTCTGCTATTATTTATAAAGTGTTGCATGATATCTTTCAAATGTCAAAGTGACAACTGAGGTCTACATGTCACTGGTTAAGTGTCAAAAAGGACTTTTTAAAAAAGTCAATATGGAAAGTGGGGTAAAGCTGCCTGAATTGCAAATTACCTTTCCAACAAATTATTTAAAAAGACTGAATGAATATAGTGATTATAAAAGCGAGGATAAGTGTGCTACAGATCACAAGCTCTGCAAGAGAAGGGCACAATCTCTGCAAGCTTCCCCCACAAGCTCTGTCAAAGTCAACTCTGACCTGGAAAACCCTTCTATTTCTAGTCCTGGGACTATTCTAAAAGGAGACCACTCAATATACAAGATCATGTGGTATACTGGCAATGACAAATTACCACTAGGTATCAAGTCCAAAGTTTTCAAATGCACCTATCTAAAAAGTCAATGAACCTAAAAAACCAAACAAACAGTGTCTTGAGCATGTTCAGGGTCTCTGAAAATTCACACCACTTATTTAGGTATCTAAATACAAATCTGGGTGGCTAACTTAAGTCTTCCACATTGGAAAATATTAGCCAGTAAAAATATTCTCTTTACTCTGACTGCAGAAGACTAGTCACCCTCTTCAAAAGGTGAAAAATTATTAGGTCATTGGACAGCTCTAGATCTTTGCAAATATTATGCATTTAAATACCATTAAGAAATAAAGATTGTAGAAAAGAGGATATTCACAAATAAGTGAAAAATCATCATTATTTGAACAAATTTGTCTTGAGAAGTAAATGTTTTGAATTAGGCTTAAATATAGGAAAGCTTTCCTAGTTCTCCTAGAAGTCATATCTTTGAAAAGACAATTTGCTCTTTTTTTTTTTTTTTTTTTTTTTTTTTTTTTTAAGTCTTTCACAGTTGACATCACAAAAGGTTTGAAGGTTTCTTGCCTGCAATATTTAGTCAGAGAAAACAAGAAAGATTTCTCAAGAAAAAGACAATACTAACCTTCATTCCTGGGGATGGTTTCTGACCCCCCTGGTGTTTTATCTGGCATCTCAGCGACCAGTTTAGTGATACCTGAGGGACAAAGAAAGGAAAGTATTCTAAAGCAAAACTAGTACATTCCAGATGAAGGACACCTTTCCTTCCACAGGTTAAGGATACAATTTCAGTCTAAATCACTCTCTAAACTTGGGGGGGGGGGAAAAAAAGAGCGAAAAAAAAAGCCATTTATTTCAACAAGTGCTGCTCAACAGGATAACATGAATCGCAGAGTAATACATACAGTGCTAAGGCTTTATAAACACAGTTGGATGCAACAAGGAACCTGATAGATATGTGCAATAACTTTAGAGGACTGAAGCAAAGTAGAAATGGTTTTGGATGGTCTTATTTTTCTTTTTGTCTAAGTATATTCTCAATCAAAAGCCTGTCTAGCAACCATTCAGTAGAAGGGTTATTCATAACCACATATTAACCAATGTAGTAACAAAATTTTTACTCTGAGGTTCACATCGCTGAGAAAGACTACAAAAATAGACATCTTAAGCTTTTAATGAAAAAATAATGTTTTTACTTAAGTCTGTTGTGAAAAATAGTATTTGTTTATTTAAAATATCACTGTATTGTAGGTAGTGATCTCAGTCTAAAAACAGAATCAGAGAATTTAGAGAGGGAAAAGATCTTTTAGGTCATTCTTCTCCCTGCCACTGCAGGGCCTGTTGTGATAATTGAGCCTAAAAAATTCCCCTAACTGTGAGCTCAACTGTGATAAGTATGTGAAAGTTTATGAGGTGTCACAATAACCTATAGTAACAAGTGAGAAGAGGTGCAAAAGAGACACAAACTGAATTAGTCAAAAATAAAAACAAAAAACAAAAAAGGCCTATTGATATAATTTAAGGATTGTGTTAGGACTGTGCTTAGTAAACGCGTAAAGTGTAGAACCAGAAATCAGTGAATGAAAATTGGTGTGTTGGAAATTAGGCCTAGATAGTAGACAAAATAATTAGGGAATAGGCTACTCCCCACATCATTCCTTTTGTGGGTCCTTAAAGAAAAAGACTTTGGAAAGGAAGACTGGCTATTGAAACAAGCTTCATCATCATGGCTGCCACTCCCACCATTTCCCTGGACACTGGGCCTTCATCATTCAGATCCTGAGAGATATCATGATCAGACTAGGCCAGAAAGAGGAACCCAGATGACATCACTACCTCTACCGGCTCCATCTGAATCCCAAACCAATACCTGGGATGAAACAGGATCAGACATTGGCTGCAGCAACAGCTGCAGCCAATCTCAACTAACTTCTTTTCTCTTCCCCAAAATGACAGTTATTACCAACTAACAGACTGTTAAACAAGGCAGTTTTTCCTTCTAAAACCTCTCTAGCTAAAGGGAAAGGGGAACAAGGGATGTTAAAATGAAAGTCGTATGCAATACTTCACATTTCAAATGCTTTAACTGTTTTTCCTTATCTTTCATAAAAAGGTTAAAAGCATTTTTAATGATGTGTTCACCATGGTATTAAGCAGGCCCCAGACCTTGCTTAATGTTGGACAATTTCTGGGTTATGTTAACAACTTTGGGCCCACATATCCCACGTAAATTAATAGAACAGGCCCTTCATAACAGTATACAGTATTTATTAGTGTATTGTCCAGCCTATTTTTTAGGTGTTTCCCTTCAACTTTTAATCACTTCCCTTGAGAGAATATTCCACAGCCTAATGGAACCAACTGTCAGGAGGTATTTCCTGAAATTCATCCTGCCTTTTTCCTCTCAGTTGCATCCCTAGTTATACCCCTTTGCACCAGCCTTATACTTTGATTTTCCTCTTGTTTAAACCCTTCAAACATTTGCAGATCATCACCACCCATTTGTACCCTATACTTTATCATCACTTAATAATACTACACACACTTATTTCTTTCAACCTTTCTTCAACAGTCATTTCATCCAGTTCATGAGTGTCTAAAAGGATGGACTGATTTTAATCATGATTTAAATCAGCAAGCAGGAAACCTTGATTTAAAAGTATTTTATTTTAATCTGGTTTTGCATTTGGTTTTTGGGTTCCCCCCCCCCCCCAAAGAAAGAGGTTGATTCTCATTTGTTGGTAACCATTAAAACCTGTTGATTTCACAATTAAGTAAAGCCTTTACAGTACTATACACATAGTAGTTCTTTTGCTAACCAGGAGAACACACTATGTCTAGCTACATTTCTTTAAGCAATTACATAGCTTAACATACATTTATTCAAATTCTTAATTTTTACATTTTATGATGTTAGAAAATAGCAAACAATGCATTTCTTATTTACTAGAATTTTTTACTTGTGGCATGGTGCATTTGGGCAGATATTGGAATTCAATTAAAAATGCATAAAAACAGCATTTTAAAAATGTTTTTTCATTAGTTACATAAGACTACCTTATGTTCTGGATACATAAGAAGAAAATAATAAGTTTATCAAAACACGTTTGTATTTAAAACTAACTGATTTATTAAATAAAGAAAATATCTTTAGTTAGTGAATTGAACGGTTTCTTGTCACCATATCCTTTAAGATTTTAGAGCTTGTGGATGTCACTCTCTCATGTCTAGTTTTTAATTCATAGATTTGAAGACAAAAAACAAGCCTTCCTGCTTTTTGAACTCCCAATCTGTTTCTCAACTTGAATGAACTTCCCAACAAGATTTTGCCCCTAGTTTAAGCTTATGGATCGTCTTTTGCATTGGCTCATAGCTAGCATGTGTCAAACATTTTTCAAGTTCTACTTTTAAGCCTCTGCACATTTTGACATTTTCTCATCACCGGTTAAACAGACATTCCTTATTATTAGTTAAGCTCTGACAGCAGGTGTACAAAACTGAGAAGACAGTTCTCTACCCCAAAGAGCTTGCATTCCAACCAGAGAAACAGAAAGAACTCACTGGGGAATCAAATGACGATTTATGAAGTGCAATGCAGTTTATGGTACTATATACATTTTTGAATTAAATAATAGCAGCCCAATTTATGGTGTTAGAAGTTTAAAAGGCATACTAAAAATGTGTAATTCTTATGTCCGTAACAGCTTCCTCCCACAAGGGAGTTGATTTACTTGTATGGATATACCCCAGAATTCAGTAGATAATTTACAAGGTCACCAAATACAACATTTTGGGAGACTTCCGTATCTTAGCTTTGCTATGAGGTGACTTCGGAAAGAGTATGTATTAATCAAACAAGGGGCTTCAAATTTTTTCAAACCATTATGCCCATATCTGATACATAGGGTTTGTTCAAAGCCCTATTGCCAGCCCTAGCCAAAAATAAACATTTCAGCACCAACCTCTATCAAAGGATCTGTATATATAGAATATAACAAATACAATGTATTTCTGAGATCTCAGGAATATTTATTTAGATTTATATCAGATATGGCTATCCTGTGCTATAGGTGCATTCACAATTTTTAAAAGTACATACAAAGCTTATAAATGGTAGGCATGGTCTTAGAAGTTTCAGGGTGGAATTCAAAATCAGAATATAGGAGAAAAATCAATGCTTATTCAGATAGCACTAGAAGCTCTATTAACCAGGAGATTTTATAGAAGAGTTTTGTTTATCTAATATCAGAACCAAATCTTACAGTCTTTACACAAGCAAAAATCCTACTGACTTCAAAGAGAGTTTTGCCTGAGTAAGATCTGCAAGATTTGGTACCTCACAAGTAAATTTCACCCATAAATAATTAGACTACTACATATTATGAGGTAGTTGATGATTATTTCCTAATTCCCCACCACCCTGAATTCAATCGTTATGAGTTTATACAACATTTATCCAATTGATAATTACCATATAGATGGCAGTTGTACAACTTCCCACTCCATTTAAACAAGCATGGTCTTGACACATGATTAAGGTTAAGATTCTGTCACGGGTATTTTTAGTAAAAGTCAGGGACAGGTTGTGGGCAATAAATAAAAATTCACAGAAGCAGTGACCTGTCCCTGACTTTTACTAAAAATACCCGGGGGGCGGGAAAACAGACCTGTGGGGGCTTGCAGTTGCTCCAGCCTGCTACTCCAGCAGGCTAGACATTGGTGAGCTGCTCTGTAGCCCTGGGGCTGGCTGGCCAGGCAGCTGCCTGGGGCCCCAATCGATCAGCTGTTTGGCAGCAGCCCGGATGCAGACAGCTGTTCCAGCCCTGCCCCAGAAGTCAGGGAAGTTCCAGAAAGTGACAGAATCCATGACCTCTGTGACCAAATCTTATCCTTCTACATAAAATTCTTTAGAAATCCTTTTAAAATTCAAACTATAATAAAATAGAAACACAAGTTGTAGCCACTCTCCAGAGGAGATTAATTTTTCATCTTCATCTGCTTTTCAAACAGATTACTAGAAATTAACATATATTTATTAAACAGTTGACTTGAATAAATACACAGATACTAATTCTACAGCATTGGCAAGCTCGTTGCCATTACTTTGGATTCAGTGATGCACATTGTTTGTGAATATCTAGCCAGTTAAATCAAATACTACTTATTCAGTAAGACATAGGTACTAGTCAATTAGTTGTATGTTTGACTGAAATAAAAACATAAGTAAATGCAGTATTTAATTCTAGGATTCCTTTTAGAATTTTAAAAAAATTTAGAATTTTAAAAAAAACAAGGTTTCATATTACAAATGCAGACTCCAACATAATTTTAAAAAATAAATAGTAAAATGTGAATATCATTGTCTTCATTTTGAGTATCATGGAATTAACATTTAAGTGGTATTAATCACTAAAATATCATCTGGAATAAGCCAGTGATCCTTTAACGAAATAAAATTCCTAATCTCTCACAAATCTATGTTTTTTAAGAGAAACTTTGTACTGGGGCTAAATAGAAGCACGAGAACATTTACACATGAAACTATTTTCTTGGCCAGTCATTTTCTGTCTTCTCTCTGATTCTATTTTTGGGGCTTTTTTGGTATAAATTCAGGCCACTTCTCCTCCACATTATAGACCATCATTCCCTTCTGGTTGATCTTACAAACAAAATCATAATCTTGCCTATGTGACACCCAAATCTGTTACCAGAAAACACTACATGTATGAGCTGCCAGCCAATTTTCACATTTTAGGATTCTAACAACATGCATGTGTCCATCTCTTCATTGAGTATGCCCTATTGTTTGCTGCACAAAAACAAACTAGGTTCAAGCTCGCATTTGAATGACCTTGACATTTTTCATAATGCAGTTCTAAATTGAAAGCAGAGTTATTCAATTACCCCACACAAGACATGGTGTTTATTGAACTGATTTGTACTTTCAACAGCTTTAACCACTGTCTATTAGAAGAACTCACTTGGATAATCCAAATGAATTTCACCACCACCAGTCCACTAATAAACCTTCACTATTTACCAATTTATTATGTCAGTATAATACAGTGCTGCTAAAGTGTATGATTTGCTGCAATGTTAAAATTGTTATTCACCTAAGTAAATATGCAATAAGTTAAGAAAGCCAAATCACTTGCTCTAGAAAAAGAATTTTTCAAAACATTTCTTAGAAATTACTTGTTCACAGTTTCATAAAACCAGTAAACCTAATCAAATGTACTACTATTCATCCTAGCTTTTTCTACACTGACAATTTAAAGAAGTTCATCCGCATAGCACAGCTCCTCCAGCATTAGCAATGGCGGCAGCATCAGTTTATACCAGTCCTTAGCTTTCTACTCTAGCATTTTCTAGATCTTCTCTCAGAAGCACAGACTAGGACTAAGTGAAGGCTACAACTTTAAACTATCCTTAAAACAGAGGAGTTCAGTTTGATGATGAAAAAAGGCAGTTTTTTCTTTCCAACTCACATCATCAAGTTGTCAAGATAACAGCTTCCGCTTTGCTGGATATTTAGGTAAAACAGAATTCAGTTCTTTGGTTTTTTTTGATTAGGGGAATGGCAAGGATGGGGGAAGGAGGAGAGCTGTGCAACAGCAAGACTTATTTTTAAGTTAGAAACCAAAGCACTTGAATTCTGTATTGTACAGAAATTCTGTATTGTACAGACAGATCAATCTCGATGGGACCTTTCGTGTGAGTAATACTACTCACATACATAAGCACTGCAGGATAGGACCTTAAAAAGAAGTACAGTAAAATAATGATCAATACACAGTCTGAACTTTGAAATACACTAACATTTTTCAATATTTTAAATCACTTTTTCAGCCAGGAAGGTAGACACCGTGCTCCAACTAACACAATTTTATTGATAGTCTTATGGTACATGATGTCTAACTTAAAACCACAACACCTGGATGGAAGGGACTATATAAGAATTTCAGCTTTAATTTAAGAAATAATGTAAATTTCTAGACCTCACTTGCAATAAAAAGCTTGAAATTTGAAATACTAAAATAAAAGAACCCTCATTTATTATTATTTTTAATAATGATTTTAAAACCAGACTTATGTATGTTTGCTGTCTGCAGGGGGAGACTAACTTGTGAATTTTGACCATTTGGGGGTGGCCATACCAATAGAAGTCTTTGATATAAAAACTATGTATCAAATTAAGGGAGTGATGCTCTCTTTTTGCAATCTAGTGCTGGGGTATATTCTTGTAGGTAAGAGAGAGAAGAAAGGAACTTTGCTTAGCTTACCTTCTATTCTGATTAGAAGGTACTCTAACTCAACTTATACAACCATCAACTCAACTCAATTTATTCAACAAACCTAGAGTGAACCTCTGGGTTATTAACAGTTGTGACTTCAATCATACAAGGAACCTCACGAAAAATAAATCTTATAGGACACTTGTGAATGTTTTTATTTGAGTTGCAATTATTGACAAAGACATGATTATTCCTGTCCTTTTGGCTTCAACCATTAAGCCACATTACACTTAAAATTCCTGGGTCCAACACTATTTACAAAGTTACAGTACTGGTGATTCTAACTACTGTATATACCTTTCGGCACTATTATTTTGCAGGAACATGGAAAAGTGCTACATAAGAGCTCTGTATTATGATTACCCAATTCAGAAGTTTGAAATATAATATGCATTTATCCATGATTTTATGAAAAAACACCCTATACTGTTTGTGTTTTTCAAGTAAAGTGAGTAAGGCTTTACCAGTAACCAAAAGCATGCAGATCTGTGGCCATGCATTTTAACATGCCATAATCAGCCAGGACCACCCAAATGGGCCCAGTGGGAGGTCTTAGAGCAAAATTTCTTGAACTTTCTAATGGTAGATCAGTTTTCCTCTCAAAACCCAGAACTGCTGCAAATATTTCAGAAGTTACAGGAAATGCAAAAAAGTCAACTTTAGTATTACAAAAAATAAGAGGTGAAGTGCTCCAAAAATTAGAACAAAAATGACAGATTATTAGATTTCCATTCATTGCAATGTTCAGGGTAACGCACATCAGTGACTAAAAGGTATTTAAAAGGAACAAAACCCTTGAAAAGCACACACAACATAAATGTAGTTTATTTGTATTACATAAGGAAATAGTACAATGAGTAAACTCCTAAAGTGTGGCCTTGATAAAGGCAGCAATCACTAACTGTACTCCAGAAAGGGCCAGCAGTTGGGGGAAGGGGGGATGGGACACAAAAAAAAAAAAACCAAACAAAAAAACCCACTTCCCAGTGTTTGGATTCTTATTTGAACTAAACAAATGTTTTGAGTCTGCAGAAGAGGCCTGAAAATCTCATGATATTTCTAGCACTTTCTGCTTCAGTTCAGTTTGGTAATATCATAAGAAATCCATGAAAAGCTCTCTTTTCTATTCTAGCACTTTAAGCCAAAATGACAATGGGTAGAGGTGTGTGGAAATTGGAGATGGTTAATGAAACTTTTCAAGATGTTAGAAACACTTTCTTTGTTTTTCTACTTAGGACCAAAAAGGTCCAATAAAGAACGTCGGACATAAACGGGTAAAGAGTAAAAAAAACCAAACTACTTTTATTTCTTAAACAGTTTTGCAAAGCTGGGCGCAACTCAAGAGAAAAAAAAATGTATTCTGCAAGGAGCGCGCCTTCTTTACATATTTCAACAGTTTATATTCCCTATCCCGGCCGAAAAAGTCCCTCCCTTCGTTCCCCATTGGCTGGGTAGTAAAAGGTTTACAACTTTCACGACCGCCTATTACATACATTTTCTTCTACATACAACATATACATCCCATGTTCATGCTAATAAGCTAATTTTCTATGCAAGGTGTGTGTTAATATTCTATTACCTCTTTAAGCATGCGCCTATCCGCTTTACCTTTTGCCCTTTTCTAACAGAATTTTTGTGTTCAGGGTTTACGATTAGGTAAGGGCTCCCTCCCTTCAGCAGAGGGTTAGAGAAGGACTCCCTTTCTTCAGCAGAGGATTAACCCATTGTTTCCCTAAGCTAATTTCCTAATATTGAAGCCATGAATTCCTTTTTTATAACTACAACTATTTTATTTCTTTTAGACTCTTAACTCTTTCAAAGATAAAATTCAAATGTTAGTAGACAGGTCAGGCTAGCACTTATTTTAACCAAAATGGGTTTATAGCCTGCACTCAGTCCAAAGCTCCCTTATTTGATGTTATCTAGCACCGAAACCTCATTAAATGATGGGGATTGGGTTTCTCCACAACCCAATAGCGGAATCAGCAACTGGACACTTTCATTGCAACTTGTACTATTGTGACTAAGTCTTGAGAGACAAGTCAAACATCCCCATAATGACACCAACAGCAAAAACTGCATGGATAGGCCTCTGTTCAGAAAAGCATCCCTAGTCAAGACAACACAATCACATGCTTAACTCCAGCCAGACTTCAGAACTTGCTTAAAGTTAATCACATGCTTAAGAGCTTTCCTGAATCATGGACAAGATAGTCTTTTTATTATTATGTATGGATCAAATGCTTTCTATCTAAAGGCTGAGGATATCCTTTTGCATTGTTTCTGTAACTGTGCTCATTTTTAAATATGGTTTCTCAGGATAAAGGCCTTGGTGCTTCACCACCTAATGTTAGCTTTACATTATCATATAGAAATTTAATTTAATCTCTAGAACGGATTAGAAAATGCAGTTTAACTGAAACCAAGGCTACCTGAAGGAACAGGTTGATCTTGATGAAATTGTGTTTCAAGACAAAAATGAAAAAAGCATTTTCATAAGGTAAAAAATTCTGTTTTAACATTTTCAGAATGGAACATTTTGATTTTTCATTTAAAATTTTATATTATCAAAAATGAGATGTTAAAATTGACCTGAAACAAAAACAAAAACAAATTGGACATTTAATTTCATAAGCTATTTTGAAAATTTTTGTTTTCATTCTGAATTGGAACAAATCCAATTTCAAAACAGTAAAATTTCCCACAAAAATGGAAATTCTGGGTCCTGCACAGCTCTAACAACAATAGAGGTATTCAAAAAGTCATACAAACAGTGATGTTACACAGATGTAATATTTTCGGTAGCTGTCACTATAAAGGAAAGCCCTCTTATGCTGGAGGCTACCTAGCTTCATTGTTCCCATCTCCACCTCCTCAACTTTTGATCTAACTGAAGTCTTTGGAATTAATATTTGGGTGAAATTTAATGGCCTATGATATACAGGTGGTCAAACTAAATGGTCCAATGATCCCTGATGGCCTTAAACTCTATGAAACCTACACCATGTTGAACTACTAGATTTTTTTCTCCAAAATATGTGGAAAACATGGGGTGTGAATTGACCAAATTCTACAAACCGGTTCTATTTCTTCAAAATCTTGTCAGCAAGAACTGATTTAGTGGACACAGCTATTCTGCCTGTCCCCAACATAACCATACTGGTACAATCTGAGAAGTTAACTACAACGGTGTCTATTGGTTTATTTAAAAAACAAAACCAAAAACCAAAACACTTGCTTCACTAGTGGAACCTCAACAGAAGCCAAATTTTTCCTGCTCTACTTTAAACACTTATATCACTTGGGTTAGGAGAGGGGAATATTTCTAGTTTTTCTGAGTTAAATGTTTTGTAAATCTTTGATGAACACCTCTGGCCCCTGCCAATTTCCATTACTTATTTGAGGAAGAAGTGAAAACAACTTGTAAACTCTTTGGAGAATGGAGCATCTTTTTGTTCTCTGTTTGAACAGCAACTGGCACAATGGGGTCCTGGTCCATGACTGGGGCTCGTTGACATTATCACAATACAAATAAATAATCAACAACAATTTTTAGAAACACTTGCTCAGACTTCAATCTTTTCATTGTTAACAATACTCTTCCTATTCATCTGAAATAATTCTGTTACCAGTAGTTTAAACACACTAAAGTGGATTTTTTGATCAAGGAACATAGCAATTGCCATGCAGGATCCAGTGACCCATCTAGTTCAGAAAAGATATAGGAACATGAACTGCAGTTACACAGAACTGGATTTAGTCAAGACTGACATCTCTCCTCTTAAGAAAAGAGCTATGGAATCTTTAATGGTCAAGGGTGACATCCTATCCCCCACTGAAGTCAACATAAGTTTTGCCACGGACTTCAATGGGATCACAATTTCACCCTAGGACTTTACATACCATGTTCCCTCCCAATCTTCTGGGCCAACATTCCATACAAAGACTGGATGCTAGTCCACTGGCCTCCTGCCTTGCCCCATGGTGTCATGCATTCTGCATGAACCATGCTGTCACTGGCTGTGTCACTGAACACCTTCAGACAAAACATCTCCACTATACTGTCATTATGGTAGTAAATATACAAAAAATAAAGATGATAAAAAAGACGTTCTTTAAAAACAAACCCACCCTTAAACATATTGGAAGCCCAGGAAAAAAATCCAAATAAAGATAAGAGGGGATAAAGGAATAGAAATAATGAAAATGCAGAGTTAAGCATGCCCAAAGCCTTAATTCTTCTCCTATGTTTCCACCAGCTTAAGACCCCTTTCTTGTAAGTTAGACACAGTTCTTGCCTACGATAAATATTAAGTTGATATTTTCACCTTAGAAGTTCCTGTATAGAGCAGACAGCACAGCATTATAATGGCTCCATTTATTTCTGTCCAGCAGAAACCAGAGTGTTCATGAGTAATTGCTTCTCTTCCCAAGGGCTCTGCAGAATCCTACAGAGATCTGTGCTCTCTTCCCTGCATATCACAATATACAAAAGACCACTTGACAGTTAAAGCAAGATGCCATGAATTCCACTGTCAACACCACACTGACACATTCAGGTCTATATTTTTTTCCCCGTAGTTGCAATCAATATCACTACTACTAAGATATCACAATACCTACGAGAGGCCAGGTCCTGAGTAAAAAGAAGCTTGTTTCAACTTAGTCCAGCAAGATCTAAGTTATGCTGGTGTGAGGGGGGAAGAACTTTGAGGAGCTAGGTGGGATGCTGTCCTCCCTGTCAATTGAAGGCATACACCACCCCCTTTCGTCAAAATGGTGCAAAACCTCACGATCCTGTTTGACAAATCATTGATTGTAATAGTTCAAGTAGCATCAGTGACAAAGCACACACCTCCTGCCTTCTCCTGCTTGCTAGGAAACTTCACCCTTTCCTCCCAAATGAAGACCTGGTCACAGTGATCCATGAGTTTGTCACCTCCAGATTCAATTACTGTAATTGACTTATCTAATCTGAATTAACAGTAGTCCAGGAATAATACCTCTGATCTCAAGCACACAGAGGTTCCCTCATCCTTTATCCATAGTTTAAGTAATTCTTGTCCTGTAATGCTCTTCACAAGATTTCCAGGAAAAAAGTGTCTGCAAACAGACACCTTCCAATGGTTATTTCCTGATGTAATCAAGATATGGAGACTATCACCCCATACTTGTGTGGTTTAGTTAGTGTTGCAGTTTGGGGATTATTTAACCAAACAATTCATCCTAAACTGTGCATCATCATGATGCTATCTAAACAATAATGGAGGGAATAGAACATCCTCTTCTAAGATTATATTCAATTTCTGACACCTTTCCTATATGGTTTTTAAAATGGCTGTGCATCTGAACTACAGAAACCACCTGTAGGAACATAGCCAGTGCAACCTGCAGGAACTATTTAGACTGCAATGTTGTATTCCATTGTAATTTGTGGCTGGTACCCACTCACTTTACTACTTTAATTTTAATTTAATTTTAATTTTGAGTAGATTTACTCAATTGTTACAATCAGCCCCAAACAAGTTGGACAATCTGGACGGTAACTAGACAGTTTCTGAAACAAAACCATTTACTATACTTATTTCATTTATTTACTTTGATTTAACACCAACACTTTTTAAAGTGTTGAACCTCCTAAGCAAAGCTCTACAGACTTTTAAAAAAATGCATCCACCTTATATACATATATGTACAATTATACTGATGCAAACAAAGCCAGTAGCCTCTCTTCAATTCCCCTCTCCCCAAAATCAGACAAACTAGAAAACAAACCCAAATAGTACCCGCCTCATCTATACATACTAGTCCTGAACATACCCTTTGCTCACTCAGAGCATAGGGAATATTGACATACTTTGTAACATGCCCTGAAGTTAAACAAATTTGGGCTAGTTTGTCCTGCTCTGAGCAGGGGGTTGGACTCGATGATCTCTTGAGGTCCCTTTCAACTCTAATATTCTATTATTCTATTTCAGAGCAGGGGCAAAGTGTCTTAGCTTAGGCCCTTACTGAAATATACCTTATGGCAGCATCCCACAAAGAAAGAGTCAGTCTGTCAAGTAGGCTGGTCCCAGGCTGTTTAGAGATTTATAGGTAAAAAACCCCAACATAAAGCTCCACCAGGGTAGCATACAGCAGCCAATGCAGATCATAGAACACTACTGCCATGTGCTCACAATGAAATATACTGGTTAGCAAACAGTCAGTGTGTTCTGTGTTAGCTTGATTTGATTTGGATTTAAGGCATAGCACCAGTTATATAATGCATTGCATCAGTTCATGTCGCCACAGTAACATCCAAACAATGTGGTTTATATTATAAAAGGTTGATAGGACACAGTTTTAAAGATAATAAACAATTACTGAATTTCTATTCCATTATGTTCCCAGGATCTGCTTTTTACAAAAAGTAAGTTTTATTGCTGGATACTATCTAGAACCAGGTTAGGAAAATCAGATTTAAAAATCTAATCTACAAACCCATTCAAAGGCCGGAATACAGGCAAATTAGCACACAATGGTCTGACATTTTCAAGAGTCATTAGCATTTTGGACTGGAAGGGCTCTGTAATGCACTTCAATCTATTTTTAGCCTAAATAGATTGTCACTTAATTCAAGAGGAAAGCCATGAACTATAGTGCAGAAAAGAACTAAGCAGTTTTGAATACATTCTCTTCTTGCTGTGTAAAGAACAATGGCACACACACACACACACACACACAAACAATTGTCTGGAATCAAACCTGCAACTTTCCACACCAAAAGCACAGATCTGTTATTGTTGAGCTCCGCAATATTATAATTAGCTGTATAGCTATTGAACTGAGTCACTAGAGGGAGTCAAAATCACATGTACACACAATTGCAGAGTAGTAGTTCCTTTCTCTCTCTCTCTCTCACACACACACACACACCCCTTCATTCAAGTTGAAACATACACCTTTGTTATATATTAATCTTCAGCATCTCATCTTCTTGATGAAACATGCACTGCATATACAAGACAGACAGAGCTGCAAGGAGAACAATTAGATATATTTAATCTTAACTGCAAAGAGATTTAACACTAGTAAGCGTGGTGCACATAAATCCATACTGACTGACAATATACCACTAATTATAACGCCACTTGACTAGTAACTCTAGTTTATAACAAAAGTCTTTCAATATGTATGCAGCCATTTTCTTCAGCAACAATGAATGCCTTTACTGTGCATTCACATAAGGAAAGAAGCTTTAACGGAATATGAGTCTCACTGGTGTCAAACACCGGAACCACTTTTCAAAAAGTAACATTTATTATAAACTCTGATTTGGCTAAAGGACACCTAAACATACTCATTTCCCTTTTAGAATTACTTTTTAAATTAGGTTCTCCAATTCCTAGCACCTGCACCACAAATTCCTGATTTTAGTCAGAGGCAGCTGCTGCTGCTACTCTGATGTTACAAGCAGAGTCAGGAGCAAGGATCATCAGCAAGGGCCAATCCCAGATTACAGACATTGCCTGTACAAATGGCTAGCAGCTGCCCAGTAATCTTAAGAAAACGGCTTTAAAGAGAGAGAAGTCCCAGACATCTGATGATCTGTGAGGTAGAATAGGTGGAAGAAGACCCCTGAGATTTACTTTTAAGGCGTTATTAGTCTTCTGCTTTTTAGGTTTTTATTATGGAAACTGTGTGGGAGAATTTAATAAAGAAGCATCTCCTTTTGCTTGAGCCTGTGCTCATTGTCTAAGAAGTGACTGCAGTGTCACAAACTCCTCCAGATGACTTCACCACAGGATTAAGTAGTAGGAAAAAGATAGGATGTGAGGAAACAAAGCCTTTGTTCAAACACAAAGAACTTTGGAAAGTAGCAACAAACAAGTAGCAGTAATAGAAATTCAGAATACTGGATATCTGAATGTTAAGAGACCAACGTACAGGCTCTCAAATGCTAAAGTGATGGCAGCAGTATAAAACATTGAGATAACATTTTCCCCATCATGGGGAAATCCTAATACATGAATGAAAGCCACTTGCTAACACTATTCTGCGACTTGTACTTCAGACTTCCACTCTTTAACCAAAGGTTTCTAGCCTTCTTCACATTATAGAGTTTTAAGACTGCTACATACTTATTTGACCTAATGCAGGAAATAGAAGTGTTGCCAACTTTTGTGATATTATTGAGAGTCTTGCCATATTTGGTGTTTCTCTTCTAGAGAGTCATGGTATTACATGAGAATCACATTTTTTAAACTCTTTCTTAAGTCAAAATTACAATAAAATGACAACATATTACATCGTACATTACCTATTCCGGTTAATATTCAAAGAAGCTAGCTAAAGATTCTGGCTTACTCACTGGGCAGTCCTCCTCTGGTTAGATTAAAAAGGCTAACCAAATTTCTAAATACCTATTTAAAGGAAGGTACATGTGCACTATTTTTTTAATTCAAAAGTAGTTTGGCCAGTAACAAAATTAATGCTGCACATCAAACCAAAATAAAAAAGATACTGTTACCTTTTAGCATCTACATCAGTACAATGTATTCTACACCCAGCATTCTAAAGCTATGCATTCAACAAGTTTTAATTATCTCCTCTGTCTAAAATGTTTGGGAGTTACTGGATTTTTTATTTATTTTTTTTTAATTCCCAGCTATTGCATTAGAAAACAATTATGGAACCTCCAGAGACATAACTCCTGCCAATAAATGCTAAAGAGTTAGTGTTGTCTAGAAGGCTCATTTACGCCATTAGAAAGTTTCCTAAACAATTTAGTTGCAGAGTGAGTAAAAGACAGGACAGGTTTTTTTGTTTGTTTGGTTTTTGTTTTTTAAACAATAAATTGTTTTGGAGAGCAAGAGAAAAAGGATGTAAAGGAATGTCTGATTTGGCTTTGCTGATAGTTATTCATGAGCAAAAAACCTATTTAAATCATACTAATGGATAACTGTCACTTTACACTCACATATTTCACTGATTCATTCATTGGATACATCATAATGTTCAAGGTAGGAAAGGTAAAGAGTTTTGATTTAATAAATAAATTGCAGTGAAACTGCTCGAACAGACAGACTGGCTTGTGTGTTTTATATTTGTATTATTATGGATGGTGAACTTCTGTAGTCTGTAAAAGGCTTACATAAGAGCTCCATAATACCTAAACTCATGTAGTACTCAAACAGGCTTTTTCAGAAATAACCAAATGAGTTATTATCCAAAGAACAACTGTGCAGACCAACTAAGTAAAAGAAAGTCAAGTATTGATATTTGGCAGATGCACTAAGACAAATTGGTTTAAATACGAGTGAAGGAAAAAACAAAAACTGTCCATCCTTTTGATCATGTTCAATGATTTATGCAGATTTCTCGGCTTTTGTTGTATCACAGACTGTATGATATCAAAAATTATACACAGAAGAGAACATAAAAACTCCTGGGTTAAACCTTCAAACAATAACCTCCAGTTATCCAAATGCTGATTCTGTCTGCCTCCAGATTCGATCTGGGCAGTTCACTGGTGCACTAGTTTATGCCCTCTTCCCCACCAAGATATTTTGGATATATATTAAGAATGGAGGAAATACAAAAAAACCACAACAGACTAATAACACTGAATACTAGCTTCTAATCTGTCAGAATGGTCTCAATTTAAATTGGGACATTTCCTGTAAAAGCAACATGTTATTTATCAAACTACAAACATGCAGCTGTTGAAGTGTGGCTCGCAAATAATATATTTCCTGAAGCTGAAGTTTGCAATTATTATCTACAGAATTGTCAATGACTGATTTTCATGAGGAAGACTAAAGTATCTCTACATATTAGCTTCTCATACAGGGTACATCTACAGTGAAATTAAAAACATAGGACTAGAGTTCCCAATTTAGCAGAGTACTTAAGCATGTACTTAAGTATTTTGCTAAATAGGGAGGGTCTTAAGAACACGTTTAAGTGATTTGCTGAATGAGAGCTATATTCAGTTGCCATTACAATGACTGTGACTCTGACAGCCCTTCCTATTGCTCAGAAAGGTGAGAGAGAGATATGGCTCCCCCATTCTAGGACATATGTTAAGCAATTTAAAAGGCCATTGCATGCAAAACTAAAACCACACATATTGTGGGAGTTGAAGAAAAACAATCTCAACAGAAACTAGATGTCTGTTGAGAGAATAAATCTGACAATTGCTTTTTCACTAGAGTAAAAATTGAATTAAATTTAAAACACAGTGTTCTCCAGCCAAAAGGAGAGGAAAAAAGTGCAACCTCTGTAATTCCATAAATGAAGTTTCTTATCTCAATATCAAAACAATGAGAGTCCTATGACACCTTAAAGACTAACAAATTTATTTGGGCATAAGCTTTCGTCTGCCCACGAAAGCATATGCCCAAATAAATTTGTTAGTCTTTAAGGTGCCACAGGACTCTCATTGTTTTGCTAAAAACAGACTAACATGGCTACCCCTTCGGAATTTATCTCAATATGCTTGCCTATAAAATCTGGAGTTATTGCTCAACATTGTATAGCTATAACCCAACTTGCTACTTGCCCTGTATAAGAACACTAGTTCTATTCAGAAAAACATATGGAGGAAAAATTACATAATTTTTAAAAATTGTTATATTTGGAAAGGTAATTTCCTTTACCTGAATGCCTTTTTCTCCTCTCCCCCATTAGTTTAAAAAAACCAAAAACAAACAAACAAACCAAGAACAACCATGCTCGAACATATTAGTTGTTTAACTATCTATTACACCATGGAGTTAGATACACTGTGCATATTGACAAGAGGTTTCATTTAACTTTTAGGAGCTTAAAAAAAATTAGACCATGAAGGTTGTTCCTTGAACTACAAAAATACAGAAATTTAGAATTCAAACTAAAAATGTCTTTTACTTATCACAATTGATATGGATAGTATGCAAGATCATCCACAATTTGGAGATCCTTTTGGGTTTCATCATCTCCTTCAAGTTCTTGAAACTAATGGTTAATAATTCAACTTTTGTAACAACTGTATTAAAAAAGGAAAATAAAATATTTTGGTGGAGCTGTATGGTGAAAGTTGAATCTTTTACCTGATCAGTACAGAGACAGCCCTTGTACTAGATAGCAGAAAATTTGGCAACTCTGAGATGACAGGATTACTGTCATTGAAATAAGGATGACTTGCCTTTTCCTTTGCCTCCCAAATACAAATTGTCACATCTTAAGTTTTCCATCTGGCTCATTACAGCCATTTATTCCAGATCATATGCAGTTGGGGCTTAATTTCAAGAAGTGCCAAATATGCACAAACCATTGTCATCAACTAAGCTGTTTGTATTCAGAATTACTTTAAAAAACAGGCCGTTAAATTTAGGTCTTGAAAATACAGGATTAAGGGGAATGGCAAACCAAACACTGGAAAACACGAATTTCTTCATAATTAGGCAAAAAAACAGGATAGTATCAATATTTACACTCCTTTGAAAGTTTGAATGTACAGTATTAAAAAGTGTACTTACAAAACTCACAGAGAAAGCCAAAGAAATGAACTTCATCAAGTCTCTGTATATAAAATTCTTGAGCCAGACATGTATAAGGAACCATCTGGCATGTGTCTTTCAAAGGCCAAAGAGGTCATTTTTCATAACATATACATTTCCATAGGCCTAGTGCTAAATACAACTAGAAACAGTGGGGAAAACCTCACATTTTCTACTTGGCAGCACAATGCATAATGCCATGCCACCAGAGCTGGATATAAAGTTAATTCTATCAAGTTTTTTTAATGTATGCAATACAGAACTAGACTATAAGGTTCAGACTGAACATCATCTGAAGCATCTTCCCCTAGGAGAAGATGATTTAAATCTTAATCAGTCATACCATCTAGTGCTGGAAATACAGTAGAAGCGGAAAAATCATAGAACTAGGAGTTGAGAAAAGTAAATATTTAAGGGAATATTTCCCAGCTCAGTATGAAGAAATTTAGCTAAACTAGTCCCAGCAGCATTTATTAGTTTCCCACAGATAAACCTAGTGAATTCAGATGAAAGTATCTCTTCTTCCATTTTTCAGGGTGCGAGCAACTCAAGTGAAACCTTTGCAGAGTAGCCACCCAAAATTAGTAATAAATAAATGAATAAAGAAACAAACCACAGCTAAGCTATGGTATTAAATAAATATTTTTTACAGAACTGTATTTATATATTTTTGTCTGGCTTATTCAGACATTAAAGTTTAATCAAAGTACTGATTTATTAAGTAAAACCACAATGGAATTCCAGTAATGTTACCAGTTATGTAATCCCATTGTTGGTATAGAAGAATTCCTAATAATCTCTGTTTTTCTTATCTATTCTACAGTTTATCCTACAAAGAATTTTGGCACATAGGGTACATATTACTGACACATCAACTTTCAATTAAATTAATCAATGGAAGGCATAGCTGTACTACACAAGGAGACCACAGAGTCATCTACCAGTGAGATTCCATCAGTATATTCATCTAAACAAACAGGAACCACCACACCCTTAACACGCAAAAAGTTAGCTATATAACTGTGGTTTAATCAAATGTGTCTTGTCTCATCAGCCAGAGTCCGAATATGAGATGTTTCAGCTTTCTTAAAATATGGGAGCTTTCTGGGTCCTCAGTAAAGGAAAGAAAGGAAAGGAAAGAAGCATTTGCTTTCATTAGATTTAATTTCATAATTGTTTCTACAGGATTAGTGCACGTTCCCTTTCACTTTTTCTATATTTCCATCTCAGCCTTCTCTTCATTACTTTCCCCACACCCTTTGTCATACTTCCAATGGTATCAATGGGTTGATATATCGTCTGTTGCCTTATTGAAGTTCTCTGTCTCTCTGACGTGGCACTTGTAGAAGAAAACACAGTCTTCACTTCTCTTTGGGTGGGCAAGGAAAAGATCTTTATTACAAGATAATTACCTGGGGCAACAGCTTCAGCTGAATTGCCCCCCCCCCCCCCCCCGATCTGTGTTGAGTGAGGGGTTTTTATACAAACTTATTACAAAATCATTGTTATACAGCAACACAAGGAACTTCCCGTATTTGGTTACATTCCTGTATTTGGTTACAAAAGAAGGCATGCGCAGAGCTTATTGCTAAATTGGAAAAATATAACTTCAGTCAAGAAGAAAGAGGCAGTCAGTAGTTTGCTATCTCATTCAGCTTCCAAGAAAACTTCGTCCAGCCTAGCTGACCGCTCTTATCGGTCAGCACATTTCCTAATGTCCTCTCAGCCTTCAGCTACATGCTCAAACTGCCTTTGTGACAAACTTCATGTTTCCACACACTTATTAAATCAGTATGCCCTTTTGGGTCAGCACTAGTTACCAACTCTTCTAATTTTTCTTACTTTTTCTTACCCTGGCGCTTCCCCCCCAACCCAAGATGCAAACATTGCAGGAAAAAAGAGCTCTTTTTCTACCATTGACCTAGTCAGTTTCACAAAATTAAACCAGCTCAGGAATCTTTTTTAAAAACAAACAGCAATATATTCATGAGCCTTCTGCATTTGAGAGATGTGCACTAGCCCACCTGTATTCAACTAAACTGCTCTCCCCTCTCCCCCCGTGTTGCACTTAAGCTGACTGGGCTCAAGGTATTTAAGGAACCGCCTTTGAAATGGGTCATAGATATCTGTTTTATGTTAATAGAACCATTTTCTACTCTCCATTTGGAAAAGTTTCTGACCAAGATTTGAACTCTTAAATAAAGCTTGGTTGATGTTTCCTTTGCCTGTGTCAGATTGTAAGGTGCTCCAAGGCACAGTATAAATAATGCTGCCCAGGTCAGTTTATAGTGCAACAATGGCAAGAAATTTCTCAAATGGTATCTCAACAAAACATATAGTATTGACTTTCAATCCCCACCAAAGCTGTTGCAAATTCTCCAGAGAGCCCTAACATATCACATTTAAATAGGGGTTCTCTAGCCTCCCACTTGCAATGGAATTTATAAGAGAATTTTAACTCAGACCAATAAACTCCAATACAGTTTAAAATAAAAAAGCTATTAAACTAGTCATGAAGCACCATTAAAATGTTACAGTATCTATGCTTAAGAATTAATTATAGGTGGAAGGAAGGAGGGAGACAAGTTCATTGACTCTGAGCCAGTCATCAAAGCTACCTCAGAGGAAAGTGTAAGGTCTATTCCATGATGCGCCATGCTCCAGCAAAGCCTATCATGCCTGAGGGACTCAGTCCTTTCAAAGGTCGGCAGTGTTTCAATCTACGAGGAGAGGTTTTGCTGGGGAGTGTCTATCTGCGTGCATGCAATCACATTTAACTTCTGCTGGGTCTCCACAGGAGGATCTTGTTGGCAGGAGGAGGCTCTGAAGAGAGCCACTGCAGAGGCACGCTTTCTAGCTGTCCAAGTCACACCCCCCTTTTCAGTGCATACCACCCATTTTTCAGTAATGCACTGAACTCTTTATAGGGTTTTGCAGCTATTTTGTTCTGACAAAGTCAAAGGCTGCCAACTTGCTGCTGAAACAACACAAACCCTTCCACTGGTATTTTACATGGCCCAGATAGCTAAAAGTGGTGTTTAATTAAGTTTATTCTTTCAAATAGAAATATCACTGAACATACGCTGGGGTAGGGGGAGAAGTCAGCAAGCTTTGGGGTTATGTAGTCCACAGAGCAGAGTCTTTGTCTGCACCAGAGAATAGAGGCCAGGTCTCCTAACCCCAACATTCTACTGCTGTTTAGCAAATAGATGTGTAACCCCCAGATAAATATGTGTCAAATCTAACTTCAGTAGCTGGTGCATATGAAGGATAACAATTATTCCAGCAGAGGTCTAGGTTGGGGATAGTCCATGGTTCAAATCCTTTATGTTTACACGTGAGTGAATTAATGCAGGGTTATTTTAAATGGTTTATTTAATTCACACAAAGACAAAACATTGTTCATAATTAAAAACTATTATAATCATTCAATCATGGTGTGATATGCTACAAAATACATGAAGTTTCATATCTGAGCCATTCGTCACAAATTCAAAATGCTGGTGCCCCATATTGTCAGGTGTTAAGATTGAGAGGTACGAATGCAAGCTTTGTTATGAGCACCTGCCACGCTCTTAACACACCTTGTGTCCTTGCACAAAAGGGGCCTAAAATGACACACAGCTGTTGCCAAAACTGTTGTAATTGCACTTACAAGACTCACCACCACCCTAGATTGGGTCATTCTACGTCAATGCAGTGCTGCTGCAGTGAAAAAGCAAGTTGCAGCTGGTCCTCCCTATAAAGGTTATATTTGGCCGGGGGGGGGGGGGGACGGACGGGGACGACAAAACAAAAAAAACTTTGTTATAGCAGCTCTTCAACTCTAGATTATCACAACCACAAGTCCCTGCTTTGAGGGCCCAGACTGGGAACAGTCGGTATCCATAATCCATTGGGAATGCAAGAATTGGGGGCAATGCTGTTTGTGGGTATGTCAAACAGATTTAATGCTAGCCAAAATTATTGCTGTAGCCACACGGTGCCATTAAAGGTTCAGTTAAAGACTATAACCCCTTCGGGCAGGAACAGCCTTTTTGTTCTGCGTTTGAACATCACCTAGCTCCATGACTAGAGCCCCTAGGTGCTACAATAATACAATTTTAAAAGAGGTTTTATTTACCTATTTATGACAGTACAATTCTCAAGTGTAGGCAAGGCTCCCGAAGATAGCAAAGATCAGCACTACAAATAATTTCTTTAAGATTTAGTTCAGAGCCCTGCGACAGAGCTTAACACTGAAGTTGCTTTGACCAATAAATTCCTAAAGGAAGATACAAATTGGTTTGCAATCCCTTCAATGGTCACCCATACTGCCAATGTCACAAAAGTTTTCCTTTCAGCACAACACCAGCAGCCAGTAGCTTCAGAAATGTCAATCACTGTTGCATGCTATTTTCAAACAGTTGGCAGTTTATATATAGGGTTTGGGAGAAGAAAGTTTCTCAGCATGTGAATATTCAGAACATTGCTCTGGGCTGTACAAATGGCGTTCATCCTTAGAAATGCTGAGCATCTCTCAGTTACCATTGACAGGACCTTTAAGGATCAGACCCTCCCTTAAGAGTGCATATGTATGTACTAAAATGTATCACATTCTAACAAAGAACCAAGGCCAAGATCTGCAAACATTACTAGCAATTTTGAATGCCTGGACTTGAGATATCTTTGCAAGGCCACATTTGCAGAAGGTGGATGTTCAGCACTTTCTTTACATCAGGCCCCTTTCAGATGTCTCACATTGGACACCCAACAATGGATATACCCAAAATTACTAGACACTTTTAAAAGGTTTGTAAAAATTAAAACATTTGATCCAATGTATAATCAATACAATGCATTGCTTCTGGTAACTGTGCTTATGACTTGGCTTTATTTTAAAAGAATGCCTAGTGTGGAAAAAAAAATCAAGACTCTGATTTACACATTGTATTAATCATATGATAATTAACTTTTATGTTTGCTAAGCTTTAAGATGTGCTTAAGCTATTGTCTTTTTAAAAATAAACTGCAGACAAGACAGACAGATGTTGTTCTGGATGAATCTAGCTAATAACTGAAACCATTTGTCTAAATCATTTGTTTTTAATAGCACCACTCAAAACATATTTTCCTTAACAATCACTTCCTCCAAAACCAAACAAACTGCTCTATAAATCTGTATTTTGGTTTAATGATTCAGTAGACTTTTCTGAGGAAATACAATACTGTGATCCACATTGCAGAGAACTGGCTACACAATCCTTTGAACAAGAAGCTGTTTGCTGATGTATATGATGTTAAACCTGAAGTAAACCACCTGTTACATCTCAACATTTAAATGGCATCAGAACAAAGTATTATTTCAGCTTCAGTCTTCCCCCCCCCCCCCAAGTGATTCTCTCAAACATCTAGAGTAATTGATCCATTAGTGTGCCCACAAAACTCATTTACAACATATGCTGCAAGGTTACTGGAAACATACCAACTGAAAGTTTTATCATCATCTAAACTGAAAAAAAAATTATTAAAAAATATGGAGGACACTAAAGAGCACTGCAAATTTAAATATGGACTGCTCAAATGAACAATTCATTTAGGGTGACTAATTGAGCAGGAGGTTTGAAATACTATACTACTGATAAACACAAGCTTAAAACCCATCAGGGATAACTCTTCCCTTTATCTTTCCAGGTATTAAAATGCATGTAGAATGTATGCATGTAGAATTCATATCTAGATCCAAAGTTTTCCAAAAGTACAGATTATGATTCAGATACACATTTTTTTGTGCCTTACCACTAAAGTTACAATTTTGTTTCTTTTATTAGAACTTGAGCAGATGTCTTGTCTGTTCTTCATGGACATTAATGAATCCATAGCAATTTTCTTAACAACAGGGATTTGTCTTCTCTCTCATCCCCATTATTATTCAACATCCCATGCAGCAATTATCCAGCGGGCTCTGCTCCCCTCCATCCAGGGGTTCTACATTTTACAGAAGCCGTCCATGTATACTATAGTTTGTAAAGCATTTTTCATCCCATAAAGTCTCTATAAAAGTAGAATGAGTGTTCTAAAAGTTCTACAGACATGCTTTTTTAACCACACCTTACTAAAACACAGCCACACCATAGTGACAAATGTATCACCACCAGTAGTGCAATACTGTATTGAGAAATCATTGATATATTTTTTGAGACGCACATCAGGATAGGCCCTTAAACATGACTCATGAGTACCATACTGCAAACTAACTAGATCCAAAATGGCCAACGTATCAGTTTTGATATAGGAAGTACTTTGCCAGAAACATATACACCAGCTTACTAACAAACAAAGAAAAAAAATGAGAAATTGTTCCTTTACAGAAAAAGGTGATTTAATAGCAATTGAAAGGTAAATGGTGTGCTGGAAAAAACAGATTGAAAAAACCTGACTGGCTAACATACCCAGAATTAACTCTCTAGAAATGTGTATTACATAGCTGCAAATTTTATGTGACATTATGCAAATTATGTTCTGGTCTAATTTGTATATTAGAACATAACTATAAATATCAGCTGGAAAAAACAGTGTTGATTTAGTGATGGCAAAAGGCATCACCTTTAATGATGGTAAATTAAGTTTTGTTTAACTACATGGCATCATTACAGCACGCTTCCCAAACACACTATACAGCCAGCATCCTTCAACCCTTATCTTTCTGAGAGAGTTGGAGAGATAAGGGTGGAATAGGAGGAGACTTCCCTTTAAGGGAAATGGTACAGTTCAGTCTCAAAGATCATACATAATATTCTGCTCTTCCATTTCAATTGGCAATTTAATTCAATAGGATGTTTGAACTTGAGGAAGCCAAATAAACCAATTTCCTGAATTTTTTCAGATAAGTAGCAAGACAGATTTGTGCTTAACTCAATAATTTATATTAGAATTAACTGTTTTTGTTACTTCAGTCCATGTAATTGCTTGCCTTTTACCTGCTAGCTAAAGTCCTTTACTTTTCTAAGTTTTTTTTTCATCTTGTCTGGAGTGACATTCAGTAACTACCAAAACTGATCACATTTGCAGTATTGATCAGCAACTTACACTTTTATTACAGGTAGAATAAGAAACAACCACGTAATGAACTGTGAAGACTGTGAAGACTTTACAAAGTTGAGGGGTCATCTTTTTTTTTTTTTTTTTAGATAGCCACTTTGTCAGATACCTTTCCTGCATTCTAGAATGTTTCTAGATTTGAGGAAACAAATCCAGCCTAAGAATTCACTACTCCATTCAATCCCTTCCTCAATATCCAACAGTGCCACCAACTAGCCATGCCTCTCCTATTTCCTCCACCCATTATTCCCTTTCCCCCTCAGCAAGTTTCTTAAAGAGTCCTATCAAGGTGCCTAAACCTATTGTTCTCATCCCTTCCCTTTTTAATTTTTAGAAAAGAGAAAGTTTTCCCTCAGATTGAAATTGCAGCCCATGTTGCCAACTCTTGCAATCTGATCACTAGCAATGTGATTTTGGTCCTGCAGGAACCAGTCTTGCCACAAAGTGAAGTTTCAGCTGAGCTCTGTTTGACTGCCTTTCTCATTTCCCCACTTCCTGTGAAAGATTGGGGGCCAATTTCATAATTTTGGGGGGGATTTAACTAATGATTTTTGAACTTTTGGGATTGGCAATTCTGTTCGCAGTATAAATATATCATATGTATACATAGTATGTTTATTAAGTTATATATATGCTCTCATATATAAATGCTTGTGTAAATATCTTCGCATGACATAAAAGTTAAAAAGTATGAAACTGTGGAAAAACCTGACAAAATATTGGAAAAACTCCACTAAATTGGGTTTTCTCATAAAAAATATTAAAAAAGAAATGAGGGAGAGGAGTTGGACAACTCTGGTTTCACCTAAACATCCATAACAATTTAAAGAGCAGAGAAATATACAACATGCGATGTTTAGTTAGACAACTCATTTTATATTTTTCCCCAAAGTTCACCATTAAATGTCAGCAGGTTTAAGTAATCATAATCCAAGACATTACTACACACTAAAATTCTCTGAAGTTTAGGCAAAGCTGAACAAATAAATCAGAGCCAATTAAAACATTTGTGTATTTTCTTCCCTCTACCCTCAAGATGCAACGTTTCTGAAATGTATCTTGAGTTATCAAAATATCCTAGCTGCATGACTGAGCCTACTATTGTAGAATGTCATTTGTAAGAAAAAACAAACAAATATTCTACCAGCAGAAATTCAACGCCCTCTGAGTAACAGCAACATGTTGTGCAGAGTACAGAATACATTCCTTTGGGAATGTTTTTGTCTACTCTCATTCCTGCTATGGAGTCCAGATAATATGGCCACTGGCACCCTAAAAATATTTGTTATAAATAGCATTTTAGCAATCCAGTTATTGCAACACTGGGTTTGTGCATGAAAACCTGCAAGTACAATTGATTATCTTATTTTAATCATCCAAGCTGAGGGAAGTGTAAGAAGTTAACCTGTATAAATTGTACAAAGTAAAATCAGATTTTAAAAATTATTTCACTTTTAATGATTTAAGACAAGTGTTTAGACAAGTGTTATATTTTCCCATATAGAAAGACTAAACACACACTTCCATCTGGATTGGTTATTTCAATGAGGAAACAACTCACAAACTCTCAATGCAAGCACATAATGTGTTTGTTACTCTGTATCAGCCATCTTCAACTGCTCCCATCCCAGCATACGGATAAGAAAATGTCTCTCATTTAAAGCTAGAGTACAAAAATCATCACCACAATAGCTCTCCTACAATTATATAACAATGTATATAAAAATGTATTACTGTGATGTACAATATCCTGACATGGGATCCTAAGAGATAAAATATGATTTGACTATGTAAAGTAATGAACTCCATATTGCAAAATGAATGATATGGACAAATTGACTTTACAGCAATAACTTAGCTAGTCCCAGGGGTTGCATCACAGCCAGATGCTGTGAGGGAGGAGGAGAAGGAGGTGGTGGGGTGATGGAAAGAACAGGCAGGAGGGCACTTCTAGTCACCATGAGTACCCTACTGTACCAAAGTAACTAAAGCAGATGGACCATAGTAGAATTCGTTAACATGTGGAATGGCTGCTCAGGTCACATGGAGTGACCACCACTCAGTCTTCTACTATCCTCTAGTCTCTTCTGCAAAAATTAAAGCTTATAGAGAAGATATGAAATAGAAACATCTTTATTAATAATATGATACTAACCGTAGGCCTGATCCTGTGGCATTTTGGGCTCCTCTTACAGGATGCTGTGTGCCCTCAGCTTTCATTTACTCCAGTAGGAGCAAAGGGAATTACCCCTTTATATGAGATGAGGTAGGTGAGGTAATATATTTTATTGGACCAATTTCTGCTAGAGAAAGTGACAAGCTTTTGATCTTATACTAAGCTCTATATCAGGTAAGCTCAAAAGCATGTCACTTTACCAACAGAAGTTGGTCAAATGAAAAATATTACTTCAACCATCTTGTCTCTCTAATATCTTGGGATCAACACAGCTACAACACTGCAAACAGCAATGGAAGATACTACATATGAGGTGCTCTACACCTCAATCTACACTGATATATATGAACAAGTAAATGATCATTGGTCTAAAAATAGTGAAAGGGATGGGGAAGATAGTGCTTTCATAAAACAATTACTTACATCATCTTACATTATGTATTCATCCATCTTTTATTTCCTTCCCCTATGATGATGATAATATGTATATTATGTTCAGTACAGACTTGTGATTAAAGTCATCTCAGCTTCTTGAAGTCTGCTGGAGATTTCTGGGCACAACAGATGGTCACTACTAAAATGAATCCACTCTTATTCATAATTAATTCAGTAGCAAACTAAATTAAATAGACTAATCCTCCCCAGTTTATAAAGAAGTAATTTTCTTATCCAAGTCTGTTAGGCTATTAGAAGACACAATGGAATCAAACATTATATTGCATTGTTTAAAAGCAGGTATAATGTAACTGTCTATAAATATTGTTATATAAATCAAACATTAAACTGTAAACCTGTTTCCAATACAAACATGCAGAAAAATGTGACCAGTTTTTTATTCTACATTTTAAATAGAATTGGTTTCATATTTCATCAGTGATCCGGGACACAAAATGATAAAAAAGTCCTCCACTCAAAAACTATAAATAGTGCATAAATTCTTTTGAAAGGCATCAGCTTATTACTCTCCATTATTGGTTGATCCCTAAGTGCTGGCACTCTCCAGTAAATAGAGAATGATAAACTCATAATGCACAACACAGTTTAGACACAACAACTTCCTTTTTTTTAAAATCCCCTTTTAAAAGTCCCATCTAACTTTAATGGAATTTGGACCAGGTCCTTGATTTTTTTATGGATCATCACTGAAAAAAATTATGGATGTGAACATGCGTTTTAACAAAAAAAAAACTGAATAAAAAGAGGGAATATTTGCTTAGTGCACAAAAAGAAGACTTCTAAACTCAAAGGAATAGGAAGAACTTACAATAAAGAAAAGCAAAAATTCTTCTAAGAGAAAAGACTAATATTCATTGATATTTGTTTAAATAAGCTGTTCAATTCATTCTTTAAATGTTACGTTTTAAAAGCTAATACATATCCTTAGTTTAAATACACACACAAACACACACCCCCAGGCTATAAACCAATCACAATGTTAAAAACTGCTCTCCATATGTACAGAAGAGAATTTTCACTGCAGCCCTATATACTTCAGCATGGTTGATACCTGAAAATACTTTTGGAGGGTTAAATTTTTTCTACACTGGAGGAAAACTTGAAAATACCTGGTAATGTGTGTTTTTTGTTTTTTAAAATAGTTATATGGTCTCAGATCTGCTTTGAAAAAAGGGTTAAAAGATCAGTTTTCCATAAAACTCTTGGTACATTTAGACTGCAAAACAAAATAAAACTGAATACAGAACATCATCATCTCTTACTAAGTGACTTCACATATCTAAATTATTTACAATACACACTGGCTTGAATTATAGTTTATAACAATAGCTTGGGGAAAGCACCTAAGGCTGAATTCATCATCATAATGTTTAAATGGGTGGGGGGACAAATTATCCTCTCCTTAGGAGAAATAATTACTGTTTCCCTATCACGTTCCATGCTGGCACAATTCTGAATTACAACAGAGCCCCATGAACAAAAACAAAAGCTCTTGATGTACTACAGCTATGCAGTTACATCGATATGTATGCAGTGAAGACTTATTTTTCCATGTATAAAATATTTTCTGAAAGTCCTCCAGAATACAACTAGTAAAAAAATTAATTTACTTTTGTTAAAGGTCAAGTGAAGAAAATATACTTTTCCCAGAAGGAAATTAGGAAATTTTTAATTTCTTCTCCAAACTGAACTGTTGCCAATAAAGAAAGGGATTGAACACTGTTTTTAAGATGTTGTAGTGTTCCTTACAGCTCCTTTACCCTACGGATCCATACCACAATATCTTGTTAAAGTGTTCCGTCAGTTGATGCTACTTTCTACTATTTCTTTTGGGGGAAAAAAATGTTTTATTGTGTACTATAGTAAATTAATGTATCCAGGGTCAGTTTAAGATGCTTTCTTTTAACCACACTTGGTGTAAGGGTGCAAATTCCTGCTAGAAGCTGCATTTTTGTTTTTTTTTCTTAACGTATTAGGAAAGAATTCACATTTGATTTCAAAGTCAGGATACCGTAACAGTAAATAAAGGTGTTTTAGCTAGTGTCTGTAGTGGAATCTGAACATGTAAAGTATTATTAGGGCTATTGCTTTATACATATAGGTAAAAGTTATATTAACTATGTAACATTTGAGACACAAATGTAACGCTCAAGTTTTAAAACAAACTCCAATATGTTTTAAGATGCCATATAAATTTGAAAATTTACTGTGTAACAATGTCCCTTTAAGAGACTGTTGAAATAGAATTTACAAACACTTGTGCAAATAGGTATCAATTAATTCTATGCCTTTATCCTGTATTACTTGGCTGGTGTCATGACTAATATTTAGCTACAACATAATGCTTGCCAACAGATGTTAGATAAGTCTGAAATCCTGTGGGGATATGCTAAATGTTTAAAAGGCTTGACAGTTGTAGACTTTCCATTCATGCCTCACATCTCACATTCAGAAAGCAAGAAGATTATTTAATTGTTTAAATTAATCTTGGACAACTTAGTTTACAGAAAGTTGGGTCAGCTTTACTACTAGTAAAATGGAGACACCCACATTTTTTTGCTGCTTCTGTTTTTCCAAGAACATGAGAGCTTCCCCATTTATGGCATTATATATAATATACATACATATTTCATCAAGTTATTTGTGTGCATTTGGTTGTAAATGCCACAGTAATGCTTTCTTAAATAATAATAATTCACATCGGTAGGGACAAGGGGTCAAGCTAACAGTTAGACTTCATTTACGCTAATAACTGGCCTCATTACTTACTTTGTATTGTCTGGTTCCAGAGGGGTAGCCGTGTTAGTCTGTATACAGCAAAAACAACGAGAGTTCTGTAGCATTTTAAAGACTAACAAATTTAAATTAATTTAATTCAAATTTAATTTAATAGTGATAGTCCAGTTTGGCCAATGTACATGGCCAGAAGTCACCTACTACAAAGAAAACATCCAACAAAGAAAACAACAAAACCCCACTGGTCACCACCTACAGTCCCCAGCTCAAATCTCTCCAGCACATCATTAAAGATCTACAACCTATCCTAGCAGATGATCCATCTCTCGCTCAGGCAGTGGGCGGCAGACCCATCCTGGCTTACAGAGAGCCCCCCAACCTGAAGCAAATACTCACCAGCAACCATACACCCTGCAAAAAATCCTACCCAGGAACCTATCCCTGCAACAAACCCCGTTGTCAGCTCTGCCCACACATCGTCTCTAATGACATCATCACTGGTCCTAACCACATCAATCACACCATAAGGGGCTCATTCACCTGCATTTCCACTAATGTTATATGTGCCATCACGTGCCAGCAATGCCCCTCTGCCATGTACATTGGCCAAACTGGACTATCACTACGCACAAGGATAAATGGACACAAATCAGAAATAAAAAATAACATCCATAAACCAGTGGGAGAACACTTTAATTCCCCAGGGCATTCTTTCTCTGACCTGAAAGTTGCTGTACTTCTCCAAAAAAAACCTCCAAAAACAGACTTCAAAGAGAAACTGCTGAGTTAGAAATGATCTGCAAACTTGACACATTCAAACTGGGTTTAAACAGAGACTTGGAGTGGCTCTCTCACTACCAAAGGTAAATAACTTTGCTCACCCATTCTCACCTCCTACTCAATGGTTGTTATTAGGTCTTAAGTACCGGACTTCACCTCCCCCATTGTTCTCAATGCACCTGGATATCTATAAGATGCTTCTGTGTTACCTATTTTCTGTATTACTGCATCTGAAGAAGACAGCTGAAGTTTCTCGAAAGCTTATGCCTGCAAATATTAAATTTGTTAGTCTTTAAAGTGCCACGGAACTCTTGTTTTGTTTTGGTTTTTTGTATTTTCTGCAATTTTATATTGGGAAAAAAGAGTCATGCCATTGTTTAGGAGTGAATAACAAGGGAGAGATGGGTAAACTTTTAGAGGAATGCCACATCAATCTCTCAGGACACTCTGTAGCTGACTTAAAAGTTGCCATACTTCTACAAATTAACTTCAAAAACAGACTTCTGCGAGAAACTGCAGAGCTGGAACTCTGTGTCAAGTTTGCATCTATCAGACTGGGTCTGAATAGGGACTTGGAATGGTCATCTCATTACAAGAAGTAATTGTCACTGTTCACACATTCTCACCTTCTAATCAATGGTTGTGAATAGGCATCATCTATTCTAACTGAATGGACTTTGCTAACACCTACCCTCCCCATTGCTGTTCCTTACCCTTGGATATATATATATATATATATATATATATATACACACACACACACACACATACACACACACACACACACACACCCTATCTGATTTCTATTTTTTGCATCTGATTAAGTGGATTGCAGCCCACTAAAGCTTATGCCTGCAGAAATTAAATTTGTTAGTCTTTAAAATGCTACAGGACTCCCATTGTTTTTGCTGTATACAGACTAACTGGACCCCACTGAAGCATCTAATTTGGTTGCTCAGTGACATTCCTCCTTTTGGAAGTAATAGCAGATGTGACCATGAATTCACAGGTAGGCCGAAGATTTGTGCATACTCAAGATATGAGTATGAATTTATAACAGTAGAAGTTGCTACTAAGTCAACATTTACAAACTGATAAATACAGTACCATTAATATCCAATATAAACTTATGGTGGAAAAATGCAGTAATCCCAGATGCCACTGTTCCATAATTCTAGGCAAATGTTGAAATTTTTATGTGGTGGCCTGTGTTTCACAGTAAAAAATAAATAAATCAAGGGATAATCCTGCACCGTATTAGACTTTCCACAGCACTACCTGCACAGATCTCTTTCCAGTTCTGCTCTCATTTTCCTACCCACAGCTACATTTGATCCCTGTTTTGATGAAACAGTAAGGACACATAAAACAATTGGATAAACTGTAGCAGAAGTTGTTTATGATGACTTTAGGAAGCTATTTTTCATGTACATGGTGGAGTGCAACATAGGTATTCTTGTTCTATAGAAGTTTTCACTTTTCACATTGCCTCGACCACTGCAACTGAATTCCATGCTATTACTATTTGCACAGTTTTCAAAGAATAGTGTCTTGGTGCTTCCTCTAATGATTTCTGCTTATGCTCTTTTCAGGAAGATTTGAAATTTGCTAGTGGCACCCCACATTTACAAACCACAGGAGTATTTGGCCACTAACATTTTAAAGAGACACTTTAAAACATTTTACAAATGTTAGACAAAAATCAAGTTCCACAATAAAATGTAGGGATCATAGTTCTGGCAATTTTAAAAATAACTTCATTGAAAATCTTATGTAATGAAAGGAATGTAACATTTTGGTATTAATGTACATGTTACAGAATATAATAACTTATTTCTCCTTTCTGAAGTGGAAGCCATGCTCAGTGTGATTTGAAGCATTGCATATACAATACAGTGATCACGCTGAAAGGACATGACTCACTAATATGACACACAAACATAACTCAGTATATCCTTGAAGTCTTTGCAAGATTTTTTGTTATATATTTGTTTATAGAAGTATAAGCAAAGTCACCCTCCAGCTTACATTTTGTTTTCCTGTGTTCTGTCTACACCTGTGTTTAGAAAACAATGTAATCAGATGTAACTAATATCCCTTCTGTTAACTAATGTTAAAAAGAAAAAAATAATCTTCAAGACGGTTTCATTGCTGTACAGGACGCTTAACACAAAACAACAGATGTGCAATAATCAACTATAGCCTATTCATTTCCTTTATGTGAGAAAAAAAAGTACCGGTCACCAATTAAGAATTCCTATCTACTGGACACAAAAGGAAGTGTATATTTTCCCCTGGTCATTTGACTGTAACAATAGAAAACGTCAGAGGGAAAGTGCTGTCTACTTCCCTGCATATATAAAGGCAAGCAGAGTGTGTGTTTTGGCATTTTTGTTTTAATTCATTTTGTTTGACATTTTAATGTGCAAGAATTTCTTGGCAAAATATCTTTTGACAATGTAACATACAAGACTTAATCCTACTCCCACTGACATCAATGGAGGTGGGATAAGGTCCATACTGTTTTTCTGCATTTACCTTAAAAAAAAAAAAAAAAAAAAGCAGAATTTTTTTTCACTAGAATTGACAAGATACATAGTAATATAGATGTCTCAGAACTACAATAGATTTTGTCATTTAGCCCTAACAAAAAACATTGTTTTAAGTGGCAATAACTTTTAAAAATGCTATTGTGTATGTGCCAAACCTTAAACTAAGAACATGTTGCCAACACAAGTGTGCATAAATATTTATCTGATCATTACATTTCTCATTGTATTCGTCTCTTTAGAACTCCAGCCATTTAAGTGGACATTTTGGTTCAAGGGTCATGTTCGTTGGTCACCTTTTTTTCAAAATTAGATTGCTGTTCTGGTGTAGGTGGGTCTAGTATCCTGAGTCTAACTATCACACAGGAACATTAGGTTTTATTTGTATATGGTCTCTCTTCCCATCTTGCTGGAAAATGTCAGCCAGAACCCACTGGAGTGGGTTTTAGCAGCGTCCTTGTTATAACAATTCGCTATTTGCAAGGCAAGTTGAGAGGAGGTTTCTTGTCATTACTTTAAAAAGTTACATGGAAGAAAGTCGCTTTCATCTATAAATCTATAGAAGGACATTCCCTAATTCTCCCCTCTCCCACTCCCACAAAAAGACAGCCCATTTTCCTCTATTTACAATCTTTGATATTATCAGCTACAAATGCAGATCACACTGCATTTCAGTATATATGAAACCCAACTTTTTAAAAATAAAGTATGTACAATGTACTCTAATCAGAGGAATACTGCAGGCTCAATAAAAGCATCAAGACAACAAAATGGGTTAGACTGTCCATAATGACATTATTTCAATCTGACCACAATCAGTAATGCCAGAAGTTATTTATAACTGATGGATTTTTGGGTGGCCTACTTACAATTAGTTGGTGGCCTCAGCCAAAATTCCTAGGCCCCAATCCAGCAAAATACTTTAAATATCCCTATAGATATCAATGGAACTACTTGTGTGCTTAAAAAGTTAAGTATGTGCATTGCCAGTGACCTAGTAAAGGAACCTAGTAAAATATGTGTCCACATCAAAGTGATATCACCACAGCTGGAACCAGTTTTGCTCTTTCTATGCACCTTCCCCACACACTAGTGACAGAATAGATCCTTAAGGAACCAACTTCTATACTAGCATTTAGCCGTACAGCTCCCTACCCTTACGTGCAGCTTTCTTAGCTCTTATGCATTCGATTGTAGGCTTAAGAAAAAAAGCTTAAATACAATCTAAACACTGAATGCAGTGATGCACAGATGAACAGTGGACATTTAAGAAAAGACACTTTGCATAGTAAATACATACTCTGAATTCCTGGAGCAACTGCATAGATCTGACATTTCCTTCTCCATTATACAGAGAGCGTGATTTTCAGAGGTGCTGAGCACCAGCAGCTCCTGTAACGTCTCCTTAAAAAAAAACAAAAAACAAAACCAAAAAAAAAAACAGACCCGCTGTGACGTAATGTTATTTTTAAATGAATCAAGCTTAGAAGCCAATAAGAAAAAAACAAAAACAACACACACACACACACACACACACACACACACACCTGATGTAATAGTTGAATCCGTATGAGTCAGAACAAATAAACTTCACACAACATTTTTTCCCCCTCCTTAATGAGGAAATGCCTTTTACAGAGGAAATGTCATCAGAAACATCAGAATTATTTTGTGGCACATTCTCTAGTATGAATTTGGCAAAACAGTCATTGGTTAATGTGGTAGCGCTGTATAGAATTAAAAATTAGAGCTACAAAGAGCCAATATCTGACCTAACCACTGAGCTGAACTTTTACAAAAAAGCAAGATCAATGCATCTTATTTCAGCTCTCTCATCTCACACTCAGAAGACATTCATATTTCCCTCAGTCTCTCTGCTTTACAGCCTGTTCTAACCTCCCAAGGCATATTCCCACACTCTAGGTTTGTTAGTACAATACTTGCTGATGTGCTTCAAGTAAATTGGTTTGTAATTGACTTTTAGCAAATAACATAAGTAACAAATGTATTCAGTTTAGACCATAACATTTTTTAAGATGTGCATTAAAACATACAGCACAGTAAGCATTGCTATTTTAGCAAAACATTGGCAAAGAATTTCTGCTAGTTCTCCCAGGCCTCTATGAAATATTTTGTTAATTAAAATGATAGTTATTCTTCTGATCCAGCAAAGCATAAGGCCTCTCATTCTCATCAGATGCAAGTTACAGAAAGAATTTCATTTTAATTAAACACTGTACAATCAAAAACACAGCAGACCCCCGTTTCCTCTTCACTAGCTCTGCCAGGAAGCTGCTGCTCACCGAGAATTGGTTAAGCTCTTAAATGCATTTGGACTGCTAACATAAAGCACAGAAATATGTTATAAACCCTGGAATCAGCTGGTAATGAATGATATTATTCAAATTAATGTTCCAACATTACCACCTTAGTTTATAAAAAAAAAAAAAGTTAATGTGCAACTCTGATTTCCAGAACTCTGCATTACAAAGAAGGTGTGCTATTAAAGTTATACATACATACACACCGCAATGGTTTCAGCTTTAGAAAACTTCATCTAAAACGCATAAAATTAGGTTATTTAAAAGTAACTGGGTTTCTCCAAATATTTTGCCTCTACAGTGCCTGTGGAGTTACTCACAAGGCTTATCACTGAATACCCACTTTCTTCTGAGGCATTAAAAAGCTCCTTTTTTGTTTGCATCCAGTCAGCCAGATTTGAGAACTGGGGTGAAATCATTTCTACACCCAGTTGCCAAGTTTACTAAATTTACGGTAGAATCCCCATTTTGCTAATCCAAAGGTCTCAGGAACACCAGAATCCTTTGAACAGTTGGGGGAACCAACTGTCTGTTCTGGTCATACAGACTCTAGACCAGTGGTTCCTAACCTTTTCTCTGCCGTAGCACAACTTGATACCTTTAATTATTTTAAGGCACACCACCATATAGTCTCCAATCCAGTATTCTTCAAGTAGTTTTTCAGAAAATTCCGTGGCACACCTGCTCACGCCTGGCGGCCCACTGGTTGGGAAACACTGCTCTAGACACTGTTGAGTCAGCTTTTTCTATTATCAAGGAGGATCTGAGGTCCCCCAAGATCTTCAGATAATCAGGATTCTATCACAGGATATGGAACCTCTAGTCTAGGGCAACACAAGCCTGGAGATAAATTGACCTTGGCACAAAAAAATGGGAGTGTGTTAATAAAGTTTGTGGAGGACCAGCATATCATAAGAAGATCTGGATGACCTTGTAACCTGGAGTAATAGAAATAGGATGAAATTTAATAGTCAAAGTGCAAGGTCATGCATTTAGGGACTGATAAGAATTTTTGCTATAAACTGGGGACGCATCAGTTGGAAGTGACAGAGGAGGAGAAGGACCTGAGCATATTGGTTGATCACAGGATGACTATGAGCCGCCAATGTGATGTGGCCCTGAAAAAAAGCTAATGAGGTCCTTGGATGCATCAGGCAAGGTATTTCCAGTAGAAATAGGGCGGTGTTAGTACTGTTATACAACGTCCTGGTGAGACCTCATCTGGAATACCATGTGCAGTCCTGGTCTCCCATGTTTAAGAAAGATGAATTCAAACTGGAACAGGTGCAGCGAAGGGCTACTAGGATGATTCAAAGAATGAAAAACCTGTCTTATGAGAGGAGACTCAAAGAGCTTGGCTTGTTTAGCTGAACCAAAAGAAGGCTGAGGGGCGATATGATTGCTTTCTATAAATACATCAGAGGGATAAATACAAGAGAGGGAGAGGAATTATTTAAGTTCAGCGCTAATGTGGACACAAGAACTAATGGATATAAACTGGCCATTAGGAAGTTTAGACTTGAAATAAGACAAAGGTTTCTAACCATCAGAGGAGTGAAGTTCTGGAACAGCCTTCCAAGGAGAGCAATGGGGGCAAAAATCTTAGCTGGCTTCAAGACTGAGCTTGATAACTTTATGGAGGGGATGGTATGATGGGACAGCCTAATTTGGCAATTAACTGATCCTTGACTACTAATGGTAAATATGCCCAATGACCTGTGAAGGGATGTTAGAGAAGTTGGGTTTTGAGTTATTACAGAGAGTTCTTCCGGGTCTCTGGTTCATGAGTCTTGCCCACATGCTCAGGATTTAGCGGATTGCTGTATTTGGGGTCGGGAAGGAATTTTCCCCCAGGGCAGATTGGCAGAGACCCTGGGGGTTTTTTGCCTTCCTCTACAGCAGGTGTTCTCAACCGGTGGTACGCGTACCACCGGTGGTACTTACGAGAAGTCTGGGTGGTACGCGAGCGGTACTGCGCCGCCGAATCCGCCGCCTGAAGTGCCCTCCCGCCCGCCCTTGCGAAACTTTGCCGCCGCAAATGGACAAACGGCGGAAGGGTTTCGGCGGCGGGTATTGCTTCCTACATGTAAGTCGCCGCAAGTCTCTCCCCACCGCCGCGAAACCCCGCCGCGAATCCCTCCCGCCGCCAAACCCCGCCGCTGCCGCAAGTCCCCTCCCTTTTTTTCCCCCGAGTGGTACTCGGGTCGAGTACAGTCAAGTCGACTGTACCTGGCCCAAGTGGTACTCGGGAAGAAAAGGTTGAGAACCGCTGCTCTACAGCATGAGGCACATGCTGGTGGATTCTCTGGTAGTTTCTCTGTAACTTGAAGCCTTTAAACCATTATTTGAGGACTTCAGTAACTCAGTCATAGGTTAGGGGTCTATTACAGGAGTGGGCGGGTGAGACTCTGTGGCCTGCATTGTGTAGGAGGTCACACTAGATGATGTCCTTTCTGACCTTAAAGTCGATACATTTGTTCTTGAAATGGCATGACATTCACAAAGGACATCTCAGGAAGCGCTAGGAACAGAATGCAGATCTCCTGAGTCCTAGTCCTGTGCTTAGCCACAAGATCATTCTTCCTTGATAAGAAAATGATTTCCTCTTCACTCTGTGTTTTTATCTCTGTGTTTTATTTCTAAGACAGAGAAATATGCAGATAATTGCTAAATATCAGAAAAACACATCTTTGTATTAGGAACACATTCATCATTTCCTCTTCAGGAGATTCAATCACACCATCTCTGCTTGAAGTCTTTCTTGGTGCATCTTCCTGAGCTTAACTCTGATCACTCAGGACCTTGGAGATCATATGTATTCTATCTCCACAGGAAGACAGCTGAGTTTAACAATGGTGGTTAAGCTCTGTTGTGACTCAACCAGGTTACATCCCATTTTGGTTACACTAATAATACACATTGCTACATCATCATGATGTAGTTTTAACTTGGTTAAAATGTAGTTTGGCCCCATTCACACTCTCCAACCAAACCTAACACAACGAATGTTGCAGTGTTGCCAACTCTTAAGATATTGGTGTTTCTTCTGGTGCCATGTCAAAACTTAAGGAAAAAAGAGCTATGATCTCATATAAAGATTCTAGCTCTTTTTTCTTAAGCCAAGCTGCTAACCACCCTAATGGATCTGGAAAAAAAGTCAATTACCTGAATGCTCCCTAAAAGCTCAAGACCCAAAAGGCACATAAAAAGAACTCAAAATGGGGGTTTGGTTTGGTTTTAGATTTTTAAACCTGTCTCATGATTTGGGAGAGGAAGTGCTACCACATGACTTTTGAATGTTTGGGGTTGGCAACAGAGTGTGTTGTTACAATCAATTATTGTCCTAGTGCAGGCCAGGACTAATAGATAGTGTCCTACCACATTAGCCCTTCAGATGTTACATTATCTTTAGTCACCTATATGCCTGCCATTGCTGTAGTTCTCTAGTTCCTCATCATCTTTAATGTATTTATCCTGTGAGGCAGGAAAGTACACTATTTCTATTTGTAGATAGTATCTCTACACCTCAGTTCCCGAAGAGCCAGTTTTTTTTAAGGTATATAGGCACCTAAAGATGCAGTTGGCACCTAATGAGATTTTAAAAAATGCTTAGGTGCCTAACTCCCATTGAAAAACAGGAACTAGGCACAGAGACACTTCTGGAAATCCCACTAGGCACCTAGATGAAACTTTCAGTACCTAAATACCTTTAAAAAAAAAAAGGGGGGGGGGTGGCCCTAAATAACTTACCCTAGGTTACACACTAAGGTTACTTCTTCACTGACGGCAGCAAATTCGCCACTGTCAGATTAATTTCTCTGGATCGACTGAGCGGTCAGTGAAGACCCGCTCAGTCGACCCAGAAATTGGTGTATTAAGACCACCTTCTCAAGTGGCATAGCGCTGCTTTGACAAGAAGATGGTTCCCGTCGGCGCAGTGCAGTGCAGACGGCGCGCAGAAGAGAAGCAGAGAAGTCGACGGGAGTTACCCAAGTTTTCTGCGTAGCTTGTGTAACTCCAGTTGACTGCTGCCAAATCTTGGAGGTAAGTGGAAACAAGTCCTAAGTCTGTGGTGAATCAAGAAATTGAAGCTGGTCTCTTGAGTTTCAGGCTATCACCTTCACTGCTGGACCATCCTTTCTCTCTGTCTCAAGATATTTTTGTCAAGTCTCTGGAGACAAGTCTAAAGGGAAACAGGTTTATAACCAGCCTCTACCCAAAATGGATAGTCTGCACATCAGTACTTGGTAGAAGATGTTATGTGTTCAAAAAGGCCTCAAAGCCACTAGAGCCGCACTAGCTTCAAAGACTTGTTCTATCTGGTATCCACATCTAAGCTGGATATTTTAAGGGAGCCACTCCAAGTAAGGCACACGTCAATATCAACAAACTCTGGTTTGTCCTCAAAAGCTAGGTCAGGGTATCTATTTTGGTAAAGTGATGATGTAACCTATTCCAACATATTTTGCTTAACTAATCCCTAGCCTCCAAGACTGTAGAATTGTGGACTTCATGGAGCAAATAGATTCTCCAATAAGAGCAGTTCTTCAAGTATATCCATATTCAGCAGCTCTTCCATCTTTGCTCATTTCCAGATCATCATATTTGAGGCAGTTACACAATCAGGAACTGAACAGGTAGAGTAAATGTACCTCCTTTTATTAATACAGTCTCAATAAACCAATGGTTGAAGTTTACCTGCTTTTCAGCATTTCATGGTTCAGAGATACTACTGTGCCTTAATAAGCATGTGTTTTTTCTGAACTTATGTTTCATACTTCTATTCTATACTATGATTAATGCCAAGAGACCAGAGTGTGTGTAGATTCCTTGGAAACAAAATATCAAGTGTTCTAACTCTGAACTTTTAAGTAATTATTAAAGTAAGACTCTAGATAAAAAACAGATTTAAAAAAAAAAAAGCACTGGAAGGTATGTTTATGTATTTGGAGTGGAAACTGTGCACATTCAGCTGCAATTGATTTCCTGTATGGCAAAATACTGCAGGCATTTAGCTGGCTGGCAATATTACAGAGGCCTTCTACCATTACCAGTTCTTGAGATCAGAAAGCTCTGCCTGATGCTTGTTCCTATGCCAGAATAAATAGAATCCCTGCTGAGCTTCCAAGCTACTTTGGTTTAGAGGGAACCAAACCATAAACAGGCAAAGTTCTACATCTTAAAACGTTCCCTAACACTAACTTAAACTGTATTATAACAGTACTGCTTTCTATTCACTCTTACCAAAGAGCTATGATTCCCATCAAAACAGATGATTCAAACAAAAACAAAAACAAAAAAAGAGCCACCAAACTATACTGACACTTTTGATGTTAGTTATGAGGAGCTAATAAAAATATTCACCACCTAATTATTAAATTTACTGCAGTAACAATGCGGAAAACTATAATAGACCTTCAGAACAGACTTAATACTGTTCGGGCCACTAAAGAAAGCAGTCTTGTTTCAATATTTTTCTCTGTAAAAATTACCTGAAGAGAACAAATATATTATTTTAATTTAGTCCTGAAAACTTTTAAGTCAGTTTTCTACTCTATTTAAATATGTTGAATAACTGCCATTAAAGTTTCTCAGAGTTTGGAAACAGTAACATAAAAGTAATTTCAGAAGGTTTACTCTTTGATTATATTGTAACAATCACAATCTTTCAAGTGTCCAGGTACCTGGTTGTACTTTGGCTGTAATTAAAGTAAAACCAAGATAAGAAATAGCTTGTATATGTTCTCTCCTACTTTTCCATTTAGTTCATATATTTTTCTTTTTCCCAAGACCTCCAGATAACAAGGGACTCTCTTCAAATTCTAGAGGAATGAGTTTGTTCAGGCACCTTAGCAGTAGCTATGTTGTCAACAGGTATAAAGTTCTTCTCAAACATTAGTATAAAAACCATTCTTTACTATTGTGCAGAAAATTTAGAAGGCAGGTTGTCTCCTTAAACCAGTTAGCCATCTAGTATATTAGGATCTGATACTGGGGTTTATATATCAATAAAATGTATAGTTATGCATATTTATAAATAGTTTTTCTGGAAATTCACTACAACTAATAAAAAGACTGCACACTAAACTTACTCTTAGCAAACATACAGCATTTAGAAGACATTAGTAACAGATATCTCTAGAATGTATGAGTATCCCTTAGAGTTGTCCCTTGTACAGGACCAAGTTAAACAAAACCCCCAAAGAAAGCTAAATTTAGACACATTATGTAAGTTAACTAAACTTTGGCCAGTAATGACAATGTTCTATATAAAACATTTTGGCACCTTGGAGGACTTCACTTCACAAAAAAATCAAAACAAACAAAAGCAACAAAAAACACCCACAGGAATTTGAAAAAATGTATCATTCTCAAAAACATCTCAGGGCAAAGTTTTTTTCCAGAACATATTCTGGATGGAAGGCAGCCAAAATGATTTCCAATAATAAGAAGACAGGTGCTATATACTATTCTCACAGTAGTCCTTGAAATCATTCTCATTGTAAAATCAGCATTGTGAAGCTGAATTTAACTCATCAGTGGAATACACAAATGGACCACTACTGGGGCACTGAGTGAAATACTGGGTGTTCTCAAAAGACTTTCCCAAAGCATACAAGCTATCTCAATAAAATAAGTAAATTTTAAAAGCAAATATTTTAATTTAATTTTAAATTCGAGGATCTCTCTCTACTCTGCTGTGGTTAACAAAAGAGAAACCAAGCCGAGACCACCCAACAGTCTCAATTCTGACCCAATTAATGGTATTCCAGTCTGACACATAATTTAATCAGATTCCAAAACACTCATACAAATTCTCATATCCAGACAACACCAAATACAATTTTGGCTCATTTGCGTGCTCCGCAAAAAACCTTGGTGTAAGCCTCTAATACACTGTTTTTAAAAAAAAAAACAAAAAAAAAACAATTTAATAAAACACTAATATTTTTCCTGACAATCTGTATATGCTGACATTTTTAATAACCCAATGTTACTGACATAAGTGTGAACTGACATTAGCCAGACAGACAGTGATCAACAGTGCAAGCTCATTAATTTGCATTGAGCACTAAAGTAAAAATTCACATGTTGTGACTGTTAGCACATTATAAAAATGCATTAGAATTTAGGTTATCTTATACGAAGCAATATGGTAATAAAGAGACATTGACAAACCTGACAAGCCAAATATTGGAGTAACATTAAAAACAGAAGTCATCTTTTTTGTCTGGACTACCAATCCCAAACATGCTAGCACTTCACACCTGAGTAACACAAATAAGTGCCAAAATGGTTGTACACTGATAGCTAACTTAGGTCTGAGGCCCAACACCAAGAAGTCTTCAGTAGCTGCCAGTTGTGATGGGATCAAGCTGCTGCCAGAGTCTTCATCAGACCTTGTAACTGATTAATGAAATTAGCCACCAGCAGTTTTTTCTGAAGACTTCTAGGGTCTGTCTACACAGCAACTAGACACAGATGGACCATGCCAGCCAAGTTGGGTTTGTGGGGCTTGGGATGCTGTGTAGATGTCTGGGCTTAGACTGGAGCCCAGCTCCAGGTAGATGAGACAATCCCAGAACCCAGGCTCCAGCTCAAGCCCAGAAGTCTACATTGCAATGAAACAGCGCCACAGCTGGAGCCCCACAAGAGCCCAAGTCAGCTGGCATGGGTCAGTAGTAGGCTCTTCTTTGCTGTGTAGACATACTGCTAGACTCCTGAAGCAAAGTCTCACTGATTTGTCGTGGTCATCCCTTGGAAGCAATCCAGGAAAAGTAGAGAGACCTGTGTGTGTGCTGTGCATAAAGTTAAGTAACAGTAAAAGAAGAAACACTGTTTTTATATCTTTACCACCATTCAGGTGATATATTTAATTAACATTTGCAGTGGTGTTGTTCCCAAGATATGAAAGAGATTACCTCAGTGATATAATAATTTTTACTGGACCAATGTCTTTGGAAAGCTTGTCTCTTTCACCAGCAGAAATTGATACAATAAAAGATCTCAACCATTTTCTCACTCACATTTAATTAAGTAACGCAGGAAAATTCACATCTCTAAAGCCCCAGCAGCAGGTCAAAGGTAGAAAAACCTGAGGGAATGTCCATGATGTTGTAATTTAGATGCAGAGGTGTGATAGTTGCCTGAGAAATATCACAAATCAGATATCATACTGATCAATAGACACCAGTAAGTAAACTGTGGTATTCAATTTCATAAATTGTGGCATGCTAGTCTCAGCTGCACCCAATTAATTTCTTCCTCTACTAACCTGACTGCATTTAAAATACAGACTCTTGAAACTGAGACAATAAAAGACTTTGTGCATGGTAAAATGAATCCTGTTCCTTTGTGATGGAGAAGAAGAGAGGACAGAACTATATAATAAAAAGCAGCTCTTCTTTCATCCATAGATCTCAGAGTGCTTTATAACAGGAGAGAAGTATCATTATTCCTGTTTCAGACATAAGAAAACTAAGGCATAGAGAGAAGAATTGACTTATCTAAGGTCACACACACGGTCAGTGGTATAGTAATAACTCAGCTTTCCTGACTCCCAGTCCTTTGTCCAATCCACAGAACTACACTTCCTCAAAGGAAGTTGTCCATATCTGGAGGATAAGCTAAACAGTCTGCACCTCCTCTTCCCCAGCTGTAGCTATCAAAAGATTTTAATCTATAGCAGTTTTAACTGGACACCTGTGCAGCTAATTCAACAGGTCCTGCAACAACCCTCTGCTCAACTGTGCTCAGTAATTTCATCAGATGCACACAATCCCTCAGCACAGACTTCAGCTCTACAACAATAGCAACTGGGCCTCAGTCTAGCAAAGCCTGAACTTCTGCAAATCCAATTACTTCGGTGTTTCTGTTTATTAAATTACCCTTAAGACCTTGGGCTAGGGGATAATACAAAGGTTTTAATGGAATGCCAAGTTCAAAACAAATATTATGAATCGAGTTGTTTGGATGTGAGGCATTAACTAATCAGAGACCGCATAGGAGTGTGGGTACCCAGAATCTTGTAAGATCGACCCTTTAAGCAGCACCCAGTTTCAGAGATAGGCTTATCTGCAAGACAGCTGCCAGTCAGGTGGAAGACAAACTACATTGTCTAAATATGCATTCCCTAACAACTGTGATATCTGAGTGCCTTACAAGTGCCTCAAAAGGAGATTCACTCAGCAACAGAGCATATCATAGACATGGATTAACCCTTGCCTGCACAACTAGTAAGATTCTTTCAGGGCTTCTGCATTAGCAGCCGCAATTTTACCCCACAGACCTGAACCATATATATAAATATAAACTGAACCATCTAAAAATCACAGACCACCACCAATTTAGGCTAACTCTACTTAAATTTAGTTTGGCCAGTCAGCTGGTCAAGTCTAAACCACAACAGAATCATGTCTGAAAAAGGAGTTCTAGCCTAGGTCCTTATCAAGGCGAGAATGGGGTTCTGACACTGCAGCATTTAGTCAAGCATACCCTGTTGAAATGGAATTAACATGAACTGGTTTAAAGAATGATGGAAAGGCCCAGTGCATGTAGGGCCAGTGTAGTCAGGACCACTTCTCACACTGTAACTACGTACAAAGCTCATATATACTACCAAGTTCAAATGCTGACATTTTACTCTTACTACCACAAAGGCTGCTGTCCAACTAAACATTTCTATTGACTTGTAATCCCCTTTTTCTCCTCAGTCTTGCAACTCTACCATCTTTCACTGTAACTGATGTTTCTCTGAAAGCCCCAAGTCCTGGAGTCATGTTATTACATGGGAATCTCAGCTTTCTTTTTTAAAAGTTTTGATTCATCATGATTGCAGAGAAAAGCTGGAAAATGTAACACCTCCCATCCACAGGCTCAAAAACCAAAAGATTGTCTTGATTTTCAAAGCCATGAACCTGACCCATGATTTTTTTTAAAAATGTTCTCAATTGGAAAAACTGTTACTGCTACACAAAGGGCTTAGCTAGTTTCTCTGAAACTCTGAACAAAAGACTCAGTTAAAAAACAAAAACAAAAAAAAAGTCTGCTTGAAGTGTGTTTCTTCTCTGAAAAACATCTTGTAAGAAAATAAGTTAAATTGCATCATAGGGATCTATGTTTGCCCTCTCTCCATGATTTCCATGTCAGATGTTCTCATTCTGCAAGTAAAACAGTATCTTTTCTCACTGGCAGCCCTGCACATTCAGTCCACCAGTAACAAAGATGTTCTATGCCAAACTAAGTGTTCACTGACACTCCTATTGTCTTATTTTCTTCAAATTTTGTAGAGGTCTGGAGTGACTCCTACTTACCTTCTCTTAAAATTGCAAAACTAATACATGGTGGGAATAAAAGGTAGTAAAATGTTATTTTTATTACTAACATCAGCAAGCATGAAGACTCTGAAAAGAGTCAGGGAATTGATCTGTTGCATAACAGTGCCATATTTTACCATTACTTTTCAGAGTAACACCGCACTTCAAATGTCTCTCATGTTTATAGCACAGTAGTGATTTTTGTTGCTATTTTACACTTTTAAATGTATTTTATTAATGAATTTATGTAACATTGTAACAGCTTTGGTTTTTGAGAAGCTTAAGGCAATTTAATTTCTACTGCAATAATAAATAGTTTGCTTTAGCAACTAAATGCAGATAAAATGTATTCCTCTAAATACTCACCTAGTAATTATTCTCTTGTAGGTTCCTGTTTATATTTTGCTCTGTATGCAGAAGTCAAATTCCTTTAAACAAACTTAGAATTGTAAATGTTGATTTATAGATTGTTTCTCAGATTTACTTTCATAGGAGGAACCCTGTAAATGATCCTGTGTCTTATTAAATGCTTTGATTTGAGGTTTGTTTTCTTAAAACCATTAATTCTATATTTCTGACTATTTTTTAAAGTTGTGTTCCTCAGTTGGCATTTATTACACATTTTATAACATCCATTCTGAATGTTTTGTTTGTTTTTTAAAAACACAAAATCCAGTGTTGCACCCTTACATCTTAGAGAGCTGACAACTATGAATTGCACAAATAGAGACAAATTCAATATACAAACTAATTTCAATTTGAAGTTTTTGGATTGCTGTGTTTAATCTATGACAGCATTCTTTTAAAACACTAATATCACTTTATATTTGTGTCCCCCGGTATACGATATCTTTGGTTAGATTTCAACAGTTTTCCTAACCATAGGCTGCAGATGAAGCCACTACACAGACAGAGGTATTGTCTACACCGATGCAGGCCCACCACTAATGTTGATGGTGGGTGTACTACTATAGGTAGAGTATCAGAATTTTTTACTGGGTCATCTGATACCATTCAGAACATTAGTAGTAGTAAATATTACGATAGCTCCTGAAGACCTCAATAAGGATCCGAGCCCTGTTGTGCTGAGTACTGTACAAATATAGAAGAGACAATATCTTTGCACTGGAGGGTTTACAATCTAAAGCCCCAATTCAGGAAAACATGCTTATCCAATTGAGGTCTTACACATCCTTCCTGAATAGGGATGTTTTCCTGAACTGGTGTTTCCCAACCCTCAGGTGGGTGCTCTAACCATTGGTATACAGAGTCATTTTCTCTCTCTCTTCTGGCCAATGACTACTTAAATATTTATCCACAGTGGAACAGTCAGTGAGAGAGAGAGAGAGAGAGAGAGAGAGAGAGAGAAAGAAAATGGTGGGAGACCCTGCATCCAGTCCCTCTGTCCAGTCACTCTTTGATTACTTATCCACAGTGCAGCAGCTTCAACAGGAGAAACTAACATCAGACTATCCCAGAGTTCAGTGATTAGAGCACTCTCCTATGATGTGGAAGACCCCTGTACCAACTTTTTCTCCCCTTCTGGCAAGCAAGTGCTCTAACCACTGGGCTAAAGGTCGTAAGGTGGGTGGTGGCACCACCCCTTCCCCTTCGGCCATTTTGTGTGGAGCAATGCAGGTGCCTAACTCATTCCTGCAAGAAACACCATAGGCACTTGACTACAGATGATGGGTTCTTGTTCGTGGATTGCTAAGCAGAGAGAGGCTCCTGGTAGGCACCTATCTCAGTGAGAGGGGCAAAGCTTAAGACACACTCCTCCCATTAGCATCTCCCGACTGGCTAACTTGGGCAGCTCTCTGCCTCGCATGCTGGCTTTCATGGACCATATTCTTAGGTACTTATCTGTCTCCAGTCATTGCATAGGGAATTATAGATACCTTAATTCAGCTTTGGGAATTGCAGTGTTGTTCCTGTGATTTTCAAGGTGCCAATACACACAGCACTGTGGCACATAAGGGCTTGTCTACACTTGAAACACTACAGGGGCACAGCTGCAGCTGCACCACTGTAACGCTTCAGTGTAGACACTATCTATGCCAACGGGAGGTGTTCTCCCATCAGTGTAAGTAATCCATCTCCTCGAGGCGGTAGCTAGGTTGATGAAAGAATTTCCCCCTCTTGCTCCCCGGTGGATTTTCACACACCAAGCAACACAGAATCAATCTAACTTTTTAGTGTAGACCAGACCAAAGTCCTTTTATGGATCCCACTCTTGCATCCTAGTCAGGGAAAAGTAAGAAATTGAAGGTGACTCACAACAAGGAAGGTTACTTCTCTACGATTTCCATAAAAAGGTTTAATGGAAGCAGAGGTCCTCTACTGAAAGCATCTCAACAGCCATGTATTAAATCACCTGGGCTTCACTTCAGAGGTGCACATAAAAATGCAGGTTAAATAAACCCTCTCCCTCTGTTCCACAAAAGCACAAACAATCTGGATGGAGATTTACCCTTTAGAAGCTACATTTCTAACTTCTCTCTGTCAATGTGGTTCTCACAATTAAAAGGCATTCTAGTTAAGAAGTCTCATTGCATCATCTATTCAAATGAGGACAATTTGTGGCAAGCTTTCAAAGAGTTGCACAGCATTTTAAAAATGAGAAATATTTGACCCCAAACTCAGAGCAATTTTAAATGTTACTCTGTGCCTTAATTCTAACACAGCTGCACCCTTTAAAAGAGACCAAAGAACTATGGTAAAATATCAGTAAGAACAAACACTATATTAATGACGGAGGTTATAGAAGTTCTAAACATTATAACATATATACACACACCCCAACATCCCACTCCACCTTGTTTATTTAAACCTTTAGAAATATCCGATAGTATGCAAACACCATGGTAACACGACAAACATTTAATATTGAAGCTACTGAAACATTCTTAGAGCACTGTGCGTAGTTTCCAGTTTGCCAAATTTGTGGAGTGGGGAAAAGCTTAAGTTAAAAAACCTGAATATCTGGATGTATGAGGGAACCAATTAATGACCTGGAGGGGAAAGATCTTCAACTCACTCCCTCACTATTCTAAAAGAAGCATCTGTGAAGTTAATGAGATTTAACTTTATTCATATTCTGTGTTGTCATATTGTCAGACAAAGCATCCACAAGCATCTTGAAAAGTTCTCAGAATTAAGACAACTGCATGCCACAAAAATCAGCAGTTTAAAAATAAAGCTTATATACTGTACCTTTCTAACCACAATGAATTATACATCCCCAGTAGTTGCTATAGCCAGATTTAGCTTTGTACAAGCTAACAGAATTCCTTTACAAATTTAGCTAGAGGCTTGAGCAACAAACACTTGTGGAAATCTGAACCACAAGTGCCAGGCAGTTCCCTCCAGGAAGGAAACAGAGAGGCAAAGACAACTACTACTAATATAGAATTAGTATTAATTACTATCATTAAATCACCCATTCATTGTAGACTGTTTCATGTAATTATTTGCTCACACTTTTGATACGAATAACATTAGGGATGAAAGGATAAGATATAAATTAAATCACAACTGAATCAGTCTCCCAATTAACAATTAAAGGAAAAAAAGATAAGAGCCAGCCCAATGTGAAAGTAAGTTTTGTTCCAGCCCCCTTGCTCCTTATGCTGGGAGAGCTGTGGCCTTGAAAAGATGAGGGGAAATGAAGTGAATCATCTTATTCAACGGTGTCCCATTGGTTGATAGAAGGATTGGAGTTGATGGGTTCTGAAGAACATCCCATTTGCCTCTCTCAGCCAGAAGGACAATGGCCTTAAAGGTCAGGGAAAGAAAGCAAGGACAAGGGATTGGGAGATTGTCAGGGCTCCAAAAGGGAGACAGGAAGACTACTCCTTTCAAAAAAGAAAGTATATATGAATATGATTGGTCACATTTTTAAAATGCTTTAGGAACAGTCACCACGACCAAATTACACTAACTGCATTTATTTTAAGAGTCAGGTTTAATAAAAATACATAATTATTTGGAATAAAGCTCTATAAATTCTAAACATGCATTTTGGCTATAACAATATGTGGTGAAAAATAGAGCTATTATGCAATGTGTATTAAACTTTCAGAGATTTGATACTGCAGTATGTTAAATGTTAACAAAAACTAGTTCTGGGGCTGTGTGTACAAAATATCTCCTTTGCTCAGATTTATTTTAAGATCATCACACTTAATTGTAGTCAAACACAAAGTAAGAACATAAGAATGGCCATAGCAGGTCAGACCAATGGTCTATCTAGCCCAGATTCCTGTCTTCCAACAATGGCTAATGCCAGGTACTCCAAAGGGAATGAACAGAACTTGTAACCATCAAGTGATCCATCCTGTCACCCATTCCCAGCTTCTGGCAAGCAGAGGCTAGGGGACACTTCGGAGGATGATTTTGCATCCCTGCCCATCCTGGTTAATAGCTATTGATGAACCTATCCTCCATAAATTTATCTAGTTCTTCTTTGAACCCAGTTATAGTCTTGGCCTTCACAACATCCTCTGACAAAGAGCACCACAGGTTGACTGTGCACTGCGTGAAGAAATACTTCCTTTTGTTTGTTTTAAACCCGCTGCCTATTCATTTCTTTTGGTGACTCCTAGTTCTTTTGTGGACAAAAGTAGCTGAACCTTGCTTGTACCCTTCATAAATATATTACACACCGTATGCTGCACTACCCGATGTGCTATGCCTGCAGGGAGTTATTTACATGTCACAGATTTGTACAGTCCTGGAGTGGAAAGAGGAGCAAGACAAAGTGGGAGGTTAATCCAAACAACTTTTAAATTGATGGATTTTGCTCATTCAAAGCGAGCCACAAGGGAAGGGATGGCCTGGAGTTTACTTTTAAAGCCCTTCCCCCCCCTTCAGAAAGTTTGTGGACACAATGGCTCTTCCGCTGGCTGGCTTATACTTATCAGTGAACCCCCAGGCAGGAGAAGCCTTAGCATGGCAGAGGCAGTCGCTGCCTCCAGGAAGGCTAATATTGCTGAAGCAATAGCTTGTCCCCGCCTCAGATGTCACTTTAACAAAGCTGAAAGGGGCCAGGTGTTTCCTCCCGCACCAGCCCCGCTCGCTGCCTGCCACTGGGCTAGACCCGAAAGGCTCGCGGCTCACCTCAGCAAGCCCCGCCGCCGTGCAAAGCCCCACACTTTCCTGGCCCCTCTCCAAAAGCGGGGCTAGGCGGGCGGCAGCGCGCGCGCGCACATTGCCCACACCGGGCGCGTTAAAGGTTTGCAAAGAAAGCAAGAGGCGCCGGGACGGCCCGTGCACCGAGCGCACACGCCCCCCTAGTCACAGCTCGGCTGCCGACTAGCCTCGCTCCGTAACGCAGGTAACCCGCGTGAAGCGAAACAGGAGAATCCCGCCCGCCCACCCAGGGGACCCGCGTGTCCGCACCGGCTCGCGGAGGGGAGGGGAGGACGCGCTGGCTGGAAGCAGCTCCCGCTCCTGTCCCGCAGCGCCCAAGCGACGCGTCCCCGCAGGGACTCACCGGGCAGGGGCGCGAGCTGGCGGCAGCTCCCGCAAGCTCACCACCCCCGCGGAGCCGGGCCCCCCCTTCACAAAGCCGGGAACCCACCGCTGCCTGCTCCCGAAGCAGCCCGAACCGTTGTGGGGAACCAGGCGGCTCCCGGCGGGGGGGAGGAACCAGGCGGCTCCCGGCGGCCCCGCTTCTCCCCGTGGGGAGCCCCCCTTTGCACTGCCTTGGAAGGGCGGTGGAGCGAGCATGCTCGGGCTCCCCAGTGTGTGGGGGGCGGAGGGGGGAAGGGAGCCTAGCTGGGGGGCAGCCCCCGCCCGGGGAAAAGAAGGGAAACGCGCTACCTGGGGGTTTGCAGGGGAGGAGGAGGCAGCGCCGCAGAACAAAGCCCAGGCTCTTCGCGGGATGCCGGCAGCTCCCGCAGGGCTTCCCCGCCGCCTCGCCTCGCCGTTTAAATCCGGGCGCCGGGAGAGCCGCTCTCCGGCTTTCTCAGTCGCCCCGCGGCGGGCAGCGCTCGGTGCCTGCTCGTCCCCTGGCGGCTCGCGGCTGCCGCTCCGCTCCGGCGCTAGGGCAGAGCAGCAGCAGCAGCAGCTTATTCTCCAAACTTCCTGCTCCTCCCGTGCAGCCGGGGCGGCTTGTAAAACAAACCCTCCAGCTCCAGCCGCAGCTCAGCCGCGGCCCCTCCCCACCAGGGAGGCACGGCTCGGCCTCCGGCTGCAGCTGACTTGCCCCTCCCCCCACGCCCCAGGGTGGGAAAAGCTGGGAGCGAGAGATTAACCACTTGGATTTGGCTCTGGAGCGACGCCAAAGCGAACAGTCAAATTACAGCCGCGGGGGGAAGAAAAAAAAAAAAAGAAAAACCAGCTACTGTTTTCACACACGGAGCAAGCACTCCACTTTCCGGGGGCTTCCCTCCTCGCTTACACTGACCTTACAGCCCTCACCGCCTTGTTTGTTCTCTTTAAAACGCCTCCTCCCAGTCCTTATGGAAAACGGAAGCGCTACGGTAGCCGTGACTAGCTTGGGCCACTTACCCTTTAATTACAAGTTGCTTAGTATTTACATCACTTGCAACACTAACTCCCACAGAGGAAACTCGCGTACTGGAGCCACACCCCTTGATCATATGGCATGATGAGACACCTGGCCGTGTCCTTTTAAAATATTATAATACGGTGATTAATGGGGTAATTGCGTCTCTTGGGATTGAGTTTAGAGGCTATTAAAAAGGGAAAGGGACACAGTCAATTTGAAATCTAGTCAATTAAAAAAAAAACCGTTCAAAGTGGTTTTGCATATTACACCTGCCTCCTGAGTCTTCCTGGGAGTTTTGTGGCTTTACAATCACATTTTCCTGGGTTTAAACATGTTTTCTCTGTTTTGGGTTGCTTTGTGAAAGATCCACTCAAACAGAGGAAACTGCCTAATAAAAACCCCAATTCTGGATCGGGATGAGACTTTATGGCCAAGAAGTCTCATGTTAATAGGACACGGGTCAAACTGTCAGAATATCCTGATGCAGGATCCCAGCCTAACTCACCATACAGAGAAAAATTAAAACTGACTATGCACTATTGCGATCAAATGCACAAAGTCAATTAACTGAAATAAGTAGAGAGATTTTTTTCAATCATTTTCATTTTATACTAATTTAGATACTATAAATATAGCAGATGAATAATTTTCAGACTGAAGGATGATCTACTTTCCATCCCATGCTACTTGTTTACTCTTCTTATCTCTATGTTTGGACAATTAGTCAGTTTCACTTCTTATGTTAGTGACCTACTTGAATACTAGTCTGGTTCACTTTTTGTAACCCATAGCTAGTCAATTTTGCTATCAGATTCCTCAGCATTGGTACCATCACACCCTGAATCAAAAACCCAAACAACTTAAAAATCATGAGATTTTTTTAAAAATAAGAATAAACTTTGGCTTATTTGTATTTGCTTCTGGTTTTTCAGCCTTAAGGTTTGTGTTTTCTAGTATTTCTACATAATCATTAAGGAAAGAAACATACTTAAAATAAAACAAAAGCTGAATTTCTTACAAAATCACAAGACTCCAAGAGCTGTGGTTTAAAAACACCAAATATGAGATATTTGTGATAAAACTGCAAAAACTGGCAATACACTAGCACATGCTGAAGTGTCTTACAAATAACTGAAGAAGAATGTTTATTTGTCCCTGTAAACAGTCCTATTAATCTTAGGTTTTGTAAAATATTGTTCTTATACAACCTAAATTTGGTCCACATTTGACAAGATACTTTTAGATTTTAATTATAGCTTTCTATCTTAGTACCTGATCCTGCAAACAATTACACACATGCTTAACTTTAAGCATGTGAGTAGGCCTGGTAAAATCATATAAGTCAATGACTGCAGAATCTGGATATTAAGCTATGTACACACTACATCTTAAATCGGTATAAGTTATGTCGCTTAGGGGCGTGAATAAACCATTCCCTTGAGTGATGTAATCTATACTGACATAAGCGCAGGTGTGGACAGTGCTATGTCAGGGAGAGAGCTTCTACCACCAACATAACTACCGCCACTCAGAGGGACTGGAGAAATTAAGTCCATGGGAGAGCTCTGTCCCATTAGCCCATTAGAGTGCCTGCACTAGCAGTGCTACAGCAGCATCCATCCAGCTGTGCCGCTGTAAACTCTGTAATGTAGCTATAGCCTTATTGTCTTCTGCAATTTCCATCTGTGTGGCATATAAACCCCAATTCAAGAGAGCACATAAGCAAATGCTTAACTTTAAGCACGTGCTTAAGCGCCCTTCCTGAATAGGGATGCTTTCCTCATTAAAGCCTAAAGCCTCAGTCCTGCAAGTTATTCCCTATACCCATGTCCATACAAAACAGTTTGCTTGCAATGTGTTTCAAGTAAGAAAAGCGAGAAAGAGAAAGTTGAGAATATAAATGCAATAGAAAGTACAAATAGAATGCAAATGAATGTTATACTTATTCTTACTTCCAATTAAATTAAAAGGATTTTTTTAATTAAAATATATGTACTCAGTGGCCTTTGTTTCCACCAACATTTCACATTCTCACATTTCACATTCTCCCCCTAACAAAACCACTTTACATATACAATTTCACTCCATAATTCTCATAAAAGAAGAGGTCTTTCATTTTTGTGGTATAAACTACAGTTTCTCCCTGTGCTCATGCTAAATATATGGCATATGGTATTTGAGTGATTTTAGACATTTAGGTTTTTCAAATATATAGATAGAACAGTATGTGACGAGTTAGTGAGTTTCAATGTTCACCCTAATCTTAATTGTTCTTGCTAGCATCCTGAAAATAGCTAATGACTTGTTCAGGTCTTTTTGCACACCATTTTTGAAAGTGTAAAAACTCCCCCCAAGTCTATATTGTCTCAGACCAGGACTGAATTTGGTAAATCAAAAGGCCAATATTTTCCTATCAATCCACATTGGCTCTGTTTGAAAACAAAGTTTTCTATTTAGCCCATAATGGAAATACAGCAATTTTTCAACCCAAAAAAACCCATTAAATCTCCCCAGGGAAATTTCCCTAATGATAAAAAGGATGTTATTTGTAGGAGGGGTTATGTAACAGTGTTACAATTGGTTATCACTTAGGGGTAAGTCCTGCTCCACCCCCACTTCCTAGTGAACCATCACTGTTCTAGCACGAGAAGGGCAGGTAACAGAGAGGGCTGCAGAACAGTGCTCTAGTCTACAGATGTTCTTGCTGCAGCGCATGGTATTGCTACAGGGATAGGCCAGGATGTGACGAGTGAATCTGCAACCAACACTGATCTCCTAGTCAAGACTGCTCCATGCCTTGAATTTAGGTTTGGAGAAAAGGATTCAGTTTCCAGTCCCACAATCCCAAGAATTTGGCCCTTTACATTGCCGAATGAGGAAAAAAAACCAAAACCCTCTAATGGAACTTTTTCTGCCCTGGGAAAAAAATGTTATCCTTTCAAAAATTATATTCTTTGCACCAAATTACTGGTTGGTGCATTTTAATGTGGCCTGAATCTATCAAAAATTGTATGCCAAATTAAAATGAATGAGAATGCTACATACAGCTCAGTGCTAGAGATATGCAGGCAAAAGAGGCACAGTATCTCATGTCTTTTGAAGTGGTAAGAAATTGTACAATCTCTGAAAATATATATTAAATGCACTACTGGGTCTGTTCCTTGGGAGCTCTCTTCAGACTCAACTTTGTCTGTTAGGGAAAATTTCCAGGAAGAGATGTTTCCCTCTTCAATACTGGATATAAACTACTCCCATTTCTGATAGCTTGTGCCCAAAATATCTGACCTTCCATTGGAGTAACCAAATCCCTCCAGATTATGATGAATCTGATCATTGTTGCAGACTGAATTATAAAAGTAATAATCAAGCAATATAGCATTTTCCTAAGTGGTACCCAGTTACAACATTTTTGGAAGAGTGGGATGTATGGGATAAATTGTGAGTCCCTCAACTAATCACACTGTAATCATAGATTTTCGAATTTAAGGCCAGAAGGGACCATCATGATCATCTGATCTGACCTCCTGCACATTGCAGGCCACAGAACCTTGCCTACCCACTCCTGTACTAAGCCAATCCATGGTATTGTTATCAAAACTTTCAGAGCATCTGAGTATGGGTAATGAAGAATTATTGGGCAGGTGGTCCTTTGATTCCCCTTCCCCTGATGTGGCTTCTCTGTATAACAACATTTTTTTTTGTCAATACCATATTTTCCTTTCTACACGAGTGTCCATTCAGAACAACTGCACAGAGTAAGGCAGAACTGTTTATATGTATAAGGCCAGCTTTACCTAAAATATGTACATTATTTCAATATAACAGTATTGCACTACAGTGATCATTGTGTTATCACCTTTCTCATTAGAGCACTGATTCAGCAAAACACTTTAGGTCATGGCTATACTACAGACTTCTGGCAGTGTAGCTATGTCAGTCAGGGGTGTGATTTCTGATTGACATAACTGTGCCAGCAAAAGGACCTACTGTAGAAGATGCACTTGTACTAACAAAACTGTGCTTTTTCTAGGGTAGCTTATTTCACTTATAGGAGTTGTTTTTTCTATACCAGTACAAAGCACAGTTTTCTTGGTATAGCTATAAGAATATTTTGTTGATATAGTATTCCTGTATTGGTAAAGCACACCTAGTGTAGACTTAGTAATAGGTATGCACTTATCTTTAAACCCATTACATAAATTCACTCTGCTTCAGTTTTGCTGTACTAAAAGATAAACATACATTTCAGTTAGGGTTGCCAATTTTGGTTGGACGTATTCCAGGAGGTTTCAGCACATGACATGATCTTTAATTAAAGATTAATCTTTAATTCCTGGAGGCTCCAGGACAATCCTGGAGGGTTGACAATCGTAGTTTCACTGTTTTGCTAAATCAGGATCCGTGGAACAAATGCTCTTAGGAGATCCAAATGAATATAAATGTACACACAAAAGTTAGAATTGTGCCATTTTTTGATAGCAGAAAGCCACTATACACCAAAAAAACCCCAAAGAAATAAAGCACCACAATTCTGCCTGGGAAATAAAAAGTCTGCAGAAAGAAACAACTGCTCTCATGTGTTCCATGAGTAAGGGTGGGGCATGGGAAAATGGATGTTGTGTAAACATGGTCACTCACCAACGATCCTAAATTAACAAACCCTGTGCTGTACTTCCTTCATAGCACCAAGTACATTATTCCACCTCTTAGACAGATTCATTGTCAGGCATAAGGACGCTTACGCTTTGTGGGACTTATTGTTAAACAGGTTTTTGGAGCCACACGACTTAATATTGCAAAAGTTAATGTAGAGTGAGGTATGAGCATGAGGAACAAGTAAATTAGTTTATTTGTGATAAAAGCAGGTGTGTCAGTATTTTGGCAGTTTGTGGAAAAACATTGCATAGCCCTCGGAAAATATACTATTTGTAGAATTTGTTAACAGTACATGAGAAGTTTTAAAACAGGGCTGTGGTTGAAACAAGTTACATGTTTTGGCTCTCTGGCCTTCATGCTTTTGAATTTAGTTGTAACAAAGATTGACGCTATCCATATGCAGTGAAAACAAGTTAAAGCCATTTTCAACCCCAATTAAATTTTAAATCATATTTGTACAAACACATTTGTTAAACTTACTTAAAAATTTGGGACAACATGGCCAAAGTTGATTTGTGATTAGCTAGGTTTTAAATTATTGACTCTGCACATGGAAAGATTACACTATAATGGTTGCAGATCCTAGACCATTAAAACACCAGTCCTGTAACAATTGTGCACTTTTGTTTTGGCGTTCAATGGAACTGCTCAAGTGTATAAAGATAAGCACTTGCATAGGTGTTTGTAGGATAAAAACCTGAGTTTGTATTTCAAGAATTGTATTTCAATCATTAAGATTGAACTGCAAAGCTTAAAATCCAGCAAGTCTTCTATAGCTGTAGGCACAACTGTGTATCCATAATTATGTCTGCAGTTAATTGTGGGCACAAATACTGCCATTGATGTGTGTTGGCACAGACATTTAGATGCCAAAATGTTAGTATTTGCATCTGCAATTAGTTGTGGGCTCAGTTTTGTACCAAAAAAAAAAAAAAAGGGACCTTTTCAAAATCAATCCTTAAATGTTTAAGATTTCAAATAATTAAATGAACAGCTGTTTAGATAAATATTGCCCTTTTCACCAGTACAAAAGTACAACATTTCACCAGTAGAAAAGTAATCCATGTTCTCCTGAGTTGAGGATGTTGTCTTTGCTTTAGGATGGTTGTAGTGTCATATGTAGAGCCCTGCAAATCTGCGGATATCCACGGACCACATTTGCAGAACTATATTTATCCCTCATCTAGCACTATAACCTTTCCCTGTGTAATGTTTAGCTCCAAATACGATTAGGCTTTTGAATCTTTTCCTCCTTGCTTTTTTCGCACCACAAAAGACTTTCTGAAAAAGTGATCTCAAGTTTAATGTTGTTCAGCTTTTCAGTGGATGATATTTTATAATTTTGTAACTGTCTATGGTCTGTTTCTTCTCATCATTTGCCTTTTGGAGTCTCATTATGCTGCTTGAACGATTTGTCTGAAAATTCTAGTCAGTTGTGTCAGTTACTGAGATTGGCAATAAAGCAAGAGATGCAAGTAGACCCAATAGTCACTTCAAAAGAGAATCCTGGCCTCTAAGAAGCAGACTCTCCACTCTTCATTTATTCCAGTTATCATCACTTGATGTGATTAGATTGATTTTATTAATAATTTGATCATGAAAAGTAAAATGTGATCACTATTGGCCTCTGTCAAAATCCTGCAAAAGTTGAAACATGCTGAAGTAACTGCAAGACTCATGTGAGTAAGATTACAAACATGCTTAAGTCTTTGCTGAAGCAAGGCTTTATACTGTATTTGTAGGGGGACCATTTCCCTATATGAGTAAGCCTTCTTTAATATTTCATCTCTTTTCAATATACAGAATTGCTTGAAGCTTTCATAGAAACATGCATGTTCCAGAACGAAACACAGTCAGCCTGTGATACGTTTTATAAGATGAACTTTTTCAGGTTCAAATAATCCATAAGAAGATCAAGATCAGACACTCGACTTTGCTATCAACCCAAGTCTATAATGCCACAGGAATCTTGATCCTTCACTTCATTATTGTTTGATGTTCCACTTCTCAGTAAATAATGGTCTTCTATATTTTTGATAGGATATTTCTGTTCTACAGCGGGGAAAAAATAAGTTTTTCAGCTATCGTTTCAGAAAACATGTTCATCCACACACTCAAGTAAAACAAAACAAGCATATGAAAGTTATACAAAGACTTATGCAAGACTGTACATTTTCCAGTGGAAATTCAATTTGAATGGTATATTTAAAGGGCTAGACAGGGCCCTTAGGCTCAATCCTGAGGAAGGGAAAAGCATGTACTTGGGTTGTCCCTACAAAGTTTTCCAGGAAGCACAATTCCTCTTGTGCTACCCTCCACTACTGGGGGTAAATGGTAAATTACTTCATCTCCTTTCTCTTTTCAGGATGCAGCTTGCTTTCCTCTTCATGGGAACAAGTTACCCAGGGTGGTTGTGGAATCCCTGTCCTCGGAGGTATTTAAAAACAGGTTAGGCCAACACTTTTCAGGGATAGCCTAGGTATACTTAATGCAGCCTCAGCACATGGGAATGAATGCTTCAAGCCCTATATTTCTATGATTCATGCTGGGCTTCCCAGCACATATGCAGAGGCAGAACCATGGCTGCACACATTCTGTGCCCTCTTTATTTCCCTTCCCCACCACTTGCTCACAGTGAGCAGATATTGGGCATACTGCCTATGTTCCAACCCCTCTGCCCCCATGATTCAAGAAGCCCTAACTCTGGTACACAAGGGGTGTGGCAGGTGTCACAGTTCCTGGATAAATTGCCCCTTCTGAGACCCTTTTCCAATCCCCTTTCAAGTAGCAGACCCATGCCTCTACTTCTCTCTGGGGTTGGATTCCCCAACCTAATCATTCCCCTGACTGGGTCTCTGGGTTTACCCCTCCCTGGCTGCCAGCCATGTTACCAAGCAGATTCCACTGGGTTTGGGCCCTGCCAGAGTTTTCCTTTAAGGTCCTGTGGTCAGTAATAGTATCCAGTGACAGAAGCAGTTTCTTCAAAACCAAGTATGATTTTTTTGCCCAAATGGTATAGAGAGCTGGGAGAAGAGTACTTAAAAATAACCGTGACCTATACCTATATTGTCTTGTGTTTGGCATTCTCCTCAAGCAGACATGACTTAGCCTTGCTATGCCCTGTGCTCTCTGCATACCAAGTTACAGTGAGACAGCTGCAGACCCTGGCTCTCAAGTCTGTGTGTCACTCTCACTGCATACTGACTCCATATCCAGGTCAGCTTCCAGCTGAGCGGATCACTTTCCCCATCCCTTTCTGCTGAGGGCACCTTTTTAACCCTTCAGGGTCTTTTGATCTTAACCCTAGCCCTGGAAAGAGAAAGACATCCTAATCTGAATGGTGCCACCAGGTAGGTTCTTTCCCCCAATCATAGTGGAGCCATTGTTTTCTCCTTTGAAGCAGATACTGGGAGTGGCTGTCTTTTCTGTGTCCTTGTTTTACTCTTCCTGGGTTCCTTAACAACTCTCATTTTACTGCCTCCTTTGGTTGGCCTATGCATTCAGGTAAGTAACAATACAAAATTGAACAGGGAAACAGAAGCATACATAATTTTAATAAGAAATAATACAGATATTTTTCCAAGTTGTCACAGGCAATACTTACTCTTGAATGCACCCCTGTACAGCCACATTAGACCATCTAGTGAATCATCCAACATAAGCCTCGATATACACAAAAGAGTTGAGTCATATGCACTCTGACATCTGGCTACGGGCCTTCTCCTGTAGTCATTATTGTGGGGCGGGGCAGGGGGGCAGACCAAAAAACTTTAATTGATTTAATTTGATATTTTGCCTTATTAAGGGCTTCAGGTCCACTATGATAGGGCTCACCCCTGCCATTGCTACCTACTAAACATTCCCATAGACCTGGTTGGGACTCCCACACATACAGAAGAATAGCAGGATCAAGCCTGATGTTTTAAGAAAATGCGGTGTTTCTTTAAATGCAATTATGAGTTACCTTTCATCACTGTTAATACAGATTACTTACATGGTAGTTTAGAACAATTAGCCTGATGATAGAGGTCCATTGTAATTTAAAGGGAACATCATAAAATATACAACCACAGGTTTGTCCTTGCTCATCTAAGCTATTAAAAGAAATTTTACCATTGAAATGAAAAACTTGTGGAGCTGTACTTTCAAGCTGTGCCTCATAAACTGCAATCTTCCATTATAATTAGGCTAATTGTTTTAAATTACCATGTGAATAATGAGTAAGAACCATGGTAAAAAGGTAATAAACTAAATTAAACCCTGGCTTAACTCCACTGACTTCTCTGAGCCAGATTCATCCCTCCTGTGATTCCAGTGTATTTTCCCAAGTGCTTGTTTCTGTGGACACCAAGGACGTGTTCACACTGCAGTCAGCTGACTGGGCTCACAGGGTTCAGGCTGCGGGGCTATTTACCTGCAGTATAGACATTCGGGATCAGGCTGGAGCTCAGGGTCTGTGACCCAGCCGGAACCTGAGCTCAATCTACACAACCTACATCACAATTAAACAGCCTTACAGCCTCAATCCCACAAGCCCGAGTCAACTGACACAGGCCAGCTGTGGGTGTTTAGCTGCAGTATGGACATACCCCAGTAGGCCTAAATTCTCCCCTGCTTTCAGGCTGCTCTGTGCTGTGTTGCGCTGCCAGCACAAAATGACCCTCAAGTTGAATAGGTATTCATAGAAGATTATCCAGCAAAGGGTGATTCTCTAGTCCTACATAAGGGCCAGCAGAGTGGCTTCTATGCCACCCTACCCTCCTGCTGGCGTAAGGCTGGCCAAAGCTTGCCTGCACGCTGGTAAACCCTGCTACTCTAATGGCCTATCCAGCTCACTAGCAGCTGGCAGAATTTTAAGCAGTCCTCAGGCTGCTGTAAATTACCATGAGTGATTGGCATTCAGCCAGCCCAGGGTGGCAGGAGCAGAAAGACATCTTAAATTTTGCCAAATTTGAATGGTAATTTATACCCATTTTTGGATTCACTTTGAACGTATATAAGTGACTACGAGGTGCACAGTAGTGGAGAATCAGATCCCCAGATTGTAATTGCAGACTTTATAATGATCAAGGCTATTACTTACCAAATGATAACTTACAGTGATCTCATGGTTTAGCATCTGGATACCCAGGAAGAGGATATGAGCACTGCTACTACTAATGAAGTTTTTTCTCTTGTTAAAGCAGGGGTGGGGAACCTTTTTTCTGCCAAGGGCCATTTGGATATTTATAACATCATTCGCGGGCCATACAAAATTATCAACTTAAAAATTAGCTTGATGGTGGTACGCAGAAGACGGCTGAGTGTCTGCTGCCGAATTCCCCCCCGCTGCTGCCGCCGTGAAACTGCGCCGCCGCCGAATTCCCCCCCGCCGCTGAAAAGGGGCAAACGATAAGGCCCGCGGGCCGGACGTTCCCCACCCCTGTGCTAAAGTGACAGAGGAGCTGTTTTCATTGATAGGGTCCTAGTTTCAATTCCCAGCAAAGACAGATTCTTTTGATGATTTAAGAACTGTATATAGCACAATAGGTGTGCATAGCATTTTAAAATAGAGAGAAATAGGATGCAAAAAACTTACAGTCTAGGAAGTTGAGTACAAGTGGGGGGATAATGACATTAGACAGGGAGGAGTGAAAGGAAAATATACACAAAGATTTAATGGTTGCAGATTTGGCATAGAATATCCTGTTAGGCTATGTTTACACTACAGTTTATGTCAGCATAACTTGTCGCTCAGGGGTGTGAATAAACTACCTCCCACCCCAAGTGACATAAGTTACACTGACATGAGTGCTTGTGTGCAAAGTGCTATGTCAGCAGGAGAGCTTTTCACGCTGACATAGCTTCTGCCATTCACGGAGATGGTTTTATTATGCCAGCAGGAGAGTTCTCTCCCATCAGCATAGAGCATCTTCATCAGACACAATGCAGCAGCACAGCTGCATCAGTACTACTGCAGCACGTCTACATGTAGACATGCCCTCAGTTATTTTTGTTTAGTTTAGAACAGTAGCATGGGAATGTGGGTCATCATTGGAAGGATTCTAAAAAAATAACTTTTGGATTTTTGGTTTTTTAGAAGGATCATGATCCCAGCATCTTGTAAACATCTCTTTATGTTTGATGCTCTGATTAGAACATTTCCTTTTTTTCCTTAAACAATTTCAGTGTTTTAAGGGACTGTGATGTCTGGAAGATACTAGAGCAATGATGATATTTTCTGCTATTTCTTAGGGATTATTTTGTGTAATTTTTAATCTTTTTTGTTTCCAGGCAGAATTGCACTAGTTGAATGAGTGGCTGACACAATGTACTGTACATGCAAGAGACGCAGAATCAAGTCACTTCCAAGAATGCAGCCTTCTGGAGTCTTTAGTCTGCTATGTCCAAAGAAATATTACATTTTGGCAGCAAGGCTGTCCAATTTATACTGGATACTCTTACTGGTTTACTGTGAGAACTGATTATCCCAGGAAATCGCAGGTTAAAAACCTTCTTTTATAACGTATGATTAATGTAAGAAAGAGAGGGTCTGCTCCATTTCCTCAAGCTTGAGGTCCAAACCTTCATTCCATGCCCTCCGATATCTTACTGATTCTTTCAATGTTGTGATACATCAGGCTCAGCAAAGTGTCTCCTCCTTCACTAGTTTGACTTGACAAAGAGGCCAACAACCCCTTAAATCCATTAGCTGCATGTAAATCTAAGCAGCTGCACAATGAGTCATTTCAGGACCAACTAATTGAATAAATGATTATAATTGTGCTCAACTAAACTAGCACATCCCCTGTGAAATCCTTGATGTCAGATAAAGCCATGCAAGTTAAGTCAGCCATGGCAAAGGCATAATGTTTAATCCGTACCTCTACTCCAAGACCATTCTTAAAATATGAAGTACAAAGTCTTTGGACTACCACACTTATGTCAACAGTTTCCACATATTTTGTTTTCTAGAGTTCAGCCAATGACCTACACGGTAACATTTTTGAAGGCTCTTATGTCACTTATGCACTTCTGTGAATTTTATGCCATCGATATACAGAGCCAGAATTTTAAAACCCAGAGAACCTGCACAAGTCTCCATCAGTGCCAAGCTAACATTAGGAAATCTATAGAAGCTATTCTTCAGGGTTCTGGCAAGAGTTGGGATGAATTCTAAAATGTTCTGGGGTACAAACATTCATTTGAACTTTTCCGAGGCCAAAAGGGCCTCAAAATGGCACATGATTGGCACTTTGGAGTGGTCCGTTTCAGTGGGTTTACAATTCACAATTATCCTTGGCATTGAACTGTCAGTCAAAATTTCACAGCATGCCTTGTGTGTGTCAGTTTTCATTTTTTGCAGTGACATTAGTGCTGAAAGGTGATAAATTGAATGCCAGCTGTAGTGTCCTCCATTTATGCACAGAATAAGTACAATATGGTTGGGTGCAGATGTCCTGCTAATTATTTATACTGCAGTAGTGCTTAAAAGACTCTGTAAGGAATCAGGACTCCCAATCAGTGCTTAAATATGGGGGAGGTGTCACAAGTGGTCACAAACTCAGAAAAAAAAACCCCAAAAAAACCCAACCCCAACAGTTCTAAAAAATTGAAACTCAGACCAGGTCACTAAAGGGTACACTTCAAGTACTGTCTTACCAAACCTTCTGTTCCCAGATTATTATAGATCCTCTCCACTTTTTTCAGACCATTTTAATTATTGCACCCAGTGTACTAGACATTGTACACATACATAATAAAGAGATGGTCCCTTCTCCAAAGAACTAATAGTCTAAATCAGTGGTTCTCAATCCCAAACCCAATCAGCACACAGTTGCAGCTCATGTGACATCCTCAGGGCTGCACAGGTAATATTGGATGTGGCCCACAACAGGTTGAGAACCACTGGTCTAAATAAATCTGACTCAACTTGATCTGAACCCTTAAGGAAAAATCCTACATAACTGAACAGTAACCATTCTCTGCATATTTTTAAAACCATCTTAGATAATTATATCCCTGCTATAGAAATCAATTGTATGGTTAAAAAAAACACTTAAGATTATCCTCTATTAAATTCTATAGCTCTTTAGAGCAATTCCTATTAAACATCATTAGTTTTCTAAATACATTTATTGGTTTCATCCCTATTACATTCTACAGGATTTTCCAATCCACCTCAGGGAGGTGAGGATGTAGTTAATGAGAGCCAATTCAGTCTGATCTTTCTGTTGAGACAATCAAGGACATAATGAGGGATGTGGACATAAACACCTACTAGTGAGTGAACTGTTTCACCTATAGATCACTCTAATGGGTTGCACATAACCCTTTCCTGTCCTATGTGGCAGTAAGAGACTGCACCAGGTCCAGGGAAATAGATAAGCCTTGTAACCTGACAACTGCCAGCTTGCCTTTTCTGAGGGAATACTCCCAGCTGTATCTAACAAATAGGATATGAAAGGAGAAAGCAGTTAGTCAGTCCAGGCTCCCTCTGGACAGAGCTTCTTTTTATGCAAGGCTGGAGGAAGCGCAGGGTGATTGGGTCCCAGGGCGTAGGCATAGCCAGGGAGGGTACCTGATTCCTGGTCCAATATAACTTGGCAAAAGGTCCAAACCAGCCTGATAAGTCCCTAAAACTAGTTTTACCGATAGAATAAAGACATGCTTTATTGTTAATCAGTTTGTTTCATGTTCTCTTGACATATAGAAATGACCATAATTGCTTCCTTGAAGCAACAGGAGGCCCACTTTATGGACTAGTGAGACAAGAGATTGATCTGTTGGACTAGGCAGCATCTGTGAGTGAGGACACTTATTTCTTTGTGTAAGGACAGTGAAGTAGTAAAGATCTTTGTTCATCCTTTGTGTCCCACTCTTCAAGGACTGTGGTTGGCTAAACTTCATCGAATCTGCTTTACACACGTTACCAAACATGAACTTTTTTGGGTTTAAATCCATGTTACTAACAAGACATGTGCCTATCATAAACCTGATCACCTTGCTTGTATATTGTATCCCTTTCTCTCAACCATGGCCTTTTTTTTTTTTTTTTTTTTTTTAAATATTTCTTTCTTCACAGCAGGGACCAGGTCTCCTTATGTTTCTCCAGGAATAGCACTTTAGCCCAAGGACTTCTTGGTGCCAACTAGCTGAAGTCACAGGGTTACATAAATGTTACAGGAATCCCCTGGATTTGACATCATGCTAGTCTGCCAAAGAATCTCATGGAAGGTCTCTAATAGAAGCCTGTGTCACACTGGTCACCATAATCATTGCAAGATGAATGTATGGAAAATAGATGAAGGTACATGCTAAAAATATATGTTCTCTAGGTCTGTAAGTTAAGACAGGTCATCAAAAGGTGATCCACATACTCCTATCAGGCAGGGGAGAAGAGACACTTATCTCACCCTACCTGGTTAGATGCAAATTCAATATTATATGGTTTACAATGGATGCCCTTTTACAGTCTGAGCAAAATGCTAATCAACAGACTGCAGAGGTTGCAGGGAAAAAACAAAAACAACAAGAGTTACCCTGTTTAGAGGTAATACAATGAACTTCTGAAACTGTATCTGGGGTGCAGATGAATGCTCAGTTATTCCTTCAGTCTATGAGGATGAGCCACCACTGGGCTTGATCTTACGAGAAAAGATCTCAGCCAACTTGATTGAAAATGCTGGGAAAAGGATTTGGGGTAAGCTATCTTGTAGGAGATAGGGGAATGCCTCATTTATTTTAGTTATGTTTAAGCTCTAGAAAGCATGTTATGATTTTATTTTATATATAACCATTTGTTTCCAGTATTCTCACACTGTCACTTGAATCTCTGTTCTTAGATAACAAATTTATTTTTGTTTTCACTGTGTGCTGTGTGTTAAGCAGAGTGGTAGTTCTGAGTTGAATCTTGCAAGCTAAGGTGTACTGTTTCTTTGGGGGTAGCTAATATGAGAATTCTGTTTGCGTTCAGCGGAACAAGGGCTGAGCACTCCAAAGGGACACTCAGAGGCTTGAGGGGTTGGTGGCCTATCGCTAACTTGTACAGCGAGAGTAAGGCCTGTGGAAGCATGGAAGGTAGTAATGGTGTTGTCAAAGGCCCATGGTCTGAGGGAGCTGATCCAAGAAGGCACAGACAAGACTTCTTCATTCTAAGGGCAAGTGGTGGCAAAGTATCTCACAACCCTGGGTACCCCGGGGAAGCATCACAAGGCCCATAAATGTTTCCACAAAACAAAATTAATAGTCAGCAGCTTTTTATGAATCTGCTGCTCCTGACTATGGATTTGAGTTGGCAACCTGAAGAATCTTTTCTCCTATCACAAAATCTCCTGACCTATCCAACCTTCCCCTCTCCCTTCCATTTTTAAACTGTCTCTCAAGATCTAATTGGTCAACTACAGCCCCAGCTATTCCATCACTGTTAATAAATTGTGGCAAGATTCTTCTCTGGAAGTTAGGAAAGTTTTCTCCCAGTAGCCATCCTAACAGTGATTTAAATCCTGTAGCCTCTGTTTACCCACTGATCTTTGCAAAGGTTTTCCTATAAGCAATTTATAGGAAATTTGCCATTTTTCATCAAATTTGCCTCAATTTGCCATTACCAGCTTGACTATTTTCCACTTGAAATGAAATATGAAATGCATAGACAGCAGCCTGCCAACTTCAGGTAAGTAATAGAATTAGTTGCTTTAAACAAATGTTGGAGAGTCTGGAAACAAAACTTGTCAATTCAGAAAGCTAATGATCACAAACACACTAACTTGCAAGGTTCAAAGGGCTCACCAGCTTTCTTAATGAGGGAATGGGAAGTGGGGGGGACTTTCTAAGACATAAATGGGAATTAGAAGCTCAACACCCATTGAAAGTCAATGGGCATTAGGCACCACAGTCTTTTATGTATTCGGAAAATGTCCCCATGTCTGTGGTGGATGATGACCTGGCCTCGGTTACACATGCCTTTATCACCTCCTGTCTGGACTATAGCAATGCAGCATCTCTAGTTGTGAAGCCATTAGCCCTAGTTAGTTAGAAACACCAGTTAGTACAGAACATTGCAGCATATCTCCTCAGCAACACAGGCTACTGTGAGCAAATGAAACCTTTCCATAGAATGTTGAGTCATCTTCAAGGTCTTATTTTCAATGTGCTCAATAGCATGGGTCCGGTTTACCTAAATAATTACCTAAAGCTTCAGGATGAGGCCCATATTCAACAACTCAGCTCCTCCTAAGGTGACCAGCCAGCAAGTGTGAAAAATCGGGACAGGGATGTGTCGGTAATAGGAGCCTCTATAAGATAAAGCCCCAAACATCAGGACTGTCCCTATAAAATTGGGACATCTGGTCACCCTAGCTCCGCTGGCATACTGGAACTTTCTACTTGAAGGGCAAAGTTCGTCTGTGCAAGAGACAGAGCCTTCCAGGGGACCAGTCAAAAAGCATGGAACAAACTCCCAGAAAAACTAAGGACCACCACAAACCTTACCACCTTTTACTCTGAGTGCAAGATGCACTTCTTTGACCTTCAGTCTCTAATAATACATAGCAGCATTTATTTATAAAATCAAAAACACTAATGACACATCACACTGCACAATTCTCCATGTGAGGAGAGGATGTGGAAAGAACAAACCATTTGTGATGGATGTTAGTCACATCATTTAATGCATTACTGGAAGGCACTCAGATACTACAGTGATACGGGCAGTATAAAAAACTAATATACAATAGAAGTAGGGAGTTAAAGCACCAAATCTGGTCCTGTTCATGTCCCTTTCCTCTGTGCTGGCTTTATTACTGGAGGAGGATTCCAAATCAGGATCAGAATAAGACCCAAACAAACAAAAAATCCACTCTCAGAGAACTTTCCAGCATTCAGCAAGGGGACATACACCGTTCCTCTAAGGTAGACTTTCCTGGATATCTCCTAAGTTTCTTACCAGGTCCCTATAGGGGTACTTTTTTTTTTTTTTTCTTTTTTTTTTTAAAACAGATCTCACTCCAATCCTCCTTTTCCTAAAACTGAGCCAGGAGCATTCCCTCTATATACTCTCCATCAGTCAGTCATATGACACTTCGTCAGCTGAGCTTTCTTCATCATGTGCCCTTTCTGGAGTCTTAAAGGGGTGATGTCCCCCCCATAATAAATGTGATGGCTACACCTGCATTTACAGGAGAACACTATTACCGCATATTAAAAATGAAGATAATAGGAGTAAAAGACATTTTCCCAATTTAAAAAAACTATTTTGGATAGCTCTGCCAAAGCAGTGTACTGACGGTTACAGTGTGGGCTACAGAAGCCAGATTAACATACACCACCTCTAACGAGAGAGACACTGGAGGTAGTGCTCGGCTGATCTCTTGTTATTGAGTAGGGACTGGAATAGCTGAAACAGTCATACATGGTTTGCTAGGACCCATGATTCGTGTCCTTTCCCTATGCTGTGTATTTAGCAATCAGTCAGTCTCATATAGACCCCAGTCGTTTTGTTGTCTTTGTGATGACCTAAACTCAAACAATGCTGGTCCCTGATCTACCAGTCATTGTCACCATGGAGCAACATGGCTGACTTCTAGAAAGTAAGCTGGCTTGAGGCACAGCTCAGGGTGCCTACCAGGGATTCAGCCTCATGATGACCCAGCCATCATAGGGTCAACGAACTGGAAGTGCACAGGTTTGAGAGGACAAGATCAGTCACTGAAATGAATGAAAGCTGCTGACAGTTATGTTCACACACAAAAGACTTTTTAAACACATAGTTCTGTTTGACTGCTATCTTATCTGTTCTCTGCTTCACCCCACTACTACCCCCAATTAACTTTGAAATTAGGAAACAGAAATCAAATGGAAGCTGTCTTTATTAGCATTCCACTGCCGAACAGCCACTAAAATGAGGAGGTAGCTGTCCTCTATTAATTGACAGTTTTTGATAAATACAACCAAATCTCTGTTACTAATATAACAATAACTATTACTATGGTAGTGCCTACAAGGCCAAGCCATGGACCAGGACCCCAGTGTCCTAGGTGCTGTACAAACACAGAACAAGACAGACCCTGCCCCAAAAGAGCTTACAATCAAAATATAAGACAAGAGACAAGTGAGTACAGATAAATGGGAGAACACAAGGAAACAATGAGAACCTTTGATTAACAGATGCTCAGTTAATTAGGGTAGCAGGCCTGTATGTTCTCTTGTGCTCAACTCCACTTTCTTTTTGTCCCTGCCATGCAAGTCTTCAGTGATCTGGAATCAATGAAATCACTGAATAAAATTTGTACAGCTCTTTTCATCCCTCTTATAGGGGCTTCAAGCTCACATCCATTCAGTGTTCTCTCTCTTAGAGTCTCAACCATTTAATGGAGACCTGGACTGATATCACAGTGGTCTCCCTGATCTATTTGACACTTTAAAACAAGGGAAACTTTTAGGCTATGGGGCTACATTTCAGACACTACCCTGTTTATCCTGGCTAACCAGGATTAACAAATCAGCCTGGTATGCAAAGTGCTTTTGTAACATGACTTCAAAAATGCACCAGGAGTGAAATATCTTAAACAGTGCAAAAGAACCACAGGTATAAGGCAGTATCTGCTTTCAGTTACACCCAAGACAGAGCACTGACTGTTGCAGCTGCCAGCTGTGAGAGGCAATGGAGATGGCAGTGCTGACTCTCAGAGATTCGGTTCAGATGGCCTCAGGAGTGACTCTGCCCCTGTTTTCAACTGCTGAGAGGCCTTAGGCCCCCTTGATCCTGGGACCGCGGAGGAATTTTCCTTATACCTCTGTGGGCCGCTCTGAACGGGGAACACGATGTATGTAACACAACTTCTAAAAAGAGTCTGTACTGTAAATAAGATTCAGAAAATTACTTTGTTTAAGAACCAACACTGCATATGATTTGAAACAATGGTAATCAGCTGAGTAGATGGGAACCTTCACTGCCTCCTCCTCCCATTCAGTGCGTCTCGTGTTCCATGGTGCTTAATAGAAACCGGACCCTCATTAAACCTGATATCATCTACAAAAGCCAGACAGACATAGATTAGTGAGAAGCATATGCTAGACCTTTCCCAAAAGGATATCCTCTCCACCAGAAGAGGTAACAGAGAGGGCCTCATATTGTAGAGTGGAAGCCACTATTACACCATTGAAGATTGATAAGGATATAAATACTCCAGACACACAGTTTGCTAGATTGTTGAAGGATAGTTTTTTCTTATGTAAAAGAAAAAAAAAAAACCCACATAATACTTAAGGAGCAGAAGAATACTGCAATGCACTGTCTTTTTACAAAGATGAATATTTCATCACAAGTGCTGGAAATACTAGTTTATGTATAGTACAAAATATTTAGCACTCAGTGTATTTGCTGCATGTAAGTAAGGTGAGTAGATGTCCCGATTTTATAGGGACAGTTCCAATATTCAGGGCTTTGTCATTTATAGGTGCGTATTTCCCCCCACTTCCATTCTCAATTTTTTGCACTTGCTGTCTGGTCATTCTACTTGGAAGGGCTTGTCTAAGGGAGAGTTGCACCAGTTTAACTAAAGATGCAGGTTTCTGCTGATGCAGATAAGTGGCCAGAGCATTCACGTCCTGACTGTGACCCGTCAATATCATGTAGATCGTTATCCACATCAGCGAAAAAGATGTTATCTGCATACACTTATCAATCTTAGTTGTAGGTAGGCAGTAAGTATATACATTGAAAAGGAGAGAAGCTAGAATGGATCCTCGTGGGAATTCTTTACAGAGATGCCTAAACTGGTTGACTTTGTCTCCAGCTTGCAAGATAAAGCTCTGATCCATCATCAACTTGGCAGGCAGCCCCACACACTAAATAGTATCATGGAGATGTGGAAACATGACGTTTGTCACAAAGGCAGTTTGAGCATGTAGCTGAAGGCTGAGAGGACGTTAGGCAATGTGCTGACCGATAAGAGTGGTCAGCTAGGCTGGGCGAAGTTTTCTCGGAAGCTGAATGAGATAGCAAACTACTGACTGCCTCTTTCTTCTTGACTGAAGTTGTATTTTTCCAATTTAGCAATAAGCTCTGCGCATGCCTTCTTTTGTAACCAAATACGGGAATGTAACCAAATACGGGAAGTTCCTTGTGTTGCTGTATAACAATGACTTTGTAATAAATTTGTATAAAAACCCTCACACAACGCAGATCAGGGGCGCAGTTCAGCTGAAGCTGTTGCCCCAGTTAATTACCTTGTAATAAAGGTCTTTTCCTTGCCCACCCAAAGAGAAGTGAAGACTGTGTTTTCTTCTACAGAGACTTACAGTATGTGAGTCTAAAATGGCAGACACAATCTTCCATCTGCACAGTTGCCTGGCCAATCAACCCTTTACAGTCTGTGTTGAGGATCATCACTCCCTTCGTAGCCAGTATTCACTTATTTAGAAGTCAAACTACACTGCAGTCTAACATACGGATCCCATTTAGCACACTTAAAAAAAAACACCTCCCACACTGCCTTGATCCAGAAACTTAGAGGAACCTACTGGACAGCAGAGCAAATGTTTTACTAACTTCAGTCCTGACATTGGTATTCACTCCAGTGGAAACTGGTGCAGCAGTTTGGGGCAGAAATCAGCATACGCATCTCCTGTTTCAGAGCAGAATTCAGTCACCCGTATCATTAGTGGTTGCTTTAGCCACACATAAACATCTAATTTATGTGTTGGCTCATATAGCTCCCCCCCAAACTTTGATGAGATGCCATTATCCTTAAAATTGCATGGAGGGCCATGATGAATGAAAATCTCCTGCACACAAGTCTGACAATTAAACCGGTACAAGTTTGTGTGCCAACAAGGCCTTTGTAAATTGCTGATAATGAGAAATAAATTTATTTTAAAAGAAAACATCATGCAAATCCTTCATAATATTTAACTACATTTTTATTAAATAGGCTTTGGTGAAATACCCATACATAAAGAACCTGGGTGGAGTCTTCCTGGGGAAGGCCCTGAAACAATTTCCTCTTAACGTATCCTTGTAATTCAGTTACCAACACTCACAATTTCCTGTGCTATTTGCTGTATTTTGTAAGCCAAAATATGCACCATGATCCGATAAGAGTCAATCTTCCAGAAAAAGAACATAGACCAGAATAGTGTCAGTGCTGCATGCAAATTATTGTAGCCTGTATTTTTTAGAAGAACTCGATGGCTTATGGAGCAATAACTGCACGTACAGGTGGCTTGTGAAACACAAACCATTTTCAGGGGATGGATTGGTCATATAATAATTTGCGACTTTTCCTCTCTTAGCTGCAGGGTTGCAATCATCAATAATAAAGTTAAATCAAATATTAGTTCAATTTTTTCATAATTAAATCACTTGTAACAAGAACAGCTGCTAAATACATATTTTGGTTGGCAAACTTAAAATTGCTTCCCATAGGGAGATGCTCTGTGTGTATTACTGAAACACAGTAAGTTTGAAGAAAAAACAGACATACTTCAGCAGCACAAATCCATTTCTTGCAATAATTTATTACAATAATTTACATTTTGCAGTTAGCCTATTTTTCACATCAGGATGAAGCTATCCTGAAGTATTGAGCTTTGCGGGCGACTAATGAAATCCTCATGCAAATTGTACATTGAGGTAATGAGAATTTTACCTCAGTAATGATCTATGTGAAGTCTGAAAAACTGGGCCTTATGTAGAGAGCTAAACTGTGGTCTGGCTAGTACAAGGGGCCCCTTGTGTCCCTGTTCTTGCTAACTGTATCATGCATAGTGGTGCAGGAGAGGAACCAGGCTACACACTATAGCTACGTTTTCCCTTGCACAGATGAGTAGAACCGGTGGGAGTGGGGCAGAGTCCAATGCATCAGCAGGGTGTGGGGAACATATACTGAACATGGTATCGTAGAGCCACAATTTACCCTCTCTCTCTCTGAACCAGTCTCCCTCTCAGGAATGTCTCCAGCTGAAGCTAGGGGTGTGATTCCCAGTTCACACAGACATTCTCATGCTAGCTTTCCTACAGCTAACATGCTAAAAATAGTAGCATAGGTGAGGTAGCATGGACAGTGGCGAATAGTGGCACAGGCTAGCTGCCCCAATTACATACCCATGGGGTTCAGGCATATGTACTCAGCATGGCTAGCCCATGTCGTCACTCACCGCTGCTTGTTCTACTTCAGCTACCCTACTATTTTTAGCATGCTAGCTAGCTCGTGAGAGCTAGTGCGAGAATGTCTCTGCAAGCTGGGTATCACACCCTTAGCTCATGGTGTAAATGTAGCGTCATGCAGCCCCTTCTTCTGGGCTCGCTACATAGCCACAACTGAGCCTATAGTGATGACTGTCTCCCTGATGAAATGCACTAACCCCAGGTGTGAAATGAATCTAGTTATCTTCACCAGGAACATTACACAGATTATTTGTTGGGAGAGGAGGGGAAGAGGAGAAGCAGGAAATAAAAAATAATGTATCCAATTTAAGCTTTAGGTAGGCAATAATATAAGCTGGAATTTAGCCAAGATGTTGGGTGTTTAAAAACTTCCATGTAACAGTGTGGCAGATGCAAGAAATCATGCTTTGTCTGAGACCTTTTAACTAGCGCTGGTCAAAACATTTTTCGAGTGCTCCAAGCACTAGGCTACTGAGTCAGACCTTCTTTCTGGCCCAGTGAATATTTAATTATCTACTTACAGTGGAACAACTCCAACAGGAGAGCGTGAGAAAGAGATACTGACTTTATAGCCCAGTGCTTAGGAAACTTACTTGGGACCAAATCCCTGCTTTTAGTGAGGCAGATAGGGACTTGAACCTCTGTCTCCCAATACCAGGTGAGTGCCTTAACGACCAGGAGTTTAATTATTTTGGACTGGAGGTGATGGTGGGATGTCTCTCACTCTCATGGTTTTTCACAAAAAAAATTCAAAAGGTTTTGATTTCATTCTTCATTGGAACAGAAACAAATTTCAAAATTTCTCACGAAATGGAATTCTTGTTTTCCAGCAGCCTTAAGTCTAAACTTAGGGGTGACTCATGGATCTTTTTAGTTCTAACCAGGATGCAAGGTGGTTTGAAATATTTCTCTGGAACAGAGAAAACTAGGTTAGGAAGGCTACTGGCGTTTAAATTAAAAAAAAAAAACCCAATAATGGGGAAAATTATCATTTGTATTGCAGTAGGTGTCTAGAAGTTCCAGCCATGATGGGGGTCCCATTGTTTCAGGCATTGTGCAAACACATCATGAGAGACAGCCCCTTCTGCAAGTAGAATACAGTGTAAATAGACAGGACAGACAAAGGATGAGAGAGAAAATAAAGGCACAGAGATTTGAAGTGACTTATCCAAGGTTACATCTCAAGTCAGTGGAAGAGTAGGAAATAGAATCCAGGCCCCCAAGACCCCATCCTTTGGTCTAGCCATTAGGCCACACCCTTTTTATATAGTTCTATTTAGTTCTATAGTTTGGACTATATCATGTGGGTGGATGAGATCTATCTTTTGAGCCGAAGAAAAACTCTACCTGCTTGCACCTTCTGTTTGCAGAAGGTGTCATGGAATCTTCTGCAGAATCACTAGTAAAACAGATATAGGCAATGTCTATACTGACGGTAGCAAATTCGCCGCTGCCAGATCGATATGTCTGGATTGATTGAGCGGTCAGTGTAGACCCGCTCAATCGATCAGGAAGTCGATGCTGGTAAACCACCCCCTTAAGTAGCGTAGCGCTGCGTTGACGGGAATGCTGTTTCCGTCAGCACAGCGCAGTGTAGACAGCGCGCAGAAGGGGAGCAGAGCAGTCGATGTGAGTTACGCAAGCTACTCTGCATAGTTTGCATAACTCCTGTTGACTGCCGCCGAATCTCCAGGTAAGTGTAGACCACGTCATAAATTGAGACCTGTTGGAAAGTCTGTTATATTCAAACCCACACATGCTAGATATAAAGCTCTATAAATCACATTAAGCTTATGATAGGAACTATAAATTTCTCAGAAGTTTACAGATAAGACTCTCACTGTTTTTTTCCTTTATGGTATAAGTTAAACAAATAGCCCAACACAGCTAGAAATATCTGCAGCCCCAAAACAACAAAAATTGTTCCACACCTGCAAGATGTGGAGCCAGTCAAGAGTGGGCGAGTTTGTGAAAATGAGCTCCTCCCTGGCTTTGTTCCGCCCTATTCCAGTATGGATCCTTTCTCCATCTTTTCCTCCTACAGCCATGTTGTAAACTGGAGTTACTGTAGGTTATAGGTAGAGGATGGAACTTGTCAGTTCTTCAAAGAGGAAGAGAAAAGACAGGTGCTTCCTACTCCTCGACCAGTCCCAAGGCTTTTTGTAAAATTTAACTTTGGTTTATTTGCACCCTTTCTTTCTTGTGCTCCCCGTGGGGCAGTCCATATTGCATCACCCCTAACTTATGGCTATGTTTTATAGGCAGTCTAGCCTTTTGTACGAAATGCTGTTCCAAGAGTGCCTCTTCTTTTCGGTTATCTCCGTCCTTCCCTGCCTCTCCTTCTCAGCTCCCATGGTCTGTTGTCATTTCTCTTTATGCTTGTTACAACCCTGGATAAGCTCCATTTTTCAGGTGGCTCACCAGGCTGCAGGGCAATAGACTCCCATGTCCTTGTAGGCTGGCTGGGTCTGGACAGGTCCAGTCACTGTCTCAAGCTCTAGGCTTCTAGACACATACTTGGAGTGCAGATCAGATCATCTAGCTAGCTCCCCTCCTGAGATATGCGGTTCCCTAGTCTAAGTGCGTAGGCCCTGAAACTAGTGCTAGTCCTCCCAAACACTGCACAGTAGTTATTGCATGCTGCTTTAAGTTCCAATGAAGCTGCGGGCCCTCTGAGTTACTGTTTCATTCCCTTTGCCAGCTCTGCCCACACATCGACTGTCCTAACCACATCAGCCACATCATCAGGAGCTCATTCACCTGCACATCTTCTAATGTAATATATGCCATCATGTGCCAGCAATGCCCCTCTGCCATGTACATTGGCCAAACTGGACTGTCACTATGCAAAAGAATAAATGGACACAAATCAGACATAAAAAATGGTAACATCCATAAATCAGTAGAAGAGCACTTCAATCTCCCAGGACACACTGTAGCTGACTTGAAAGTTGCCATACTTCTACAAAAAAACTTCAAAAAACAGACTTCAGAGAGAAACTGCAGAGCTAGAACTCGTATGCAAACTTGACACAAATCAGATTGGGTCTGGAATGGTTATCTCATTACAAGAAGTAATTGTCATTGTTCACACATTCTCACCTTCTAATCAAGGGTTGTGAATAGGCCTCATCTACTCCAACTGAATTGACTTTGTTAGCACTTGCCCTCCCCATTGTTGTTTCTTACCCTTGAATGTATATATATACCTCCCATCTGTGATTTCCACTTCATGCATCTGACAAAGTGGGTTGCAGCCTACGAAAGCTTATGCCCGCAGAAATTTGTTAGTCTTTAAGGTGCTACAGGACTCTTGTTGTTTCATCATTTGGAGACTACATGACAGTTAAAAGCAAGGGGGACACAGACTTTGCAGAGGAATTTCTAAACCAATCACACTACTCCTTATAGACAAAGCACAAGAGATATAGGGAGCTATGGGAAAAAGAAAAATCTGCATCTAACACCTACCCCATATCTTCAGAGCCTTTTGGATATTGGTCAGTGTTCTTTCAAGGTTCCAGGATCCTCCTCTCCTCCTTCAAAGTCATGCAAGGTGGTTTTGTTATACCAGTACAAAGTGCAGCTTTGCCAATCTAGCTGTATCTATACTAGGAGCACCTTGCTAGTATAGTATAGTGGTATTCCTATACCAGTAAAGCACTCCTAATGTAGTGACGGCCTTAATTATAGATTACAATCAAAATGGGGTACTCACAAAACTAAGTGGAGTTTGCAGATTGCAGGTTCCTTGAGGTTGGGAATCTCATTATCTTATTTGATTGTAAAGCACCATGCACATCATACTACATAAACTGGAGACTGGCCTGAGCCAAACAGATTGCATAGCTTCAGTTGAGCTCTTCCGACTCAGAATGCTGTGAGGGGATCTAGCTGCTGAATTCCTATTTTAAGTCACTACAGTCTGAACAGAGCCCAAGCACTGTCCCTGTCTTGGGGCCCCTGGGCACACCCTTGGGTTACAAGCCCTCTATCTAGCAGCCATGTGGTCCTACTGCCCAGCCCCCGGAATCAGTGCTGACTCTAGAAAGGCCACTGATGTATCCCCAGACTACTGGACATTCTGGTACTTCCGGGAACAGCGTGGGCCTGCCTCTGCCTGTTTGACCCCGCCCCCACTGGCGTGACCTTGCACACATAGTGCACATGCAGTCAGACTGATGGGGGCAGAGCAGTGCATTCTTCAAAATGGCATCTATGTGCATGATACCAGACACAATCATGTCCCGTTGTGTCTCAGTGCTGGACAAGAGACAAAACCATAGACAAACAGGACTGTTCAGCTTAAAACCATACAAATGGCCTACCTAGATGACCCTTCAGATTCCCCCCGGAGTTTAAAACACACCCACTCCCAGAACTCTAGTCATATTGGCGTTCTGTGCCCAGAGTTTACTTCAAGGAGCAGATGTAACATGTAAAACATCCAGACTGCACCATTTCCTCACCACTCCAGAGCATTTTTAGAGCTGGGGTCAGAGTCCTTTTGCTGCAATGCATGGCTGGTATTATGAAACATGGAGCATTTTGTCTCCACCTTACCGTCCTTGCCCTTGGCCATTCCCTGCCCTTTTCTTCTCCTGCCCAAAACTTCCTGTGTGGCTCTAAGTCTTCCCCGTGGGTGTCCTTTTAAAACTCCTGTTTTGGGAATTTCCACTCTCTTCACCAGGACTCTGCTGAGAACTCTGGTCAAACCTCGCTTAGCATACCTATTGTCTGGTCACAACATAGTCATTACAGTTAAATATTTTCCAATGTCCCAAGTCTGGTGGGTACATGCTAGGTTCTGCCAGCCCAGGCACATACACAGGGGGGCATTCAATTTCTTAACAACTTCATAATATCAACCAAAATTCATAATTCCCCAAATTATCACATATACCCCAGAACTTGGAGAAAGTTTAGACTGGATCTGACCAGTGCTACTCAGTCCCATCTAAGAATCACAGCATCCTGAAGCAACTAAAATTGGGTAGCACTCAAAAGATTCACATTAATTCAGATAAACACTTAGAAATCTGAATGCCAACATAAAAATTAAAAAGATTGCTTAAATCTGGAACAATTTAGTCAGAGATCTAATGAGAATAGGCTATTCCCTGTTAATATTCATGTTAACATTTAGATTTTTGGACTTTTATCTGAACTGAATATATTAATCATTTAAGTGCTACTTATTTCCATTTGCTGTTATCCATTGGTGATTCCTACTGCTGCTCAAACTACAAATAATGCAAGAACAACTTTTTGAGACATTTTAACACTTCTATTTCTGACCTTGGATGGAACCCAGAACTTTAGAGATACACTACCTAACTAACAGCAATTAAAAATGTGGAACTGCTTCAAAGCTTAAAAGAGATTCACTTTGGGTTTAGGACACTGATCTGTGTCAGTAAATACTTTTTTCCAAACCATACACTTCTATTCTAGAAGCAACAGCCATTATATGGCTTTTAAACAATACATTTTCAAACTGCCTTGTGTAGATTTCAATGGAGAAACAAACAAACAAACCAATAGGTATCTGCTTTCATTAGGCTTTACTGAAAAGAAACTATCTGAGGAGAGTGCATTCTACTGAGGCCACAGGAACTACTAGTTCTATGGTTGGTTTGAAGACCACCCAAAATTGCCCAGAATTCAGAGGAGCTCCATTATATTACATTTGTATTGAGCATCTGCAGCCCATATGAGTATCACACAGGAATGAAAAAATGACAGTATATACAATATGTGAATAAAGACCAATTAGTGTTGATGATAACCTTGAATACTGCATGCAGTTCTGGTCACCCCATCTCAGAAAATATATTAGAAATGGAAAAAGGTACAGAGAAGGGCAGTAAAAATAATCATGGACATGAAAGAGCTTCCATATGAGGAGATATTAAAACGACTGGGACTGCTCGGCCTGGAAAAGAGACGACTAAGGGAGGAGATGATAGAGACCTATAAAGTCATGAACTGTGTGGAGAAAAAGTGTTATTTACCCTGTCACATAACACAAGTACCAGGGTTCATCCAGTGAAATGAATAGGCAGCAGGTTTAAAACAAACAAAAGGAAATATTTCTTCACACAACACTCAGAAAGATTAAGCCCTACATTTTCAGAAGTGTTCAGAAATTTTGGTTTCCTCAGTTCTTGGGTATTCAGCACCTCTGAACTGTTGGAGCTGATGCTCAGCATTTCTGAAGGTCAGACTTTGGGTGTCTCAAATTGGACACCCAATATTACTGGACACTTTTGAAAATTTAGTCTGAAGTGACTCTCACAAGGCCATAGAGAGCGTCAGTATCATTAGTAATTGAAGGAGCCCTCGGGAGTTGCTGGTGACCAGTCCTGCGTTCATATCACACTCCTTAAGTAGACTTCAACATTACTTACTTTTAAAAATGTAAATGTTAAAGGCAGTGCAGAGCAATGAATACAGTAAAGAATCTTCCAGGCTCCGGGGGCCAGTAGCAGATACCATGACAAGAGTCACAGACTTAACATGTATGCATTTTCAAGGTGAAGGCATCTGAGGCTTCTCCCCAGTGAGGCAGCAGTGCCGCTGTAAGGACATGTACTGGTTTCAATATGAAAGGAAAGATAACTACCTCAGCCTCCATTTATTGACGCATCAAATGCATTGAACAAGATGCAATAATCCAAATGAGTGAATGATTTTTTAAAAGAGTATCTTGACATTTTGATCACATCCAGTTCATTTAATAGTATGATCATTCTGTTTCAAAGCCTGTGCATTGAGAATGAATTTGCCTTGTAACTACTTGGCTCTGAAACTTGGTATAAATGCAAAGGGAAGTCTTTATGGCTGAGCTTACTCGCTGCCAATTGAACAGTAATAAAAATGACATGACAGATACACCTTTTGCCTTAAAGTGTTATTTGTTTCCATATGTTTCACTGTGTTTTTTAGACTTAATGTATTTCACAGACCGAAACCCTCTCCAATTTATTTTAGTCTTGGTGCTATTAATGTTGATATTAACAAACGGACTTTCAGTCAGGGTGAGCAAATTCATTTAATCTAATTTTGAACCCACAGAAATCGAGTTCTAAAGTTCAGCTTGAACTTTAATGTTATTGGGTTCATGTTCTGCTAAGCAGAAAGAGGAAAATATCCAAAGAAAAATAGCATAGAGTGCAAAAAAATGAAAAGAAACAGGAGGAGAGGAAACTTCTATTGGAAAAAAATGAATACATATTATAAAACTCCCCCTTGCACCAAGCTACGTTGGGAGTGGTGGAGGGTAGGGAGTTCTTCTTTCCCTACTGTAGGATTCAGGCTTCCATGTAGAAAATGTGATTCTCCCTCAGGAGTTTAAATTACAGGAAAATGTAGTTCATGAATTCAAACTAATTTTGCAAATAAAAAAATAAATGGGGTTGCAAACCCTCAAACACAAGATTTGTTCATTCCTATCTTTGCACATTATATAAAGCTGAACTAAAAACAAGCTTGTGGTTTTTGGCAGCAAGTAACGTAAAGAGAATGAACAGTTGACTTCTGATATTTATTATGTATTTTTAAACAGTCACTCTTTTAAAAAAGAGCAAGAAGTTGTGAGTGGATTAAACACTACACACTCAGGATGCATTCAATCCAATGCAATTTGCAGCTAGTAAAGAAAAAAAAGGCTTAATAATAAATTTTTACATGCTTGAGGCCTCATTCTATAAAACCATCTACATACAGATCTCCCACCGAAATCAAAAGGAGTTCCAAATATGGAGAGCATGCATGAATGGGTCTCTACTGTACTTTCTAAACTGATTGTGGATCTTTTGGGAATACATCCTCCACTGACCAGGAGTCATCTCTGGGGTGAATCATGGCGGTTGTTGGTTTAGTGTTTAATGTTTGTTTGTTCAACAGTTACATGTAACTAAAAAAACTAGGATTAGCCTTTAACAGTTATAAATGTGTTTGTAAGCTGTGGTATTTGCACATCTTATATTTGTGTTTGAAGCCCATCAGAAAAGGAAATACAAATAATGCCTCAGGGAGCTAATTATGGGGTTGAAATAATGAAACGGCTTAACTTCTCATAACAATTCAGTTCCTAAATGATGGAAATACCATTACAAGAACAGCTCATAAATGGCTCCTTAGGACAAAAATGGCCTCTGAAAAACAAGATAGGAATATTTTCTATTTAATTTCATCATGTTATTTCAGTTTAAATGTGTAGAACTAGCACATAGTAGTGGGGTCCTTCATAGATCAGTAATATTTACAGTATCTAGAAAGCCCAATAATTGTTTTCCATTGCTTCATCAGTAAAGAAATACACTAAAGACAGAAATAAATGGATGCAACAAATGAGTTTATCCCTCTGAATGCCACACCCACACACAACTGGGATTTCTGGAAGTACTGTAAGGCCTCCTTGCTCTATGAGGTACCATGTACTGTTGGCTAAATAATTTATTTTTTAGTTCACCAGCAATTAAAAAAATATTGTTTTGATCTGAACTGAAAGTGAACATTTTGCAAATCAAAAAATCAGGGAAAAGTTGGGGATGGAAAGAAACATTTCATTTTGTTTTAATTGTGAACATTTCTCAATATTTGAAAAAATTAGAGGACAATTCAAAATAAGTTGTTCTGTTTTGAATTTAAAATATCAAGACATTTCATGTCAACATTTTTTAAACCAAATGTTTTGATTTTTTTTAAGTCAACAAATTTGTGACATATTTTGCCTTAGCCAAATCTGCATTTTCACTGCAAAAAACTTTGGTGAAAAAAAATTCACCTCTCTAATACTGTGCCTCCTAATGCAACTGAGAGTGAAGTCTCTTGTTTCATTCTGTCAGTAAGCAAATCAATCTCTACATGGAAATGGAAACTAATTAACACTATGAAGACAACTTTCTGCGTTTGATAGGTATTGCAAACCTGAATCCGCACAGATTAGTTTGGGGATAAAACTGCAAACATCATCTGCATTTTGCTGTTACTATTACAATACTTAATAGCACCTCCCCGAACTTTTGTTTCTGTTTGATAAACAAGTTGCTGTAACATTTACCATAACAAAAAAAACCAAATCCAAAAAAAGCTCCACCTAACACATGAAAGTTTTTGAGCACAAACCTGCGTAAGATGTTATAAAGAAAAAAATGTATCTGTCCACATGGTTTTCCAGTTGCTCGTGAGCTTCTTGGCTCAGCTGTTCAATAGCAAAACAAAGCCCATGTTCTGTTTTTAGCAGGGCTATTTTTGTAGTGACAATTTTCAAAGTACTGCTCTGGTAGTCTTCCACCATTTATAAAAAGTAGTCCATTGTCCTTCCCAGGGGACAGGAGGGGAGAGCAGTACCAACAACATCCCCAGTGATCCTTGTAGTAAAAAAAGACTGAAGTCTTTACAATACAGAGTAGTGAAAGGAAGAAAGAATGAAATTAATATCTGTTTAGTATATGTAATCTCTGGAAGGTGCTCAGACACCACAAAGATGAGTGCAGTATAAATACCTAGAGAGGCAGGCCATCGACAGCCTCCCTTGGAATCTTCTGCAGCAGTCTGTTGGCAAAATCATTTTATGTGCATTCTCTCGCTTATCTTTATTTTATTTCCAAGATAAGATGATCTGAAGAAAGGACTAGGCCCTTACAGCTACAATAAAGACAGGTGGTCAAAATGGATGGAAAAAGGGCCCACTTCTTCCTATGACCTTCTATGCAAAGCAAAAAGATCATGCTGGGACTTGGTGTGGTGTCTTGGAACACAGCTTGCTTCCAGGCTGGATTTCATTACTAACACATTTCACCTTCGTACAGAAAATGGAAAATTCTATCAATGCAATATGCAGAAATGATGTCAGCCCTTTGATATGGGAGGATAAGGGACCTCTCTTTTGGGGTATTTGTTTTAATGATATCACAACTGTGTGTTATGTGGTTTGAATTAAATAGAATCCTTTGAGCCTAAACGACCGCATTGATCTTTCATAAAATTGCCTTGTTTTGTCTGGTGCTATTTAACACTCAATCTACTATACTTCCTGATAGAACTGCCATTTAAATTAATTCCTTTTAACTGATACATTTAAAAGAAGAAGTAAAGAGACAGCAGCCCAACCTAATTTTAAACGTATTGAGACAAGAGTTAATTAAAAAACAAGAAAATAGATTAATTTACTGTAACTGGAGTGGAAAAATCAACACGATTATTATTAATCAAACTCTAATAGAATCGGATCTGTCAATAAAAGCCAACTGTTTCACACTATTTATAGAATTTTTAAAAAGCCCTAATTTTAACTCAAACTGACTTTAAAAATTTTGTTTCAAATCGGTATTTTGAAACAAAATTAAAAAAAATTCATTTCAGACTTAAAATGTCATTTTCTTAGTTTTCTGGTTAAACACCCTCTACCCCCAAACTAAATGAAACAACATTTTAAGGTGAGATGTCAATTTGGTTTGAAAATTTCCTGTGGTAAAAACAAAAAAAAACAAAAACAAAAACAGAAAAAACCAAATGAAACAAAATAAAACTAACCCCCCCCCCCCCCCAGACTTTTTGGTATTCAGAATCAACTTTTTTCACCCAAAAAAATATTTTTGATTAGCTTGTAGTTTTTGGCAGTAAATCTTTCCACATGGAAAACATCCACCAATTCTACTATACGCTGTTACTCAAACATGGGATGCCCTGTTTGGGAGAAGCCTGCTTTGCAAGAAGCAATATGATGGACTAGATGAACTTATTTTCAAATGTATGATGTTTTTACTGTAAAATGAGAAGTGCCATATTACACGCCTTTGGATTAAAAAAATAAAGGGAAGTTCCACAACCTGTGAGAGAGATTTGATTCTTCCTAGAATTGGCAAAGTGCCCCATGCTAAAGCAAAAAAGTTTAACTTTAAAAGCCATATAGCAGCCATGAAAAATGGAAGACTCATTCTTAAATTAAACACAAACAAAAAATGCAGATTTTAGCTTTTAAATTGGGATTTTCAGAGGTCTAAAGGAGTTACATGCTCAACTCCCATTGAATTTCTTAGGCTCCGTTTGAAAACTTGAAAATTCCAGATTCAGCTCTTTTTTATTTCAGCTGTGGTTACCTGACAGCATAGATGAGAGTCCTGGTGATGCACACAACCCAACTGGTCATGAATGTGGAGCACAGCCAGATGCGCTAGGTGGCTTGACCATACTTAGAACATTAGTATTAACGTTCTGGCTGAGTCTGACAAAGGTGGAGTTAGTCTTGCTGTACCATCTTCTCTCCAGTGCACTTCAGTAAGGACAAACTTGAATTTAGCTGTATATTTTTAGGTTTATAGATCTGAAAATTCCTTCCTTAGTATCAAAGTCCTTCTTTATTTAGTAATGACCTAAATGTACCAAATGTCTTCCATTGTGAAGGTGTGGAAGGCATTGGTGAAAACAAATCAGGGACACAGGAAGTCAAAGCAACCCAGTTCCCTTGATTTTAGTCAACTTAATATCCAAGTACATCAACAGCATTACAAAAAAGGGGAGTGAAATAACTAGGGACCACCCAAGAGCTCTGAATACATAAACCACTGAAACAGCTGAGAAGCACTAAAGAAACTGAAGTATGTACTGCTTTAAGTACTATTCCAATCAACATATGAAGTCCAATGACTTTTTACCAAACTGAATTACCATAACAGGTCACTAACTCAGTAAAATAATAATCTAAGTATTAGTTTCAAGTCTTATCAGAAACATTCTTTGCAAAAGGAACTTTAGAAATACCCTTTTGTAGGGACTGGCTGATGTGGCTTTATAGCATAAGGATTTTCCTGACAAAGGGCCAGTAAGTGTTTCTTCAACAAAATATCCACTCCTTTTTTCATGTCAGTGTATTTATGTGATTTTACAATTAGTACGAGTTTTGCTGATCTGATTTAATACATTAGTCTTGTGGCTAGATAGTACAACTATGGCTAGGGTGTTAGACTTGCCATGCATTCTTGTAAAGGTCACAGAAGGTCACACCCCCTGTTTTAGGCAAGATTTCCCAAACAGCCATTTTCTACATGTAAATCAACAGAAATTATTATTTTCATTTTCTGACTAAACACCTCTAGTTTGTTTAAACTACATAGTTTAACAACCCAAACACAACCCAAAACCCCAATTCTCATGGATTGGATCTCTTTATAGTGGATCAAGGCCTTCGAATGTAAACACCTCAGGGCCAGAATTGTGTTCTTTGCATATCACACTTGTTACAAAGCACCATCTACATCTACTGGACTCTGTAAATAATGTAAAAATAATATTTTGCATTATGGAGACTCTCAGCCTCTTTGTCAGTATATTTCGGCATACAATGGATGTAGACATGTATTTTAAAATCATTGTTAGTTTAATTAATAAGCTGAGATTCTCCATTCGGTTATAGGTACAAAACCACAGGCCTGACTAAAAATTCTTGCATTTAAACCCCACTGCTTTCTGTGTGGTGGATATAAACCATTACAAGGGTAGCAAAACATCTGGGGTTAAATCATGGCCCATTGAATTTAATAGAAGTATTCCACTGACTTCAGTGGGTGCAAGATTTCACCACAGTGATATATGTCAATAGCGGTAGGCTTTAACTAGATAATTAGGCCCACCTCTATTTCTTTGCAGACTTTTCTTTCATGTATTTGCCACCTGATATATAGGGGGACAGCCTGATTCTTAAAAAAACAAGAAAAGAGAAGGCTATATCTCTACACCATATGTCCTTTAAAGGAACATAATGTGTTCCCCATATCCATACTTCCTTAACTTGCTCAGAATCCATCACTTTCGCCTGCCTCCTATGCACTATAGTATTTGCAAGTTCAATAGATTAGGTTGAAGACTCAATGTAGTCAAAATATTTTCTTCATTTCACAAAGAGGATTTAACATATGCTTTCTATCACCATCTTTTCCTGCAACCAGAAATAAGGACAGATGAATGTATATCCTTTGGCACTCTGTTGGTATAAAAATACACCAGCTCTTTTTTGAAAAACAGTTCAGGCAATTTTCTGAATGAGTTCCATACAAATGAGAATGTGTACTTTTAATGCAAAATCCAGATGCATGAGTCATCCCTCTGTTGAGAGTTCAGTGCTATCCAAAGTAAAAAAATCTCAGAAACACATCAGCAGGAACAAAACTGTGTAAAATCCAGGCTAATATGACAATTACAGCGATAATATTAACAATGGAATCCATCACAACCAGGGATTTAGGTCTGGTCCCCAGATGGACACAAAGAAGTGTGCCCACGTTTGGGAAACTCCGGCAAAGGAGCTCACAGGCTGTAAATCTAAAACTCAGCTGGCTAATACGACAGGATAATGCTTCCATTTTGAGACCAGTCATTTCTAATTGTGCAATGTTAAAGGGCTGGCCTACTCAGCAGAGTGATTAGGTAGAAGTGGCACCTTCTTACTCAACAGTCCTGCTCCTTGGGTGCATTCAGAGCAGAGTCTCAGATTTTAAAGACAAAAACAAAACAAAACAAATCAACAGATTTTACAGATTTTCACTCCTATTAGCTCTGCAGAGCCAACACAACTAAGTGAGCTCTAGATGCTATTCCTTGCACATTAAAGACTCAATCCTACTCCCACTGGGTGTCAGTGATAAAGTTCCCATTGATTCGGTGCAGGATCATCCCCTCAGGGCATGATTGACTTCAATCAGCCACCAATGTGCAAAACCCATCAAAGGCAATCAGATTGCACAGATGACTGAGGGGATAATTTGAAGGCAATGGTGCTGTGCAGATGTAACCGGGTGTGTAATATGAAGGCAGCGGGTTGCACAGGTGTCACTCAGTGCCTAAACTGACCTGCAGAACCTGTAATGATACATGAGAAGATGAGAACTCGAGCTTGGCTCTCAGCTCTCAGGTTGTTTGAAGGGCTGGTAGTTTAAAACCACAACAATATATTTTTATTTGTAAAATGAACACATTTGATAAGGAAATCACTGAGGGACAATTAACATAGAACCCGACAAGGCCATTTTAATCAGGCACTTTTCAGTGTGAAACCACACTTCATTTTGCATGTTAGCAAATAAGTGAAAATACTTTGCACTTCTCTGGTGGCCCCCATCTTATAGCATTTTACAAATAAATAAGTTAGGTTTCAGCAATCCTATGAAATATTCTCATTCCCGTCATAGATAGGTGAACTGGGATGCAGGCCAAAACCTTCCAGCGTATCTTCTGATTTTGGGTGCCTGACTTGATGATCTCTGAAAGATGAGGCACCCAAAATTGGAAGATACTTTAGTCAAAGCGACTTGTCTGCAAAATCTATGCTAGAGCCAAGATCTGCTGGCTCACAGTCCTGTGTCTGAACTGCAACACTATTCATGAATTAATAACTCATATTAAAAAATGATACATTTAACATTTGATTTGCAAGTTTGATCAAATTTGCTGGCCATACATTAAATGCATCAATGATATAGCATATACAAATATATTTCCTACTTTAATGTTCTTGTATATGAAAACATTCATATTGCAGATGGGAGGTTTATGCTGCGGGAGGCCATTTTTCATCACCATTATGATGCCCTGCCAAAGGAGGCTGCAGTGAAGAAACAATTCCTGCGGCAGCCTGACCATGACCATTCCACTACATCTTTTTAGTGGCTGTGCTAATGGGCTCTCTCATTTCTGTAGCCACTACCTCTTTCTTTTCCACCTCACTTGCCAGTACAGACCCTATGCTTCAATAACATTAGATTCAATAAATTCAATAATATTAGTTTCCCTTTGCCAGATTGTAGTTTAGGTGAATTATTCCCCAGTTTGGAAAATATTGATCACAGAACACACAAAATATCCAGCTAAGTCTGAGATGCAGCTAACAAATAAATTCTAACTCACTCAGTGCAAAGGATACAACTTGTTTGCTTAATCCATAGGGGACAGGAAAAGAAAAAGGTGCCCTTGAGATGGCAGTAATGGAGGAGATAGCATCACCTCACTACTTAATGAAGACAATGACAATTGTTAGTGAAGAATATCCTGTCAGGAACCTGTGTCCCTGTTGATGATCAGGTCAATGCAGGGGCCCAGACTTGAGGACCTCTCGAGGTCTCTTCCAGCCCTACATTTCTATGATTGTCAGAGCTACAAATGTTATAGTTCATTAGCTCTATGATGACAAGTACAAGTCCCATGCTGCTGCTTTGGAAAAAACCAAGGATTATGCCACAATGCAGTCTTTATTTTCCATCAGGAAGTTTGCAGTATTTCTTCCTGGAATGCTGAACTCTATTTTTTAATGTTAATGAAGTTTTAAAAATTTATATATTCTTACACAGCCATGTCCTGTCATGTCATAACTATCCAGCTTTCAGAAAGCTTCTGACAGCTACAGGTTATGACATAGTCACATTTTGTTAGCAAATTATAGGGTGAGAGCACTGTTCAAAGGGGCCAAAGATTAACTGGGCATGGAGACTAAAGAGGTGACTAGTTAGCACCAAAAATGTGTGGCCACTGGTCTCCAGGGACCTGGACTCAGACAATTAACTCACCTCATATTGCCCATGAAGTATTTGTTATGTGGTAATGATTTCTAGTCATGATCCAGCAAGGCAAAACTTGAACTAGTATCCTAGAGGGACAAAATTTGGAATAGAGGTTTGAGGTACCACCTTGGATCTATCTATCTGTTCCTCTTGCGTGTGCTTGTGGGAAATCGGACAAAGAAAAGCACAGTCATCTCCTACCTCAGACAATGGAAGGGTTATAACAAGTGTATGTTTATTCTTTAAGGCCTCAATTTGTTTTGGAGGAATTTTTTAAAATTTTTTTTTGAAAGCCTGATCCAATGGCCATTTGAAGTAAATGGAAGGACTCCCATTGACTTCAGTGGCTGTTGGATTGGATCCTATGTACATGAGGCATTGTGTAATAAAAGCACTAGAAGCAACCAACACTGAGAAGATCAAGTATTTTGATCTATTACTTTATGGTAATCAAGTTTTTCTTTTAACCAGTTTTTAGGTGCAGGAGAAGCAGAATTAACCATCGTTGCAGAAATGAAAATCTTATGGTTTTGGGTTTTTTGTTTTTTTTTTTATAGAAACTATTCAAATTTAGATCCATCATTTACAAGAGTTAACTATCGTTTTGTGCTAGTTTAAACTCAGGTGTGTGGGCTTCCACAAACATATGTTCTGTCACACCCAGATAGCGTCTATGAGATGTTTTTGGAGTCAAGAGGGAACTGTCTCACATTTCTGGAATGATGGTGGGATTTATAAAGTTTTCACTGGCCTGAAAAAAATAAAAAAGAATGAAAGAAAGAAAGAAAAAGCAGAAACATCTGCTGGAGTCTTGAGTGGATTGTTGGCTAAATTCAATCAGCAGGGGAGTCTGAAATAGATCATCTCTGCCTTCAGCAAAAGGCATCAGTGGAATGGAGTCATCAAGAATAAATACTACAGTGGAGGCCACGACATACCTATAGGGAATGAAACAATTTGAAAAAGTAAAATAATCCCCAGAAATATCAACAAAGGAGCTAACAGCAGATCTCACATTCCTATGTTCACACAAATAAATTCATCTCTTATTAAAGAAGAAAGAGAAACACTTTTGATTTTTGAGTCTGGAATAACATTGAACAATCATACAAAATACCAGAAAAGAAGAAGTCAGAACTGAAAGAGATGGCTATGATATTCTTATTGGCCTTACTGCCCAAAGGTTCAGTGATCCTATATTGTCTACCACACCTAAAGATAGGAGGACAGACTACCAGCTCTGATGCCACTTGTTACATTCCTAATGCTGTGCTCTGTATCAGAAAATGTTCCTGCAATAATAGAGAGGTAACAGAAGTAAAATGCACCATGAGAAATACAGTAATAGTAACAGAGCCACAAATTAGAACTACTCCTTCCTTTTAGGTTTTAAGCTAAAATCAAAAGAGTGCTTTGTAATCATCAGGGGAGTGTCACTAATGTCTTTATGCTGTCCCACTGGCAGTAAAATATAAATAGCATAAACAACAACATAGGAACAATGATGTGTCCATCTCCCATAAATTATTTTCCCCTTCCTATTAACAAACCAAAAACCGCACATGTTCGCTGACGTCAGGGCCTGCTATCAGGAGCTCACATGAAAGCGCTGACTGTGTTTTCCATTAGCTAACTTCTAAAGCCAGAGCACCCTCCAGATTTCAAAAGCACATACTGTAAAACAGTTCTGGCAGCAGACTGACTAGGATCTTGCACAGCTCATGACTAGTTACCTAACTCCAAATGTGCTGATGCATCACTTAATAGAACTGGGTCTCAAGAACATTTTTCATATGGTTGGGAAGAGCTTTTTCCGAGCCACAGTGTCTTTATATGACATGCTTGCCTAGAAAGCACTAGTGTTGTAAGACAGTGAGGGGGTTATTGGTTTGCCTGAAGTGAATACTGAATGACACTTAATTCAAGCAAACTGAGCAGCTGTGATCAGCTATTTATCTTGATGGCCTGGAAGCTTAATTGGGCAAGTGTGTTAAAATTCTGGTCCTGTGACTGCACTAGTATGTTTCCACAGTTAAACTGATCAGGCTCCAGACATGACTAACTCTTCACAGCTGCTGCAAATTGATTTCTCCCCTTTAAATGACCGTCAAGCTCCCAAATGAAAAATCACTGGTTTTTTATTACATCTTGGTTGCTGCTAGAAAGCTAGGCCCAGATTTTTAAAGATATTTAAGCTTTGCTAAGCGTCGACTTTATAATGCCTAGCTCCTCAGTCTGTTAGGCACTGCAATGCTGAGTGGAACAACATCTAAATAACTTTAAAAATCTGGACCCTACTCTGAAGGTGTCAGATACCTGGCATTAAGTCTGGCTTAAAATAATTTGGGGCTCTAAATGTTCAAAATGACCCTCCTTAGTGGCTGCTTCTCCTACCCTCAAACCAGTGGTTTGGAGCCAGAGATTATCAGTATGTAAAATAAAATAGTCAATAGCAGCCCTGTTTTGCCATAGCAATTTTTGCAAGAAAATTCAGTCATGGCAATTTGATAAGTTGCAGATTTGTGACTGATCCATTATTATTATTAATATTATTATTAATTAATTAATATTATATTATTAATATTATTATATTTATATATATATATATATATATTTTTTTTTTCAAAATTTTCTGTCCTGACTTCACGATCAGTAGACTTCTTCCCAGGGGCAGGCAACAAGAAATCACAACTAGAGCTGAATGAACAAATGTTTTTTCAGTTCACCAACCAGAGCACCAACTGTGGATGCACTCCACCAATAGAAAAAGCGCTGTGCGAACATGCACAAGTGATGTAATTATAGAGCTTTTTGAATATCAGCGTAACTTGCATCAACACTCTCTGTAGTGTAGACAAGACTTAGGGGACTGGGAGTCTGTTGAACAGTGAGACTGGAATGAGGCACTGGAAAGAAAGAAAGGTACATGACAGCTGCTTCTGTGGACAAGACAGGTGCAGGCCTGAAGGTTCTGCAAGAAGGGAGTTGCCTATGTGTCATTTGTTACCACTATTTGAGGAAACAGGGCTTATGTACATTTTTTAAATGAACAAGTTTCACTAAGTAAATACTGGACTCCAGGCCACTCCAAATAGTAAACTGACCCTCAAGGCCTCAAAAATATTAAAACTTAGCAAAGGAGTAGTGCTATTTTTATTTAGTAAACATTTCTTTAGCTGTCAAAGATCTTGTCTCAGCAGGAAAGAAATCTCCAGATACCTCTTCTGTGGAGTGAAAGCCTTAAGGCGGAATAGTTAGAAATATAGAGCTTTAGGTGAATGCCATGAGCAAAGAAAACACATGCAACAGGCAGACTTAATGTGCTGCTCATCCTGTCTTCATGTAAAAGGTTAAAGAAAAAAAAAACTGGAGGTCAGAAAAAATCAGGACAAAAGAAGTCTTTACAACATTGCTTTTCCCGTAAGCTTGGTCTTGTCATATGGTTAGGGTAAAAGAAAACATATCACTATGCCAAATATTTTTTTAAAGCAGTTAAATTTTGCAGAGCAGGGAAGTGGACTTTACTTGTGGTAATGTGAAGGTGTGTGCCCTCCTCCTCCCAGATAGGATCTCATTTATCAGAACATAGATTCATTTCTAAAGGCACCCATGCAAAACTCTCCTCACTGTATCAAATATGTTGGGTATCACTGACATTCTTGGGCAAGTTACTTAAACTGTACTTTTGTCTTGGGCCAGGTCTACACTATGGACTTATATTGCTATAACTATGTCACTCAGAGGAGTGAAAAATCCACACCCCCTGAGCAAAGTAGTTATACTGACCTAATCCCCAGTGTAGACAGTGCTGTGTCAACGGGAGGGCATCTCACAGAGGAGGATTAACTACACTGATGGGAGAAGCTCTTCCGCTGGGTAGTAGCATCTTCACTGAAGCACTACAGTGGTGCAGCTTCACAGCTGTAGTGCTGTACATGAAGACAAGCCCTCGCACAGATCCAGCTCATTAAATTAATATTTATAGCATGCTTAGAGATCTTCAGATGAAAGTTGCTCTGGGAGTGCAAAGAATGTAACTAATTCTTGATCTCAAACTATCCAGTTGAAATTGGGCACTCAGAAGACTCAATCTTGTTTTGGTAAATTCAAAACAAATGGAAATAATCTGATAGGTTACTTTACTCTCTAATATTATGTTTTATAATGAAGAAAAGTCAAATGTACTGCATTTATTTCATTAGAACTATTTTTCCAGAGCGTTTAGGGGAAGAATGTTCTAACTTGGGACATGACAGTGACAGCAGGGCACTGTGGGTAGCTATCCCAGTGTGCTACTCACCACTTTCTGCAGCTAGGAGTTGTGGGAAGGCGGAGAGGATTGCAGTGCATCATGACTATGGGCTCCACATTTTATGATGCAGTTTTTTCCATCCCATCATTACATAGGTTTCCAACTTCATTTTGTGGCATTTTTCAATGGCCCCTGTTTGCTATGTGCCTGCCGTCTCTGTCTGAAAGGATGGATCCTGTACTGCAGGGGTCCCCAAACTTTCAGTTGCGAGGGCCACATCACTCAGTCTTGCTCTTATGATGGGCAGGAGAGGCTGGACCCAGGTCATGTGAGAAAGGGTGGGAGGGAAGGGGCAGGGCCAGGAGGGAAGAGCGGCTGCTGTGCGGCGCTGCTTGGGGCTGGGAGCAGTGTGCTGGGGCCACGTGGGAGAGGGGGAGGGGAAGCGGCGGGGCCGGGAGGGGAGAGCAGCTGCTGCACAGTGCTGCTTAGGGCTGGGAGTGGCGTGGCTCCGGCCAGGGCACCGTTAGGCCTACATGGCCTGGGAGAGGGGCAGAGCTGGGAGGGGGGAACGGGCTGGTCAAAATGTGTGCCCATGCATGCGGCCCGCAGACTATAGTTTGGGGACCCCTCCTATACTGATCTCCACTGTTGTGGTCAGTGTTATGAACAGATTGTGGATGGTCATGCAGTATATCATGAGCTCCCAATCTGAATAGGAATCAAAGGTGCCTGACCTGCTGGGTGCCATGGAAAGAAACACCAGATTCATTGAGCAGCTGCACATAGTGGACCATGGCTTTGGGGCTCGGGTAACAAGTACTGAGTGGTGGAAACGCATCATTATGCAGGTCTGGGATGACGAGCAGTAACTGCAGAATATTCAGATGTGGAAAGCCACCTTCCTGGAACTGTGTGTGGAGCTTGCTACAGAACTGCAGCGCAAGGACACCAAAATGAGAGCTGCCCCTCAGTGCAGAAGTTTGTGGTGATCACTATGTGGAAGCTGGCAACTCCAAACTGCTACTGGTCAGTTGTGAATCATTCTGGAGTCGGGAAGTCCACTGTTGGGGCTGCGTTAATGTACATGTGCAGGGCCATTAATCACATCCTGCTACGAAGGACTGTGACTCTTGGAAATGTGTGTGAAATAGTGAATGGCTTCACAGCAATTGGCCCCAGACCATCTTGCGATCAAGTACATCAGTAGAAATGAGTACTTCTCTATGGTACTACAGGTGCTTGTGGATCACCTCGGGCATTTCACTGACATCAATGCAGGGTGCTCAGGAAAGGTGCATAATGCACTCATCTTCAGGAACACTAGCCTGTACAGAAAGCTGCAAGCAGGGACTTTCTTTCCAGACCAGAAGATTCTAATGGGGGATGTTGAAATGCCCATAGTGATCCTGGGAGTCCCAACCCCTTACTCCTATGGCTCATGAAGCCTTACACAGAAAACCTGAACAGCAAGGAGCTCTTCAACAATAGGCTGAGCAGGTGCAGAATGACTGTAGGGTGTGTGTTTGGCAGATTAAAAACACGCTGGCGCTGCCTTTATGGCAGGTTAGACCTAAATGAGGAAAATATTCCCATGGTCATAGCATCCTGCATCCTCATAATATTTGTGAGGCTAAGAGTGATGATTCCTCACTGTGATTTGTAGTCTGCAAATGATCTAGTTGCCACTATGTATTAATTGCAACAGCAACCACCATGTGTAGGAGACAAAGATTAATTATCTTTCAAAGAGTATGTTTTTATTAAATACCAATTAACAACAACACACACAAAATGCTTGGTGGGAAGGGAGATAACAGAGAAGGGCAGCGTAAGCTCTCATAGCTGTGTGTAAATCCAGCTATGACTTTGGAAGCTGTCTGAAGGGATGGAAAAAGCACAACAAACAATCATAGAATATTAGAGTTGGAAGGGACCTCAGGAAGTCATCTAGTCCAACCCCCTGCTCAAAGCAAGACTAACCTCAGCTAAATCATCCCAGCCAGGGCTTTGTCAAGTTGCAGGTCCTTTTCTGCAGAACTGCTGCCTAGCTCATTGGTCCCCAGTCTGTAGCTGTGCATAGGATTCTTCCTTCCTAAGTGCAGGACTCTGCACTTGAACCTCATCAGATTTCTTTTGGCCCAATCTTCCAATTTGTTTAGGTCACTCTGTATCCTATCCCTACCTTCCAGGGTATCTACCACTCTCCCTAGCTTAGTGTTGTCTGCAAACTTACTGAGGGTGCAATCTACCCATCCTCCAGATCATTAATGAAGATGTTGAACAAAACCAGCCCCAGGACCGACCCCTGGGGCACTTTGCTTGTGACGGCTGCCAGCTAGACATGGAGCCGTTGATCACTACCTGTTGAGCCCAATGATCTAGCCAGCTCTCTATCCATTTTATAGTCCATTCATCCAACCTATACTACTTTAACTTGCTGATAAGAATACTGTGGAAGACTATCAAAAGCTTTGCTAAAGTCAAGTTATACCACGTCCACCACTTTCCCCACATCCACAGAGCCAGTCACCTCTTCATAGAAGGCAATCAGGTTGGTCAGGCATGACTTGCTCTTGGTGAATGCATGTTGACTGTTCCTGATCACCTTCCAAGTGCCTCTCTTCCAAGTGCCTTAAAATGGATTCCTTGAGGACCTGCTCCAGGATTTTTCCAGGGATTGAAGTGACGGTGACCAGTCTATAGTTCCCTGGATTCTTTCTCTTCCCTTTCTTGAAGATGGGCATTATATTTGCCTTTTTCCAATCATCAGGGACCTCCCCCAGTTGCCACGAGCTTTCAAAGATCATAGCCAATGGCTCTGAAATCACATCAGCCAGCTCCCTCAGCACCCCCTGATGCATTGCATCTGGCCCCATAGACTTGTGTATGTCCAATCTTTCTAAATAGTCCTGAACCTGTTCCTTCAGCACTGAGGGATGTTCACCTCCTCCCCATTCTGTGCCTCCCAGTGCAGTAGTCTGGGAGCTGACCTTGTCTGTGAAGACAGAGGCAAAAAAGGCATTGAGTACCTCAGCTTTCTCCTCATCCTCTGTCACTAGGTTGCCTCCCCCATTCTGCAAGGGGCCCACACTTTCCCTAAGCTTCCTCTTGTTGGTAACATAGCTGTAGAAACCCTTCTTGTTCCCTTTCATGTCCCTTGCTAGCTGCAACTCCAGTTGTGATTTGGCCTTCCTGATTTCATTCCTGCATGTTCGAGCAGCATTTTTATAATCCTCCCTAGTCATCTGACCAAGCTTCCACTTCTTGTAATCTTCTTTTTTGTGTTTAAGCTCACCAAAGACTTCTTTGTTAAGCCAAGCTGGGTGCAATGAACAGAAGTATGATGGTTAGTTCACTCACAGCATTAAATCATTATAGTAAAATACACCTCTTTTTAAATACGACTCAGTTTCTCACTGTCTTTGGCAAGTGGTGAGTTCGGCCCATGGTGCGGGTGTGGATTAAGATCGGGCAAAGAGTCTAGGCAGGTTTTTCAAGGGATCATTGCAGGCAACTAGGGACAAAACTGTAAATTCTGCCACCATTTTCCACAAGCAGGGGTCATTGCCTCTGATACCTCACTCATGAGGGTAAGCAAGGATGCAAAAGGTGCATCTTCTACATGCGTGCGGCTTCAAACCAGGTCCTTACGCTGCTCGCCTGTATGCCACTTTGGGCCTTGCACAAATGATTGCCAATTGGCACGGGAAAGTTTCCTACAACAGGGGAAGGAACAAAGCAGCTCTGCCAAGGAACCTTCATCAGAGGATTGGTGAGTACCTCCAGGAAATTTTCCTAGACATCTCTCTGGAGAATTCCCATGAATTCCCATGAAATCTCTATGTGCATTAGTGCACTTTTCCACTGGGCTGCCTTGGCTGAACAGAGGAATGGGAAGCACACTCAAACACAACTAGTTTTGTGTGTTTCTAGCCCTTCACCCACTTCTAGAATATAACAAAGCAAAGGACAGCTCTACCACATATAACCGAGCAACATCGACTCAAAAAGATCATTTACCAGAACTCCCCTCTCCTGCATCATGCATGACAAAGACAAAGTGCTGGGACTGGCTCAAACTCTTCTGGTTCAAGAAGAGGTCCTGGCTCCCCATGGTACCTGACGACCCTGTTGCCTGTCCCATCTCATCCTCTAACTCGATCTCCTCATCTACGACTTCATCCTCGGGATTGAGTTAGCTGTCCATTGTTTCCAGCCCCACCAAAGTATCCACGAGGTTCTTGGTGGTGGAGGTGGGGTCGCCGCCAAGGATGGTGTCTAGCTCCTAATAGAAGTGACAGGTCTTCAGCACAGCACCAGAGCGATGGTTTGACTCCCTTGCCTTCCGATATGCCTGCCTCAGCTCCTTTATCTTTGCACAGCATGCCATGAGAAATCTGACTGTAGGTTTCTAAGTTCTTATGGAGAGTGTGCAGTCCTCCTCTCCACATATACTCAGCAGAGCCAACAGCACCAAGCGAGAGAACATTTGCTGCATGGAGCCACCAGGGTCAGCTGGGAAGAGGTGATGTGAGCTCTCTTCACTGAGGAAACAGGAAGAGGAATTTCAAAAATTCCCAGGCCTTTCAAGGGGGTGGGGTGGATGCCTGTATACCTGAGTGCAGTGCAGCAAAGTTCAAACTGCTGACCAGAGCAGTCAGGATGGCATTGTGGGACACTTCCTGGAGGCCATTTACAGTGACAAAATCAAGTGTCATGTCTACACTGACACTTTGTTGACATAACTTTCTGGCAAAAAGCTCTATGCCTCTCGTCAAGGTGCTTTCATTTTGTTGGCAAAGCAGGAGAGTTTTGTCAGCAGAAGGGGCATTGGAGTGAGTATACTTCCACTGTTTTGTTGACAAAAGCTGACTTTTGCTGGAAAAAAAAACTCTGTAGTGTAGACAAGGCCTTAGAGTCACACATGGGAAACCTTGATCCAAGCCTGTTCACTGAAACCACATGGCCTAGAAAGCGGAGCCTGGATGGCTACACTCCTTTTGTACAATTACTACGCAACACAAAGGAACCTCACACCTTCAGCTGCCAAACAAAGGCAAGTACTTTAGCCCTCAAGTGCTGTTACAAGATAGCTCCTTTAGCTCTATGAGAGGCTTCATCTTGGATGCTTCTACCTCAACAACCCCAGTGTGCAAGCCATTAGCATCCTCCACCATGAAAAGGAATTTTCCAGTCACTTTTTAGAAGTATCTGTCACTTTCACTGTCATTAGCTGTGAATGTCCCTGAAGGCAGCTGCAACAGTAATGCTATTCACTAGTAGGAAGTTCATTCTAGTACAGGGGTTCTCAAACTGGGGGTCGTGACCCCTCAGGGGGTCATGAGGTTATTATGGGGGGATGCAAGTTGTCAGCCCTCTGTGTAGGCCAGTAAGGATGGCATCGCATGAGGGGGAGGGGTCATCACTTTTGGGGGGGTGTCGTCAAACCTGAAGTATTTTAAAAGGGGTCCCAGCAAAAGAAGTTTGAGCACCCCTGTTCTAGTGGGTAAAATTAATACATAGGAAATTCATTTCAGTTTTTCCTTAAACACTGTTAAATTAACACAACAGAAATATGTGAAGTGACAGAACTTGTCTTATAACAGCTTTGAAAGTTTGTCTTCAAATGCTAAGCAATATCTTGTGTCTTAAAATATGTCATTAGATTGTCAAAATGGCAGCTTTGTGTTTGAACATTAATTATCCTTCATTATATGGACTTTAAAAATGAGACTGTGATTAGAAAGTCTCCGATAAGTTTTCCATTATTACATTTTTGTTTTCCTTTAAGGCACAGGATTATAGGACTGCAGTCACTGTAGATCTAGACTGTTGCCATATTTACACTCAGTGTATTTGTTACAAAGGGAGAAGTGCCCAAAAGTTCTGAACATGTCTTTTTAGGTCTTGTGTACATACAAATATTGTACCCCTTCAATATACCGGTACAGTTAACCTGTATTCACCCCATCCCCTACCGTAGATGCAGTTATCTGAGTAAAAAAGGTGCTTTATACTGGTATAGCTGTTCTTGTAGGGAAGGGGAATAATCTAGGCCAGGGGTTCTCAACCAGTGGTACGCGTACCACTAGTGGTACGCGGAAGCCGGCTCGGTGGTACGCGCGGGCAAAGCGCACCGCCGATTCCGCCGCCGAATCCCCCCCTCCCCGCCGTCGAGAAACCCAGCTGCCGCCGATTCCCTCCCCCGTCGTCGCCGACAAACGCTGCTGCTGATCCACCCCCACGGCCGAGAAACCCGCCTGTTGCCGTTCGCCCCCCGCCGCCGATTCCCCGCTCTCACCGCCGCCGAGAAAACCTGCCACCGTTGCTCCCCCCCCGCTGAGAAAAGCCGCCGCTGCCGTTCTTCCCTCCCCCCTTGCTGCCGCCGAAAACGGGCAAAGTGGCTGTAGGGTTTCAGCGGAGGGCATTGATTCAAAGTGTCTACAGCGCTTTTTTTTTCCTAGTATTACTCTGGCCAGGTACAGTCAGGTGAAGTGGTACTTGGCCTGACTGTACCTGACCGGAGTGGTACTCGGGGAAAAAAAGGTTGAGAACCTCTGATCTAGGCCAGTATAAGGAACCTTTATATGAATACAGTTGCATCCACGTGAGGGCCTATGCAGATTTAATTATTTCAGTAGGAAAAAAGATCCCCCCCACCCCCAAATCACACCTCTAACTGAGATATAAACTGTTTAGATGAGGCCTTAATCACAGGCTCCTACATGTAGGGTATGTCTACATTGCAGCTAGGAGCAAGACTCCTTGACAAGGTAGATAGACTCACACTGTCTGATGTAAATCAGCTTGATGCTAGTATGCCAAAAATAGCAGTGTGGCTGTTGCTGCTCTGGCGGAGACTTGGACTCAAACCCACCTGAGCTGCAACATGCACACTGCCATTTTTAGCATGGTAGCCCAAGCCGGACTAGCGCATGTCTGTCTACCCTAGCTGGGAAGCACGCTCCCCGCTGCAGTGTCGACATATCCTTTCAGGCTGTCTATACACAGTTTATTTATACTGCTTTAACTATTTCACTTTGAAACCGGTATAGTTTAAGCAAAACATCTCTCTGATGTGGAGGTAGTTGATATAAACCTTCTTATACCAGTAAAACTAATTCCCATAAAATGTATGGGAAACAGCTATACCTTTTTGCCAGAATACCTGTGTCCACATTAGGGGTTGGACCAATTTAAATATGTTGATAAAATATATCATACCCCTAATAGGAACAGTTAAATCAATACAAAAACTGTGTGTAGCCCTGATCCCAGTTACGCTGATGCAGAAAAGGACGTGTCTGGTGGGCAGTATTCATGCTCTCAGAAGCAAAAAGTCTTTTCACTCCATAAAGATTGAAAAAACAAAAGGTTCCATTTGAAGTTTGGAGTGCAAGTTAATGACCTGAGGATGCTTTTTCCCCCCCTCCTTCCCCTTTCTTCTTTTCTAAATAAAGATCATCTGCCTTGGGAAATGAAGCCAGGGTTCCTTAGAATAAACAAACATTTTCCAGATACCATCCAGACCTTTGGTTTGCTGAAACCTAATGCTATGGCCCTTATCTTAATTAACATGTGTACAAAACACCAACTAGAGTCAGATAAATATTTCCTTCTCCTCATTTCTCTATTGTCTAAATTGAGTAAACAATCAGAAGATGCCAGAAGGGCAATAAAATAGAATAAAATCCACCAAATATTTTTTCTGAAGGTGGCATTTGTTTCTATTCAAAATGTAAGAGAAAATGAAATACAGGAAAAGATCTAGTATTCTGTATTCTACTATTAAAAGGGTTAGTTTGTTTATTTATCAAGAATGACTAATATTCTGCCTTGTCTGTTGCATCCCTATTGATTGCTACGTGCATAGCTAAGTACTGGCCTGTCTATTCTCCACTTATCTTTCCCTTTTTGATACATTTCTTCCATTTACCACCTTCCACTACATTACCTTTCAGCACCAAACTCTAGAATAAACCACTTAACACATCATTACAGAAAGGGAGTATTACAAAGAAAAAAATAGATGGAGAAAGGAAAGGGCAAGATCAATTAATGGCCAGGATATTGATTGTCTGGGATATATCCATCTAATTCTAAGGAATTATCCCTACTTGTTGCTTCAGAGAAAGATTAAACCTCATTCCTTTTTCAATCTCTCATCCCCTGGGGCCGGATTAACTCTCCTGTGGGCCTGGGGCTATTAGATTTTGTGGGGCCCCTCTATACACGTCTTTTTCGTAATTTAAAACAAAAATGATCACAATTATGGTATCGAGGCTATTAACGCTATACTAAACTTACCTTTTAATTAATGTAACGCTATTCTGTGGTTACATTTCAGTCTCAAACCATGTAGAATATAGTTAAGTTAATTTAAAATAGCCTACTTCTTACCTTAGAACAGCCGTTATATCAGTTTCTTTCTGGTCTTCAGGGCTGAGAAATCTTCAATGATGTCACTGAAATCCAGTTGACGAAGTAAGTAATTCTCTACTGACATTAGAGTCAAATTATTCAGTCTCATCTGATCCATACTTGACCTCAGCTCGTTTTTTATTAGCGCGAGTTTTGAAAACAATCATTCCCCTCCCGTGTTAGTTACTTGCAGCGTCAAAAAAAATCTGTAAGGCAATGTCTACATTGGGAAACACAGACTGCAGACTCCATTGTCTTAAAACATGAAGTAGCGTCTTTGTTTTCCTCATTTTTTGTGAACTCCCTAAATTGAACCAGTTGATCTGCAAAATCCTCTTGTAAGTCGGTACTATATTTGTTTTGTAGTTTAACAGCTGAATCATGTAGTTCTGATGCAGAAAGTAGATGAAGATGGTTCATAAATCCGAAGTAGCCACATGCCTTTTTGTATGCTTCATACCTGTGATGCAACTCTGCAACAACTTTATCAATAACAACGCTGAAAACCTCCACGCAAAATTTCTCTTGGCCTGACAATTTACAGTCTGGCTTCCCAGACTCGTCCTGTTGTTTTTTACCCTTCAGTTCCTGGTGCTTTTCCGATTTATACTGTTGAGAAACTCGAGGTGTCATTTGTTTAACTGTAGTTTCAAACTGAACTCCTAGTCCAGCCACAAAATCCTTTAAAGAGCCCGCCAACTTTACAGCATTAGGCAAGTCAAGGTCAACAGCCTGAAGCGCAGTGCTTGTTGCTTGAAATCTCTGCAGAACTGTGTTCCAGAGGTTGCAAAGAAAAACAATTTCCAGTTTGTCCATTTTCATGACCAGTGATCAAGCATTGTTGCATGAATTTGGGTTCTGATTTGGATTGTCAGCTAGTTTTTTGAGAGATTCCTGAATATTTTCATAATTCAGCCATAGTGCTTTTGTAGCCTGGGCGTGTGCAGACCACCTTGTATCTGAAAGAGCTTTCAGAGTCTCAATTCGTTTATTGTCATTTGGCTCTAATCCTGCAGTAACAATTTGCCAGCGAGTGTTGATTTCAAGCAGAAATTTAAAAGTGACTGAACAAAGGAAAAAAACACTTTCATCTCTAAGCAGCAGTTCACACTTGTAATCCCAACTAAACTGAGAGTGAGAGCTGCGCAAGGTACCCACTTTACTGATGGATTTATCTCCTGAATTCGTGATTGCAGATCTTTGTATGCCCCTGACTTGTTACTAGCATTGTCATAACACTGACCTCTGCAATTTGCTATGTCAATGTCCATCTTCTGCAAAACTGTCAAAACTGAATTACAAAGCGATTCTCCAGTACAAACTTGTTATTGCGAGAAATTTAAGAAAACACTCTTGAATCTGCCCCTCTTGGGACACATAGTGGACAATGAACATAAATCCATCTACGTGGGATATGTCCGGAGTGGAATCTACAATCATTGAAAAGTACTTTGCAATCTGAAACTGACTATTTCTGAAAGCACCCTTTGTCCCATTAAAGTTATAAATTCCTCACAAATCATTGAAGAAAGGTATGAAGGTCTTCCTTTACCAGCATTCCCATATTTTTTTATATGTTCATTTAGAAAAGGATCAAACTGACTCAATAATACCAAGTTGCCCAAGTAATTCCCATTATTGGGGGATCCAACAGTTACATTGTCTCCTCTGAAAGGAAGCCCACGCTCTGCCAGAAACTTAGCAACTGCAACAACCCGTCTGAGGACCTCTTTCCAATAAGCACGGTCATTTTCAAACTGTTTTTCAATTCCAAGTCAATCTGCTCTTTGGCTTTTGTCCGACCCCAAGAAATCCAGGTAAGCATTGCATTTCTGTGACAAATGTCGCTCTCGTGCTCAGCAACACAAACTGCAGCATGTTTCCAGTCGTTAAAGCCACAACCACTAAATGCCCTTGTATGAGAGGACAAATCTCCAAACAATCGACACACAAAACAAAAAACAGACCCCGTTGATGGAAAACAAAGAAGCCACTCACGAGGTACAGATTCCCCATTTTGAAGAGTATGTGTGAAGAGGGTTTTCGATAAACACCGTTTCTGATGTTCATATTGTTTTTCAGATGCTGAAAAAAAAAAAATCACAGTTTTTGTTTTGAAATAGTGTTGGCCCTTTTGTGATCCAATAAGATCACACCGTTTCATTTACTGGGCCCCAGTGTGCTTCATTGGGGTCAAAATTAGCTGGGTTTTTACCTTCATCACATGCAGCTATTTCACTCTCATCCGAAACAGGCTAACTTGTTGTGTCTGGACTGTCTGTTGTGGCTGCTGTCATCCCCTCGCACGGATTTGTGACACTCATTGACTTGTTTTCCAAATCACTAATATCTGGTGCCTTTGTTGGTAGCTTACTGAAATAGTCTGTCAATTTTGGTATTTTGTTTAACAACTGTTGCTCACCAATTGTTTTTAACTTCTGTGCTTTCCTCTTTTGAGCTCCGCTGTCATATTTTCTAAATGCACAGTCATCCCACATTTTTATCAAACCCATGCACAGGGGCACAGATCCAAGCGATAAGAAATGGCATGTGATTGGATTTTATCACATGATAATTATGATCAGAAAGCTGTTTTAATAAGATATGCTGGTAAAATGGATCTGTTCTACCCCAAACCATAGATCATACTTTTTTATATATTTTTTCATGTATATAATTATGGATTTATTTTTGAGGAGCCCCGCTTAGCCTGAGGCCCTGGGTTGCAGCCCCTAAAGCCCCTGCGTTAATCCGGCCCTGCCCCCATCACAGTGGTTCCCAACCTTTTTGAGTGAAAGCCCCACTAGTTAACACTAGGTGAAACACGCATGCCTCAGCACCCTGACCTGTCCCCTCACTGGCCATCAACACATATAACCCCTATATACACATATAATAATAAAATAATAACAACATTAAATTACATCATAATAAATTACTCTTACCTGAGTAAGAAGCTAAGCCTTCCCTGGCACATCTGCCACCTCATGCCCCCTGTGGCCCCGCCTCTTCCTGTCCCTTATGGATTTAGGGTAATAAAGTGGGCCTTGGCAGGTTGGCCAGGAGTGCTCCTCTCCAGTCGGGCACCCAGCTGGTGTGGGGCTTTGGGTCTGCTCCTCCATTCCAGCTGGAATGGAGCTTGGGGGTGCTGCTTCTTCGCTCTGGCCGGCGTGGAGCTTGGGGTCTAAATGACCTCAATATTACTGAAGCCTTATGAACCCCGTCATCTTTGGTGCCACCCAAGGGGGTCCCACACCCCACTTTGGGAACCATTGCCCCATCATACTGCTGCTGTCCAAGAAAGTTACCCTTTCCCCCCAACAAGTACACATAAGGTGGATTTTGCGAATATTTCCAGGACCAAGAATTCCTAATGTCAATCACTCTGCTTATTCCTCAGACATGTAGACCCAGTTTCAAAACCCATGTTATGACAAAAGCCAACCAGATCTAAAGCTGTTTGAATAGTTCAGTAGCTTTTTTTGATATTGTAATATCCTTAAGCATACAATAATTTCCTTGTATATAAGTTTGTCATTCAAATATTTTACTCTATGGACTGATTGCAAATATTAAAGAAAAAAATTGAGCAGTTGTTTAGCTGTGATACATTAGAAAAGCCATATGGAATTTTTATTGTTTCTTGATTGGGTAAGCACTTCCAGCAGGAATACTCTTGTGTGCAAGTTTTAAAATGGGTGTCCATAAATATCAGTACCTGAGGCTGACAAACATTTTCCATAAACACTTTTGCTAGTAAGCCTTGTTCTCTGAAACATGTATAGAAACTAGTCACAACGGGGCACAAACATATGCTCATGTGGTGAGAGCAATTGACTACCTTGGCATCGCTTATCAGTTCTGACAGCTAATCAATCGTTTCTTCTAAATGTTAGTACTGCAGCCCTCATCCGCAGATGTAGCCTTCACCTGTACATGTATTTTGTCAGGCTGGTTCCCAACCCAAAGGTTGGCCCGTTCAGTTTAACTTAATCTCCCCTTCATTTCACTTCCTCCTACTCTCTTATTTTACCAAACTACATTTCAATACAGTGCCTTATTTACGTAGGTTTCCAATCCCTTTTATGAACAGTGAAAGCCTTAAGACTATTTCAGTCCTTTTAAGAAAAATTCAGACTTAGGCTATCCTACATGATGAAATATTTTATTTAAGTAATTGCATGGGTGCTTGAGAAAAGCTGAAGTCTTACATCAGTCTTACTTAATTGTTTAAGGATATTCAAGTGAGGAGAAGCATTGGAGGAACTGGAAGAGGAATATCCTGCAATTGCCTTTGAGGCCACAAAAACAGCAGCAGGGCAGGAAGGGTGTCACGGGAGAGCACGTTTCCTCCAGACAAAATCTACACAGATGACCAAAGATGTTTAAAATAAGTGTTTATGCCACAGGAAACAACAAGAAAACAGGAACTGTCCTTCATAATGTAAGGGAAGCAAATGCACACTTCAGAAGAAGGCTCTGATTCTAGCTTCTTAGTTGTTTGAAGTCTCTTTTTTGATTATTGGGAGGGGAAGCTTTGACCATCTGCATGTCTTCTTTGCTATTTGCCACCAGTTGCCCAGAACATCTACAAAGAGTGTTATTTTCCAAATACCCCTACTCCAACCATGGATTTGAATAACCCAACATCACCCTAACTAAAGGTCTTTAATCACAGGCTCACCCCAAGTAGTTTCTATTCCCTTAAAGTTATCATCCAAGGTGATAACACATTCATAACCACTATACCTGATGTATTAGGAATTCTGTTAGCTTGTTATTGAAACCTGTGTGTATTTTCACATTTGCTGTACTTTAATCATTCAAAAATAAAAAAAAGAAAGAAAGAAATCTATCTAGTTGTTTACACCATGGTTTCTCAGGACCCAAATTTGAGTTGCCAGAAAGTTTCAAAGGGTCACATGACAGCTCTTGTCCCATGGGGTTGGCTGGGCTCACCTCCCTGTTCCAGGCACAGCAACTGCTGGGGTCCCAGCACCACTCAGGTTTGGCCCAACCCTCATGATGACAGGAGTCTGGGTTGGCCAAATTTGAGTGCACTGCAACCCCATGAGCCAGTTCACAACTCCACTCACACAAACTTGGTCCAGTCAGGGAAGCAGGCCCAAACTGTTTCTTCTAGTGCCTTGAGACAGACGGATGCTACTCTGAGAGGAGCTAGTGAGAAGACTGGAGTAACAAGCTCCCAATGGACTGTGTTGCTAAAAGGGAGGCTGCTGTATTTTGGACCAATTGGAGCCCTTTCAAGGTCAGAGATTTCACTCCTAGGCATGCTGCATTGCAATAATCAAGTCCAGAGGTCATGGATGTGTGATTCACCTTGGACAGGTACAGGTCTACTAGCCAGGCCTAGATAAAAGAAAGTCTTTTCCCCCAATCATAGCTATTTGCGTATCCATCATCTAGAAGGACCCAGAAACTGCAGACCAATTTAACAATCTGAGGCCTGCCACCCTCTCTTCAGGTGTTCAATCTCTTTGAAGTACTTCCTTCTCCCAGTCTGTCAGTTTCAACCAACTGCTCTTCATTTATGCACTGAGGTTCCTCAGAAATTTGGGCAAATGGGCGATAGCACTCTTTACCCTTAATGCAAAATTGAGACAAAAGTTGGGTGTCACGCTCAGACTGCTGGCATGTGAATCCATGGCACCTTATGATTTTCCCCCAGTAGCTTGCAGGGATGTTAAACAGCATAGAAGAGTCTTGCTGTGCAATCAGTGGTATCATGACTCCTTTCCACCTGGTCTACGTGTTCCTGTAAAAGTCAGAGTGCATTTGTCATACATGTTCAAAGTTAGAATGGTCAATGTTATGCACCAAGACAGGAAGTTCTGTCTCAGAAGTAGATCAGCCAATATTTCCTGAAATATGCAGTCTTGCATTTTTTTCCTAGTTTCAGCTTCCACTGATAATTCATCCCTTTGAGCTAAAAGAAAAAAGTTGCATTGCCAGACTTTTAATAGATAATTGTTTTTTTAGAAGCTCAGAATCCCTCCCCTCCCCACAACTTGGCTGACAGGAAACCAAAGACTAAACTAGAATTCTAAAATGGGAAACATCTGAATGTAAGAATGGAGCAATTAGCTGGCATCAATGACAAGAGTATTAACAAAAGCATGTCTGCTTCCTAGAAACCTTAAATAGAAACTTGCTACAAAGCACATACACTTGATCCATGGTGAATACCTCTTCCAGTAAATGAAACAGTTCAAAATAATTGATAGCAGTTTGGATGAGTTGGGAAGTGGCAAATGTGTTCATTTTTTTGCCATTGGCAACCTCAGGGCTGTATTATCCATTAGGCACAATAGGCACAGTGCCTAGGGCCTACTAAACTTTCAGGGCCTATGAAATTTTTTTTTATATATAATTCTTTATTTTTATTAAAAAACTATTTATTAATAGCTTAAAATCATATTAGTTATTTCGGTCGGGGGGCCTATGAAGGCAAGTGTGCCTAGGGCCTACGAAGGTATTAAAACAGTCCTGGACAACCTTATATTCAGCTATATATTATGAGTATGGCACAAGTGAAAATAAGCATTAATATTAAACATCTGTCACATCCCAAAGGGCTAAAAGGTCTAGAAAGTACCAGTTAAGATTTTTTACTTAAATATTCTGTTTGCTTTATAATTTAGACATTCATTTAAAGCTAATATTGAATTGTGAAAAATACACTAGCTTCAAGAGCTTGTGAAGTGAGAAATGAAGAAAGAATTGCTAAAGAGATTCTATTGCAATTAGACTTTTGAAAACAACCTTAACTCAGACCCACAAGACATCCTTACAAATTCTTCCAGTACATACATCCCTAATTGTGTATTTTGCATAGTCCAAGATACAATGCGTTTTAATGATTTAGATGCCAAAAGATTTTTTTGTAAGCCATATGGGTCAAAATGAAAGTTGTTTTCAAAATCTCATTGCAATAGAATCTCTTTAGCAATTCCATCTTTCTTCTTCTCTTCTCTCTTCACAAGTTCTGAACTCAAACTTCACTGCTAATAATGCAATAAATTTCAGTCTCGCCATGCTGACTCTCATAAATCCCTGGGTAAAAGATCTTGTGTGATCTTCAACATAAAAATGAAGCTACAAAACTCACACAGAAGCCAAGAATTGAAATTGTATTTCATTTGGAAATGTTTTTAAACTCCTTGGAATTTGAAAGGGTTAGTGCACAACAGTAATAAAATAATGACAGTTTTTCAGCCAAGTTGCTTCCCTAAGCAAGCCAGGCTTTGGTGTTTGAATAAAAATTCCAAGAACAATGCACATGGAAGGGTTCCTCAGTGCCAGCTGTAATTAGGGCCAGGAATATCTGTTTGCTTGACCTACATTATGTGGTATTTCTACCGTGGAGGCAACAGTGCGTCCATCTGCTTGGTTTAGTTCATTACCGGAAATTAGCGGTAACTGGTTTGAAGTCAATTCTTAAAGCATGCTGGAAGTGGAAGGGGGAGGAAGAGTCCTTTCTTCTTTGCCTTGGTGACAGCTCCCATGTGAAGAAACAGATCAGTACATTGGATTGTTCTGCCGTGTGCCTAGTTTGTAGCATCTTTGACATATCCATTTTTTCAGTCAATCCTCTTTTCTCAATGGAATAAAAGAACCTAGTGCTTTATCCTTTACACCTTCTGTAGGTGTTTGTGGGGTTCCCCTTTACCTTCACTTCACCTCCCCCCCCCCAATCTTATGAAAATAGAGCTTTTAATTCAGTCCCATCATCACATTTTTATTCCAAGGAAATCCCCTGAGTGAAGCAGTTCTCTGAAGCACCTTTGACATTACCTTCCCTCCCCCCACTCCTAACAATTCACTATTCTTATCTGAATTCATGCTTCGTTTGCTTTTCTGAATCTGGCACAGACTGGATGGCCCAGATGCTTTCTCTCTCGCACTTCTGACCAGCTTTTGTCCCAAGCTCAAACGCCTTCTGATTTATATCATGCTGAATAGCTTGGAAGACAGCAGACAAAGCCAGGGCCTCAGCCTGTTTTTCCTCTCTCCTTTCCAGCTATTGTGTCTCCGGAGTATGCAACAAAGGCACCAGCCATACAAAAGGAAAGGCAGAAGAAAAGATGGGAGGAAAGGAAGAAGTAAGAAGCTGTTGTGTAATGGATCACAGTGAATAAGCATGCTGGCAGTTTAATCACCACTAAGAAAATGCTCGAAGGCAGAGGGACTAACAGGATTCATGGGGAAAAATTCAGGCCATAGAGTTTCATCTCTGTACGGACAGACGCTGTACAAAGACAACAATCTGCCCTTGCCTCTTCCCCCACCTTCCAGCTGTTTCCACTTCCTTAACATATGTTGAACCAAATAAAGTGTTTACTAATTTCATATCCAGCTTAAAAAAAAAAAGAAAAAAGCATGCACTGCCAGCACAGGAAGAAGGTGAAAAAATGAGCAGATAAGAAGAATAGTGGAAAATAAAGAAAGGCATTGAATCAGTACATTTCCCAGAGAGTGCTTCTGGATTAACCTATTTGTTGCCATGCTAGACATTAAGAGCAACCTCAGTCTTTACAAGACTCACTGGATCATATGGAATGTCCAGCACAAGAGGTGTTAAAGGAAGATCTGTTCTCCTCACAGAGCCTGATGGTGAGCCGCGCAGCTTTGACTGAAAGCTACAACTGGAAGATGTCTGTTGTTCATTCTGCAAAAGCAGTGCATACAACAGGAACACTTTAAGGTTCAACAGAATGTGAGTAAGTGCATGGAAGTGATTTTCCTTGATAAAATAGTATTAATAACTATTACCTAATTCTTATATACCACTTTTCATCAGTAGAGCGCAAGGACAATTATAGCTACCACCTTCCTTGGCACAAGACATTTCCATAGGAATTTCTGATAAATCAGAGCTAAGGACCTAAAACAAAACTCAGATTGAGATCATTCTGACTTGCAGCTCACTAATAGTTTGATCTCTAGCAGTTGAAAAAAAGCAAAACCAAACCAAAATCACCTAGAAACTTTTTTTAAAAAATAGAATTGCTATTTTTTCCAGGGCTCATCTCTCCAGAACCCCAAGCTCAATCAACTCCAAATTTGGGTCAGTAACTCCAACCTGCACACTCCTGAGGCACACCAAATTTCAAAAGAAATCCAGCTAAGCACGTTGATTTTAAAGGACTCAGAAAAGTCAACCTTCAAACAGACGTCATGATGCATCTTTAACTGTAGAGGCACAGCACAAGCATGGTGTGTACACAGACTTCACACTCTATCTCCTCAAGGAAATGGAACATCGCTTGACACTCTTGCTGGTATTTTTTTTCCCTTGTGAGCACTGCTTCAGTACAGCAACAGCTAGCAGAATGCTTCAACTATGTGCTAGTAAAGGACTGCGATTTAAAAAAAAAAAAAAAATCTCAGAATTAATCTAGTTAGAGAGAGATGCAAACATCCTCAAACTTGGTAGAAGTTGGGCCTGGTCTATGCTAGAGGGTAAGCTGCCTTGTGTTGACCTATCCGGAGTAGTGTCTTCACTTAAATGTGGCTCCAGCCGACACAACTGCCTTTCTATGCTGATTTAGCAACACCACCTCCCCGAGCAGCATAGAGTCACTGTTGACGTAAGTAAATCAACTCAGTGTCAGTGTAGACACTCCATTGCTTACCACGACTATTACTGGCTTTCAGGAGCCATCCCACAATACCCCACTCTAACAATACAATTGATACAAATGCTCCTGGTCAGGATGTGCACCACCAACCCAAGGAGCCAAGTGTGCACACACATAATGATTTAATAACCGTGGTGGGTGTATGCCGACATAAGTTAGGTCAACATAATTTTGTAGTGTAGCCATAGCTTTAGGATCTGAGCTTTGCATCTCAGGGTCATCTCTAGAGACAGCACCAAGCAAAATTCTTTCAAACTCCAGAAAAAGTTTGGGTCTGCTTTGAATTTTCAGGTGGCTCCTTATTTTATTTTAACTGCTTTATGATTCTTCACCCCAAATTACATGACTCAGTAAATGAGGGAGAAGGAAAGGGAGTCTTTTTATTGTATCATATCAAGTTGGCAACAGCTTCCTTATTAGGATGTGAAAATCTAGAAGCAGAATCATGGAGAACTTTTTTTTTTTTTGCTTTATCTTTAACACATAGCTGGTGATCTTGTTGCTGTGATACCTGCTGAGTAAGGAGGGGGTGGCCTCGATCTAGCTGTTTCAGGATCCATGCCAGCTAGTTTTTCCTCCTGAGTCAGCAGTGGCTGTGCTATCTCCACCCATTGGGATACAATGACACACAGGGTTGTTTCCTTCCTTCTCTGCAATTGCTGTTCTCTGTTAAGAGCCATACCTCCCCATCCCAGGGCAACCTTCTTAGGGTCACATTCCCTAGCATTCAAGGAAAATCATAATAGCTGAGATGATGAATATGCAGCCACCAGGAAACATTTTATATTTTGCCTATGAGATATAATCTGAGGAGACTTTACCAGTCCTATGAGATTAAAGAGAACACTTTCACTGCCAGTTGAGAAGGCTAGTATGCTCACTAAGTGGCTAGGCAACTCAGATATTCATGAGCTGCATCTTCCTTCCCTTCCTCAGTTCCAATGGCCCCATTCTCATTTATCCCACTGTTGTGTTGAGTGCATGAATGGAGGGGATGCAGATAGAGATTGCTTTAAGCATATTCACACTCCCCATATCTTGGGGCCATTCAGTGCAGGATGATCTCTAATGTCATTTAGAGCAGCCTAATGTCTGCTCTAATTGACATGATGTTTTCATGGTCCCCTAGTCCACGGGAAACATAGAACAGCCAGAATACAGTGCACTCCAGGCACATCCCCTTCCCGCACCTGCCAGGGGCTGGGAGTAAGGTTGCTATAAGGCTGCTCTTGTAGTTTTAAGCAGGCAGTGGAGACCCACTGGGTGGTGCAACCTCTGGTGGCTGGGCATGGCATGGCAGGCTTGCCTCCTTTTGCCCCCCCCCCACTGACAACCCATCTGGCTCTGTGGTGACCTGCTTCTTCTTATGACTCAGCCCTCTGACTGGGTCACAGTGTCCCACCTCTTTCCATCATCTTCTTCAATTCCCTTTCCTATATCTACCCAACCTGTTCCATCACCTACAGTCCGTCATTCTCCCCAAAATCCTTACATAACCCTTCCCTCATTTAACATGCTCTCTTCTCTATATCTTCCCTGGTCCAGAATCATTTTCCCTCTTCAACTTTCACAACAACACTCTGATCTTCACTCAGTTTTCCTTCCATCACTCACTTCCCTCACTTCCTAGTACACTGATAACTTCTTGCTATAAGGGACCAGGGCGTAGGCAGTCTTGCCTAGTGGTCGCAGCTGGGCTGGGGTCTGCACGTAAGGGACAGTGGCTGCTGAGCAGGAGTTAGAGGAATGGCAAAAGTCAGGTTCAGTAAGGAAGAGTTGTGTTCAGAGGCAGGCCGGAGTTCGAGACCGAAGATCAGAGATAGAGATAGTGCCAGGCAAGAGTCAGGATCAGAGTCAGGCTGAGATCAAACACCAGAAGACAAGGTTAAGTCAGGAGTACCAGCAGGCCAAAGTCTGTGTGGTTGCCCAGACAACTTCCTGGGACAACCCCTGGAGTTAAATAGGGTGCTTGGCCAATCAAAAGGTCACAGGGTACTGTCACTGTGGCTCCCTTGAGCGGTACTTCCTGTGGCACCTACTCTGCACAGTGCTCATTGGTTGCAGCTCCGCATGGCAGTGCAGGAAGATCAGCCGTCCTAGGCTCCGCAGACCTCGCTTCTAGTCCACAGACCCTTATGCTTGCTGCTTTATCCTTTCACACTCTAACTTCATTTTCTATCCATCATCCACCACTTCTATTCACTTACTCCCCTCATTCATTTATCCCCTATTTTCATTTTCCAAACAGTCCCCACTCTTCCATCTTATTTATTTCTCTAAAAACCTTCTCAGTTCCCACTAATCAATCTCCTCTTACCCTCCAACACCATGCCTCCAACATGTGCCTGTCTTCCTTTCATCCAACCACTGTCATCAAAAGCTACTTTCCCCATCACATTCCATCCCTTCCTAACACCTTATTCAAGAATAAAATGACACTATACATAATAAAGAATAACTTGCACTTCTATAGCACGTTTCATACTTGAGCACCACAAAATGCATTACAAATATTAAACTAAGCCTTACAGCATCTCTGTAAGGTATGTAGCTGTTTTTTTACATTTTTCAGATGGGAGAAACTGAGGCACAGAAAGGCAAATTGACTTGTCTGAAGTCATACAGACTGTTTTTAGCAGAGCAGGAATGGAACCTAGATCTCTGGACACCTCTTCCTGTGGTTTATCCACAAGATAGATACGGAGGAGCTTGTTCTTTCTCAACAGCTTTCTCTTTGGTTATAGCTACATTTTTATATATTTCTTTATAGAATTTCTTATATCTTAGGCACATTCACAATTATTTGCCCATAGTTTAGAGATGCAGGTTATCTGCCCAGTCTGAGAAACCAGTCAAATCGCAAGCTTTGTCTATAATTTATGGGTTTATTTAAAGAATTATCAAAAGATACCATTGGTAACACCGTATTTTTGTTCTTTCATAAACTCAGTTTCTTACTTTAAGCAAACCAGCTATCATAATACTGAAATTAAGTACAGCATAAAAAAACCAAACCACTTTTACTGCATAGCCAATAAATATATAGAACAGTGAGCTGGGCTGTCATCATCTGTGCATTATCAATAAGATATTGTCAGCTAATTTCTGATTGCAAAATTATTATGAATAGTAATTACTAATAATTTTAAGAGTCAGAAAGGACCTAATTGGATTTTCAAATCCCAGTAAGTTTGCAATGTTCATCACTAGAAAAATTATCTTTTCACTTGTGAAATGAACACACTTGTTACAGACTCATTGAGAGAGAATAAATATTACACACCATGTTATATTTTTTATTCTTCAGAGATTTATTACCTCTGGCTGCAGCATTTGAAAATATATGGACCTTAGGTCATTCACCAAGTCCACACACATATATCTAATGTAGGTAACTTCACTACATCACTGCGCCTCTGAGTGCATCATACGGTGAGCATTCCATGAGAGAATTTTGTAAAGATACTAAATTACAAATTTTCAATAGGCCAAAATGGTTTGATGAAGCCAAGAAGAGGTACCACGATTTACAAGTGTCCAATAAAACTGATATATAAAAGATACACAGTACTAAAAAGAAAAAATATATGAAAGAACACAGGCTTCTCTAAAGATACTGTGACCCCTACTCACACAATACTTAGTCAACATCTCAAGAAGAGAGTCCTTACTGAACTGTCACTTTCACTTCCTACAGCACCTGGGTTTTCTCTGGGGATCTCCTGTCCAGGTAATGACCTAACCTGACCCTACTTAACTTCTGAATTTGCCAAGTGCACAACGGGATGTGGTCAGTGGAAATAGTGAATGACTATGGCAGGCTAACCGAAGGGGTGTCTCTCCCTCTCTCTGATCTTTACCTCTGTGTGAGTGTGTGTGTGTGTGTGTGAGAGAGAGAGAAACATAAAAAACAAACGTTTTTAAAAAGTTTCCTTTTGTGTGGTATATAAAAACCTTCCTTTAAATGCTCATGTAAGCATCTGTCTGAGAACCCCATCCCCTAGTGTCCAAGTACCATATTACCCTCTTCCCAGACATATTAACAAATCTGGATGAATAATGCAAAAAAGTTTTCTATGAATATTTATTGAACTTTTTTTTTTTTTTTATAATCAATTTGCTGGTGCTATACACATGCCACTTTTATGTTTGCTTGCCATGAACTATGAAATGATCAGGTTTTATTGACAAGTATTTGCGGGAAATACATTTCAGAGATTCACATGGGAATATTCATAGAATCAAAATGTTAAAGTTGCACTTTGCACACACAAGTATTCATGCTGGAAATGATTGTATACTCATCCAGTCAGGCAATAGACCCTCCGCATCGCTCTCCCCCAAATATGTAACTTCTCTGAGCAATCACAGCTAAACACAGTGTCTTGAATTTCAAATGTTTGCAGCTGTCATAAATTAAAATACTTTAAAAGATATCTGAATAAACACATACAACAAATACACCAAAGGAAATCATGATCTGCTCATATAATCAAGCAGCTCATTCATTGTACTCAGTTCAGTCACATTTATTCCCGCTACTCTGCATAGTTAAAACTCTGCAAGTTAAAAAGATGTACATTTGATCATTTTCGGACATAGAATCATAGAATATTAGAGTTGGAAGGGACCTCAGGAGGTCATCTAGTCCAACCCCCTGCTCAAAGCAGGACTAACCTCAGCTATATCATCCCAACCAGGGCTTTGTCAAGCCTCAGCTTAAAAACCTCTAAGGATGGAGATTCCACCACCTCCCTAGGTAACCTATTCCAGTGCTTCACCACCCTCCTAGTGAAAACTTTTTCCTAATGTCCAACCTAGACCTCCCGCCCTGCAACTTGAGACCGTTGCTCCTTGTTCTGTCATCTGCCACCACCGAGAACAGCCTAGCCCCATCCTCCCTGGAACCCCCTTTCAGGTAGTTAAAGGCCGCTATCAAATCCCCCCTCACTCTTCTCTTTTGCAGACTAAACAAGCCCAGTTCCCTCAGCCTCTCCTCATAAGTCCTGTGTTCCAGCCCCCTAATCATTTTTGTTGCCCTCCGCTGCACTCTCTCCAACTTGTCCACATCCTTTCTGTAGTGGGGGGCCCAAAACTGGACACAATATTCTAAATGCGGCCTCACCAATGCCGAATAGAGGGGAATAATCACTTCCCGCGACCTGCTGGCAATGCCCCTCCTAATGCAGCCCAATATGCCATTAGCCTTCTTGACAACCAGGGCACACTGCTGACTCATATCCAGCTTTTTATCCACCATTACCCCCAGGTCCCTTTCTGCAGAGCTGCTGCCCAGTTCGTCGGTCCCCAGTCTATAGCTGTGCATGCGATTCTTCCTTCCTAAGTGGAGGACTCTGCACTTATCTTTGTTGAACCTCATTCAACATGAATATGAAATAGACAGTTATAAATAGTTTGACGTCCAGTTATCCTAGGCAGTAAAGTGCAGTCACCAGAAGGGTCCAATGAACTTATGCTATTGTACAAACAACAGCTCCCTTGATGACAAAGACAGAAACAGCTGGATTTTCCGAAGTACACTGTGGAATTATGAGTTTACAAGCACTAAATTGTGGAGAATGCAAAGGAAGGGTGGCTGTCATTTACAAACAAAGGTTTCTGAATCTATTAAACCTTAGGTTGCTGACACTTTGTCCATTTGCTACTCAAATATATTCCATGGTGAAGGAGTGTTGGGGGAAGGGAAAAAGGGCCAGAGAAGCCATAGATATCCATATCAGTGTCTGGAAAAAATACCTTTAGTGTCAGTTTTCAAAACTTCATTAACTAAAAATAAATAAAAATGTTCAGCATTCTAGGAAGAAATATTTCAAACCTCTTAAGGAAAAATGAAGACTACATTGTTGTATAACAGACCTTGTTTTATTCAGAACAGCATCATCGGGATCTTACAGTTATAGCTCATTACCTCCATGATGACAGATATATCTGTAGTTTTATGACAACAAATAGGAAAGCAAGTTCCTGGCATGACATTCTCCATTAACAATTGTCATTGTTTTCATAAAGTAATAAGGTGATGAAATCTCCCCAGTCACTCCCATGTCTTTAGCAATCTCTTTTCCCACCACAAAAATGCAGCAAACCAGTTTGTAAACTTGACTGGGTTCTTAATCAGCTTTTAGTTAGAAATTGTGAAAACAGAACACTCAGGGAAAAATAAAGTCTCACAGTAAGCTTCTTTATTCTTTAAATTTAGGTTAAAGATATTTGATCCCTTTATGTTGGTTTTCCAAAGCATGTTTGTTTTCACAATTGAAGAGCTAGGAGTTACGGCAAAAAAATTAAAATGAATTTTGTTCTAAAAGTTTAGCCTGTGCAAAAGACCAAGGGAAGACACTGCATCTCTGAAGAGGGACCTAAGTTGTAACCTTTACCACCCTGCCCCCCTAATGGGCCTCAATAATGATATAAAGGAAAAGACTATCATAAAGGCTTGGGGCATGGGGGTGGAGGGAAGGAGGTCAAAGAGTGGTCCATTTTTAAAACCCATTGAATCTTTTTGCTCTGCTGAGACGGCGAGTTGATACCAGCTGTGACGGAAAGGTGTTCACATCAGAACACATTATTAGCAACTGGATAGAAAGAACCACCTCAATTCACTGAGCTAATGGAAAGATGTAAAATAGTAATAATTGACTTCAGCAGGGCTCAGTCCGGGCACAGGACTTTGTTTACATGGAGATCATTGCAGGACTGAGGTCATTGACTTCAGTATCATTATTAAGGAGGCAACTACACTTGATCTACTGTAACTACATAATGAAATCAGACAGAGACCTCAGTGGCATTGTTAAGACTCAGGAAACAAGACTAAACAGCATTAAATGAACGGGACGTTTAAATGACCCATGTGTGAGGATGGAGCTAGCTGCTTTTCCTTTTCTCCACCCGTTCCTGTTATGAAGCCAATGCAATCTGTTTAGCTGCCTTGCTCACATTTTCAAGAAAGGGGGTCTAGAGCATTATTCTAGGATCAGTCTGTGATCCAAAGGAGAGATGGAAACACACACATTCTTTATGGCCAGCGACTGGGAACAGATAGAACAGGAAGAGAGGATTCTGAATGAGAATAAGGAAGCCAATTATTATGCATGTGCAATAAACTCTGTGGTAAGCAGTTCCATGGTAAAGGAGCTGCTGAGACAATATCTTCTAGTAGAATTCATAGCATATCCTGTATGGAACTGTGCAGTTAGATCAGAAATCATAGCTGAAAGTGAACTTTTCCCTTAAAAATGGCTGTATTTAATTTTAAACTGTGCTCTTCCTATTGGTCAATGTACATCTGTCTGGCTAGCAGCTCATGATGTGAAGCATGACTGACATCCACCCACACATACCCTGCCATGACAAACCTCTCCACCTGCAATCACATTCAGGTTAGTCATAGGTCAGATGAAAGGACCTTCCTTCCCCTGGGGCCATATAACAGATCACGACACATGGAATATTTAAATAAACCCACTTGTCTTCATCTCAGAAAGTGACCTATAGCATTGCAAACACTTAATTAGATTTTGTATCAGTGGAACTTCGTCAGCAGTAAGTACATAGCTTAGCTCAATATCTTCGGTGTTTCTTTTGCTGTTCCCACTTGGAAGAGCCATTAACAGCTTCTGGGAACTTTTGCTTGGTACTACAAATTCATGTTCCACTAACTGGTTTTTTTAAAGTTACAGATATATGTTTGTTAGGACACTATCAAACTTAAATTACACCCAATATTTAATTTTTCATAAAATCTAAGAGTATGACTAGTAAATAAATTGATTTAGCATATTTCTTTAAAAAAAGATTTTAACAAAACAAATGGTTTTCAAATGAAGAGACATTTCCCTGCAGTGTCTGAAAGCCAAACACGGCTGCAGGAACACCCCGGAAGGGAAAGTGATTACAGATAAAAGAGAAATGGACTTTATTGATTTTTACATTTCCCAAGTTGAGGGAAATGCAAAAACCAAAATCTGTCATTAATATTGACAAGTAAATGTAACTTTAACATTTTGACCATTATTAATCCAAAAAGTTTTAGTAATATAGGCAAAAATGTGTTTATCAACTTTATTTAAAGGAACAATTAACTTAAAACGTGTAAGTTGTAAATAAAGCATAGAACTACATGTTATAGCATGATTTTAAGACATTTGGCTTATGCGTGTCATCACAGACCTCTCTCCACATCCTAGTTCACTTTGTACAATATTAGAGATGGCCACAACAGTTAGATCTGGGTCCACAAAGTTCAGTCTAGACCATATTGTTTACATAGTCCCCACTTCCTACTTTAAGTTACTTAGAGGTAAGACCAGGTCTGCCGCTGGGATAGGATGGGGCAGGGGGGGATCAGGTGGGGGACAACTGCCCAGGAGCCTGGCGATTTAAAAGGGCCCTGGCAGATGGGAGGATACATACATATCCTCCTCTTCTCCACACACCCTCTTCCCCCAAGGCTCCCGCCGCTCACACTCTCCATCCCTCCTCTGAGCCAAGCTAATTTATTATGTGCCATGCAGGTTCCCAGGTGGCTGATGAGGTGGTATCTGCTACTCAGCTTCCTGGTTCATCAGTAATCTCCCTGGGAGTCCAAGGGACCTGAGAAGCTGAGTAGCAGATATCGCCTCATCAGCCACCTGGGAACCTGCATGGTACATAACAAATAAGTAAAAACTTCCGGTGGAAGCCCACTCGGACCGCAGCCATCCCTTTCTAGGGGGCCCATTGACTGCTCTGCCGTGTGGCCTGGAATTGCTGTCAGTGGGCCTGGGTGTGACACTTAGTTGCCCTTCCTAAATCATTTATTTTTTGAATAATATTCTTCAAAGGTGGATCTACAGGCCATGTATAACTTTAGTCTTCAGAAGTTGGGTAGCAGACTCTCTAGTTTAAGAGAGGTTTATTTATAGCAATATTATGCACAAAGTAATCTGCTGATTATGGTGCTTCATAAGAAAATTGTGTGATACCAGTGCAACTTTATGCCCTGTATTTATGCCCATGTCTCCTACCAGGACACTCCTATCAGGATTGCAAAATTAGTAGATATTTTAACAACAATATTTCCATTCAATATATCGCAGTGACTCATTTTAATCAGCTGGATAAACACTTTCCTTATCCCTTGATGACTCACTTGATTATGTTTCAATAACAAAGTATAAAAGGCAGAAACTTAGATCTTTCAAGCATTTAAACACACAGGTTTGTACTGGAGCTGTACTGCCTTCCAACTAATTAGTTTCTCTCCATTATTCCCATTCTGCAATCTAACAGAACAACAGACACCTAACTCACTATATTTCCTCTGGACTTGTGATTCTGACAACTTCTAAGTTAGCAGCTGTCCTCAAAATCTTTGGTTTGTTTTAGATTCCTCTTGAATCCTCAGCTTTAAGGATCAGCTCCTTCATCACCTAACTCTTTGGGTAACAAAAGCTTTAGAAGCATCTGGTACAGTGGCTGCAAAAAAAGCAAACCTCCATTGGATCTGGCATCTGAGATACTAGTCAAAAGATTAAATGTCAGCAACTCTGTGTGTGCGCGTGCGCGCGCACACGCAGGCACACGCACAGCACACACACGGCATGCACACACGTACGCACAAGCTTGTTTGTGTGCTTTGGTGTGGGAGAAAAAAAGTAGATGTCGTCATTAGTCATTTGTGTGCAACCTCCATGCTGTCAGTGCTAGAGAGATTAAAATGAAACATGGATCTAGAAACTGGGGTGCTGTGCATTATTTCCTTGAAAGGGGGAAACTACAGCTTTAAAAAATATACAGGAGAAGTGGGGGAGGGGAACCAACCGGAGAAAGAGTTCCTTTTGCTGAACAGGACTATTCACTGTTTTATACTCTGCCTTCCCCCAGAGGACATATTTCCAATCAAAAAATGTACAAGGAGACCTAGTCCTATTCATACTGTAGGGCCATTCATGAAGAATATTATAAAATATTGGCAAATGCCTCTCTTAAATCCGAAGAAGGTCAAATACATCTATTAAAATTGGTCCATTTGAAAGTAAAGACCTCCAGACATGTCTGGAGAGGAAATAAAAACTATTTTATTTTATTGCACTGTGGCCTCCTCTTGCTCATATACCTTTTTTGGGGGGAAACTGCAGCTTTCCATTCCTGTGTGGCTCTGGGGGTATTAAACATTTTCTGCATTGTTTCGTGCCCTGCCAAGCAGCTGTCATCTCAAAACTTCTTCTCTGTAGCCCTCACACAGTGCCAAAGACCAACCTGCAGCACTGCAGAAAACACTGAACCAATTGAAAACTCTGGTACTGAAAGAGAGGAGTGACTGAAGATGCCAGTTGAAGAAACTAAAAACTCCCATTCTTTTGGGATGGACCCTCAGCTCAATAAAAGATATTTTTATAAGGATTTTATCTTGTTACATTTCTTCACCGAAGCCCCAGTTTAGCAAAGCAGTTATGCCCAGGCTCCACACAACCCACTCCACACAGGAACTGGGAATGTGGATCCTCTGCAGCCCTGTTACTGGCCAGAAGATCTGGCCTAGACTCTATGTGAAATAATTACAGGGGTACACCAGGCACCTGAATGCAGACAAATGTCTCTCCCCTTTGCAGTGACATTCTCACTTAAGCCCAGGCTTAAGTCCCATTGAAATTCAAGAGCGACAAGATTGGCGAGGTAATAGCTTTGATTGGACTAACTTCTGTTGGTGAAAAAGACAAGCTATTACTTTACCCATCTAGTTTCTTTCATATCCTGGGACCAGGTAGCTATAACATTGAAATTCAAGGCACTTACACATATGCTTAAGTGTCTTGATGAAGCAGGACCTCAAACACAAACAAAGTTCCTAGCTAACACAAATAACATGTTACAACCAACAGGATGCAATTTAAAGTAGTCATTGAGGCAGGATACAAGCAGAGCAGGCTATATTCACATTGCAAAGCCTGGCCCAATTTGGAAAAGTTGAGGCACCGGCCATTCAGGGCACAGGAAGGGGGAATAGGAGAGAGAGAAAGGAAACCAGACTTAGATAAAATGGGGCCTGATTCACAAAAAGAACAGTACTATTTCTATTCAGGATTGGCTGGAGGAAGGGGGGAAGCAACTGAGTTTCTTTTCTTCTAAATTCCAAAGCTTTACTCTTCTCTTGCCTTCCCACCCAAATGTTTGGCAGTAGCTTCCCTCAATCTGCTCTGTGTGAATTTGGAGCCAGGGTGGAGTAACAGATGACTGGCGTTTCTACCCACTTTCATATGTCACCAGCTTCCGATTAACAGAGGAGGGTCTGTCACTATGGGACCAATGTGTTATCTCTTCTTATCCCTGCCACCCTCTTTGGCATATCTTGCTCCTTTGCTCCCCACCTTAAGATGGGTGTTGTGTATTTTGTGTCTTGCCTTTTTGCCTCGGTTGCTGTAGCAACAGAGCTTAGCTTGTTGCCATAGCAATAGAGTTAGACTATTAGGGGATAGCTCAGCCAGTCCTGGCTGGTTTTTAGTGTAGTTCAATAAAGACTTTTCTTGGGTTTGCATCTCTCTGTGTTCCATGCTGATTTCTCTCTAAACACAAGTACTTTCCAAGGGTTTAACATAACAATGGGTTTGTGAGATATGAAAGCAGAATAATCATTTACACAAGTTGAAGGAGGAGTGGGGAAGCGCAGTCTTGGACAGGATGGGGAGACAGGAGATCTGGGTTCTCTCTCAACTTTGAAATTGTTTAACTTTTGACCTGGTGCAAATCACTCAGCCGATTTATACTTCTGTTTGTCTTTCTGGAAGACAAGGATAATTCCGCCTCCTTGCCTTCCAGTGTTTTGTAAGTGTTCATTCGCTAATGGCAGTTTAGCGTTGAGAGAGCCTTCTAGGGGGGGCTTTATAGAAGTGAAAAGTCTCATTACTATTTTTAAAGTGTTCCTAAATTCACCATAATATCTTGAATTACCTCCTCTCATGAGAGGATGCTCAGCTGGGTGGGGTAGGGATGGCAGGAGGGCAGGCAGACAATGCCTTAGGATTTTCTTAGGAAGTTTTCCAAACCACAATGATCCTGAGGATGCAAATAGCTTCTGCATCTGATCCCTGGGGACCCCAAGCATCTGTAACTCCCTCACACCATGGCTCCCATGCTACCAAGTTTCTCATCATGGTGAGTTTCCCCAGCTCGAAGGAGGCCATGGAACAGTTAATACAGCCCAAGGCTGCATTAATTCCCTGTTAGCTTTTCCACAATTTTAAAGCAGAGTAACAGTGCATTGGGGTTGGCTGATCCCTCCTCACTCCACACAGGAACTGGGAACATGGATCCTCTGCAGCCTTGATATTGGTCAGAATATCTGGTCTAGACTCTATGTGAAATAATTACAGGGGCACACCAGGCACCTGAATGCAGACAAACGTCTCTCCCCTTTGCAGTGACATCCACAGTTCCCAGGTAGGAGTAGAAAGCATGGATGTTTGCCAATTTCATGTTGCCAGGTACTAATCGGGACACTCCTGATATTCCAGGCTTTTTCTTATATAGGTGCCTATTACCCCACACACCCCCATCCCAATTTTTCACATTTGCTCTCTGGTCACCCTACCTGGTACTCACCACTGACTCAAAAACAAGCATTAATGCGACATGGTTGTTGTAGCAGCAGGTTCTCTTATAACAGTTCCAACTAGACACTTTTCCTGCAGGATTTACCCCAAAGTAATCTCTGTGCAGATTGCTGCTACTTCTGCAGAAGCTTTCACATTTTAAAAGATAAAATGTCTCCATTGGGTCAATGACTAGGGTGGGTGGGGATCAGATACATTAGGAGTTGGAATCTAGCCTGGATCTTTTGTGTTTGCCTTCTACCAAATGTAACTGGTAGGAACCAAGGACAGATATTTATCAGGATCAACCAGTTACTCAGTGCCACAAAAGGTTAAAGGCTAAATTTTCAAAAATGATAAGGTGCTGGTGCCTACTAGTGCCTAAGATAGAGAAAGCACAGGCTAATCATCCATTTTGAGAAGGAAGAATGTGGCGACAAACACTTTGAAAATGATCAAGTGCACTAAAATGTGCACAGGTGCAGTGTGTGATGTACCAAATCCCCTGCAACTGATTGCACCCAGCAAAAATGATGATTTCTGGATTAACATGAAGAATGCACCCACAAGAGGAGATGTGATGCAAGTGGAATTCCCAAGCTCCTGGTCACACTGTCGTTGACCAAGAAATATTTCCTCCCACTGCCTTTAGGAAGGAAATGCATTCTAGACCCCACCCACAGCATCCAATGCCAGCTATAGGAGAAGCCAAAAGGAAAAGATAAAGGAAAGACAGCTGTCTAGTACCTCTTAGCTGAGCTGATAAGTGATGGATTGCTGAAAATTAAGAATCGTGTGACCGAAGCATATTTCTGGAATCATTTGAAAGTCAAATAACCAGTAAGGGCCCATCTACTCTACAGATAAAACAACTATATCTGAGCAAAACTGGCTGCCATAGTTAGTGTTGGTCAACATTATATTTTCTAGTGTGGAGGGGACAATATGGTTCTCTAGTTAAGTTATAGAATGTATTGTATCCTAGGTGTTGAGCAGGGTACCAACAAGCACCTATATTAGCATTTGCTTTGGAGAGATGTACCAGAAACTATGACTCAGCTGCAAAAATTCACATTCAGCAGTGGTTGGGGTGAATGCTGTATGTCTTTCAAGTGGCATCAATATTTCCTTTTTCTAAACCCATGATTTAGCTGTTAGAGGCCTTGTATGTTGGCCCTGACTATTGTTGAAACAATCCATGAACTGTCACAGTTAATGGATTCAGCAGCAGAGCAAGAAAATACTGCAAAAATGTTTCTGCAGATACTGAGAGCAACTTAATTTAATCAAGTTGAGTGGCCACTTGTGCCCCTTGCATATTCACATTCTGCAAACATTCAAGCTGTCAAACTTAATAGCATGAACGTTCACAAAAGCAAATTTCAAAGCTGAATGCATATTTGCATAAATTAATATTTAAATTTATGTTAAAAGTACTGTGTGTTCACCAATCAGGGAACAGAAAAAAATAATCAGGCAGTTTACCTGAGTTACAGCTAAGCAAACAGCTTGAATTTTGAATATTAAGTATTGAATATTTGCAGTGACTTGTTTGCCCTCAATATACAAGAGTGAAAAAATTCACACACAAAAACTGACTAAATTCAAATAATGATTACATTCAAGGAAATTAGGATTTGTTTGCATAAGCGGCTACCTTCATTAAATAATTCATTGCAAATTGTTTGTTCAGCTCTGATCAGAAGGAAAAAGAGAGCTTAAAATCCAAAAGGAGAAAGTTTCAGGAAGATGATACAACTTGTCAGTCTCAATGTTATTGGTAAAAGCCACTCAGTCCATGGCAAAATGACACCAAGGGATCCATTGCTACAAATACACGTCTTCATAACATGTAGCTCTTCAAAGAACATAGATATGGGCCATAAGAAAGTGCCAGAAATGCAGATGGCATAGAAGTTGAGGATTTTAAATAGCATCCAATAGGGCTAGATTCAACTCAGAATCATTACACTCAAAGCAGACTGCTAGTTGAAATAATGCCCAGTGACCTTGTAAAATTACGTAATACTGGGGGCTTTCTCAGGACTTTGTCAGGGACCACAGTTCCTCCCCCGCCCCCGCCTCCCCCCACAATCGTCAAGAATTTGAATATAATCCCAGGAAATCCTGTTCTATTGACAAAAGATGTTGTCATCCCTAACCTGTGCTTTGCAGCTCCCCGCAGACAGGATTGGCCATTTCCAAATGAAGTCATTGGAAGTGCACGCATGTATCCGTGCTGAATGGCGAGCTCTAAATACTTTCTTGTTTTTCAAATTTGAAATGCCAAGAGGTAGGAACAACACAGGACTTTTATTCTAAAGTGTCCCAACCCCAATATCACAGACCATGCAGCCAGTCCCTAATAGTCAGCTATTGTGTAAAAATATCATCAATCAGCTGGCAATGTGTTTGGTAAAATTGCTGCAGATTCAACCCTGATATAGACAGTGAGAAATGCTAGACTGTCCCAGTGTGGTTGTTATGTGTCTGACCAATCCCACAATAATGTCTGGATCATCCCCTCCCATGGTAAAATCTATAGGAAAGAACTTAGGAAGAGGGAGTCTCCACAATGATCAGCTGTGGAGTTGGCTCCCCTATGTCACTGGGACAGAAAGAGTGAGAAAATGGGCACCCATCACCCTGCTCCAATCTCTCTCATATTTACCAGAGTACAACAGCTTCAGCAGCAGAGATGGAGGGAGCCCTGCATCAGAATATCCCATTGGCCAGTGGTTAGAGTATGCTCCTGAGGAGTAGAAGATCCCCATTAAAATCTTCATTCCTTTCAGGCAGAGAGAGGGGAACTGAACCTTGGACTCCCACATTCCAGGAAAGTTATCTAGCCACTGGGCTAAAAGTTATACGATGGGCACCACCATCTCCTCCATGGAGGCCAGATTTTGAACAGTACCCAATCAGGTAGCCTCTGACTAGGTCTACCAATTGGGCCTCATATGCGATTTAGGAAGGCAAACATCTATCTTTCCTTGGTTCTTGGATTGCTCCAGGGCTTAGGGAGGCAACAGGTGGTCACGTGCGTAGAGGGTGCCAGCAGTGTGCATGCCCAGAAGCAGAAATGTAGGTACCTATGGAACTTCTACCTTGGTAACTTAGGCTTGGTCTACACTGCCGGTGAAATTCGGCAGCAGTTGACGGGAGATACGCAAGCTACTCTATGTAGCTTGCGTATCTCTCATCGACTTCCTAACTTCTGATTACCGCGCTGTCCCCACCACACTGCGACGACTGGAAATGCCCTTCCGTTGACGCAGCATTTCTCTTTTTGTGGGGGTGGATTAACGCGGTCGACTTTGTGATCGATTGAGCAGGTCTCCACTTCCACTCAATCGATCCTGCAAAAATCAATCCGGCAGTGCTGACAGTGCCACCGTGAATGAAGACATACCCCGAGACACCTTGCAAGTTTAGATGCCTACAGGATTAGGTGGCAGTTGAGCTGCAGTTGTGGATTGCAGTGGACCCTAAAACTGGGCTGTCTCCTCTTAAGTACCTCTGTGGATTGGGGCTCACGTACCCATTTCTGCCACCCGTTACTTGCTTTGAATAGTACCTCACCCCACCAATGAGACACCTTTTCTTCTTCATTTTAAAAAGATGTAGTGATCAACACAGGCCCCACCTGAGCCATGATTCCCCTTCTAACAAAAAAGAAACTGGTATGAGAGAAATGAATGTAGGAGGGTAAAAAGGCAAATACAGTGCTAACCGTTCACTCTTCATCATCCTCAGTGCAGCTCTCCAGTAGGTAACCCCCCCAAACTCACAAAAACACTCCCTCCCCCCATCCCCCCTCTCTCTCACACACACACACACACACACACACACACACACACACACACACACACACACACACACTTTTTTTTAATCATATCAGGATGCAGGTGTGATGGAAAGGAAAGTGCTGGAGGAGAATTTTGGTCAGCTCTTAACAATGGTTTCATCCGTTCAACAAGCCCTCCCCCATCTCCCCTTGAAAAATAATCAACTGATCTCTCTGGAGTCCTTAAGGGTTGTTTAGCCTAAGGACTGTGTGATCAAGGCTTTTATTTCTTTCACCCAGCAAATCAAAGGATATTATCAGGGAAAAGCTGAAATCTAGAGACTGGTCTTAATACCATAGAGTGTGCACAGGTCCCATTCATCTCAGTGGGAGCTGTATTTGTGGGCAGAACTTGCTCCTACTGGTGTGTCCCACCCACAACTAACTTTCACATATCCTCCATTACAAAATTTAGAGGAGCTCAGCAAGACAAAAGTGCTGGAACAAATGCCTTTGTTTCTGGGAAGAGACAATAATCATCTCAGCATTCCTCAGAGCGCTGAGAATTTGTTCTTCCTCACTCTACTTCAAAACACATGGAAGGGCCCACGTTGCAGTCATCAGATTTAAGGTTATTTCAGCAAAGCTTCCATTAAGGGCCTTTAATTCTTTGCTAATAATCTGGACAGTGGAGTTACAGGTCCAGAAAAGAGGAACATTTCCTACCTTCCTGAGCTGCCTTTCTAAGGGTACATTGGAGCCCAGGGTATGAATGGCAGCTCCCACAGCTGTACTCACAATAGGAGTGAGTACTCTAGTTAGCTCACTAAAAACAGAAGTGAGGATACAGCACTGCAGGCTAACATGCTGGCTGCACATGCACGTATGTAGCCCATGCCAGAGTGTTCTCACTTCTATTTCTGCAAGCTAACTAAAGTACAATGCGTGTGAAAATGTCTACACAAGTTGCAAGTCAGACCTGTAGCTGCAGTGTAGATATAGCCTAAGAAATGTTACTGTAATGGTTGGACTGGCCGTAGACCTGGCTTGACATGAATAATTACACATGGGTGAGACCTAAATCTCAGGAGACAGAATTAGAGAGGTAAATGGATCAGCAGGCTGGAAGCAGAACATTTGTATTAGCTAAGGTAAGGCGGGGAATGGCCAGCAAACCATTTACAATGGACAAGATATGTTGGAAATGCAAAGACGAGGTAAAGAGTAAGCTGCATGTGAACAGAATGTGCTGTACAGGGATTGGTTCCTACAAGTGATCAAGCCAATCCCAAAACGTATTATGCAGTGTATAGAAAATGCCATGTAATGTGTAAACCTACGTAAAGAAAGAGGTTGCTGTGTAATTATGGATGTCTGGTATGCCCTATATCCACCCCCTAGATTTGAGCGTGATCAACTCAAGCAGAGTTTGATTGTATGCCAATAAAGTAATCTCAGGGCTGAGTTTGGAGTTGAGCTCAATTCTTGGGAACAATTGAGTGGATAAGGTCTCAGAAGCCACTCCAACACTGGCTACAAGCTTACAACAATGCCACTACAGTGTCTAGGAAGATTACTGCAGTATTATTTCTATGGGGCCTTTTGGGTCTGTTAATTAGCTTGAGGAATCAACTTCACCGCCTCCTACTTCTCCTCCCTTCCACACAAAGCCATGAATTTTCATGAATGTATCCTTTTCTTTATCAACTTACAGTGCTCAGACTTCCCAGACAGACTTTCCTCTTTAGCAACTATTTAATTGGAAGAATGAAAAATGTGTTCTATTTTCCCCACAAGCCGGCAAACATTTTTCCCCTGGGGGTCTGCATGACTCATAATGGCAAACAGGCAAAGCATGCAAGAATCAGTTAATCAAAGTAACTTACAAAGATCATACCTACCTAAGCATTATACACACTGTATTCTAAGTGTCCTTTTGCCCTATGCATAGATGATGCTTTTTACTGTACTGTTCCAGCCAGTGGCTGTCTCATATCAATAAGTTACTTTCCTCTTCATGAAAGACAGGACAACACAGACTATAGATGAGGATTATTTACCATTTTGTACTATGTAGAAATCTGAAATCATCTTTGGAAAGAACCAAAATTCAGAAAAAATAGCAGTCAATGAGTATTTTAGGTTTCCACCTACACGTTGTGTTTCCCTCAGTGAACAGAGTTCTTTGATGTCAGAGCATGCATGATGTTAAAAATATTTCCCAAGTGTTTATGCACTCCTTGTTGGCCTCCTATATTTCCAGTATTCTTTTCAGTATCTCTGACTCTTATGGGAAGAACATGTGCACGATTAATGAGCAAATAAGGACAAGGATTAGGCACATACAACACAGATATGAAATCTGGAAAAATAATGTGTGCAGTAGGAGTGAGTCTGGGTTTCCAATGTGGACTGATTCTGTACACACAAACATGATTACCAGTAACCACACTCAGAGGGATAAAGAGAGGCACAACGATATTAAATGCTTTGCCAAAGGGAACAGGAATAGATCTCTTGGCTCCAAGTTCTGGGCCTTAACCAACAGGCTATCTTCCAGCCACAAATACTACTGTACTTGATGTATTACATCCACTGAATACCATGAAAATGTACAGGATGTGCAATGGGAATTCATATAGAATTCCTTAACTCTTTAGGGGAAGATTTTTCAAAGGCACAAAGGGCAGCTAGGTAACCAGCTCCCATTGACTTTCAGTGAGAGTTGTGCACCAGCTCCTTTAAGCCCCTTTCAAAATCGCAGTCTGCATAACCTGAGTACTTAATTTTTCAAATTGAACATTATGTTAAAGGTAGTTTGTGAGTGTCCTTATATTCATACACCCAATCTGCATTTCACCCCCTTCTCCTCCCATCTTATGCCTTCTCTGTTCTAGCTTCTAAGACCACTGAAGTTCATGATATAAAGGAAGTTGTGTATTAAACAATTTATTTAAAGATAAAGACCTGGTTCTCATTTACACTAAGGTTGATTTATACTCTTTCTGGTAGTTCAAATGAGTCTCAAATGAGGGTAAATGTAACGTATTGCCCACTCTAAAGCCCATTTGCATTGTCAGAGAAATGTAACTGTTCTTTAGTGTAAATGAGAATCAAGTCACATGGTTTGCATTGATTAGTAGAAGAACAATGGAGAAAAAGTTTAACTGCAGTTAATTTTGTTGTCCATAATTAAATTATGGATGTAGCAGTATCCAAAGGGAAGTGAACTCCATCACAAGTAGGGAAATCACTCCCAAAGATCTCCTTTCAGTCACGTGGCAGAACCGTAACACAGGATTCCCATCAGCACATCAAGGCTGAAATGGTTTATGATTCACATTTACAAGAGAAGTCTTTTGAATAAACTGGCATTGGAAAAGTTTGTGTGAAGAATTTGACCTAACTGCAAGTAAGATAGGCCTGTGGAGATTTGGGCAGGAGTATGGAGGTTAAAGTGGGCATTAGAGACACAAGTAAAAATAAACAGGAAATGTATTATACAAAAGAATAACGGGGCCCTTTCTTGGTTAGGATGTATCACAGAGGGGAAATGAACATTTATTAAAGCAACGTCATCCATTTGACAGTCTGTTTGGGTGACTAACTGGAAGCACATCTATATTTAGCTTAGGTACAAAGCATAAAGTTGAAATGAAAGTATAAGGATTTATAGTTACAGTAAAATGAAACCTCAAATGATTTAACAATATGCCAAATGTTTTCATTACTGTGCAAACACTTTTTGACCCTGCACCCAAGAGCCCAGGTTTCATGTAGTGTAATTCTGCCATCTAGTGGTTTCAAGGTAACAACAATGAATTCAACTCTTGCTAATGCATTACTTTGAACATTTCCTTGTTGACCATCAGAAGCAGATAAGAGATGAAAAATCAATAAAGCTACACACACACACACACACACACACACACACACACACAGGACAATCGAACAGTTAACTGACAAGTGCCAAGGCTTTATTTTAGAAAACAAAGACTAATAAAAATCTAGCAACTTCCTCTGACATTCAAATAGTACTCCAGTTCTTAAGATCCATGCATATATTTTAATTGCTATTACTTATGGAAAGGTAGTCTCAGTTAAAAAAATTACAATCATGTAGAGAGTACAATCCGATTATAAAGGCTGCATGACACAGAATAACCCACTGGAGGGATATTTTTCCCTCAACCCAACTGCTTGATGCCTTGGGATCTTTGCAGCTTGAAACTCATAGGTTGGGGGGAAAGGGGTACAGTTTCACGATAATGGAGTGGCAATAGAAACGTGACCCTTCAACCAGGAGTTGAGCTCCAATTCTGCAGGGGAAATCCCATAGACTTTGGGCATAGACTAGTGAGGAGGGGTTTAAACTAGGTTCGATGGGGGATGGGGACCTAAGCCTGGAGGTAAATGGGGAAGTGGGACACCAAGAGAAAGCAGAAGTAGGAGGGTGCAACAGGGGACGCCTCCTGAATTGCACTGAGAAAGTAGGGCAATTGGCCAGTTATCTTAAGTGCCTATACACAAACGCAAGAAGCCTGGGAAACAAGCAGAAGGAATTGGAAGTCCCTGGCACAGTCAAGAAACTATGATATGATTGGAATAACCAAGACTTGGTGAGGTAATTCACATGACTGGAGCACTGTCATGGATGGATATAAACTATTCAGGAAGGACAGGCAGGGGCGAAAGGGAGGAGGAGTTGCACTGTATGTAAGAGAGCTCTATGATTGCTCTGAGCTCCAGTATGAAACTGGAGATAAGTCAGTTGAGAGTCTCTGGGTTAAGCTTAGAAGCAAGAACAATAAGGGTGATGTCATGGTGGGTGTCTGTTACAGACCACCAGACCAGAAGGATGAGGTAGATGAGGCTTTCTTCAGTCAGCTAGGGAAAGTTTCCAGTTCACAGGACCTGGTTCTCATGGGGGACTTCAATCACCCTGACTTCTGTTGGAAGAGCAATAAAACAGACAGACAATCCAGAAAGTTTTGGGAGAGTTTTGCGGACAACTTCCTGTGCAAGTGCTGGAGCAACCAACTAGGGGCTGTGCTCCTCTTGACCTGCTGCTCACAAACAGGGAAGATTTCATAGGGGAAGTAGAAGTGGGTGGCAATCTAGGCAGCAGTGACCATGAGATGGTGAAGTTCAGGATCCTGACAGAAGGAAGAAAGGAGAACAGCAGGATATGGACCATGGATTTCAGAAAAGCAGACTTTGACTCCCTCAGGAAGCTGATGGGCAGGATCCTCTGGGAGGCTAATATGAGGGGGAAAGGAATCCAAGAGAGCTGGCTGTATTTTAAAGAAACCTTATATAGGGCGCAGGAACAAACCATCCTGATGTGCAGAAAGAATAGCAAATACGGTAGGCATCCAGCTTGGCTTAACAAAGAAGTCTTTGGTGACCTTAAAACACAAGAAAGAAGATTACAAGAAGTGGAAGCTTGGTCAGATGACTAGGGAGGATTATAAAAATACTGCTCGAGCATGCAGGAATGAAATCAGGAAGGCCAAAGCACAATCGGAGTTGCAGCTAGCAATGGATGTGAAAGGGAACAAGAAGGGTTTCTACAGCTATGTTACGAACAAGAGGAAGCTTAGGGAAAGTGTGGGCCCCTTACAGAATGGGGGAGGCAACCTAGTGACAGAGGATGTGGAGAAGGCTGAGGTACTCAATGCCTTTTTTGCCTCTGTCTTCACAGACAAGGTCAGCTCCCAGACTACTGCACTGGGCGTCACAGAATGGGAAGGAGGTGAACATCCTGCAGTGCTGAAGGAACAGGTCCAAGACTATTTATAAAGATTGGACATACACAAGTCCATGGGGCCGGATGCAATGGATCCAGGGGTGCTGAGGGAGTTGGCTGATTTGATTTCAGAGCCATTGGCTATTATCTTTGAAAGCTCGTGGCAAGTGGGGGAGGTCCCTGATGATTGGAAAAAGGCAAACATAATGCCCATCTTCAAGACAGGGAAGAAAGAGTATCCAGGGAACTACAGACCGGTCAGCCTCACCTCAATCCCTGGAAAAATCCTGGAGCAGGTCCTCAAGGAATCCATTTTAAGGCACTTGGAAGAGAGGAAGGTGATCAGAACAGTCAACGTGCATTCACCAAGGGAAAGTTATGCCTGACCAACCCGATTGCCTTCTATGAAGAGGTGACTGGCTCTGTGGATATGGGGGAAAGTGGTGGACGTGATATACCTTGACTTTAGCAAAGCTTTTGATGCAGTCTCCCACAGTATTCTTATCAGCAACTTAAAGATGTATGGGTTGGATGAATGGACTATAAAATGGATAGAGAGCTGGCAAGTCCATCGTACTCAACGGGTAATTATCAATGGCTCCATGTCTAGCTGGCAGCTGGTCACAAGCAGAGTGCCCCAGGGGTCAGTCCTGGGGCTGTTTTTGTTCAACATCTTCATTAATGATCTGGAGGATGGGGTAGCTTGCACCCTCAGCAAGTTTGCAGACAACACTAAGCTAGGGGAAGTGGTAGATACCCTGGAAGGTAGGGATAGGATACAGAGTGACCTAGACAAATTGGAGGATTGGGCCAAAAGAAATCTGATGAGGTTCAACAAGGACAAGTGCAGAGTCCTCCACTTAGGACAGAAGAATCCCATGCACAGCTACAGACTGGGGACCGATAAACTAGGCAGCAGTTCTGCAGAAAAGGACTTGGGGGTTACAGTGGATAAGAAGCTGGATATGAGTCAGCAGTGTGCCCTGGTTGCCAAGAAGGCTAATAGGAGCATTGTCAGCAGATCGAGGGAACTGATTATTCCCCTCTATTCAGCATTGGTGATGGCCGCATTTGGAGTATTGTGTCCAGTTTTGGGGCCCCCACTACAATAAGGATGTGGACAAGTTGGAGAGAGTCCAGAGGAGGGCAACAAAAATGATTAGGGGGCTGGAGCACAGGACTTATGAGGAGAGGCTGAGGGAACTGGGCTTGTTTAGTCTGCAAAAGAGAAGAATGAGGGGGGATTTGATAGCAGCCTTTAACTACCTGAAAGGGGGTTCCAGGGAGGATGGGGCTAGGCTGTTCTCAATAGTAGTAGATGACAGAACAAGGAGCAATGGTCTCAAGTTGCAGTGGGGGAGGTCTAGGTTGGATATTAGGAAAACCTTTTTCACTAGGAGGGTGGTGAAGCACTGGAATGGGTTACCTAGGGAGGGGGTGGAATCTCCATCTCTTGAGGTTTTTAAGTTGTGGCTTGACAAAGCCCTGGCTGGGATGATTTAGCTGAGGTTAGTCCTGCTCTGAGCAGGGGGTTGGACTAGATGACCTCCTGAAGTCCCTGCCAACTCTAATATTCTATGATTCTATGATTTGCGCAACAAGCTGCTACTGGCTCCCTAATCCATTTCCCATGTTCAAGGGGGTTTGAAAGCATGAATACTAGCAGTCAACACTAATGTGTCTGAACTCTGAAGTGAATTTTGATTCAGTCACATCTGCAGCTCTTTTACATTTGTTTTCCACAAACATTCAACCTTTACAGTACAAATCCTCATGAAAAGTGTTTAGCTACTTGATCATAAAATCTGCAAATTGCTCTGTATTAGCTACACAAGTCATGTAGTATTGCTTTTCTTCACTGATTGGATGACTTGTATCTAACCAACACAGCACACGGTTAGAATATTGCAATCAAATGTACAGGGCACGTTGTGTTATCTAATTACAGCATGAATTGCACATTGTGTGTTCAGTTGCAATTCAAATGATTCACAGAACATCAATTATGTGCTAAAGAAATTTACTAATAATTCTGAATAATAACTAAATTCATGGATTTCATAGTCCATTCCTGGACAATTTACCAACACAGAAGGTAATACTCACCAAATAAGTTATTCAGTTCTATTCAATGGGGTGGAGGATGGTTCCACACTGAAAATTCACTGCAGACACTTAAAGTTGACATTCAGTGGGCTGATGGTTTGCTGTGGCCCTCCTTATTACACGATTCATAACTATTTTGCCGCTACTTTGCGCTGCTCCTGATTGTTAAATGTATCAGGGTGCTGTATCTCGTCTTACGCTTCAACTGTAAGCTCTTTTGGGCAGGGATCATCTTTTTGTTATCTCTCTCACACTCTGTTAAACACATAGTAAGAGACAGTCCCTATGTATTTTGAGGAACTTACTATTGTGCAATCAGCCGTACTTTACATGCAGAGGATTTCTTGTGAGTTTCGGTTAATAGAATAGTCATGCTTGTTTTTGTCAAACCCTCTTAGCTACCAGACACATATTCTGTAAATGGAAATAGTTTACACAGGGAAACTCTTGCCTTACGCGGTTTTATAGGCTGAGCTCCTAGCCATAACTAGGGAACAGTCACCACCATCTATTGTAGATATGAGAGTAATTTAGTTCTTTGTGATATGTCTACATTTCCCCTCCCCCCCCCCCCGTTTAAAAAAAAAATGGTGTGCTTCCAAATTGCTTCTACACAACAGTCTAATTTGGATGATCAATTATAGGAACATGGCTCCTAAACCCAGTGCATGGCATATAATGAACAACATCTTTTTATTCATAAGAAAAGCAGAGATTTTCATACCTTGGTATGATTTAACATGCAGAGAGTGACCCATTTATCTGTGGCATCACCCTAAAGCTGCTATAACTTGATAGCCCCGCTTGACCTTACTAAGATCACTCATGGCTTGTTACTGCGGCTGTAACTCCAGAGGAAAACAAATATCATAGTTCTCTTTAGACCAGCACTGCTACATTCATTTCATGTTCAGTAAGCCTGTTACTTAAAAGGATTATATAATTTTTTACAATTACATGGAAATTTGGCACTAGAGGGGTTTGAATTTTCAAATCTTCTTACAAAGATCCTTCCAAAATAGTCTTCTTTTGTCCTAAATTTATGTAGAACCTGTTCTACTATAAAGATAAAAAAAGAATAGTAGTTGTATTCCCAGCAATCAATTTAGCTTGATAGGATTTTACCTTCTAATTCTTGTGAAATAGGCTTTTCTCCTAAACCAGAGCTACCTAACACAGGCATCTTGACATTTAAAAGAGAGGAGAAACACCCTGTAAATTTACATTTACAAAGATGTTCATAGTTGTGGCTCTATTTGACAGAACAGGTGCTTGATTCTGTGTCTTCCAAGAGCAGTGATATGTTTCCCTAAGAAAATGAGAACTCTTCCTTCCTAGGAGATCGCTTGAAACCTCTTGTAGATGACTGACATTCATTAGGCACCATTCCATATGATACCAGTCAGATATAACTCTACTATGCCTTATGCCCTTGCATACTACAGCTGGAGTTAGTAGTGGTGATCAAGTAACCATCCTTTATATTCTAGTCTTCTGGTGATCTGTTATTTGCATAGAACTCCAGCAAAAGAGAAGCTAGTGTTAGAGTCTGGATCAAGACACAAAATTTGGTCCAGATTTCAGACACCCCAAAGATTAGGGGTGTTTGGATCCCAGGCTTTGTTTCTTTGGCCTTAATGAGCTTTAAAGGTTATATAGCAGATTATAAAATTAAGATTATAAATTAGAACAGATTAGCAGATTATAAGATTAAGATTATAAATTAAAACAGCAGCTATAACCCCAAATCCTGGGCTGACATCCTGGCATAGCAGTACATTTTGGAAATACTACAGCTTGTTTCAGGGAAAGATTGAAATATGCTTTTATTTAAACGCATTCTTGGTATAAAATGAATCCTACATATCTTTAAAATTATTACACTTGCACATTCTTGCTGGGATTTTCAGTCACCCAACTCCTCATTTGCTCTGATTGTTCCAGCTGGTGAAGTCAGTATTTCTAGTGGCTTTGTTTTCTAAATACATCTTATAATATTGAAATGCTTTGTTTTGAAGTCTGTTGGGCAGGACCAGCCCTGCCCAAGTTAATAGACACTTCACTCTGGGTTAAAATATAGCTGCTACTGCTATACTTTATACTGTTATGAAACTACAAACTATACCTATGTGTTCTTACACCTTCCAATGCATAAGAAGTCTTGGATTGTTTTTCAATAGTATATTTAAAGTATTGATATTATGCATTTGATCAACATTTATATTTGTCTGCATTGCAATTATGGATGAAGGCTATTTTCTATATATATCACCTACAATTTATAGTAACATTACACAAAAGACAAATTGAAATAAAACATATATGACTGAATTTGCTACTGAATTAACTCATAGCACTATATCCTCAAATGCTTTACAGAAAAACACTATACAAAATAAGAGTTGCATCAGAAGAGTTCAGATTGATCATAGCCAAATAAGACAACAGCCTACTGGGTCAGACAAATGGTCCATCTAACCCAGTATCCTGTCTTCCAACAATGGCCAGTGCTTCAGAGGGAATGAACAGAACAGGCAAACATCAAGTGATCCGTCCCCTGTCATCCACTCTCAAGCATTGTTTGTCAGCATGATTCTACTGCTTAATCATTTTGAATTACATACCTTTTCAGTTGTCTCATAGTACCCTCCTGCTGAAATATTAGAGTCAGTTCTCATATTTTAGGGTGCCCAGGCATATAACTGGATAGAAGGAAGGGGAAAGATGTTTCAGGTGGGTCCTATTTATCTGAGAAAGTCATATGAAACCCCAAAGTGGACTCTCTAGAACCCACTCCATTTTCCCTTGTGCATAAAATGCATCTGCTTACATGCTGGTGAAGGTGCAGGAAAGCACCTTTCATCTTCAACGCATTCCTCCCCTTGCAAGCCTGCCCAGTGATTAGCCACTCCCTGATCCTTAGTATCTCTGTGCCTCAGTTTACTCATTGATTAAAGCATGGATAACCACATGCCTAATTCACCTGGACACAGATTCCATTCTATATTGAGATCCTCTGGGGGAGGGAGCACATACAAGTACACAATACTGCTAATTTATCTTATGAGGCAGAAAACGGACCAACTAAACCTTTCAACAACACTGAATCCATTTCTCTCCAGAAAACATTTCCAACTACCCGGCCCTCGTTAACCTGAGTCAGCAGGCCCTGTATATTGTTAACCTTGATTAGTCCTTGAGATCCTACTAGGACATATGAGCTTGCTGTGGAGAACAGCAGCTCTCAAGTCTTTGTAGCTTTACATACCGAAGAGATTGTTTTGATTGTTTCTTTTTCCTGCTGCTAGTCTGCAGTGTTCTTGACTTCATGAAGCTATCATTGTATGTGATCAAGGCTAGAAAAGAGATAGCTCAGGCTGTAACCAATAATGCCAGGGAAGATTTTTAGAATACTGCAGAGAGAAAGAGTTGGGCTGGGCTTGGAACCAGAGCCTAGTAAATAGCACAGATAGAAAAGAGGCAAACCCTAGAAGCAGTTTCTGTGACTTACCCTGCGTCGCTGGGAAAAGTAGCTGCTATCCCAAGATATCTTTATATCATTTTGCCCCCTGTGAGGAAAACATGAAAGATCTTTGCTCCTTTCCAACTGGCAATGCTACAGTTCACCGGCAGGTTGCCCTTAGGAGTGAGCTGGTGGAGGACCATGCTTCTTTTACAAACTAAAGTAGAGGGAGCAGGGTTAGTGAGTGAGCTCTACTTACACCAATTTCTGTTACAAACTGCAAGTTGTTCTATTTATGGGTTTGAGTAAGTTGGATGGTTTGAAAAATACTGAGCATGGAGAGGTTTAGGCAATTCACAGCACAGGCCATGAGAATCTTACAAATGTAGCATTGGAGTCCAACAAGTAGCTGAGCCTCACAGCTATGAAGTTGCACCTGGAAAGTGTGTAGTCAATCAGCTGATTAATGCAGACCCTACATTTAAAGCATACTTTTATGACTATCCATATTTTTTTAGCATCTACATTCACTCTTTTATAAAATAAAAATACTGAGTAGCAAGTATTTTTAAATTGTGTTGTTGCTTGGGACAACTGTAGTGGCAACAGTCACTTCAGGAGAAAAAAAATGAACGAACAAACAAACAAAAAATCCAACCTGTGAATTCTTGTCTCTGCCTTCCAACCTCAGCAACAGCCTTAATAATTCACAAGTAATCCTTTTTAAAGTGACTAGATGGCAGAATTCTGGTGTGTGAAGAGCTTTGCAAACCACTCCTTGCTTTTAAAGGGGCGCTGTAAAGAGTTTCTTTCTTAAACTCTATCCAGGAAACAATTCCCACCTTAACTCTGGTCATCCTTGCTGCATTCTCTATGTGCCTCTGGAGTTCACTCTTACATCAGAAAACAAAGCCAAGACTCATACTAACGTCCCTTTGACTATACTGGAATGATTGGATGGATTCTCTCTGCTCAGCTGGTATCATGATTACCTGAAATGCAAACTGACCAGGGCCCCCACATGGTGGGGGGGGAAAGGGTGCACTTTACTGCGACCCAGAGGCCCTGGGGGACCTGTCTGCAACCCCCATCACCATAAGGAAAAAAAATTTCATGGCTCATGAGATTGTATGTATGGGATGAGGGATTGTGGTGTGTGTGTGTGTGTGTGTGTGTGTGAGGGGGCCCGTGTTACAAGTTTGTACTGGGCCCAAAAAAATTATGCTTGGGCCCTGAAACTGACCCACCCTCCCCACTATTAATCCCACTCTCTGTTCTGTATGCAGTTCAGACAGCTGCACTGTGTTTAACTTAATAAATGTGTAAGCAAAAGTTCATCTGTGGCAGGCTTTCACTCAGTTCACAAAATAAGACTGCTAGCAGGAGGAGGAACAAGGGAAGTGCTCTGAAATTGTGGGGCCTAACTCTGATCCTTTGTCAAGTCATGCCTCTGAGCAGAGTTCCTCTGGGTGTGTCCACTGACTCCTGACAAAGTGGGTTGCAGCCCACGAAAGCTTATGCCTGCAGAAATTAAATTTGTCAGTCTTTAAAGTGCTACAGGACTCTCATTGTTTTTACTGACTCCTTAGATGCCTTTAAGGAGCAGTGGGCATTGTCAGAAACTCTCCGCTGGGTGTCCCTTTCTGGTTCCCTGATTTGTAACCATAGACCCTCACTCCCGTTCCTGTATTTTCTTTGTTGTCCCCAGTATTTACCTGTGACCTGGGTTCAACAGCTTCTGCCCTTGCGTTCAGAGAGCAGGCCATTAGGTTTGGGTGGGTCTAGGCCCACCATTTCTCAGTAACCACACCAGGACAACAAGGTTGCTGCCCCTGGGCCTTAAGACTCTTCCTGGTTTGTATTTTACCTGTGAACTTGTGAACACAGAAAATCTAGCCAAAAGGAGAATTCCTCTTTCTGCCTTTTTGTTCATAAGAGGTGATCTTTAGCTGGTAGACACCACATACTGCCAGGCAAGTTCAAAATCCAAGCACACCCCTCCATCCTAACTTTGGAAGCAAGAGTGGTATTCAGTCTTCATACCATTAAGGTTTCTCCTTTTTTTTTCAGTAAGCAGGCGCATGCCCCTTCCATCCCAGTCACATTTTTGACTGAGATGCAAGGAAGTTACCCATCTCTCAAGTATATGGGAACAAGGTAATATGTAAGAGAGGGAGAGGAACAATGAAAAGACCTTGTGAAGTACGAATCATGACTGAATACAATATAAACTCCCTAAGAGTGAGGTGGCTGAGTCATACAAGGTGGGTGGGATTTTCAAAAGTACTGTGATGTACCTCTTCTCTCTGGAAGTTTTCCATGGACTTCAGTGAGAACAATGCTCAGCCTTGGTCTAAGCTCTTTTTTTATATGCTGTTCTGCTTATTTATTTAATTTCTGCTCCTTTGCCTTTGAGCTGAAGTGGCTTATGCAGAATGGCTTCACAATCAGGAGTTTAAGGATTCAATCCCCTCCTGCGTTGCCCACGTTGAATTACATAAGACCCAGCTAGGGTCTGCTTTTGATTCTTAGGGCTTGTTTACACACAGAAATTGTACTGCTTTAACAATACTGGTACAGTTATTCCCACACAGGAAGTGGAATAAGCTATCATGGTAAAAGGCACCTTTATACTAGTATAACTATTTCAGTGGGGGGAAAAGTCATACCCTCATTGAAATAGTTATACCAGTACAAGCATTGTCTGTAGACCAAGCATTAGAGATACCCCAGAAATCTATGTCTCATCCTTATTCAGTGCTAACAGCTTCTCAAAGGCCAAGTTTTCTGCTGGGTAAGATTCAAAAGGGGATTAAGAATAAAAAGGTTTTGAGCTGTAACAAAGCACAGTGAAAGACTGAATAATGAAAACATTAGGAAGTGTCTTGTAGGGGGACAATCCTGAATTGGCCAGAAGATGGACTGGATGATTTCAGAGCTTTGTGTTTTCTATCTACACTCTTGAATTCCCAGGCTTTCATGTATCGCTCACCAAGTGCCAGATTTTCAAGAGCTCAGTAGTCTGGGTTTTGAGCCATTTTGAAAACCTGGCCAGAAGTGTCCCAATGAGAGCTGCTAAATGCTGAACCCCTAAGAAAATACGGGCCTGCTTGTTTACTGTGGTTCACATTTTTAATGGGTGACTGGATATAAAACTACACCCCTCACAAAATGCCTGGGAGACATTTCTAGTCTTTGCCCATATTACAGTTATTAGAACCAACAAATGGAAAGCCTTCAATTAATAAGAGTAAAGCAACTGTAGATGGAATGTTTCATTTTATTTAAGGAAGTCCTGCAGGAAAACACAGGAGCAAAATTTCTTAGCTTCCAACTTCATTTGTGTCTTAAAAATGATAGCATACTTGTAGAATGTTGGCAGATCGAAGCAGGCTTGACATAACAGCAGCATTAAACATGATTGACAAGGTTATCTCAGACAGTGGCATCAACACTTGTAATACTACCAAGATGTTTGTATTTGGATTGTATTTTTGGTTTTTTAGATGTGCTTTGCAGGGTCAAAGATTCTCTGCTGGATGGAATCTTTAACAGAGTCATTTCCGTACAATCGATGAACACCATCCACTTTCATTTTCCTTTTGAAGTGTCAATTTGTTAATTTTCAGAGTCAAAGAATGGAAAAAGAGAACAGTTTTTGTTTGACAGTTCATTTTATGTTCTCTCTTTTAACCACCATAAAATACAGGACCTTGCCTACACGCTAGTTTAATTAAACTGGTCCTGTTAAACAAGAGTTAACCCTTATGTGGGCACACTTATTTTAGTTTAAAAGGGACTTTGGATTAGCTTAAATCAACTGGGAACAGGTTTAAGCTAAACTGAAATGTGTTTCCGTATACCAATTTAACTATACTGTTTTTAAGCTACAGCAAAGTCTGGTTTAGACCAAACTCAGAGTGTAGCTTAAAGGAAATCTCCATGAATTACTACATAGGTGGCATTTGACTCCAGTTAAGATTCATCATATTTTTGCTACGAGGGAGGTGCTCTGCTGCAGTTGTCGCGGGGCAGGAGGAATATACTTGCTCATGTGGTCATTGTCATTGTGGTCATTGTGTCCAGGAATTAGATGGTGTTGTAAGGAATTTATTAAAGAGCTTCATCTTAAGACAACATGCTGGCTTCCTAGAGATCCCCTGACCTGTTTACTTAATGCTCCGGTAAAACTTCTACATTGTAAACAGAATGACAAATTAATTTTTTTTTATTATCAGCTAGATTTTGCATGCACATTACTGGAAAAATGTGATGACTCCTCCTATGGAATTGTGGTGTAGTAAAATATGGACTGTCCTTATCATGAAAAGCTTTCACACCAAGTACAGAGAAATGCCAAAAAGAGGATGGGTATTTAGAAATATGCTCATGCATTTTAGCATACTTCATGGAGGAGGGATCCCCAGCTAGCAAGGTAGAATTTTTAGCCGGGTTCTTTGAATATTTACCCGGACCCTGGGGAAGTGACGTATGATGTAGTATGTCAACTTTTTATTGTAATTTTGCCTTAGTAAACTGTTTGACAAGGAGAGTGTCCACACAGAGTTTTTTTGCACGAGTTTAACAAAATCAGTTTAAAATTACAGCTTCCATTAAGCTGGAGCACCTGTGGTTGCAGACAAACCGAGAGTCAGTATTGTGGTTTACTTTATGGGTTATGTCTACACTCAGTTAAAAATATGCGGCTGCACTGGCTGACTCTGGCTCGCAGGGCTCAGGGGCTGTTTAGACACTCTGGAACCCTCCCACCTTGCAGGGTCCTGATGCCTGGGCTCCAGCCTGAACCTGAACATCTACACTGCAATTAAACAGTCCCTTGGCCTAAGCCCCACAAGCCCAAGTCAGCTGGCACGAACCAGCCACGGGTTTTTAATTGCAGCATAGACATAGAGATATATTTGCTTCACTAGGGGCAGCAATGACGGGAGCACTAGCATAGAGAGCGAACCAGCATTTTCATCATCATGTCACCTAACTGCCCAGAGCACATGTAGATGACACATCTTGGTTGCCATGTCTGCTCTAAATCTCCCATAATTGGGGGACATGCACCAGTGGCAGCAAAGGAAGGAAGCTTAGAGAAAAAAATCTAGCTTAGACAAAGCCTCCAAGTATCTCAGTCACGCAGAAATAGTACTAATACATGTGCAAATATTCTCTTCCTCTGCAAAGGATATTGCAGCTAGAAGGCAGGGGATCTTTGACTGGTCTACATCAAGCAATGTACAAACTGCTTAGATCTCTTCTCTCTGCTGCCTTGTTCTGCTGAAACTCCCAAAGTGAAGATAACTGTGCAAGTGACAACCAAAAGATATCAGGATGGGGAGGTACTTTCCAATTCAGGGAAAGAGTCGCACCCTAATGGGGAAAGGAAATTGAAGCGATGAAAACAACTTAAGTGCTATTGTGCATATCCCCTGGAACAATCAGCCAGGCTCATTGATAATAGCAGCTGTCAGGTTCACAGAGCTTGATTGCTTCCTGCTATTAGGTGGTGCAGCCGCTGCAATTACTAGTGTTAAGAAGGCATATGGGTATAAACAGCCAGAGCCACAGGTACATTTAAGAGGACAAAGATGAGCTGAGTATAATAGACAGATGGGCTGTTGCGTTAGAGAGAGCATTTTAGTAGTTTCTTTACTTGGTTGTTCCGTGCTATGTAACCACCATAATGTCATCCAATGGCTTTCGTGTCAAATCAGGCACGGTGGCGTCTTTGCTGGGGTACCCAACAGGGAGCAGCAAGAGTAACTTCTCATTTGTCGGGCGTTGGAGCAGCACCCGGAGGCGAGGGCCACAGTTCAGAGGTGTAGAAGTCACTGTGACCAGACCGACATTCTAGAACAAAAGAGAGACACAGAGAGACAGAGGCAGGCTCCGGTTAAACTGAACGAAATGAAATTCAGGCCTCTGAGTTCGTAGCTGACCTTCCATGCCCATCTTCCCACTGTTCAGCTCAAACATGCTCACAGGCTTCAAATCTCCATCAGACTTTAAAGCTCATCTCTAATTTATTTGTAGCCTTACCAGTAGCAAAGGAGATTTCCTACCCTACTTAAAACAAAAGACCCTGGGCTCCTGGCTCAATTTGGAGTTTGGTTCCCCCCTTCCCACCACCTCTATTCAGAGGCCAGTTCTGGCCCTCACTCCAGCTTCTTCACATGGTTCCAGCAACCTAGAGGGCAGTGAAGGAGTCAAAAGGAGCTGGGAAGGAACTCCTCACTGCGAGAGTAGCATAGGCTAGCATAAGCAGTTCCATACAACCTTTTGCCTGCGGTAGTGCTAAGTATTATGGACTCATGGTGGTGACTCTGTTCTTAAAGAGTATAAAATAATGTTTAGGAGCTGGTCAAGTGACAGTGAGGAGCAGGGCCACAGCCCAGCTGGCAGGAGCATCAGGAGTCATGCTGCATGACGCGTTTGCTAAGGTGGTACCGGAGAAAATCTGGAGCCTGATCAGACCCACTAATTCTGACTGGTCAAGGGAGCATGGTGTGCAGTACAAACCTCTGTGGCTGGGGATGACAGCTGACTAACTAACTGTAGAGACACCCCCTAGAGTAGTTTAGGAGCAAGAGGTCTGTGAGTAGAGGAGAGCACCATGCTATTTGGGGACATAAAATGCTGGTTCTGCCCCTTTCTCCTTTAGCCACATCCTCATTGCACCCACTTTGTACACAGCTACATGGAGGGGGAGTGGAGAATCACATAAGGTATGTCTACACTGCAATGTAAGCCCAGGGTTAGTGAGATTCGAGTCAGCTGACCCATCTTAGAGAACCCAGGGCCTGAGCGTCTACACTGATTCTTAACCCTACATTTAGAATTTTCTAACCTGGGGCTCTGGCGTCCACACTGCGGCACGCAGACCCAAGTCAAACCAATCGTATTCCAGACTCCCTAGCACCCTCCCAAAATGTGGTCGCTCTAGGCCTTTGACTGTGGTGCACTGTGGGAAAATTGCAGTGCTCCCCCTTCATGTTCCAGGAAGTTTGAACAGCCCGCCAACACAGCCTGCTGAGCAACATTGAGGAGACCCATTTTCAAGAAGTTCTCTTGCTTGTGCTTTCACTCCTGTGTCAGGGAACAGGCAGAGCAACATTCCGGTGGTATTTCCTGACCCACTAAAGGCCCATGACAGAGCTTGGGATAGAGGAGGAGGAAGAGTACCCTGGCATGGCAGACTTGCTCTGTCTGACATTGCTCAGTACACACAGTATAGCAGCTGATGCCCCCCACAGTGCTTCTGTTGCAGGGCCATGAGCTCAGACTGGTGGGATCACGTCATCGGGCAGACCTGGGATGACCAAAAGTGAGTCCAGAACTTTCGCATGATGAAAGCTACATTTTCTGGAGCTTCCTGAACAGCTTGCCCTGACCCTCCAATGTAAAGACCTTTGCCACCCTTGCCAGTCCAGAAGTGGGTTGCAATAGCTGTCCGGAAGCTGGCTAGCTCGACTGCTACAGGTCTATTGCCAATCAGTTTGGTGTTGGCAAGCTGACTGTGGGTAAAGTGGTGGCGGAGGTTTCTGAGGCAATCAGGGATGTGCTTTACTCCAAGGTGGTGAGCATAAAAGATATTCCTGAGCTAATACCTGGCTTTGAGAGAATGGGGTTTCCAAACTGCACCCACTGTTTGCCCTCTTCAACGAGCCCATGAATATGTAAACTGCAAAGGGTAACTAATCCATTGTTATGCAGGCCTTGTGGACACATAGGACGATTTATTAATGTTAACATAGGCTGCACAAGCAAAGTTCATGGTGCCAGGGTTTTTTGCCAATCGGGAGTCTTCGTTCAGGGTGCCAGTGAGTTGCCTGAAGTGTGGATCTGGTCCCGGTCTTCCGATACTTGCTCAGTCTGCTCCCTGCCCTAGTCACCAGTCCAGTAAATTGGCAAAGCTGCCAGTTTCTTCGCAGTTTGCTGGTGTGCATGGTCACTCCTGGTACTTTTACTAAAGTCCACAGTGTTGCTGGCCTCACACCAGAGGGTCACCAAAATCTGGCTGTGCTCCCATCACCAGGAAGCAGCGCATTTTGGAGAAGGCCTGTTCTGTTCAGCCTCCATTGCTAACACAGAAGGCTCTCAGATGGTGTGTTTGCAGCTCAGTGGTCAGATGAAAATGGAAGGGTTAACACTGACTCGCCAAGCTGCTGCTGTACATCTAGGGGGATGGCTTCCATTTTCAACTGAGTCAGTTGGAGATTCTTAGGACAGAGGATAAAGGAAGTTGGCCCATAGGATTGTGGGATACTTTTGGCAGACTCTTGGGACCTAAGTCTAGTGGGGCTTCATCTACCCTGCAAAGCAATAGGGCTTAAACCCTGGGTCACAGCTTGACATGGGCTTGGACCTTCCACCCCAGCAGGGTCCTAGGATCCTAGGTCCAAGCCACAGTCTGAGAGATGTGTGTGTAGACAGAACGGGGTTTGGGATCAATCCTAAATCTAAGCCTGGGCTTACATTGCAGTATAGACATACACAGCTGCAGAGGAGCAACATACCAGTGGGACAATTCAGGCTCATGGCCTGCTCCCTCTTCAGATTTCCTGCTGTGAAGATTTTCCTTCAGAACGAAGGAGTCAGAAAAATGTAGACTAAAAGAGAAGAGTCATTTCACTGGTAATACATTGGCCCACTGTTATTGTGCTCCAAAATTATTTAAAAGTTTTAAAAAATGCACTATTTAAACATTTTTGCATATATTAGATAGAAGAAGCAGAATTAAATGTTGAGAGACTAGTCAAACAAACAAGCTGATTGTCCAGTGTATAAAGTTCAGAGCTTTAAACTCTTTAGAAATAAATTCATCTTTAGAAATGACTTGAACAAAACAATTGAAACTGTATTGCCTGTTAAGCAAAACATATGCCTGCTTCCTGCTCATCCCCAACCCTCGAGTGTTGCGTGTTATAACACTGAAAGTGATCTCAAAGCAAGATGTCCTGGGGATTAATGAAAGGACATTGTGTTAGGGTAATGGCATATCATTTTTGGACTGCCATACTTGTAACCTGAGAATCCTAGCATCATTATTAGCGTGGTACAAGACTTATGAGTGCTCAAGTTGGTATCTACTGCAGCTCTATTAATAAGACAGTATTAGACCTGTACGTGCCTGAATTTACTGTCTAAAAGGAGGTGCAGATAACATGAAGCACATTGCTTAAATTAAGCTCTTCTTATTGTTAGCCAGTTTGGATGGAGAAAGATTTACCTTCTCAGATTTGGGCCTATATCTGGCTAGTCCACAATGTCATCTTTCCATGATGATCCATGCTACCAATGGATGAATATTAAGCTTCAAACTTTCACTTGAGTGATTTTCTTTTAAAAAATAGCAAGTTAAACTTTTTCAAACTTCAAAAATAAGATTTGGGTTTCATCCCAGTTTGCGGCAAAGGTTCCGTTCTATTCTTACCAAGCCCAACCCAGCCATATTTTGTACTGATTCCGACTGGATGGCATGCTGTCAGCGTACCTGCAGTGCAGCAAGGAGAATACCACAGGCAATAGAAACACTGATCTCATTGTAGTAATGGGTCTTCTTTCGGCCATTTGGAAGCATCCCGTACACCTGCTTAAAAATGAGGATCAGACAGGGAGCTGTATCCAGGTATTCTTTTATCCAGTTTGTTCTGCAAAAGGGTGATTTTTGAAGACATTTATTGTGCAGTCTCATTGTTTTCACTACCACATATAATATATGTATTGGCTATAAAAGGTTGGTACGGATGTACAACAGGTATAAAAGGTTTTTTTTAACTACGCAAGCTATTGATCTTAAACACGTTTAAATGAAGTTTGTTGGATGTTTTTCTAGAAATTGAAACTAGAACTAGAACCCTCAGCACACTCCATCTATGTATGAGAGAGAGATTTTATTTGCCCAGCTCTTAGTGTGCAGTTGCCTGAGACTATGGTGCAGATACATCCCCTCCTACTTGAGGACTGGCCTCAGAAACACTCCCCTCAGGCACTGGGAACTAAGACCATGGCATGATTTTCAGAATTTTTGGGTGCCTCTAGCTCCCACTGTAGCCAGCAGTACCTACTGGTAGGCCACTGAATTGGGAACTTTTGGCAACATTTTTAAAACTATTTTGTGTAGTACATATCCAGCCAACCTAGACCTGTCCTTGTGTAGGTCATCCCTTTTGGATTTAGTCGCACTGGTTCCAGATATGTTGTTATAGGAATGTATGTGATGACCTAGATTAGAAGGATATCTAAAGAAGCTATTTGTGAAAAGGTACATTTCCTACTCTTTTCATGTATGCTATCTCATCTTATTAAGCAAAAATAGACATATTTTAATTATTTACATGGCACACACATACTTCGGTCTTGCAACAGCATAATTACTATTGTTTTAAATAAATAAGTGGACATGGAGAACAACTGAACCCCATCCTCTTTATAACAGCCCCTAACATACTTGAAGACTTATCAGGTCCCCCATCAGCCTTATTTTCTCAAAGCTAAACATGTTTTTTTTAAAAAAACTTTCCTCATTTTATCTTTCTTGTTGCTGTCTTCTGGGCTCTCTCCAAATTGTCCACATCTGTCTGAAAATGTGGCAGCCAGAATTGGGCACAGCATTCCAGGTGAGGCCTCTCCAGGGCCAAGAAGAGTGGGACAATTACCTCCTGTGTCTGACATACAACACTCCTATTAGTATACCCCAACATTATAAAAAGCATTAGCCTTTTTTGCAATTGCGTCACATTGTTGACTCATATTCAATTTGTGACCCACTACAACCCTTAAATCTTCTTCTGCCTAATCAGTGATTGCCCATTTTATAGTTGCGTGTTTGACTTTTCCTCCCTAAGTACAGTACTTTGTACTTGTGTATATTGAATTTAATTTTACTGATTTCAGACCAGTTCTCTAATTTGTCAAGGACATTTTGAATTCTAATCCTATCCTCCAAAGTGCCTGCAACCCCACCCAGCTTGGTGTCATCTTTAAGCTTTAAGCATACTCTCCATTCCATTATCCAAGTCATTAATGAAAATATTAACTACTGCCAGATCCAAAAGAGATCCCTGCAAGACCTCATTAGATCCTCCTATTGGACAGTTAACCATTGAAAATAGAATTTCAAGCAGTTAATTACCCACCTAATAGTAATTTCCTCTAGACCAAATTTCCCGAGTTTGCATGAGAATGTCATGTGAGATTGTATCATAAGCCTTACAAAAAATAAAGATTATTGTGTCTACAGCTTCCTGACCGCAATCCTCTCAGCCAAAAACCCTGTCAAAGAAGAAAATTAGGTTGGTTGGGTATGATTTGGTTTTGACAAATCCATGTTGGCTATTACTTATTACCTTATTATCCACTAGATGCCTACAAATTGGCCTTCAAATGACCCTCCAAACCTCTCCAAGCTCATCATCAGAAGAAAACTTCCCACAGATCAGGACACATCAACTCAAAATCTCCAGACCTTGCCAGAACAGATGCAAAACCTGCAGACATATCTCCACTGCTACAGTGATCAACACCCTCCATAACACACCTTTCAAGATCCAGGGGTCCTACACATGCCTATCACAACATTAGGTGTACATTATCCAGTGCACTAAGTGCTCCAACAAGTAGTATGTGGCCAAAACCAGACTGTAGCAAAGCGGCGTGGCCTTCCTCCGAGGCCGACACTGAGTGGCCGACGCACGCCACCTGATGAGCAGGCCCGGGTACCTCGCCACTCACAAACTGGAAGCACAGGGGCAGGACAGGAAGTATAAAAGCCAGGCCCTGCAGCTCAGTCAGGGGGAAGCTGCTGGAGAACGAGGGCTCTCCCCCAGGGCTGGGACTTGAGCCTAAGCCTGTGAAAGGGCCACTCAAACTACTTACTGGCTAGAGCCTACAGGGCCTGCTAGAGCTACTGGGCCCTTGCGACTGGGAAGAGTTGCCTGTGGCCAGTGACTGGGAAGAGCTGCCTGCTGCCAACAGTGTGGAGGAGCTGCCTGCAACTTGCCAGAGCAGCCTACCCCCAATGACTTGGAGGAGCTGCCGGATGCTAGCAACCCTGAGGGCCTGCTGGGACTGCCCCTCACAATCTACCCTGAGGAAGTGGACTACAACCTGGACCACAGGCACAGGAATGGAGGAAATAGCCCAGGGATAGCTGACCACAGGCTGGCTGTGTTCAAGCCCCCACAATATCCAGCGTGTTTTGGCTGCAGCCCTGCTGATCCAGTGGCGGGATGTCTCACCACTGTTAGGGACCTGGGCTGGGGGGCAGTGGAATTGGGTAGGCCTGCATCCCCCTTTCCCCTCTCTTGCCACCACACCCCTGGTGTTGTAACCTCACCCTGCTCTGCCTGAGGGCCTGGGCCATAGACTGCTTGTTTTGCCTGCCCCGCCCTGACCTAGGGCCAGGGTTACTGATTCTTTGCCTGCCTGTAGCGAAGTGGTGTAGCCTCCCTCTGAAGCCGACACCCTGCGTCAGCCCCAATCTGTTACACAGACAATCACTATGAATGAACTCATATAGGAAAATGATGAAATGCCAAACACCGTATCACCTGTGGGTGAACATTTTTCACAAAGCAATCATTCTATATCTGACCCATCAGTCCTCATTCACAAAGGAAACCTGCACAACACTTTCAAGGACCAACCTGGGAGCTTAAATTCATAACTTTGCTAGACAATAAAAATCATGGTCTTAATAAGCCATAAATCCAGTGTCACACTAACCCATTAGTATTCTTTTTGTCTTATGACTACTGAGGTGTTAACAGGCCACTTCACCTTGAATGATCCCTTAGATATGTGCTTACTACTTATGCTGAACTATCTGTTCAACCTGGTATTTATCTGTGACACTCTGAGTACTTTTTTCAGACCTGAAGAAGAGCTCTGTGTAATTCAAGAGGGGTAGCCGTGTTAGTCTGTATACAGCAAAAACAACGAGAATTGTGTAGCACTTTAAAGACTAACAATTTTAATTTCTGTAGGCATAAGCTTTCGTGGGCTGAAACCCACTTCATCAGATAGGTGGATAGGTTCCACCCTACAAGAAGGCCAATCCAGGAACCTATCCCTGCAACAAACCCCGTTGCCAGCTCTGCCCACACATCGATTCTAATGACAGCATCACTGGTCCTAACCACATCAGTCACACCATAAGGGGCTCATTCATCTGCACATCTGCTAATGTTATATATGCCATCATGTGCCAGCAATGCCCCTCTGCCATGTACATTGGCCAAACTGGACTGTCACTACGCAAAAGAATAAATGGACACAAATCAGACATAAAAAATAATAACATCCATAAACCAGTCAGAGAACACTTCAATCTCCCAGGACACTCTGTCACTGACTTGAAAGTTGCTATAGTCTTACAAAAAAACTTCAAAAACAGACTTCAAAGAGAAACTGCTGAGCTTGAAATCATCTGCAAACTTGACACAATCAAACTGGGTCTGAATTGGGACTTGGAATGGTTATCTCATTACAAGAAGTAATTGCCTCTGATCACATATTCTCACCTCCTAATCAATGGTTGTGAATAGGCCTCAACTACTCTAACTGAATGGACCTTGCTTTCATCCACCTCCCCCATTGTTGTTACTTCCCTTGGATATGTATATATGTGCCTTGTGATTTCTATTCCTTACATCTGAGGAAGTGGGTTACAGCCCACGAAAGCTTATGCCTACAGAAATTAAATTTGTTAGTCTTTAAAGTGCTACAGAACTCTCGTTGTTTTTGCTGTGTAATTCAAAAGATTGTCTCTCTCACCAACTGAATTTGGTCCAGTAAAAGACATTATCTCACCCACCTCGTCTCTCTAATATAGAATCACAGAATATTAGAGTTGGAAGGGACCTCAGGAGGTCATCTAGTCCAACCCCCTGCTCAAAGCAGGACCAACCTCAGCTAAATCATCCCAGCCAGGGCTTTTCAAGCTGCAGCTTAAAAACCTCTAAAGATGGAGATTCCACCACCTCCCTAGGTAACCCATTCCAGTGCTTCACCACCCTCCTAGTGAAAAACTTTTTCCTAATGTCCAACCTAGACCTCCCCCACTGCAACTTGAGACTGTTGCTCCTTGTTCTGTCATCTGCCACCACTGAGAACAGCCTAGCCCCATCCTTCCTGGAACACCCTTTCAAGTAGTTAAAGGCTGCTATCAAATCCCCCCTCATTCTTCTCTTCTGCAGACTAAACAAGCCTAGTTCTCTCAGCCTCTCCCCATAAGTCTTGTGTTCCAGCCCTCTAATCATTTTTGTTGCCCTCCGCTGGACTCTCTCTAACTTCTCCACATCCTTGTTGTAGTGGGGGGCCCAAAACTGGACACAATACTCCAAATGCGGCCTCACCAATGCCGAATAGAGGGGAATAATCACTTCCCACAATCTGCTGGCAATGCTCCTCCTAATGCAGCCCAATATGCTATTAGCCTTATTGGCAACCAGGGCACACTGCTGACTCATATCCAGCTTCTTATCAACTGTTACCCCCAGGTCCTCTTCTGCAGAACTGCTGCCTAGCTCGTCGGTCCCCAGTCTGTAGTTGTGCATGGGATTCTTCCATCCTAAGTGCAGGACTCTGCACTTGTCCTTGTTGAACCTCATCAGATTTCTTTTGGCTCAATCCTGGGACCAACACAGCTACAACAACACTACATACAAACGGATAGTTTAATAATTTGTTCCAGTATCTTTCCAGGTATCAAAGTTAGCCTGTTTGGTTTATAATTCCCTGTGTCCTCTTTGTTCCCCCTTTAAAAGATAAGTACTATATTTGCCTTGCCCTAGTACTGTGGGCCCTCACTTGTCCTCCATCAGTTCTCAAAGATAATCATTAATGGTTCAGAGATTGCATCAGTTAGTTTCCTAAGTACCCAACAATGAATTTCATCAGACCTCTGCTGACTTGCATACATTGAATTCTTTAACCTGTTCTTTCGCAAGTTTGGCTTGTGTTCCTTTCCCCTTGATGTTAATAATAATTGTGTTAAGCATCTGGTCATAATTAACCTTTAGTGAAGACAGAAGCAAAATAGGCATTAAACACCTCAGCCTTCTTGAAAGCATGTTATTGTTACTCCTTCCCCACTAAGTAGTGGACCTATACTTTTTTTCATATTTCTCTTGCTCTTAATGTTTTTATAAAACCTTTTCTTGACTTTTATGGCCCTTGCTAGGTGTAACTCAATTTGTGCCTTAGTCTTTCTGATTTTCTCACTATATGCTGTGCTACTCTTTTGTACTCCTTCTTAACAATTTGTCCATGTTTCCACTTTCCATAGGATTCCTTTTTGATTTTCAGGAAGTTAGAGTTCCTGATGGAGCCATATTGGCCTCTTACCATTCTTCCTATCTGTCCTTTGCATTAGGATAATTTGTTGTTGTGCCTTTAATATTGCCTTTTTTAGAAACTGCCAGCTCTCCTGACTTTTTCCCTTATATTTTTTTCTCTCGTGGGACTTTGCCTACCAGTTCTCACATGTTTTGTGCCACGTCTTAGCTGACTTGCACACAGCTGATGTCTGGCACTACTCCAGCCAGAATTCAGATGTAAATGGTGGCACGTCTCCCTGAGTAATTTGTGCTGGGAATCTCTGCATCCCTGCTGTGGAAAGAGAGCGGAGCCATGGAAGCCTCTCCATCCTCTTGCCTGGAGTAACATCCATGATCTCCTCCTTTCCCTTCTCCCTGCCCAAAGGGGAAGGATTTATTTAGTGATAAGTTTTGTAGCCTCTTCCCTAGCCTGAAACCACTTTCCCTACAGGAGGTGCCCTGCAAACTGGTGAATGTTTAAAAGTACTTCTGATCAAAAAGTCTAAAACACAGGATATTACATTGAGAGGAATAATTTTCTTTTCCTTGAAGTAAGAGAAAAACAAGCAGTGCTAGTGTGAATAAAATTCCCTAAATGGTCTTTTCTTTTATCTTTCTCACTTGCCAAGTTAGATTGATTTTATGTACCTTGCCCAAGATTTTTAAAACTGACTAATGATTTTGGATGCCTCAACATTCAGGTGTTCAACTTGAGACCCTTAATAGACACCCAGTTTTCTCAAGGTGGGTGCTCATCTCTTTATAAAAATCAGGTTCCTTCAAGATGTCTCAAGTCAGGTATTCAAAACTCCCTAGTCCCTTTTGAAAATCTTGGTCTATTATTTGCCTTGATTTTCTACCTCAGTCTCTTCAGGTCATTAACCCATCGGTCTCCCATTCTTTTCTTGTAGTTTATTTCCTCCTCCTCTTCGATGATCTCCCGAATCTTGTGTTTTACTTCTGGATCCTGCACTACCACAAACGTCCAAGGTTCAGTGTGTGCCCCACTTGGAGAAGTTCCTTTATGCAAATAAAGTCAAATATCAAAAATCAATCAACAAAATGCTGGGGGGGGGGGGAACGAAGAGTCGGATCATCTTTCTGCATGATACAGGACTGAATCTCAGAGCAATGAGAAAGCAAGCTGACTAAATGGGAAAGAACGAATTCATACCCATTGGTGTTGGTGGTCTCATTTCATTCTTTTTGTGGAGGAAAGTGAAGTTCCTGTTATAGGGCATGCCTGTGCTGTAGTGCCCCCTGCAGCGTCCGTGTGGTGCTGCCCTTATTCCCTGCCTCACTCTCCCTCCTCAGACAAACCAATAACTCCACTCAGGCACTCCTGATGCTTGTCTTAATTATATACTCCCTGGGTTGTTTATTACAAAACCTCCTATAGAAGTGTCCATAACAAGTCCCAAAATAAAGAAAAGGTGGCTTTCAGAGTTTCTCTGAAGCCTGCCCCCTACACCCAGTCCCCTCAGGGTTACTCTCTGTCTTTATTTCTCTCCTTAGGACTGAAGTCCCAGCCCTCTTCCTGGAGCTGGGTAATTCAAGCAGTAATACCTCAGATGGCTCCACTTAATCCTCAGACACAGAGGGCTTGAGCATCTTCTGATGGTGTCTGTTTCCTACTAACTGAGGGACCCTGTAGAAGCCATCTTATTCCCTTCAGTATCTGCAGGCACCTGACCTGCTATGAGGAAGGAGGCTGTATTTATACTTGTTCCCTTTTCCCAGCTCATCCCCAATTGGTTGGGAGAGAGGGGAGCCTTGCCCCACCCTCTCTGCAAGGTTCCTGGTCCCACGCCCTTAAAGAACAAGGTTTCCTCCTAAACTTTTCTTACTCCCAGAATCACTTCTTCTCGCTCAGTATCTCCCAGTTCCTTGTATCTATAATTGGACCTTTCAAATCTTAAAGAGCCATGCTGGGTGATGGGATGGACTGACCAGCAGGCAGTGCTGCCCTCAAGAGGCAGACTACTTGGTCACAGTTCCGTTCAGAGGTGCTAAATCCCCTGGTTAGGTCCTATCTCATGTCTGTTCTGATGACAGTCTTTAAATGAGATGTGAGAATTTAGACATTTTTTAATTTAATAGATGTAAGGTGTCTGTCACCAGGCATCTAAGTGCCATACAGTAATAATGTAATACATTAAAATCAAAATAAAGCATCAACCAGCCCGAATATATAGCCAACTCAAAGCAAAGGCTTTGGCTTCAGGGCAAAGCTGATGGCCTTCAGGTAAGCCATCCTAGTAGCCAAAAGGAATGAGTTTCCAATGTATACAAAGAGGAGGAATATTGTGATGCTAACATCTGCCAAAGAGCATTCAGGTTTGATTTGACAGACCAAAGGCAGCTGATGTATGCAGGGGTGTATTAAACCTGAACTTGTTCACTCAGTCCTAATTGCCATTCACTAATACAGTGGAAAGAGTATTTAACTGTCTGAAAAGGAATAAAATCAAAGCTATAGAATATACATATTTTACAAGACTTAAATGCCTATAAGAAGTAAAGTAGGTGTAAAAGAACCTGATTATATCTTCATATTGACTGACTGGACTGTACATTTAACAATTTGTAGGTCTTAGAAACAAATGATCACTTGCTAACTAAAGCACTGCTTAAGTTTTGAGATGCCCCATGAATAAACTATTTAAAGATACCGCTCTGTCACTCAAATTAAATGTGGCTTATCAATGACTTTAAGGAGAAACAAAGTCAGACAAGAACTAATGGTGCTTATGTTTTTCCCTTTTTCAACTCCTCAAAGCTTTCAGAGCACTTCCTCTACACTGTAGGCTTGTTCATTTTGTTGCATGTGCCAAAACATGTTCAGTTTTTTAATGATTGCCAGCTAACTGGAATACATCATTATCTTCTCACATGCAGGTACGGTAACAAAACTGCTCACAGGTTTTTAAACCCGGGAAACAATCTACTGCAAATAGGGGCTGGGATCTCTGTATTAGTAATCCTGCTAGAGGCTGCTGAAACCTACTCTAATGCTGCTTACAATTTTGGGCTTTACTAATGGCAGCCAGATTGTAGGACAAGATAAATAATGGGGGTCAAATTCATCCCTGACCGAAGTCAATGAGATTACAGCAGAGTTGAGTCTGGTCCTGCCATAAGAGACTGACACACAGAAGTTCAAGCAAAGAACTAAAATTTATTTCCCAAACACAGTCACATGGCCCTGGTCAGGATTCCAAAGGTTACCATAGTAATTACATTGCAGGGGTCAGTATCTACAGACTCAGTGGCAGTTCAAGTGTTTCTGAACACTCCTTCAGTGCCCATTCAATAGACCTGCACTTAAAGCTAGGACCCTGGATGGCATCTGCTAAGTTTTAATTTCCTGTCTTTCCTTATCACTCTTATCTTATGCATTTGAGCAGCAGGAGTCCAATGCTTCTGTCATACCCAAGAGAGTTATTCATTCAGTACCATACCTGCTGCTTTGATGACATTATTAATGACCTCCCCGGGGACTGGCTCATCACTTATGAACCTGACAGACCGTCTCTTATTGAGAAGCTCATAAAATTCCTTTGACCTTTTAATCATTTCATCCTCGGAGTAACGCTCAGCAGAGAAGGGGACGTGTGCAATGTTTTCATCTAATCCTTGCCAGTCGCTATCAGCCTCTGTAAAGAAGAAGCAGAATGCATGCAGTGGTAGTAAGGATTTTCTTCTTTCTGAAGGAAGCCATAAATATATTTGACATTAATCACTATAATGTTTTAACCTAAATTTGCACCTGTGCACCATTGGAAAGCCAGAATTCCTAGCTTCCAGATGATAGAGAACATTAATCTCCAGCTCTAGTTGTCAATTCCACTGAATAAAGAGGCTGTTTAAAACAAATGACCAGGAGCATCCTAGGTTTTAATCATTCTCTAGTCAACTGGCTCCTTGTGTGACCCATCAACACCCTGTTGTGCTTCAATCCATCCATCCAGAAAACTGGGTTAAAAAATAAGACCTTGCTGTGAAAGAGATGCTATGTTTCAGCTAAAATTCAGCTAAATAAACAAAACAAAAATGTGAATGCTACATGTGTTTTTCCCCAGAGCCTACTACATTCAAATTAACAAAGTCAAACAAAAGGCTAATTATAAACAAGTGAAATTTCCTTTTGGGGATGAATGCCATCCTCTCTCCATGGTCACGTCTCATACTAAAGGTGCTATAATGCAGAGCTCAGTTCAAATGTGACTTTGTGGTTAAGGTCAATGGTTTCACAATGTTTTGTCTGTGTGACAGCATTAGGAGAGGGGAAGAAGGGCATCTACACTTGTGACAAAACCATATTAAACTCGTGATAAAACGTTGCTTTAAAATACTTCCTGCTAACACACATAAACACACAGCTAGTCTGATTCTCTACTCACATTTGTTCACACAGACATAATTTACACTTGTAAAAGGGAAAGGAGGATCAGGCCCAGTTTGTCATGACTAGTTCACCTCAGCCAATCAATTTTAGCCTCATCCTGGTCCAAATCATCCAAGCATACTGTGCTTAAAGAGCGTTAATAACAATTCCACTAACTTAGTCTCTCCTTAGAGCAGATGGACCCAGAAAGTAGAAAGTGTGACTATTTTTTTTTAAATTGAATTTTTAACAAACAATGTTTTTTTTTCTAAGCAGAACAAAACACAGAAAACAAGACAAAGTAGTAATTTTCTCACCATGTTTTTGTGTCTTCATGACTTCTGCTTATGTATTGCCAGCCTCTACCTCTTTCCCCTTGTTAAAACTTAAAAATCACTCCTACATTTCACTGAAATTTTGCCTTTTATTTTCTACGCTATGTTATTTTTCATAAATTGAGATTTCTGTTGGCTCTGAGGTCCCATTCCTCCCCTTATTCATTCCTCAAGCATCTAAGAGTTCTTAGTTTTCTTTCTTTTTTTTTTCCAACTATTACATTTAGTGAAACCCATTTAGCTTTTACATATTGGACATTCAATAATAAGTCATCTGCCAAGATAGACAGTTGAAAAAACTGGAATATTTTCTTTTATGATATTATTAATTGTCTTTTGGCTGTTATTCCAAAATAAAGGGGATACTACATAATCCCAAGAGGGTGGCTGTATGATCTTTAAGAGTGTCAAATAGAAATTCTCTCTTAATTTTAGTCTCTGATGTTGTTTTGGGGGACCCATACAATGTATTTGCTCATTCTATAAACAGGTCAAAAAATGTTTCCAAGAATGGCTTAGCATGTAGGAGGAGTTACAGCCTGTCCAATTTCATACTTAGAATCCAAACAAAGAGATTCTGGACTTTAGACCATATGCATTTCATTGTACATAGAAAGAAATCACTGGAATATTTGTCCCTTGTAACATTTCATTTTTGTTTATCATGCTCATACATTGTTTGCAAGGAGCTGGCACAAGGCCACAAGAAGTAATAGGTTGTAGCATTTTTGCTGAAACATTATTGATCTCCAACATGAAGAAGAAAACCTGTATGCCAAGGAGAATGCACATCCTTCCAAGGTAGCTATTATGCATTTTATGCAAACTATGTTATATGTGGAGCTAAAAGCAACCCCAATATTTAGATTGCCTAACACTTTCTATTTTAAAAGATCCTGATGACTTTTGCTTCAAAAGTTTTTGCATCTTCATTGTTTGCAGCATGTCTTTAATATTCAGAAAGCGAAAAAACTTCAAGTTACAGTGATGCCTCTTTTTTGTCCCATGAAATTCCCTTCAGCTTTTGCGGAGTTACAAGCTATTAAAAATGGCTATTTTCTTTCTCTCACTCTTCAGTCCTCAGAAAAAATGTTGGCAGCATGCCAAAACACTAACTACTACAAACATTCTAAAGCTGGCCTGATGTGACCACCAAAGTAGAGCAGGAGCTCCACACACTGTGCTGTAAACACCTGGGAGAGAAGAAAACGAGAAGGGCCGGGCTCCCTTTCCTGCCTGGACCTGGCATACAAGAAATTGGGTTTCCATGACACTATTATGGAACCATCTTCTGATAACTCAGAGCCCCAAACCATTCCATAAAAAGCTCACAGAAACATTATGTAATCAGGCCACCGAGACATAGAATGACACAAGTTAAGGACGCCACTGTGAAGCAGATTTCAGCACACTGCTGCTTCTAACTGATCAGTGTCCTTTGCTGTCTGCATATCTTATCAACTGCACATTCACACATCTTTATCAGACCCTTGGTTCTCCTGAAAAAGGAATCAGTTACCCTAATCAGAGCACAGAGTCCCAAAACTAACCATTTACACGTGAAGTCGTGAAGTCCATGGGAGTTGTGCTCGTAGCTGAAGACAGAATTTGGCCCACAATACGTTTTTGGTTTCAAGCCCTGTTCTAGATGCATGTCAGTGTGGTGTATTTGTGTAACACAGCAGTCTGTATTGATTCCTACTACCACACCTAAAGCAACATAGATACACTGACATTCCGTAACAATCATTCCTATCAGTTTGCCTGTAGTGAGTTTGGAAACTGAAAGGTGTTTGGAGAAAATATCCTGATCTATCCAAAAGAAGAGGACTCTAGAAGACAGTAGCCCCCCATTCACTCTCATTATTTGCCTCCTTACAATGGGGATTAGTTAGCACTTAAAATTAAAGAAACCCCAGTCATGAAATGTACTGCACTTTCTATTAGGCCAATTGTTGGAGCAGATCCACTGGTCTGACCTTGACTCTTAAGCAGATCAGTGAACAGAATGCCCTGCTTTGTCAGCACTCTTTGTAAAGCTATTGCAAAACCTGTACAAAAATTATTAGAGGGATCACTATCCTAATGTGTAAGCTATTACAAGGCATAAATACAGCCATTAATAAAAGAGGTATGCCAAATGGTGCAGAATAAATATGAACAGTTTGTATTCTTCATATGCTGAAGTTTGTTTATTGTGTAATTCACAATAGCCAATATTATAATATTAACAGGTCATGTACTGAGATGAACAGAAGACCTCTGAATATTGCCAACCTCATGGGAGCAGAAACAGCATTTGAGAGGTGGAGAGATTCCTTTTAGAGGTCTTATGAATTACACTGTATACATGCATCACACTTTCAGAAGAAATGGTGTATACATTTAACAAGAGTATATTGCCAAGCTTCACTAAAATAGGATCTCTTCTGCATAACTGTAGCACACCCCTGCTAATGAACTCAGTGTATGATCCTTAAGGCAACAAGGGTAAGAACGTCTCCCCCTGTTTTGAATGATCCTTATCTGTTGCTGTAAATTGGCTTTATGTGCATCTTTACGAAGCAATTTCATTGCTTGCTTTCCGTTATCACAAATCTCCACTGATCTTAACATCTGCTCCAGAAAGACACTTGCATTTCTTCCTGACTTGCGTCTCCATGAAATATGGCAAGAGTTAACTGAGAAGGATTATGAAGAGACAAAGTGGGTGTGGTAATACCTTTTATTAGATCAACTTCTGTTGGTGAGAGAGAGAAACTTTCGAGCTTACACAGAGCTCTTCTATAGGCCTGAAAAAGATATTACGTCACCCACCCTGTCTCTCTAATATCTTGGGATCAACACTGCATACACAGATAATGAAGACATTTCAGAGGTGAACTGTACATTAAGATCTCGGACTTCTAACAGTTAATGGTGGATCCGTTAGTCTGAACTTGACCCAGCAACAGTCTAGATCTAGGTAAAATAACTGTATAAATCTCAGTCAGTGGGAGGCAAAACATTCTGGCCCAAATTTTTAAAGGTTATTCAGGTTTAGTAATGCCTAACATATTTAGGAGCCTAAATCTCATTTTCAAAAAGAATTTAGATACTTAGGAGCCTACATCTCATTGATTGGCAATTAGATTTAGGCTCCTAAGTGCCTAAATTCCTTTTGAAAATGAGATTTAGTGTCCTCAGTCGGTTAAGAGTTGCAACACTGAGTGCAGCAATGCCTAAATACCGTCATTAATATGGGCCTTTGTTACTGTGTACTGCAGCTATGAAATGTATTGTTTACTGCTGTAAGAGTTGCTCAATCTCTCTCATAGTTCAAGACAAGGCTAAAGAAAAATGTTTTCCATAGCTTTCTACAATACTGAAGTGCTTAGAGTCTTATTTTGGTAACTGTACAGAGCCTTGGTACATGGTTGTGAAGGATGCAAATAGCTATTGTAGATCTAGAGAAGAAGAAAATTTCACATGCTGGACCACATAAATGAGGAAATTTCTAGGGGGAACAAATATAAAAGAGTAAACAGATCTGCTGTGTTGGCAGTCATGACAATAAATGAATGTACTGTATGCATTCCACTTAGCAAACGATTGGTATTCAGACTTCTCCATGCAATGTTCTCCTCTTTAACTCAAGAAAGAACAACAACAAAAAACTCTGTAGCATCTAACCTTTTCCCACTCTGCAATTGAATTCCATTAAGCAGCTCTGGTAAGTCCATCCAAGCAGTAAAACTAACTGCACCTAATGGGTTAGTGCTCAAAGGTATGTCATTTTCAAAGATTGCACCCTGCACCACTTTTAGGCTCGCTGGATGGATGGCCAAGCAAGTGCTAGTGTTAGCCTAATGGATATAAAGAATGTAATTTGATTGTTGTGCTGATTTAGTAAAAGCATACCTATGTGCTGTTTGCTTTATGTCCAGGCAATTTACCCACCATTTGTTTAAGTGAGAGACATGGTCAATACAGACCGAGCTTGAACTGTATTGAACTGTATGGCCCCATATCTCTTTTACTTCCTGGTTCACAGAAGACCTTGTCTTCTCTTTCTGCCTTGCTGTGTGCTAGATACCAGCTGTCACTTGTCCATCAAACTAGCACCATATTATTTTTGTTTCTTCCTTTTGCAACAAGTGTTGCCTCTTGCTCATAACTCAGTAAAGCAGCTTCAGTGGGGTTGTGTGGCTTCCTCCAAGAACCAGTAAGAAAAATGAAACAGTTCTTGTCTACACAAAAACGCTCAGGAAAGTTAATCTGAATTAACTAATGTGTGATTTTAAAATGGATTAGTTAAACTACATTAAACCTCTATTAAACCTCACACTCATTCAAAATTAAAATAGCCTTAATTCGGTTTAGTTTAATCCCTTAGACAATAAATGAGCAATAGCTGCAATTAGGACAAATCTTAACCATATTTTTTCAGACAAAGTGGGGACAGTGATTCCAGATGACCTCTTACTGAAAAATTGTGACATCTTACTGAAATTTTCTATACCTGTGTTGGTGTTTGCACCAAAATTCATTCCCATCTGATGGCTGTTGGTTGGTCTGTGGGAACTGGATAGGTGGTCTCACATCAGTGGCTATCAAGCTGGGGTCCACATCACAAAAAAACCAGACATAGCTCTTGGACAGTTGAGGGTTTGTAGCAAATGAATCCAAAATATTCCATCCAGTTAAATAATAATAAAATAAACTACACCTGTGTTCTACCTCACGGTGGCCTTGTCTTCACTAGGAAAATTAAGACCTGTAATTCACAACCAGTACAATGGTAGACAGGGCCCATTCGGGGGGTGGGGGAAGTGGGTATCACTTAAGCCCTGTTTCAATGAAGCCTCCTACATTGCTACCATTGGTGGAGAATTGCTAGTTCGTTTGTCTAGTGCAGTTTTTAGACCAAGCTGCTTCTGAAATATGGCTGTGCAAGAAACATAATTAATTTTTTCCCAAACAGAAAGACATTTTTTTCTTTTCCAAGTCCCTTATCTTAGACTTGGTCTCTGCTTCGAAGTTTTACCAGCATAACTATTTCGGCTAGAGGTGCGATTTTTTTTTTTTTTATTTAAACAGAAATAGTTCGAGGCCAGGTCTACGTTACAAAGTTTTGTTGGCATAGCTATGTCAGTCTGAGGTTTGAATAACCCACACCCCATAGCCAACAGAGCTAACCAGAACAATCCCCATTGTAGATGCACCTATGTCGATGGAAGAGAGTTTCTGACAGTTTAGCTAGCATCATTTGGGGAGGTGGTGTTATTATGCTGACAGAACTCCTGTCGGCATAAGCTGCACTGAGTGCGCTCTGCCAGTATAGCTGTACCGGCGAAGCTACACCGGCAAAGCATTTCTAGTGTAGACAGGGCCCTAGTGTAAATGCAGCTATACAGTTATAAGGCACTTCTATACCATTACAGCTGCATCCACACTCGGAGGGTCGTACTGCTCTGACTATATCAATTTCTAGGCTATGGCTACATTAGAGAGTTTACAGCGGTGCAGCTGTAGGCTTTGCCTACACTAGCACTTTTGTTGGTAAAACTTTTGTTGGTTGAGGTGTGAAAAAAACCCACAACCCCCTGACCAACATAAGTTTCACCGACAAAAGCATTGGTGTGGGCATTCTCCTACTGACATAGCTATCACTGCTTGTTGGGGGTGGTTTAATTATGTCAGAGGGAGAAAGTTCTCCCATGGCAGAGAGCAGCGCTGTAAGGTCTGTAGTGTGCAGCTGCTCTAAGCAGATGGGAGAGCGCTCTACCGTCTGTTTAACTACTCCAGGCCATGAGTGGCAGTAGCGATGTCGACAAGAGCGCGTCTCCTGCTGACCCAGCATTGTCCACACCAGTGCTTATGTCAGTGTAACTTATGTCGCTCAGGGGTGATTTATTCACCCACAGGGTGACAATGTTATGCCAACATAAGCTGTAGTGTAGACATAGCCCTAATGTTAACAACACCTTAAAACTACCTGGTTCGAGTCAACTGAAACTTTCCACAAAACGACGTCTCCTCTAACTACAGGTCAAACATGAGACATTTCAGGTAGAAATGAGCCTTCCTAAGAAAGTGAGTGAAGCTGTTTAAATAAAGTATAGCTTATAATGGAAACTTAATAATCCAGGACTCTGTTCCCGCACCCACTGAAGTCAATGGAAGTTTTTTTACAGACTTCAAAGGGAGTAAGATCTGGCCTTTAATTATGGCATTACTAGTTCAATAAATCACTACCAGGAGGGCCTTCTTCCGATTTCAGTTGTATAAATCATAGGGGTTTCCTTTGTGAAGCAGAGCAGAATTTGCTTAGAGCGCATTGCAGCTTTGCTCTTATAACTTCTCTGGAGATAAAAAAGTGCTTGCCTTGCAGAGACATTGGACTTTAAACCACACAGCACATGGAGGAGGGATTATTGCTGCTTGTTCAAAAGTGAAAAAAAAAATCCTACTGTGCTGGGGGGATGTTTATTGTGTTATAGTTACAGTAAATGGAGGAGGGTTGTCTAAAAAATCTCCCTTTTTGTAACATGACAAAAATATCTGTTTGAGTATGAAAACTGATTTTAATTTGACTGTGAATATTCTGAACAACATTTTAATTTGGCCCATTTTAAATTACTGGAATTTTTTTTTAAAAGAAAAAATATAAAACATTTGAAATCTGACACTTTGGCATGAAGGCCTCTCTTTAAGGACTATTTTTTTGCTTGTTTAGAAAATGCACCTTTTAAACTGATGGAGACATCCATAATCAAAAATGCCACACTGAGAATTCACAGCTCATCACTTTAATTAGCCATGGGGATTTTAATTTGCCACAGTTTAATTAGGAAATTCAAGCATAAAGTGATAAAAAGGGAGAGGACTTTGTTAATTTTGTAGGGATTAGTTTTTCATTGTGTAAGGAGGATATGGTAGTTGAAGTGACTATTGTAAAAAGTTATAGATAATTTAGGAAAGAATAACTACAATTTAATTAGGTTCCATTGTTGAGATTTTGGATATACATACTAGTAAATTAAACTTGAAAAGGCTTGTGAATAGATAGGTAATGTTCATTAGCAACAGACAGAGAAGCAGAAAACTGGTTGAAGTTTGAAGAGTTGGAGACATGGTCTTTGGGAAAGCATGTATCGTTATGGGATAAAAACCTAAACATAAAGCTTTAAAACCAGAGTGGCTGAAACAAGTTGTTTGCATTAAATGAGAGTTTTTAAAAGAGCTCTAAAATTTAAAGGGAGAAAAAATCTACAGCATTAGTTTAAGAAGAAACAGAGAAAACATATAAAGTGTATCCAAAGAGCAAAAAGAAGAAACTCTATATTTTGTGCACCTACACACTTAAGTACCAGCTCTGCCTCAGAATCTACTAGGATAGATCAGTGACCTCAAACAGGTATGGAGGCCTTAGCTAGTGGTTCCCAGCGCAAACTCTATTGCATTGTGGGCTCAGATTAGCTGCCTACCTATTTCTTGAAAAATCTGGCCCAATCATATTTTATTATTAGAGGCCCCATTGATATCAGCGAAAACTGTGTGTGCACTAGGACTGCAGGATTGAGCCACTGATTATAATTAAAGGAAAATTTCATATGTATCTTATTTTAAACTTATGTTTTCATAAACAACTGATAGAAAGGAACAGGTCGGTCTAACAAACACTTTGCATCAATGATGAAAGTGATGAGCACAAGGATATAATGTATGTATAGATACAGTCCAGAGTTCATTTATTCATATATGTCCCAAAAGCTATATGTAGAGGGAACCCCTTTATGTTCATAGCCCACTCTCTTTCCACACACCCCATGTAGGGGCTCTCCATTGGTCTCAGGATCCAGATGGGCAGAGGGGGGCAGGCAGTAGGACCTAGGAAATGAACATTATTTCCCCCCTCGTCACACTGACCTGCAAAGTTCAGACTGGAAACGGCAGGTTCAGAAGCTGCATTACAACCCTACAGATTCCTTCCACAGTGGGGAATCCCTCTTGGGGTAGATTATGGGCCACCCCTTAACTACAGAATCCCTGGACGCTGTGGAGGGCAGGAGAGGGGTCACCAGTGACTCAGACGAGGCACCCACAGCCAGTGTGAGGACCCAAAGGGATCCAGAGGCTTGTGAACTAGCCCATTACCCTGTTCCACAGGGGTCAAGACCCATGCTCAATAGAAGGAATGGGAAGAAAACTCCACAAGTGGAATTCATGGCAATTTCCTCTTCTTTAGCCCCCATCTCACAATTTTTCCTGCAGGAGCAGGCACTCTGACCCACAATTAATTACTTTATTTAAAGCTAATCATGTTGCCCAATACTTACTACTTTGGCTGGGTCTGACTTATTCCACCAGAGGTAGAATTTATGATCTCTGTACTACTGAAAGAATGACAGTGCACTGTAGCTACAAAGCTGTGTGCACAGACTAACTCAGTCTCATTAGTCCAGAGGATCACGTCTCCCTTCTTCATACCAACACATGAAAATTAGACACAAAACTGCTAAGTAGGGTTCTGTTTTCCTTACCTTCTTCCTCTACATGAAGGTCAGTGTGGTCTTTTAGATCTTCATCAACCCATGGGCGAGATTTGGACTCATTTTTAGTCTCCCTCTTCTGTTCCTTATTGCTTTTCCTGTTGCTTTTCAGTATTAACCCAATCAAAATACATACAATTGCTATAAAGACTGGGGTGAGGGAAGGAAAGAGTGCCATGAGCTGGAGTTTAGTTTAGAAGGGCACACCCTTCCTTCCACTGACCCGTTCTTTTCCAAAAAGAAAGAAAAGGGGGGTTGGTTGGAGGGTGATAAGCAAAAAGGGGTGGAACAAAACGTGGAATGAGAAAGAGTAAAGTTCATCACTCTTGTTCTGTTATTTTCCCAGAGGCAAACATTCAGTATGGCTGTAGCATACCTCATGTGCTGGCATCCTTTTAAAAATCTGACACAATTGGGTAGTTTTCAAAATGCTGGAGCTCTCTCCCTGGGGTCTTAGCAATGTCTTTGTAGGGTCTGCATCATAGTTAGGGAATGGTGGAAGTCCTGGCGCTGCCACAATCACTCCTTCATTTTTGTTTTCTGTTGCTTTTCTTCTGTTTTTGTGCAGGTGCATAGACAAATTTATTTATTCATCCATGTATTTATTTGGGAGGTAGCATTAAAAAATAATAGCAGCTGAATAGCACTTTAATGGAGTCGTTTTATACCATGACTAAATTTGTCCACGTGTAATAAAGTGAGGTAAATGAGCTTCTGTTCCAAATATAGCTTTTTCATTATTTATAAATGCAATCCCTACATTGGTGGGGGTGAGGGGGGCAGCTATATCCCCCTCTGTCCCACTCCTGCCCCTCATACGGACCCAGTTGTCTACACTTATGTTATGGTCTTGTCTCCTGTTTGTTTTATTTCAGCATTGCCAACCCCAAGCATTTACAAATTATGAGCCAGTCCCCCTTCTCCCCTCCCCCAAATCATGAGGTTTAAAAAAAAATCTGGAGGGTTTTTTTTTTTATTGCTTTCTCAGCCTTTAGTTTTCAGAGTTTCAAGCTTTTCTCTGCAGCCCTGTGGGCCAGAAGCTTACTTTTTTTCTTCTTCATAGATTCAGAAGCCAGAAGGGACCATTGAGATCATCTAGTCTGACCTACTGTGTAACACAAGCCTTAGAGCTTCCCCCAAATAATTCCTAGAACAAATCTTTTAGGAAAACATCCAATCTTGATTTAAAAATTGCCATTGATGGGGAAATCCAACATGACCCTTAATAAATTGTTCCAATGGTTAATTACTCCCAATGTTAAAAATTTACACCTTATTTCCAATCTGATTTGTCTAGCTGCAACTTCCTGCCATTGGATCGTATTATACCGTTCTCCACTACAGTGAAGAGCCTATTATCGAATATTTGTTATCCTTCTAGTTATTTATGTAGCGCAGAGGTTCTCAAACTGTGGTCCACGGACCACTGCTCCATTCAGGCAGTCTGCAGAAAGGTTGCAGAGCAATTGAGAATATCTGTATTTGGCCATGAACTTGATTTATTTTTTCTGATGACGGAGATCACGGCCGTTTTGACGATGATGCCGCTGCTAAAGAAATTTTTTTTTAAATTTTTATTCACATTTAATCCAGCAGCGAAACATGTGTTTCTTTAAATTGGTACCCTACTACACTACATACATAGTTTTGATTTGCTGCATTTTTCAGCTGTGTGCGCGTGGTTTTCATTGGATGCAATTCAGCTAACCTGCCTAAATTGTATTTATTGGTCATAATTGTCACGTGGAAAGTATGACTGTACCAGAATCCAGTGCTTTTTCAAAAAATTTAACAGTTGTCAGTCCAGTAAATAGAATAGTAGTCAACACCCAGGAATAGATTTGTGGTTGAAAACAGGTGTGGCGAGGGCGACTAGTTCAGCCCTCTCGTGGGTACTGTGCCCTCTTCGGCTGCGACTATGACATGCCTGGGTGGGAGCAGGTGGGGGCCCCGACCCAGGGACCCTGTGTGGAGTAGTCTTCAAACTGCCCAGTCCATGACTTACTCCCTTCCCTGTGTCACCTGTCTTTGGCCCCACTGCTCGCAGTCTGCTCCCTGGAACTGGGTGGGGAGGGGTTCTCCCTCAGGCCTGTGCCTTGGATCCCTGGCCGTAGCCAGACAGGTACCCCCTCCTCTTGCCTCTGGTACCTTTGGGGTTGTAATATGTGGCAGTGGTTGCTCCAAGTCCTGTAGCAGCTCTCCTCCGCTCCGCTCTGCTTCTTCTCCTAACTCCCTTCCAGCTGCTCCTGTCTACCTAACAGGGAGGCTTTTAACTGCTGGGGCAAGCTCCTTGATTGGCCTCAGCTGGCCTAATTGGCCTAATTGCCCCGGAGTAGCCCCAGCTGGATCACACAGGGAACAGGGATTTGTTCATTCTGGGGCTAATATAGACCCCCTCTACTACTCTCCTGTAGCCATCAGGTCTGGCCCTGTCACACAGGCTATTTGAAAAATAACAAATAATCAAACCAGTGATGGTGAGATCAGCGAAAAGTTCAAAACTGAACATGAGACTACAGCAAGCGAACATAAATCTGCAAAGGAAATTTTCAGTGCAGACCCGTGTTTACCAGGAACCAGTACAAGTACCAGTAATGAAAATATACTGAAACGCCAAAAAACGGTAAGACAATATGACTCAAGCTATATTAATTTAGGCTTCACATGGACTGGTGAACAAGATGTACCAAGGCCGCAATGTGTGTTATGCTAACGAAAGCTTGAAGCCTGCAAATCTATGGCATCATTTGGAGACAAATCATGCTACTTTCAAAGATAAACCTCCTGAATATTTTTCAGCACAAACTGAATGAGTTGAAACAAGGGAAAGTAACAATGTTTGCTCATGCAACAGTAAATGTAAAGGCCCTGGAACCTTCATAGCGTGCAAGCCTTTGAATCGCCAAAGCGGGGAAGCCTCACACTATTGGGGAAGAACTTATTCTGCCTGCAGCTAAAGAACTTGTGTTTATAATGTGTGGAGAGAAGACAACAAAGCAGTTAGATTGTGTGCCTCTTTCAAATGACACTGTGTCACGCAGAATTCCAGATATGGCAGCTAATGTTAAAGACATTCTTGTGAAATGTGTGAGCAGCAGTAGGTATTTTGCATTGCAATTGGATGAGACGACTGATATCGCTGACATTGCAAATCTTCTTGCATACATCATATATGAGTGGGAAGGGAAAGTACTGGAAGATGTTTTGTTTTGTTGTTCAGTGCCAAGAAGAACAACCGCCAAACAACTTTTCCAGTTACTAGATGAGTTTGTGAAGGCACATGGTATTGATTGACAACGTTGCATTGGAGTAGGTACGGATGGTACATGAGCAATGACAGGAAAACAGTGGGGTAATGGCTCACATCCATGAAGTAGCACCTAATGCCACATGGGTGCACTATAGCCTTCATTGAGAGGCACTAGCTGCCAAAAAAATGCCAGTGGAAATGAAGGGTGTTTTGGACTCTGCTGGAAAACTGTTAATTTCATAAAAAGTAGACCTATGAATTCTTGGTGTACTGTGCAATGAAATGGGTAGTGCTCATGTATAACTTCTTTTTCATACAGAAGTACAGTGGTTGTCAAGAGGCAAAGTACTTACTTACTCATTTGTTTGAGCTACGTTCAAAAGTACAGCTATTTCTAACAGACCATCCATTCCAATTCACAAGTTGTTTTGAAGATTCATCCTGGCTCTCGTGATTGGCTTAGCTCTCTGATATAGTCACATGCCTAAATGAGTTGAACACTGGGCTGCAGGGAGTTTCAGTGACTATATTGGATGTGCAAGACAAAATCAATGCAATGATCAAAAAACTTGACTTGTTTGCTAGTCACGTTAAAAAGGATGATTCCAGCACATTCCCAACATTGGAAGGTTTTCTTTCTGAAAATGAACTAGTTCTTGACAAAAAAATAAAAAATAACATCGAAGAACTTCTTGTTGCTCTTAAATAACAGTTTGAAGATTACTTGAAGCTGAACCAAATTATTGGATATGTAATCCTTCTGGAATTGAAATCAGTGAGCTGCCCTCTGGCTTGTCCAATAAGACACTAGAGTGCTTGTTACAGATTTCTTGCGATGAAACATTATGGTCAGAATTTAAGAGACATTCCCTAACTGAGTTTTGGATTCAAAGAACTGGAGAGTACCCAGAACTTGCAGAAAAAGCAGTGCATTTTCTGATGCCATTTGCTATTACGTACCTGTGCGAGACAGGATTTTCATCACTTAACCGCCTTCTAGTTCAAGTACAGAAGCAGAATGAATGCTGAACCTGACCTAAGGCTAAAGCTGACAAACATTACACCCGACTTCCCTGAACTTTGCTCAGAAAAACAGTTTAAATGACTAAAATATGAATTGTGTGCTTTTATCTGTAGAACAAAAAACCATTAATTATTAAGGTTTTTTTTAATTTAATGCTTTTATCCAAAGCAGTTTACAATAGTTACCTAATGGCACAAACAACATTTGGAAAGATAATTAAGTGGTCCACCGAGACTCTAAGCAATTTTCAAGTGGTCCACGAAAAAAAAAATTGAGAACCACTGATGTAGGGTGTAAACACATCACCCCTTACCCTCTTCATCAAGCTAACTAGCTTGAGCTGCTTTAATCTATCACTACAAGAAATGTTTTCTAATAATTCTTGTGGTTCTGCACCCTCTCCAATATCCTTTTCTATTTAGGCACAGGAGGGAAATGAGCATGGAGTCCCTGTGTAAGCTCCCTAACCACTGGGCTAAAACTATAGAAAACCACCACCTCTCTTCTGCACCTAGGTCCTCCAAAAGATTTTTGGGGCTGAGTTGATTTGGCGAAATCATGTCTCATTTGTGAATAGTTTTGGGGTGACCAAAACTGCATTTTTCAGCACATAAATTATTAGCCAAAAAAAATTTCTCTCAGCTCTACTTCCAGATTTTTTTTTTGCAATAGTTTACCACTCTTAAAGGGATACTGCCAACTTACTATTTAAAGGTACTTCATCAGAAAATAGATTTTTTTAAAGTGTTTTATTTATTTTTATTTATTTACTTTTTTAAAGTTTAAGTGTTATTCTTCTCCCCTAGTGGTATATAGAAGGATCTTCTGAATGGACCAGAGAGCACCACTCAAACATGCTCAGGTGTCTCTACCCCCAACTTCCCAATCCACCTTCTCTTTCTGCCTAATGTCCCTTCATTTTCAGCTCTGCTGTTGCTATTAATGATAAGCACTCTCTTCCAAGTCCCAGGAAAAGCCATGTACCATCAACAAAACAACAACACTGACTATACACAACATGCTGTTGAATGCAAAAAAACAAATTGTCTGGGAAAAAGAGAAACACATTCTCTCTCTCTCACTAATTTCTTCAGTTACATTAATCTTAGGTGAAAAGTTCCAGAGGGGTAGCCGTGTTAGTCTGTATACAGCAAAAACAATGAAAGTTCTGTAGCATTTTAAAGACTAACAAATTTAATTTCTGCAGGCATAAGCTTTCGTGGGCTGCAACCCACTTCGTCAGATGCAATCTTAGGGTTACTTGTAACAAGAATAGCTCCAAAGTTGTTGGAGGAAAATGTGATTTTGAAAGTTGATGGAGGTCTCTTGAAGAGGGCTTATGATTAAATATTAATAGTTAGAAAGATTAAGTATGGTAGACTATATCCGGGAAAGCCATGACTTTGAAAATAACTTATGGGCAATAAGGGATAATCAAGTGAACATGAGCTCTCAGTGTGATTGTTGGATATATAAATAGGGAAATATACATCAGCAGTATAGGGGTAGAAATACCTCTGTATATGACATTAGTCAGACTGTTAGTGGTGTACAGTCCAGTCTTGGATATTGGAAAACTGGAAAGAATTCAGAAACGTGCAACAAGAATTATCTGAGGTCTGGAAAAAAAATCTACCTTACAGCAAAAGACTTTTCAACATCAATCTCTTTAGCTTATAAAGGAGAAAGTTAAGAGAAGATTTGATCATAGTCTACAGGTACCTACATGAGGAGAAGATTTCTGATTAAAAAATATTCTATCAGGTACACAAAAATCCAATGGCTGAAATTTGAAGTTAGACAAATTCCAACTGAAAATAAGGTGCACATTTTTAACAGTGAGGGTAATTAACCATTGAAAGAATTTGTGTGGATACTCCATCACGTGAAGTCTTTCAGCCAAGACTGGCTATCTTGGACATCGAGACTGGGTAGCCCAACACACACTAGCTCCGCTTGAGCTAGCGTGCTAAATATAGCAGAGTAGCTAGGAGTAGCAATGATGGTGGCAGCTTGAATTGGCCACCTCAGCACAAACTTGTCCAGCCCCCCTGGGTATATTCTTGGGCTGCTAGCCCAGGCCACTTCCAGTGCTTCCTCCCCCCCCCCCCACCCAGCAACACTGCTATTTTTAGCACACTTACTTGACCAGAGCTAGTGCAAGTCTGTTTACCCAAGCTGGGACGCATGCTGCCAGATACAGTGTAGATGTATCCTGAAAGGTAAACTCTAGTTCAACCAGAAATTATAAGCTTGATACAGGAATTATTGGGTGAAATTCTATGGTCCCATAATCATTCCCTCTGACCTTAATATCTGCAAATCTATTGCGATTTCCTGTGCAGGTTGTATCTACCTGGCTACTCTAAAAGAAGATGCCGAATTAGGGAAATGGCTCATTGTTCATCACTCTTTTCAAAATGTGTTTTTGCCTTTCTGAGGGTTATAAAATGATCTTGAGGCTGGAGCATGAGTTTGGGAGCCAGGACTCCCAAGTTATCTTCCTAGTTCTGCCTTTAACTCACTGTGTGGCTTTGGGCATGACACTTAGCCTCTATAACTCAGTTTCCCCATCTTTAAAAAAGAAGATGGTACTTGCCTAGCTCACAGGGATGTTGTGAATCTGAATTAATCAGGTTTGGTAAAGTATGTTGAGACCCTTAAATGGAAGATGCTAGAGAAGTCCAAACTATTGTAATGAATCTCTGGCTGCCTAGATTGTTGCTATGCTTCTCAACACAGCTACCCAGAAATCACAATGGCTACAGGGAGAGAGCCCAGCTCTCCTACTAGAAAAGAATACACCCTTACTACTGAGCTGTAGCAGAGCCTTCATTAACGGTTAGCAGCAGCTCACCCATGACGCACAATTGAGCATGTCTGATTCTACCCACTTTAAACCCTTTCCCTCTTCTTTCCCTTTCTTCTCAGCAAATATAGCTGCTTGTAGGTGGTATTCCCTTATTTTTCCTGGTAGCATTTGAGCTGGATGTGCCTGACTTTTAGTCTGTCTCACTTAGCTGCAAAGATGAGCCTTAATGCAGCTGGACACAGAACGAGGCCAAGTGGTGCACCTCAGTCTTGCCTATTTTCTGCCTGTGAGAACATAATAGTCTTTTCTCCTATGGGTCTCATTTTCTTTCTGCTCATTTCCATTGTTGGATTTAGTGCGTAGGATGGCCTATGAGATGCAGATCAGACTAGACGATCTAGTGGCCCCTTCTGGTAGATGTCCTGGCTCAGGCTGGCGATCAGGATCTGAAATAGTATCTTCCCCCCCACTCCAGCTTCAAGAGTCTGAGCCTGCATGCCTCTGCAGATATTTTTGGCACCATATCACAAGCCCTCTGATCCCAAGCCTGTAGGCTTCGGCTCTGAGACTTGCTGCTGCAGGATTGTTTTTGCTGTGCAGACATATCCTCAAGCTCAAGTACTGTTACAGCCTCCAGTGCTTAATGTTGCCACACAGGTCCTCTCTAAATCCTGGCCTGGACACACCGGTAATGGAATAGGATCTTCCTTGGAGGCGGATTGTCCAAATGAACTCCGATCCTGTTCCTGAAAATACATAGGTTCACGTTAAGGTGTAAGGGATACCGTTCCTTTGGGGTCAGAAGTTTGCAACTGGCCAAACCCCATAGGTGTCTCTCTCTCCCTGCACAAGGTAGGTCATGCAGCCTCACCATCTCTTTAGACTGCACCTCTGGGAGTCCAGCACTCCTATGTCACACTGTGATCTCTATTCAGTCAGTTCAACTGAGATGACTCCTGGTAGAGACTTGCACACTCTTCAGGGATTAATGCACCTCACCAAGCACTTGCACTAACACTCCAACAGTGTTGTCAAAACAGCAGGATTTATTAGCCAGCTGGAACACAGCACAGAAAGTCCTTAGGTTAGCATTGAGAACTGAAGGTTAAAGCAAAGCCCAAGTCCATTCTGGTTAGCTCAGCCATGCTGTAGTGAACCCCGTTGTCCAAGCTCTGTCTGTGTCTCAGTCTGAACTCCTTTGTCAGATCCCAGGTGAGAGACCCAACTCCTTCTAGCAGCATCTAGTGAGCCACCTCACATTTCTCCAGTCCTTTGTTCTCAAAATGAGGGATGTTGCTCACCTTTCCTGCTGAGAGATGGGGAAATCCATCTCTCTCGGGGTAGTGGGTTGCAAGTGTCAATGTCCTGGTGATTGGATTTGCCATTGTCTTCTTGGATTCTCCATTGACATGAGATCGGTCTCAGCCGGTCTTTTTTCAGTGACCCTTTCAGGCTCAGACAGCTAGGTGACATTCATACCTATGTCTCTTAGCCTGCCCTGAGAACAAACAATCCTTCTCCCCGCTCACTGGGTAGCCTTGTGAAGAGGGAAACTGAGGCACACACAACCTTCATGAAAAACATACGAGAATCCCCCACTTTGTTACACCCCTTATAAGAGAGGGCAACAGGAACCAAAGTGGAGACTGCAACACCTTCTAGAAAGCTAAGAGGCCAGAGGCCCTACTCCCAATGGACTTCTACTGGAGCTACTACAGAGAGGAATTGCCCCAGAAACCAAAAGGACAGAAAGGAGACTGCGTGAAGTACTTTATTGCTAAAGCTCTGATGTAAGAGCCAGAAAGTTTTGTGTTACTGAAGTTACTGGTGTGAAGAACGGATGTGGGGAAGGGACTACTTGGTCTGCACAGACTTTGAGGGAAGAGGCTGCAAGGTTTTTATTTGTTTTGTGAAGAAGGCATAAAGTAAAAGAACTAACCCTGCTGAAAACTGCTTCACTGGATTCCTTGAGAGAGCTCAGACGGAATTACCCCAGGGCATGATCTTCCCCGGGAAGAGCAAAACCTAGTCCAGCAGGAGGAGGGCGCTGTAAGATAGCTCCCCCATCCAGTACAGTGCATAACTTTCCTCACATGAGTAATCCTATGGGATACTCGGGTGAGCAAAGTTACACACATGTATGACTGTTTGCAGGACGGGGCCTGAATAGCATCAGGACATCGATGTTCTCCTTGGTGAGAGGCAATGTGACCTAGGGGCTAGAACATTGAATGGGGACTCAGAGACTGAGTTCTATTCTGCGCTCTAGCATTGGGCTGCTGGATGATTGTGGGTAAGTCACTTCACTGCTTAGTACCGCTGTATCGCCATCTGCAAATACGGGGAGAGCGATGGTGAACTGTCTATGAGGTCAACAAAGCATTTTGGGATCTACTGGTGGCGGGGGGAGGGAAAAAGCTTTATATTATTGTCGGTTTATGATATTTCTCCCCTAGGGAACCTATTCTTGACAGCTTTAAATATTCACATGCATGCAGACACACACACAAGTACAACAACATTTTTGTGTTCTGCAGCTGAGAAAGCATTCTAGAGAAAGGTTTAATGCTAAAGAAAAGAGGCAGTGTAACAAGTTGCATGGTAGTGTTTTTAATAGTTACTTTTTTGATGCTGAGAAATCTTGTCGTCATCTCTCTCTTTTGGAACAATTTTGACTCTTTCAGAGGTGATGGATTATTTATTATTCTCTTGCAAACCAAAGGAATACAGCACATATTGCATTAAAGTCCCTTCAATATTAATTTAGGCAGAATCCATAGTCACAGCAAGACAGTTAACTTCAATCTGACAGAATTCCCACAATACCCTGTCTTATTAAAATCTGATTTAGTTTAATTAACTCCACACATAAACATTCAAAATATAAATGCAGAAGTGCACTAAGGGACTGAGTGGGAGATGACGATAGTCAATTAAAAACCCAATTTGACTGTTCATAGCATCTCTCAGCACACTATGTAAGTTTTCTTCAATCTAAAATAGAACAATTACTATCATGACAGGCAGTACCAACACTGCTATCGTTATGGTCACCATTTATGCTCTAAACCCTGAATTTCTGCCGCTGATTTTTTTTTAATCAATCATAAATTTAAAAAAAAAAAATCACTCTGGAGAAAACATTACACACACACCCTAAAAACTAATCAAGCTATTTTGCCCACAGGCTGTGAAGAATGAAAAACTTATTATAATTTTCTTTCTTGAAACACTTGAGAAGTGCTCAGGTACTTTGCTTACGGAGACCATATAAGTACCTGGTTGGATAGCTACTGACCTTCATATTACAAGCACTTAGCCCCAGAGTGATTTCTTTTCCATTTCTTATTAAATTCTTTGCTCAGTTTTCTGTTATGAAAAGACAACAAAAGTGTACTAAGTTTAGTGGACCAGCAATGGCTTTTTCTTTCAAAGCAGATGAATTTCAAAAATGTGCATTTGCACAATGGCCATTTACAGGTTCCAAGTGAATGCAGAGCAGTCTTTCAACACCCACCTGAGGGTTCTAACATTATGCAGATCTGTCTCAGCCCATAACTCTTCAATATGCCTCATCTCTACCTTCTTCCTGACCTTAGCATGCCCCTCATCTTTCTTCTCTCACCCTATTAATGATGTCATCATGAAGTCTCCATCTCACAACTAAACCCAGACAAATCTATTGAATACAAGATTGGCCATTCTAGGTCAGATCAATGGTCCATTTAGTCCAGTAGCCAGTCTTCCAACAGAGCCAGATGCTTCAGAGGAAGTGAACAGAACAGAGCAGTTATCGAGTGATTCATCCGCATCATCTAACCCCAGCTTCCGGCAGTCAGAGGTTTAGGAAAGCCAGGAGCATGGAGTTGCATCCCTGACCCTCTTGGCTAATAGCCATTGATGGACCTAACCTCCATGAATCTAATTCTTTTTGAACCCAGTTTTATTTTTGGCCTTCGCAACATCCCATGGCAATGAGTTCCACAGGTTGATTGTGTGAAGTACTTCCTTATGTTTGTTTTAAACCTGCTACCTATTAATTTTATTGGGTGATGCCTGGTTCTTATAATATGTGAAGGGGTAAATAATACTTCCTTATTCACTTTCTCCCCACCATTCATGACAGCATAGACCTCCATCATATCCCCCCTCAGCCATCTCTTTTATAAGCTGAGCAGTCCCCGTCTTTTTAATCTCCCTTCATATGAAAGCTGTTTCATGCCCTTCATAATTTGTGTTGCCCTTCTCTCTAGTTTTTCCAAACATTTTTTAGATGTGGCAACCAGAACTGAATGCAGCATTCAAGGTGTCGGGGTACCATGGATTTACATAGTGGCATTATGATACTTTCTGTTTTATTTTTTATCCCTTTCCTAATGGTTCCAAACATTCTGTTAGCTTTTTTGACTGCTGATGCACATTGAGGAGATGTTTTCAGAGAAATAGTCATGATGATTCCAAGGTCTCTTTCTTAAGTGGTAACAGCTAATTTGGACCCCATCATTTTATATGCATAGTTGGGATTATGTTTTCCAATGAGCATTACTTTGCATTTATCAACATTAAACTTCATCTGCCATTTTCTTGCCCAGCCACAGACTTTCGTGAGATTCCTTTGCAATTCTTAGCAATCTGCATCGGATTTAACAATCTTGAGTAATTTTGTATCATCTTCAAACTTTCCCAGCTCACTCTTTCCCCTTTTCTCCAGATTGTTTATGAATCTATTGAACAGCACTGGTCCCAGTATAGATCCTCAGGGGACACTGCTACTAACCTCTCTTCACTGTGAAAACTGACTGTTTATTCCTACCCTTTGTTTCCTATCTTTCAACCTGTTAATAAGCCATGAGAGGACCTTCCTTCTTATCCCATGACAGCTTAGTTCTCTTAACAGCCTTTGGTGAGGGACCTTATCAAAGGCCTTCTGAAAATCCAAGTACACTATAGCAACTGAATCACCCTTATCCGCATGTTTGCTCACCCCATCAGAATTCTAATAGATTGGTGAGATATCATTTCCCTTTAAAAAAGCCATGTTGCCTCCTCCTCAACATATTGTGTTCATCCACATGCCTGATAATTCTGTTCTTTGCAATAGTTTCAACCAATTTGTCTGGTACTGAAGTTAGGCTTACTGGCCTGTAATTTCCAGAATTGCCTCTGGAACCTTTTTTAAAAATCAGTATCACATTAGCTATCCTCCAGTCATCAGATACAGAGGCTGATTTAAGTGATAGGTTACATACCACAGTTAGTACTTCTGCAATTTCATATTTGAGTTCATCCAAAACTATTGGGTGAATACCACCTGGTCCTGGTAAGTTATTGCTGTTTAATGTATCAATTTGTTCCAAAACATCCTCTGACACCTCAATCTGGGAAAGTAATCAGGTTTGTCACCTAAAAAAGAATGGACAGGTGTGGGAATCTCCCTTACATCCTCTGCAGTGTAGACAGATGCAAAGAATTGATTTAACTTCTCCACAATGGAATTGTTTACCTTGAATGCTCCTTCAGCACCTCAAGCATCCAGCAGTCCCACTGATTGTTTGCCAGGCTTCCTGCTTCTGGTGTCTTTTGCTAGCTGCTCTTCAAGTTTTTTTTTTTTTTTTTTTTTTTTGCCTGCCTGACTATACTTTTACATTTGACAGAGTTTATATTTCTTCCTATTTTCCTCAGTGGGATTTGATTTCCAATTTTTAAAAATCACATACACCTCTGGGGCTTTCCCATCTGACATACGATGCACACGGGAATATGTCTGACAGGAAAGCTCGGAAAGTGTGGAAGAGATTAACGAACTGATTATTCAGCTAGAATAGGGATTGGCTGTGTGAGGAAGGGTTAACAAACAGGGGTAGAAGGCCAGGAAGAATCTGAACCCATCTGTCTCATTCATATTCCTAGCCAAGAACCTTAGCTGGAAAAAGAGAGTTTGTACAATAGCAAGAGAATTTAGGGATGAAGAGTTACTGGTGGGAATGGAAGAGAGGACAGCCTACAGTGAAAGGGATAGCTCGATTACCTTTAACAGCATGTACTTCTAATTGAAGTATGTGAGGAAAAACATTAAAGGGCCAACTTCCATTTGTTCATGTAGCTGTGTACACATTTTCTGAGCATTATCAGCTAAGCACATAAATGGAATTTGTACACATTGCTTCTGTCACCTGGTGTTGCCATAACAAGCAGGTAATATGCTAAAAAAAATTGTGCATGTAAACATTTGCATGCACAGTTTGTTACCTACACAGTTTGAAGCTAAGATCCTTAATTTGACCTTAATTGTCAATAGGTTATATACACACACACACACACACATATACATATATATTATTTTAGGAAGAGAGAGATTGAGTGTAAGGGTTAAAGCACAGTGAAAAGTAAAGAAATGGTATTCCAAAGGCATTGAAAGCAAAATCCATCTATATACACCACCAATTCAGCACTTACCCATTGAGAAGCAGACAGGGGTACATGTGAATTGGTTTCATACCTTCATTCCAACCTGCATTTCATCAGTTGTTAGGATTACTAAAAATATTATTTTGATAAGCTTGTCTAGTCCATCATCCTGCCTCCATCAGAATGCCAAAACAAGATGCTTCTGAACAAAGGTGACCTCTACCCTCCTGTCTCATACAACCCACACATATGCCAACCAATTATGCAATCCCACACATGAAAGAAAAATCATTCCATGATCTCTGGAGGTATCTACTTATGCCTTGAAGCATAAGATTTGATTATCTTTTTCATTATGTGAGCTCATATAGACATAAATGTTATTAGTGGCTATAAACCAACTCTTAAAATCCAACAATGCATCATGTAACTAAATTGCATCCTATGGTACTGAATGCCACAAGACAGCTATATACTATGTACGATAGTATTTTCTTTCATTTGTTCTAAATGTGCAGCCCTTCAATTTCAAGTTGCTCTTTATGTCTATATTGCATGACAGAAGAGCTGATCCCGTAGCAAACAAAATAATCAACAAACACCCTTCTGAATAAAAGTATCACTCAGGATTTGTGGGGACATGGTATTTATCATGAATACCAGGACAACAGTATTTGTCAAAAGTGTTTGAGATTCCAGAAAGTTACACAAGTTTTAGTTACACAAGAGATAATTTGCCCAATAATTCATACCAGAAAAGTGTTATTTGGTAATTAGGCACTAGCATTGCCAACACATCTGCATGTGAATAACTTTTTGCACATGAATAGTCCCTGTGGGACTGCTTGGGTAAGTGAAGCAGCTTACATCAGTAACCGTGTTCAGGATCAGGCCTTTAAAGGTTTCAGTTATCCAACCCAGGTGCAGAAAAACAACACGTGACATGATGAACAGTCACATGACACAAATAGTGAGTGGTCAAAGTGAACAGATCACGAATAGCCTATAACAGCCTGAAAGTTATTTGGCCTAAGTACCTGGTGAATGTGAATAGAATAAATATGGAGTGACGTGATGCTGTTTTTACATAGTCACTTTTAGGGACAGAAGAACCACAGTGAGCCATTAAAATAAACCCATTTGCTTATCTGAATACTGTTAGGTTACTCTTGTTAAAGGCCAGATTGCGATCTCCATGACATGCCCACATGAAGAAGGCATCCACTTACACCCATGTGCAGGACACCGTTATTGCAAGCAACTGTATGAGGGAGACAACAGCCTATTTGAGGTTGCTATGACCTCTCCAATGCAGGTGGGTGGATCCTTGGGTCTGCCCCAATCCCAAAATGCTGAGCCAGCAGAGATGGGGAGTATAATCTGTGCCGGCTATAAAGCCATTAGTGATTATCCTTTCCTTCAGAAATACTGGGTAATAAAGGACCAGACTCGGACTCTCTTGTCCCTGGTCTGCTCCTGGGGCAGCAGACCTCTCCATGCTGCCCCTTACTCCAGGCTTGTGGCAAACCGCCAATCAAGCACTATATGAATGGCCTTTGAAAACAGTTGTAAAATATCACATTACTAAGGGTGCATAAACTGGTAACAGAATATGCTGTGTAGCTACAGTAGTGTGCACTGCCACTGCTAATTTTTATTTTATTTTTTAAGCAAAAAAACATTCTACAACTCTTCAGAGAGGGGTTTCTATTTCTGTTGTCCTTAGATTTTTTTTTTCTGTGCTTAAACACGAGGAAAGGGCATTTCATTCAATAGTGTTGTGACAAGGCAGTGAAACAACATAGTATACAATAGTTTAATCAGCATTTCAAAGTCAGAGCTATTCTTGGATACTTCTCAGCATGCAATAAATCAGACACCCCCTTTTCTTTGAGCAGCTCAGAGAATCAGAGAAATGTAGGGCTGGAAAGGGCATTGAAAGCTCATCTAGGCCAGTCCCCTGCACTGACCATCCCTGACAGGTGTTTGTCTAACCTGTTCATAAAAACCTCCAATGATGGAATTCCACAGCCTCCCTTGGAAGCTTATTACAGTGCTTAACATTCCTTATTAGAAAGATTTTCCTAATATCTAACTTAAATCTCCCTTGCTGCAGACTGAACCTAATACTTCTTGTCCTTCCTTCAGTGGGCACTGAGAACACTTGATGACCATCCTCTTTATAACAGCCCTTAACATAGCTGAAGAGTGTTATCAGGTGTCGTCGTGTTGTCCCCGTCCCCCCCAACTCCCTCTTTATTGTCTGGTCTCAAAACTAAACATGCCCAGTTTTTTTTTTTATCCTTTCCTCATTGATCAGGTTTTCCAAATCTTTTATCATTTTTGTTGCTCTCCTCTGGACTCTCTCAGATTTGCACACACCATTCTTCAAGTGTGGAGTCCAGAATCGGACACAGTACTTCATCTAAGGCTTCACCAAAGCAGGGCAATTATCTTACATTTGACATTTCCAGTTAATACACTCCAGAATGATATCAGCCTTTTTTTGCAGCTGCATAAAATTGTTGACTCATACTTCATTTGTGATCCACTATAAGCCCCAGATCCTACTGCTTGGCCAGTTATTCCCCACTTTGTAGTTGTGCATTTGATTTTTCCTTCCTAAATGTAGTACAGTAGAATCTCAGAGTTACAAACACCTCAGGAATGGAGGTTGTTCGTAACTCTGAAATGTTCATAACTCTGAACAAAATGTTATGGTTGTTCTTTCAAAAGTTTACAACTGAAAATTGACTTAATACAGCTTTGAAACTTTACTATGCAGAAGAAAAATACTGCTTTCCCTTAATTTTTTTAGTAGTTTATGTTTAACTCAGAACCGTACTGTATTTGCTTTTTTAAAAAATCTCTACTGCTGCCTGATTGCGTTCTTCCAGTTCCAAATGAGGTGTGTGGTTGGTTGACGGGTCAGTTCATAACTCTAAGTTATACTTTCTACTAGTCTTTACTGAATTTCAATTTATTGATTTCATACCAATTCTCTAATTTGTCAAGGTCATTTTGAATTCTAATCCTGTCCTCCAAAGTGCTTGCTTGACCTACTTAGAGTTCCTTAGCTGCATAACCCTGGATCTCTAAACCCAGTAAAACCTCATCTGGGAAGATTAATTCCTAGATACTAAACTAATGGATGCCTTATAATTATGTCTGAATTTCTAAACAGCAACAATGGTCAGGTTTTCTGTAATGCTTAACATGATAGTTTCACCACCCTCTAGGCTCCTTTTAGTTTCAGGGACAGGCTCAGGACTCCCTTTTCGGCCTATCTAAGTTTGGATACAGCATCCATCACTGTGGTATCTGAGCACCTCCTAAAATGTGGAACTGGATACAGTTAGCACTCTTGCTTTCCCCGAGTCTACAAAGCAGATCTGCCTTTCCTTGCATCACTTCTCTCTGAGATTCCTCTCCATGTGGATCTGAATCTGCCTCTGTACAGTTTCACTCACAGACAGATCATCAATACTGATCACTCAAATCTAGGGATGGACAGCTGCCCTTCCCTGTTTATCCTAAAGGGTCACGCTGCAGCATCTCAGTAAGGCCCCCAACAGAATCCTTCCAGGCTGGCTGGTAAATGATGTCTAAAACATTAATAGCCAAAATTACTTCTATATAATCACACCAGGGACTAATTTGTCCCAACATTTACTTTAATCTCATTCTATTTCTTACTTGGGAGACAAAAACTGAGGTAGACAGACTGCTAAATACATATATGCACCCTTCCCATAAACGAACAACAAAGCCAATAGCTTGTACACCAACTTTACCTCAAAGTCAGGAATGCAAGGAAGATGGTCAGGCATCATGGCCAAGATTTTTAAAAGTGACCGGTAATGTTAACTGTCTCAGTACTGGTGAGCCAGGTGCTCATACATACTGAAATATAGGCCTCTTTATAGGCTTTTGAGTTGGGCAGCAAAAAACACCAGAGGCAGCCAAATCACTAATCACTCTTGAAATCTTGGTCCATTCTTTTCAACCATGATTCCTAATACACTGACCATCTAGAGCAGCAGCATGACAGACTCTGAATGAAGACCCTTTTACCACCTGCCCAGCAAGGGGAGCTTCCTTTCCCTGAATTAATGACCCACTCCAGATGCTTTCACCCATCTCTTTAGAGTGGTCTACTATCCTTCCCCCCCTCCCATATAATCTCCTCTTTCACAACCCTGGGCAGCAGCCACCCTGCAATCCATAGTGTGTTGCCCAGCAACTGTAGTGCCACTTCATGACCAGTCACTAGGGGGCATTAGAACATTTTGCAGTCTGCACTTTCCCTCCAGGACAGAGAGATTGTCACCTCCACTATGCTCATCTGAAGGAGTGTTCTATCTCTGAAGCTTTCACAGGGCAATGCATGGCACTAACCGCAAAACCAAAATGCTGGCTCCCTATGCTAGCCTGTTGGAACACCTTTGCCACAGACACTTGCTCTCTGTAATTGAACTACAGCAGGCTGATGGGAAAAGATACAATTATGTAGTGCAAAGAGGAGTGTTCAGAACTTGCTACTCTGACAGATACTGATTGAGTCCCAAGTTTGCAGATGGGCCCAGCTCCAATTTGTCTACCTAATTAAGTGGCCAACCCGATTTAAAAAAAAAAAAAAAGATCAGTAGAGTGGGTGCTGAGCTCTTTTGAAAACCTGGCTACACGTCACAGCTGGAGCTGCTGGATGCTGAGCATGTTGGGAAAGCTGCTCTTTATTTAGGTGCTTATCTGGGAGTTGAGCTCTTTTGAAAACTATGTTTGCTGAGCATCTGAAAACTTGGCTTTGAGCTCTCTTGAAAATCTGGCCCCAACTTGATAAGAATATATATGCCCCGATCATGATAACATGAAACAACATTTTCTCAGGCATTTTGGTTCCAGAATGAGAAAAATATTTTTACTTTTCTTCTACAATAGAAATGGAATAAGCATCTTTGAGTGTGGAGAGAGGAAGGATGGTTCAGTCATTAGGATGCTAGCATAAGATTTAGGCTATGACCACACTACAGAGCTTACAGCACCACTGATACAGCTGGGGCCCCTGTAGTACTGCTAGTGAAGTCGCTCTACGTTGATGGGAGAAAGCTCTCCCGTCAACTTAATTACTTCAGTTCCCGAGTGCAGCGGTAGCTATATCAGTGGGAGAAGCTCTCCTGCTAACATGGAGCTGTCCACACCAGCGCTTAGGTGGGAGTAATTTACATCGCTCTGGGGGGGGGGTGGCTTCTTCATACCCCTGAGCAACATTACAGATTAAGTCAATATAAGTGGTGTATACATAGCCTTAGAGGCTTGCGTTCAATTCCCTCCTCCATCACAGGCTTCTGTTTTGACCGTGGACAAGTCACTTCACTCTCTGTTTTCATATGAAAAATAGAGATAATAATATTTCCCTATTCATGGAGGTGTTGTGAGGATAAAGACGCTAACAGATTTTCAAGTGCTTAGATACTATGGTAATGGGGGCCACAGATTTGTGTGATTAACATAAGTTCCTAAAGAGCTCACATCACTGTGAACAATTTTGAAATAGAAAGGATTCTGGGAGCTATGCTCACAGCTCTTTCCTGTTTCTTATTTAAAAAAAACAAAAAAAAAACAAAAAAAAAAACAACACTTCAAAGAGAAGTTTTATGCAGTACTTAGGAGTGAATTCATCTGTAAACAGCAAATAAATCATTTTGCCATTTACTATGTTATTCTGTTGGGAAGTGATTTCAAGAAGGCAGCATACCTAGCATCACTGAGCAATGGAGCTGCACAATCTGCCAGGGAAAATATTTACAGTCCTCACAGTACCATTGCTTAGTATCTGCCTTTTTTCTATTTATAGCAGCCATCCTTTAATCAGTGTATAGTCCAGACACATATGAAATGAGAACTGCATTCCTACACTTTATGGGCCTGAATCTCTTCTCATTTATACCCAATGTAAATCAGCTGGTAATTCCTCTCAAGTCAGCAGCGTTCCACTGGTATAATAGCAGGAAGAGACTCAGGCCCCATAGATTTTGATATTTAAAAATGTGTGAATTTGGAGCGCCTAAGAAGAAGCAACAGTACTGGCTAAAATCAAAGCTTGTGTGGGCAGATGTTGTGTAAACTCCCCCCAAGCAATTCTGCCAGTACATATTAATCCTGAACTTACTAGTATAGTCCTGGGCCTCTCACACACTGACTGATTACAACACAGCTTGGCACAAGTTTTGTGATGTTCTGACAATTTTTCAGTGGCAATAGGATTTTGATTTTTATTGTGTTAAGTTACGTTTAGGACAGCTCTTTATTTATTGCAGCTGCTGCTTCTACAGATTGCCAAAGCACTGCCCTGAGACCCATGTCTTTCCTTCAGTGATCAATCATATCTTGCCTTGCAAGCAGACCACTGCAGTCGGTTATTGATAATCAATGCTGGAGTGTCTTCTGCATCTGAAAATATAAGTTAGCTTCTTTTTCAATATTGACCAGTTCTATTTGCTGCTCATCATGAATTACAATCCAAAATTAATAATACTGATTAATTATGCACTGGATTCTCTCTCCGTTGGACTCCTCTCCTTATTTATCTTTAAAAAAAACCCCAATTATTGTGTAGCATGTTTTGTAGATTGATCAGAATTTCTGAGGCACACACTGAAATAATTCCCCTTTGGTATTTTTGCCTGTGGACCATTGAAAATTAAGGGCCTGATTCTCCATTCTAATCAAGCTTTGCGCAGGGCAGGAAAGAGGTGTTGAGGTGAGGCAAAGGCAGCTTTAATTCTGAGGCCAACTCAGGAATCTGTCCAATCCCCCGTGTAAATTAGAGCAGTCTCTGGACTGCTTTAACTGACATTCAGCTGCCACTTGCTTTTGGGCCTCTCTGGCAGCCATGAATAGGCAGCACACGAGCAATACACTGGCCATTTCCCTTGCCCCTGACTGTGCCCTTCTATATATGGGACTACAAGGGAGATGGGCATACAGTTAATCATCTGGGGAAGCCACTAGCTGGGGGTATTCTTCAGAGGTTCCACCAGAGCAGCATGAAGGGATCAGATTGTAATAGAATCAGGCCTATTTATTATTATTAAATATTAATAAGACCCCCAATAAGGGATCCATCACCCAAAGAGTTTACATTAGAAGCTTTTACTTAGAGTGTAAGTAAATCTTCCAAAGCTGCCACTGTTGATTCCTCTGTGTCCCTGTATGTAGAGAAGATTCAGGCAGGAGCAATGCAAGCTGTGTACGGATTGCATCAACATCAGGATTATTGCGTATAAATATTGCTCACTCGGCTCCTGGATTCACAAAGGGACTTAGACACTGCAATGCCTAATTTTTAGGTACCTAGACTATCACTGGAACAATAATGGGATGCACAAAGCCTGAGTTAGGCACCTAGGCTCCTTATGCATTGAATGGGAGAGAGAGGCACCTTAAAATAGGATCCACAAAAGTCAGCACTCTAGTGTGGAACCACCTAAGCTAGTCAATGGAAGATGCCAAGGGAGTGATGTAACCTAAGACTCACCTATCTCCACTTGTGATCTGCCTCCAGAAACCTCTATTCTGGGGTCAGGCAGTTTAGGCACCTAACTTCTTACAAAAATAAGTTAGGTACTTGCCTCATCCCACACAAAAGGGAAGAGGGAGCAGGAGCCATCTCAAAAAACTTACTCCAGTGGTTAGAGCACCACCCGTAATGTGAGACACCCTGGTTCAATTCTCTTCTTTGGACAGAAGGGGGGGGAAGGATTTGAACATAGGAATCCTACCTCTAAAGAGAGTGTGCTAACTACTAAGTTATGAGCCTATGGGATATTTTAGTGTAGAGCTCTCTGTTGAAGCTGTTCCACTGTGGATAAATACTTAAATGAACTAGTAGTTAGGGCACCCATGTGGGAGACCCAGCATCCAGTCCACCTGCTCCAACTCTTATTTAAGAATTTATCCAAAGTGGAATAGCTTCAGCAGGAGAAACTACCCCAGCTGACCACTGGGCTAAAAGATATACCCCACCGCCAACTCCCAGATTTTGAATGGGGCCCACCTCTTGAGGGTGTGCTCTGAGCACAATTCCCAACTAGGCCCCACATGTGGGGGAATGCCTGTCATCTTCTTGTGTGTAGATTCCACTGGGGCTTAGTTGGGAGATAGGAGAAAAGACAGCTAGAGTGAGATGGCAGTGCACATGCCCAGAGGTAGTAATTTCATCCCTTAGAGAACTTTTATAGTAAAAACTTGGTGCTGTGTGAGTTTAGACACCTAGAGGCTTGGGCAGCTGCTGAACGTGGATTTTGTGGATCACAATTCTGCCTAAAACTGGGACATAGCCACTTAAGTTCCTTTGTATATTTGGGCCTGAGAGCTTTCTGGTCCAGTGAGACCACAAAATGAGCTTAGGACTAGAGACATTACCGTAATTTATCAGACCAGTGTTCCATCTAGCCTGGCACTGAACTGATGGTTCAGAAGAAGGTCTCAAGAATTCTCAAAATCTAACAACCCTGCAGTAGGCAGTTATGGGATAATCTTCCACCAGGGAATGTTGCTTTCTAACCAACAACATATAAAGTTTGGCATATGCATGAAACATGAGAAGTTGTATTCTTTCCAAACTGTTTTTTAATGTTTACTATAGTAATTGTTATGTTACCGTGTAATGGGATAGCACCCACCTCTCACAAGCACCCCCTGGCCGAGTGTGCGTGCCTGCAGTTTCTCAATTTGTGGTAACCCCTTGGTCAAGTGCCTGTTGGCAATCTCTCAGTTCGTGAAACAGGGTGGCACCTACCTTTCGCAATCATCACCCCCTTGGTCAATCATTTCTTTGGTGGGTCTTCAGTGATTCAGCCCTCCAGCCAAGTCACACACATTATCTGTTGGTGGAACAGAACACACCTCTTCCAGGGTATACAGTCTTTACCTTCTCTCAGTCCTGGTGGTGGCGGGAAACCCAGGGCTTCCTCCCTGAAGATGCTATTGTTTTGCAGCCTTCTCTGGGCTCAGTCCCAGCAGCCGGCCAGGAGCAACTTCTTAGCTCCCCCAGACCCTGCTGCACTGAGTTGTCCATGGTCCTGCTGCTCTTTCAGCCAGCCAGGAACCCAGTCCTCTCTCTCTTCCAACTCCAGACAGCAACTGAATGACTCTGTCTCGGCTGCTCTTTTTTATATGGCCCTCCTGGCTCCTGACTGGCCACTTCTGCAGCCATGCTAGGTCATTTTGCAGGACTTCTCCTCTCCTCCTCTCTGGGATGGGTGTGGCAGGACCCTGAGGCCTCCAGCATGAATGTCTAATTCTTTTTTGAATCCTTCTAAGCTCTTGACTTCAACGATGTTTTGTGGCAGCGATTCAACGTAAGAATGGCCATACTGTGTCAGATCAATGGTCCATCTAGCCCAGTAGCCTGTTTTCTGACAGTGGTCAATCCCAGATGCCTCAAGGGAATGAACAGAACAGGGCAATCATCAAGTGATCCATCCCCTATCATCCAGTCCCAGCATCTGGCAGTCAGAGGTTTAGGCACACCCAGAGTATGGAGTTGCATCCCTGAACATCTTGATTAATAGCCATTGATGGACCTAGCCTCCATGAACTGATCTACATCTTTTTTTTAATCCAGTTATAGAAGACAAGTTACCACAGTGAAGAACATGGTATAAAAGACTAGCTAGGATTAGACAGTCTTCTGGCACACAATTAATGGGATTATTCTGCTGTCATGCCAATGCAACTGAGAGCAGAATTTGTCCCTCTGTTCTTAATTCAACTCCTTGTGTCGATATTCTGCTGGGGTCTCAAAACAGGGCTGTTTCATATCTAAATGCGCTGCAATCTCTTCAGTCACAGCAGGGTTAAAGGCAGTGAGCCTTTTGTCGGTTAGCTTTTGTCAGTTAGCTACAAAGTGTTACTACATTTTTATAATATCGAAAAACAAGCTATAGTTTTGTTAAACTAGAATCCATTTCCCTTCCAGACATCAGACAATAAAACTAAATGGTCATTCTCATAATACTTTATGATCTTGAGCATCAAATACTCCCTGATCAGTAAATCAGGTAAGATTCATTTGCTCCCATTAATAGCTAACTGGGCACTGCTCTTAGAGAGCAACTATTCAGGTTAAGGGTTTGACTATGGGAAATCATGCTGTATAGCTAGAAAGTCATTTACACCATATGCTGTGGTTTGCAAGAACAAGGCGACAGGAAGTCATTTACTGTCTGTAATGCATAGGTCAGGATTCCACAGACAACAGAACACCAGTCCAAACCTCATATATGCAGCCTGAAAATGTGACGCCCTCACTCCATCACTCATTACTTTTTATATTACTTTTATTATTTCATTTTGCTTTTACCAAAGAAATTCTCTTATGATGTCCTACAATAAAGGCTAAACACACCTTTGGCATATTATAAATACAAAATACAGTGCTGCACAATGTAGATCTAGTACTTCAAAGAGGTGATTATTATCTTTTTGGGTGCAGATATTTAATATAGTAAAAGCAGATATCTAAATAGGGGATGGAACAATTTGTAGAATTTTGTTTTTAACCACTCTCTTGGATAGGGAACGGCTTTGAAAGATAGCAGATCCGAGTTCTATTTTCACCTCTGCCAACGACCTGTCAGACAAGTCATATCACCTTTCTGTGTCTCAGTTTCACCTTCACTAAAATGGGGATACTACTATTTACAGGGATGTCCCGAAAACAACAATTCCATTTCATGAAAAAAAATGAGCTTTTGAAATTTATTTTTGTTCCAAAGCAGAATGAAAATGAAACCTTTTAAAAAATGTTTTGCAAAAAATGAGAGACCAACCCACTCCAGAATAGCCAATAGCTGTCAGCCAACCAGGACTAGAGTGGACTAGCTAGTGGTCGAAGCAGGCGTTAGGCCCAGCAGTCATGGTCAGAGCTACAGTCAATAGTCAGGAGCCAAAGCCAAGGGGCAAGTGGGGATATGGGTATTGAGAAGCCAGCGAGCTGCTCCTGTTGCTGCAGTCAGTCAGGTTGTGTGGCTAATCAGGCAGCTGCTGCTGGCCCTGGATTTCTGACACTATCCCAGTGTTTAGGGTACTCACTTGGGATATGGTCTGGAAAAAAGGACTTGAATCTGGGACACCCACATACCAGACAAGTGCCCTAATCCCCCTCTCTCTCAAACCTTCCTGACAAAATTTTCATCAAAACCAGTATGTCTGAGAAATATTTTGGTTTCAACTAAACCACATTTTTCAGTGGAAAAAGTTTCAACCAGCTCTAGCTATTTCCAGTCTTTGAGGTCCACAGGTGAGATTGTCAGCTCTTTGGGGCAGGGATGGTCTTTGCATGATGTCTGTGTATAACATCTTCTTATTCAATAGCTCTGCTTCCTGGGAGTGTTCAGAATCTCATCTGTTGATTTGATGGTCTAAACAGATTAAAGCACCTAGAGTTTTGCCTACGTAGTGTCTGATTAAGTCCTGAGTTGGCTGTGCTAGTAGTTAGAATCTGAGCAAACCTGACACGGAATTAATGAGACTCAAAAACATGACTCCATGGTGCAATTTAAAAAAAAAAAATCATGTCTGATACTTTGAAACTAATGGAAGCAAAGTCTCAGTAAATGAACTAATTTCACTTCCTCAAGCAAATAATTGTCTCTAGTTTTAGTAATGGAGAAGATTATACACCCAATGTTTGGGAAAGATGCCAGCACATAGCAATGGAGTCCCAAGCAAGAGAACACTTCGACAGGTTTGAAGATGCTGTCATAAATGAACGAGTATTTCAAGTTCTATTAACTGCTTATGGCAATCTCAGCAGATATCTCATTCTTATTTTGGGTATGGTAATTTGGAAAGAGTCTGAAGATTGCTGGCAAGCTATAGCATATTCATCTAAGTCACTGACATATAGCAGCAAGATAGACACAAAGAGGCAAAGACCTGGTATTGTTTCAAAGGATCTAAAATTGTGACACCGCAGAGTCTTCACACAGAAAAATGATACAGAAGATGTAAAAAATGAACTTGTGACATTATGTATGGGCCAAGAATAAATCAGGACTGTTACGGGGTAGCAAGCTGTTCATCCTGTATGAAATGCAACTATGACAACAGTCAGAGATGTAGATTCTCCAGTCAGTGCCAGAGAGACTTACAAAAGGTATTATTAATCATTATTATTAGGCATATGGTACTGTCAGTGTACACAATGATGCCACCTGATTGGAGAAGTTTGTCAACTAAATAGCAGATCACTCACCCAAATAGCTTTCAGAGTAAAAGCAGAGCAGCTATACCATTCTGTATGGGTGCTATAGCATATGGCCATTCTAGGTAGAATGTTACACATGAGAGGTGGGTTTTCAGAGGTTCTTTGAAAGAGAAGATGGATGACACGAGGAATATATTAACTGGGAACAAGTATGTGGATCAGCATGAAGGAAGGTATAAAGCCTGGAGTAAGTTGTAGGGGTTAGAGAAGGACAAAGTTACCAAAGTATCTGAGGTGCAGGAGGAAATGAGGATGAAAACATAGGTGGGAGTAGACTTATGGAGAGCAGAGAAAGTAAAAACAGTCTTAGGAATTATTTTAACTTGTGCTATATTTTACTGCTATTGTCCTTGGAGCCTGTCCCTATTCTCATACTATACAGATATATAACAAAGATCTTTCATTGTACAGCATTTTAAAATGATCACTTGAGCTTCACTTTTCTGACAGACCTGCTATGTTACATAAACTAGTTCAGCAGCATGCTGAAGACACGTAGATACCCCTTATTCCAGAAGAAACAGTTTTTTTCTTCTTTTTGTTTTATTGACCCTTACTTGGAAAAGAAGTAACTTTAATCTTCTCAAAGCAGGCCAATTAGAGGTGTTCGACTCAAACCAAACCTTGCTTGCATACCATTACATGGATTTATAGACAGCAATGCAGAATGAATAAGAACTCTACTGTTCAGCTTCTGTAGAAGTCCTATTGCAGTATTACATTTGGTCCATCAAAAGTGATGTCCGAAAAACAGATTACAAACAGCTTCTGGACACTTAATCATAATATCATGGGGATATTTGTTTAGTTAGAATAAGCAAGCTAATTGTTTGCTAAGAAACAAGACACACTGAAGGATCATAAACTGCTGAGCAAACATGGACTGTAGAAGAATTGCACTATTGGAAAAGGAGTTTGGGGCAAAGAATGAAGATTTTTGTTTTGTCTGAACCTGTTTTCATTGCAGGATAGAAGCCTTTGTGAAATATCATAACCAAATTTGCTTGCTTAACATAGATTAAACTACTGTAAAATATGTTGGGTATATCTTTGGCCCTACTCTGGATTCAGAGTAGGATTTTGCATATGTATGAAATAGGAATTGTAACTAGCATAGGCAAACAATAATAATGTAAGAGCTAAGAATTATTGTTATTTGTATCGTGGTAGGGTCTAGAGGTCCAATCAGAGATCAGGACCCCATGACTTTTTTTTAAATGGGTAGTTTACTAGCCATAACTGCATCTAAATGCCATTAGCAGAAATAACATCACTGCAAATCTCAGTTCAATCACCTGCTGTTTTGCCTGAGTTATGTCTGCAGGATTTGACCAACAGGTAAAACTCAGCCTCCTTCTGATGTGGTTTTGTATTTACATAAAATTCTTCAAATACCCTCTCCTGAAGAGCATGGACTTTTGTTCCCTGGCTAAATCTGTGACCTAACTGCAAGACAGTTATTTCTCCACCCACCTTTCTTGCAATTAGCTGGAGGGAGAAATATATCCATTCTAGGTTTCCTTCACCTCCCAGACTTTTATCTGCTACCGGTACTTTAGTCTAAGACCAAATTTTGCCTTCAGCATTGACTACTACACTCTGTCCCTTTTCTGCTTCTCTATTATTTATTAGGGGACAGGTTTTGATGCATGGTTATGTCATTGTTATGGGTATAGTAGCTCCATGTTGCCACATGAATGAGTGCCACCCTGAATCCACCAATCCTGATGATGGTCAGACCTGGAACATAAGGTGGGCAGAGTGAATCTACAGCCACTTCGCTGTCTGTTGGCATGCAGCCTTGTGGGGAAAGGCAGAGAAAAGAAAAACCTTTGCAAATGAATCCCTCAATCTGCATCAACGCACTGATCCTCAATCTCTCTTTCACCCTCAAACCCTCCTGAAACCAAAAAAGTTACTGCAGCTCTAAAGGATTCCATTTCCTTTCTCTGGTCTTACTTTTCTGGTTACAGCCTAGACAGAGGAGGCAGAAGAGAATAATGGAAGTGATTAATATGGAGATATGGAGCCTAACTGGAGGAAAGATTATTTTTATACGCCAAAGATGTCAGACTTACACCTCAGCCAGCACTAGGATCAATGTAATGTATTCAGCAAACCATATTGTACCTGCCTTTAGTCACTGAATCCAGTGACAAGACTCCCATTGATTTCAGTGGGAGCAGGAGCAGGCCACAGTAACGTTTTGTATGAAGGATAATGTAGAACTAATACATTTCACACCAACATTTTGGTGTTAGAGTGTCAGTTAGTTCTGCAATTTTTGTCCTCCCTTTACAAGACTGTAGAAGCCAAAGTTGTTTTGGTAAAAGTATTATATCACACATTAGCCTTCTTTGCAAAAAATATTTTGACAATTAAAATAAATTCCACAGCCTAAGAGAACGTGCAGCATTGCACAATGCTGCATGTTGTGCTAGATCATTTTAGGTGTGGCTACATATCCTCTCAGGCAAAAGGACTCTTCATTTGCAGCTCTGTTTATTTGAAGTTATGTCACATGATCACAGTTTGGCACTCAAGTTTCTCAATGGCACAACAACTTAATTGAATACTCAACAGCTTGGGTTAGCTGAGCACTGATGCCGAAGTGAAATACTTTTTCTTTTAATGTTAGTACAGTGGATTTCTCTTACGTAGATCAATTTAGCAATCCCTGTTTTTTGCTAGTTAAAATTGAACGATCACAATATCTGGATCCACAACAACTTTCCAAAACGGACACATACAGAGACATAAAATTGTCATCATGCCAGAATAATCACAGAGTCCTGCCAGGCTTTTAGACTAGCAAAATTTTATACTAGGAAAATGTGCAACCATCATTCAACAGCACTGCTCAAAACTGAGTTAGACAACACGGTGGTAAATATACCTAAGTCTTGATTACACTTCCACCTCCCTCAGTGCCACCACCAAAGGAGCTGCACCAATGGTCGACTTGCAAATAACCTTCCTTGTGTGGACATGGTCATTGTGCCATGGCAGAAAGCCAGATTATAACGGGCACTCTTGCAAACCACAAGATTCTTACGCTACAGCCGAGTAACACGCCAAAGTCTGTAATTCTTACTTACCTTTGAAAACACAGAAAATCAAAAAAATAACTTCTAACTTAAGAGGCAAACACATCAGCACAATCAGAAATAATATCTGGAAATTAAGATTTGATCTATATGACTAAATGATGCCACTCAAATTAAATTTTCTCACAGTTCTAGTGGCTAGACACCTGAATTTCAGAGATGTTGAGCACTCACAAATGCAAAGGAAGCCAGGGGGAGCTGCAGTGGCTCAACACCTCTGAAAATTAGGCCCTACATTTTCAGAGAATATGGTAAGTGCTTACCACATCTATGACTGAAGACATAAATAAATGGAAACATGTTCCTATGGGCAATTTAAATGAGTCATGCGTTTGGAAATATGGAATTTTTGCATGCACAATCATGTGCCTAATTGCACACCCAATTACACAATATGTCTTTAAAAAAATAAACAACTTGACTGCACATGTAAAAAAAGAAAATAACAGAACACAAAATCATTTTTACCATTGCTAAAATATTAATGATGCTAAAATATGGACAGTTATGATCCCTTTCAAGCATTGCAACTATAAATGTAGAGTCCAATCCAGCGTACTTTACTCGTAAGAGAGCCATCTCATTGATTCTAAGGGGACTACTAGTGAGAGTAAGGCAAGTAAAGATTTGGTTCTCTGCACAGTACGCCTTTCAAACCTAGTATTTCAGAAACATTCTCTTGAAAGAGTTAACCTCCACTTTGCCTGTATATCCATTAGTGGAGTAAAAATACCTTCTCAGCTCTCTCCTTTTTTAATAGATATATTTAAATAATTATAAAAGAACTTCAAAACTCTAATCTAATCCTGTGCGATTTGATTTGTAGGAAATCATAGTTAATTATTTGAGCAAATGTATCAGTTAGGCTTGGCTGCCCATATAATGGTGAAGAAAGTATGTTATATGCTTCTATAATGCATCAGTCCTGAGGAGGGCTGTGGAGCTTCGACTCTGGCATTTAGCCCTGCAATTGTTGTTTTACTATGAAGCATTATCTGCTGAAAAATATTTGCATGTAGAAGTGTAGTTAGATATCTATATAGATATTGATAATACTTTATAATCCAGGAGCCCCAAATTATATTTTATATATTTGAAAAACAGGTGTCTCTGTAACTGTTCAGCCCTGTCTGTCTGCTTTCTGCTGGGGCTTCCTTTTCCCACCTTTCTGGTTTTGCATAAGAATGGCCATATTGGCTCAGACCAATGGTCCACCTAGTCCAGGATCCGGCCTTCTGATAGTGGCCAGTCCCAGATGCTTCAGAAGGAATGAACAGAAGAGGGCAATTATCAAGTGATCCAGCTCCTGTCATCCAGCCCTAGCTTCCGTCAGTCAGAGGCTTAGGGACCCTCAGAGCATGGGGTTGCATCCCTGATCATCTTGGCTAATAGCCATTGCTGGACCTATCCTCCATAAACTTATCTAATTCTTTGTGAGCCCAGTTATGCTTTTGGCCTTCACAACATCCCATGTCAATGAGTTCCATGGGTGTACTGTATTGTGTGAAAACGTACTTATTTTTGTTTTAACCCTGCTGTCTATTAATTTCATTGGGTAACTCCTGGTTCTTCTGTTACGTGAATGGGCAAATGACACTTTCCTATTTAATTTCTCCACACCATTCATGTTTTTATAGCCCTTTATCTTATCCCCTCTTAGGCATCTCTTTTCTAAGGTGAATAGTCCCAAAGTTTTTAATCTCTTCTCATACAGAAGCCAGTCTGTATCCCTGATAATTTTTGTTGCCCTTTGCTGTACCTTTTTCAATTCTAATATATATTTTGAGATGGGCAACCAGAACTGCATGCAGTATTTGAGGTGTGGGCGTACCATGGATTTATACAGTGACATTATGATATTTTCTGTCATATCTATCCTTTTCCTACTGGTTCCTAACACTGCTAACTTTTTTCATTGTCACTACACATTTGAGCAAGTGTTTTTAGAGAACTATCCATGATAACTCCACAATCTCTTCCTTGAGTGGTAATAGCTAATTTAGAACCCATCATTTGTATGTATAGTTGGGATTATTTAATCACCTCTTTTATTCTACTGTTTAGTCATGGTGGCTTTTCTTTTTTTTTTTTTTTTTTGGTCCTTACTGGTTTTTGTTTTATTTGCAGTATACGTTTAGTTTGTGCCTCAACTATGGTTTTTTAAAACAGTTTCCAGGAGCTTGCAGGCATTTCACCCTTGTGACTGTTCCTTTTAAATTTCATTTAATTGGCTGCCTCATTTTTGTATTTGTATTTTTTTTTATGTAGTTCCCCATTTTCAAGTTAAATGCCACTGTAGCGGGTTTCTTTGGTATTCCCCTCCCCCTCTTGATTCTTAATTATATTATGGTCGCTATTCCTGAGCAGTTCTGCTATAGTCACCTTTTGAACGAGATCTTGTACTCCATTTAGGACTAAATCAAGAATTGCCTCTCCACGTATGGGTCCAGGACCAGCTGCTTCAAGAAGCAGACATTAATGGGGTCTCAAAATCTTATCTCTGAACCCCTGTCCTAAAGTGACGTACCCAGTCAGTATGGGGATAATTGAACTGTCCCATTATTGTTGTGTTTTTGGTGTTGTGTTGTAGGTTTCTTTGGAGAAGGGAGGTGGAAAGAGAGTGTATGGGTGTGTAGCTTATGTAACAATCACCATCCTGGGCAGGTGGTTGGTAGTATATTCCTACTGCTATACTCTTTTTATTCAAGAAAGGAATTTCTACCCTGAGAGATTTTTATGGAATAGTTTGATTCATTTAAGGTTCTTGCTGTAATTGACTGTTTTCTTTTTCATGTAGTGCCACTCCCCCACCAACTTGACCTACTCTGTCATTCCTATATATTCAATCAGATCTTCATGATCCTGGATGGATTAGGAGTCTAAGCAGAAGGTCTGAAATACTTAGGCTCCTGGGACCAACCATCAGGGTTGACTCAGCCCTCCAACCTTAAGAGATATGTCGAGCTCTACGAAGTTTACTGCATGGGGCATCTTGTGGATGCCACTTCAAACCCAGAAGTCTCCCCTGCTCTGGCCAGATATTAAATATTCACTGGTGCTTTTAGTACCAGAGATTACCCTACTGTCCTCACCTAACAGTTCCCGTTCCCCTAATGCCACTATGCATTATTTGCTTCTGTGGCTCCTGCCATCTACCCCAAAGGTGGCTACATTTCAGTGGTGCTATGCATCTATCTAGCTATCTTTTTTGGGTACTTCTATGGCTCCCATTATAGCAGCATCTGAGCTCCTCACACTCTTTACTGTATTATCCTCACAATATCCCTGTGAGGCAGGGAAGTGCTGTTATGCCCATCGCGTGGGGAACTGAAGCACAGAGACACTAAGGCCCAGATCCTCAAAAGGTATTTAGGCACCTAACTCCCATTGAAGTTATGCCTAAATACCTGAGGATCTGGGCCTATGTTACGTGCCTGAGGTCACACAGGAAATCTGTGGCAGGACAGGACTTGAGCTTTGGCTCCTGAATCCCATGCTAGCACCCCCAACCACTGGACCATCTTTCCTCTCTCTGTAGTTTGTGAGGTGTTTGGGGATCTTTCCAGCTGAAACATGTTATATAAACATTAACATTTATTTATTGCAGGCATTTGTAGGGCAGCCACCACCATTGTACTTGAGCACACAATGTGATACTTCAGAAAGTAGTAACACATCATGTAACCTGAAGTAAATTTTGGACCCTTTGAATGTCCTTAAAAGGATAAATCTACAAGACACTGGACAAACTTGTGAAAAATTGGGCACCTCTTCATGAATTTCAAGTGGCATAGCAACCCCCTTGACTGGCACCTCTGTATGAACTGAACAGCTGCACCTTTTGTACAACAGGCCTCGATCAGAGCTGCTAACTCTCACAGTTTAAAGCTTGGTGGGACTTTGGTGTTTTCTGAAAGCCCCAGCTCCCTGAGCCTTGGGATTATCTCAGCTTTCATTGAAAAAAATGTTCTTAGCCCTCATGGTTGCAGAGAAAAGCTTGAAAGTCAGTCAGTCTCTCTCTCTCTCTGACTCACACACACACACAAACACACACTCAAAAGCCAGAAGACAAATTAATAAGAACCCCAATTTTATTATTTTAACTCATGATTTTTAAGCCAAACTCATGACGCTGGGGAGCCTGGCATTTAAAAAACATAACAAAACACAGCACACGGGGGGTTGGCAATGCTGCTTTGTGCATGATTTGATCTAAAACACTCGAACCTTTAACACTGAGAAATCCTCAGTAATGTCTCAGTAATATTCCACCTCAACCACATGGCTACACACTGAGTAAGAACTGTACATCTCCCCCACATGCAAAAGGTCTCTAACTCACCACCGCATTCAGAAGAAGGTTGGTGTTTTCTATTTCAATCATCTCTAGGGTTTTCTTTTTTCCCTGCTAAAGGTTGAAATGTGGGAAGTGGGGAAGGAGGGTTTCTCCACTGAAATGTGAAGCTATTTTTCACAAACTATTTTGAGATTTAGAAAGAAAGGGGGCAAAATGTCCAGCCATGATGTAAGGCTCTGTTAGGGCTGCTTGTACTTAATCTTAATGATTTTCCACTGACTAGCCTGTCTGAGTTCTCTGCTCACTCAGCATGCTAGTCAGAGAATAAATGGTGCTGCAGAAAAAAGAAAAGAAAAAAAAAGTAGGTTACAGTTTCCTATCTCTGCGCACATTTCTGATTAAAAGAGATATCATTAAGGATAAGGTTATCCCTTCAAACCGAGCTTGTGTGAAACACCTGGCGCCTTTTATAACCTTCAAAGAAAAGACAATAAAACAAAACACCAGGCAGAGCTCCCACAAGAACTGCTGTAATTGGAAGACACCCTGTTCGTGCTAAGCAGCAGCATTCCTCAAAAATGCTGAGGCAAAGTTACGGGAGATGAAGATTAGAGTGGTAGCCGGCTGTAATCAGATCACATTCTGTCTGCAGTCATGATGGGGGGGGAGGAAGGGAGAGGGAGAGAGAGAAGACCAAACATAGAAGACCAGAATGGGAGCTTCAATAAGCATCCTGCATCGATGCTGGAGAATGTAGGCAACACTGACTTGCCTGGAAAATACTTTTCAAAACACAGCCACAGTCTCTCTCTCCTCGAAACAAAGAAACAGTCAGGCCTGTTTCATTATTTTTACAAACGTTTCTCCCTCTCTTGTGTGCATTTATTAGCTTAATGTTAATGATGGCAGAACCTCAAAAGGTTCAGTTCAAATAATTATCGAATATTTATTAACACTGCCTGAATTTTTTCAGCCCATTTCTCTATAACTTGGAGAACTTTCTCCTTCCCCACACTTCTCTGATGCTTAGATGTATTTTGGCTTCCAAATGCAAGTAAGATTAGGCTTTGTTTTTAAATGCAAGAGAAAAAATAAAAATCACAGACAAAAAAAATTTTAAAATACTTCAGAGTGACTTTAGGCCTGTGTTATGTAGGAGGATGCAGCAGATGATCACAGTGGTCCCTTCTGGCCTTAAAAACCTATGAATCATGTAATCTAGAAGATAGAAACATTGGGACAGGCTGGCCATCGCAGGAAAGATTTCAAGAAAATTCGAACCCAGGACTTTCAGGATGAAAGGGACATGAGGACCTGGGGGAAAATTTCAAAAGAATAAAGTGCAGTTAGGTACTTAAATCCCACTGAAACTCAATGAGAGTTAAACATTTAACTGCTGGTTGTGCCTTTGAAAAGCTTTCCCTAAGTGTCTTAGGTTGGAGCAGTGACAGATACACTTGTGCCACTAAAGAGGGACAAAATCCTACACGGTCCTAATGGGGAATACACCTGGCTGGAATTTAAATACATTTGTGAGTTGTTTTGGTGGCAAATTGGAAAGTGAAAGTATACTACCCCATATAATGGCCAAAAAAAAAACCACAACAGGGTTTACAGTTCCAGATACAATCAGAGGTAAGGGGCAAAGTGCAGCTTCCTTCAACCAGGTTCTTAACAGGAAAACTCCCTGTCTTCCCGCCAGCTCCAGCCTACCTTGTAAAAATCCTTCCTGCCTGACTTAGACCCCACTTACACACAGCACTTCAGCATTCTATAAGGCCCAATTCCTTTCTTTTTATATTTCACTTGCTTCTGCAATTTTCTCCAGCCTACAAGCCTGTCAACTGTCTCTCTGCAAGAGCGGCCATTCCCATCTTCAGTGTGAGAGTGGGCGTGGCAAGGAGGCGTTCCTCTTTCTCTTCATTTCTCTTTCCTGCCCTCAGATTTCCACTTCTCTCTCATCATTGCCCTGGCCTTCCCTGCCTTGATGTGTTTTCCCCATTGCATCACACACAAGGCATCACAGGAATCACTTTCATCTCCAGCAGACTTTCCCAGAAAACCAAACTGCTTGGTTTGGATCTATTCCATTTTCAATGGATCTCACTGGACTGGGAGGCCAAGAGGATGTCATGCTTTTTAAAATTAGACCATTTACTCTCATCTACCTCCAAACCTGAGTTTTGCCATCTATCAAAGCAACCAGCCCTTCATAAAACAAGCCATTAGGAGAACCCATTGGTGTGACATCTATTCCACCTGGGGAGCTGCCAGAGTTACTGACAGTACTGCGAAGAAGCCAATGCAAAAGAGAGCTCTGCTCCGACATGAGCTAGTATTAAAGGAAAAAAGCCCATACAAGTCTCAGGAAGAGATATTTCTGATAGCAATCTAAGCCAGAGCCATCCAATTCACGTTACGCAGAGAATGTTTGCAAACTAGAGATTTTCTCAGCAGCTCTCAATCAGTGGGTAATGCTTCCCCCCACATAGGTACAATTAGTTGCCATTCAGATCTTTAGAAAGTGGCCAATGCAAGACCGTAACATTCCCAAGCTATCCCCTATTCTTAGTGGGGGAAAGATCACGGTAACATTAATTACTTGCAAAGGCAACTGTGAAAACGCTAATGGTGACCATTTACAACACTGTCTTCCTTCAAATCCTCCCTCAAGATATATTTCTACTGTGAGAAAACTGCCAAGTGAGAATAGCTAGGTAGATGGCTAGTAGGGACTTGGATATTTATCTTAGACATTTATTTTTTTAAATATGCCAACTGACAAAATTATTTAGCTGCACCACACATCTGGCCTATGCAAACGTATGTTCTTGTGACTATTACCCCTCATCCATCCCCCCTGTTCTCTCCAACGGTTTGTTACGCTCACTTGCTGTATCTTATCTTCCCTTCGATTGTAAGCTCTTTGGCAGAGACCATCTTCTGGTCAGCTCATTGGGTCCCTGATCCTGACTGTGCGCACTACTGTGATACATGTAATCTATGCAAAATCGATATGTTTCCAAAGGTCTCTGCAATGTGATGAGTGGATCCCAATGTGGGACATGGAAGCAGAGAAACATTCTTCCTAGGCCACCATAAGCCCTCTCCAGCTTTCTCTAACCATTCAAGTGCAGGCCTATTAATTGATGTCGTGCAATACAAGTAAGGGGCCAGGGGTATCTATGACCACATTGTGAGCCTGATTCTTCATTGCCTTGCCCTTTGTGTAGTCATTCACACCTGCAGTAAGCAGGCGTGATACGATACCATTTCAGAATTCTCTACTACAGGGGTTCTCAAACTGGGGGTTGGGACCCCTTCAAGAGATCACGAGGTTATTATGGGGGAGTCGTGAGCTGTCAGCCTCCCTTTTTTTTTTTTTTTTTGGGGGGGGGGGGAGGTCCACACAGCCGGAAATTTTTTCAAAGGAGGTCCCAGCAAGAAAAAGTTTGAGAAACCCTGCTCTCCTAGCTCTTGCCAGCAATAGCATTTGGCCCTCCTTTTGCACAGCTGGAAGGGCCTATACACGGTGAAGGCCGGGGAGATCCAGGCCCAAAGCCTTATTTTAAAGAAACATTTATATTTTGTTAGTTTTGGACATTTGGGGAATCCCTGACTGAACATCCCCCAGCTTTTCATAGACAGAGCCTTTTCCCCTGCTCAGGTAGGTTGATACACAATTAGAACAGGAGGGAGGGACAACCTTGTCAGAGGGTGACCCAAGAGACAAGGCTGCTGTTGCTTTAAGCAACAACCCCCCAAAGGGGAATGTGGGCGAAAGGAGAAGGATCATCTGACTGAACCTCCTCTAAAAATAATCAGTAGAAGCCTGGTAAGTGTCCCACACCTTGAAGAGAAGCAATTGCCTGTTGCCTCCTCCCAGCAATCTGCAGTGTAGATGTGCAGGCCATACAGATAGTGTTACGACCATGTTTCTATCACTGTAGAATACTGCAGCGTTGTTTAAGATGGGAACCCTGCCAAGATACCTTAGAATGGGATCCTTGTGGACAGGCTGATGACTAACTAGTGAACAGTATGTTCTTTATACATCTGAAACCAAAAGACGTTATGTGAGTAAAGCTGCATGTATGTAGGTGCCATATTCATTTGGCTCCGAATGCTTTTTATGTCAGTAGAAAGCAGAGTGTAGAAACCAAAATGCAACATGTTGCCTCTTTCAGCGCTTCTTGTGGGTTGCTGTGTCTGCCAGCCAAAGGCACTAGAAGCTGAAGAGCATCAGGAGTTTGTTAGTATTGGTTAGACATGTGAGGCATTGAAAAGCCCAAATATGCATCCCACACACAACTGGTCACATTGATCAGTGTGATTAATATTGGTTGGGGATGTAGCATTTCTTTCTAGTCCTGAATCATTCCCAAACCAATCCTGATTTTGGGCAAATGTATTCTTTATATATGTTTATCAAGTAGTTTGGACAGACAAATTGTCACTGTAGGACCTGGACACAACTCACATGTATTGTTTCTGCCCTCTGATTGGATGGCTGAAACATTAAAGATACCTTTCTCCCAGATAGTTTTGGACAAACAGTTATTCATGCTAAAACTGATGTTTTTGCACAAACTTTATGGCTGTGACCCATAAGCCCATTTCACCTTGGGTTTGTTTTTTGTTATTCTTTATCCCTGGGAGATTTGTATTTGACTATTTGCGACCACAACAAAGCTATTTTGGTGAGGGAGGAAATTATAAAACTTTTGGAATTCACAAACATTTTAAACCAAAACACATATCACTCCTGCAGCTACTCATGAATTACAGACAATATAACCCCATTTTTAGTAGTAGAGCAAAGTTGGCCTGTGAATTTGCAAATCTGTTTTTGCATTATTCATCCAGTTCTATTCCCAGTTGTTCTCCAAGAGGGAAGTTTTTGCACTGCTAGAAATGGTTCATAATTAGAAACAAATTTTTCTTTCACTTTGGAATAAGTGAAGAGCTGAAACCTAGTGTACAGTCCAGTCTATATGGTGTCAGTGCTGAACACAGCTTGTATTTTTTAACCCATGAAACTGCATTATGGGATATGGTGCAGCACACAGTCTGGTGTGTAGCGGCAATCTGAAATACATACACACATGGATCAAACATTTGATTCCTAGCTACACTATATCCATAACCTTTTGCAGCAGACAGTTACACACATAGCTGGCATTGACATATCTAGCCCAATGAACCATAAGGAGGCCTAAAGAATCCAACCTAACAAACTTTCAAAGAAGTTGCCAGGAGAAAATTAGATTTGGCCCATCAGGCATGCTTACCCCAGGCATCTATAGAGATGTGACTAAGGAACAGCAATGCCTTAAAATTAAGTGTACATGTCTAGCAGAAAGATCTGTGGGTTACCAGACTATTCTGGCGCACAGCCCACTTTCTGTCTGGAGTTCTATTGGACAAGATTACCTTGGGCACAAGTCTGACTGCTTCTCATCTGTTGCATTCTTCCATTGAAGGACATGTGGTTGTGTGACAAGACTAGTGTAATCTCACAAAACATGGCAAATATAACAAAAGTCACTTGAGAGTGGTGCTGTAACATTTGATGAGCTCACCAAGTTCCTGAATTTAGATCCACCCACTGGATTCCATGTGCTCTTAGCTGGCTGGGTCTGAGGTGAATCTAAGCTATGTTTCAGGCTACGGCTACGCTGACGGTGGCAAAGTCGCTGCCGTCAGATCGATTTCTCTGGATCGACTGAGCGGTCCATTAAGACCTGCTGAGTCGATCCAGAAATCGACATACTAAGACCACCTTCACAAGTGGTGTAGCGCTGTGTTGACGGGAACATGGTTCCTGTCGGCGCAGTGCAGTGAAGATGGCGCGCAGAAGAGGAGCAGAGAAGTCGACGCGAGTTACACAAGTTTTTTGCGTAGCTTGCGTAACTCCCGTCGACTGCTGCCAAATCCCGGAGGTAAGTGTAGACAGGGTCTAAGACTTTGGGTTTCTAGGCACACTCTTGGAATACAGATCTTTTGTTTAGCTCCCCTCCCTGAAAGAGGAGACTTTTGCAGTCCAACAACAGTCTTTACTAGCATGTACTTTTTGTAAGGTTCCACCCACCCCAACCCCATCAGGGCACTTTGCTCAGTGGATTCCAGTCCCTCACGAGGAATGTAGCTTGGTTATGGCCCACTGCAGGCCAGACTTGTAAAGCTAGTTTTCCTAGGCTGAATCCTGCTCATTGTCCTGAGTTGCTTCCATTTGAATGGACAACGATCCATGTTAACAGCGCCTGATTGCATTCCATTGTTGGTCTTGGCCTTGTGCCAACACTTCCCAGAATTCCAGTTTAGTGTGGAGATTAAAAGACAACAGTGAAGCTAAAGTGCAGTTTTACAATCAAAATGGCATTCACAAAACAAAATGTAGCTGGACATAGATACATACATACAGACGCTAATCCATCACAACTTTACCTCAACATTATGCTGGGGGGGATTCTCTTGCCCCCCAATGAACAATTCACTAAAATTGATGCCAGAAAACTTCAAAGCAAACCCTAATCTTCTGAAGAATTCTTTCTTCGTGTCCTCTTATGGCCTTTATGAAGTCATAATGACTGTCTGGCTCCAGTTGCTGTTAGGATATTTAACACCACCTCAAAGTTGGTGAGCAATATGTTAAAATTTAAAAGGGTTGTGGCTTTAAAGAATTTATCAGCCATCCAGCGTTCCCACGCTGGCCCAGTACAGTACAGGTGTGGCTATTAATTACAAAATCAAAAACAAAAAAACCCACAAAGGTTACTCTTGTTCAAATATTTTAACAAGGATTTCTTTTTCCCAAACCCCAATGTGAGGAATCGGTTGAAAGACTTGATTTTAAGTGAATTATTGTTCACCAAAAGTGTTGGATTGTCAGGCCCAGAGTCTGAAGCTCTCAGTTAATCTACACTCGTGAACTGAAATCCTGGCAAAGCTCCCAGGGACTTCCATGCATCCAGGATTTCACCTCAGGATTTCCATTACAGGCAGTACTGGTATAAGTTTTCCTTCATAAGTTCCCTCATATAAGTTTGTCCCCACAGATGACATTTTGATTAAAAAACTAAAATGATAAAAAGTTAAGTTGGCACACATTAAATGCTGGCTAACAGATAGCTCTCAAAATGTAATTGTAAATGCAATCATCATCATCATCATCATCATCAAGCGGGTGTGGGGTCCCACAGGGACTGGTTCTTGACCCTTCACTATTTAACATTGTTATGTATGACCTGGAAGAAAACAAAATCACCGAAAGTTTGCAGATAACACAAAAATTGGGGGAGTGGTAAGTAATGAAGAAGACAGCAATCTGGATCACTTGGTGAGCTGGGCAAAGCAAACAATATGCATTTTAATATGGCTAAATGTAAAATGTATACCTCAAGGAACAAAAACTATACTTACAGGATGGGGGACTATCCTGGGAAGCTGTGACTCTGAAAAAGATTTGGGATCATGGTGGATAATCAGCTAAACATGAGCTCCTAATGTAATGCTGTGGCAAAAAGGTCTAATGTGATCCTTGGATGCGCAAACGGGAATCTCAAGTAGGAGTAGAGAGATTCTCTTACCTCTGTTTTGGCACTGGTGTGACTGGTGCTGGCATGCTGTGTCCAGTTCTGAAGTAGGTTGATAATTTGGAGAGGGTTCAGAGACAAGCCACAAGAATGATTAAAGAATTAGAAAACCTGCCTTATAGTGAAAGACTCAAGGAGCTCAATCTATTTATCTTAACAAAGAGAAGGTTAAGTAGTGACAATCACAGTTTATGAGCATCTACATGGGGACAAACATTTGATAATGGGCTGTTCAGTCTAGCAGAGAAAGTTATAACAATCTGGTGGCTGGAAGCTGCAGCTAGACAAATTCAGACTGGAAATAAGGCATACAGTGAGTCTAATTAATCACTGGGACAAGTTGTCCAGGGGTAGATGGATTCTCCATCACTGGCAATTTTTAAATCAAGATTGGATATTTTTCTAAAAGATCTGCTCTAGGAATCACGTTGGGGAAGTTCTATGGCCTTTCTTATAGTGAGATGCTCAAGGAGCTCAATCTATTTAGCTTAACAAAGAGAAGGTTAAGTAGTGACAATCACAGTTTATAAGCACCTACATGGGGACAAACATTTGATAATGGGCTGGTCATTCTAGATCAGTAATCCTCAGACTGAGGGTCGGGAGCCACAAGTGTCTCCTATGGCTCTTTGCAGCACATGATATTAAAACACTATGTGACTTAATTATTCACCTTAGACTCATAGACTATAAGGTTAAAAAGGGACCATTATAACAATCTAGTCTGACCTGCACAACGCAGACCACAGAACCTCACCCACCCACTCCTGTAATAGACCCCTAAACCTATGACTGAGTTGTTGAAGTCCTCAAATAATTATTTAAAGACTTCAAGGTACAGAGAATCCACCAGCAAGTGACCTGTGCCCCATGTTGCAGAGGAAGGCGAAAAACCCTCAGAGCCTATGCCAATCTGCCTTGGGGGAAATTCCTTCCTGACCCCAAATATGGCAATCTGCTATACCCTGAGCATGTGGGCAAGACTCACCAGCCAGACACCCAGAAAGAATTCTCTGTAGTAACTCAGAACCCACCGCATCTAACATCCCATCACAGACCATTGGGCATATTTTCTGCTAGAAGTCAAAGATCAAATTAGGCTGTCCCATTATCTATCCCCTTCTTAAACTTATCAAGCTCAGTCTTGAAGCCAGCTAGATTTCTTGACCCCACTAATCTAAGTTATTAACCAATCAGGATGCTTTCACTATGTTATTAACCAATTGTAGTTGATGATAATAATAATACTTGATCAGTCATTATGTTGTAAGAATTATCGATAATTCTCACAGCAAAATGACTCAGTACTATTTATTCATCAAATTCATAAAATGAATATATACTATAAAATGACTATAGAACTATATATTCATATTTAGTTTTTATATATAACATACATATATAAACTAAATATGAATATGTAGTACTACAGTAAATGAAACAATGACTTCACATTACTGTAGCTCTTTTGGGTAATTTTGATCTCTAATTTGGCTCCCAAATCACTGAGGTCTGAATATCACTGTTCTAGATCATCACAATGTGCCTGAAACCCTGAGTCGGGGTGACCCATGCTGCAGCATGAAGCCAGTCTTCTGCTAGGAGCTAAATATGTTATTCCCATACAATTTGCACAGCCGGCAGCACATGGGCAAGCCTCTCAATCCTTCAGAAACTAACATTTTACTATTCCTTTTCCTAGATCTAGACTGATTCATGCAGAATATGATAAACTCCCACAAAGAAGAAGTGACACGTATGTCAGGAGCTGGTAGGAGGAAATGACATCATAGTTGAGAATCTGACTCTGCCTGTTTCAGATTTCAAGGAAATTAGACTAAGACAGGAGTCAGCAGGAGAAGTCAATGGTGTTGTGTTATCTTATGCCATGGCTGAATTTGGCCCATTGTCCCTAACCTTGAGCAATACAGGCTGAGATGCCAATAGGGCTTGCATTGCAAGGAGAGATGTTGCTTTCCTATTTTAGTACTCTCGGTGGAGTTATTTTGTTTCTCCCCTGATACTCTGTGGGAGCTTTGGGGTGTGCAAGGAAGACATTCTCACTTAGCCTTCAACATTTTCAAATAATTACTGCAAGTGAGCCCCTGCCCTTGAACTGGGCTTTTCCTGCTTTGGTTCTCTCCCTAGTGTATATGCAGCAGGGCCCACAGAATGCCTTCATAGTAAAGCACCTGCTACATGTGAAATTAGCGAACAATTAACCTCCTGTACTGTGTGTCTAACTTTTGTACCTGCCACTGCCTGGGGAGTCAGCTTCTCTTCAGAAAGGTCACAACACTGTTTAAAGATGGTAAAACCTTTCTTCAGGGAATATGAAGTAGGAAATTTTCTCTGCTCACTGTAATTATAGTGCCCTGCTCTGATTGTCCATCCTCTGATCCCTTTTATATCAGTGCTCAGCATAATGGGCCATTCCTCTTTGTTATGTTTGCGGCACACACATAGAGAAGTTGGATAGAAACATAAATACTTTTGCTGGAAGCTTGCAACATAACACTATATTTCTTAGAATTCAAAATGATAACGTACAAGACATCCAAAACAGAGACAAAGCAGGCTGCTCCCTATAACAGACAGACACAACTCACCTTACTCTAGGCTGGCTTTCTGCAGATGAGGGGCACAGATCACATGCTTCCCTACAGAGCCCCTCGCCAGGATTTAAAGGGACAGCATGTAATTTTTATAGTTTTCAATACACCACACACTTCAAAACAAAGACACAATGATGTGTGGGGTGCTTCTCTAGGCCTAGCCTAAAGATATTACAGTGTCTCCTAGAGGCAGGGGGGAAGGGGGGTAACGGGGGGGGGGGGACTGGGACTAGGCAAGAGAATGCTGAGAAGATTTGCTATTTATGGGAAGCGTTAAGAGTGATCAGACTGGACATTGTAATTTATCTTACTTCATTTACTTACTATCGCACTTACGCTGCACTCATTTCTGTGTGCTCTGGACACTGTTTCAAAAGTTAAAAAAAATATGTGAAAATAAGATCAGTCAGAAACAACGAGTCTTTAAAAGAAAACAAACCTGCAGTTCTTAATTAAAGGCCTGAATATGTAAATATTCCTGGAGTAGGCTAGTAGGTCTCAGAGCCAGATTGTCCCCTGTCCTGTGCAATTATACAGAAATATATGAGTCCCCTTTACATCCCTGCAAAGGCTGTCCAGAATTATAGTCTGGGCACATGGGGGTAAAAAAGGTATTGTGCACCTGCCACTTGCTCTCCCATCCCCTGCCAGCTACATGACTGGGGAGGCAGCAGAGACAGGTGGGGAAATGGGCAGAGCCTTGATTCTGCTCCCATATGCCAGCCAACAGAAGTGGGCAGGATGAATGATTTTCTGCTGGAGAGTCACACCTTTCCTGGCATGCTCTTGAAACAGCAACGTGCTACCCCTTACTATGTTCCCATTACATTACAGCATCTCCTAAAATGTACAGTTTCCTCTGCTGTAATGGCACTTTCAAAGCCATATTGAAACACTGTCTTGTTACAATCAGTCAAGTAATATTTCAGCCCTTCCCAAGTTTCCCCTGACCACAAAGCACACACATCCATCCCTGAGAAATGCCCCTTAACAACAGCTCTGCACCACTTAACTGTATCTCTAGTTTTGATTCAAGCCAGTATTCTAATTAATTTTGTAAATAACCATTTGGAGGAAATGAAAGGCATTCGGATTTTGGGGAGTCATCCACTAAGTTATTTGGAGATGGTTACCCTCAACCTCTTCTCTCCTTTCCTCAAACAAACCCTATTACCTCTACTTGCTGTCTTTCTGAAGCAGGCCACTGGGAGGCCTAGCAATCAGTGCTCCACTAGTTCTGCCTCACAGACAACCTAGGAGAGATCCAGTCAAAGCACTTTAGACCTCTCATTAAATCTGCATCTGTCCCTCACACTGGAGATAGGTCTCAAAAGACTTCTGATGATGTTCAAAGCGTGGAACAACCAGAATCAGGGATGTATTCCTTCTGTCACGGATGTCTTTGTCCCCACTGCCACTGACCGCAATGCATTGTCAGCAGCGCAGATAAATACATCTATAACAAAATAAAATCCAATGAAAACGCTTTTCTGAGACATGAGCATTCTTCAATCTCCCAGCTGCACCTCAGGCAGTACACATTTACTTTGTCCTCATGAGAGGCCTATGTCTGGCAAGCCCTGAAACCACTCTATGCTTAAAGAATACTGCTTTCAAAAACTGACTTGGAGGACAGCCAGGGCATACCATGTATGTGCACATGAGAAAAACTGGGTCAACACTAGTCATCTTCTCTTCCTCCTCCTCCTCCTGATGCAGGTGCTCTGCAGTGTGAGGTAAAATCCAGTAACTAGAACAGCAGGGGCTAACAGCATTACAAAACTCATTAATAGATCAAGTGCCCAGGGACACAAAGGTTTAAAACACATTGTGTGAGCCATTCCTTAGCCAATAATTCCCCATTCATCTTATTTGCAGCTCACTCTAGCAGAGTATTCAATCAGAAGTAATTCTCACTTTATAAGAATGAGAGATGGTAAGTTAGAAAACCTTGGTAGAGCTTTATATCAATTACAGAAGCAAGCAAGCAAATGTTTTGCCACAACAAGTATAACTAAAAAACGCTAGTGAAAGTTCTTTTGTAAAGCCAGATGGCTGGATTTTGGCAAGGCAGGCATCATAGAACAAACAGTGGTCACAAACCTGCTCCATGTCCACATTCCCTTTGTCACTGCACTGGGAAAGTTCCCATGGGTAAAATCCCTTCTTCCCACATGTAAGCAGTAGGTAAAATGTTTCATCAGAATTTTAGTGCTTTTAAATGACTGCCTCTGGGAGAGAAGGGAGAAGTTGTGTGAAACTAGGACTGAAAATATTCCAAAGTAGAATACAATTCAAGTCTCATGCATCATGTAAGAAGAATTTATGTTGGCCACCTGATCTGTAACAAAACCCAGAGATTTTCGTATTTGTAGAAGCCTTAATATAGGGTTGATCTACATTCACTCCAGGTTGAGTAGGCTTCCATGCCCAAAGGGCCAATCTAAAACCCACTGGGGTCAATAGAAAGACTTTAATGGGGTTTGAACCAAGCCTACAGTGAGTGAGGCTGGCTTAGGAGGGTGCTTGACTCTGGTCTGGGGAAAAGGTGACAATTGAGTTATTATGCACCCCCCTTCGCAGCCTCTGCCATCAGTGACCCTATGGAAGAAAGTCTTTTGTTTAACTGCACTGGATCAGGGACACAGTAGATGTGGGTTCTATTTCCAGCTCTGCCATGACATCCTGTGTGATCCTGGGCAAGTCACTTAGCCTCTCAGTATAAGTTCTCCATCTGAAGCTAGAGATAATATAATTGTCCTACCTTGCAAGGATGTGGTGAGGTCAAATTCCTTAATGATGTCTGAGGGGCATCCAGGTATTACTGTGAGGGGGCCTATAAATAATATAAAATAAATAAATGTGAAGCCCCAGCTGCAGTTTAATGTTAACTCACCCAGGATGCAACCCCTGGGAAGAGAGATGCTGAAAACACCAAATCCTCTTCAAAACACAATGGCCCCCGCTGGTCCATGGGGATGCAGTTTACACACACACCTTGTGCCACTGGGGATTAATCAAGCTTTTGTTCTCTTATTTTGTTCAAGCCTGTCCCTATAATATCACTTTGATTGAACTGAATGGCAGATCTTGTTATCCATAAGATCACCAGGATGCATGTTACAACCTGCATAGCCCACAACACTTGTAATATGCATAATAATGTCTGAACACAGCAGCTTTCTCGTTCTCTTTTGTTACCTGAGGTCCTCATTGTATTCTATTTCTGTCTCACTTTGGAGTTTGGCCTTCGTTATTAGGGCAACTTTAAGTAGCCATTGATAAAAATTATCCAACAACATAAGCTGAAAGCAGTCACAATTATCGAAAGAAAGGCAGGGGGCCTAATGGGAGAGTTTCATTTCATTCACGCTTCTGGAACTCAATCTGTGACTGAATTAGGTTGAAGATGCTGAATTCAGTGCATAACTATGGAGCAGAAAGAGAGATGCTATAGGTCTAGTCTTAATATTTTGTGACCAACGTCGCTGCACCAGATCCTTCTAGGGCTACGTCTACACTGCCGGTGGGACCTTTTTGGGATTTTGTGCGTTCAATTGAATGGCAGTGAAGGCTCACTCAGTTGAACCTGGAAGTCAACTCTGTAAATCCACCCTGGCAAGAAGCATAGCGCTGTGTCGACGGGAGGGCATTTCTCGTCGACGCAGCACAGTGGGGATGCCGTAGTAGGTAGACGTTAGGAAGTCGACGGGAGATATGCAAGTTATTGTACGTAGCTTGCGTATCTCCCGTTGATTGCTGCTGAAATCTATGGCCAGTGTAGACCAGGCCTAGGTGTCTAGTAGTGTGTTCTGCTCACCATGAGCTCAGCGGCGAGCTCTGTAGGTGCTCCAAACACTAGGTTTTTGCGGGTCCCCTTAGCACTCTCAGATTCCAAGGATGTAACACGGGGCTATTTTACTAGAGCTGCCAGAAATAATGAGTGTGACAGTAACAAGCAGCACAGCACTTCCGAATGTAGGGGGGTAGTGCAGTAAAAGGGCTTAAAGGCAGCAACACTCAGTGGGGCTCCCAGGCTTAGTGGCAGGAACATACTCCCTTCAATCCACCCTTCTCCCAGAGGCAATCAAATGCTGTTCTAGAGCCCTCACTGGCCAGATCTCAGTTCCTTAGTCCATGGTCTCACTGGGGCCTATCCACACTGCACTCCTGCTGTCACATGTGCTGTTGTACCATGTCTCTTGCTGGCAGGACATGTGGCTATGGCCATTACTGCAGACCCTCTCCCAGCAACAAGGTGCTTCCTAGCTGAGAACAAAGTTTTCAGTCCCAGATCTCAGGCTGCCTGTTATCCAGCCCTCCCTCTGCAGCCAGATCCCAGAATGCTGCCTCCACATCTGCTGTTTCTGCTACCAAACAGGCTCAGGTTCTCAGCTGAGCCTGATTTCTTCCTCCAACCTCTGGAAATTATTTCCTTTGCCTGTACTCTCAGGATTAGTGAAGCTCTCTTCTAGCTAGGTGTTTAACTGGGTAACACAGCATTCTGTTATCTAGATCTTTTTCTTCCTGCTTAATTGGGGAGGAGAAGGTACCCAGGAGGTTCATTACAATATTGTACAGACAATAGAGCCAGCAAAAATTAGGCTGTAAGAGTCAAGCAGTGATAACATCCCCACCCATTTCCCTATGTATATTGTGAAGGTCCTCACTTACCATATAGAGTCGTGAGGAGGGCTTTAAACTAGGTTCGATGAGGGACAGAGACCTAAGCCCGAAGGTAAGTGCGGAACTGGGACACCACAAGGAAGCAGAAGGAGGAGGATGCAGCAGGGGAGGCTTCCTGATTCATACTGAGAAAGTAGGGCAATCGGCTAGTTATCTCAAGTGCCTATACACAAATGCAAAAAGCCTGGGAAACAAGCAGGAGGAATTGGAAGTCCTGGCACAGTCAAGAAACTATGACATGATTGGAATAACTGAGACTTGGTGGAGTAACTCACACAACTAGAGCACTGTCATGGATGGGTATAAACTATTCAGGAAGGACAGGCAGGGGCGAAAGGGTGGAGAAGTTGCACTGTATGTAAGAGAGCTCTATGATTGCTCTGAGCTCCAGTATGAAACTGGAGATAAGTCAGTTGAGAGTCTCTGGGTTAAGCTTTGAAGCAAGAACAAGAAGGGTGATATCGTGGTGAGTGTCTGTTACAGACCACCAGACCAGGAGGACAAGGTAGATGAGGCTTTCTTCAATCAACTAGGGAAAGTTTCCAGTTCACAGGACCTGATTCTCATGGGAGACTTCAATCACCCTGACATCTGCTGGAAGAGCAATACAGCAGAGCACAAACAATCCAGGAAGTTTTTGGATAGTGTTGCAGACAACTTCCTGGTACAAGTGCTGGAGCAACCAACTAGGGGCCGTGCTTCTCTTGACCTGCTGCTCACAAACAGGAAAGATTTGGTAGGGGAAGTAGAAGTGGGTGGCAACCTAGGCAGCAGTGACCATGAGATGGTCGAGTTCAGGATCCTGACAAAAGGAAGAAAGGAGAACAGCAGGATATGGACCATAGATTTCAGAAAAGCAGACTTTGACTCCCTCAGGAAGCTGATGGGCAGGATCCTCTGGGAGGCTAATATGAGGGGGAAAGGAATCCAAGAGAGCTGGCTGTATTTTAAAGAAACCTTATATAGGGCGCAGGAACAAACCATCCCGATGTGCAGAAAGAATAGCAAATACGGTAGGCATCCAGCTTGGCTTAACAAAGAAGTCTTTGGTGACCTTAAAACACAAGAAAGAAGATTACAAGAAGTGGAAGCTTGGTCAGATGACTAGGGAGGATTATAAAAATACTGCTTGAACATGCAGGAATGAAATCAGGAAGGCCAAAGCACAATTGGAGTTGCAGTTAGCAAGGGACGTGAAAGGGAACAAGAAGGGTTTTCTACAGGTATGTTACCAACAAGAGGAAGATTAGGGAAAGTGTAGACCCCTTACAGAATGGGGGAGGCAACCTAGTGACAGAGGATGTGGAGAAAGCTGAGGTACTCAATGCCTTTTTTGCCTCTGTCTTCACAGACAAGGTCAGCTCCCAGACTACTGCACTGGGCGGCACAGAATGGGAAGGAGGTGAACATCCTGCAGTGCTGAAGGAACAGGTCCAAGACTATTTAGAAAGATTGGACATACACAAGTCCATGGGGCCGGATGCAATGCACCCGAGGGTGCTGAGGGAGTTGGCTGATGTGATTTCAGAGCCATTGGCTATTATCTTTGAAAGCTCGTGGCAATTGGGGGAGGTCCCTGATGACTGGAAAAAAGACAAATATAGTGCCCATCTTCAAGAAAGGAAGGGAAGAGGATCCAGGGAACTACAGACCGGTCAGCCTCACCTCAATTCTTGGAAAAATCATCGAGCAGGTCCTCAAAGAATCCATTTTAAGGCACTTGGAAGAGAGGAAGGTGATCAGGAACAGTCAACATGTATTCACCAAGGGAAAGTCATGCCTGACCAACCTGATTGCTTTCTATGAAGAGGTGACTGGGTCTGTGGATGTGGGGAAAGCGTTGGACGTGATATACCTTGACTTTAGCAAAGCTTTTGATACGGTCTCTCACAGTATTCTTATCAGCAAGTTAAAGAAGTATGGGTTGGATGAATGGACTATAAAATAGATAGAGAACTGGCTACAGCATAGGGCTCAACGAGTAGTGATCAATGGCTCCATGTCTAGCTGGCAGCCGGTCACAAGCGGAGTGCCCGAGGGGTCGGTCCTGGGGCCGGTTTTGTTCAACATCTTCATTAGTGATCTAGAGCAGCGGTTCTCAACCTTTTTTCCCCGAGTACCACTCGGGTCAGGTACAGTCACTATACCTGGCCTGAATGGAGCTCGGTAAAAAAGCGGGGGGAACACTTTCGGCAGCGGCAGGGATACATACAGGAACCAATGCCCTCCGCCGAAACCCTGCCACCATTTGACCATTTTCGGTGGCAGGGTGGGTGGCACTTTCGGCGGCAGTGAGCATTCGCGGCGGCAGCAGGGTTTCTCTGAGGGAGCAGCGGAAAACAATTCGGAGGCAGCAAGCTTTATCAGCGGCGGCGCGGGGGGGAATCAGCAGCAGAAACGGCGGCAGGAAACGCCGCGCGTACCACCGAGCCGTCTTCCGCGTACCACCAGTGGTACGCGTACCACCGGTTGAGAACCCCTGATCTAGAGGATGGGGTAGATTGCACCCTCAGTGAGTTTGCAGATGACACTAAGCTAGGGGGAGTGGTAGATACCCTGGATGATAGGGATAGGATACAGAAGGACCTAAACAAACTGGAGGATTGGGCCAAAAGAATCTGATGAGGTTCAACATGAATAAGTGCAGAGTCCTGCACTTAGGACGGAAGAATCCCATGCACAGCTACAGACTGGGGACCGATGAGCTAGGCAGCAGTTCTGCAGAAAAGGACCTGGGGGTTACAGTGGATAAGAAGCTGGATATGAGTCAGTGGTGTGCCCTGGTTGCCAAGAAGGCTAATGGCATATTGGGCTGCATTAGGAGGAGCATTGCCAGCAGATCACGGAAAGTGATTATTCCCCCCTATTCGGCATTGTTGAGGCCACATTTGGAGATTGTGTCCAGTTTTGGGCCCCCCACTACAAAAAGGATGTGGACAAGTTGGAGAGAGTCCAGTGGAGGGCAACAAAAATGATTAGGGGGCTGGAGCACAGGACTTATGAGGGGAGGCTGAGGGAACTTGGCTTATTTAGTCTGCAGAAGAGAAGAATGAGGGGAGATTTGATAGTAGCCTTTAACTACCTGAAAGGGAGTTCCAGGGAGGATGGAGCTAAGCTGTTCTCAGTGGTGGCAGATGACAGAACAAGGAGCAACGGTCTCAAATTGCAGTGGGGGAGATTTAGGTTGGACATTAGGAAAAAGTTTTTCACTAGGAGGGTGGTGAAGCACTGGAATGGGTTACCTAGAGAGGTAGTGGAATCTCCATTTTTAGAGGTTTGTAAGCTGCGGCTTGACAAAACCCTCACTGGGATTATTTAGCTGAGATTAGTCCTGCTTTGGACTAGATGACCTCCTGTGGTCCCTTCCAACTCTAATATTCTATGATTCTATGACTCTCTGTTCGAAGGGTAGCAAAGAGAAAGCTGACACAGAATTAAACTATGTTGTACAGTGATTAAATCTGTACATTGTGTGTGGCCAGGAGAGAATGAACCAAGCTCCAAACAAAACTACATTTGTTTTTAATGCGAGCACTGTGTGGAATCCCCTTTCTTCCACTATGTCTCCTTAGGCCCACATAACTGCGTTCTCTTTGGGTTTGCCCTTCTGTCCTGCTACTCAAAAGTAGGGCCTTTTGCACTTAAACTTGGAATCAGCATCCAGGACCTACATAAAGAGGGATCCCAAGTCTGAATCAAGCTGCTTTGGAGACATGCCCCCATGTCCCTCTCTTTAGTTCCCATTCACCAACTCTAAAAACCATCTCACTGTAAATAGTTCCTGCCTCACAGAACAGAGCTGCCTTTCAGCAAGAACATCTCCAGCCCCTCCTGAATTAAGCCTGAATCACAGCAGCATCCTCAGCTGAGGATAACAACCAGGGCCCTTTCCAATTGCTGCTCTCCCTCCTAATCTACCATGTGGGATTGCACTGATTAGGACATGAAACAACAGCCATTTCTCTCCACCAGAGTCAAAATCATCATCCTGCTGGCGTAGGGAAGTGAGGAATTAAGGCTGGAATGTGAACTCAGCCCTGCCTCACTGCAGGTAAATTCAATGCTGCAGCAGGCAGGTTCTGGCCTGTAAAACGTCTTAATTCTTTTTCAGTCTGTGAACGTCACGTATGGCGACCCAGGCAAACCATAACAGTTCATTTTCCTTTTATAACCGTCACCTCAAATCTCAAATTAAATCCCAGCACCCTTGTACTGAGCTGTTTGGAAAGCTAATTTTGGCTCCCGCCTGCCTTTTCCTGTCTCTTTCTCAAGACACTCCGCCTGTGCTACACACTTGCCATGAAAGATATCAGAGTTGCGTTTTCTAAAAACTTATTTTAAAATGTCGCTGAAAACCATTACAAGAAGTCATTTCCTTGTCCGTTGTCCCAGGGGTGTCCCAGCACTGCTCCTTCTATTGGGGCCAACAGCATCGCTTGCTCTGCCCCAAAGAGCAGCCAGCTCACTTCTGCCAAGGTCCTTGGTGCCAAACGAATGGATCCAAGATCTGAACGTTTCTTGTGAGATAAATCGGTTTCTTAAGATTTAAGCCAGCAGTGGCCAGGTCCACCAGTGAAGTGCAGGAGTGCTGGGCAAAGGCTGTTCACTGATGTGTTGCGTTTCACTCTAAAGCAACTGCTAACTATTCTCTCTCTTTCGCTCCCCTTCTTTTGCTCTTCCCTCCTCTCCCCCCTTTTCTGTCTCCATTACCTTTCACCTTCCTTTTCCTTTCTTCCATCTCTCTCTCCTGTTATTTCTCATCCCTCTCCCTCCTCAACAGTACCTTTCACCCTTTGCCATAAGGGAGCACTTACCATTAAAGTGCCTCCTTTCTATCCGGGCATAACGTTGCAGTTATCTATGGCTCCGGCAACTCCTGCAGGCTGTTGTCTACCTCTGTCTGGGTCCCGGTTCTCTGGCCATGATACATAAAGGTTCAGCACCCCTTCCAGGATAACAAAAAGGTCCAAGTATAAGTTCAAACAATAATTCTTCTGCCCCTCTTGGACTATATTGCAGTTCTCAGCTTCTTGGCCTTCCTCCTGGGCCCAGAAGAGTTCCTCCCATGCTACTTTCTCTTAGCTGGATTCCCACACTGCTTTTCCTCCCTTCCCCTCTGTGAGGACTTTGGCAGCTTCCCTTACTGATCATCCTGCTACTTGGAAGCCCTGGTTCAGGGCTTCTTCCACAGTAGCCTATCTTGCTCTTTGTGGATCTTTCAGCCTGACTTCCCAAGCCTTTTCCTTTGGCTCCACTTTTCCTTGCTCACCTCTCCTGGAGCTTCATTTTTTGTCTGTTTGTTTTTTGGTGCAGCAGCCTCATTGTACAAGACTATGATGGCCACTTTCCTCATTCATTTTTAGCTTTTTTTTTTTTAATCCTTTTTCTCAATCTAGTGTCCTTAAGGAACACAGTAGGACTTTTTTCTTTTTTTTTTTTTTTTTTGGGGGGGGGGGGGTGCACTATTCCATTTCCTTGATATTCTCACTAATCTCTTTAGTTCTCACTAATCTCACTAATCTTTTATTCCAAACCAACTCAATTTTTCCATAAAGAAACTTTCTTTCCATAGAATATTGCCCACAATGCCTTAGAACACAATCAACAGTTTCTTTGGTTTTGCACACATTACACAGCCAAGCTTTGTCTTTTTAATCAGTTTAACTTATCATTCAATGATCTTTTCTAAAAATGACTACCTCACTTTTTCTATCATGACTGTGGAGTATAGTATTATCTTCAATTTTTGAGCACTCATCATAAAACCTTTGTCCTTTTGTTCCTTTAGTCCATAGTTTTTTCCAATTCCTTCACAAGCTCCTTCACACTTTTAAATTCTTGTCTACCTAAGGGTATCTTAATACTCACCTCCTCATTTTTCAAAGTGTGTTTTGCTGCTTTATCAGTCATCTCATTTCCGAGTATTCTGATATGTGCCAGAACCCAGGCTCTTGTTACATACAAACATGCTTTCATTATTTCTTTGGTTAGGAACATTATTTCACTTATGTATTTCAGCTTTCTGACATCCCTGTCATAATGCCTGGTAAGGAGTCAGGTAAAATTACAGCTGCAGCCGATCACACATCTCTTACCCAGGTTAGTGCCAACATTCTCCCCATTTTAGTTTAGCCATCAGAAAGTAAATAGCCTTTTAGATTTCTGGCTTCCAAGACTAGGAACACAGAAGGCTGTTCCCACTCTACCCGAGCTGTCATCTTTTGATCTGTCTATAGACTTGGCAAATCTGGCTCCATTTTTCATAATTAAAACTTCAGAAATTTTATTGGTCATAATGGGTGGGTTTTTTCCTTCTCTTGTTTTTTTCATACAGCTCCAAACCCACATATGGAATCTAGTTGCAATCTGATTTCCCATGACTAAACATTTTTAGTTCTTTCAATTTTTCTTTTTTATATATCTCCTTTACTCATTTTTTGCCCTAATAATATGAGATAGTGTGTGGAATATAATTATGTCTACAAAGCTCCCAACAATTCTCATAAATCTGTTCTGTACTTCTATTTTCATGATTCCCTTTTACCTTTGCCCAAAAGGTTAGATCTAATAGTTTCATACTTAGATTTATAGGTGCTTTTCCAGTGATTATTGACAGTACACACTGGTGTTGTTATCATTGTGCCACATGCCAATCTCAGAGTTTGGGTCTGGAGAAGAGGCAAATCTCTAAGTGTTGTTTTTGAGACTGAACCAAAAGCTTGGCATCTGTAGTCTAAAACTATCAATGCTACTAAGTACCTTCTTGTCTGCACCCCATTTCTTTCCAGCTACATTTTTAAGTAAGTTTATCTTACTTTTACACTTTTGTATATTATGTATGTGCCCTTTCCAAGTTAATTTAATATCAAACACTACTTCTAGGAACATAAACTTTTGAACAATCTGAATTTTTTCACTATAAAGAGATAAACCTCATTCTTCCCTAATTATCTTCCTGGTTAAATCATTCCCTTAGGTTTTTTAAAGTGAAAATTTAAATCCCCAATCATTTCCACACTTGGAAATACTCTGGAGTACCTCTTTTGTCTTTTCCTCAGCTACTTTTAGTCTTTATACTTAGTCCATATAGCACAGTTATCTGCAAAAATGGAAATACCTATTACTGTTTCTACACTTTCTGGGAAGTTATTTACATAATAGAAAACAAAATAGGACTGATAATAATCCCTTGTGAAGTTCCATTTGTAAGCTTGTAGGTTTTTGATAAAGCTGTTCCCACTTTGACTTGTATAGTTCTGTCACTTGAAAAGTCCCTTAGCCACCAAAATATTCTCCCTTTTATTCCTATTTTGGCTAGTTTAAATAAGAGGCTTTCCTTCCATAGCAAGTCATATGCATTTTCAATGTCCAGAAAAACTGTTATCATGAAGTTCTTAGTATTTATGCTTTTTGTACTCTGTTTCTAATCTCATTATATAGTCAACTGTGCATCTTTCTTTTCTGAAACCACTTTGTGCCTCAGTTATAGGATCATTTTTCTTCATATATTCCACTAGACTTACATTTCTTTCCTTGATTGCTAATTTGCAATACAGTCTGCCCCTCAGAAGCAGGGTGAAGCCACACAGGGCTTCTCACCCTGACTCCCAGCCAGGAGCGAGGTCCATTTAAGTGAGGGTGAAGTAACCACAGGGAACAGAGACAGTTTCAGTGATAATGCAGGGGCAGGCCAGAAGACAGAGAAAAGAAGGTAGGAAAGTGCCTAGGGAAACAGCAACAGGGTCTAGGATTGCTTAGACGGTGGCTGTTAGTCATATGGTCCAAAGGCTGGAACCCAGATTAGTGGTTGGGCCCAGGTTCCCCTACCAGCCACTGGGGAAGTGGCACAGTCGAGGCGATGAATTGGAAAACTGCCTGAGACTGTTCGTCCAATGGGACGTTGAGATCCCGGAACGGGAAAACTACAGTGGCATTGCCAAAGGGCCATGCCATGAAAAGAGAGCTCCCTGAATCACAAAGAGGGAGCAATCGAGTCCAGAGAGAGAGAGAGAGAGAGAGAGAGAGAGTGAGCAACTGAAGGAGGAGACATCTGACTGGTTGAGAGCAAATCCCCAGACACAGCCATAAAGAGGCACCACAGTGGTGAGTAGTGAACCGCGTGGCATACGGATAATAAACATTATAAATCCATATATATGGGGTTTTGTTCTGCACTGGAATCACAATAGCTTTATATTCAAAACTTTGTTTCTGCACATCCATTTTGATGTCACAAAGGCCCTCTTTTATACATCTGCAGACCTCCCCCTTCCTCTGGTAGCCTCTTGATCCCTCCAGAATATGTCATATCCCAATAGACTGAACACAAATTTATTTCTTATCCATGTTTCTTGCACACATATTCCATCAAGCTTTTTCCCACTTCAAAGATGGCTTTCTTAAATTCCTGTTTATTATTAAACATCATTATTAAACTACATGTATTCCAACTAAGGATCATTAAGACCATGTTATTTAAACTGTATTATTTAAAAGTACATGAATGCAGTTTATCAAGAGGCTATCTATCTTTAGATATTTTTCTGCTGCTTTTCCTATGATTTTAATCCTTTAAGTGTTTTCCTCATCTGCAAGGTGCATTTAATTACGTTCATAATGAATGCTTTACCTACAGCATCTCCCATTCCTCTCATTCTCCTCACTGACCAGAGATGTGGTCTGCTGTGCCTGTATATCTTTCTCTAGAGTATTTTTCTTAAGTAAGAACCCTTTGGTAGCCTCTGCATATGACACTTTTTGAATAGTTTTAATTTTTACTATTTCTCTAGCTTGTTCTGCTACTGCACAGCCTTTATACACTGCACTGTGGTTTCCCACACAATTGCTCCATTTAGGTTCTGTTCCTTCCACATAGTTCTCATCTGAGTGAGTTCCTCCATATTTACTGCACCTCATTGTTCCCTTACAAATGGCAGCCACGTGTCCAAACTTTGACAATTATAGACCCCCTCATGGGGTTGGGGGCAGGGAGGAAATACACGGTTTAACCCAGAAAGGTTGATACCATAGTTGGATCCTATCCAGAAGTATCCCTCCTTTAAATGTTATGCGTAGAGCCGTAGATGGCAAGTTTTCTTCCTCTCTCCTACTAAGTAGCTGTTTCACAAAAAAAATTTTTATCTTCACCTATACTCATCTCGATTTCCTTCTCAGGCAGTCCTAGTGGCACTCCATACATAACCGCTCTTGCTTCCATCAGGAATTTAGGCAGTTGACAAGTAACTTCCAATTTCCCTAAAGTTACAATTTTAAAAGGGTTTCAGTTTGCTTCTTATGTGTACATTGTATCACTAGATCTCCATCTCACATTCTTTTAGCTCATATGTCACCAACACTTCACTTTATCCATTCTGCCATTTTCAGGGGGCCAACATCTCCTATTTTTACATCGTCTGTCACTGATCTGATGATTGTAAGATGTTGACTTTCATCTTTCTTGTTTTTCATTTCTATGCATTTCTTCTTCAAATCCTAATGTATCTAGTCTTTTTTTCCCCTTATCTGAGACCATTCCTCATCCCCTGCTGTTTCTCCTTCATAGTCCAAGGCAACTTTCTCTTTTCTTCACCCCCTTCCCATTGCTTTCAACATTCAGCCTCACTTCAAATGAGGGCCGGAGCCAGCCACAACCCTCCACCCAGCCTGCGCCTACAGTCCAGCTTCACTGTTCTCAGCTGGACACCAGCACTCAGCCCCATTCAGTCAGACAGACGACCGGCCCCAGCCCTAGCCCCAGCCATCTTATTTTGGAGTTCTCAACTCTACCTATATAGTCCTCTCTCCTGTTCCCCTACAACTGGAGTCAGTCATTAGAACTGAATCTCCCTAACGGATTCAGGGTGTGGTCACTAATTATCTCTGGGGCTGCTTGGTCATGCACAAAGCTGTGACGCCTTTTTCATTTATACTATCTAGATCCACTTACTTCTCCCTCCTTCTCACCTGCCTCCACTAACAAATGATGTTTAACATGTAAATAGCACTTTTCATCCTGAAGAACCCTAAAATGCTTGACATTTATGCAGCACTAGGAAGTTATGTGTATTACTTTTATGAGTACCAGGTGCAGCTCAGTTTACCTGTTTGATATTATCCTGCCTGACTGCAAGGTGTTAAATCAAAGGAGACTGTTTGGGGGAGGAGGGGAGCAAACAGGAAGTGAAACAATGACAAATATAAGGCTCCTTGAGGAAACAATGGAGAAGCTATTGACTGGTACAAGTGATCATGTCTTGATCACATTTATAATGTGCAAACAGAATAAATACCGGCCCAGTAATATATATACTTACAGCTTTATGGGATCAATTTCACAAAGCTGAAAACAAGAATTTAATCAGAAAAATTGGAATGATAATTGGGAATTGTTTAAGAACACTTTACTAAATGCCCTAAAAGCCACAATCAAGGAAGAAGGCCATACTAGTTAAAAAGCCAGACAGAAAATACATATTGCCACTATATAAATCCATGGTATGCCCACACCTTGAAAGCTATGTACAGTTCCAGTCACCCAGTCTTAAAATAGATTTTGGAAATGGAAAAGGTACAGAGAAGAGAAACAAAAATGATTAAGGGTGTGGAACAGTTTCCATATGAGGAGAGATTAAAAAGCTGGGACTGTTCAGCTTGGAAAAGAGATGACGAAGGCAGGATATGATAGAGGTATATACAGTCATGAATGGTGTGGAGAAAGTGAAGAAGGAAGTGTTATTTACTCCTTCACATAACACAAAAACCAGGAGTCACCCAATGAAATTAGTAGGCAGCAGGTTTAAAACAAACAAAAGGAAATACTTCTTCACACAGCACACTGTCAATTTGTGGAACTCATTGCCAGGAGATGTTGTGAAGGCCAAAAGTATAACAGGGTTCAAAAAAGGATTAGATAAGTTCATGGAGGACAGGTCTGTCAATGGCTATTAGCCAAGATGGTCAAAGATTCAGCCCCACGCTGTGGGTATCCTTAAGTCTCTGACTGCCAGATGCTGGGACTAGATGGCAGGGGATGGATGACTTAAGAAATTGCCCTGTTCTGTTCATTCCCTTTGAAGCATCTGGCATTGGCCACTGTTGGAAGACAGGATACTGGGCTAGATGAACCATTGGTGTGACCTAGTATAGCAATCTTATGTTCTTATGTCAACTTGGTTTAGAGAGGAAGTAAAGGTAGCTATAAAAAATAAAAAATGGAAGAAAGGGGAAGTTGATAGTAATGAATATAAAACAGAAGCTAGGAGTTGTAGAAAACTGACAAGGGGAGCAAAGGGACACAAGGAGATATCTATGGCCAGCAGAGTTAAGGACAATAAGGAGTATTTTTAAGTATTCTAGGAACAAAAAAAATACTAATAACGATATTGGTCCATTACTAGATGGACATGGTAGAATTATCAATAATTCAGAAAAGGCAGACGTGTTCATTAAATATTTCTGGTCTATATATGGGGAAAACAGATGATGTAGTCATCATATCAGAACACTTTTTCTATTCCACTAGTACATGGGGAGGATGTTAAACACCAGCTACTAAAGTTAGACATTTTTAAATCAGCAGATCGAGATAACTTGCATCCAAGAGTTTTAAAAGAGCTGGCTGAGGAAATTCCTGGACTACTAATTTTGATTTTCAATTAGTCTAGGAACACTGGGGAAATTCCATAAGATTGGAAGAAAGCTAATGCTGTGCCAATATCTAAAAAAGTGATCAGTAATTATAGGTCTGTCAGTTTGACATCAGTCCCAGGCAAGATAATTGACTGGCTGATACAGGAGTTGATTAATAAAGAATTAAAGGAGGGTAATACAATTAACACCAATCAACATGGTTTTATGAAAAATAGATGTCAAACTAATTTGATATCTTTTTTATGATATTTCAAGCTTTTCTCGATAAAGATAATAGTGTAAATGTAATATACTTAGACTGCTGGAAGGCATTTGACTTGCTACTGCAAAACCCTTTGATTAAAAAACCTAGAACAATATAAAATTAATGTGGTCATATTAAATTGATTAGAAAATGGCTAACTAAGAGGTCTTAATATTCAACTGTAAACCAGGAATCATCATCAAATGGGTGTATATCTGATGGGGTCCCACAGGGATTAGTTCTTGGTCTTATGCTATTTAACATTTTCTTTAATGACCTGAAAGAAAACAAAATCATCATTGATAAAGTTTGCAGATGACACAACAATTGGGAGAGTTCTGGTGTCTACAATTCAAGAAGGATGTTGGTAAATTGAATAGGGTTCAGAGAAGAGCCACAAGGATTAGAAAACCTGCGTTATAGTGATAGACTCAAGGAACTCAATCTATTTAGCTCAACAAAAGGAAGATTATGGGGTGACTTTATCACAGCATATAAGTACTTTCCTAGGCAACAAATATTTAATAATGAGCTCTTCAGTCTAGCAGAGAAAGGTATAACACGATCCAATGACTAAAAGTTGAAGCTAGACAAATTCAGACTGGAAATAAAGGTATAAAAGTTTAACAGTGAGGCTAATTAACCACTGGAACAGTTCACCAAGAGTTATGAAAGATTGTCCTTCACTGGCCATTTCTAAATCAAGACCGGATGTTTTCTAAAATATATTCTCTAGGAATGATTCTGGGGTAGTTCTATGAGCTGTGTAATACAGGAGGTCAGGCTAGATGATCATACTAGTCCCTCTGGCCTTGGAATCTATTACTGGCTGCACCCAGCCTGGCAAAGTTTACTATTCCCAGGCCTGAGCCTACAGTCAAAGGGGAAACTAAAACCTTAAAGATGCTGGCCTAAGAAAGAAAGGGGGTTTGAGTAAGTGGTCAGAAGCAACTGGCAATGAGTCCCTAACTGAGAGAGAGGCTGAAACTGCAGCAAATTGCAGGCTGTCTCTTGCAATCCAGAGATGGAGGTAACTGGGCTGAGTGGAATTTAGCAAAGTTTTCAAGGAAAAATGAAGACTTAGGTAAAGGGAAATAGACAGATTGGCCTTTATTGTGTTAATCCTTGTCTCTGATTGCCATGTACCTTTGGGTGAACAAATACATCAGGCTCCTAGAGGAAAAGTCCTTATAGGTGCTCAGGCAGCAAGAGCTTGCAGTTCAGCTCACCTCCACTGTCTGCTTGCCACTGAGCAACTCTGCTCTCTTTTTTAAGCCATTCCTCCAGCCTGTGCAGGCTTTGCAGGTGCAGTGGGGCAGGGCTACATGGGCCCTCGAGCAACTCTTTAACCCCTTGCTTTGCAGAAGGCCATACTGGGCTTGTATACCCCATGACGTCCTGATAGAAAAGTAGTACATATTCTAAGGGCTTTACAGATTTATGGACAAATGTTTTCCCTGGTTTGAGTTGATGTAACTCCACTCAAGCTAATGGAGTTGCACACAATTCACAGTAGGACTGAATTTGTCCCATTTGTTTCATATTTATACTACTGAAGGGGAAAGTTCTTTGGTCACCAATTCATTTTGATTCTGTTGATCCACTATACAATACACTGAAGGCCAGAAAATCACTCTATGGACATAAGCACACTATTTATATCAAATGCGTCCTCCAAATTATCATGTTGATAACTACGTTTCCCCAAATCCAAGTATTCATTTCAAACCATTTTATAAATTGACTTTATACTGCACTTGTGGAGGTCACCAAACTCTTTCCCATTAACTTGACACTGTTCCCATAGTAACTAATGTAGTTCAAGAAGGGGGAAAAAAGCAAGATGGAGACTAATAAAGTAACACAGTCACATAAAATAAATGGCATAAACAAAAAGGGTGATGGATAGGAGATGTCATAAAAATTTTATAACCACTTATTTGGGAAGGCCTGCATAGCTCACTCAGTACCACTCATGATGAGTAACGTAATCTATAATAAAAAAAAAAAAAAAAAAAAGAGATGGAAAGGACTCATTGCTTTATCTATCCCCCAGTCAGAGCAAGGTTGTTCCATTCAGTATATTTTCTACAGATTTGCTGAGTACACTTTCTAATGCCTTTTTCCCCCACATGGTATGGTAAACTTATTCTATTTAGGGTCTTATGTCCTACACATCACCATGTTATCTGAGTCCCTTACTAGCTTATTTAATCCCACATTGTAAGGGGGGAAAAAAAGGAGCTGTAAAGACAACACAATCTATGTTCTCCAAATGTAATATCTAATCTCACAAAAATCAACACATCATGGTGCCCCACCACATATTATGTAAGTCTACATTTTTCTGTCATATAACTTAAAAGGGTAGTGGTGTGCTGTGCCATAGAAAAGTACTGGCATAATAGAAAGCGCAATGACAAAAAATACTCTAGATAGAAGGCATATATTCTAGACTCCATCTTTCTATCATAGGATAATATTTGCTAGACAAAGCTAGTTGGAGCTAACCTGGAGCAATTACTCTAAATGCTGCTTTGTATGTATAGGTTTAAGAGATTATTATATATGTTTTTCTTCTTCTCATGGTCATTAACTATTGCTTTAATAAACCTGGAGATGTGTACAAATATGTCCTTGAGCATCAAATAAAAGCTTGTAACATAATAACTGCCTTATGCTCTTATTTGTTATATATTTCCACTAGCCCTTGTGATATTGATGACCTTCACTGGGCTTCCTAACCCATTCTCCTCCACCAGAAAGAAGATGCCTATAGCGGGGCCCTGACACTAGCAGTGAAAGAGGAAGTATAGAGGGAATGAAAGGACCTGACAGGGTTACACCAGAACATTTGCAACTACAAAACAAAGTGCAAAGGTGCTGCAATGTGCCTCCACAAACGGACTATCACATGCTCACTTATGAATGGATGTATTCGTTGAAATAATCGTAGTAGGGTACATGTCATTTTTCATGCATTCATCAAGTCTTACATCCTTTCTGTTTAAAATTCAGACTTAAATACATCATTTGATGTGAAAATGTGTTGGTAAAACACCAGCAAAACTGAAACTGACTAATTTAGAGTACCTCGGCTCAATTAATCAAGCAGCTTTGTGCAACGCTGCACAGTCACTGCAGATATCATCTGTGGCTTTAATCAATGGTTGCGCCACATGCCAGAGTGAAAAATGAGAGTCTGAACATGTAAATATGCCATCTGAGCAGGCCTCTGTTACAGACCGAATCAGGTCCTGTAGCACATCCTTAAAGATAATTTGAAATGCAAAACCTCAGAAAGGGTTAAACATTTCAGTCCAGAATAGGTCATGGCTTTATTAAAATTGCTGGCTATCTTAATTAGCCTGCCTGTTCTACTAATCCATTGCTGCCATTCAAATTCTTTAATAATACAATAGGTTGTCAGGCAACTAGTGAGATCAGCCTGAAGCAGGGGCTGAGTTTGCTCTTTGCAGGATCTATTCCATTTCTGATATTTATGGAAAATGAAATAAGTCGTATTTATTTGAAGGGCACTGAAGTGTTAATTATTTAGAAGTCATCATTCCTGTGTACAGTTCATGTTTCCTTGATCCCAAATATTTCAGTATAAATCAATCTTTACATAAGCCTGGAAAAAATGGTACTTAATTGGCTGATGCCTCCATTGCAATGTACAGCATGGTACATAGCTGAACAGTGATGATGAGTGAGAGATAAGGACTTAAACAGGGTAATTTACAATTCCCATTGTAGTCTCATATAAAGGCCACAAACAGGATCAAGCTCATTTAGCAGCAGTTCTCAAAGTATTAATAGGTCTAGAGCTGGTCCTAGGGAACCATGATGGCTTCAGGACAGGACAACACACACTGTCTACAACTTGACTTCAGCGCATGGGATAGAAGAGCCATGAAATAGGCTGAGCAGACGACTCCTAATAAGGTATGTAGGGTGAGGGGCTGATCCAAGCATTTGTAGCACAATTTCTGTATCTCTCACTCTGCCCCCACAGGTCTGGGCCTGCTGCGAAGCTTGGCCCGCACAACAGGCACTCACACCCCTTCTGAATGCACAGATGCACCCATCAAATTTAAAGAAACACATCCCCATCCTTGCATTCAATCATGTCCACTTCTCCCAAGGAAAAACCTCAGAACTCTCTCTCCTCACCAAAGTTAGAAGAGCTCTGAAATGTGCACTATTCCTCACCTGCCATAAATATTTGCTTTTATCTTTTAACACTCCACCCCCCAATCTGTAATCTAACCCAACCCAAAATTCTCCACTTTGGATCCAAATTTCACAGCTGGTTCCCATCTCTATAAAGGGATGAAGGTAAAAAGGCAGCATCTGCCCAGCCCTGCCTGACCTTATAAGTTTAAACCTGAATCTTTGCAGCTTGGGCTCGAATACAAACAAAAACAAGCCATTAAGATGAGTAGACTTAGTTAAAGCAAAGCTCCTATAATCAGAGCAGAATCTGCAGTGCGAGAGATTCTGCCTGGAATTCCAATGGGCTGCTCACAAGGAAGTGTCACAAAGTGCCAGCCCAGTGGTTTTATGAATGCAATCCACATAGTCCTGTGACTTGTTGCTTCCTCTAATATATTCTGTAAATCACTGCCTTCTAGCTCAATGCACACACTGAAAAAAAGGTCTGTTTCTCTGCTACCGCACCACCTGAATAACATTATAATCTTGAGGGCTGAGGGAGGATATAATGAATTCATGCACAGAAATATTGTAATGGCTGATCAAGGAACAGAAATATTTGCTTGCTAGAAATAAATGAATGAGCACCTTCTCATGATGCATGAATGACCCACAGCTTTTTCTTCCCTTCTTAAAAAACTAGGACAGAAGACTTCAAATGCCAAAGATGTGCACAGAAAGGTTTCTCAAGTCAATTTAAGTTGTATTAAATAATGAATGTTAGAGGGAAAAATCCTGGATTTGCCTCTTGTATGGGTAATTTAAAATGCTATAAATAAAAGAAAGAGCTAGTTCATTGAGAAATAGAGCTATGTGGCCGGAGATTGCCATACATTTAGATAGTGTCATTTAGAGGGCAATTTCTTTCTATTTTTAAGTAAGGACGTAAACTACCAATCACAAAGTAGCTGAGTAGCATAGAAAAATTGTTCTTGTTTCCCTGAGCACTGGCTTTTCAACCCCAGCTGCGATCTGTTTAAGAATTTCAAGATCTAGAATAGCTACTATTTAAGCTCTATCTAAGAAAGCATGTCAAATGCTTATGCTCAAAAGCTTGTTTCTCTCATCAGCAGAAGCTGGTCCAATAAAAGATATTGCCTCACTCACCTTGTCTTTCTCAGATCCTGGGACCACCAAGGCTACAACAATAATACATACAACTCTGACCATTGACAGCATCTCTAGAACTACACACTGTGGAAGCAGGTACTAGAGAAGGGAGAACTTCATTTGGCCAGCATTCTTCATGCCTAGTTTATTCATTTTACTTTATATTTATAACACATTAGATTTGTATTTGTTAAGGAAAGCTACAGACCATCTTCCCTCATGCCCCCTCCCACCAAGCATTATCACCTTTGTCTTTTATATTTCTAGAGCATAACCATAGAGAGTCATTCCTTGTTCTGAAAACATTCCTCAGAGTTGGCAGTAAGGAAGGCATCGATGCTATTCTTTGCCTTAGAGTACACCATCTGCCTATGCCAGTCTGAACTCCCTGATGCAGAGCAGTGCACGATGCACATTATCACTGCAGCATGAAGACTGAACAGATGCAACAATACATCCACATTAAAGTCCTTTCTTAATGCGAAGCCATTCTGGCGGGCCTTTTGTTCTTCTGACTTCTGTTGCATTGTGGTGCAGTGAACTGATCAAACATAGAGTAAAGTCCTTTTCTAGCATACATTATGCCCAAACGCACCTTTTTTAAAAGCACTCTTAGCAGGGAAGATGGTGGGACAGAGAGAAAAGAAACGAGTTCGATTAAACATGCCAAAAGAAAATATAAACTAAAGAAACCCAATCATGAACCCAGTCTGCAATGTCCATACAATAGGACCCAATGCCTCATGGATTAATCATCAGATATGGAATCTTCCACCTCTATATCACAGATTCAACAAAACCAATCCAGGTTGGAAGTGGCTGTAAAATTACCAGGTTATGGCTTGTCAGGAGCCAATGTAAAAGTAAGTTGGTGACCTCAAAGCAGTTCCAGTATTTGGTCTTATACAGCAAACGGCTCAGAAATTAGATGCACATTATCAAGGGAAAGATAGGGTGATTGCTCATCACACAGCAGTGATTAAAAATGAGAAAATGAAGACTAGAGGAAATATTATGGCATTGTGCATTACCAATCCACAGAACAGCCTCACCTTACATACTGCATTCAACATTTGGCTGCTTCATTTCCAAATGGAGATATGGTAAATAGCATAAGGTAGGGAAGGTTCACATAAGGGCAAGCCAGGTGACTATCGAGGCATGCAGTGAAGGGTAGTCAATATAGGGAATGATTTAAAGCTAGGATTCTGGTGGAAGTATCCAGTTGACCTTCTCTTTCACAGTTATTTCCTATACCATGCCTCTATTTACCTTTTCTCATCATACAAGAATAAGAGATACTTGGAGCCTGCTCCTGTTCCCACTGCTGTCAATGGCCAAACTCCCCTTGATTTGAGCAGTACAGGACCACCTCTTGGAGAAGTTAAAAGACTGACCATTTAAGATGGATAAAGAGAAACAATAACACTCCGATTCGATGAAGCTGAAATTTACATTTCAGTAAATGTTCAGTCTGAATGCCTTGATGTTCTCCAGCCTGAGTGAGAAAATGTAGGTTTCCCCCAAGTTTTACACACACAAAAATCCTGTTTTTTTAAAAAAGCAAAAGGTACCTGCAGAACTCACTGCTGCAGGATATTATTGGCAGTTAATAATATGGTAAGATTCTGACTATTACACTAACAAGGGCTATTCAGCCCTGATTCAGCAAAGCAGTTTTTTAGTTTTCTTACACTCACATTTTTTACACTCAAGTCCCTTTATACATGGTTACAATTCCAACAGTGGAATTACTCATCTCAAATATAATATCTGGGTTAACTGTTTGTGATTTGCCTAACCTTATAATTCAGTGTCTTTCGAAGTCTTAACTCACAACATACACAGACTGAAGGCTTTCCAGAATAATGTTTGGGCTGTCAGAGATGTGTCATTTCCCAGAGGTACCCAGGGCTGTGAGGCACCTCTCTACCACCTGCCCTTAGTGTGAAGGAGCCTTGCCCCTGTATGCCTGGAGTCAGTTCCCTGAGTCTGCCAGCCACAGGCAACACAAGTCCCACCTCACCCCACCCCCAACCCTGCAGGCTGTGCTGTCCCTCATTCAAGCTAGTGATAAGCACACTCCAACCCCTCTGAGTCCAAGTCCTCCGAGCATCCCCTGTGACATCCAGCCCTTTTTCCACTGGACCCACACAAACTGACCAGACCAGCTGTTCCCAAAGAAACAGTACACCACAGCTTACCAGTTACATCTCAGAACACAGCTCTGCTTAACACACAGCACTTAGATTTGGTTATAGAGAAAGCCAGTGTATTGAAGAAAAAAAACAGAGATTCATACAACAGCAAACAGAAATATTTGAAACAAAGGGTTACATAGAAAACACAGTCATAACACCTTCTAGAGCCTGAACTCAAGCAACAAGATGCCCTCTTGTCTAATAAGGTCCTGCTTACTCTGAAGTCCTTCTCACAGTGTTTTCAACCAGGGTAGCTGAGACCTTCCTTTCATGAGATCAAGCCCACTGGCAACTTTTCTACCCTTAATCCCAGGTGAAGGCTGCCTAGACATCTTTCTGCCCCCCAGATATACCAGACCACCTCTAAAACAGGGCCATCTCTACACTCCTTTGCCGTTTACCTCTTCCTGTTAGTTTTCTTGCTCAAGTCCACACAGTCTCCTCTTAGCATTTGACTCAATATGCAAATAGACTTCTACTGTAAGACACAATACACAATGGCCAGTTCTGCAGGTAAGTGTCTCTCACCTCTTGTCTGGAGGGGTCTGTCTCAAGGCACACTACTTCTGGATGAGCTGCCTTTAATTTCAAGGCCTTAAAAACATAATCTCTCTTGCTGTCTCTCAAAGACACACACACACACACACCCCTCCTTAAATATTATCTGCACATATGTTTTGCAAAGATTATGATGACCAGTGTGAAACAAGTTTTCAGTAGAAACCTCACATAACTGTTTGGTGAACCAGAATGTACAGACTAGACACAAGGGATCCCTGCAACCCTGATGGACCCCTCTGTCCTCTGCCAGTTGGCATTAAGCAGTCCCAGGGTCACAAGAGGCATTTAGTTTTTATTAAAAAACTAAGAGGTTTGTTAAATCTTGCTGCCGAATATGTAATCTAATTCTCCTTGCTTTGTCATGCATCTACAATATCTGCCTGTCCCTTCCAATTACCATTTAAATCTGAAGACACCTTATTGTTTTCCTATACAAAAATTCTCTGCTTCATTACCAAGGACGTCTCATGTTGCCACAGCACATTGTGGCAGAATCTCATATACTGTGTAACTGATTTCCATTTAAACTACTGTCTGCAGTTTTCTTTGACCTTCTGCCTGACTACAGGGAGAGCTGAGAGCTGTAGAAAAGACATTCTGCTGAGATTTAAAAAAAATTTTTTTTTTCAGAATTTCATAGAATATTCGTTTATGTGACAATGTTTTATAGTATGGGCAACTTGATGACTTCCTTTGTGCGAATCTTTGCAAAGGAGGACATGTTATATTTGAAACAGCAGCATCACTGGATATGTAGATTGACACATTATAAAGTACAGGGCAGCTAAAATGAAAGTTTTCATTCAAAAGATATATCATCATGTAGCACATTTAAATCTGCAATTCAGCAATCCTCATCTGTAGGTAACTGATTGCTACAAAGGTTCTCCAAGGGTAACATACAGATTTAATGATTCCATCTTAATAGCCCCCAGCAAGGTGATTTGTGCACCAGTTAGACTGTGTGGCAAACGCTGGCCCGACGTTTTACTCATACTGAAGTCATATATTCTTATTTCCTGCAAGTCGTATTCCAGTATGGAGTTTGGTAATCTATTCAAAGGACCTGAATCTAACCTCAGGCCATTTCTACTGACTTCAGTGCAATTACTTCTAGTTTACATCTATATACCTATAATCAGAATCTGGAACAATGTGGGTCCTGGATTGCACAGAAACAATTTTGTTGAATTGAGTATTAACAAATACTCTATTGTCTTGACTGGAGGCACTAGCATTAATCATCAGTCAATTAATTTATACATTGTATAGTCAGAGACACTTGAGAAAGTAGAACAAGGCTGTACTAAGTCAGACCCAGAGGATATAATTTAAGGCCTGATTCAAAGCACAGGGAAGTCATTCAAAGCATAGGGAATTGATGGAAGCCTTTACTTTGGAAAGGTGCTTCATAATTGAAAGGACAAAGCCTAGATACTGCAGAAAATGGCAATGGTTGGTCATTCAGCATGTGCCTTTCTTCTCTCTGTATAAGTAGTGAACTGATGCAACGAAGAGATGCTTGAGTGAGGGGCAGAAGATCCCAGGGTACTTCTCCTGTTAACTTCTCCTGTTAAGCAGTTGTCAGTTAAGTAATGAAATGCCAGGCTGACTGGCTGACATTCAAGGTTTTTCATTACACATTTGAAAATGGGTCCATTTTAAGCCCACTGTATTGTGATAATACATTAATTTTTTTAAGCAGGAAGGGGCCTATTTCTGAGGGGGGGGACTTACTTTCAGTTAAAAATATAAAGGAACCCTATTTTCAAGCCAAATAGGATTTTCTATGCAAAATGCAAAAATATGGATTTTTGCAAGTGTTTTTATTATGCAAAGTTAGCTATTTTGTGGGAGCTATGAAAACAGTATGAATGTGATGGTGTAAAATCTTGCAAAATGGTGAAAGTTTGCACACAGAAATCTGTGAAATAGAACTTCAGACAAATCTGCTTGGCATGAAAGTGCCGTGTAAGTGGAAGATATTATTAGAATTTGTAATGATCTAACCATGGAAATAGCTGTTACGTCACCCACCAAAATTACAGTTGTGCGGACAAATAAGAGGAGCAAATGATCTACGAAAGCAAAGCAGTTTGTAGGGAAGCATTTTCAGAATTAGACATCAATAACAAGGGAAATGAAAATGACATGTAAGGTCTAATTGGAATTCCTTTAGTTATTTGCAAAGAGTATTTAAAAGCCTTTTTCAAAAGCACTCAGCAACATTTTCTTAAGGAATTAGAGTACTGTATAATTTAGTCAAAGTATAAGCATATTCATTTTTCTATCTGATAGCAAGTGGCAGAGAACTGGCAAATATTAATGTCAGTGAGTGAAGTTTTGTTTGACTCATAACAGAGAAGGAAGACCGGTTTTAGAGATTATCAGTTGACTGAATTAGTGGAATATGGCCTGTTCAATGATATACCTGGGATATGTTGATGATATTTTCATCCACTGAACAGGCAATTTAAAATCCCTCATAGATTTCCACCATATCTTCAACCACCACCACCACCCATCCATTAAACTCTCTGTAACACTCCCATACTAGGGTCAACTTCCTGGATACCACATTCAGCTTCAGCAATGGAATCCTACGGACAACCACATACAAGAAACCCACGGATCATCACACCTGCCTCAATAGATCGAGTAACCACCCCAAATGCACCAAGAAATCTGGTATCCATAGTCAGGCACTCAGATACCACAGAATGTGCTCCAAGGAAAAGGTCCAGGATATCTACCTCAGCGCACTCTGAAGAGCCTTCACCAAACAAGGACACTCCACTTGAGAAGTAGATAGCATCATGGAATGGGCCACCCAAATAACCTGCATCAATACAGAAATAAAACCCCCTCTGATAACACCCCCCAGTTATCACCTACCACACCACACTGGAACACATATGGGACATCAGCAAACAACTACAACCCATATTTGATGGGGACCCCATTCTGAAAGAAATCTTTCCTGAATCCCCTCTTCGTGCCTTCAAACAATACCCCAAACCTCTCCAAGCTCAACATCCGAAGCAAGCTCCCACAGACCAGGATATACCAACTCAAAGCAGCACGAGACCCTGCCAGAACAACAGAGGCAAAACCTGCAGACATATCTCCACAGCTACAATGATCACCACCACCAACAATCCACCTTTCAAGATCCATGGGTCCTTCACATGCCTATCATAACATATGGTGTATCTCATCCGGTGATTCAAATGCCCCAAGAGCAACGATTAGGGTGAAACCAGACAATCACTATGCTCTTGAATGAACTCACATAGGAAAATAATAAAAGACAAAAAACACCCTATCACCATCTACAGCTGCACCGCTGTAGAACTTAAGTGAAGATGCCCCTAATCAGCATAGTTGGTCCACTTCCCCAAGAGATGGTAGCTATGTCGATGGGAGAAGCTCTCCCGTCGACATAGCGCTGTCTACACAGGAGGGTTAACGTTGGTATAACTATGTTACTCAAGGGTGTGAAAAATCAACACTGCTGAGCAATGCAGTTATACCAACATGGGTCTGTAGTGTAGACCTGGCTTGAGTAAGTTTCCCAGACTTGAAGAAGAGCTCTGTGTAAGCTCAAAAACTTGTCTCTATCACCAACAGAAGCTGGTCCAATAAAAGAGATTAGAGGTAATCTCTCTAATTGTCTGTCTAATTTCCTTGATAAGGGCACATGTTCTTCTCCACAACAAAGAAAGAGACAAATCTAGAACAGCCTAATGAAGGGAAATGCAGGGAACGTGGCCCTGCTAGGAGTAAGCTGAATTTTATAATCCATTGTGCATTTGGCACATAGATACCACCAGAACGGATGCAATCTCTCTTAGATTTTATGTGAAAGGGGTATTAGTCGCAGGTATGTTTTTAAGAGGGAAGGTGTTAGCATTCAGAGCTGGTCGAAATGTTTCAAACTTTTGATTAAAAATAAAAAAAGCAAAAAAAAAAAAAAAAAAGAGTATTTTCTGAAGAGCTGTCATCAGCACAACCACACAGCTGGCAGACTCAGCAGAGAGGACAAAACACTGAGGGGCACAAAGACCAAGCCACCTTCCTACCCTTTCAGTTCATAGATTACAAGGCCGCTAAGGATCACTGTGATCAACTAGTCTGACCTCTGGCATAAAGCAGACTATAAAACTTCCTGGAGGGAATTCCTGTTGGAACTAGTGTCTATCTTTCAGAAAAGCATCCAGTCTTGATTTAAAAACAGTCAGTGATAGATCATCTACCATAACCCTTGGTTAATTGTTCCAATGGCTAAAAATTTCCACCTTATTTGCAGAGTTGGTTGCTGCAGGACACAATTGAGGCCCTAAGCAGCAGTAACGTGAACTCCCCAACTCTGTTCTCCCTCCACCCCACCCTCCCGTAGTGACCTTTGCACTTGTGTTTGGTCTGCTGGATTTTCATGAGCTGTATATTTTATTTCACATTTTGCATCCAATAGGCTCCGAGACACAGCTTCATCTCTGTGAATTCTCATAACTGAAAAAATAAGCTTTCTTCTGTGGAGATAAAGGAGTACATACTGTGCCACACCTGCTGTGTATCTGCCTACGCTCATGCCTTGGATATCAACTGGTTTTTAATTAATAAAGGACAGTCGCAGATACACATGTGCAATTTTAGCCAGGTGTTATTCTCCTGCTGTAAGGGGGAAACTAGAATATGCTGAATGGATGCTACAGCAGATCGAAAAGAGATTTTTCCTTCTTGGGCCTACTGTCCTCTTCCTGCAGTCCTCTGCCTCATACATGATACACCTTCCAAATGCCACAACAAATGAACCATCTCCTGCTCATCCCAAGAACAGGTCCATCATCAGCCCTGAATGAGGAAAGGGAACTGTGGAAAAAATAGTATTCAGCCATGTTATTAAAGACTGCAGACACACCTGGAGGCCAAAATTATGTTGCACAAGCAACCGTAATTTGGGGATTTCCTAGCTTTTGAGTGCTTGACTTTGCAACCTTAATAATGTTATGAATATAAGGTCCGCCCACTTTACATGACACTGAGAAAGTCTCATCCCTTCAGACTCTGTACCACAGTCACAGGCTCCCCTGGCTGCTAGTCTCAATGAGTCATTCTCAGTTTACCCTCCACACACCACACGGCCTCATCCAGCCAACCCCAGACTCATTCTTCTCTCCAATGACAGGGTCCATTCCCCGACCCCCACCTCCAGGTCTGACTCTTGTACACCCAACACATTCCCTCCCAGCACATTCTGCCATAGGATAGATGCATGCTGATTCTACTGAGCTCAGTTAGGAGCTCACATGTAGAACTGAAGGCCAAGTAGATACCGCCACTCTCCTTTTACCCATTTTTGTTTTCATCTTGGAAGTTTGCAGATCTACTTGTCACCCCTAGTGGCATGACAAATGAACTGGCAGCTTTGCTGCCCCCGTGTAAATGATTTCTCACAATCCCATTGTTTTAATGACATCTGAAATACTGCTTGCCCTCCTGGCAGATACACTGTGTACTGGATTAGTGGGAGGTGGTAAGAACAGCTAGTCAAAATTTTTCATTGATCTGTTTCCACACCACAGCCCAAAAATGAACAATGCTTTCTGAATTAAATGGAAGTTTCCATGAAAAAGTTTATTTTCACTGAAAATTTTTAGGGATTTTTTTTCTGCACCTCAGCAAATTTTGCAGATTCAACATTTTTATTTTTGTTGAAATGTTTCACAGAGCGAGGGTTGGGGAGTAATCATCTCCCAAACAGCTCTACCTTTAATTAGTGATGCAGCAGCATCATAGGTTTGCATACGGGGTGTGCCCAGGCACTTCCTAATGTAGGGGTGTCAAACATCCGGCTCGTGAACCTTTTTGATGTGTCCCGCGGCGCCATCTCGCTGGAGTGCTGCCGAAAGAGTGTAGGTAATTCAAATGTGGCCCACTGGTGGAATAGTTTGACACCCCTGATAAAGAACATGAAAAGTCCCTGGGTGCACACCCTAATGAAATGTGCTGCACACGCCTATGAGCAGCATTATTATATCAAAACAGTAACAAATTATCTTTTCAGTGCAAGCATCTAAAGAAAAGTAGAGTCAAAACTTGCAAAAACCACCTCAACCTTTGTGTCTACAGTTAATTGACCCTTCATTTCCCTATATAAATTGGCTAGGAAGATATCTAACTACCAGGCTGAAACTCATAGAAGCTTTTTGGTGTACTCAATATTGTGTCTGTGAATGGAGAGGTAGGACTGTGTATCCTGTGAAAACACAACCCTAAATATTTGAGATTCCAGGACACAACTCAACAGATCTGAAAGAAAATAGAGTTTTCCTAGGAATGTATAAGATTTTTTAAAACAAGAGCATGAGACATTCTGGAAGTGGGAATATCTAATGTAGGTGAAAGAAAAGCAAGCAATACATGAAAGCCAGAACATTTCACTCAGAATAAGCCAAGCCATCAACTTGTCAAAAACCAGAGAGTCACCACCAATGCAAGACACATTTGATATTTGTATTGACCACCTTATAAATCACCTGGAGAGAAAAAAAAAAAAAAAAAAAAAAGAAAGATTTCAGAATGGAAACACCAACAGTGCCTGAAATATGTTGTTATTGGCAGTCTGCTGAAATAACAATAATACACCAAATACTTGCCAACCCTTAAATCAGTAACATTGGAATTAGCACTGTGGCTTGTTATTCTGGTTCAGCTCAATAACCTGATAGGGCTCTACTGCTGGTGAGTAAAATGTAAATCATCTACTGTAATTAGCATTATTCTTACAGGTACAGCACTTCCCACACTGCTAAAAATAACTTGCATTTGTAGTCTATACATGCTGGAAATTTGGTTTCTGTTTTGCACTTAATACAATTGACACAGCCTTCTTATGAAATACCTTCAGTTGAATTAAACTATGAAATGGAATAGAGTATTGTAGATTTTTTTTAAAAACTGGTACAAAGCTTGCCAGCTATGTATTCTATGGATTCAGTTCTATCAAAGGTACTTATATGGCCTCCTTCATAACATTTGAATACCTCACAATCTCTAATTCACTTATCCTAACACCCAGTGAGGTAGGGAACTACTATTACCACCATTTAATAGATGGGGAATAGAGGCCCAGATAGAGTCTTAGAGGTACTCAGTAGGGCTGTCAATTACTCACAGTTGAGTCAAGCAATTAACGCAAAATAAATTGACTAGATTAAAAAAATAGTCGCGATCAATTGCAGTTTTAATTGCACTGTTAAACGATAATAGAATACCAATTTAAATTTATTATAAATATTTAGATTTTTTTCTACATTCTCAAATATATTGATTTCAATTACAACACAGAATACAAAGTGTACAGTGCTCACTTTATATTATTTTTGTTACAAATATTTACACTGTAAAAAAAAATAAAAGAAATAGTATTTTTAGTTCACCTAATACAAGTACTATAGTACAATCTCTTTATCGTGATGTGCAACTTACAAATGTAGATTTTTTTTGTTACATAACTGCACACAAAAACAAAACAATGTAAATATATTTAGCGCTTACAAAGACCACTCAGTCCTACTTCTTGTTCAGCCAATTGCTAAGATGAACACGTTTGTTTACCTTTACGGTAGATATTACTGCCCACGTCTTATTTATAATGTCACCAAAAATGAGAACAGGCATTCGCATGACACTGTTGTAGCCAGCACTGCAAGGGATTTACATGCCAGATACACTAACCATTTGTATGCCTCTTCATGCTTTGACTTGTAGATTGCACTCTTCTTTTTAACAGTGCAAATATTTATAATAAAAAAGTGAGCACTGTATACTTTCTATTCTGTGTTGTAATTGAAATCAACATATTTGAAAATGTAGAACATCCAAAAATATTTATAATATATTTAAACTGGTATTCTATTATTGTTTAACAGTGTGATTAAAGCTGTGATTAAGCATGACCTTTTTTTTGAATCTCACAATTAATTGAAATTATTTTTTTAATAGTTTGACAGCCCTAGTAAGTACTTAGGTGCCTATCTGCTTCCAGGCATCTAAGTCTACCATTCAGGTGCCACTAACAAAGTCATCACTCAGTTGCCATCTAAGTTCCCATGATGTTTAAATCCCTTGCAAGCCTTGGTGTTTGTCAAGCTGGTTAAGTACTGACAACACCTGTGATGTGATGGACCAGCTCCAGAGGCCTCCTGCTGGAAGCCTCATGGCCTTGCCTCATCCTGCAGAAAAGAGCAGAGGAGAAGTTGGTCATGCTTGATACTTCTCTTATGCTCACCCTCTGTTTCCTTGTGCCCCCTGCTGATCTGGTTGAAGACTGAGCCCAAGAAGGGCTGCCGAAAGGACACCAACTGAGGGTACACCCCTGATGGGCTGTTAAAGAAGGCAGTGCCTCTGAGAAGGAAGCCTTGGTGCCATGGCCTCATACCAGGGTCGTGAGAAAAAACTGGAGACTGTATACCCTGGAAGGGAGGGACAGTGCGTGTGACTTGGCTGGAGGGCTGAGTCACTGAAGACTTGGTGAGAGAACCATCGTCCAGGGGAGAGGTGCTCCCGAGAAGTGGGTGCCACCCCATTGTAAGAACTGGAAGAAAAATCAGGCTCACAGCTGACCAGAAAAACTAAGAGATTGTAGGCACGTATCAGCCAGAAGGGGGTAATGCTCACAAGAGGCGGGTGCTGACCCCATTACATCACCTCACAGCTAACATGTTGTTCTAAGCCCTAGCACAAGCCAAAGCCCTGGAGGCCCTGAAGCAGGATTCTCAAACTAAGCATGGGACGAACACCTATCTCACCAGTGAGGCCCAATCCCACGGCATGCTCTGAGCATGCCTAACACCTGTTACCTGCCAGCCCCCACCAATAGAGGGAGAGGTAACAGAGTGCCCTCACAAAAGGCAGCAGGAGGCACAAGGAAACAGAGGGTGAGCATAAGAGAAGTATCAAGCATGACCAAGAGACAGACAGACACTTTCAGCTGTAGGATGTGGGCTACCTAAGCAGCTGACCTCGTTAGGTGTCTAACTTTAGGAGAAGGTTTACAGCTGAGAATCCCAAACAGAAAGAGATGCCTGTCTCTGGCCCCTCAGCCAAGCACACCAGGTCAGCCACTGAGGGGATGTCTACACTGCAATTATAAAGCTGCAGCTGGCCCGTACCAGCTGACTCAGACTCCAGCTAACGGGCTGTCTAACTGCAATGTAGATATTCAGGCTCAGGCTGGAGTCCGAGCTCTAGGACCATGCGAACAGCCCCTTAGCCAGAGTGCCACAGGTGCCTAGTTGCAGTGTACACATAACTGCTAGGTGCCTAAACTCTTCTCCTCTCCCCACCCCCTCAGCATTTCACTGCTCCTGCTCAGCTGCTGTGCTTCTGCAGATCCCTTCCTCACCCCATGCCTTGTACGGGAAGCGTGGGCACTTAGCTCATTGCTGAAAATTCCACTGGGCAGCTCGGCACTTAGGGGTTAGGCACGGCAATGTAAATGGGCACCTATACCGTGCTTCTTGTCTGATTACCTAATGCATTCCGTTAACATGGCTTTTAATGGAATAGGTTTAATTTCTAAACAGGAGAAACTCCCATTTTATTCTTAGGCTAACAGCAGCATTTAGAATGATTACTTTTTACAAGGCGATAGCGTGTGAGATTTATAACTAGCACCACCACCCTGTCCCCGTTTTTTAACTGAATACTTGGCTGCAGGCTGCCAAATATCATCTAAAACTAAAGGTGATAAAAATAAGACAAATTGACAAGCCAGTGCATTGGAGGAAAATATATGTAAGACTCAAAGCAAATTAGGCAAAGCCACCCATACCCCCACATAAACACCACTGTTGGCATTCCAAGTTTATTCAAATCATCTGAAGCTTTTAGGGCTGCAAATCAGGCTGCCAATCTCCCAAAATCAGGTGCTCAAGAGATCTCACCTTCCTCCACAACTGAACCGGAAACAACTTCTCTTATGGTCTTTTGTCACTTCACATCCAGGCTAGAACCAAATGGGGTAGAAAAGTTAAACTAATGGGCAAATAAATTAAATGAACTTTTGCCAACCCTGAAAAAGTTCATTTTGAAACTTTGGATGAAAGTTCAGGGTGTGAGGTTTTTATTATATTCAAGCCATCTCTTCAAATAACTCTGTCCCAGCAGAGATCATAGAATCATAGAATATTAGAGTTGGAAGGGACCTCAGGAGGTCATCTAGTCCAACCCCCTGCTCAAAGCAGGACTAACCTCTGCTATATCATCCCAACCAGGGCTTTGTCAAGCCGCAGCTTAAAAACCTCTAAGGATGGAGATTCCACCACCTCCCTAGGTAACCCATTCCAGTGCTTCACCACCCTCCTAGTAAAAAACTTTTTCCTAATGTCCAACCTAGACCGACCTCCCTGCAACTTGAGACCGTTGCTCCTTGTTCTGTCATCTGCCACCACCGAGAACAGCCTAGCCCCATCCTCCCTAGAACCCCCTTTCAGGTAGTTAAAGGCCGCTATCAAATCCCCCCTCACTCTTCTCTTTTGCAGACTAAACAAGCCCAGTTCCCTCAGCCTCTCCTCATAAGTCCTGTGCTCCAGCCCCTAATCATTTTTGTTGCCCTCCGCTGGACTCTCTCCAACTTGTCCACATCCTTTTTGTATTGGGGGGCCCAAAACTGGACACAATATTCTAAATGCGGCCTCACCAATGCCGAATAGAGGGGAATAATCACTTCCCGTGACCTGCTAGCAATGCCCCTCCTAATGCAGCCCAATATGCCATTGGCCTTCTTGCCAACCAGGGCACACTGCTGACTCATATCCAGCTTTTTATCCACTGTTACCCCCAGGTCCTTTTCTGCAGAGCTGCTGCCCAGCTCGTTGGTCCCCAGTCTATAGCTGTGCATGGGATTCTTTCTTCCTAAGTGGAGGACTCTGCACTTTTCTTTGTTGAACCTCATTAGATTTCTTTTGGCCCAATCCTCCAGTTTGTTTAGGTCACTCTGTATCCTATCCCTACCTTGCAGGGTATCTACCACTCCCCCAGCTTAGTGTCGTCCGCAAACTTGCTGAGGGTGCAATCTACCCCATCCTCCAGATCATTAATAAAGATGTTGAACAAAACCGGCCCCAGGACCGACCCCTGGGGAACTCCGCTTGTGACCGGTTGCCAGCTAGACATGGAGCCATTGATCACTACTCGTTGAGCCCTATGCTCTAGCCAGTTCACTATCCATTTTATAGTCCATTCATCCAACCCATACTTCTTTAACTTGCTGATAAGAATACTGTGAGAAACCGTATCAAAAGCTTTGCTAAAGTCAAGGTATATCACATCCACCGCCTTCCCCACATCCACAGAGCCAGTCACCTCATCATAGAAAGCAATCAGGTTGGTCAGGCATGACTTTCCCTTGGTGAATCCGTGTTGACTGTTCCTGATCACCTTCCTCTCTTCCAAGTGCCTTAAAATGGATTCCTTAAGGACCTGCTCCATGATCTTTCCAGGGATTGAGGTGAGGCTGACCGGTCTGTAGTTCCCCGGATCCTCTTTCCTCCCTTTTTTGAAGATGGGCACTATATTTGCTTTTTTCCAGTCCTCAGGGACCTCCCCTGTTGCCACAGGCTTTCAAAGATAATAGCCAATGGCTCTGAAATCACCTCAGCCAACTCCCTCAGCACCCTCGGGTGCATTGCATCCGGCCCCATGGACTTGTGAATGTCCAATCCTTCTAAATAGTCTTGAACCTGTTCCTTCAGCACTGCGGGATGTTTGCCTCCTTCCCATTCTGTGCCACCCAGTACAGCAGTCTGGGAGCTGATCTTGTCTGTGAAGACAGAGGCAAAAAAGGCATTGAGTACCTCAGCTTTCTCCACATCCTCCGTCACTAGGTCGCCTCCCTCTTTCTTTAAGGGGCCTACACTTTCCCCTACACTTTCCCCTACACTGTACCTCATATATTGTTTCAAACTGACCTTCCTTCAGTCAACATCACTCTAAGATCTGATCAAGACTGAGGGACAGTCAGTATCTTTTTGAAAATCTATGTAGCATTTGGCTTGAGGAATTCAAAGCCATCTTCACTGGCAGAGAGCATTCTATACTCAAAACCTCTTTTGTTCTCAGATCGTTATCAGTAGATGTCTTTGCTCATTTCATTGATTGATTAATTCCCTTTCTCATTCTCCAGCATGTGACCTTGTTCTTTCCAGAGGCTATTTACTAAGACCATGCTCCTCAGCCGAGGATGATGATGCAAACCTTGAATTGAGAGACTGCCTCTTCCCATGTTAAAATAGCAGAATTAGCAGTTTGTCAATCAAAGTCAGAGGAAAGGAGTTATTATTAAATAAACTCTAATTGGAACACTTCATTCTTAGCTTCTCTATTGTATACAGACTTATTTAAAACAGGAGGCTTTGTTTAGGGGGTTTCTTTTTTATTCAATTTATTATTTAAACAAGGGGGGAATGGATTGTCCTGTATACAATTCAGCGAATGGTAGCATTGTGCGTTCAGAAAATGGCAGTTTATTTAGCCATGTATAAGTGAGTTACATATGTATTATTCTGCTATGGTATTAAGCAGTCATATTAGTGATTAATGAGCTAACAGCCTTCAGTCCTACAAATACAAAAATTTTTTATTTTATTTTATTTTTTTAAAGGGGAACCAGCAAGTTTGGGACCCAGCTTGAGACACCTTAAAGGGACCTGTTTTTCAGAAAGTGCTGAGTAGCTGTCCTTTGAAAATCAGGCCCCTTTAAAGGTGTCCCAGAAATTGACACCCAAAATCTTGACCTTAACAAGCTTAGAGCACAATTTGGGATGTACGCTTTGTAGGCTGGGTAAAGGAGGGATCTGTTGTCAATGAGAATAATAATTTTGGCTTAAAAAATCTCTAAACTAAACGATCTACAATACAGCAACTCATAGTTGCCTGCAGAAAAATTCTTTTGAACTTTTAAAAAAAATAAAAGAACGCAACTCCAATATTTTTGTTTTAAAAGACCTTAGAAAATGGTGCCTTTGACTATGGAGGGGGAGGGGTTGTTTTTATTAATGATAAATACCTTAAGCCTTGGAAATATAATAAAGCAGCATCAATTGCTCATGAACAGGATTTCCAGTTGATACATCTGGCATAGCGGCTCTTCACAGATAACCTGTAAAGTTCACTTCGATTTTTGGCACACACAAATATATATATTCATGTATGTTTACAATATTTAATTATTTGTCTTCTGCTAGTGACCAATTGAGGGAAGGACGTAATTATTGAGATACTTTTCCTTCTGTTTAGGGATATGCCTTTAAAACAGCAAAAAAGGTAAATTCCAAGCATGTAAGCACATATATAACAGTGCTGCTGCTGCTGAATTTACCTTGGAAAAAGTGCTTTATTCCCAGGAGGAAGGTTCCAGCTCAGTAGTGGAAGGCAGCTTGGTAGGGGAAGATGTTAGAAAGTAGCTAATCAGCCAAGAGACCCCCTGATGTTTTGCTTCATTTTTCCAAGTCACTGCCAACTTTTGCCTGTCTCCTCTTGCCTGCTTTTGACATGTCAGCTGCTAAAATGAGCTATTCCATTCCTTTCGCTAAATTAGAAATATGGGAGGGAGAGGACAAGGAGTGGAAGGTGCCGATATACCATTTAGATACCAGAAGCATTGCATTTAGGAAATCGATGGACTTTTTTTGTCCAAAGGGGGAAGAATATTGGGATTCAGGATGTAGATTGATTTTTTTTTTCCTTGAGAGAGAGAGAGAGAGACTGCACACAAGAAATTACCTTCTGCTGTGGCTGCCATACCTAGTATTAGACACAGGACAGTTCGTTTGTTTGCTTTCCTAAAGACAGCAGACTACACTACACACAATAGGCCACTTGTGTGTTTAAAAGACACCTATATAATAGAAAAAGGGTTGCTTCTCAGTATTTTGCCATTCCAATGCTGACTGATGCCTGGGCATGCAGGTGGGAGAAGCGGAAGAACAGAAAAGCATTATATTTTTTAACCTTAGAGTTTTGGATTTGGTTACTGTTCTTGCATTAATCAAAGCATTTGTCAATCTCTAGTATTTAACAAATGTATGTGGTTTTTAAGGGATAAATTCCTATTTATATTCTATAGGAATTTAAGTCCCAAAAATACTTTAGACAAGAACAATTTAATTGTTGTCAGGATCAGTTTCATTTTCAATTTTTTTCCACTACAGTCTATGTAGGACATAAAATGAAAACCTAATATAGGTCAAAAGTTGGATTCTAATACAGTGTATATTCAACTATGCATTCAGAATGTATTACGTTGCAATACAATTTATTTCAGCAAGTTTGACAAATATATTTAACACTAATGAACACAGAGGTAAATTCTGCTTCCTGCTATACAAGTGTATATCTGGTTTCAGTTAAGTTACTCTAGCTTTACATTAGTGTAACAGAACTGAGCTTGACTTTACATGGTGCAATGCCATGTAGATATAAAGAAAGGTCTTTGAGAAATGCCAATTCAAATGCATTTTCTATTTGAAGTAATAGGTGGTGGCATTTACTAGAAGGAGATGCTCCGGGGTATTGTTGAAGCAGAAATAGCATCCGTTTCCAGAATGATGGCAACAGCAGGGTTTAAGATAACAGTTCACTCAATGGGCAGCCTCTGCCAGGGAGAATAAGGAGAAAGCACACATGAATTCCTTGTACACCATGAATTCTATAAAGATCACTGTGGGGAAAAGAGTGTAAGGACTGGGATGTTTAACACAGCCATATGCAGGTCCTCTGATCATTCTGCCTGGGAACAAGCTCAGAATCTTTTCAGGTTAGAAAAATATTACTCCATGACTACACATCTGCTGACCATGCAGATTACAGTATGTGGACCTTTGGCACCAATGAATTGCAGTATCACCAGTTTGCCAAGAGGTACTCAGCTCTATCATGTTCTCTGAAAATATTTCTGTGCTTTCTCAGTGCCTAAGTGAGCTATGGACCTGAACGGGAGATATCTGGCCAAGGATGAATCCAGACAAGAAACAGGGGCAGACTACAGTTGGTACTCCTATATTCTTCCAAGCTTTTTCCTGAGACACTAGCCATCCCAAAGGGGCTGGGGAGAAGTCTACACATACACAGCTGCTCAGCTACACAGGTGAGTATATGCACAGCAGCACTCCTCTAAGAAGTATATCTGCCTCCTAGCTATCTGCAAGCTTTAAGAGAAGGCACAACTCTTCTACATGCAGCTATTGAGGAAGCACCGTTCAATACCGCCTCCAATATAGGGCCATGGCCAAAAGTTAGACTTTCATCAATGCCCTTCAAACTCACCATAGCTTCTGACTAACTATAGCAAGGCAAGTTTGTAGCTTCCCATTTTGGCAACCCTGTCCCACTTTCAAAATAAATTTTGACTTTCAAAAGGCCTTGGACAAGGTCCCTCACAAGAGGCGACTGAAGATAAGTAGTCATGGATGAGAGGCAAATTATTGTCAATGGATCAAAAGCTGGCAAAGACAGAGCAAAGAGTATGATTAAATGGTCTATTTTCATCCTGGCAAAAGCTGAACAGCAGGATCCCCCAAGGTTCCATACTAGGTCCTGTGTTGTTTCATGTATACGTTAATGATCTGGAAAAGGGGGAATGGGGAGTGAGTAATGAGGTAGCAAAATCTGCAGATGACACAATTATCTAGGTTAGTCAGGACTAGACAAGATTGTGAGGTACTTCAGAGAGCTCTAAACAAGTTAAGTGAATGGGCACGATGCCAAATAAAACCCAGTGTTAATTAAATGCAAAGAAAGCAATACTTTAAATTGCACTATTTGTCTCTAATTTGAATGTTAGATTCCTCAGATTAATTCATTTGCCTGTGTAAAGACTGTCTGGCTTCTTTTAGATAGCTAAGGTAAATATTTTCTGTGGTTTCATAGGACTCAATTAAAATCACCTCTCTCTGCCCATTTATAAACTGTTTGTTATCCACAAAAAACAAAACAAATGTCTTTGCCCAGTATTTCGGTAATCTATAATACACTAAGACAGGACTCGCTATGGATTTGGAGGAATAATATACTTTGGTTTTAGTTTACCTGGAAAAGAAGGTCTCCACCAGAGGCAGAACTGCTCTTAAGGTGTACTCTTGTCTGAGAGCTCTCCATAAAAGAGACCTACAAAACAGATAGTATCTGAAGAAATATAGTTTGTGTTCTGTTTTATTCAGTTTTCTCTTTTTCCCCCCTTCCTTAATAATTCTCAGTTAATAATTGTGTTTATTTTGTTTGTCTTTAATTGTTATTTCTTCTTAGGGAAGGTGAGAAGAATCCTAAGAGACTGAAATAGCGGAGGTCACATCTCCAATTGGCATTGAATGACAATTATTAAGATTTGGCCCCTACCATTCCTCGTTTCTCTAGACAACAAATTTTTAGTAATTTTGGGGGAAAATGACTTGCTGTTCAACACCTTAAATCACCCCTTTCTCCCCCATAATGGGTAACCTCATCCCCCTTGGTGTACAAGGAGAAGACCCTCATTCTGGGTTGAATTTAAACCTAGGCCAAGAAAGAAGGGAGGACCAAGTTCTTAATAGTCTCAGTCTGAGATAATTAGGTCTTTGCATCTCGGTTTAAGGACTCCTGTGAATGGTGTTCACGTGACTGGGCAGGAGCTCCTCCTTTCTCTATTCTGCCTGTGAAGAACATAGAGTATGGTTCAGTGGTTTGGGGCTAACCTGTGACTCAAGAGACGGGGGTCAAGACCCCGCCCTACAGAGACTTCCCATGTGACCTTGGACAAACCACTTAGGGAACTGAGGCATAGAGAGAATCTGTACAGTGGGGATAATAGTACTTCTCCTACATCAAAGGAGAATGTTTATTCGCCACAGAGATGGCCTCTTTGAGCATGGGCATAGACAGGTGAGGTGTAGGAGACGGGGGGCGGCACTGCTCTCACCCTGCTTTTTGCTTTGCTCGACCTGCCAGAGAAGATGGGGGCTCTGTCCTTCCCCCAATGCATCTGCCCCCCAGCATATTTCTGGCTCTTTCAGCCCCTCGCCCTGGCAACCAGGCCCAGGCAGGGAGTGAAGGACAGAGGAGCCACTTTTTTTTTTTTTTTTTTTTTTTTTTGCTGAGGATAGCCACTTCAGGTTGCTGCCTCTGCAGCTGGATGCTGCCTCATGGGTCGTAGTGACTGCCTGTCTCCTGAAGTGGGGTGGGGAGCAGGACAAGGGGAGCCGGGGGGAGGGGTGTCGGTGAAGGGGATGGAATAGGGGTAGGGGAAGAGAAGGGGATGGGTGAGTGGGGATGGGGAAGGGGAATAGAAAGTGATAGGGGAGTGGGGGTGGGGAAGGAGTGGGAGCTCAGCATACGGCATTCCCTCGGCAGCAACAGCAGGCCCAGCAGGGAGGCAGCAACCGCAGCACCTAGAGGCACCAGAGTGGCGGCAGCGCTGCAGCCGCCTGCTCCCACACTCAGATCATGCCAGCAAACAGCAGCAGCAGCTGGGGCTCCCCCATTAAGCCAGCCTGTCCCATCCCCCCCATCACCAGCAGCCCAGGTACCACTCCAGGCAGGGGGAGAGAGCCACTGAACTGAGGGAACTGGCTTCAGCTCACCATACCTTCCTATACTTTGCGCCCCTTCCCACCGCCCCCCCCCCAACTATAGCATTCAACCTATGCCTCTGTACATGAGAGGCACTTCTTGAAGCACAGCGAGCCAGGCACACTCTGTGCTGGGGGAAGGGGCCCCAATCAAAAGGGAAAACTAAAAGTCCCTTTTTTGTTTTCTTTTGGAAAGAAAATAAAGAAAAACTACAACTAAAAGAGGGAGGAATTAACTAGTTATTGAAAACGCGAAGGAAAGCGTAGAGATAACAATTCACAAACGGATTGCTAACGGTTCAGTCTCTAGCAAGGGGCGATTGAGAAGGAACTGAGGAGGGTGAGCCCAGGCACGCTGGTTAGCCTTGTGGCAGAGTACACGAGAGGACAGCGCATATGCTGGCCGAACAGACACTGCTACCAAATTTCTCTGATCAGCAGTGCAGGGATGGAAGCTCACCTACAATGGAGCACCTCTAGAGATGCTATTCATAGAAACGTAGGATTATATTAGCCTTTTTTTTTTTTGCAGCTGCATCATATTGGTAACTCAGATCACCCAATACATCCAGCTCTCTCTCTTCCACCTGGCAAATCCCCAGCTTTATAGTAAAAACTCTTGTTGTTAGACCCTAAGTGGATGACTCTGCACTGTTTATATTTCATCCCATTTCTATTACTCCCATTTTCAAGGTCATCCAGATCTTCTTGTGTGATATTCCGGACCTCCTCCGTACAGGCAATACCTCCCAACTTTGTGTCATCTGCAAATTTTTTTAGAACATTCCCACTTTTCGTGCCAACGTCAGTAATGAAAACGTTAAATAAGATTGGTCCCAAGACTGCTTCTTGAGGACACAGATTGCAGTGACAAAAATTGTTCCCTTACCGTGGAAACCCCACCTCTCAAAGTGATATAGCAAGGTTGATGGAAGCATTCTTCTGTCAACCTACCTGTATCTACTGGGAGGAGGGTTAGGTCAACATAGCTACACCATGCAGAGGTTGGAATTTTTCACACACTGAACACTGTAGCTATGTCAACCTATGTTTTAAGAGTAGACCAGGCCTAATATTTGTTGTTTCTCCCCAAAGGCACAATTTGGGAAGTGAAGTGTAATGGGTTTTGGGTGTTGGCTAGACTACACTGAAACACATTTTTAGTCTGAAGGCATTTTCTACTCAGCTTCTTTCTTTTTGAAGAGGATAATTTGTAAATATATTGAGAGCAATTTCCTCACACCATGCAACCAAATACATTATTCCAGTGAGCAGAAGCCATTAGCCCCAAGCAGTCCAGCAAAACACAAAGTTATCTGCTAGAATTTTATTCTCTAGTCCCAATTTACTGAAAGTGTGTCTATCATTTAACAAAAAGGCTAGTCTCTGGATTTGAAAAATTCAGATTCAGTTTTTACAGATGACAAAATTCAGGACCTTAAACTGTGAAGTCCCTCTCCTGCAGCTGTATACATACAGGCAGAGTCCATGCACCTCTACAGAGAATGGTTAGGCTCAATAAGCTACATGCAAATCCAGGGGTCTGCTTGTGTAGAACCAGTTGCATGAGCAGGTCCTTAGTTTTTTTGGACCATTATTAAAAAAAGGCCAGTTGCAGTGTTGCTGACTCATGATTTTCTCACAGGTCTTTTGGTTTTTTTCTTAAAACCCCAGCAACTGAAGTCATATGATTACACCACGACTTTGAACTTTCATTAAAAAGTACCTCAGAGAAAACTCTCAAAGAAAAACTGGAAAACATGACCCCCAGAAGAACCACAACACAAATTTTTAAAAACCCAAAATGTGGTTTGGTTTTTTTGGTTTTTTTTTTTTTTTTTTTTTTTTAAAGTCTCATGATTTGGGGAGGGCTAGTGGAATGGGTGTGGGGGGGGCGAAAGGCTCATCTCGTGGTTTTTTGAACATCTGGGATTGGCAATGTTAGGAACACCCTGAACTGTAGAGTTGTTCCAATCCTGGCTTTTGGTTTGGGCCCATCTCTAGTCCTGCTGCACATCACTAACAACAGTTGCTAGATCTCCAGTTAATGACAGCTCAGATTATTGCTATAGATAAAGTATCCAAAAGCACGAGTTCTTCCAGAAATTAAATGTTTATATATTCCAGAAATTGGGCTAGCAATCTCATTAAATCAGGCTAATGTGTATTCAGTTCAAGTTTTTGACTGAGTCCTATTCATGTCCTCTCCTGTGCCCCTCCCTAGCTCTTATGCTATCACTGCAAAGGATTTGTGATTTAAAATGCAATAAATTTCACTCTCCTGTTTGAATTCTTGTTACACAAAGGTGGTAAAAGCAATACACTTTTTTATTTTTAAAGCCAAGAAGGATCTCCAAATCTGCATTTAAAAAAGACCAAAATCCCCCAGGTTTGTTGCCTTCCACACTAAGGAAAAGGAAAAGCAAAGTGAAGCATTATTTTGGTCTGGTACCAATTATAGTCATAGCATAAGAACTAGGGACCAGTTAACAAAGTCAGATAAAAACCCCTCCTAAAACTTACAAAACATTTGCAGGTTTTCAGATGCCCCTCAGAGTTTGAAAAGCAACAAGAAGGCAGGAAGTTAAACAGTTATTTGTCAATCTTTTCACTTAACCCAGCAATTAAGCAGATTTCCTGCAGAAGCAAGACTATTGGGCTCCCCGAGGGATTGTTTTTGAAGAGACTAACCAGATTATTTTAAAATCAGTTTGTCCTTCTATCAAGGGTAGAGAACCCAGCCCCAGTGTGATTAAGGAGTAAGCCCAATGCTCAGGTTCATAGGAGAAGCCAGAATACAATACACTAACTGGCAAGGTACCTCTGGGGACAAAAGAAAAAGAGAGGACTCTTGAAATAGACAGGATTGACACTTGAGGATTTTGTCATTACAAAATCTGCTTCTGTTACCTGTTTCCATAAAAACAGGAAAACAATACTTTTGTAAGTGTAAAAACATGAATCTTATAAACTAGGTACACTTGAAACTGCATTCTCCCCCCTTCGCCGCACACCACCCCCAGTCTAGTATCTTGTACAAGCAGCGAGTATTAACCAGCACTGGAATCCTTCCCCAGGGGGATCTTTGAGATGACCAGGAAGCTGGGTTTCTGAAACAATTTGTATAGTGGGGGTGCTGAGAGTCATTGAACCAAACTGTAAATGCTGTATTTAATGGAAACCACTTCAAGCCAGGGGGTGTGACAGCACACCCAGCACCCATGCCAGAAAGACCAGGATTAAGGACAACCTGGATATAGAAGGGTCGAATTCAATAGGACCAGGTCAGGGAACATTCCAACACTCATTTTTTTCTCACAGAAAAGGAATAATTCAGGCAGTTATTAAGTGATGATATTGCATACAATTATACCTACTAACAAAGAGACTGGAGTGTAAGGGATAAGCACAGGGGAGAGGGAATTACACATTTTTCAAGTTCGAGTTGGCAAGAAAACTGCTCGTGCTCTTTGCAAATGAAGAACACGTCACTTCAAGGCTGAAGTATAGCATCACTTTACACCTAAGGCAGCTGGCAGTAGCCACGCCAACGGCAACAGGTCCAAAATAGAGCAGCCCATATCCTAAGGAGAACGGACAAACACCCCACCAACATTTGGCCTGGTGTTGGGTTCCCCAATTAAAACGGATTCCATTGTAAAGGTTCATCAATTACCTAAATGACCTAAGACACAATTACATGAAGGACCCAAAACACTACGCCTGCACTCCTAGAACGCTGCAATCACCTCTCCCCTCAGCCCAGGTACCCAGCGTAGGGGCTTTTTCCACAGGTTGACAGGGAGGAATTCTGTGCTTGGCCATTTGAGTTGCTGACACTTATTTTGCACCTGGTTAGTTAACCATTTTTATAAGAGCCCTGGCTCCCAAACAAGACCTATTTATATGGCCCCAATGCAATGCTATTTGAGCACCTCCCAAGTGTTTAAAAATAAATAAATAAAGGGAACAGCTTTCTCTTCCTTCCAAGCTGGTAGGAGAAATTGCTTGATTAGGGACTTGTCTATGGCTAGGGCTGCAGCGGCACCAATGCCACTAGACCAATGAAGCTGCACCGCTGTGGCACTTATTGAGGATCTACCTCTGTCAATGGGAGAGCTTCTTCCATCAGTGTAGGTACTCCACCTCTCCCAGAGGCACTAGCTACAATGACATGGTAATGTCTGCACCTGAGGATAGGTCACTATTATCACACCCTGGCGCAAGGTAGTTATATTGACATAAGCTTGTAGTGTAGACTAGTGGTTCTCAACCAGAGGTACTCGTATCCAGAGGTCTTCCAGAGCGTACATCAGCTCATATAGAAATTTGCCTACTTTTACAACAGGCAACATAAAAAACACTAGCGAAGTCAGTACAAACTAAAATTTCATATAGACAATTATCTGTTTATACTGATCGATACACTGAAATGTAAGTACAATATTTATATTCCAATTGATTTATAATTATATGATAAAAATGAGAAAGTAAGCAATTTTTCAGTAATAGAATATTGTGGCGCTTTTGTATTTCTATGTCTGATTTTGTAAGCAAGTAGTTTTTAAGTGAGGTGAAACTTGCGGGGTACGCAGGACAAATCAGACTCCTGAAAGAGATACAGTAGTCTGGAAAGAATGAGAGCCACTGGTGTAGATCAAACCTTAGTTATAGGGATTTTGTTTCCTTCTTTATGTCTGAGCTGTGTGTATGTGTTAAGTGAAGAAACAAGAAAATAAATCAAGGAAATAAGAAGAATAGAACAAATCTCAGTAGTGCAAGGATCTTAATTCTAAAGGCTATTTGGATTACAGCATCCTTCTCTAGCCATTCAGACTGATTGGGGGACAGTCAGAGAGAAAGCACCAGATGACTCACCCTCCCACTGAATTATAAGAAGATTCTTCTGATGTATAATCAAGATAGGCCTGTAGGAGTGGGGAAAACGTATTATTCATTCAAGCTCTGGAAGAATGCAGCATGACAAAGTTAGAGGCAACAGATTTAAAGCTGATTTAGTTACCTAGTGCTTTGATAGGCTTGAAATTAAAACTAGGGCAGAAGATGCAATTCATTGAAGAACATCATTTCTTAGTTGAACAAGGTGTGAAAATCCTTGAGACACAACTTTAAGGGTTAAGGGCCAAATTAATCTCTGGTGTAATTATTGTAGTCAACCAAGAAATTAAATCCTTCAGACTGCTGCAGAGGACGTAAATCTCCATTGAATGTACTGGCTGCACTTTCAGGCATTCAAATCCAGAAATGGTAACCAGAAGTTATTAATTATGTTTATTACGATAGTACCTAGGGGCCCACTGTGCTTGGTGCTGTCCAAAGTACTAAGCAGTCCCTGGCACTAGAAATACTCCTACATGAAGTCTGGTAGTAATTTGTGCATCTAATTACTTGTATCGTACCAGTGCTCAAAAGCCAAAATCATAGTTTGGATCCTATTGCGGGTAGATGCTGTACGAGCAAGTAGGAAGAGAGGCCTGCACCAAAGTGAATGAGAAACAACATCTACATGGTTTGTATTTTTTTTTTTTTTTTTGCCCCAGGACAAGAGTGGAAGAGAATGAGACCCTCATGGTGCGTAGCACACACTCATGTTTGGAAGTCTGCCACCACTAAGCATTACAAGTAATGTAGCCCCCATCCTTCAACTGCCTGTATGCAGGCAGGGATCTATCCACTGAGGCAGTTGCAAAGTCAGAACCTTAGTTGGCAACAGATTGAGTCAATACTTGCCAACCTTTATGTGTTGTTAGTCATCTGTGGGAAGAGCACGTGCCTCTTCCTCCCCCTTATTACTTTGTGCCACCCTCTGCCACATTTGCATTGAACATTGTCTCCATATATCCCACCCCCTCCTTTTTAATTCTGCTACTGAATCCAAGTTCAATTCCCTGCTCTACCATGGATCTTCATGCAATCTTGAACCCATATTCATAAAGGTATTTAGGTTCCTAACTTCCACTTATTTCCTAACTTCCACTTAGTTAGGAGCCTAAATACCTCCAGCCCTCAGTCCCCATTTGTAAAATGGGACTAATATCACTTCCCCTGACAGGGGTGCTGTGAGGAAAAACACAAGACTGTGAGGTGCTGAGATATTACGAGAGGGGCTAGCTCAGTATCTAAAGTACAGATCTGTACTCTATAATTTTAGTGTTTGCAATGGGACTTTGCTGTCAACTGTTCTTTCACTAGGCTCTATGTTTTCTTAGCAAAAGGGAGATGATTAGTTTCTATAAAAACAGCAAGTGTCCGGTGGCACCTTAAAGACTAACCAATTTATTTGGGCATACACTTCTGTGGGCAGAAACCCACTTTGTCGGATGCAGTTTCTCTAAGTTTCTATAGATTCCCTCACACAATTAGGGAGTGCCCAAGCATATTCTAATGCGTCTGTTCCTCACCCTTTCTACATATTTAAATATGTTATTTTTGAACGGGAGGTCCTTTCTCCTAAATATAAAACGATGTAATGTAAATATGCATTATTTCCCCCAGAAAACACATAGGTAAATAGATAATAAAACCTCCTGCCAAGGCTATTAAAGAACTTTATAAGCCATTTTTACCCTTTAAAAAGTTCAAGTAGTTTTTATATGATTATAGCAGGCATTGGAATAAGATGGCTGAATTCAGCATTATAAAGTCTGTGACCCAAAAGGCTTCAATACATTTTTGCAAATGAGTTTCCCAATATAGGCTTGCCATTCAACTGGCCTTTGCACTTTTAATAATGGACCGTTTCATTTGTCAATAGAAAACAAATTTTTTAAACTAATGGCTGGGGACAGGGAGCCTGGGGATTTAAGCACTGGAACAAATTGCCTAGCAAGGTTGTGGAATCTCCTTCTTTGGAAGTTTTTTACAACAGCTTGGACAAACACCTGTCAGGAATGGTCTAGTTATTACTTAGTCCTGCCTTGAGTGCAGAGAACTGGACTAGATGACCCTTTGAGGTCTCTTCCAGACCTACACTTCTATGATTCCTCCCACTACAAACAGAAGGTAGAAACAAAACAAATACAAAAACCCTACGATGCCTGGTTAGCTTTTCAGGAGTCCAGAAGTACTCTAGACTATTGACAGTGTCTTATCAGCATATGACCTGATAACATATTTAGCAGCACTGATTACAGTGCAATATCCAGGGAAGGAAGTGAGGTAGTATGGAGGTAAAACCATCAAAACGAATGTAAGAAGAGTTTCATATATTTGTGTTATTGGTACTGATATTCCTACTTGACCTTTAATAGAGCTAAATCATATTTTTAAATATTATGCTTTGTCTTAGCCGACTGTTTTCCTTCGTTTTTCCAGATTATAAATACATTTTGGCATAGATTCATTCATAGAGTTTGAGGCCAGAAGACAACTTTAGTTCATCTAGTCTGACATCCTGTATATCACAGTTAATTAAATGTCCCCCAGTTACTCATGTAATGAGGCCAATAATTTGTATTTGGCTAAAACATCTTTCAGAAAGGCATTAGGTCTTGAAGACATCAAAAGATGGAGAATCCACCATTTCCCTTGGAAGTCCATTCCAATGGTTAAATCACCTGCACTGTTAAAAATCTGAAGTCTAGATTGAGCTTTCAGCTCTGGTTATGTCTTTCTCCGATAAATTGAAGAACACTTTGGTACCTGGTATTTTCTACCCAGGAAGGAAGTTATACACTGTAATCAAGTCACCTCCATCTTTTTTTTTTTTTTTTGAACAAGCTAAAACAATTGAGCTGAGTCTCTCACTGTAAGGCATTTTCCCACACATTTTTGTGGCTCTTCCCTACACCTTCTCCAATTTTTCAACATTCTTTTTAAAATGCCAATAGCAGAACTGTCTACAGTATTCCAGTATTTCCTCACCTATGCTGCTTACAAAGGTAAAGATCACTTCCATACTTCTACTCCTAATTATACATCCAAGAATCACATTAGCCCTTTTCGTACTGGGAGCTCATGCTGAGTTGCTGGTCTATTATGAGCCCTAAATCCCAGTCTTCATTTTGTAGGCGTGGCCTGCATTCTTTGTTCCTAGTTGTATAACTTTGCATTTGGACGTATTAAAAGATGCTGTGTTAAAAACAGCCATAGTAGAATTACTAAATCAACTTCCTTAAGCTTAAAACACCTTTTATGCACACTGGGATGAAGTCTTGATACATAGGTAGGACCTGTTGCCTTTAAGGTCTCAACATTAAGTGTACAAGAAGAACCTTAGCTAGCTCTTCCTCCCTCTCCCTGGCTGTCATTTTTAATCCCCTTCGAAGATGATTTTCCACCCCTGCCAATGTCGTCCTCTTTGGATTGCCAACTTCACAATTTACTTCCAGGGGCAAAAGGGAGCTTACCCCATGACTGGAAGAGTTTTTACAGATGAGTATTTGGGTTAACCAAGTTATCTGCTTTTTTTCTCTAGCACAGGAATTTACTTACCTGCCCTTGTAGCCCCCAAAGTCACACCTTTGGTGTGATTTAAAAGTCAGACAGGCTGGAAACAAAATCGTTGCATGTTCCAGCTAAGTTTAGGCTATTGGGAAGAGTGGGTAGTGAAGATTCCACACTGCTTTGGTGCCAGCTACTTCTGTAAAATATGTAAATACTAATGTGGAATTATGCAAAAAGTGTACCCTGAAAACCTATCTTCTTGCTGGCAACTCTTCTTGTACATGAAAGAGGCAAAACAAAACTCTGCTTCAATGGTATTCGTTATGGAACCAATTCGATATAATTCACTAGTAGTTTTTAAAACCAAAGAAAATTTGTATTACAGCTAAGCTTTGCCCTTTTCATTCAAGTTGCCCAGCTAAAGGTACTGAAAATGGCTTGCAAGATCTTATTTCTAGTTTCACTAATGGTGTGTGCTATTGAAATGTCACTCAAGTATTGTAGAGTGCTAGGAACATCCACACAGTATAAAGCACCATGAGATCTTAAATCAACAGGTTGATTTTTCCTCTCATACAAGTGAGCCAAGAGTAATTCCATTAAAAGTCAAAGAGGAGAATCAGATCTTGTAGGTCCACAGGAAAGTTATACCAGCTGGAAAGAAAGGCTATTTAGAGTTCATTTCTGCTTACCACACACTTTTTTTTTTTTTTTTTTTTTAAATAGAAAGAGTGAAGCATTTTTAGCATTTCAGTTGCGGAAGTGGAAGCCCTTCCTAGCACCGGCCATCCCATATTCACACAATGGGTAAAAACAAAGTAGCGGACATTAACCTTAATTGTAGAAATCAGTTCTAAGGGCTTAAAAAAAATACTTATGGGCCTGAGACACAAAATTCAAGACCGAGATTCTAAATACCACAACATGCAGGATGTTCAGATCTGGGATGTTGCTACCCAGGAGCCAGCTGCATAATTCAGAGAGCAAAGTTCTGCGGTGTTTAGAACTAAGGAGTTATTCTAGGCCCATCTCCATTATACACGAGGAGAAATAGGTATCTGAAGTTGGGAGATAGTAGGGTAATATTCATGTGAGCTGATATTGTTCCAACAGCAAAAAATATAACCAACAAGTATCCATGCCAGTGACAAATCTCTCAAACTAGTGTGTGTCTCATTGTCAATACTTCACTGAATTATTACTTTGGAGCTCATGAAAAGGTCTCTGTAAGCATATATAGGGCAGTAAGTTTTCTAAAGGAAGGCAAGTGAAAGCCCCTGAACCATCTTACATAATGCATTCTCTAATGACTAGAAAGGGTTGGATTGGATTTCAATCTGCAGAGGTGATTGAAATCTAATATGCAAACATTTGAGGCTAGGTGGTAAATTAAGTAATGTTCCCTTATGAGCCACTTTCTTCAAAATGTGGCATGGTTGAAGACATTCTAACACGATCAGTCCACAGTATATCATCCTGTACAAGGAACATACACAAAGACTACTCTCCAAACTAGAGCTGTGACTTTAGTCTTAAGAAACCTGCAACAGAATTAAAGAGAAGTATTTCTGCTTTTTTGCTTCTTTATAATGCATTAAAACTTGGAAAAATTTGACCTGAGATTTCTAGTATCAAAAATGGGGAGAGCAAAGGTTAAAATCCTGGCCCCATAAAAGTCAATGACAAAACTCCCATTGACTTCAGTGGGTCCGGGATTTCACCTGAAGCCTCAACTTCCCTGTTTTTGCTAAGAGACTCTTTAGGAAAGCCAGAGCTGGATCATTACATCAAGAGGGACAAGACTTAAAATTCAGCTTCTGTGAGACAAAGCTTTTAAGACAGTCTAAAACGGTTTTCTCTTCTTTTTGATCTACATGGATTCCTGACCATGCCTGGGATAAAAAGGTCCTCTTGGTGATAGATTCAATACCTCCAGTCCACAACTGATGACTGAGAAATTTTCCACTCCAATTCTTTGGTCATCCAAGGAGTCCTACAGCACAAGAGGAAAAGAAAATTTCATATTCCTAATATTCTAGGGTAAATGATAAGCAGGGAAAGCTTTTCTGAAAGCAGCTTTCAGGCTTTATTCATTATAGAGCAGGAGCAAAAAAAATAGAATAAAAAATATTTTTCCTCCCTTTCAGATGACTTTTAAAAGAAAAGAAAGAATTCTCCAGGTAACAATTTCTTCATAGCAACTTTTTTTCCCCTCCCTCCCCAAGCCAGAGTATTAGGTCAGCCTAAGCTGGGCCAGCAGATCTTGAGCAACTCACTTCTTTCCTGTATACATTCATATAACTATCACTGAATATACAGTAGTTTTTTGAAGATGTAACAAGAGTCACAAGTTGTTCCATTTATTTGAGTAAATATCTGGTAAATAAAATCACTGGTAAACATTACAAAAATTAAATACATTTAAAAAAAGCTTGCCAGCATACATAAAATTCACAAACATGTATTTTTTTTAAAAAATAATATATGTTCAGAGCACCTTTGATATAAAATGCCTGACTAAATTCATCTACTGGCATATGGTAGTTTATGGAACATCTTAACTAAGGACATTTTCCAGAAGTGTCAGGGATCCATTGAAAGTATTCCATTCTTGCTTTCACAAGAAAGGAGGACCCGTAACTAACAGTTCCTCCATAGTTCTGGGGACAGAGCTATAAACAAATGCTACACTGTTCTTTATTGGGAGGGGAATCTGCATTAAAACCCGCAATACCAAACAGTGCTTTTAAGCTTGTTTTGGTAGCACTTCCTTTCCCCTTTCCCCCCACTGTGAAACATTTTTTAGATGGTGATTGACATTTCTCTAGGTATCACATCCTGCCCTTAGACAGTAGGTTAATACAACTCTAAAATTCCATGAGGTGAAGAGGAAATGATCTGGCAAAGCATCAAAGTCAATAACACAATTAGAAGTCTACAAATTAAGCCCTTAAAAAACTCCCAAGTTCTCATATGCTGCTTTCTGAATGAGAAGATATGCTGAAATTCTTCACCTTGGTGCTTTAAAATGCATTTAGAAAATGGCAGCACTCATTTTGGTAGTCTAAATTGTTGCCCTCTGGAAACACATTTGCTGCAGCCACCATTTAAATAGTTTACTGTAACAACTTTCCTTCCAGCCACATTAAACAGTATTCACACCTCACCCCTTACAACCTATGTACATACAAGCACAAGAAACTTGACATCCATGAGTTAAATGTACAACCAACTTAGAACATTATCCAACTAGTTGCTAGGGGAAAATAAAAAGGCAACTCTTCTAGTTCTGCAAGTTTACATGCTCTTCTGATTCCCCATGTAGGACAGCTGCCCTTCATTGCTATGGCGTGGGCACTAATGCCTGGATTCTTCACCTGGTTCAATAATCCTCAAGCAGGAGAGTTGAGCAGCATCCAAAAAAGTGGATATCCTTGATAAAAAAACTGACACTTAAAAAAACCCCTTAAAAGCACATGAAGTCGGGACTTCTTGGAGTAAATGTCCAAACTGAATCAAACCAAAAAAAAAGTTGCTTGGAAAGACAACTCTATTTTAATAAAGGTCTTGTAGTCAAAGTCCCATTTCCCTTGCTCTGTCTCTTGTAGAGTGCTATTATTTGAGTAGTTATATACTCTTCTTCTGAGGGGGGCTTAACTTCCTCATTCCTCTTATCCGACTTAGCAGTTCTCTGATAAATTCCTAGAAAAAAAGATTAGAAATAATCACTATTTTGCATCATCAAGACATCATAGCTTTGTTTTGTATTTTTTTTAAAAGAAGAAACCTTAAAGCGAAACTATACAGGCTTATCCTGGAGATAAGATTTTACTGTTAAGGTGAAATTTATATGAACCTTGAAGTAAAGGCTACAAGCACACTCCGATCATGATGTGGAAAAGAAAAACTCATTATTCCCTCCATGTGCATCACAACTCAGTTGCTACCCATCTTCCTCCCTTTTATCACACAACGCTATTTGACAGTTGTCTACAAGGCAGCTTTCTTCAAAAGCTAGAAGACACAGCTCACATCAAATGTTATGTTTCAAAGAGTCTGCTTTTTAAAAAAAATATAGTTCTGTAGGAAATCATAGTTAAAATCTAAGTGCAACGAGGTGTTTTCATCTGCACTTTCCTCAGACACAACAGAGGCAATTTTGGTAATCTGCCCTAAAAAAAAATTCATCTGCAGGCAAAGATCAAGCTCAGGAAATTTCAGCTCCAGAAGGACAGTTTCAGAAAGTTACAATCTTGAAAATATGAAGTTATCATGAAAACCCTGACTACCCTGGTTGCTACAGAGAAATTATTGATACTTACGCCAGCTCTACAGTGGAAAACCTTAGCAAAAATGTTCCCTTTTCCCATCACTGTCAACCCCACTTCTGCCAAACAGGTAATCACATTAAGGTTCCCTCTGGTGCAACACAAATCCCAGAGCCAAACCCCATTTTTACCACATTTTTAATTTAAAGGAAATTTAATCAACACCGTGGTATTAATGGATGAAGGATTCTTGCCTACACTGTTGCTTCCCCAATTTCTGCAGAAGTTGGGTCAGCATTGGTGGGAATATATTTAAGTTTACCCAGTGTAGGCAAGGTTTACATCAGACAAAACCAGCAACTAACTTCTAGATACAATGTGAGTGGTTAAGGATGGTTTTTAACTTTAAAAGGGCCAGTGCTGTTTAAAATAATAAACTTATGCACATGGTTGGTCCTTAATCAAGCTAGTAGTCTGATGGACTTCAATGGGTTTTCTTGCATGATTAATGACTATTTATGTGAGTAAGGGTTGGCAGGATCACACAATTTAAAATTACTGTGTTATTTATCTGCTACTATTTGAATATGATCATAGCTTTTAGTTTAAGTGTAAGGATTCCTGGTACAATATTATCTCTTAACACAGGTAAACTCATGGTTATCCAAACAAATTATTCAAAATGCATTTGTTCCCTGAATCAGAATTCTGATTAGAACCCAAAATTTGTTTTAATGGAATTCCAACTAATCTGAAGATTTTTAATGTCTCAAGATTTTTGGATAACTGAATTCATCAGTAGTGCCATATATAGAACTGTACAAACATATGGTAATTTGTTGATGTAAGTACTAGCACACGAGTGTCAACTTGGCCATTAAGTTTTTAAATATTGAAACATATTATAGTTATGGGATAGCCAGCCAGGAAATAGCTGAAAAGAGAACTCCAAAAGGGAAATGAAAGTAATCAATAGATCTAGTTTTAAAAGATATCTTCACTAATGTAGCTATAGTGATATTAAATACAAATATAGCCCTTTGCTTAGCTTGTAATAAAAAATTGTACTTCCATTTAACTCCTTCAGGGTATAGAAATGCCAGTGAATAAAGTCAGCACGTACATGCCACACCGACAGGCTCAAATACACGTTGTAACCCTCCTAAAACAAATGCTTAAATTTGTTTGCTATGAGGGATACAGTATTTATGGGAGATGTCACTATGAGTAATGGGAGTCAGGATGTTTCTGGATAGACCATGTGAGTCTAACGCACACCACACCAATGCAGTAGAAGGAAAACAAGCTTCTTCCCTGTCCATTTAGAAGAGACTTGATTGGGGGAAGTGGACTTTTTAAAGCCTGGAATAGGCTACTCCCTCAGCATAAGCAATCAGCCCCACCAAACAAAATAAACTATTTCAACAGCCGTCTCAAGTGAAAAAAGTATACATCAATGTCCCCAGCATTGGATTAAGATAGTTTTAGGATGAGAAGAAATCTTTTTGGGGGGAAGCCTGTTTTTCTCCCTTTCTGCCCTATTTGATCAGTCTCCCATTCCCTTTCTAGATGCCTGGAACTTCTCTATCTGCTCCCATAAAAGGTACTTCACCTCCTTTGCCCTCTGAATAAGCAGCTGCAAAACATCCCGCTCAGAACTTGGCGGACTATTTAATGTCAATGGGATGCAAAAAGAGCTATTCAGCAATGTGTGTCCCTAAAAAGTGAGTATAGGGAACCTTATCACTGCACTTCTGCTAGCAGCATGCTCAAGTTTTCCTATTTGAAATATGGCCAAGGAATTCCACTGAGCTCCTCTCATCCCTCCTCCTAGAGGAACTGTTTAATAGTTTTTCCCTTTGATATCAAATTTAACCATGGGCGTCTTTACTTTCAGCTGAAATCTGCGTGTGAAATGAAAGCAAACAGACCCATGGGAGATTCTGAGCAACCACTAGAAAAAACATTGCTTTAGAAATTCAAAAAGGGGTTTCCCCCTCCTTCTTTGAAGTAGTACCACAACCCTCCTACACCTCCCACGAAGCAAAAGGCTTTCATTTTACATTAGAAATTTCAGCTGATTGACGCTAAACACTCCCAATAGAACATCAAAATAAACTGATCTGGCTGTCTGGCAGGTGGAGAAGAGAAAGCCGCAGGCAGATCTCAGAGAAGTGAAAAGCATGGATGAGGAAAGGAGGGGGAAAAAAAACCCGCAAAAAACCACAATTACCATTCATTTAAAGAAATAAGGTTATTAGTTTTACTTGTGATAAGAAATTCTAAAATATAAACTTACTACTATTAAAAATAGCATCAATGCATTTGTAGATGGCAGACACTTCACACCATGCAGTAGTTAATATATGCCACAGGTATGCAGTGAAGCAAGCTCCTAATCAGAGTGCTTCCAGCACATTTTTGCTTTGCACTGGGCCTCATTCTGCACCTGATGCCTGCATAAAACTCAGCTGCTAATACACAGCTGTGCCTTACTGCTCAGAGGCTCAGCTGTTCCTGCTTTCTTTTTGCATCCTTTCAAAGCAAAGAAGGATCTCACAAGGCTGCAGATTTTTTTTTTCCTTGGCTGATTAGGAGACAGGAAGAAGCTTTATCATAATGATTTACTGTGCATTTATTTTATAATCACCAAATGAGCTAATTCAATACTTCTGGCACAGCAACAGCCTTTATGCTACACAAAAAGGATTTAAATGTGTTTGCACCTTTTATTCTTTATGGATGTATAAGGAGGCAGCTTAATAGATGGGGATTATTTGTTTCCTCCCATACACACCCTCAAAAATAGTTTTCTTAGAATGCTCTATAGAGGATTGAGAATTGGTAGGTTTGACAGTCACCATGCAAGTGAAAGCTGATTGTGTTAAAGAACCTGAATTAAAAGAAGCCACTTCCCTTCCCAGGTTTTAACAACATCTATTTAACTCAAATGCCTGAGAAAGACTTAGGAACAATAGTTCTGTTAAAAGTTCAAAGGCTGAGACAGTTAGCAGTTAACTCCTGGATATTTCCAAGGAGTCCCAGAAGCAAATCTTTGCACCCATTATTTTTAAAGATGAAAAAATAAATAACCACACTTAGTAAGGCCCTTACTGTTAAAGCAGCAAAAAATGGCACAGACCCAATTTAATTCCTTTTGAAGGTCACCTGTAAACACAATTTGTTATAAATGTGAAGATCCCTGTTAATTTACAATGGGAGACCATTGTTCCTAGAAGACTTGTTTCTAATTCAAAAGAGCAAATTTGCATGACAGAGAGTGATACTAAATCTATAGTTCATTTGAATTCATTTATATTCAGACCTTCTGGAATTTTCCCTTCTCCCCTCTCTAACGTTTTTCCTAGGCTTTGTCTACACTAGGAAGTTGTAGACGGTAGTTTTTTCGGTGATAAAGCACTATTATTACAGCGCTTGCACGCATCCACACAGTACTAATTTTGTCACAAAAACCTGTCCACACTTGGTGCTGTCATATCAACAGTGAGAGCAGTGCAGAGTGGGCAGCTATCCCATTGTGCAACTCGGCAGTTTCTGCAGCTAGGAACCCTCAAATGGGGAAGAGGAGCACGGAGCTGGCTCAATGACCCATGGTGCACTGCGTTTCCGTGACGTCATTCATTGCATTGCTGGTAGTGACTCGCGCCATTTTTTCAATGGCTCCCCATCGTTTATTGAACACCCGTCATCTGTATCTGAAAAGATGGATCTGCACTACTCTCCACTATTGTTTTCAGCACTCTGAACATATCGTGGCTGGTCGCACAGTACATCATGAGCTCTGAATTGGAACAGGAATCCCAGGAGCCTGATCTGCTGGGTGACATGCAAACAAACAGCACCGCATTACTGTTGTCATTTACGGAGCATCTGCACATGGTGAACTGCCGCTACTTGGCACATGAGACAAGCACTGGGTGGTGGGATCGAATCGTTCTGCAGGTCTGGGATGACGAGCTGCAGCTACAGAACTTTCGAATGTGCAAAGTCACCTTCATGAAACTGTGTGTGGAGCTGGCCCCTGCCATGTGGTGCAAGGACACCAGAAGGAGAGCTGCCCTCTCGGTGGAGAAGCATGTGGCGATCGCCGTCTGGAAGCTAGCAACTCCAGACTGCTACGGTCAGTTGCTAATCAGTTTGGAGTCGGCAAGTCCACTGTTGGAGCTGTATTATCGCAAGTTTGCAGGGCCATTAATCGCATTCTGCTGCGAAGGACTGTGACTCTTGGTAATGCACGTAAAATAGTGGATGGATTCACAGCAATGGGATTCCCTAACTGTGACGAGGCAATAGATGGCACACATCCCAATTTTGGCCCTGGACCATCTTGCGACCAAGTACATCAATAGAAAGGGGTACTTCTCTATGGTACTGCAGGCGCTTGTGGATCACCGTGGACGTTTCACTGATATCAACGCGGGTTGGTCAGGAAAGGTACATGATGCTCGTATCTTCAGGAACACTGGCCTTTACCAGAAACTACAAGCAGAGACTTTTTTTTTCCAGGTGAGAAGATTCCAATAGGGGATGTTGAGATGCCCATAGTCATCCTGGGAGACCCAGCCTACCCACTAATGCCATGGCTCATGAAGCTTTACACAGGCAACCTGGATAGCAGCAAGAAGCGCTTCAATAACAGGTTGAGCAGGTGCTGAATGACTGTTGAATGTGTGTTTGGCAGGTTAAAGGCACTCTCGAGATGCCTTTATGGCAGACTGGACTTAAATGAGGACAATATTCCTGTGGTTATAGCTGCTTGTTGTGTGCTTCATCATTTATGTGAAGCTCAGGGCAAAACGTTTTCCCCTGGGTGGACTGCAGAGGCGGATCGCCTTGCATCTGAATACGAGCAGCCAAATGCCAGGAGTATTAGAGGGGCACAACGGGGGACCATACACATAAGGGAGGCATTGAGGTCCCATTTTGACAATGAAAACCCATCTGGTGTTTTTTGAAACTGCACTGTGACATTCTATGACCGCTATACAGCTGTACTGTGCGTCGGTGGTAGGTGCACACACATAAATGAAGACTGCTTCTTGTTTTGAGAACTTACTTTTATTATTAAACACAAAACAAACAAACAAATCCTAGAGGGGAGAAAGTAGTGGGTGGCAGTGCCAGCTATGACAGCTGCGTGCAAGTCCAGCTGTTGTTCTCATAGCTGTCTGAGGGGGTGGAATGAACAGGGTAGCAAAATGGTCCGTGATTTCGGTAGAAATGTGTAGGCGGAGTTGGTGGGAGTGAAGGGAAAAGTTCTGTTGCAGCTGAAGAGGGGGGCTGAGCTTGCATGAATTGTGTCTGCAATGACAAAAGGTGACTTATCGACAAAACCCTCTAGTGTAGACCAGGCCTTAGAATCAAAGGCATGCAGTTCAAATAAGGCAGAAAAAAAAAAAAAAAAAACCAAAAAACAAAAACAAAGACGAAATGCTAATTCAGTGAGCGGGAAATCATTTTACCTCACCTCCTTTGGAGGTGTGATTCATTGTTTTAATGAGGTCACTTGACCAACAATGAATTCCAAGTTTCCTGTTTAAGTTATTCCAACTAATTCCAGAGTCTAACTGGACACCATCCCTACAGATGTTTCTCCACATGTACAGGATAGATGTGATAAGAGTTCCTCTTATCTTAGAAATACTTGGAATCCTATATAGAAGTATTTCCAGTCTGGTTTACTAAACAGGCCAAAAAGCGGCAGTATCATTTGCAAAGTAACCTTTCTCTCCACAGCCTTTACTTTGCAACCAAGTCAAACTCATTAAGCAATACTGGCCATAGGCTGAGGACATCTCTTCGGAGGGAGACTGATCAGCTGAAGCTATAAAGGAACGGTATGCCGTAGCCATGTTAATCCCAGGATATTCAAGAAGTTGGTCCAATAAAAGATCTTACCTCACCTCCCTTGTCTTAATAAAAGAACAGACTGACAGGTCTTTATATAGGTGTGTGTGGGAGAAAACGTACAAGGACTCTCCTCAGTCGCCAGCACTGTGCTTAAGGGAATGCAGGGAATAGTTCCATCTATGTGCCCTTGAGTGGCAGGATGATGACAGGTGCCTCAAAAGGGGAAGGAAGGAAGGAGATGGAATCATGAATCTACTTTCTCTCCCCAATCAATATTGGTTCGAAGTGTGAGCAGATAGAGTCCTCTTGCACACTAAGCTGCTCAAAGAGACAGTTGCTTCCCCCAAGTTGTCCAGGAGATAGTCACAATTGTGACTGATCTTTCCCATCTATATTGTGGTATTTAGCCAGTGGCTTGTGTAAGGCATGTTGTGAAGAGATCATCTATCCTGAGCATTTCCACATCTGCTGAACTATTCACAGGCACTGCTGTTTCTTTCCCCAACAGTGCACCAACATCACTACCATGGAAATACATTTCTGGTCCTTTGCTTATGTTTGTGGTATTAAAAGAGAGCAAATCTAGTGCTTTCCAGTGTGACTGTCCAATATGAAGAGCTAACTGCCCCTATGTTCTCTATCTATGCTATGTATATTTGGATTTCTGCATTTCCTCTTTCGTATAAGGTGCTTAGTTTGGTGCTTAATTTTCTACTTGGTTTTGAACAATAAATATTACAACCTTGTGATTATGTATCAGAAAGATGAAGTAATAGAAACTGAAGTTCCAAACTTCAGGCCCACAGTTAAGTTTATGATTCTTTGGTTTTGAGGGTTGTAAACTTTTAGTTTGAAATTGAACTTTCCAACCACATCTGTATCATAAATTGCACAATATGTGCATTGTGTGGAGCCAGGCCCAAACATCTGGCCCAAAAGCTGTGTCACAAGCTATCGTTTCCTCTCATTCGGAATTAAACTTGGAAAAATATATCTGTAGGGAATTTCCAGCTCAAAACACACTCTTCCCAATTTAGGACTGAAAATGGCTGAAATGTCCAACTGTTCAAGTAGCCACAGATACTGATGAAGCCATATAACTAATGAAGTCCTGTACTTTTTTTTTCTTTTTCCTTCATGCTGACTCCATTCATGGACACAGGATATTGTTAGGCACAATTTCCTGCACACGTTCAATTGTACCTTTGTCAGACACTATTTGACTGATTGAAAAATGTCAATAATTTTCAAAATTCCCAGTGAAAAGGTTTTTTGGTTTTTTTAAAAAAACATTTCCACTCAAAACTTTTGTTTCCCCCCTGCTTTCCTTCCTTTCCACAGTGGAAAATAAAAGGAAGAGAGAAAAAAAACCCTAAGTTTCCTAACATTTTGTCTAAAACAAAATTTCAAGAGAAATCAACGTTTTCTATCTCTGGTATGTGCACACACAGGTGCACACCAGTTAGAGCCAGCCTAGACATGAATTACTTACCTCATTAGCCTTGTTTAAAACAGGAAATCTCCTACTATTGTGCCAATCACACACAGTGCGAGCACCAGTATAGACCAGCCACAGGGATCCTAAACTTGCTCTGAGCCCACCTTCAACTAGCGTTCTCACTATTGCTACCAACTATGGAGCTACACCAGTGAGAGATTCCCAAAAGTTAATACAGATGTAGTCCTCAACTTCCTCAAAAGCAGATGCCATGCTAAAAACCTCATTCTTTTCAGGTCCACAACAGTTCTTTAATACTCAGTTTCAATAGACCAGCAAAAAAGTAAGTTCTAGTATCGTCCTTGACAGGTGGCAATACCCAGAGTCTTTTCTATGGTGCTCATCATTGCAACATGAGTGTTACAGACATTAATTTATCACCAAAAACAACCCCTGTGATTTAAGGTAACCATCCCCCCATTTGACAGATGGGGAACAGAGATATTGACTTGCATAAGATCTGTCTTGATCCTCTGACTCCCGGGACACAGCAGAAAGGCCCTGCTTCCACCACAGGCTAGAGATAGGGATGGTATTCTATTCTGAGAATAGCTAGCTGTTTTGAGCACAGAAGCTTGAGTTCTTGCAGAATACATAAATACTAAAATCAACTGGAACATGAAAATATGTTAAGTAGTATCTCCTGGATAAAGAAAAAATGGACCCAACATACATCCTTCACCTTTTCATGAGCTATTTTGCAGATGAGACTTAACATGCCCTTTTTTAAGTTTCTCCACCCACCTAAAAAAGGAGCTATAGTAGTCTTCTAAAATATTCATTCACTACAAGACTGAGTCTTCTGTCACAGAAGGATTTTTTAACATTTTTGAACAGTATATAATGAAAGGAGAAAAAATGGAAGAGGAGTGTTTCTTGAAGCATCCAACCTTGGGTGGCAGAAAGACTTCAGCAATACTATTCCAATTCTTGCCCAAGTTTGAGAAATTCAGTTTGCATGCCAGATGTGGAGGTGTTTCTTTAAACTTGCATTCTCTTCCCAAGCCTGTGTCTTCTGGAGGTACCTCAGTTTTTCTTCAGCAAGTTCGATCTAACCACATTAAGGAAGCAGGTCTTTATTATTTATACTTTAAGAGCTAACAGTACCTTCCAATGTGTGCCTCTTAGCCATTGCTTTTTAGAAACACAGCAAAGTTGGTGTCATGTGCCAAAAGATATTTTTAGTTGCTGGAACTCACTACCAAATTTACTTCTGAGATTAGGGAACAGATCAGTCACATTTCGCTTGATTAAGTTGTTACACTGAAAACATTTAAATAGTTTTTACTTAGTGGGTCTTATTCTACATGAAGCAAAACTGTAATTCATAATATCTTCTTGATCAAAATGATTTGAGAATACTGAATGACTGATATTACTTTATTTGAATAACTAAGTTTATTAAGTTACAAAAATTATAGTTTACTGCAATATGTCCGTTTTAAACATTTTATTCAGGTGAAAGTAGCAGCAGTTGCTATCTTATACAACCTAAGCTTTTAGAATTATTGAGCATGTTCAAGAATCTAGTTGTATTTTACTTTGAAGGAAGTTAAACACACCTCATAAATTAGTGCCTATTACTATTTTGTAGAGGCTAAGAAAGAAAAACTTAAAACCTGCCACCTGCTGAGTGACCTAATAATTCGGTTCCTTCTGATGGGAAAAGCTATTGAGTATAAATGCACAAAAGAAACCTCAAACTTTCCTTAGTCTTCAGTCTCCTAAGAGAGTTAAGGAAACTAAGCAGAACTGACTTTAGATGACCCGTCTGCAAAAATGACACCTTATCATCTATATAATTAAGCTTTAAATTACTGAATTATGATTTTATTAGCTTTCCTTTTCTTTTTATGTGCTGTAAAATTGCAGATTTCATACTACATTAATTTTTTCTAGTTAGAACTCAGGATTGCAAGCATTTTTCAGGTGGTAGATCTTTAAATGTTAAATCCATGCCAGAAATAGAACTTATCATGTTTGAATTACCACTCCTTAGAAGGAGAAATGGCGCACACACACACACACACACACACACACACCCCTCTTGCTCTTATAGAAATATTTCATATGCTAGTGTGATAAACAGCCAGACATGCAAAACACACCTTTTTTTCTTCCATGTCCCAGGATTTTTTTCCCTCCTTCTCAATCCCAAATTGGGCAGACTACTCCACTGGCAGAGGAAGAAGAGGTGCTGCTCACTGCAGTCTGTCAGTTCATTCCCATGCCAGTTCAAAGGGTCACCAAAGGAGTGATGGGAGACTCTAAGATAAGAGCATTGCCTCAGCTTCATTGGCACAGGAGTCAAGGACCAAGAGATTAGAATACTAAAATCTAATCCCATATGGTAGTGCCTTGAAACTTTGCCTTTTTACTTTCAGTTTAACATTAGTGCACACACTGATCTATGTACTATTCCATTTAAGCTGCCATACCAGTTAACTCTGTCTTTATTACTATAAGTGCATTCCTCCATGCACACGGATATTTTCTAAAATTACATTAACACCAAACACTGCCCTATTCTAGAGTTCCAGGTGTTTATTTAGAATCAAGATATAAAATTTGCATCTGTCTCAAGCAAAATTAGACAGGATATTGGTATAATGAACAGATTTTTAAGCAAAACAATTTTATCTGAAACTTAATTTTTTAATTATTAGTTTGCCCTCTTGCCTCACCCTTTCTCACACAATTATCTAGTTGGGATAATAGGGCAATCTTGCAAGATTAAAACAACAAAAGAGTCACATTTGGAGCCACTCTTGATAAGTCCATTTTAGTTATTGGTATCCTGTTCTGCATCTCCTCACTCGTCCTCTTCTGCAATCCACCTCTCCATGTTAGAGGCCAAATGACATCAGCAATGTCAGGTTCCTGACACCATATCAGTCATCCAGACCAATAGCATGAAAAACAACTGGAGTTCAATGGCCTTTGCTGTTGACTGGGTCATCTCCAATGTAGCACTACTATTGTGACACACATCAGGAAGACTTGGCCTTTTAGCCTTGTATCTCTGTAGGAATCCCAGCAACGTATTACATCTACCATTTCCATCACACTGAAGAATAAGCTATACAAGCATTAGTATCCAAGTCTTTCTGAGCTAAATTTCCATCATCACAAACAAAAAACTAATCTAAAAGCTTCGATCATGCATAAAGTAGTACTTCAACTACTGCAGTTTTATACATAACGTCAAAACATTTGTTAGATAATAAGCTTTCTTCCTAGTAAATATGCAACTGTATATATTAAGTGTTATAGATGCATGCAAATATTTTCTATATTAAAGTATTAATCTTTCATATTAATATCCTCTTAATAAGAAGTCTGTTGGGTTAATCATTCCACTGTTTGTATGTGTATCCATTTATAAGGTGGTTGGACATGTGCAGTTCAAACAACTGCCTGTAAAATAAGGGGCAAGTCCCTCTCCAAAGATAGGCTAAGAAAAATAAGAGTCTAATGGTCTTACTTAGAAGACCAAGCATACATTTTCTGCAAATATAGGCATATGTTCAGTTAGATTTTTATCATTTCAGATGAAGTAATTCCATTTGTTCTCTTGCACAATACTGAGCTTCACATCTTGCTTCAGGTATTATTGAAGGTAATCAAAACATTACAGAAGGACAAGTGACCCTATGTTATTAGTTTGCCAGTTTTAGCGGCATAAGAAATCTAAATCCTAACATTTAGCTAGGAATAATCAACTTCCTTCCAAAGGGCCAAATCCTGCTCCTGCTGAAGTTAAATAAACAGAACACCAGAATTTCATGGGAGACTGTCAGGCCTGAAATTTTCATATCCCTCAACTCCCAGTCAGCATTCCCCTATTTTTAACTAAATATATTAGCTAGAGTACCACTACACTGTTCTTAATAGGGAAAAAAATGGTATTCAAGAAAAGGGATATTTTACCTCTGTTGGTTTGTAGCAATCTACAAGAGCTTCCTAGAAGTAAAACATGAAAGAAGCGTCAGTTTCTATATTAAGTCATGTCAGTTTTGAGAAGTAAAAACAAATGTATCATCTAAGATTATCATACTTTCATAGTGTTTTTTCCCATATATCATCAAGATAAACTACTTGAAATCTAACAGATCTATGGAGGAGAGATGTGCAATCTTTGCATTAAGTAACAACTCCATCCAGAGTGGTGCAGCATAGGTGGAGCAAAGTATCTACAGCAGATACCACTGAGGTCAGAGGGCAGATGGTAGCAGCTTCCTTAAAAAGGAATTCTACATTTACAATCCCAATCTGTACATCTCCAGGGAGATGGGAGAGAGGAGAAGCAGCTAAGATTTCATACATACAAAACACTAGTCCCACCACATCCCAAGGTTCAAGGGCACCAGTAATTAGGTTCTTAACATGTGAACAGGGATGAATGTCTATATATTGGATCTTGTTTCTTTCCCCCACTATCTTAACTATTACTCATTATAATGGCAAGTCCTGCACTGGCTTCAAGTATCTTTCCAGACATACAATTCTTCCTTTCTGCTCACTCTTCCATCCCCGCCCTCCATTTCATTAACATTTACCTCAAACAAGATTATGGAATTAGAGCAAGGAGTCTACTGTAATTGCCTAATTCAACTGACATACTTTGGATTTCCCTGTTCTGTTAATTCTTCTTGTTGACTATCGTGATCTTTTTCTCACATTTTTAGATAGAGCACTGGATGGTTACGAATGGGTTATGCTTTTACACTCAAAAGATTGCATATGTTTTAACAAAAGTTGTAGTTATTTCTTCCATGGCTAGGAAAAGATTAGTAATGTAATGAAGACCAATGCATTAATAGTGAATAACTGCAACATTGTCATGAACAGAAGATCTACTGGTTTCTAAGGTTCTTAAAATTACATATGGGTTTTTTCTCCTCATATTTTACAATACTAATGACACTTGGAGAAAAGTTAAGGTGATCTGCTGCTCCTCAGAACAACTATCCCTCTCACTTGTGTACTGGACCTTGTATTTTTATTGTCATCCTCATTCCAGGAGTTTCCCCATAATAATGGGGAATCTGTTTACATTCAGACAGTAATCCTAGATAGGTTATATTAAATTCCCTTTACTCGATTTAAGGAAATTCTCATTCTAAAACTACCACAAGAGTAGAGTCATTCAGAATTAAGAATTAGTGACCCTGATATATTAAGTCAGCCATGTTCAAGTTTACTTTAGGAAAAATATTTTAACCTGTAATTTGATAGCTCTCTCCTCTTCATTAGCTGCATCAAGAAGGTCATCAATGTCAATTTCTACATCCGGCATCTCTTCTTCCTGCAAAGGGAAAAGTGAGGTTTAGTACATTAAGTTGTCCTCTGGCTCAAAAGCTGAGCTGGCAATCTATCAATAGCACACGCATTACCATCTGCTGAGGGTCAGAGGAGAAAAATCAATTACAGACACCAGCTTCGTTCTTTCCTCCTAGGCCAAAATAAGTCAAAAACAGCATGCTTATGCTATGGTAGTACAGGAAAGGGGCTTTTTTTAAAGCAACTCTTCTGAAAAATTCAAGACTAGCTGCATACAGTCCCCCTCAGATTGGAGCTAATGAAGTGTTGGGTCCGGGGGAAGAGACAGAGAAGGAAGGAAAATAATTTCTTTGAAAATTATATTCTGGATTGGCCTTTCTGCTATTCCTACCCTGTTTCAATTATGGAAAGTCATGTTCATTCACTGTTGGGGCACAGTGACAGCATAGTCCCCAGCAGAAAAGTTCAGATTTCCAGTGCCCACAATAAAGAAATGAGATATCTGCTACACAGTCTGTCCCCTCAAGATTTTTATAGTCAATTGATATCCCAGTGTTTTTGCACCCTCAATGAATCAGACAGATGTTACATATGAGACAAAACAGTTCAGAAATTGCATCTTTCTACCCACTTGTTTTAGGCAACATGAGCAGCAACATATACGTTTTGAAGAGCCAAGATGCTTCTTCAGTTTCTCCAATAGGAAGTATTTTCTTAAATTTAAATATCCCTGCTACTTGCATTTAAATTATGTAAAAATATATTCTGTTAATCATTTTAACTGTCTGACCAAATACAGAGGTATTCCTCTGTATTTACAAGTATCCTGACATTAGCAGTCAAGATTGATTTTATTCATACCATCATAATAAACTAGCCAGATCACAGATTCCACTTGCAAACAAAACACCTATTAAGACAGAGACTTAAGCTTCTCTTTTAAAACAAGTTTGCATTTTGTTATTTCTTGGGAGATGTAAATGGATTTTTCTTTTTTCCTTTTGAAAAAGTAGAAATGGCAACAGCAGAACAGTAGAAGTACAAACATAGTAGCATAGAACTGTACACTGTTAGATAATATCAGTATGGACATGGAATGCAAGTTACTTGCCTAGTCAGCAAATGCACTGTTTTGCAGCAGACACGTCAAGCAGTAGTGAGATGTGGAAGTTCACTGAGTAAAATCAAAAATATTTTTAACTGGAAGTTACTGTTTTTCCAAAACTAAAGCAAAAAAAAAAAAAAAAAAAAAACCAACAACCCACTTCCCTTCCCAAAATGAGTGCAAATGAAGAAAAAAGAGTAAGAAGGGTGAAAAAAGAATACTTTGAAAGTGTCGTGTAGACTAGAAAGCCACCATTCAATATGAAGTCAGAATTTTAAAAGTTAGGCACCTGTAAGTAACTACTAATGAATGGTCTAATTAGCCTGGCCCTACATTAATTTTCAAGTCACCCATATTAAAATCCAGAAATCTGATACAGATCCTGCACTTTCAAAATGTTTTACATATGCAGTGTATTTGGACTACTGTTAACTCCAAAACAAGTATTCTTTGAGCCAGGCTCATGCACAAGAATAAAAATTTGGCCACTTTTGGAGGGCCCCTCGGCCCGGCCCTCCAGCCCCAGTTACAGGACCAGAGAAGCTCGCTCTCCCTGCTCCAGCCCCAGAGGAGTTCTGTGTCCCCTCTGACTAGGTGGGGCCATGCCCCTGCTTGCCTCTGCTTGTGCACATCCTTGCTTTGGGTATAAAGATGAAATTCAGAATTTGTCAATATTCTTGATACTTGTGTATATATACTGAAAACTGTTATTTCATTAACATGTAGACATTCACCTAAATCATCACTACAGATCTGTGTATGAACACTGATTTGTATAGATGTACAGGCCACAAAACAATTTTGAGTACACACAGCAACGCAGGGTCAACGTTTGTTTTGTTTTTAAACCACACACATCTGTACCTGCCATTATGGAATAGCAGTGGTCAGCACATCACACATTATCAGGTACAATTTTCCAAGTAATCCAGGGTCTGGGAGCTCTACCAAAAAGTCATACATGCATTCTGAATCTGCCCTATCCTCAATGCTTTCTCCTCCAATACTGATCCAATATTCCAATCTATTTCCCGCTTCTGCCTCAGATTTAATGCAAGTTCCAAGCCTGAGCTAAGCATAGGCTTTTACAAGTTTGTAGGCCAGATTATCATAGAATCAAGGAGTTTAACACAAGAAGGGATCATCGGATCATCTAGTCTGGCCTTCTGTATGTCACAAGCCAACACCACCACCCAGCATCTGCACACTAAACCCAACAATGACAACCCAACAGTGATAGAACATTGAAGGACCAAGATAATAGGCTAGTATCCAATCTTCTCACATAAGAACCAGACATCCAGGGAAAAAAATATCCAGTCCCTACTAGGCTAGATTCAGGCTTGTGACCAATAAGTGAAAGGTTTAGTAGCCCACTGGCAGTGTTCTGAGAAATCCTGTCTAATAAACACTAACTTAGATTGTAAGCTCCTTGGGGCAGGGACCATCTTTTTGTACAGTGCCTAGCACAATGGCCTCCGGGTAAGCCTGCTAATACACACCACCCACTCTTGAGAGAGTCTCTCACACTCACTCACATGTTAAGGTTATGCATGTTTGGCTTTGTAAGTTTGGAAATGTCAGAAATAAGGTAGCCCATGCACATTTTATTGTCTGTATGTGAATATGCAGATGATGCAGTCTTTACTAAAACTGTTATATGCTATGTTTCTCCTGCATGGTTTGATAGCAGGATTTAAACTCAGGATCTTGTTACAAGACTTCGACTGTTCAAGCTAACGGAGTAACTGGTAGCAAAAGGAGGCTATCATCCTCTGTGTGAGCCAACCACTGGAGGTACAGGGGGCACGTGACACTTCTCCAGTGGTTGTACAGCTGTTTGCTAGAAAGCAGGAGAATGTTGGGTATTGGGATTCATGGGCTACACTCCCGGCGAGGGTAGCCAAATGTGGTTAAATGTTTATAGGCAGGGCAGCATATAGATTTAGCAAATTTGTAATCCCATAGCATTTAAAGCCAGAAGGGACCATCATAATCATCGCCTCTGATCTCCTACACATTGAAGGCCACAGAAGGCCATCCACACCTGTAACAGGCCTATTACCTCTGGCTGAGTTACGTCAAATCTTAATTTAAAGCCTTAAAGTTATAGAGAATGTACAGTGACCCATGCCCCATGCTGCAGGGAAGGCAAAAAAACCCAGGGTTCCTGCCCATCTGACCTGGGGCAAAATTCCTTCCCAACCCCAAATAGGGCAAATCACTTTGACCCTGAGCATGTGGCCAAGACCCACCAGATATGCACCAAGGAAAGAATTCTCTGTAGTAACTTAAAGCCCTCCAGCACAGTATCCTATCAGCAGCCATTGGAAATATTTGCTAATATTAGTGGTGGATGGATCATATACAGTTGCAGGCAACCTCACATACCATCCCCTCCATAAACTTATCAAGCTCAGTCTTAAAACAAGGTTGGTTGTTGGCTTCCACTTTTCCCCTTGGAAGGCCGTTCCAGAACTTCACTCCTCTAATGGTTAGAAACTTTCATCTAATTTCAAGACTAAACTTATTGATGGCCAGTTATATCCATTAGTTCTTGGGCCAACATTGACCCTTAACTTAAAAAAAAACCTCCTCTCCCTCCCTGGTGTTTATCCCAGCCTTCATTTTGTTAGGCTAAAAAAGGCAAGCTCCTGAAGTCTTCCCTCATAAGGTAGGTTCTCCATTCCTCGGATCACCCTAGTACTCCTTCTCTGCATATGTTCTAGTTTGAATTTATCCTTCTTCAACATGGGAGACCAGAACTGCACACAGTATTCCAGATGAGGTCCCACCAGCACCTTGTATAATGGTAATAACAAATACTTCCCTATCTGTACAGGAAATACCTCACTTGATGCACCCTAGAATACCATTCGCATTTTTTCAGAGCCGCACCCCACTAGTGGCTCAGTCAGACCTGGGTGTATATTTTGATCAAAGGATTTCTCCTCTTGTCACTTCCAACTGGTATGTTCCCAGCTTATAGCAAAAAGTCTTGTTCTTACTCCCTAAAGGCATGGCTTGAACTTTGTACTATTAAATTTCATCTTATTTTTCTATTACTCCAATTTTCAAGGTTGTCCATATCCACAGGAGAATATTCCGGTCCTCCTTTTTTTGGAAATCTCTCTCACCGTTGTGTCATCTGCAAATTTTATTAGCACACTCCCACTTTTTGTGCCATGTCATTAGTGAAAATGTTAAGATTGGTCAAGACTGATTCTCGAGGAATTCCACTTGCAATCTTCCTTCAGCTGACAGTTCACCTTTCAGGATGACCTGTTGTAGTCTCCCCTTTAACCAGTTCCTTAGTCTTTCAATTCTCATATTTACCCCCATCTTCTCCAATTTAACTAATAATTTCCCTGTGGAATTGTATCAAATGCTTTACCAAAATCCATGTAGATTAGATCTACTACATTTCCTTTGTCTCGAAAATCAGTTATTGTCTCAAAGAAAGAAATCAGGTTGGCACAATTTACCTTTTGTAAAACCATGTTATTTCATTCCAAATTACCATTTACCTCTATGTCCTTAACTACTTTCAGAATTTGTTCTGAGATCTTGCATGCAACTGAGGTCAAACAGGACTGTAGTTTCCTGGATCACTTCCCACTCCCCCATCCTTAAATATACGTGCTATATTTGCAAATTCTCCAGTCATACAGTGTGACCTCTGAGTTTATTGATTCATTAAAAATTCTTGCTATTGGGCTGCCAATTTCATGTGCCAGTTCCTTTAATATTCTTGGATGGAGATTAACCAGGCCCTCCACCCCCACTTTGCTTCCATGAACTGCTTGAGTTTGGCTTCCACCTCAGATGTGGTATTTTTTACTTCCATATCCTTGTTCCTATTAGCCACCCTGCCATTGTCCCCAACCTCCTCTTTAGACTCATTAAAAACTGAAGCAAAGTATTTGCTGAGGAGTTGGGCCATACCTAGATTATCTTCAACCTCCACTCCCTCCTCTTCTTTCCTTGTTTTCTTTTTATTTATATAGCTAAAGAACCTTTCACTATTGATTTTAATTTCCTTTGCAAGGTCCAAATCCCCTTGGCTTTCAGCTATTCTGTTTCCTTACACATTCTGACTGCCAAGAGATAACTTTCCTTGCTGATCCATCCCTTCTTCCATTTCTTGTATGCTTTTCTGCTCTCTCTTAATAAGAAGTTTGAGATGCTTGTTCATCCAGTTAGGTCTGCAGCCATTCCCTACACATTTTCCCCCCTTACTTGGGATACAGGCTTCAGATACTTTCTGCAAGTTAGACTTAAAGTAGTTACAAACCCCATCCACATTCAAATCTTTGAGTTCTTCAGTTCTGCCCACCTCCCTAACTAATTCCCTTAATTTTTTAAAGTTTTCCCTTTTGAAATCAAGGAACCTAGTTGTAGACCTTCCTCTCCACCCATCCATTCCCCCAAACAGCAAGATTTGGCAGAAGCTTCCATCTGCCATATTACAGACCCAGATTCTATTCCCAACTCTGATTCATACATGGTCCCAGGCCAGGTTTAAGTAGCCTAGGATTATCAGAGCAAAACTAGGATCGTTGAAAGCTATTATTTACTGCCCAGTGACATAAGTCATAAGCTATTTAAACTGAAAGATCTCTATGTACAATGAACAAGATTTTCATATATAAGACCCTACTTTTAAGCATGTATACACATATTTATGCATCTAAATATAAGTGGCCTAGGAATACAAGCAAAGCACTTATTTTAGAAAGTCTTGATCAATGTGCAAGTCTGACAAGTATTTTTGAATACATCAAAGTGTGTCTTTACTAGATTGCGATGTGGTGATTGTAGAAATTTCCTTAATTTAAAAAAAGTGTCAAAGTAACAGTGCATTTACAAAATGATCTGAAAAGTTTTAATCTTTAAACAAAATTTGAACATTTCCTTCATTCCCCACCTCCACCTAAAACTAGTTCCCTGAATTTCCAATTCTTCCTTTCATCTTTTAATCAGATACTCCTGGGAGAAACCAGGAAGCAGACCTGTACACCTCCCCATATTCTAAGCACCCAATGCATTCCCCCCACTCTATAACCATCTGCCACTCTGCCTTACCAACACCATACAGGATTTGAAAATTCTAAGATTACATCAGGGAACAGAGTGGGGAAAAAGTTAAGCCATTAAACTATTTTCTCACATTCCTTCTTCCCTCCACCCCCACCTCACCATCCCTTTTCTTTACTCTATCATCTCTTTTCTCTTGTCCTTTATTCTTCGCTCCATTTCTCTTTTTCCTTTCTATTTTCTTCCTGAATCCTATTTTCTCCTATCCCTTTTTTCTTCACGTCTCCATTTCTTTTGCCGAGTTCCTCAACTTTTCCCAAGGCTTCCATACTCTCTCCCTCCCATCCCTTTCCTCATGGACCTTAATCTCACTCCAATTTAGATGGGCTTCTTACTAGGAGATGAGCAATAGTCTAACTTTGGCTCCTATAAGTAATGGGAGGATGGTAGAGGGGACAGCTCAAAGGACCACCTCCAAATACAGCCTCCCCTTAGGCATGGTCTACACTAGAAAAGTTATACTGGTATTAGCCCTAGTGCGGACACAGTTACACTAGTATAAAAGATGCCTTATACCAGTATCCCTTATTTCACTTTCTGAACTTAAAGAAGCTTTCCTGGTATAAGGCACCTTTTATATCAGTATACCTGTGTCTACGCTATGGGCTTTGCCACACATGTATTCCATAGAGCACAGACCATATTTTAGTGTGTTCGGGCATAATGACACTACAGAAGTCAAAGTCCCCCCTGGGGTGATGGCAGTGGTATAACTCCCATTCTTTAGAGAGTTTCAAATTGCAAAACTTTGAATCCTTGAGCTTTGAGTAATTCTTGAGGCAATCACCTTCTCCTAGGCTTTACCAATTCCACTTTTAAATGAATGAGTTGAGTCAACTAATTTTGTTCTCAATTCACTGCTATATTCAAACTGTGAAAGGACTCTTAGTCATCAGCCACACCATACATTACGACTTGCTTACATGCCACCCCAGAGACATGGAGAAGAATCATTGCTATTTCTTCCCTTGAAGGGTAGTTGTGACAGTATCTTAATGCCTTCGGTCATTTGTCTTGCCTACGTCTATTCTGGAGAGCAAGTACTTGTATAGCTCCAGCAGTGGTAAGCCATCTTCAGACATGCAGCATAAGGACAGAATTCCTGCCTTAAAGAACTTACAGTCAGAAGAATGCAGCCTTCTCCATGACATTCATCCATACACTCATGATCTCTTTTCTCTGCCTCTCTTGAGAAAGCGCTTCAGTTCCTTTAAAGTCAGCCACTGGTAATTTCCCCCAATGCATTGATATTTTAGTAAGTCAAAAATCAATCCAGACAACTTTAAGAAGTAAACAACATTGGCAGGTTACAGAGGAAGACCAACATATTTGTTTTGCTAAAATGTGCACATTTAACATGTTAATTTATGGCAAGCCCCTGCAAGTTGGGACACAAAACTTAAATTACATAGGAAGGTAGAAAGCATCACTACCTCACAGGTTCCAAAACAGAAAGGTCCTTTAACTGTGCCTACATTAAAATAGTTTGGCAAGTCTTTCCCTCTGTCAACACCAATGCAGCTCCATTAGTGGTAAATCACACGGGGTATGTTAGTGTAATCAAGGTTCCCAGTCACCAGACTTTTCAAACTCTTCTAACTCTGCTTTTAGCAAGACTAGATGACGGCGATTAACACATCTACAGTTGCAGGAGCCATGTCCACACTAGTGCCCATACCATTAACAATCCCAACGTTAGCTCAGAAGGGAACATTACCAAAGAGGACTCTGTGTCCTTGCAACATTGGAGAACCCTATCAAAGAGAGCAAAGGCTTGCCTAGAAAGAAGCTCAATCAGTAGTTCATCTGAACGTTGATGTAAAAATGTCATTCACATTAGCATTTGATTAAGGCTTCCTTCTCTTGAAGTCAAGATCATTTATAACATTACATTTTCCTCCTTTCCTGCTATTTGACACACTGGAATATTAGGTTACATCTTCTGTAAGAGCCCATTTCCCAGTTTAGAGGGAACTTTATGTTCAGTTCAAGTGAGATTTGAACTCAGATGTACAGATTTTTCTGCACAGAAAGTTCTTTCCAGATAACTACTTTCCTTGGTTTTGGCCAAAGGAATGTCTTGAATACTTTTGTATTGCTAGAATGCCCAGGTCATTTCAAAGCTCCTTTTTAAAAAAAACATTATTAGGACATTAATGTTTTTACATAATGCAAAAGCCCCACGATCAAAAGTACAATACAGGAAGGCTTAGCATTTTAAGCTTAATAGAGTCAAATACCCAGAAACGTTTTAACGTAAACAGGTAGAACAGGTGATGTGACAGTCCCGCAACTGTCTTGCACTTCACTTCCACAGAAGAAATGTCAACAGGAACAAGAGAGACGGTGCTACAGGAACAAGAGAGACAGGGAGATTCAGTCAGGTTGTTACAAAGACATTTGTATCGCAGAAGTGCCAGAGAGCCCTCACCCCCTTCATAGCTCAGAGTCCCGTAACAGAAAGTCAGTTTAGGAAGAATAGAGTTGAGAAAGTGGCACTGTACATTAGAGACAACATTCCATTTAGAGTTATTGATAACTCAGGACCTACAGGATCTTGAATGCATATGGATCAATGCATATGGATCAATATGGAACAAAACCTAGGAAGGGTTGTTGGTGGGGGTCTGCTATAGACCCCCAAATCAATCTAAAGAACAGGACAAATCATTCCTTAAAGCACTTATCTGTAATAAGTCAAAAAAACATTGTGGTGTTATAGGGACTTCAGATTGGGATACACATGTTAGAGGCCAGTAGTAAAACTTCAGAGTTCCTAAAAATAAGATTATTTTCTAACAAAAGATATTTCGCCCAATATAAGGTAATTCTACTATGGACCTCATTAAGACAGATAAAGGTGAATTAATCACTAAATTGGAAGTTGGTGGTTGCCTAGGGACCAGTGATCAAGACCTGATTACATTCAATATGGACAAACAGAAGACTGTTCCAACCAGTAATATATATAGTTAGTGTTTCAAGAGAGCTCATTTCCCAAAGATGAGGAGAATGAGCAAAACTGACTGAGAGGAAAAGTTTAAAAAACAGAAAAATGAATGAAAGCTGGGAATTCTTTCAGCAGAGTTGATTAGATGGCCAAAAAGCCATGATTCTACAGTCAAGAAAAGATAATTCTGGCTAAAAGCCATCCTGATTTAGTGGCAAATTGAAGGTAGCAATCAGACATTTTTTAAAAAAAAAAAATTATATATATATATATATATATATATATATATATATATATATATATATAAAACAAACAAAAAAATGAGGAAATAGAAGTTACTTCGGGCATGTCTATACTGATGGCAGCAAAGTCGCTGCTGTCAGATCGACCTATCTGGATCAATTGAGCAGTCAGTGAAGATCCGCTCAATCAATCTAGAAGTCGATGCTGGTAAACCACTCCCTCAAATGGCGTAGCGCTGCGTCTGGCACAGTGCAGTGAAGACACTACACAGAAGGGAAGCCCAGCAGTCAATGGGAGTTACACAAGCTACTCTGCGTAGCTTGCGTAACTCCTGTCGACTGCCGCCGAATAGCCAGGTCAGTGTAGACCAGGGCAAAGTGTAGAAAATTGATAAGGGAAGCTAAAAAAAATCATGACACAATCCATGGTTGGTAGGTCTAAGGACAATAAAAGGCTTTTTAAGTACTTTAGAAACAAAAGATATCCTAGCAATGGCATAGGAACATTATTAGATGGAGATTGCAAAATTGTTAATGATGCAGAAAAAGTAGAAGTGTACATTGAACATTTCTATTTTGTATTGGGAAAAGAAGTAGGATGATGTGCTTGTGTCACATGAGGATAAAGTACTTTCCAGTCCATTAGTACCTGGGGAGAATATTAAACAACATCTACTAGGGATAAACCCCTTTAAGGCAGCAGACCCACATAACTTGCATCCAAAAGTCCCTGAAGAGCTGGTTAAGGAGATCTTTATCCTGCTGATACTATTTTTAAGTAATCTTGGCATATCAGGGAAATTAATGCGCCAATATTCAGAAAGTGCAAGTGGTCTTACCCAGGTAAATATACTCCCGTTAGACTGACATTAGTCGCAGGCAAAGTAACAGAAAAAGCTAATACAGAATTCAACTGAATTAAGGATAACAACATACTTAACAGTTCTAAAGGGGTAGCCATGTTAATCTGTATACAGCAAAAACATAATTAATGCCTACAAACCATGCTTTTGTGGTTTTATGGAAAATAGATCAGCTCAAGCAAGCCTGATTTTATTCTTTGAAGCGATAAATTTGGTTGATAAATATAACTCGGTAAACGTGGACTTTTGTACGGTGTTTGACAATCCATTTAACAGGTGCTCTATCACTTTAAGACATGATAAAGTCAGTCTAGTGGGGCAATATTGAGTGATGAAGGATTACATGAAAAAGAACTGGTTAAATCCATTAACTCTACACATATGGAAAAGTTTTCTTGTAAAGAAATTAAATTTTAAATTGTCTGTCAACAGGACCTGGATTCCATTGACACAATTTCAACTGAAGCTGTTAAACAGATTTGATTGCCTATTTCCAATTTCACTCTTCCAGTTCTGAAAAAGATCTTTTGCACTTTGTTATAAATGCTGCCACATTATAAGAAGATTAAAACATGCAATTTAAAAAAAACACAACAAAGAGTAATTTCAGCTATGTTTCTTGCAACACTAGACAGGACCTGCATTACAACATGTATAAGCCCTGAAAAGTGAGGCCAGCCAGGAAGATCTGGAAGAGTGCCTCAAATTAGGCATTCAGTGTAACCTGAATGCCTTTCTATGCATTTAGTGCACTCATATTTAGTTGGGGACCAAGAATTCTTTATCTGGAAAGAGTTACAGGATGGCAATAACCAACGGTTGCAGGGATCCCAAGAACAAGCTTAAAAACCTGAACATCTCAATGTCCCTAATTCCATAGCCCATATGCAGGTCAACAGGAGCATGAAATGTTTATATAGCCAGAATTCACAAAATGTGGTTTTAGAATTAGAATACAAAAATATACCAACGGGGCCTTGATTACACAACACACAATATCCATTATAAATTTATGTTTATTCCTGCTGAAAATTCATTAAGCAATTAATAACCAGTCATAATCCTTTCAGTAAGTGTGGGCTGAGCATGGAAATATTTAACTAGTTTCTCTTAAGTCCAGTTCCTTCACTTCACATTATCTAAACAGACCCACTTTCTTATTCAGATATTTGTAGACCATTCTTCCTGGTTTTGAATTTGCGCTTACACACCATGTGGTATCCTCAGAGGGTATCTGATTAAAAAGCAGATGAGTTAAGAGCAGCATTAATGGTGTTACAAGTTTGGTTCTAAAAGTTAGATTCCATTTGGTAATGAAGGATACACTGTGTACACCAGGGTTTTACAGAAAGTCTGTAAGTACCCTCTGATAGCATTCCTCAAAGATCTGGTGCTCCACACATCTGTCAGAAAGCAATGCTTTTCTTTTTAAGAGCTTTGCTATTATTTTAGTGGAGAGGGGGAGTTGTATGGGTCACGATGGGAATAATATGCCTTAGGGCAACTATTTTGAAAGCCCCTTTGTGCCAAATCTTTATGAAAGAGGATGGCGAACAGACCTCAATATGTAAGGTCTATAGAACAAAGATCCCCCCCTGACGCCGCTTCACTGAACACATCCCCACAGGAAAAATAAGGCTATCTACAGTGACATGGCACAGAGGAACAGCTGCTGTCTTTTTAGATGCCATTGCATCTTTGCTTTTTTTCTTCAGTTACAAAAAAAACTATAACCAAGAAATCTTATAGAAAATAAACCCTCAAATTTCCCTTGAACCAACTCATTATCTAGGCTACTGGTTATCCAAATGCTAAATCTAAATCTAAATACAAAATCTTACACCAGTTAGGATGCCGCTGACAAGTACAGCATTTTGCAATGTGCACATGGTGGTGGGGGAAGGGCAACATACGTGAGAGCAGTAGTCAAACTACTGGAAGGAAGAAGGGAAATGAAAGAGAGCTACACAAATATTTGTGTAAGTATAAAGTGATTCCCCAAGGTGAAGAGAAGTTATTTATGGAAGGAAAGGTGGGGCAGATTTTGGAAAATGCCTTGTAGCAGATGCAGAAGCAAATCTTCAGTACAACTAAAGTTTCTCAGAATTTGGGCCATAAAAAAATATGGACTGTTCCTCCTATCTTGGTCTGACATTCAGTTCATACCTGGTATATTTTACTTTACACTTAAACCGTACTCATATGCCACACAGATAGCTGCGTTTTAGTTTGAAGCGTAGTGCCATTTCATGTTCCACCAATAAATAAAATAAATAAAAATAAAAATAAAAAAGCATCCTAAGTGGTAACAGTCCATAGAAGAACCTAGGCATTAGGTTACTGATCTGGCCCATTTTCACAATACAGCTCCAGAGTCTTCATAAGGAAGCTGCAGTACTGCTAGCCTCAAGTGCTCAAAAATCTTGAATCAAACTCCCCCCAAATCATAAGATTGGCTTTAAAAAAAAATCCCACAGTACTAACTCTCAAGGTTGTGGAGAAAAAGGTTGAAAATATCAACCCTGAAGATTAATTTACTAAAAGACTATTTAAACATAAAATTTGGCTATTTAAAGCTAGATTCTCACAAGGGAGATCTCGGTTAAACATCAGGAAAAACTTCCTAATTATAATGGTAGTTAAGCACTAGAACAAATTACCTAGGGATTTTGTGTAATATTCATCACTGGAGGTTTTTAAGGACAGGTTAGGCAAACCTCTGTCAGCGATGGTAGATAATACTTAGTCCTGCCTCAGTGCAGGGGCCTGGACAGATGACCTAACAAGGTCCTTTCCACTCCTACATTTCTATGATTCTATGACCCCAGGAGCTGGGACTTTAGAACACTAAATATTATGAGATTTACAATAAGATTGTTACCCGTCTCTCAAAATTGGAGGGAAACTGTGCCTCGAGTTAATTGACTACAAAAACTAATTTTACAGTCCTGTGTGATATGCCTGCCCACAGAGGCACATCATAAGAATACTAAAGAACTAAAATAGACCCTAGCAAGGGATCTGTACTCACTCCAGCATTTTGCAACCCTGTCAGCAAAGTGGAAATCATGGCTGTCTGCTTTCAACTACTGCTGTTCTCACTGGCAGGACCAAGCAGCTGCTTCCTTAAGGGTTTTTAATATTGGCATCCCTGCTGAGCTGTATCACTGCAAGTTATATCATCAGAGATGCAATATATCAGATGAGTTTGCAAACACATGTTGCCCATCCACGGCCATGAAATATCTTTTTGCATGAGTAATGGGGCAAGGGCATCAGCTGAACTATCATAGCCAAATTACTGTAGGAAAACACTTTCTGTATGTGTAAATACCCTTGTTGCTTTAGCTGGATCCCATATGCCTTGTTTCCTATCTTTAAATCATTGTGTGGTGTTGCTGGCACCATTACAATAACTGTCATATTCCATTACAGAGATAGCGGAATTTCAGTGGTGGGAGGAAGATATCCCTGTATATATGTAGTTTACAATTCCATAAATAGTTGAGGTTTGTGCAAGGAGCTTAAATCAATAAAAGGAAAATAGAGATGCTTTAACTTTCTCATCTCTGTTTTCCAACAGGGTTTCCTTCCACCTTTTCACAATATTTGACTTGAACAAGCTATTTGTAATGAACCACCAAGTCTATCTTTATTTATTTATTCGGGTACCTGTGAACACACTAAGAATTTATGTACACATTTTTCAGCTCATGAGTTCTTTGCACCAGTTGTTTTGTCTACAAGTAAAACTTTCAAAAGCCATGATTTAGGAGCTTAAGTCTCATTAAAAGACAATGAAATAGACTCGTAAGTCACTTACAGCAGTAGTTCTCAACCAGAGGTACACATACCCCTGTGGGTACACAGAGGTCTTCCAGGGGGAACATCAACTCATCTGGATAGTTGCCTAGTTTTACAACAGGTTACATAAAAAGCACTAGCAAAGTCAATACAAACTAAAATTTCATACAGACAATGACTTGTTTATGCTTCTCTGTATACTATACACTGTGGTGCAAGTACAATATTTAGATTCCAATTGATTTATTTTATAATTATCTGGTAAAAATGAGAAAGTAAGCAAATTCTCAGTAATAGTGTGCTGTGACACTTGTATTTGTAGGTCTGATTGTGTAAACAGGTAGTTTAAGTGAGGTGAAATTTGGGGTACACAAGACAAATTGAACTCTTGAAAGAGGTACAGCAGTCTTGAAAGGTTGAGACCCACTGACATAGACAATTGAAAATTTTACCCTAGGTCTGAGATTTGCTATTTTGTATTTAGCATGCAAAGTCATATGATTTGTTTTTGCTCCAATTGGCTGACTGAAACGTTAATGAGGAGATGTGCACTTGCAGTGCAGATAATAAATGTCTGTTAATAGTGTTTGCATAAAAAACCACTTCACTAATGTTTGTGCAAAAACACTGAGAGCTGGCAAAAAGCAAAATCAAAAAAAGGACACAAACTTGTTGAAGGAAGCAGTTTTTTGGACGCCACCAATGTTCAAGAATACAGTTTTGCAGCATTTGCCCTGTTCTGGTGTCTCAGCCAAATCTTTAAGTATTTACATCAGTTTGTTGGGAAATAAAAGTAAATGTTTAGAGAGATGCTACATTTTGTTTGTACCTATTTAATTACATAAATACTGAAAACTTAGGTAAAGCTTTTACAGTCCTTGAGGTCAGATGGCTTCAGCTATGAAGTTTGGCACTTACTAAGCTGACTGGTTCAATGGAGAGTTTGGCAGTTTCAAGAGAAGTTGCCATAGCACCTCATCATGCTTTCCTCTCTCTATTGGCAGACTCTCAAATAAGCCAATAGGGAAGAGTTAGTTATGAGCCTAATGAAAGGCAGAGCCATTAAGTTAAGAGAGTTGCTTTACTAGTCACTGCTCCGCCAGAGTAAGAATATGCAAAAAACAAGCTAGTTTCCATTACTGCTTTAAATTCTGTTTGGACAACCAAATACTAAGTTCTTGGTATTATTGTAGCACTGTACAGTTGGTGTATCTGGAGCTTCGCAGGAAAAGAGAAAAGCAATAAGTTCCTGGCCTGAGGAATTTACAGTGGGGATAACAGAATGGGTAATTGGGTATGGGGTGGATAAAGGGCTACAACAGTAAAATGGTGAGATTATGCTTTGTTTTTTAATTTATGTTGTTTTAATACATAGCTATGTATTTATAGTTTATAAAGAAGTGTCCAGTTTCTTTCCTTTTATGGAGGGGTTATGTCTGTCCCTCCAGGGTTGTCAGCTAGGGATTTTTTATCCTTCAGGCCCTGAAGTTAAGGGTATGCCCTATACCTTAAAATGCTTTTTGCATGTACAGTTAAGACCTATCTTACCTGCTTCCACTTCCAAGGTCTTGTTTATCATCCAGTTTTATCTCCACTCCTACCAAAACCCTGTCAACATATATAAGCTTGCTTGGCATCTTTACAGCCTGGTTAACAGCAGTTTGAATTCCATGCTTCATGCTATATTAGCCTCAGCCTAGAAGGCATTAGGAACTTTGACAGAAATAGCTTCCCATTTAACTCCATGTGTGCACATCGAAGTGCACGGGGAATACCACGTCATAGGAAAAGTTTTCTTTGTACTTTCACACTTTGTCCTGTTTATAATTTCATGAGACTCACCACGACAGATCGCCTCTAGCAAAACTGTGGTTGTTAGATATTTAAAAGTGTTAGTACTAGTTATGTATACATTTCTATTTGAATGTATTTCCCTGTATCTGAAGTGTTGAGTGCAATACAGAAATGAAAGCCACATAAAAAAACTTCCAAAAAAGAACAAGTCTCTTAAAACCCCTTCTATACCCCAAATACTCAAAACAAGTTCCACTGCATCATCCTATCCATCTCTCAATGAAGGCTCCCTGCCAGAGATAACCTATGAGAACAGGAAGTTTTTGCAATATTCTGAAGTCATTAAAACAAGGCTCCAATGGCTCAAGGCGGGAGTGGAATTCCAAAGCAAAAACCGACCTTTTCCCACCAAGGTTATCCTGCAATCATCCTTCATCAGGTGAACACTAAGTCCCCTAGCTTACATAACCACCTGAGTGTCATTCAAGAAGACAGGCAGCCTCCCAAATCATCCATTATCCCCTCCTCATACACACACCTCTGCCTAATCAGTAACGTGGTGGGAAATGGTATTCTTCACAAGCTATGAGTGGCAGGAAAACCACTTCACCTCAGAGCTTCAAGAGCCTTTAGTTGTGAGATGGAATAACTGCTGCTTTCCGGTTTGGTTTCCTCAGACCTAGCAAGACCATATTAGATTAGTTCTTTTCCCCACAGAGGTTAAAGCTTTTTGTAACAAGCACTACTTGAGTCTGCAACAGGACAAATGAAACCTGGGTTTAACTAGTCCTATATTTGATGTAACCAGAAACTTTTTTTTTTTTTTTTAAATGGCCATGTCTGATCCATGAACCAGATTCCTTTTTTTGCAAGGAGCACAGCCAATAGAGGCATGTGCTAGAAAAACATGGGTTAAGAGTGGGGCAGAGGAGTTAAGTGTTAGTTCTTGTTCTCCCTCACAGTTACACAAGTATATATTTGGTTAAGAATTTTACCACCTACCCACCATGAAGCCATTTGTCTCTTTGGATATAAAACAATCCTGATCTGAGGAGCAGATATGAGAGCAAGGCCGCAGGTATCCTGTGTAGAGGGCCTTATTTTAAAGCCTGACCCGAACTCAAGATGAGCACAGTCGATCCAAATCCAACCCAAGAATATGGAGTCATTTTCAGACCCAGCCTCAGAGACTTTCCCCCGAACCTGTGTCAGTGCCACCATCTCATCCTTGGAGCTTGGCCTTGTGGGGGCTTCTCATTCCCCACATCCTGTGCCTGCGATCCATCTCTCGCCACCTCCTGCCCGTGGGGTCAATGCAGCAGCATCTGCAGGCCCTACTCCCGCCGGTCACCACCACTCACTGCGTGATGGTGCGAGAGGCACTGTGACTCAGCCACCCTCACGCCGCAAGCACACAAAGCACAGCAAGGTGGTGGTCCACATGACCATTGCTGAACTGACCCCACGGAAAGGGGATGGTGATTGGAGACATCCCAACCCGAGCTCAGGAGGGTTGGGCTGTTTTCAGTCCCGACCCAACCCCAATCTGACTCTTGTAGTCAAGTCCCATCAGCCCAGGCCAGGTTTCAAGTGTCTAATTCTTTGGCTGAGGAATTTGCTCATTGCCACAGAATTATGCTCCAGATTCTCAGCTTTCATTCTCTCAAGAAAACAGAATGATGTTTCTAGCCTGACTGTGCTGAAGATAACCTTGAAAATGTGAGCCAAATAAATGGATGCAGTGTCACCTACCTGAGTCAGCTGTTCCAGACTCTGTGCAGATATAAGATGTGATCAGCCCCGTTCATCTCCATCAATGCCCTGTGCACTCTACAGCTGTAAAACTGGGCATTCTCCCTCCCGCACCCACCCAGACAGTCATGGAATGCAGTTCTTTTGTGGCTGAATTCAACAGGTCATGTGCCTGATGTATTGTTTTCCTTCTCCAGCAGCTAACTCTTGCTCTTCAGCTTTCCCCACAAAGGGTGGGGAGGAAGAGAAAACAAACACTTCATAGGGGATAATGTGTGAGGACTGATTAAATACTCAGACCCCAACTTGGTCAAGACAGAACCTTAGAAGAGAGAGCAGAGACAACACAGCCAGGCTCAACTGCCTTGGAGGACATAAGGACACAGCCACTCAAGTATCATGGGCATAATATAATGACCTAGGCAAGTTGCTACTATAAGAGTTCAAGACAGAACTAGCTTGGTGATGCCATTACTGCTCTGCATTAATGCATAAAAATTATTTTTATTCATTCCCCAGGTCAGTGGGGGCTGGCATGCAGGTTGAGATACGATCCTGGAAGTTCTCTCCCCATAAGAAAAGAAGAGTGGCAGTTACGTCTAATGTCACAACCGGAGTTGTCTCTCATCCCCTAGATGCTGTTGAAGGAGTCTTTCCTATTTCCTTCCAGCACAAGAGAAGGTTGAATGAGCCAGTTATCTAGCTATTCCATGCAAGTATTCCTAACTGCTTGTATTCTGCAACAACACAACACTGGCAAAATAAGTATCCATCCCAGCACAGGCCTCCAAATCACTCACAAGAGGCAATAGACATTTTGCTGCTATATAACATGGGATGTAGCTCTGCAAATCTTGAACTTTATTAATACACTTCTCTCCCCTGCAGACCGGCTGTGAAACAAAATGAACCCGAGGCAAAATAAATAAATAAATGTCAAATACTGCTTTAATGAGCAGTCCCTTCTTTTCTTACATTGGTTTTCATACTTTCTTCACATGACCTAGTAAGTCTGGAACCTCCTTTTCCTGAGCCCATGCACCATGCCTGAGCCCTTCTCTAAAAATACACTTACAAACCAAAGTCACAAACTATAGATTCTTTCAGAAGCCGTCACACAGATCTTATTGCTGTCACCCTTTTCCTCCCGACCCCCTTAGAGCTCACCATAATCAGTTAACATGTCTTTAGACATCCTGAACACTGTCTATAAGAAGTGCTAACATTTTTTAAAAGGGCACCTAATAAAAGCAATGTAAAAAAACCCACAACGTTTTTCCCCTAATTTTGACTTGTCAAGAGACTGATAGAAGAATCCAGGTGCACCTAAAAATCCTTAGTTTCCAGCCATGTGGATAACTATCATTGGCCAAAGGAAAGTATATGTTTCTGTTTCCAGTGACAGAGTTTTGGATAATCCAAGGGGAATTAACAGTTATGGATGATATGGGGACTTTTATTATTATTTATTTTTAAAAAGGAAGACAAACTTACGGTTCCACAATCAGAGACTGAAAGAAAATTCATTTAGAACACATGGAAAGAGAATATTTGAGCACAGCAGGGCCAGATGTTGGCTTTTTCGGCCCAGTACGAGCATACAAAATAAAGAGGGACTGAAGTGTTTGATTTGCATAAAGCATTGCATTTTAAACTCTTGAAAGCCTATGATCCCGCTTGCCATGGTATCTTGCCCCTTTTCACACTAGATAATGAAAACCATGTGCTTGCAGTTGACTATTTACAGACTCATTAACCCAAACTCATGACTAGAACAGATTTCCAGAGCAGCATTGCAATGCCCAGAGCAGGGAGCCAAACCCAGCCAGCCCCGGGGGACAGGAGCTTCTTCAACTGGGACAGGAGCGTTTGGGGCACTAAAGCAGGACAGTCCTGTGAAACCCAGGACTACTGAGAGGTATGTGAATCCCTCAGGAGTGAAGTTTGACAATATCCTCCCAGTAGGTTTCTATATAAACTAGGATTTGTCATACAACTTCTAGCCCCGGCTATCCACAGTCAAAATGGACAGATGAAAGAGTGAGCAGACTGAATGAAGCCAAAAGTCAGCCAGAGCAAGTCCATAACTGAGGGGAGCACCTGCACCTGCCTGACTCAGGCATGGCTGGACTGCAGGTGTGGGAGAGATCCAGGTGGGTAATCTGCTGGGAGCCAGAGTTTGGGGCAAGGCCCCCAACAAGCTGGACAATTTAGTTTGTTTCCCCAAATTAAATTAGTTGTGTTCCCAGATTACCAAGACTCCCTCAAGGGCTGGCAAGAGGGGAAGACAGTGATAATGAAAGGTGAGCAGGTATTTTAAATTTTCATTTCCTCAGACCAGCAGTGCAAGTACAGCTTAGGCAGAGCTTTTCTCCTTTTAGAAAGAGACCTCCTACGTACATCAAACCCATTACCCTTGTTACCATTCCAGACATCTGGCAGAAGGGCTACAGACCAAATGCTGACAAGTCACAAAGTGAACAGACCACAAAACATAAGTTAAATATGCTATAATTAAAGGCGTTACAAGTAACAAGATTGAGGGAAGTGTAATGTTCACTATATAGTGGCCCTTAAGTGCTGGAAGAGTTGACAATCCAAGCTTTAAAATAGTCTCTATTGCTTCCCAGGAAGAAAAGAGCACACACATGCATGCAGAATACCATTTGACAGTGGTGGCCAAACACAGTCAGAATCACAATTACTCATACCCCAAGATCCTATCTGGTATATGCAGATCACAGAACTATTTAGACATAATCAAAGATCCCTCTCAAATTACAGGAAATTCAAAAGATTAAACTGCATTGAAATTTACAATTAGAATTCAGTTTCCAGACCAAAAGACAGCAGGAGGACTTTGTAACACCTCTGAATAGAGGCATCATCTTGCTGCTAGAATCCAAATTAACTGGTGGACATGGACAGTTATAGTCTCTCTACTGGCCATGATATAGCAGTGTTTTATGAATCGATAAACGTTATAAAACATATTACTCAAATATTAAACATATTAAATAGCCATCTTCTCAAACATTTACTTATATTGAATTGCAGTTGTATACTATATTGTGTAATATGCTGTGCTAGGTATTCAACAAGTCTGAAGTCTATGTTAATACTACACCACTTTTTCTTTCTATAAAGAAGGGAAATAAACATTACAGTTCAGAATCACCAGAAGACACCACAACTTGTAAATTAGCTCCTGTAACTGAATGCAGAGGTAGTTAGCTCTCGGAGAAAAACACTGCCAGTTGTACAGCAAAGCAGAACATGTTACCAGTGACACTTGTTCTGTGTCTTAAGGCTGACTGGAATTAAATTCTTAGGAAGAGAGAAGCTGCCTACAGAACATGCCTTGATAAAGGAAGCAACCACTGGATGTTGCCAAAACATTCCAAATTCCATTTCAGAGAACATGCTGTGTGTCTGCCACTACAGCAGCTGTGGGATAGCAATTTGTTTCAATCAGAAGCCCATGGCTTTGTGCAAAGTTAGTAATGCTAATTAAAGGAAACTGGCCCTTCGGGCTTCTGCTTAGAGATACACAGGCAGAGCCAAGGCCTGCAGTGGGGAAAGTTATTTTCTGAGGCTATGTTTATACTGGCGGCACCGCCGCCAGATCGATCTTTCATGATCAATTGAGCAGTCAGTGAGACCCGCTCAATCGATGAGGGAGTCGACGTAATAAGTCCGCCTCCTCAACTAGCATAGCGCTGAGCCGACGGGAACGCTTTTCCCGACGGCTCAGCGCAATGTGAACAGCGCGCAGAAGCAGTTGACGGGAGTTACGCAAACTACTGCTGCCGAATTTCCAGGTAAATGTGAACAAGCCCTGAGTGAGGATTTAAATTTCTGGTCTCACCTCTGAGTGAGGTGGACCCCTGATTTTCAGGAGGATGGCTCTATTCTTGGCAGAACAAAAGGAGTCTCGTAGGCAATGTATGTAGACAAAATCCGACCAGAATCAATTGCTCCCCTTCCCTCCCCTCCTCACCACTGTGTTTACTTCTTACTCCTTCAAACAAGAAAGGAGAAGTTAAGAAACTGCTGCTGTTGCTACTCCCATCCTTGCGAGAAGCAGAGAACTGCTGTGAGGCAATAGCAGCAGGGATGTCAAGGGAGGGGACTGTCATTGGCTCTGTTGCCCATCTGTTGAGAAGTGGGTAATGAAGGTACAAGAGAAAAAGAAACAGGGATTCCGCTAAGGATTCAGACAACCCTTTTCTATCCTCTATCGCACTCACCATCCTAATTTGAGCACCTGAGGTGGGGGACTGGATGGAACTCAAACAAGCCAAATGTTCTATTAATATCATCAACAAACGTAATACCACTATAATGCACAAGAGTAAGTTGTTTTGCTAATGCACTGTAGAGTCAGTATTTTGGCTTAATTCTGCTCTGCCAGATGGCAAACTAGACAGAGCAGATGGTCAATAAGCACTATTAAATTGTCAAATAACTCCACCAGTTCTGATATTTGAAAGCTTAGCAATTTTAACAAGCTCAATTCCAATTACCATTCCAGAAATGATAGCATAAAAAAAATTAAATTAAAGTGGCTGCTTTCTTGAAGCTCTAATCCTGAATTTCACTGAACAACTTCAGTATCTATCCCAGCAGGGGCTCAAACTCATTTAAAGTCACCAGAATGTGAGAATGGAGCACAGCAATCTGCAGCATGCCAAGAAACAGCTGACTTTTGAAGTCAGCCGTTTTGTCAGAAACACAATGAACCATAGTACTTGGATGAAAGTCATTTGAAACTAGGATTAAAGTCAGACAGTTTTGTTACTACAAAGAGTATGACTAGGCAGGGCAAAAATCTTAGCTACAAAAAAAGAAGAAGTTTAAGAACAAGTTTGAAAATATTTTATGCTCCATCACACACACAAAAAAATGTTACAGTTAAACCCAGAAACCCTACCCCATACGTCACTCCAAATAGTACTTTGATCCTCACAACACAATGTAAGGTAAGGCAGGAACCTACTGTTTTAAAACAGTGAAATTGAAAGTGCACAATCTCTTCATGCAAATGCAACAAAAATTCCAACTCAGAACACTAGTACACCCAAGTTTTGTTCTGACAAGATCCATCTGTTCCCGCTAAAGTATCCTCTTCTAATCCACCTGCTAACTTAGAAGCATTCTATCTATGGTTAGAGCTCCATTCTGAGATGCCTTCTTAGAGACTGTGATACATCTTCTTTACTCCTCACTCCTCTGATCTGTTTTAGCTTTTTGACAAACACTCCTTCCACTCCCTTGCCACTTTCTATGACAGCAGGTTTCCCTTTACAGGCCTGCAGGTGCTACAAGTTTCTACTTTAGTGTTTTCACAGAGGAAAAAAAAAAGTATTCTGTGATTACACTCAACTGCCCATCCCTATGCCGTTTTGGAGAACAGCAACCCTAGTACCAACTGTGATTGCAACTCATGACATACGTATGATCCTAGAGCTCTGCAGAGCCATTCTAAAACCACACATCAAGAGACAGAATAGACTGGTATTTTTACAATGCTAGGACAAAAGACTTGGCAATTTCTATCAAGATAGTTAGGCCATTCCTCTTCCCCAGCAAATAAAAGCATCTGTATCATACCTCACTCAGGGGAAGTTAGTATCATTCACCATTTTGCAGGTAAAACAACTTATGCCTGTTGCTTACTATTTTAATACATTTTAACAGCAATATAATTAAAGCAATTTAACACATTTAAACACATTAATCTCTCTAATACAACCTGAAACCACGCTGATACACAGACCAACAGGGGGCATCAAACACTCTATATAAACAAAAACTTAAAACCAGAGAATGACAAATCTCTCGTCTGAAAACCAATTTCACATTGAGGTTTCTGATTTATTACTAACATTTCAAGACACGAAGGAGAACTATTTTGTAAAAGTATTTTAAAAGCGGCTATTATACTCCTAAGCCAAGAAGGAAATGGTAGTAAGATTTAAATTCAGTTCAATGAAATTTTGTTAGCGTGGCAAGCTATACCAGAGTAGCCAAAGTGTAAAAAAGGCAGCCTCATCTGAGATCTTTGACAGAAACAGGAGGTATGATCCACCTAGGAAAAAGTTGGGTTTGGATCCTTGTTTTTATTTACAGGACAATGGTGTAATTTAGGCCATTATATTACAATAGAAAGGAAACTAGTTCCTCCCTTTGTAGGTCTGGGTTCAAGATATCTAGCACGAGTTCTGCACTTAGACGGTGTGAAGGGAGCCTACAAAAATGAAATCTTATGCAATGTAGAAGCTTTTTTAAAGTTTCCTACTTAGGAAAATGTAACAGTTAATTTTGACTGTTAAGTGAGAAAAGATAAAGTTCCCTGACATTCATGCTAAGTAGGCAACTCTTCTGCAAAGATATTCTTACTATGTTTTAGCTCTATCCTGGATTAAGGCAACCAAGGTTATTTAATTCCCCAAAACATGTCTGTCCTGTTTTGATGGCAATCCAAACTGGCAACAAATAAAGCAGAAGCCTCCAGGCCTTCCTTTTGAAACAGTTTGGCAAACTCATCTGCTGTCCTGAGCCTGAAAAAGGTTTCCTGCCCACAAACATTAAATCCCTTCTTGCTTAGGCTTTAAGGATTGCCTAATACCGGCATAGGAGGCCTTCACAATTGTGGAGCTTCATTTTATCATTGTTTGTGACCCAGTGCCTGAGGGGATCCAACAACAGCTTTTTCCCCAAAATGATTCAGTTGTGGTGCCATGAAAATGTTACACTAAACTGTGTACAGTAACTCCTTTCCCACTGGCCCTCCCAGATTTCTTTAATGCCTTTACTGTACACTTCATTTTCTAGTCATTTTAATATATGCTGGAGTGCCACATAAATATCTGTCAGACAGTCTACATATGCTTGGTCTGGCCCAGCCTCAACACAAGGGGATGGAGTAGACCTCTCGAGCCCTCTGCTACCCCTACATTTCTCTGATCCTAAGTTTATTTCAACGTTCATCCTGCATCTACTACGCTACACAAATTCCTTCCACACCCTTCACACACAGGGAAGGGCTCAGCATGTATGCAGCCTCCAAAAATGAGCCAGATTACTTACACACACCCACCCCATTCTTTCTAACTCACTCAGTAGAACTTCTATACTTTGTTTGCCAACTGCACTTGAAGTGTCATCACAAGGTTGCATAATCTGTTCCTTTCCATTTGTCTATTGCTCATTTGTTTGTCATCAATTTAATTTGATGCTAACCACCTTAGTAACTGAACTGACTAGAGAAAATAAAGTTTAAAAACTTTACCCAACAAGTGACATGAAGTTTTCAGGATTATATGAAACTGTATTCATTACAGGCCCTGCACGACCGTATCAGTGGCAGCTTAAATTATTGGAAACTATTGACATGAAATGCTTAGGAATTATCACAGCACTTTAAAGACCATGCAGTCTACAAAATAGTCAACTTCCCCCTCCACTTTCAAATCCCACCTTATCTTCTACCTGGAATTAAAACACATATCCAACATCTACTAGCCTGGGGACCAGGTTTCAGATAAATACCCACACTGACATATTCCCAGAGGGTCACCCTCTGTGGTTTAAAATAACAAGTGTTCATTGCATACAATCACCTTTCTATATGCTTTTTTTTTTTTTTTTAAATAAATAAACACAGCCTAATTCATCTCTTGGTTTTGTCATCTTCTTACACCTCAAGCATAGAAGATTAGGGTTGGAAGGGACTTCAGAAGGTCATCTAGTCCAACCCCCAGCTCAAAGCAGGACCAACTCCAACTAAACCATCCCAGCCAGGTCTTTCTCAAGCAAGGCCTTAAAAACTCTAAGGACGGAGATTCCACCACTTCCCTAGGTAACCCATTCCAGTGCTTCACTAACCTCCCAGTGAAAACGTTTTCCTAAAGTCCAACCTAGACTTCCTCCACTGCAACTTGAGACCATTGCTCCTTGTTCTGTCATCTATTACCACTAAGAACAGCCTAGCTCCATGTGCCCTGGAACCCCCTTTCTGGTAGTTAAAGGCTGCTATCAAATCCCCTCTCATTCTTCTCTTCTGCAGACTAAACAAGCCTAATTCCCTCAGCCTCTACTCATAAGTCATGTGCTCCAGCCCCCTAAACATTGTCATTGCCCTGTGCTGGATTCTCTCCAATTTGTCCACATCCTTTCTGCAGCGGGTGGCCCAAAACTGGACACAGAATAGAGGGGAATAATCACTTCCCTTGATTTGCTGGCAATGCTCCTACTAATGCAACATGATATGCCATTAGCCTTCTTGGCAGTTAGGGCACACTGTAGACTCATATCCAGTTTCTTGTCCACTGTAATCCCCAGGTCCTTTTCTGCAAAACTGCTGCCTAGCTCGTCGGTCCCCAGTCTGTAACAGTGCATGGGATTCTTCTGTCCTAAGTGGAGGACTCTGCATTTGTCCTTGTTGAACCTCATCAGATTTCTTTTGCCCCGATCCTCTAATTTGCCTAAGTCACTCTGTATCCTATCCCTGCCCTCCAGCATATCTACCACTGCCCCCAGCTTAGTGTCATCTGCAAATGTGCTGAGGGTGCAAATCACCCCATCCTCCAGATCATTAATGAAGATGTTGAAGAAAACTGGCCTCAGCATCGATCCCTGGGACACTCTGCTCTATACCAGCTGCCAACTAGATATTGAGCCGTTGATCACTACCCATTGAGCCTGATGATCTAGCCAGCTCTCTATCCATCTTATAGTCCATTCATCCAACCCATACTTCTGTAACTTGCTAGCAAGAATACCGTGGGAGACCGTATCAAAAGCTTTGCTAAAGTCAAGGTATATCACGTCCACTGCTTTTCCCACATCGACAGAGCCAGTCATCTCATCATAGAAGGCAATCAGGTTGGTCAGGTATGACTTGCCCTTGGTGAATCCATGCTGACTGTTCCGGATCACCTTCCTCTCTTCCAAGTGCCTCAAAATTGATTCCTTGAGGACCTGCTCCATGATTTTTCTGAGGTGACTGAGGTGAGGTGTAGTTCCCCGGCTCCTCCTCTTTCCCTTTTTTGAAGATGGGCACTATATTTGCCTTTTTCCAATCATCCAGTACCTCCCACAATCACCACGAGTTTTTAAAGATAATGGCCAATGACTCTGCAATCACATCAGCCAACTCCCTCAGCACTTCCTGATCCATTGCATCTGGCCCCATTGACTTGTGCATGTCCACCTTTTCTAAATAGCCCTGAAACTGTTCTTTCACCACTGAGGGCTGCCCACCACCTTCCCATTCTGTGCTGCCCAGTTCAGTCTGGGAGCTGACTTTATCTGTGAAGACAGAGGCAAAAAAAGCATTGAGTACTTCATTTTTTTCCATGTCATCTGTCACTAGGTTGCCTATCCCATTCTGTAAGGGGCCCACACTTTCCCTGACCACCTTCTTGTTACTAACATACCTGTAGAAACCCTTCTTGTTACCCTTCACATGTCTTGCTAGCTGCAACTCCAATTGTGATTTGGCCTTCCTGATTTCACTCCTGCATGTTCGAGTAGTATTTTTATAATCCTCCCTAGTCATCTGACCAATTTTGCATTTCTTGTAAGCTTCCTTTTTGTGTTTAGGCTCACCAAAGCCTTCTTCGTTAAGCCAAACTGGTCACATGCCATATTTGCTATTCTTTCTGCACATCGCAATGATTTGTTCTGCACTCTCAATAAGAGGTCTTTAAAATACAGCCAGCTCTCTACACCTCCTCCAATTTTTCTTCTTTCCTATAAGACCATGGTGCTTCTTTGCTACATTGTCATCAATTTCCTCCTTTTCTCTCCATCCATCCCTTTAGTCCTCAGCTTCCTGCTCTATATTTTGTCTCTCCTCATTTCCCTCCAGAATCAGTTTATATTTATACTGCACTTCACTTTTAATAGGATAAGGAAGAAGCCTCCTCCTTCCCATTCCTCCATCCACATCTATACTGCTCTTGGGTTTGAACGTTTTACCAGACAACCAAGAGATAGAGAACTAAATCTACTAGCACAAGGACAATATTATGGACGGGAGTGCTACTATCCAGTGGCAATACCCTAATGAGAAGGCAAACCTCTCACCCATTCCTCACACCTGCTAGGAAAATGGAAAGTGTTGAGATTGCTATCGAGCTGCTACTTCTGGACACTGCTTGGGAGCTCCATGGTTCACATCAGCCTTTGGCTAGCAGGTGTGTCAACCTGAAGCCTCCCACAGAGCCTTTCCCAAGCCTGCAAGAGAGACAATTAGGGGAAAATCTAGACTTCTGCAGCCAAGGGAGCATACAGCCAGGGATTTCAGATGCTCTACCCCTCCCTCAGCCTTCTGTCCAACATGTGGAGGCATCTCCATTACATCATCCAACCCCGGCCCTGCAGCCATCCGCAGACTTGGAGACAAAATTGTATTGGTTTAGAATGTTTATACTTTAAATGGTCATTTTTAGTAAAAAAGCCAGAGACTTCACTTCTCTTTTATTAGACAGAGAAAGAGATTCTGTGGAGGTTGGTAGGACTCGCCAGGAAAAGCAGCCTGCTCACCACAGGCAACTAGATATTTCAAGCCTCTCCAGCAGTAAATCTGTGCCAACGTGTCATATTAAAAGATGACCATGACTCTGTGTGACAAACCACCCATTAGCTTTACCTGTGTAAACTTCTTGTCTGGTGGCATCTCCCTGTGAACTATGTAAAACTGCACTTCGACCCGGATTGCTTGACAACCAGTGTGTGCAGATAGTACTCCTACTGGATTCACTGAGACTATTCACCCAAGGAAACACTGCACTCAGCAATAAGTTTTTTTCCAGGCTTGAACCCTTAGCCTGTAAGTGGCTTGTGACAGCAACCCTATTTTTGGTCATTTATTGTGTGCAGCACAATACACACCTGTGGAGCTTTCTCAATTGGAAATAAATAATCATTTGAACCTGTATCTTGGTGAATGGTCTAATGCAGAGGTTCTGTAACTGATCTGTGGAGTACTGGATGGCAACATGATGCCAACTCCTCACTTCCACTAGCTAAAGTCATATTAAAAAGACAGATAAAAATACATTAAACGCTACCATCTCTAAAGATTATTGGGTAGCTGCCAAAGGAATGTGATGCAATTGCAAGTGGGAAGTGAGGTGATCCACAAGACACTTTCTGTTAAAAAAAAGTCAAGACAGGAAAGATTTCCTAGAGACCTGATATTCAGGACAAAAATATGCACTCTACCCAAACTTGTGACATTAGCTTCAAAAACACTAAGATTAATGATCATTAATTTCATTAGAAAAATCCAGGCATTAGATTCACTTGAGATTTCTATAAAGATAAATCAATCATTTTGTCCTGGTAGTTAGAGAAACTGATTTGGATAGCTTCATATACAAAAACTGCCACAGAGGCAATTAAACTCCCTCACCAAGTCCTTCATATGTTTTTACTGTCAATCACTTGTTCAGTTTTGAAAAGAACCCTGGCTAGATCTAATCTGTTTTTCTATTTGGAGCTGTGCAATCTGAAATGCTTTTTAGATACAGAGTGACTAGATTATGAGGTACATGACACAACCAAATAGTTAGGAGGCTTGAATTTCACAAGAAAAACACTTAAGGAAGGCAAATTAAATTAAAACAAGCACTACAAGATATTGCACAGAACAAGAGCTGCATATCTAGTTTAATAGCTGGTAAGTGTTAAAAGTGTATTCAGTCTGGGAACCTGGCTCAGGTACAGTCTCACTTATTGAGTCAAAGTTTCACATCAGAACAATCTCATGAAATTTTGCTCTGCTTTACAAACCATAATTAGTTTTCTTGCATGACTGTTCTTTAATAATGTGCACCAAAGGAACATTTGAAGAGTAGCTGCCAACACCTCTAGGGCTTCTCTCCACTAAAGAAGTAACTCTGCTTCTTTCTCAGGTGTTGCTCTAACCCGGCTCTCATCCACTCACAAAACCCTCTCAGCTGAGTGTGGTGGTGGACTAGCTGGCCCATCCTGGGGTACACGCAGGCTAAATCCTGAGTGTTCTTTACAGTCCATCTGGTAATCCACTTATGTTGCAGTGAGGACACAGGCTCAAGTGGTTTAGTCGGAGTCCTCCAGTGCCTTCCCACAATTCCCCCCATGCGCCCAGAAAGGACAAGTTCTCCCACAAGTCACTGAAAAAGAAACAGAGCAGTTCAGCTTATTGCAGCATGAAGCACAGTGAGCGATGCCCTCAGAAGTCCTAGAACCTCACACAGCTGAGTGCAATACCTGTGTGGACACAGTAATTCCGGGATGGCTTTGCAGTGTGCCTGCTCACACATAAGCAAGGCTAATAGGGGTGCTGAAATCTAAATGCAGATCACTGGAGTTAACTCTGCAGTGAAGATGTACCCTTAGCTTGTGCACAGAGTAATATGCATATTGAACACCAAACATTCTTAAAAAGCAAGATTGATATATGGCGCTTAAACTCTAATTAGCTGTGCATAGGAAGTGTAAGTGAATACACTCATCTGGGGAAGATTCTTAGAGCCTGTCAAACATACTGACATTGATCTCATATACTAGAAAATCGTTCCCAACAACTGAATTTCTATATATTTACATTCAAAAGTTTTAGAATATTATAACCAGGACTTGCAAGATTTAAGATTCCAATAACAAGAACTCGTCTCTACAAGATGTGCACTGCAGAAGTTCAAACGCTGTGGGCTACGGACCACTAGGGACCTATGAAGAGTTAGCTAGTTACACAGTGCTGACAGTCCTCCTTGTTTCTTTTCCATACAAGAACTTGCTGTAGTCACCACAGGAGTATTATATCGTTTTGAAGGGAAGAGGATGATAGCCACAAGATATTCCTGATATGCAGTCCACCTTATAAAAGAGTGGAAACACCTAGCTTCAGGAAACACATTTAACAAATAATAGTGAGGAAGGGTGGTTGGTGATCCAACCAGAACAACAGGACTAGGAATCTGGTAAATGGGAACTACCATGAAATACCTGAATGACTTTGGGCAAGTCACTTAACTTCATCATGCCTAAGGCCAGGTCTACACTGCAAACTTACAATTGGTATACCTACGTCGCTCAGGGTGTGAAAAATCCACACCCCTAAGCAACACAGTAATATAGACCTAACCCCCAGTGTGTAGCCAGCGCTATGTTGACAGCAGAGTTCCACCCATCAACATATCCTCTCCTGGAGGTGGATTAACTACATCTTCACTAAAGCGCTACAGCAACCCAGCTGCGCTGCTGCAGCTTTTTAAGTGTAGATCTGCCCTTAGTTTCTCCATCTGTAAAATGGAAGTAATATATGGGTAGCTCACTAGAACGTTTGGGTTTAGTTAATTAAACATTTGCAAGCATTTTGAAATCTTTGCATTGACAGTGCTTTAGAATAAACAAAAAACCAAAAAACCACACATTTAGCCAGGAAACAGCAACAGAAACTTCTGTGTGTGTAAAAAAAGAGCAGAGTTAACATTGTTTTTAGAATCTTATCTTTACACTGCTTGATTGTTTTTAAAGATGTAAGATTAATGTGGCATTAACAGACTATTTTTGTTTTATCTCATAGGGACTTTTGTTTTCTTAAAGACATGTAGTGTGTTTAATATTGGCATTTAAACGGACCATTAGAAATGGAAATTCTCACCTCATTGAGATGACAGAGACAGAGAGATAGTAAATTTCTACTTTTACTGCTGCTATTTGATTGCACAAAGTTTTCTCCAAGGCAATGTTAACACAGTAGCAGTATGCTGCAACCAAGTGCAAACCCAAGACAAAAGCTGGTCTTTCAGACAAAAGCTTATCTTTTCTGCCAAATGAAACCTTAGTATTTCTGTAATATCTAGCGTGGAGCCAAATTTGCCAGGACACCACAAAGTTATAGAATTGAGTAGCTTTTGTACCCACAATTCTCCTTTCCCTAATGTTAACCTATCACTGTTGAAAGCAGTGATAAATATTGGAGTGTGCGGGCAGTGATGTAGCTTACTGCAAGGGAGGGAGGGAGGGAAGGATGAATAGAAAACAGAACTAGCATTCGAGCTCTTCATTCTCCCTCCAGGTAATTTCTGATCCCATTCATGAGGAAGAGATGTTGCATCTCCTCTTTGTCACCATCAGCCTCAACCACTTCCTGCATTCCAGAAGTTCAAGTCACCTCTCAGACCTTCCCAGGTACCCAGCATGCCTCATCACACCCGCGGCAGGCAAAGCCTCCAGCTCCTCTCCCACGAAACTTCTGTCATTCAGTTATTCCTCAATACAATGAATCTGCAGCATGCTGAAAGCGGAGAACTTGGATGCACCATAAATTAGATTATGAACAAAACCAAGAAATTTAAAACCTCATTTTTGCTTTTGAAGCTTGTGGCAGGATTTCCTTGTATGTCGTCTGTGGGTTTGTTAAACATGAAGTCAATAAAGAAAAGAAGCTCTCAGACTTCCACTTAAGTCTTTGTGGTTCAACACTTCTGCTAAAAAATCTTGAATTATAAAAAAAGGGAAATGAGACTCAGAACGCTGATCAGGGCTCACATAACCCAGAACATTTGACTCCAGAAACCCAGAGAATAAATTAGGTTCTGAAAATCAGAATGTAGGTACCAGCTGTTTATTAAGTGCACTGCCTGGGAAGTAACTGACATATGCTTCTGTAGGAGCCAACCTCAAGTCATAAGTATATTCCACATATATGAGAATACTAACCACAAGATCATTATCACCTACATATTCCTTAGTAGCCCTCAGCTGACCAGCCATCATGGGAAACCACAACAGCCCCAGGCGCTACTGCTATAATGCAGTCAGCACAGCAGTGCTAGGAGACTTGAGCCCCAGATATTGACTTCAGAGGAATTATGCCTCACTACTGAGTGTTTGCAGGATCTGGCCCTAAATAGTGTTTCTCTTTTGAAAGCAGGTGTGAGGAGGACGAAATAACCCTCTATTATATCTGCTCCATTCTATGCCTCCACCCTTATTCCCAAAATATTAATTAAATCTAGTGGCAGTGTGGATATGCCTTTTCAAACCCTGATCCCTCTGGTAGATGGAAAACGTTAGTCATTTTGGGTCAGATTTGTAAAATGTATTTAGGTGCTTAACTCCCAATGATTTCCAAATCGGACCTTTGTCCCCCCAGATTCCTTAAATGAGCAGACAAAATGAAAAAACTGAATTCCAGCATATCTAGAGAACTGAAATTAAAACAATTATGAGCAAACTTCTCATCCATCAGGAAGCAAACAAGCATCTATTGGTGTATTAATTTGCTTTCATTGCTTATGTATATTGTATTTCCTATAATAAGATATTCCAAAACTAGAATTTAGCTTTACAAGGAAAAAAGTCAAATGATCTGATTGAGGTAGTTGAAGATAAGAAGGTCATAGTAAAAACTGATCCATCCTCCCTTTTTACCCTGTCCCTTTACAGGAGAAGAAATCAAACTAAGATGATATTAAGTTTAGAACCAATAAAACAAAGCTATCAGTTACTCAGCATGTAGTCAACCTATAGGTGGTCGTAGAGTCAAATTCTGTGGTTGGTTCATTTGTGTCTACTAATGCTATAGCTCTGCAAAACAAGTGATAAATTGATCAAGTCTCACATTTCAGGGTGTAAGCGAATTTCCTACAGTATTTCAGGAAATAAATTCTTCCTACTTCGTGCAATATTGTATAGTTAAGTTAGTCAGTTTTTGCCTTCCTTGAAGCATCAATTAGCAGTTAAATAGTGACTAAATGGTGGGTTAGACCAAATAGTGGGCTAATCTGAGCTAACAGGATTTGCAGTATTACATGGATATCTGAATAGACCAATTTCCTTTCTTGAAATTCACTGTCTTAATGAGAAAATATTTGTTAGACAGATGTGGTCTAGGAGTACTTGCACTAACTTTATAGAGCAAGCCAAGTCACTGAAATTAAATAAACTTTAACTTGGGAATGGTGACTGAAATATTAGCCCTGCAAAAATCTTTCCTGCAAAAGAGCAATGGTAACAGAGGCAGTCAGCTTACAACTATTATTCCATCTCCTCAAGAAGCCCATAGTGCAAATATCCAAATATATAGTTCCTACTCCATGTGACTGCGTACAGCCTGCAATCACTTCTCTTAAAAAGCCCCCTTCATCCCAGATAATTTGATGAGAAGCCACACATTTCATCCATGAATGAGATGTAGCCTTATTTGGAGTGAAACATCTTCTGTGGAGTGTTGCTGGGTCTTCCTAAACAACCACTCTGGACAAGAATTGAAAACAAAGGTTCAAGTTCTTGAAGAGTGTGGACCACATCTTACAGAATGTTATACAGACCACTTCCACTCCCACTATTAGTTGTGGAGGCCAACCTCCTTCTCAATCACATTCATAGAACGTTCCTGCGAAACTATGTAAGCAATTGTGACAGAGAAGTAATATTAGTAGTGTTAACACTCTCAGTTTTATTGCAAACCTTGCCGTATATGGTGTACTACTTAAAGCCCCACTCTTGGAATCACAATCAGGTACACACCCACACCCTTTATTTGCCTAAGCCATGCCTCACCATCTATGCTGCTATTGTACATACCTGTGTAGAACCTGCCCTCCCTCTCAAAATGGGTAGACTACACACCTTCAAAAAGAAGTATGCAATGTAGACACACCCTAAGTTGCCTTCCCCTTCCCCTCCCCCCACCCCCCACTGCTCACCATCCCCCTGCCAAATCCAAGCCAGTAGGGATCAGCCAGAGAAGCAACCGCAGAGGGTTTGAGAGTTACAGCATGGGAGGCATACAGATGCTGAATAAGAGGCAGAATGGAGGGAGGCTACTCCAGGTTCTCCCAGATTCATTCCACCGACCCCACCCCTCTCATATCACCCCAGTTCCTGCCTGCTTCCTAGTTTCCCCTCACTCTTCCAAGCTCTTCTCATCTGGGTCTCCTGCTTGAGAGGTGCTGGGGATCCAGCCTCTGCCCATTATACCCAGTGGAGTGAGACATGAGAGAGACCGCTCACGGGGGGGGGGGGGGGGGGGGGGGTTATTTGCTCCCTCTCAAGAAGCATCACACATGGAACAGCACAGAACTTGCAAGCTACACAGTAGGAGGAAGAGAGGGGTCGCAAAGGGGACAAGGATCCCCCACCTCCTTGCAACCCCACACATCAGCTGGGCACATTTGCAGTTCTTGCACTCTCCAACACACAGAGACTGCTCCCTCCATTCACTCTATGGGGCACCAGAGACCCCAGAGCAAGTAGGTAGGATGCACATGCCTGCTGGCTAGCTAAACCGAGGCAAGTATGATGCACACTCCTGAAAGGTGATGGTGCATAAGGTGGCTATGCCAGGTATTATGTTGCTGTGTCTTAAAAGATACAAAAGCAGTACCATTTTCCAGAGTCAAGTTCCACACAGCTGTCCTTCCCCAAATCCCTCTAGATTTGGATTATTACTGCAGAAGGTCAGGCCGTGCTCACAGGATGGAAATTACAGTGTGAGCACACAAGGACAAAAGAAGGTGAAGCAGGAGCAATGAAAGGCATATAAGAACCAGTCCCATGAGGTGCTGAGCACATTCAGCTCTGCAGGACTGAGGGTTCTCCAAAACTTGAAAGATCAGGTCCAGAATTTGCCATTTGATTATGAGCAATCACTGTTACCAGAGAAATACATTCAGCATGTCTGGTGCCATCATCTCTGGCACACATTAAAAAGATTGGCAAAAATTCCATAATCACGGTATCAAAAAGGCTTTAAAAATCATCTGTTTCAGATAAAAGAAAAAAATAGATAAATGCAGGGTTTGGTGCACCTAACAATTTGCTTAGCTTTCAAAACCATTAACTATGCAGAGAAAATTTGTAGTATTTTTCCACAGTAATAGAACTCTAGTATCATTGAATAAGTATGAAGAGTGAGCTGCCAGCTAGTTACAGCAAGGTTTCAGTTTCATTTAGTCTACTCTATTACAACATTAGCAGTGCTTGATATTTTATTGTTTTAATTACTCAAATGTCCAAACAACTTCACTGTATCCAAAGATGTCAGTAACAAACACAAGTTAAGAAATTGTAGTCTACTTTGTGTATTTCTACTGTTTCCTAAAAGGATCAGAGCCCAAAATTGCTAAATGAGGAGCAGAGGCATTGAGCTACAGCATGTGGAGAAAAATGAGGAAAAATTCAGAACTTCTTAACCATCCCCATGACACTGGCCAAGTCTCAGCAACCATTTGTCAAATTCAAGTAGTGTCTTCTAAGCAAATACTTCATCTTCTGATACAAAAATATGACATGCTGACTCTATGCTCAATCGTTACTTCTGTTTGATAAAGCCACTCCAGTGCAGATACAGGTTTGCCTTTTCTCATCCACCTTCACAAAGCAGAAACATTTCAATATTAAATATTTGCACATGTTGTACTCTAATTCACCATTGCGCACTAGTACTTGGAAAGCATAATAAAGGTCTGAATCATCACAAGCCTACTATGACAGGATGGCATATTCAGCATTGTTATACTAGTAGAATGATCCTACAACCCATACCATGCTCTGCTGGTGGCATCTGGTGAAACCAAGCTCATCCATGCTATGTTAAACAATACCAGATTCGGGTCATGTGCTGTAGACTTTGGAGAGGCTAGCTCCAGAGGAACACAGATGTAAAGAAAATAATGCTGTTTTTAGATAACAGGATTAACTGACAGGGTGCTTTTGTGCTGTGGAAGTTAGACCAAGTAGACATCCAGAACGGCACAGAGGACTGGATTTCAGAATAATCAGTCAGATGTAGTATTGGAAATAAGTACTGAAGCCTATTGTCAGCAGGCTCTAATTCACAGAGATGCTGGAAAGAATGTGAGGAAGGAGCACAAGGCTAAATTCAGCTCTTGAAATGGTCCTCCTTACCCTGTTCATTTCTAGAAGCCTGATGAAACTAGTAGCCTCTGCACTCATTTTTCCTCATCTATGTGCATGAATTGACATCTGTGATGACTATCATTCTGTCTAAGTGTATAGGGATAAGGACCCAGGAACTAGCACTTGGGTCTGCAGAGCTTGGGACAGCTGATGTTCCCACAGTACCACCAAGAGGCCATGAAAAAGAGACAGATGGAGCACTATGGAGACTAGGTGCCGCATGAAGCACCACCCAAGAGACCCAGAGTAAAGATACTCTGCAGCACCTCCGATTGGCCAAGCATCTTAGACCCTGTCTACACTTACCTCCGGGATTCAGCGGCAGTCAACGGGAGTTACGCAAGCTATGCAAAACACTTGCGTAACTCCCATCGACTTCTGGGTTCCTTTCTGTGCGCCGTCTTCACTTATGAAGGTGGTCTTAGTATGTCGATTTCTGGATCGACTGAGCAGGTTTTCACTGACCACTGGTCGATCCAGAGAAATCGAAAGTTGCCGCCGTCAATGTAGCCGGAGTCATATTTAACACCACAGGTTGCCCCAGGAAGTTGTCTGGGCAAAACCACACAGACTTTGCCCTGCTGCAATGCCAGACACTACTTCATCTCCTGATCTCTGGACTCTGACTCCACCCTAACTTTGACCTGGATTCCTGCCTCTTGATTCTAGCCTAGTACTGCCTCAGATCTCCAGTCTTTGACTCCAACCCTGACTCTTGCCAATGGAACCTGCCTCTCGCAATTCCTCCAACTACCTGGCGACTACCATCCATGGTGGGCAGACCTCAGCCCAGGTGTGACTGCTAGGCCAGACCGCCTATGCCCTGGTCCTTTACAGTAGAATAGTTTACAATTTTTAGGATGTTCTTTCTGAGGGACAGCCTGTGAGATTGTAATAGGACACTTACAAACACTTAGTGAGCTAGATTTTTCAAGCATTGAGCTCCCTGTTGAAAGGCAATAATGGAAAGTTTGCGTGTGATAATTGCAAGATCCCCTTTAGGCAGAAGAAATACTAGATGCTTTCAGATTTTAGTTGAAAAATATGACTCTGATCAGATAACTGATCCCTCGCATTCTAAGGGATGGGGGTGGGGAGGGGAAAATGAGGCAGAGAAGAATTTTCTATACTATATCGTCAAATCTCATTCCAAGATTGCCTACCTTCTGAGAAATCTGGGAGCAGTTTCTCTCCATCCCCTTTTTCATTAGATCTAATTGCCGAAGACATTGACACAGCATCCCATATTGCTTAGCATGTTTTTTCTCAGAGTGGCGTTTCAGTGAGTCAATCCTCCATGCTTTGACAACCATGGAAAGAGAAAGGCTATCACTTTCAATTTCATGAACACTTTGTGGGCTATAGGCAGGCCAATTAGTGCCAGCAGATTCATTTTGGACCAAGTCCACTGGTATTACCAGAAATGCTGGTGGAAACTCTGGTGAACTTCAGACAGCCATTCTGTATGTCAACTGACCCTTCTGAGAAATTGCCAGACATGGTCAAGTTCCCTCAGAACAGAATCTTTCAACAATTGCTTAAGCCACTCTAGGTCTAGGAGGAAATGGAATGACTGCTGTAACTGTCCCGTTGAAGAAGAGGAAGTCATACAGTATGCCTACATTGACAGCAGCACTGTTGGTGCCGCCAGATCAATTCTGCGGGATCGATTGAGCGGCAGTGGAAACCTGCTCAATCAATCCGGAAGTTGACGGTGTTAATCCACCCCCGCAAAAAGAGTGACGCTGAGCTGACCAGAGGGCATTTCCAGTCAGCGCAGCCTAGTGGGGTAAGCAGAAGTTAGACGTCGACGGGAGATACACAAACTACTTTACGTAGCTTGCGTATCTCCCATCAACTGCTGCCGAAATTTGCTAGCAGTGTAGACCCAGCCATAGAAGAAAAAGAGGTGCTAAAAAAATCATCTTTGGCTTTGATTTCACTATGTTTTTATCAGCTTGGAGCAACCAGTTTGTCCCCACATTGTATTCCAAGGGTGTATGGCATAGTCCTCCCTCTCCCCACAATAGGCACCTATTACAATAGGTACCTATTAAATACCTCACACAATAGGTACCTATTAAAACTATTAACCTATCAAAAGCCTGAGTTGTCTTTTATCAAACTTAATCCATACATATTGTTTAAGTTATAGATTTTTGAAATGCAGATCAGACTTTAAGAAGAAATTCTTAGTGCTCAACTAAACAGAAATACATTGAAGAGAAGGAGGACAAAGAAAATATTGGTGATGTTTACTTCTTTGTAGGAATGCTCTTGTAACTCACCACCTGCAAGGAAAGTATTTGTCAAGAAGTTAACCTCTGGATTAGTCAGTCAACGAAGTATTAATCGTGCTGCCATATATAAATACACTCCTGGCTTACCTCAGTGACAGCAACTTTTTTGTACAGCACTTCCAAGTAAGAGCTTGGTCATTATGAGACAAATACCCTAGTGCAGAGTCATTTGGTGAACGGAAGACAAAGGTTTTGCCACCAAATGCAGGAACCAATGCAGCTAGGCAGCTATAAGTGATTAGGTTAAACTTTGGCTAAAATGGTCTACAAGTTAGATAGCACTACAGCAGGATAATGGAAATAAGAGCTGAGGTGCCTATGACAGTGTCACTGAATTTGTATGTATATTTCACCAACAGTAGACTTTGTGCAATTCTTCCAGTTTCTCTGATAATAAAAACAGCTCTGTCATAAACCAGATTTAAGAAGTTAAATTAATTTTCATAGGAATAAAGATATTAGGCATTTTGACATTAATGTTCCTTAGCATCAAACAGGAATGGATGATGCAAAAACAAGACTACACAAAATGGCTTGATCTCCAAAAACAAAGCATAAGGCATTTACTTCAGAGCATCTGAATTCAGTATCGCTTTCTTTTTCAATAGAAAGTATTCCATAAGCTTCAGGTATTATCTTTTACAAAATAAAGAAAACGAATTCATACAACAATCAAGACACGTGTATTCTGAAGGTCCACTGGTCCAAACATTAACATTCATGAAAGAACAAAAAAACAACAACAAGCATCAAGGCAATGATCATCAAAGCTCAGCTAGACAGACAGGATGTGTTATCAGAATGGGTGGTGATAAACTCTCAAAACAAGTTTTCTATGGTAAACTGAAACTCTTAAAGTGCAGAAGTTGTCAATGAAAATACTTCAAAGACATCCTTAAGCAGACTCTCACCTCTTGTCACATAAATATTGGTAACTTTGAAGACTTAGCTACCGTTGCTCTCCATTCAGACCTATCAATAAGGTCATAAATACTGAGGAAGACAGATGTGAAAAACTGATTAAAAAGGGCCAAACATCATGACAAGTCTTAAGCGCAAGCCTGCACATTGCTGTGTGATATCAGTTTATGAACTTGCTCCTCCCAGATCAGGTTATGAAGCCACATGAGAATATACATGATGTAGTGACATACATGATGTATATGTATACAACATATAAAAATACACGACATTTTAAGTGGAACATATTCTTTGCACCACACTGCTAAAGTGATTGTCTTTGCAATAGACATCTAAATTATCAACCTTGTCTTTAAATATTAAATTAGGATCTTGATTCGCCATCATTCTATTTTCAAGTGTTGCAAAGTGGTTCAACGTTATATTAGTGGGTAAGTTTCCCTTTGAGTCCCAATCAAGACTACAGTCTATGGCCACTTACGAGAACTCAGCAGGATTCTATGAAGAGAGATTAATCTACTACTGTACCTCACTTATCTCTAAGTTTTTCGGTGATTCTAGTGCACCACTGTCAAGACCATCATGTGATTCCCAGCCACAAACAAACCCATCATGTTCATATTAAGAACATCAAGGCCCCAATCACAAAAAGAGGGGCATGTGTGAGGTAGACCTTTATGCTGGAACCGAGTCCCTTTTACTCCAGTGGGACTCCACTCCCATATAAGGGTGCAGACAACTACATCCCTTGATGAGATCAGGTCTCGTGTTTGTGCCATTTTATAATGCATGCAGAAAATGCACTGGGAAAAAGCCCAGTACCAAAAACCAGTTTAGTTGGGCATTTAGAATCTACATAGAAATGTATAGTGTGACATGAAAGGAAATATGAAGCTGAACCCATCTGCATATTATATATGACTACAATTACCCTATTAACATTTAAATCAAATGCAAAAAGCTTACAGTTACTGGAAAGTAATCCTGTTGAGACAGTCAGATAAGAGGATTTTCATGATGAGGCACCGATTGTGCTGTAATTCCGTATTTATAAAGTCCTGTACACAAAACCTACATTTACAATCCTCGTATTAGCAATGTCGTCAGAAATGCAAGATGCCTTTTATTTTCAGAACAAAAACTTCACTATAATAGACTAATCAAATCACCTATAAAATAGGGCAGTCTGAAGAAGAGTAAGAGATAAGAAAACATAAAAGACACAATTGCAAATGTTTAGTGTGCTAGTTTTGTACTGGAGCCAGAATGATGTTTCATTGGATTAACAAAGCTATCAATGTTATAATAACAGAAGTCCACACAAAACACTGATTTCCATCAATGTTTAAGTATACTATCCCCACTACTGGTAACTACCATATGGACAAAACAGATACAGGTCATAGATGCAGAGGCATTTTGTCTATTGCCTGGAAATAGTTTAGATACTGTATTGAACAGGTTCCTAGAATAGCATGATGGATTTTTAAGTAAAGGATTTTATCAGTTGCCAGATTTTATAAAATCACCCTAATGAAGATTTTTACCCCAATATGTACTCGTACTCAAATGTTCCTTTGCTCCAAGAACACCATTATCTTTAAAAGTTAAGTTTATTTTACCGTTGAAATAATTGCTTATAAAATGAGTTAGTACATGCAGTAGAAACATGGTTTTAAATTTTACTCCTTTTCTCCAGTGTTGATAACCTCTAGGAATTCACTTATGTAATTCCATTCTGTGTGTCACATTGGGGTTGTGAAACTGCCAACATTTTAGGACATGCAACTAGCAGTTGAACTGACAGATGGATAGTAACGTCTAACCTACTCAATTTGTGTTGTCAAGCTGAAGTTTCTAGAGCTTAGTGTGTGGGTGGGTAGAGGTGGAATTAGAAGAAGAGGAAGATGAGAGAGAAGTAATCTCTCATTGTAGGTAAGCAAGATGCAAGCCTGCAAGAGGAATGGATTGATACGATTGCTGCTTTGTCATCTTTGGTGACAAGAGATAAGTCTGTTATTCAGTTTGAATCAGGTTACAGGTCTAGTATATTTTTAAGCCTATATGCAAAGCAAATCTTTGAGAGCACAGGAAATGAAAAGTTTATCCCTAGTGTACAGTGAGATTGTTTGGAGGTTTATTTGCTGGTCAGGGCCAGCATCTTTTCAAGTGCTTGAGAAGCAACAAATACGCAGTGAGCACTACCAGACTACAAACAGGAAATTATTTGGAAACTGAGATTTTACTTTGATTAGAATGTCTTCTTACCCAGATACCACATCTATTCAGAGACACTTCACTGGGCCTCAAACTGGAGTCTGACATGCAATAAACATTTTCTTCATTTAAAAAGAAGGTTATTTTTTGTTTAAAGTATTCATTTCAATAGCATAAATTAGATCCACTTATACGGCAATATGAGAGGACCAGATTCTGCCCTGGCTTGCATCCTGTCAAATGGGATGCAAGTTAGCACAAAAGTTGTTTGACTGTCTTATAACAGAAATAGCTTTACATATCAATCTACCTACCTATAAGCTTTCTTTCTGCTTTTAACTATGACTGCTTACAGATGTTTTATAACAAGTACAATTATATACTCAAATGAGTGATTCATTTTTTCCTTGCCTTGTCAAAAGCCAACCACACCCCACCACAAAGAGCAAGACCTGTACACTCTAGAGTGAGAGAGAAAAAAGAGAAAAATTTGTTATGAAGTGAATTAGTTCACCAGGTTAACTAGTTCATCCCTGGACCATCAGTAATCAGTAAATAGGAACTTCACCTGCATAGGAAGATGATTAAATAAAGTCAAAGTTCACTTTAAAGTCTCTGAAGCAGAAGTCAAGGACACTGCTTGTATTTTAAAATCATGGTAAAGATCAGGATGCTGAAAGGGCAACAAAATTATACAATATTTACATGATTTAAAATACAACTTTTTCTTGAGAGGGAACATCTATAAAGTTAAACAAAAGAGAATGAAGGAAGGAGGAGACAGCTGAATGTTGTGTTTAAAGCTAGAATTAAGAAATACTAATTCTAGATTTTATCAAAGTTTAGGTAGCACATTTACATAAGCAAAATGAGAGACTGAGAAACCATTCTTGCATGATTCTAAGACCCCCAATGGTAAGTGAGTGAGCTCAGCATCTCTCTATCTTGAATAAACAACACATAGTTTCTAATAAGAGTACTGGGCATTACTTAGGCCATTTTAGATCAAGCATGGTAGGTGCTTTTAACTTCATGGGAACTCAATAATTGCTTCCCATACCTTAGAGTGTTGTTAACCTGACTATTTAACCTTTGTAAAGAGCCCTGATCACAGTGCTCAATTCACTAGCATAGAGCTATTCAGTAGTAAGTGAGGGCAGTACACTGTGAAATGTAGGCCAGAATTGATAGGTTTTCTAAAGAAGTAGTTCATCTTAGATCACTTCATTACTAGGACTGAGTTAAGTTTTTCTGTGATGTTTCAGAACAGTTAAATGGAGCTGTGGTTATTCTAGCACAGGACTACCATACTAAAGTCCTTGAGAAAAAAAATTCTGAGAGCCTGGCTACTTACTCATATCTGAGTAAAAATTTATTTTTCCTCACTCCCCAAATTATTGCTAATGCATCTCAGTTTCCCACCACCTCCGTTCTACTCAAGAATGAATACAGACACCAGTTACCATGGGGAAAGAAGGGTTCCATCCAAATTAAAAGGGATTCTCTTCAAAGAGAGACAACTGGCACTAATTTTTTTTTTTTTTATAACCTAGCAATATTTTACACAACAGGGGTCCAATCCTCTTTGGAATATGAAACTCTGTAAGAAAATAAAGAATATTTCAAACATTATTCCAGAACCATACTGTATCAACCATCAAATCCATACTGCTAATTTGCAATGTGAACAAAAGCAGCACAAGTGACTTTAACGAGGATAGGATGCTCCAAATAAATAAATACATGTTTTACCTAGATGTTGCAAACACTTCCATTTACTGTTCCTACAGATGCAAAACAAGCAGATTCCTGGTAACCATAGCAACCACCTCAGACAGTTAAGGTCTGCATAGCACAGACATCGTGGCAGGTGACTGTAAGGGCTGAAGCAGACAGTACTATTGTGGAAGACCAGAGGTGAATAGGAATGCTGCCTCAAAATCCAAGGGAGGCACCTTATAACAGCTGAGAATCAGAGATGTACAAGAAGCTTCGGCTCACTGCCATGTGCATGTATACAGAAATTGATGCAATGTGCCATGTTCAATGGTGCAGCACATACAGTATGATCTCTGGTGTACCTGTTAACGCCCATCAGCCTTGACTTATGTTTTGTTACTAAGATGGTGCTGGAAAATGCAGTGAATGATGACATTAAAAAAATATTTAGCAATACAATAAGATCAACAGGGCTCATCTCTAAGATCTATCCTATTGAGAGAAGATTGTAGATTAGTAACTTTATTTGGGGGAGCGGTGTCTCAAACTGGTCAAAACGCAGAGAGCTTTCCCACCAAAAGTTTGCTGAAATTTTTGCCTTTTCTTGACATTTTAACCAGCTCAAACAACTAGACAGAGCAAGAAGTTGTCTGTCTCCAAATGGCCCCACTTCCCAATGCATATAGATTCCATTACATGCCTGTCCATATGACATCAGTGAAATGGTCATCACTAGTACTTCCTACGGGTGTCCAGAGGGACAGTCCGTCTCCCCAAAGCAAGAAGTCCTTCCCAGCACCTGTCTGCTGAAGTTCCATGTGCAGAGTCCATAGGCGGAAATTAAAGCAGCTTGTAGTAGCTTTACCTTACTCCCTTTTGGAACAGTTCTTGGAAAGAATTTTGAAAAGTAGTATGGTTAAGACCAAATCCCTTATTCTACTCAGGTTTCCATACCACTCCCATCACCATAGTATGAGCACCTTCCAAAAACCCATTAAGCAGCTTGATTAGCATCTGTCATGTGTAGTTCCCAATGGGTAGCCCAGCTAGCAGCCTAGGTGATAGCATGGCTTCAAAGAGCAGCCCAGCTGGGGAGCCCAGAGCCAGCTTTTTTTTTTCCCCCGTCATGAAACTGACAAGAGTGACAGCCAACAGTGGAGGTAAGTAACAGCAGTGTCTACACATGAGAATGGCCGTACTGGGTCACACCAATGGTCCATCTAGCCCCGTACCGTATCTTCTGACAGTGGCCAATGCCAGGTGCGTCAGAGGGAATGAACAGAACAGGTGATCAAGTGAGCCATCCCGTTGCTCATTCCCTGTTTCTGGCAACCAGACTAGGGACACTTCAGAGCATCATTTTGCAGGACACTGGGTCACCCTAACTACACCACAAGAGATGTAGGGCTTATGTCGGAGGTGGAGTTATGTCGTCAGCATAGTAGGGCACTGACATCACCGGGAATAAGGTTGTAGTGTAGACACTGACATAATTAGATCGATATAAGCTGCCTCATGTCGACCTGACCGTAGCGTAGACCAGGCCTATAGCTGAGCAATTCAAATTAAGCATACAGAAGTGAACGAAACAGAAGGCTGCAAAGACAGCTTGTCCTGCTGGCATTCAAATGTTATTTAGTCTACAGCCAGGGGAAGGAATGAGAGGGGAGAAATGCCACCTGGTTGCAGAAGAGAGCTGCTGCCTAAGGGCCCAGGTGGAGCATGTTGCCATAGGGCTACAAGAGGGATGCAGGCTTCTTGCTGTAGCCAATGGGATGGGAGATCAGCACTCCTCTCCCCCTGGCTGTAGCAGGGAGCGTGGCAAAGCACTCCGCCTGGGTCTCTAGACGCTGGGACCCCTGCTGGAGCCAGAGGGAGGGAAGCACTGATCTCCCGTCCCCCTGGCTGCAGAAGGGAGCCACTGCCTAGAGACCCAGGTGGAATGCACAGGGCTACAGGACACATGTGGTTTCCCTGCTGCAGCCAGGGGGATGGGAGATGAGTGAGGAGGCAGCCTTCTCGCTGAACTCGTTCCATCTGGCTGCAGTGGGGGCGATGGAGGGGCTGCTGGCAGAGACTGGTGGCCCTTCAGGGTTGTAAAATGGTATCTGTGACCCTCGAGCCAAAAAGATTGGGAACCACTGGGGTAGGTAATGTCCTCAATTCTGTTAAAGACCCAACAGAATAATTTATTTATAATAAGTAGAAGTCCTTTTGCTTTCTAGTACATAAATGCATACATACCACAGGTCTACCAACAATCTGTAATATACCAGATCCTTCCTCACTGTTCCTGATGGTTTCACATGCTATTATTTCCTCCACATGTGTTTACCACATAAGCAGGTAGCCAGCACTATGCCTTGTTACAGATATAGCTGTTGGGAGAATGTACTTCAGCACAGAAAGTTACTCAGAGCTGATCTGATCATCTCTGAATTTGTCCCAGAGATCGTGGGTAAAGCCATAAATCTGGTGCTGAATATAAGGCAGACTATGTATATGGAAATCCAGACTGGTGTAATTTACATGCCCAGCAGCCAGATAGTGTAAGTTACACCGATTTTGATTCCTTTATTCATTTGCAGGTAGTTCTAAGGCAGCCTCAGTTACAAATCCTTATTCATCACCTACGAATTGGTCAGGAATTTTAAAGGTGCCCATCTTGCGGAGAAAGATACTCCTACAAAAAAGATTTAAATCTCTTTTTAAAACTAAAAATGAAAAGACATTGCAGAGGTTGGAGAAACTGACCAAAATGAATTTATACAATAGTAGTCTAGTGAGGGCCACTAAATGTTGTGCTACTAAAAGCAAATAGGACTTAGGCACTGCATTTTCACTTTACCAATTCACTAGTAAAAACGTATGTAGTTTTGGATAATCTAGAGCAGAGGCTCTCAAGCTATAGGATCCCCCTCTCCCTGGCGAAGAGAGGGTATGCGCCAGGGTGGGGTGCCAGTTTCCTGTCTTTTGGCCATAGACGAGTGCCGCCAGGCCATTACTCCAACCCCCATGCAAAGTAAGTTCTGCAAAAGCTCTTGGTGTCACTTTCCTGGTACTGGAGCTTGGCCACTCACATTGGGGAGGAGCCACTGCAGGTGTGGGGGTCCCTGTGGCTGGTTGGGTTGGTTCCTGGGGGAAGCCAGAGCCCCACACAGTCCTGACCATGGTGACATGATGCCTCTCCCATAGTATCCTGCAGCCAGCAAGTAACCAGCTGGTCCCAGCTGGCGAAAGCCCCACTTCAGCCTCAGGGACAGTGACAACATTGACCATTCCCAGCTACTAGCTCAGCGCCCTCACCAACTTCCTGCTACACCAGACCTGCGTGGATCACAAGGTATTGGCGACCCTGACTGTGCAGCACTCTGAGCACACCCAGTAACTCCCACCCAGCTGCACTAAATGGGGGCTGCCTGTCCCTGCCTGTGATCCCAATGTCCCTGAGCCTTGCTCTCTTCATCCTGGGGTCCAAGAATTGGGACAGGGGGTGGGGAGGTGTCACCAGCAATGGATGCCCACAGCTGCCCCTGCCCAAAGCTTGCATTCCTGGGGGGAGCTTGTCCCTGCTCCAGGCTCACCCCAAACCTCTGTCAATGTTACTGGGGAGTGCCAAATGGCCTAAGACGTGGGAAAAAAGCTTGAATGTAGTTTGTTTTGTGCGGTAAACATTTAAATTTGCCCTTAGGATAGTGTCACTTAATTTAAGGTATTTTTAATATAGATAAAGCCATTGGAGCCTAAGTTTAAGTGACACTAAGATTTTTTATTTTTTTTAGCTTCCAACTTTTCCACACTTAAGCCTTTGCATGTTTTAAAATAGACTTCATTTAGCTTGGACAATGAGAACAGACTAGTACAATTTTATTTTTTTAGCTGCTTCAACCATTCCACAATGTTTGAAGTAAAAACCCAAATGAGGAAAGATTATAAGCAGCATGTACAGTGAGGAACAGATGAATTCAAAAATGGATCATTTTGTGAGAGAGAGAGAGAGAACAGCAGGGGAGATACAGGAAAAACGCCAAAACTGAAAACATGATCAAGTTTACTTAAAACTTGGATTTACACAGAGCCAGTCTAGTGACGGGTTGCAGTCTCAGGTTGTTGTATGCAATGAAGTGTTAGCAAATGACAGCATGCAACCTCAAACTATGCTGGCATCTGGGGGGGGGGGGGGGGGGGGGGAGGGGGGGGTGATGCTTCCTGGGGACCACCAGGGCTGTGAGGCACCTCACTACAACCAGCTCTTAGTTCCCTATCTCCACTGGCCATGGGCAGCACAAGCCCTCCCCTCTCAGCTCATGCAAGCTCCATTGTTCCTCCGCATGTTAGCGAAATGCATGCGCCAACTCTTGAGCACCCCAACGCCCCTTCTCCCCCCCACCCCACGCGTTCCCCGTGCAATGTCCAGCTCCCGGTCCCCTGGAAACTCTCAGCATTCAAAGATTCACTGCTTCCAAAGAGGCAGTAAGCCCAGCTTGCCATTTCCACTTCAGAGCACTGCTCCACTTAACGTACAGCACTTAGGTATGTTTATAATAAAAACAAGTAAAGGTGTGTTTAAAACAGTATAGAGATTTGGGTAACAGCAAATAGAAATATTGGAAACAAATGGTCTCATTTTTATAAACATGCATTCTAGAGCCTAGATTTAATAAGAGACTATCATGTCTAATGTAAGGATTGCTCACCAGCCAGATAGGTTGTGATCCCTTTCTCATGAGATAAGCCATACTGTCAGTTTGTCTCCTCAGTGAAGGACGCTCTCTCTGTCTCTTTGCAACCCCAGATATATCAAAACAGTTTTTTTTAATCTTTATTCATAAACTGGACACTCTCCTACTGTGTGTTCCTTTTTGTAGATCTCATAATCCTTTATCAATTTCACAGTCTTGATTAGCTGGTGGATCCCTATGCAAGTAGGTTTACACAATAACCAGTTAAAGAGATAATCTTCTCCTACCCCCTGCCTGACCAGAACCTGTCTGAGGCATGTCACCTCCAAATGATCTGCTTTAACTTCAAGACTTTAAGAACCTAATTTATTGTACAGATACATAACTTTTTAAATATTATCCACAGATACATTTTGCAATGATTACGACTACCAATGGACTACTGGCTCTCAGTAGAGCCCTTACATGCCCCCTTTTAGTGAATTGTTCTGCATATACTCGACCCAGGGGATACCTGTAAAACTGTGTGCCCTCAGCCACTTGGCACAAAGAGATTGTTTGGTGTTATGATTTCCCAAAATATTTGTGCAGTTTTATTTTAGCTGTTGTGATTTGTACTGTTTTTGAACAGATCTGAGAGATAACATGAAAGGTGCTTTATGAAATAAAATTAGTACATTTGACACTCATACTCTTATTATAACTACACTGATCAAAGCCCTTCTACTTTAGTACTCATACTCTTGCAAAGTATAGGATTTTTCATTCTTTGCGTTGTCTTAGTAAACTATGGGGTGGTGCAATTGTTATAAGAGGGTTTTTTTAAAGCTTAGGGAGGCGCAATATGACAAATGATAAGAACCCCCCATCTAAGTGGATAGAGAGCTGGCTAGCTCATCGGGCTCAATGGGTAGTGATCAATGGCTCCATATCTAGTTGGCAGCCGGTCACAAGCGGAGTGCCCCGGGGTCGGTCCTGGGGCCGGTTTTGTTCAACATCTTCATTAATGATCTGGAGGATGGGGTAGACTGCACCCTCAGCAAGTTTGCAGATGACACTAAGCTAGGGAGAGTGGTTGATAACCTGGAAGGTAGGGATAGGATACAGAGTGACCTAGACAAATTGGAGGATTGGGCCAAAAGAAATCTAATGTGGTTCAACAAGGACAAGTGTAGAGTCCTCCACTTAGGATGGAAGAATCCCATGCACAGCTACAGACTGGGGACCGATGAGCTAGGCAGCAGTTCTGCAGAAAAGGACCTGGGGGTTACAGTGGATAAGAAGCTGGATATGAGTCAGCAGTATACCCTGGTTGCCAAGAAGGCTAATAGCATATTGGGCTGCACTGCCAGCAGATCGAGGGAAGTGATTATTCCTCTCTATTCGGCATTGGTGAGGCCGCATTTGGAGTATTGTGTCTAGTTTTGGGCCCCCCACTACAAAAAGGATGTGGACAAGTTGGAGAGAGTCCAGCAGAGAGCAACAAAAATGATTAAGGGGCTGGAGCACAAGACTTGTGAGGAGAGGGTGAGGAAACTAGGCTTGTTTAGTCTGCAGAAGAGAAGAATGAGGGGGGATTTGATAGCAGCCTTTAACTACCTGAAAGGGGGTTCCAGGGAGGATGGAGCTAGGCTGTTCTCAGTGGTGGCAGATGACAGAACAAGGAGCAATGGTCTCAAGTTGCAGTGGGGGAAGTCTAGGTTGGATATTAGGAAAAAGTTTTTCACTAGGAGGGTGGTAAAGCACTGGAATGGGTTACCTAAGGAGGTGGTGGAATCTCCATCTTTAGAGGTTTTAAGCCGCAGTTTGACAAAACCTTCACTGGGATTATTTAGCTGAGGTTAGTCCTGCTTTGGGCAAGGGGTTGGACTAGATGACCTCCTGAGGTCCCTTCCAACTCTAATATTCTAGGATTCTAAGTCCCAGAGTTTATGTGAACAGGAATTAAGTTGGGTTCATATTTGCACTTTTAAGGCCATCCAACTAAGTTGGAAAGTGGGTTGTATCACCCTAAATTCCACTGGGCTTTATTTCAGAGCATCTTTCCCTGAAATGAACATTCTGCTGCCTTCGGGATTTAGGCTGCTTCACTCTCAATCCTACTCCTGGTACTTTGGTCCTGCAAGGTTTGTTTTCAAAATAGCCAGCCCTTCACGATGCAAACCATCCCCTATTGGCAACGTAATAATTCTAAACGATTTTTATGATTACTCTTCCTAAAGGCAAATCAAGTTTTGTATGTTGCAATCATGGCAAGTGTATTTATAAAAATAAAAGACTTCACTGAAGAAAAATAGTTGTTCCAAAGAAAGCTTTTCATTATCCTGTTTAACAACAGGTTTCAGTTTTTAAAAAAATTAAGGGGTCTTCAAAATCACAAGCTTCTATTAAAAAAATCCTGTTCTCAAGTCTTCCTCCCCAAACAAGAGATAGACATGGGTATATATGCCCTGTGTTTTCTCAAACACTGAAAGCCAGACACAGGACTACATTTCAGGTTTCAAATAAAGGGACACTTCTGGTTTTGGAAGTATTTATTCACCAATAAGACTTACTATAATTCATTAGGCAGACACTATTTAAACGGAGATCTGTGGGTGGACTGCAAATTTACCCAATCACTATATTAGAGTCCAAGATTTTTTTTTTGTGGACACATTCCCTGCACTAAGCTACAAAGTACCCCTCATCTGCCTGCTTCTGCTTTTCCCAAGAATGGTTATTACTCATTTCCACCATCAATGAAAACTGCAAATGCAAAGGCTCTCAACAGATTAGATAGGAAACATTAGCATGGACTTGCTATTTCAGAATTATCCATTCCACACCTAGTATGACATTCTGGAGGATTTAAAATTCTTTCAGGATCTGAGCATCACCATATTATGAAATTGTGCTCAATCTTTCATAGAAGCTAAGCTGACCCATTCCTCCCAACCAGCTTTCACTCATGGTTATTAGCAGTGTGCACAAGTGATTAAGTTTCAGTATGGAAGCTACAGCCAAGCCTAAAAATAATTTAAGCAAAGAATCTTACGTTATTTGTCATACTTGTCACCAGACTAGAGATTTAATTCTATTTGGAATTTTGACAGCCTAGTAATTGTTGAGCCCTTCGACTACTGCCATCAACTCTGAAGGTATGTCTACCCAGTAACTACATACCTGTGGCTGGCCTCTGCCAGCTGACTCGTGCTGGCGGGGCAGTTTCATTGCTCTGTAGATTTCCAGGGTCAGACTGTAGCCAATGCTCTAGAACCCTGAGAGGTGGGAAGGTCCTAGGGCCCGACTCCAACCCAACCCCAGAAATCTACATGGCAATGAAACAGACCCGCAGTCTGAGCTCCGCAAACCCGTGTCAGCTGGCACAGGCCAGCCACGGGTGTCTAGTTGCTGTGTAGACATACCCTGACACTACACAATACCACAAGGTGATATGTCTAGCAAAAGAAAGGGAAAACAAGACATTAAGCTAAATTAGTGTTTCTAATCCATGCTTAACACCATTTTCTTAGAAAACGTAGGATAATTCTACAGATATGAAATGAACCAGTCATGAGAGTTTGCTTAAGAACAAGAAACTTCAAGAGCAAAGTAGTTACACTTTTATCTTTACATTTATCTTTCAATTTAACTGTTAAATTTTCTATAAGATATCCCCTACCCCTCTCAGGTCAAACAGGAATGCTTTTATCACCATTTGGACCTTGGTGGGAGGGAAGAAAAAGAAGTTGGGCAGCCTGTCTGAGAATTCACAGGAGTTTAAGAAGTTACAATGGTGTGTTTGTTTTTATTAGTTCCCACCTATCCCCCCTTCCTCAGCTGATGATGCAAGCATGTGTCAGCTTAGTTAAGACCTTTGAACCCATTACACACATTTCTTAAAGAGGGGAGCAACCTTAAACAGATATGGTAAGAAAATAGGTTTAAAATATAGACATGTTCTGATGTTAAAGATTCTTGTGTGTTAGATGCCCAAGGCTTGGTTATTCAAACCTAACATCTAATTTAGACATCAGCACTTCAGGATGTGTCAAGCTTTTCTTTCTTTGTTGATAGGCACTACTGATGCCCTGGGGTGAAATGCTGGCTCCACTGAAGGCAGTGGCAAAATTTATACTGGCTTCAATAGAACCAGGATTTCACCTCACAGAAGCTGAAGAAGAGGTGAACTGTAGGTGGAAGTTGACATGGCATACAGGGAAGGAACCGCAACTCTAGAACTTCAGCTGAGAAGTGTCTAAGTTTGACACCTTTTAAATGCTGAACTATAACCCTGAGGATGTGGGGGGAGGGCTTTTTGTGGGTTTTTTGGTTTGTTATTGTTGTTTGTTTGGTGGGGGGTAGGGTTTGGAGAATTTTAATTTTATTCATGCTTTATTCCTTAGTTAAAAAGTCTTTTGCTAATCACACTAGGAATCACCTTTGTACCAACTCACAGGCTATGTTGTCCTATATAGCCTTTAGTAGAAACTCCTCCCTCCCCCCTCTTCACCTACTCTTCACAAAAGGAAGAATGTTTTGTTCCTAACACAGGACCAATTCCCAGTTTTGTTATGCTATAAGCTTTTGTTATTAGCTGTTTAGAAGTAACAACTCAAGATCAGTTACTAAACTCTTTCACCCTAGTGACTTTATAATCACACACTGAAAGAGAAATACTGTAATATTTACTAGTTTTATTTAAGTGGCAAGCTGTCTGGGGCAAGGACTTATTTTTTAAATATTGTCCAAAACTGAGCATAACATCAGCACATAAATGCAATCTTCAGAATTGCTGCTTTAATGTTCTGACAAGACTACTGTATCCTACAGGGTACGCTATACATTTTATCATATTAGCACAGCCTCTATAGAGCTTAAAGGCTCATTCCCCAATTTAATACGTTCTCTTCATTTCTGTGAATACAGAAAAGTGGAGGAAAATGTAATGTAAAGAATGTAATTAAATAAGCACTGAATCCATGTTTAATGCCGCAGGAATCAAGCACTGGTTTCTCCAGTTATTCCGAAGAATTTGTGTAATACGTTATTCGCTAACATGATGAGCCTCTGGAATGCTTCCCTTTTGTTCCCAAGCTACAACTGATTAGTCTCCAGTAAAGTGAACAACGCAAAAGGCAGCAGTCAATATCCAACTATTGCTATTATTTCTACTAAAAGGCTGCCAGATACAAAACAGAATAGGCCAGAGTGTCATTTAATAGACTCATACATTCAAAAAGACTTAACACATTCACACTGTAGCCTAAACAGTAAATATCCTCTTTAAAGAACACTGAGAACGAAGTCACTCGCATTAGCTTCCCCCTCACGAGCATTTCTTATGTTTCTGATAGCTTTCCCTCATGCAATTACTTGCTTAAAGGAAAGATTGGGTTGGAGACAATCCTAAATTTAAAAACATGTTTAAATGTACAGCTAAGCAACAGTTACATTACAATAATTCAGCAGCATGCTATGTTAACTGTAAACATTAATAGAAACTTGCTGCTCTATATGTTACCATAGTTTGTAAATATTACATAGAATGACCATATGCCATTCTGATTCACATGCAAGACAAAACGAGGTGGGTGAGTTAATATCTAGACTAGAGCTTTCACAGAGCTCTTGAAGAAAAGCTTGTCTCTCTCACCAACAGAAGTTGGTCCAATAAAAGACATTACCTCACCCACCTTGTCTTTCTAATACCCTAGGACCAACATAGCTACAACACCATTGCACACATATAAGACAAGAGGCAGCCTAAGGAACCGAAGCCAGCCCACAATCACACCATTTTAAAACCCTTAAGTCAATTTGTACTTGTAACCCCTTTATGCAGCAAGAGACAGGTTTAGAAGCAGGAGGATCAAGACCAGCTTACCAGATGTCATGTATATGATTATCAATAGTGTGAATAGTGTGTGAATGGAAGGTTTGGTTTTTCCCCCCATCCCTTTCTGGGGGAGGGCAGGGGAAAGGGAAAAGAAAAAACAAAACAAAAAAAAAAAAGAAAAGAAATGATCACCTTCACACAAATCAGGGCTGCTCTGGATCAGTGCAAACCAGACTTCAGCACCCTTGCTCTATGCATGGCCACAAAATAGGTGTGTTTTTATACACTCACACAGACAGCCCCCAGTTCCCCAGTCGCAAAAAATTAAATTAAAATAATACTAATAATTTCTCCTGCACCTCTGCAGTGACTATTCCCGCTAACAGATATCCTTAAGATGAGAGTAATTAAAAGGCTTAACAGAGAGACACGCATCCTGCTTTAGGAACATATGGAGGGGGAGGGGACACTAGAGCTGGGAATGTCATTTAGAGGTGGCTTTAAAAAAAAAAAAAATAACCCACCGCGTTTTCAATTCATAGGCGTCTTTCAGAGGGAAAAGTGGAAACACCAACCCCCCAGACATGTACCCAGGGAGAGCTCGGGGGGGCAGAGGAAGCCCAAAAGATCACACACCCCGGGGAGGGAGGGGGAGGAAAGGGGGAAAGCCCTTCTCTATCCTAGTCACACACCTCTCCGTGTGCACGTCTCCCGCGGCTAGCGGGGGGAGCGCAGCGGGCGGCTGCCCACCTGCCCGGGGCTCTCCCCGCGCACTGTCGGCGGGCAGCCTGGCTCGCACGCGCTCCGCAGCGGCAAGGGAAGGAAAACGGGCTCCCGGCTCCTAGCCCAGCCCAGCCCAGCCGCGCCCCCGGCCCCGGGACAGGTGCGGTACCTCGCAGCCGTACAGCTGCCCCAGCTGCTCCACGATCCACTCCTCCAGCACCAGCCTTTTCCGCAGCTCCTTGCGGTCGTACTTCACCGTCACTTTGCCTTGCTGGTGGCGCCGCTGCTGCTGCTGCTGCACCTGCACCGCGGCCGCCGCCGTGGCGGCCACCGAGTCCTCCCGGGAGGAGCCGCCGCCGCCGCCTCCCCCGCCGCCCTGGAAGAAAACGCGGCTCCCGCCGCCTCCCCCAGCGGCACCCGGCTCGCTGCCTCCGGTCGCCACAGACATGCTCCGCTCCCCGGCTCCGCTGCCGCCCCCGCAGAGATCGCTGCTGCTGCAGCTCCCGCCGCCCCGGCTCTGGCTCCGGCGGCCGCGTGGTTCCCTCCCGGCCGGTGCAGCGTGTGTGTGTGGCGTGGCGTGGCGTGGCTCGGCTCGGCTCGGCTCCGCACCTGCGGCGTGACGGCTGCCCGTGCCCGCGCGCACACCCCGGCTCATAGGGGAGGGGCGGAGCCGGGCAGTGCCTAGGGCCCCCCAAACGCGGGGAGAAGGCGGGGACGGCGCCTTAAAGATACAGCCCGGGACAGCTGAGCTTGCCCGCCGCGCGCCTCCAGACTGGGGAGCTCCCCCTGCCCTGCCCTGCCCTGCCGGGGAGGGGAGGGGTCGGGCCAGACCTGCCCCCAGGGCTCCTAGCGGGCTCTCCCTCAGAGTGAGGGCTCTCAATCCAGCCCCTCCCTCCCCGCCGCCCCTGCTGCTCTGGCTGGTCACTGGGGGCCCCTCGAGGCTCAGGAAAAGGGACTGGCTTTGCCTTAAGTTAGTCCCAAAGGTCCGCTCCGCCCACTCCGAGCCCCTTCGCCTCTTGGGCGGGCCCGACTCCTGGAGTAGCCCCACGGCAAGGAAGGGGCAGTTTCTCCCTCCAGGAGGTCGCTAGCTGTTGCCCCTGCTGCACGCTGCGGGTTCTACTTGGCTCAAGCTCCCAGTGCAGTTAAAGACGGTGTAGCCTCAGGGGAGACTGCAGGGGTCTTCGCGGGAGGGGGCAATTTTCCTCTTTAAACCATCCCCTTGGAAGAGCAGCCAGTCCTAGCTCAGAAAAGGGCAAGTTGGGCTGTTTCCAGCATAAGGACAGGGCCTGTAGGGTTACTGCTGGAGTTTATGAGTTGCCAGTGTCCATCTGTGCTGGCTGTTATAAAGGGACACACACTCCATGCAACTCTGAAAGTTTCTTTCTGCTGCCTCTGTAAAATTACCTTTGATAATAAAACAGCCGTGGCAAGTGCTCTCTCCTTTGTTCTCTCTCAACCACCTTTCCAAGCTCTTGCCTCAGAGACAAAAGCATAAATATCACACACACACAATCATTTTTCAGCCTGGAGTGGTATACTGAATCTCTCACACACAGAAAAACAGCCCTTTCCAAGTAATTATCATGTATAGCAAAAGTAGAGATATTTCTCTCCCTCACATGCACACAAACACTTTTTTTCAAGATAATTACCTGGGGGGGAGGGTCACTATACATGGATCTCTCACAAATGTTACAAGCTTGGTAGTAAAACAAAAGTTTCTTACTCTGGTTCATCCATATTTGAATCATATCACAAATCTGCAACATAAATGTACAAGTTAGTGCATGCAGCACTTTTGCAGTCTGGATAATCACACTGCAGAAATCCTAATCTTTTCCAGGCAGATTGTGCTCCTCTGAATTTTTCATTTAGCTTTCCATTTTCATCTAGTAAAAGTATGAAGTCAGCAATCAATTATCTTTACACAGGATAATATTTATCCCTTTATACTTTTTAAAAAGGTATTTCTACCACAACACACAAACTGCATTTATTAACATTGCATATCCAGACACTGAAGCATGCAAATGTTGATTATAATCTTTTTCTACTCTGTAGGGAGGCTGAATCCATTGTAGTAAGATCAAATACACAGCAAATATTTCAATCTAACAGTAATTTTTCTTATAATTAGCAAATTGAAACATTTTCTCTAAAAGACACTGCTTAGGACAACACCACTGCAAACCACTTAAGATTAGTATTTTGATTTATTCTATTAGTTCGTTTCTAGGAAAGTCTCCTTGAAACATCCACTGCAGGAGGTTCTTTTGTTGTATTCTAAAAACCAGGTTTGACAGCCACATATTTCATTTCACATACACAGAAACCTGGCTATGATCACCAGTAACCAGCCAGCATAATTCAAAAACTGTTCAATGGGGACCTCCAGGTCACAGTTAGCAAAGATGCTAATAAAAAAAAGTTTATCCATAGTCCAGGATTTGGATAACGCCAATAATGTACTTGGCGGTACACTATACTGGCAATGATTTGGTGGCTTCTTCAGTTTTTTATCTACCCTGGATTTTCAGCCTAAAGTGTAGCTGTGCCAGGCTAGCTGCTCTAGTGTAGACATGGTTTATACCTGTCATATGCATAATTCCAGTGTAGGCAAGACCTTAAGCTTTCATTTAAAAAAAGAAAGCCAATTTTCAAATCTGGGTGCATAAAAGTAAAGCAACTAAATCCATATTTTATGCATTTTAAGATTTTCAGAGGTGCTGAGCACCTACAACTCATATTGACATTAATGAAATCACACAGGAAGCTGGCTTGTGGACAGTGCAAGAAAGAGTATCACCCTCAAAATTTCCCCTCTCTCAACCATGCAGTGAAGACAAATGATGATATTTTCAATATTAACCTGGTGAACTATTTTGCCATTGCTCATTTTAGCAAAAACATCCAGCTACTGTGTTTATGAGCAGTCTGAAAAGAGTACCACCATTCTATCAGGCTCCAGCTCTACAATGCTGTTTAGCTTTTGGAAATATAGGCCTGGATGAGTAGAGCAAGAAAGGGTCACTGTCAGCAACTGCTTCCTACAGTTATGGAAACTGAAAAAGATGATAAAGGCTTACGGACGGGAGTGGCTGCCTTTTAAATGTTTGTGTTTTGAGATGTTTGTAATTTGGGTTTTAAGTTTTGTATATCATCTGGAATGTCTGGTCCAGAGTTTCTCAACCATATGCTTTCAAACTTCTCTCCTGAGAGCAGAGAGATTCAAGTATTATCAAGTTCCGGAGTCTTATCAAATCTGTATAGACAGATTCTGACCTCAATTACTAGAATTTGGTACAGTTCAATAGTTCAATAGTTTTCTGAGAAAAATCTCAGGGACTACTCAGGGAGAGAGAAAAATATTCTGGGCCAGATTCTCTACTGTGGGCCAGTCTGAAGATCTAACCCTGTGTCTTTTAGTTTCCCTTCCCTTAAGGGGAGTTGAGCACAAAGACCTACATCAAGTTCCATAGTAGGAAACTTTCCAAAGCTAACAGAGCACTAAGACCCTCCACGTGTATTCCCACACTTTGGGCCTAAGGCTCAAGACAATCAGCCTCAGAGGCAACAGCCTGGGATTTTTGTTCCCCACTGTAGCAAATATCAGGTGTGCAAGTAGTTTGTGTTCTTATCTAGTCTAAGTGTGATACTCCAAAGAGATGTAACTTAAATCCCTTAGATAGTGTATAAAGGAGACATTGTAATCAGTACAGGAACCAAAGAGAAGACACCTGCTGTTCTAAATAAACACTTCAAAAATACTTTAAAAGTAGAAGATGAGGTACTGGAAAAATTTGAACTCATTTCCTCAGAGGCATCCTTCAAAGACAATAACAAAGAATATTACATTTTTAAGATAATGTACAGTGATTGGTGAATGGGGATCTAGTAGAGCTGAGAGCAGCATTCTCACAAGGCAGTTTCCATGCACAGTTAGCTTTTCATTCTTTTTTTAAAGAAAATGAATTCTCAGGAAGCCAAGACAAAAACTACTGCCAAGAATTTTTATTACAATTTTGCTTCAGTTGAGAAAAAGATCAAGTTGCTTAAAAATCAAACTTGAGCAAAATCGTTTAGAACTGTTAATATCCTGGGAATGAGCAACACTACTGAGTAGACAGAGTTTATAGAGTTATTCCTGAAGTCAGATATAAGCAATGACCACTTTTTAGAAAAAGAAGGTACAGAGATTTCCTTAAAGAGGCTTTCAAAACCACTGATGATGGAACCTTTGATTGATGAAGACAGGAATGTGGGGGGGGAGGAAGGGGAGGAAGAAATCTTCCCAATCCCCACACCCCCAATACCAGTCCAGATTTCAAACCTGGCTAGATCAACAAATTCAGGCACTATAAGGCAAGGCTTCAAAAACAATGATATTCCAGCAGCTACATTACACCCACAAAATTATGTTTAAAGATGGTTATTCATACTATTGCACCAAAGGGAAGCCAGAATATGATGCCCCCAGATTACTATGCTCCTATCAGCTGGTGGTCAGGCTCAGAATCCTGTCTAGAATCAATGCTGCATATAGGTTGACCTTATGGGAGGAAACTTCAATAAAAAGGCAGCCTGAAGAGTTAGAGCCAATTTACTCCCCCAATAAAATCTGCCAGCTCCCTGCTAGATGATTCAGATTAAGATGAAAAATGAGAAATTAAATGGAGACATGCTGATGGAAGGAGCTGAATTTTCTGCAGGTTGTGAATCTCTAAGTGGGAGTGAGTAGAGGTGAAGAAAAGTTTATTGGAGCTTGCCCAGAAATACTTTGAGAAATAGATGCAGCCCCCTCGTTGCTTTAAATTGGGACAGAGGCCAGTTCAGCCACACAGACCAAAGGAGGAAACCAGTCCTTCTGCAATGGTTCTCCCTAAGTGTGCTGAGCAAAGCTCTTATGCACCTGAGGAGCCAGACCCATGTCTCTATCTTTGCTATAGTCTTCCCCCTAATCCATGGTGTCTGTTTCCTCTATTTACTTCCCACCTCTCACACCGCATTACTCTTATTGTTTTTCCTTTTTTTTAATTCTGTCCTCTCTGTTCTATCCTCTGCCCTTTTCCTCCCTTCTCCAACTCTCTCTACAATATCCCACTCAGCATTACTGCTTCACCCTCCTGGAGTACTATAGTAATTCAGCCAGACAGGATGAGAAGAACCTTTGTACAGATTTAACACAGGGATTTCTCCACCTTCTCTTCAGGCAATGTTTCATACCACTGGACCACTTCAAAGACACAAGAGAGAGCCTATGTGAGATTAGCAGAACATGGCACCCTGAATTTTCAGCACTTTTTTTTATCATAATGCACCTTAATGGAGTTTTGTGGTAATAGCACTAATGATAATAAACTAATAGTGCTATACGTATTAGTGTTAGCTCTGTTAGCCTTTCAGTTTTATATAGTACTTTATGATTTAAGAGACTCCTTACGGAAATGTGAGAGGGTATCTCAGCAGAAGATGGCTGGACATTTACAAACAATACAAGCCAGGCTGTGTCCAGATGTTCGATCAGTGTGCAAGGGGAAGAGAGTGCAAAGAAACACATACATAGAGACCTCTACAGAGCAACCGTGTACACTAGCAGTTCCTGCATGCCCCAAAGTACAAGAACTGATCTTTATTGGTACACTCAGGGGTGCAAGACACCCTAAACGTGGCAAGGAAGAAGTGGGGTCATGGTTCTGTTTCTCCCTGTGCACCAACCAGAGAGCTAGACCCACATGATGGAAGGGAGAGAGTTTGCTACCACCTGAAAAGTTGTAGCAGTAAGAATTTGGAGGCCAAAATTCCTTCCAGATATTCTCTGGTATGATGCAGGGCCACATTGCTTCTGCAGTGGGCACCAGTGAGCCTTATGAGTGTTCTGGATCCGTATATGATTATTTGTACATGTTACCATACAGCCTGTTGCTTTTCACTTACAAAGATGTGGACATGCTTCCTTTTTATGATGTGGCTTGGTGGGAAGTAGGGTATCAATAAAGTAAAAGGTTTGAAAAAAGAAAGCCAACAGTGACTGACAATTAAAATCACATAGCCTCTAGTAATATTGAGTTCTGTTGTGATCCTTCCTGAGCCAAGTTATGTTTAAATACAACTGTTCACCTTTTGATGCAATGTGCATGGTGAAGCATCAATTTTGACATATGGAAAATGTTTTTATTACTCTATACCAGAAGAACAAACTAACAACAAAAGTTAAAATATGCCAAAATCAAAGTTGTCCTAATGTGTCATCACTAGGGTTTGAATCTAGAACCTAACTCTGTTATAGCAATAATTAGTAACAAAGTAAGCTGTTATCCAGCCTGTAGGGAGGGATGCAAAGCATTTAGTCAATGGGTGAAATAACTTTTTGCTAAAGACCAGTGGCATTCTGAGACTCAAGAGACCTGTTAAAAGCATGTCGTCAAGTGGTTGGGGTAGACAGCTGAGAATTAAGATTCTTGGGTGTTATATGGTCATTCCTCTGAATGCCTCAAAGTGCTTTGTGAAGATAGGCATGAAGAATTAGCTCCAGTTTACACTGAGCATCGTCAAGCATGTAAACTTGGTGCAATCATTTGGAAAGGTAGTATGGCTGAGCAGATGGAACTTAGGTTCTATTCCTAGCTATGAAAAGTAACCTTATGCAATCTCACAGATCTTCATTTACCTCATTTGTAAAATGTGGAAGTGATACTTGTCTACCTACTATGGTTAGAGTCTGGGGCCTTGTTTAGATAACCAGGACTGAAGGGCACAGAATGATTAATGTCAAATCAATGAAAGCTATTATACTAGAACTCATAATTGCCTGGTTCCCAATATAGTGCCTGGTCCCTCAGGCTGAAAATTATTTTGATGGGGGGAACTGAAAGCAAGCAAGATGACTGGCTGATACAAACAACTCAAAAAAGATTGAGAGCATTTGCAGTGCAGATAGAGCATTCAGAGAATTAAGGACCAAGAGTAGAACAAGTTTTACTGCTTATATGCAAAGGGTGATTGTTCAGAGCATTATAAATTAGGCAAATCTGGGTGGATTTTCACAGGGATAATGAAAGGCACTGTTCAAATCTCAGAAATATCCCTCTGCCACATTTCAAGTTGCTGCTCCACACCAGTTCCACACCAGTTCCAACCAGTATTCAAGAATTAAAGAAAGGAATTCAACAAAATGATTCAAGCAAACAATCTATTTTTTATCAATTATATTGTTTACCATCATATCCTTAAATAAAGAAATTACATAAACCCTATTCATATGTATATGACTTGTGTATATTAACCAAATAATCTATTTATATTCATAACCCCTATAAGGTGGCATATGTGGCCCAGCTGCTTCTCTTAACAGTATACTTGCTCCATATACATGAAACATCTATTTTTATAAGTTATGTTCAGGTATAAGATATATTATGTATTTATTTGTATTATAGTGGCATTAAGATGCCAGGAATGAGCTCACTATGCTCTCTACAAACCTATAATAAGAGATGCTTCCTGTCCCAGAAAGTGTATAGTATGCATTAAGACAACAACAAGTAGTAATGGAAGAGGAAGGTAATAGCCATAGGAAAACATGGTAGTATAGACCGTATAATTATATAAAGGATCCTTCTGGAATGTATGAAAATATGGTTGTCTTGTAATAATCTTCAGTGAAAAGTCTGGTTTAGAGTTTTATTCCTTGCCCTTGATATATTAAGTCAGTTTTCAAGATTTTCAAAATAATGCAGTTTACTTAATGGTACGTTCACATTTAAGCTAAGTTTTCTTAAACAAAGACATGAAATAGTTATTCTTTATGATCACTCTATGAGAGCTTGCTTTTATTTATCAAGCTTTATATTACATAATTTGAGGACAGCGTGGGACCAGTTACCTACAAATGTTATCTTATATTTACATTTTAAAATGTAAGGAAAGGAGAAGAAGTGTCATTGTAACAGAGTCCCCGGGGTGCAACCTAGACTGTGGCACTTCTGAGCCCTCCAAAGACACCAACATGGACTGCCTCTGACACTATGATGCTGATTTGAAGCCACAAATCTCTTGTGACCCATCTGTGCCTAGGGTAGCCCACCTGAAATGCCAAGGTCAGGGCAGACTGCAAAAGGAGAGCAGATTCTCCCAGAACTGATGGCTAACACTGCACTTAGATTTCCCAACCAGCCTCAAACAGTAGTCCTGATTCCCCAAGCTGGTTATCAAGAAGCCCTGCAAAAAAGAAAATACACAGCCCACTTTATTGCATTTCAGTCTCTGGCTCCCAATCAGCAACTAGATCCAGTAAAACAAGAAGTTATTTAAAACTCTATTCACTTTATAAAAAGTTATCCTGATCCCCAAAGGGTCAGCCACATTACCAGATGAATATTAGTTTGGATCTTACTCAAAAATCATGCTGCCAGCCAATCCTTTAACTAAAGGTTTATTAGAAAAGAAAAGAAACAAACAAGAAGAGAGATGTTAAATGATCAAAGTAATCAGATACATATATATAACTTTGAAGTCCATACATCAGGTTATTAGAGGTAATAAGGAGTTTGCAGGCTTCTGGAGTACTTCCAGTACCTGGACGGTTTTTTCAGTCCTTTGTTTCAAAGCTTCAACTGTAGAGAAGTTGATCCAGAGGTAGGAAGCAGGAATGGAGACAAGATGGAGATGGTACAGCTGCATTTTATAGTCTCTGCCATGTGGCTTGTACATCTTATGGTTTCAAACAACTTCATAGCACATAGGCAGGGAAAAACACTTGCAGTTCCCCCGACCTACATGTCCTGCTGACTCATAAGTGTAGCCCCAGGCTTCTCTCCCTGGCCCATTGTATAGCTGATTGCCCTCGATGAGTCATCAAGCAGGCTGGACAGTGCTGATGCTAATCTGCCTGAGGAGGTGTCACACAGTAGCACAGCACGAGTGTTTGGATACAGATATATCACACTTAGCCATAACTTACAATACAAAGATGATACATACACATAAACATTATCATACTTAGCAAATTATAATCTTTCCACTGATACCTTACATGGCATATCTTGCCAGACTCATTGCAATTTTGTCATATTAGTATTAATAATACTATAAACAGTCATTCATATTTCAAACAGCGTCACACCTCTGATAGGCACTGCACTTACACAGACATCCGCAGGCAGGGACACACCCAGCTGTGTTACATGAATGATCTCCCAGCCACTCTTGAACCATCAATAGAGAGGTTCCAACCAATTTCTCCCGGCTCCAGCCCTACACCCCAGGACTGTACCGTCTTACACTACTCAAGACCCCTTTGGGCAGTGCAAATTCATTAAGTAGTTCACCACTCCCTCAGTGTGGAGTGGACACACATTAGCCTTTGTAAACTGAGCTGAGATTTCCCAAGCACTTCAACCCAAACACACTGTTTTGGTTGAAATATGAAACAGATTTATTAACTACGGAAAGATGGATTTTAAGTGATTATAAGTAGTCAGCGTAGAGATCAAAGTTGGTTACTTAAGAAATTAAAATAAATTCACGGTCTAAGTTCTACAAACTAAGCAGGATTTGAATCAAGCAGTGTCTCACCCTGACAGATGCTACAAGCAGGTTTCTGTTCTTCAATACACAGGCTTGAATTATCTTCCCTTCATCCTGGGACCACCTTTCTCCAGTTCAAAGTCCTTGTATTCCAGAGGTGCTTCCAGGTGTTGAGATGGGGGTGGGGGAGATAGTGACATCATCACTTGGCCTGTCTCTCCTTCTCCTAGCTGCTAGAAAGATCCTTGCTGTGATGTGGGGTTTAGGCAGCCCCATTGGTCAGGCAGTCTCCACTGCCTGCCTATGTGCCTTCCCTCTGAGAAGTCTCTAGGATGGCTCTTGGTAGAGTGGATACCTTTTAATGGGCCATCAGCACTGTCTGGGCAGTGATGGCTACTCCTTTGTTGTAACTGAAAGGCTGACTGTGGGTGCTGCCATCCGCACAATATAGTTCAGTAACACACCCATAGCAAAACTTCAGAACTTCACATACAAGAGGATATTAATGTTCAGCAGATCAAGACTTTTCAAACGATACCTCACAAAGCCAAGCTTTGTACAAAACATATCATAATCATAACACAGTGGTGAATAGTGGAGTTCCAGGGAGCTATTTTGAGGTACAGAGTGTCACAGGCATCCTATCCAAAGAATACATAGAGGCTAGTCCAGTTTTTTAAAACTCTTGGAGACTTTCAAGCTATTCTCTCTTTTTGGACCTAGACGGTTCTAAACACCATTGGTGATTTGGGAGGTCAGCAATTCATAGAATTGTGGCCCAAAGTGGGATTCAGAGAATCATAGTAATAGAAGCCATTATGTTGCCTGTAGTGGTGAAAACAACATCATGGTTATTATCTCTTTCAAACAAACTATAGGAGACATACCACAGGCATCAGTTAGTTGGCCACCTCCAACTATACTGAGCAGTTTCTTAATCACATGAGATCTAATCTATAAATTAGCTTTAGATAGAGCAACATCAGCAATCTATGCATGAATTTTATTACATGGCTCAGTTTTCTTCTGTCCTGTAGATTGCACAGGTATATTCATCCATTCACCACTACATAATGAGGTGAATTATGGGAAAAGAAGGTCATTAATTCCATCAATATGCAGGTGCTATGCAATGTGAAATGGCATGGCCGGAAGGTATGTTTACAACATTTTAGAATTAAATGTGAATGTGCTAGTTTGTAAATACAAGCACTGGCTAGTATTAATCTAATCATCTGTCTGTCCATCTAGGTATTTCTAATGACATCTATTCCAAAATCCCAGACTCCTCCAGAATGATGCTCAAAAATTCATTAGACTAGACATAAGATGCCAATGTCCCTTCTAAACAGAAACAAAAAAATCAGATTTAAATATCTAATAACTTGGGTGGTCTAGTGCGTTATTAATGCACCTTTAAAATATTGTATTTAAAATATTCCTGGTATGTTGTAAATGGAAAAAGATTGCAATCTGCCACAGGTTATCTTTAGAACAGGAGGAAGAGATTAATGAATCTAAGAAAAATGAGAAGGAAATTGCATTTGAGGAAGCACACCTGTTAAATGACTTCCTTTTTGATGATTAGGCTAGTTGAAAGGCAGTTTTCTAGAAAACTTAAGGTGATGATGAAATAAAATACAGAGATACAATCTGTGGAAAAGAATGAACCTGATTCTGGGACAATGTGAAATGGTCCTTCCAATCAGGAGTGTGTTACGTATATGCTTCAAAAGCAGCAGCATTGTGTGTTCACGCTGCCGCCAGCAGTAGCCTGTGTATAGTTTCATCCATGTAGATTATTCCTGGAGTAATTTGTCTTGGAGAGCTATACACTGAGACATACATACCTGAATACACAGACCATGTCCCCTCACCAACTAGTCTGTCTTGTCACACTCTAGAAAAACCTTTGTGCTGTAGCTTCATTCTTGAAATAAAAACTACAAAGCAGCTTCTCTCCAGTTTTTAAGAGCAACCAGAATAGGTGCATTCAATTCCCATCCTCCACTCTCCCTGCTGGGTGCACTTTTTCTAGTTGGGGGTCTATCCATTAGGCTTGCTGGAATTGGGCCCACAGTGTTTTAGTGGTGAAAATAATGCTTTAAAAATCAATAAGATGTGCCTGGCTGACAACTTCACCCTTAGCCTGACATGTCTGCTACAAGAAGTACTTTCCTGGATCACAGCAGAGGAAGGCAGCAAAAATGTTCAGGTGGGTTACCTTTGGAAGCTTCTTTTAAAAATGAAATAAGCAAACAATCCTCAGCAGTGAGTCCGAGATGGAGATATTAGTTCTGAATTAGTACTGTGCCACATTTTGCTCCATCTGTTTCAGTGCATCAGAATATTTGTAAAATACCTATTATTTTGGACAACATATTAATAGCACCATCAATTACATCACTACGTAGTCATTCAGCAGTTATCAGTTGATTATTTAGTAGTGTATTTATTCAACAGATCCCTTTCTTCCCCTTGTAAATCTGTCATGGACTTTGATTTCTCTAGGTTCATAGATTAACATGTCATGACCTTACTTTTTTTATGTCCAAGTAAATCAAAAATAGACGGCCTTAAATAATCTTGTCTCATAATACTACCTTTAAGCTGTTTATTTCCAGTTTTCTTACTACTACCTTCATCATTAAACATTATTCCTGATAGCAGCATCCTCTGCCTTATCTGCAGTGTCAGCATAAATTTTTTTCCATTAGTGTCTCTGTTAACAATGACACATCTCTTTCTCCCTGCTATAGCATGGTCTGAATGCCTAGCAATTTCACCACTGAGTCCTGATGGACTAGAAGTAGGTGCTCTGCCTTTGCTGTGTTTTTTTCCCTTCCACCTCTCTCTGTGGGAATTTCCATTGCCTTTGACAGTGATGCACCTGCTCTGGCATCTTGAGACCTCCCAGTTTATGTCTGTGATGCACTGCTGTGATGATGACCTGGTCTGAGGTAATTCATCTGGTCTTGACTTAATTTAGAAACAAAACATATATCAGACTGAGGTATGGCTGGGGTTATATTATTGGATTACTAATGTGCTTTTTTTAAAATGCATGTAACACTTATTAAATGATTGTTCAGTCACACTTGTAAGTAAGCTTGGAAAGATTAGAATTTTATCAGTAAACATTGATAAACGTCAATTTCACTGTACACACAAACCAATGACAAAACATTTCCATTGGTAACTGAAATGTTCAGATGGGGAAACTCAGCAAAATGCTGCTTAAGAACATACTTGAGTTTGGTTTAAGGCTATTTACTTCATATATTTTGACATTTGATGTTGGCAATTTGTGTTTTAACAGTTATAAAGCTTTAACTTTTTTAATCTCAGTGTCTACTGCCATTAAATAATTATCTGAGCCTCCCCATAATTTCTTGCCACTGTGAAAATTTTTAAATTGAAAAAATGTTTAACCCATTATTTTGCACAACTGTGAAAATTAAAAAAAATAAAAATAAAAAATGCTTGAAAATGCACATTGATAATATCCATCAAATCTGAATTTTGCCATGCCTATTTATAACCTTATTCATAACTGTTATACTGCATCGAGGTTAGAACCTCTGTCATGTGATATTGTTGCAGCCATTCTTGACTGCTGCATGGTCAGTGGTTTTGAGGTACTTTCTGAAAGTATCTTTCTTATTCCTGATTCTTTTGTTGTAGTTCTCTGGCTTTCCTATTTAATTATTGCTTTATTTTATTTTACAAATGCTAAAAAAAAGGCACCTACCCTTACACTATAACTGCCCTTGACATCGCTTTAGAATATATTAAATAATACCTTACCATAACTAAGGAGCAGCAATACAATACAATACGGTCCTCAAGACTTGTGCTTTCTTTTATGCTTGCTTTTCTAGGTCCCAATCCTGCAAACTGATTTTCATGGAAGACTTCAATGGGCCTGTTCTCCTGAGGAACAGCTTGCAGTATCTGGGTCTTAAGGAAGAAATGTAACATTTGCAATTTATTATAATGCTTTGACATTTTAATTTGAACAATGATAAACACAGGCTATAAAGATCTAATGTTATAACTGATCAGACATTTTTTCCTTAATATTTAAGAAGCTACTTTAAATATATAGAGAAATATACATTGTATTAAATAGGGAATTAGTTAAGTGGGATGTTTATGTAACTTATTCCCCCAAATTTAGAAAGATTTAAGAAGAATCCTGAAGGATTGCTAATAAAAGAAGGTATATATTAAATATTACCTTTTGAAAAAACACTTTTAAAGGCACTGGGCTAGATTCTGTGCTGCATTTCCCAGAAGATGTAGCATGGGGAAAAGCAAAGGTGAACTTATGCTACCTCTGTACCACACCAATTCTGCCTGTGCCAGGAAACTTACCACTGCCTCCTCACAGCTTCTCTGAATCCCTTGAGCTGCTCAGTGCTCAAGGTCCATTTCTTTTTCTGTGTGTTTGTGCAGAGTTTAGCAAACTGGGGTTCTAGTTCTGCATGAGAACTTTGGTGCTACTGCAAATAAATAAATAAGCATCATTGTTCCTCTTTCATTTTATCTTCTGAATGGGAAAAGCAATGATTCCATAGGTTTTTTTTTTTTTTTTTTTTTTTTTGCCATTATTCCTAGGAGATTCACACACACACACACACACACACACACACACACACACACACCCTCTGAATTTTCTTATAATGGTGAGCTGCTCTGGAGGTGAGTACAGCACATTGTTTTATTCAGCATTAGGCAATTATTCTGGGCTGCTATGACTTGTCTTTTACACTGGATATTTTCTATGACTATTGGTCTGGCAATTTCTGTGTTGACTCTGTGACTAAAATGATGGATTATTGATTCAAGTGTAAGTTCGTCAGCCCTCCTTTGCTTCCAGCCAGGGGATTTTCTGTCCTGATAAGTTATTTTCTGATCTTAGCGCAAGGGAATGTGCCACAACAAGAAGAGATGCTGCCGCAAGCTCTGTCCTTGGGATTGCTCAAAGTCTTGCACATGTTCTGTGCTTTTGTTATAGAATGTTAAAAATCTCATGAAGGAATTTACACTGGTATTGAGTATTAGTGGAGGTGTGTGGGAGGGGAGTGAAGCTGAGCTAATCAGTGTGAAAAATAAATCCATACTCATACAAATTTGAAAAATAATTCAAAAGTGGCTGTGTTCACACCCCTGTCGTGTTTTCTTCCTGCAGATGTTTGAGTGGTCAGGTTTTACAAGCACAAATACTCTCAAAACGCACATTTCAGCCCGGAGTCTCTGCTGTGCCATCTTTCTTCTCAGCACAGTAGAATGGAGGACACGTCAGGGAGCCATTCCTCAGGTTGAATCTACACCATTGCATAGGTTAAAGCAAATCTATGCAGCTGTTAGTAGTCTCCAAGGGACTATGTGCCAGCTGGGATAAACACAGCACAGCTCATTCTGACTGTTCTCCCGCTAGGCTCCACCTCCGCCCCCATGCCTCCCTGCTCTGGCAGGGTTACATAGGAGATAGTGCAGGGGCCAGGTATGCCAGTTCTGTGCCAGCTGAGAGATCACTCCTGTACTTTGGGGTAATTCTAGCTCGAAAGCTCTGGCTGCTTTTCAGCCCCTTTGAGTTGCCAGAGCTGTGCATACTGGCCAGCACACAAAAGAGACTCTGGCCTGTTAAGTTTAGATGATCAAATATTCACTGAGAGTGAACTTCACAGGGGGTATTTGATTGCAATAGTCTAGATGCATGCTGTGTGGGTTAGTTATACAACTCAACCCATCAGGGAAATGATGCAATACTATGCGACTTATAGAACTAATCAACACAATGTGAATTTAAAAGCTTGAATATCAGATATTCACCATGAATTCTTCCAAAGCTATTCATCTAAGGAAAAAAACAGTGCGAAGAAACTACAAAATAATTTTAAAGAACTAATACATTTGAAAATGGTGTGATCTATTTGCAAACAGAAAAAAAAGCAGCGAAATTCAAACAAACAAACTCTATTACTTGCCTTGTTCTAAGGGTGGGATATTTGGGAGCAAAGTCATGTGTGCAGAGATGCCCAGGCGTCCAGCAGGGGGAGCAATGAGCAAGGCATGCCACAGTACACAGTCTGTTACAAACGTTGAGCAGCAGACTTCAAGCCCCAATTAAGAGAAGCATTTAAGCAAGTGGTTAAGTGTTTTGCTGAAACGGGGCTTTTCCTTCTTTCTTTTTTTTTTTTTAATATAATGAATTATGTGTAATATCTTTTCTTATAGTCACTAGGTGCTAAAATCAGCTGAATGGCAGGAAGCTGAAATCTTGAGTGTGCATCAATATTTCAAGCTGCATCACCTATTCATCCAATTGTATTTGAGGAAGGAGGGCAGAGGGAAATCAGTGAATATTCAGTTGTGAGCTGAGTATTTAGTAAAGCCTTGAATAGTACATTCTTCTCCAGTACCCCAAATACTCTGTTAGCTTCCACCATGTAGCGGTCACACTGCCTCTATCCACCAATGTAGTTGAGCCAGTGTGTGGTAAAACCTGTTGTAGCCTGACTACTGAGGAAAGCAGCTCGGTTTACACAGAATATTCTCATCTCCAGGACCTTATGCTGCAAAAAGGGTATGTTACTAAGGCTCCAGGCAGCTCAAGCTGTAATTCCCACAGCTTTTACACACTGCACGGGGCACAAGCACTCAGCCAATGGCAGTACAGTGGGGACAGTAACTGTGCCGATGGTGTTGCCTGTGCCTGGGCGGAGTATGGAATTGCACAAGAGCAAAAAGAAATGGGCAGGGAGATCTCAGCCTCTCTCAAGGACTGCCTGCCAGGCCTCCTGCTTCCAGAATGGCAGGATCTGGTGGGACATCAAGTGAGCTGAGATGATAGCTCTTTATAGGTAAGACCTCCTTTCCTCACTTTTTTGATAGAATAAGAAGAGAGAAGCTTTGTCAGCAACATGGACTTCCTGCTAGGAAATGTGGGACAGTGGCAGTTCTGAATGAGGCACACCAGATCCATGGACAATTAGAAAGATATTAAAACAGTGGCGGGTACTTCTTTTTAAAGGGTACTATAGTGTTTTCTGTAAATGTATTTAATAGAAATCATTTGTATAGCATGCAGAGCCATAGTATCTATGGTCCCACTCCTGCATTATGCTTCACAAGGGCAGACCCTTGCATCCAGTACAGTATCAAGGCCTATCCTTATTTATTCTTGTTTAGTTCGATTTAACTATTATTAGAGTTAAGCACAGTGGTTTCCCGTCAGTATTTTTTTGTGTAGCTGCTTCATTTTTAATCAATCAATTCTCTATCAGTTTGAAGTACACTGAATTAACTGACGTATAGAAAAATACTTTAGCTTGTGCATTCTTGTTGCACAAGAAATGTAAGAAGTTTCTCTGTCAGTGGGAGGGTTACTGTGCTTAGATAAATACATTATATACCAGTTACGTAGATAGTTTGGTCATTACATCTAGTTACTCTAGCAAAGTGTCCGGAAAGGATGGTATTCCAGCAGAACTGTACAAAGTAGTAGGCCCAAAGGCTACACGACATCCTGAGTAGCAATTGGGAAGAAGAAGAAATACCACAAGACCTCAAAGATGCTACTATTGTATCACTGTTCAAAAAACACAAAAGCAGCAAAGCTGACTGCGGAAACTCCAGAGGCATCTCTCTCCTCTGTACAGCAGGGAAAATACTAGCTCGCATTCTACTAAACAGACTCATTGCAAATATATCTGAGGAGACGGCCAGAAGCACAGTGTGGTTTCAGACCAGGTCGTAGTACTATAGACATGATTTTTGTCCTAAGGCAAGTCCAAGGAAAACATTCAGAGCAGAACATGGGTCTATATGCAGTCTTCATCGACTTGACCAAAGCTTTTGATACCGTCAACAGAGAAGGTCTATGGGTATTCTACATAAACTGGGCTGCCAAGAATGTTCATACAAATCATCTGTCTGTTCCATGACCACAATAGAGTGCAAGTGATCTCCAGTAAGTAACTCTTCTGATGCATTTGAAATCTCAAATGGAGTGAAGTAAGGCTGCATACTTGCTCCAGTGCTGTTAATTTGTTCTTTGCCTCTGTCCTCAGCTGTGCCACAAGGGACTTGGATCAGGGGATATACATCTGCAACTGATTCAATGGCTGCATCTTTGGTCTTCGAAGACTCAATACTAAGACAAAAACACTGGAGGGACTTCTTGTTGAGGCACTTTTTGCAGACGACTGTGCCTGGCTGGCCCATAGACATGATGACCTTCAGAAGATTATCGTTGACAGGTTTTCTGAAGCATCCCAGCTCTTTAGCTTCACCATCAGTCTCGGTAAGACAGAGATCTTGTTTCAACCAGCATCTCATTCCAATGCCCCAGCACCAGCCATCTTCATCCAAGGCATACAGCTGAAAAACGTGGATCAGTTCAAGTATTTGGACTGCACCATCTCAAGCTACATCACCATCTCGAGCTACATCCAGCTGCTACTAAAAAGTTAATTTGAATTCAGCCAGCCCAATATGTTCCAGACCTTAAAGATGCAATGATCACCTTAACCACACTTCCTAACACTTCATATACCATGCCCTCATCCCCTCCATCTTGAAGGAGATGATTTGGGAAGCTGTGCACAGGATGACACTCAGATGAGTTTCCATTGCTATGCTCAGAGCTATAGTTGTTAGTGATCTTCTAGGAAGTTATCTCACCATAGTAAAGAGGGAAGTGTAGATTTTCTTAATCATTGTATCCTCAGGCCCCTGCAAGGCCAATCTTGCTCAGTTCCACTACTTTCCAAACTTGTTGGAGCCAATCAAATTGAGTGGTGGAAGGAAGTTTTTCCATTGTTGAGAAATAGCCAGTCTACCCACAGACTGCAGCGTTTCTGTCAGTTTAACATGCTTCCTTATCTGCAAGTGTATAAGAGAAACCAGTGGCCACTTTGGCAACATCAACAGGCAGCTGAACATCACGTACATCATTCACCATATTGGAAAATGGTATGTGTATATATATTATACATTATATTACATATCCACCCATCCCATTTCACAATATTTAGCAAGAACAGAGTATTTGAAACATAGCTTATAAACTAATTATAATTAGTTTATATGTCAGAGTTACAGGGCCAGATCCTTAGATTGGATAAATCATTCTAGCTCCACTGACTTCAGTGAAATTATGCTCATTTTCTTCAGCTGAGGATCTGGCCTGTGGTTTTTTACCTTGACTAATGCTGGATTCTTTTGGGTGGTCTTCCACTGAAGCTAAAAATGCTTGAGAGAGTGAGCTTCTCTAAGCAGCTTCAAAGTGGCCAATCATTCATTTAAGCAGAGCTCTTCTCCAGTGTCTTCTTGCAGTTTGATCATAAAAAGGAGCCCCTACACCACTTTTTGTGACTCAAGGCTCATTATGTACTACCAGTCACTTATTTTTATCCCAGGATACTAAAATAGCACTCCTCTAGCTCAGTGGAAAGCTCAGTCATCAATCAGTGTTTCTATTATTAAGGGGCCAAAGGTAGAAAAAAGATTTATAGTAATGATACAACTACATTTTTTTAAATCAAATATCAGAGCTGAGTGAATACTGGAAAAGTTTCTTGTGGAAGCATTCATGGTAACTGAATTTAAGATTTGCATTTGCAGTTACTCTTGCCAGAAGTACTTGTGCATTTATCTAGGCCCTACTTCAGGAAAGCAATGTACTTAAATCCCAGTGACTTCCTTAACGTTAGGCACATGCCTAAGTGCTATCCTGAACAAAAATGGTTTCAAGAATTGGGACCCTCATCGGGGAAGAGAAGCAGTACCAACGTGTCTTACCTATGCAATCACAGCTAACCAATGCAGCTCAGATAGCTGACAGATGGCTTGCTATTAATGCACAGATTTTAAAACAGTCATAAAAAATGTGTTGAATACTTTCAAACAAATACATGTGAGAAAAATTGCAAATTTCTTGTAAATACCCCATAACCAGAAGACAGACTATTGAATTTTTCATTTAGATTAGACAAGTCTAGAATTTGGCATCTGTTGTGTGAGCAAAGCCCTTTAAATTAGATTTTAGGTGCTCCAAAAAGGGCCTGAAGTAATAGCAAAAAAATAAAGGCATTATTACATGTACCTGTAAGTCAAGTAGGCAAAATTTGTAAGCTTATGTAACATAACATTTAAGCAGTCTGTAAGTGTGACACTTTCTCAGGACCTCCAGAATCATAGATCACTGTTACCCTCTGTGACACCCTGTGTCTGAAAACAATACCCCAAAAACCCCATAATCACCAATGTCATATAATTATGAAATGTTCTGTAAAAGTATGCCTCGTTTGGTATTATTTTAAAAGTCTTGATCTGCTAAACATTAAGATCCTTTTGGATTGTATGTGCTACCATACAAATTATAAAGTGAAGTTATAAAATATTGTTGTACATGCTACTAGAACATGTGTGGTGGGAACCTCCAAAACCAGCTTTTCAGGTACAACAATAAAGCAGCCAGATGTGCTAATGGCCCATCAAGGAAAGATTCCACCACTGGGGATTGCTTACAGCGAGGCTTCACTGTAGGACACGTGTTCACAATAGGGTTGCTTGACCAATGGGAAGAAGCCACCATGTCACAAGCATGGACTGTTCTAGCAAGCTGAAAACAGAGTATAAAAGGGATGCATGACATCATTTGGCTCCACTCCCATTCAACTGAACACTTGAAGGGTCATCTGAAAGACAAAAGGACTTTGAAAGTGGAGGAGGGGAGTCCCAGGCAGGGAAGGTTGCTCAGCCTGCGTTTAAGAAACTGCTTGTACCAGCTAACGAGGGTGAGACATTACTAATTCAAGAACTTGTTAGTGTGTAGAATTTAGACTGTGATCTTATGTTTATTTCATATGGTAACTTTATAATCTCTTTACATTTGCCACTTATCACTTAAAATCCATTTTTCTGTAGTTCATAAACTTGTTTAATGTTTTATCTTAACCAGTGTGTCTCTGAGTGAAGTGTTTAGACAAACTGCTCAGTAACAAAAATGGTGCACTTTCCTTCCACTTTAAGGGAAGGACGGACTAAATAATAATCTCCCTGGTCAGGCTTTTTGACCAGGGTAGATGGTATAATTCTGTGGTCCTGGACCAAGGAGCCAGCTGGAGTTTCTCTATTGTTGATTTATGAGTGGTTGGAAAGCATCCATTGAACTAAACTGGGTGTGGTCCCTGCCTGTGGAGGGCTGTGTAAGGGCAATACCTGTCAGATTTGTGGCTTGTCACAGCATCAGAGTGTGAGAGGGAACCAAAGCTTCTCAGACAGAGGGCTCAGGGGTATCCCAGCTACCAGGTGGTACTCCAGGAATTCTGCCTACCGTCACATCCTCCCCTGCCTCAGGGAGAGAGACTAGCTGTTGCTAAACTGGGTGACAGTTCCCTGCCCATGGTCTATTAGCCACCCCAAACAAACTTCTCAGGACACTGCCAGCCCTGACTTTGCCTTGCAGGTTAATATATGGTGTACTCCAGTTCCTGAACATCCCAGAAGCATCACCCTGTGGTGTCCAGCCCCGTCACTGGACAACCACAGTAATTGCCAAGTCTGCTGCCTCCAAAGAGACAGTATACAGACCAGCTTACCTGATTCAGCTGAGGAGGCACACTCTACTTAATATTACAGCACTGAGATGACGATCATAAAAAGAGAATAAGTTTATTAACAAACATTCACAGGTTCAAGTGAGTATTAAGAAGAATGGAAACAGTAATGGTTACAAATAAAACAAAAGTATAACATGCTTCTAATCATAAAGGTTTTACCTTAGATAACTTTTAACAGGCTACGTTTGTCATCTAAAGCAACCTCTCGGTGTCACCAGTCCCCAGGCCCTTGAACCAACTTTCATGGATGCAAAAAGCACGGTCCTTTTTTTTCCCCCCTTCACTGACGGATAGCAAACCTCTTCTTTTTCCTTCTTCATACAGTTCAGCAAACCTCAAATGTAGCCTTTAGACATATACCCCCAGATAAGATCCTTCTTCTCTGCTGCTTTGTGCTCAGCTGTGCTGACGCCATGCTGCTTTCTCATCCTCCTGTTAACTTGTTTTTCCCGTTTACTTCACATGCAAATGAACTCCACTTGTATTTGGTTTATCCTGCTTAATTTACACCGGTGATCTAAGCAGACAGGTAAATTAACATTCCTTTGTCTGGGAAAAAACTTGCCTGGCTACATAGTTTAAACATATTTTTAATACATACATACAACTTCTTGAATTATACCTGTACATATCTCTCACAATATGTATGATGACCAGTATGATATAAGGTTTACTTGACACCTCACACAACTTTCTTTATAGATAAATACTATGACAGCAGTGTGTTAGGTGTAGTGAGTTTCTCAGGCCTGGTAGTAATTGCTGTTATATGACAGTGAACTGTTTGCCAGTTGGCATTGAGGGGCTCTTAGGGCCACACTAGGGCCTTTGTCAAACAGTGTCAAAGGAGAAGTCTGATTTAAATGCACAAACCTGCCTAGTTTTACGGTATCTGGACACTCAGGGCCCAATTCAGCAAAATATTTAAGCACATGTTCAAGTCCATCCCAATGCAACAAAGCACTTAAAGATGTGCCTAAATGCTTTGCTGAAAAAAAGAGATAGCTGAAAACCATCTGGCATGTGAGGAAATTAAAATGCTCTAGGCAAGCAGCCAATTTCAGTTTGGAACAGAATTTGAAATGGAATTAACTTCTAGATCCTTCTAGTAACTAGTCACATAAGGGACACTCTTGAAGACCAAAAACATATGTTTTGGATCATTACGGAAAGTGCCATTTATGAAATACAACTTTACAGCTCCACACACACATCCAGTTGTGCAGTAGGTGTTAACGTACTTTGTTCCTACACTTATTTAGGCCTTGTCTACACTTGCAGCTGTGTGTAGACACACATATAGCTACTCATTGCAGTGCAAAGCAGGCTGCACCCACAGTGGAGTATGTAGTTACATGAAGCAGTGAGAGCGGGGAAAGGCTCCGGCAGCAGGGAGGCAGCAGGACATTACACTGCTAAAAATAGTAGTGTAGACATAGGAGGCACTGACTGGGTGTGCAGAGAGCTCTGCAGAGTGCATGTGTTACTGTAGTTGCTTTTTTTCCTTAGGCTAGTGCAACAGAATATACCCCTGTGTTCACACCCTACACACCATTGTAATAAACTTTGTACAAGGTATGCCTTGTGAGGTATCCTTTAAAAAAAAAAACTCATAATTTGCTGATCAGTATTGTCTTGATAAAATACATGTGGCAACATTGTATATGGAGTTAAGATTCCCCTGTATGATGCTATTAACACATGTTCCAAACCCCACAGCCCTGCCCAAACAGGTCTGCCCTAAACACAGGAATATGTACTTGCCTTAATTTGAATTTAAGCAGTAAACAGAGTCATCAAGCAGGAAGGGAAGACAAAGGAAATTCAAACAGGTCAAAAGTCCAGCAGGGAATATCCTTCCACATAGACTCTTTGCCTCCTGGTTCTCAGCTGGAAATGTTTTTCAAGAGGGGGACAAACTATAAAAAGGAGAGACAACAGCTCAAGGGATACCCTCCTCTTTCTCTCCCTGCCTTCTGCATTCACTACACCTGAAAGGACAAAGTTGGCAAGTGTTGAACTCAAAGAGAGGGGTCCTGACCTGAGAGTTTGGTCAGTAACCTGCTGGAGCATATGGTGAGGAATTTTGCTTGAATATAATATGGTTTGTTAAGATAAGGCATTTGTAAATGTTTTGTTTTTTTTGTCTTGTAACCATTTCTGACTTTTAAACCTCATTACTTGTACTCACCTAAAATCTCTGTGTAGTTAAACTTATTTTACTGTTTTTTCTAATCCAGTGTGTTTAAATTGAAGTGTCTGATTAACTATTTGAGATCATAAGATAGTATATTATTCTCTTAAAGGAATAACAGATTTAAAATATCCATACTGCCCAGGATGGGCTGGGCAGTACAGAACATATATGTCTGGGGGAAATCTGGGACTGGGGGTGTGTTGGGGTCACCCTGCAGCATAACCATGGCTGGTGAGAATCAGAGTGTAACGCGAGTGTGGCTGGCAGGCTGCAGTTACACACAGACACTTAGGGTGTGGCTTGCATGCTGGAAGACTGTTTGTGAGCACCCCTGGTGGGAGCTGCTTCAGCAAGACATTGTAAGGCACCCAAGATGGTAGGGCAGGGGTGACAGAGCCCCCACTGGTCTGGTATACCCTGAACATACCATGGTATATCACAGCTAGTAAAGAGGAAAAAGGGCTAAGAACTGGGTTGGTGATATTTATGGGCAATCCTTTTGTGTGTTTCACCTTATGGGATAGGCATCCAGGACATAAGATCTTCAGTTTATAGATCTGAAGTAGTAGTAACATATATAAGTTACTCAAAAAATTCAAAAGATATCAGGAACCATAAGTCTGCAGTCTTTTAAGAAAACTAGCTGCCTGGCTTAATCCATAACTAAGTATTTCCTTTAGACTTACGCTTGTTCAAAGGAAATGGAATTTATAGTCCCTAGATATTGCGCTGAAACATTAGCATCTATAAAGGAGTAAGACCTCGAAATGGCAAGAATTCAGAAAAAATTACAGCCTGAAGATTATTGCTAGAATCTGAAAGTGGGTATTACTAACATTGCAACAGAACACATTAACTGGCACTGCTGACTTGCACTGGTTCTTGCTGTATGTGCAACCTTATTATTATTTTGCCTGAAGCATCATGGCGGTGCTCCATTATGCTAATCATACAACAAACAGTCTGTCTGTTTCTATATCTGGGGAAAACAAAATTACATTTGTACTCACACCATTAGCCATACTGTAGACACTTTTAGCAATTATATTACATTTCATGACCACTGTACAGTATGTGTGCATTATTTTACACAAGTACAGATTTCATACAGAGTAGTAGAAAAAATTCCTGCACAAACTCTTTTAAAGTAATCTTGAGACACAAAGTAGCTCAGATCATTGTTTAGTTATTGGGGCAATTGAAAGGGTTGTTTTGAGGACAGGCTGAAATTCAAGTAGCTGGTCTGTCAGTCAATAACAAAGCCAACTTATCATACAAGTTATTCTTGCCTGAGGTCATCCAAGAAAACACCGTAACCAGAACAAGATGTAGCATGAAGGCATTCAAAGCCTTGACACTGGGGAGGGAAAAAAATCTACTCACTTGAACATGGATCAAAGGGGAATACATCAAGCCAGGATAAAAGGGGAGAGGATTCTTGATCTGTGTGAGAGAGTGAAATACAGAGGGGGTCTAATCTGCTTTAGCAAGATCCATCATAAACTCCCTTGTCACCAAAGAGTTAGAGATATCTAGCTGTGTCAGATGAACAATTAGCTGCAGGTTAGCAACAGCAGTGAACTCAAAAGAACACTTACAAGTCCAAGTGTTGGGATCACTCTGCTTTCATGCATATACTGCAGTGCTCCTGCAGTGACCCAGTCTTTCCGATTGTCATTGAACTCACCTGCGAACTGGCAAGGAAATGAACTAAGGGAATTGAAAAAAAGTAATGGATTCCTCTTGGAATGAAGCCACTCAAGCTTTGAGGTAGATCCCTCCAGAAAAGAATTCCCTGCCTCAAGTAGTATTATATCAGGCAAGTATATTGAAAATGTAATTAGCACGTAATTTTTCCCTCCTCATATTTTAACCCCCTAAACCCAGATTTGCAGTAAGAATTCTTCATTTTAAAATTTTCCCAACATCTAATAGGCAGAAACTTCTCCCTCTCCTTTCCTTTTAGCCAGTGTAACAGCCCAGATTTCAAACTCAAGATTTAACTGAATCTTCACAAGGTATTCAGCATCAAAGACATGATGCAGCCTTCCAGGAGAACCAAATTAAAGCAGAACCACTGTGCTTGAGCTCAGGACCCACTAGCACATGCCTAAACCCAACCTCTAGGAGTCATGTGATCACATAAGAATCTCAGCTTTTGTTTCTGTAACCCTTCTGCCAGGTGGAGTTGGCAGCGACACGGGCTGGGTTCAATACCTAGGGGTTCCTCTGACCCATAAAAAATAGAACTGGCTTGAGCACCCACCCAGTAATCTGAGCAAACTAAACACCACCCCTGGGCACCTCTTAGTGGCAACACTTCCCCCACTCACAAACACTTAGTCTGTCTATAGCAAAAGAAAACTTTTATTAAAATGAAAAGTGAAACAAGAATTAATTCGCAAAAATACCACCACTGTGATTTAAAAGCACTTAACCATAAGCAAACACTCATCCCACTGTATGTTGAGCAGAGTCCTTTGCCTCAGTTTCCAACCTTGCAGTATAAAAATGTCACGAACAAATGTCCCTTTAACATGCCGCTCCCCTGGCCATCTGCTGCATCCCACTCACAGTGGTTGGTTGTCCTTGGTCAAGGAAGACCCAGATTTCAGAAGTGTGTTCACCTGAGTTCACCTCCCACCCCAAAAGAGGGGGGGACATTGAGCAATTCCACCACTGCTCCTGCTGTTATCTCTGCTACTAATCACTGCTGGCCGCTTGCTGACGTGGTCATCTCTATGGCCCCTGTGTCATTTCTGTGGCCCACTGACTGCTGCTGTTATCTCTGCCACCACTGGCCAATCGCTACCACCTCTGCCACAGTTATCACTGCTGCTGCTTGCACTTCTGAGATGCCATGTTCTGAGGTTCCACCACCAGCCCAGCTCTTACCTAACATGAGAACATAAGAAGGGTAATACTGGGTCAGACCAATGGTCCATCTAGCCCAGTATCCTGTCTTCCATCCAATGCCAGGTGCTTCAGAGGGAATGAACAGATCAGACAGTTGTCTAGTGATCCCTCCCCTGTCATCTACTCTCAACTTCTGGCAATCAGAGGCTAGGAACTCCCAAAGCATGGGGTTGATTTCAATTTTTAGTGATTTCAGTGGTCGTGGGGAGCCTGTGAGCTGCTGCCTCTAGTGTCTTTCACTGCCACACGGCCCCCCACACCACGCCTAATGCTAAGCCCCTAAACCTGCTCATCAGTGATTCCAGCTGGTGCAATCTTTGAACAGAAAGAAGGACTCTCCACTGAGCTCCACGCAGCTGTCTTTAAACATTGGGGAGGAAAGGATCAAATAGTATTAAGGACTCTTTAGGCAGAGCCCGGCTTTTTAAGATAAGACCAGCACGCAACCTCTCATTTTCGTTGGGATTGGGCATTCCTTCCCCTGCTTAGCAAGTGAGGTTCAATGTAGGGTGACCCCTCAAGCAGGGCATGCTCAGTGTAGTTCTGCTGCCCTTCACTCATACAATATCAACATTTCATTACCTGCATTCAATACTAAAGTGATTTGTAACCCAAACACAAGCCGAAACTCATCACTCTGGCAAAGCAGCTCTGTCTGCTGAACACGTAGGCAGAGAATGTGTGTTCTTGCAAACACCCTCTGCTCCTGAAATCTTTTCCCCTCATTTATCACTAGATGTCAGGGGAGAGTTCATTCAGACCCTGCTTACATTTAAAAATAAATTGTGGGCCAGATCCTGGGTGTAACTCAGTTTAGCTCCATTGACTTCAACTGAGCTATGCCAATTTACACCAACCAAAGGTCTGGCCCTATGTTTTTAGGATGCCTGAAGAAGAGCTTGAACGTGTAACTGATGCAATGCTGTCTGCCTTTGTCTGCAGACAGCCTCGATCAATAGTTCTGAGCAGTAGGAAACAATAATAAATAAATATAATTCCTCATGCTTCCGGAAATAAACTGTTTGCCAGCTGTGCTCAGGAAGAGCACCCCAGGTGGTGGTACTACATTGCCAGGTGTATTAATTCTTTCAATCCCTTCATTAACTTCCACTCAGTCTCCACGTCAACTGCAAGTTTCTCATTCTCACCTTCAGGGTCCTGTACAACTCTTGCTCACTCATTCCATGTGTCACTACCTCTTACCTGCTGTCTATTTACATTTTCATTTGCATAGCTACGTTTCCTTCAGCGTTTCCAGCAAGAAAGCCAGGAGTTTGGTGAAATCTTCACTCTCTAGTCCCCACATGCATGTTCTGTTATTTATTTTACAGATGTTGCTTTAGCTTGTAAGCTCGGGGGGGGGGGGGGGGGAAGAGACTTGATCCCAGATCCTCACAGGTATTTAGGTACCTAACGTCCACTGAAATCCATGGGCGTTAGGCACCTAAATACCTGTGGAGATCTGGACCATAGTTGGTTGGCACATTCAGCTTTGGTATAGCATTATGTGGTTTTATGGTACTGTTGACATAGGAGTATTGTAGGGCTTGTATGTCTCTCTGAAGCACTCAGCCCTGACCACTAGGAAAGGCAGGATACTAAACTTGCTGGATCACTTGTAGAACAGCAACTCTTTTGGAAGGAGCAAATTCCTGATTTGGCTGATACTGCTTGTTTTGATGAGTTGTTAGTTGCTGTTTTCATTTATCTGTGTGTTAAAAGACATTTTCAGGTGACAAGAGACTGGGCATGCTTAGATTTTCTCTATACAAATTGAAGAAAACCTTGAATACTCAAGTGACAATGACTTGTGCAGCTAGTTACTACTAGGTGTGAAGTAATTCTGGAGTCTTGAACAGGAATAGAACCATACATTTGCATTACTACCCTTTCGATACCATATTAAACCTAGGGCAATTCAAAGTGAAAAGTTCATATACTCTCTATATACACACACGACAGTTCTCAGAAGCGCTTTTGGGCGTTCAGAGAAATAGTCTCAAGCTACCTTTAATTTTAAGCGCTTCATTTAAAATGAAACAAAAACAAGCAGTCGAATGTATAAACAAACATGCAGAATGCTTCAGTGTAATCAACCCAAGAGCTAGGACAACAGAGCTCTATTCTTTGGGCCCAATTCTGCAAGGTGCCTCAGTCCACATTGAATTATTTTATATCAGATTTACTCAGGGTGAAGGTGCCTTAACATAAACAGAAATTCAGGTCACAGAGTCAGCTGGAGATGAGACCACACACTATCGTTTAGGAGCTACATTAGAAACCCCAACAAAGTTAAAGACATAGGGCCCAATCCTGCTCCACGAAATCAGTGGGCGTTTTTGCAGTTGCTTCAATGAGATGAAGGTTCTGACCACAGTGCCAACATAAGAATCTATCCTGTATCAAGCTTGAGTGAGCTTTCTCTGTTTTCAGATTACAACCTCTTTAACTCTTTAAATGTGAAAGTAACTAATTATACACACTAACACATACCAAATGCAACCTAAATATAAAATCTTAACATAGGTTATGGCATTGTCTGGGTAGTTCCTCCATTACCACAGTCAATGGGACTTCTTGTGGAATAAGGTGCTAAGTCTGTGTAGTGATATTGGAATCTTGCCCTATATTTTAGTTATCCTTAAAAAAAAATAACATAAGTCATATCTGCAGTTTCAAACTCAAAGCAGAGAGAGTGCATGTAGAGGGGTGCCAGTCGCTCCTTCCCCTCTGGGTCAGAGGGAGGCCACACCACCATACTCACTCACTGTCTATTGGCAGGGGAATTAACCAGTCAATCGAATAGCAGGCAGGGCGGCTCAAGCAAGCAGTCTGTAGCCAGGCCCAGGGGTAGGGTGGCAAGGGGAGAGGGGGACACAGGCACTCCCAACTCTCCCATGTACCAGTCCAGGGCCTTAACAGTGGTGGAGCGTTCCACCATGGGATCAGCAGGTCTCCAGCCAAAACTCACGGACCCGGCTGAAGGCCACAACACAACCAGTCAATTGTTTGGTTCCCCTGGGCTCCTTCCTGCCCCACTGCCTTACAGTACCTGGGTTTCAGGGTCACCATCAGTCTCCCTCGGGTAAACTGCAAGGGGCAGGCCCTCAGTGTCATAGGCATCCAGCTGCCGGGTCACAGGTGTCTGGCAGCTCCACCAGATCTCCTGGGTTCCAGGCAGCAGGCAGCTCTGGCAACTCCTCAGCGGTGCAGGCATTAGGCAATTCCAGCAGCTTCTCTGGGCTCCAGGCAGCTCCTCAGTGGTGCAGAAGTCAGTCTTGAGCCCCAGCACCAGGGGAGAGATGTCCTTCTCCAGCAGCTATCCCACAACTGAGTTAGACTTAGAGGCCCTGCCTTTTGTACTATCTGTCACGCCCACCCACTTCTAATGGGAGGGGTGAGGTTGGTCCAGCTTCACCCCCTTGGGTAGGGAGAGTGGCTCCTCCCCCTCTAGGTTGGAGGGAGGCCACACTGCCTCACTACAATGCAAAAGAGCTGATGGCAGATGCATATAGGAATACTGTCTTGCACGGCAGAGAGAGGGTTAAATTGTACTCCTCTCAAAATGAGTGAGTCTCAGAAGCCCGCAAGGCATCTTGCTTGCCGGTGCTAGGCTGTGAATTATAATCAGTATAATTTATAGCACAATCAATATTTCCATTCTTAATGCAGAATGCCATGTATTTGAAACTGAAAGGTTTCAAAATGTCTGCAGCATCATTCAAGTGATCAAGCCTCTTGGCTATTCCATGTCATAAATCAATAGGGACAACAGCAGGAAAACAGACGGAAAGAGTTAAATCTGCTTTTGAGTAAATATCCATACTAAAGAATAATACTTGGGAGGGGGAAAAAAGCAATAATCCTATATTAAATACACAAGGTTTGATGCTTTGCTACAATTCCAGGAGGCACCTCACAGAAGGCACTGCACCACCTCCCCCAGGCTAGCTGCTCTAGTTTACTGCAGCCCGTCCAAGGTTGCCTATAGGTTACATCATCATTGGGGGGAATTCTGCACCATTGCACATGTGCAGAATTCATGAACCCTGCAGATATTTTTTCCCCCAGAGAAAATACTTTCTGCCAGGGAGGTGCTGCAATTACACTTTTTGCCCACCAGGGGATGTTGTGGCACCAGAAGAGAGGGAAGCTGGCTCTGGGCTGGAGCAGCCAGTGCGGATAGGGAGGAGGAGAGGCTGCGTTCCCCACAGCATCCTGCCCACAGGGCCTGGTGAGGAGGCACAGAATATGGAAGGGGACACAGCGTGTGGCCCATTGCATTGCTGAGGATCACACAGACTGGGGTTCAGAAGGGTTAGTAGAGGGACAGACTGAGGTAGGGCAGAGGAACTAGTGGGGTGACAGCATTGAGCTAGGAGCTGAATGGGAGTGGAGGTGCAGGGCCACATGGGGATGGAGGAGGGGGTGGCTGAGTGGGGGTGCAGGGACACATAAGGACAGGGGGAGGAGGGCTGGCTGGGTGGGGGTGCAGAGACACATAGGGACAGTGCAAGACACATGGGGATGGGGTAGATTAGCCTCTCCTATTCAGTCAGGCATGGGGTCAGCCAGGGTCTGCATGGGGGAGGCTCCCCAACTCCCTAACCATCTCTTCCCCCAAAAAATAAACTGTTCCATACTTCTCCAACCCACACACAGAAACCCTCCAGGTTCACCCCTAGGCTCTTTCCCAGCAATTACTTCCTGCTCCCTCAGGTCTTCTGTTACCCCTGACTCTCCAAAGCCTTGCACAGCTTCTGCGGGGCGTGGGAAATACATTTCTGTAGTGTAGTTGAAATGAATTATTACTCAGTGTTCTGTATTAATATGCCCAAGAAGGAATCTATTAGTCAAAAAACATTTCTGGAGTCCTTTTGTTGTCTGTATTGTTACTAACATACTTGCTGGCAGGTATTTTGAAATAAATTACCAAAATAATTGAGTCTGGCATGATTATATTGTGTTATTTTGACAAATAAAATATGCAGAATTTTGCAGAATTTCAAAATATTGTGCACAGAATTTGTAATTTTTTGGCGCCGAATTCCCCAGCAGTAGCATATCCTATAATCCCTAGGACAGCAAGCACTCTGAGCCCATGCTGATCCAGCCCCTCTGTAGTTTTTCTGAAATAGTAAGGTAGGGCTGCTTACTACAGCTCTAGCCTATAATTGCCTCACAGAATTTGAGAACAAAATGGCATCCTCCATGCGGCAAAAGTGCTGGAATACCATTCCAGCATGTTCCAGCCCTGGTTCCAGGGACAGAGCCTGCCATAACCCATGGTGGACCCCACTTTGGGACCCACTGATCTAAACCAACCCAGTGCTGTGTTTGATTTAAACTGAATGTTAACTCCCGTTAATGTGGCAAGCTGATGAGTATTGTATCTTTAAAGCATGGAACAAACAAGCCTCAATACATCAGGCCTTTGGCACAAAAAAGGTTCCCCACCCTGCTTTAAAGGAACAAACAAGCCTCAATACATCTCTGAAGAGCCCATAAGAGGGCTGGATGTTGCAGAGCACATGGTTTTGGGAAAATTTGGGACTGGGAGTATGTTGGGGTTACCAGCATAAGGTAACTGAGCAGGCTTGCCAAGGCTCCAGTATTGTCTTTAATTAAAGATTGTCATGTGATGAAACCTCCAGGAATAAGTCCAACCAAAACTGGCAACCCTATAACTGGGTGACAGAAACTACAGTGGGGCCATTGTGCTGTAGGCGGCTGCTGGGGTCAGAGCATTGAACCAGGGCTGCACAGCACACAGACACTCAGGAATGGATACTGTATGTTTGTCTGCTGGCTGTCAGAGTCCAGGCTGTGAGCCACAGCCACAGTGCACTTAATGTACCCAAGATTACAGGGCAAGGGGTGACACAGCCCCACACTAGTCTAGACTGCACCCCAGAACTTGAAAATGCCACAGTTGTTTTCCAGATCAGCTCTCCGTGCAGTTCATGCTACACACCAAAAATCATGGACTGAACAGAGACGCTGGATTTATGGTTTATTATAACAATCTATAACCCACTAGCCCTCCTTTTTTGTCCTATGACTGCAGAGGTGTTAACAGGCCACTCTACCTTGAATGATCCCTTACCATATGTGCTAACTAGTTATGCTAAACAATCTGTTCCACCTTGCAGTTTGCTGTGACCCTGGGAGTTCCTTTCTCAGACCTGAAGAAAGAGTCTGTGTGGCTTGAAAGCTTGTCTCTCTCACCAACAGAAGTTAGTCCAATAAAAGGTATTACCTCACCCACCTTGTCTCTCTGATATCTTGGGACCAACATGGCTACAACTACACTGCAGATATTTTATGTCCTTGAAGTTCCTTATTCCAAAAAAAAATTTTCTATGTTCATGCAGTGAGAAACTTGACACAATAATCTTCAGTGTCTTGTCTGCTTCTGGGCCCATCAACCTCTGCAGACCATAGTACATTAAAAGCTCAACCACATTCCAGTAGAAGCCTGGGTCACCTCACCACACCATCCCGTACCAGTCCAAAAGGAAGCGTTTCTGTGGTGAACTTATGGTTGACATTCTGAATAGGGACAACAAGCAGGTCCAATACTAAAGAGAAAGGGACTTACAGCAAATGGAAAAGGAAGACAAGAGGCAAGCAGAAAGCCCCAGGCTGGCTGCACAGCTTGAGGACAGGATTTCAGTGCAGGAGAAGACACTTGCTTCACAGTTCCTGGAAGAGGAACAGCGGTTAAGTGAGGAAGACAGACCCACAGCAGAAATCATTCTTTGAGTGGCTGCTTTTGCTAATCGCCAGAAAACTGCACCTGCCCCATGGCCTGAGTCCCCTTCACGGTACAATGTGCTGCAGACCAGAAACAGTTTGGACAATTCCATGGCTGGATGGGCCATGCAATTGGGCCCGGTCAGTGGATGCACATGACAAAGGTACTCCATGCAGTCCCCCATGTTGAATCCCTGCCCCATGGATGCCTCCACTCCCTGCGCTGGTACCAAATGAGCTGCAAATATGTAAGGAAGAGAGAAAAGAACACAGGGCTAGGGGACATGCCACTGTAGTAGGCTTCCATATTGGAGATTGTTTCACTGTTTGCACTTGTTCATGCACTTTATCTGTGGTTTTGTTAAAGGTTCTGGTGTTACTGGTGTTCTGGTGTACTAATGGCAGTTGGCCTGCCTGGCAATGGTTTCATACTGTGCTTTTCTAAATAAGCGTTTCTATTTCATTAAGAAATTGTAATACCATTACTGCATCACATCATATGTGTATTACAAATCCTAAAGATAAACACACTAAGGGACAACTTGGAAGTTGTATGCAAACACTGTTTCTCTGTACAGATATCTACCTCAATCTATACTGTAAATCCACAGTTCTCCCTGTTGATACTGGATACTTTGTGATCAGTGTGGATACCAGTGAGACACAGTATGCCCGATTTGCAGATCAATAAGGTTTAATGTGCAAGGTTTTCTATAAATATACTAGGTAGATACAAAGCCTAAAATTTACTACAATATATCATACTCACTAAGTCTGGAGAGCTAATCACTTACTCAGAAAACAGTATACTGGAACGGCTTTCCTCAGGGGCCCCGGCAGGGAGTCAGTGGATCCTTTGGTCCAACCGGCAGCACCTCCCGCAAAGTCAGGTGTTGATGGAGCGCCCCCCTTTGTCTAAGTGGTGACTTCTTATACCCTTCCATAAACAACCTTCATCTAATTATCTCTCTCTCATTATCATATATGCTAATTACCTACACTGGGTTTCCACCCTTAACTACATTCCATTCTCACCATGATAATTGGGGTCGTCAAAACAACATCTGGTGATAGGAGGGGCAGAGTAAAAGTATGCCCCTTGGCAATAAAACAGTGTACCCCCAAACGTTCAAGGATAACTTGTTGTTCCCATCAGCATTATCTATGTGCAGCTGCAAGCAATACAGTATCTGTATTTTGTCTTATGTGCCGTGCTATGCAGAAATTGAGACATCTATAAGGTTATTCAGTAGTTCTAGTCATCTCTGCCAACTGAAAGAAGTCATGCTACAGGGGTCAGAAAGCCAAGCAAGCAACTGAAGCTATGCTAGGCCTGTAGGATAGTGGTCAAGCAACTAAAATTGGACTGGGCCTCCAACATTCCCCACGTGCCACCCAATTCCATTTCATAAGTGGTCATGTCATTCATAAGTACAATGCATGGTAATCAACACTCCCCTCCCCTCTGCCTAATGCCCTGTAAGCACTGCACAAGCACCTTCATAAAGGTGCTATTCTCCCTCTTCCATTGGCCCATGCAACTGCATGATGTGGGAACACAGAGCATCCCTAATATCTGTTGCTCGGGTGCATCCAGCTCCAGTTATGGTAGCTGCACTTTTTGGCTGAGTATACCAGTTCAGCAGTCTACCAAATGGCTTCACCAAGATTTTAAGAGCACAGCAAGTGACAGTAATGCAGGCAGCACTGATGACATTGGAATCCAGACCAGACTGCAGACAGCACCAACGGGATTTCAATCTACCAAATGCACATTTAGCCACCATTCTACGTCTCCTGAGAGTGTAATTAAACCTTCTTTCACCAGAGCCTCTGAGATCAGTATTTGATTTCATAAGCCAAGGCAAAAGACAGTTTGCAGGGTCCTCGAGAGTAAAAGTGGACACAGAAACTCCATCCAGGACAGAGTAATTTGGTGGGAATAGCGTCCCAGCCTGTCCTCCAGTGTAGACTCCTGATCAGCAGAAAACATTGGCATCATAAACTTTTCCAGTGCAGCCCACTGACGTTCTAAAATTGACTCTGTGGTCCACAAGGGCCTATATAACAATGGAGTAGTGTCCTTTCTGGTTTATGTACTCATGGGCTCCTTGAGCAGGGCAAACTATGGGCACATGAGTCCTATTAATGGCCCTGACTCAGTTTAAAAACCTCATTCTCTCAAAACCAGCAATTACTTCAGGAATATCTTATCAGTATAAGAAATATCAGTATAAGAAACTTTGAAATAGGAAGTTATGGGATAGCCTGATTTCAAGGAAAATTTACCTCATAGACCTCATAGACTTTAAGGTCAGAAGGAACATTATGATAATCTAGTCTGACCTCCTGCACAATGCAGGCCACAGAATCTCACCCTCCTGCTCCTGTAATACGACCCCTAACCTATGACTGAGTTACTGAAGTCCTCAAATAATGGTTTAAAGACTTCAAGGTACAGAGAATCCACCATAGAATCCACCAGCAAATGACCTGTTCCCCATGTTGCAGAGGAAGGTGAAAAACCCATAGGGTCTCTGCCAATTTGCCTTGGGGGAAAATCCCTTCCTGATCCCAACTATGGTGATCAGCTAAACCCTGAGGGCAAGACTCACCAGCCAGACACCCGGAAAGAATTCTCTGCAGTAAATTGTAACAATGAATTCTACAGGCCAATGATGTTTTGTTGTCTCCTTTATTTTTACCTTTCAGTGTTTTTAAGTAACACTTGTTGCTTTTAGTTTCTGCTTGTTCCCAATATGAATGTAAGAAGTCGATATTCATTTTTTGTGGCATCAAGCACAAGACTCCACCATGACATATCTCACTCACTCGCTAGTTTGCTGCATCACCCCTTCTCCAAAGCTAATGTCATCGTTTCTCTTCAGAGTCTGCAAAGTATCCAGTTTCCAACCTCACACTTCAATGCTCTCTCACCCTGCATCAACTCAGAACAAGAAGTTTGCTCCATGAAGAACTGCAAATTATGTTTATCTACTGCACTGTGGCCAAGTACAGTAAAATTCAAACTCACACCTAGATGCCACTACTGCTTGTCTTAGCATCCAGATATATACTTGGTTGCTAAATCAAGTAACAAAGGCATCTATCTGCACTTCCAGTTTAAGTTTGAATCCAAATTCCCCTGGGATGTGTTTGTGTCAGATTATTTTGCATGATATGTACCCAAATATCCATAGAGGTGTCATGTTTTCTATTTTGTCCTACAGGAGGGTCACCACCCTGAGGGAACATTTTTCACCTGCACCAGGTGAGGTATCGGTGCATATTTTTTCCCCTGTCCACATTTAGATGTCACCAGCAGTCCCTGACTGGTCCTCACTATACAGTGCCCCACAAGGTTTGCTATAAAATAAATCATCACATTCCACTGAGTAATACCCAGTGACATTTTCAACAGGATTAATGTACCCTTAGGCATTCACATACCTGGTCATAGGAGCATGCTTTTAATTCAGCACCAAGTAATATAGGTTCCACACACATAAACAGTCCATCCATCTCCACTGCCTCCTTTCCCAGAGAGGTCTGCTCCTCATAACTCCATTTTGAAAATCATACTACAGCAATTGTCCAGGCAAGATATATGCTTTTCTCCTCCCCTGAGTCACAGTAATGACTCAAAGCCAACTTAGAAAAAAGTACACTAGCATTCCTATTTTTAGAACACCAAATCTGCAAAATACACAGTAATTTTTTCATTGGTCTCAGTCGAGTTGCTAGAAGCCCCTAGCACAAAAAACAGTATCACACTTGAAACCGTTGTTGACAGTCTCAGCAGAAAACGCAAGGGCTGAATGGACCTAGAAACTGAACTTCTGTATGCATATAAATCCTGATGAAAACTATGGAAATCATTAATTCATTTTATTTGAACTCTATGGTCCTGTCACTGAGATAGTTATTTTATTTCACACTGTAATTCTTAATAAGCTTCTATTGTATCAGTGGAATGATTTGAACACGTGTAAATTCTCACTGCTAACTAAAGAAAGTATAGTTTAGTGGAACATGAGGCTGATTCAGATCTCACCAACACAAGTATAAATAAGAAGCAACTCCATTAACCTCCATGGAGTTAGACTGGTGTGAGAACAAATGCAGGTCCAAAGTTTGTCTTATATTCTAAAGTTAGTGGGGCAAATTTAGCCCTGACATGCACCCTTTTATACCAGCATGTAAGTCAGAAAGGAGAAGTAAGCTATTTAACTTGGACCAATTCAGCATTCAGTGGGTGTGCAAAACCGCTGTAACATACATGTCAATGGGACCGAAGGACAAGGTAACAGAAGAAGTTAACTAGACAGTTGTTAAATAAAGCAGCCTCCCCATCTTCCCTCCATCCAAATTCTGCTCTTAGTTTTGGCAATATAAATGGAGTAATTCCACTGATGTCAGCTAAATGCAGTGGTGTGTAACTTACAGCCCTGTGTATATCACTGCTGACTTCAGGCCAAAAACTTACATGGGAGTTGCACCAGCTTACTCGAGCCTGAATTTGACCCATTATATTCCAGTCTCATTAATCCTGTCTGCTTGGATTGTGTTCATGATTTGTGTTTTCCAACCTTTAGAAAGCTAAGCCAACCTTCAGGAAAATGAAACCACTTCCACCCCCACCTTACCCTCCTTCCACCCTGACATGTCTTGTTAAAGGCCTGCCCATCTTCATTTAGCCATCTTTCATGCCCCCACCTAGTTCCTCATGCCCCCTTCTCTTTAGGTGGGAAGCATCCCCCACACTTAGGAGAAAAACTGGTATAGAGCATATAGGAAACATTAAATATATATCAGCTTGATACTAAACATAAATATGTATTTTGTGTGCAATTGGGGTTATTGAGTGATATGATCATATAACATATAAAAGATAAAAATACTTAAAATGCAGGGCTAGGTGACAGAGCCACACTCTGGAAAAATATTTTCTACAACATCAAGGGGTATAGATTTCTCTATTTTGCCGACATTAATGCATGCTCTGATAATGACCATTTCTGCTCTCCTAATCACGAGCACAGTCATGGATAACAAATCTAAATAATCAGAGATTGAGTTGATTCCAACCAAGAAGGAAGAATTGACTGTTTGACTGAGCACACTAAGCACGGTGTTCTTGTATATGTATCCTGAATATAGTTACAGAAAACTGGGGCATGAAAATGCAATATGTGTTCAGATAAAAACAGTGCTTCCCGATGTTTGTAACAAAGACCATCTGGGTTGTATTTGTGTGTGCAGTGTGTTTGTGTAATATATTCTCCTCTTGGTTACAAATGTCTCAGTGAATTGTTATAGATAAAATAGTCCAAATTCAGCCCTAGTGTAAATTCAATTTACTTTAAATTAAACTAAGCAGGGGATTACTATTTAATTATGCATCATAACTAGAGAAGGCTCCCAAACATTTTGGAATGACAGTCTTCAGGGGATAACAATGGCTTTAGGGCCATGTTCTCAATGTTATCTTTCTCTGCCTGTGAACAGCTGAAAAAGTCTTTCCCATTAATAATCAGCTACTTGACATTCTGCAATAAATTCCAGTGTAAACACTACTTTAACCAGCAGAAGAAACAAAGGTGAGGAGACTCAGTCTTCATCCATCAACAACACTTCTTATACAAAGATGGCAAGGCCATATCTACCAACCTGATGAAAATGAGCATCCATTTTGCATACCAGGGTTCCTGTTTTCACTCTGGGTTGGATAAAGCTCTCTTTTTTGTATTCATTAGTAGAAGGATCCTGACTCTTCTACCTAGGTATCTCTTCTCAATCTTTTGCAATCTCCTACCACTCCTTTTAATGAGTGTTCAAGGAAACTTCAGCTTTAAAGGCAGAACTGGAAGTGAAGCCCTATGAGACACAACACCAAAGTGCCCTCTAGTGTTGCTACTCCATATTGGCAACTGAAGACACTCACTCCCCTAAGATTTCACTAGTAACTGTTTTGCACTGTGTTGCACCAAAATGTCACTAAGCTGTGATAAAATGCTGCTGTTGCATCAAAAAATGTCATGTTACAACATAATGACGTTAAATGTTTTGGGGGATCCAGAAATATCTACAGGCAGCCTGAAAATCTTGGTTTGAATGGAGATGTTTCCAGGCAGGAGTCAGCCTACAAATCCTATTGAAGTCCAACCTGGAGAATAGGTAAAAAGCCATCTTCATCATTTCCAATCCAACATTTTTGGGAGTCATGCATGTTGCACCTTAGTTAATTTCAGTGTAAATAAATAGATTTCATTTCTATCAATTATAGAATAGTGTATATTGCGACTTGGTAGCACCTCTGCGCTTCCCAACTGCAATAAAGGTTAATAAATTAGATTTACTAATCAGAAGATAAAAACATTAATGGGGTGGCACATGTGCAACTGGAAGCAGAATTTGGTCCAGTCACTATAACCATGCTCAAGAGAAACCACTACCAAGGCCCCAGTCAAGAGTAAAGAAAAAAGAATACACAGAGAGGTTATTTGGCTGCTACCCCTTTCAGGCAGTGTGCTACCTGCCTCAACAACCACTGGCAAGTCATCCATAGCAAATCACAAGAATACTGGCCCCACATCAGGCCTGCCTTCCCTCAGGAAAGCTCTGACTGGCAGCCATCTTAAGAGATCTCACAAAGCAAGAGCTAGAACTGTGTTCTCCTTGCTAGCCAGCTACCAGCTGAGCTGCATTCTCCCCTTTTAACCTCTCCCTCTCCAAGCCTGATAGCTATGGCAGGGGTAACAGGGCAGGACTGACTGAACCCACAGCAACTCATTAACCCTTTCCTGACCACTCTGGAGTTTGTATATCCCATCACACCATACATTATATGACATAGCCAATGTGGCTGAAGTTGACTTTGCATGGCCAAACAAAACAGTCGAAAAATTCACTTCATGTACTGCATTGATGCAATTTTATTGTTCGAGAGGTTGAAATAATTTCATTCTTTAGCAATACAGTGTTTGTTAGAAATCTGAGCCATTCCGGATGCACAGAGGAATGCAGTTAGGTTGTCATTAGTTTATGCTTGGATAAATTCCTTTCCTCATTGAGTTATTCTTATTGGAATAGAAAGTAGAGTAACAGAAATGTGTAGATAGTTTTTCACCAGCCTGTTGTAGTTATAGCCCTTGACCTTCCAAGACCTAAATGTAGGATACTCATATTTTGTAATGTATATAAAATATGAAAAAGGTAAAAATCTAAAAGAAATAAAATAGTTGTAGGTATAGAAAAGTAATACTTTTGCTATATGCATATATTAACTTAGAAAGTTACTTAATCAGCTTCAAGCCTAAGAAATGCGTGAGAAAGAAAAGAAGGGGGGGGCTAATAGATAAAGAAGAAGTTGAAGGCCGAACAGACATCAAGCGCCTGGATACAGATAAAGGGCAAACCACAAGATGTAGAAATCAACGTCTACCCCCTTCCTGCTTTTGCTAAGGCTATGTGCCAACCTAGGTTAATTAACGGGCCCAGTAGTCGGGAGTTGTCTTCCTTGAAAGGAAAAACCCTTGACTAAACAATCCCGTTAATTAAAGGTCAAAAAGGCACCTTAAAAGACGCATGCGTAATGAGGTGTTAGAATATTATCGCACACCCTGCATAGAAAATTGGTTCATTACCATGAACATGGAATGACGTTTGTATAAAAAGACCATGTATGTAGTAGGCGGTCGCGAAAGGTGTAAACCTTTTAGTACCCAGCCAATGGGGAACGAAGGGAGGGATTCTTTTGGCCGGGATAGGAAATATATACTGCTGAATAATAAAGGAGGGGCGCTCCTTTCAGAATAGATTTCTGTTCTGGAGTTGTGCCCAGCTTTGCAAACCTGTTAAAGAAATAAAACTAGTTTTTTTTTTACTCTTTACCTGTATCCGATGTTCTTTATTAGACCTTTTTAGTCCTAAGTGGTCAAATTGAAAAGGTATTTCTTACAAATATCTAATATGAAAAACATCACAAAAATAGTACAGAAGGAAACTTGATATACAGTTGGATTTTTTTAACATGTATAATGTTAACTACAATAGTTTCAATATTTTGTACTTCTGTTTATCACTTACAGGAATAAACCGTTAGATAGCAGCAGGTATATAAGAGATAGAAGTAAATTTGGCTCTAAAATGAGTTATATGCGGTGATGTTATGGAAACAGTCCACTGGAGGTCAAAATATCCAGTAAGTTTATCAATTCCATTGTTGCTGTTAGGTCAAATGGCATAATTATTAGATTTCTGCCCTTCTATACTATCAGTAAAAAGTTGAGCTGGGTCCAGTCACGATCCTTTGCAGAGCCATTGAGCATCTCTGAAGCAGAGTTTTATCCATTCTTTGAAGACCTTTGAAATCACCCAACAATACCCAGAAGTAGAATGCAATTCAAAATTGCTCATGTAGAGAAACAAATGAAAAATATATGCAAAGTGAATTTAAAAATTCATATAAAACTGATCATGAGGACAGCCAATTGGCTCAATTTTGCTCTTCATAATGAAAAAAATCACATGCATGTTTAGTAATATAGATATGAGGGGAAGGATGATTATGTCCAGTTTATTTGCTAGTTCATCTGCAGCACTATGGCACATCATTTTTCTGCAAATGGTCAGAAACTATTGAACACTATTGATCTTCATCAATACTACATCAAGCTTCCATTGACTCACTATGCATGAGTTTATAACATGATTGATTTCTATCAATATACCATATTGCATAACAAGATGGCTGAAATTGCAGAAAGCCAATTTTTTTTTCAGATAAATTTTATGCTTCTGTAAATATAAAGCTAAATGTAAAGCCAGTTTCACAAATGATATCAAAGCTTCATACATTTCAGCAAACTCTTGGCATAAAGTTTTCATGCTGTCAATTTTGCACTCCAATCCAGTACACAAAAGAAATGTCACTAAGTTTTCAGCGTATGCAAGTGGAATTTTTCACTGGTGAGTGGACTTAGAGGCTTCGATCATACAAGTCTTTTGCAGAGTGAACAGCTTGGGATGCAAAGCTGTTATGCTTCTGTGCATGTCTGAGCAGCAGATATGTGTGGGTCCAAAGTAAGGTTAAAATATGGTGACTCTAAAAATGGCATAACTGGATTCCATGTTTATTGTTTCAATCATTCCCATATCAAGCATGCTCAACTTACAAGTAAAAAGACCATTATCTTCTCAATCCCTGTACTCCGAACTCCATCTGGGATCTGAAAGTCAAGCTGGGTTTCTACTTGTCATGTATCAGCACCTCAGTAATAAAGGTTAGACAGGTCAAATTAAATCCACAACCCTAGTGCCCTCAATGTCACCTCCTTCTCTGAAAAAGGGACTCAAGGTCACCTCTGCTTATTTTAATGACACAAAAATAGGTTTTGTACTGCTCCTTGCAGAGCCAACACAACTAAGAAAGAAAGTAAAGTGGATTCCCTTCCTGCTGTGTATTAACAAAATAAATTGTTTGCTGTGGCCCAATCAGTTGCCCCTGTACAACCACATGTGCCTGGAATTTGGTAAACAGGTTTGCTGGTGATGCTCACTTTCTCTCTGGGTTGTGCTGATTTTGCAGAGCTAACAGGAGCAAAAAGCAATAAAAACTAATCTATCATTGAAATACGCAGAGATGACTCTGATTTAAGAGGTGATTGTGGCAGGCACCAACCCTGAGCATGCCGCTTTGTGTCACAGGGTGACCTCGCAGGCCCTTAGTACTTAGACCACGTTTACCCCTCTGTGGGGGTTATTTATTAATTCTTGTTCAGAGTTCAGAACTTTTCAGTGCCTCAAGTCCACCCTTCTTCGGAGCATCTAGGTGCTAATTCAGACAGGTCTCCTCTCCTAACTAACTTCAAGAGTCCCAGAGCCTCCTCTTGGTCCTGTGTAATAATTCAAGTAGGCTTATCCTCCTTGTATTCAAGAGTTCACAGCCCTCTTTCTGGGGCTGTGCTAATAAATCAGGCCCACAAAGATATTTAAGTATCTAAGTCCCAGTTTTAGGCACCACTGCAATCCACAAAACTCCCACTCAGCTGCAGCTTAACCCTGTGGGCGCCTACATATTTGCTGTGAAATTTCCCTAGGTGCCTACATTTCTGAATATGTGCACTGCTGCCTCCCTCTAAGTGTCCAGATACTTATACTCCCATGTGATCCACGAAGTGCTGGGACGACAGGTGGAGAGCCTGCCTCACCTGTGGGGCCCAATCTGGTGGGCATACTTGGAAGCTGCCTAAGTCTCAAGAACAATCTAGCTGGAGGAGGAGTTTGCAGGGTGTGCGCACCTTATAACTTTTAGCTCAGTGGCTACATCATTCAGCCAGGATGTGGGCAACCCAGTTTCAATTACCCCCACTGCTGGAGAGGTAGGAAAGGATTTGAATAGGAGTCACTTTCCTCCCAGGAGAGTGCCCAAACCACTGAAATATTCTGATGTGGGACTCCTTCGCTTTCTCCTGTTGAAGCTGTTCCAGTTTTGTATAAATAGTTAGTCTCAGGAGCCAGGGAACTATAGAATCACTGAGAGTCATTCTCATCCCCTCTCTCTCTCTCTCTCTCTCTCTCAGATCAAGAACTCTGAGGGTATGTCTACAAAGGAATAAAAAAAAATGAGCCTGGGGTCAATTGACTCAAGGCTCTGGGACTGAAAAATCACTGTGAAGACATTCAGGCTCAGGCTGGAGCCTGAACTCTGGGACCCTGAGAGGGTGGAGGGTCCCAAAGCTTGGGGTCCAGCCCGAGCCCAAACATTTACACAGTGCTTTTTAGTCCCAAAGCTAGAGTCCCATGAGCCTAAGTCAGCTGAGCCAGGCCAGCCGTGGGTCTTTTATCCCTGTGTAGACATAGCCTGAGGCTGCTCCTACTTGCGCTGGGAATAAACTGACCCCCAGCAACTACAGGGATTAGGGAGTGGGAAAGTGATCTACAGTCACCTTGGCCCACTCATTTCCTGCACCAAGGACAGTTTGGTCCAATTCAGGAACCAGAGCCTAATTTAAGATTTGTGGCCAGGAATGTTATCACCTTTCAGAAAGCCAAGAAAATGTTTCCAAATTTCATATTTGTTTGCATCACAATACTCTGTTTGAAGGATGGAAATAATTTACTGTTGGTGAAGAGTATCAGGTATTTGGTCCATGATAACTGTATAGGGGAAAGGAAACACTAGATGTTGAGCCTCTGCAATTTTTGGCCTTTCCAAAGAAAAGTACCTGATGCTAGTGCTGGATTTCATGGACCAGATTCTGATGTCACGTATACCATTATGAATCCAGAGCAAATCAGCTAACTTCAGTGAAGGTGCACCATATTCACTCCAGTGTAAATGAGATCAGAATCTAGCCCCATGCGTTCCTGTGGGGCATTTCCTCATGGGAGAAGATTCTGATGTGAGGGAAGGAGGACCCAATGCAGGTGGTGCTGAATTCATCTTCCCTTCATCATATTTTTATATTTCCTCTCCACCTGAAACTCACCTATTCTTCTGGAGCTTGCTTCTTTAATACCTTGTGTGGGGGGGAGGGGCAGGGGGCAATATGTATCAATGACTCAGCTGTTCCCTGCTCCCATCTTTCCTCCCCCTCTCAAAGGACACAATATCACATTTTTTACACTCCTTTCCAAATGCAGGTGTTCCCAGAACTCATGCACTGATAAGAAAATTGTTGAAGAAAGCACTGGATCCTGTGGTGGACATAAAACCTGCATTTTTCCTGCATGTGTCCCAGATGGCTGATTCCAGGATCTAGTACAGTATTTGGGTCATAGATTGTACCACTAAGTCAGCAATTATGTGGATTCCCCTGCCCTAATTCCCCTCCATGTTAGCCTGTCAACCTGTGTCAACTTGTTTGCTCTCTCCACAAATGCCCATGGCACCGGCAGAGGAACTCCAGTAGTTGGGGCAGCGGTGGGGGAGGCGGCCCTTATGGGAGTACTACTGTCATGGGTGAATTTCAATAAGTGAACTAATAAATAAGAAAAAAAAATCAACCTCAGAAAAAATTGTTTTCTCTTCCTCCATCTCCACTCTCCCTTCTTTGTTTGTTTTTGTTTTTAAACAGAGGTTTGGAAAGATTTCTCTACACCAAATGCTCGGTGTCTTTCCCAATGTCTGCTATTGTACCACATGGTGTCAGGCTAATGCTGTTCCGTCAGTTATGCAGTATCTGGGCAGAGAAACAATCACAGCACATATCAATGTATGTTAAAATAACCACATGATGTGATTTTCAATGCCTGGTTCTTACCACTGCTGCTGCTGAGGGAGATCTTTAAAAAACAAAACCTTAAGCCTCTCTCCCTTCCCCACTTCAGACTTGTCCCTGATTTAGTAGTATATATAACAGATATAAAATGACATACAAATGTTGTATGTATGGCCATAATTTGCACAGACGAAGGCACAGAAAGAACACTTTCTATAAATAACCCACAGTGCTCATTAGTAAAGCTCACATTTTTAAATTTAAATTGCTATTTACCTTACCAACAAAAAAGCCCAAAAATATTTTAAAAGACACCTGTCTAGAGCTGCTTTATTTTTTAAGGGTGTTGAAAGATGTTTACAAAACCTGAAGGGCAAGAGCTGTCTCTATTGTAATTTCATTCATGTGGATTTGCACCAGGGATGAATTTAATCTAATATGATACAATTATTATCTTCAATTTTCAATTGAGAAATTTAAAAACAAAACAAAAAAACCCCCCAAACTAAATATTCCCCTGTTGTTTCTACAGCACAAACATTACAGCATTATACTAGAGAGAATCAGAAAGTGAAAATTTACTAGAAAATGACAAAACACAGAAATGAAGATATCTAACTCTAACTCCTCTGTTAACATTGCTCTTACCTCTAAATTCCACTCTAAATTCACTAATTATTGCTACATATCTTGAGACTGGTTCTCACTACCAGCAAACTAAGGCCATGTCTACAGCACAGTTAGTTACAGTTAACATATCACTTGTGTGCGTGTATACTTGTCTCCTTGCATAGGTACTCGCCAGGAGTGTTTGTGCCAATGCACAAGAGTGGTGCACCATGGGTAGGTATCCCAATGTGCAACCCGCCACCGTTCAGCGCACTGCCTTGTGGGTAGTTTGGGCAATGCATAGTGTGTCAGAAACAACTCACGCCATGGCGACTGGGAGCAAGAGGTCAACTTCCCATAATGCAATGTTCTCCGTCCTATAATATATCATCTCTGTCCCATAATTTTTAGCCTATTTTTCATTTATCATGAATCTGCATGGGATTTGTCACTGCCTGCCATCTCTGACAGAAACAACACTATTATTATGAGAGTTTCAAGCACAGGACGCATGGTCCTCCAGGATTTGCAGAGCTGCAAGATGATCCATGGGGAACACAATGATTTCCTGGCTGTCAGTTTACTGTGGGACATAGCAAGAACCAATTCAAGCTTGTTGTAGGCATTCACAGAGCAGCTGCATGTGGTCGAGCGCTGCTTCTGGTCCGAGAAACAAGCACTGACTGGTGGGATCGAATTGTTATGCAGGTTTGGGATAATGAGCAGTGGCTGCAGAACTTTCAGATGCACAGACCTATAGTCCTGGATCTGTGTGCTGAGCTCAGCCCAGCCATCCAATTCAGCATCACCAAACTGAGAGCTGCGCTGACGGTGGAGAAGCAAGTGGCAATCACACTGTGGAAACTTGCAACACCCGATTGATACTGGTCAGTGGGAAATAATTCTGGAGTCAGGAAAATCCATTGTGGGGGCCATTGTCATGCAAGTGTGCAGGGCCGTGAATTGTCTCCTGCTATGTCAGACTGTGACTTTCAGCAATGTGCAGGATATAGTGGATGGCTTTGCAGCTATGGGGTTCCTGAACTGCAGTGGAGCAATAAATGGCACGCCCATGCCTGTTTTGGCCCCAGAGCATCTTGCCACAGAGTACATCAGCAGAGAGTGCTACTTTTCCATGCTTATGCAAATGCTGGTGGATCACTGAGGATGCTTCACTCAGATCAGTGTTGGCTGGTCTGGGGAGGTGCATGACTCTTGCATCTTTAAGAACGCAAGGCCGTTCAGAAAGTTACATACAGTGACCTTCTTTCCAGACCAGTGGATTACCACTGGCAATGTTGAAATGACAATAATGATCCTCGGGGACCCAGCCTTACCGCTTAACTAGCCTGGCTCATGAAGCCGTACACTGGCCACCTCACCAGCACCAAGGAAGATGAAACTACAGGCTCAGTCAATGGCACTTGCTTTTGATAGATGGAAAGGGTGCTGGTGTTGTTTACTCACCAGATTGAATCTCAATATCCCAATCGCTATGTCATGCATAATATTTGTGAAGCAAAGCAGGCAAACTTGCCACAGGAAAGAGCGGACTTGCCTGTCTGCTCTTTCTTTCTCCATACAGTCTGCAATATTTGCCCTCCAGGCCTTCTGTTAAAGGTGTGAAGCAGCACTGGCTTGCAGGATCTCACAGAACATGTCCTCCCCCATCCTCTTTTTAATCCTCCTTATCTGGAACGATCGTTCCACTGTTGAGGAGGGGGTCACCAGCTTCAAAGCTGCAGTGTGCGCAGCTACAGATAAAACTCACAAAGGTACTATTGTCAGTATAGTAGGAACGGAAAGCGAAATTTAACATTCAGAACAGCCGCCGTTCTCTTAAAGGGTGCTCCCCTAAAGAGTTAAACAAGACAAGCTAATTGACACTCCTGCTCTGGAGTTCCTGGTGCCAGGCTCAACTCAAATCATGGTGAGTCCGACCCTACCGGGGTGAGGGAAACAAGGAAGGAAATACTGAACTGCCCGCACCTGTACACCACTCGCCCTTTTACAGCAATGGTGCCTTCCAAAGGTATTGCTGCCTGGCATGGGGAAATGTCCTACCATGGAGGAAGAAATAAGGCTGCCAACTCTAGAAACCTTCCACAGAGGATTTCAGAGTACCTCCATGGAAGTTTCATTGAGCTCTGAATCAGGAGGATTCAAGGGACATCCTTGTGTACATAAACAAACTGTTCTATATGTCCCACCCCCTGCCTAACTCTAGAGGGGAATGGAAAGCAGATATAACTCTACCCCTCTTTGTTGTACCACTAACTCTTCTAGAATGAGTAAGTTGATGAAAAGTCGATAGCTGTGGCCTGTTAATTTGGGGGCGCCATCACTGTAATGGAAAACTTATTCCACACTTACCTGAGGTTCCTTCCTCTGCATCAGGCTTGCCCATGCTCGACTGTCGGGACTGACTGGACTGCAGTGGAGTCAAAAACAGGTCCTGGCTCATGGCACAGCTGGATTCCTCAGTCACCTGTCCCCCAACCTCCTCCAACTCTTTCCTGTTCATAGCAAGGGCCTGTGACTCAGGATCCTCAGAGGTATCCACAGTGGTGTGCAGGGTGGTGGTGGGGTCTCCGCCAAGCACTGCATGCTGCTCATTGTAAAAGTGGCAGGTCTGAGGCTCAACACCAGATTGACTATTAGTCCCCCTGGCCTTCTGGTATGCCTGCTGCAGCTCCTTGGCTTTCACACAGCACCACTGCTGCTCCAGTTGTACCCCTTCTCCTGCATACCCCAAGCAATCTGCTCATAGATGTCAACATTTCTATGGCAGGTTCAGAGTTGTGCAGGCATGGCTTTTTCTGCTCACAGACCCAAGAGATCCATTATCTCATGTCTACTCAAAGCTGGAGCGCAACTGTAACCTGTAGCCAGTATGGCCAGCTGGGCAGTTGCATGCAACAATGAAGAGCAGATAGAAGTGTGCTTGCCACGCTGGCCAACCAGGAAAAGGCATTTTAAAAAGTGCAAGGGTTTTAAAGGAGTGGGGCCTTCTGGTCTATGTGACCCTTGAGCAATGGAGTTTGCAATTCAGAACAGAGCAGTCAGTGTGGGGCATTGTGGGACAGCTTCTGGATGACTGCTAGGGCTGACATAGATAGTGCAGTGTCTACCCTTGCACTGTATCAACAGCAATACATCGACCATGGCTCAACGCCACTTGTGGAGGTGGTGTTACTATGTTGGCGTAACGGGACTCTTATATCGGTGGGAGACAAATTTAAGTGCAGACACATGCACAGCTAGGATGATGCAAGGCGGCTCATGCCGACCTATCTTTGTAGTGTAGACCAGGCATGAAACCCCACATTACAAAGAGAATGTTATCACTGCAATTTATACCTGGGCAAATTGTTCAAACTCAGCCATCAACCACCAATCCATTTCCAGCAATCAGGAAGATTCACATTTTTCATGTGGGCAGTTAGCTGATAGATACTCACAAACAAGTTTGAGAAGAGAAAATTTGTTTAAACATAGAATCATGCAGATGACAGATTTTATATACATAAGATTTATGTGATGTATTTACTGTTCACAGAGCCTTTTGAAGACATAGCATGAAAAGGAAGGCATATTTATTTTTAGAATACATTTTCAAACAAAAATGGAATAGCTAGTCTTGAAGAGAGGTGTTCATATCCTACTCAGGGCTCCCATATTTATGTTGTCCTAAGAAGTTTGAACATGACCAAAGGGGAAGTAAATTGGCAAATTATTTAAAACATGAACATTCATGAGTTTCCCAATGGACTATTAAGCAGTCACACGGTTGTTTATATTTAATGATCAAATACATTGTCTAACCATCCATCATTTGTGTAAAGAGAAAATTAGCATTCTTTCAAACTATTGTAATTTCTCTTGAAGCACCTGCACTAACAATAAACTGGGGTACATCATGCAAGTAGCATTGGAAAAAAACCAAGAAATCTATAAAAATACTTTTTTCAATCTCTAACATCATTGCTTGACACACACACTTTTATAATCATGTCAATGACAGACAAGAATAGGATATCTTCAATTGAATTGACCAAATTTTAAAAATATGCACTTTATGACCTAGAAAATATAACCAGTGATATTTACAATAATGAAAGGACAGGCATTGAAACTTACAAAATATTCATCCACACTCAAACAGGCATTAATAAAAAAAATCTATATTAATAAGTAATAAACTGCTGCCACCTTCAAAATAAAACTCAGATTTACCATAAATGGAACCATCAGTGGGACCAGGATTTCGTCTCAGTGGGACAATTCTCCCTTCTGGAACTTGGTGCAGGAATAGAAAAAAGGCAAAAATGGTTTTAAGCCATTTTTTCACCCCTCATATTCTTGTTTGAGGCCAAGTATGACCCCAGACAGGAGTCCGAGTAGCCACAGAACCAGAGCTGCTCTAGCTATCACTCAGCTGCAGTGAGCCCTTAGGGAATAGCCTTCTGAAAAAAAAATTAGATTTACCCTTTCAAAATGTAAGAACACCATATAACTGAAATAAACATTTTGATCCAGGAGGAAAACATGGACAGAGAGCCAAATTCTACTCTCAGTTACGCCATTGTAAACCTGGAATAAATCTACTGTAGTAACACATTAATGTCAGTGGAGTTACTCCAGATTTAGTTCCCAACTCACCAAAGCACATAAATACAAGCTTAATGTTAAACACATTTGCAATCCCAACCCTATTCAGCAAAACACTTAAGCACATACTTATCAAGCATGTGTTTAAGACCCATTGAAGTCAATTATTTATACAATTTATACATATTTTTACTTTTTTTTTAAATCTCGTGTTATTTCACAAATACTCATATTTGCAAGTTGTAAAAGATAGTTACTCACCTTGGAGGGACCATTTTTTCCATTTGATTAATGCTCCCTCAGTACAAAATGATACAACGTCAATATCAGTTTCAATGGTTGAGATGAAATTAGCTGGTATGTATGAACTCTGTCCAGTTTCTAATAGACAGGTGTCCACATCACAAAGTTGCTATCCCCATAATTAACAATCATGGGTCTCCTTATGGATAATGTCAGATTCAGCAGAAAAGGCATGAAGTGAATAGACCACTAATCCCCATAAGTGAGTCCCTCCAGCTGAACAAGGCAATGTAGGGAAGCTTCTATTGCTTCTGCCCATACTGTACTTGTTCTGTGAATAGATTGTCTCAGTCTCAAGGGCTTTCATCAACAATAAATCAATCCATTTTTCTTTATAAAGAGTCACCAAACTAACACCATAATATTATTTATGAGAGGGAATAGGAGCATTTGGAATCCAGACCCAGATCTGCATCTAAATTTTGTGGCTAACCCTTAAGAATCCACTGCAGCTCAGCATTAGCTAAAGCAGCTCTGCCTCCAACATTACTCAGATTCCTGTCTGGGCCCCTACTGGGCCTTGACAAGCCAAGAATATGAGGAGGTGAAAAAATAGCTTAAAGCCATTTTTGCCTTTTTCTGTTCCTGCACCAAGTTCCAGAAGGGAGAATTGTCTACCTGGGATGAAATCCATTGAATTTTGCCATTGTCTTCAGTAGGGCCAGGATTTCACCCCTGCACTTTTGATTGAATGAGTCTTTTAATTTAAGGATTACACCTTTCTTTTTTTCAATCTTTATTTTCATCTGGGCTTGCGTTATTTAAAATAGAGAAATAGCAACTGCATATAAACATCATATATAGATGCAGCAATTATATCACAAAACCGCTACGGTATATCCCCTAATATGTAATAGAGTCCTGTGTTTAAAGGTACTGAATGAGTGCAATAAAATAAATTATAATATACAAAACATGGGGGATCTACCAACATAATATGATTATGATTATTATTTATTTGTATTACTGTAGCACCTAGGAGCCCTAGTCATGGGCCAGGACCCCATTGTGCTAGACACTGTACCAATAAAATAAATAAAAAAGATGGTTCCTGCCCTAAATTTAAGACTGAAGACAACAGATGGATACAGACAGGCCCACGAGGGAGTATGAGGAAACAATGGTTAGCATTATAGGCTGTGGTCTGAGCACACCAGCAGCCTAACCATTGCCATGGTTTTTTGTAGGCATCACAGCAAAGAAGTGCTTTCAGAAATTAGTCAGTTTGCAGATGTTTAGTGAGCGCATTTCCCAAGGAAGAGGGGCAACCTGGGGAAAAGCATGAGGGTGTTTCTTTGAAAATTTAACAAGTGGGTGATGGGCATCAGAGGTCAACTGGAAGTGGCAGTCATCATCTTAACAATGAATGACAGGTAAGGTGGGGATAGGCTTAGAAGGGTCTTGAAAGTGAAGATAAGCAGCTTATGTTTTATGTGATATAGAAATGGAAGATAAGCTAGTGGAGAGATGTAAAGAGAGGGATGACATGTTAAAGCGATAGGCTAGGAAAAGGATCTTAGTAGCAGCATTTTGAATGGATATGTGCAGAGCAAAATTGCATTTGTCTAGGCCAAAGAGAAGGATATCGCAGTAATCAAGACATGAGATGATGATGAGAACTTGAATGAGAGTCCTATCTGTGTGGATGGTTAAGAAAGGCTGTGTCTTAGAAATATTACACAAAAAGAATCTGCAAGATTTAAATGTAGCCTGGATGTGAAGACCTAAAGAGAGGTCTGAGTTGAAAAAAACTTCCAAGTTAAAGGCCTGAGTGACAGGCAGAATGGTGGGACTGTCCACAGTGATTGAGAAAGGAAGTGGAGGGAAGTCTCAAGGGGAAAGATTAAGAGCTCTGTTTTAGCAATGTTGAGCTTTAGCTGACAGCTAGATCTCCATGACGAGTTATCAGAGATAGCAGGAGACAGGTCTGTAATAGCAAGAGAGAACTGTGAGTCATCAGCATAGAGATGAGAATTGAATTTGTGCTTATGGATTAAATAACCCAATGAGAGGGTATAAAGGAAGAAAAGAAGAGGACCAAGGACAAAGCCCCATGGAAGCCAGTGGAGTCACAGAAGCCAAAGGAGGACAAGATTTCAAGAAGAGAATGGTCAACTTTTTTGAAGGAACCTGACAGGTCAAAGAAGATGGAGTATTGGTTCTAAGCTTTGGCTAGGAAGAATTCTTTAGAGACTTTGGTGAGAGTCTTTGGTGAGTCTTTGGAGTCATTTAGAGACTTTGGCGAGAGCAGTTTCAGTGGAATGTAACAGATGGAAGCTGGCTTGGAGAGGGTCTAAAATGAAATTGGAGGAGAGGAACTCCAAACAGCCACTGCAAACAATGCATTCAGTGAACTTAGAGATGAAAGGGAGAAAGGAGATGGGGTAGAAGTTGGAGAGGCAAGAAGAATCAAGGGCAGTGGTGTAGTCAAGCCGGAATGCTGTTGCAGTACTATGTTGTAGTTGAGCCAAATGTGCACAATAGGCAAGCTAAAAATCACAGAGAAGAGGGGAAAGGGGAGGAAGCTGGGGGTGTTGCTGAGATAAGGGGAGTTGGAGGGAGGAGGTGACAAAGTGTCTACTACTGGGGTGAGGCAGGGAGTTGGGCATTACCGAGGACATTGGGGGATGGGAGGTTACAGGGAGCCTGGCCAGACTCACCCAGTCATAGCCCGGCTCAGTGAGCAGGAAGGACCAAGACATTCTACAGACGGAGTCCTTTTCCTGGCTCTCAGCCTAAATGGGAAGTGATGAACCCAGTCTCGTTCTCACACACCAATCATCACGCACAAAGTGGCCCTGAAGTGGGGTAGCAGCGTCGACACTGATCACATGAGTTAAGCAGCCTCAAGGAGTCAATCACCACTTCCCATTAGATAATGTTACATAGCCGACCACTGCTCTTTCAAAGAGAACAGCCAATAAATCCCCAGAGCCAAATCAGACAGCCAGTCACTACTTTCAAACCCAACAGCCAATCAATGTTAGCTGTCCCCAGCTCTGCAGCCAATCACGGTGTTCGCATCAGATAGCCAAGCATTGGCCATACCCCAAAAGTGAATCACATCTTAGCTAGCCTGACCCAGCAGACCAATCATAGCAGCAGAGTACCATGCTGGGATATAAGCCCCTTCCCGTAGGTGGTCAGGCAGCCATGTAATGGCCCTAGAAAGATTGCAGCAACACCCCACCTCCCAGCTAGGCATGTTGGGGAGGAAGGGACATTCCTGTACCTTCATATTTAGGACTACACTTCTGGTTAAGGTTGGATTTTTTTAGGATGGACAAAACTGAAGAAGCATGCTTGTACTGTTAGGGGAAAGAGCCAGAGGCAAATGAGAGGTTAAAGAGAAGATTAAAGGAAAAGAATGACAGTGGGCATGGAGGAGCTCAGGAGATGTATTGGAATCGGATCACTGGGACAAGTAGAGCTAGAGGAGGAGAGCAGATGAGAAACTTCTATGTATGTGACAGGGAGAAGGATGAGAGAGTTGTAGGAAGGGAAAGGAGAAGGGAAGGCAAGATGAGGGGAGGGGAATGGTCATATCATATTTGGTCAGTTTTCTCACGGAAGAAATTAAAGATCTTGTGCAGAGAGTAAAGTGAAGGTGGGAGGACGGGAGGGTTTGAAATGTGAGTCAAAGGTGGCAAAAAGGTAGCTGGAATTATGCCTGTAGGTTTCAATTAAAGGGGAGAAGTAGAGCTGTTTAGTAAGGACGATGGCAGAACTGGAGGAGGAGATTATGAGTTTGTAGTGAAGGAAGTCAGCCTGGTCACAGAATTTTTGCCAAAGATACTCCATAGCATGAGGTGGAGGTAAGCAAGGGTTGGGTGTTCTCAGGACAGATCTTGCAATGGGAGATGGAGGCAAAAGAGTCAATGGCACCCGCCCAAGACTAAATGTGACAAACTGAAGAGCACAGTACATTAGAGGGAAGTTTAGGACAGGAAGTGACGTATAATCCCACATCCAATAAAACAGGATTCTTTTCACATTTTTTAGTTACTTAGATGAGGAAGGTGCAATTTGGGCTACATTTCCCCCCATTTCTATAGCACCTTTCAGGGAACCCTCTTTACTGATCTTAACAGTGATACAGTCTCATGTATTGTGCTTTCCCCCAATAGTTCTCCTCACAGGAAGGCAAGTATCTTTATTCTTATTTGACAGACAGAACAAGGCCCAGAGGGATGAAGTGACTGGCCGGTGGTCACACAGGCAGAGCTGGGACCAGCACCCAGGGCAGCTGAGACCCCAGTGCCGCGCTCTGCCTCCCTCCCTGTGACACGGAGGGAAAGGAGCACGGCCTACCCCTGTGTGAGTGGGAAAATCCCTCTGGCTTCACTGGGGCGGGCTGACAGCAATGCTGGTGGGCGGTGGGCAGGAGGGGCCCAGCTGGTGGGCGGAGCCCGTTCTGGCCCCGCCCCAAGCGCGGCGGGAGGGCGGGGCTCCCGGAGCTGTCCACGGCCGCCGGTGCTGAGCTGATTCTGCTGCGTCCAGCTCCACCCCTCCCCCACCCCCCGCACCCCGGGCGGGCCGGGCCGGGCCGGGCCATGCCGCCGCCTCCTGCCGCCGGGGAGCCCGCCCCAGCCCGCTAGGCCGCCAGCTCCCGCTCGGGCCCGGCTTGCAGCGGCGGGTGCCTGCGGCAGGCGGGCCCGCCGCCTGGCTTCTCCCCGCCATGGCCTCCCAGTCCCGGCGGCTGCTGCTGCTGCTGCTGCTGCTGCAGCTGGCGGCGCTGCGCGGCCGGGCCGCGGGCGGGGAGGTGGCGGCGCCGCTGGCCGAGCTGCGCTCGCAGATCTCGGGCGTGGAGTCGCTGCTGGAGGAGTTCCGCCGCCAGCTGCAGCCGGACGAGCCCGGCGGGGGCCGCTGCCGGGGCGGCGCTTTCTCCGTCCGGCCCGACGCCATCATCCGCACCAAGGACTCGCTGGCGGCCGGCGCCACTTTCCTGCAGGCGCCGGCCGCCGGGGCGGGCTGGAAGCAGTGCCTGCAGGCCTGCTGCGCCGAGCCCCGCTGCTCGCTGGCCGTGGTGCAGCGGGGCCGGCCCCAGGGCCAGCCGGGGGCGCTGAGCTGCTACCTCTTCAACTGCACCTACCGCGGCCGCGCCGTCTGCCGCTTCGCCCCGCACCGCGGCTACAGCAGCTACAGCCTGGGCCCCGCCAACCCCACCCAGCCGCCCGCCGCCGGCCTGCCCGCCCTCACCCCGGCTGCAGGTAAGGGGCGGGGGTGGCTGGGCTGCCCCAGAACCAAAGCAGCTGCCGGGGGGTGGGGTGGGGGGGGTCGCCGCTTGCAGGGCTCAGGAGGGGCCCAACCCAGCCGGGGCCAGGCGGGTGCCGCTGCCGCTGCAGCTCAGCCCGTGGACGGTGCGGGGAAGGAGCTGGGCAAAGCCCTGGCGGGAGGGAGTGGTCGAGCCTGGGGGCTTCGCGGGGCCCTCGAGCTCCCTGCGCTTCTGGGATTGCAGCGACTCTCCGGCCTTCCGCCCCCCCCCCCCCCCGTCCGGGTCTCCTGGTGCCGGGCCTGCAGCGAGACGACGGCCTTGTTTGGTCCACGGAGTTTACCTTGGCAGCGCCGCCTGCTCGCCTTAGCCGGCGGTTTACAAAGACCAGGAGGCCAGAGCCACCCCCGCGAATTCACGGGCCGGCTGTGGGATAAGTAGAGGGTCGGGCAGGCTGGGAGGGGGGCAGGGGGTGAGCATGAAATAAAAACTCCCGTGGCCGTTTTTTAAATAAAAAGTAGAATTCTGTCTCTGTTTAGGAAAGGGTTGAAATAAGCAGGAGATTCAGAAGGGGATTGTTTTAGGGGTAATGGAGTTAATCAACCAACACCCCCATGCAAGGAGCAATGGCATAGTGCATGGTTACATAGCCAATTGTACCCCTCTCTTTCTGGGAATTTTGCAGGAGGGGTTGGTGACTGTGCATGGATGTATGAGGTAGTTAATCTTAATAGTTTTGGCCTATATGTGGAATACTCTGAGAGGGGTCCATGCTTTAAGGTGCAAAGCGCCTCACTTCTCATTTAAAATCACTTAGTAGGCTTGGGCATCTGTGGCTTCTTTTAAGTACATGAGGAGGTCTCCCTGATCCATCTTTGTTAGGGAGTTCTAATTCTGTGATATCATAAATAGATAGCAAGGTACGGGGAGAGAGTTTTGTTGGAGAAAACTATCCTTATTACACACAAATACAGGGTTATATCCTGCACTTATTTATTCACATGACTAAAGTTACTCAGATGAACATTGAAGTCACTGGGACAACTCATGTGTGTAGGTGTTTCTATGATGTGGCCATTTTGCAGTAATTATGACTATGAGGAAAATGAACTTTGTAGCTTTGTCTCAATATGAATCTTGGTACCCAGTATTCCAGATGGCAGTTCAGTGAAGAGCTGACAAAGTGGGTTAAAACATTCATGAGCCCAGCATTCCTTGCACGAATAAAATAGATCATCATATTTATACAGGGGCTCATGTGGAATTGAGAGTCCTTAGCACTTTGAAAATTCAGCCCCATCGTACCCATAACAGTAGAATCTACCAACATAGAGCTTAAAGATTTGTATAGTGACTGAGCAACATAGTGTTTGGTTCCCTGTCATCTTCCTACTTGGGTTTGCTTTGTAGAAGTCTTTTCTAACAGTCATCACACAAAAACAAAACAATTTTCTTCTGTTAGAGTTTTGCCTGCTTAAGAACTTCAATATCAGATTTTGTTTTTTGCTCTTATAAAAGAGGGGGGAGGCTCCACAGATAGCCTAGAGGTACATAAGCAGTATGGATGGTACTCTTCATCTTGAGTCAACCAAATCAAGAACAACCCTAAAACATAACACAACACAAGTAATCCAAAGCACTGAAATCTAGAAGAAAACATATATGACGACCCAACATTTAGGAGTTGTTCTCTTCAGGATTCCTGACATCTGAAGCAAAGCTCTTTGACTCATTGCTTCACCTCCTGCAAATATAATCTGTTATTAACAGATTGTCCTTTAAGATATTGTTTTCTAATCTTAGTTATGATTTCAGTAGTTTTTGATGGAATATAAATATTTTCCTATAAATCCTTGAGGAATTCAATCAGTCTACCCAAGTAAACACTGTGTATGTACATGATTGAGTAGCATGACATTTTTGTAACATGAAAATATCTAGTAATAGGTGTTAATGAAGTACACTCAAAGCATCTAATATTATTTGCCCAATCAGGAAGCCCCTTGGGATGGAGACTTTGGACCTGATATTCCACTCTGTTGCACCAGTTTTATGAAAGTTTAGATAAATTTACCTCCAGATAACACTTTTCCCCAGTTATGTTTTATGTGTTCCTTACCCCAGAATGTCTAATTAAGAAGGGCATGATCTTGAACTCATTGAAGTAAAAGTTTGTACCGGTGACAGCAGGCCTGCGCTTGCTCCCATTTACATCATTTGCAAAAGCTTCCATTGAAATCAGTAGGAGCAAAATTAGGCCCCTACTACCTGATCTATACTTCCTCACACCTTATTTTTTGCTCATGATTTTAGAATGAGGATAGAAATTTGTCTTCTGGCCCAAACCTCTGAGGTGCTCAGTAGGTTGGTTTTACTTACCCTCAGTCTGTTTCTGTGAAGGTTGGCTGTGATATCAGAAATGGGATTATAATTGCTTAATGCAGTTAAGTAGAAGTTGGGGCAGAGCTGTGAGGCAGAAAGGCCATTTATTCAGATGTCTCTCAGCCATGACATACACCAGGAAAGAAAAACTGAAAACTGTTATATTGCTGTCTAATGTGGTGCTATCCTTTCATTCTTGAATTAAAGAGAAAGTTCATTTGAAGGTTAATGTGAACATGAAAATGAAGATATCTCTCTTGACATGTCATGCTGTCACTGGCTTTGCGGTAGTGAGCTTTACATTGTGATTCTAATATGAAGAAAAATCTTGAACTTTACCTATTCCTGTTCTTTGTTGAATCCTTGGTTCACAGCACATTGAAACTTCTTTTACCTACTTTTTCATTTTCTTGAGGTATATTTAAAAAGATGGCTTAAAAAAATATAGCATAGCATCTTTGTAATCCTATAATATCGTGATCACTAATGTTTCACTGTTAAATTCTTAGTCATTTTCAGTAATATCTCAACCTAAGTTGCATTAATAATTCTGAGAGCACCTACTGGCAGATTTATAGTTTTCAGTCCCATTGCAGCCCTTGTGTAATTTCACTGAAGTCAAAGGAGTTACACTAGGGATGAATTTGGCCCTCTGTTTTTACCTGCTACAGTAGCCCAGTATATTAAGGCCCAGATTCTCCACGGTGATTAGCTGAATGCTGATGTAACTCCATTAAATCAATGGTTTATATTAAAATGGAACTAGAGTAACAGTCTTGAATCTGGGCCTTCATGTCCTTTTTAAGGATATGTTAAAAAGAAAAAAATATATTTACTGGAAGAAGGGGTTGTCTTTTTTGTCTTTGGTAGGACTATTATCTTTTTTAAACCCTTCATGTCTTAAGGAAAAAGGCCCCTGAATACCTGACCAGTGAGTGAGATGTTTCTTCAGGGGTTTTTGCTACTGATAAAAAGTAAGGGAACTAAAATTCAGGTAAACCGATGTCAACAGAAATGTAAGAGCTTTTAATAAAGAGACCTTTTTCATCACAAAGCCTCCATTCAGTTACCATACCAATACCACCTTACAATTTTATTGGTGACATTCCAAGTCTGTGAAAGAGACGGGAAAGATCTGATTAAATCTGCTGTTTTCTGCAGGAAGGGGAGAAGGGGGAAGTCTCCAAAGCTATAGCTCCTTTTCCTGAAAACAGCTCTGCAATTTGAGAAGATTACGTTATAAAATCAGCATATCAAGTTTTAATAAAGCTTAAAAATAGAAGTTGAAATACACACTATGAACTTGATTCTCCTCTTCCTCGTGCTTTGTTATCATTTACACTTGTGCAGGGTGGGTGTAAACTGCTACCAAATGAGAATCATGGCATTTTGTATTCACTTTCTATAGGTCTAAATTATTAAGGTTGCCTGACCCTTCCCTGTTTTCAGTTGCTTATAACTTTGCCAAGCTTAAGCCTTTTGAGCTGAAGTTTTCCATAATGGCTAGTGGCACCTAGTTATTGTGGAGAAGGAGGAAGCACTACGATTCAAATGCAGAGGGGTGAGAAGCGGGGAATGGAGAAGCGACAGGCACAGAAGCAGAAGGGGAATTGAACCTGGCACAGGTTGGACTGTACTCAGAGAATGAATTAGGAATGTGTAGCGAATGAAGCTTGTTTCTGCAAGACCCCACCTCAGTTGTTGCTGAAGCCTGAAGGTTTGTGGTCAAGCTGGTTGGAAGTTTTCCGTTGGAATGACTCTCCACAAGAAATTTTTTTTTTTCCCTTTTGGAAAATTGAGTTTTACTGGAAAGTTTTGATTTTTCCATCAGAAAGTTGTTCCCATCACCACAGCTCCCCTACATCTCAGTAGCCCACCTGGTGAGCTGCCTCAGAGGTGGCGATTCAGGCCCCTCAAGTCCAGGGCAGCTCTCCAGGCAAAGAGCTCCAGAACTGGGGTCTCAGGGTTTCCAGACTGCTCTGGAGCCGGGACTTCCAGGGTCTTAGCTTCTCAGCAGCCCAGATGCCCTGGGAACCTGAGCTCCCAAAACTGCATGGCTCCCTGCTTGGTGGGATCAGAGGGTTCCACACCACTCAAGGGGCCTTGGAAAGATTTTGGAAAGGTCAAGATAAAATGTCATTTCATCTCTTTCAAAATGAAATTTGGGCTTTCCCGTTCTGTGGGCAATCTTGATCTTTTTAAAATTTATTTTGTTCCAAAACAATGAATTTGGAATTTCCCACAGCATGGGAATTCTCCAGTTTGTGGCCAGCTATGTATGTAGCGAATGAGGCAGGGAACTGGAAGAAGAGCAAAGACGGTCCTATGGTTGTGGCACTTGAACGTTGCCTGCCGGATTAGAATCTGTCCCTGTCTGCCACAGAGTTCCTGAGTGTTTCTGGGCAAGTCAACCAAACCAGTGCTTTCAGAGATGCCTGATGTTGACCTCATATTCTGGGCACCCATCTTGAGAGACTGGTAGCCTGATTTGCAGAAGTGCTGTGTGCTTACAACGGAGGTCAGTGAGCTGTGCTTTGCTAAAAAATTCTACATATTCCTAGGTGTCCCATGTTAGGCACTCAAAATTAGTGTTGCTTTTTTGGCCTTAGTTCCTGTGCCTCCGTTGCCCCATCTGTAAACTGGTGATAATACCATTTCAGTAGATTGTTTGTAAATAAGTCAATTAATGTTTGTAGAACCCTCAGTTTCTGGAGTGATCAATACCATGAAGTGGTCACAATGAAATTAAGAATCCTGTGTTCAGTGTTAGGTTTGGAAGATGCAAAGCCCTGGGACTACACATTGAATGTTGTGTTTATTTTACATAAAATTTATGTTTGCAGTGGTCCTCCTAAATTAAATAACATTTTCAGGCATCCTACTTGCTGTATATCTGTTGCAATTGAAGCATCTGTTTGCAGTTGAGGTTTTGTAACATGAGGACATACCAATTCTCTTCCTGGATGAAGCTGGGACATCACGCAGCAGTTAACCAGTATTGCCACTTAGACATAATTAAACTTTAAAGTTACTATTAAAGTGCATGTTTGTGTTATTGTGTGTCTCTCTGAAGACTCAAAGGAGTATGGCATCAATTTACATTGTAAATTCTGTTTTAAAAGCCAGAATTAGATGCGTGGTGGTGTTATTAATTAAAGCTTAGCTTTTGGAAAACTTCCATGGATTTTTTCCCTTCAACCTGCAGTGTGGATTTGGATTGCTTGTAAACATAAACTTCTGACAGAGCACGTTCAACTAACAGGCACAAACACACTGAACTTACTTAATGCTGAATAGGCAAAAGACATAGGAACTCAGATTTTGAGGGACAGAAAACTCACTAAACGAGTTCTGAAAGCTGTTCTCTACCTTTCAAATCAGAGAAAAGCAGAGTGATAATCAATGTCTTAACTAAAAAATAAACATTCTATGCAAGTATGAACAATTCTATTTAATGAATAACTAAGCTATTTCATTTTTTTAAAAAGAAAATGACAAGCCTCCACACAGCAAGGCAGGACAAGATATTGTGCTGCAGTCACCAGTAGACTGGGTGATTCTGGATGGCCGAGAAAGCTTAGATGACCATGGAATCACACAATATGAGTGGACTTTGCTGCAAGGTGACTCATCAGTTGATATAAAGGTACATATAGTATTGCATGCAAAAATCAGTTATTTGGCTGATAATTATGTTTGTAAATGAAAATGTTTGATGTCAGTCTATTCACATAGATGTGGTTATGATAAATTTAGGATAAATAGCAAAAAGATTAGAGCCTCATTTTTCTTACTTTGCAGTAGTGATGAAATTGCATAATTAATGGTGTGAGACATTAGTGTCAAATAAGTAGACTCAAATCTGTTAATATATTAATTCTACTCTTCTCCATACATGTTAGCTTCTTTTTCACTGCAGTTGTTGTTCTACTTCTAGGATCCAAGATGGGGGTACCTCAGTAACTTTATTAAAACAAGGTATTTTCACCAACAACTTGTTATAGGAGCTCATGGAGAAACTATAAGAAAAGTCATACTAAAGACGATCTCCAGTAGGCCACCCCAGTCTTAAGAGACTGTTTTCATTTATTCCTAAGGTTTCTGGTACAATTTTGTTTTGGCTGGAAACTAAATACTGTGGGAGGGATATCTCACCCTGGCCCAGTTCCTGTATGCTGCTATGGCAGCACAGAGGGACCAGAAGAGACCATTAGCTGGCTGGGGAGTCTTCCCAGGGAACAGACACTGCATAAGGTTGTGGTAGTGGCCTTACCCAGGACTTTTCACAAGCATAAGCATTTAGCCTGGGACTTATCTCCTCCTCCTCCCCTTGGCTGTCAGGGATGGGAAGGAATAGGCCACAGCACATGATACTGCAGAGATTCTGAGTAGTGCTGCTGCCCATATACAGGCAGGGCTGCTAAGTTACTCCAGGGCCACACTGGCCCCTGGAACAGCCCAGAATCAGGAGGGCACAAAGGCAATTTAAAGCCCCCTTAGCCATCCCTTCCACTGGGTTGCACCTGTGTGTGCTGTGCTTCCAAGAGGTGTCACACAGTTGCCCTTCATGTCAAATTCTCCTCAGTTACACTGGAGTAAATTGGAACTAACTTTGTTGACTTCAGTGCAGTTACTTTGGATTTATAATGGTGTTATAGAAAAAAGAATTTGGCCCAACAGGTCTGTCAGGCAATCAGATTTTTAGTCCGTTGGGTGATAATTTAATGTTTTACTATGTTTGCATATGGGGAGCTTTAGTAATAATCCATATCACAGTTAAAAAAGTGCTGCTTTATAAATCAATAAAAAAGCAAGTGGACTTCTCTGATGGCTAGTCATTGCATATACGTACAGGAATGCATCTATTGCCACATTTGCAAAAACATACAGGATAGGATTTTCAAAAACACTCAGCATTAGTTAAGCCAATGCTGAGCAGTTCTGAAAATCTCACCTGCTCTTACCGGACCCACATCACAGAAACTACAACACAACCATACCAATTTCCAATCAGTCCAGTGCTAAATGACTAGAGGTGATTTCAAAACTTGAGTCTGTCACATGTCAGTGTATCATGGCTAATCTGTTTATCTTAATTTACTCCTTTGTTGATTTAGAATATTAAAAGTTCTGGAAGGCATTAATTAGGTATATACGCTGCAAGTAGTATAACACAGGGCAGTCAAATGAAATTCAAAGAATACCTATTGCCTATCTTGTAGATAAATTGAATATCTCATTTTCTAGGGCTATTAATCTGGCACCTTTCAGCATTATTACATGTATTTAAATAAAAATTATATACAATAGTGATTAAAGGAATTAGTTTTGTTATACAGCAAACCAAAAATGTGTTTTTAAAAAAAGTTCCTTTAAATTAATATGCAGTATGGGAGTATGCTTACAGAACACCAAAAAGTCTAAATCTAATTAAAGTTTGTGCATTTAAAAAAATATGTATTCATGTTTTTATCTTTGAGTCAAACCAAAGTATAGTCAATAAAATGGAGAGGTCAGTCTTGGAATTATGTAAACTTACAAAATTCACGTTAAAATCAATGGTAGCTTTATGTGTGAAAGGACCACAGTACTGAAGCTAAAGTAAATACCCATGAAAGAGTATATCTGTTCAACAAAAACAAACACTTTTCACAAATTCATACTTAATAGGCAAAATCCTGAAGTCGGGGAGTTTTGCCATTGTCTTTGATGGAGTCAGGATTTCACCCATTAATGTGGTCTCTGCTAATTATCCATTAATTCATTAGAGTTTAGTTAATATTAATTCAGATAGTCCCTGATTTTTAACTTTGACTTCGTATTTGGCTTTATTGTCTGTTTAAAAAAATGGCATATAAATCCAAAAGCACCAAGGAGACTGGGGCTGTGTGTTTAAACAAGATAAAAGACAGCTGTTACATTGCACTTAAGAACAAAAGAGCGAGTAGATGGCACAGGGGGAGATGGGATGATTATAAACAGATCCTGTCACATTGCAGCAGGCAATAAGAAAGAAAGTGCTCTCTCCCATGATTATTTAGCTAAAGAATAATTTGCTTGTCAAATTGCTGCCTACATTCTATAGCCATCGAATTATGTGACAGGTAGCTTTTTGTTATAATTTTCTGGAATTTGCTGTTTAGTTTCATCCAAAGATTAGAACAAACATGATAGATCCAGGTTCCACTCCCAATAGAAGGTGGGGGGAAGAGTTCATGAAGCTTGTAATGGGGCTGACCTTGTCCCATGCATCCCCTTGTGGCCATAAGTGATTCTGCAGTGCCCTGCAAATAATATCTCCTTCATAAGCCTGCTTAGACTCCACATGCTTTTTTTCTGAAGTCAAAATACCCGTCCTTGGTGTATGGGTTTATTCATAGAAAATAACTCAAAATAAAACAAAGTGCCAAATTAAAGTTCCACAACCAAATATTTCTCTTCCTACTCCCACGCATCCCTGCCTAGGGAACTTTTGCATTTTCTCTTACCTGCTCAAGGTTCACCTTTCATTAGTAAGCTACTCCCACTCCTCCTGACTCAAACCTTCACTACAGCTCTCAGGGCACTGCTGAAACCTGCCCGCTAGTTCTAACAGTCTGATTTTCCCTCTATGCAGCTACCTGCTGCTCTTTATAGGGAATTACCTGATTCTACTCAGGCGAGGCTCATCCTGTAATCAAGATTAGATTAGCCTCAGGTCCTGCAGCCCATGGAGCAAGCCACCTTGTTACAAGGCTGAATTCTGCTTTCCTGTACAGTGGTGTATTCCACTGAAGTCAGTGGAGTTTTACTGGATTTGTGCAGAGAAGTGCTTGGCTCAATGATTTGTCTGATTTAAACATCCTCTTTGCTTTCTGGTTTAAAAAGATAAAGATTGCAAATAGTTATTTTCAACAACCATCAATACCATGTCTAAACTACAGAAATAATTTTTTAAAATATTCTTAATTTTGAATTCAAAATATAATAAAAGACAAAAATCCAAAGTTTCTTATACTACAACAGATACAGATTGAAGGCAGGATTAGAGACAATTGTACTTGCTGAATAGAAGCTAAGGAAAATAAGTAACATCAGAGAAATTGAGTGCCTCAGAAGAGAAAAGTAAATTTATCAATAAACCATGTTATAAAGCAAGTATTAATTCTAGAGTGCTACTATCATATGTGCTGAAAACTCCTGCGGTCTTTTAGATGTTAAAAAATAATTGTAAATGGGTACAACCAAAGAGTTTCACAGTCTTTCTCTTCATTTATTAGTGTTCAGCATTCCTTACATTGGGCTCAGTGCTGTAAAGTGCTCAGTACTGTATACCCTCAACTCCCATGTTCAACGTGTGTGTCTGACAGACCCCCAAGGTACAACCTGGAACTGTGGTACAACTGTGCCCCCCCAACTCTCCAGTCGGCTGTCTCTCACAATGCTGTGCTAGTGACAACAGCCAACCCCTCCAGGTGCTGTTATCACTCAGCCACACACCCAGCTAAGTTGTATGAGTGCTCTCTAAGCCACTCATGAACTGCATATAGCGAGACACCTGCAAATTCCCTCCCCCCAACCTTGCCTTGCACCATAAATGAACTGTCTTACTCTGCTCAAGACCATCTCTTGAAAAATACAACTCACTGATTAATTTGCCACTTCATCAAAGGATAGTGGATATGTACCAGCCTTTGTACTTTAAGCAGATTCCCTAATCACTTTAAACAAACTTATTGGTAAGGATAAAACATTAAAATAAATTTATTAACTATAGAAAGATATATTTTAATGATTATAAGAGCTAGGCATAGAGGTCAAAGTTGGTTACATAACAAATAAAAATAAAATTGCAGTCAAAATTCTAAATTTTATCAAGCTAGGCAAGATTTGAATCAAGCAGTTTTGCTACCCCACTAGCAGTTCACAGTTCTTAAAACACAGGCTGAATTCCCTTCTTAGTCTAGGACCAACCTCTCCAGTTCAAAGTCTTTTTCTTCCAAACATTCCTGTTACTTTCAGAGTAGGTGGGGGAAGAGAGAGGCCAGAGGCTGATGTCACAGTCTCCAATTTATACCCCGCAAACCATATGCATGGAAAGATACTGTCTCAAACATGGAGCCAGGGGTCACATATTCTATGTGCCCTTCTGAGACACTGGGCTACCATTGTCCATGTGCTTCTGGAGGGGCCCACTGGGAGAGTGGATTCTTCTTAATGGGCCATCAACACATGACTGAGTAGTCCTAATGTAAATCTGTCTTGGGGTTGTTAGTTGCTCCGTTGTTGCTATCAAAAGGCCAGCTGTGGGTGTCTTCCAGACTCACAATGTATTTCAGTAACACATGTAGCAGAACTTCATAACTTCACATACAATGGCAACACATGTAATTCAACAGGATAGTAATATTCAACAGATCATGACTTCTCAAATGATACCTCACAAGGCATACTTGGTACAAAATACATCATAATCATATCAGTGGTGAATATGGAGGTTCCAGGGTGGTATTTTGAGGTAGAGTGTCACACCTCCCCCCCTTAGTTTACTGCAAGAGTGTTAGTCACTGACTAATGTGAAGACAGTTTGTGTTAGGGCCCTTTTGAGTTTTGACCACATAATTCCCAAGCGTAGTGTTACTCACACATTGTAGTGTTACTCACACATACTCTTGCAACGTCCTGTGTACCCTTTATCACTTTGTGGATCAATCTAGTGATCTCATAAGTTGACATGTGCATTTTCTCTAGGTTGCTAGAAAGCATCTCTTTTTTATCTTTGCAGCATTGTTAACCCTTCTGCTTTTCCAACTGATGTTAACTCGTAGATATTAATATTTTCCAGAGTGTAAGTATTGTGGCATTTAGCCATCAAAGCAATGAGTTGGTGTGCCAGAGTTTCCCCTTCCACACAGCATACCAGATTTATTATGGTTTCTGCTGTGACAAGCTTCAAGCTGGTTTACAGGTATTAGCTGAGAAGCAGCATTACCATAAGGCTTCTTAACACAGGATGTGTTCTCATTTACCACTCCTAGGATGTCTAAGGGCTTTTCCCAAGTATCATGCATATTGTATCTTTTCATAGGGTTTAACAGCAGCACCAAATATTTGTCATGTTTAACAGTAGCATCACATTTTTTATCATGAGGTTTAACAGTAGTGCCAAATCCTTTATCACAGGTAGGCATTTACAAGTATATTTATAATACCACACCTTCTGTTTAGACAGTCTGGGGTTTGTTCAGTACCCATAGTGTCTTTCAACTCCTTCTTGAACCTTAGCATGTGTTCACTTATTGGGTTTATTTTTCCCCTTCAGTGTTGGTTCTCAATCCAATCATATCTTTGGGGCTTTAGTACTACAGGGTCTGGTGAGATAAGAGTTCACGGGGATCCTGTATATTGGCTGGCCCTTTGTGGAGATGTCTCCCAACCCCAGGACTGAACATACGCAAAAAATCACATTCAGGTGATAATCATCCTCACGGACAGCCCAGCTTTGGAAGTTTCAGGGTGCAAGAGCAGCACTGAAGAATGAATGACCACCTGGAATCTTTCCCTGCTGTGAAGAAATAAGGAAATGCTGTCACACCACAAATATTGTTGAAATTACACTTAAAACTCTCCCATTTTTTCCAATACTCTAATTTTTTAGTGAATGGCAGTACGCCACTGTGGCCATTTATTCTGCCAGTTAATCCCACTTGTGAAAATCTTTCCTTTGCCTACAATGGGCTTTGCTTGGGTCAGGTTACCAGGTAGGTCCACATAAGCTGTTACATACAAATGCTGTGAATGCCTTGATCTTACCAAATCTCCCCAGGGTTGCACTTTTCTTGGACCTTTTTCCCAGAATCCCTTCTGAGGAGTTGCTGGTCCTTTGTATGTGCAGATACAAGCTACTACTGCCCTCAAGCAGCCATTTTGTAGCTGTGTCTCCTTCTTTTCCAACTGGTAAGTAATCTTAGCTCCTCTTGTACTTACTCTTTAATATTTCTGAGGGGGCCAGAGTCTCATAAACTTGAGTACCTCAGTGAGTTTCATTGAAGTGATGTTTACTCTCTCAAATCCTTACAGCTACACACTAGTAACCTCCTTCCAACTTAATCCTTTTTATTTATTATAATTATTTGTATAAAACCTTCAGTGCACATAGACCCAAGCCAGTCTGAACAGTTTGCAAGATTTGGCTGCCAAAATTTATTCATTATAGATCCATGCTGCTAAGATCCATCATTTAATTACACCTTAGATAGTGATTTTTTTAAGAGTTTTTTAAAAAAAGTTTGGTATCTCAACTACTTTTGAGCCATCATTAATTTATTCTCCTCCTCCTTCATTTGTTAATTAATGCACATTCTCTCTAATACTACTTTCCCCCTTGACAAACTTTTAAATGTTCATCTTAACCCTGTAGTTTAGCATCAGCTCATTTATGTTATGGTGAAAGATCAAGTTACAACACACAGTCTGAACATTTATTTCAGGATGGATTAGAAAACTCTCCAAAAATATCATGCCAAGAATAATCTAGAGATCATGCAGCTACTGTGTTGGCCCTACTGTATATAATGGAAACCACTTGAAGCCAGTGGGTGCTGCACCCCCAGCACCCTTAGTTCCAGCACCTATGACTTTTTTTTTAAAGTTATAAAACCATAGACTACAAAAAGGATTCCAAAATCTTTTTAAAAGGCTATGTATTGACTGAAAATAGTTGTTAGACCAAGATTCCTGTGCAGTGTTTGCAATCCAAACATTGGAGCACTTACTAGGACACTGAAAGTGAAATGAATTAAAAGTAATAGAACTGATTTCTTTTCATTGTCTACACTTAAGAGAAATGCAGAAAATAAAACAAATAAATAGTTACCAACTACATTAACTTTTTTTAATTCTTTCATTTGTAGTGCCTAAATCAGTGGTGTTATTATTATCTGACCAGTCAGATTTGGGATTGGGAATACTTTGCTGTATTATCTCCTGATGGTTCTAAATTTGTAAATAAATTTAAAATATGGCTTTAATTGGTGTTTATTTTTTTCTTTATATAGGAATTAGGTACAGGGCTCCTGTCAGCTACATTTCTAATTTATTACTTGCAAAAAAACCTAGAGTTTTCTGTTGCCTAAGTAGCCTCTGGAATAATGGTTAAAAGTTGCCCATCCCACCAAAATCTGAAATGGCACCCCTGCGAGTTTGAAAGGTCAGTTACACAGTTCCCTCTCAAATCTGAGTCATGGGTTGCTTGCCTGGGTGGACAGATGCTGAGCCAGCCCCTTTGTCCTGGGCATTGTCTCCTGAGTAACCAGTGAGGAGGCATTCATGTGCTCCCACTACTCTTTCCCCTTTTCCTTCTCTGGGGTCCCCTCTAGAACACATTCCTTTATGCTCTGTACAGTGGGATCTGCCCCTGGTTCAGCTGCAAAGCGCTGTCAGCTAACTGGGATAGTTTTCTCAAGTCACAGACAACAGCTCCCCCGCCCGGTTTCTGAGGGTAGCATGTCTTTCTCTGCATTACAGGAGCTCATCCCAGTCCCTCCCCTATCTGAAAGCAAGCTGCTCCTCTCTGCTACAGAGGAATCAAAGAGACTTTTTCTATCTTCTTCAGCAGTCTCTGGGACTTTAACCTTTCCCTCTGGGGTCCCAGCTTAATGTTCCCTTTTTCTGCAAATTATCACCTTAACAACTTCAGCTCTGTGGAAAAAATCATTCCCTACGAGTACGTCAGGAGGGAGACCTTGATTTACCCCACGACCAAATCGCTTTGTGCACAGCCTCCCAGCCCCCCTCTTTTTTCCCAGGGGTAAAATTAGATTCTCCCTTCCCACCAGGTTTAAACCCCTCTATGATTTACTCTCAATAAATGCCTGTCTTGCCTGAGTCTGCTCAAAGGCATCAATTATAGAAGCCATTTCCTCCACACACATTACATTTTTACCCCGTAGGCACTTTCACATCATCTTTACATATACTTAAGAAATGTGCCTGAGCAACAAGGTCAAACACTTGTTCAAAACTTTCAAACACCTTTTCCCCTCACCCGCTTTCCCATAGCTCTTTCATTCTGAATACATATTTACCATTACTCAGACCCAGCACCCCATTAAGATTTCTAAATTTTACCCTGTCTGATGAGGGATGATTTCAAAATCGTTTCTTTAAATCTAGAATACACTACAGGATCCTGAGGTGACATTTCATTAAATACATTTCAAGCTTTACCAGTTAATCTTGCAATCAGGTGTGGACTTTCTTGTCATCAGGAATTTCATGGATTTCACACAGCCTCTCAAAAGCGGTGAAGTGTTGTTCGATATCATCTATCTCCTTGCATGCAGAACATAGTTGGTCCCAGTTGTGGATCCTTGAGCTGATGGGAATCATTGGGGCTCTGGGTTCTGGTTCTGTTTTTCCATCAAGTCCAACTGATGCTTAGGTTCCTTCTCCTTTTCTTCACTCTGTGGCTTTCAGCTGCATGGCCTTGCTGTGCAGTGCTTCCTCCATTTGCTTCAGTTCCAGGGCCTGCTGAAGTGCCGCTTCTTCCCTCTGGTGTGCTTCCTCTTTCTCTTTCCTCTGCAATTGCTTTAGATTTGCTAGTTCTCTTTCCCTTTTTCTGCTACCTGCTGCCTATACAGCTCTAATTTTGTAACTGCTTTGCTCTTGCTCATCTTTATGCTTTTCTGTTCTTGTTTCCCTTTTCTGAAATAAGCAAACAGAAAATAAGAAATTTATAACCCTTTCAGCCAACACTGTACAGAAGGTGCTCAGCACAAACCTGTTACAAAAAATGTTCTAGAACATTCACAGTGGTAACAATTAAGCATCATCATACAGTAGCAAATACTTAGGAACACTTTGAAATAAGCACATGCATGAAAGGTTAAGTCATGACCATATTTGCTTTTGGAAGATTTATATAGTAAGTGTTCTACAGTATTTTGAAAATGAACAAACCTGTGTAGTGTCCCACCGATTTCTGTGTAGATCCACATAGGAGCCAGGGTATACCCATGCAGAGCTACTTGCACATTTGAGGCCTAAATTTTCAACCAATCCAATTATGGAAGAACCTCTTCATGTCTCAGAATGACTTAACCTTACTATTTTTTTTCAATTACGCTATTTTTAAAATGGAATATCACACTCTAGGGAATGTGATTACAAAAGATAACCGCTTTTCTCTAGTGTAATAGACACTTGTCTTCAGCTTGTGCCTTAAGATGCACCTGAGACTTGTGGTTATCTCTAAATACCCATGCGCTCTTCATTTGTATAAATTCACCACAGGTCTTTAAACTACTGTTTTCTAATTACTGGAGTGCATGTTACCGTGTTCATGGTTGGTATGGGGGATTGGTGACTAGATAATTGGTGTCAAAATAAAAAAGCCACTCCACATTTTATACAAACTGTCCTGTTGTACTTGGTTTTTAATACTTGTTGCATTAGTTTATAGGGTAGCTGTAAATTTTATGCCATCTAAATTAATATTAACTGTAAGATGTTGTCCTTTTAAAACTTTTATGTTCCAATGCCATTTATAAATATTTATTAATATTTATTTATTTCAAATTATCAGAAGGGCCTCGCTGAAACTTTGGATACCTTCTACAAATAAATGCATAAAAAACTTCAGTTTAAAATTTAACACACTCGCATTAAGGAAAGTCCATTTTTGCAGTCACTATTAGTGAACTATCCTATACATAACTATCCTATATATTTAGCAAATGCTGCACATTTTTATTATTTGAATTACTAAAGAGACATTGTGCCAAAAATGAGGTGAGTAAATGTACTATAGGCAAGAGGCCAGATTCCTAGTTACACCAGTGTCACTTTACACCTCTCTGGCATGCTGCACAGACCTGTATTTCCCTTTCTGTAGCAAAGTGCTTGTTAAAATTTGCATTTTTTCTTTATTTACTAAGTTTTTACAATTGAAATGCCTTTAAATGTTAACAGCTGTTGAGTCCTCTTAAACATGGCAGGCATGAAGAACTGAATTTCAATGATGGCATGTGGAGAGTTACGCTAATTGGTAACTGGACTTATGTGCGTAAGCACTTGCCAAGATTACAGTTCAGCCACAGCTATTCAAAAACCATTGTAATTAATTCCACAAATATTTGTCTTGCTCATCTAAATATCCCCTCTCCCTCCCCCCGAACTATGTAATATTAGTTATTTTTGCTAGTTTTGAGTGAGTTTGTTAACGGTTAGTGCTATATAAACAACAACTTAAGGTGTTTTGAATTAACATCTCTTTCCTCCTTGCCACTGTGCTATTCATTTTCATTACAGCATTGCTGTACATATTTTTGTGCATTTTCAGTACTGGTTCTTTTTGGGTATGTCTATACTCCAGCTGGGAGTGTGTCTCGCAGCCCGGGAAGACAGATTTACACTAGCTCTACTTGAGCTAGCACACTAAAATAGTAGCGTGGATGTTACAGCATGGGCAGCAACAGGCATGGGCTAGGTGCCCGAGTCCAAGTCCATCTAACCATCTGAGTCTGAGCATGGGTAGCTAACCCAAACCTCCACCAATGCAGCACACTGATATTTTTAGCACACTAGCTTGAGCAGAGCTTCCATGAGTCTATCTACCTGGGCTAGGAGGCTCACTCCCATCTGCTGTGTAGACGTACCCTTAAGGGCTGGTCTGCTAGGGGAAATGGACTGGAATTGCTCTTGTAGAACAGGCTGTTCTGCAGTAGGTATTCCAGAAGAGCTCCTCCTGTGCACACTCTGTTCTAGAATAGAAGTAATTTGATTCCAGAATAATTACTCTGTTTTGGAAGCACAGTAATTCTTAAGGAATACAAATGACTTTTGGCCAAGAATGGTGTCCTACTCCCATTGGTTTAATCCCCAATGGCCTGAGATGGGAAACTAGATGGGGAGGGTTCTGAATTACAACAGAGAATTCTTTCCCAGGTATCTGCCTGCTGGGTCTTGCCCACATGCTCAGGGGCTAACTGATATTTGGGGTCGGGAAGGATTTTTACCCCAGGTCAAATTGGCAGAGAAACCCTGAGGTTTTTCCTCCAGCATGGGGCATGGGTCACTTACAGGTTGAAATTAGTGTGAATGGTGAATTCTCTGTAATTTTAAGTCTTTAAACCATGATTTGGTGACTTCAGTAACTCCGCCAGAGACCAGAGGTCTATTTCAGGAGTGGCTGAGGTTCTGTGGCCTGCAGTGTGCAGGAGATCAGACTAGATGATCACAATGGTCCCTTCTGACCTAAAAGACTATGAGTCTATGTTGACAAGCCCTAACACAAATGCAGCAAACTGGTTATCATATGAATACTGGATAATGTCCAGCTTTTAAACAAAATAAGTAGCTTCAGCTATAAGTGCAAGAGCAAATCTGGAGACAGTAGATCTACATGTACTATTTTGTGAGACACAGTACCTGGCCGCCCATTCTGCACACTTGCTGAGCCTCTCTGATCTTTACGTGTACCCTCATTACCTTGTTCCCAGCTACCTTATTGCACCATCAAAGTTTCCATGCGCCACTGCACTTATGTATTACCTCAGTTCCCAATTTCCTTCTGGCAATTTTTTTTGTCCATTTTTCAGTGTTGCGTGCCATAGTCCCACTGGCCCTTTTTGGCACTCCATGTCATCTGAGTCTTGCCCACTGTGAAACTCTGGCTCTCCTTCCCTTTTTCTTACATGAGCACTCTAAGTGATTTGCTTCCGGGTACATCTACACTTAGAGGTGGAGGTGTAATTTCCAGCTCAGGGAGACATACCCCTGCTAGCTCGGATCGATCTAGCGTGTTAAACACAGAAGTGTAGCTGCAGAAATGCAGGCTGCAGGATGGGCTAGGCGCTCCAAGTACAGTCCTGCCTGGGACTCTAGGTACTTAGGGGGGCTAACCTGTTGGGCCACCATGCACACCTTCAACTTCTGTTTTTAGCAGCCTAGCTCGATCAGAGCTGACACAGATATGTCTACCTGAGCCGGAAATCACACCTGCAGCTCAAAGTGTAGACAGACCCTTAGTTTCTTCAAGCATCTCCAGAGTGATCTCTCAGCTTCCACTTGCTCTCCATATCTTCTGTCTCAATTTGCTTTGGATCCATCCATGCTAAAAATACTACCAAGTCAGAGGTCTTAAGTATCACACACTTGCAATAGGTAGTGTAGACGGGATTTTAACCATGTTCCCTAACTCAGTTAAAGCCTTGGGGTTAAGATTACAGTTTCCTTTCCACTACACATTGCACTTGTATTGTAAGTGTATTAGGAGACATGACCAAGGCTTAGTATGGTTACAGAACACAGGTAAACATCCTTTCTACCTACAAATTGCAATGAAATTCCACTGCTGGATCCTGATTCGGACTGAAGCCTTAGAGATTATTTTTAAAATACATTATTTATCATATTTTATGTTAATGTACACTTTGGAGCATTAATAATAATTGAAGTATGAAGGGTCAGACTGAGTGTAGTGGATCTGCAGAGATTTTAAGTCAGGAGATGTATGTGCAAATGTGGCTTAAAGCTCACGTTTGCTCTCCTGTAGTGCTGGCTATATTCAGGGCAAAACCCTCTGCGCAGAGATACACCAGCTGCAAATGGCCCCAGAAGGCTAACCCACAGCCAGTGATTAGTATGGTGCATGGATGTTCCAGCAACCCCCCTTTATTTCTGATCACATCCCCCTTTCCTCTCGAGGGAGGGGGAGCATCTATATGAAATCTGTACTACTGGAGGATGCCCCTGGCGTTGAGCAACTTGCTGTCATTTAGAACTAGATGTGAATAGAATATCTTGAATAATAACAGTGGTGGTTTTTTTGGGACAGACTGAACAGATTGTGGGCATTGGAGGAAGCTTGGCAAGTGTTTAATCATTATTAGATTATGTTTCCTAGGCTGCAGACATCTATTAGTCAAACAAATGAATTAAATAAGGAAAAGCTATTTGTTAAATACAGTGGAATCTGGATTTTATGAATGCCAGTCTAACTAATGACCAATAATACAAACCATTTTTCCTGATGGGGAAAAAATAAATCACATAACAAAAGTGATGTTGATGAAGAACAAGTTGACGCCCTTTCAAGTTCTGATGCCTCCAGTGTATTGGAAATCGCTTTGCTGTGGTTTGAAGCATGGGAAGAAAGTGATGCAGTGCACCATACTGCAACGTATGCACCATACCTACTGTCATTTTGAGGTGTTCCATTTTTTTTTTTTGAGCTTTTTGATTTTTATAAACTTCAATCGCCAATTAGTTTGTAAATTAGTGTGGAAAGGGCTCTAATTTAATCTCTTCCTCTCCACAAAGATGAATACTCTTTGTTAATGTTTTCCTGAGAAAAAAGAGAGTAATTCCAAAATGAGAGTTTCAATAGTTTTAAAATCTCAACCCAGCAGGAGACACACTAGCAAACAATGCAAGGGACTGGTATGTTCACATTGCATCATTTTGCTATTCTTTTCTTGTGAGCGAAACAACAGGCTTCCGAAATTTAAAAGAATCTTGAGGGAGTTGATGGCTGAAAGAATTTGTAGTAGGAGCCTGCAGCCTTTCACCTGTTCGTCACCAGTGTGAATTTAGCCCAAGACAGCCGTAATGAACAAAAGTCACTCATCCGATGAGTCTCTTTGTGAATGAGTTAGTGGTTTCAGTGTAGCTCCCATGGGGTTAGGTACCCACATCACAAAATGCACTGTCAGAGTTGGCGGTAACAGGTGTCTTCGTTGGCAATCTTAACAGAATATAAGGACTAAACCAGCATGAAAATAAAACTATCCTTAGAATTGGCTCCTCTCTTCATGAGGGTTGTGAAGAGGGGAGGGAAATTTGTACTGCTTCTGCTCTAGAGATACATGTTCAGAAAGAAATAAAAAGATCTCCAAGGTTATGAGTGAGACCAGTCATGCGAGTAAGACCTGCAAGATTGGGCCTATGCTTTTAGCACAATTTTTGCCCTACTTCTTCCAAACAAGCCCACTAGTTCATTATGTAACTTTGTTAGAAAAATGAGCCTCAACAGGAGTCTAGTAGAATTTTAGGTTCACACAAATATAGGCCAATTTTACAAAGGCAGAAAACTTTCAGATGGATACAACATTTATGAGTAGCATATTTCCTGAAGGTTAATAAGGTCATTAGATCATCAGTAGTACAAATTTCATATCCTAGTGAAAACCGCTATGCATTCTTTAAGCTGCTGCCTCTTGCTAAATTGCAGTTTACTAACAGATACTTTTTGAAGCCAAAATGATCTCTTTAAATTGCTCTGTTACTGCAGTTATCGTTCCTCAGAGAATAGCCAGATTACCACACTCACACTGCATCTAGACACAAGAAGAAAGAACAGCTTTTTTATTTTGGTGAATGATCCTAAATACATTTGAAGAAAATGCGATAGTGCTGATTTTTTTTAAATTTCTGTAAAAACAAAATTTAAAAATATTTAGAAACCCCAGAATCTCTTTTAGGAAGTTTTAAATAATATGTTGTCTCAATACAACACAAATTTCTGAATCAAATGGTATTTCATTCCAACATAGTTCAATGTTTCAATTATATTTTGCTTTTTTACCATCAAAATTATTGGGCCTGTAAAAATATATATAAATCTGTGTATAGAGATGACTTTTATATTGTAATATATTGACTTATTTTAGGTGGGGGTTGGTAGTGCTCCTGGCTATTCAGGTTGCCCCACACTTTCCATTAATAGACCCCGTTTTCAGTTGCTCATATCTTTGTCAAACTTTAACAGTTTGGGCTGACAATTTTCATGACAGATGTGTGCTTCAGACTGAATCTTTCTGGAATAAAGATGTAAAGAAAAAAGCAAATTTTTATTCATAAAAATCAGTCTTCAGGCTTCCCAGGTGTTCATTAGCCAACAGCAAATAACTGCTGGATATACATTCCAATGTGAGCTTACTTCCCTTGGAAGTCTGGACAGCCTCTCTAGACTCAGAAAATCTTTCTTTCAAGTGTAGTGGGCCTGATGTGACTGAATATTGTGAGACAAACCTAGGCTACAGATGAAATGTGGGGAATCTCTTTCTAAAATACACACTAGCAGCATTGTAGAATATCGCCAAGCTCTTTAAATACGCTGTCCATCACTTACATGAAAACCCAGTTTTCTAGCCAAATTGGAGCTACGTATTTTTTACAATTGAAGAATGAGGTAAAATAAGCTTACAAACTGGATTTCACCCATCATCCCAGTAGATACTGTATACATTCACATATGCTGTTTGTTCTCTTAATATCTACAGCTGTCACACCTGATAATTGAGCACAGAGAATTATTACTAAGACAAGTGCATGAAAGCTAAACACTTGGTATTTTCAAGTAGAAGGCATCAAAGGATCTAAATGTTATGAAATTATATCTATGTTTGATTGATCTGGCTTTACTTGAAAAAGAAATATTTAATCTTCTTGAGAAGCAATGCGCTGATGTGTTCCAGCTATTCGTAGAAATGGATGACTGATCTGATTTTGTTAATGTCTCTGTGTCAGTTAAAGATATAGTAGCCAGGACTAGCATTTCAAAATGAACTTTCTGGCTCCTCTCTTTTGATCAGGTACCACAGCCAGGCACATTGAAGCTCACGCACTTGCAAGAAGGTGAATACATTTTCCAGTTGACTGTGACAGACACTGCTGGTCAAAAGAGCTCAGATAATATCTCTGTGACCATTCTTCCAATGGTTCACTCTGCATTAGGTGAGAAAATGGTTGAAATCATAGCTTGTGTGACTACCACAGTGTGTCATCCCTGTAAAGTCTCTTGGGATAGATGGGAATGCAGATGCATATCATAATATTATTTTGTATTTAATAATAGCTTTCGTAGTTTTGTATTCTTATTTCAAATGGGAAAGACCACAAAAGAAGCAATTAATAACTTGTAAGATCCACAGACTAATGACGGGAAAAATGTCTTTGTGAATTTTTATTTAAACTAAAGCAGGTTTGGATTGTTTCTTTTTTTAATTCTTTTAAGCTTTCCCCAGAAATGTTTACAATCTAATTATTGCAACATTGTGTCAGTGCATGAATGGAAACTGAAATTGGCTAAAAAGGTTATTTTTAGGTTCTGAACCTGAGACTTGCAAAAAAAAACAAAAAAAAAAAACTGAACAGCATGAATGGGGAGAACTTAAGATTCTTGAAGTGCTCAGTTTTAGTAGTAGGCTCTTTCTACATTAAGGAAATTCGTATCTATGTAACTATGATTAATGTAGTTACATGGTTGCAAACCCTTACTGTGCAAAGGGGGCTTATGTTGGCAGAGCATACTTCGGTATGTTACCAGATGAAGCTGCACCAGTGCAGCACTTCTTCAGGTGTTTTCACTAGTGTAACTAAATTAATGTAGTGGAGGAGTGGAAAAGAACCAATCAATAACTTGTACACTCCACGAATTAATAATAGAAATGGCTTCAGGAATTTTCAGTTGGAGGTAGTTTTTTTAAGGAGAGTGAAGTTTCCTTTTCAATGTTCCCCAGAAATGTTTGTAACCCAAATTATATTGATGTGGTTACATTAGTACCAACTTCCTTAATGCAGGCAGGCCTATGGTGTTATTAGCACGAAAGGTTATAAAATGGGTTTTTCCAAGTATGGTTTTTAGCTGACAGTGAACATTCATGCTGTTCTTTCACTGGAATTGTTGTTATGACGTACAGCTGTGTAATAAATGCTTCTTTGAGTTGCTCCTGCAGATTAGTTTGCTGTTACAGTGTTGATCAAACGCTGGAGTTGATAGCATTTTACAAACCAAAGAAACATGCTGGCACGGGGAGAACTGCTGCAAAAGTGATTTGTAGACACCTGATAATTACAAGGTCAAAAGATGTTGAAGGAAAGCCTTTAATATTTAACAGTAATGCTGAAGTATCCAGAGATAGACATTCTCATTACCAGAGAAATCTAAATATTAAGGCAGGAAGCAATCCAGTTCTGTCCAGTTAAGGTCATTTGCAAGAATGTGGGCTCAATGCTACTCATGTGCATGCTGCATTTGAAATTACTGGAGCTATTTATGTGAATAAAGGGTACAGGATCACATCCTTTAGTAGTTCCTAGATCAGTTTTGACAAAGGACAAAGAAGGAAGGCATACAGCTCTAAAACCGAAATTAGTGTGCGTGTGTGTGCACATGTAAAATAACATATACTCACAGAAAGAAAGTAAATATGCAACTATGAAATGGTGTGTAGCAAATGGAATTAAAGCCCCATCATTCAAAATGTTCATGTTTATTTGACTTAGGAGCAAACCCAACGCAAGCCAGACTTGCTTGCTCCAGGAACTGTGGCATTTGCTGGTCTGGATTTTTGTAGAAACAAAACTGTTTCCCACCATTAAGAGCTTCTGTGCAGAACACATAGGAAGGAAGCCAACTGCTGACTTCTCCCTGCTGTAGCCAATTCGGTACTCCCTCTGCTGTCTGAGCACAGATCAGCTCAGAAGCAGGGTAAAACTTCCTTATTCCCTGAACAGCCCCAGCAAAAGCTAGCCCCCAGCCTGGCTCTGTGTTTCTTTGCTAGAGCTTCCAGAACTCACTCACTGAAAGGAGCAGAAGTGCAGAGCTGGGTAATGGGGGGTGGGCTATCTTGATCTCCCTCATTATAGGGGCTATGTTTACACAGAGTTTGAGGTGTTGCAGACCTCTTGGCAGCTACAACCAGCAGCTTGAGAACTCCTGCTGTAGAAAGGCTATTGAAATAGTGAAGAGGGTGCGGGGAATGGCTCTTGTTTATAGCTAGGGCCCTACCAAATTCACAGCTGTGAAAAATGCATCACAGACTGTGAAATCTGGTCTCCTCTGTGAAATCTGGCCTTTTGTGTACTTTTAGCCTATACTATACGGTAAAAGCATACAAAAGTGAACAGTATTGCTCAAATTGGGGGTCCCAACCCAAAGGGAGGCTGTTGTGGGGGAGGGGTCGTGGTATTGCCACCCTTATTTTTGCATTGTCTCTAGGAGCTGGGCACCTGACCACCCAGTCCTGAAGGCAGGACTGCCACCAGCAGCAGTAAGGGTAGCATGGTATGGTATTGCCACCCTTACTTCTGTGCTGCTGTTGGTGGCGACGCTGCCTTCAGAATTGGGCACCCGGCCAGCAGCCGCCACTCTCCGGCCATCCAGCTCTGAAGGCATCACAGAAATATGGGTGGCAATACCACAACCCCCCCTACAGTAGTCTTGCGACCCCCTTTTGGGTCAGGACTCTCAGTATGAGAAATGCTTAGTCTTAAGGGCTTTACATGTTTATATTTTGCCATTTTAAAATACATATTTATGCCTTGTTACAACACTGTGAAATTTAAGATGTTAATTTCTGAATCTGTGAAAGTCAAGATTTTTAAAATGCTATGGCCATGAAATTTATGAAAATGGACCATGAATTTGGTAAGGCCCTAATTATAGCTGCTATGTCAGCATAGTTAGTGTGAAACAGCTGCTTGGTTCTAGTCTTTCTGCAGCATTTTATTTTACATGGTGTCTTTCTTATATTTTGCTATAACATTAAAATATGAATACATCTTTAGATTTAGTATCCTGTATCTGGGCATCCCTTCTTGTAATTTGAGAATTGCTCTATCATAGGCTGTGTTGGAGTTTGTTCTCGCTATCAGTTTATCTGTGATGATGGCTGCTGCATTGACATCACGTTTGCTTGTGATGGAGTGAAGCAATGTCCTGATGGATCCGATGAAGCCTTCTGTCAGAACTGTGAGTGCATAGCATACTGGTTTTTTTTTTATCATGGAAGCAGTGGCTGTGGGTTCTGACAAAAAAAATCCGATAATGTGCGGTCACAGAACATAATGAGCTTTCTAATCAGAATAGTTATTTAGAGCCTTTTGGTGAAAACAGCAAGGTGCGCAGGGTAGCTGTTATTATTAGCTGTTCAAAAATGAACTGAAATGTTTTTAAAATCACTTTAGAACTGTTGGAGATTCCAGAGTAACAGATATTAAACTAACAGTTCTCAATAAAACATTTGAAAGATGAGTCCTTTCCTCACTTCCTTGCCAATGCCAAGTCCTTATTTTCACCTGAAGGAATAGCTGAGAGGTTGAACATCTCATGCAGGATACACGTCACAAAAGTTGTATGCCTTTCAAAAATTCAAAATGCTGGACTTTTCAAAAGGATTTGTTATGGGATCCAGCCAGTTCCCCATTGCCTTTATCTTTCATCCCCCAACCTATTACACTTACACAACTTTGACTTTATGCCCTTCTTTTGTTCTGGAGGGGGAATATGCTGTTAGATGCACACTCTTCTTTGACAGGGTACAGTGTTTATTAGGTTCTAAGCTACCCATTTTGTGAAATAATTAGCTGTTAACTAGGGAATATTGGTAGCTTTAATTTACTATAGTCTTAATCCACCCTTTACAATAAAGTGAAAAGCATGGTCATTAAATGTAAATTATTGTATTTTAGTTTTATATACTAGCTCTGCAAAAACAGAACAATTTAATGAAGTTAATTTTATAATTATACCACATCACAGGGTGATCCTTGGGAGTCCCATATTGAATATTTTCTCAGTTTAAGGAGACCTTTAAAAAAACATAGGAGAGCAGAGAATCCTGAATCCAAAGATTTGGTTAGTGGCAGTAGCAGATTTGCTGCGGTAATGACAATGGTAAGATTAAAGAAAGCCTCATTTTTATCTTCGCTGTAGCCATACATTGTTCACTCTGAGTTGTCACTTAAGTGCACAACTCTTTTCAAGGGATTTAACTAGTGGGAGCTGTGCATTTAAATCCTCTGTAATTCTCTGAACATTTAGAGTCAGCATTTCGGAAGCCAAAGAAAAGCTGCCATAGTAGAGGGCAGCTGAATGGTATCAGAATCTAATAAACATGTTAAAACTCTCTACTGCCCAATTCTGCCATCTTTACTATCACAAAACTCCCATTCACTTTAATTCCATTCAAAAATAATTATTGTTTTTATTTCCATTAATTCAGTCAGTCCTGGGCGAAAGACCGTAACTCATGCGGCTATCAGCACTACCCAGCAAAGGATCATAGTACTGACTAAAGATGCAGACAAGAACCTCTCTGCAGAAAACACCCAGAAAACCACTGTAAGAAATCAACCATTACTTTCACTTGGTGCAGACAAGTCTAACCAATCACTCTCTCAGGGACCAAAGAAACCAATCAGTGGGTTTATGCCAGGTAAGAATTAAAAAAAAAATAGTTTCAGCTAGTCTTTATTAACTAAAAAAGCACCATTTATTTTAGATGGACCTAAGCAAAAGAACATTCTTGCAAATGAAGATAATGTGGGGGAAATTGTAGGGAGTTAATTATTATACCTAAAAAATTACCTTTAAAGTTTTCCAGGTATCATTTCTGCAGTTGGTAAAAAGAAAAGAAAAATTCCTAAATTCTAGAAATACAGTTTAACCCGTTTGGAGGTAAACAGTACAAAACACCCAAGGAGAGCAAAGATGGAGAACTTCTACTGTTATTATTTATATAGCAACACCAGAATGCAAGGCTGTTTACAGACACATAGGAAAATAGTTTCAATGAGACAACATACATAGGAAGGTACTACTTAGTATCTGATCCCATGTGAATTGACAAACTAAATTCTTTATGGTATGGTTGCTTCCCTTTTTAGAACTGCATTTTAAGAGTATGACTAGCTGGTGTAAATGCAGAGAGGGTTCAGTGTCTGATGTAGCACAGCCTTTTGTGACACCTTTTGTATTTCTGCCAGTGGAGACCAAAACAACCCACATCCTGTTGCCTTAGTAGACAAAGAGGTTTTTGTGAAGAAGAAAGAAGAAGAAGAAGAAAAATATCACTGTTGGAAGTTATAGGTTACTACCATTGCAAAAGCTACAGAAAAAGCTAGAAAAGCCGTGAAATCGGATCTTTCAATGCAGTCAAAGCACTTGCCAAGAAGCTGAAACAAAATGGTGAACAAATGAAATTAACTAGAGCCTTTTATTAAACAAACATTACAACTACACAGAGTACAATGCACCTACCCCTCATTTTAATGGGTTTTTAATGTTTAGATGTGAATTTAGCTTCCAGAGATACAGCTGCTTATAAATATGGTTTTGTTTTCTTGTTACAACAGAACAGTGCTTAGTGCCCCCTGCTGCCGGCCCTTGTAAAGGGCACTTCCCTCGCTGGCACTTTGATGTTTCTTCAGGCACTTGCCGACATTTCATCTACGGTGGCTGCAAAGGGAATGAAAACAATTTTCTTCAAGAATTCGACTGCCTCAGTGAATGTGTAGAAATTCATGGTAAAAATTACCTCTGTGGGAAAGAAGGGAATATATCTTTCTAAAGGGTTTTATTTATTTATGTTTACTCCAGCAGTGTAAAATGAACTCTGTGACAAAGGCTCTTTAGAGGAATAACTTAAAATTCTCTGTTCTGCCTGAAGTCCTTTTACCTCTTACTGTTATTAGTAACATCTAAGATTATAACTGAAAGTTAGAGGAAAATGGAGTGGTAGCTTTTTTTCAGTTTGTTTCCTTTGTGCTATTGTCCACATTTCTGTATTATCAATGTCACGGTTTACTCCTGCACAGTCACTTTCTTGATCAGCTTTCACTGTTGGAAAAAGAGGAAATGGAAAAACATTTCTAAAAACTGGAAACTGATTATAAAAATCATAGAGATTGGTACAGGGAGCCATGGGCAAGAATAGTAGCTGAAACTACTTTTAACTCCCCTTTTTAAGTGGACAAGATTTCCAGCTGCCTATGTCTTTCTTTAATTCTTGTGCTTTTACCATTACTTTTTATAAATTTCAGTTAACCCAGTACTTTTAACCAAAACCAAGGTAATCTCTGCCCACATCTCAGCAATGTTATAAGATCTTAAATTTGTAAGACTTCATCACCCTCACAACATACACTACAGTGCATTTACTAGTATACTTATATGAGTAACAAATAATTAACTAAATGATACTTATCAAACTAACTGAAACAAAGTGTATTTTATGATAAAGCACTCTTGAATTATCAGGGATTAAGTAAATACATTTATTATGCAAGAGTTAGTAATAACAATGGTCTGCAAGGCACTCATGTACAGTTAGCAAGGTTCTGCAGGATCTCTTCTTCATAGTCCCTCACTGGGAAGTCTGTGCTGATGAAGTACTGATAAAAATCAAAATCTCAGCACATTGGGTTTTTTTGGTCTTAAAAAACATCAGTTATAAAAATTATCAATTATTGCATCTGTAAGAAATCCAGGCTTGGCAGACAAGTAAACATTTTTGGGATGAGAGGTTTCTTTAAGACCCCGTGTTGCTTTTTTCTGGAGAATTCTGAATAAACCCAGTAATACTATGAGACAGAACATTTACCCTCCTTCTCTCAGGGCTGTCAATCATCCTCATCCCCTTCTCCAGGGCCTCACAGCATCTTACCAGTAGCTGGCAAGGTAACCCAGGCTTGCCAGCTACACTGGATTCTAGTCCAAGGACCCTATAACCAGCAAGCAAGGTCTGTTCCTTCAGACGGCTTGCTGCATCCTCCCTGGATTTGTTCCTATGGTAGCCTGTCATCTGCCTCTCCCACAGCCTGAGTTTCAGAACCCACAGGACTCCCCTCTGAAATCCCCAGATTACCACCTTACACTACTTCTGCCCTCCTCGGGCATGCCTCTGGAGTTCTCCCTGCTCTATTCCTCCACAGAATGTCTTCCAGGGCTCCCCCCCAGAAGACCTGATCCTGTCTTTACATCAGGCTTCCTCACCCCTGGAGCTTGCTCCCCTCCAGTGGCTGCTGTGCACCTCTCCATTTAGGAGATGATCCCAGGGCCAACTCTCTCACTGGGTGTCCTCCTTGGTCCTCCAGTCTTTCCACTCCTGATTCTCAGAGAGTCAATACAGAGCTGTTCATTCTCTCCCTACAACCTGCCTTCTGTTCTAGACTTTCTTTCTAATCATCACCCATCTCCTTCCCAGCTGGGCTTCACCTTAATTAAGCCTGGCTCACCTTCCAGGGCCTCTCAGGCCCACCTTAATGCTTGCATTGCCTGTGCGGAGTACACAACCTGTCATAGGGCCTAGCTCTCATTTACATTAAGGCTGCTTTGCACTGTTCTAGCAGCATAAAGGCCTTAAAGTGGGGGTAACTTTCACTTAGGTTCACCTTAAGACCGTTTAACACTGCCCAAAGTTGTTTAAAGTAGCTTTAGTGTAAATGAGAATTAGGCCCATAGCTTGTTTCTAAGGCATTTCCTGGTTTGTGACGGTAGAGCTTATGGATGGCAGCTGTATTGACAGGACAGTGAACCTAGAGCATTTGATGGGTGTTTTATAATCCGGAGTGGGAGACATTAACACTGACATGCCAGTTGTAATAATCCTGGGGGAGAGCAGATAGACCAAAGGATAGAACCTTGTATTGGAAGTGTTCTTGTCCTACTATGAAACAGAGCTACTTTCAGTGACTTGGCATGATAGAGATTTGAAAATATGCATCCTTTAGATCAAAAGCAGCAAACCAATCCAGGGTGGATATGGTGGATGCTAGAGTCATCCTGCAGAAGCAGAATTTTCTGAGAAATGCATTGAGTCTCCTTAGATCTAGTATGGGACAAAGCCATCTGTGTTTCTTTGGTATCGGAAAATATCTGGAGTTAGAAGCCCTGTGTTTTGCCACAGCCTGACCATCAGTTATTAAGGCATTAGCCAACTTACACTGATCTTCAGGAAGCACTTTTGCAAATATGGAAGTCTTCTCCCATAAGTGCTACTGATACCAGAACATCACTGCCTAATAATTTGCCACTCTTATTCCAAGTGAAGCAGAAGAAAACATATTTCCTACCACTTGCATTCATCTTTTTATCCTCCCTATCAGAGGGTATGGAATGATATTGTCCTCCTCTACATCTATGGCTTATTGTTGCCACCAGCGGAGAGGTAGGTGTGGGATGGATGTGAAAGAACAAAAACCCTTTATATGGCAAATGATATAATTTGGCAGTCTTTTTTGATATAGCTTGATAAGCTAAAGGGGTAATACCAAATTGCTGCTGTTTTACTGCATTAGTCCATCTAAAATCGGGAGAATTATTTTATTTTTGGATAGGGCACCCAGAATGGCAAAGAGATTGAGGTTTCTTCCCACGTGACTGATGGAAGTTTCAAAGTTATCATCACCTGTTCACAAACTCATGTAACTGCAAAGCATTCACCGCAAGAGAAGAAGCTGAAGCAACCCCAACATTCTCCTCAGGGGAAGATTCAGCTTCCATTCCTGGCTCTAACTACTGGTTTTCCATCTAAGCCATCAGCTCTTCTTCTTCTTCCAATAGCATCAGGTACTGTGCTCAGAGAAGGCCCTCTGAAAGCAGAAGTGGCCGGATCCAGGAATGCCAGATCCAATGTGAGAGCCTTTTCCTGACCTTTTAAGCGGAGGTGATTTCTACAACAGTGAGGCTGTGGGACATCTCTGTAGTGCTTCCAGCCCACAGAGGAATGTGCCAGTTGTACCAACAACCAAACGCCAGTACCATACCGTAACTTGAAGGATAAGATGACATATTGACACTGTAGCTAGAGTTACTTTCTTTCCTCTGAAACAAAGCCTCAGAGGAATATCCAGCAGTTTATCAGTCAGATTTCTCCTTGGACAGTGGATCTAACCTCAGATCTGACACAGACGCTATTGGTGAAGCTACCAGACCTAGCATGTGTAAAATCACAAAGTGAAAAACAACTTGGGGGGGGGGGGGGAAGGTTTTTTAGGATGGGAGAGAGGTTTCTGGGGAAAACTGAGACAACTCATCTGACCTCTGCTTCTACTTTGAAATTTCAGTGGTTGAACATAATTCTGATTTTTGTGAGGCTGTTGATGAATCAGGCTCTCTCTACACTATGGAGCCTATACCAGCATATGTCAGCATAGCCCTCTAGTATAGGCACAGTCTACACCGGCAAAAGTTTTTCTGCTGCTGTAGGAACACCACCTCCTCAAACAATATTGTGTGTGTCAACAAAAGGATTTCTCTGTTGACATAGCTTCATCTACACTGGAGGTTTTGTCAGCATAGCTGTGTCATTCAGGAGTGTCTTTTTTCACAACCCCGACTGACATAGCTATGCTGGTATAAGTTGTAAGTATAGACCAAACCACAGCCTGTCACTTTCATTAAGTCAAATTGTTATTGCATCACAGATGACATTGTAAGATTGTGAAGCCATGAGAGCAGACTATGTGCTGAATCCTGAATTCTGTAGAACCTGTGCAAGCAAAACTCTGATTATGTGTAGGCCAACCATCTCCCTGACTTTAACAGCAATAAAACACATTTTTATCCCTCTCTCTACAGTCTAGAAACAACCGTTTTATAGCCCCTCTTCTACCTTAAATGGAAGAGCCCAAATCAACACATTCACCCTCCATAGAATACCTTTCCCACATACTTGTAACCGCCTGAAAGTATTTAAATACAGCACTATAAACTTTGGATGGTAGATAGGGAGATGGGTCAGCATTAAGGGTATTTGTGGGACCTAATTGTGAATTTCCTGACTTACAAAATTTGATTTGTTTTTTAAACTTTAACCAGAATTAGAAATCTCATTTTCAAGTACTTATAACTCTGTTCTAGTTGTGTTTTAACTGATATTTGTTTACATCCCTAACCACATTTTAGTGACGATTTTTGTTTGGAATTTATATCTTCTAACCATTACACAGTGAACGTGTGTGTGGCTGTAGTGTGTTGTGGATGGTGCATGATGTAGGGTGATTTTTCTTTGTTACTTATTTTCAATTTTTTTTTTAATTTCAAAATGTATAAGGATCAGCAATTCTTAAACTGGAGTATGGTAAATTTATCCTCTTGAACTTTACTTGAGCAGACTGTCACAGGGCTCACAGGCAAATCCATTTCTTGAATCACTGAATTGTAATGTTGATTTCTCTCTCGCTTGATTTTATGCAGCTAATAGTTCCTCAGGGAAAAGGACAGATAAGAACAAAAATGGTATTGTTGTGTCAAAAAGCGATCAGGCTGCAGGAAGGCACCCAGTCCCTGAAACAGGTAAGACTGATATCACATATTTTAATCTACTGATTTTCTCGTCTTATTTCTATGATCTTTAAAATCAGATCATCTTCAGCTCAGCTGGTAATTTTCAGGTAGGTGTGACAGACCCAGATAAAAATAGTAAGGAAAGGAGTGGTATGCTACCCTAGCAATATTACTGCTAATATGTGTGATTTGTATGTCAGTTTTCCAATCTAAGGTGCACACAATGGTTTTGTATTACTTCAGCCAGGCTGGTGCAGTAAATATTTAAAAAAATGTAAGAACTGTAATTTTTCCCCACCTCATTCTTGGTATGTTAAAGTGTAAACTTTTTTAATCTCTCTTTAGGTGCTGTGTTACCCTTGGCTTTAGGCTTGGCCATCACTGCTTTGCTGCTGCTTATGGTTGCTTGTCGACTGCGTTTGGTGAGACAGAAACTTAAAAAAGCTCGCCCCATTACATCTGAGGAGTCTGACTACCTCATAAATGGGATGTATCTATAAAGATGGGGTTTAGGTTGCTTTTCTCCCCTTTGCAGTTCACCATAAGTCTCTGCCTCCAGCATATGACCATTTCTTTAGTAAGATTTCAAGCTAAAAAAAACCCAACAAAACTTCTCAAAATATCTCTTTAAAGTCAGCAGAGTGAGAAACCTGTTCGTCCCCTTTGGTTATATAGTAGGATTTTCCTCTTAATTACCAAGTCCAATTAGTAATTTGAATAGATCCTCATGTGGTCAAAAAAAATAAAAATGCAGGCTGTGCTTGAAAATAACCATGTTTTCATCATATGCAGAAACTGCTGCTGATTGGAGAGCCCACCACTAGATGGCAGAGTACCTTAGCCTTTCACTTCATTTATTCCTATCCAGGAATACAAGTGGGCAAGGTTATGTGCTTCATGGCAGATAGAAGCCCTGAATCAGAGTAACCAGAATACAGTGAATCAGTAAGGCACAGACAGAACTGTGTAGGAAAGCAGGTACAGTACCTGCCAATACCTTGCCTTGCTCTTCTCAGTGCTATCAGAAGCACTGCCCTCTAAAATACTCACACACCTGTTGTTCAGCATGTTAATTTGCCATTTGTGGAGGATTTGTGCCTCTGTTAAAAATGCAGCTTATGCCCTGGAAATATTTTCATTAAAGGTTTTTGTCTTTGCTGCGCTACAGACTACTGTTAATTAACAAAGTGCCAACTTTAGAATTGCAATTGATTTTTTTTTAAAAATATTCCCCATCCTGCATAACTTAAATTACTTTACAGATAGGACTCAAAATTGCAAACACAACTCCAGTGAAAAATATCAGTATGTGTTTGGACATAGCAAGTGTCAACAGCATGTGTGAGAGATCATGTGCCCCTCCCCCAAAGCTCAGTTTGTTCAGCCTTTTCCACCTCTAGCCCAACACTCAGAATTTTTAGAGATACATGCAATGACTTTGGTTTGTGCTTGAGCCTGGCCATGCCTTTGCTAGAGAGGACAGGATTTGTTCTATTCAGTGTTGTCAGTAATAAGAGAAGTTAGTTCCAGCCAGACTTACACAATCAGTGCTACTGCTGCTTCTACTACAGCGAGCTTGATACTCAGGACTAAACTTTCCATATAAATACAGATGATACATTGTTCCTGCTTCTGGAGAAGTTTAAAAATCTTCTCACTTGAACCCTTAGCTCCCAGCAAAGCTTTAAAGCTTCCGTGGCTATCCCAGTAAAATAACTCCTAGAATTAGAGCAAGTAATTGATGTGTGAATTGAATTTAAGACGTGCTAACAGTAAAATGTGTTCAATACATGTTAAATATATACTGTGCTGCTTATCCTGTTTGTTTGAATGTGCAAGGGTGTCCCATCCATCAAGAGTCCCAGTAAAAATCAAGACAGATGAGGCACGCATCTTTTTGTATGTCGTCATTTGTACTTCAAGGAATTAAAGTCAATTTGAATATCACCATGGTGTACGAATCACTAATCAAAAGACCATGATGTTCAAGTCTTGATTACCTTTACGTAAAATAATAGCGATAAAAAACCTATTTTAATTCTTAAATGTTTTGCACTGTGTTCATTTTCAGTTAAAATTTAAATTCTCGTGGTAACAATGTCCTCACCAGACAAGTTTGCATTAATGCATCATGTAAGTAGTGTATTTTCCCCTTCCCAAACACCATTAAAAGGGGCCAAAGTCTATATTTCCCAGAATGGATTAATTTAAATCAAAGATTGATTGATTTTAATCATGTTTTGCATTTATACTTTTTAGTTATTTTCCTGAAGAAAGGTTGATTTTCATTAGTAAGTAACCATTAAACAATGTTGATTTGCAACTAAATATAATATTTACATTAAATTTGGTGATTCTTTTTCCTAACCAAGAGGATGCACTATATCAATACACATTTATTTAAACAATTACATAGCTTAATTTATTCAAATTATTAGTTTTTACATATGGATTATGTTCAGAAAGGGTGAATCATGCATTTCTTATTTAATAGATTAATTTTTACATTTTACTTTAAACTTGTGCCTGGTACTTGGTTACAGTAATAGGAGGAGAGAAACTTGCTTTACCATAATGCCAGGGAGTCCTCCTGCAGGTATTGCTGCCCACAGACAAGATGAGGCAACCCAATACTGCCGGGATCTCCGCCACGAGGTACAGAATGAACAGCTATTTTGATATTCACTGTCCATTATCCAGTGAGGTGGAGGATACATCCGTAAGTTCTGGATACACTTGTTGTTGCCTCCCTTCCACCATTGGGGCTGAATGCTCTCACACATAGCAAAGCAGTTTCGGGCAGATAAGGCAGAAAAGACTGCAATATGAATAGGGTCTTACAAGGTGTGGGGGAAGACACCCCAGTTAAGCTTGAATCCACCCCGCACATCTAGTTGCTGGGCCACAGCAGCATTAACATAACCTATTTCTGTCTTGTGGTTTTTTGTTTTGTTTTTAAATTAAACATCTAACCCTTTTTGCCCATCATCAACCCTTACTCCTAGTCCTTACTCGTAACAGCAACAGGGGTTTATTCTTTCCTTACTGTGTCTATGCAACTCCCATAAGCAGCACTCCTTGGGCCTTAGCTAACAGAGGAAAGGAAGACTGTGTTACTGCAAAAAGGACAGTCTAGCTTCTGCACACATAGTATTGATGAGAGGAGAGCAGTGTCTAGCATGAGAGATTGAAGGGTGCAGAGTAATCGACACATAAAATATTCTTGCAGGCTTATCTAACACCACAGCTTGACTTTAGGTGGGATCTGAGAGTCATGTATAAAACAAATATTCATGGATTTTTGACATCAGTCAAAAGTAAACACTTGCTGTGCAGATTCTCATCTAGAGCTTCAGGAAAAAAGCAGCAAACAGCATGTATAGGAACATGCAGTTAGGAATAAAAGACTTGTTTATCTGCACTGTAACTGTTATTCTATTACATGCAGTTGTGCATACAACCAAGACACCACCACCAGAGAACTTTGCTTACCAGCACCCTTGGAGCAGAGCTCATACCCTTTGGCCCTCAGCTCCTCCCATGCCTATAAAAAGTGGCACTCCTTCCACTCTTCTCAGTTCCTTCAGATCAGAATCTAAGACCGGAAATGCTGATGCAGAGGGGGCAGCAGGGAGGTCATGGAATAAATGTCTGCCCCACATCTCAAAAAACAACAGTTATGTTAGCAACTGTCGCTTGTGACTGGTTGCAATTGGGTACGCCACTCACGGGACTCACAACCAGTACTGGTAGGAGGTGAGACTCAGAGTCTACTTAAACAATGACCGCAGAACTGCCTTTCCAAAATTTGCATCTGACCTGGATACCGCAGTAGCAGCATAATGTTTGGTAAAAGTATGTTTGGAAGACCACCTAACAGCCCGGCAAACGTCCAATATTGAAATATTGCTGAGAAATGCGATCGATATTTACTGGGCTTTCTTTGAGTGAGCCCATGATGTCTGTGAGGGTGTGGTCTGAACTAATCCATAAACCATGGTAATGCAGGAAGTTATTCATCTGGAAATCATCTGTGTGAAGACTGACTGGTCTTTCTTATCTGCAAAAGAGACAAAAAGTTGAGGTAATGAACTAAATGGTTTAGTCGTTTCCAGATAGCATTCTATCAAAGCAGCCTCACATCTGCTGTTCATCTGCATTTGAGTGCAGATTATGAAAGAACACAGGTAAGTAAATAACCTGCTTAAGGTGACATGAAACACTTGGGAGAAAAACTTCAGATCTGGCCTTAAGGACACTTTGTCTTTGGAGAACTGGGTACATGAAGGCCCTGCAGCTCACTGACTCTTCTTGCGGATGTTATAGCAACAGGAAAGCCTGTCTTTTGGGAAAGGAGAGACAAAGAGCAAGTTGCTAGCTGCTCAAACAGATGACATGAGGATGACCAGTAAAGTATTATGGTTGCACGAGAGCTTTCCTTTGCAGGGGAAAACAGGCGGACAATAGCTTTCTGAAATCTCACTAGTATAGAGTTTGAGAAAACTGATTTCCCTTGTATCAGAGGATGGAATGCTGAAATCACAACCAAGTGACCCTCAATGAGCTAAGAGCCAGACCCCAGGACTTCAGACATAAGTAATCCAAAATGTTCTGAACACAAGCTAACATAGGCTGAACTCGCCTGGATATTGACCAAACCAAAAAATGGTTCCTCTTGGCCAAATACGTAGTTCTAGTATATGGTTTTCTACCATTAAGTAGGACCCTCCAAACTGCTTCCAAGTACTGCCCTTCTTCCTCATCTAACTATATACCATCTACACCATGACACAGACTGCTCAGTGCCAGATGTGCAACCTGGCCATGGTGCTGAGTCAGTTGGTTGGGAAGGAGACAAAGAGATCGAAAAGGTCAGACAGACAGACAGAGATGGTTGGAGAACAGCCTGTACAAAATCTATGCACCGCTTAGACCCTACTGGAGTCCAGGAACACTTCTATAAATGTTTTTTATTCATGCACCTCAAATGCAAAAGTTGCCCCTTTGTGTACAGTCATCTTTGAGGACCTGGCTTTTAAACAAACAATACTGTACTAAACTGTGTTTTAGACAATTATAGAATCATAGAATCAGACAAATGTAGGGCTGAAAGAGACCTCAAGAGGTCATCAAGTCCAGCCTCCTGTGTTAAGGCAGGACCAGGTAAACAAGACCATCCCTGACAGGTGTTTGCCCAACCTGTTCTTTAAAACCTCCAATTATGGGGATTCCAAAACCTCCCTTGGAAATCTATTCCAGAACTTAACTACCCTTATAAAGTTTTTCCTAATATCTAAACTAAATCTCCCTTGCTGCAAATTGAACCCAGTGCTTCTTGTTCTATTTTCAGTGGAATATTGAGAACAATTGATCATCATCCTCTTTATAACAGCCCTTCACATATTTGAAGACTGTTAGGAACCCCTTGTCTTTTCAAGACTAGTAATGCACAGGGCTTTTCAACCTTTCCTTATAGGTCAGCTTTTTTAAACCTGTTATCATTTTTGTTGCTCTGAACACTACAATTTATCCACATCTTTCTTAAAGTGTGTCACCCAGAACTGGACACAGTTCTCCAGCTGCAGCCTCACTACAGTTGAGTAGAGCGGGCCAATTAGCTCACATGTCTTATATCTGACACTCCTGTTAATACACTCCAAAATGTGTATTAGCCTTTTTTGCAACTGCATCAACTCATTCAATTTGTGATCCACTATAACCCCCCAGATCTTCTTCTGCTGCACAACTGCCTAGCCAGTTATTCCCCATTTTGTAGTTGTGCATTTGATTTTTCCTTCTTAAGTGTAGTACATTGCATTTGTTTATTAATTTCATTTTGATTTCACACCAATTCTCTAATTTCTCAAGGTCATTTTGAACTCTAATCCTGCCCTCCAAAGTGCTCACAACCCTTCCCAGCTTCATGTCATCCATACATTTTATAAGCATCCTCTCTACTCCATTATCAAAATCCATTAGTGACTACCGGACCCAGGACTGACCCCATGGAAGCCCACTAGATATGGCCTCCCAGTTTGACAGTGAACCATTGATTACTTTGTGTAAGATCTTTCAACCAGCTGTACACCCATTTGATAGTAATATTATCTAAATCATGTTTCCCTAGTATGCTTATGAGAATATCATTTGGGGACTGTGTCAAAAGCTTTCCTAAAATCAAGATACATCACATCTACTGCTTCCCTCCTATCCACTGTCAGTAATGCTGTCAAAGGAAATTATACTAATTTGGCATGACTTGTTCCTGACAATTCCATTATGGTTATTCCTTATTACCCTTATCCTTTAGCTGCTTACAAATGGATTGTTCAATAATTTATTCCAGTATCTTTTGCAGGTATCACAGTTAAGCTGACTGGCTATAAAATCCCCAGGTTCTTTTTGTTCCCCATTTTAATGGTAGGTACTATGTTTTCCCTTCTCCAGTCCTCTGGGACCACACCCAGCCTCATGAGTTCTCAAAGATAATTGCTACTGGTTCTGAGATTGCTTCAGCTAGTTCCTTCACTCTGGTGAGGAGTTGACTAAGCCAGCATGCAAATTTCACACTCCAGCACTTCCCAATGGATCTTTAGGATCAGCCTGTGCTCCCCCAAAGCAATGCAGAATTACAGCACATGCAGTTTCAAAAAACTGCATTTAAAAACCAAAAGCCTGAAACACTTAGTGTGATGCTCTATTAGCCTTTTAAATAATAGATAAAGCATGAAAGTTTCAAATCCAAAACACAATAAGGGTGAGTCAGAGGAATGAACCAGTAATGACATGCATGCCATTAAGGACAAAACCTTTCTAATAAGCGTCAGCAGAATTTACAGTTATGCATTACAAAAGTCTAAGCTAGCTGTTTTCCTGGTCATCAGGAATTTGGATTTCTTGTGTCTGGTGGAGAGAGAGCTAAGAGGATAAAACAAAGGAAAGAAGGATGGAAGGGGAGATTCAAAGTAATCTAACATGCCTAAGGATCAGGCATGCAATTTACATTAGACATTAACGCATTAAGAGTAAAAGGTGGGAAAGGGCCAGGGAAAAGATCAACTACATCAGAAGAAAAGCATATGAACCAAGCTGCGTTTATAGAATGAAGGTGAGTATGAAAGTGACTTCTATAAAACTGAATTATTTTCCACATTAGGTATTTAAAAGTATCGGTAAATGAAAGGGCTGCAAATGTAGTTGTAATTTTATAGAAACTAACCTTCATTGGTTACTGCAGTCTGCCCTGCACCTCCCTTTTGAACAGAGAAATTAAAAAGAAGTATGAAATAAAAGTCATGTCTATAAGGAAGTCAAACTTCAAAGCCTAACAGAACTGCAGGACCTTGCCTTGCTTCTATTTCCTGCATCACATCCTAACTGCTGAAGCCTTTTACACCTCCCCTCACCTACATCTGGTCTCTTATCAGGTCCCTGAGTCTGATCTATACTGTAGCAACACATCACTGGCCACAGTGAATGCTCTATTTTCTTTCTTGGCCATAACTCTTTAAGCCTATGTATCATACAACCACACTCCTTTACACCTCTCCTGAAGTATCTGTGTGTGCACACAGTATTCCAGAAGCTGGTGAGACCTCATCTGGAATACTGTGTGCAGTTCTGGTCTCCCATGTTTAAGAAAGATGCATTCAAACTGGAACAGATGCAGAGAAGGGCTACGAGGATGATCTGAGGAATGGAAAACCTGCCTTATGAGAGCAGATTCAAAAAGCTTGGCTTGTTTAGCCTAACCAAAAGAAGGCTGAGATATGATTGCTCTCTATAAATACATCAAAGGGATAAATTCCATGGAAGAAGAGTAGTTCTTTAAGTTCAGCACCAATGTGGACAAGAATAAATGGATATAAACTGGCCATCAGGAAGTTTAGACTTGAAATTAGATGAAGGTTTCTAACCATCAGAGGAGTGAACAGAACAGTGTTCTAGAACAGCCTTCCAAGGGGAGCAGTGGGGGCAAAAAACCTAGCTGGCTTCAAGACTGAGCTTGATAATTTTATGGAGGGAATGGTCTGATGGAACAGCCTAATTTGGCAATTAACTGATCTTTGACTACAAGCGATAAATATGCCCAAAGGTCTAATGATGGGATATTAGATAGAGTGGGTTCTGAGTTACTACAAAGAATTCTTTCTGGGTGTCTGGCTAGTGAGTCTTGCCCATATACTTAGGATTTAGCTGGTCGCCATATTTGGGGTTGAGAAGGAATTTTCACCCAGGGCAGGTTGGCAGAGACCCTCAGGGTTTTTTGTCTTCCTCTGCAGCGTGGCCACAGGTCACTTGCTGGTGGATTCTCTGTACCTTGAAGTCTTTAAATCATTATTTGAGGACTTTAGTAACTCAGTCATAGGTTAGGGGTCTATTATAAGAGTGGGTGGGTGAGGTTCTGTGGCCTGCGTTGTGTAGGAGATCAGACTAGATGATCATAATGGTCCCTTCTGACCTTAACATCTACGAGTCTATGAGCAATAGAAGAGACAATGTTTAACTAAAGAGATAATGGGGTTAAACAATGGAAGTGAAAATGCTGGCAGGTGGTCCACACTGGTGCTTATACTCATGGGAAGATTTGAGGGAAAACCCAATTGTAGAAAGACCAGATGAAAGCAGGATTTTTTATTAATTATTATTTATCACCTTGATCGATTGGTCCATTAGCCCTCATGTAGATTGCACCGATTGCAATACATCTTCCATTCTTCTCATATACTGGCCTTCCTTCTCCATGTGCGGCCATGCCTTTTCACAACACAATCTTCCCATCTCTTTGGAGGTTAGCCAAGTGGTCATTTCAATTCCTGTGGGTTACACTCGGTGACCCTTACAGTCCATTGATTGTCAGTGAGCCTATCTATATGCCCGTCCCATCACATTGTACTATATATGCTTTCAACAACTACGTCCTCCACTCCACTTCACTGGGGATTCAGCTGCAGATTGAAATCCTCAGAATTCTTCTCTCCATTGACCTGTCCATGATGGACAATTGTGGCTCCTATATCTTCATCAGCACCCATGTTTTGCTGCCATACAACATTGGTGGCAGTACTGTTGAGTTGAAGAGATTGGTGCGTGTTGACTTATTGATTTTTTCCTTGGAGGACATCCTTGATAGAATTAAATGCGCACCAACCAGCTTTCTTTCTTCATGAGAGTTCACCTTCCTGATCATGGTGCATATTAATTTCTTGGCCCAAGTAGACATATTGCTCAACTTCTTCTATTTGTTCTCCCTTAACTTATTTTGGCTTTTGGCAGAGCATCAGACCACAAATTTCATTTGGAGCGGTTCATTTTCAGTCCAACTTGGCTGCTTTTTGTTTTGCAGCATTTTCTGTAATTTGATAGCGTTTTCGGCAATCAACATATCATCCGCAAATCAGAGATGATTTAACAGCTCTCCCCTGACATTGATTCCACCCTTCCAGTTCATCCTCCTCACTATTTCAAGGCATGCTGTGAAGAGTTTCGGTGAAACTGTCTCCTTGCTTCACACCTTTTTTAATTGGGTTGTAGAAGGGCGTGTCAAACAGAGTTATATCCATAGTGCAGTCAGAGTTTGCTTCCTTTTGTAATTTGTGTCGATACCCTTCTCTGCGAGAGCTTTCAGCACTGCATTGATCTCAACACTGTTGAACACTTTTTCATAGTCGATGAATGCAAAGGGAATTTGTATTTCCTTGAGCACTCCAATAGCTGGTTTATAGTGAAGAGATGGTCCATTGTGCTGAAATTCCTTCGAAAACCTGCCTGCTCTCTCAGCTGCTGCTTGTCCAGACTGAGTTTGTTTGTTATTATTTTAGTGAATAGTTGGTAGACATGTGAGAGTAGACATATTGGACAATGGTTCTTTAGATCTTCACAGTTTCCCTTCTTGTGCAGCAAAATCATGTTAGACTCCTTCCAGCTAGATGGTATCTTTTGCATTTCCAAATAGCGGCTAAACCTCTATGCAAGGGTTTCCCAGATGTCTTGGTCTCCAGCTCTTATTTCGGTTGTCAGCCCATCTGTTCCTGGAGCTTTTCCTTGCTTCATTTAGTAAAGTTCCTGCAAGTCGAACTTCACTGACGAGGACCGGAAGTACGCACTCATTGGTTGAAGTGTTTGTAATGGGACATTTATGTGGTACGCGAACAGTTTGGTGTAAAAATCTTTGCAGACCATTTCCATCCCTGTTCTACTACTGCTGCTTTTCAGTCCTTCTTGTTCAACACCGTTATTGTCAATCTGTACAGTGTCATTTCCCTTTTGCATTTTTTGAGCCTTCTGTGATCTTTAGCTGCATTTAAGAGCTTTTCACTTCGATACTTCTCAAAGTCCTCCTTTAGTCATCTTCTTATCAGCTTACAGAGAAGGGAGTACTTGAGTCTGTCACCATCATTTTTCTTCATATTCCTCCACTTCTCTAGCAAGTTCCTCATTTTCTCTGGGATTCTTCCCTTCGCTCTTTTTGGTCTTTCTCTCTTGATGATTTCACACATTGTCTCAGCTTATCAGCAAAGTTTTTATAGTCCTCATTACAGCTATGTGAGAGACTCCAGTCTTCCTTAGAAATGTTAACTTTCAGGACTGCAATGTCAAATATTTTCAGCTGCTGTCTGATTTGCCATCTATAGTGCTTTCTTCTCCATCTTTTCACTGAAGTTAAGCCTCGCTCTAAGCAAATGATGGTCAGTGTTAAATGATGACACTACTGCAATGTCTTGTATAATGCGTCGCTTATCAATCAGAATGTCAATCTCATTCTTGTTTTTCATATTTGGCGTGATCCATGTCCACCTCATCTTGGCCTTCTTCTTAAACCTGGTGTTGCCAACATTTCTTTCATTTCTGCCAAAGTTACCAATCGCTCTCCTCGTGGATTCCATTCGCTAATAATATGTCTTCCAATGAACTTTTCACCTTCTTTCCCTCTTCCAACCTTGGCATTGAAGTCTCCCATCACAATCATATATGTGGATTTTGAGCAAGGGTTTCCTCAAGCTCCTAATAGAATTCTTCCACAAGCACAAGTGAAGACAATGATGTGGAAGCATGGATGTGAATAATCTTAAGGGTGCTATTCTTGTTCAGTTGGAGGTGTAGCACTCCAGTGCGTGATGACAAACATGCAAGAGATAATTTTTGAAGACCATTCATTGGTGACAATAAAACCGATTCATCCAACAGTCCTCATGCCTTCTCCTTTTCCCAACATGATGGTGCTTCCATTTCTCCACTTCACTTCCATCTCCTCTCTTTCTCGTGTTTCACAGAGACCCAGGATATCACAAACTGTCCCTGCCTTCTCCTCCATTAGATGGTTGATCGAGTCATCCCTAGTCAGTGTCCTGCAGTTGTAAATACACACTGTGAGGGCAGTCCTTTTTTTTTCCTTCCCTCTAATAGGCAGAGGGTCTAGACATTGTGTGAAATGTAACCTATGTTTTCACACATCTAATTCTTTTCTGCTCTTTCAGTGGCATGAACTAGTTGAACAGCTACAGCAAGATATCACTCCCCTAGAGGCATATTGTGCAACTCATCCATCAATTCAACCACCTAAACCCCATCCTTGAATCCATCCATTAGCTCTCCCTTGCATGCACCAAGTTTAAGCTTTACCTTTGCTTTCCAAGCCCTGCATCAGACCTTCTTTCCCCTGCCATTGATATCATGCTCCCATTTGTACTATATTTTTCTTTTACCTCCATCTCTAAGCTATTTTTTATGCTGCACCCTATGTGCACAACTTCTTCACCAAGCCATTACATCCTCTCATCCCTCTCTCTCCTAAAACACTTCGTTCCTATCACCCCAAAGAAGTCAAGATTTTTATTTTTATAAATATATAGTTTTCTACCAATAAGATTAGGTGGTGCAGAGTTTGGGAGGGGGCGGGGGAAGGAAAAATGCTGTGTTAACCTGCATAGTGTTTTCAAATTTACGTCAAGGGCACATGGCACTTTGGATGGGTTCCTCATGGAATGGATATTTTTCAGATTAAAATAAACTGAAAAGAACTATAAAAAGTGCATTCATACCAAAAACTAAGCAAGAGAGCTTATTACCATAACCTTTGTCCTTTTTCACCCCCAGTCTCCCTCACTTCGCAATTTGTTTCTCTCGCTCCTGCTGTCATGTCTGAAGTAAGTTGGGGCTGCCACCTTATCTTTATTTGTTCTGTAAAGCGTAAATTTTTTAATACTGTATGAAATATGGAAGACCAGCCTAGAACACACTAATGTATAAAAGGGAGCCAAAATATCCTTGCAACCGCACGCAGATCCAAACTTACGTGTTTTAAGAACTAAGCGCACATCCTATTTAATTACTCTCAATACCTATTGAATAAGCAACATGGACCTTTTGAGCATGCCAGCAACTACAATCAGAGTGTTTCAATGGAGAAGTGATGGTAGTTACTCTATTTTAATGCCAAGACGTTTCTCCTCTTGGCAGCAATGATATTGCTAGCTCAATGTTTTCCTGTTTAATTTTCAAGATAACTCTCCTAACAAAGTTGGGCCCAGTCTACAAGCCCTAATTGTGAACTGACTGACAAGTTTGAATCACAATCAACACAAATAAGTAAAATAAATTAACACCAATATAAAGGTGGTATGAAATCTTAATCAGATTTAATATCTCAAGTATCTGGGTACAACCAAATTAGGTCAAACATTAACTGAAATAAGAGGTAAATTCAAACATTTCTGGTAATTTACTAAATGAAGTCCCATACGCTATGTACATGGCCTTTATATTTCTTTCTGGACATAAAAATGACCAGAAAGTGATGCAAATTGTTTGAAGAGAAAATAAAAAAATACTCATACAGGTTCCTCTCATTTTTAATTTTATTTGGCAAAGTAGCAATCAGATATTTTACACAGCATTTATTCAAACTCTTTAAATCCTCTGCATTTCAACTTCTTCTTTTCTTCAAAAATCTTTAGACAAGAACCATTACTTCACTCACCATGGAGGAGTCAACTTTCAGACTCTCTCAATGCTATTCCTACGTTCAGAAGAAAGTAATGTGGCAAGCATTAAACCTTCCTTTGGAACAGGCATATCAACCCACAATAGCCTTAGTCCCAGATGTTTTATAGCTCCTGCAATGTGGATCTCTTACACTGAAAGTTTAGGATCATGTCTACCACATCTTCCAACATAGGCTAGCTTGTTGCACTTTGTCTAGAGAGAAGAATTTGGATACATTTGAGTTCTTATTCTTCATTTAACTGATTAAATTAGCGTGAAGATGCAAAGTTGAGAACTCAATAAATTAGAATGACACAGTGACCAAAAGGTTAAACATTATGAGTAAGATGGTGTTATCTGTTGAGATATCTTATCTTGCTGCATGCATCATTTAAGATATTTTACTTTAACACTACGAACAGATTCACAGTTGATTGTGAATTAGCACAAATTTGACATCAGATGCAAACCAATGTTTCTTCATTGTATTTTCTAGAACAAGCACTAAGAAATCAAGTGACTTCCTTAACTTGAAATTAGTTTCCCTTATAGGATTAATGTAATTTATGTATGTGCTCCCAGACTTCAATTAAAAGATCAGGGGGAGGTGGTATATTAACCTCTGAAATGTCTAAATAAATTATGTGACAAGTATATTTTACACAGGAGTTGGATGGGGTTGACCTTCACATGAAGGTAATTTACATGTTCTTCTTTCAGATTTCAGAGGCTTTTCAATAATACTCTTCATACTTCTAATGATTAAGTCTACCACAGGCTGAATATTTTTCAAAAAGAAATAGTGGCCACATTGAGCCAAATGATGCAGGTTCTTATTCATCTAGCTCTGCTTTTTTGTAATAAAAAAGTAAAGATCTTAATATGTATTTTACCATTCAAGTGCTAGTGATCAGGAGCTGCAGGAAGAACACACAAGAGCTATAAAGTTTTTAAACTGCTTTGGGTTTTTCCTCATGTCATTAACTGCAGTAAAGAAAAACACAGAACATAAAACTTGGGTCTTGAGAACATTAAAAAAAGCCTTTCAATTACTCTTTAAAATGTATATAGCTAAATATTTATTTGGTCAGTGTTTTAGGATCCATCACTTCAGTATTTATCAGTTTTTTTTCTTTTCTATAGAAGTTTCAGTTCACCTAAAACATTAATCCAAAATTTTTCCATCACTGCCTGTAGTTGGAAGAAAGTAGATAATACAGCAGAGATTTTATGTCAAAAGCAACTAATTTTACCAATATGGATGTTAATGTTATCGGAGTACAGTGTTCTGCATTTCAAGAAGTTATATTTAACATACTGATCCTGATCCTTCCATACAAGAAGCTCACACAACCCTTTTTGCTTTTAATTTTATTTGGCTAAACAGCACTGCATAAACTGTTCAGTGATTAGGACATAGCTTACATAGCATTTGTTATGTTAAATTCATATATATCGTATCAGCAGTGAGCTACAAAACAATACTGAACTACAAGTTTCTGCTAATTATTTGACAAGGAAGGAAAAAACTATGTCAGTTATGTCCAACCTGAACCACAGAGTTTATAATGAGCTGTCACCTCTGATGTCGTGAAGTTTAATATATACAAATGCCCACTTTTAAGGTAATAAAGCAGCTGATTGTATCTACTACATGCTAGTCTATGACACCATGTCAAAAGCTTTAAGAAGGAAGTTCATTTCATTTTCTTAGTAACATCTAGCAGACACCTGAACACAGAGAACCTGCCATTGTGTATGTAGTGTTATAAGGTGCACAGAAGCAATTTTACCAAGAAACAATAGAGCTGAAATAAAGTGTTCAAAAAGTACCCGCCATCAACATTAAAGAGTTCAAAACTGTAGGTCTTTGCATTTTTGTAGGAATTCATTTCTTTAAACAGATTAAAGTAAAATAAAGGCTTGTTAAAAAGAAACATAGCCCGCATTTAAACTTTCTACTGTTTCTTTACCAGATTTGCCTTAAGCCTCTAAAAAAAATAAAATAAAAACACCACGCTTTTCCATGCTGATAACAGTATAACAAAATCCAAAACAAACTGCAATGCTGTTGGTTTTCAAAAAGCTTTTAGAACTGGAGATGGGCAGTCCACTGTAACACTATGTTTGGGTCAAGATGATGTAGCTTTTACAATTCATCCCTGCAGAAAGAAAACAAATGCAGTTATATTCTTCTCCACAAGGAGATCATTCTTGCAATTTTTATATTAAATCAATGGAAATGCAGCAGTGCTCAAATACAGCAGCAAAACTTCAGAAATCTCTTCAAGCATTTAAGCCACAAGGAAAATCAACAGCAATCCAACAGTACCTCATACTACTAAGTGAAATACAGATCTACTGTGCAATATGGGCCCTTGTTCCTTCACATTAAAGTTTATCATTTGCTTCCATGAACATATCAATTAAAATATCAACAGCTTAAAAAAAAAATACATGACTACCTGTTATCTGAAGAAGTGACTCTCTTAACACTCTGGGCCATTTACTGGAGAGAGACTTGTTTGAAACTATGGTCCAATTATTCTCGGTACCTGCACAAAAGGCTGCAAAATGTGAAACCTGAGTTCAAAGTTAAACTTTAGTTGCAGTGTTTGGTCAGTGCTGGGCACATCTCACTCTGATGAAGAAGTGGAGAATTTTGCATCATCTATCTGTTATGTCTGTTTATTTCACAGAGCAACTTTATCAGCTCCTGAAGAAACTACTCAGGCCAGGGCTATATAATGAACGCCTCCAGCTACTGAGCATGAGATTAAAACCAGAGAGGAATAAAGACTCTGGCTATAATAAAAGGATGTAACAAAACAGCTTCTCTAATCATGTTTTGATCAGTAGGATGACCCAGAACATCAAGGTTTCTTTTATTAATGTAAGTTTAAAAACAGTGAAATACAGAACCCATATTTCAACTGTGGAACTAGGATACATTAGTGACTGAACGCTACACTCCAAAAACATTTTTTAAAAGCATTAGTTTTAAATCCAGGATTTTTCTACTAGTCAAAGTTGATAGTTATGAAAAATTCCACCATCACAAGGAAGTTAGATTACTGTAACAGAGCAGTACATTTGCGTTTAGCTACAGAGGAAAAAATGCTCCATATAATGGCAAACCATCTGACCTAGTTATTTTGAGAGTAGTCTACCTCATTAATATTAGTAAAGGCACAAATTGTTTTAATTAAGAGCAACTTCACTAATGCGATTTCTGGCCCAATACACAAAAGTATTTCAATCAATCAATCTACTAATGCAAGCCAGCCCACAAAATATACAGCTTCATGCATACAAGGAAAAAGGGCCATGCATCCCAAATAGGATGCATTTGCAGTCATAGCATGGAATGACAGCATACACAACTTCTTGAAGTCAACTGAAAAGCTTTTACCTGCCAAGACTAGAATTTAAAGTTTGAGTTTTCTCCTGAAGTTGTTACTAATTGCTAAAGCAGTCAGGTAGCTGCAATCCTTATAGTGATTGGCTGCTTAGTTTTGGATCTCAGAGGTACATTTGAAGTGCAATACAGATAGACTTAATGGTGCAATTTATAGGTAATATTGTTCATATGGCTAAACTCTGCTATTTCATTTAATATTTACAACAGGAAAAAAAAGTAAAGACAAGTCTAGCACTCTGGCAAGCCTCATGTGCCTAGTTGTTCATGGTATTAACACAAAGATCTGCAACATCAAGGCACAAAAGTAGCATTACAACATATTCAGAGCCTGATGTGGTAAGCCTGATATTTAAAAATTTTTGTAATTAAAAAAGAGATGTCAGTGTTTCAAGACCTAACAAATTTTTCCCAATCAATGTAATTGGACATGATTTTGTGTAGTATTACTAATGCATTAAGCATATTTTATTTGAAGTTCTTTTGCTTAGCAATACTAATGTGTTCTTAGTACTCAAATTCATGGCAAACAGAATACTGCAGTATGAATAATTTGCCCTCACATTTTATTTACTTCTGTTTTGTGCTGCGTTAAGCAAATCCTGACAAAAGGGTAAATGTAACTAACTTCCTTGTAAATACAGGTCAATCTTAGCATGAAAATGCCCTTTAAAATTACTGATATTATTATCCCTGCATATTAAAATCTACATTAATTGAATAAAGTGGGGCAGCTGTTTGTTGTCAACAGAGTTTTGCTTGATCTTCACTGGCCAAGTCAAAGAATGTCCATGGCAGTCCTTATGCATTTGAATTGTGCTAGCTATTTTCCGATATTACAAGAACTTGGAGAATAGGCTATATAATGTGCTGCTGAATTAAGTATTTCAAAAATTATAAAACTGAAGACTGTTTAATCAGGTAACAACATATTAAACTTTCTATTTAAAGTAAAGTTAAAAATCTGTGGACTTAACTGCACACAGGTGCTGGAACTAACAGTTCGGGGGTGCCGGCTTGAAGTGGTTTCTATTATATACAGGATTTACGGTTTGGTTCAATGGCTCTCAGCACCCCCACTATAAAAACTGTTCCAGGACCCCTGACTGCACATAAACAAAACAGTATTAATTGGTCTAAACTACAAGTGTAAGAAAGACTTTGTAGAGTTTGGAGACTTTTGATCTATCAGGTTTAAACAGAAGTTTGAAATTGAAGAACTGATTCATTAATACACCCTCCTGAACAGTGAAAGATTAGTCCTGCTACAGTACTTTGAGTCTAGTGTTTGTGTTTCCAAGGAATGAGACTTTTCCCAACTTCCCTTAGTAAACTATTCTATAGCCTTCTAGATTTGTTGGAAAGGTCTCCCTAATTAACTTAGGTTTCCCTTTCTTTCCTACACATTATAACTGATTATGAAAGCCTTGTACAGTACTGATAAATCCTCTCCATCTTCGGCATTTACACTTTTCTTTCAATCTCACTCACTGGTTACTGCTTAGCCAAACTTTACATATTTAGTTTTTAGTCTTTAAAACAGTTTCCTCCTTCAGACCCTGGGCACTTGAAGTATTGGCCGTAGTGTTGGAATTTTTTAGGAGACTGTAGAATCAGCACATACTGCCAATCCCCAAGCATTCAAAAATCCTGAGCTGGGTCTCAAATAGCAGCAATGATACAGGCTAAAAATCATGAGATTTAAAATAGATTTTGGTTTCTTTTTGCTTGCCTTTTAACTGTTGGCATATTTATGGTTAGTGTTTTCAAGTTTTTCTCTGCAACCATGAGGGCTAAAAATCTCAGCTTTCATTTAAAAATAAAGTTATCAGGAAATAATTGGATTCTCCCAGCTGGGGATTTAAGGAAAGCACAAAGCATCATGAGAGTTGGCAACAATGACACAACTGAAGTCTGAAACAGTTAGCCTTCATGTGTAAGGGAAGAGAAATCAGGGGATTTCATGATCTGCCTTCATCTTCTGGGAGGAATTTTAACTAAATTTATCTTGACAGGTATACATACATTTCTCTTTCAAATCTGCGGTTCAGACCTTTCAAGGATTCAGTACTAGTGCTTTTATGTTCTCCCTCCCTACCACAGAATGTTTGACTATTTTCCCCTAGATATCTTGCATTTTTCTAAATTGAATGTTACTATTTTCTGCCCTATTTCTAACCTTTCTAGACCCCTTTGCATTTGTGTCCTCACTGTTTACAACCCGTTCCAATTTAATATCTTCAGCAAGTTTCATTAAATTGCCATTACTTCCCTCTTCTTGACTATTAATGATAAATACTAGACACAACACACATACTTTCAGCACCATACTAGAAGCATCTCACAACCTGAAACACTGCCTTTTATCACTACCCTTGTTTGTAGCTCTCCAACCAGTGTTCAATCCACATGACAATTTGAATTGGCTCAGAAACATAGCATTTTATAAAATCAATTTTGATTTACTAGAGCAGTCAAGACATAGTATGTGTATATTCGCTTAATCCACTGATTTTTGATTAAACTGAAATATCTATAAATTTTTTCTGTGGAGATTTCTCCTCCCCTCAATTGATTGAAAATCCTAATCTCACTCACTAATATAAGGATCCTAAGGGAATCAAACACACAAAACTCATCACATTTCAGTGGGAATTCAGCACCTTATTTCCTTAGGCTCCTTTGAACCACTGACGATAATCAAGTTGTCCCTCTGGCCAGAGAGGGATGTAAAATTATTAATGTTTTCAGAAAAGATAATTAAACATGTTGCATAAATGGGGTGAAATCCTGATTCCACTGAAGTCACTTCTGCTGTCACTCAATTAGCAAAAAATTAAACTGTCTCCTGGGTTTATATCTCATTTATGAGTCACTCAATTTTGAATGTGAATTCTTTAAACATTTCAGTTAATGCAAAAAAATTGACAGCTATTATGTGTATTTCCATCAAAATACATTAAATAAAAAAAACAAAACTAAGCCTGTTATAGTGACTCAAACCATTTAGTGCTTATGGTTTTATCCCCTAAATGTTTCTCAATTCTCTCTTCATATAAATGTATTACTAGTAACTGAAGTCCCCATGAAAATAAAGCAAAAGGGAGATTCTAATTTAAGTAAATGCTACTTTAAAATCACAGCTAGTCAAATTTTACATTCCAACAAGTGGGAGCTGGCAAAAAAGGAAACTTCCAAAGTATGGGACAATGGCAGGAAACCCATCAATACACTGCTAACAGAACACTGGGTAACTGCTGGGACAAGGAATTAATGTTAAATTAGTTTTACAAGCTATTAGCTAAACACTAACTCATTATACTCACTCTGCAATGCTTTACTATAAGCAGCAACTATGGAGTAATCAGTCAAAAATTCAAGTGAGGCTTCAATAAGCTGCAGTCAAATAAAACTATTGCTTTACTTTTTTATTTTTATAGACATTTCTATAACTTAAATACTAGATGTCAAAGCACTTATAACACATGCTATAATGGAGAGTAACGAGAAAAAATTATTTATCAAACACAATTAAAGAGTCAGACAGCTTGAAAGTTATTTGAACAGCTCAGTGTGCATGTGTGCCCTTCAGTTAATGAAGCTAACACATTCACAAGTGTTTCTACTCAGGAGGCAAAGAAGGATTGCTAGTTTATTCATTCGCATACTAATGCCTAGTATGTTTTTCAAGATGACAGCTGTGTTGTGTCTGTGCTGGACTAGGGAGCCAATAACAAACATTCGTTTGTCTACTCCTAAAAATGGCTTATTTAGAACTGATGGGGATTGGCAGTTTGCTGTATGGGAGATTACAATATGTCCAAGTGATGTGACAAACTTTAGCAAGGTATGTTTTAGATGGGATCTTTTGAACACTGCTAAAATCAGCATTTGGCTTTTTTTTATTTGGGAAAGAAGGGGGTTATAGTCTCTTCACTCTATTACTTTTGGACTCAGGAAATTAAGTATTTATTTAGAAGATTAGCTATACTGCTCCCTAATAAGGATCTTCAAGGACTTCCCTTACTTGTGGAGTCTTGAATAAATTTGCAGTAACTGAAAAACTTACTACTTTTATTTCCTGACCTATTACAAGTGGATCTACTTGATCAAATACAGCAGCTCTATGAAGAATAGTGCAAACTCATATTTCATCGAAAGTATCCTTTTATATTTTATCTTAGCTACCTGTGTAAATCTAGCAACAGCAAAAAAAGAAAAAAGTTACATTAGATGAGATGTTTAAATTTAGGAAGTACAGTGTTCAAAACTATGAAGATAACACTCTTCAGCACCAACACAAAACCTCAAGAAGCCATGAGTTCAAATGAAACAAAGCACAACCCATGCAACAATTTTTTCTGCTTTTAACTTTACTCAAAAACTTAGCAGAACCTCCTCACAGGATGTAACAATGCAGAGAAGGTCACTTTCCATGGTACGAAACAGCAGAAAGCAGTGACAGCAGCAAAGGCAGCCCTTGCAGTCTATCTGCTTAAAATGCACACCCTTTCACCTTGTGTGTGTGTATGTGTGGAAGAAGAAAGTGGAACAGAAAATCACTTCCACCTGGACCATTGCTTCTCTTTATCTGTTAAAGGCACGTATATCACTCCCATCAGGGGCTTCATTTTGACACTGCCATCTTCTAGTTTATCATATTGTTCCAGCATCTGATTTCCACCTGCAGGACCAACTGGTAATATCAATCTTCCACCAGGTTTTAATTGGTCTATGAGCTAGAACATAACAAACAAAGATAATTAGAGTATATATGTATAACCAGTCACCTTAGAGAAGCTAGATTTTAGTCATTGCACAAAATAAACAGTTCTACAATACTTTATCATGGCTACACAAACTACATAGATTGAAAATGTACATTCATAAGAAGCTATTTCAACTGTTATGCAGTAGATAATGGCCTGAATTAAAAAGCCAAAATCTTTTTCAATCAAACTGTATGATATAGCTCTTTGTATTTTAGACCATTTATAATAATTCCCTGAAATGTCATTAACTGATGATCAGTTATCCCAGATAAAATAATAACTTGTAATTAGTTGTGTTTTTGTAATTCTGGTTTCTCCATAAGAGCAGAAAATTTACCTGGACATGTTTACAAACTCAGTTTAATAGTAATCTGTAGCAGACTCTATTAATTTGCTAACTTTACCAGCACATTATTTGTTGTTCATTCAGCACAGAGCACAGTCTTTCACTGTAGGGCTGCTGATCTGCTTGAGCCATCATGACAACTGAATGTGTGACTTGCAAAGTTATCCCAGAGAGCAAAATATTTAAATAAAATGATAAGTTATGGAAGGTTAGTTCACTATTTAACTACTTGGCAATTCTTGCGCAACAGCCTTTCTTTGATAAAATATCACCCCTTTCAATGTTGAGGGAATGTGCTATGGTCACTAATGAAAAGTCTAAGTAATCTGATGGTAGGTAAGAAAGGGAATTGCTTGGAATGGGAATAATTTTTCCTTCGTTTTTAAATCCCTTTTTATGAGCACAATAGATTTCTAGCAGAAATGGCAATAGGTATGAAGAGTCTAATTTTCACTGTGATATTACAGAAAGAAGAGGTTTTTTACAAAACTCAACAGAAGTATTTTACTAACATATTAAACTATGCATTTTTGCTACAATTTCATTGTTGCATAAGATAACAAATTTAAGATTTCCATATGCCAACCCCTACTGGAAGCAGTCCACTGCAAAAGTATCAAACAACATCTGGTGATGGCTAACCTCCCCACAACACCCTAAAACATAGACATTCCTCAGCCTCATGTACCTGCAGTTTACAGGGGTTTTCAATAATAATTTAAATTTGAAAGTCTTAAGTAGCACTTACCATACCACTACCTTTCCCAAGTTCATACTAGAACAGTGTTTAACTCTGCCCTTTCTCCCCACTCTTTTGGAGAAAAGGGAGAGAAAGAAGTTTCCCCGTCAGAACCCTAATTCCCCCCATATATACTTGCTTAAGTCTGTGTATTGTTCACCATCATTTCTGGCAAGAACTGAATGAAACTTATTTTTAAAGCCATAAACTTCACTCTGTAGTCACTCCCCTTTCCCAACAAGCACAGAGCATATTACCTTCCACAACACTCCCAATCCTTTCCAACCCAGGAAGCAAGGAACCAGACAAATATTTAAATTTTACACTCTAATACTTGATGAAACCAAGGAGTTCCATAAGTTTATTGAAACTAAGTTTCATAAGAAAAAAAAATCCAATGAGTGGATAAACTATTTTAAAATATTCTTATTAGGAAAAAGTATCACAACGTACAACATTTTCGTATCAACTGGAAGTCTAATTAAAGGGATTTTTTTAAAGCGTTTTTGTTCCTACTGTATAAATCCCAACAGTATACATTTGCCAGGATTTTAATTAAAAAAGCTAACATAGCAGAGAGATTTATGTATCACACACAAACATAAAAGGCTTACTGCTTGGGGTACAACCGGTGCTGCAGCTCCTACATGAATAGCATCGTAGGGAGCTTCTTCTGGATATCCCATTCTTCCATCCCCCACTGCAAGAAAGCAAAACCGTTTAACCCTTTTATAGGGATGACGAACAGCTGAACTGAATATTTTCAAGTTATACTCAGTGGTAAATAAAGGGCTATCCTCCATTTTAAACGGAAGTTCTACACCAAACTGAGTTGTCATAAGAATGTGTGACCAAGTCTCTCTCAAATGTCATATTTAACTGTATTATGTATGTAGTAACTTTAATCAATGAAGAATACATACATACACAGTATGCGAAGTAATGTTGGAGCGCTACAAACCACAGGAGGTTCAATATAAATTGAAAAAGTAATCCATTCGTTAAAGGAAGTTAACGGTTGTGATACAATACAAAAATGAGAATAAGGAGCATCCAGATTACAGAGGATATGGATGCCAACACATCAGATACAGGTTTTATATTTTTTGCTATTTAACATTGTGAAGCCTACTAAAGGGAGAATATTAAAGGTTACTGAGGGAGGAAACATGCTTTTTATCACACAAATTTTACACAAAAAATATTAACCTCATATCAACCTCCACCTTGCCCAGGCACCTACTTAAATATCCCATTAGGTTAGCTATTTGGTGCCTTGTCTATACTAGAGACTTGAACTATTACAAATAACTAGTGTGTCCACAATAGCCATTCTGTTTTGGGTACACAAGAGTAGTAATTCTGCCGTTTCCACATTAAAACTATAGCCTTCTTGCACTGCAACTGCAATGCCCCCTGGGTGCCTATCCCATAATTCTCAGCACAGACTCCTGAAGCAATGACTTTTGAGATTTCAAAAGGCTTTCTAAAAGCCCTGGAGAAATTGTGGTGGGTCAAGTCAAATTCAAATAATGTTGTGGGATAATCCTACACAAGTCCTCTGGCAATGCTGGCACCATTTATAAATCCTGAGGCCAAGTTAAACACACAGCTTTTGTTCCTGGCTCAGCAAGAAAGATTCCTTTTGGTGCTTTTGAAAGTACTGAGGACATGAAGTGATGCAGCTGTGATGAAGCAGTGGAGGATATCCCAGAAGACTCTGGCTCTCCACAAATACTAACTGTCCAGTTTTCTGAATTCATGATGATGTAATCACTACCAACCACCCAGCTTTTCTGCCGTCTTTAGAGTCCTGGGTCTCTCCCAAAGACATCTCACAATCCCAGGATTGTATCAAATATCTCCTGTCCTGGCTCTTGTTTTTAGTCCACCCAGTTCATAGAATCACTGATTTCTCATCTCCCTCACAATTCGACTGCCAAGACTTGCTGTAGCATCTATAATAGCAAAATGAACTAGGTAATGACTAAAAGCCTACATAGTGGGGCCAGATCATCATACAGTGGGTACATTTTCTGCCGAGCAATTGATTGTTGTCCTGGGGCTTGTTATAGACCATCAATCCTTTTATTGTCTCATGGCACTATCCATCACTGCCAGTCATTTGACCACCTACGTCATGCACATATGACTATGGCTCTACCAAATGCACAGTCCATTCTGGTCAATTTCATGGCCATAGAATTTGAAAATTAGTCCATTTCATGTTTTCTGATCTTACATGTGAAATTTCACAGTGTTGTAACCCTGGGGATCCTGTCCCAAAAGGAGGCTGTGGGAGGGTCACAAAGCTGTTGTAGGGTGTCGCGGGATTGCCACCCTCACTTCTGCATCTGCAGGAGGTTCCCAGAGGTGGAAATGGATCTGATCTCTCTGCTGCTGGGAGCACCCCAGCCGGGGGCTCCAATCTGCTAGTCCCAGTCAGGCTGGAGAGGGACAGGAGTTGCTCTTACCCTGCATAGCAGTCTAGGAGGGGAGATCAGTTCCACCTCCAGGTACCTTCCCCCCACTGCTTGAGGAAGCTCTAGTGCTGGGCAGCAGCCCTGGAGCTTCCTGCAGCCACAGGGGTTTCCCAGAGGTGGAGATGGGTCTGATCTCCCCCAGAGAGTGGCTGTGAAGGGGAAGAGCAACTCCTGTCCCTCCCCAACCTGGGGACTAGCAGCTGGAGCCAGGAGAATGGTAGGAACCCCCAGCTGGGGCGCTCCCAACCGTGCCCCACTCCCACCCGTCCAATAGCTAGATTTCACAAGGGAGGGTTTATTTCATGGTCCAACACATTTTTCATGGCCATGAATTTGGTAAAGCCCTACCTATAACAGTTCAGATCGCCTTAGACCTCCAGTGATGGACCCTGGAGCCTGCACACTAGTTTTGGTATAGCCTGCAACACATTACTAGGATAGTCTTCTGATGATGACGGAATCAGTGAGGTGCAGAAATAAATGTTAGATGTTGTGAAAACACATAGCTGAGCTTCACCGGGTGTGCACCACTATATCTAGAGCCTTGCGCGGATACAAAATTTGTATCCACATCTGACCTGCAATCTGCAAATATGGTCTGCAGATATCCACATCCACATGATATAAAGCGGATGGATGATAAAAAGGGGATATCCACAAATTTCCAGAGCTCTAGATATAAAATTTGGATCCACATCCATCCGAGATCCGCAAACATGGTCCGTGGATATCTGCAGATTTGCAGGGCTCTAACTATATTCACATAGTTAATTGAATTTCAGGGAGCTTGACACCCGTGCGCTGGAGTGAAGAAAAAAGACCAGACAGGCCACCTAAGCAGCAACTGATGCACGGTACAACAATAATGGAAAAACTATTTATGCTCCTATGGCTATAACAAAAGTGGTATCTGTGTACACTGGCACTGCAACAGTGGAGGTTAACACAGTGAAGGTTAACATCACAACTAACCTTGGTTGAAGAACATCACTAACTGAAGTGGGGGGTGCACTTGTATATGGAAGCAAGGTATATTTATAGGCATGTTGTAATAAGGCAATCACATGGTGGTTGGCACATAATTTCTCTAGTTTAGAAAAGATCTGGAAAGTCCCCACTTTTTGGAGAAGAGAAACAAAAGCAAGAATTTTTTAAGAGGAATTCTGTTATAGGGGCCAAATAGAGTAGAAATAATAAGTATAAGGTGAAGAGTTTAGTAGCAATTTTCTTACAGAAGCACCACCCAGCCCCAAAATAATTAAAACAGTCCCTCAAACAATTCTTTTAAATACACCAACAGATTTCTTTTTATAATTGAGACTGTGCTTCCATACTGCTAAATTTTCATAGAATCATAGAATTGGAAGGGACCTCAGGAGGTCATCTAGTCCAACCCCCTGCTCAAAGCAGGACTAACCTCAGCTAAATAATCCCAGTGAGGGTTTTGTCAAGCCGCAGCTTAAAAACCAGTAAAGATGGAGATTTACCACCTCTCTAGGTAACCCATTCCAGTGCTTCACCACCCTCCTAGTGAAAACTTTTTCCTAATGTCCAACCTAGATCTCCCCCACTGCAACTTGAGACCATTGCTCCTTGTTCTGTCATCTGCCACCACTGAGAACAGCCTAGCTCCATCCTCCCTGGAACCCCCTTTCAGGTAGTTAAAGGCTGCTATCAAATCCCCCCTCATTCTTCTCTTCTTCAGACTAAACAAGCCTAGTTCCCTCAGCCTCTCCTCCTGTGCTCCAGCCCTATAATCATTTTTGTTGCCCTCCGCTGGACTCTCTCCAACTTGTCCACATCCTTTTTGTAGTGGGGGGCCCAAAACTGGACACAATACTCCAAATGTGGCCTCACCAATGCCGAATAGAGGGGAATAATCACTTCCCACGATCTGCTGGCAATGCTCCTACTAATGCAGCCCAATATGCTATTAGCCTTCTTGGCAACCAGGACACACTGCTGACTCATATCCAGCTGCTTACCCAGTGTAACCCCCAGGTCCTTTTCTGCAGAACTGCTGCCTAGCTCGTCGGTCCCAGTCTGTAGCTGTGCATGGGATTCTTCCATCCTAAGTGGAGGACTCTGCACTTGTCCTTGTTGAACGTCATCAGATTTCTTTTGGCCCAATCCTCCAGTTTGTTTAGGTCCTTCTGTATCCTATCCACTCCCCCCATCTTAGTGTCATCTGCAAACTTGCTGAGGGTGTAATCTACCCCATCTTCCAGATCATTAATGAAGATGTTGAACAAAACTGGCCCCAGAACCGACCCCTGGGGCACTCCACTTGTGACTGGCTGCCAGCTAGACATGGAGCCATTGATCACTACTCGTTGAGCCCTATGCTATAGCCAGTTCTCGATCCATTTTATAGTCCATTCATCCAACCCATACTTTTTTAACTTGCTGATAAGAATACTGTGAGAGACCGTATCAAAAGCTTTGCTAAAGTCCATCTCCCTATCTTGATAGTTAAATTCAAATTTGTAGTCAAGTAAATATTATGACTGTGCTCAATCACTGTTTTCATACAATTTTGGCCTTCTTCCCTCATTAACACTGATTTAGTTGTACTGTCTTGGTAATAGTTTATATTACCAATTCTTGCAAAATACAGATTATCAGTACATTTTAGAACTAGTTGAGCTGCTTTATTCAGTTAGTGCTCTCATTATTTAAGTGAGTTCATTCACATATACAAGGAAGCTGTAGATACAGGCCTGATTTTAAAAAGTGTTTCCTTTTAGTGAATTCTTGTTCAAGTTGTGTTTTACTATAGGAATACACTATTATGTCAGAGAAGTGCATGCAGCACACTTTTTTTTTAATGCTAGAAAATCAAGATCATATGAAGAGTGGAAGGGAAATATTTTCAAAGGCCTAAAAGATTAGTTAGGACTTCAAATTTTGAACTGGAGTTGGATCTCTAACTCCTTTTTGTGCCTTTGAAATCCTCAAAGAAATCAACCAATCAGGTTTCCAAATTCAAGTAATTTGCAGTCAGCTTTTAGTCAGAATATTAATTTAATTAATAAGTATACCAAAGTCTTTGATGCTCACCAATCAGTTTCACTCTTCCTGAAGACAGTAATGTAGGATCATCCTTTTTGACATTATTTATTGAATCATCTACTAACTCTTTGATATGATCAATTCCTACAACTCGTCCTTGGGGACCAACCTGGAAGAAAAACATTCAGTTGAATAGTTTGCTAGTTTTGGTTTATTTTAAATGTCATTATTTCCATTTTCTGAACCAGTTCATTTCTTTAAGTGAGTCTGCTAAGTTAGTAAAGCAATATATTACCCCAATCCTAATAAAGCTACTGCTCAGAACACCAAGCCCTGTCTTGTTGAACCAATTTAAAAAGTGTGCCAATAGTTATCCTTTGTTATAGCTAATTCCTTTGTTATAGCTAATTTTTTTTTTCATTTTTAAAAAGTGGTTCTGTTTAAGTTTGATATTTTAGAACGTTGATACAAATTTTTTCCATCACTTTTAAACAGCTAAGTCCTATCACGCACAACTGTATCATTTTCTATTGGCAAAAAGAGTTTCAAGAATAAGGTTTAATTTCTAACCTTTTACTAAATCCTTTAGAAATTTTATGACAGGTGAAAAAAGAAAGACTAATCCTCTAAAGATGGATGATGCACTGAGATCACTGCCAAGTGTACTTTCACTGAACATAGCGATAGTCTAGAATTATCTGTTAAAACTGAAAGTCTAAGCTATCAGTACTGAGGCTTCAGAGATTTCTGGTGACACCAATAAGAAAATCTTGTCCATTTCATCCAGTAAGTCTATCTTCTAGAGTTCTTCCTATTATTAAACAAAGGTCTTTCCAACAGGAGAGAAGTAGGATTGTTCTACTTTCGATATCCATTCAGTAGCCAGGCCATGGGATGGAGATCTGGTTATAGGATCTTTCCCTTGGCCTGCGACAACAGGTCTGTTACCAGCAGTGGAGTCTTGCGTCAGGCAGCTGGAGAGCCTCTCAACGTCAGGGAACAAGAACCGGGCCAGGCTGGGGAATTAAAAATCAGTCTCGTCAAGACCTACTTGATATTGCAGAGCATACTGGGAATAGAGGGATGCAGGAAAGCGTACAATAAACCTCCCTGTCCACAGGATTATAAAGGCACCTGACAGAGAACACAGGCTCAATTTTCCATGTAAGCAGAAACTGTGGGTATTTGGTCATCTTGTGTCACAAACAAGTCTGTTTGAGGATGGCCCTAGTCTGAGATGATGTCATGGAGAATGAAGTGTTTGACTTTCCACTTCTGATTTGATAAGTGTCTGCTACAGTGTTCTGCAAACCAAGCAAGTGGACAGCCAAGGCTACGTCTACACTGCCTGTGATACCACCGGCGGTGCAGGATCAATTTTGCGGTTCGATTGAACGGCAATGAAGACTGGCTCAATCAAACCTGGAAGTCAACTCTGTAAATCCACTGCAACAAGAAGCGTAGCGTTGCATCGACAGGAGGGCATTTCCCATCGGTGCAGCACAGCACAGCAGAGACACCGCAGTCAGTAGACATAAGGAAGTCGACGCGAGATACGCAAGTTACTATACGTGGCTTGCGTATCTCCTGTCGATGAAATCCACGGCCATTGTAGACCAGGACCAAGAGAGAAATCTGATTTCTGATAAACGAGTTCCACAGCCTGAGAGCTTCCTGACACAATGGGGAAGACTTGGCACGTCCCTTCCTTGTTGATGTGGAACATGGTAGAGGTATTGTCCATCATTAATTGAATGTCTTGATGTCTGATAAGAATCAGGAAAGACTCCCAAGCCTTTCACACTCACCTGAGCTCTAGGAGGCTGATGTGCATCTGTCTCTCTCGGAATGTCCACTGACCTTGTGCAAGTAGGTCATTCAGTGTGTGTGTTCCCCAGCCGAGGTGCAATGCCTCTGTCACTACTGTTCAGAATAGAAGAGATGCGAAGGGAACTCCCCTGCAGGCAGATGTTGGGTCTTTCCACCATGCCAAAGATTACTGGGCAAGAAGAGGGCACAGACAGGATCATATCTAGGCGATATTTGCCTGGAAAGTATACCAACCTCAGTTATTCTGGCATGCATCAAGGGTGTAGTTGGAGAGATGCAAACAAGTCTCCTAGATTCAGAGTGGGAATAATCAAGGAAAGGATTACCATCCTGGACTTTAGCTTGCAAAAAAAATTGTTTAGCTGTCTGATGTCCAAGATGGGTCACAATCAGTCTTTCTTTTTTGGATAAGGATGTATAGGCTGTAGAAACCCTTTCCCTGATACTGGGGCAGGACATGCATTAACACTCCAGAAAAAAAGAGGATCTCTTATTATAGAAGCTCCTCATCAGAGTGGTCCCTGAAAAGAGATGGGGAAAGAGGTGTTGAGCGGATAGGCACGAGAAGAAGTTGCGTACAGAAACCCAATGTTACCCTAATGGTATCCAGAACTCATTTGTCCAAGGCAATACATGCCTACCCAAAAAAGAGAAAGGTGATTTCCAAAGGGGAGAGTGGCTTTGAATCTGGAGGAATGGGTCCATATCTCCCAAACAACCAATCAAAATAGGTGTTTTGAGGAACAGGGTGAAACAATTGGGTCACTGAGGAAGGCTGTCTCCTCCTGTGGAAGAACTGTGTCTTCTTGGGTGGTTCTAAGGACCTCTCGTAGAAGGACAGTGGGACTGTTCTTTGAGGAGCTGCTGTCTAAAATGCTTCCTACTAAGAGACAGAGTACAAACCAAGGGATTGCACTGTCAACCTCAAATCCTTTAAAGTGTGAGGGGCCTCATCAGTTTTCACTGTACACTTCTGCTCCCTTAAAAGGGAGGTCCTCCACCACAGTCTGGATTTCTCTGCGGGAAAGACAGATCCCTGCAGCCATAAGGACCTGCACATCATCACAGTCATAGCCATGGAGAGAGAGGCAGTAACCTGCAACCTGTACTGGATGCAGTGGATAGTTTAACCCACCAACTGCCCCACAGAGATCAAGCATAAAAATTCCACTCTAGCATCTCACAGCAACTTGTCAAAGGCCAAGAGTTGTTCAAAGATATAAAAATCATTCCTTACCATCACTGTTTGATAGTCAGCAAGATGGAATTAGACGCTTAAAGAAAAATAGGCTTTCCTGCCAAATAAATCTGGCCTCTTTGGCTCCTTTTCTTTTTGGTGTCATTCTGTTCTGTCTTGCCTTTTTGTTGGCTGCTGTTACAACTATGGGCAAAGGGCTGGAGGAATAGGTATAAAAATATTCTGTGTCCCTGGGTGGAACTTGATATTTTCTGTTTGTCAGAGAGCTACCTCATGCAGTGGGTGTGGCTTCATAAATACAAAAAAAGAAAATCAGTTACTTTTCTCTCCCTATCTCCTAAGATAAACGTTTTATTTGCCCACCCCAAAGAAAGGAGAGAGCACATGCCAAGACATTCCAAAGCACAAAGAAAAAGAACAAAACCCAAAGTCACAATTCAAGTCCTCCAGCATCCAGGTCTAGCTGCCTGATGTTTCCAGTGTTTAAAACTGTCCCCAAAACTCAAGAGCTGTTTTTCTCAGGGCATGGTATACTCTAATTGCCCTCAAACTCTGCTTCCTTTAATCAGCCTAACCTGGCCTGCCAGGATTAAATTGAGCCAATTATCTCCTTTGTGTTCTGCCTAATTTGTTGTTAAAGTAACTCCATACAGCACTAGACCATCCTGTAACACTTCCCACCCTTCTAGAGGTGGGGGCAACTGTAGCTGGAGTCTGCTGTAGTGACCAGCCTAGATCCACTGTTACCTCATATATAGGTAAGGCTACCCTCTCCAGAGGCAGTAGACTACAAAATGTTCACTATTTGGTGGGTAGGCTACTGGACCTTCTCCAATGGTAGGAGTGCTACTGCCATTTTTTTCCTGGAGTTCTTGGAACCCCTAAAGTCGTCCAACTGAGGGGTTAGAGAGAGGCTGTGATGCTGACAGACCTGGTGTCAGCCCATGCCAAGGCTCCAGGCCTAAATGAACACTGACAAATGCATGTCTGGAACGCAGTCGGGCTCACCTATGTTTTAGTACTATTAAAATAGGTAATAGAGATTCTGTGGAATGTTTGTAGGATGCTGCCTGTATTAATCCTACTTATATCTGTATTCCATGTTATAAAGTATCCCATGTTATCCCATATAAATATTTGCTCTGTAACTATAAAAATGTTCACTGAGGCTGTCTACATTAGAGACCTTACAACGGCACAGCTGTACGGCTGCAGCTGCGCCTCTGTAAGGTCTCCCATGTAGCCATTCTATGCCGATAGGAGAGCTCTCTCTGGTCGGCATAATTAAACCACCCCCAATGAGCGGCGATAACTATGTTGGCAGGAGGGCGTCTCCTGCTGACATAGCGCTGTCCACACCAGCACTTCTGTAGGTAAAACTTAGTTGGTCAGAGGTGTGTTTTTTATGCCACTGACCAACAAAAGTGCTAGTATAGCTGTAGCCTAAGACTGTAAATTCTCCACAGTCAGGGGAGAAGCATTACCAAATGCAAAATACTAATTTACCACAAGATGTGTTATCTTTCCCCAACAAAAGAGGGTCTACAGACATCAGACAAGCCATTGTGGACAAAAGACTTTGTTGACTGATCTCCCACATCCCTGAAGAGAGTACATGCACAAGCCCTTGTTCCACCACAGCTTGAACAATGGGGGAAAGGAATAAAAATGCCTGTAAAGGAGAAATTTTTATCCCTATGTTGCTTGAACTCTGAGGGGCAAAGATTCCTAAACATAAGACATCCCGCTGTTTGGCTTGGGTTAGCCCTAAAGGACATATAAAGCTTGCATATTATAGCAGCCACTATCATCTTTTGGAAACTAAGACTATATCTCATTTGTGTGCATGTGCTTTAATCTTGTAAATAACTAATTTCTTTTCTTCATTAATAACGCTTTAGTTAGTTTCTTATAGGACTGGCTACAAACACTGTCTTTGATAAGAGATCTAGAGTGCACTTGACCTGGGTAAGTAACTGGTCCTTTGGGACTGTGAGTAACCTGAATATTGTTGTGATTTTTGGTATAAGGGAATATCTGTTACAAAGACAAGCTTGCTTAGGTGGCAAGATAGACCAGAGTGCCCAAGGGACTGTCTGTGACTCCATGTTAAGGCTGTTATAGTGCTTTAGGAGTTCACATTTATTACTTGGCTGGTGAAATCTAATTATAGAACATCCAACCAATTTGGGGTTTGTGCCCTGTACCTGGACAGTCTGCCCTGAGGTTAGCGCTCATACTTGTGAGCAGCTCCAGACAGCTCTGACAGAGGGAATTTCTGCTTCACCCAGAAAGGAGGATGACAAGGTGACTGCTCCCATGGATTCTAATGGGGGAAGAACAGTTTCCTCCTATTTTTATTCATGGCTAAGGGTGACCTAAGCTTATAGGGGTTCAGGTGCCACCTAAGTAGCACTCGCCATGGATGAAGGAGCCTCAGGCACATGCCTGAAGACATTCCAGGAAGTACTGCCTCCCATGAGACAACCAAGGTGCCCAATACTGCCACATGGGCATAGAGGGGTATGGACCTTGAGGCCACCATGCTGGGAACCAGGGTGCCTGGGAAGAATGAGGTGCTCGGTGCCGCACGCAGGAATTCTGGTATCGCCAGGGAGAATGAGGTTGAAAGGAGCTGAGACTCCAGTTCCTAGAGAACTAGGAAGTCTTTCGATGCCAGTACATGTCAGCTCCACTGCCTCCCACAGTACAACTCTTGTGAGACTGCTGATACTGCTCCAGTATTAGTGGCATAGCATGGGGTGCAGGGTGTGCTAGTGCTGTACCTGACTTCATCAGTGCTGATTTGGAAACAGTCAGCGCTGTATTCTTTACTAGTGAGGATTTTTGTAGTGCAGGCCTGAGATTATCCTCAGGGTTCGGAGAGTGCTGGGTACTCGGTTGCGGACCACTCAAAGCTTATGTAGACGTGGACCCACAAAGTCTTGACAGAGTGGTGAAAGGGAAGAGATCTTTTCACCAAATAGTTAGAAAGTGATCTTCCCCTAGAATTCTTTGAACTCTCTACTGAGTGCATCTTCTCCATTTTCATCAATTTTGAGTGGAAAATTATGATCTGTGCAGTAAGTCCGCTCTTGCACTTTTTTGGAGAGGAGTGTATAGTGGATTCAGACAGCCAGGATCCAATGCTAGCCCCCCAAATTTATTTAACAGAAAGATTTGCAGCTGAGTTTCTCTGTCCTTGTGGGTTCAGAATGTAAATATGCAAATCACACATTTTCTAGGGATGCTTGATTCCCCAGGACAGTAGAGACATTTGATATTCTCATTATTGGCAGGCACAGCTCCCTCACAAGAGAAGCAGTACTTAAACCCCACAGACCTCGAAAAGGCCATCTCAGGAAGTCTTTTTTGTTGTTGTCAACGGGCTAGAAATTACACTAACTTACATTACACTACACTAATTTACACTAACTGTAACTATCTAGAAGTACAACTAAAACTTGGAGAGCTGGAGTACGGAGGTACAGACAGCAATCGCTCCATCTCAATGCTAAGAGGCAGTTGAGAGGAACTGATGGTAGTTGCCACGCTCTGCTCTCTTATGCCCTGATTGAGAAGTATTAGGAGTTGCAGGGGACATGCATGCCATAACGACACTGCCATCCAAAAGACTCTGAACTAAAGCACAGAGAGCACATACACACCAATAACGGAATGTGTATGTGGACAATCACTCAAAGAAGAACTAGAACTATGCTTAAACTAATCAACTATTTGCACTACGCTAACTACCTTAAACACTATACTCTTGAGAGAGGGATGCAGATCTGATGGATATGGAGTGGTTCACCTCTGTCTGCTGCTGCAGTTGAAAGGAACTGAGGCAGAAGGGGACACCATGCTTCTCTTTTATAACCTTGCCCTCAGAACATTCAGGAACGGTAGGAGGGGGCATGTGAGAACACCAATGGCACTGCTATGAGATTTCACCATCTAGTGTGCACCAGCACGCACAACCCAAGAGTTTGAATATGCAGAGGACACTTGAAAGAAGGAAAAGTTAGGGCTGCAGGTATACAATGGATGCTATTCTCACACATTCTTCAGGATTTAACACCAACAAAAAACTGAGACATTACTGTACAGTGTCATTGAAGAACAAAAACGTTTGACAGAACATCAATGTAGCAGGAGAGGAAAAAGCAATGGTAGGCATAATGATTCCACATAACTTCAAGACAAGTAATAATTTCACTTATTTTTTTATGTTGTCTCCTTTGAAGATTTAGTTCACAGGTCTTGTTTTTTCTGTACACAAAAAATGACCATTTGGGCACTATAGCTTTCAATTATTAGCTACGGAGTTCTACAGACCAACGAAGTCTGGTTTTGGTTGAGTGGGATTAAACAACTTAATTAGCCATTAGTGGACTATAGGAAATAGAAATTGTTAATAGAAAATAAGGCTTTTTTAGATTATCTTAAAGATAAAAACCCAATACAACTTATTACCCAGTCAAAGCATAACAGTTTAACTATGAAGTAGAAGAAAAACAGATTAACCGAAGTTAACTAGCAGATCTAACAAAACTAGGTGATGGGAAACAAATGTGAGACAATATGCATTATGCAAATTATTCCTTATACTACTACAGATTGCTGGGTTCCAAATTAACTAACTACTCAAAGAAAAACAAGGTGTCTCCACAGAGTTGAGTGACGAACTCTGATAAACACAGCAGTGACCAAAAAAAGGAAATAAAAGGTTAAGATATAGAGGGAGTGGAACTGGTAATATACCATTGAGTTAACCGTATACTCGCATCGGGTAATACTATGTTTAGTTCTAATCACCCTACCTCAAAAATGGATATAGAAGAAATAGAGGTGTTTGAGACAGTTGATAAGAAGCACAGAAAGACTTCCATATGAAGAGATTACCTCATTTAGAGAGGTGATGAATAAGAGGGGACACAAAAGGAGCATGTACTTTAATAAACAGTGTAAAGAAGGTAAACTGGATGTTCCTATTTACTCTCCACAATACAAAAGCAAGGGGAAACTCAATTACATTGAAAGGTGACCACTTTAAGAACTTTTTATTTTTAAGATACACAATACATAATGAACTTGCGGAATTAATTTCCCACTGGTTATTGAGGCCAAGAGCTTAGTAGGATAAATAGATAAAATAAAATACACTTCAAAGGGATATAAATCCTCATGCTTCAGAGCATAAGGCAACTGCTAACTGAATGGGGTTAGGAAGAAACTTCCCTTCAGGTTATTCTTCAGTTGTCTACTATGAGATTTACTGAATCTTATTCTGAAATATCTGGTATTAAACATCATTAGAATGGGATATTAAACTAGATGACCCATTGTCTGCTATGGTAGGGTAATTTCAATAGTTCCTATGAAAACTAATCAAGTGTATATAGGAACATAAGAATGCTAGAAATCAAGAAATTGTACATTCATCTTGCTATTTTTTTCTTTTAAATTTAACCAGAATGACATTATAAGTCTTTATCCAGACTGAAAAATTTCTGTTGATTCAAGTGGTTAAAACAGATTCCTCACCATTCGTGAAAAACATGCTGTAAGAATTCCACTTCCAGATCCTACATCAAGGGCTTTGGCTCCTTCATGTAACTGTTCATATAGAAGTTCTAGAGCATATGCATGCTGACAAAGAAAAACAGAAGGGCATGTAGCATTTTAAAACTTCATTTTACTCAAGGCATATTCACTTTTTCAGACATTTCAGGTTATACAGGACAACCCAGTGTTACTATAAGAAACTGACTTCAGTGTTCTTCTGCACCACAGAAAGACAATTATTTTGATGCTTTTCCATCTAACTTTAACACATACAGATCTCAAGTATTTCATCTAACAACAAAATATAGACTATGCCATCTCACTATTTTTAGCTCTGTAACACATGATCCTTTTTTTAAAAGTAAAATCACTGGTACAGATTCCATACTGCATTCCAGATCCTTTGTAATACTCTGATGGTAACGAAGGATAGAAAGATGTAGCCAGTTGAGAATTCTGCATTATAACAAAAGAGGCGTGCTGGCAAAGGTGGTGGTTAAAGTAAGCTATGCTCCAGGTATCCCCAGCTCACACAGTCTCTTGGAAACCATTTGACAGCTGGAATATGTGAGAAGCAGCCTACAGGTTGCTGTAACCTGTGACAGCACCAACAGAGAGCCAGCATGAGGAAGCTATAAAGAGCTCCCTGATGGCTGCCACACACAACACCCCACTTTCTATCAACCAAAAACTCAAAGCAAAGAATGTGGGACAAAATCAATCATTTATGAATAATTACGGTATAAGCAACATTACTTTATAATTTGTTTTTATGCCCATAAGTAAGAGGTCCATATAATTGCATCGTTCTATGAGCTGAGTTCTGGGCGTATATTAGCACAGGTACAGCAGAGAAGGGGCTGGCAGGAAGCCAACCACTACTCCTTGATGTGTTTGGACTAGCTCTAGTTAAAGCTGTAGGGGGCAGCTTTTATTTATACTACTGGCATAATGTCCCTAATGTTAACAGCAGCCAACTGGGGGAAGTGGAGCCTTGTTCTGCCACCCCCTCTCCTATCCCTTCTTCCCCTCATGCTAAAGTGTAGCCATCTCTGCCTGTTTTACACTAACCAGAGATTCCCCCTACAGAAAGGAATTCTCCAGAGGGTTTTTCCAGTCAGTTTCAGTTCACTTTGTACTGAAATAAGCAGACACAAAAGGCCCTATATTTTTAAGTTGGCCACACACAGTCCAATCAAATACAGGGAAAGAATCTGAAGGCTACCAGTTTTTAAATTATGACCACAAGTAAAGGTGACCTGAAAAGCTTTTGAAAGTAGAAGAGACTATGGTTCTGATTCAGCGAACAACCCTTAACACAACCAACATATATACTCTTGTTATAAAAATCTATATCTAGTTATTTATACTATAATTGGTGTATATGCCTTCCAATACTGTATGAATTTAATTCTAGATTACATCAACATGGAGAGTGAACCATCTTTTTGCTGAAGGTATTATTGTCACAATAGCAAAATGTCAGATATTTAGAACTTCAGATTTCTGTAGATACCTATTATTTATATCTTTACACTAACATGTTCTCCATATAAGTTATGGTTCTAATGCATCAAAAATCTAGTTGAACAGCTCTCCTGCATAAAATTCTTTCAAGACTAATCAATTTTTTCATCTGTTCAAATTTCTGTTTGTGCACAAAGGGACAAACTCTGCCACATCCTCCTTGCATGCAGAAGACATTTTTGAAGAAGAACTAGTGCGGTTCTTCTGCATGAGGGGCAGGATTTTCAGGAGACCACAGATTTACCCCCACATAAGTAAGAATTCCATGTGCAGCAGCATCCAGGGAGTTTAGGAGCAGGGTGGGAGGAGCCATCACTATCTAGTCCTTTTACTTCCCTACCTCATAATAGGGTGAGTGAAGGAATACACCATCCCATTGCCCCAACTAAATTTCTTAGACTGAACAATGTAATACATAAAGAGCTGTATATTTTTCGGGCCACAAAACCCAACTCTGAATTTAGTCTTGGCAATTGCTACGTCTCACCTAAACTGTCAGACTCCCAGGAAAATTATGCAACTAGTTTAGTCATAATAGCAGTGTTTGTTTTCTTCAATGAAAGGATCAATTAGTCTTAATGGTAAATTGATGACCCAGGCAGGAGAACAAAAAAAATGGGAAGTTCTGGAACATAAAACAGGTGATTGATCATTTTTAATTTTTCCCAGGTGCTCTTTGTTATTCTGTAGCCCTAAGTAGCTTCATGGTTCTGCTGACTTTGTAGCAAGTATCAACAGCAATGCATCTTGGAGTAATTGGAGCTGTTAATCTTTCTTTCCCACCTAACAGTAAGAACAGAAATCTAGGATTTAGGCATGGGGAAAAGGAAAAAATGTACCAGAGTGCCACCTTAATTGATTGGCTGATAAAACTTGATCTTGAAATATAGAGTGCCCTACCATAACCACTGTTCCTATAGCAAATCTTAAATCTTCATTATAACTTTCGCTTGATAGCAAACAGCCTATTTAAGGCTGCAAAACTTTCACACGCATTTTCCTTTTTCAATCACCTTTGAGGTGTGACTTCATTTTTAGAACAAAATTCCACCAGCCTATTGAGTTAGACAAGAACAAAGTATTCTAACCACAACTCAATACTGAAATGTTGAAATGGCTTAAGTTTATAATTAGAACTCAAATATGGGAGTAGCACCTTTGGTAAGTTTTGAAAAAAGTCAGTTTAATAGATGTTAAGTTGTCAATAAATGTGTAACTGATTAAAAACCTGTATACAAAGTACATTATATTGGGTTTTTTTCACCCATCAGAGGTCTTCAATTGATTGCTAACTTAATTCTGGATACTGTACTGTTAAAAAAAAATAGTTCGCATAACACTTTATGCATATTTTTCTACCTTGCTTATTTGATGGACTAGAGTGGCAATATAGACTTGGTGAATTTATGCTGAACACTAAGGATAATTACTGATATTGATTTAGTGTTATGAAGACTAGCTGTTCTCAAACTTTTAAAAGCTTAGCATTCTACTAAGAATTCAGCAATACTTGGTGCACTACTTACATAATTTTAATCAACGTAATTATAATAGATTCTTATTCTGATACTATACTCCCCTTTCTATTTAAAGAAACTTGCATGCCCCCTGTTTGTGGGATATGTGCCACCAATGGTAAGTTCAGCATAGTGTGAGAAATGCTGATCTACATTAAGATTCTGAAACAGCATAGTTACTATTGTCGTGATTTCTCCATTTCTTGTATATACCCCTGAATACAATGTTAATTTTTTAAGACACAAAAAAGTCAAAGTTTTAAAATATTTTGAATTAGTCCCTACCCTTTGAATTCTATTAGATAATTATAAGGCAAGACAAATGGAGCATAATCTATGAAAATTCTTCAAGTTCTTCACCACAAACTTTGTTTCTCAAATAAAATACTGTAAGGGCTAAATATACCCAAATTCACACTTAATTCCAAATAATGAAAAAAAGTGATCTGAGAATATTTTCGTATTTGTGATACAACATTAATGCACTGAAATATCTCCTAGTGTTTACTTGTTAAGACTCAGCCATGAACTGTCAGTCTCAAATCACTTGGCAAAGATCTCACATCTCAGTACAATTTCTCTCTTGACAAAAGAAAGGATTAAATAAATTACAACAATGCTAACTGATTTAATTCACATATAATCATAGACAGAAGTAGAGGCAAGATTACAGTAGTTTACAACATTACTACTACCAATCAACATAGTGAAAGGTGTTAGAGGAAGTGTACTTTTATTCTGGAGAGTGGTTAGATTGCTAATCATCCTCACTAACCATTCTGTGTTACAAATCTAACACTTACCATGTGTGGAGCACTGATAGTTGCTTGGAAACCTGTAAAACAAGAAAGAGAGAAAGGTACTGATAGAAGAGTTGAGCTATCAGTGTTGTAACATTCCTATCCAATTTATGTATGAAACATCACATATGAAAGCTCCAAATGAGACACTACAGCTGCTTTAGTTGTGTAGGTATGTATTAGTACAAAATCAGGGTTCAAGAAGGTTTGACATGCCCAATAAGTGAAGTTCCACTACTCTCCTCTATTGGTCAGTACATACAGCAATCAGGGGTACTGAGAAAGAGGAAAGATTCTCTATCGTTCCAACCTCTTTCTCATTTAGGGTCTTATTTTTAGTTTAGTACATACCTTTTAATTTTGTAAAGCTATACTGCATGGAAGTTGTCTATGCAACGCTTACATCCCAAGACTAGTATTTCCCCTTTCCATTGTTATTCCCCATGTGCCAAGCCTGCTTTATAATTTTTTGTATGTGTTTTTGCCCTAGGTTGTAAGCTCCCTGACGTAGGGATGTCTGTTTGCCTGTAAATAAGCATGCATATATATAAGGGGAGTAAATGGGGGAGTATTGTATTGCATGCATTAACACTGAGGGGACATCAAGTCAATTTTTAATTTGATTTCTAAGATGCACACAAGACATAAAATGGGCTCAGGTACCAATATACAAAAAGTTCAAAACAGACTAATCAACAATAAGTACTACTAACAAGTCCCACCATCAACCAATATAAAAGCTGGGAGAAAAGAAGAGGAAAAAAATTGGTAAGCTTTGATTCATTTCCCAAAAAGAAAAAAAATTAAAGGGGCTGGGTAAAAGCAAGCAAGTTCCAGAATTTTAGATCATTTACTGAAAAATACCCCGCCAGCAGCCTCTTCTTATTTAACCTTTTAGTTCAAGCACCCTCAACAGCTGAGCCCAACAGCAGTATTATACAAAGAGAAAGACCATTCTAATGTAACCAGATCCAGATTATTTAGGGTTTATACAGTAAAGCCATCACCTTAAACTGCACACAGTAACAAAATGAAAGATAATATTGACTAGAGGATTATAATATATCCTGAGAGGCATCACTAAGTAAATAGGCTACTGTGGCTTTGGCTTGTGCAGACTTCAAATTAAAAAAGGCTGGATCAGCTAATTGTAAGGAACTAAAAAATCCTCCCCTATAAACTTTTCAAGAATTTCTTTAAAACAAAATAATTTCATATTCTTATCACACATACCAAACTCATACTTTGTTATAAAAGTGAGGACAGACATTTTTAGATAGATGCTCTCTTACCTATTGATTGAGGAGAGTCCATATAAGGATTGCATTTTGCATAGTGGTAACGGTCGGTAGCCAACATTACTTCAAACACTTTATCTGATTTGATTATTCCATTTTCTGGGGGGGGAGGAGGGGAAAAAGTTTTATTTACAAGAAAACTGAAAGCACGATTCCTTTTTTACAATAATATGTCTGTGCATGGACATAACACGCAAAATAAATGAATTCATTTGAAAATTGCAAGAAATCATGTACTATGCATACACTAACCTCTATTATGCTTCATTTTAAGCTTTGATCAGTATGTAAACACACTGAATTTTGAGCTATGCCAAAAGTTTTCCCAGAAATTATAAAATGCCTTCAATTTTGTGAGATGTTAAAGATTTTATATTCATTTTGCAAAGATCTGCCACCCCACATCTCCCTCTCACCTCCCGAAAATGGAGCTTGTTGCATACTTTCGCCACTCCTGAAAGAATATTGTCAATCCCTCACTGTCTTATCATTTAATATTGAACATAAAATACTTTTGTTTGTTTGCTAATAACCAATTTATGGCTCCCCTACACAGGAAGAAACAAGAGCACTTTGCAAGTGAGAAACAACAATATATTTGCCTATTTCACAAACTGTAATTTATTTTCATGTACTGTTTCACTATTTGTCATGACAAAAATGTTTCTCTTAAAAGGAACTCCTACAGCATCAGGATTCTGACATTTGGTCTAAGCCAGCCCACATAAGCATTCAGGTCAAAACAGTTACATTTTTGTTGCTCTCCCAATCCAATTGTAAGTGCTTTGACATTTTACATTCATTTACATTATCAGTTCAGTCAATGAAATTTTTATTTAACTTGTGATCAAGTTCTTTATTGCTAAATGATTATTTAGCCTTGTTTTATTTAGTATTCTGAAAAAGCATTCATGAAATCACAAAAATAACAAACTGGAGAAAACATCATACTTCATAGCAAGTCATTTACATAAAAAAAAAATCTGCAGTTTAAAACAAAATTTTCAAAAATGAAATGCTCAGTGAAGCTATTCACGTTAAACAAGGGGTAAAAGTTTCAAAAGCACCTAAGTCATTTTTGAAAATGGAACTGACTCCTACATTAGGGTATAATTTTCAAGAGTGCCAAGATCTAGCAATCTAAACACAAATTCTTAGCATATATGCAACTGTTCTTATTAAAGTTACTTCAATGCCTTTTCAAATCAAGATCAAAACATCCTTATATGGAAGCACCTAAATAGCAAAACAAAACATGCTCAACCAAAACATTTTCTCTAAACATAACAGAACAAGTAAGGCTGCAAAAAAAAAAAAAAAATACCATCAAAGCATGGTGACAAAGATCCCAATAGCTATGTCTTATACAATCGTATTCTTTATTTAAATACTTCTCTGTCTCAGATGGCTTCCTCACTAAAATTCTTCCTCTATCAAATTACACACATAATATGCTTTCACTTCATTATGAACTGTATATTTCATTGATTCTGCATTAAAGGAAGAGTCAAAGTGCTACCAAGCCTGCACACAACTTTTCATTCTGGGAATATTACTGCAAAATATCCATAAGGTCTTGGAGGTGTGTAAATTTGCTGAGCTGCCATTATCCTGCTAATCACAACAAACTGGTTAGTTCCACATATCAATTATAACTAAACCTACAACAAAAAACACTGTTTAGTGTACTACAGAGAGGTAAGGAGTGAAAAATATCCATATTCCAATTCAGTTAGATACTTGAAATCTGCTAAACATTTATGGGTGGCTGAGTAGGAAAAAAAATTCCTAAATTTGTACTCTGACCTCTAATGGAAACCTCACCAAAAGGTTAGCCTTTATGGGATTTCTACCATTCAAAAGCCTTTCTGAGATCCAGTCTTGAAATCTCATTAAAACTTTCGTTATTGGCTGCCACCAGCTCAAATACTGTTTAAACAGAAAAGGGGAAGCAAAATAACCAACAGGGCTCCATGGCAGGTAACTACTACATCACTACATAGGTGTTGAGGGAATTCTGAGATTTAATAAGGTACATGAGTACACAGGAAATATCCCAAATATTGATTTCTTCTTTGCGATTGTAATGTTAAGCATGAAGCCTCCAACTTAGAGAATGTAGGACTGAGGTCACCAGTTAAATAAAACTATATTAACCAAAAAATTAAGGAATGTTAGCAAGTTTACTGCAGCCTACTACAATGAAAGGCACATGCACTCAAAGGGTGAACTGCTACCAACTAGTAATATATTCTACATTTCCTCGGTTCCTTCCATTCAGGAGATCTCAAAATTGCTTTAAGAACGTTAGGCTTCACACCACTGAATATTTATTCTCAATTTATAAATGGAAAATCTGAGACAGAGAGGTTAAGTGACTTGCCCAAATTCAGATAGTCTGCAGCAGAACGAGGAATGGCAATCAGATCTCCTGACTCAAACTGCTTGCTTTAACTACTCCCTCTAACTAATGCTCCCTCTTGATAAATATTTTGATCTGAATTATAAAAAGGAACACTGATTTATACAATGGTTTGCAATTCCTCAACAGAATGCTACTCCATGTTTCAAATGGTGTCCACTATACAATAAATATTATAATTAGCCCAGTGTTGGCTAACATATCAAAAGATTTTATTAATCCCCAAGTAATGGTAGCAGGAAGTTTGGGGAGAAATATGCCACAGTATTAACAATTAAGAAAAAGGAAGTTTTTGTTTTCTTAACTATCCTGGGTCTTTGAAGGTATCACAGATTTCCCTTTCTTGAGTCTCAGGCTGACAGTAAGAGAAAGGCACAAGCTCTAAAGTTATGGTCCTCTCAGGTTATGCCTACACTGCTGAATACAGTTTGCCTCCCAGTCCTGGCAGTCAGACTTGCGTCAGCTTTGATTGACCTAGTGAGCTAAAAATACCAGTGTGAATATTGCAGCCCTGATTACAATTTGGGCTAGCCCTCAGAATTTAAGCACGTCCATCCACCTGTCCAAGTGCAGGTGGCTAACCTGAGCCATAACATCCACCTGCTATTTTTAGCTGACTAGTTTGAGCAAAGATAGCTCAAGTCTGTTTATCCAGGCTGGAAGGCATGCTCCCAGCTGCAACATAGACATACCCCTAAAGTACTGAAAATTCAACTCAAGCCCCCATCATTTACCTACAAGGTAACTCATCCCCAGAACCTTAGTTCCATCTGGAAAAATCCCTGCCAGCTCCTGAATTGCTCAGGAAGCAAAAAACTCCAGTAAAAAAACAGTAGTAAAAGCATATACAGTAAGAACACTTTTTCCAAGACAAGTTATCCCCAAACAAACAAGCAAGGCCACTAAGGCCAAAAATAAAACCTCCAAATCTTGAGGGTAAACTGGTAGATGGCAGAGAAACACCACATGATTATATATTCAAAGTAATTTTCCTATTTAAAGATACCACACACAGGATTTCAACTTTTGGAGAGTTAAGAGATTGAGGGAGCTTTGAAAAACAACAGATAAGTACTGCAACAAAAAAACAGAATTAATGTATATTTCTAAGTTTATAAACAGACAAAATCCAAACTGGTTAATTGAAACCCAGGGTTAACAAAGAGTAAGTTATAGTTATAACAGTGAAGGTTGCAGCAACATAGCTCCCAAGCTCCACAGGGCTGAAACTAAGGAGCTTATTGTAACAGCAGTAGAGCAGGACCTCAGCTTCAGGGCAGCAGAAAATGCTGTAGTGACAGTGTAACATCACTGGAGGATGTTTTAAAGGTTCTAAAATGCTAGGCTGAATCTTTTCTACAGCTTCAAAACTATAAAGGGGCAAGAAATAAAGCACAATTCCTCAATATGTTAATAGACACTGAAAGCACACCAGTTGCTAAGGTTCTTTTCTCAAAGTTTCTTAAAGTGTAAGAATACTTGTAGTGAAAACACTGGAAACAGAAAAAGATACTGTAATGTAGAATAGGTTTTGATGTTTAGTGAACTGGTTAGGTGCCAGGCGAATCAAACAGGCACAAAGCAACTCAGGAACTCCTTCGACTGTGTATGAAGCATTACAGCACTGACATAATGTCTCTTTTCCTGGAACCAACTGCACTTGAGAAGTTCCCACCTTGATTTCTTTCAAGAGAGAGCCAAGAGTGGAAATCTCCTTCAGCGATATCTTTGGAATAAATATAATTAAAATAGAGCAAATTTAATTTGCTCTGACTTTTTTTTTTTTTTTTAATATTCAAGACTTTTTATAAGTCAATTTGTTGCTCTATGCAGAAGAATAATTCAAGTTGTATTTTTAACTAAGTTTCCCTTTTACAAGGGATAGTAATAAATGTCGCTGTCTTTGAAACAGATTATACTTTTTTATAATAAGACATGCATCTCTTGAATTTTGCATGTTTCATGTCATGTGCAATATGAAAACATAGGTATGACAAAACAAAAGAAATCAGACACTGTAAACATGAAGAGAGAGACACCATTGTCAATAATACAGGAAAGAAGCTGAGTGAAGCCAGGAAGGAAAAGAAAATATAACCATAATTTTTTTTTAAATTAATTTTCCTCAAGAAGAGCAGGAAGGTTTTCCAGACAAGTCCCTTCAATATCTACTGAATCTAAGCTTTATTCAAAAGAATGTCCTAGCTCTTATAGTTGTGAAAAAAGACTTCTAAACAGGAAGTATTAGCTAACGCAGTGCTGTCTTCCTCTGTCTATGCAGACAGCTCCAATGTGTCTGCCGCTATTCATAACATTTACAAGCTGCCAGATGCATAAAATTGATCAGAATATTGTCATTTTTAATTACATACAGAATCCTGTGAGCAGTCACAAAACTGACAAGAATAAAGTCAGTTTCACTCTACTCCCACTTGGGAGAGCTGGAAGCAGAAGCAGGAGCTAGCACTGAAGTTATTTGCTGAGGAGGAATAACCAAAAGAAAGGCTGGCTAGAGAGGTTTATGAAGGTAGAATAGTAAAAATATCCTCATCACAGCAGCCAGGCAGCCAAAGGGGAGTAAGGGAGACATCCTTCAAACATGACAGCCAGGAGGATGGCAGTGGGGTAATGTAGCAAAGACTCACACACACCCATCCTTATAAAAGCCAGGAGACAGGAAGTGAAGGAAATGGAGGAAAATGCTGCTTCATATCTGTAGATGGGGTGCTGGGGAGCTTCAACTTTTCAGATACCTCCTAAGCAAATCCAGATACAACAAAATGAAGCACCAAGCAGTCCAATAGCTTTTGGGGAGGAGAAAGGTTGGCATCTCCTCCAGACCCCTGAATAGTTTCTATCTACTATCCCTCTATCTTTCATATAGATCTGTGGTTAGTAATTTTTGTCCTCTAACAATGGCTGCCAAAACTGTTGCACACCACACCTGGAAAGCAAGTGAGAGAATGATGGAATTAATTAGAAAATATACGTATATAGAAAGAGAAGTGAAATAGGAGAAAGATATGGGAGATTAAAATATATAGGGGAGCAAGGGAAGAGAGTATGCCAGATCAACCCCTAGGCTTCCTGACATGCAGTATCCCAAGAACTAAGCCTGCTAGCCTAGGTGAAAAACTGCCCAAAGCCACAAGCCTGAAATTTATTTTATTTAGAGTGTTGTGTACTGCATTTTTTTATTTTTTCTTTATGAAAAGTGCAATTACTAAGGCTGGTTGAATAGCAGAAAAATGTTGACTATATACATAAATCAAATATTTTATATATGATTCAACCAGCTAAAGAGCTGGACAAATAAAAAAAGTTGCTCAGATAAAGAAAAAAAAAGTGAAATGAAGCCAAGAAGAGGGAAGACGATATAACAAAAACACGAGATCCATTAGTAGCTGATTCGATTAATATATTTAATGAATTTCACAGGTATTCTATGAACAAAATATTCACCATTTTCTTCTTGCTATTAGGCCAGTCCAAGTAGTAAGCTTCTCACATTTTTTTAAAATGTATTAAGTAAATGATGTTAAATGCAGAACACAACTTTTTCATCCCTTTAAATTGCAGGAGTGTTGTTTGGACAGCGTGTGGCAGCACAAACTTTTTTACTCATGCTAGCAGGCTTAGGCCCTGGGCTAGGTGTCAGGTACATTTTTCAAACCCCACGAATTGGTCTTCATTTTAAGAAAAAATAATATGTGATTAACTGTACTAGAAAAGCAATTTAAAGAACAACCAAAGCATGTTAACTGATGATCAACAGTGAGAGCAGGAAACTAAACTGCACATTTCTTTAAGGCAGTGTTTCTCAATTGGGATTCCGCGGGAACACTGTTAGGGTTCCGCAAGAAAGTGACATTGCGCCGCCGAGAGCAGCTGTTCTCCGCGCCACCGAAAAAGGGAAGATGTCCCGGATTTTTCGGCGGAGGGTATCAAGTATGAGTGTAATTTCCCCACAGAGCCTAAAGGGTTCCGCGGGGAAATTTAATTGAGAAACGCTGCTTTAAGGTGCTTTGCCACAACATTTTCCTGTACAAGACACTTGAAAGTATTAGAATATTTAACAGAAATAATTCAAACAGGCCTTTGGTAAAATTTAAGACCTGTATTATTGTTTACATAAGATTATTTATCTTTTCCCACACAAAGACAATGAAGTTGCCCATTTGCCATCACTGGATGTATATTTTGGAGGACGTACCTGCTTGGAGAAAAATTTTACTTTGGATTCCAATAAAAATTATGAAGAACTCCTTACTAAAAGGAAAACCATGTTGATTTTAAATGGACCTGCTGTTAGCTCAACTCTTTCATTAATGGCTGTAATAGAACCATCAAGATGAAGCCTGGAATTTTAACGAAGCTTTAAGGTTAACACACCAAGTTCACGTTGTTTTTAATATACCCATTAGCACTAGTAATCACCTGCCATGGATATATTTGTAAAATCATTTATCATCTTATATTATGGATTAATGTGGATTTTCAGACTACCACAAGAAAAACATTATTTGATTGACTCTGGATCGGACTATAAAGAGAGACATTTATTTCATTCTAGTTTAATGATAGTTTGAGCTAGTGATTTTCACTTGAGGAAACTAACAAAGGAAAAAAACAGTTTATTTTAACTTAATTTATGTACAAAGATGGTCAAAAAGATCTTTTCACACAAAAAAAAGGAAGAATTCTCTTTGGTTTTACACATAATAAATTCATAACTTGTCCACCCTGTTTTTCTTCACAGATGACATGGACAAATTGAGCATTACAATTGTGCTTTCATTTGCTTCCTTACAGATAAAGAAGGCCTGAAACCTTTTTGTAAATGATTTTCCCACCACTAACATTTTATCTTTAGATTAAGAATGTAAGATTGTCTTCCTTGTTTTACTGAAGACATCACTTGGATGATCCAGAGAGGTGTTTTACCAGTTCTCTCATCCTTTAATTGAAAATTAAGGGATACTGAATGTTTAATAAAAGATTTTCTTTCAGCTGTTTCATTCATGCATATGAGTTAGTCAATATCAAAAATCAAATAAAAAATAAAGTTTTCAATAATCTGAATAGCATGTCCTATCTCAATTAGAGTTCACTTCAATGGTACCTGTGGTATAAACCCACTGATTTTCTATCAGGTCATCTTTAGTAATATCATTGGATGTGCTTATATTTTAAACATGGCACAAGTTTCATTTTCAGCAATTTCACCATTACATAGGAAATTACATTGGTTGGTACGCATCATTAACGTGCATGGCTAAGACAACCACAAAAAACATGTTTTGAAGGAAAGCTTGCTCAATTAAGGCATACAAGAAAGCAGAACTGCTTGTAAAACCTTCTTCATGCACTTTTTAAAAATATAGGTTCTGTTTTTTAATATCTGAACCATTATTTGTCCAACTATTGCTCATTTATCTACTTCATTTTTATTCAGTCTATAATTAGCCTATCTTGAGATGCACAAGCATGTTTCAGAAGAGACTCATACAAGCCCAGGGAAATGATATGTTGAAAGTTATTTTTCGTTTCTTGCTAAAACAGTTTTATTTTCAGTAAAACCAGCTCTTTTATCAACAACTAACTATTCAACAAATTCTATTTTTGCTTAATCCTAAGGAAAAGGAAAAAGATTGGTCTCCAAATGATTTGAAGATGACTAATAATATGTTTTTGATGTTTTCAAATTAGTTTGTCGATGGGGCAGGTAGTGCAAGAGGAGAGTTATCACAGAATCATAAAAAGGCAGGCCTGGAAGGACCTAAAGAGGTCATCTAATCCACCCCCCCTGCAATGAGGCAGGGCCAAATATTCCTAGTGTAATCCACAAATTTTATAAGCATACTCTCTACTCGATTATCCCAAGTAATTAATGAAAATACTGAATAATACTAGATACAGGACAGACCCCTGAAGTGCCCCATTAGATACATCCCCCCCAGTTGGACAGCAAACCACTGATAACTACTCAGAGTATGCTCTTTGAATCAGTTATGTGCCCACCTTTTAGTAATTTCATTCAGACCATATTTCCATAGTTTGCTTATGAGAATGTCACGTGGGACTGTGTCAAAAGCCTTGCTCAAATCAAGTTATGTGATATCTACAGCTTCAGATGGGAAATCATCTTAAAATATGCCTTACAAAAGGTTTAAGAGAAGAAGTCTTTACAAATCTTTACAGGTTTTTAAGATGCAGCTTGACAAAACCCTCGCTGGGATTATTTAGCTGAGGTTAGTTCTGCTTTGAGCAGGGGGTTGGACTAGATGACCTCCTGAGTCCCTTCCAACTCTATGATTCTAAATCAGGAAATATGTTCAGGAATCTGCCAGCAACTGAGCAGAACGTACTGTTGAAGAATCCATACAACGATGAAACTGCTGCTTTCAAAAGACACTGAAATTATTTTAAGCAGTTTAACATATGAGAAATAAAAATCTTCCGATAAGTATCTTTAGCTTACTTGAGTGCAGAGTGACTATTTTTTGCAAAGAGCCTGCCTATGTTACTCAGGTAACAACATGGGTTGAAAAATCCATTCATCCAGGGAAAGCAGGAATCTCTCTCAAGTGAAATTAAATTTGTTAGTCTTTAAAGTGCTACAGAACTCTCGTTGTTTTTTCTCTCAAGTGAGTGTCATCAGCTATTTTAGAAACTGAGCTTTCATTTAAATTTTATATCTTTTAAATTAAGTTGCTATCCCTTACGGTTATGAAGAAAGCCTTTCAACTGTGAACCAGGAGGGAAAGTACCAGGCAGCAAGTAAAGATATGGAGATTAGTATTAGGCAGAACCTTGAATGCAAGGATAAAGCCATTTGATGAGAGATCAGATGGGAAACTAGTGGTGGGGACTGAGAATGTGTGGGGTGGGTTATAACCTGAACAGCATGCAAACATAGCAGTGGCATAACATGATTAGAGAAGCAAACAAGGAAGATTATTTTTGCTGTAGCATACTGTATTACTTGGAGATGATAGGTGAGGAAGAAAGCTGAAGAATAAATTGCAATAACATAGGTGAGACATGACTAAGGCAGGGACCGACATTTTAGCTACGGAGATAGTGAAGAGGCGGTGGATTTTGGAAGTGCTGTAGTGCATGAGGCAATAGGATTTGGCAAGATACTGGGTATGAAAGACAGGAGAGAAATTATGGTGATCCCAACATTGTAAGCTTGAGCAATCGAGAGGATAGTGAACTTGTCAACAGACTGAGAAAAGTGGAAGAGAACCATTTTAGAATCGCACAAGGAGCATATCACCCAAGCAGTAATCAATGAATTATGAACTGTTATGCAACTCCTCTCCCTTTTTCTAGGATCACCACATGCTAAATACACCAGCAAATGGAACACTAGTTAAAGCTATTTAAGATGGAATAGAAGTACTTAGTCAAAGAATATTTTCAGTTTATGGTAACTTTCCAGTATATTACACTTACTGCACTTAAGTTGTCCGTATGATCTCTGCTCAAAGGGGAAATTGTTTTCTGAACATTTGGGGAAAGAATGCTCAGCTATTTTCAAGTGAAAAGAAAAAAAAATCTTTTTTTTAAAGTGCATTTCTTAAGATGGCTCTAATATTGGAGCTGGGATTCAAACAATGAGGAAAAAATGGCCTTCCATGAGAAGTGTCTTTGAATGTTCCAGCGAAAATTATTCTCCTTTAAGGTAATTGAGAGCTTTTGAAAAAAATCAGTTAATTCATGACCAGCATTTTGGTTGTTTATTTTTAAAGAAAACCTACATAACATTTTAAGAAAAGGTACAGCAAGTTGTGAATGCTAACACGATAGTAAGTTAGCTGGGCAAAAATTTACTGAAGGCTTAAAATGCATGAGGCAGGAGTCTCTGTAAAGTCCCTTGCTTTAATCGTTGGGCATCTTTAAACGTACTGTTGTGCACGGAAAACGAGGGAGCACTCTGGAGCCTTCCTCTCTTTTAGTCTGCACCTGCTAAAAGTAAGAAATCAGTGAGTATGTCTACAAATCAACTGGGAGGTGTGATTTCCAGCATGGGTAAACACACTAGATCTGCTCGAGCACCCTAAAAATAGTAGTGTGGCTGTAGCAGCTCAGCCTAGCCACTCATGTATGATTCTGCCTGACCCCTTCAGTATGTACTTAGACAGCTAGCCGAAGCCACCATGGCCACATTACTATTTTTAGAGCACTAGCAGAAGCAAAGCTAGTACAAGTATGTCTATCCGTGCTGGGAATCACACCTCCCAGCTACTGTGAAGACAACTCAGTAAGACAGGCCTCAGAAGAAATACTAGTCTAATTCAGTGTGCAAGTACACAAAGCAAAAACCAAGTACTGATCTCCTACTACAAATGATTAATACCATTATGGAACAATGACAGTTTTATAGTTAAGATTGCAACTGAGAGAGCAAGTTCATAATTGAATAAATTTATATTAACATAGCATGAGAAAACATGACAACAGCATGTGCTAATCTTTTAACTCTTTAAAAAAATGATTTAAGAACTAGCTCAGCTATTACACACTAGCCTGACAGAGTAATATTTGTTTTCTTTTTATTATCCTAGGATTATACACATGCACAAACATATAAATTAATTCAACATCAAGTTTATTGGATCATTTGCGATTTGCCACTCTCTTAAAAAAGGTACATCACTATACTGATTACAAAGCTATAAAAATACAAGAATAAAGTTTAAAACATACAATAGTACATAGCTGAATTCTTTCCCAAATGTTAATTTTGAAGCAACCTCTAGAGTCCTTTCTTGTGTAGCTTGTATACATTTTCCTACACTGCAAATTAGTACAATATACCTAAGTGATCCTATTAATAAAACGTGTAATGGAATTAAACTATACATGACTCTGTACATTTTTTTTTAAATGTCTGTTATATCTATGCGAGGTCAATACAATATTAAGACTTCTCATTTTAATTACTGTTTCCTATTTAGAATTTCTGGCCTCAATCCTGAAGTGGGCGCCACACAGACAGATATCTGCACAAGCACAGAGAACAATTAAGGCCTGGTCTACTCTGGCCACGATTTCACAGTCAACGGGAGATATGCAAGCTGCATGCAGTAACTTATGCATCTCCCGTTGACTTCCTAATGTCTACTTACCACGGTGTCTCCACTGCACTGCATTGACAGGAAATGCCCTCCTGTTGACACAGCACTACACTACTTGCCGGGGTGGATTTAAGGAGTCGACTTCCAGGTTCAATTGAGCGAATCTTTACTGCCGCCCAGTCGAACCCGCAAAATCGATCCTGCACTGCCAACTGTGCTGCCGGCAGTGTAGCTATAACCATCATCAATAGCTCAGGGATAAGCTGCACATACCTCATTACAGAATAATAGTTTTGATAAATGATCAAATATATCATTCAGATTCTCTACAAAAAAAAATCTATTTAACACAATTTAAATAGTATCTTAATAAAAACACTGAAAATAAAAGTACAGCAACTTAAATTTCTTTACAGCACATGGTTGGTTTTTTGTTTTTTTTAATATTACCATTATTTCAATTTCTTCAAATTAGAAATTTCAAAGTCTAATTTATTTTTAACTTTTTATGCTGTTTGACATTGTTGCATTTCTCTCATCTTAGACAAAGCAAATTAATAAGTCAGTTTCACCTTTAGGGTCTTAGAGCTGTAAACACTGCAGTTTTTAAATTGTTTTTAAGGCTTCACGTCTACCTCTGAAAGCCTTCCCAGAGGAGTAAGAAGACTTACACCATCAGAGCTTGGAAAACCAAAACTCTCATATAAAAACAGTTTTAGCATTTATAATTGCAAAGATAACCTTCCAAATGTTAACAAATACAGTGCTAGCTTCCTGCATCAGCACAGGCACCACTCCAGTGCCTCTGTAACTGTTCATAGCCTTCCTAAGGTTGCCAGTTTCACAGGCTTTACCCTGTCAGTATAAAAATTTAAAATAATCTCAACACTGTATTGTGCTGGAGCATGGGTAAAGTATGAGTAGACTTGAAAGGATTAGTTTATCATCAGTAAATGTCAGCGTGTGTGTACGGTGAAATTGATGTTTGCCAATGGACAAATAAATATTTCCAGCAATAATAATCAAAGTTTGAAGATAGGCAAAGTAAGAGAAATGCTACTTGACAACTTAGAGTATGATTTAAGGATATTTACTTTGTATATTTTGACGTGATGTCAATTTGTGTTTTAATGGTTATTAAGCTTTAACTTTTTGAATCTCAACTTCTACTGTCATTAAATAATTATTGCCTGACAACCCCCATAATTTCCCCCAATGATGAGAATTTAAATGGATGAAAATTGAAATAAAGTGTTTAAAAATAAGCAGATATTATCCATCAAAATTATGAATAATAAAAAATCAAATTCTGCCAAACCTAGCTATGAGCAATGGCAAAGATAAACAATAGAGATATTCACAGAAGAGGGATCCAAAATAAGGGGGCAGGAAAGATTATCAAAAGTCACATTCTTCCCTCCCCATGAAACAGGTAAAGGATGTTGAAAAACATCCATCACTACAGAATCCAGAACTGCAGACCTAAAACAGTAGAGGCCAACTGCTAATGCAGTTTTACAGGAAAAGTATGTCCTCCTTGCTACCACATCACACCTCACCTCCCACAAATGGCCCGGGGATTCTGGGAATAAAGAGATCCTTTCCCCTCCCAGAAGCCAGGAGGAGAGGGACAAACGTATCAGGGTATCTACAAGCCAGAGGCTAACATGAAAGACCGTGGAACTTAAGCGTACAAGGGATCTCAAACCCCTCCCAATTCGGATCTCACACAAAAACCAGCCCACATCTCCCCCTCGGGCTTCAGGTCACTAACACAGAACACAGCTGCGGGCATCAGTCCGACCCTCGCCACGCCCAACACAGGGGCAGTGCAAGCTCTGGGGAAAGGGCAAGGGAAACTGCACCTCAGATGGGCGCTGTGGGGGTGATACCAACACTCACACGGCACTTTCCTGGGAGGCTGGTAACCTGGACGGCCCCTCTCCCGCCCCAGAGGCACCAGACGAGCCCGCCGCTCCCTCAGGAGGAGAGGAGTGGAGCCCTAGATTTCACTGGAGCAAGGGCGGCTCCAAGCCACGCGCCGGACAAGATCCAGCTCGAGTGATACAAAGGGTCGGGGGGACCGGGATGACACCGTGAAGCACCGCCCCCCCCCCGCAAGGGCCTCAGGCCGTTCAACGCCCTCAGTCTCCCAGTCCCACGCGATCACTCGGACCCAAGGGCTCCCCGCCGCGGCTGGTTGAGGGAGCACTACAGGATCCGGAGCCACAGCCCGCTCCGACCCGCTAGGGGGGAATCTCATCGCGGCTGCCAGCCCCGGCCGCCCCAAGCACCGGGCAGAGGAGAAGGGAGGCGGGGCAGACGGTACCGGCCAGGCCGGGGGCCAGCCGCCGCACGGCGCGCTGCAGCCCAGGCCGAGTCTGAGGCGTGAGAGGACCTGCCGCCGCATCCCCAGCGGGAGCGGGGCCCGCCCTGCTTCCCCACCCCCAGCGGGAGCGGCCGCCGCCCTCCTCAGACTGGCTGCGGGGACCCAGCCGCCCGGGTGGAGCTGGAGCCGCCCAACGCACATAGCGAGAGGCGGCCCCACGGCCACCCCCTGCCGCCGGGTTCCTCCCCCGCGCTGCCCGCCCCGGCCCCTTCACTGACAGTTGGTCTCTGCCCAGTCCGGGAGGGAATGTGACGCGCGTGTTGCCGAGGGGCCGGTAACGGCCTGGATGGGGGGTTGGGGGGGGGGAAGCCGGGGGTGTGCGCGCCGGGGCCCCTCCCTCGCCTGGCCGGCCGCAGACTCACTGCGCAGGTTGTGGATGAGCTCGGAGTGGCTAGAGCCTCCCGACTTCCAGGCCATCGCTAGACACACTCTGCGGAGCAGGTAGAGAGCCGCCTTCAGCGCCGCGACTGCGCACAGCAACTTGCCTAGGAACGACACAACCTCCAGCGCCGACACAGGCGCCGCCTCCTCCCCCGCAGCCGCGCGCCCGCCTGGGGGAGGGGCCGCGCGCCCACCGCCCCGCGCGCCCGACATTCTCAACGGCCGCCACCCGCCAGCTCTGCGCATGCGCATCCATAGACGGGCCGGGGAGAGACTAGAGCGCTGAGTAAGGAATCCAAGCTCTCAACATGAGGGGGAACCGGGGGAAGGGGCCGCGCGCCCGGCTTTCTCAACGGCCGCCAGTGCCACCCGCTCGCTCTGCGCATGCGCTCCCATAGACAGGCACGCGGGGAAGGGAGGGAGAGAGAGCTATGAGGGGTCGAGGCTCTTAGAATGGGCCGGAGTGGGGGAAGTAGGAACCGCAGCGTTCCATCTGGCTGACGGAGCTGTGAAGCCCTGTGTCTTTCCAGGGCGCCGGCTGACTGCAGCTGTCGCCCGCATATAAATTATATGGGGGGAGGAGATGCGGGGTCGGTTGGGGGAGAGGCTGCTGCGTGCAGTCAGGTCTAGGGGGAGCTGTCAGAGACGGTGGCACCCACAAGCAGCGAGCGTGCAGCGGGCCCTGCCCCACCTCAGCCACGGCTGGAGGGGTGTGAGAGAGGGTTGGGTCGGGTCGGCGCCTGTTATCAAGCGTAGGCTGGGCAGATGTGAAGTTTGCACCCCGTGCCAGGCTTCCCCAGAACGTGTGTGACTGCTGTGGTCCCAGTTCTGGTTCTGGCCCATCTCTCGTCCTTAAATGTATGGCGCTTTGACAACAAAGATGGAGTTTACAGTAGCTTTTTTCCTGGCTTCCATCATGGCAGTAGCTGAGTGTGACAAATATGGTAATTTCCTGCAATGTCCTTTAAAAACCTGGTTGAATTAGGTGTAAGTATCTTCGGAGTCCACTGTATTAAATGCAAAGGTTATGTATGTTTGTAGGCCAGAATTGTATGTACTCTGCCTAAGGGGGAGATGTGAACCCAGGGAAGTGAACTTCAAAGGATTGTACTGACAATGTGCCAGACAAGCATAGGTGCTGGAACTCAGGGTGCTCTTGCACCCCCTAGGTTGAAGTGGTTTCCATCATATACGGGGTTTACAGTTTGGTTCAATGGATCTCAGCACCCCCACTATAAAAATTGTTCCAGCACTCCTGCAGACAGGAATGGACTATAGGGACGTACAATGTTAAGTGATATTCCTGGGAATCTCTAGCAAGAGGTGAATGCAAATTCTTCACTTCCAGTTATGGAAAAAGTCAGCCTTTTGAAGCTGCAGCCTGAAGAAAAAACCATTATCTGCTGATTACCTGTTCCTGGAGTCTCACTGTCACAGGCCTAAGCTGTATGAAGGAAAGACCAACCACCCATAGGGATGCTTTTTCTGAGCTGAGGTTGTTATTAACTTGTAACCACAGAAAAATCCCTTGATGGGGTTTGAAGGACTGACACCTACCAGAGCCTTTATTGGAGCTGGGAGTGATCTTTGGTAAGTTTATTAGCATACAATGTAGGTTCTTTTATTGTTTTTTATGTTTTCTCTGTAATGCTTGCTTAGAAAGAGCTGTGTGGTAGGTTGTAATTGCTAGCAATTACAGTTGTTGGTAGCTTTCAGAGAGAAATAAATCACAGACCCCGGCCTCTTTAGGCATTCTGGCTTGCTGAGGCTATCACAGAACTTGCAGCCTGGAAAAACCAGTAAGGAGAGAGAGAGAGAGAGAGAGAGAGAGGTTACAACTGAAAGCCAGAAGCCTACAGTGGGTGCCTTAAAGGGACTATGGAGGGGGAGAAATACAGGTGCAGTTCCATTGAACTGTGACACTGAGCACCTTGTGTTCATGAATTATTTTGCAACACTCCTATAAAGTTGTCTGTCACAGAAACGGAGGTACGAGAGATTACATGATTTATCTAAGGTCACGGAGCGTGTCAGTAACAGAATGGGAAAAATAAAGTAGGTTTCCTGAGCTGTACTTGTTTTATATATATACTGGCTCTCATTCTTTCCTCTGACCAATTTTATGCCCATATTAACTCAACTGACCTCAGTAGAATTATTACTGATTTATGATTATGGAAGTGCTAGTTGCAAGTTCATAGTCAAGGCTGAGTTCCATTTTGCATTTAAAGCAGGATTCAACGTATTTGTTTTGTCTGAAAAATATACCATAGCCTCCTTAAATTTACAGTGCTTACTCTTCGAGTACAGAATGAATTTTCAATTAGCCTATGAGTTTAATTTTAAATGGTGATTTAAAAAATGTAATATTTGTGTACATCCGTTCTTTGTTGCAAATGATTTTTACAATGGAATAACATGGACACTTAAAAAAAAAATTCCATATTGTTAAAATTAACTGAAATCTTTTGCATATGCTATTTTTGAATAAATTAGGTTGCCAATAAACTACATTATTAATGATTGCTGTATCTAATTACTATGATTATATAAGGTACAGACAGGTCAAGTCAGTTGTTCTGATGACACTTAAGTGGGGCCAGTGTGACATCAGAGATTCATGCTTTCCTCTACAGCTAATTTGCATGCCACAATTCTATTGATTACAATGAATGAGTGGTATGTATCAGATTCTTGGTCCAACTGTCACTGTCCCTTAAAGATTCTGTGGCTGCATGCTAATATGGACATTGGTACTTGAAAGGCTTCCCATGGCATTGATGTCCTGCCTCCACCACACACTGAGAACAGGCACATTGGGAACATCTTAAAGCATTCACACACAAAATGGGCCTCAGGGAATAGGCTCTCTCTGCCCCTCCTTCATAGGTCTCAGTAATACAGTCCTCTAAACAAATAATTCAATTGCAAATTAAGTGTCAGGTTCACCAGAGTGCCTTGTCAATGGAAAGTTTAGTGGGTTTTTTTAAATATTAAAATTTTCATATATACTAAGGAAATTCCCCAAAAATGACTTTCAATCTGTCTTGCAGTAATAACACAAGGAGAAAAATGTGTTTGGGTGGGGGAAGAGGAACTTTAATATGTCAACAGAAATCAGTTAAATCTAATCTAGGACCCAAATACCTTCATAACTATATGATTATTCATGATGTCACTACAGGGCAGAGTTAAGATTGGCTGGGTGCCTTAATGGTGCATTTTTTACCGTAATATATTTGGATTTCTTCTTATAAACTTAACTCTGAATTTCCAGTGTTTATGCTTATTTTTGGGATTATTACAATATGCCTGTATTTTTTTTCACTCTTAAATTACTGATATATATTCGCCGTCTTAAGGGCATCTTAATGAACTGTTTGTCTGAGAATTTATACTGGTGTGACATCGGATTAAGGCCTACAGCCCTTGTTCCAAGGAATTTATTAACTAAAATTAATCAAAGAAAAAATTACAACAGACTCCCAAGGATAGAGAATGGGGCTGGAAACTAGGAGGGTGATAATAGTGAACAATAGGAGGGAAATTGGGAGCTATGAAAGTGATTACATCTATCTGCATATCAACTCATTGTTTAAATTATAACATCAAATAGCCTTCATTTATCACTATAGGGTCTAGTACAGTGGTTCCCAACCTTTTTGGCTCGAGGGCCTCAGATATTGTTACAACACTGAAGAGCCACCAATCTCTGCCAGCAGCCCTCCCCCCATACCCTCACTGCAGCCAGACAGAAGGAGTTCAGTAAGGAGGCTGCCTCCTCGCTGATCTCCTGTCCCCCTGGCTGCCTCAGGGAAACCACATGCGTCCAGTAGCCCCATGCCTTCCACCTGGGTCCCGAGGCAGTGGCTTCCTTCTGCAGCCACAGAGACTGAAGATCTGTGCTTCCCTCCATCTGGCTCCAGCAGGGACCCCAGCACCTAGGGACCCAGGCAGAGCGCTTTGCCATGCTCCCTGCTACAGCCAGGGGAAGGGGAGCGCTGATCTCCCGTCCCCTGGGCTGCGGCAAGGAGCCTGCATCCGTCTTTTTAGCACCACGGCAATGCGCTCTGCCTGGGTCCTTAGGCAGCGGCTCCCTTCTGCAGCCAGTGGGAGGGGAGCGGCAGGCCACTTTGAAAGCCCCCATGGGCCACTTTTGGCCCCCCGGACCACAGGTTGGGAACCACTGGTCTAGTATGGAAAGTTCCATCCGTTTTCACAAGCTTTTGTGAGTGAAGGTTGTGATGTGAAATTTACTTAGTATACTTTGAGAAAGCTTACTGAGAGCTAACTTAGGGCAACATAGGATTTTTGCTTCTAAATGACATATAAATTAGATTGCAAAATCAAGCACTGAAAAATTAGGAAATGCCAAATTTTAAATGGGACAGAGCTATGAAGTCTGAGGCTATGGCTACATTACAGAGCTAACTGCACCACAGCTGCACTGATGCTACAGCAGATGCTCTAAGCCAATGGGAGAGAGCTTTCCCATTGACTTAATTAGTCCAGCTCCCATGAGCAGCAGTAACTGTCAGTGGGAGAAGCTCTCCCGCCAACATAGTGCTGTCCATACCAGCACTTAGGTCGGTGTAATTTACATTACTCAAGGGGGTGGCTTATTCATGCCCCTCAGAGACATTAATATTCTGTAGCGTGTTCATAGCCGTAGGCCATGTCTACAGTAAAAAGTTTACAGTGGCACGGCTGTACTGATGTAGCTGCTCTATGCCAATGGGAGAGAGCTCTCCCGTTGACATAATTAAACCACCCCCAATGAGCGGTGATAACTAGGTTGTGAGAAACTTTCCTGCTGACATAGCGCTGTCCACACCAGCACTTATGTCAGTGTAACTTATGTTGCTTGGGTGTTTTTTTCTGTAGACTTAGTGGGTTACAGATCATTGATATATCTCCTCTGCTACAATAATCAACACCTAACACCACACATTGGAACCCATACAGTGTATTGTCAAACAACTACAACCCATACTCAATGGGGATCCCATCCTGAAAGATATCTTTCCTGAACCCCCACTTCTGGCCTTCAAACAACTCCCCAACCTTTCCAAGCTCACCATCAAAAGCAAGTTCCCCACAGACCAGGACACATCAACTCAAAGTGACACCAGACCCTGCCAGAACAACAGATGCAAAACCTTCAGACATATCTCCACTGCTACTGTGATCAACATCCCTCACAATACACCTTTTGCGATCCAGGGATCTTACATATGCCTCTCACAACATGTGGGTTACCTAATCCAGTGCACTAAAAGCCCCAAAATAATTATGTGGATGAAACGAGACAAACACTATGTTCTAGAATGAACTCACACAGAAAAATGATCAAATACAAAAACACCCTCTCACCTGTGGGTGAACACTTACCACAAAGTGATATAGATCTGACCTCTCAATCCTCATCCTCAAAGGAAACCTACACAACACTTTCAAAAGATGAGCCTGGAAGCTTAAATTAAAAATCATGGACTGAACAGACACACTGGATTTATGGTTTATTACAACAATCTATAGCCCACTAACCTCCTCTTTTTGTCCTATGACTGCAGATGTGTTAACCCTTTACTTTGAATTGTCCCTTACAATATGTGGTAACTACTTATGCTAAACAATCTGTTCCATGTTGCATTTTGCTGTGACACTGGATGTTCCTTTCCCTGATGTGAAGAGGAGCTCTGAGTAGCTTGAAAGTTTATCTCTCTCACCAGCAGAAGTTGTTCCAATAAAAGGTATTACCTCACCCACCTTGTCTCTTTGATATTCTGGGACTGACATGGCATATAGAACATACAGTATTAAAAAATTATTACAGAGCAGCTCCAAATCTGTCACCAACTCCACATCTATCATGCTGCCAAACTATTCCTAAGGAATGCAAGCGAGGGAAGAAAAATGGTGATTTTAATAGTCTACAACTCAGCTAAGCCTGAATGGAATGCATGGGACAAAGAGAAGGCAGTTCTCTAGGCCAACAGCTTTCTGAGTGCAGAGTTTTCAGAGGCCTGCAGCAAACAACAGAGATGTTAGATCTTCTCAAAAGAAGGTTTTAGTAAACTTTTATAATAATGGAAAGTGTCAGACAACCAAAACCAAGGTGTCACTACCAGTTTCCCCTATAATTATGTACATGTCCCAGAAAATGTTTCGTGGCCACATTCAGTAAACAGAATAGTAGGATACATTTTATGCCAAAAATCTTTGTAAAAACCTGAATGCATTCAAGTCGTCTTTCTTCTAAACAAATGGATACACTGCGACTTACTAACCTCTGTCTTATCTCCCTGGAACATAGGTTATTTAAATGAAGAGCACATCTTACTGAAGCACAGAATAAAAAAAAAAACCTAAAATACAGAAAAAATAACAATTTGGTTTTTGACTCCATGGACTTGGCAGGAATGAGATTAGGTTTGCCAACCCTCCAGGATTGTCCTGGAGTCTCCAGGATTTAAAGATTAATCTTTAATTAAATATTATGTCATGTATTGAAACCTCCAGGAATACATCCAACCAAAATTGGCAAACCTAAATGAGATAGTAACAATAAAACAGTTCATGTACTCCAAAATCCTCCAGGCAGTTTGAAGTATTTTGGTTTGTAGAACCTACATTGTCTCCTCCAGAGCAGCAGTATTTTGAAGCCTCATACTGATCTTTGTCATAAACACTAAAAGAGCTGTCTCAACATATTTATCCTAACATTGATTGTGATCTGAAGGATTGTTGTTAGTGATTTAATGCTAGAACTTTGTCCTACAATATACTACATGATAGCAGTCCAGCCTTTGGGACCCTGAGCTTCCAGTGTGATGCTGTGGCCAAAAGAGCTAAACAGGGGAATCTCGAGTAGGAATACAGAGGTTATTTTACCTCTATATTTGGGACTGGTGTGACTGCTGATGGAATACTGTGTCCAGTTCCAGTGCCCACAATTCAAGAAGGAAGTTGATAAATTGGAGAGAGTTCAGTTTGGAGAAAGGTACAATGGATCATTTTTGTATTTCTCCACAAGGTGGTGATTTGTTTGATGGCTGAGGGATTACTTATTATAAAGGTCAGTGGTGCTAAATAGTGTGTTTAGAGATGGAAAAATAAAGTCGCTGATCCTTCAAAGACATATATATGCTTAACTGTATGCACTGTGAGTAATCCCATTGATTTAAGCACCAGGGTAAATTTTTGCAGGATCAGGTTTAGGATAGAGAGATAAAATAGAGATATCTAGCTATTTTGTGGAGAGGAGCAAAGAGTCTGGCTATTAGTGCAGTTCAAATTGATGCTTGCTTTCATGATTTTAGAGTTGTGTTTAAAAATAAAGTTGAAGGGAAGGAACAGTAAGATGTTTCTGTGCTAGGAATATCACCATCAGAATGGGACATACACAGCATCTCTGGGAAAGATAAATACAGTACCCCTGCTGTTGTTTGTGTATAGGAAATGCTATTAAATTCTGTACTGTAATTTTTTGGAACTTGGAAAATAGCAAAAACAAGATTTTGTTATCAGTGTAAAAGTCAGCAGTGTAGACAAAGAAGACTAGCACAGTATTTCTTGTGGAACAAGGAACTTTAATTGTACTGTACATCATAATTAACTATTTTTTGTGTGTTCCTGCGTGAAACAAATAAGCTGGTAACTCTGTTGTTTTGATTTACTATTCCCTGAAATAAATATATGAATTTGGTAGGTCATATCATTTTTTCCCTCTCTGCATGTAGACTAGTTTCAGCAAATACAAGGGGACCCTATGATGGCAATTAAGGGTATTTTCTATACTACTTAACATCTTTTTTTCCATTATACATCATATCCAAAGAGTTGTTTGGATTAGGGTTTGTGGTTTCTGTTCTGTTTCAACTAGAGTTAAACTGAGTTCCAATTAACTCCAATTTACTATCATAATGGTAAATATTAGTCTAGATGCTCTAGGGTGACCAGATGTCCCAATTTTATAGGGCCAGTCATTCCAGATATTCACAGCTTTTTCTTATATAGGCACCTATTACCCCTTCATTCCCCTCCCCTGCCCTCCCCCACATCCTGATTTTTCACACTTACTGTCTGGTCACCCTAAGACACTCCCCCAAATGTTTGTCTCAGAACACAAAAGATCTGCAGAAAATTGGACTGGAAAATGGGAAGGAGAGAATGATGTTTTGTAAAATATTAAGGATATAGTTACAGAGGGGTAGCCGTGTTAGTCTGTATACAGCAAAAACAGTGAGAGTTCTGTAGCACTTTAAAGACTAACAAATTTAATTTCAGCAGGTATAAGCTTTTGTGGGCTTCAGCCCACTGCCTCAGATGCAGTTGGTAGAAATAATACAGCAAATATTGGCAACATATATAAGAGGATATAGTTAAATGGCCTTTCTTGTTCTCCAAGGTCTATATATGCTTTTCTCTAATAGTGTTGGATATTAGTAGCTAATCAGGAGACCCAGATCTCGCATCCTACACCAGAAATGTGAACAGCAGGATCCTGTTCTAGAGTTTTGTTTAGCACTATTTGGGTTTGGAGGAAACAGATGCGTTATAAATGCAGACGCACGAGACCGAACCTGCCTCTGGGAAGACCCAGGACCGACAGCGCGTGCCCGGCCACAGGCTCTGCAGGAACCGCTTCGCACTCAGCAACGTTCTGTCTCCCGCCCCCTCCCGCATCCCGCGCTACCAAGCGCCCCGAGCCGCCGGCCCCCCATTCCCAGCACAGCAGGCCCCGCCCACCTCTGACCGTAGCGGTCACCAGCACCACAAAGGAAGTTTGTCCCTCCGCCGACGCCGTCGTTTGCAGTGCCGGGAGATTTCAGCCAATCGGATGCCGGATCCCGGCAGTGTTTGAGGCAGGGCGCAGCCCGCCCTCTCTCCCTCCCTCAGCCGGCCGGGGTGCGGGGCCTGCGCTGTGGGCGAAGCTGGCTATCGCTCGCTGGCGCTTGTCTCTGCCGCTGCCTCTGCCGCCGGGATGGAGGATTTTTCCGCCAAGTTCGTGTCCCAGAAGATCAGTAAGACCCGCTGGCGGCCGGCGCCCACCGCCGCCCTGCAGCCGCCCGAGCTCTTCGCTACCGGCTCCTGGGACAACGAGGTACCGCCCCGCGCGCTACCCCCGCTGCGCTGCGCTGCCTTGTGCTGCTGGGGCTTTTGCCGCTTCCCGCCCCCTGCCCGTGTGGCCGGGCCGGAGGTCCTGTCCCATCCCATGCTCGTTCCTAGAACGTGCCTCTCTGCTGCGCCTGGTGCTGCCGCCCTGCCCTGCGCGGGTGAGGGTCTCCTCCTTCCCCCTCAGAGCAGTCCCGGAGGGAGCCCCGGACGCTCTCCTGCCCAGGTGCGGGGAGGGCGAGCGGTGTCTTATTGGACTGGTGCTGTGACCTGCCGGGACCGGCGGTGCTTCCCCGTAACCTTGCGTTGCGGGGATTGGCGAAAGCTGGGCGAGGTGTGCGCCTCACGCCTGTAACAAACATGGAGCTAGGCTGAACATAGGCGTTCCTCTTTCTCAATGAAATACATTGATGCCATGCAGCTGGTTGTGTGAGATCTTAAGAACTAAGCTCCTGGTTTCTCTTCATGAAGGCTAAAATTTCTTGCCTGACTGTCCTGGTATAGATGGGGGTTTATTTGCCCGGCTCCATCACCAACATGACTTCCCCTTCCTCTTCCTTGTTGTGGTGTATGCTCATTGACTGTGTCCCTTTCTCTCTTCCTCCCACTCTCCCCCTGGACAGCTGCATTTAACTGGTTATGTAGATTTCATTAATTGCTTCAGCATCTTGCAGGATTAACATGCTGTGTAAATACAAAATTTTTCATGGCATGTTAATTTTCTCAAGGTGCCTTTGAATGTATCTGATTTATCTCTTTGAAAATGTAATGTCTGCTTGTTTGTTTTCTCAAGGTAGATTCTTTGGGAAGAGAAAGATAGTTTAGCTGACTTATTGTTTCCAGTGTAGCTGAGTTGGTCCTAGTATATTAGACAAAGTGGACAAGATAATATCTTTTATTGGACCAACCTGATCAAAGAGACAAGCTTGTTGTTGCAGAACTTGCTCCAATAAAAATTATTACCTCACCCACCTTATCTCAACTGACTTATGGATAAGGGTGTCTTAAAATCTTGTAACATATGCTAGCTTCACTACTCTGATGAGACTCTTGTCATACAGGAAAACAAGATCTCCATTTGGTCTGTTGGAGACTTCGGAAGTTTGGGTCCCAATGGGGAGTATCAAGGAGAAGAACCACAGTTGTTATGCGATATCAGACACCATGGTGATGTTATGGACATGCAGGTAAAATAGTTATATGTAATGGCTGTTTTATTTTTTTTCTTAAATAAGAACATAAGGATTTAACACCACTTTTAAAGAAAATGTTAAGTATCAGTGGGATGTCAGAATATTGAGAATCAAATAACTTTTTCTAGGGGGATAGTGTCCACATCCATTTCCAAACATCAATTTTTGTGTGTGTACATTCTAAGATGATCTAGCAATGAATAAGACTGCTGCAAATTCAAATCACTTGTGTTTCTGTGGTGATGTCCTCAACTGTAACAAGCTTAAGATATTTCTTCTTAGTTTTTTGACCAGGAGAGAATTGTAGCTGCTTCATCAACAGGAAGTGTAACAGTCTTCCGTCACCATCAAAATAATCAGGTAAATAACTCGATGTAGAGTTGCACTTGGTTTCAGCTACTCTTGCTTATAATACAGCCATTTTAGTGCTCATGGAGATGTGATTTCTCAGACCTATGAAGCAACTGAACTCATGAATCCTAAAATCTGTAAAGCAAGAACTAGTCTAATTTTTAAAATGTGTAGAATAGTTGGATAGTACTTAGATAAGTGGACCGGTTGTAACAATTGGGCTTAAACATTTACCTAAATCATGAACTTTATTGTAGAAAGTATATAAAAGTATATAAGATGTTACAATAACCTATAATAACAAAAGTTAATAGGAAAAGATGACAACTACATTAGTCTAAACGAACAGGTCAAGCTAACATAATCCAAAGATAGTGTTAATTATGTTTGTTTAAAAACAGAAAACATATAGTCAGAAATTAATAATCCAAAATTGGTATGTCAAATATTAAGTCTAATTAATAAACAAAATTAGGGTCCCTAAAAGAGAATTTTGTGGGGAAAATACAAAAACAAAAATAAAAGCAGATGAAGGATACTGGAGCAAGTTTCAGCACCATGCTTGCCACCCCATTTTCCTCCTCCATTCTTCTGGGCCCTGGAACATTTGCATCCTAATCCTAAGAGATGTTCTGACCAGATGGAGCCAAAGAGAAGAATGCAGATGACCACACCATGCCATCAGTTCTAGCTGAATCCCACACCCCACCTGGGATGAAATGGGAGTGGACTTGAAGAACAGCAGCAGCAACAGTTTCAGACTCTTTTAATCAACTTCTTTTCCCCAAAAAGGATAATTATTACCATTTTTAATACCGTCTAAGAGACTTTCTAAGAAGGGATTTTTCTTCCCTCCAGTTAAAGGGAACGGGAGCGAAAAAGCTTGTTAAAATAAAAGCCTTACTTAATACTTTAAATTTCAAATGCTTTAACTTTTTTCTTCTCTTTTATATCTTTTAATAAAAGATTAAAAAAATCCTTTTAATAGTGTGCTTGCCATGATACTAAGCAGGCTGAGTTCTGTGTGGCCTTGTTTAACACTGTTCAATGTCAAACAGTAGTTGGATCATGGTAACACCTTTGGGCCCTTTACTTCATCTAAACCAATACAACAGACCTTATGGTTTTCTGACCGACCACTCACCTAGGAGCTATGAAGAACCATGCTAGACTCCTGCATTACATTAATGTATCTGTCAACAAATAGTCTGTTCTATGAAAGTGTATGCATATATAAAACTTAGTGGTATATTACTTGATTCATATAGTAGTTTGCTATACTTCTGAAAGAATACTGGCCTGTTTTGTTTTTGTTTGTTTTTTAAAGTGGATATGTATGGGTCTAGAACTTAGACGTAACCTGAACTTATAATGCAAGTATACACTTAACAGGATGCTCAGTATTTGTGTTTTATTTTATTGTATAGTTGTTCTCATAACTAAACTAGTTATTTTTTGGCAACAATTTGACTTCCTTACTGGAATAAACCAATTCTTTGATCTCAAAGTCTGTGCTCAGTACCCAGACCTTAGGAAGACCCTATATTCCTGATAAATAATATCACTGTCTTAAAAGACACTTTCCAGTTCATAAAAATAAATATGCAAATAAATACTGTTTCTGATCTGGCAGGGTTCTTCACTTTCTAGAGCTATTACTATTCAACATGTCCTTTTCCTGTTTAGGAGCTGCAGTGATGAAGCCGAGAAGAGAATTCTCTCTGCTCCTTCATGCGCAGAAGGACAATGGCTGCAATGCAGAGTTGTGCATTGGTGATTAAATAGAAACGAGAGATCCTCTGATATATAATGATGTGAATGACCCTTGAAATAGTGTGGTCTGCCTTGGTTATATTAGAACTAGTTTCTGATACAACTTACTTTAGAAGCTTTAGTCTGTGACACAGTCACAGGATTGTTATTTAGTACTACTGATAAATTCTCTTTACTTACTACTTAGACTTTATCAATCAACCAACGATGGGAGAGGGCCCATTGCCATGTGGATCCAAATACACGTTCATGTGGTGGAGCGTCATGTACAGGGGTCATCTGCAACAACCCAGAAATTGTCACCGTTGGAGAAGATGGTCGAATAAATCTTTTCAGAGCTGATCACAAGGAGGCTGTGAGAACTATAGGTAGGCCAGATAATCACTTTTTAACAAATGTAATCTACTCATCAGGTGACCAACCAAAAAAGAAACAGCCATTAAAATCAGAATTGTTCTAAACGTCTCTCATAGAACCTGTAATGGGCATTCATCCAGATCTAAAATATTTGTTATTTTACAGTGCATTTAATTGACAAACAAAATCCAGATTTAGAGCTACCTGCATGCATGAATTTTTTTCATTATTTTTCACTACAGTTATTTTAAATTATACTATCTTTTGAAACATGACTATCAAGATCTTGACCACAAGTGGTCAATATGAGCCCATTCTTCTTTTCACATGGATAGAGGTGTTATCTTTGGGGTGGGCAAATTCCAATTTTGGTCATTTCATTTTATGTCTATCTAAAGGGACACTGTAAATTAAAAAAGAGGAAAAAGTTAAAAGTAGCTTCAGGTACTATATTGGTCCCTGAGTTCTCTTGCCATTTTTTGTGGTTTTGCAATTACATTTTCTCTCTGTTGTGGGAAAGCCCCATTCACACACAAGAAATAAACCATAAAAGATGTGGAATGTACCAAGCAAACTGAAAAAGAAATATTTTTCTCTAATCTTTCTGTTACAGTAATATTTGGTAAATCCCTCACCCAAATGGTATGTAAAAATTTTTCAGACAGAATTTTTTTTTTTTTTTTTTTTAAAGTTGATAACAGTCCTTTATTTCCCAGACAGTTCTAGCCAGACTGGTATTTTTCACTTCCTATCTAAAATTGCACTGTTAAACAGCTGCTGTGATTTATCCCAGATGTAGCTGCATTTTTGTAGATGAAGGAATCCAAACTCTAATGAGCAAGTTATTGGGCAAAGTATTTTGGGATCGTCTTAGAAAGGTACTACGGAAATATACAAAAAATATATCATGGGGGTGGTACCATTCTGTTGGGAATTCCTGTAAGAGATTTGTAACCTCTTCTAGACTGAGAATCCCATTTCTGTCTGCTGTGGAGCACAAGACAGGGTGACTAGCTATAGCACAGACATTGTATTAAATGTATAATTGTTTTCTTCAGAAGACTTAACCCACATAAATTCTGCATATTTAAAATAATCTCACTGTTTAAAAACCAACTATAATATAGATACAGAATTATTTACCACTACATTCATAATGAAAAAAGGAATTTACTGTTTAGTTAATATGTACACTAAATAGTCAAGTGTGCTATCTTGTGACAAAATTTGGATTAACTTCTACTGGAGTACACGCTCTTATATATCAGAATATAAAAGGGAATCATTAAAAATAAGAGGGTGATATTCTTTTATGAAGAGACAGTATGTGCAAAATGGAAATAACGTGCAAGGATGGTTTTTTTCTTTAAAGGAATTGGTGCATATCAGCAAAACTTGTCTTATGTGACACTCAGTAAACTAGAAAAATTTGCTTCTCTAGATGTAGAGGTGGGGAAATGAGACGATATTTCGGAATAGTTTCAAGATGGGATTCCGTATAGGAAATGGCCTTTAGTGTCTATTTCACTTTGAAATTTCACTGAATTAATATGCAATAGGAGTTGAGCTTATTAAACTTTATTTGGGCAACTGTGCTAACTGCTATTCTAATTTATTTATGAATAAGTGCATTGAATTTAGCAGATGGTTCAGGAATGTAATGCATCTCTATTTCTGATTGATTTTGAAGATAGAGCTTTGCAGACTATTCAAAGCTAGAGGGGACATCTTTGTAAACATATGAAAGGCAGATATTCAGTAATGCTAAAAGGGTGCAAACTTTCTAAATTCTTGTAGTAGTTCAGTATATGCAGAAGTTTTAATGGAATTGGCCTTTCCCGTATTTGTGCAGCATGCATAATATGTAGTCTAGCTCACTTTTAAAGAAGATTCTCTCTGGTTGTCTAGTTCCAGCTGAACACAAAAGAATACATTCATTTAAATGTTTACTTAATATGAGAGCTATACAATTCAAGTAATCTCCATAAGAGAAAAATAGTGATGTCTCCTTTTTAGTACCTGGATTTGTTTCATAGGCTTTAAGGTCAGAAGGGACCATCGTGATCATCTAGGTTGACGTCCTACAAGTTGCAGGCCACAGAACCTCACCCCCCCACTCCTGAAATAGACTCCTAATCTTTGACTGAGTTACTGAAATCCTCAAATCATGGTTTAAAGACTTGAAGTTACAGAGAATTCACCATTTACACTGCTTTAAACCTGCATGTGACCCAGGCCCCATGCTGCAGAGGCAGGCAAAAAATCTCCAAGGTCTCTGCCAACTTAACCCAGGGGAAAATTCCTTCCCGACCCCAGATATGGGGATCAGTTACACTCTGAGCATGTGGGCAAGACCCTCTAGGCAGATACCTAGGAAAGAATTCTCTGTAGGGAGAGCTCTAAGTTACTATCTAGTGTCCGGTCTCCAGCCATTGGGGATTTTTGCGACTGGTTGTCGCAGATTGGCCACATACATTAAAGGCAGTCCCATCATACCATCCCTTCCATAAACATAAGAATGAATTAACAAGTATAATGCAAAAGCATCTAAAAAGGAGACCAGTACACTTCTTATGGACTTTATCCCACCGTAGTAAAGAACAAAGTATGAGGAATACAGTTCATGAGACCACACCACATAGCATAAGTCAGTCAATCAGGGCACTGTCTTCCAAACCCCAAGAGATTGACCAAGATGCTAGACTTGGCTTTCATATCTGAAGGTAAATGATGCTGTTCAGAAAACACTGTTAAATATTCTAATAAAAAACAAATATTTTTAACCCTAATTAGTAGGTTAACAGTAGTGGGCAGTCCTGCTATAGAGGAGACCTACTTAAGGTCAGATAACTGGCTGGAGGAGCATCATGTAGATGGTGGACCTTAGAAGATACTTCCATAATAAGTCATGTCTTGATAAAAATTGATGAAATAGCACTGAAGTCCTTTTGTAGGCAGCTGCTTATTTTATCGTAGTAGTTGGAGGTGTGGCTCTTATAGAACATGGAATCATACTATGGAAAGTTTCACAGCCTCCAATTGTGAAACAGTGGACTTGCGATATGCAATATGTTCCTTTTTTGAAAAGCCCTGTTGCAAAGCAATGGAGCATGCCAATAGACACTGACTAAATGATTTCCTTTTATCAACTACTTGTAGTAAATCTTTCCAGGTCAAAAATCAGATCTGACTCTTCTAAAATAACTCAATTTGTAAAGCACAGACTAATAACCTGACTCTCAGTAACAAACTAAATGGAGCATGTATATCTTTTCCTATGTACGTTCAAGTATAACTTACATTTTTATAAACCACATATAAACCCAGTAAATATACAATTAAAAAAAAAAAAAAAGATTCAATAACTTTGTTTAAACAAAAACTCATAGTAGGGAATTCAGATTTGGGAAATGGCTCCCTTCATAATGTTAGGTAGAAAGTGTATAGATACAAGCATGAAGAAAGCTGGAGCATATTGGAAAACTCTATTACATATAAAGGGGAAGGAAGAACTTTCTTAGCACTAAGTTTCAAGAGCAGCCACTTTGAAAACTAATGAAGTTTAATCTGCAGACTATAGGTTTTTTTGACCGGTAAAAGGAAAATAGATGTTAAGTGTTTGAAACTACTAGTTGTTTAATCAATACTTTCCTAATCTCTTCCTTTTGCAGAAAATGCAGACAGCAGTACACTCCATGCAGTGACTTTCCTTCGCACAACTGAGATTTTGACAGTAAACTCAATTGGACAGTTAAAAATATGGGACTTCAGACAGCAAAGAAATGAGCCATCTCAAATATTTTCCTTGTAAGCTTTTTATTTTCAGCTTGGATTTTCTGGGAAATGTATCTTAAACAGAAAACAAAATCTATTACATATAAATCTCTTGGACTATACTTTCTTGATAACAGGTGATACACAATTGAATTTGGATATTGTAACTGTACTTGGAAGATTGCGTGTTTATATCTATAGAATTTTTTTCTCCCCTCTCCTCTGAATACATTGTTTCTGGTTAGGAAAACTAAGAGCATCATGTAAGACTTGGCGCTTTTAGCCTTCAGAGTGCTTTATGAACACTAATTCTCTGTGCCTTGTGTGGTAGGTAAGAAATTGAAATGTAGGTCACTGATGTCAGTGGGAATGAGGCTCATAGAGTGGGGTAAATGACTCACCTTAAGACTCCCTTTGCAACCGATTGTATGTTACAATTCCATTCCTAATTCCAGTTTTAACAACCCTTTGTAAATATAAATTTATCTGTATTTCTTACCACAAATCACCCTTACACTTCTAAGGAAATCTTTATTAAGCTTTTATAGATGATCAATAATAAACCAGAAAGTACAGATCCTCATGCCTGTCTAATTAGAGATATAATAACTTAAAAGAAAAAAGTTCTAATGGGTGTCAAATTGTTCTAACTTAATAGTAAGATGCTACTGGTAGTTATACATCTTGGTTAATATAATTACCGGTTTTGATCAACAGTATATTGCTGTGGGAGGGAAAAATTGTGTTTGAACAGGAAATTATTTTTGTTTTTCCCCCTCTTCACAGGACAGGTGACAGAATTCCACTACACTGTGTTGACAGGCATCCCAGCCAGCAGCATATTGTAGCTACAGGTGGCCAAGATGGAATGTTGAGTATCTGGGATGTTAGACAAGGCAGCATGCCTGTGTCCCTGCTCAATGCTCATGAAGCTGAAAGTAAGCACCTAAAGAAGAACAGATACTGTTTAAATATTCCTCTATTTTTGACAAAATTTAAAGATTGCTTTTTTTTTTGTGTGTGTTTATAGCTACTAAATGTGTGTTCATCCACACTGTTTGCTTCCAGGTTTATTCTTTGTCTAACAGGAGCTGGTTAATACTGTATGTTATGGCTAACTAAAAGTCTAGTCAAACAAAAATAGAATTGAGACGTGGTTTGGTTTTTGTCAAATGCATCTTAAAACTCCTTTAAACAGATTGCTCTATATTTCTATAAGGGTTGCTTATTAGTGGTCCTTTTTGCTCATGTAACACCCACTAATATTTGATAGGAATCACATGAGTACAGAGAGCAGGATTATAGTAATTGACAAATCTGAAAATGTGCAACTGAGCAAAGAGAAAAAGAACTTAAAAAAAAGTCTTTACATATACTCTTTTGGGATAACTTCTTTTAGTCCCTAGTTGTGGTTGGGATGTAACGTCAAATGATGAAACATAACCACTTCCCCAGGCAATTCTGACAGCATTAGCTATGAGGTAGCAGCTCTTTTTCACAACACTGTGCTGGAAATAGTCCTTGACAGTAGAATAACTGTATTTAAAGATTTGGGGTAAAAATATCAAAAGCACCTAAGTCCCATTGAGGGCTTTTTGGTTTTTTTAAACTTTACCTTTTACGTCTAAATGTCAACTTGGTTTATGGGGAAAAAAATTACACTTGTTACACTCCACTTCTTAATTTGCAGTAGGGTAAGAGGCAGGGGAAGAGCTACTAGTTCTCTATATATCCAGTGCATTTAATATACAATTTTACTGTTAATACGGTGCTATACTTCAGATTTTAACATAGAACTAGTCATATTATACTATACTTTCTGAAAGACAACCCAAAAATTCACACTAACATAATTTTTGGGGCTTATTTATTGGTGTATTAGCCAGGTTCTAGTTATGGATTGAGTGGTGCATGTGATACTGAATCTACTGGCTAATCAAAGTACATGCCATCAAGTACAGTCTCTGATACGAAAGTGTTGATGAGTCAGGAATGGTTACAGTCAGGCTTGTCTATGCTGCTCCAACAGCCCTCTTGGGACAGTGAGTGACAATGAAGTTAGCATGCAGATTGTGATGGTATCAGGTTTATGTATGGATGACCTTTTAGAAAGACAGCAGTCCATTACTTGGTTTTTGCTGGTCCACCCCACAGAAGCCTGCCAGCTTAACTCCCACAACCCCAGCTGAGCTGTAGGGAATACTGGCTAGATAACCTGGCTTTGGTGGTCCTTGTATTGCCATTGATCTCAATAACAAGAAGAAACGTGTGCAAGTATTATAGCATTATTTTTCACTTACAACTGTCCTATACTGACATTCGTTAACTTGCACTGGGTTCCCCCTTTAGTGCAAACTAATGAAGTTCTACTGTGTCTTGTATTTGTTTTCTAACATTTCCTGTGTGACACTTCATAAAAGTCCATGCAATAGTGTTTGTTCAGTACTGATACAAATGGGTTTTAAAATGTATTGTTCCACTTTAAGTAAGCAAACTAAATTTTGGTCTAGCAGGACTCGGGTAACTTAAACATTAAGGTGGAGGGAGGAAAACGTGCAGTCTTAAGAATGCATTAACTACGCTATATGCACTTCATATTTTCTCGTCATTTCCCCTTCTTGTTTTGTTTTTTGTGTTTAATTTGAGATCGTAAACTCTTCAAGGCCGGGACCTTTTTGTCTCGTTTTATGAGGCACCTAGCAGGTTTCTGGGAGTTGGATAGATGTATCAACTACAGATGAGAGAAAAGACTTACACAAATAGGGGAAACAGTGAAACTGGGTATACATAAAGTGTTGTCAAATACATAATGTAAATCTGGGAGAAAACACTTAAGTCTTTTTAAATTAAAGTAATCTGAGGTGTAATTTAGAACAGTGACAGTTAAAAGTTGAGTCAGACATGGACTTTAAGACCAGAAGGGACCTCTGTGACCAGGCCAAATGATCTGGCTATCAACACTACCAGTACCTCCACACACTAAACCCAACAATTGAAATTAGACCAAAGAATTACAGCTCCCAGAAGTCTAAGCTGTTGTGTGCCACAGGCAGAGAATAGGAGGGACTGAGGTGCACCAATGCCGAGGCCTCTACAATGACAGAGAAATGATTGAGAGAATTGTGTGGGTGTTTTGTTTTTGTTTGGTGGGTTTTTTTTTTTTTTTTTTTTTAACAGTTAACTGTCTATAGAGCTTCCATGCTGTCTTTAGTTATCTTCAGTACCTTGAGTGGAGTTACACCAAACACCTTGATTTGGAATTTCCTTGTTTCTCTTGGAGAATCAAACATTTTGATATCATTGTAATATAGACTTGTTTATATAATCATGGTTGTTAAACTTGAATTTCTTGATTTTTGTAGTGTGGGAAGTTCACTTCCATCCTTCCAACCCAGATCACCTATTTACGTGTTCTGAAGATGGATCTCTTTGGCATTGGGATACCTCCATGGAGGTATCAGAAAAGCCATCTTTCTTCCATCAAGGTAAGGATTTTTGAAGCAAACTTCCTTTTAGGAAGATGAAGATCTTATGCTGAGTTTGCGTAGAGGGGTTAGTTAACTAAAGTAATTGGCTTGGGGACACTATTTCATACTGTGTTCATTTATATCAAAAGGGCTGTTGAAGATGGGAATATGATGGTGTATTATTAGAGAGAGAAGACCTTAGTGGTCCTCTTCAAGACAACTTCACTGCTTTGATTTGTTTCCTTAAATATTGCCTCCTGTCTGATGTGACTGCACTCACCAACAATGGGTCAAGAGTTTTCAAAGCTAAATCCAGTTCACTTTCCAAAAGATTCTGGGATGCTGTAATAAGGACATAAGGAAACTAAAGTATGAATAGGGAACTCTTCTTTTTTTATTTATTTTTTTTTAACTGGACAAATATTTCAGAGACTAAATGGAAAACTTTTAGTGTGCCCATTAAACTAGACAAATCATTTCAGAGGAAAATATATTCTAATGGAAAAATGTGACCTAATACTAAGCTCAGTTTCTGCTGCCTTTTGTTTTCACTCTTGTCCTAATTTTTGGGGTACAAAATTCTTCCTCCATTTAAAAACAAAACTTACAGCATAGTGTTAATGATAAATACACTTGAAATTTCTAGGTACAAAACGTCAGGGTAGCTAAAAATAGGGAAAATATCCATATTTACTTGTGAAATGTAGCAGCCTTAAATGCCCTTCCTCTGGGCTCAAAGCTATGAAGGATTTTTATATAGAGGAAAGCTGATACAAATATGAGATTTAAATAATCATTCCAGTTGTACTCTGCTTCTCAGTTATACCAGTTAAAGTAATTTGCCTATTACATACCCTGGATTCTAAACAAATAATTTTTCCTCAGTCCATCTCTTCCTCCAATTTTAATCTTCTAATGAAATCATAATTCTGATTTTGTGAAACATGTGACTCTGCATTTCTTTCCATAGCAAAACCCAAGTCAAAAACAGGTGTATCACTTATGAAAGATAAGTAGGAAGTTAGTGGGATGATTTAGATCCATATTTTAAACACAAATCTAAAGCAGCAATAAACATAGGAAAATAGTTTAAGCAAACTTTTTGCACAGGTTTGCTTTCAGTGCAAAAGTTAATTAATCAAGAGGTTAATGTATCTAGTACATAGTGTAGTTCTTCTTCTTTGTACCCTAAGGAGGTGATTCCTTACAGTTGTGATGGCATTAATTCTCTCAGTTGAGGGAAGATCTGGTAAAGAGCTAGTAAAGACTAGCAATTCTGAGTGACTTCTGTCTTTTAGATAATGTAGAATATATCTTGGTCCACTGGAGACTCAACTAAACCCATCAAATCAGTTCAGTTTAAAACACAGACATGCCCTCATACTCCCACCATGTTAGCTGAATACTTAATATGCTACCCCAATCCTGAAGCTAAGTAAATAAAATCAAAACTAACAGGTTTTTTTTTTTTTTTTTTTCTCCTTAAGGTGGAAGAAGTACTACGTTTCTGTCACACAGCGCTAATCAGTCTGTAATAAGTGCCTGGCTAAACAACAATCCTACTAAAGATCGCATGGAGATTACAAATTTAGTTCCAAATCAGACGTTATCTGTGAATAGCTTGGATGTTTTAGGACCGTGTTTAGTATGTGGTACTGATGCAGAAGCCATTTATGTCAATAGGCACCTTTTTGCTTGAGTATACTTTTAAAGGGACACTCCCAAGTAGTATACCCTCCTTGAGAACTAGTGGGAAATGTCCTGAGGATTCCAATTTTTTTTAAATGGAATCTTTTACAGAACTCTGGTAACATAGGGGCCTATAATGTAATCCTGGTAATGCAGAGAGAAAACAGGCTGCATAAGGCTCTTGAGAGCTGTTCCATCACCATTGATGCTTATGTTTATAGTGAATGAAACAGCAGTTACCTTATGTTATGTAAATGCACCCTTCTTTCTTCTCCACTGCCTATTGCATTTCTTATTTGGCAGGCAAAAAACCAATCAGTAGGGAAATAAATTTGTATTTTAAATATTCTAAGGCTGTTAAGAAGCTTAAAAATGTATGAAATACTTGAACTCCCTTAATGTTCATGCTAATGTAATGACACTGACGTATTCATTCAGAGCCAAAACTTAGGATTCTTAAATTCTTTTAAAGACCGCCTAATAGAAATTACTTTTAATTTGAAATTTTTATATTTAAACATGTTCATACACTATTAGAAATGCAATTGTTATGCTGCTGCATGACAACTAGAAAGGGAAACTGAGCTAAGTGAAATGCAAGAAGAACTATTTCAATGGTGAAAAGTCCCATAAGATTGTTACAATCTTGAAGTTGTAGTAATCTAAGACAATGGAAACAACACTGATACAGGCATGTTAAAATTCGATATGGACATTGCTTGTACACTTCTAATATGGGGAAAAATTATGTTTGTTTTTGGATGCTGGACAGACATCTGACCAGCACTATCTGTTAAGCTAAAATTCATATGATAAACAGTTTTTGACAAAGCTTTAGTCATGAGTTTTGCCAAAATTAATAGAGTGCTAAGTTGCCAAACAGAGCTATCATAAAATAGACATCATATTGAAAAATTAGGCAATCTTATGTACCAAGGAGCCTTTCCTCCAAAATTTTTAATAAATGTTTTTTCCACCAGAATTTTATTTATTCATTCTTATCCCTTATCTTCACTTTTATAATAAAAGGCTTATATTTTTGGCTTAGTTTGGTGTCATTAAAATTGACTGATAGAAGTTAATCTTAATATGCAGCACACCCATTTTAAGGCCCCCAATGCAGTTCCACACTGGACCCAGGGTCCACCTGCGCAAATTATCTTGCGGGACTAGGACTTTCCTTGTTATGCCCTAATAGTTTGACTTCCTAGAGGTGTAGAGCACTGATTAATCCCATTGCAGTTCATGAGTATACTGAAATATCTACATCTTGATGCAAAGGTGAGTAACTAGCCTTTCATCTACAGAATGCAGTGGGAATGATTGCGTGGCTATAAAGCTAGAAAGCCTATGATGACTAGTGGTGAGTACACAGAACAGAAAGTCATATATTCTGAATTCTGTTCTGCTGATTTGCCTTGTGGCTCTGAGAGAGTCACTAACCCTTCTATGCAACTTTATTTCTAAAGAAGTAATGCTTGAGGTTTAACACTTGGTAAATCAAGATGAACTGCTTGACAGGATAGGAACTAAGAGTCAGGAGATAGGAGTTTCTAGTTCTGCCTGTGATTTGCTGTGGGAAAGTAACAATCTCTAATTCAGTTTCCCTATCGGTAAAATAAGGCTAACAGTTTTTATTCACCTTTTGTAAAAGAGTTTGAGCTCAGTGAAGGAAGAGCACTATATAGATATCAAATGTTATCACTATGACAGTAAAACATTAACTTTCCTACTAGCAATCAGGCTCACTATTTATTATTACAACTAATTTGTCAACTGATGCTTTTATGTGTGACACATTACATTCACTTTAGGAATTGCTATCTCAAAGTGGTGGTGTTTCTTGAAGGGTGGGGTCCTGTCCACACTCTGTATTTGTTTTTGCATTAGTTTAACTACGGTGATGTAGGTATACTGGTGCAAACCACTAACTTATGCATACTACCCCATTGTAAACCATAATTCGTACTGAAGCAGTTTACCCCAAAAGATGCACTGCTATAAGTTGACATGATTTGTTGGTTTGGTGTGCTATGAATCTTCACAAATCCCAGCCGTGGACAAGACCGCCGATCTAGAATCCAGACAGAGGCCTTAGTGTAAGGATAGGCTTGTCTGCCATCAAATAACCCCTGGAAAATTGGAGTGTATTCTAGATAACAGGAGAAAGAGTACATCACTTAATAAATTAAATGTCTCATTTATAATTTAAAAAACTGCCATCTTGACAGTCTGCAGGTTTTGACAGGAAACTTAATAAACACATTTAAACATGTTTATACTAAATAACTGGTTGTCTCTAAAATGCATAGGAAAGGTTAACTTTCAAAACTGTAAGGCACATTATTTTTTTTTTTTTTTTTAAAGGTGACCTACAGAAGGGGGAAACGGGGAAAGATGTTCACTTTGCTTCTCTGTGATTGCTTGCGGGGTGGGAGTGTTCGTGTGTGGGTGGGTGGGTGAGTGGTTTGGGTTTTTTTGTTTTTTAATTCTGCTAGATTCTCTTAAAATGGGAATTCAGATCCTGTCTAAGCTGGAAATTTCTGATGGTTGGAGAAATAGCGAAGAGACCATCAATAAGAAGGGAAAGGGATTTTCTATTCACCTTGCAAAACTACGTTTTACCCCAGAAAAGAAAAATTTAACTTCTATGACAATTTGAATAGAAGTCTGACTCAACACCCTGGCCCCTTCAATTAAGATAGGTATTGTGAGCGCTGACTTTCTTAATGTCTCTTGCTGGTCCTCTAAAGACCAGATTTCACACTTTTGATATTTCTAAGGTTTTAAAAAAAAAAAAAAGAGCCAAATTAATTTAAAAAACACTTGTCAGACTTCCTTCATAAATACATTTTAAAGAGGACATATATCTAATATTTCAAAAATTTTGCAGGTCACTTTTATAGAACAGAACATGCCTAACAGCAACTTTCAAATTTTCTTTTCCTGTGCACTGTAGTGATGAACTACATTTTCTGTGGTTCACCCTACTTGCCATGGATGGTAGTCTGAACCATCAACAAAAACACGTTCTCACATTTGACAAAGTGGGTTTCTGCCCATGAAAGCTTATGCCCAGATAAATTAGTTAGTATTTAAGGTGACACAACTCCTTTTTTGCTGAAAACAGACTGACACTGCTACCCCTCTGCAACAAAAACATGAATTCTCACCTAAACAACCTCACCATTCATAGTAATGGAAAGTATCACTGTGGGGGAGGATTCAGACTGACTTTGGGAGGTGAGATTTTTAGGTTACCATCAGTTGCGTGGGAGGAGGGGGATTTGTATCTTTGTGCCCAGAAAGTGGTAATGACAGGGGAAGCATGAGGTCACCTGATGTTGCTTGTTAGCAAAACGGGAGCCTATGGATATTACTGCCCTGGCTCAGCCTCTTTTCCAAGGATCTTAACATCGTTTCTCCTTCTGATTGTTGGGAGGTGAGGGTGACTAAATGATCTATGGTAAAGAAATGTACTTTGATTTTGACTTTTCATATTATAGTTGCTGGATGTTAAGTTACATTCGTCAAGTCACAAGACTACTCTTAACTTCATAATAGATATGATTTAGTGAATTATAAAGAATTCTACTGAAGAGTTTTGGCAACAAAACAAACCTCACAAGCTAAGCTCAAACTTCTGTTCAGAATCACTACTTTATTTTTGTATGAAATGTCTTAATTAGGATGATACATTTAATAAGTGATTCAGACTTTTTACTTGATTTTTTTTAGGACATTTATGTCTTCCAGATCTCATACTTCTGTAACCTCTTCCAGTTCCCTTTACACAAAGGGATGAAGAGAGACCTGTTTGTTCAGCAAAGGATGAAATAAATTAGTTTGTCAAAACTTATGCAACATATTGATTTTTTTTGGACAAAAATGCTTTGAAAAAATATTTTTAACAGATAAAATCCAAAATCAACAGATTGAAAATGGGTCATAATCTAACTGCCATTCCAGGAAAAACACCAGGAATCCTAGTTATACTTTTATGTAGCTAAATATTTGATAAAGAATAGATTCATGATTTTTTTTAAGTTTGTTTTAAAAAAACTCTTCAGTATCTCCACAGTCTAACTGAGTAGAAGCTATGTGATACTGTTCTATATTGTCAATTCTAAATAGATTCTTCTATTGTGCTTGACATCATAGTATATGTGCACCTTCCAGTTAAACAATGACTACACATCTGTCTCATGTTGTTTGTTCTTTTATCCTCTCCCCAAGGAGAGAAGTGTGTGAAGCGAAATGTCTTGTTTTGATAGGGTTTTTTGTAACTATACACGTTGCTATATATTTGTTAGAGAAGGCAATGTCAAATTTGTCTTGCTATTGGAGCAGAAGGTAGTAAGGTTTGTGAAGGTCCTCAGTTGATGGGGAGTTCATTCCACAGTCTCAGACTGGCCCTCAAGAAAGTTCTGTCTCCTGGACAGATTATCTTTGTTTTTGAGAGTTCCATTGTGCCAGGAACATAGTTGTCAACAATAACCTTCATCTTGGAGTTTTAAGTGGTACCTTTTATATCCTGGGTCCAGGTCCTTGAAAATAAGGATTGAGACCTTGAACTTGATTTAAAATTGTATGGGAAGCCAGTGTAGAGAGCAGAGGGACTGGTTTGATGTGTTTGCAGAAGCCTCTGTTACTGACGAAGTACACGGCAGCATTCTGTACTAGCTGGCGTTTCTTAAGGGTTGAAGGCTTCATGCCCAGGTAAATCACATTGATGTAGTCTGCCAAGAAGTGATGAAGGCATGAGTAACTGAGGCTAAATTGTAATCTGTCAGGATAGGACAGAGTCTCTAGCCACCTGGAGATGATAGAAAGCATTACAAGTGGATATAATTACAGCACACTTCTTAGCTAGAAGCTGTGAAGATGATTTAGGAGTGAATTCAGGTCCCATTAGGAAGCACTGGAAGCTTTTGAATTTGAAACTTCAGACCACTGCCTTTGGTTTGATTGACATGTTTAAATCTTTATTCCAAACGGTGATGGTACATACAGCTTCTCTGTGTTAGGTTCATTAATATTTTATAGGCTGCGGAGAGAATCCCTTTAGTCTTAATGAAATCTCAGTTACAACTTTTCAGTGGGATGCAGTTCTGTAGTCTTCATTTAAAAATCTGCAGGCAGTGCAGCCAGTGCTTGTTTAAACCACTTTTTTATTGTAGATATGGGAAAACTGTTCTCTGAGGATTTTTTGCATTTCCCAATACCCTTTTAGGCCCAAACTTTCCCACATTAGAGATAAAGGATCAATTTTACTTTGTGAAAAGCCATTATTTCCTATTAATTAATTGTATCTGGGAAGTTATGTATTGTATTCAAAGAGCTTTTCTGACATCATGCCAGATCTTGATTTTTACGTTGTTATAAGGAGATGATAGTTCATGGATGCACTCTATACATCACTGAGAATAACTTTTTTTAATTGCATTTCAGTAATTTTAAAAAGATATATGGCTGGCAACCTCTCCAGTTTTTCAACTCCATTTTGAAGGATGGATACCAGAACTGCAGGGGAAGAGGGCACTAGTAGGGAAGGGATGAAGGGGTCTTATATGGGGTAGGGACTATTCCAGTATTGATCTAGCTGATAAATACGTTTATGTAATATACTTCTGTAATGTATTTGCCTTGGTGCTGCTCAACATTTTGATTAAAAAGAACCAGAACAATATAAAACTACCACGATGCTAATTAAACAGATTAAAAATTGGTTAATTACAGGCCTCAAAATGTAGTTGTAAATGTGGAATTATTGAGTGGGTGTGTTTCTAGTAGAGGTTTGCAGTGCACAGTTCTTTGCCCTATGCTATTTAATGTTTTTAATTACCAGTGTAAGAGGGTCCGTGGGCCAAAGGGTCAAAAGGTCTAGGGGTTAGTATCTACTTGGTTGTGTGGCAGTGGCAAGAGAACGCAGGCTCACCCGCTCCACCAAGCTCTGACCCAGGGCCCTAAAAGGGTCAGCAGTGTTTGGTCTTGAGGGAGGTGGGGGGCTGTGAGCTACCTTCCCTGTGTCCCTTCTCATCACTGATTCACTCCCTCGGCTTCTGGTCCCAGATAAAGAGAAAAAGAAAATGAACTCAAACTGCCAGCCCCAGCTGGGCTCAGCATATAGTCGTGTTCCTTCAGGGAGGCTTCTCTAGTCCTTGGGCATCAACCTTGAAGGTAGCTCTGTCCTCCTCCCCAGCCTCTTCCTTCTGAGCTGGTTGCTCCCTTTTCAACCTTGTCTCCAGTTGCAGCATGCTTTGGAGGGGTAGAGCTAGCTGGGTCCAGGCCTACCAAGAGTGGGCGAGGTCTAAGGGGGCAATTGCCCAGGGACACAGCAATTTAAACAGGTTCAGGCCTCTTCTGCCCACAGCCCTGCCCATACTCCACCCCAGGCCCTGCTCAGCCCTGCTGCTGCATCCCTCTTCCCTCCCTCCATCCCACCCCACCCCACTCAGCGGCCTCCCGGCTTGCATTTCTTCTCTTCCTCACTCCTCCATCCCCCCACCATCAGCCCCCATTGCTGTTGCTTGCTGCCTGAGGGGAGGGGGACTGAATGGGAGGGGGTGGTGGGTGAGGGAAGGAAGAGCCTGAGGCAGAGCGGGGCTGAATTCTGGGAAGAGGCAGGATGGGACTGTTCTGGCCTGGGGCCCAGAATTGCCGTGGGTGGGCCTGGCTGGGCCCAGTAGTACCCTTTAACCCCTTTTGGCCCAGTGTGGGGTTTGTATACTCCATCACAACCTGCAATAAAACAGTCATCACAGATACTTTGCAGATGACAAAATAATTGGGGGAGTGGTAAAGAATGTAGAAGACTGGTCTCTTACACAGGTCTCTGGCTCGCTTGGTAAGCTAGTTAAAAGCAAACTGTGTTTTAGTACAACCAAATGTAAATATATACATTTCTAGGCGCAAAGAATGTACACTATGTTTACATGATGAGGCACTCTACCCTGGGAAGCAGTAGTAAAGTGATAATCAGCTGAAGTGTGAGACTGGCCAAAAGTGTCTAATATAATCTTTGGATGCATAAAGGGGAATCACAAGTAGGAGCAGAAAGGATTTTTACCTCTGTATTTAGCACTCATGTGATTGCTGCTAGAGTACTGTGTCCAGGTCTAGTGTCCCCAATTCAAGAAGTTTGTTGATATACTGGAGAGGGTTCAGAGAAGAGTCACAAGAATGATTTAAAGAACTGGAAAACATGCCTTGCAATGATACCCAAGGAGCTCAATCTGTTCGTCTTAAGAGAAGGATAAGAGGTGACTTGATCACAGCCTACAAATACTTAAACGGAGAACAAATATTTGATAATGGGCTTGTTAATCTAGTAGGGAAAGGTATAACAAGATCTAATGGCTGGAAGTTGAAGGTATACAAATTAAGATCAGAAATAAGATGTTTATCAGTGGTTTTCAACCTGGTTTCATTTGCAGACCTCTTAAAAATTTCAAACGGAGGAGCGGCCCCCCCAGTAGTCCATAGACCACAGGTTGAAAACCACTAGTGTACATTTTTAACAAAGAGGGTAATTAACAATTGGAACAGTTTACCAAGGGTTGTGGTGGATTCGCCAACCCTAGCAACTTTTAAACAAAAATTGGATTTTTTTCCAAAAGATCTGTTCTAGTTTGAACAGGAATTATTTGAGGGAAGTTCTAGACCCTGTGTTATGCAACAGGTCAGACTAGATGGTCACTGTGTTCCCTTCTGGCCATAGAATCTATGAATCTCACTTCTGCTGTATACAAAGGTAATATCATTTCTTTACTCATACTCTATGATCACCTATTTATACATACAACAAACCCATTTTGGCTAGAATATTACACTGGGAAGCTATGCTTCATTGGTTATCCTCCAAGTTGGTCCACCAAGATCCTCAATCCTTTTAACTGTCATGCATACCTGGAGTCTGTCCCACATCCTTTTAAGTATGAGCTATATTCTTTGTTCTTCTTCAAGTGCTTGCTTATGTCCATTCCATAGTAGGAGCGTGTGCGCCCTGTGCATGGTTACTGGAAAATATTTCTCCTTAGCAAATCCCGTAGGGCTGGCTCTGGCGCTCAATGGAGCCCCGCGCACATGCCGGGGTACGAGGTGCTGCTGGCCCTATGCCCCCTCAGTTCCTTCTTTCCGCCAATGACAGTTACTGTAACTCTGTTCTTGCTTGCTTCGCTGAGTACCTCTTAGCTATAGTCTTTGTTTTATAAGTACTTGTTAAGTAGTTGTTTAACTAGTTCTTGGTTACTGTTGTGGTAGTTAAGGTAGTCCTGTTAGGGGCCTCCACCTGGCGTTGGGGTACGCCCCAATCTCGGTGCTTTAAGCCTTGTAAATCCTGCAGGAAAGCCTTCCCCATTAGTGACCCCCACAAAGACTGCTTAAAGTGCCTTGGGGAGTCTCATCGAAAGGACAAGTGCCACATCTGCAAGGCGTTCAGACCGAGGACTCAAAAGGATCGAGACCTCCATCTGAAGGCCTTGTTAATGGAGGTGGCACTGAGACTGGCATCGGAACCATCCTGCTCCCTTTTGGCACCGAGCAGTGGGTCGGTGCAGAGTGCTCCGCCAGCACTGGCTCCATCGTGGCACTGGGCTACCTCTTCACTGAGGAAGAAGCCCAGGAAACAATGACATGGGGTTGAGTTCCGGGGCAGCTCAGAGCCAGTGCGCTGAGCAACCACCGCAGGGGTAGTTTTCGCCCAGAACTGAGAGCCCTTCCACAGAGCATCCCCCATCTCCAGAGTACAGCAGGGGACCGCTACACCTTGCAGTGCTGTCGACACCGGAGGCGCTTCAGGTGGCAGCCGACTTGTTGGCCCTGCCCGTCCCACACACCTCATCAGCCCGGATGGAAAGGGTGAGGGGTAGAGCACCCACATCGAGGGGAAGACCCCCAATGGGGTCCCTCCAGGGGCAGCACATCTAACCGGACCTCCGAGGTACCTCTGCAAAACGGGTCACCATGGAGATCAGTCTCAGCGAGAGGCCGATCCCCTGGGGCACGTTCCCCGGCACTGAGGCAGTCTCCAGGGGCAGATCACCAGTACTGCAGGAGCCCAGACAGCCCGAAGTGGCACTCACGATCACCAGCACCGAGGGCAGCGGCATCGATCAGTCGACGCAGGTCCTGCTCGGTATCGAGCAAACACTCCCCATCTGGGGCCAGGCACCGTTCTAGGTCACCAGCACCGATGAGTTCGCCCATGCGTGGGTGGCGCAAAACCCGGTCACCGGCATTGCAGCGCTCACCTAGAGAAGACCCCCGCTGACAGCGGGCTTCGGTACCGAGAGGCTCCCAGTCACCCAGATGCCACTCCTCCTCTTACTGCAGGCTGTCCTCCTCACAAGTTGGTCCAGGCAGCGACATCGCTGGTCACCGGAATCATACTCCCCATCACCAAGACATCGGTCAAGGGAGCGCTGGGATAAGAGGCGTAGATACCACTCCCCGTCCCCTTGGTACCGTGGTACAGGGAGACGGTCAGGCTCTGGGCAACACTGGTCTCTGGCAGGAGAATCCGGTGATTCCAGGAAGGGAAAGGACCCAGGGGCTCCCCCCCACTCAGCCTTCCTGACCTAAAGGACAAGAGCAAGGTCCCTATCTGTCTCCTCCAGTGGCCTCAAGACCAATGGCAATTCTGGAACCCCGTGGAGTTACAGGGGGCCTTGGGTCCCTACTCCCTGGTCTCATCAAGGAAACAATCAGGGACCTGATCACCGCTGATGGAGGCCCATGACTCCGAGTCAGGGGGAGTTGGACCCTATGGACGGTCTAGCTACTGCCTTGCTAAAGGTGTATCTGGCTGCCATCTCAGCCTTCCATCCCCTGATTCACAGGAGATCAGTTTTTTCTCATGCCATGGCAGCGATATTTCTGAAGGGCATAGAAAAGTTCTAGCAACAGGTCAGGGATCCTGTACCGCCCTGGGACCTGAATTTGGTCCTCTCTAGGCTCACGAGGGCACCATTCGAACCCATGGCAACTTGCCCACTTCTGCTACTGTCAAGGAAGGTGACCTTCTTAGTAGCTATCATATCAGGTAGGAGGGTGTCTGAAATCAGGGCACTCACCTCGGAGCCGCCCTATACAATTTTTTATAAGGACCAGCTGAGGCTTCACCCAGCCTTTCTGCCCACGGTGGTATCACAATTCCACACCAACCAGGACATTTTCCTCCCAGTGTTTTTCCTGACGTCATACACTTCCGAAGAGGAAAAGAGATGGCATACACTGGATGTACACAGAGCCCTGGCTTTCTACTTAGAGAGGACGAAGCCATTCCATAAGTCCACGCACCTGTTCATCGCGGTGGCTGAAAAGATGAAAGGCTTACCTGTCTCATCGCAATGAATCTCCTCCTGGATAACCGCCTGCATAAGCAGGTGAAGGTTCTGCTTCCGGGCAATATCCCAGCTCATTCCACCAGAGCGCAGGCGTCTTCTGCAGCATTTTTGGCGCAGGTGCCTATTCAGGACACATGCAAAGCTGCTACATCGTTGTTGGTTCATACATTTACGTCTCACTATGCCATTGTGCAACAGGCTAGGGATGATGCCAGGTTCGGTAGGGTAGTGTTGGAATCAACCACCCTATGAACTCTGAACCTGCCTCCAAGGTACTGCTTGCAAGTCACCTACAATGAAATGGACATGAGCAAGCACTCGATGAAGAAAAGACGGTTACTTACCTTGTATCTGTTGTTCTTTGAGATGTGTTGCTCATGTCCATTCCTTGACCCGTGCTGTGTCCCAGCTGTCAGAGATGATGGCAAGAAGGAACTGGAGGCCCTGGGCCGGCAGAGCCTCATTTACCGCGGCATGTGCGTGGGGCTCCAGGGGGTGCTGGAGCCAGCCCTATGAGATTTCTAAGGGGAAAAATTTTCCGGTAACTGGTCACGGGGCACGCACGCACCTTCTATGGAATGGATATGAGTAACTCATCTCAAAGAACAACAGTTACAAGGTAAGTAACCGTCTTTTCCTAAATGTATGACCTTCAGTTTGGGTATATTAAAAAGCATGTTGGAATACGCCCAGTTTACCACATAGTCCATACCTGAACACACCTTACCACCTGTCTGCCTCATTATTTGCCATCCCATCCATCTTTGTCAGTTGTCAACTGTATCAGTAGTGATGTTATGTTTTTTTCAAGGTCACTGATAAAAATATTTTTAAGGTTAGGTGAAGAACAAACTTGTCATACCCCATTAGAAACACCCCCGCTTTGACTATTCCTTTCCCCCCCCCCCCCTCTTTTGAATCCCTTCATTGTCCTTTTACTGCATCAACTTTGTTTTGTCTAGTTAACGGTCTCTGCCTATTTCACTGATTTTTGTTTCCTGATTCCCTTCTGTCTTCCAAATTTCTCTCTCCAGTCTGTTCCTTTCATCTTTACTTCATCAAAGTTGCGCTTACAGTAGCAAATCTTGATGCCTGAATTCACCACTAGTGGAAGTAGGGTTGAAAGGGCTCAGGTGTTTAACCTCCTTAGAGTAGGATTAGACAACATGGTGTTTCATATATTAATCAATGATTTGGGAAAGGATCAAGATATGTGTTGCCTAAGTAGAGCAAGTGTCAATGTTTGGGAGAGGGAAGCATCTAATGAAATAAATTAGCAAGATAATAATTTAGTGGGTTGTAAGGAACTTCAGCAAGACCAGTATGATATCACATGAAATTTATTATTATGCCATGATATGTATAGTGGAATGTTTTTAGCTGTTCAGACATATTACTGTGTTCTAAATTAACTGGAAGCACCTGTGAAAACTTGGCGGGGGGTGGGGGCAGCTTATTAAAAATATGTGCTGACCTTGCACTAATTTTGTTTGTGTTTGTTTTTGGAGGCTGCCTGGGGCCTAAAGTAGAAAGGTGATAAAACTACTAGATTATATAAGTCAAGGGTATGTTCTCACCTAGCACTGTGTCTTACCTACCCCAAAAAAGGATATATAAGTGAGTGGGAGCAGAGTCTAGGAATTGAGTCTAGAAAACTTCTAGGGCCTGAGAGAGATAACGGAGGCTGGTTGGGTGACATAGCAGCCAAAAGAGGAGTGATGCAGCAGAGCTGCACTACTGAAGTGGTGAGAAAGGGGAGCATAATACGAGCAAGTACAGCGTGGTTGAAACTGAACGGCTGAGGCCAGGAGCATGCTGAATACAGCCCCGCAGGGCCTGTGGAACTCATTGCCACTAGGAGCGGCCTGCAGGTCTGGGTGACGAGAGGGGGGCGGGGGGGGAGGAGGCGGGAAAGGGATCGGAATCCTCAGGCGCTCAGCCAACCAGAAACGTCGCCTAGACGACCGGCGGGATAGGCCATAGTGTCCTGGGGGAGGGGTTGAGCTACTGGCCGCCGCCAGAGCCAAGACAAGGGCGTGCGTCAGGCTCGTTCCCCCCGCGCAGGGCCCGGCCCGCGAGCTCAGAGCGACTCACACATTCCATTCCAGGGGGCGGGGAGGGGGGGATACGCGCAAAGGAGGCCGGGAACGGCCCATATCCGGGAAACTCTGCGACAGCCCCAGCGAGAACATGGCGGCCCGGAACTGAGCCCCACGGGGGGGTGGGGGAGGGGACGACCTGCCATCAGCACCGGGGACCCGAAGGGCGCTGCCGCCGCCACCGCCGCCCGACGGGCGGAGCCCAGCGCCGCACGCAGCGCGCGCCGCTCCCCGCACACGCGTGGGCCTGAGGCGGCGGCGACGACGACGACGCCTTGTCCCCGCAGGTAGGTCCGGCGACGCGAGTGCCCCCGCCTCGATGTGACCCCGGCCGCAGCGTCTCGGGGCGGGGGGGGGGGGTGGCGCTGCCCCCACGAGTGAGCGGAGACAATAACTGCCCCTCCCCGCCCCCCACCGCCCCGCAGGTCGGTGACCTCGCGAGCCATTCCCCGCCGCCCCGCCTCCCGCAGGAGGGGGCTTGCGGCGCCTGGCTCCCCGCCTCGCACGCCCCGCTTGCAGCTCCGTGCCCGGCTGCTGCGCACCCTCCCTTCCACTCCATGCTCCGATCCCCTCGCCCCGGTCCAGCGCTTTGCCCCTGGGGAGATTCCTCTCCGCTTCCATCTCCAGCGGGGATGCCTCCTCTGCTGCCTTCTCCCCGCAACGCCTGCGCGTCGCCTTAGCTGCTTTGGGGAGGGGTTGGGTGGGGGGCGCCGACTGGCATCCAGTTTGTGCCCCGGGGTGGGTACGGTCTGGGGTCGGTCTCTCTGTCTGCCGGCTCCTCGTCTGCAGCTGGAGCTTTTGTGTATTTCGACCCTGGATTATACTTTGAAACGTTTCTCCTAGTTCCAGCAAAATAAAGATACCTGAGCAGGGGGCAGGGTGATTCAAAGCTTGTGTGTGTGCATAACTGATTGGAGATCCAAATCTTTTGAAGACTGGGGTTTGGGGGAGGACACGGGGGCTGAGAACGAGAGATTATTACCTCAACATGAATGCTGCCAGATGGCCTCTTCAGTTGTTACTGGCACTGACCTCTGCATTCAAATACATTGTTACATGAAATTAGCAGCTTTGGCTAGCATACTTTCATTTGAGCATACTTATTTGTCTGTTGGTGTCTCATGAAAATCCTACCATTATTATGATTTAAACTTGGTGGATGTTTACATGTTAGTCCAAGCTACATCTTCAGGTACTCAGCTGTTATACTGTACATGATCTTCTTTCAGAAGATGCTGGAGAATCTGATACTTTGGGAGATGGTATTTTTGTTGCTCTGAATTTTTGTATGTGGATTGAAAACTAAACTGGTCCAAGGTCTGATACTTGCTATATAAATCCATTGTCTGTGCCAAAATACAATGTTGATCTGAGGGATCAGTGACCGTTTTGTTCCAATATCTTGCAAACCACCAAGGTTAGAAACAAAAGCTACTAACCATTATAATACAATATGGAAGAGGACATCATAAAAACATACTGCCTCAGCTCAATATCCTGGCTTCCGAAAATGGCTGGTGCCAGAGGCTTCAGGGGGAATGAACTGAACAGGGCAGTTATCAATTGATCTGTTGTCATCCAGTCCCAGCTTCTGGCAGCCAGAGGCTGAGGGACACCCAGAGCATGAGGTTGCGTCCCTGACTATCTTGGCAAATAGCCATTGAATGGACCTATCCTCCATGAATTTATGTAATTATTTTTTTAACTATGCTTTTGGGCTTCACAACATCCCCTGGCAATGAGTTCCATAGGTTGACTGTGTTGTATGAAGAAGTACTTCCTTATGTTTGTTTTAAACCTGCTGCCTATTAATTTAATTGGGTGACCTCTGGTTCTAGTGTTACATGAAGGGGTAAACAAACTTCCTTCTTCACTTTCTCCACACGATTTGTGATTTTTTTAGATCTTTATCATATCTTCTAAACTAAACAGTCCCAGTCTTTTTTTAATCTCATGTGGAAGCTGTTCCAGACCCTCCTAATATATGTGTATACAATGTAATTTTGTTGCTTTTCTCTGTACTTTTTCCAAGTCTAATCTTTTTTGAGCTGGGGCAACCAGAACTGCACACAGTATTCAAGGAGTGGGCATACCATGGATTTATATATTGGCATTATGATATTTTCTATCCCTTCCCTTATGCTTTCCAAGATTGTTTGCTTTTTTGTTTGCCGTTGCATGTTGAGCAGATGTTTTCAGAGAATTATCCACAATGACTCCAAGAGCTCTTTCTTGCGTGATAACAGCTAACTGAGACCCTATCATTTTGTATATGTAGTTAGGATTATGTTTTCTAATGTTCATTACTTTGCACTTGGCAACATTGAATTTCATCTGCAGTATCACATTCAAGTTAAGCTACAGCTGCCTAAATTATCAGACTTTCTCTCCCCAGCTCCCAAATTTGATATTTTCTTGGTTTAGACAACATCCATTTTTAAGGCCCAGTATTTTGTTAAATACAGGGGCTAGAAGCTCTGTGGCAGACCAGTACAGATATTTCTAGACCCAGTCAACATTTTATGAGAATTTGGTCTGGAAAGTAAGAAATCTTATATCCTGGTTTGTATCTCCTTAAAAAAAAAAAAAGAAGGAGCAAACTGATACAGCTTCATTTCAGAAGTGGAGATAGATGCATCTGAAAATGTACTTACGGACAATGTTTACAGAATTGCAACTGGGGCCATCATCAGTTCTTCAGGTGCAGAGAGAGTAATTATTGTCACCTGTCTTGATGTGCAAGATGAAGTGAGTGGTGTTGACCACATAGCAAAGCCTTTTTTAGTTTTAAAGTGGGTGTGTAAATTCCTTGTTTGTGAAACGTGATAAATCGACAGCCTTGGGGTTTAAGATTCCCTGTACACAGAACAGGTATACCACAGTCTGTGGCAATACTTGCTTCCTCATACTTCCCTAAGATAGAGGGACAATCTCAGTTGAGGGACCAGCTCAATTTGGCTTCAAGGCGATTCAGTTTTCAGGCCCACTTAGTCTTTGGTCTGTCTCGCTGAGACTACCAAGAAAACAATAAATTTTATGCAACACTTATTACATAGCATTCCTCATCTCAAAGCAGTTTACAAAGGAAGATAAGTATAATTATCCCCATTTTATAGATGGGGGAAAAATTGATGCACAAAGTTATGTGGCTTTGGGCAAGTCATTTAAGTAACTGCGTCAAATAGAACAGAATCCAAGTCTCCTGGTTCCCAGTTAAGTGCCCTATCCACTTGACCACAGAGCCTTTCAGGGGTGGCAAGTCTGTTTAGCTTAGGTACTTAAAAGGTGCTTATCCCCTATATCAGTGGCTCTCAACCTTTCCAGACTACTGTACCCCTTTCAGGAGTCTGATTTGTCTTGCATACCCCCAAGTTTCACCTCACTTAAAAACTACTTGCTTACCAAATCTCACCAAAAAATATAGAAGTGTCACTGCACACTATTACTGAATAATTGCATACTTTCTCATTTTTACCATATAATTATAAAATAAATCAATTGGAATATAAATATTGTACTTACATTTTAGCGTATAGAATATAGAGCAGTAAAAACAAGTCATTATCTGTATGAAATTTTAGTTTGTACTGACTTCGCTAGTGCTTTTTATATAGCCTATTGTAAAACTAGGCATATATATAGACTGACAAATTCATCTTAAGTAACTTAGGTGGTAGTGGTCAATTAGTAATTACTTCTGGGTGCTACCAACTTCAGCTGAATTTGAATCAATAATCTAAATGTCTTGTTACTAATCCTCTGAGCCATCTACTCTGTTACAAATAATTTTGTATAGGGTCTTGAATAAGTTTACGCTCCCTGATTACTTTCTTCCTGGTTGGTGGTGATTTTTTCCAGTCCCATTAAAATGTAACTCCAAGTTCACTTTTTTAGCCAATTATTCTTTATAGCAGTTAAGGCAATCTTTTGGAGGCAGAAAAATATCCTTCTCCATTAGCTTGGCCAGGCAAGAACAAGTCCCACTTAGTATTGGCAATAAGTTACCCTTGCCTTCACCTTGCTTTGGAACATTTGTCTTTATTGAAACACTTTCACTGAGGTCACATTTTACACATTATTTAAAAGCAATAAAAAATAGACTAAAACTAAGTAAAGAACAAAAATCAATTTGTTTAAGCATAATGATCTTGAACAGTCTTTAAAAACTGATGGCACACTTTCTGCTTTACCACATTTCACCTCAGCTACTTATTTATTAAACTTTTGACTTTTTGAAGTTAGTTTTTAATGTTAAAGTTTCAGTTAAACTCAAGTCAGGAAATGTAAAAGTTAAGGTTGCACAGGGAAGCTTAACTATGTTCCCTTGCCTATATGCATTATAACACTTAAATTATTTAATCCCATACTAGTTCTCTAATAGATATAGTACAGGGTTTTTTACAGTTTGTATTCAAATGTGTAGTATCTTGTAGCATTTTATATATATCTGACAGTCACTGGAAGTATATACCTGAAGTTTCCTGTCTCGTTCACTGAGCAGTATAAAAGAGCACATTACAAGACTGCAGAAAAAAATTGATTATATATTGTATTTTAAAAAATCATGCACTTAAAGATTTATGCCTACAAGAGTGGTGATAAAAGCTTGTGGGCACAGCCTTAACTTTAATATTTATTGTCACGTAGTTTCTCTAACAGCTTTGAAAAAAAAAATTGGAAATTCTGATCTGCAGCGGGAGAGAGAATTGAGCTAGTGCCCTTCTCGTTCCTCCTCCCCAGCGTTAATTTAATTTAATTTAATTTGCTGTTTATCCACATAAGAACATGGCCTGAAAACTGAGGGGTATTATTGTTTGCTTTAAAAATATATTTTTTTTCCTCTGCTACTCTTTCATTATACATTCATTATAAATTATGTGCCATATTCTTTCTGGAACACTGAATAACTAACAGGTTTATGACACTAGAGCAGTGGTTCTCAACCTGTTTACCATTATGGGCCACATATGTAACTCTCTATGTTACATGGATTAGATCCACACAATAGATATACTACCTGTATGGAGCTAAGGATGTCACATGGGTTGCAACTGTGTATTGATTTGACCGCACGCGGCTCGCAGTTTGAGAACCACTGCGCTAGAGATATCATAAAAATGAAACTGGGACTGAGAGGGAAAATAATTTTTATGCAGACTGTTTAAAATACACTAGTTAAACTCAAATGCCTGATAAGACAAAGACAAAGGACACACTCTCCCTTTAAATAAGGGATGAGAGAGTGCCCTTTCCACATATCTGGGTCTTCCAAGGAAAACATCCATCAAAACCAGGTAGAGAAGGTTTGACATTGCTGATATTTCTAAGGTGGTAAAAAACCTTTTTGGGTGGTCACGGTGGGGCACTTTCAGGCCACCTTTACATGTGATAAAGAAATAAAAAGAGCACAAATCCCCCTTTTCCAGGCTGCCTGTAAAGAAAAAAAGAAGACATCACAAGAATGCCCTATTCTTTGCATCTTGCATTGTTGGTAGGATGAAGTCCCTTTCCTGTGGAGCCTTAGGAGCTGCACAGATTTTACTGTATGAGATGCACGCTGAGTAAAGCAGGGGTCCATGTGTGTTTCCGCATACCTCTTGTTGCACCACCTCAGACTTTTTACAATATAAGTTAACCAATGTGGTATTCCTTAGCTGTGTACTCTTATGAGCTTGGTTTAAAAACTTACTCTGTGTATATGTGTATACAGTGTAATTTTGTTTCCTTACTGAGTCAAAATTCCCTCAAAACATAAACCAACTTTTACAAGAACATTCAAAGGCATCTCTCACTGATTATTTCCATGCCAAATTTCATGATGCTACCAGCAGTGGCCTTGAGATTAGAGTTAACTTTCTTTAATTAAAATAGGTTTTTCTATTGTAAACATTTTTTTGAATTTGTTTATTCCGCCTCCCTCATCTTTACCCCTCCCCCCATTCTTCTCATCTCAAAATGGCTGACCCTTGGACAATGTCTAGGCATGGGAGAACTTAATCTAAGAGGTGGTGACAGTTTTATAAGGTTAAGATCACCTTAAAACTGGGCTGGAATGGAAATGGCATAGAAACCTTAACTGTAACTGTCACTAACAGGACAATTGCAGGAAAATGTTTTGTTTTATGCCCAAGGTGGGTAAAAACAATGCTTAAGATCTGACTGCAGAACTAAAAACTAGTTGGCCTGTTTTTAAGAGGTGCAGAGTATCCACAGCACTGGAGCTGCAAGTATTTGGCCCATCTACCCTCCCTCCAGATGTAATGATTGTAAGTGTAAGAGGAAGACACATGCCTACCCCATACTTTGTTTTATAGTCTGAAGTACATAGGTTTGTAGTTTTCTGTAAATATAGTCATTTTATTGTTCGTTACTCTGTGAAATTTTAAAGAGTATTTAATCACACGTCCCATTACTAGAAGTGTTGTTGGAGGAAAGAGAACACTTGGAACAACTTACCTAGGGACATAGCGAATTCTCCATCACGTGCAATATTTAAATCAGAACTGTATATCTTTCTAAAAGGAGATGCTGTAGCTCAAACAAAAGTTATGGATTTAATGTAGAATTTACTGGATGAGGTTTTGGCCTCCATTATGCAGCATGACAGATTAGATCATAATGGTCCCTTCCGACCTTAAAATCTGTGACTAACATAATAAAAATAAATGACTAGAACCATTAAAGTTTGTATGTATGCTAGTTTTAATTCCTGACCTTATTAGTCGTGAAGATTACCTTCATCCTGCCTCTCCCGTTGTTTCCCTCCCCAACTTGTTTGTTTGATACCTATTTTTGTCAAGGTGGACCTGTACACAGCAGACTATTTCTGCTTGGTTTTGTAAGGCAAGCATTCGGGTGCTTAAAAATTAATGACTTTGCTCAATATATGCCTGAATATAAGAGAATAATGTAGAGGATTTAAGAAAGGTAGTATTAGAAACAACTTTTGTGCTGTGCTTCTGCATGCAAGAAATACAGTTCCCTGTACTATTTCAAACCAACATACAAATGTGTTAAAATTTGTATTTAAAATTGTATTTAATGAGAACTAGTGGCTTTATCATTTTGAATAAAACACTGAAAACTGTTTTTCTTTTGAAACAGGTTACCCTATTAAATTAACTTTTGCTAATTTAAGTACATTTCAGTTTTTTTCTGATGCTGTAAGAGCACACAGTCTGTTGCACCTAAGTTTTTACAATATCACCCACTTGGCAGACTATTTGAAATAGTTTGCGGTGTTGTTGTAGGCATGTTGGTCCCAGGATATGAGAGAGACAAGGTGAGAGGGAGGTAATATTGTTTATTGGGCCAATTTCTGTTGGTGAGAGAGACAAGCTTACACAGTGCTCTTCTGTGTCTCAGATCTGAAGGAGAGCTCTTTGTAAGCTTGAAAGCTTGTCTCTCTCATGAAGAGAAGCTAGTCCAATAAAAGATACTACCTCACCCACCTTGATTCGCTATCTGAAATGATCAACTTCAAAAATACCAAGATACATAATAATAAAAAATGTTACTGGGATTGCAGCCAAATTTAATGGTTTCAGTAAGGAGGGGAGCAGGGTTTTTTTTTAAATGCCTCTGTGCTTTTTTAAATCTAAAAAGACCCACTTCTGTTCAAGCAAAGTTGGTATCAGACATTTACATTGAGCTAGGAGGTTGAGGCAGACAATATTTATAAAATAAATAAATAAATCTGTTTGATTAAATTCTGCAGTGTCCTTCATTTTCACTAAAAATAAAATGAAAGATGGGAGGAATGTGTTGATGGGATGGAGAGCTAAATGACTTGATCAAGGTATCACAGTGGTAGTAATTGAGCAGGAAACAGGATCAAGGAGTCCAGATTCATACTTCCCATTCTTTGTCCATTAGACCAGTGTTTCTCAATCTTTTAGGTAGCAAGTACCCCCTAACATCTGAAAATGTTAATAAGTACCCCAACATTCAATTTTCCACTCTGAGAAATACAGTCCCTCCCCCCTTTACCGCTGGACGACTGTATTTCTCGTAAAGCAGGAGAGTTCTGAGTTCTGCAGTGCTGTGTGGCTGTGGCAGATCACAAAACCGCTGCTGTTTCTCCCCTCCTTCCTCCTCCCATTCCTCCATATAGGAGCAAAGGTCAACACCAGCCAATCGCTATGGCCTGATGGTGGGGTCATGTGTTGTTCTCCTCACACAGGCAGGAACTTGTGAGGTATGAGCAGGCACTAGCGGCCCGCCAGAGTGGATAGCAACACTCCCCATGGCTGTCCCTAGGGGGTTGCGGGTTTGGGGCAAATCACACTGTGTGGGCCCCTCTTAATATTTTTATACTGGTAAAATCTGGGGCTGTCATAGTTTGTCAATTTCACTGCACAACTAGAGCAGTGAAATTGACAAGTAAGCCTGCAGGTAGAGCCTGGCTCCAGGACTGGGCAAGCTACTGGGCTCTCCGCCTGGCTTTCTGGGCACTGGGCTTTGAGTTTGGCAGGGGAGCTGCCACCTGGGCAAGTTGCAGGTGGCTGCTGTCTGGTTGCTAGCCCGGGAGGTGGGTGACTGTCACCGAATCCGAGCTGGGGCAGAGGAGACTTCCATGCACCTGGGGATGTGGGCAGGCGGCAGGCAGCTGCTGCCTGTCTTCAAGCCAGGGTGTGGGAGGCTGTCTCTTGGCTCAGAGCCAGGATGCAGGTGGCAGCCACCCAGCCGTGAACCCGACTTGCAGGGTGTAGGAGGCTGCCGCCAGGCTCCCACCTGGGACCGAGCGGGATGCGGGCAGCTGCTGTCCAGCATCCCAAAAAGCCAGCAGCTGCTGCCCAGCTTCCCAGGACTGGGGCAGCTGCCATCTACCTCCCAGCTGGGAGGTGGGACTGGGCAGGAAGCCAGCGGCTGCCGCCTGCCTGCCCGCCCCAGAAGCCGGCAGATGCCGCCTGCCTCCTAGCTGGGAGCTGGAACTGGGTGGGAAGCAGGCGGCTGCCACTTGGCTTCCCCAGAAGTCGGTGGCTGCCACTCGCCTCCCTTCACTGGGTTTTTCACTGCGTACCCCCTGCCTGTGTCTCGCATTCCCCCAGGGGTACATATACCACAGGTTGAGAAACAGTGCATTAGACCACATTCTTTTTGATGTGTAGATCTTTGCTTCAAATAGCAGCGTAGAAAAGCAACCTGTTAGGACAGTGACCAGGATAAACTACTGTCAAGAGGAAAATAAATTTATGTATTTTTTCTTGTCTTGTCTTTTAGGTGAGATTAAATTCAAGCAAGTTTCAGGACTTAAACATTTGGACCATAGTTTAAAATAACTCAAACATGCAGTTAATCTTTGTAGCAGGTACCAAGGACCCCTTAGAAGGTTCCAACTCTGTTGGCAGTTAACTAATGGCTGTATACTCCCTGCTTGAAAAACAAACGAAATGTTTATCACTCAATAATTGTAAGACAAGTTTACTCCCTAGGTTTGATAAACCTGATTTCAGTCCCTCCCAACTTTGGGATCTTTAGACTTGAGAGGCAACCAAAATATTAATTAAATGTTGCCAGGGCAAAATAGTTTTTTAATTTAGATAAATTACATATGATGAATTTACTAAATATGGAAGAAATGATTCATGGATCCCCTGTAAATTGCAAACTTTTCACTGCTAACAGCATGTGTAACTGGAATATTCTTTTGTTACAGGGTGACTGACTTGGTTGTCAAGAATTTCAGCACTGTTAGAACCACAAGCAGTGGTGAATGTTTTCACTCTTGCTTAAGAGTGATTTCTGAAACTACCTGCCAGCCTTTCTTGAAATTTTTGTGGCTGAATCCTTGGTGGAGGTTACATAGATACATGTTTTCATGAAGAGAAGTGAGAAGCCCGAAGGGTATAGACAAATGAGGCCCAAGACTTTTCCTGCCAGTAACTACACTGGCAGCAGTCGACAAATGTTACAAGAAATACGAGAGAGCCTTAGGAATTTGCCTAAGCCCTCAGATGCTGCTAAGGCTGAGCACAATATGGGTAAAGTGTCAACTGAAGATCCCAGACAAGGCCGAAATCCCCCCAAATTTGTAACATACCATAAAGCTTTGCAAGAAATTCGAAACTCCCTGCTGCCTTTTGCAAATGAAACCAGCTCCTCAGCCAGGGGAACGTCTGAAATCAATCGACAAATGCTGCAAGACTTACAAGCTGCTGGGTTTGATGAGGTAAACATTTTTGTTTCCAAGACTTAATGTTTTGCTAACTATTAATCATGCATACATATTTTAATTGTATGTTACCCTTTTTGTAATTAAAGAGAATAAGTATCATAATCAAAATGTTTCCCTGACATACGAATTAATTTTTAATTGTGACTTGGCCAAAAAGGAAAAAAGGGGAGGGGGGAAAAAAAGGAAAATGGTAATGTTAAAGTAAGCCATGTTTTTTTTCCCCTACATCCAGTGTAATCTGTTCTTCCCATAAGATTAGCAGTAGTTGGTTTAGTCATTTACATCCCTGTGTATGGAAAGGAGTGGACTCCTCAAAGTCTGGAATTTTCCTCAGAATACTTTAATGGAATTTTTGATTATGTGGTTTTAAATGTGTTGTGAGAACACTACAATTCAGAATTCTAAGGCAGTGAGTGACTTGACAAATCTGAAATTCTTTTATTCCTTTTTATGAGTATTTCAAAACCCCTGATCATGAGTAACTTAGACTTGTTCAGAGAAATGGTTCATTTCTGGGCTAAATATTAACATAAAGTTGCGTTTGTTGTCTTATTGGTCTGAGCACTTGAATCTTAGCTACATTCAAATGATGTGCATTACCTTAAATCAGATACAATAGAATATATCATGATAGTACAATAAAGTATACTGCAAGGAGAACAGTGCAGAATACCTTCAATAATGTAGGGTATTCTAAGAAAAAATGTAGACATTATGTAGCCAAAGTCCCATAAAGATGACTTTGAAGGTTGGTATTGTTGTGCAGTATAAACACACAGGTGAGGTGATTTATAGGTATCTGTCTGAAATCCTGTCATCTACGTCACTACCAGCTGAGCTTGTTTCCATTAGTTCACTTTAGTATGGGAAAGTGTAATGTCATTTATTGACAGAATATCTGGTTTCCGAGAATAAAGAATTAATAAATTTAGAGACCTTGTGTGTTTGTAGTGTAAATATGAGCAGGTGGGTCAAAAAGATCCTTTTTATATGTGCACTTGAAAACCTGAGCACAAAGTACACATGCAACATGAGCACAAATCTCAGGCTCATCATTTTCAAAGATACACAATAGCAAGCCAAAGATAGCTTACAAGCAAACAAGATTGAATGGATCGTTCATAATTGCACGTATTAAAATAATGATCAGATCAAAAGTTGTAATTGCACGTAAATATTAAATCAAAGAATCAACATATTTTGTACTAATTTAAAGGTTAGACAAAGTGTTTTTGGTGTTTCGTATTTGTTAGTCGAACACCAAATTTCCATTGTATGGTGTTGTTAGCAAAAACTTCAAGAAGGAGTGGTTAAGAGATCATCATGTTGTTGCCTATACAGAGAGCTTATGAAAAGAGCTCCTCAATGACATACAAACGCATTCAGCTCATCATTGTGTACAAATGATATTTCAACTCAGGATGTTTGCTTTGGTGCTGAAAGAACTCATTGACAACAGAGGTAGTCATAACAACATCTGTTCTTCATTGGCTTTCTTTTCTCCATTTTGTTCAATGATAGACAATTGTGTCTAGTTTTCAAATATCCAATTAAAAATATTACTACATCCTTGTTGAAAACTGCATGTCACACAAACCAGTATCTAAACCGTTGGCATTTATAAAGAATATCACTCTGTTATTGTATGTGGATTAAGAAATGGAGACACTGCCTCAGGTAAAATTTGCTTAAATTTTGGAATTTGTGATGTAGTGTGACTTCATCTAGTGGATAGAAAGGGTACAGGGACGTTAGATATGTCACAGGGTTTTCAAAAAGAAGCCTTTTTAAAGGAATCTTGTCATCTCAAAAAGTGCTTAATTTATTTTAAAATATCAGACATTCTAATTGTCAATGAGACTTAATCCTAAATTTTAAAAAGCATAAGGATTTTTAGGGTGGTTACAAGAAGGATCAAAATCAACTTTAACTATGGGCTGGTCTATACTAGAGAGTTTTGTCGACAAAAGTCAGCTTTGGTCGACAAAACAATGCTGGTGTACACACTGCAGTCACCCCCACCCCACCGACAAAGCTGCCATGTTTTTTCAACAAAATAAACCACCTCGATGAGAGGTCTAGGGCTTTTGCCGGCTTAGTTAGGGCGACGCAGCGTCCATGTAGACACTGCGTCCTCTTACGTTGGTGGTGGGGCTGTCATTCTTGTCAGTTTCACCGCTCCAGCTTGACAAAGCCCAAGCCGTGGCTGCTGCAAGCCAGGGCAGCTGGACCTCAGCAAGCTGGCACGGAGCAGGGAGGGGTGGAAGCTGGACCCCACTCCTCAGGGGTGAGAAGCCCTGGGCTGCTTCCCCTTGGGAACGGGAGGGGAGGGAAGACAGTGGCAGCTTACCTTGGTTCCTGGTGGGGAACGGGTATGGGAGAAGCCTGGGGCTGACTCCTGGCGGGGAATGGGCGGGGCAGCCCCACCAGGAGTCAGCCTTTGGGGCTCCTGGCAGGGAGCTGAGGAGACTAGGCTTTCAGCTCCCCACGCTACCCCTCTTAGATCAATGGAAGTGCTCCTGGTGAGGATGAACTCCACTGACCCAGGAGGCTGCGGTGGCTGTAAGTTGACATATGTTATGTTGACTTATTTTTTGAATGTAGACAAGGCCTAAGGAAAGACTACTGCTGCTTCACAGTGAACTCTGAACACCTTGGCTGAGCGGGGCATAGTCATCTGGTCCTAAAGGCATTTATTACTTGAGCTACAGGAAAATTTCTTACTTGTCACCCATTGAAGAACCCTTATGCTTCTTTTTGTTCTCAAAAGCTACAACCAGTCAGTAGAAGGCAACATGATCAATCATATAGATAAAGATTTTTAAATGAGTCTAGGAGAGTTAGGCACTCGATTCCAACTGAATTTTAGTGGGATTTGGGTGCCTAACTCTTAGTCCTATTTAAAAATCCCATCATAATGCCTGATGCTGTCCCTTTAGCCCAATATCCTGTCCTCTGACAGTGGCCAATGCCAGGCGCTCCAGAGAGAATGAACAGAACAGACATTTATCAAATTAGCAACCACTCCCAGCTTCTGGCAGTCAGAGGCTAGAGATACCCAGAGCATGCAGTTGCATCCCTGACCATCTTGGCTAATAACCATTGATGGACCTATCCTCCATGAGTGTACTTAATTCTTTTTTTAACTCTGTTATAGTTTTGGATTCACAGCATCCCCTGGAAATGAGTTCCACAGGTTGACTGTGCTGTATAAAAAAGTACTTCCTTTTGTTTGTCTTAAACCTGCTGCCTATTAATTTCATTGGGTGACCCCTGTTTTTTTCCACACCATTTATGATTTTATAGACCCCTATCATATCCCCCTTTAGCTGTCTCTTTTCCAAGCCGGAAAGGCCTCCTCTCTTTAATATCTCCTCATATTAAAGTTGTTACATACCCTTATTAATTTTTGTTGCCCTTCTCAGTACCTTCTCCAATTCTCATATAGCTTTCTTTTGAGATGGGGCGACCAGAACTGCATGCAAGTATTCAAAGTGTGGGCGTACCATGAATTTATATAGTAGCATTACATTTTCTGTCTTATTGTCTATCCCTTTTCTAATAGTTCCTAACATTCTCTTAACTTTTTTGACTGCCACTGTGCCTTGATCAGATGTTTTCAGAGAACTTTCCGCAATGACTCAAGATCTTTCTTGAGTGGCAACAGCTAATTTAGATTCCATCATTTTGTATGTATAGTTGGGATTGTGTTTTCTAATGTGCATTACTTTGCTTTTATCAACACTGAATGTCATCTGCCATTTTGTTGCCTAATCACCCAGTTTTGTGAGATCCCTTTGTAACTCTTCGCAGTCTGCTTTGGACTTAACTATCTTGAGTAATTTTGTATCATCTGCAAATTTTGCTGCCTCACTGTTTATCTCTGTTTCCATATAATTTACGAATCTGTTGAACAGCACTGGTCCCAGTACAGATCCCTGGGGGAAACCACTGTTTACCTTTCTCCATTCTGAAAACTGACCTTTTATTCCTTCTCTTTGTTTCTTGTCTTTTAACCAGTTACTGAACCGTGAGACGACCTGCTCTCTTATCCCATGACTGCTTACTTTGCTTAAGAGCCTTTAATGAGGAACCTTGTCAACGGCTTTTAATGTTATCTGAAGTCAGCCTATTTTCTTCCAGTGTAGTCAGTGCATTAGTGTCTGAGGAGATTCATAATTAATGCTGAAGTAAACTAAAAAGCCATTTTGAGTTAAAGGAAGATAAGCACTGGGCAAAATTCAGAATTTCAAATCCAAGTAATTTTTGTGACCTGTAATTCAATATCTCCTTTGCCTTCACAATAAATAAGTTGATTTTCAGCCAAACAACTTTTAGCAGTTTTAAAAGATTCATTAAGGGCTAAGAATAGAGACTCCATATTGGAAGCTGGTTGCAACTTTAATTGTGTTGAGGTTACTACCTTTCCATAATATACAGGCACAGAAAGAAATTATAACAGTAATTCTAAGGTTCAAACAGCATAGTAGATACATTAAAATGAGACTCTTTAACAAGTTAACTGTTTTTCTGAGCATCTTGGCGGTGTGTGATGTAACTGTGGTTTTCTGACGCAGGGAGGTGCTTTGAGATTTTACAAATCTGTCAGTGAAATTTATCCATTTAATTTAGCTATTAAAATTAATGGAAAATATGTGGCTAAATCCCCCTCCAGTGCTTTGAAAATCTCAACTGTTGGTGCTTTTTGATTATTTTCCTTCTGTTAATTTTAAAAATAAAATAAAATCTCTTTAACTTCATTTTCCCTTTTAGGATATGGTTGTACGTGCTCTTAGGCAAACTAACAGCCGTAGTATAGAAGCAGCAATTGAATTCATTAGTAAAATGAGCTACCAAGATCCTCGTCGGGAGCAGATGGCTGCAGCAGCAGCCAGACCTGTTAACGCAAGCATGAAACCCCCAGGTATGTGTATCCAGTATATATTTTCTTATAGGAAGAAATCATAAATTAGCTTAACATTTCCAATAATGCACTCACAACTGGGGGATGGAAGGGAAGTGGAGCATAAACGATAACAGTTAAATAGGTGATTGAGATACCATTTTTCTTGAAAATGGTGCCATTTTTAGTATAATTTATGTACAATCCATTTTAAAATGTCAGTGCTTGACGTAAGTTTCTGACAAGTTTTTAGCTTATGTTTTCAACATCACACACCCAAGTAATCACATTCAGACCTCTAATTTTGGTGTTCGTTTTCTGTGTTGAATACTTTCCATACAATTCTTTAATTTGGGGTCATATCATTTAATTTCTGCGCAATTGCAGATAAACTGTTAATTTATGTACAAGAACATAACATAGTAAACAACACTAGCAAAGTACGACAGGTCTTTCATTTTCAATCCACTATCTTTCAACCTGTAAAATCAAGTTAACTAGAATTTGTACAAAGCTTTTGGTGGGATACTGGTATTTAGCCATGATTTTCATTCTTAACTTGCATAATTTATCACAATTTACCCATTTTTCACTATTGAAAAATGTTGATTTGCAGCATTGAAAATAATAAATGAAATCTTTCAAAATTAAATGCAAAGTAGTTTTACACATACCTCACTTAATGGCAATGCAAAAAAATGAAGGGTACACAACTGTCTTACAAAGATGCCCTGTTCATGTGACACAGTATGAATCTATCTCGTAGTTACTTTCTGGTACCTCCAATAAAAGATTGCTATGTAATTTTTAAAGGACTTAAATTTTCAGAATACAATGGGAGATTGTTATTGTAAATTTTGCATGCATGCAGTCATTACGCTTACAAACATATAGTTTCTTTCACACTAATTTAAAACAACCTGTTGATGAACAGAACTTTGCATACAAGGAATGTAATAAACTGAGATAAAACTGTGTTACGTGCATGATCTTTTTAATTTAGTGTGCCTGTTTACAGGTTTACACATCCGAGCAATCTTTCAGCTGACTAACTCACTCAAAGGTTATGGACCTCTCAAGTACATAACTGAGTTGTCACTTTATAAAATTGATTTGATTTAACATTGATAATATCTATGTTATGTAAAATGTAGGACAATACATTTTTTCTTTGCTCAGCTTTTCCTTGCTAAAGAGAGTTTTATTCCTTCCTTTCTAATTAGTTGCAAATAAACCCTCATGTGGCTTACATTAAAACTTCTTATCTACTTCATAGCAGCAAGATAACTTGCAAAAAGGAAAAGTAACTGAGTTAGAATAGTAATAAAATATTACAAGCCATAAGTAGAGTTTGTTTCACAAATATAAAATGTTGTGGGTTTTTTTTCTTTTCTTTTTTTAAAGCAGGTAGTGTGCAGCAATCAATTAACCGCAAACAGAGCTGGAAAGGTTCTAAAGAGTCCTTGGTACCTCAGAGACATGGCCCTCCGTTGGGAGATAGTGTAGCTTATCGTTCAGAGAGTCCAAGTTCTCAGTCAGATGTAGGAAGGCCCTTATCTGGTTCTGGATTAACGGCATTTGCTCAGGCTCATCCTGGCAATGGACAAAGAGTGAATCCACCACCTCCACCACAAGTAAGGAGTGTTACTCCCCCTCCTCCACCTCCGAGAGGGCAGACTCCTCCACCAAGAGGAACAACTCCTCCACCTCCCTCTTGGGAACCAAATGCTCAAACAAAACGTTATTCTGGAAGCATGGAATATATGATCTCTCGCATTTCTCCAGTACCACCAGGAGCGTGGCAGGATGGCTATCCGCCCCCACCAATGAATCCGTCACCCATAAGTTCTTCTACGCAGGGACAAAGAGGCATTAATTCTGTTCCACTTGGCAGGCAACCAATAATCATGCAGAGTTCTGCCAATAGCAAGTTTAATTTTCCATCAGGAAGAGCTGGAATACAAAATGGCAATTGTCAGACAGACTTCATGGTTCATCAGAATGTTATATCTGGAAACTCAGTCAGTCGTCAACCACCCCCTCCATACCCAATATCTCCAACTAACAGGCAAAGTCCTACAGCTTTGCAGATGCAAGCAGGAGGATCTGTTCCTCCTTCAGCATACACCAACGGAAACATTCCTCAGTCCGTGATGGTGCCAAATAGAAACAGTCACAACATGGAACTTTTCAATATAAATCTACCTGGAATACCTGCGTCCTGGTCACAACCTTCATCTGCTCAGCCCCAATCACCACCTGGCAGTGGACTTGAAATCCCTACATGGCAACCCAACATTCCAGTAAGATCAAATTCTTTCAATAACCCTCATGGAAATAGACAGAGTCACTCTAGCAGTTCTCAGCCTTCAGCCAGCACAGTAACAGCTATAACACCAGCTCCCATTCAGCAGCCAGTAAAAAGTATGCGAGTATTAAAACCAGAGCTACAGACTGCCTTAGCACCAACTCACCCTTCTTGGATGCCGCAGCCAATGCAAGCTGTCCAGCCAGTCCCTTTCTCTGAGAGTCCATCTACAAATATGGTAGTTATGTCACCTGTTGCAGAAGTTCCAAATTACCAAGGTCCTCCACCACCTTACCCAAAACACTTGCTACACCAGAATCCATCTGTCAATCCATACGAGACAGGAACCAAACCTAACAAAGAAGATCAGCCCAGTTCACCTAAGGAAGAAGAGAGTGAAAAGAATAATGAATGTGTTGATGGGACAGATAAAGAAAAGAAACAAATAACAACCTCGCCTGTTCCTGTTAGGAAAAACAAGAGAGATGAAGAGCGAAGGGAGTCTCGAATTCAGAGCTATTCTCCTCAGGCCTTTAAATTCTTCATGGAACAACATGTGGAAAACATACTCAAGTCTCATCAGCAACGATTGCATCGTAAGAAACAACTAGAGAATGAAATGATGCGGGTAAAATCTTTATTTTCTTTAATATTTGAATGGAACTACTCTATCTTTTGATATACACTTTTTTTAAAACTGCATCTCTGCGGTTTCCTGGTTTATGCTGCCATTTTGTGTGCAGTTTTAGTATCTTTTGGCTTTGACGTTCATTTTTAGTTTGTCCATGTTTAAGAAGCAGCCAACCTTTCAATATTTGTTTAGGTAATCCTGTTCCTCTCTTTAGAAAGGTTTTAAATTAATCCAAACCAAAAATCTTATTTTATATTCTAAATGCTAATAATCGGAGTCATTTATGGAAAGACTGAATTAAATTATTTAAGCTTGCATTGGGCGTAGCTGCATGACTCCTGGGTTTTTATCATGGACATCAATGCTAATTTGGAGAAACCTATTTGTTATGATTGTCACAGTTAAGTATTAAAGATATAAGTAGATGCAATTTAGGAAGAAGCAGTGATAGGACTGGTTACAGTCTCCATATAGAGCCACAAAAAATGATTACTCCCTTCACTTTCACTAGTTTGATACCATTATGTATGGTATTTGTCCAGGAAATTTCATTCTAAAAACATACTTTATATTATTCAACATTCAAAAGAGTTTAAAAGGCATATTATAGAACAAAAAGAGACATGGTCTGTTTGCTGAGCTATGGATTATTTCTATCCAAGTAAGGTATGTGACAGTAGAGAATGAATTATACTTTTAAATATTCTAGTCAGCTTTCACTAAATATACTAAGGGTTTGATCCTCTGTTCCATGTGCCTTTCGTCCTGTGCAAAAATCCTACTAATATCAGTGAAAGTTCTGTGTGCACATTGGGTCACCCTAGTATATTAACTGAACCTTGGCTAGAGAATTTAAAAGTCACTTTAACCTTCATTTTAAAACACTGCATCAAGCAACCAAAATGCCACAGTTTGTAAAGCCTATACTCCCTCATTGCTGTAGATGGAGGCACTGGCCTAAACCCACGAGTACATTTCTATTAGTTGAAGTTTAAAATGAGGACACCTTTTAGTGTAAAAACTGGCTTTAAATGATGTACCTTATGACCCTGGCCAATTTGTGTTTTTACAGTCACATTTTATACTAAAATATTTTTGTCTTCCATGTTGCTATGTAAAGCTATGTAAAACCCTCACAACAGGGAAAACAGGGAAACTGACTGCATAGAAAGCACTGAGAAATATCCATATTAAAACAAGAAAATGCAGAGAGGGATTTTAGCTATGATCTTGGGTTTTAGTTATAATATTAGTTTGTCTTGGAATAATAGTAGGTGACAGAAGTAAAAAAAAATTTTTTTTTTAAGGTTGATACCTTCGACTGAATCTGTGAAAGATTTCTTGGGGGGGGAGGGGGGCTTGACTGAACCATCATTTCTAACTCCATATTCTCTTGCTGTTTATGAAATTCTTGCTTTGAACTGTACTGTTATGGAAGTATCTACTTAATCACAACATAAGTAAGCAGATAATACTTCTTCCTAGAAGTCTCTCTAGATGTTTATTCTTAGTCTTCTTTTTCCTTTTCACTTTCACTAACAGCTGATTTAAACTCTTATGGTGTTGGAAGCTTTGCTGACCTCTCTAGCCTCCATTACTATGTGGTCAAGTAAGACTTTGGAGCAACAGTATTGTATTAAGAATAGCATGAACCCTTTCCAAAGGACTCTGCATGTGTATACCTGCATCAAAACTAAAGCATGTGGTTGATGTATTTTTTTTAAAATTACATTTGGGTACTCGTGCAAGATCATAACTAATTTTGATTTGCAAACCTCACTTTCCTTTCTTATTTGGAGCATTTTATTGAGTGTGCTCTGCAATGATGTAAGCACAATTACTTATGTTGACACTTCTTTCTTCTTAATATTGATTTTTCCCCCCTTCATGCTTAACATAGTCAATTAAAATCAAATTTTTATTTTTCTTATTTACACCAAATATATTTTTATGGTAATTGTGTTCAACTCACATAAAATGTGTTTGAGTCAAAAGGAGGGTCTTTATTTGGGGTTGGATGGTGAAAATTGGGGTGTCATGGTGAAGTTGATCCGTTCAGTATGCAATGGGGGAGAAATTGACAGGAATAGGCCAACTTACCTTACATGCTAAGTAGGAGGAAAAGAAGTGAAACTTGATGGCCATTTATCTCCTCTAGCACTTTTTCATCTTTATTTGCAGGAGGGTTAAAAGAGTAAACCAGGAGTGGATTTCCTCTTTTCTCTCCTTCTGCAGGAAGTTGAGGGAAAAGGGCCACCAGAATGTTTCAGTGAGTGTGTATTCCCCGATGGGAGGGCAGGTGTTTAAAGGAAGGTGCTTATTTGGAGAGAACTGGGTTTTTTGGGCATGGAGCAGCTGTCTCACAGGTGGAGTAGTAAAGTATTTTGGAAGTATGCACTTTTCTATTTTATTATATCTAATGGTGCCAAAAGTGCTGCCAGGCACCTCCCAGAATTACAAAAAACATTTCTGCCCTGAAGAACATGAAAAAAAAAAAATTAGTCATGATATAGGGAGTAACAAGACCATAGGAAAGGAAAATAGAGGTAATGTCAATGAGATCACATGACTATTCAGCAAGGACTATTGCATGCCATGGAGTAAAGAGAATGGAGTATTTGTGTGTGAGTGTATTTAAAATTAATAGATTTCTTGGTTAATTTCTTGTAGCAATCATAGAAGTGGGTCCTAAGGAGCAATTTTAATAAGGAGAAGGAGGGAACTTTGTAGATCAGCTCAGGAAGGATGTCTGAGGTGCAATGTGAGATGGCATGAAGGAAAGTGTGTACATCTTTTTGGTGAAAAGACAAATAAGATACTATTGATGCTGACATTTTTGAAGGAGCAAAGGGGTTGGGAAGCAACATGAAGAGATAAGGCTAGTAGGGGGCACAGGCTTGCAGGTTCTTAAATATAAGGGCAAAACACTTAAATTTTATACCATAGAGGAGGGAGAGCTAGTACAGTGAGATTAGAGGGAATGGAATGGTCTGACTGATGGATAAAGAATATAATCTTGGCAGCATTTTGATGGAGCAAAGGGGATTATAGTGGATGTCCAAACGCCACAGAGGAGGATGCTGCAGTAGTCAAGATTGAAGATAGTGAGGACTGTACCAAATTTTTTTTGTTGTATGGACAGACACAAAATCAGATTTTAAAATCTCTCCTTGAAATCTACTTTTTCTGTGATGCCTTTAAGAAATCTGCTACAGTCTGGTTATATGCCATTTGGATAGTTGATCTTATTTTTTAAAACAAAAGCAAGAGTATTAAGCAGACTGACTGAAAATCTCTCAGTTGCTCAACTTCTACTATCTTGGCTTCTGTTAGCTGATAATTTCATTAGTTCTCCAATCACTATAGTGTCTTCCAGGATAGAGAAGACTTAAATTTTTAATGTAAAAACACAAGCAGAACCACCTTTCAGTGTGTCATAAGAAGCAAAAAAGGGGCAGAAGTCTTGAAGGACACCTTTAAATAAGAGAGTGAAATGGAAATAGTTATGTAACAACAATTAAGTATGCAAAGAATCAGTGATCAAACAGTGGATAACTAATTAGCTGGAAAATCTACAGAGTAATACATTCAGTTAATTGTGTCAGGAATCAAGCAAGTAATGACTCCATTAATGCAGAGAATCAAGTAAAAGTAGAGTATGCAAAGTCATGGACAAATCTGTACAGTTGTTAATATGTAAGGGAATACTCCCATGAGGGAACATCTCTATGAAGAAGAGTGGGTTGGTTATCAGTGGCCTCTCTCCTACCCCACAATCCTGTCTCCTCTATAGAGGCATGGAAGGCAACCACCACCAGGTTTTCTTTTTCTCCCATCCTATTCCTTCCCCAAAAACGGCTCCCCTAACTAAGAGCTTGGTGGTGCATGGTACCTTGTGCATTTTGTTGTTATAACCATCCCTTAGGTTGCACATTTTATGGGGATTGCTTTTTGTTTCAATCTTAAGTGTTTTTATAGAATCCTAATGTGTTTGAGGGAAACAACTTGAAGTATTACTCATTTTACATTTAAGTTTTTACTTTCCTGTGCCTGAGCCTCCTGAATGTATGATGATCACCGTAAAGAGAAAAGTGTTTTTCACTTGTCAAATTTAACTTTGTTACATAGGTTGGGTTGTCCCAAGATGCCCAGGATCAAATGAGAAAAATGCTATGCCAGAAGGAGTCTAACTACATTCGTCTCAAAAGGGCTAAAATGGACAAATCAATGTTTGTAAAAATTAAGACTCTTGGGATTGGGGCATTTGGAGAAGTCTGCTTAGCGAGGAAAGTGGACACTAATGCTTTATATGCAACAAAAACCCTGCGGAAGAAAGATGTGCTGCTTCGGAACCAAGTTGCTCATGTTAAAGCTGAGCGGGATATCCTTGCAGAAGCTGACAATGAGTGGGTGGTTCGCCTGTACTATTCGTTCCAAGATAAGGACAATTTGTACTTTGTAATGGATTACATTCCAGGAGGTGATATGATGAGCCTGTTAATTAGAATGGGTGTCTTCCCAGAAAATCTGGCACGGTTCTATATAGCAGAACTGACCTGCGCAGTTGAAAGCGTTCACAAGATGGGCTTCATTCACAGAGACATCAAACCTGATAACATTTTGATTGATCGTGATGGTCATATTAAACTGACTGATTTTGGGCTTTGTACTGGTTTTCGATGGACACATGATTCCAAATACTATCAAAGTGGTAAGAAGCTGTTTTTGTTACCTGAACTGATGTAGCATTCCATGCTAATTCATGAATAATAAGCATGAGTAGAAAGATGAGCATGACATGAACAAAGTTAGAATTTAATACCCATAAGGGAAAGGGAATAAGCTAAACCACTATAACTGTGTGCACATTTGGAGTAGTACTGTTAAATCTATTTTGGTGAAAAAAAAATCACTTCTAAATGAAATATTTATATCAGTACAAAACCTGTGTGTAGACCAGATTGAAAATGGGACTTAGAAGCCTAAGTCATATAGATGCTTTTGAAAATTTTACCCAAGATCTATAGTATTCATCCCTCTTCTGCAGTTATATGGAAGTTTCTAATTAAGCCTCTTTTTTTTTTTTTTTTTTTTTTTAAAGATTTAAGCTTATTTAATGCCTACAAGGTAGTTTTGGGAAGCTTATAGCAAAAGATAATTTTGTTTTGTGAGTGGCAGTATCTGGATTCCACAACCTTCCTTGTTTTACAGTAATTTTTCCTATAGGTAACCTGCAAAGAATTAAATGAAAATGGGCTTGTGCTTTATTTTCCTTCAATAGATTTTTCAAAACCCACTCTTTTGGCTTGTTTTTACACTAGAAATTCAGTGCCTCTTTAGCCTGCTATAGTTTATGGTGATTGGAGAAGTAGCAAGAGGGATGACATGAGAATGAAAGTTGAACAATTGTGATAGGTAAGATTTTTAATCAGACTTTTAAAAAAAAAAAAATTTAACACCTATTTGACTTCGGTGATTGATACTTTGGAAATGGCACTCTTTCACTTCAGCTGAGAGAGAGAACAGTATACATCCTATACCTCCAATAAGTCCAGTAGCAAAACTAGGGAAGATCAGAACTGACATTTTCTAATATTTGTTAGGCAAAAAAATCAATTTAAAAACAAACAAAAGAAAACAACTCAACTTTCAAGAATTCTTTACATGCTATGCAAAAAAGCACACAAGCCCACTATTCTAAGTTCTTTACAAGTCCACTTTTAATAATTTTTATTTTGAAGTACTTGAATTCATTAGACTAGAGAGTGTTCTTCCTAAAAGAGGAACGTGAAAGAATTTGGAGAGAAACTGGGCTTAGTTGAGCACCAAGGTAAAAATCCACAATATCAGCACCTTCATTTTTATGTTGTAGGTGACCATTCACGTCAAGACAGCATGGATTTCAGTAATGAATGGGGTGATCCAGCAAACTGCAGATGTGGAGACAGGCTTAAGCCACTTGAGCGTAGGGCAGCGCGTCAGCATCAACGCTGTCTGGCACATTCACTTGTCGGCACTCCTAATTATATTGCACCAGAAGTACTGTTACGAACAGGTAAAGCTTTTTAGTTCAATCCCTTTGCAAAATGACTGATGTCTGAAGGCTTTCACCCTTTCTGAAGACCAGCACTTGTTCAAATTAATTAATAATGGAGTCAGTAGCTGATAAGCTAAGTAAATTCTTTGCATCAGTCTTCACTGCAGAGGATGTGAGAGAGATTCTCACACCTGAGCCATTCGTTTTAGGTGACAAATCTGAGGAACTGTCCCAGATTATAGTGTCAATAAGAGGTGGTTTTGGAACAGCTTGATAAATTAAACAGTAATAAGTCAGCGGGACAAGATGGTATTCACCCAAGAGTCCAGAAAGAACTCAGATATGAAGTTGCAGAACTACTAATTGTGAAATGTAACTTTTCACTTAACACAGCCTCTGTACCAGATGCCTGGAGGATAGCTAATGTAAGGCCAATTTAAAAAAAAAAGGCTCCAGAGGCGATTCTGGCAATTACAGGCCAATAATTCTAACTTCAGTACCAGGCAAATTGGTTGAAACTGTAGTAAAGAAAAGAATTATCAGACACGTAGGTGAACACAATATGTTATGGGGAAAGTCAGCATGCCTTTTGATAAGGGAAATCATGCCTCACTAATTTATTAGAATTCTTTGAGGGTGTCCACAAGCATGTGGCCAATGGTGATCCAGTGGATATAGTATACTTGACTTTCAGAAAGCCTTGGAAGGTTCCTCACCATAGGCTCTAAAGCAAAGTAAGCAGTCTTGGAATGAGAGGGAAGAACTTCTCACATATTAGTAAATAGTTAAAAGTTAGGAAACAGAGGGTGGGAATAAATGGTCTCTTTTCACAAAGGCAAGAGGTAAATAGCAGGATCTCCCAAGGATCTGTACTGGGACCAGTGCTATTCAACATATTCATAAGTGATCTGGAAAAAAGGATAAACAGTAAGGTGGCAAAGTTTGCAGAGGATTCAGAATTGCTCAAGATAGGTCAATGTAAAGCTGACTGTGAAGATTTACAAAGGGTTCTCACAATATTAGGTGATTGGACAACATAATGGCAGGTGGAATTCAGTGTTGATAAATGCAAAGTAATGCACATTGGAAAACAAATCTCAACTGTACATACAAAATGATGGGGTCTAAATTATCTGTTACCACTCGAGATCTTGGGTCATTATGGATAGTGCCCTGAAAACATCTGCTCAATGTGCTGTGGTAGTCAAAAAAGTTAACAAAATGGTAGGAATCATTAGGAAAGGAATAGATAATAAGACAAAGTATATCATAATGCCTCTTTATAAATAAAAAAAAAAAGAGAATTTGAAAAAGTATGGAGAAGGGCAACAACGTCATCAGGAGGGTATAGAACAGGTTCCATATGAGGAGAGATTAAAAAGACTGTTCATCTTAGAAAAGAGACGACTAAGTGGGATATGATAACAATCTATAAAATCATGAATGGTGTGGAGAAAGTGAGGAAGGAAGCGTTGTTTACCCCTTCACATCACACTGGAACCAGGGGTCACCCAATGAATTTAATGGCAGCAGGTTTAAAACAAACAAAAGGAAGTACTTCTTCACACAGCACAGAGTCATCCTGTAGAACTTGTTGCCGGGGATGTTATGAAGGCCAAAAGTGTAACTGGGTTCAGAAAAAGAATTAGATAAATTTGTGGAGAATAGGTCTGTTAATGATGATTAGCCAAGATCGTCAGGGATGCAACCCCATGCTCTGGGAGGGTTTCCCTAAGCCTCTGACTGCCACAAGCTAGGTCTGGACAACACTGGATAAATCATTTGATAATTGTCCTGTTCTGTTCATTCCCTCTGAAGCATCTGCACTGGCCACTGTCAGAAGACAGGATGCTGGGTTGGATGGACCATTGGTCTGACCCAGTATGGTAGTTCTTATGCTTTTTTGGGCCAAAAGTAAATATTAAATGATGATTTTTAATCTGGAAGATGATGCAATAAATAATTGTAACTTGATACATTGGTTACCCATTTAACCGTAAATCTAAGTAACCAAAGTACTAGTTCCATTTTTATAGTTTGCTTTTGTTTCAGGATATACACAACTGTGCGACTGGTGGAGTGTTGGAGTAATTCTCTTTGAAATGTTAGTAGGGCAGCCTCCTTTCTTGGCACAAACACCATTGGAAACACAAATGAAGGTAATTAAGAAAATCAGGTATTAATATTATGTAATAGTAATGTGCAAAAGTAGTAATATGTATAATCCTATAAGCATTACCATGCTGGAAAAGCAGCATCAGAATTTGTGCAATCCTTTCTAATTATATAAAGTGAGAGGAGATGTTTAAATGAATAAGCGCTATGCCCAACTAGGTGATAAACTAACCGTATTTCTAAACCAAAGGGTCTCTTTTAGTGAGGCTGAATATTGTAAGATCTGATTTGTTTAATTTTGCATAATAATCCTAGCTTGTCATTTGGTCATGCTTTGTCCAGAGCTAACCATTTTTGTCATCTTACACTGTGACCTTCTCAGTACCATTCTTCTCTCGAACAGTGCAATGACAAGGGGCGTGTGTATGTGTGTTGGCCCATCATCCTTTTCGTCAGACAAGCTATTTAATAGTGTAAAGGAGCATTCCCCTCTTGAACACCTCCTAGTGTCTGGGTTTAGTAGCACAGTCCTTTTCTTACCCTTAGCATCCCTTGCAGGCTGCCAGCCAACCTTGACGGGTCTTCAGTGTCTACTCCCTTCAGCCAAGTTACAAAGTTCAAATGAACCCTTTAACTTTTATTTAAGAGTCCAATAACTAAACAGTCTATTTGCCCTTACTAGAGTCTTCATCTCCAGCTCTGGGCTCTTTAAATTTGGCCTTTTGTTCAGGTTCCCAATAAGCCTTGTACCCTTTTTGGGATTTACACAACTTTACCTGGGGCCAGAAGGGGAATCTGGGCCCGCTGTGACTCTGGAGCACAATCACCTCTGCCCTGCAACCTTGGGTGCCTTATGATGCCTTGCTGAAATATGTCCCACCTGGGCCTCTCACAGACAGCTTTCCAGCATGCAAGCCACACCATGAGTGTCTGTGTGTAACTGCAGCCTGCCAGCTACATCCTGGCTCCTACCTGCCTTGGTTATATTGCAGGGTGACCCCAACACACCCTCAGTTCTGGATCTTCCCCCAGAAATGTATGTCCTGTACTGCCCAAGTCTCTCTTGGACAGTACAAATATATTGCATCTATTATTCCATTAAGGGAATAATATGCTATTTTACTACTTTAAATAGTTACCCAGACACTTCAAATTAAACACATTAGATTAGATAAAGCACTAAAACAAGTTTATTAAGTACGAAGAGATTTTAAGGGAATATAAGTAATGAGGCATAAATGTCAGAAATGGTTACAAGAAGAATAAAGATAAGTCTCTTAGTGTTACGTACTTAAGAAACTATCTTAGTTGCAAAGCAAACTTTCTCACCACATATTTCCGGCAAGGTTACTAACCAAGCTCTTTAGGTCAGGACCCCTCCCCCAGAGTCCAACAGCTGTTGACTTTATCTTCTCAGTTGCAGAGAATGAGGTGGGCAGGGATAGAGAGAGGGGTCCCTTGGGTATTTGTCCCTCCTTTTTGTAGTTTTAGTGCCCCTCTTGAAATACGTTTCCAGCTGAGAACCAGGAGACAGAGTCAATGTGGAAGGATAGTCCCTATTTTTTTCACCTGTTCTAACTTCCTTTTTTTCCCCTTCCTGCTTGATTACTCTATTTACTGCTCAAATGCAAACTAAGGCAAGCACACATTCCTTTGTTTAGGACAGACCTAACTTCTGCCTGAGTACGGCTGTGGGTTTTGGAACCTGTGTTAACATTATACAGGAGAATCTTGTAATTTCACATGCAATGTTACCACACACATTTTATCAGGATAGTACTGATCAGCGAATTATGAGTTTTAAAATTATACCTTACAAGGCATACCTTGTACAAAGATTATTACAGTAGTGTGTAGGGTGTGAACATGAGTGTATTCCGTCAAACCCACACACTCTGGGTTCCAACCCAGGGACCCTATAAACAGCAGCCACATACTGCTTGATTCAGTTAATTGCTGCTTCTCTTCCATGGCTACTTTTAGTCTTTATACTTAGCCCATAAACACAGTTGTCTGCAAAAAGGGAAATACCTATTCACATAATTTCTGGGAAATTATTTATCATAATGGAAAACAAAGTATATAATACTGATAATAGTCCCTTGTGAAGTTCCATTTGTAAGCTTGTAAGTTTTTGATAAAGCTGTTCCCACTTTGACTTGTATAGTTCCATCACTTGAAAAGTCCAGTAGCCACCAAAACATTCTCCTTTTTATTTCAATTTTGGCTAATTTATATTGGAGGCCATCCCTCCATAACAAGTCATATGTTTTTTCAACGTCCAGAAAGATTGATACCATAAAGTTCTCTGTCCTTATGTTTTCTTGTATCTTCATTTCTATGTATATGGTCAACCATGCATCTTTCTTTTCTGAAACCACTTAGTACTGTTATCATTTTTTTTCCAAGTATTCCCCTAGTTTTGTGTATACTTTTTACCATGATTTTCCCAAAGCATGATGTTAGGGCAAACTGAATTGCTAAGGCCTTGCAGCTCCTTTGTCTATGCTTGCTGAGCTCTGATTGGCTGTCACTAGCCCTTGGAGGCCCTGATGTTGCTAGCTTTCAGGATGACTGCTCCAGAGAGGGGTCTCTAGGTAGGCCTGGAAGGACCCATCTTTGTTGCTCTTTTCCTCCCACCTTGCTGCTTCCTGGGGCAACGTATAGCAGAGTAGTGAGACCTCCAGCAGAGGACCCAAAGGCCTAGTGCACCTCAACACCTCAAAGATAGTTATCTTTTTCTCTTACCTGCTTCCAGAATTTAAGACAAGTAAAGAGCATATTCCTCAAGAACAGTAACAGTCACATAGCACTACTAGATTCAATCCAGAGTGACTAAAACAAATTATATATTTATTTTGAAGTGCATTAGAGAAAACATTGGTAAGAGAAGATTTAGAATGTAATACATGTTGTTCATAGTTCTATTTATAGGCCCTGGTGAAACTCTTAGAAATCTTAGTTACAAAAGAGAATATTAGATGACATTAGAAAGTTTAGCCAGATATTACCCTATAAAATCTCGTGGTCTTTCTTCATTCTGTCTCATGCTTCCTGGAGGAAAATACATTCATAGATTTTTAAGACTAGAAGGGATCATTATAATAATAATCTAATGTGACCACTGGCATTGACAATTATCTGTAAGCATTGTAGCTATGGTAGGTATAACAGGCCATGGAATTTCACCCAGTAATTCCTGCATAAAGCCCATAACTTCTGTTTGAACTGCGGCATATCTTTTAGAAAGATGTCCAATTTTGATTTATAGACTTCAAGGGCAGAAAATCCACCATATTCTTAGGTAAATTGTTCCATTTGTTAATTACCCTCATTGTTAAAACTTTGCTTCTTATTTTTAGTTGAACTTGTCTAGCTTCAGCTTCCACACCTTGGATCTTCTAATGCCTTTTTCTGCTAGATTAAAGAGCTCTACACTATCATAGTCTTCTCCTCATGTAGGTACTTACAGACTGTGGTCAAACCACCTTCTAATTTTCTCTTGGATAAAGTAAATAGATTTTACTGAGGATGGGTTTTCTAAACTTTTAATCATTCTTGTTGCTCTTTTTCTGAACCCTTTCCAATTGATCAGCATCCTCTTTAAAGTGTGTACGTGAGAACTGGACACAATATTCCAGTAATAGTCTCACTAATGCCATATACAGTTGTAATATCACCTTCTTACTTCTCGGTATTCCCCTGCTTATGCATCCAAGGATCACATTAGTTTGCTTAGATCATGTCTACAGAACAGAACTGTATTGGTATAACTACATCGCTCAGGGATGTGAAAGGATCCACACCCCTGAGCGACATAGTTATACCGACCTAACTTCCCACATAGACAGCACTATGCCAGCGGGAGAGCTTCTCCTGCCGACATAGCTACTACCTCTCGGGGAGGTGGATTAACTATACTGACAGGAGAGCTCTCTTCTGTCATCTTAGAGTGTGTTCATTAAAGCTCTAGAGCTGCGCCGATGCAGCGTTTTAAGTATAGACTTGCCCTCAATCACAACATTGAACTGGGAGCTCATGTTCAATTGGTTATCTTCTATCATGACCCTGAAGACCCTTTCAGAGATGCTGCTTTCCAAAATATAGCCCACCCTACGCTCAGTCCTGTAAGTATGACCTACATTCTTTGTTCCTAGATGAACTACCTTGCATTTGGCTGTATGAAAACAAATATCTTGTGCCTCAGTTCCCCATGTCTACAATGAGGATAATAGTGCTTTCCTTCCTCACAGGGGTGTTGAGAGATAAATACATTAAAGATTTTGGGGCAACTCAGTTGCTCTGGTAAAGGAGGATCATCTAAATACTGAAGAGAGAGATGATGGTAAAATAAATGAAGCTATGTGCTATTGTCTTTTTTGGGGAACACCAGTGTTGAATTTTTTTTAAGTGATTTATTGTGCATTTCATACTTGGTTTGTGGGGTTTTTTGTTGTTGTTTTTTTTTAAAAGAAATTACAAACAGAAAATGAAAAATAACTTTATTTTCTGATCTTTTTACATTTTCTTTGTAAAGGTTATCAACTGGCAGACAGCTCTTCACATCCCACCTCAAGCTAAATTGACTCCAGAGGCTTCTGACCTAATTATCAAACTCTGCCGAGGGCCAGACGATCGCTTAGGCAAGAATGGTACAGATGAAATAAAAGCTCATCCATTTTTTAAAACTATTGATTTTTCAAGTGATCTACGACAGCAGACTGCTTCATATATTCCTAAAATTACACATCCTACAGACACATCCAATTTTGACCCAGTTGATCCAGATAAGTTATGGAGTGATGATGATAAGGAAGGAAATGTAAATGACACACTTAATGGGTGGTACAAAAATGGGAAACATCCTGAACATGCTTTTTATGAATTCACGTTTCGAAGGTTTTTTGATGACAATGGCTACCCTTACAACTATCCAAAACCCATTGAATATGAATACAATAATCCACAAAACTTGGAGCAGCAATCAGATGATGATGATGAGCAGGCAGGGAAAGCGGTTAAAAATCGTGATCTAGTTTATGTTTAGCAAAGAAGTTGAAGATGGGATTTTTCAAAAATCCCTTGTGATAAAACAATTAACATAAGAGTGCTTGGGTAAATATATGCACACTTCATTAAAATTACCATTATCTCAGAGTTCTATATTTTTGCTTTCTGTACATTTTGTTTCCCCAAAATGCAGGGAAATCCTTTAAAAATGTTAATTTATTCCAGCATTAATCATTAATTTAGAAAAAATTGATGTTAGGAAAAATAAATTATGAACTGAGTTTTATGATCAGTTTTTTGTACTTTAAGTACTTATTATAGGAAATAGTGATTTCTTAAAAGGAGATGCCTGTTATCTATTTGTACATATGCTAAATAATTTAAAAAAACAAACAAACAAAAAAAAACTTTGTTCCAGAATTTCTGAACAACAGTTCTGCCTTGCTTTTACCAAATATAAATTTTATTGTACACTTACAAAACTAACTGATACCTCTCTGATACAAGGCTGCTGTCCCATGGCTTCCCACAATATCAAGCTCCTTTATAGATTGTTAGCCGAATTAAGCCTGTTTGGTAAGTAATTCCCAGTCAGTAATGCACAGTTCACAGCTTTGAAACTAGGAAGCATCAGTCTCTGTTTTAATGTGACTATAAATGGTTTAAAAAAAATCTTAGGGTTTTTATTTATATTTAACTTAAAATTATATTGAAATTATAACTAGATTTAGGGCACTCTTAGAGATGGGAGGAATGAAGCTTTAGGGAAAACATAGCCTGAAATCTGCTGCAACTTCATTTTTTGACTGAAGACAAACTGTAAGGTCTCAAACTCTGCTCCAATCAGAAAATTTATAGATTGAAAATTTGTTTTTAAAAATGGTTCTATTTCTTGCTCCAGTCTTTGAGCTGGTTCTAAGGAAGGATTGAGAGTATGCAACATGGCTTTTATGATGCTTTTGTGCTGGGAAGACTAGTTTAATGTGTTAAACCTTAAATAGTGGGAAACACTGCTGTGCATGTGCCTGGGAACAATCAAGTTAAGCTGTCTGTGTTTCCCTTGTTACATTTCTGGTGTTCTGTCATTCACAGCTTAATTCAAAGCAGAGCTACCTCTGTGGTGTTTTATGCATCTGCTAGTGCTGTATGATTCCGAATGCTGGTTTCATAGAAATCAAGCAGCAGCTAAGCAGAAGTCCTAGTATCACACCCTGGAGATCCAGAATTAATAAAGCTTTTGTAGTGCTCAGAGGGGAACAGCTGTCCCACCCAGAAGACCAGCAGTTGTTACAGAAGTGGGAAGAAAGAGTAATGCCCCTCCATTCCATAGCCAGCTCTTTTTTGAGGGAAAGAGGGAAATGCAAGTTTTTTTTAAAAAGTTTGTTTTAAACATACTTTTAAACAACAATAGTTTCCCTACTTCCCCTATCTGCTAATATCAATCTAACATTTTTAAGTTCAGTGCCTCTTGTTTACTCTGGTCATCCAGGCGATTATATTAGAATTCTTGCTCCCTAAGCATCATGAAACCACATTCAGAGCTGGTATCACAGCAGTGTAAGGAGTATGTGCAGTATCATTATAGTGCTATCATGATAAATGCCTTTTTAAAATAATTTAAAGAGGAGTGTCCTGTTTTTTTCTTAGCTATTTACTTATTTTTCTGTTCTGAAGTACCTATCATGGTGAAAAGATATTTATGTAAAAATATGCATTCCTTTTAATAATAAAGATAGATATTTTTCTATAGTCTAAATGGGAAATGAATCAGTAAAAGGCAATTCAAGTCCTGTGTGCCTGTCTTAAAGAAAGCTATTTTAGCTCAACATTTCTAAGATCCTTAATGTTTAGCTTCAACATTATAAAATGGATGCAATATATAAATACTTCAGCTTTCTATTTGTTTGTAAAAATAAGTTTTATTTCAAAGTAAATAATTTTTAAAGGACTATCTTCATTCATTATGTTGGTAAGTGTCCCAGTAAAACTGGCATTTTTAATTTTCTTTACTTGTCCTGCAATAAAGTGTAATATATTATTGGTTAAAACCAATTTAATCAAGTGAACCTTATTTGTGGGCATGTAATAAGTAAAACTTCCTTAGAAGGCAATGTCAACTCTTAGTTACAAATACAATTTTAATAATTGATGATCTGAGCATATTTCTCCTTTCCCAGTCCATTGGGATCTAGACTTCTGACTGGTCTTAGCCAAACAGTGATGGGTTTAGCTGAAGAAAGATGTCCTTTCCAAGACACTTCCATTCTATGTAAGGAAGTTAAATCCAAAAGGAATAATTTTTATTAAACCAAATAATTGAGTATTTTAAGCTAATATGCAGGATACTGAAATATGAGATACTGCTTTGCCATTTTGGAACACTTACAGATATATATAAAAAGAGCTCCATATCATGAGAAACTGGTATTTCAGTTTTTCTATTATCTACTATTAAATTTCTGATGCTCCTAATTTCTGAAGTTTGCAGTCTAGATGCTGCAGTACTCCATACATGTATTTCGTTTCTGGATCCCCCAGTGCATTACAGCGTTAAGTCCTGCTCTGGGAGAACAGAAGATATCTCCATAAGCAATTGTATTGCCTCAACTCTCCAATATATTGCCCTGCACCTGTGTGTGGAACTCCCTTTGACTACAGAAGTAGTTCCAAACATGGATCCAGGATATGATGTGAACTCTTAGTGTATACTATTTACAGTATTGGTATTTCAGTCCTTCATAAATTTTGCTCTAGAATCTTTTGGGGCATTGAAATTCAGATTGAACTGTGATCAGACTAGTTTATACTGACAACAGAGAAGAGACGCTTATAACCAGCAGCTGTAAGATTGTATAGTCACAGTTTTAGTTCAGACTTCTTAAATATTTTCACTTGTAAAGAATTAAAATGAGTCACTGTCTTTTTTGCCTCCTGTATACATATAAATTGTATTTATAAAATGTTCTGTAATCATGTAAGTATTGTAAATACTGTTCTGATGTATTGTTCAATGATATTCTATCCTAGGGCAGGCCCTCTTGCTGTATCTTTTCTATCTTTATATTTCTAATAGAATCTATAGAATGTATGACTAGAAAGTCATCTTGAGACTGACTTAAAAAAATCTTCTGCTGTTGCTAATTGTAAAGCTGAGAGTGGGGATGATTTATTTGGACTTAATTTTGTTTAGCTATTAACTAATGCAGTGGGTGGGTTCTTAGATGCTGCTGCTGTTATCCCACATACCTTAAGACTCAGTTCCAAATGTCTTTGGTATTTAAAATCAGACATTTAATCTGTTTGCTTTAATTCGACCAAAGCAAAGAGATGATAAATTTCAGTCAACATAATAGTGAAAATGTTATGAGCGCCTTAACATGCTTTTGAGAAAAGGCACTACAAGTTTACTTTTGTATTGTATTGCGTGTGTATATATGTCTTTTGTGTGATAAATGTTCTGCTAACCAAACACTACAGTTTTATAAAATGACAGTAGGTTAAGAGAAGGAATTGCAGCCTTGGTCAACAGTATAACTAAATCATCTTTGCATATTTCTGAATGTAACAGCTGTTGGTAATCAGTGACATTCCCTATGACTGTTTTATAAATCTGTTTCAACTTTCTAAAAATCAATTTCTCTAGTGTAATATCTGCTGGGATAATAAAGAATAAAGTACAGAATCTTTTTCCTTATAAATGGTAAATAAATTCTGGTTCTACTAATCAAATACAAATTGAAATGTTATATTGTTCAAAAGTTGTTGGTCTTCCTCTGTTCTCTTAAATCTATGCATATGGCATAGCAGCTCAGAACTGGTGAACCAATACATCATCATGCAATTAATGGTAGTGATGTTGCTGTGTTAGCTATAATTGGACATAGTTTCTGATCTCTGTCCTAGAATTTCTATAACTCAAGTAATATAATAATTGTAATTTATATCACTCTTCTTTCCTCCTCTTCCCCAACAAATGATTAAAATGGCCCTGCTCAGGATCTACTTATTCAGTGGACAATGAATGGATACACAATCTGTATAGATAGACAGTACATCATGGACAACAACTTTAAAGATCATTACTTTCCTTGAAGAGCTAGAGCAAGTGCAGCGCTCAAGTTATGAAAACCATTCCTACCATCAGAATGCTATCCAAACATAGGACCATTGACTTTTTCTGTGATAGTCTTCAGTTTAAAGTGCATATCTAAAAAAATCCATGCTTTACTAAAGAGGTATGTTATATGCTAGTTCCTCTACCTGACTTAGACATCTTTTGGCTTGAAATAAAATATGCAGATATTTTTGACGTTCATGAGTGGCTAGTGATCAGAAGGGAAGTGATCCTTCACTGACAGGTTAAACTGAGCTCAAAATAAGCACAGAGTTTTAGAATACATTCATAGCTTTAATTTGATAGCAAAATACATAAAAAACAAAAAGCAAGTCTAATACTGTGTTAAACAAACTAAACAATACAGGGAAAGATTAAAAAAAATTGAGAAGATATGGAAAGTGTTTTTTTGCTTGTTTCATTTAAATTAAGATGTTTAAAAGCAGCCTTTTTCTTCTACATAGTAAAGTTTCAAAGCTGTATTAAGTCAATGTTCAGTTGTAAACTTTTGAAAGAACAACCATCACATTTTGCTCAGAGGTATGAATAACCTCCATTCCCAAAGTGTTCATAACTGCAGTTCCATTATAGTGAATCTGATTTCAGAAACAACTGACTACATTACCTAGAGGATGAAACCAACTGTTACTAGCTTTGAATTATCAACTGAGTTAAATACAACTGAGTTCCCCTTAGTAGATAGTCACCGGTTTGCTGTACTGGACCCAACCTTTAGATTCCCACATGCAAGCTCCTTGGATTTGGGTAGTGACTGATCACTATCCCTATCTTTGGGTCACTCAGGCACATTGTATTGGTGCAGACCCTGTTTCTGACACTTGGCGATGGGACCCTGTTGTCCTGCCACTTAAAGCCTAGAACCAGTGCTTCAGCACCCCCCCCCCCAGTAGCTTATACATGTTCTACTCAGAGGTCAACCCTCATAGGCACGCCAGTTTAATTGTTCAGGGATCATGTAACAGTTAAAAGAAGGAACACACAGTCTTTGCAAAGGAACTTTATAAACATATACACATTTTACTCTCAGAACCATAAAAATTTTACAGATCTATGGAAAAAACAAATACCTAAATGCAAATCTTCACTTAGCCTGATCTCAGTTTTCTGGTTTGGGTCTGAGGTCCATCCATGTTCAAGGTATGTGAAGACTCCCCTGCAGCACATCCCTGCTGCTAGTAATAGTCAGCGCCTTCCAGACAAAAGCCCTCATATATACTGACTTGGTCCCTAGCCACATTGTGAGACCCCCTAGTTCACATACTCAACACCTCTTGGTTCACATGGTAGGCGAGGTAAACCAAAGACACATCATTAGCAAGTCAGTAGTCCTTGGAGTCTGGCTGGATCATCCTGGGTTAGCTCTTGCAGGTGAGGAACGCTCCTTTCTCCAGCTTTGCTATGCATCTTCTTAGGCTATGCGTATATCAGTTCAAACTGGCTCTTGATGCAGTGTAGGCCCATGCACAAACTGGAAGTTCTACTCCACAATGCAGGTTTACAATCATAAATGATACAAAACAAAATGGAATTAATAATATTCGCAAACTCTCACAGTGGTTCCATTAATTTTAGAGGTGCTTTTGCTGGCTTTGCATATTTTACTGAAGCAATCCAGCAAAAGAAAGAAATGTAATTGCTCTGCTCTGAAATGATTAATTTAATTTTAAAATATTATTTTTACATGTTTTATTCTAAGAAAATAATTTCAACTGGCATGTAAAGAAACTGGAAAATGGTCAGGGGTTTGCTAAAGGGAACAGAGCACTGTTGCTCCTCGCTTCAACTTTAATAGGATCCTGTCTGCACATTTTGAGCACTAAAATCATTGATTTAGAAACTTAATCAGCTCAAGCAAAATCAAAATATGGCATTCAATCTCAAATAAGTATATGCTTTGGGGGTTTCACTGATTCAATTTAATACAATCAGCCCTATAGCCCCTGAGTGAAGCTGGCAATCCTATAGAAAATGATAAAATTACATAATTATTCCTTTACATTTAAGATATAGGGGGCAAAAGAAATTTTGGAGGATTGGTAGCCGTGTGAGCATAGCTCACAACTTGGTCACATCACTTAAAAGTTTTAAACGAAGAGATTATTCTACTGGGCCTTCAATTTCAGGCAATATAACAAAGATTCCTAGTACTGAAGTTGAATGGAGCTTGCTTGATGCAGCACTTCCTGATGAAAGGTGCAGAGCAGGCATAGCTGATATGATGTATGTTAAGTGACAAACAAGGCTCAGGCTCCATACATCCTGCCCCCCAGAAACAATGTGGGGAAAGGTAAAAAGGATACATCACACATGTCTTGCTGTGCCACGGGACTATAATTTTTCAAAGTCCCTTCTTCCTAAATAAGAATGTATTCCAATGATTTAACAATTTAAACCATTATGATGTGATTTCATTGCCATTCAGTCTGACTTGATTAAAGGGATATTGCCAGGTTAAAAATGATGTCCTCTAAAACATAAATTCTCTTTCTTGTATCACTCATAGATTAGCTTAGTAATGCTAATGATTTTCAAAACAACTTTATATTATTTATATTTGCTTATATATCTCACTCCACAGGAAATGAAAAGGATTTAGTTTTGCTTTTATTTATAGCAATTTTCTAGCAGATTTCACTTTTAGGTTCTAATGCAGGAGCACAGTGCTGCAATATACAGTTTCCAGACACTACAAGGTATTTTTAAAAAATTCCATTGCATTTTTATGAATATCTTTATTTGTCGTGGGCTGCCTAAACATTATGAAAAAAAAATCTAATGTCCACATCCTAGAAACAACTGAGAGAGAGGGGAGTGTGTGTGTATATATATATATTCCCTTATCAACAGTTTATGAAGTCAAGGCCAAATCTAAAATGATAGTTCCCCTTTAAACAGAAACGTTTGAAAGAGACTTAGCTATGCCTATCTGAGCACACTATGCCACAAATTACAGAAGAGAAACATTGTAGCAAAAATTTGAGGTGCATAAAAATGTTCATTGTAATTTGTTTCTGTAGGGTAACAGGCAGACATTTGCTGGTTTCTTTAAAGCAAGTGACTCTCTACCCCCGGTAGCAAAATGAGAGCAGGCTTTAAGGATTGATGGTTAAATTTACAGCCCATGCACCATTTGGTGGCACCAAATCTTTGGTTTTGATTTTTTTTTCTTGCATGGTTTGTGGATGGTCCAGAGCCAAAAAAGTTTTAAACCCTAGTGCTAGTCCTGAGCAAATTGTTAGTGTTATCCAAAGTGATCCCATAGTGATTTGCACAGGATTGCACTGAAGCAAAATTATTGGAAAATAGCTCAATGAGAGCAACACAGCTGAAGGAGGCATAGCTAGGCCTTTTCCTCACAGTTGCATTGGTGGTTCAGTGGTAGAATTCTCGCCTGCCACGCGGGAGACCCGGGTTCGATTCCCGGCCAATGCAGTTGAGTGATTTTTTTTTTTTTTTTTTTGGTTCAAGTTCCACAAGTACCGGAGTGAAGAGGGGGCAGACACTCCTCATTTTTCTCCATTGAAGGGACGGCGTGGACGCCAGAGGGTGACGCATCACGCGCTGCCCAGCAGAGCCCCACCCCAAGCCCTGAGGCGCAACCCACAACCAGCCAGGACCCCCGCCACCACTGTCTGGGGGAGCGCGCGCCCCGCGCCGGGAAGTGACGTGACCGGCTTTGCCTTCAAACGGGCCATACAGGAGAACTCGACGGGTAGTGGGCGGGGCCGGCCCGAAGTATACGTCACGGGGGGCGGGGCGAAGGGGTGGAGCCGCTGGGAGCGGTTCGCGGGTGGCGCTGCCGCCGTTACGGCGGAGGTGACGGAGGAAGCTGAAGGCGAGTGAGTGTCAGCGCGTTTCTCACCCCTCCCCCTCCCCCCACCAGGAGCTCGCGGGGTCTGCCCTGCCCTGCCCGCCGTTGCCCCTACGGGGTCTCTCACCCCATATTCCCGTTGCCCCCCACCCCCATCTCCAGGGGCTCGCGTCGCCCTCCTACCTCCCCCCACCTCACCCCACCCCCGGTGCCGCCGCGCGCTGAGGAGGAGGGTTGGGGGGGAGCTGCCGGGCTCGGGCTGAGGCGGGGCAGTGCGTGTGCGGGCGGGCCCTCGCCTTGCCCGGGGTGGGGAGGTCGCCCCGCGGCAGGTGCCTCCGGGCGGGCGGGCGGCTGCAGGCGAGTCGTCGGGCGCTTCGTGCCACGGCGCCGGCTCCTGGCTGCGGCTTCGCCAGAGCGTCGGGCCGGGTGTGCGGAGCGCGGAGCGCTGCGGGCCGGGGCTCGGTCTCGCTCAGCCGCTGAAGGTGCGGATCGCTGCCGGGGGGCGGGAGAGCGAGCGCGGTAGGGGGCGAGTGGGTGAGACCCGGAGCGATTCCCTTGTCACACGGGGGCTTTGGTCCCACCCTCGGCCATTCCCCCCCCTCCACCCGAGCAGGTGGGTCCCCGCTGTTGTGGGGTGTCGAGGTCGTGTCTGAGAAAGCCAGGACGGCGGGGAATCTCCAGGGAAAGCGTTTTTGGTGTGAAGTGGAAGTCACTTGAAAACAAACAGGTCGGAAGTTCTCTCTGCCTGGAGCTCTTCTAAATATTCCTGCGGCTGGCTCGACAGTGTTTCCAGCCTGCCTCCCTCATTTTGTATCTCAGATTAAGGCTTTCTGCTAAGTAAGCCTTTATCGTTTCAAGTGAGGCCTCTGCCAATAAAAAGGATCATGGTGAAGCAAAGGCTCCTTTTAATCCTCCCCCTCCACCCCCCATCATTAGTTGCTATTAAAATATTTGCTAATTTGACTTCTGTTCAAAATTCGCCATCACAGCAAAAGTGTAATTAGTCTGATAATGGATTTTAAGTCATGTAGTTCTCAATTGAAGATCCTCTAATGCTTAATTTTATTCCAACTGTAACATCTAATAGCAAATACCAAAACAAGATATTAAGGTGATCCCAACTTTCATAGCATCCTGCAATCCATTATAATTCCTGACATTATTAAAATCTTTTTAAAGACCGAGATCAAACTGTATTTTCTATAATGTGAGTTGCTACAGTAATTGCCATTATTGTCTATACCAGTCATACTTATAACAACTTGTAACTTGTAGTGTGTAGCTCTTATCCCATGTGCTTTTTGTCCTTCTGAAAAAGTAGTTTAAAACAAGAATGCATGTGCAGATGTATGTCCCTTAGCTGCCAAAATGGAATAGTGTATGAAATTAGGTGCATGTGTCTGCTCTCAGGACTCCATGCATTATGTATTCTGGATTGTGCTTCCAATTCTGGTTTTTTTCCCCCTGGCTTTTCTGAAATGTGCCAGTGGCTTATTTCCTAATAGACAGAATTGGTGTGCAACTTTAAAAAAAACATTTTATTCAGGAACAGTCCTTTTTATTTTAGTAATTGAAAAGGTCTGTGTTTCAAGATTGGTTGCCTAAATGGATGTCAGACCCTCAGAGGTAAGGCATTAACAGCATTCTGTACTGACTCATTTGAAAGACTAAAACTTGAAAGGAGAAAATAGAAAAGGACTTCTAACACAAGTACCAAGTGAAAATTTTTCTGCGTAAACAGAAAAGTATGTTTGACTCATAAAATATTAATTATACTTACTGAGCTTTCTGGTAGAAATACAATAAAGAAGTGAGATCCAATTTATTTGTGGATACCACATAAATATACAGTTGCCAGACTTAATAAATCCGCTTCCTCATATTGAGGACCCTCATGAGACAAGAGGGTGCTAGAGGACTTTACCATCATTTTCTGCAGAATTTAAACCTTTCTTTAATAAAGTTCCTAGCTCATATGGTTAATAAAACTTTCTGAATGTGAACTGATATCAGGGTTTTCCTGAGTATATATCATAAACTGAAATAATAGAAACTGCATAAGGCCCTAAACCTGGTTCTAGCTGGCTAAGTATTTCTCTGGACCTGGAAAAAAATTGTTAATACTCTTCATAACATTGGAACTCTTCCATTAATGTTACTCTGGCCCCAGGACTGTCTCCAGCCCACTTGTGGTTCACAGTTTATGGACAGAGTAGCTGGTGGATCCACGTACTGTATTGGATACACATACAATCTTCACATAATATATTGAATACCCTTGTAGAACTAGATTTGATTAAATTCTGTGTGTTGAGGGGTAGAGAGTGTTCTGCTATTACATAGACTTCCCAAATCTTGTATGGTGGAATTGCACTTTCTTGGCTGCTTGAGGGCTCTTCCATAGAGAGAAAAGGCGTGATTTGTCCTTAATATGTGTGAACTACTTCTCTTAATCTCAGGGATTAACAATGGCATTGCAAAGCCAAAGCCTCTTTCTTTATTTTAAATTTAAATCTTGCCTCTCACAAGTGCTATGTGTCTGAAATTGCCAGGAGCCTTCAACCCGTCCCCTCCCTGCTGGACATCCCAAAGTCTGGATGCTCTTCAAGTATTTAAGGCAACTGGGCTAAAGTCTATGGCTAGTGTGACAGGATGATTTGTCAAGAGTTGTAATTGTATTTCTATATCAATAATCTCTGGGAAATCCTATGCAGTGTGTTCTGAGTAGGTTATTCTAATTCTGAAACCTTTTTGGGGATTCAGCATAGCATTACATTGAAGAGGGCAAATTCTATTTGGGTTCTTTGCATTGTTTCCTGCCTAGTGGCGACTTTACAAACTCATCTTCACCTTAGTGGATGGCTGTCTATAGATAATTTCATAGAGTACAAGTCAGAGAATGGTTCTAATTGATAAAAGTACTATGTAGGCTAGCTGCTTTTTTATCTTGTGTGCACAGTGTTTCTAGATATTTCCAAGTTAAAATATTTTGTCTAGTACAGGGGCTGATTTTCTTTACTTTATTCTAGTCGGGTCATATATTTGCATACGATTCTTTGTATAACAGAACCAGTCTGGGACAGTTCTGAAAGAAAATGTGTATGTATTCTGGTTCAATAACAGTAAAGGTAGAGAGGAAATAGTATTACACAGTCCATTTAATTCATAGCAATTATTCTTGTTCTTTAAAAGATACTGTAGAATATAGTGCTCTACTAAAATGGTGACAAGGGCATTTTAAATACCTAGGATGAATGTGTTATCCAACAATATAATTGAATAAAAATTGATAGTATAACTGTGATGCAAAAATGAATGCCTTGGTATTTATGAAAATCATCAATCTCAAAAGAGCAGCATGTCAAGCTCTAGGACTCAAAATTTGAAAGAAAAATTACCTGCTGCTTTGGCATTTTAAATTAGGTTATTTGCCAGGATATAGGTCTATACTACAATTCATGGTGTGATTGCAGCAGAGCATACCTCTATTAGCTTTACCCATTCTAGTACAGCTAAAATTAGCAGTGAAGATGCAGCAGTACAGGCTTCAGTGCAGGCTAGCAAAGTGAGCGAGTGCATACCTATTTTTCGCTTTATTTATCTGTGCTGTAGTCACACCTGGAATTGCAGTGTAGACATAGCCTTGATTACAAGGTAAACATTGGGTAGCAAATAGACTAAATTCTGCTAGTAACACTCTAGTGTTACCTCTTTAGCACCCACAGCTAAATTGACAGCCCTCAGATAATTTTAGGAGAAACACCTGAGTTTTGATGAAACACAAATCCACTGATCTAAATGTCTCTCTTCCTACTGGCATTCTCTGCCTATTTTGTTCCTTTGCATATTGCTTATTTTCTTCATTTTTCTTTAACTTGGAAACTTCATTTAGTAAGTCAGCACAGAATCCATCTTCAGTGTCCTCATCCCTTTTCCCGGCTAGGCATTCCATGCCTTCATCTCTTTCCATTCAGGGATCATTCATTTCCTTTGTTTCCTCTCTGTTCTTTGCTACTCCCCATATTTAGAAGAAAAAACACTAATATTGTTGAACTATTTGTTCCCCTACACAAATTTATCCTAGAGAATGCCTGCCCTGCTCAGTGTTCTGCACTGTCTTTAGTGTATGTGGCTATGCTGTGTTTCCTTACTCTTTATTTTGAAAGCCTAGTTCTACATTAGTAACATGCCATTACTTGATTTAAAATATTTATTAGCATCTTGCTTAACTTGTGATTGCAGTAGGTTTAGTCATCAGTTAAAATTCATGGGACAGGCAAACAGGTGTATCTGGTAGGATGAGCACACATGGAAAAGCTTGCCCTTGAATATCACTATTAAAACCTATGCTATCTGTAGTGATCCTTGACAAACCTCAGGCATTTTCTCCTACGTAAAAAGAGACGGTTACATAGTTTTCTTCTGAAAACTTAAGTTAAAGCTTTTTCCTAAAATCTAAATTAACTATCATCAACTCATGTTATGCAGCTGTGATTAAAAAAAATAGACAAGAAAGTTAGGCTGTATAAGAAATGCTATAGGGAATAATATGGAAAAAATGTCATTATGTGAATTAATGGTATGTCTTCATTTGAGACATTGCATGTAGTACTTGTCATTCCATCTCAGAAAGGATATAGCAGAATTAAAGGGTGTTGAGAAGGATGATGAGACTGATTTGGGGGCATGGGAAAACTCTCACATGAAGACACTGAAAAAACTGGGATTGTGTCTCAGAAAGGAAACACATCAGAGGAAGTATGATCAGAGGTAGAACTGGTGCTACTACCCATGCTTCAGGTTGCCCGACAATTCCCATTTTAACGCAGTGTTTATACTTGCGTATAATGTTGCTGAACTTTAACTATTCAAGCTGAAATTTCTCCTGTTGGTTATCAGCTTCAAGCTGAATTTTTGGGAAAATTTGAGTCAAAATGGTACAGCCATTTCCAGGAACAAGATTAGGGAATAATAGAATGTTTTGCCCATCTTCAACTAAATTCTTGCTACTGTTCATTGGAGCTCTAGCACCGCTATGCTTTGGAGCAGGGAGTTGAAATTTGGTTGGGGGGGGGAGAGGAAGGTCACCTGAGTGTCAGGGATGTGCCTACTGTATCCTCTGTGGAAATTTGCCCAAACTTGGCCAAGTTATAAGCCTCTGAGAATTGAGATTTTTTTTTCATGTGTTCAGTGTCAACTAGTCAGTTTTGCACCTAAATTCTTCAGAGTCCAGCTGTACCAAGCATGCCTTGTCCCAGGGCTGAGAAATACTTTCCCTTTAATTGCTCCTCCCTGATGCTCATGGAGCCACTATGGTGCTGGGCACAGGAACTGAGCAGGGAGACTCTCTTCTATACTTTGTGCACAGTGATTGCACTGGTAGAGCCATGTAGTTTGAAGGAGAAAGAAGCAGCAACACTGGAATGCAGAAAGGGGGTAGAGGGGAGGGTTGCAAGAGCCAGTGGATGTGGGGAAGCACAGGAGGAGCCAAGGAGACAGGAGCCAATTGGGGTTGGGTGTGAGCAGAGGTGACTGGGGTTATATAGGTTCAGAAGGGAAAGGGGACAGAAGCCACAGGTAGTGGTTTGGAGCAGAGTGGGACTGACAGGCTACAAGAACAAGGGCAGAAGGGTCTATAACCACCAGAAAACACTATCCTACAGAACCTGGAATTGAACCCAGGAGTCTTTAATCACTGTATTTCTCTGCTGTCAGTAAATACTTTGACAATGGATTGTCCAGCTATGTTTCATTCCCCTCTGACTGGTCCACAAAAGTTAAAAGTTGATTACTGCTACCTCATGACTCATTCCCCTCTAATGGCTAGTCCACAAAGGTTAACTGATGATTACTGCTACCTGCTACTGTGTTAGCTTAATGGGTACAGTTCTGTATTGTGGATCTAAAGGTTAAAACCCTGCTGATGACTCAGGGTGGAGGTCGTTATGGCGCAACACAGTTCAGTTTTTGCTTTAGTCCATGCTTTAGAAAAACAACCTTACATTACATTAAAAATGTTAAGGTTACAAAGCCAAGCATTCAACAGTTAGGAATTATCAGAATTAACTGTTGCCTGTGTACTCTTAATTTGTCCCCCTTATGTGTATGTATTATGATGGTCTTTAATTTCATGGGCATGTATTCTTTTTTGTAGGACCCCTGCCTCATTGAGTGCATAGGATGGAACAGGGTCCATGGATGAATAAGGCATATGTAGTGAGGGCAACTGACTGTCTGTGAGACCCCCCTACCTTATTTGTTGAGAATTTGGAAGGTATGAATGAGGTCAGGAATTACAGAGAGAGAAAGAATGGCCTCATGGCTAAGGGAATTGAATGCTATCCCAGAGAAATGGATTCTATACCTATCTGTGTCACAGAGTCCCAAGTAATGTGGAAAGTCACTTAAATGAAAGTTTTCATAGTAGAGCAATACTTGTGTGTTCACTTTCTAGGTGCCCAATATGAGACATCGGAGCCAAATTTGCAGAAATGCTGAGTGCTCACAGCTGCAATTGAAAACAATAGGAGTAGTGCTTTGAACATATATAGTGCCATAAAAATGCAAAGTACTCTGAAAAGTCAGGTCCTAGGTGTCTCAAGATGGATACCCAAAATTAGTGGACATTTGACAATTTCAGCTTTAATCTCTGTGCCTCAGTTTGCCATCTATAAAATGGGTATAATACCACCTAATCCCAAAGGGACATTAAGAAAAATTAATTAATGTTTGTGAACCTCCCATATAGGGTGGTGAGAGCACCATAGAACTATCCAGGAATAAATTAATAGTCTTGTATTCATGTAGGGTTTGGATGGTGTGTCCACATGTTGAATGTGGAGGAAAAATGTTGAATACCTACTTCATTGAGGCAGGGATCCCATGGAAAAATAGCATGTGACCATACTATACTAGGGTTTTTTGCCTTTTTCGCCTTCCTCCGCAGCATGGAGCATGGATCACTTGCTGGTTGATTCTCTGTACCTTGAAGTCTTTAAATCATTATTTGAGGATGTCAATAACTCAGTCTTAGGTTAGGGGTCTATTACAGGAGTGGTTGGGTAAAGTTCTGTGGCCTGCGTTGTCCAGGAGATCAGACTAGATGATCACAATGGTTCCTTCTGACTTTATAGTCTGAGTCGATGTAGTTAAAGACTACCATAATTCATATACATGAGGGGGCAAATTAAGGTTGCACATGAAAGCTTAATTCTGGCATTTCCTAACGTAAGTGTTTATCTTTGCAACTTTAACCTTTTTAAAATTTTTAAATGTAATAGTATATAAAATAATGAATGGTGCAGGGAACATTGATTTGTAGCGTATATTCTTTCTGTGTCGTCATAACACAAGAACAAGGGGATATTTAATTAAACAGATACATGGCAAATTAAAAACGTTTTCACATAATGTATAATTAGATTCAGCAACTCTGTGCCATGGGATATTAAGGCCAAGTACATGTTCAATCTCTCCGAGTTTTGCTATTTATATGTATAATAAGAATATCCAGAGTTTTCATAGTTAATGCTAATAAAAAGTATTGGAACTGAAAAAAACCCTCACATTTCAGTGTTTAGGTAATCTATGTTAGGGTTTAGGATGATACCTTAATGGGGGCAGATTATCCCAAATTTGTGTACTATATGGGCTTTTCCACCTTCCTTTGAAGCATCTGGTTCTGGCTACTGATGGAGACAGAATACTGAACTAGATTGGCCACAGGTCTGATCCAGTATAAAAGTTATATTTTGAATTTCAGTACAAACTGTTTTTAAAACTCAGATTTTGAGAATTGTAAAAATATTGTCAATTATGATCTACTTTCTAAATATATGACATAATAAGATATTCTTGTTTAGCTTTTAGAGAAAAATTTTAGAAATGGGGTGGTGTTCAGATGTCATAGGGCTCATATTCGTATATATCTTATTTCAGATGAGGTAGACAGTTCTATTCTGAGAACAAGACCAACCGAGGTTGGGGAGGATTCTGTGTGTACCTATTTGTGTGCTTCACATATTGAGGCTCTGTCAGTGAAATCTAGGCATGCTTGGGACCTCGCTTAGTGGCTAGCATTTAAATTTCCCAGAGTCAGTGCTTGTCTTCTACTCTTATTATGGGATTAGGAGATAAGGTAAACTTTCCAAGTATATCAGCAAGGTGACTGACAATTTACTTTTATTTTGTTTAAATTATGATGCACCACTAATCCAAAACTTCTCTGTACTCAGGAAATAATGACAAACCTAGTGCTATGTCAAATAAAGAACCAAATATTGTCACACAGTTTATGTGAAAAACTTCATCAGTTTGCCTAGCAATTTTACAGAAGATGCTTTACGCTTGACTGATGTCCCATTTCTTGATTTGGAGCTGTGCCAATACAAAGATACTAACTATTGTGTAGCTATTTAAAAAAAAAATCTTAGAAAAGACATTTAAATTTGTTGGCAGCAACTGCAGCATCTTGAATGTACTTGCTGCTGTTTTCCTGTGTTTCTTAAATATTAGTTTTTCAGTTCTCTTTCAAATACCTGTTTTCCTTTGTAAGTATTTAAGTCCCTCTTTTCTGTGCATTGAAAGATGCATGTTTTTCATTCTGCTGTTACTTACAGAGGCACCAGTTGCATATACTTTGTGCTTTGACTCTTAACGCAGTGCAAATGTTTATGTTCGCAGTATTTGGATGGTTTTTCTCACTGGAACCCCTCTTCCTTTCTATTTTCCTCAGTCCTATAATCAAATGGTCTGAGCAGCAATTGTGATCCTTAAAATTCAGAAATAGATTAAATGTTAATCTCCATGCTTCTTGTGCCGGGCTCTTGCATCCCAACTCGCAACACTTGGGTTGACATTCAAAGCAATGCACCGTGGGTAGCTATCCCACAGTGCAACTAACCCCAGAGGCTTTTGGGAAGCTTGTCATCCTCCCATGATGCAGCATGCCCTCTCCCACTCCCTCCTTGTCCCAAACAAACAGCAAAAGTTTTTTCGCGCCGTCTTTCTGTGCCGCACACACTCCATTGCCGGAGAGACATGGAGCCCACTCAGCTCTGCATTATCATTGTGAGCATCACAAATACATCATGGCTTATCCTGCAGTATTTTTAAAGGGGAGAGCGGAGCCACAGCACAGAAAATAGCAATGTTACTGAGGCCACCCTGTTACAAGCATAGAGCGGAACAATTCCCATTTGCTGCAGGCTGTCATGCATCATCTTCAGTCCATGGAGCGCCCGTTCTGGTCCCAGGAAACAAGCACAGACTGGTGGGATTGCCTCATTATGAAGGTGTGGAATGATGAGCAGTGGCTGCAGAACTTTCATATGTGAAAGGCCACTTTCTTTGAACTTTGCGTGGAGCTGACCCCAGCCCTGAAGCAGGTGAATACTCACTTGAGACCAGCTCTGACAGTGGAAAAGCGAGTGGCCATTACTCTGTGGAAGCTGGCAATCCCAGACTACTACCGGTCAGTTGGTAATCAGTTTGGAATCAGTAAATCCGCCGTTGGAGCTACTGTGATGCAAGTGTGCAGGGCCATCAATAAGCTTCTGCTAAAAAGGGTAGTGACTTTGGGAAATGTGCAGGACATTGGATGGGTTTGCCACAATGAGGTTCCCAAACTGGAGAGGGGGGCAATAGATGGCATGCATATCCTATCACCTATCCTAGCACCTGACCACCTTGCCTCAGAGTACATAAACTAGAAGTATACTTCTCAATGGCGTTGCAGGCCCTTGTGTATCACAGGGGATGTTTCAGCAACATCAATGTGGGGTAGTCTGGAAAGGTGCATGACGCACACATCTTTAGGAACTCTGGTCTGTTCAATAAGATGCAGGCAGGCACTTTCTTCCCTGACCAAAAAATAAATATTGGGGATGTTGAAATGCCAATAGTGATTCTGAGGAATTCTGCCTACCCCTTGCTCCCTTGGCTAATGAAGCCCTACACCGGACACCTGGACAACGAGAAGGAGTGTTTCAATAACAGGCTCGGCAAGTGCAGAATGGGGGTGGAATGTGCATTTGGGCATTTAAAAGCCAGATGTCTACTCACTAGGCTTGACATCAGTGAAACGAACATCCCATCAGTTATGGATCACACAGCATGCATATATAATTTGTGTGAAATGAAAGGGGGAAAAGTTCCCCCAGGGTTGCGCCATGGAGGCTGATAGACTAGAAAAGAGTATAACTTAACATTGTAAAGTCACTGTGCAAGCAACTGTGGTTGCGTGCAGTTCTTAAAGGGGTCATTGCATCCTTTTGCTCGCCTCCACCAGTGTGGAATGCAGCACGTACTTCCCCCTGCTTAGTCTCCTCCTAGACTGCTTGGAGGTGGGGGCTGATAACAAAGGTGGCAGAGCGTTTTGGAGGGCCTGCAGAGGGACTCTGTCCTGCCACTGCTCTTCCTGAAACTCTACCAGATGCCTCAGCATGTCGGACTGATCTGTCATAATACTCAGCATCTCCTGTTGTGTATCACACTCTTGAACATATGCAGATCTTCTGTGTTCCATGTCTATGCCTAGTTTTTCAGACAAGGACATCCTCCAGGCTCTGTCTCAGCAGCCCTGGAGGCATTCATTAGTTCGCTGAACATGTCATCCCACTTTTTTTCCCCACTTCCTATTCTGGGAAATCTTCTTCAGCGGGAGTTTGGCAAGGGGGGCTGAAGGCCGAGGTGTCTACACTAAGATAAGCAAAGTACAAAGTTGCCATTGTTAGCTGACCCAAAGTAGTAAAGAAAATGTTACAATGTAAAAAGTACCCCCCTTCATGTTCACAAGGCTAAGCCAGACTCGCATTCCATTCTGTACATCTCGGAAGGGTCGGACTGGCATTACAGACATGATAAGCAAGGGGCCCTTGCATCTGTTATAGAGAGGCTTCATTAGCACTAAAATCCACAATCCACACTTGAGCAAGAATAGGGATCACCGGGCTCCCCTGCAAAGTGCCAAGAATCAGTTTGGGAGGAGGTGGGTAGAACAGATTAGAGGAAACGGTGGGTGAATTTTAGCAGTGGAAAATACAGGGCAACCAGTGTCCTGATCCATAATGCCCAGTGCAACAGTACTAGGACTAGGAATAGTCTTGTGGAGGCAGCCAGGGGTCCCGTTCACAGCAGAGGAATAAAACGGAGTGACTGTATTGGTCGGGTACTTTAAACTTGCACCATCTTCCCTAGGTCACCATGTGTGATATCAGTCTCCTGAGGGTAACACAGGTGGAAAGGGAAGATTTGCTGCAAGCATTGGGATACAGGCCTGGCCCTTATGCTGCTAAGCTGTGTTCCACAATGATGCCTGCTCATTTAATAGCAGAGTGGTGGGGGGAAAGTATCCTGCCATGGTGGAAGAAATAAGGCTGCCCTCCCCAGAAACCTTCTGCAAAGGATTACAGATTACCTACATGAAAGTTTCCTTGAGATACCCACAGAGGATTCTCGGAGCATACCTCTGCACATTAATGGTCTGTTCCAGGAGTAACCCTCCACTGAAGTTTGCCACCACCCTGTAAGACCGTCCCCTCAAAACCACAAACTCCTTTTAAGAAGCTGGACTGGGGACATAACCATAAAGAAAAGATTTGCCCCACACACTCACCAGATGTGCCTGCCTTTGCATCTTGATCAGTCCCCCTGTCTTGTGTGGCTGGACTGCTCTGGGGTAACCAACAGGTCCTGGCTCTCAGGGAGAATGGATACTCTGCTCTCCTGCACCCTGCTATCCTCCTCCTCCACAGAGTCCTCCTCATTTGTCCTGAACTGGGATTCTTTGGAGGTATCTGCTGCATAGTGGCACAGTGGTGGGGTCACCACCGAGAATTGCATGCGGCTCCTCATAAAAGCGGCATTTTTGGGTGAGGAACCAGAACAGCTGTTAGCTTCTCTAGTTTTCTGATAAGCCTGCCTCAGCTCTTTGATTTTAACGCAACACTGCTATGCGTCTCTGTTGTGCCCCTTCTCCAACATGCCACAAGATATCTTCTCATAGATATCTAAATTTCTTTTGATGGCTCAGAGCTGAGCCAGAACAGAATCTTTGTCCCCCAGACCGATTAGATCCACGATCTCTGGTCGACTCAAAGCTGGAACGTGTTTGGGCCGTGCAGTCGCCATGAGAAGTTCAGCTACAAAGCTCTCTCCATGCTGTCTAAACCGGAAATGGACATTAAAAATTTCCCAGGGCTTGAGGGAAGGAGCCATTTCCTACTTACGTGGCCACATTACAGCAGAGCATGAATGTCCAGAGCAGTCACAACAGGGCATTATGGGATGCCTCCCAGAGGCTAATGGCATTGATTTACATTGCGTTCTGCCTACACTGATGCAAATTCACCCCATGGAATTCAAAATCACTGCTACGCCACTTGCAGAGGTGGTTTTATTAGGTCGACTTTTACTGCGCTTTAAATCAACAGAACTTACGTGCTAGTGGAGACACCTACTTTGGGGGTCGACATAAGCAGCGTTACGTTGACCTCCATTGCCAGTGTAGACCAGGCTTCTATTTTACTAGATTAAGTTTTAGATTTTTAGATTCACTTTTCACTTTTATTTGCTTGTAACCGTCTCTGTCTTTATCTCACTTGGTATCACTTAATCCATTCTCTTTTGTAAATAAACGTGTTTTGTTTTCATTATAAATCAGTGTCACACAAGTTCACTTAAGTGCATGCTTCCAGAAAACTAACAGGTTGGAATGTTTTTCTGTCTCTGTAAAGGCAGCAAACCTAACACTTTTCTGTAAAGGTCCAGTGGAAGGAACTGGTCCCTGCAGTAAGATGATTTTTAGGGCAAGTGTGGGGGTGGAAGAGTACTAAGGTCAGCATGCCAGGGGTAACCAGGTTGGACAAAGCCAGGGTGAGGTGTGTGTGTGTGGGCTGTTGGCAGGCTGTTGGGTCAGAGCTCTGGATCAAAGCTGCACAGCCACAAGACACCCAGGGTTACAAAGAGAAGATGGTGACCCAAACCCAAAATATCACACCCACTACCTCCAGATTCTTTTATCTGAAGGGATGGGGGGAAAAGGTAGAGAGGAGTGTATTCAGTCATGGCTCCCAAAATCATGTAATCTTGGCACACTTGCATGTGTGCTTTACAGTAGGTTCTACATTACAAAACTTGTGTATTAAGTTTAACATACCTCTGTGGTTATGGACAAGTGTAATTGATTTGTATTTTATATTGACCAAATAGTTTTTTTTTTCCCAGTGTGAAACTCTTCTTAATTAATCTACTCCATGAATCCCTGCTAAACAATTAGATGATTAGGATATTGTCACGCTGGCTGGATTGGGGAGAGGGGCACTTATTATATTTTTTTTAACATCAATACGTCAAAATCATAATAATTCATGTGATATACGCCATGTCAGGTACCGTTAAAAAGTCTATATTGCTAAGTAAGATGATAATGTTTATGTTCATGTGTTATATGTGTAATGGAAGTTATGGATATGTTTGTATCTATATTTCAATTTGTACTGTGTTTCTGGGTGACACCCCAGACAGGATGGCTGCAGCACTAGCCTGCTTAATGGCCCAATAAGGAAATTCACAGGTACAATGGGCCCAGGGGGAGAAGTCAGGGATATACCGGATGAGTCACCAGGACTTACTCATGTGACTCTGGACTCCATCTTATTCCTATACATTTCCACAAGCAGCATGGCAAAGGCCAAAGCACATAAGAGGCAGCTGCACCACATCCATTTTGTCTTCGGTCTTCAGCCTACCTCTGAATCAACTCTTCTATGACTGACCTGAAGCTGTGAAACAAAGGATTGAGATCCATCCAGGTACTGGATGTACACCAGAGGGACTATATAAGCCTGCAAACTCCACAATTCTACTAGAAACCTGATATATATGGACTTTCCAGTTATTTGTATGTATGTGATTGCTTTAATCCTTTAACACTTCTTTTATAGTTTTTCTTTCTTTTTATAATAAACCTTTAGTTTTACTTACTAAAGGATTGGCTGGCAGTGTGGTATTTTGGGTAAGATCCAGACTTATATTGATCTGGTACTGTGGCTGACCCTTTGGGGTCAGGAGAAACCTTTTTGGTAAAGAGTATAGAGTTTTAAATAACTGGTCTCTTTACTGGACCTAGTGGTTGACTGGGAGCCAGAGACTGAAATGCAGTAAAGGGGACTGTGTATATTTTTATTTTGGCTTCTTGATGACCAGTGTGGGGAATCAGAAGCACTGTTTGTGGCTGGTTGGGAAGTCTGACTTCAGTGTCACCCAGTGCTGGGAGAATCTGCTCTCCTTTTACAGCCTGCCCTGACCTTGGCATTTTCAGGTGGCTACCCTAGACATGGACAGATATATTTAATTATCTGGAAATTATTTCAAATACATGCTTTGACTTGTATTCTTGTACTGAATTTTCCGTATAACTGTTTAATTTTTTTCAGCTTATGTTGAGTATGAGTCTTGTTATGATTAGCGAGAATGTAAAACTGGCCCGTGAATATGCCTTGCTGGGAAACTATGATTCTGCAATGGTCTACTACCAAGGAGTACTTGACCAAATGAACAAATACCTCTACTCTATCAAAGATACATATCTGCAACAGAAATGGCAACAGGTGAGCAGTCCTGTTTTGCCAGTGAACATTTTAATGGTAAAGTATTAAACTAGTATTGAATAAGAAATGTAAAAATACCAAAAATATTCCCTGGTCATACTGCTATATATTCTTATTTAAGACTTCACTGGCTAATTTCTCTTTCTCGGGCCCTTGGCAAAGTAAAAAGTGGAGAACAACACTGAGTTAGTATTGTACTAACTTGTCTGCCAGTTTGATGTTTAACTGCATTGATGAGTGCCCTGGTTACATTTAAGTTTATGAAATTCTTATCACTCTTGTTGTTATCAGAGAATTTCAGTGGTGTAGTTTTGGCTGTCTAATACAGTGAAAGTTAAAACCCACATTTCACCTTGATGTATTGTAAAGCCTTAGCCTCCTAAGGGTAACCCAGTCTTTTTTCATTGCACCTTCTCTCTCTCTCTCTCTCTCTCTCTCTCTCTCTCTCTCTCTCTCTCTCCTCCCCCCCCCCCCCCCACACAAATTTGATGTATATTATTTCATGTTCTACAACATAAATAGCACTTTAAATGTATTTGACTAATTTCAAGCATCAGGATTCAGATAACGAGAGATCTTGTGGAATCCAGCACAGTGCATTCACATTGGCTTTAGCAGAGCTCTGTTACAAATTTGTTAGCTATATGCTTTAATATACTTCATATTTTTGCATCAGGTTTGGCAGGAAATAAATGTGGAAGCTAAACATGTGAAGGATATAATGAAAACACTAGAAAGTTTTAAATTAGATAGCACTCCTTTGAAAGCTGCACAGCAAGAATTACCAGCTCGTGTTGGAGAAGTGTGGTCTTTGCCCGTGCCAGCTGAACGTAGGTAAGAAGAAAATTGGTAGAAGCAGATAATATGTAATAAAGGAAAAACATGCTCCGGCTTCAATGAGAGTCTGCACTTGGAGAAGTCGTCCCTTTTTTAGGGCCAAGGTATAGGGCTTGGAAACTCTGACACCTAAATAGTCAGATTCAGTGAAAGGTGATTTCTGGATCTTACTTCAGGATGCCTTTATTAAAGGGGGGAAAAAAAAAAGTCTGATAAATGTGAAGCTTCAGTCAACTTTCTAGCTGCAGAAAGAAAGTAGAGCGTGAAGACATGAGTTTCTGGAAGTTCCAAGGAAGCTGGCTCTTCATAGCTGTACTTCTCTTCCTTCTTCATCACCCCTGCACTCATTGCAGCTGGTGTGAATGAGAGGGAGACATATCTGCTACTTTACACTTTTTACAGCCCCTCTTTTTAGGGCCATCTTCTCCTAGTGCATAACTCCTAGGCTTGCCTTTGCTTCTGCTTTTAGCTTTCTCAAGCAGCAGCCTACAGTAGGCACAATTTTTTGCTGCCCAGGGTTCTGAGTTGTCAGTTTCATCATTATTAATCTTGGTAATTCCAATTTCGACAAATTGCTTTGTCAATGAGCAGAGGCATTGGAGCGATGTCTCCAGATTAAAGAAGATATTTGTCTAAATTTTTATTTGGAAAGTTGTCTTTGCAACCAAAAGGGCTTGCAATGTAATTTTAAAATTTGAAAAAAAAAAAAAAAAAAAAAAAAGTTTAAATTCTCTAGAAATTGAAGACTTGGATCCTGCTCCCATAAGCTGTTTGTCATAGACTGATTCCTGTGCCCATGAAAAACACCCGCTGACTTCTTTTGTACTTCCCTTGGGAGGAACAGCTTGCAGGTTTAGGATCAAAGTCTTTAACAATGTTGTGATTTTTGACTAAGTGTAATTCTTGTAAAGGTTTCAGTTACTGTGGTCCTAAAGGAATGGGCGTTAGTAAAGTATTTAATGTTGATCAAGAAGTATGTTTAAACTGTTACTTTAGAATTCAGTATTTTACTGGCTTTAGTCCTGAGTTGTGGTAGTACCCAAAATTCCCAATGAGGATTTGAGCTTCATTGTGCTAGGACAGTCCCTGTGTTGAATAGCTTACATTCTGAAAGGGAAAACACTCAAATATGGGGTGGAGAAAGGGTCAGATGGTCAGAAGATGACAGATGTTCATCATAGTTATTATTCTGCCCTCCTTTTAAAATAAAATTTAATAAACTAAACCAGAGACTTAAGTATTTAACCCTGCCTGATCTAGTTTTAAATTAACCCCATCCATCTCTATTTATAATTTCTGTATTTAAATCTGCACATTTTTATTTTTTAACCCTTGCTTTTTTTACTTTTATTTAATCTCATCTGTCCTTTAAATAAACAGTGAAATACTTTACATTACTGTGCCCTCAGAATGCTGCACTTTAGCTGCAACATAACAATCCTCTTTGAACAGATGCCAGAAACCTACCCTTCTGTCTCCTTACAGGTTTTAGGGACCAGGGGAAAGAAAGTTCTGTTTGTCACCAGACTACTAGGGAGCAGGAAGGTCAGCTGCTTAACATTGACCATATAAGCATTAGTTTATGTAGGTTCCCTCCTCTCCTGCTTGCCACGGGAGTAGGAACCATGTTGGAAAATGCGTTGCTAAGGAAGCCAGAGAGCTGTTAAGCTTTATTAAGGCACAGAATGTAAAATAAGGTTCTTGCTATATAAACATACTAATCAAAGTGAAGGAATTGTGTGTCAAATGTATTTACAAAAGAGACCTTGAATTTAAAAATAATTTGGTGAACCCTTCCATACTTTTTTTGCATGCATGCTTCTAAAGGTTATCCAAGAGTGTCAGGAAAAGCAGGCGAGCCATCTAGTAGTTAAAATGAGAGTTCCCAAAGTAGGAAATTTGCATGTTTTTAGAAAAAATTGCTTTCTCTTGGGTTACACTAATCGTATTGAGGAGTTTTTGGGAAGGGAGTGTGTGTGGGCAGGGTTAGAAAACAACCTTGGTGGAGTTGTTGCTTTTCTGGAGGCTTGATATGAGACTTGGATCCTGGTATGGCAACTTTGTATTAAGAAACCTTACCTTTTATCAGTAACAAGCTTTCTTAATATTTTGCTTCTAGGAAATGTTGTAGATTAGTGCACTAACATTTCATCTGTGGAGTCAGAATTTGATGGTTCTTGTGGCATTTTAAAAAAAAAAAAAGCTGCAGTTGTAGACATAGCCTTTTGTTGTTGATGAAGGACCTAAATGGAGAGGGGCAACGTTGGAAGTCCCCAAAACTTTCTTCCCCTCCTTGGCTTGCGAAGCCTGTGTCAGTCGTCTTCTGTTGAGGGTGAAATGCTCCAGTGGTTTTTTGACTCTTACAAACCAATGACCCAGCATTCATAAGAAGCCTTTTCATTCTGTGCCAGTGATGAAAGAACGTTCTGGTAAAGGGATTTCAGTTTCTCTTGGATCATGTGCATCTCAGCACTAGAAATGCATTTATCAAAGTGGTGTACAGCACCAAGAAGATTTGTATTTAACACATTATAAATGTATTAAGCTTCTGATGGAAGTAGGCTATAGACAGATGGTGAAATGAGTTTGAAAAGTATGAAATCTAGTGACTTTATTTTAAAATAAAAGTCCTATTTTTTGGGCTTAGATGGCTTTTATATTGGCAACTTGTAATATTGATGGCATCTTAAAATTAAATAAGTAATTTTTAACTTTAATCTAACACATGTAGATTTTATCTTGGGCATATGGTTTCTGCAATTTATAATTAAGATTTTGAGGTTTGATGAAGCTCACCATAGACTTTAAATTACAACTTTTTGTATATGTTATGACCAATCAGACCTTCACCAGGACCCAAAAAACGTCAGTCTGCTCAGTGCAATGATTGCAGAGGTCACAATAACCGTGTAAGTGCAGCAGTAAAAGGCCCTCACCGGCCCTCCTCTCGAAATCCTAATGATAAAGGGAAAGCAGTCCGTGGCCGAGAAAAGAAGGATCAGCAGAATAAAGGAAGAGAGGAAAAGGTAAAACTTGTGGTAAAGTTTAGAGATTTGTGGTTTCATTGCAGCCTTATGTTGGGGGGGCAGGGGAATGACTAGTGCAGAAGATGTTATCTTTGACCAAACTTAACACTTGTATAGTGCTTCTCATATTTAAAACATTGTACAAACATGAAACCTCACAACCTATCTGTAAGGTGTTTAATGAATGAAGAGGAACGCTGAAGGGCAACGTAATTGGCTGAAGACTACATTAATTAGCAGAGCCAGGGCATAGAACTTGCCGGTTTCTGACCTCAAGTCCTGTACACATTCCTCTAGACCATATTGCCTCTTTGTAAGTCTTTCTTGCTGTGTAACTCAGATCTTACACATGAGTTCATTGGAACTGCCTGGAGACAGCTGTTTACAAGAAATACAAAATGGTATTACTTCAGTCCTGATTTCAGTAGCTGATTAAAATTTTGAGAATCCAAGTGAGTTACTTTTTACATACCACTCTTGGAAACAACAGTGTGAAGTTTTGTTGCCTTGTATTTTTCAAAACATCTGGAAGCAAAATTTCTCAGGATTCAATTAACTCTTAACTTCTCATTTAGAATGTCAGTCTGATCTCAGCTTTGTTTTTTGTTGCTAGTTTGTTTTTAAAAAAAGATTTGTATCTCTGGATTCAATCAAAGAAGAACTGACCTATTCTTGCAATCAGCTCGGGGGACCTTTATTGGTCACAACTATACAATTTCCAGAAGAATAGTATCCCATAAGATTAACCTGATAATGGCTGAAATAAAAGATCACATTGAACATGTAAAATCCAAATTTGACATAACTTTCCAAAATAAACCAAAGTCTTTGCCAAATAATCAAAACCAACCTATTACTGTCCACAAAATTGATGGATAGAATCCAGGGTTCAGTTTCGATAATTTCTTAAGTGTTCGGATATATTATGCATAATATAAACTGCATAGTTAGAATTAGACACCTGCAAATGTAATAGCATGTACAATATATTGTATATTTTTATAAATTAAACAATTATCTTGGGAATGAAACTGATAGGCAGGGTTCAGTGCATTATACTAGTGATAGTACCAAATCCTACTCCCATGGATTTCAGTGTGAGTCTTGGAGTTGATTTTAGTAAGAGCAGGATTGACCCTAATAAGTAAAATGCTACATTGAATCTTTAGAAAGGAAGGAAATAAATTATTTAAAATGTTGCCTCTATTCCTTTAGTGGGCTTTGCTGATGGTGAAAAGTTTTTTTTCTTAACAAAAAATATCGAACTGATTTGGTTATTAGTCAAGGCACTTCAAAAGTATCAGAGAGGCAGAATCTTTATGTAGGACTTCAGAGCTGGGTGGGATCCCTTTTTCCCTCAGAATTCCAGCCATTGGTGCCACTGGTGGATCTACCTTGGAGAAGGCACTTTTGTGGAGGAAAGGAAGCCTAGTGTGGATATAGTCCTAGAGAGAGCAAAAAACCAAAAACACCAATATAGGACGTAAGCAGCTTTGATGACTGGCTATGGCTGTTTTAGTGGTATGGCTTTTTAGGACACTAAAAGTGATTAAACGAATAAATCTTCATACATTACAACTAGTGATAACTACTTCACTTTTCTCCTTGAAAAGGGCCATTTGCTCAGTCCTGGCCCCGTCCTGCTCCCATTGAAGTCAATGGCAAAAAACCATTGATTTCATTTGATGTGGGATCAAGTCCTAATAGGAGGACAAATTCTTCTTGTTCATTTTTCAGTGAGACACTTATATATTCACATTAATCGAATACTAATTGTTATAAAGTACTATTAATGAATTGCTCCTTTGCATAAGGTTAAGTAAAAAAGATAAAATTCCTTTTAATTTACAGTGGAAATATTTAAATTGTACAGTGTTTTTAAGGAGTTCATTGATTTTAAAACTTGTATTAGTTTACTGCACTTGAATTTCTCTCTTGCACATAATTGCACCATCTGCATGCATTAAGACAGTGCACATATCCTGTAATATCGCTGTATGAAACACTCTGCAATAAAAGTAATAATGAGTATATTTAAAGTTGAACTGATTTTTTTCTAGTCTATTTAATAAACGTCCACTCTGACAACATAATAGTGCATGTCTTTCATTAGAGGAAACACAGGATCAGTTGTGCACACTGATTTGGAAGTCAGTTGTACACTAGTATCTAATGTGGCTTAGTATTTTTAGGAGATTATATGGTATTTTCTCTTGTACACTGGGCCTCTAAAGCCAGTTAGTTGTGATTTGTTTGCTCGCTTCAAATAGTCTAACTTTAACCAGGAGACATAGGAAAAATATTCACCATGTATATACTTAAGTCTTTTATTTATTTTTTATATTTGTAATGAATTCAAATGTATCAAATTTTGAAAGTGAGGCTATAATGGTTTCGTGTTATCTTGAATTATGCAATTTTTGGGTGCCTGTAATCTGTTTATGTAGTTGAAACAATGTCTAAGTTCCTCAATAGGATCTGAACTTCTGTTTTGTCTGGTGCTATCAGCATTGGCATTGAAAAGCCAATGTATAATACTGCAGTACAGCCTCTCATGAATTCATATTGTCACATGCAATATGCACATGTCAATTTTGTGTTTTAACAGAACAAGTCATTATCTGATGTTTCAGAATCTGAGCCAAAGAAGTTTGATGGTACTGGATATGATAAAGACTTAGTAGAGGCTTTGGAAAGGGATATTATTTCTCAAAATCCCAATGTTCGATGGTAAGTCTGAGTAAAATTAAGCTTATATCCAGGTTGTGCTTTTTGTGTTATAAAGTGGAGGCTGTCTTTTGGGGATTAAGTTTCTTGACACATTAGATAATTACAGCTACATTGTTTTTTGAATATTAAAGTAAATTTGTTTGCTTGAATGTTTCTAGCACTCTACTTTTAACTACAGGAAATCTTACGTTGTGGAAAACTTCTCCAAATCAATCCTATAGCCCAACGTCTGAGTTACTCATGCATGAGTATATGTACAATTATAGTGGGTCTGCCAGTGTCTTTTGGCAAGGCTTTTCTGCTGTAAGGTCTATGGTAGGAAACTGATTTGTCACTGTGTCCATCTGTATTGGTGCTGAAAATAGTGTAACATCCAGTGTGGGAGACAATCATTTTTCCGCATTTACAGAAAGTGTTGAAACCTTGTCTCAAACAACAATGGCAACATAGTTTCATAGTTTGGCCACACTTGGCCATTGCTGCATTTTCTGTTGTTGTCTTTCCCTCCTCATTGAGTAATGGGTCTATCCTATCCTTGGTTTTCTTCTTGCTTCCCATGTATTTGTAAAATACTTTCTTATTACACTTTATATCCCTGCCTAGTTTAATTTGACCAGTCAACAAGGGCAACATAGTTTCCTTGAATATGTTCATCAAAATGCCACAAGATTAGGTTTCCTGGGCTGTCAAAGTCCTCAGTTAGCAGGAGAGCTACCACTACCACAGGTACCACAGCCTTTTACCAATGTTTTTCCTCCCTGACCTGCACAGGAAGGGTGAGGGCATAAGTGAGAAGGGAGTTTAATTTCAATATCTTTTCAGTCCTTGACACTTCTTTGGAAATTGCCAACAGATGTGCCAGTTGTAGTGATGGCAGTATTGGTGAGAGAACTTGCCTACTAGTAGTATGTCTACATTAGAGCTGGAAAGTATAATTTCTAGCTTGAGGAGACACATCCATGCTGCTTTGATCAAGCTAGTGTGCTAAAAATGGAAGTGTAACTGCTGCATCACAAGCAGCGGGAAGGGCTAATTGCCCCAAATATGTACTGATGGTCTTGGATGGGATCGTACTCCAGGTTTCTGGCCCTTCCTGCTGGTCAGGCAGCCACAGCTATACTTCTGTTTTTAATATGCTGCCCTGCAAGTTTGTGTACTGAGTTGGAAATTGCCTCTTCCAACTCCAATGCAGACATTCCCTAGAAACAGAGCTAGACCAACACATTCATAGAGGCTACTAAATAGCTATCAGATGGTAATGAAAGTGTTCACATCTTGAATTGAACAAACTGTTAAACAATTTCTTTTTTCTCTATCAGGGATGATATAGCTGACTTAGTTGAAGCCAAAAAATTGCTTAAGGAAGCTGTAGTCTTACCAATGTGGATGCCAGAATTCTTTAAAGGAATTAGAAGACCGTGGAAGGTAAGAAATTTGCTGATTCTTAGCATGCAGTGTAATTCTGAGATCTGTCCTAAAAGGAGCACCTGAACTCACAAATGTTCTGTGTATAGTATATCTACCTATCTTAATCCAATACTTTTAAGGCAATTATGTCTCTTTTGAATACAGATGAAGTTAGTGTAGGCTAAAACATACTGGCATGTGCTGCATTCTGTTAGTATTGCTTTAGTTTTGAATAGAACCATAGAAATTTAGGACTGGAAGGGACCTCAGCCGGTCATCTAATCCAATTCCCTGCACTGAGGCGGGACTAAGTATTATCTAGACCATCCCTGACGTGTTTGTCTAACACGTTCTTTAAAAACCTCCAATGATGGAGATTCCCCAACCTCCCTAGGTAATTTGTTTCAGTGCTTAACTACCCTTACAGTTAGGAAGTTCTTCCTAATGTCTTTCCCAAATCTTCCTTGCTGCAATTTAAGCCCATTACTTCGTGTCCTGTCCTCAGTGGTTAAGAAAAATCTCTTTATTACAACCTTTTATGTACTTGAAGACTATGTCCCCCGTCAGTATTCTTTTCTGCAGATTAAACAATCCACATTTTCCCAGTCTTCCCTCATGAATTATGTTTTCTAGACTTTTAATCGTTTTTCTTGCTCTCCTGTAGACTTTCTCCAGTTTGTTCACATCTTTCCTGAAGTGTACTGCTCAGAGCTGGACATGGTACTCCAAATTAGGCCTTATCAGTGCTGAGTAGAATGGAAGAATTCCGTCTTGTCTTGGTTACAACACTTCTGCTAATACATCCCAGAACGATTCTCCCCCCCCCCCCTTTTTTTTTTTGGCAACAGTATTAATTGTTGATCCATATTTAGTTTGTGATCCACTATAACTCTGATCTTTTTCTGCATTACTGCTTCATAGGCAGTCATTTTGTATCTGTACAACTGATTATTCCTTCGGAAATGTAGTACTTTGCATTTGTCTTATTGAATTTCATCCTATTTATCAGATCATTTCTCCAGTTTGTCAAGGTCATTTTGAATTTTAATTCTGTCCTCCAAAGTGCTTGCAAACCCTCCTAGCTTGGTATCCTCCACAAACTTTATAAGTGTACTCTCTATGCCATTATCCAAATTATTTTTGAAGATATTGAATAGAACCAGGACAGATCCCTATGGGACTCCATTAGATATGGCCTTCCAGGTAGATTGTGAGCCATTCATAACTACTCAGAATATGTTTTTTCAGCCAGTTGTGCACCCACCTTATTGTAGATTTGTCTAGGCTACATTTCTCTAGTTCAGAGGTTTTCAAACTGGGGAATGTGCCCCCATATGGGGGCATAGAGGAACATTAGGAGAGGATGAGCATTGATGCCAGGCGGCTCGTGCCAGGCTCGTGTGGCAGGGCCTGGGCCAGGCCCATTGGTGGGGGAGGTGTGCCACTTCTACCCCAACTAACCTCAACGGGCCATCCAGCCTGTGGGTCAGTCAGTGTCAACATCTGCCACAGCTGTGCTGATTTCCACTCCCAGCAGGCTTCACACACAGCGCTGGCTCCACCCCCAGAGACCCTGGCGTGTGCCTTCCCCCACCTGAAAACCTGAGGTGGGTGGGGCAGTATTTCTCCTATCCTCCACGAATTCTCAAAGATAATTGCTAACAACTCAGAAATCTCTTCAGCTAGTTCTTTAAGTACTCTAGAATCTATTTCATCAGGCCCTGATCACTTGAAGACATCTAACTTGCTCTCTTCCTATTTGAGCCTCAAATTCTATCCCATTTATATTGAAGTTCTCTGTTAACTTTTTTGGTGAAAACTGAAACAAAAAGGCATTTAAACACTTGGCCATTGCTGCGTTTTCTGTTGCTGTCTTTCCCTCCTCATTGAGTATTGGATCTGTCCTATCCTTGATTTTCCTCTGGCTTCCCATGTATTTGTAAAATACTTAATTACTCTTTATATCCCTGCCTAGTTTAATCTCATTTTGTGCCTTGGCCTTTCTATGTCTGTGTGTGAGAGAATACACATCCACATGCTTTGTAATTTGACCTAGTTTCCACTTCTTGTATGACTTTTTTTTATTTTTCAGGTAATTGAAAATCTCTTGGTTAAGCCAGGGGGCCTCTTACACACTTTCTATCTTTTCTAAGCATTGGGATAGTTTGCTCTTGTGCCCGTAATAATGTCTCTTTAAAAAAAAAAAGAACTGCCAACTCTCCTGGATTCTTTTTCCCTTGGACTTGCTTCCCAGGGGATCTTACCTACCAATTTTCTGAGTTTGCTAAAGTTTGTCTTCTTGAAGTGCATTGTTTTTATTCTGCTGTTTTAACTCCTACCATTGCTTAGAATCATGAACTGTCATTTTATAATCACTTTCACCAACGCTACCTTCCACCTTCAGATTCTTGCCTAGTTCCTCCCTATTTGTTGGAATCAAATCCAGAATAGCCTCTCTCCTGTTTGCTTTCTCCACTTTCTGTAATAAAAAGTTGTCTCCAATGCATTCGAAGAACTTGTCCGATAATCTCTGTCCTGCTGTATTATTTTCCCAGCTGATGTCTGGGTAGTTGAAATCACCGCCAAGTCCTGTGTTTTGGATGATTTTGTTAGTTGTTTTTAAAAAAAAAAAAAAAATCTCATCCACTCCCTCTTCCAGGTTAGGAAATATAATTAAGCAAAAGTTTGTAATAAATATTCTAACACTGAATTTATCAAACAGTTTCTTAGGCTATGATTGTTGTAGTGGGTTTTCACTAGCAGATTTTAACAGATTTTGTTACATCACTTTGGGTTGTCTTTTTAAATAGGGTGTGCTGATGGTCGGTCCACCTGGTACTGGAAAGACTCTCCTTGCAAAAGCTGTAGCTACTGAATGCAAAACAACATTTTTCAACATCTCTTCATCAACACTTACATCAAAATACAGAGGAGAATCTGAGAAACTTGTCCGCCTGCTGTTTGAAATGGTGACTAACAACTCTGGGAACAGAGTTACAGCCCACTATTCCTTTTAGAGTAATGAAACCTAGGCAAGATGCAGTGGCAGTTTGTCTCCAAGCTAAAGCCTTAATAGTTATATTGCAGCTTAAGATCCTCTGTGTGTGTGCGTGTGTGCGTGTGTGCGTGTGTGCGTGCGTGCGTGCGTGCGTGCGTGTAAATATATGCATGCAAATATTATTTATAGGAAATCCTTGTAAAAATTGAGGGTCCAGCTTTCTACTTAGCATATGTACTCATACCTAAGGCTGAATTAAAGCATAAGCACTACAGGCCATGTTTATGGCTACAGTTACTGGATTCATGTGACTGCATCAGAGTCTCCACTTTCATTTTAATAAAAGGTTGCTATTCCTCATGGTTTTAAGAAAAACCATGAATAGTGTAACCAATGTAGTGATGTCTGCTTGGGTCAACAAACCGCTTGAAACAATAGCTCAGTGGTGGGAGGAGGGGTTTGACATACTGTGATGTAGACAAGACTTTAGGCACATGGGAAAGATATACTTGTATACAGTAAGATGTGAATTTAAACCATTACAGTTGTACCACGATATTCCCCATGTGGACACGCTACTTCTGGTATGAGAGCTTTTTTTCTGGTTTAGCTTATGTCTGTTTGAAAATAGTTTAAACTACACTGAAAAAAGCCATTCTTATTCCAGAATAAATGTCTACACAGGGAGATTAGTATAATTATCACTATAGCTAAATCACTAGTTATACAAACATATAATAGGTGAAACTTCCCTAGTAGAAATGCCCTGAAGCTCCAGATTTCTTTAAACTAGGTTTACTCATACCTACTAATGATATGATGCATTAAATTAAACATTTTCTTTCTGAGACCCTATTGGGTCTGTGCTTTCTACAAATAGACTTTGCAACCCAGATGGAAATAACGCTAAAATTCAAAATCTTGCTCTGCAAGATTAGGTCCCAATTAAATAATTAGGTATGGTAACATAGTCATCCACTATATAAAATGTGCAGTGTTGCCATGTAGTGGAAGAGCATAAGAAATTTCAATTTTCAGTTCAAATCATATCATGTGACTAAGGCTCAGTAGTCTGCAGAGCATGTGACACTTGAACGATGGACTAAGTAAAGGCTTTCCCATATCGCCAAGTTCAAATGCAGTGCATTCTGGGGTGCATAGTCTTGCCACAATGTGGTTATTCTCTCAATTCTACAAATCACATCACACTGCCATGGGAACTTCAGGTTTTAATTGATTGAAGTTGGACCACATTGTACATGGATAAAGGCATTAAAATTAACACCCATACAGCAACAGAAAATGTGTGCACAAGGCAGTGTGTTATAATTGCTGTGGGACAATATATTTGAATTTCGTGGGTACGTTTCTCTGACTTTTTTATCAAATCTCAGGGGCTGGCTAAGATTAGCATGTGGTTGCCATCCTTCTTGGAAACATACTACAGGAGTTGATGTGGATAAGTCAGTCGGTGACACTTGCCCCTTGTAGTAGTATTGAACTGATTATCCCAGCATCATTTTAGTGCTGACTTTTAATGAGATTTGACCTCGGTTTTGTTAAAGATCCTGTAACACCTGTAACATGTACAGGTGTTAACTTTAGTGCCCTGGTCAGATACTACCTTTGTTAATTACTCTGTCTATTTCAGTTATATTCTGGGGTGCACATTTAGTTTGAGCTGGATGTGACAGTCATTTCTACTGTAAATTATTGCACAGTGTTGCTGTGGGCTGTTAAATAACTGGCATGTAATACCCTACAAGTTATTGCACTTTTGTATGGCAGTATTCTGCTTTTATATCATTGTGACTGAAAGCATAATTGCTCATGGTATGTATATTTGAAAGGGTGGAGGTGAGGGAGAAGAGATGTTGGCTATTTACTGCTATTGTGTTGAATCACCAAACCAAGATAGCACAGCTCTAGGAGTTGCCACAATTCCAAAGAAATAAGTTAAATAAAGTTTAAGATAAACTGATGCAATTTCAGTTTCTGATTTCTCTAGGCTCGATTTTATGCACCAACTACTATATTTATTGATGAGATAGACTCTATCTGTAGTCGCAGAGGAACCTCAGAGGAGCATGAAGCCAGTCGACGAGTGAAAGCAGAACTACTGGTTCAGATGGATGGTAAATGAATTTAATCATTGGTGATGGTTCTAGTTACGGGGAAAAATAAAGAGTTTGAATTTCATTCTTTAGGCACAAGAACTTAATTGGCTGTTTTTAAAATGGCAGATTAAAATGATAAACACACAGATATTACTCAAACTCACAAGACACTACAAATATACTGAGCATTCTTCTCTACTCCCACAGTCTTTTGTATCTGAATCACAATTTCGTACTGTAACTTCAGAATAACTGAGTTTTTTCAAAGATCTAGAATCATTGAACTCCCCCATACAGCCATGACTCTTATCCTATGTAACCCTACACTTCTCACAAGTGATTTTTTCCCATCCTACATCCAACCTCTCCCCCTTGGTAGTCCAATAAAGTAAAGCAATCAAATATAGCTCTAGTAGCAGAAAGTCTTCAAAGAGATCCTTCAATCAGTGTGCCAGACTTTGCTTTTATACAAATGATTTGAATAACTGTCACCTGTGCCAATTTAAACTTCAAATGGTAGTTAACATCACTGCCCAGCGATTTGTCAAAAAGGATTCACATTATGATACTGTTTTTTAAACAGCATTTTAATAAAAACTGCATACTTCAGTTACTTTCTACAATTAATTCAAGCAATTCTTACTCTATAGGAAAAACCCATACCAGTTGTATTTATGCAGAAAATTAGCTAATTTTAATTTCAGCTTTTTTGCTAAACATTACTGAATATGCAGTTAAAGAAACCTTCAAATCCTTTGCTAATCTGCAGAATAATTTTAGGATTCCAGGAGTCAAAATCTTTTTTTAATTCAAGCGTTCTGATCCTGCACCCATTTAAGTCAATGGGAGTTTCTCTGTCGACTTAAATAGGAATAAGGTCAGAGCCCTTGACACTTTCCTTGCAACTCAGATATTTTGCATCAGTAATTAATTTTTTCAATAGCTCTTTTTAGCCAGGGGATTTTGGCATATTCATAAATGGTGTCTTGATATGCTTTAATATTAGGGAAAACAGTACAGTGGGTATTCCAGGGTCTATCACGCTATTACAAGCAAAATCTGTAGTTTTTGTCATTAGAATTAATTACAAATAAACATACTGGTAACATGTAGGGCCTGACAGTTCTAGTAAAATACATCCTGGCTGTTTTTTTAGTAAAAGTTATTTCGATAATGCCACTAATTTACAAGTGCTTTACATAATACTTCCTCTCTGTTCAAAAGAGTTTAGTCCATGGACCTAATCCACCTGGTTAGAATGATGACTTGACTGGGACTGCTTGTTTTAATAAGAATTACTCACCTGAGTAAGATATTGCAGTATCAGGCCTACGAATTGGAGGGGAAGAGGGCACTTTTAATCTTATTTTGAAAGGAGCTATTCCACTTTTTGGCATGGCTGTTAATGAAATTTTTGAGTGCCCCTTTTTTAGTTCCATTCTGGGTTTTCACATTTATACCCTCTGATAAAGGCAGAAATGCAAGAAGTTATTGCAGAATTATCTGTATGTTGATTCAGAAGGATTTGCCCATCTTGTGAAACTTACATTACTGTTCACCTCAGTTCTCTAACCTGGAATTTGCTGTTCTTAATCACAAAATGCCAGAGAGAACTAAAATTAAACTAGCACTTTAATATTACAGAACCATGAATGCTCTGAGCTGTATCTACTTCGGATCTTCCCACATTAGCTGAATAGATTTAACTATTTCTCTTCCTACCCCAGGTGTTGGAGGAGCTGCTGAAAATGATGATCCTTCCAAAATGGTTATGGTACTTGCTGCTACTAATTTTCCTTGGGATATTGATGAGGCCCTAAGACGACGACTAGAAAAGAGAATTTACATTCCATTACCATCAGGTATAAAGATTTCCTTAAATTTAAAAAAAAAAAAAAAAAAAAACCCAAAAACTGCTTACTGCTCCTTTAATTTTGTGATAAATCTTGTGACTTTAGTAGTATTTTACTGTATTGCATCGGACATCTGGGCTCCCAAGAGACTTTTAAACTTTGAAGGCACTTTCCCTTGGGTGTATTTTTTGTTTGAATGCATTCATAGTCTGGATATGCAAGATAACTGCCAAGTGATGGAGAGAGCATCAGGTTCCATAACACCACAGACAAAGCATTATACAAAGATTAACCTAGAATGGAGAAGTGGGGAGACGGGAGTGGGGTAGCAATGCAGAATTAACACTCCTAAAAAGTGGCCTGACTTGTTCAGAAATGCTGAGTGCCCAGCAGCAATCGTTTAAGTCTAGTGAAGGAGCTTCCCACAACCTCCTTAGAGGTTTTCAAAAGGAGGCTGGCTAGCATCTGTCTTGGATGGTTTAGACCAGGGATTCTCACACCAAAGTTTTTGGTGGCCTCAAAGTGTGGCCACCAACTCTTGTTGGACAAATTTTCCTAAAATATTGAATTAACTTTAGGAAAAACAAATAAATACACACACACACATGTCCAAGTCATTGTAATTTTATTTATATGTAGGGCTTTTTTTGCAGACTCAATAATAAAAATGTACAGATGTATTTTGGTGCCCCTGCCCTCTGCTGCCTCCCCGACCCCTGCTGCTTCCCCCCATTACCTTAAGCTCCCTTCCACAGCCTCGCACCCCAGGCTCACCCTGCTCCTTGCCTCTTGACCACAGCATTCGGTAAGGCAGGCCCTGCTGAAGCCCAGAGCAGGAAGGGGGAGGCGGGAGCCCCACCACCCCAGGGGGCTGACGCCCAGAGCCCCAAGGCTGATGAGGTTAAGCCTGCAGCTGAACCAAAGGAGAAGGGGCTGAAGCTCTCCCCTGGAGCCTCTGGGTGCTGCAAGGAGGGGCTGCTGCTTTGTCCCTTCTGTTCTCTCTGCCCAGGAGGCTGTCGTGGCTGCAGGAAAACCCCCTGGTGGCCACTTTTAAGAAACACCGGTTTAGACACACATCCTGCATCTTGGCAGGTGGTTAGTCTAGATGACCCTTGCAGTCCCTTCTAACCCTGATTCTAAGTCAATTTTTTAACTTTTGTTTAGCAAAAGGCAGGGAGGAACTCTTACGAATAAGCCTGCGAGAGTTGGAACTAGCTGATGATGTTGACCTTACAAATATAGCTGAAAAAATGGAAGGTTATTCTGGTGCAGACATTACCAATGTATGCAGGTATGTCAAAATTGCAACCTTATAAAGACAAATGGTTACTTTACTGAAGAAGTGGGTTGCAGACCACGAAAGCTTATGGCTGCAGAAATTTGTTAATCTTTATGGTGCTACAGGACTCTTCTTGTTTTTACTTTAAAACAGTGTTTCTTGTTGAATCACTTATTTAAGAACAGGTCAGCCTTAATCATATCAAGTAGTGAACCTAATTTGGTGACTGAAATGTAGGGTCTTTGTATCTTATTTACAGCAAAATAAGTGAATGCTGCTCTTCTATCCCATGTTTTACTTCCATATGTTATGTTAGTGCATATCAATTTTTTTCCTATTTTGATGAAGCTATTCTATATTTGAAATTTTACAGTAGTTCATTTAGACCATAACCCTTCTATAGGAAGCATCTCAAGGGACTAGAAACTAAATTTTTAATTTGCAGCAGTCTGTGGAATCATCCCATGTATGCATCTCCCTCAGGGATTAGGGCAACAAAAGGCAACATGAGTTATACCCTCACAGGTGGCAGGGTGGTACAGGAGCTAACTTGCACTGAACTAAGATTGCAAGCATCTCATCAGGTATCGGGAGGAGGCTAGTGCATGTCAGCCACTTTGGACCACAATTTGCACAGGTTCCCTTTCTTCGTGGGTACATCACCATAGGATGATTTTGCATTGGCTGTCAGACATGATCTAAAAGAATTTTTGTACTAGGCACTGGGATAATACAAATAGAGCAAATAAACATTTATACAAATAGTCTATTGGGTTTTCCAATTCGTGCATTTTTTTTTTTTTTTTTTTTTGCAGTTAAATATTTATTTTGAATAAGTCTTCAGTTGTGCTTCTTCACCACAGGTCTTGATGTTATTGGTGATTCTAAAGTTTTGAAATAATGGGTGCTACAATACTGAGTACTAAGTACTGACAAACCTTATTTAGAAGGCAGTAGGTCGGTAACACTTTCATGGAGGGAATTTGTTTTGTATGCATACTCTGTCACTAGTTACAATACTCTGTGCAAGAAAACTCTGATAAATCAATCAGTGTATTAGAACTAAGGCATCACTGCAGATGAAGCCTTCGTCTTGCATAGTACTTACTTTTATATAACTACATTTTCAAAGCATTGTACAAACATTAATTCTAAATTCATTAGAATTAGTCCTAAACACCAGATTATTCGGTCAGCAAATGTGGCAACAATTATGGAAAACAAGCTAGTCCTTTATTTATCAATAGACAAGTTAACATGAGTTGATCCATTGTTAAATAGAGGGAGTATTGGCTATAGCAAATGAAAAATGTTTCTCAAATTTCTAGTTGAGAATGGAGACTTGGTTTTTGGGCTCAGTATTTATACTCTAAACTAGTTTTATTGTCCTATGGTATATTTACTTGGTTGAAACAGAAGTAAAGAGATTTGGATAAGGTTTGATTTGTTTTCAAATAGTTTTTAGTGAGTGCAATCTGCTGCAATAATTGTGCTGTATATAAAGATATTGTCACAGTTCCAGAGTTAACTAAACTACAGCTGTTGCCTCCTTGAGGGCATGCTGCTGAGGTCTCAGGCCTCTTCCTGTCTATGTTCTGGGGGGCAATTCTTTACCTCCCAACCAAAGTCTTGGACTATACCCCCTTCAGATTTGACTTCAGTTCAGTACCTTAAAGTTCTGTTCTCTGAGACAATGACATGGTTATCCAGTGACCAGCCAACTTTCATAGAGAAAAGTACTATTTATTCAGAATAAAAAGTACTTGAGAGAACTTGTCTTAAACAATAAGCAGCTTATACGCATGCCTAGCTTACCATGTGGTCACACATCTTCTATTTGGAGGCCTTGCTAGATCTAAAACACTTCAGGTCATCCTGTAGAAACTGATTGTGTTGGACATAGTCTCATGCCTGTTAATTTTCAGATGATGTCTGACTGTCTCATTAAAGTGTATAAAACAACACTTCTGACCTCAAGTTGTCTTCTCAAGGCCTTTGAACCAGGTCATACTAGTCTCTGTACTGTTCTCCACAGGGCAAAACTTAGACTTGTTACCTGCTTTGTTTTAGTAGGGGAGATTTGCATTAATGACTCTCATTAGTTCCTGCAGGAAACATTTTTTGTTGCCCATTTAGCCAGGACTACAATCACTAGCCAACCTATAAAGATACATAAACTTTTACAAAGTTAACACAACAATGTTGAACAATCCACTATTCCATAGCGTCCATTATGTCAATATAATAATCTTGAAATATTCCATGTTTCTGTAATGATATCCGCATCAGATGTCACTACCCTTCAACCAATCAGTAAAAGTTTAATCTTTGAATCTGTTGCTGGTTGTACCAGTCAGCCTCTGTACTGTCTCCAAAACTAACTTTGGTAAGTACAACTGGAAAACTAGGATTTCGGGGAAGTAATAGAGAAGGCCCTCAAAGTAGTGTTGGTTTTTGCCATATTCATCACTGAGAGACTTGATTATTTTGGCAGAGATGGACTTAGGGCAGCAGTCTATGTGGATAACTTGGAGGTGCTGTGGGTAGAGCAGACATGGAAGAGAAGTGACAGTACTGAAAGATGAGAATGGAAGCCAGTAGGTGGAAGAAATTAAGAACTCTGATTTTGCTCAAAAAAACAACTTCAACCATTTAAAGAATGTTGAGATGAAATCCCAATCTTGTCACTCCATGGTGAAACATGGAGTCAGTGGTTGAGTAACAGTTGACCCTTAGCATATGTGAGAAAAGTTAATGGTAGACATAAAATTAACAGTACTCAAAAAATACAAACTTTGCCATGAAGTTTTAATGTAGTCTTAATGTAAACTGACCTGATTCTGAGTAGCCTTCACATTGTCTGCTTGAACTGAAAGAAAGTTCTCCAGGGCAAGAACTGTCCTCCACTTTATGCAACACCTACTATGATGAGGACTTCCCCAATGTGAGGGCAGCTTTGGTGTGTTATCAAAACAAGTAATAAGTAACCTGATACTATAGAGGAGACCAAAGGAGTGGATGGTGAAAAAGCAGCAAATGGAGAAAAGCCTCCTCTAAATATTTGACCACTATAGAGTGAGTTGAGGCAAATAGTGTTAGATGTAAGTACCTCCTTCCTTGTTGTGTGTATGTGTAACTAATGGCTTTTATTTCAACTCAATTTATATGAATGAGGGAAGCACAGGAGCACTTAGCCAAAATGTTTGTAGAAGGCTGGATATAACTACGCTACTAAATTTTCTTTTAAAATTTCTAGTGTCTTAAAATATCCTCTTCTGCTGGTTGACACTAGATTTACTACACAATCCAGTTAATTCAACTAGTATCAGTTTTATTGTCACAGTGGGAAAACTAACTTTCAACATCTAGTACTGGGAGAGCAGAAGGAAGTGTACAACTTTTGTGGGGAGTGGGGTATGCAGGAGGAAGAGGAGTTCTGATGAGCATCTAGCTGTCTGTTTTGACACTCAAGTTCCACCCTATTAATTTTTATGGTGTTGAGTAATGTATACTCTTTACCTGGGGATGAATATAGAAGAAAAAATTAGGTAGCTTAGTTCAAGTCCTTGGGAGCTTTGAAATAAAATTTTTACACTATTCACTTGGGCCATCTCCTGATGATGGCTTTAACTGCTGCTCTGGGTCTGTTAGCTTCTATCTAGCAATATGATTTTATCAGCACATTCCCCCCTGTGGCCTGGTCTATCCTTCACATTTGCTAGTGAAAAAGATGAAACAGTAGCTGAAGGACAATGAAACTGTTTTTGTTACTTAGTTATTACAGTGCATGAACTTTTCTTTTTGGATAAAAATTTGTTTTCATAACTTGTTTTCAATAAATGACTTCAGTCAGTGCAAGCTGAAAGCAGAAGACTTTTCAGACATTTGTCCAACCCCTCACTAAGTATGTGTGTAGATGTTACTTTGCTTGCTTAGCACAGGAAATTGAAATAGAATAATTTAATGCAGCAGCAAAAGATTTATAGGGACAGTTTTTATAAACACTTATTGCACTCAGCAATTTAAGGTGCATATGGATTAATAGGTTTTCATCCACTCCCTAATGTGCAGGCTGGAGATACTATAGACCTTCTTTAGTAAACTGCTTTTTCAAAACCCTTCCCTTAAAATGTATATATTCCATTCATTTGTGATGATTGGGATATAGTGAAATAGCACTGTCCAATAGCACAGTCAAAACCAAAAACGGTGTGGGACTAACACGGGTGCCTACCCATACAAGTCCAACTGTAGTAGTGGTGGATAAGTGTACTCGTCATAGAATAGGGATATATGTATAGGTCCTGCTCAGTACAACGGCAAAGTGCACAGAAATATTAACTGCATCAGCTTTGAATGTTTAGTGTCCTGGTCCACTGAATTAGTCCTAAGGATACAAGAATATTCAAGGAGAAGGATCCATTTCATGTCCTGTTTGGAATTTCAGTTCTGACTGGCTGCTTTAGAATGATGCAAGAGGGAGTTGTGCAGAGCAAGTGGAATTATCAAATTTAAGGAACAAAACTCTACAAAGTTTTGTTATGCATCTGCAAATGATGAATCTTCCAGGCTTTGTTACTTAATCAAAACTGAGCAGACTTTCCTGACTATGATAAAAGTAATATCTATGAACTCAGGACTATCTCTGTGGTGCCTGATCTTAAACTGCTCCAACCCATGTAGATTCTAGAGATGGTCAGAACAGTTTAACAAAGCCAAACTATATCATAAAACTGGAAAGCCACATCTTTCACATTTCTTACCCAAACTTGGATAGCACAGTAATCAGGGACATTAGTACTAAGAACAGAATTTATCATGAAAGTTAATTTTTGGTTCTCCCACTTGGAATGTGGTGAGAATTTTTAAACCCTTACTTTGGAGACTTAAGCAACTAAATTTCCATATCAATGAGTTGTTTCCTACTTATCTTAGAGATGCATCACTGATGGCTATGAGAAGGCGTATTGAAGGCTTGACACCAGAAGAAATCAGAAATCTTTCCAGAGATGAAATGCACATGCCTACAACTATGGAGGATTTTGAAATGGCTTTAAAAAAGGTTTCTAAATCAGTATCGGCTGCGGACATTGAGAAATATGAAAAGTGGATTGTTGAATTTGGATCATGCTAAGTCTTCCCAACCAAACTTCCCATGGGAAACCTGTCTTAAAACAGCTTCAAAAGTAATGAAAGGTAGTGGTCAAGTGCACTTAGTGCTGTTTTTTTAAACTTTCTTAAACATAAGCACAACATGATTCTGAATAAAGTCATTTTTTTAATTGCATGTCACTTCTGCCTCTTATTTGAATTAACTCAAGAACAAGTCTCCCTTTCCTAGCTACTAACTTTTCAAAGATATGAATTTCACTGATCAACTGTGCATTGGTCTTCAGTGTGTTTATTTTAATTGAATGCTGGGATTCATTCACTGGCAATTCTTATGAGTTTTTTCAGTGGCACAGAAGCTGGTCTTATTTGTGCTTGCTAGATCTTGATACTGTGAATCTCAACATAGGAAGAATGAGTTTCACTAAACCATGGTGCCATTTCATCTTTAGCAAATTTTGCCTTTTAAATGTTCCTGTTTTTGTTAAAAGAAATTGTGCCAAGACTAAGGTGCAAAAACCCTGAAACTTGTAACAGCTAATGAATTAAACTTAAGTCGGACTGAAGTAAAGTAAGACTTCACTTATTAAGATGCATTGGGAAAAGCACATCCTTAGATATGCTGTGCAGTTTTGATTAATACCGGACCATTTGGCCAGCACTGCTGCTAAGTTAGGTGTGCAGTCTACTTGTATGCTACAAGTGTTGCAATTCTTTCTAAAACATGGAGAACAAGGCATTAAACATATCTTCACAATTTTTTTTATAGAAAGTGTGCAAGAGATTACTGGCAGATGACTTGGTCAAGGAAGGAATCTTGGTGTTCTAAAGTAACCTTACTATTCAGGAGATGTACAAGTGAATGTAGGTCCTAGACTTTTATAGAAGTCCTGTTTTAAGGTTCTTAAGAGTTGCCTTCTCCTAAAATGAATAACTTCTTCCCCTGTAAATAGGCTGATCTGTGCATGTGCCAGTTCATCCTATTCAGGAATTTTACTTAACTTAAATTTTAAAGAAGTCCAAAGATTAAATATTCCAAGGTCCACTGCCCTTTAAGGCAGGACCACACATCTGAGCTGATGTCATGAATCTCTAATTAGGAATATTAGATATTACAAGAAAAATATCCTAGCAGTTGGACTAGGAAAGCTAAAAATCCAGCCTGATTTTCTCTTCAGCTAATGTATTCTTGCAAGCCCCTTTATAGTTGATTTTTCAGTATATTTGTACATAATGAATTTAGTAAACAATTTAAATGTAAATTTGTGGGAAAACTATGCCTCCTGTACTCAAGATAACAAACCAGTGTCTTGCAAGATATTGCGCTCTTGTTTTTGAGAAACTTTACACAACACCACAAGATATACAAAAGCATAGTAAACAAGTCATCTAGAAGTGGCTTACAACTTTCAGTAGGTGGGGGCTTAATGTGAAATTGGGTGTTGAATAAAGTGCTTGAAATATCAAAAATTGCCTAATACCTTGTCTTACATACATTTGTTTTTTACAAGGTACATTCAAGGGTAGTAGGTCTAAAACCAGGTTGACTAGGTTTGTTTTGGCTTGCAGGCACATATGTAATCTCTTCCCTCTATCCCTTTGTCCCATGCTTGATCACTGAAGATTTCAGGACAATCTGTATTTCATTATCCCACTGCCTTATCTGTGAGTGAAAGGCCAACTCCCTGTCCTAGCTACTGGGAGAGTATTTTAAAGAAGTCACAGCCCTCAGAGTTGGAAGCTGTTGTTCCTTGGTAGCAAGAGGGGAGATCATTTTGGGCCTCAACCTTGAAATGTCCCTTTAAACATGAATCAGTTGACTTACAATTTTCAGACTAGGAAGCAAAGAAGGTTTTAAAGTTCAAGTGCCAAATGTCAGGTCAACCGAAGATTCGTACAAAGATTCAGAAGTGAACATGGTATTCAGTATATCACTTCTCCATAAAATTGTCTGTCTTCTCTGAAACATCTGAAGAGACATTTATCACAGCCACAGGCACACTGTTGATATCATCAAGGTGAAGGATTCCTCTGAAAGACATTAGAGAAGGATAGCTCTGTTTTGAGAATGCAAGTTTTTCTTGTATGTTATCAACTTTTCATTGTAAATCAACATCTGAGATCAGTGCAGGCTTAGTTTATTACCTGGTAAATGAATGAAGAGGCAGCATTGGCACTGAGGCTTGAGGAAGCCTGTTTTGATACTTGGTGACTTTGGGCAAGTCACATAAGCTAGTTTCCAATCAAAATATCCACCTATGATTCAGTTCCTACCTCACAGTTATTAAAACTTGATTTCAAAACAGTTTAAACACCACCACCAGGAGCTACATTAGTGCTAAGATAAAGAGCCTGTCAGTGACTGAACATGTTTACAAGACAGAGCTCTGTTGAAGATTCAACACACTGCTGTTCAATTTAGGGGATGAGCATTCCCAATCTGCTTGAGACCCCTAGTAAGTCCTCCACTAAAACTTGACCTGACACTGCTACTTGTTCCAAGGTGATCTTTTTATCTATAAAGAAAAAAATTCAACCTTAAAACATGGCCTGCAATTGAAAAATTAGCTATCAAATCTGGAGTCTTTTGTTGAAAAAAAGTCAGCTTTTTTCAATAAAACAGTGCTGGTGTACACATTGCAATCACATCCCTCCTCCCCCCTCCCCCAAAATGCCCTGTTTTTTCAACAAAATAAAACCACCTTGAGGAGAGGTGTAGGGCTTTTGTGGGCATAGTTAAGGTGATGCCATGTCAAATGTAGATACTGTATCCCCTTACAGCAGCAGGGGGGGCTGTCATTCTTGTCACTCAGCTGAAGCAGTGAAATTGACAAGAAAGGGGAAGCTGGGGCAGCAGGTTCCAGGGCCCACCTGGGAGAGGGCAAGAAGCCCAGGCTTCTGTAAGCCCAGGCAGCTGGTGGCCAGCCTTGTCAATTTCACAACTCAGCTGTGTAATTGACAAGGCTGCCTGGACAGGGAGCAGGTGGAGAAGCTCCTTGACTTCTCAACTTGTCTCCCAGCCCAGAGCAGAGACTAGCAGGCCAGGCTTCTCACCCCACTCCCAGCTGGGACTAAAAACCAACCACCCCAGCTTGCAGGAGCCTGGGTTTCTCACCCTGCTCCCAGCCAGGGCTGCTGGTCTCTGCTCTGGGCTGGAAGCCAAGTCCAGGAGCTTCTCCACCAGCTCCTGGCTGGGGCAGCCTTGTCAGTTACACATCTGAAATTGACATGGCTGCCAGTTCCCCCAAGAATGGCCAACAGAGAAGTCTCCCACCTAGCTTCTCCCCTTTCCCTGCCAAGACCTGGAAGGAGTCCCCTGTGCAGCTTCCCCCAGCTCTCAGCAAGGACCGGGAAGTGGGGAGGCAGTCTACAGGAACCCCGGGAGCTCTCAGCTCTCCACACTGCATCTTAGGTTGGTGGAAGTGCTCCTGGTGAGGACACACTCCACCAACCCAAGGACAGCAGTGTGGACACATTATGTCGACTTATTTTTTCAGTCTAGACAAAGTCTAATTCTCCCCTCACTCCTGTGAAAAAGAAAGTGACGTCACTGCTGTAGAGTGAGAATGTGTATATACTTGACTCAGTGTTTTCAAAGCACTTTAATGGCTTAATTGAAATGTAGAATTACTGCTAAAGCCAGGCTGTGTGGCAGAGTTAGGACAGAAAGAGTTTATGGTTCTTAACCTTATTTGGCCTATTTACTGAGGTGGATAATGCTGTTGAGAAAAACCTGTCTCAGATTGTCTTCAGCAAGCTGCTGCTATGCATGTGAAATAGTGATAATGCATTAACAATTTAATAGGTGGTACTGACTTTTTTTTCCCCCCAAACTTCCTTAGCAAGAAATCACTTACCCCAGAAAGCTAATCATTGGCTTTTTGTGGAGAGTCTGCTACCATTATGAAGCTGCCTCCTTTCATTGACCAGTCTTACTACTATACAGAGTTTGCTTTTTTGGAAGTATGCAAGAATTACTCACTTGTGTTTGCAGGAAGGGAAAAGCACCTTTAAGATTCCTAAAACTAGAGCTGCTCCTACAACTCCAGTCCCAATTACTTCCATCAGATTAAAGAACACAGGAAAAGATTTAAGCCAGAATCTGCAAAGCTCTTTTCTCAAGTATTCCACCCACTGGCACATCACCTGAAACCAACAAACATGTTAAAGAACAAGATTGTTTCTGAAACATCTCAAGTACAGTCTAGCTACTGGTGAATCACTACAAGAGGGATTCACTCAGTTTTAAATGGATAATAAGGTAGAGTTCATACACTGATTGTTTTCTAATTGACAGTTTCCCTGATCAGGAAGATCTGACACATGCAAATCTGAAATAGTCATGAGAGAAGAAATCCCATTTTTGGGTGGGGAGTTGAGAACCGCAAGGCAGCTGGAAGTGGGGCTACAGTGAATCTTAGATATAGATTACACATGCTGCATGGGACCAGAACAGCATTTCCCATTGCAGTGTGTAGCAAGGAAAGAGTTACTGAGGGTGCTGCAGCAGCATTATACTGGCTATGAAGCAGCTTTGAAGGATGCCTGACAGATTATAAAAGAGTAGAATGTTTGGAGGAGGACCCTGGTGATTTTTTCAACTATCAGACAATGACAGGCATTAGCTTGCTGGAGCACTAACCTGCAGGTAGTGTTTTATTTCCATTGTGCTCACTCTTCATGTCTGATTGCAACACATTCTCTGAAACAGGAGCACTGTAGTGATAACTGTACTCCCAGGTGAAGAGAGTATTGAACAGAAGGATTCCTTTGTGTGTGATTGTTGCTAGCCTTCAGGAGTGTGTCTACACAGCAAAGTAAAATCCATGGCTGGCCTATGCCAGCTGATTTGGGTTCAGACCACAGAAGTCTACACAGCAATAAAATAGCTCCACAGCCTGAGTCAGCTGGCACAGGCCAGCCAGGGGTTTTTCTTTGCTGTGTAAACATATCCTGAGTATACAGAAGTGTGAAATAAGAGTGCTGGGGTGCCTGGAAAATCCCCCCTCTGGAGGAACTATTCATTCCTTTCAACTGTCTCTGCTCTTGCTGTAATCAAACTGACTATTTTTCGAAGAGCAGGCAGGACTTCCTGTCGGATAACTAGATGAGAAAGAGCAGGAGGAGAAAACCGGCACTTAAACAGAGTAAAGTTTCCCAGGCCACCAGAAGCAAAGTTCCAGCATCTTTAAATTATCTTTTTTAGCCCATTTTTTTTTACCTTTCCTCTAGATTACAGAAACAAGGGGATAAAAACAAACTAAAGTGCAACTGATTTAAAATGGAAAGGAAATACTTTACAACACAAATTGTAGAGCTTATTTTATAACACCGATTGGATGTTTAAATACTTCTAAGCTCTGACTTCTTTGCCTTGTGACAGTGAGTTCCCCAATTTGTGTTGTGAAGTATTTCCATTTTAAATCAGTTGCACTTCAGTTTCATCATTTTTCAGAGTATAAACCAACCACAGGATTAGGAAGAAACTCCCACTGTGGGTGAGTTATTCCTCAGTTGTCTTATAGAGGGGTTTCTTGCACTTGCCTTTTGAATCATCTCATACTGGCCGCTGTCAGAGACAGGAATAGATAGACCATTGGTATCATACAACAGCAATTACTATATTAGTAACTGTCAAATAGTAGACAGTGTACCTTCAACAAAATGGCAGCTGGAAAAGCTGCAATTTCAGAAAAAGCAGGGCTGAGAAGTGAAAATACTTCTGTAACAAACAAGTCAATGCATCATGTTTCTTTTTCTACATGCAAAACAAAAAGCATCCAGAGATGGAGTTTCAGAACAAAACTCAATCACATGCTATTCTAGGAACTTCAAAAAAAAAAAAAAAAAGGATGGTGGAGAGGCTTTCTAAGCTTCTAGAAAGGCAGTATGTTTGCTGAAACAGCATGTGGATGGCCTTTCTGTTGCAATACACAACTTACTAAATCATGCTTTTGGAGGGAAGATGGGACATCTGGCTTCCCTTCCCATCTATGTATTAAGGGGGAAGAAGAGGAGACTATATGACTAACATTAGCACTATACTAATCAACACTGAAACTTAATTGTTCAGTCTTCTCAACTGCACTCGCCCTACTGCAGTTATTTTCTTCTAGATTTCTCACTCACTCTTATTATCCATTTCCACTACTAAACACAAAATTAGAGAAATTTCTGATTCTATTTTAACTGGGCCTTAAGATGGACACCATAACTATTTTAAAAAATTACCTTATAAGATGATGGAGGCTCTGTCCTGAGAGGAGTCTCCGGTAACTTGCCAGGTAATGTCTCCTCATCTACTGTAGTTTCTGCTTGCCTAAGGAGGTAGTGACTGGTTGTTTGCAGTGGGCCTTGAACATCTACTAAAGAAGAAAGGCTTAGTTAGTTAAATATTTTTAGCTTCTTCATTTCACCCACAACTTCTGGTGGAGCAGCATACGATACAACGATATACACAGGAAGCAAAATAAAGTGATGCTTCATTTGTGCGCGCACTGCCTGGTCATCTAAGTTCATAATGAAAATACAAATAATTCTATATGACATTTTCATTTTACTTCAGCAATGAACCCTTACAGAAGCAGAGGTAGCATTATTGGCCACATTCAACTGTGTACTTTAGCTGTCATCTGCTAAAAGGTGAGAAGTGAAATTCATCAAGTCCCTTAGGACAGTGGCTGTCAGCCAGGGGTGTACACATACCCCTGCGGGTACACAGAGGGTACATCAACTCATCCCGATATTTGCCTAGTTTTACAACAGGTTACATAAAAAGCACTAGCAGAAAGTCAGTCCAAACTAAAATTTCAGACAACTTGCTTATACTGTTCTATATACTGTGCACTGAAATGTAAGTACAATATTTAGATTCCAAGTGATTTATTTTATAATTATATGGTAAAAATGAGAAAGTAAACAATTTTTCAATAGTGTGCTGTGACACTTGTATTTTTGTGTCTGATTTTGTAAACAAATAGTTTAAGTGAGGTGAAACTTGCGGTACACAAGACAAATCAGCCTCCTGAAAGGAGTACAGTAGTCTGGAAAGGTTGAGAATCACTGCCTTAGGGAAACCTAAGAAAAATTTGATTAATAGAAACTGAATTCTGGCCACATTTTCAACATAAGGTAAAATTTAACTCAAACCATTTCCTATATAGAAATGGACCAGACAGGAATTTACTTTACAGAACTCAATTCTTGTCTTGAGACAGGGGAGCTTCATAACAACCTTTACTGTAGGACTAGGCCAGAAATGGCAAATACAACACAGCTAGGCAAACTACAGTGATATAGCATCCCCATCATCTCAAGTGCCATTTCAGAAGCACCTCTGAAGGAAAAACAACAAAAGAAACAGCACACAGAATCCTAAAGAAGTGCTAAAATAAGGCACAACTAATACACTTTCCTGTTCATTAAGAGATTGTGTCTTGGGCAAGTCAGTTCACCTCTACATGCCTCAGCTTCCCCCTCTATGAAACCGGGATAGTGATACTTGCCTGCCTTTGTCCAATGCTTTGTGATCTATGCATTAAAAGCATTATGTAAGTGCTGTATATTACATACCTTTTCCTGAGAGATTGGGAAGTGTAAATAAGATGTCATTGTCCCTGGGGATGGAATACAGCATGCTTTCCTTCAGAGGAACAGTATAGTTTGAATGTCTAAGTACTCTCAGGCCCTTAACTAATAGGTTTATTTCGGTAACCTCCTCTTGCTGAACCTGCAAACAAGAGAAATATTGGAATTTTATATCGGTTTTAAAGTAAGAGTGAAGTAGGCCACTGGCTAAAAACAAGCCCCATTAAAACACTCTAGAATGAAGATTTTTGTGGATGCACAGATATTACTAACAAAATGAACGGTATTTCTTTTTATTTACTTAGACATTTCTATGGCTCTCATCACATTAGCATGAGTGTGTTAGAGCATGTGTGCTTCTTCCTGCAAGAAGATGTGTTAATATGATCTGTTTGATTTTCAAGAGTTATACCTAGCTCATTATGGCCCTGATTCAGCGAGGTATTTAAGCACCTGCCCCACTTCAAGCATGTGAGTAGTCCCAAATAAAGTAAACAGTATAATGCACGTTTTAATATATTGCTGAACTGAGGCCTACACTACTGGTCTTTCATGAGGCACTATTGCTACTGTTTCCTACTTCTGACATCAAGGGATAATGCATTTTACATAGGTGTATTTATCTGCTGACCCAATAAGGTGATTTCTGATGTGACCAGCAGCTTATCAACAAAAACGTTCTGCCCACATAATTCATATCTCCATTTGTCCTTCCAGCAGTTTATGCTGATCTAGTCTCTCTTTATTTAAAGCTACAATATTCAGAATAGGGAGTGGCACAACAAGTACAAACTGAATATGCATATTTTGTAACCATATTTATACTAGATTTACCTAAAATAAAATAAAAATCTCTTTGGTATTATTTTGACTTAATCTTTATTTAAAAAAAAAAAAAAAAAAAAAAAAGATGATCACTAGAAGTATTGACTTATAAGGGAAAAAAATTCAGTGTGAATAGCAATAGAACAGCTGTTGAAAATACAAGGCCAGGAACTGACAGAAGTCCAGCTTGTGCATTGGGTCCAGCATGAAGACTGCAACATGGAAGTTTGTCAACAAAAAGGAATGCAGTAGGATGTAAGCTATTGGCTGGATCCTACTCTTAAGCAATGCACACACACTATTGCATAGCTTTGAATTTCAACTACCGCATAATAAGAATAATCTGTTCACTTTCAACTGATAATCAACCAGATTGTATGTGGTGTTGGTCTCAGGATGTTAGAGAGACAAGATGGTTGAAGTAATATCTTTTATTGGACCAACTTCTGTTGGTGAGAGGGACAAGTTTTCAAGCTACACAGAGCGCTTCTTCGGGTTGAAAAGGGTGAAAGCCCCAGATAGAAAAATCAGTTCAATATGCTAGTAGCAACACCCTGTCAAGATTTGAATTATTTTGTATAGACCAGTGAAAGGTCCGAAATAAAGCAATATTACTACGTGACAGACACATTAGGAACCAGTGAAATACAGGCTTAGGCTACATTCTTTCAAAATACAAGGTGTAATATACACTTACATTCTAAAAAACTTGAAAAGATGAATTACTAGATCATTTTAATAAGCTATAGTCAATTTTGACAAATGTACTACTACTTGTTAAATGTCTGTGCATACACAGTGAAATGATAGCATAAGCCATTTTGATAATTTCTTATTAACAAAATCACTGCTATATTGCAGTGGTAAATTTCATCATAAAATCTCAACAAAAACCAGAGCATGTGTAAAAACAGAAGTGTATACTAAGCCATAACCTGGAAATTCCTACTGGTAGCAACAACTTGTATCATTAGGCATGCTCAGAGCAGAACTTCTCTGGTTTGAAAAGTGAGTGGTTAACAACGTATGCAAAATTTTGAAAAATAAGCACTGCATATTTTCAGTTTTTCTGTTTACAGATATTTCCTGATTTCCCATCTCATCTATAATTCAGAAACATCTTTCCTCAGACAATTAGATTATTTTTTCTTAGGAGCTCATCTGCCCTTGGTATCGCTCTCCAAAATCCTGTCTGTGACATTACCATTATTTTCATGGCACTACCAAGTTTTCAGAGAGGTTAGCGTTGCTTAAAATTCACACACATTATTCTATAAGGAGACAAAATAGTTTAGGGCTTGATCCTGCAAGGTATTAAACACTCTATTCCCATCCAGCAAAGCATTTAAGCATATGAGTGTTAAAATATGTGTAAATTACTATTCTGATTTAGAATGGGCAAACAAGCATGGTCAGTGTTACCTCTTTCCCATCAATTTCTGTCACCTCTTCCTGAATGACAATCAGCTGCAAATTCGAACTGGATGCCAATGGCCATTCATGAACCATGATGCGAACGCTGACGATTCCAAACTGTCTTGGATCCAATAGGTTATCAGGGTTTACATTCTCTACTGTCAACAGAAAATTATGCAGTGCACAATGTTACAAAGAGAAAGAGAAGTCCTACCCAATAAATGACAGATAAATTAACTCTCTCAAGGGTGGACTAACAAAACATTGACAAAGAATATGTACCCAGAAAATACACCATTATCCCAATGTCAAAACTCACTAGATCTGCAAAGTACAACACAAGATCAGAGATATTGTAACTTCTGCATTGCAGTCTATTCTTCACTTTTCCCTCTAAAATTTTCTGTCATTGCTATCCATTGGTGGCAGCCATGTTGGGAATTCCAAGGTAGAGCAGCCACCATCCGTGTTTTCACTGCTGTGCTATTTAATCCCATTCAGTGCAGATCTAAGATGATATAATGCTTAAAAATCTGGCAGACCCTTCAACCTGTCTGCACTGATGCTTCACTGACTGACCTAATCATATAACTGTGGAAAATTGGAGGGGGAAAGGTGCAATGTAGAAAAAATTATATGTGCTTATTTTTAAATTGCAATTTCACACCAGGGGACTAGAAGGTGCAATGGTCTGTCTAAACTTGTATGCAAGCAATCCAGCTGACATTCTCCTTTACACCTCAGTTGTTTTCCCATGTCAGCTGTCCAGAGAAATAAACAAGATGATGCTGCAGACAAAACAACCACTCATACAAAAGCTTAGAAAAAATATCAATAGGAGTTTGCATAAACTTTCTTTAGGGAGGTCGACCCTCTACTCTTAGGGATACTTGCTTAGCTAACACCCCATTTTCCTTCTTCAGGTGGCCACCAAGGAACCACTACCCCCTCAGCAGTCACCAAAGTCTTCAGAAGAATATTCACTACCCTTCCCCACACTCAGCATACGCTAGGCCCAAAGGCCGGGAAGGGGTTCGCCATCACATTGGGGAATGGGGTATCCCGGGCCCAAGCTACACCCTTTCCCATTCTTCACTCTGTTCACACACCACTGCTCCTGCCTCCTCATACGCCCCTGCCAATGACCTTACTACCTCCAACAGCCTAATACCCACCACCCCAAAGTCTACCATGAGCACACACTCAGCAGCACTCCACCTCTCTCTCTCTCAATGCTTCCTAGACACACCTGCTGTCCTCCTCCCCAAACATCATACTCTCACCACTGGTGACTGTGTGTTAGACTGAAATTGAGTTTGTTATGGAAATGAGTCAAAGTTTGCATTGATGTTTTAATGTGCAAGTGATCAGGCATATGAATTGAGGCCGGTCTGGATTTCATGTCCAGGCCATTGGTGCACTGCACAGACTGTAGGTGTTGTGAGGGACAAGGTGGTTGGCCTTGTCTCTTCAGTCATCCAGTAACACCCTGAAATGTTAATTTCTTTTACAATAAAGCCCCTTAATATCAAAGATTATTTTTTAATTTAACAAAAAATATATTTTATTTATGCAGCAATGCCTTACATTATGAAAAAAATTGCAGACAGATAAGAGAAAATATTAAGATAAATTTATATAGGTATCTGCCCATGTACCCACAAGTTTGTTGAACATTTCCTGAATTACGGTATTGAACATGTAGTTAAAGGGCCAAATCCTAAAAGATGCTAAGCACCTGCAGCTCCCAATCCTCCCAACCTTTAAGTGCTAAATCCCCGGAATTCTGAATAAGTTTTATGAGAACTGAAGACATTCGACACGTAACAAGATTGAACCCATTGATCTCAATGGGAGCTATGAGTGCTTAAGAGGTGCTAAGCAGCATTTGGCAAAATTGTTAGAGTTCTTACTGAGAAGTACTGTGTTAAGACTTCTGTCCAGCACAAGAACTTAATACTTAGGGCTTGATTCAGATCTCAGATCAAGTCAGTGTAGTTACCCTGCTTTTACAGTCGCATAAGAGACATCAGAATGAGGACTTTAGTACTTCTATAGCACTTTATATCTTCAAAGCACTTTACAAATGTTATCTAATTAAATCTCACAACAATTCTGTTGAGAGGTTAGAAGTCTTGTGCTAAAGTAACAGCTGAGAACAAAACTCTAGAGCTCCTGGTTCCTAGGCCTGGGGTCAAATCATTGGTTTTTGCCTGGTTTCTGATTTACATAGCGTATCTGTAAAATTTCAAATGCATTGTAGATTCACAGGATGGACTATTAGAAAGAAAATGAAATTTGAGAAAGCTCAGCATCTCACAGGATTAGGACTTGCATTAGTCAATAAAATCTTGGTCTTGCATTTTTCTTGAGTCAATTGCCTCTGAATTAAGTTACACTTTGAAATGTTTTAAAATCTATACTAGGGATGAAAAGCGTAAGAACATACTTTTACTACATGAGACAAATAGCAATGAGTTACTGCCTACCCTGCAAAAGACAGACTGTTTAATTATTAATTTGTCATCCTTTGGGTTTTCAATAGAGAAGGTCAGAGCTTAGAAAAGCAATTTAAAAGACCATTAATACTTTCTCAGTAAAGGTCTGATCATAAAAGGGTAGATGATCTCAGAAACCAACCTTGAGACTAACCATAACTAGTGCATCTGCATTTAAAAGAATCTTCAGTCAAATGACTATCATTGTCTCAGCTTCATTAATTATGCAATACACTGTGTATATCCAAGTATCAAAACACTTTGGATTGGCAGTTCTTGCACAAGAGTACAACACTGAACTAGTGGGGAAAAGAACAATTAATTCTTCTTCGAGTGATTGCATGTCCATTCCACTGCAGGTGATTCACAAGTGGTTTAAACTGGAGGTGGGTTTCAGAGCCACCTAAATGACAACTGAAGGACTGCCTGTCAGAACTGGGCATCATCCATGGCATGCTGAGATATGGCCTAGTTAATTGTAAAGGTGTGTACCGAGAACCAAGTTGCAGCCCTACAAATGTCTGATATAAGCACTTGAGCTAAAAACACTGCAGACACTGCTTGAGATTTTGTCAAGTGTGCTATCACCCAGCTTGGCTGGGATATGTTGGCAACGTCATAGCACCAGGTACATACAGGAGGAAATCCAGGACAAGATCCTCTGCAACAAGATTAGGGGCAAGGGCCTTCATCCTGCCTATGACTGCCACAAATAGTTGAGGAGATGATCTAAACAATCTAGTTCTGGGCTATCCAACCCCCAGCCTGCAGGCCAGACTCTGGCCTGCCAAAGGTTGCTATCTGGCTTGCTGGGCCAGCACAGCCCCAAGCCCCCGGAGCTCTGCGCCGGCCAGCCACAGCAGCAGATCCCCTTCTCTCTCTCTCCCACCCCCCCGAGTCGGCCAGAGCGGAGGAGCAGCTCAGCCCCATGCCAGCCGGCCGGAGCGGAGGAGCAGCATCCTGAGGAGGCAGCAGGGAAAGAGGTCACCACAGTGCCAGCGTAGGGGTGAAGCTCGTTCATAAAAAATGCACATTTTTTGTTGTTTTGATTAATAGTAAGAAATTTTTAATACCTTACCAGCCCCCCGAGTGAGAAAAAAAACGGCAATGTGGTCCCTCAACCAAAAAGGTTGGACACCCCCCTAATCTAGTTCTAAGTAAAAAGCCAGTGCCCTTCTGACATCCATGGTATGGAATCTTAACACTTCTGAATGGCAGTTCTTGCCCAAGAAGTACAACATTGAATTAGTGGGGGAAACAGCAGCTTCCCCCATTACAGACACCTGCAATACCTACAGTACAGTACCCTACATGTGAGAAACCTGCAGTCCCAGTGTATATGGAATAATAATATAATGGCAAAATATACTTAAAGATCCATATAATCCTAATTCCTATTTCTCCTACTGAAATGCTCTTTGGAGGTGTGCCACCCAACATAAGACAGCCATTAACAATGTCGTTGCATCATTATATTTACATTACCGAGTCTGTAGAGCCAAACCCTCCCTTTCAAAAATATACATAAGGACTGTATTTCATGTGAAAGCATGTAAATGCAAGGACATGACTGTGACGTGGGAACAAATAAGAATGTCAGATTTTGTTTCATGGTGATTTTAAACACTTCCTAACTCTGGAAATGTGTTGTTTCCAAACAGTGCTGACCTTCAAAGCACACTATTGCAATAAATTATTTGTTATGTCCTTCTCTAGATGACATGGAAGAAGATATCTCAGATATAGAATTGAGCAGTACTCACATATTAAAGTTTGACACTTAATCCGGGTAACACCTCTCTTCATAGGAAAGTCATTTACATATACCTGTCCACTAATGTAGGTGATATTAAAGACAACCTTAAAAAATAAAAGATAATTGGCAAAATATTTAATATATACTGTCAGATTTTCAGTTTCAGAAATAAATAATGTAAAGAAAAGATTAGAGAGTCACTATTGTATAAAATAATGACATGAATAAATCAGAAAAATCTGAATACTTATGAATACAGATTCATGGGGTCAAATTCTGTCCTCAAATGCACATGCTCAACACATCCTCAAGTTAGAGAAAGCCACACATTCACATCCATAGATAGAGTTTGGTTCATAACTTATTAATATGCTGAGTAAACAAATACAAACCTGTGCTTCATGATATTCCTCATTGGTTTTCAACATAGTAACATTAACTCTGATGCTTTCCTAAAAAAAAAAAAAACAAACAAACCAGTAATGAAAAAATAAGTCTCAAGTCCTGTAAAATGGAATTGTCTTGCAATGCAAAAGACAGTAAGTCTACAAGCTACTTTCACATACTTTACTGAAGAACAAGTAACATGTGTAGGACAAGTGAGAACATTCCCTGTGCTCACTGTCTGGCAAACTTCACCAAGTGGAATATGCTTATTTCTCCCACACGTCAGTTTTTAGAGGACTAATTTACAAAAGAATTACCACCACTCCCTGTTAAGAGAGAGAATGATCCTTAAAAAACAATTAAAGATCAAGAAAATCTACCATATTTTTCACATACCAATATGCTTGAGATGAGTGTGATGCTGGCTGGATTGGGGGTCCCTTGAGGTGTATTCAGGAGCTCTGATTACTCCCTTCTACACCAATCTCACATTGGGGGTGTCACGCTGGCTAGATTATTATATTATATTATTTAACATCAGTATGGCAAAATCATAATTCATATGAGATATGCCGTGTCAAGTACTGTTAGAAAGGCTATAAAAAGGCTAATTAAGATGATAATGTTTATGTTCATGTGTTATATGTGTAATGGAAGTTATGGATATGTTTGATATATCTGTATTTCAAATTGTGTTGTGCCTGGGCGACACCTCAGACAGGATGGCTGTAGCAATAGCCTATTTAATGGCCCATTAAGAGATTCACAGGTACAAGGGTCCAGGGAGAGAAGCCAGGGATATACCTGATGAGTCAACAGAACTTACTCATGTGACTCTGGATTCCATCTTGTTCCTGTAAAATTCCACAAGCAGCATGGCAAAGACCAAAGGACATAAAAGGCAGCTGCACAACATCCATTTTGTCTTTAGTCTGTCTTTAGTCTCCAGCCTACCTCTGGATCAACTCATCTACAACTGAACTGAAGCTGTGAAACAAAGGACTGAGACCCATCCAGGTACTGGATGTACACCAGGGGGACTATACAAGTCTGCAAACTCCACAATTCTTCTAGAAACTTGATATATATGGACTTTCAAATCATTTGTATGTATCTGATTGCTTTAATCCTTTAACATTTCTCTTATAGTTTGTTTCTTTTTATAATAAACCTTTAATTTTATTTACTAAAGGATTGGCTGGCAGCGTGGTATTTCGGGTAAGATCAAAACTTGTATTGATCTGGTACTGTGGCTGACCCTTTGAGGTCAGGAGGAACCTTTTTGGGTAAAGAGCATAGAGTTTAAATAACTGGTCTCTTTACTGGACCTAGTGACTGATTGGGAGCCGGAGACTGAAATGCAGTAAAGGGGGCTGTGTATATTTTATTTTGACTTCTTGATGACCAGTGTGGGGAATCAGAAGCACTGTTTGTGGCTGGTTGGGAAGTCTGACTTCAGTGTCACCCACCAGTGCTGGGAGAATCTGCTCTCCTTTTACAGACCTTGGCATTTTCAGGTAGCTATCCTAGGCACGGACAGGTCACAATGAGTATAGTAGATGGAGATAGAAGAGACCTAATATGGCAGAGTTTCTGAATCCCTGGGTTGTGACCCAAAACTGGGTCACCAAAATGTATCAATGGGTCGCATGAAGGCAAGGGGTGGGGAAGAATTTCCTACCCTGGGAGACAGGGTTGCAGAGCCCATCCCGCACTCTCCTTGCAGCAGCAACTCCAGTCCTGTGCAGCTGGCTAGGCTTAGTTTCCCACTTTGTGTGTTGCAACCTGTTGCCTGGAATCACAGCACCACTCAGATTTGGCCCAGCCACCCCTCCATCAGAATGAAAAGGAGGGGCCAAATTTGAGTTGAGTGGTGCTGTGACCCTGTGCGCCAGCTGGCAATGCCACTCACACAAAGGTGGCCTGGCCAATCTTCCACTATGGGGGCTGGACCAAACCTGAACGGTGCTGGGACCCTGGAGGTTGCAATGCCTGGATCAGGGAGTCCCACAGGATAGGAACTACCCACTATGGTGTGTATGGCATACTTATTACATTAGTATGTATGTTATGTATCGTGAGTAAGAAATATTTTTTTTTGTCCAAGAGCTATTTACTGGGTTACAACAGGCAATCAAGGTTTACAAGTGGGTAATACAGTATGACACTTAGTCCATTCCCATTCCACATCAGTGCCAAGTTATCTACACGATTTTTAGTGCTTTATCCAATCTAGTTTTCAATAAGTTCTATGGGACAGGGAACGTCTTGCTGTATGTGCACAGCACAACAGGGCCCCCATAATGAGTGGATCCTTTTGGCACTACTGAAATACAAATTATAATAATTTAGCCTCATGTACGCTGGCCCATCCAACCACATTTGAAAATGATTTGGTTGGAACAAGGTTTAAATCGAGTATAAACATTCCTCAAAGCCCAACGGATAGTAGTTCTCTAGGAAAATGGATCATTATTGATGTATCAACCACAGATATTGTGTCCCCAGTCAAATGGGGTTGAAAAGAGTTTGCCCACTAATTACAAAAGGCAACTCAATGTCTGTTACAGAAAGCAGATGTCTACGCTAACATTATTTTCAGAACTAGAAACAACCATTCAGGAAAAAGGAAGCACACCAATTCATGTACATAGCTATTATCAGTTGCTGCCAATGTAAATCAGATCCATAATAAAATTGTAGGATCCCAGCCCATTGGGCTTTCTGCCAGCTCCCTTAATCTAAATATGTTCTTCTCATCTGGCCCATATTAAGAAATATTTTTTAAAATGTATACTTAATCTAACTCTTGATAAAGCATTAACAGCTGCATTGTATCTCTTTTACATCCCAACCTTATGAAACAGAGACTACTACTACCACCTTCCTCTTGTGATTTCCTAACTTCTTTTGCTTTGCCAAGCGAGTGACCCACAGGGTGTATTTTCCAGGCAGTTTTAATCCTCTCTCATTTTTTAAGCTTCCAGTGCATTTTGAACATATTTATGCAAAAGGTATTTTACACAAAATCTTTAAAGAATAGTGGTCCCCAAACTTTTTCCATCACCTCCCCCCCCCCACCCGTAAAGGAACCTGTCTGCACGCACTCCCTCCTCCACCCCCAGCAACCAGGGACTGTGTCCTGGACTGCATCTAGGGGCCAGAGCTGGGAACAGAGCAGGGCTCGGTGGCGCTCCCTCCCCACCCCTTCCCGGGGGAGCTGACTCCAGGCCCCACCATGCCCCCCAAAACATTCCTCTGCACCCCTGTAGGGGGGTATGCCCTACAGTTTGGGGATCACTGTTATAGAATTACTCCGATTATGAGCGGGGAGGAATAACTGTGCCACTGATAAAAAAATATGAAAAGGAAGAAAGGAGAGTCCATGTTTCCAAAGAGTTTGATTGGGAAATGAAAGGGCATTCTGAGTCAGCAGCTACCTCAGCACCCTGTCACTCAGCTCCCCACCCATATGTGTTAATTGGAATAACTGGAAGAAAGGTAGGTGACCAAGGTGCCAATTAACTAGAGTAGAGCTACAGCTGAGGGGTTAATTGAAGGGGCAGCAACTCCAGCAGCTGGGATTTATGTAAGCAGACAGAAAGGAAAGGCTGTGAGCCTGAATGAAGGCAGAAGTAGACAGGACTGGCTACTATTAGTACTGTTCCCTTCCCTAGAGACAAGTAGGGAAGCTGGTTATGGACTCTAAATACATGTAAACAACACTGCCATCTGTGGAAAGAATATAAGAAAGTATGGTGGTGGTGAAGACGACCTGAAGTTATGGTGAGTGAGTGAGGCTGGGAAGGACCCTTGGGGACCACCCAATGACAAAGGCATAAAAGAAAAATGTGTAATCAAATACTAGACAGAGCCAAACCCAAGCATTTCAAGTTTCTAATGTTAATTATACTTCAGTTATTTTGGAATTTCATAGTTTTTCAATCCTTTCATCTCCTAGTGTTTAGACCTAAATTAAAATATATTCTTAACTCCTGCTTGAATGGGAACTTTAATTCCATATGTTTAAGAAGTTTAAAAAATGAAAGCGATCATCTGACTTCTGTCCATATACTGTCAAAGCTACGGGATACAGCCATAGTCCCTAGACATTCAAAATTCTAGGAAGTGTGCAACATCAAAATGGCTGCAGCTCATGACTCTGCCACTGCAGCCCTTACACAACACACTCACATCTGCCTGTAGCCCTTGCAAAACATACAGCCCCATCCCTGTTCATGGCTTGTGGAGCCACACAGGTAGCAGAGAAATCATGCTTTCTCCATTCCCAACCCTCGGGGTCTTCAGTTCAAAGTTTCTTCATACTTAACTAGGAATAACTCCTGCTCAGTGACTGTTTGACTTTTTTTGTTCCTCTCATATCCATAATTGGCTTGTCTGCGCCCCAAAAAATTGACAAACATTTATTCATGTTGTCATATGTACCCATCTTGTATCCACACAACAGAGGCCTTCAGGGGATTACCAAGTAGGCTAAGGTACATTCCAAATAGATCTTGGTATTTTTGGTGCTAAATGATAGAGTCTCAGTCATCCTTGCCTCAACACTGTCTGCACTGGCACAGAAACAATGCACTAACACAAATACAGTAGATGCTTGTTGGCAGAAACACCTTGTCAGAGCAACCACTGCTTAAGAGCAACATTTCCCCTGGGAACACTTTCCCTACTGTGAATTGTCCACTCAGTAACAGCAACCGAGCCACCGCATAAGAGCAACATTTGTGACATTGTGATGTCACATCCAGGAATGGAGATGGGGCGGGGCATTACCCCCCAAAATGCATCTTTCCACACCCCTCCTGATCCTGGCCCTTCAGTGCAGTTCCAGGGCGCACAGCCCCGTCCACATGCCTGGCCTGACAGAGCCTGCCTGGAAAGCGTGTGTCGGGGGGAGTGTCTGGAAGACAGGGATGTTTCCAGGGGCAGAAGCTATGATCAGGGCAGTAGTAGAGGTGCAGCTGAAAGGTCTCCTCCTCCCTTCCTCAGCATCTGGCCTGCAGGTGGCAGGATGTATATGTTATTTTGCAGTGGGGAGTATCGGGGACAGACAGACAGACACACACACACACACGCACCCCTACGCACGGAGCGGTCCCCTTTCAGTTGCCAGCACCGGGATGTGCTGTTTTGCAGTGAGGGGTCAGGGGACCTCTCTCCCCCGAGCACTGACCTGTCCCTTTCCCCCCCGGCTTCCACTATCCATGCTAGGCGCCACCTCCAGTGCAGGCTGTGCACAGTGCCCTCCCTCCAGCCATCCATCCCTCATCAGCGTGGGGCATGAAGCTGCAAGTGGGAGCATCCTCAGCCCATCCCCACCAGCTGGGTGGTTCACTCAGCCATTTTGCTAACTGGGGCTCCCCTGCCGCCTCCCCCCCCCCCCCCCGAATTCCCTCCCCACACCATGGTTGCCCCACCCATTCTGAAACACCAGTAACTCTCCACAGGCCTTCAATCAGATGACACTCCCCATAACAGCAACAGCTGTTTAGGAGCAACATAGCAAAAGGGCACCAGTACGTTGCTATTAACGAGCATCTACTGTAGGGGGTTATTCTGACAGTTATAATCTATGCATGCAGCGTTGTGGCCATTTTGGTCTCAGGATATTAGTGAGACAAGGTAAGTGAGGTAATATCTTTTATCGGTCCAGTAAAAGATATTACCTCACCCACCCTCTCTCAGTTATAATCTATTACAGCTAGTCGGAGAACCTCTTAAACCTCAATCCCAAGGTCCTTCGTTTGCTTTCTGAGGGCACACTTACACTGAAATAAAAGACCTGTGATGCCGCTGGCCCTAGTCAGCTAACTCAGGCTTGTGGGGCTAAAAATGGCAGTGTAGCTGTTTGCGCGCGGGGGGGGGGGGGGGAGGGGGTGTGTGTGTGTGTGTGTGTCAGAACCTGGGCTGCAGCCTGAGCCTGTATGTCTACACTGCTACTTTCAGCCCTGTAAGCCCAAGTCAAATTGCCCCAGGCTTGGAGACTCGGAGCTACGGATTTTTTATTGATGCGTAGACATACCCAGAAAGTCCCCCCACAGTTGTGCTTTGGCACAATTCCCAACCCTTTCGTCAAGACAGGAAGAAACCCAGAAGTAAACTCAGGTTTCCTACCTTACAGTGCAGGATAGGCGACTACTGGAATAGCTGCCAGGCTTTTTAATTTTATTTATTTATTTTTAATTTAAACAAAGTTACCTTAAGGAGAACTTTGTAATAAATTCATACACCAACCATCTCATATTACCAGGACAACTGACCACATAACTCAGCAGATTTTTCACATTTCATGCTTCTATGATAAGACACTATTCAGTTCACAACTATAGTAATTAGAGGATGTTTAGTCACAATTTAAATATCAACATAGAACTACCCAGCTTTTTTTTTTTTTTTTTAAATCAGAGGTCCAAGTTCACAGGTCTCATGAAGCACCCTTTAATTCCAACAGAAGTAACCTTTTAAATGGTACCAAAATAAAACCAACTCTTCAGAAAACCCAAGTTTACTTTATAATCTCTCCCTTCTCCCCACTGCCCCCCAACAACAAAAACCACAATTAACTGTACACCACAACATTTTCTTGCCTCAATCCTGTAGCACTGAAATCATGGGAGCAAGGACAAGGCCTACAACACTACAGTAACCCATAGCATGGTGCGGTTACGGTATTAATGTATATATGTTAAAAATACAAAGATACATACATATGTGGAATAGCTTTAATATTAATAACTTCATTTTTCTCCCTCGTCACAGCCAGCAGTTTTACTAAATATTGATACATACATACACTATCAATATGCAACATTCCATTTCATAAACCAAAAGCTGTTGTAAGTTATAAATAATTTTTTTAAAAGTAACTAAATTTTTTTAGCAGTCTTATAACTTAGTCACCTGAATAATTTTTTTAAAGCATTCAAAAAACAGACCATCCTTGTCAAGCTTCGGCTTGAAGAAGAAATACAGGTCAAATAAATATCGGGTTTACATTTTCAATGTGAGAACATGTTTCTAGCCATGTACACTTACCCCTCAATATACTGACACACACAGCACGCATGCACTCCAACGTACACAACACACATGCGTTCCCCTCACACACCACCCTACACATATATACTAGGGTAGAAATGGCCAAACAGTTCTTAATGCCTGTTACAGCAAGTGGATGTCTACACTACACTTCCTTAAAATATTCCATGCTGCAACCAGGTCTCCTAATGTGGTTGTAAGACAAAAATGGCAGTCCCTGCATACTTTGCAGCAAAGTTTTTAGAACAGTCATGTAATGAGGTCTTATATTACTAAAACTTCATTATATTTATTAGTCTAAGAAGTACAGTATTAGCATAATCATAAATCAAGCTACACTTGTCAAATAAATGGCATTACACTATGATACATTAGCCTTGCTTTTCTTTTTGCTTATAAATATTTGTTTACTTCCTATTTTGCACATTTTATTAATTCACAATGGTGTCCCAGTACTAGGGTTAATTAGTAAGGTTCTTTGGAAAACACCACTTATTCTCCCCTTTTCCCTACTTACCTTGCTAGAATTAATCTTCTGCTGTCTCACTGTTAAATCATCTCATATGATTATTTTACCAAATGTTATAAAATCAAATACCTAATTCCAAGACATTGGGACATCATTACATCATTCTGCATTCAATTAATAAAATATGCACAGAAAGATACCAATTAAACAAGCTTTCACAAGCTCAAAGCACATATCAGGTTATCAAACAAGATACTTGCAAAAGTTACTTTTTTATTGGTTTAAATAAGTCATTTTCAACAAGCCTTTTCTACTCCTCTGAAGTATAACTATATGTGGTGCTTGTAACATATGTTAATAGTATGTATGTGGGCTACTTAGTGGAGAATATCTGAACATCTCACAGAAAAAGTAGTTTTTCATTGTTTGAAAAACATCTCAGATGTTTTTAGCATCCAACAACATAGATAGATATCTGTAGGAAAAATAATGGTATGCATATTAAGTATATGTGTCATATTTCTGACAGGTAAGTAGGCCGCTTTAAAAAAAATCAGCATAAATAATCAAAAGGCAAAAATCACATTCACAAAAAGTGGAAACAATCATCCAGGGAAAATGAAGCATACCAGTTCATTTAGATAACTAAACTCAGTTACTGCCAATGTAAATCAGAACAATCAAAAAAGTTTAGGACCCATCCCATTGTGCTTTCAGCCAGCTCCCTCACACTACATGTATTCTTATCATCAGGATCATATTAAGAATTAAAAATAAACACAAATAAAACCCCACAACCTAAAATTAATCTAACTCTTGACCTAGCATTAAAAGCTGCATTGTATTTCTTTTACATGCTAGTCTTACATAGCAGAGATTATTAACTACTTTGCCTTGTGATTTCCTAGCTTCTTTTGCTTTGTCAAGGAACTCGAAGACCTGAAGGATGTTTTATCCAGACAGTTGTAATCCTCCCTCATTTTTTAGACTTTTAGACTAGTTTGAACATATTTGTGAAAGAAGAGCTTAACAAAAGACAATTGTGAAATATCTCAGGAACTGCTATAGAATGATTCAGAAGACTCACTCAAATTACACGGAAAAAATCTGTGCTGCTATCCAAAAAAAACTGTGAAAAGGAGGGGAAAGTCCATGTTTCATAAGTGCTTATTTGGGAAATGACAGGCACTGAGCAACAACTGACGTACGTACCCAAACACCAGAGCTAAAGAACAACATTTCAAATCTACAAAATGAATCATACTCAAGTTATTTCAGTATGTCAAGGTTTTTCAATCTTTTCACATTGTGCTTTCCCATAACATCTTTCCTAAATTAAAAACAAACATACAGTCTTAACCTACACTTGAAGGGGAACTTTAACATCATGTTTAAAAAGTTTAATACTTCAAGCAATTGGTAGTATTCCGTCCAAATACTGTCAAGGTTACAGAATGCCACAATCATCATGCCCAATTCAGACATAGCTAAAAATGATAATGACTTTCTGAGCTGCGAAACACTCACAGATCTGCAGATCCAGAACTGTTCAGAGTAAAGATTAGTCTACCATTCACTGTAGTCCTTATACAACACCTCTAAGTCCCTGGCTTGTAAGCCACATGGACAAAGGAAAACTCATGCTCTTCCAATTCTTGGGACTTTCAATTCCAAATCTGCTGTAGCAGCCACATTGCAACAAGTCAGTTCATATCTAGTCAAGAGAAATTCTGCTCAGCAACCACATTTTTGTTCCTTCTATATCCAAAATAGCTTTGTGCATGCTATAGAAATGTATCAAGCTAAGAAACATTTGTTCCCATTCAATCATTTGACCCCCCCCCCCAATCTTCAATCCACACACTCATTGTTTCTGGGCCAGTGTAGATACATCTCACTGACACAGAAAATTAGTTGTTAATTCTGACAGCTGTTATCTTTTAAGGACAGCAAACCTCCAAAAAGCCCCAATCCTACCAATAGTTACACATAGATGCTATGTGTTTGCAGCATCAGGACCATAGTTTGCCAGCTGAGAGTCCCCCAGCTAGCAAACTAAGGCCCTATGTGAAATGAGGCAGAAACCAGGAAGCAAATTCCAATTTTCTACCTTGCTGTACAAGGTGTACCAGCAACTGGCTTGCGACCAGGCTTTTTGAAATATTTCTTTACTTACACAGTTACCTTGAGGAGAACTTTGTAACAAAGTCCATGTTATCAATTGTATGTTGACAAGCCAATTGACTAGATAACTCAACAGATGTTTCCCATTTGGTACTTCTATGATAAAATGCTCTTAAGTTCAAAACTATTGTAATTAAAGGTTGCTTTACTCACCATTTCAGTATCAACATAGAACCAGTTTGTTTTTTTTTGTTTTTTTGGGGGGAGGAGGAGGGAGAAGAGGGGAAGGAGATTGTATGTGGTTTGTTTGTTTTGAGGTTTTTGGTAATCCTAGAGGTCATAGTTTACAGGACTCATGCAGTCTCCTCAAATTCCAGCAAAAGCAACCTTTAAATGGTATCAAAATAAACTCCTTTGCTCACAAAAAATATTTCAGCACCAACCCTCACCCCTTGATTTACTCTATATACCACATTTTCTTAGCCCTATCCTACACCACTGACTGAAAGCAAGATTTGGACCTACAACTTTGTTAGTCTACTGCACGGAGCTATCAAGATGTGGACATGTGTGTGTTAAAAACACAAAGAAAAAATACAACATGTGCAATAACTAATTTTTTTTTTTAACATTAATACCTGTATTTTTCCTCTCTTCCCCAACCAGCAATTTTTCTGATTATTAAAATGGGCATAAACTATCACTATGCAACATTCCATTTCATACACAAGAAAAGTTAGAGAGTAAAATGAAAAAAGGAGATCCATTCATGGTAAACTAATTTTGGTGCAGACTGGTAACTTGGACTCACCCAAGTACATTTTAATATCATTTTTAATAAAATGCATTTGGAAAACTGAGATCACGGATGTCAAGTTTCAGCACCCAACAAAAATCAGGATTATATTTTCAAAGTGACAACCTGTTTCTAGCCATGCACATTCACCCCTCAATGCAATGGCGCACACAGCACACTTCTGCTCACACCGCACACTCCTAGCCCCCCAGCACACACCCCTATCTACCCAGCACATCCCTACCCCCTAGCACGCACCCCATATACCCAGTGCACCCCTACACCCCTGTATACCCAGCACACACAGCGCACCCTACCATAGGTGCTGAAACTAGGGCTATGGGAGAGGGAGGGGGTGTCTGTCGCACCCCCTGGCTTGAAGTGATTTCCATGATATAGAGGGTTTACAATGGGGTTCAATGGCTCTCAGCACCCCCAGTGTAAAAAATGAAATAACCTCTTCCTCCCCGCAAAGCAAACACACCCCTACCTCCCCAGCCCAGCCCAGCGCAGTGCACCCCTGCCCACCCCTCCATGCCAGCCCAGCGCAGGCCCCCATATGCCCAGAGCCCCCCCCCCCAGCGCAGCCCTGTACAGAGCCGCGCACCCGCCCAGCCCCGCCCTGGCCACCCCCGGGGCGGGCCCAGCCTCCCCTCTCGGTACCTGGCTGAGGAGGAGCTGGGCGGCGGCAGGCTGAGGAGCCGCCGGGCCGAGGAGGAAGAGCAGCAGGAGCCCGCCAGGCCCCAGCGCAGCCTCCATTTTAGGACCCGGGAATTAAAGCAAACTCGTGAAACAAACAGCCCCGCCGGGGGGAGGGGGCGGCGCTCGGGGCAGGCGGGGGCGGGGCGAGGGGCGGGGCCAGGCCGCGGCGCCGGTGAGGGCGGGGGGAGGGGGGGCAGGCGGTGCCTGTGGGTTACGCGCGCGCCCCGCCGCCTGAGGCGCTGAGCCGGCCCTGGCTGACTGGAGCCCCTGGCGGCGGTGGGTAGGGCTGGAGTGATCTGGAAGAGGGGCCGAGATGGGGGTTTCCTCTGGATCTGAGCTTTCCGGCCATCCCTTCCCCCCCACTAGTCTGTGTCAGGGGGTCTCAACCAGCGATACACCTGCCCCTGGGTCTTCCAGGGCATCCACTCCTCCAGCCATTTGCCCAGGTCTGCAGCCGGGCTACATAAAAAACACCCCTGAAGTCAGTGCAAGCTGAAATTTCACACAGATCATGACTTGTTTGAACGGCTCTGTTTTCCATACACTGAAATGTAAGTACAGTCTTTATACGCCAAGTGATTTAGTTTATAGGTATATGGCAAAAATGAGAACGTAAGCAATTTGTCTGTAACAGGGTGCTGTGACACTTTTGTATTGATATGTCTCATTTTGTAAGCAAGTAGTTTTTAAGTGAGCTGAAATGGAATCATGCAAGACAAATTAGCCTCCTGAAAGGGGTACAGTCGTTTGGAACCATTGAGAGCTACTGATTTATGTGTTGGGATGAGGAAAGCCACTTTCTTTGCTTCCTTCCACCCACCCTTTCCTCCATCAGAAACATCCTGGAGGGTGGGGTGAGGAGGCAGCAAGCAGGAAAGGCTCTGTCTAGTCTCAGGGCAACTTTTTCCTGGCAGGAGCAGCCTTCAGGAAAGAGACAAACCCACCCTGCTCTCTTCTCTTCCCTCTCCTACTAAGGGGCACAGTGTTTGGAGAAAGACTCAGGCTCTGAAAGTACCCAGTTTTGTATGGGATGCTTTCCTAAGCTTTGTGTCTTCTGATAATTGCTATGGGAGATGATCTTTGGGGACGAGGCCAGCTCTACTTCCAGCCCAGGAAAGTCTTCAGAGCCAAGGAGTGGGCACATCCGCATTTCATTTTTGCAAGTGTATTCTCCCATCTATCTGCATTGAACGTGATCCCAAAGCGGACTATTGCTTGCCAGGATGGACAGTCATGCATGTTGATTTTTGGCCATCTTTCAAGGAAAAATTTCCAAAGGTTAATAAATATTCAAACATCAAAACACTTTGTGAAACTCAAAACCACACACAAAATCCTATCTCTACATCCTTCTCATATTTGAACTGTCACAAACAAACACTATCTATTTCCCCCTAGCAAATCAACCCTACTCAACCATGATTACATCCAGACAACCTTATTTCTGTCCTCTGTTAAAAGGCAGTGTTCCTAAGGGAAATAAAGATTAATCTCACTGTTTGTCATTTTCAGTCTGCCATTATTTTGCCTTAAGACACTTCACTGAAAATACCATTACAATAGCAGGATACCAGTCAAGGGTAATTAGAAAATTAAATTTATTATAAGTGGAAAATGAAACTTTTCAAGCTGGATGAAATGTCAAATGTAAACAAACAGAATAAGGGGAGAAAAGAAAATTAGATGTTTTAAATTATTTCAATTATAATAATAATACAGTGGTCTGATCATGAAAATTGTTACAAACACATCTATAGTTATTCCTGTATCCACTGACTGCACTGGGATTTTGCATAGCAGTAACTGGTCCTAAGGCAAAAACTGTTAAGTCAGAAGATAGACTATCATTGCTTTCAGTGGGTTTTGGATCAGGCTTTCTGTGTGTCGACAACTCTTTGTAGGATTAGGTCCCCAGATTGTTAAAACAAATAACTGGGCCCCAAAGTATTATTCATTACACATCTTTTTAAAAAAATAATAGTTTTTATTTTTATAAATCACTTTAACAGAAAAGAAAAAAATAATTAGGCTTGCTTACAATCATTTAAAAATCCTTCTTACTTGCTTGACAGTTTGCAGTTGTCTGTTGAAATAAAACCTATTTTGAGAATTTGGAGTTAGTGAATCTTTGATGTGACTGATGGTAATGATTCCTCATTTTGTTCTGTCATATCAGGGCCTGCTGGGAGATGTTTTCAGGTAACCAGTGCTGTGCTCTAAATATCTATTTTTCATTAAGAAAACAAATTGCACATTTTGAATAATGCTTTTTACAGTAAGCAAATATATGTATAGATTTACATCCCCACACAGACCATATGAATATAGGTCATGATATTCATGTGATAAATGCTTTATCATGCATCTTTTCATGGCCTCACCTGCACTCGGTCTACAAATCCTCTGAAGCTATTTCAAACATCTCAAATTCTCAAACCTTTTAGGAGCGTTGAAGAGCCATTGTACATTAAATAAAAACTGCCAGAAAATTGTTTCCTTCTTTTCCTCCATATGTGGAATTTTCTGATGTAATCTACGCTGGTTTGAGGTGTATGTCAGGCAATATCCTGTCTTGAACCAGAACCAGGTTTGAGACCTCCCTATCTTGCAAGGGCAGAAGTGGGAGCTCTATATCGCTGTAGAAGAGAGATTCCAGATATAATTGGCAGGAAAGTTAAATGCATTTAAAACTCTGTGCAAAGAATATTAATATTAATTTAAAAGATAGAAGATCTATACAGTGAAAAATTAAATACACAAAAAGGCTGTTCTCCATTATCTTGCATGATCATTTACATCTGTGTAAAGCAAATGTGAAATGTTACAAAAACCGAGTAGTATTTATTTTATATCCACTTTGCATTCACTTAGCACAGATACAAGGCACTGGAGAATGAGTCTTAGGAGTTTTACAATAAAGTACCCCTTGCCCCTTCTCGTCACTTTGCTGAAACATTTCAGAATTGGAGAAACTTGCATGTACATAACTGCTTGGTCCTGTTTTATTTTAGTTTTTTATGATGTTTGTGATTATCTCCAAATAAACTGTTTTCAAATTTTGTTATTTTGATTTATCCAGAATTTATTTAATACTAAATAGTATTTTGTACAGCTGCTTTTATCTGAAAATTTCAAACACTTGCCAACAGTAAGTACTATTTTTATTGTAATTATTATTTCCAGTTTACAGATAAGGAAACTGAGGCACAGAGAAGTTTTGTGGTTTGCTCAAGGTCACATAGCAAATCACTGGCAGAGCAAGGAATAGAACACCCAGGGACGTGCGCAAGATTAAAAATTTGATGGCTTTTGCAGGGGCACGTTCTGTGCCCCTGCTGTGGCCCCAGAGCCAGAGGAGCTGGCACTCCCCTGAAGGCTTCGGCGCTGGAGGAGCTTACTCTCCCCCACACAGCCCCAAGGCTGGAGGAATTCTGTGCCCTGCCAACAAATGGGGAAGGGCTGTGCCCCTACTCCCCTCCCATCTGTGCACACCTCTGAACACAGGTGTCTTGATTTCCATTTCCTTTCTCTAACCCCATATTGCCATTTATATATGACTGCTGCATGTCTTCTTACTGTAGCAGTTTCCATAAAGAAGACCCATCTGTGACCTGTCCGTGCCTAGGGCAGCCCACCTGAAAATGCCAAGGTCATGGCAGGCTGCAAAAGGAGATCAGATTCTCTCAGACTGGTGGGTAACACTGCAGTTAGATTCACCAACCAGTCACAAACAGTGCTTTTCAAGACGCTAAAAACAACAAGTTACACGTCTTTCTTTACTGCATTTCAGTCTCTGGCCTCCAATTAGCAACTAGGTCTATTAAAGAGATAAGTTATTAAAACTCTATTCACTTTACCAAAAATGTTCTCCTGATCCATAAAGGGTCAGCAACATTATCGGACCAATATAAGGTTGGATCTTACCCAAAATACCACGCTGCCAGCCAATCCTTTAGTAACTAAAACTAAAGGTTTATTATAAAGGAGAGAAACGAGTAAGAAGAGAGATGTTAAATGATTAAAGCAATCAGTTACATACAAATGACTTTAAAGTCCATATATATCAGACTCGTAGCAGAATTGCGGAGTTTTCAGGCTTATGCAGTTCCTCTGGTGTACATCCAGTACGTGGATGGCTCTCAGTCCTTTTTTTCACTGCTTCAGTTGTAGATGAGTTGATCCAGAGGTAGAAAGCTGGAATGAAGACAGGATGGAGATGGTGAAGCTGCATTTTTCTGGTCTGCCACGTGTGGCTTGTTTCAAACACAAGCTCACAGCACATGGGCAGGGATTCTGGGAAAGGCACTTGCAGTGCCCCTGGCCAATAGCATGTCCCGATGATTGCTGCTGTCCCTGGCTTCTCTCCCTGGGCTCATTGTAAAGGTAATGGCCCTCAGTGAGTCATCATCAATGCTTGCTGACACTGATTTGCCTGGGGGTGTAACCCAGTAGCACAGCACAAGTGTTTGGAGACATATATATATCACACATATCCATAACTTACAGTATATGTATGTATCATCTTTGTAAACAACATTATCATACTTAGCAAATTATAACCTTTCCAATGGTACCTGACATGGCATATCTTGTAGGAATCATTGCAATTTTGTCATATTAGTATTAAATAATAGTATAAATGATCATTCCTAATCCAGACTGCATCACACCATCCATAACACAGGTACTACTCAGAGAGAGGGCAGAAGTTCTGTTTGTATCTCTTCTTGTGCAATCTCACTCTGGAGGTCAACCGGCAATATAATACAATAAATCTTTCTGGTAAGTAGGTATCCTACTGGTATATTTTGCTGAGCTTCATAATGGTTACAAAACTGTTTGCAGTAGGGCTGTCAGTTAATCACAGTTAATGCATGCAATTAACATAAAACAAATTAATTATATTTAAAAAATAGTTGCACTTAATCGTGTTTTGTTAATAATGGAATATCAATTTAAATGTATTATAAATATTTTTGGATTTTTTCTACATTTTCAAATATATGGATTTTAATTACAACAGAATACAAAGTATACAGAGCTCACTTTATATTATTTGCACTGTAAAATAGATAAAAAATAGTATTTTTCAATTCAGCTCATACAAATCCACTCAATCCTACTTGTTATTCAGCCAATCGCTAAGACAAACACATTTGTTTACATTTATGGGAGATAATGCTGCTCGTTTCTTATTTACAATGTCATCTGAAAGTGAGAACAGGCTTTCTCATGGTATTGTTGTAGCCGGCATTGCAAGGTATGCTAACCATTTATATGCCCCTTCATGCTTTGACTTGTAGACTCATTGTTTTGTTTTTTAATGCAATTATGTTTAAAAGAAATTCTACATTTGTAAGTTGCACTTTCAGGATAAAGAGATTGCACTACAGTACTTGTATGAGGTGAATTGAAAATATTATTTCTTTTGTTTCTTTTTTAAAGTGAAAATCTTGTAATAAAAATAATAATGTAAAGTGAGCACTGTACACTTTGTATTCTGTGTTGTAATTGAAATCAATACATTTGAAAATGTAGAAAAACATCCAAAAATATTTTACAGTAATACATTTAAATTGGTATTCTATTATTTTTAACAGTGCAATTAAAACTGTGACTAATCATAACTATTTTTTTATTATCATGATTAATTGCGATTATTTATTTTAATTGTTTGAGAGCCCTAGTTTGCAGGGATGGAATGGTAGATACTGTATATGAATGCACCATTTGTTGGCACTTGTGAACATTGCATAAGCTAGTGGGAGTAGGTTTAAATTACATGCATTCCTAATTATGGATTGCATTCCAGTGGTGAATCATGTTTCAGTGTGTTCCAACAAAGGTCTGATGAACTCTGCACAACTGACCATAGGGCCACATCTAAAGCCTGCTATGAGAAGGTTATAATTAGCATAGGATTATCCCATTTAGAACTGGATTTTCAACAGAGCCTAAAGGATTCAGGCACCCAGCTGCCATTGAAATTCAATGGAAGTTGGGTGCCTAATTAATTCCCTCAGACTCCTCTGAAAAATCCCAGCTTTGATGTTCCCTGTCCAGGATATATATCTAACTGTTGATTTCCTTCCTCTGTATTCTCCCTTCTGCTTTCCCTCATCTCATAAAACTATTCTCTCCTGTCTTCATCTCTCATCCCTTTGCTCCTCTCTTCTTCACCCCCTCTTTCATTTCTCTTCATTCATAATTATATTGAATATATGTAACAGTTCTCAGTGTACCCAAGCCAGTGAGTCACGTTGTTACCCCTGGTCTTCAGTGAGAGGGAATATTTCTTGTGTACCTGGGTGTCAGCTCCCTGGCACCACCAGACTTTCAGTCATTCAAGCACTCTCCTTTGGGCTGTGCCAGCCCTAACTCACCTTGCAGGTTATAATCACAGGTACACCAGAATAATCCCTGAATCAGCCCCTGTGATATCCAGCCCCTGACAGTAGTTATTTACAGAAATTCCAGATCCTCTGCACCCAGACGTGCAGGTGTACCCCAGTTTTACCTTAAAACTGTAAACCACACAGCACTTGTAAGCACTTATAATAAAACAAAATCAGGTTTATTAAAGTAAGAATAAAGATTTAACTAGAAATAAGACAGAATGGTGGAAACAAGTGGTTACAATACAAAACAAAACATAAAACGTGAACCTTGGTCTACACTTAGTAGTAGTTAGTTATCTAATAAAGTAGATTTTCCCCAAATAGTATAGTCTGTTGCAGAGCTGGTTGCTTTCCTAATAATCGGAAAGCACCCCTCTCCTCCAAGGGTTTCCTCAGTGAATGGATCCAGAGTGCTTCTCATTCCTCTGTGATACAGAAGAATCTCAAAGATAGGAACACCAGAGTTACAAACTGACCTGTCAACAGAACACCATGTGGAACCCTAAGTAAGTAAACAGGCAGTGGGGGGATGGGGGGAGAGAAGGGGGAGGGAAGAAAGCAAATACTATACTCTGCCTATATTGCATCTTAAAGGTTGGCATGCGGAACAGAAGCAGCCTGGGGTCTGCACTGTTTCCTGTAAGCTAAGGGTGGTGTTTCACACACACACACACACACACACACCCCCCCCCCCCCCGCCCATCCCACACCAAAGGGAGGGGAAGCTAGTTTCATAACCACCACCTGTCAGGAGGGGACAAGCTTGTAAGTTCAGTGAAAGCCTGGGAAAGAAGCTGCCACAGAGAGCTGCTGCTGTTGCAGTCAAAACCTGGCCTGGAGCAGGAGTGGGAGCCAGAGTCAGAGGCTCCTAGCTGCTGCCTACATACTGCGCACTGAAGGAGTTTTAAAGGGCCACAGCTGCCCTGTGCACCGATACAGGACAAGCTTTGCCCGTGGCTGCACTCCTGGATCTTGCCAGCACCTCTGGGAGAGCAAGGGGTAGGGGAGGGAGGAGCGCTGGCAGTCGGCTGGCACCAACCCCCTGCCATGTGCTGCCTCTAGAGCCCCACAAACAATGCACAGAGCAGAGTGAGCCCTGGGGAGAGGCGGACGAGTGCTGGGGCTTGTAGTGCCCAGGGTGCAGGGCAGGCCCCCTCAGTTTAGCCCTAAGGCAAGAAACAGAAATAGGGCAAGGAGCTGCTTGCAAACCAGGCAGTGCTGCCCGGTGCCACCTTTGTAGAGATCTCTCCCAGGCCTCAACTGGAAAACACTGACTGCAGGGTACTGTGCCATAAGGTTTTGTTCACAGTTACGAACATTTCAGAGTTATGAAAAACCTCCATTCCCAAGATGTTCGTATCTTTGAGGTCCTGTTGTATACTGAAAACAGCCTTTTGTTTCTGTTCACTGCCAGGAAGAATCTCTGTCTATTGTAATGTTCCTTCTTCACCTCTAAGCGGTTTCAATTGTTTGGTGATGCCTCTGATGGTTTTCCATGGATAGTTTTGGGAAGGAGCAAGGCTGGTCAATTGAGCCTTGCATTACCTTGCTGGCTGATTAGGGAGGAATGACAACTCACTCTTGCTGGAATGAACTATCATTGGGGCACTTTTCCTCCTAGTGATTAATTTCTACTTCAAGTCCATAAAGCATACTCTCAATATAAATACACTGTTCCTTTAAATATTATCCACACATACATCTTGCAATGATTGTGAGTCTTGACAAGTTATGAGCTCGGGAGCATCCCAGGCCCAAACTTGAGCCTGGCTCCCAATGTGTGATCCTGAGGAGTCAGTGTAGTGTTACAAACTGCTCCCAGCACCATTTTCCCTGGAAACAGTTACTGACATCTAGGTATTCTCTTTTTCTGCCCCATCACATTTGGTGCCTCTACTTTTCCCCATCCTTTGGTCCAGGGGGTAGCAAGTTGTGATGGATGGGGGGCACTCCCCTCACAATTTTCTCCCATGGTGAAATCTCTATTTTACATCTGGACACAAATAAAGAAAGGTATTTTGGTAATTGGGGCTTAGGTGAGAGATAGGTGTCCAGATGCCGAGAGGTGCAATGTTCATGCTCAGAGGCAGAAACTTAGATGTCTTGGGAACTTTTACTCTGAAAATGTAGGCACTCAGTAAGTTTAGGAACCTACCAGGTTCAGCAGAGGTTTTGTGAATTGTAGCAGAGCCTAAAATTGGGATTTATGTGCCTCACTCCAAACTTAGGCGCCTAGGTACCTTTGTGAATCTAGTTCTAAGTCTCGATAATGTGACCATAATGTGCCTGGCTTTTTTCAGATCTTGATAAGAATCTCAGCATCTTCCTTCTTTTCAAGTCACTTCTCACTGTTGTCACCAAACCCATCCTTCACAGCAGACATGTGCATGCTCTTGCATTGATCAGCCACATGGCTATCTTAAGTTTATATACATGTAACATTTTCCCCCTTGAGACCTGATTGGTTCAGCTATCAGGTGAGTCAACAGGAAGTGACCTGTCAGGGGGTTTGCCTACAATGATAACATCCTTACAGATTCTGAAACAAATACAAAGCATGTCTAGTAACTGCCACATCCTACTTCTGGGCCAGGTGATCAGCCCTACACTCTACACATGGGCTGAGACACAATGTCACATTGTTCTAAGTGAGCTGAAAATATTTTTATTGCAACCTATCAGACTGTGTCCTCACACTTTTGTGAATATTAAAGTCATGGACTCATTAATATTGCCATACTAGTGTCAGAAAGGTGTAAGAGACGTTGCTGTATTTATAAGTTAAATGTTCCTGGGTGCACATAGTTAATAAAAGATAAGGTTTACATCACGTGTAGTTAGCAGGCAGGTAGAGGCTGAAACCAAAGAAGAATCTTTACAGGTTAAAGCTTAAAAAATGTGGATCAATTGGTTAATTTTAATGGGACAAAAGTGCCACCATTTTATATACATTGCTTATAGAGGGCATCCCTGTTCAATGAGGCCAACACTCTCTGCATATACATCAGGATCTACCATGACTGTGGCAGACCTTTACTCTCCTGATCATGAAAGATGTCCTTATCAGCACAAGGCTGAGAGAAGCAGCAAGATCATCTTAAATTTGAACCCCCATGCCACATATTGAAATTTTTCATGTCAAAATTGATACCTGTGAACTATTGGAAAAGTTTTCTACACAGGGCAACAGTCAGGGAAGTCAGATGTGTGCTCCATTGCTTCTCTCATTGGACTCTATTTTTTATCATGGTTCAAATTGCTTGGTCAAGGTATAGTCAAGGTCCAGACTCCAGAGAAAATAATAGCAATAATAAGTAAATAAAAAGATTTCATGGTCTGTTCAAAAGCGGCCAATGGTCTGGATTTTGTCTGCTGTCCGCCTATTGACTACCCCAGGACTAAAGGCACTTCACTTCTGAACGAGAGCATCCACTCAGGGATAGCAGGAGCTGTAACTTATGTGCATTAACTTTACACCTTTACTGTGTCCCTGTATGCAAGTCCTTAGTACATAAAGGGAAGGGAAGGAGGGAAATTGGGAGGTGAGGAGGGAGCCTCTGTTAATTCCTTTAGTTTAACATGCTTTAATTGATTTTCCATTATGCCCACACAAATGAGGGGGCTGCAAACACTTAGATATAAATACCTCTGATGGCAAAAGAAGTAATGTTACTGGAAGTCCAAAATGGTATTGCATGTTATAGGAATAAACAACTGTTTTAAATAGATGCAGTCTTTGGGAGAGGTATCCGCAAAAGTATGAAGCTAATTCACCCTATAAGCTCAGTAATGAAAATGCAAATAAAAAGAACCCCAAAATGTATTTATTTATTCATTTTAATTTAATGATTTTTGGGTTCATAACTCATATTTTTAAATTCTTTTAGTTGTCAGTCTGTTTTGGGGTTTTATATCTATGTTTGGTAAAATTCACAGTAAAGATTTGCCTTTGAGAAGGATTTCATGCAAGAGACCATAGTGCCCTTACAGCCAGATTTATAAAAGTATTGAGGAGACTAGTGGGATTTTCAAAAGCATTTATGTGCCTTCAACCTTTAAAAAAATCTGGCCTTTAGTGACTCTTTGGGAAGCAAGTACTACACACAAGCGGTGATGTGAAAAATCACTAGGATGCTGGATAGAGAGTTAGAACAAGAGCTGACAAAGGCAATCCTCATTTGCAGATTAAAGCAAACTGAAGACGTTTTCACACCTACCCAGGAAGAGAAGGTGGGCAAGGTAATATATTTTATTAAACCAATTTCTGTTTGTGAGAGAGGCAAGCTTTTGAGAGGCAGCTTACACAGAGCTGTTCTTCAAGCTTGCCTCTCTCACAAACAGAAGCTGGGCCAATAAAAGATATTACCTCACCCACCTTGTCTTTCCAGTATGTTGGGCCCAACAACACTGCCTATAGAATCATAGAGTTGGCAGGGACCTCAGGAGGTCATCTAGTCCAACCCCCTGCTCAGAGCAGGACTAACCTCAGCTAAATAATCCCAGCAAGGGTTTTGTCAAGCCGCAGCTTAAAAGCCTCTAAAGATGGAGATTCCACCACCTCCCTAGATAACCCATTCCAGTGCTTCACCACCCTCCTAGTAAAAAACTTTTTCCTAATGTCCAAACTAGACCTCCCCCACTGCAACTTGAGACCGTTGCTCCTTATTCTGTCATCTGCCACCACCGAGAACAGCCTAGCCCCATCCTCCCTGGAACCCCCTTTCAGGTAGTTAAAGGCTGCTATCAAATCCCCCCTCATTCTTCTCTTTTGCAGACTAAACAAGCCCAGTTCCCTCAGCCTCTCCTCATAAGCCCTGTGCTCCAGCCCCCTAATCATTTTTGTTGCCCTCCGCTGCACTCTCTCCAACTTCTCCACATCCTTGTTGTAGTAGGGGGCCCAAAACTGGACACAATACTCCAAATGCAGCCTCACCAAAGCCGAATAGAGGGGAATAATCACTTCCCACGATCTGCTGGCAATGCTCCTACTAATGCAGCCCAATATGCTATTAGCCTTCTTGGCAACCAGGGCACACTGCTGACTCATATCCAGCTTTTTATCCACTGTAACCCCCAGGTCCTTTTCTGCAGAACTGCTGCCTAGCTGATCGGTCCCCAGTCTATAGCTGTGCATGGGATTCTTCCTTCCTAAGTGGAGGACTCTGGCCTTGTCCTTGTTGAACCTCCTCAGATTTCTTTTCGCCCAGTCCTCCAGTTTGTTTAGGTACTTCTGTATCCTATCCCTACCTTCCAGGGTATCTACCACTCCCCCTAGCTTAGTGTCATACCAGGAAGTCAGCCAGCTTTGAAATCATACCATCCCCAAGAACAAATCTGTTCTATTTTAGAAAAAAAATAGAGTTAAAAATAGTCAGTTACAGAATTGCAATTAAAAATCAGCATCTTACACCAGAAACACTGAGGTTTGAGTGCTGAACCTACTACAAGCTATTTTCAATGAGTGTTTGCCATTAAAATATAAATTAAATAGCACAATGCCTGTGTAGCACTAGCAAAGATAAAGAAGGTAGTGCTAAGAATAACAAAAACAACATTTAGCAAAGTAAATAATTTCAAGGTGTGAAACCCCAGTGCCAGTGGATTGCAAGACACAGGCAGCCCAGGTCAGCCCACCACTTTACGAGCAGCTAAGCCAGCTCCTGAAGCTTTATGCAGACACACACTGACAAAGGGTGCTTTTAAACACTAAAAACACAGTTAGAGCTGGGAGTTCAAGATATCTCAGCGAGCCCAGCCTCTCCCAGCAGCTCACTCCACCACTGCTGCCCGCTGCAACCCAACCAGCCAGCCAGCTGTGAAGGGGAAACCCCCTGCCCCTCACACCCTCTTTCCGCAGCCCCTCGCGCCTCTCCGCCCCGCGAAGCGAATCCCGATTCCCGCCTTTTTTAGCCCCGCCCCTTAGCTCTTCCTTCCCTTCTTGCGGACGCACTGCCCCGCTCCCTTTGACTCGCGTCACAGCCGGGAGCACGTCATCGCTGTTCCGCCCAGGAGAGGGCAGAGTCAGCCTGGGCGGCGGGCGGCGGTTTCAGGAGGCGTCGCTCACCGCGCACGCTCAGTTCGCACGGGCGCGCTGTGTCGCAGCGAAGCCGCAAATTGCGACGTCTCCCCCCTCCCCCCCCGCTCCGGCAGGGGGCGCTGGGCCTCGTCTTCACTTCCTTTCTCCACCCCCCCCCCCCCCCCCCACACACACACAGACAGAGGCGGGCGGGGAGGCGCCCCTGCGCAGTTGTTCCTGGCGGGGGCGGGGCCTCTTCGTGCGCGCGCGCTTGTTGTGGTTCTGGGGCGGGGTCGGTCTCGCTCTCGCTCGGGGGGCCCAGGCAGGGCCATGGCGGTGCTGCTGGAGACCACGGTGGGCGACCTGGTGATCGACCTGTACACCGAGGAGCGGCCCAGAGGTGAGGCGGGGCTGCGGGGCCCTGGGGGCGGTGGGACGGGGGCAAGCCCACCCGGGGCTCATATCCCGGCCCCTCGACCGAGCCAGAGGCCCCAGAGCCGAGAGCAGGGGCTAGAGTGCCCGGCTGCCTGGAGGTGGTGGGGCAGCCGGGCTCTGTCTTATATCGGTGCTTATTGCCCCCGAGCCCTGCTCTGATCTGTCACACCTGCTGTCTGGTCACCCTGATGCTGGCCCCCGAGCTGTACAGAGGACTGGACCCCTCCCTCCCCGCAGTCTGATTTGTCCTGCCTCACCCACGGTTTCCCCCCACTTTAAAATTCCTGGGTTACAAAAATCAGACCTCAACATACAAAAGCGTCCCAGCCCACTGTTACTGAAACGTGGCTCGCTTTCTCACGTGTGTCACGTAGTTGTAAAAGAAGTCAGTTGGAATATAAATATTGTACTTACATTTCAATGTAGAGTAGATGGAGGTGTATAAACAAGTCATTGTCTGTATGAAATTTTAGTGTGGACTGACTTTGTTAGTGCTTTTTAATGTAGCCAATTCTAAAACTAGGCACATACCTAGATGAGTTGACGTCCCCCCCCGGAAGAGGTCTGCGTAGCCCTGGTAGAGAACCACGGGGCTAGAATGCTGCTAATGGCGTTGTGCAGTGGATGGAAAAAACCTGAGGGGTGGGAGTGAGGGTTCTGGGTTCAAAAGCAGGGTATCCGCAGGGATGACAACTGCCATCCTTTATGCTCCTTGCTTAAAAAATAAAAAAAAGCAAGGGGTTGATTGCATTGTCTTGAATCAAACACTCTTTAAGATCCTTGTTTGGGATTTGTCCTCCTTCTGGTAAAGTCTGCACGGATTTTTTTTTGAGTTGGAAGAAGCATGTTGGAGATTAGATTTGAGTCCTTGATTCTATAATTGGATTTGAGTGGGCGCAAGGACATTAGGATACAAGATGCCTGTGCTGGTAAAGTTAAATGTGTGTGCTTGCAGGATCAGGGCCTTATTTTTCACATTTAATTTCAGAGGGATGTGGAAATGTATGACAACTTTAAAAAAACAAACAAAAAAAAAACAATTCTGATGGGGAACTCATTTTCTTCTACTGCAGACAATATAAATCTTAGTTTTTATGTCTAAAATTTTGAGTAAATGTAATAGCTTTTAAATTGCAAAAACAACATTGACTTTTTCTTTGGTAGTGATTATTTAGAAAAGGCCAGAAGGGGGGAAATGTGTACCAATCTTTGTTGTACAGCTGCTCATGTGCAGGATTTGAAATATTACTGGATTTAGATTCTAGGAAGGGAAAATGCATAGTATTTAATCTTTTCTATAGATGTGCAGCAGTGTTTAGAAATTGAATGTTGTTAAAGTCTAAATACAGCCAATGAGAAAAGACTCATGTGAAAATTACATTAGGAGGTTTTTTAGTAAATTTCAATGTAATTTCTTGCAGCTTGTCAGAATTTTCTGAAGCTTTGCAAAACCAAGTACTACAACTACTGCCTGATTCATAATGTACAGGTGAGTGTTTATAGTAGATTTTTATTTCCTCCTTTGTCTGCATAAATAGGTAGCTAGACTAATACTTTATCTGTCTTGCATTGTTACAGAGGGATTTTATTATACAGACTGGTGACCCTCTGGGAACCGGCCGTGGAGGGGAATCTATCTTTTGGTGAGTAGCTGCATAAGCATGATCTAAAATTAAATGGTCCTAATTTGAGAGTGGAGTTGACCCTGTTTGGACTTTCTGAATGACCTCGTGAATCATTTTTGGGAGGTGAGAGCTCCCTTGGCTCATACTCTTTGATCTCTGTTGTCATTCCTTATACTGTCTTTTGATCCTAGACACTTAGGTTTTTTCTGGACAGCATGCTACTTCTACTCTTAAATCAAAACAATAATGGTGTAATTGTGAGTAGGTGACTGTAGGGTTGGTTGCTGCACTCTATGCCCTAAGTAGCTGCTCTGTGGAAGACAACATATTTTTCTACTGCAGTGCTGAAAATGATGTGATAGAGAAGAAGCAGGAGACTAGTGAAGTTCATGTGCCAGTTCCCTACTTCCCAAGCCCCCTGTCAAAATACATAGGTAATTTTCAGTAGTGAAGCATTGTTTATCATCTGAAGAAACATGCAGACAGGTAGGATAGAGTTTTGGCTGAATGCATAAACTTCCAGATAATTTTTCCTTTGGAACAGACATTCTAAAGGGAAAATGAAGTTAAAAGGTGCAAGAAAATATCCCCCTGTATTTACCTCTTAGGAGTTGATGAGGAGTTCTCCTGTAATTCTCTGTAGCCAACAGACTTGCAATTATTTGCCCGTGCAAAAGGCTAACACTGCTCCAGACCTCAGTATTATGGACTTTTGAAGAAATACATCAAATACATTTACTTTTGTTCTGCTACACTACACTGTAATGGCGTTAGGGAGATCTGGTTACAACATGGTTATAAACTTTTACCCATGCTATAGGATAGATGGGGACCAAATTGTATCCCTGTAATCTTTTGACAATCCAGGATCCCGATGTATTATAATTCTCTTCTGTCACCAGTCAGTCCTGATCTCCTCTTTCTTTGCATTTTTCCATATTATATACTGATTTTTCTTTCCCTGCCTGACTCCTTGGTGTGCTCTGTCACAAGTAGAATCTTCCAAAAGAGTGGCAGGCTGACTTGCATTGTCTCTTCTGTTCTGCTGTTGGCCTCTGAGAACACAGATACCATCTGAGGATATTACCTTTTCCTTAGTGCTGAACATGGCAGAATTGTGGTGGTTTCAACTCTTGGCACAATCAAAACTGATCTAATAAATGTTGAAATGAATTTGAGTGTATTATGCAGGTTCGCAATCAGTTTAAAAACTGCAACTTTGTGTATAAGCCAGATCTGTCTCACTCGGAGAACAGTGTGAAATCGGGAACAGACCTTGAGATTTAAAATCACTGCATCCAGTCCTGTATGCCTTTAAAGCTAATGTGTAAAATTAAGTTTGCAGCTTTTTCTGTTCAGAGGATGCATTTTAGTCTGTGCATAAATTATTTAATGGTTTTTACTTTCTTTTATAAAGAGAATTTGGTGAACAAGTCCCATTTATATTTGATAAAGTGTATTACACTTTTAACTCCCTGCACACTGTACTGAAAGTATGTTTTGACAGTAGCTTGTAGCAAATTATATGCTAGTGTCTACCAGAGATGTCAGAAAGTTTTCTAACATGCTTAAAAAAACCCCACCCTGTAGAATGCCTCATGGAAAGAGCTGTTAACATTGTCTGCAATATGGGGGGATGGTTGGGTAACCATATAGTTGCATTATAAATATGCAGTGTAAAGTGATCATTTTATTTTAGCATTCATATTATAACATTTTTGTGAAATATTTTGTCTTGTTCACTTTGTTAGTCACTGTCGGCATTTTTAATCATGCTGCCTCATAACATATTTATTGTATATATTTTCAGTAAACTCTATGGTGATCAAGCTAGATTTTTTGAAGCAGAAAAAGTGCCAAGAATTAAGCACAAGAAAAAGGGAACCGTGTCAATGGTGAACAATGGCAATGATCAGCATGGATCTCAGGTCAGCGCATGGTGTGGGGAGGCTTTGCTATGACTCTGGAATAGCAAAGAGGGAAACTCCACAGATTTTAAAAATATGCATAACAATGAAAATAACACCTAATTGCCCTCTTTACAGTTAAAATGATACTGAGGAAGTACTGTTCATATTTTTTCAAATGATTCTAGAACTTTTTGGTTATAATAAACTTTCTATCTTGGAAACTGAAATCACACCTTAAGTACATGTTTTCTTCTCCATCACGTGCACTTGTTGTTTCATTATTCTGCTGCTCAAAGGTGCTAGATTACAAATAATGTAATTCTATCAATTATTATTTTAGGTATAAGAGGACTGAAAGGGACAGAGTGGAGGTTAACTAGCCTAATGTGTAGTATTCCCTACATACTTTTTTTTTTTTTTTAAAGTATTTTTTTAAATATACTTTTGTGATCCTGGACAAATCTGTCAGTTCCTCCTAGCTAGAGCTACAATATCAATAAAATTCCGTCTTCTCTGTGTTTAGCAACTGTTATAAAAAAAAAATTGTGAGGTGCCTTGACGCTTGGTGACCATGAGCGTATACATGTTTACATGTTAAAATACAACTGGCAAGTCTAATTGTAGGCATATGATCCTTGACAGTGTACAGCATCCTAAAATGCCTCTCTTGAGAGAGAAATTGCAGAAAAAGAATTATGTGGTTTTAGCAAACGGACACATAGTAACTGGGATTGGAGTAAAATACATCAAATATTGGCCCTATTAACCTTAGCTGTGTTCAACTAAATATAGCAGTGAGCAAGACTGGTTGTAAAACATGGGGTTCCAAATGTCATTCATTATTGTGATGGTTAACCATATAGTCAGTTCTAAATTAAGGGTGGAGGTCTGGATGCTCAACTGATGTAAGCTGTCATAGTTCTGTTAAAGCCAATGGAGCTACGTCAGTTTACACTGCTTGAGTGATTGGTCCAGGCCTCTCCCACTGAAGTCAATGGCAAAACTCACACTGACTTCAAAGGGCGCAGGGTCAGGACTAAAATTATATGGAAATTCTCAAAATTTTACTGTTTACTGTAAACAGGTTTTTTTATCTTGTCTTTGTAGTTTCTTATAACTACAGGGGAAAACCTAGATTATCTTGATGGTGTGCACACAGTGTTTGGAGAACTAACAGAAGGCATGGATGTATTGAAGAAAATTAATGAAACTTTCGTTGACAAGGAATTTGTTCCTTATCAAGACATCAGGTATGACTAGGTTTAACTTCCTAGTTTAGAGGATGTGACAAAGTGCTGGAAGCTAACACGTGAGCCAGCCCTCTGATCACTTAGGCACCAATAAGTTCCCCTGAAGAAGGCTGATTGGGAAATATGTGGCTAATTTAGCTGATCAGTCTCTGGACTGGTGAGCCAATTAGCCATCAACTGAGAGCTTTTAAAGGAGACACAGGAAAGAAGGGAGAGAGGATTGGGTTAATTGGGTCCCATATGCTCTGGGATTCCAAGGGAGGGACATATCTATTCCTCTCTGTTCCTGTGGGAAAGCGCAAGAAACCACTGTAAATACTTTGCTGCACAGGACTGTGTTTTGGATGGTGGTGGGAATATAAATAAATAATGTGGAAGTGTTAATCCCTGGAGAGCCTGAGAGGTTTCTGGGCATCAGAAGGTGGGAATGGAGCCTTCCCCCTTACAGAGGGTGTGTTGTGATCTTGTAAAAACTGGTTCCTTAATCTTTCTGTAAACAGAGTTAATATGGCAATGTCAGGACACTTGTGACAGTATCTAGTATGCATCTTCATTCCGTAATTACTGGTAAAGTATTGTGTATTTATGTGCGTTATAGGGACTCAATAAATAAATGCCTTCAGAGGAAGATGTATTGACTATATCATGCTGTCTTATCAGTTGAAAGAGAAATTTTAGGCCCCAGACGTGTAAGCTCATATGCTTAGGTTGACCTGGCATCTGCACATAGCCCCATTGTGAGTTTGCAGGATTGGGTTCATAGATGGGATGGATATTGTTGTTGTCCAGACCATCCAAAATTATGTTTACAATGTTGTTAATCTGTGAATGCAGTATATTGGCAAGATAAGGTGGGTGTGAGGTAAATTATTTTATTGGACCAACCTCTGTTGGTGAGGGAGACAAGCTTACACAGAGCACTCCTTCAGGTCTGGAAAATGTACTCTGTGTCAAAGCTAAGTACAAAGTGGAACAGATTGTTTAGCATAAGTAGGTAACATATTTTAAGATATCATTCAAGGTGAAGTGGCCCATAAACACTTCTCTAGTCATGGGGGGGACAATAAAGATGGGTGGGTGAATTAGTGGGTTATAGATTATTGTAATAAACCGTAAATCCAGTTTCTGTATTCAGTCCATGATTTTTAGCGTCCAGCAAAGTTATGAATTTAAACTCCCGGGCTTGTCTTTTGATGGTGATGTGCAGGTTTCCTTTGAGGATGAGAACTGAGAGATCAGATATAGAGTGATTGCATTGTGAAAAATGTTCACCCACAAGTGATAAGGTGTTTTTTTGTGTTTTATAATTTTTCCATGAGAGTTCATTCAAGAACGTCTGGTTTCACCCACATAGTTGTTATTGGGGTATTTAGCACAGGAGATGAGGTACGCTACGTGTTGTGACAGGCATGTGTAGGACCCATGGATTTTGAAAGGTGTGTTGTGGGTGGTGTTGATCGTTATAGCAGTGGAGATATGTCTACAGGTTTTTGTATCTGCTGTTCTGGCAGGATGTTGCTTTTAGTTGCTCTGTGGGGAGCTTACTTCTGATGAGTTTGATGTGATTGGTGAGGGGGTTATTTGAAAGTCAGAAGAAGGGGGAGGTTCAGGAAAGATTTATTTCAGGATATGGTCCTTATCGAATATGGGTTGTAATTGTTTGATTACCCACCCAGGAACCCATATGGGGGGGTAAGGGTGTTGGTGACAATTAGGTGTGTGTGGTCAGAAGAGATTTTATTTCCATATTGAAGCAGGTACCTCTTGAAGAGGTATTTGGGTGGCCCATTCCCTGATGTGATTTACTTCTGTGGTGAAGTGTCCTTGTTTGTTTGAAGATAGTTTTAAGTGTTTTAAAGTATATATCCCAGACTTTCTCCTTGGAGCATATTCTGTGGTATCTGAGTGGCTAGCTGTAGATAACAGATTTATTGATTATATTTGGGATGAATACTAGATCTGTGAAGATGGCTTTGGTGATCTGTAGGTTTCTTGTATATTAATCTGTGTATCACTTTAGGACAGTCAGCTATATTTTTGTTTTGATTCCACGTAGCTACAAATAACTGAAGGGTGCACAGTTAATGTCTAGAGCTTTTGTTAAGGTGTGGGAAGTTGAGGGCAAGAAAAGTTGAAATGAGGACTTCACTCACAAACTAGATTAACTGTTGATCTGGAAATAAACAGGTACAGTACATTAGAAAATCAACAACTAGTTGTTATTAAAAACACTCAAGTTTATTCCTTGTATCCCAGTAGCCTGTGTATCTATCTGGACTGGCTTTATTAAGCATTATATATTAGTACTTTGTATACTTACACTACTAGATACTGAGTATTTATTTGTCTCACCCTGTAGTAGTATAAAATATCTACTGATATCCCTAGGATTGATTCCATGTTCCTCAAGTGAATTAAGAGCTAGTTTTAAACAAATTAAACTGCTCAGACTTGAATTTTATTTTACTTTACATTTCCCTTTAGGATAAATCATACAGTGATAATAGATGATCCATTTGATGACCCACCGGGTTTAACAATACCTGACTGCTCACCAGAGCCCACCAAAGAACAACTAGATGTAAGCACTGCTAATAGCTTCTTGGGAGTATGTTGGAAATGAATAAATGGATTAACTAGTTGTTTCCACTATGGACCAGATCCAGCAAAACACATGAGTAGTTCATTGAAGTCAAAGAGGCTACTTGTGTTTAAAGTTAAACATGTGATGAAGTGTTTTGCAGAATAAGGGCTGCCAATATGCTATTATGCATTTCTTTAATGAGGGGAAGATTTCTGAAGGAAGGTTTTCATTATAACATCTGCCCATGTGGTCAAATCTGTATCCCAAAAAAGACCCTAAAATATTTTCAGTGTCATACTCTGGATATTAAATGCATATCTACATTATTTTGAATTCTGTCTTTGACACATGAAATGCTTGTACAGCAGTTATGCTTGGAGTGATCTCTTTGCTTACAAATCAAAAAACTATAGACATTTTTGAAGAAGAGAACAAAAAAGGATCAGTGGGGTGTTTCTAGCTGCGATTGTGAATAGTGGGATGAGGTGCAAAAGGCTTATTTTATAATTTACACTACAAAGAGAAAAGTTGTAATGTTGCTTTAATAGTATGAACCTGTTGTCAGAAATGCCCACCTCTGGCATTACTGTTTCCTAGATACATTCTTCTGGAAGAATCCAAAATATCCCTGCTAACTTCTTATTTTCTTCTTGCAGTAGAAAATGAAGTTTATCGTTTTATTCTTTTTTTTTTTTTTTTTTCAATAAGAAACATCAGCACTTCCACACAAAAGTAAATTATTGTTAACTGGAAAGTATTAATTCACTATCCACACTTCACATACAAGCAGACACACTGATTTGTTTTGTCTGTATGAAGGTATTTGCGAAGAACAGTTCATCTTATAATTGTTATATTTTCTTATCTTGCAATTACTGGAGCTGCTAAAAGGAAGTATCTTCCTTTGTGTGGGAACAACATTTCAAAGAGTGAATAAATTGACTAGAGAAAAACTATTATTTAAAAAATTTAACAGATACCATGGTGGTGATGAGTTTGGTATTTGAACTTAATTAGAACAGAGGTATACCAAAATTAGTCTAACATATCCAAAAGTCTAAACTCTGCATAAGGAGCTTGATAGCTCAGTGTATGTCAGACAAACACTTGAAAGTTTTATTATTAGACACCTGGAGGAAAAATAGGGATACTTCAGTTAGTTCTAGTGAAATGTTTTGGACTAAGAGCATTTTGGAAGAGAATTTTTTTTAAAAATGGTCCATATTTTGTTGTAGGAATGTTTATGTTTGGAATATTTGACTAGATACAGTAGTATAAAATAGACATTGCCTGTAATTGTACTCTGTTACATTTAAATCCTGCTAGATGAGGCTGAAATCTCTAATACAATTTGCATACTCATTCAATAAAAAAATAGGGATGTGCTCTCCTAAATAGAAATAAGCTGGCAGGTATGTTGGGAAATAGGTATGGGATAATAGAGGTGAAAGACTCCATATCATGTAATTGAATCTAGTCCAGATTGTCCATGACTGAAACTCATTGCCATGTGAGGCTCCTTGGTTATCTTTCTGACCAGTGTAATTCTTCAGGAATAATGTTCTTAGTTTCACAACGCACAAAATCCCAGATTGAGGTAGGGTTTTAGAATCCATTCACTCCCTCCTCCTCCTCCCCCCCCAAATGGCTCAGTGTTAAATTTTTGTTTGTTTTTTCCAATTTCTCATAGAGTGGCAGAATAAGAGCAGATGAAGAAATTGATGACTTCAAAGGAAAGTCTATTGATGAAGTGGAAGAAATTCAGGCAGAGAAGGAAGCAAAAACTCAGGCCATTCTTTTGGAAATGGTAAACATCTGTTTTGTTTTTTGTTTTGTTTTGTTTTTTTGTCTTGTCAGATGTAACTTCTTTGTGTGTATGCATGCTATACATTATTGGCTGGGTGAGTGAGTGCTTAAGACAACTGCTTTCCTTAAGTTACATGTCAGAAATGTTTGCCCTGGTGGCTCAGGGTCCATGGTCAGGCTGGTGGTAGAGCTAAAAGAGTGAACATAGACACTCGATCTTCATCCATTTGTAGGAGGAGATTTCCTAGTAAGATCAGTACCATCTCAGTTCCAAACCCAGGTCTAGAACTGGATTGATAAGGGGTTTGTAAGAGCTTGCCAGAGACGCTTGTGAAATTATAAAAGCAGGTATGGTACCATTATTCCTGCAGCGTGTTTCTAGCTGTAGTACTGAAAGTTTGTGTGTGTTGGATGGCTGAGTTACCATGAAATAATTTCTCCCCAAATTCAACTGTTGGTATTCATTAAGAATGCACAGCAGTATAGTGTTTGGTTCCCATTCCCAGAATTGCAACAGAATTGCTGTCTGCTGTGAGATCATAAGCAAGAACCCACTAACAGTTACATTTTTCTCCCTGCTCTCTTCCCTTGGGATGTTTGTTATGACTTAATGATACTATATGATTGTTAGCTTCTGGGTTCCCTGTGTGGTTGAGGTGAGCTGGAATTTAATATGGCTGGTGCCAGACTTTAGAGGAGGTTCAATTCATCTTCTGTAGGAATATTAATACACTGAAGAAAAGACCCAGTTCAGTTCTTATTTTTAAAATGACAGCAGCGGGTCCTTTCATTGTATAAATGTACACAACAAATCATTAAGCATTTTTTTTGTCTGTCAACTTTGTATTATTCATCTCCCCCCCCCAAATTAGACTAATACCAACAGCTCTAATAGTGCTCTTGTACATCTTCTATCTAAAGAGTGCAAAAAAAAGCTTTTTACAAACAAATGTAAGCCTCACAACACTTCTGCAAAAGAGAAAAGTATTATCCTCAGTTTACTGAGGAGGAAACTAAAGCAAAGAATATTAGTCATGCAGTCATTGGCAGTTTTGGGAAGGAAAAACACTTCAGATTCCTAGGAACCTGTTTTAACCACTAGACCATACTTTTTGCGGATGACACTAAGCTGGCGGGAGTGGTAGATACCCTGGAAGCTAGGGATAGGATACAGGAGGACCTAAACAAACTGGAGGGATTGGGCCAAAAGAAATCTAATGAGGTTCAACAAAGAAAAGTGCAGAGTCCTCCACTTAGGAAGGAAGAATCCCATGCACAGCTATAGACTGGGGACCGATGAGCTAGGCAGCAGTTCTGCAGAAAAGGACCTGGGGGTTACAGTGGATAAAAAGCTGGATATGAGTCAGCAGTGTGCCCTGGTTGTCAAGAAGGCTAATAGCATATTGGGCTGCATTAGGAGGAGCATTGCCAGCAGGTCCCGGGAAGTGATTATTCCCCTCTATTCGGCATTGGTAAGGCCGCATTTGGAGTATTGTGTCCAGTTTTGGGCCCCCTACTACAAAAAGGATGTAGACAAGTTGGAGAGAGTCCAGCAGAGGGCAACAAAAATGATTAGGGGGCTGGAGCACAAGACTTATGAGGAGAGGCTAAGGAAACTGGGCTTGTTTAGTCTAGTCTGCAAAAGAGAAGAATGAGGGGGGATTTGATAGCAGCCTTTAACTACCTGAAAGGGGGTTCCAGGGAGGATGGGGCTAGGCTGTTCTCAGTGGTGGCAGATGACCGAACAAGGAGCAACGGTCTCAAGTTGCAGTTGGGGAGGTCTAGGTTGGACATTAGGAAAAAGTTTTTCACTAGGAGGGTGATAAAGCACTGGAATGGGTTACCTAGGGAGGTGGTGGAATCTCCCATCTTTAGAGGTTTTTAAGCTGAGGCTTGACAAAACCCTGGCTGGGATGATATAGCTGAGGTTAGTCCTGCTTTGAGCAGGGGTTTGGACTAGATGACCTCCTGAGGTCCCTTCCAACTCTAATATTCTATGATTCTGGGAAAACTGATGTTCTCCTTTTTGAGATCTCAGAGTGACTATTGGCATTTTCCCAGGTTTCCCTTGACTGAGTCATGAGGAAAAGAATACCTCCCCCCATCTCCAGCAGTTTGTGTGATAGAAAAGCATCCAAAGTTATCAAAACATTTTTTTGCTATGAAGATACTCCGTGCAGTGAAATTCAGGAAGCTTTGTATAGAACAAATTGAACAGCCTTCATTTTTCTCTGTGCTGTAGGTGGGGGATTTACCATATGCAGATATCATACCACCTGAAAATGTGTTGTTTGTCTGTAAACTGAATCCTGTGACCACAGATGAAGATCTGGAGATAATATTTTCACGATTTGGACCCATTAAAAGGTAACTTCTGCAGCATAGTTGTTAAAAAGAAAACAAAAAACCACCAAAAAGTGAACCAAGTTCAGTTTAAGCAATCTCCCTCGGCTTTATTCCTCTGCTCTCTCCCTCTCGAGATCCACTTTGACCTCCCTTGTATCTGTGTACAGTAATGGAGCACCTTGCTGACAAGATGGGGTTTCAGACAAGATTTCAGACAAATGCTGCCATCTGGTTGCATGGCTCTTTTTAAACATTCCTCCCTGTTAAATTGCAATCCAGAAAGTTTAACTAACATTTTTTGTCATAGCTTATTAAATGCAAAAAGAAATCAAGCATTAATGACGGAAAATAGATTCTATTTCAATAATTGTTTTAATAATTTTAGGACTAATTCTGAAATTCCTACTGATCACACATGAGTAATTGTTGCTCATCTGAGTAGTTCTATTTAAATCAACTTCAGCTGTTTGAAGTCACTGAGGCTACCAATGTGAGTAAAGGTTACCTATGTGAGTGAGGGTTGCAGGATCAAGCCTCAAAAGCATTATAACACAGGTTACAATTTTTAATCTGGTAATGTCCCTTTCAAACAGTGATTGTTGTCATGGATTTTCAAAACAAAAGGCCTTGACTCTATTTCATGCTAATTTTTCAGCTGTGAAGTGATTCGAGACTGGAAGACGGGTGAATCTCTTTGTTACGCTTTCATTGGGTTTGAAAAGGTATGTTCTTGTGCAGACATATAAATGTTGCTTCTGAAAACAGCGTAGTAATATGCTGGGGTTATTTCCAACTCTATGCTGGATGGAATGTGAACGTGTGTGATCTGTTCAAGTGTGTTGATTAATATTCTCATCTATTGACTGCAGCCTACAGAGGATGTAGCTGCCAATTCAAGAAAACATTTAAGCACTACTTAAGTTCATCCCTGTTTAGCAAACTGTTTAAGTATGTACTTCAGTCCCTTAGAAGTCAATAACTGGAATATGATCAGACTATAAGAATTAGTCTCATGATATAAAATTTATAGCTTGTGTTTTATTATTTGGCTCTTGTCACTCTGTATTCTGAGTGAAGTTCAAGAGTATGCCAGAAAACTTACTTTTAGTCTGCTCAGGTAGTTTAATTGAAATGTTTAATAAAGCCATTGTCTATCTTTTTAATTTGTCTCTAAATGTATTATTCCAAACAATGCACATAAATAACTTATCTAATCTCAAAGCTGAAATGCTTGCATTAAGTCAAACTGTAAAATTATTATAGTTATTTTAAATTGTTCAAGTATGCAAAGTGTTCTGATTAAGTCCATTTTAGAACATGAACTATATATATTTACTCAGTTGTGTTATAGTCATTAGGAATCTCTATGCCAAGAGCAATTCACTTTGTATTTAAATGCTGACTTCATAAGAATATTTTTATGATTTTGTTAATTAATCTTAAATCTTCTGGAAACATTGCTGTCAGGAGGAAGATTGTGAGGAAGCCTACTTCAAAATGGATAATGTGCTGATAGATGATCGGAGGATACATGTGGATTTTAGCCAGTCTGTTGCAAAGGTTAAATGGAAAGGAAAAGGTAGTTTTATTTGTCATCCTTTGATTCTGTAATGACTTCAGACCTTAAAATTAGTAAATATTGCTCTCCTGAACTAAAGTTGTTGTGTAGTACAAGCATCTCTGTTATAAGGTTAATCAACCCCTTCTCAGGGATATAATGGCCACAATTTGGTGTTCCTGGCTGCATGAGCAAAGGTTACTAAATCCAGGTCTCTGCCTTTTTACTGCATATTAGAGGGTAGGGGGGTTTACTGATAACTGTCATTTGGTAATATTACAATGGATTAACATGCTGCCAAATTTTGGGGATTTTTTTGCCAATAAAAGTCAACTATTACTATTGGTCTTTATTAATCTCAAGTTTTAAAAGGGATAATTTTGGATATTATTAATTAGTAACATAAAACTGCAGTAATTAGCATATTCTTTTTTTGTTTGCCATCCATCACTTCATGGAGCATTATATTTACAAGACAAACTGAATATCTAGGTGTTTAATAAAAACAACGAGAGTTCTGTGGCACTTTAAAGACTAACAAATTTAATGTTAGTCTTTAAAGTGCCACAGAACTCTTGTTGTTTTTGCTGTATACAGACTAACATGGCTACCCCTCTGGAAATCTAGGCTTTTAATAGTTCTGTTGCAGTATTAGCCTGCACCATAAGGTGGCAACACATAACAGATAGTGCTATGAACTAGTTTTCAAAACTACAAGTAAATATATAGAAATATGGAAAACAAAATCTGATACGCCTTTTATCACATGAAAACATTTTTCAAAATTCATACTAAAAGTATATAGCTCTGTAGCGAGATCCCTTCCCTTCCTTCAAGTTTTAGTACAGAGCAAAATTTCATTGTTTTAATTTTGAAAACGGGGTGTTGTAACAGTAATGCCAACAGAGTCTTAAGTAGAGAGATCCAGAACCAGTTTCAAGCATAAGCAGAACAATTGCCACCTGGTGCCTTGTGATCCTGTCCAAGCTCTGCATCCAGTAGGCATGAGGTGGGAGGAAATCATTACTTAGCCAGGTCTTCTCCTCAGGCAGCAGGACTAGAGAAGGAAGGAAAATCATAGTCTGATCTTCCCCCTTTTGCTTTGGGTGATGCATACTGTCAGACCATTCCTGGAGTAGTTAGTGGGTACTTTTGTAAATATAATTACAGTAATGATGGAAGGAACTGATGACAATTGTATCCTGAAATGTGCTGTACTCCTATGTCTTGTTTGATTTTTAACTTGGAGATGAAAGCCCAGTTGATTTTTCTACGAACAGGTGGGAAGTATACCAAGGCTGACTTCAAAGAGTATGAAAAGGAATGCAATAAACCTTCCAAATTTTCTCTGAAGGAGAAAGTGAAGCCAAATCAAGAGTATCCTTAACAGCTGAACAATCTGTGTGGCATATTGGCCTGTAATGTAGTGGACTTGCAACTAGACTTTGTGAAAACAGCTTCTAATTCTCTAAGCTTTTGTTTACCTGCTGCTTAACATAACCAGGAGGCCCCTGTTTTGGAATTACAGATTTATTTTTGAATTTGCTATTTTGAGTGAACAAGATATAACACACTGTCAAATCAGAATGTGTTTTACACCCACTTTGTACTGGTGTAAATAGCTACCTTGCTGCTAAGCAGTGGAGGGGCAGGACATTTTGTTCCTCAGAGCAGAGTTCAATCAGCCTTATTGTTCTCTAACTTGTACATGATTTTTGTTTTGCACGAAATACTGGCTGTCTCAATGATAAATCTTGGGTTCGCTTGCTTTGTGAGGTTTTATATTCTGAATTCACCAATGACTGGTACCAAATCTGCCCTTAATAAACTGATGTAGCGCAAAGTATGACCTTGTGCTGGATGAGGACCTAGAGGAGTCTAGAGCAAGTCACCTACACTCGGGTAAAAAAAACAAGAAGAAAAAGCACCACCACTCTGATGATGAAGAGGATGACAAGAAGACCAAAAAATCCAAGGTACTGAACTGCCATCTTTTCACTGGCTAATTAATCCTATGTCACTGTATGGCCATAACATGTTTCCTAGTAACTGCCAAAATAGAAAGGGGTTGGACTGGGAATCTTGCAATGATGCAAAGTCCCTAAAAGTGGAACAACCTAAATAAATGAAGGGCTTGTTGCAGTATCTGATTGTAGAGGTGGCTGCCCAAGATACTTGAGCTCCTAAAGCTAGGTGTGTCTAATAAATTCACCTTCTGCTGAAATGTTCTGAACAAGGAGCATGGGCTTCACAAAATAGGAGTTTCAACACTGTGGGTCTGTTTTCCACATATTTCCCACAGACCAGTGTAGCTTAATCACATTTTGTGAGTGAAAGGTATTTTTCATGTACTTCCTGGAATTTGTGCACATGAGCTTCCTCTGCTGACTTCACATTAAACAGCCTGTTGATGGTTTTACTCACCTTTCAGCTGACTCAGAAGTTTAAATGTGAAATCTGTGTTTGTGTTGTGACATGTAGATTAGTAACACTGGAGGACTTGGGATTGTTGACACTGTGAAAATGACCAGTTGCTGACAGTGGTTGTCAGTGGTGGGTCACCTTCCTGTACCCATCTGTTTTAGTTCTTGAGAAAATATTGATCTTCATTTAATAAGTCATCCAAGTAGAATTTATTAAGTTGGTCGTTTTATAATTCTGTTTCAACATAATGTATGAAAGAACACAGCTGATTGGAAATTGCTTTTAAAAAGCTGCATTGTGTGTCACATGGCAGATTTCCTAGGCCTTGTTGGTATTAACCATGGAACCCGTAATGTAGACAGGGCACAGGCATTTTTACCATCATGTCATTTAATCACATGGTAGTAAAAACACCTGTATCTGTTTACACTACTGTTTCTACCATTAGTGGTAGCAGTACATTTCCACTGATGTTGGTAGATTTTCCCAGCCATTTTTGAGGTAAAAGGCATTTTGTGCTCTGTTTTGTCCACTGAGGTATACCATAGCTCAGAACTAGCTTGTGGTGAGCCATTCACTTCACCGAGAGGCAACCTATCATAACTGCACAGTGCTGCACTACGTATTAATGTGGTATCTAGAACTGCTGAACTATATATATGTGGTTATGTCGGCCACAAATAAGCTCTGAGAAGTGAGTGATAGCTGGAAATTAGATACTTTTACTCATACCCATGACATATTGGCTAAGCTGTTTCAAGATTATAGTTTGAGATGATAAATCAGCATGGTGTGACGAATTTTAAAAAAAATGTAATCTCTCTTCTGCAACAAGGTAAAGAAATGTCTAGGAAATTCATCCTGCAGTGAAGAGACTCAATGAGGCATGGGGAGACATAACATCTAAACAGGTGCCCATTAGGGGGGCATAGATATAGGCTGAAGGGGTGTGGAAACATATAATGCCACATAGAATAACACACTAGGTAAGCTGTGCTGTCTCCATAGTATTCAGATATGTTCTAAAGAGTTCAAGTAGCTCTGCTTTTCTACCACTTTTTTCCCCATTTGTTCCTTTTTTCTTACAAAATTTAGAATTGACCCCCAAGAATCTAAGACTTGTCTCTATTTGTTCTATCTTTCCGTAAGAACAGATAATTTCAAATGGAATTGTCATACAGTAAGGTCTCACTTCATTATGAAATTGCATATGAAAAAAATCTACCTTAAAAGAACATTAAATTTGCAAAACCGAGCACTCAAAAGTTAGGACATGTCAGAAGTAAGGTTTTCTGTGTAAACCTTAATTCATAGCGCACGTGCACAAGGAGGCTGAAAGTCTTTAATTACTTGAACACATACTATTTGATCACATACTATTTTTTCCAGGGGACCCCTGCCTCATTCAATAAACAGGTAGTTCTTCAATATTTTTTTATCCTCTATATAGCCAGTGTAAGGTCCTAGACCTTATTTACTGCATACCATCCAAACCTTGCACTGAATACAAAATCATTAATTTCTCTTGGGTGCTTCTATGATGCTTATGACTAAATGTATCTAAGTCCTGCATGAGCAGCCTTAATTCTGGCATTTCCTAACTCTTAAGTGCTTGACTTGTCAACCTTAACGTTCCTTTAACAATTTTTTTATGTAATTCCCCCAACTTAAAAATTCAGTCTGAAGCAGACAGCTGGTATGGTAATTTTGAAACTGAATGGTTAAAGTTATAATCAACTGAAAACAAGGTCTTATAATAGGAAACATTGGGCAGCCTTAACTATCAGGGCCACCAATAATTACCTGAAGAGGAGGATTTTTGTGCTCTGAGTAATTTCCTTGGTGCTAAGATGTTTTTCTGCTCTCTGCCGCTTTTCTTTTTGTCTTCATTTTGACTAATCCTTTTTGATAGTCTGGTGCTTGTTTTCTGACTCTTCAGTCTAGTTCTTCAGGTTTAAAAATTATTTTTGACTTTTCCACTGTGTCTTGATTCCAGAGGGTGGTGCTGTTATGGTATTGTGCTTTTCTTTCAGTAGGTAGCAGGATGTGGGTCTTGAGTAGGTGGGTACACTGGCACAGAACGGATGTGAATAGGAGCTGGCAGAGTGCTCATAATAATAATTGTACTTCTGTTTGGGAACTTTATTTTCATTTATGACTTTCTTCCCTTTCCAGTTTTCTCTGCGTTTTTGCTGTCAGTGTAGATTTCCTTGATTTTTCTTATTATAGTGGGTGAGTCTGTGGGAGGAGTATATTTTTTGTCCAGTGGATTTCCATTGACATTTATGACTTACCCTTTTGTTATAATTTCTCATGGTTTATGAGTGGAGAGAGCTAATGTTGATTTTTATGGTAGCAATAGTGTTCGATTAGTGAGTCAGTTACTCTTCTTGTTGGACTTTGTTCTGCTATGTAGCTGCAATAGTTTAATAAAAATATTGACAGTTAAGTTTGACTTTAAGTTGCCAATGTGATAAGGCAATCTCCTTTGGTTGCTGTTCTGATGATACAAATACCTGTTTGATGTTTGCAGTGGGGAGATGAGTTTGCCATTTGTAGCAAATTTCTGTTTCTGTGGTGGTGCTATTGCATGTGATAAGGATCATGCCAATTGCTACTTCAGTTGCTTCACCTGCTCTTTGCTAAGTAGCACCCCAAGGCCTAGACTTCTTTTAATATTTCAAACCTCTGAGGAGCTTGCAGACAAGTGCCATTTGGAAAATAAAATAAAATAAAATCAACTGCCACAGATTCCCTACCCCTGTTTCCTCTTCCCAAGCCCCTGCAATCTAGTGTGGAATTTTACTGGTCAAAGAAGCAGGATGAGCAATATTTGATGCTGGACCAATGACAGGTCTAAGGTCCTATATAAGAAAACTAAAAGGAGTTAGCAATGAGGGATTTATCCCATTTGTGTAATAGGAACCCTCCCTCTATCTTTCCAATGGTGTGTGACACATGTTTTTAGCTCTGGTATGTCACAAGACACTGGAACTTAAAATCTATCATTATTATTATTTTAGTAACTTTGAGGTTTCTAAAAGATTTTCCTTTCTCTGTGCCCATACATTTTGCTTTTACATGCAGAGCAGTAATTAAAGGAAGGAAAAGACCACTAAAATAGATTATTTTAATCTTTAAAATATTAAGATTAAAATTAATCAAATCTGGCCTTTCCTGTCCATTCACACCTAAAACTCTCATCCAGGTTCCAGTCATCTCACATGTTGATTGGGCAACATCCTTCTCTCTGGCCTTGACAAATGCAATATTACCCTGCACATATCCATTCAGAATGCTGCTGAAAAGATCATTTTGCTAGCCTGTCACTCTGACCACATTACCTGTCTTTGGTCCCTCCTCTGGCTCCCCCTTCTCTATCGCATCAAACATAAACTGCTTGTCTTCACTTTCAAGATGTTTCACGGCCTATCCTAACCCTACCCTACCCAACCCTACCCTGTCCTCTCTCATTCACCATGAAGGTATCTACTCCTGCCTCTGAAAACGATGCCACCACCTCCATTGCACGCTTCTTTCTTTTTCAAACCAACAGCCTCATGCTTGTCCCTATGCTGCCCCTCATGCTGGGAAGCGCTCTGCATAAATGTCTGCAAAGCTACCTCATTATCATCATTCAAATCCCTCCTTAAAATTCTCCTTTGCCATGAGGTCTATAAAAAACTTGACAATGGTTAAGCTGTTCGTATTCTGAGTCCACTGTCTGTCATCTTGACCAGTACTGTCTCATTGTTTTCTTGTACTCCGCCATCTGTCTGTTCCACCTGTTGCCTCTTGATTTGAGACTTAAATTGTGAGCTTTTGGGGGTTGAGACCATCTTTTTGTTCTTTTTTGTACAACATCTAGCACACGAGGACACTTATCCACGACTACTGATAGTAATAAAAGTAATTAATAATCATATTAAAATAGCTATTCTTTAAAATGGAACACGTTCCTGAACTCATGCTAATACAAATCTTTATATCACACTACCACTTTCTGTACAGAATTTTTATGTGCAATGTATGCATGAATCTCAAATGATAAATGAGAGAAGAAAATATAGGGAAAATGCACAACAGCTGGTGAAATATAAAGGTTTGGTTGGCATGAGTTAGGGATGGTTACTTTAGTTATGAAAGGCAAAACCACTCATGGGTTATAAAAGTAATCCTAAACTTGTAGCAATAAAATTTTTATTCCCCTCTTTACCTCCCTCCCTCCTCGCCATCATGTAGTCTGTGTCACGTTTTTACAGAAGAACATTTTTAAAAAATTTTTGAAAAATTGCATCCCTTTTCATATCTCTTTCTGTAAAGCCAGGTTGTCTTTGTAGTATAGGTCCATCTTATACAGTTCACAAAAGGAGAGGAAGCTAACCAATATGTTCTTGGAACCCAATATAAAAATTCCTTCTCCTCCCCCTCCCCCCCCCCCCCCCAAAAAAAAAAAAAAAATCAAACAAAAAACCAAAAACTTTTTCCTTGTCCATAGTGTTGCAGTTTTAAAAGTCTGATGTTTCTGGATCTTCCAGAGTAGAAATGCTGCATGTCTCATTGGAAAACTGGAAATCTCCTGGGTGTGGAATGAACTCTAGCCCTAATGGTTATGGGGATGTCAGATCTTAAACTTTGATCTCTTGTCCAGGAGTAAATGTTGCCTGTCCAGGGCTTCAGGCCAGTATAACTATTGGGAAAGATGAAGGGAAATTCCACAGATGGGGGATTTGGAGGAGAAGAAAACAGTTTGCTTGTAGCCAATTCAAATACCAAAAAAAAAGGTGGATGTTAAGAGCTGAGATTTTGTTTGTAATAATTCCCATAGATCTGGGTAGTGCGCAGAGGGTGCTGAAAATACATCACATGGCTGTTACCTATGTGTTCATCTATATATATATATAACAGGAGTGGCCAAACTTACTGACCCCCCTGAGATCCCCTCCTCCCCACTGGGTAGAATCCTCTAGCTCCACCAACCTGACATAGGGCAGAAGCTCCAAGCTCCCCACCCCAGTCTCATAGGCAGAGAATGGGGGGTGGATGTAGGGGGCTCTGCAGGCTGCACTTCAACTGTAAAAGAGCCGCATGTGTCTCAAGCCAGTTTGGCCACCTGATATACAGTAGAACCTCAAAGATACAAACGTCAGAGTTATGAACTGACCAGTCAACCAGAAGTAAGCAATCAGGCAGCAATGGAGGGGGAAGAAAAGGGAGGGGAAAAAAAAAAAAAAAAAAGGGCAAATACCTGTACTATACTGTGCCTGTATTGCATCTTAGGCATGCAGAACAGAAGCAGCCTAGAGTCTGTGCTGTTTCCTGTAAGCCAAGGGTGCTGTTTCACCCGCTTCCCTCCCGTCACCCCACTGGGATGGGGAAGCTGTTTTTACCACCATACCATCAGGAGGGTCAGTCCGGAGCCCAAGAAAGAAGCTGCCACAGGGAGCTACTGATCTGCTATTGCAGCCAAAATCTGGTCTGGAGCTGAAGTGAAGGAGCTGCGCTCTGGAGGAGTTTTAAAGGGCAACAGCCTGTGCACTGATGCGGCCCAAGCTTTGCCTGTGGCTGCACTCCTGGATCCTGCCAGCACCTCTGGGAGTGCAAGGGGCAGGGGAGGGAGGGGCGCTGGCAGCAGGCTGGCACTAACCCTCTGCCATGTGCTGCCTCTGGAACCTGGCGAGCAGTGCACAGAGCAGAGCGAGCCCTGGGGAGAGGCGGCTGAGGGCTGGGGCTTGTAGCGTCAAAGGTGCGGGGCAGGCCCCCCCAGTTTAGACCAAAGGCAAGAAACAAGAATAGGGCAGGGAGCTGCTTGCAAACCAGGCAGTGCTGCCAGGTGTCACCTTTGGAGAGATCTCTCCCACCCTCAGCTGGAAGACACTGATTGCAGGGTACTGTACCATAATGTTTTGTTCAGAGTTACATTTCAGAGTTACGAACAACCTCCATTCCCGAGGTGTTCGTATCTTTGAGGTTCTACTGTATAACAATATGTATTGACCTATTTATTTCTTTGCCCACAATGCCCAGTTGATTTCTTCCTAGGTACCTTGAAATTACCACATTCAGTCTGAGCTTTATCTCAGAGTTCAGTAAACAGAATGTTTAGCCTTCTTCATTTGATTATTGACATTGCACCTGAAATGAGACAAACTTACAGCAGAAAAAATGATAAACATTTAACCACAAGGCAGGCTATTTTGCTAAGTAGCAGTTATAGGATAGCAGAAATCTTTGGATCCATAGACTAGGATAAAATGTAACAGAATAAGCATTTACAGAATTGTATCTTTTTTTTTTTTTTCCTTCTAGCTACACTTTTGGTCTGAGTCCCTCTAGGAAAGATAAGTTGGGTTGTGAGGCAAGCTGCTCTTTTTCTGGAAACATAAGAACCTAAGCTTCCCTCTTGTTATGGAACGTGTACAATGCCACAAAGTTAACTAGCATCAGACTAAAGAATCTTAAAGCAGCTGACACAGTGTTATAGCTTGAATGAATTTTCTCAGAATTCTGGCCCTTATAATAAGAGCCCTAAACATCTAACTTCCAATTACAAGTAACAAGCAAGTATCTAATAAGTTCTTGCTGAGCTGTGCCAATTTCTTTACTGTGTGAGTGTAAATATCCCACCACTTCTGACATTTAGTGACTGGTTCATGGTAGCATGGGGATAGTCTAAATGACCTAATGGGCCTTTTCCTTCTCTAATTTCTGGTATTCTATTATTGCGCTAACTTCTCTTATTGTTGATAGGTAGATATAACCAGTTTCTTAAATTGCATGAATTATAAAATTAGCAGGAAAAGAAAATTACAACACCATCCATACTGACTTTCCATTGTACAACCAATTTAAACTGGTATCTTCTGGGATTAATATTTCCTTCACACTTAAAATGAATTCAACAATTTACAATTCCCCTTGCTCTAAGGATAGGTAAATACAACCCAAATAGTGTAATTGGATTACCCCTCAACAACTCAAAACAGGAATGTCTGATTTTTAAATCAGATGTATGTTGACTGCACATTTTAACTGAGTTAATTTCCAAGTTGCATTTAAAAAATCTTTGCTGCTTCTCCTTGAGAAGTTAAACAGGGTCATAGACATAACCCTCTCCCATCACTCATGATAGTGATGTGCAATGTAGAAAACCCTAGGGTAATAAGAGTTAATTAACATACTTGACTGTAGAAGAAGAAATACTGCTGTTTGGTTCACAAAATATCTTTAGTGAGAGTTAGTTCTCAGTCATATAAACGAACATTATAGAAAATATTATGAAATTATGACTGAATGCATCTTTATGTAACCTAAAATAAAAACTTACATGAACTGGAGTTAAGGTTGTAAATATCTATTAATTACTTAAAAGAACAGAGAGATCCTGTAGGGAGATGCATTGTAGCTTTCTCAGAAAACAAATATTAGCCTTGGTATTAAAAAATGAGGTCATACTTAAAGTGGGGAAAAAGTATGGAAAGGCAAAGTTAAGATCAACACAACCAGGGAATCTCAGTAGTAGTAGTGTCACTCCAGATCAGAAGGCTGTGTATTTGAATACATCAGAGTCACTGCTACTTCCTCTTCAAGGTGCATGGCTAGCTCAGTCAATGGAGGATGACTCGGTCTCAGGGTCATTGGTTTGAACTCCCATGTTGGGTACATACTTCAGGCTCGTTTCAGAAAGGTTTATTTAAATTTTATGACTTATGGTATACAGGAGAACACAGACTAGATGAAGTAAAGGTCTTTTTTGGCCATAAAATCTATTCAATAAGAAACCTTTGTTGTCTCCTGCCCTGTGTAACCAATTCCAAGCTGTTTGAGATCGACATTTTGATGAAGGAAACTTTAATCAGGGGATTTAAAAAGTTTATCATCTGTGGATTGTATTTAAGATGACTTTAGTCATCTAAACAGATGACCACTAAATAATGTAGGGTCATGCTGTCAGATTACGGTTGCTGCAGGAGGCAGGTGATTATTTTTCCTTAACTTTGTCTGTCTGTCTTGGTGTTTTATATTGCTTTCTGTCACTGTAGTACCTGCGAGCTTTTCATATAAAATTGATAGCAATATTTAAGTCCTTATTTACCTTCATGGAATCTTTGGTGCTTCTCCCTTTTCAGGTTAAAAATTCTGCTTAGGGTTTGGTTTTTATTTTATTAAATGTTGTTTACATTTTTGGTGGTGTGAAACTCTCAACTATACTGTTGTCAGTGTAGTGTTCATTTGTATAACTATATAAAAATACTTGTACAGATATCTTTCAGAAAATAAGGAAAAGATGATGTTTTATACCATAGTGCTGATGTGTAAACTATTCTACAGAATGGTAATTAACAGTCTGAGGTGAGGTTTTTTAGTTAATATAATTTTTTTAACATTATGGAAGATAAAGATGACAAACACCTGTGAGAGTTCATAGTGACAAATAAAATATTTAAATGATTGTGTCTCCAAAATGAATTTGTATCTGGCTGATTACTAGCTAGATAGATATTACTGTAGGATTCTGAATCCAGCTCTTGAACTTTGTTTCCTTCTATAAAGTTTGATTCTGATTTATTATCATGACCAGTTACCATTTCTGTAGGATATTCTGTAGGATATTTCTGTAGGATATTCTGTAGGATATTTCTGTAGGATTCTGAATCCAGCTCTTGAACTTTGTTTCCTTCTATAAAGTTTGATTCTGATTTATTATCATGACCAGTTACCATTTCAGCAACTCTTGCAAAACTGTATAAAGGGCATGTATCTGTGCTACAGGTAAAGTGGATTTAAAAAACACCTTTTTGAAATGTATGGTGGCTTCTTGAATTATATGGGTGAAAGGGGCAACTTTCCATGCTATTTTTCTTTTTTTAACTCTTGTGACGTGGTCCTACTTGGATCATTGGCTCATCTACGTGTTGACTACACCACATGCACTATAAAATGTTGTTTCCTAGGGCGGCATTCAGTTGGCTGAACCGGGAGACTATCTTTTCTCTTTCTGCAGTCCCATGCCTAATCAACACCACACCCATCTTCCCCTGCCTTATTTGTTGTGGTCCATCCCTGATTCATCCCCAGTGCAGATCCATCCTGTGCATTGAACGAGGCAGGGATTCTGGGGAGGGAGGGAGTAGTCTGTGATCCTGTCATTAAAGACCATGTCATGGACAAGGCTGCTGTCATTTCCCAACTTTTGGGTGCTTGACTGTGCAGTCTTAAGAAAGTTCTAGGAAATTACACACAGACCACTACATCCAAAGGTTTTTAAAAAAACAGCCCCCCCCCCGTTCCATCATGTAGAACTATATTTAATCCAACATGGGTCATCAGCGGGGTTGGAACCTTTATATTCACATCACAGGCCTCTGCCACTAGAGCTAACCAAGTACTTGATAGCAGTCGTAGGTTGTCAGACTATTAGATGGAGCAGTCACTAAAGGGGAGAGGAGAGACAGGTTGGCTGTGGATTGCACAGCTATTTGATGACCACAGAGCAGGACTGAGGATTCCTGGGTTTAATTCCAGGTTCTGTAGGAGAATCTTCAAGTTCTTACATACCTTACCTCTGCCTACCCTGACCCCCTTTGCTCCAATTTGCATCTGTTTCAGTCCTGACGCTCCCATCCCACCTGTTAGCTCCTTGTCCTAGTCTGTTTACCCACCCTGTCCTAATCTTTCCCCTCCCCATTCCCAAGCTCCTCATCTGATCCGTCTTCTCCCTCCTCCTCTTCCCCAACCCCTATGTTCCAGTTTACTCCATCTGTTCCACACTCCAGTGTGGGGAAGATCTTGGCATAAAGCTGGGATAGCTGACTATGCCATGCCACTCTCACCTCCAACAGCCTATGGTGCAAGGCACGTGGCCAACAGCTGTGGAAAGAAATATTAACTAATTCTTATAACACTCTTGAGTGGTATTACCCCTATTTTAGAAGTAGAGAAACTAAGGCAAAGAGGTGAAGATGTTCTGTGACCCCCAAACAAACTAATGTTTTGCAGCAGTGCATGCTGTTGAAATGAAGGGCATACTATCACACACACTCACATTTTTCAGACTGCTTTAGATTGTGTAGCCTGATCTCCATCAGCGGCAGTTGCTGTGTCTGTGTGTGGGTGCACCCTGGAAGTATCTTTCACATAAATTATAGACTCGATGGCGGTTACTTGTGTAATCACTTTCTCTTGGACTCATGTAATCTCAGTTTTATTGTTTATGACCACAACGTAAAAAATGAAGGGTTTCTGTCTGCCCTCTTACACTTGTGGAGTTGTGTTTTTGAAGGAAGTACTTTTAGTTTTTGGATGTCGTTTGTCACAAGAGGTTTCCGTTTAAAGTTGTGGGGTTTTGTTGTTGGTGGCTTTTTTAAATCTAGAAATTTGGCCACTGAGGTTCAGTGGGACTTCATTGGGGGCAGCCTTAGGGGATGTATGTTGAATCTAAGGCCTGGTTTACACACACAACTGCAAGGTTTAGTGTTTAAACCTTTTTAAGTTTAAATTGTAAATGAACATGTGCATGGATGCTGTGGGTCAGTGAATTGAAGTGTTCTTTGGTAAACACGGGACTGTCATGTTTGATATAGCATAGTTAATGGGTTTGGGAACGGAAGCCAACTTGTTTGCTATGGTGTCGATACAAACACCTGTTTGATCAGTGTACTATTGGTTATAAATGTTGATCTTTATATCTTAATACTAGTAGTTCTTATGCACTGGGTACATGTCCTCTTATTAAAAGGGCACATTTATACTTGCCACTCTGATGTGCGATTGCTTATAATTATAACTAAACAAATTTTAAGCAGGTTTCTTCCTCTTTGGCAGTGACTACATTGTGTTTTTCCAGATGTTTGCATATTGGTGACATATCCTTTGTTCCCAGGCAAGCTACAACACTGGCTTGAAGAGCACACACAAATGTGGTTCAAAGAATAATATAGAATTTCACAAGACCTTTTAGCAAGTGTATGTGTATGTGTGTGTGTCAGGAGGGAAAGTTGCTGCAGAAAAAAAAATATGTAAAATTTCCATTCCAGATCTTGAAATAAGAGAAATCTCACTTCTGGGTAGTTGAATGATTGTGCAAAGGGTAGAGACTTTTTTTTAAAATGAAAGCAAGCAGAACATCTTATGGAAAAGATTGGGGTTTGAAATGATGTGGCCTCCGTCATCTTAATCATTCCAGAAATTGTGTTCAGTGCCAAATCAGTTTCTTAATGATCTTCCAAAAATGCAAATTCTCAACGTACTCTTCTGATGAAAGCTTTGATTTGTTGGCATTTGTAGGTAAGTGCCACAGACTGCTGAGTTCTAATGCCAAATGGGATTTTGAATAATGGTACTTAGGAGCTTTTGAATGGCAGTTGTTCTCTGAAGACATGTAGCATTTGAAATTTCACTAGTTCCGTCTGTTTTCCATAGAAACACTTATATAGGGCTTTGCAGCGTCATAGTGTTGTGCTGATACAAAACAGAGATGGGCCTGAACCAAAATCCTGGATCCAGTCATTAGAGGAACAGTCAAAATCCAGACCCACATCTGAATTTTGCAAATAACTCTTATTGTGATAATAGGCCAAACAAAAGCTCTAGGGCTGAACCCCCTAAATGTTACCAAGTTACATAACCTTAACCACAAGAACTAACCACACGTCTGCTATTCTTCTTTCAGCTATTGCAGACCAAAGATAGAAGGTCTTAGAGCAGTGTTGGTCATTTACCGGCCCACAGGCCAGATCTGGCCCACGAGGCCCTTCCATTTGACCTGTTGGGCGTCAGCTGTTCTGTCTTGCTCCCCGCTGGGGGCTCTGCTGTCTGAGCAGCCCTGCTAGCTGGCTTCAGCTCCGCCCTGGGCTCCCTGGGAACTCTGGCCCCTGGGCTCCCCCGCTGGTCTTGACTGCAGTGTTCCTACGCTGACCCATCTATGCGTATCATCCCTCCCTTGGGCCGCCCTGCGTCAGCCGAGAGTACGCTTTGTAGCTGGAAAGGGAAAAGGGCTGCTTGGCGGGGGCTGCAGCTGCCAGGAGTTCAGTGTGGATAACAGGGCCCACAATGGGGAGCAGGATGGAATGGCTAACGCCTGGCGGTCCAGTCAGAAGGCCCTCGTGGGCGGCTCCAATGCTTGCACTCCCCTGCCAGGCGGCCCTTTTTCCTCCAGGGCTGCAGTGTGTCCTCCGAGCTGGCATGGGCTGGCCAGGGCAGGGAGGCACGCAGAGAGGTTGCAGTTGGGACCAGGAACGGAGTGCAGGGCCTAGAACTGCCAGGAGCCCAGGCTGCAGCCAGAGCTGAGTAGCAGGGCCGTTCTTGGTCAGAGCTGGGTAGGAGGGCCATCCTTGGCTCAAACTGGAGTCAGATTGGAGGGCCATCCTTACAGCAGAGTCCCCAGCTGGGAACAGGAGCTGGGTGCAGGCAGAGGCAGGAGGAGATGTGACGGGCTCCAGGGTTCAACCCCTGCTCCCATGGGCTTCTCCCAGCTCCCCCACTGCCCTCTCTTCCTCCCAGCACTCCTGACACAAGCAGTACTAAGGAGGCTCTGCAGCTACTTCCCCCTTCCTCTCTCCACCGTTGGAACCAAAAATCCTTATTACCCAAATGAGCACGGGAGACACATTGCTTATTCAGGCAAATAAACTGAAGTGCCTCCCAAAACATGCCCCTGATTGGACTAGCAGTCTGTGTGCTAGTCAGAAATCAACCAGTGTGTCCTGCCAGCTAGGCGAAGGATTGACATGCTTCCACTAGAGTGCAAACTCCTGAAGAGCCCTTTGGCCCACCAAGCTTTGGACATTGCCTTTTCTGGACATCCAGAAAATGTAATTGAATACCACTGCCTTAGAGCTCTAGCACTTCTCGGTGTTGCTGCAGTTTATTTAGCCACATGTTTATTTCCCGTTAAGTGCTTCACATTATGCATTTGAATTGCTTAGGAGTAGTACAAACTTTAAAGCGTTCTTCTTACCTCCTTTCTTGTTCCATTTTATAGCCTTTAATTTTTTTCCCCCTTCATCTCTAACTGCATGTCACCAAACTTCCTTGACAGGACTCGGACCGAAGACACGAAGAAGAATGCTGTAGAGAGAAAAGAAAGAGTGAAAAGAGAGACAGACATCAAAGCCGCAGTCGCAGCCAGTCTCGGGACAGAGACAGCCACTGTAGCTCCAGCAAATCTAAAGGCAAATACCGAGGAGAGCTTCGGGAAAGAGAGCGGGATAAAAAGGGAGACAGAAGCAGAAGTCCTAAGAAATCCAAAGATAAGGAGCGGTCCAGATACAGATGATGAAATACTTTTCTGTTTCTATATTTGTATAATACCTTGGAAACAACTGTGCAGGTACCAGAGCAAAGCTGTGTTTGCCATTGCTTCTTGGTCTTTAAATTCCAGGAGTGTCCAGTGTACACATGTAAGCTTTGATAGTGTAGAATACTGCTTGATTCTGGAAGACTGGCTGAATAAAGTATTCTGCATTTTATGTATATTTCTTTGTTATGTCACTGATGCATGGAAGTGTGGAGGAGAGCTTGAGTTCTTGAAAATCTTGTAAGATGTTCAGAAATTGTGAAGATGAGGGTGAAAGAGCACTTCTGATTTTTCCCCTTCCAGAAAAAGATCTGTAGGGCAGCTCTGAGCATTCATTCGGTAGACTCATTCACAGTTTTCTTTTTTCTCCCCATATCACCAGCCATTTGGCACCTAATGAGACTTTGGGATTGGCTACATATATGGGGTAATGCACTCTATGGGGATATGACTTCTAAAATGCACTCATGTGTTGTGTGTTAATTGGTCAGTAGACCTTCCTGGCACACGCTAAAGATTCCCTAGTGTGCGTTAATGTAGTGGGAGGCCTTAGTGCACACTAGCAGGGATCAGTTAACGTGTAATATGTTAGTGTGTGTTAGAAATCACACCCCCTTGGTGACCCTTACCCAACTGTACAGACAAGCCCTTTGTCTGGGAAACTGTGACAGAGCAATCAAGGGTCATCAGCACTGACCAACCTTTTTCCATACTGGAATGATGGGAGTTGTAGGGGCAGAGCCATGAACTTGGAATAAATTCAATCCAGAAGCCAATGTGGGTGTTGGAGCTTGGAAATTCCCTAGTAGGAGCACAGGAAGATGACAATGTCAGAGGAATGCTTTTTAAAAGAGGCTGTTCTCTGAGCAAAGGGAGCCATTCCATTGCCACATGAGAGAAATAGTCAGTGCAAGAAGGACAGAAAGGTTGCCCGGACCTAAAGGACTTGGAACAAACCTAGGACCTTTGGGCGATGAGGATACTGAGGGGATTTGGGTTCAACCATTTGTTTTCCTGTGATCTGTAACTCTTGTGCTTGTTTTGAGTAAAGTTTGTGTGTGGAAGATATTCTTTGCTAAGCCTGTGCTCCTTGCTTTACTGTTATGTTGCCCCTGAAGTGTTTAACTAGAAAACCAGCTCTCCCACAGGTGGACTCTGGGGGAACATATCTGAGCAACTGAGGGCTTGGGAGGGCTGAGGCACTGGTTTCAGGGTCTAGGCAGCCAAGTGGCAGCATCCCATTATTTAAGAAGGGTATCAAACATAGGGTCTGCAGTGGGGAGTGTCCCTAAGAGCATATCTACACTGCCATAAAATACTCACGGCGCAGCTGGCCTGAATCAGTTGACTTGGTCTTGCAGGGCTTAGGCTAAAAGTTGCAGTGTAGACGTTTTGGGCTCCGGCTGGAGCCCTGGCTGTAAGACCGTTCTGCATCACAGAGTCTTGGAGTGTGGGCAACAGGTCATGCCCAAACATTGCAGTTTTTAGCCCAAGTGACTCAGGCTCTGAGACACAGTGCTGTAGAGTTTTTGTTTTGTTTGTTTTGTTTTGTTTTACTGCAGTGTAGACATTCCCTGAGACACCCAGACCAGTCACTATCCGGACTCAGGGTGGGATTCAGCACATGATATTCACCAGTTGGATTGTGTTACCACAGACTGTCCAGATTGGGACTGATTGTGACAGTATGGTTTTCTCATCACCCTAAGAAACATAAGGGAATTGGGTTTTGTATCTGTCACTTCCTATTTTGCTGTAAGAAAATCTGTTCCTAGAAAAAGGAGCAGTTGTCTGGAAGACAGAAATGACTGCTTTTTCACCACATGTCAGGTAAGCACTTAAAATTATTAACACAAATCCAATTCTTATTTTTAATGCTCTGTCTGAAGTTAATGCTACTAAAAGGATATCGATCGACCTTGATTACTGAAGCCATATCTTTATCCACAGCACAAGTAGCATCAATGAAAACTTCCCACACTGCCCTGCCAACGTGCACAAGTCACAGTACAGAGGTAACTGGGTAATTACGTTATTACTTAGTTCTGCCTTGAGTGCAGGGAACTGGATTAGATGGCCTATTGAGATCCCTTCCAGTCCTACACTTCTATGAGTTAATGACCTGGGTTACCTTTTTGGCTTTAAAAATCTATGAACGAACTCTGATCCTTTCTAGGGTGAAAAGTTAATTCAGTTTTGGGATTCGGACACCTTGTCCACTAAGGGTCTGATCCAAAAGGCCTTTTGAAGTCAATCGGGGAAAAAAAGGTAACTTTAGTAAGCTTTCAGTCAAGGCCTAGGATCTGGATTGACGCAACCAGCCCTTTTCACGCAGGCTAGCAATCAGCCATCAGATAATGGGTAAAAATATTAAAAAGCACCACAGCCCATTGATTTTCAATATGGTTTAGGCTCCTAATCATTTAAGTATTTTTCAAAACTTTACCCAGTGTCATTTGATGGACATTTGACATGTTAATATCATCTCTTTGAAAAATTTGGCCTAAATATACAAACTCGGGTGCTCAAAGGTAAGTATCTAACGTTATATATAGGCATAGAAGTGTGTCTGATGCTCAGCACTTCTGAAAATTAAGCTCCTTAGATATTTAAATGTAGATGTAGGTACCTAAATTTAGGAGATACCAAATGGGGCTGAGAAATTCTGGCATACCTACCCTAAATTCCCAGCATGCCTTGCTCCGTGAGCCCTGCTATTCTGGAAAGTATCCAGACTCTTCTGCTACGAGCATGAAGTGCTAAGTATTATGAGATATCTGGTGCTTTCAGAACTAATGTTACTGTAGAGATGAACTGATCTCTGTTGCAAGGTCAGCCGAGACAACCAACCATTCCCTGTGTTGCGTTCATGCTTTCTTACTGTTCTTTCATTTTTGTCAGAACTACAGTAGCTCCAACCTCAGGATTAATGTTGACACTTGATGAGTATGGTATTTAAATAATAAAAAAACTTCCCTGGTAATGTTGATAGTAAAACCGAAAACCTCAACGCAGAAACCTCAGCTTCTTTACCTTCACTTAGCTGTGGCTGTGACATCATTTCAAGGGGAATTTTTCAGGCCATCAGTGTAGTTTTCTGAACTCAAGAGTTGGGGTTTTATCTTCTTTCCTTATCAAATTCCCTTTTCCTTAAATAGCTTTAAAGTACTGTAGCACACTCACAATTATCTTATTCCATGGAAGTTATGGATCTGAGTTTCAAAGGATTTGCAAGTCCTCTGCTCTTGTCCACATGCAGTTGTGTTTGTACACACACACAGGTGAGAGAATTTTTATGGTCAAACCCCACATCACCTGCCAGTGCTGGTGTTAATGCACTAAAAATGTTTGCAGGAGGGCAGGGTCTCAAAATAAAAGCCTGTGGTTACATCTTTGATATTTTGGAGGGGACTGAGGCAAGCCTGATTTTAAGTGCTCTTCTGGGGATGGTTGGTACACTATTATAGATGACATGATAGGAAGGATCCACAAGTAATCAAAGTAATCCTGCACTCTTCTAAGTAGCTTCTCTACCTCAGTATTTAATCTAAATCTTCTTGTTCATGGCTTCCTGTTTTGAGCTTCGTAGATAGATATTTAGTATTTTATGAATTTGCTCTAGTATGATCCTATTTTGGCAACTTCAGTAGTTCGCAAATTAGATCACTTTTCCTTAATCAAAATTCTGCCTTCTAAATGACACAATCATATGGTGGTTCCCTTCCATGAAACACTGCCTGGGGAATTTGCCAGAATTGTTCCTCCACAGTGCCCCCATGCATGAGACACCCTCCCAGTTTTATGTTACAAGTCACTTTCCTGTCTTGCTATTCAAACTGATTCTTAAAACTCGCTTTATGATCAAAAAAAGGAGTTATAATTATTCTGATAAAGACATCTAAGTGCACTACCAAGATGTGCATTAATTGAGTAACCAGATGAGCTTATTGTTATGTTTCTTATCTGTTCGCTCTTCCCATGCTTTGTTGGTCTGTTTATGTTGGGTCTAAAATTTGTCTAATCCTGCAATTGAGCGCATGCTATCAAGTGCAAGATCAGAACTGTAAGTTCTCTGGGGGAGGGGAGCTATTTGTTCTGGAAAGTGTCTAATACCCTTATGGCTAACAACAATCTGAACAATGTTAAAATACAATAGCTCACTCAAATGCTTGTTGTATATAATATATTGCCTGAAAACCTTTGTTCTTGTTACCTTCAGATATTTTTGTTTTTAAGTGATGGTTTTAGTATGAAAATAATGTAAAGCATTGTACCTGCATTAAAAAGGCACCCATGAACCTTGTAGGTGTTATGACAACTCTTTAAAGTGGAGGGCTGCTTTCAGGAGCTAGGAAATCTCCGGCTGAATAGTAATACATTTTGAATTCTAAACTTGTTTGGGACTTTTTGGTTGAGAGATGCTTTTATTACTCAAGCGTATACTAATTTAAGCAACTCAGCTATGCAAACAGGAGACAAATCCGGTCTGATAGCTCTTTAAAGGCCTGCAGCAAGTACAGATTTAAAAAAAAATATTCTGGTCATGTTGTGCCACACCTTGTAGTGAGGTGGTTAAATTTTCCAAGAAGCCAAAGAATTTGCTGCTTCTGGACAATGCTAAATAGTGGATTAGGCAACATGCATCCTGAGGTTTTTAAAAGTGCCTACACTTGTGTAGTGCAGCTGCCGGCAATGTCCTGTGGCTGAACTAATTACATTCTGGTTGTATGAGTTAGTGGCTTTCTCATTCATGTTTGGGTGCAGACCAACCTCTATCCCGTGAGGCCTGTGGAAGCCTCTCTGCTGGCTAATCGCCATTTTCTATAGCCTTTTATGCCCCCCTTTTTTTACTTTAAAAGCAGTGCTATATATATTTGGCTGGGAGGGAGGGCAGCCTACCTCCAAGGCTGTGGATGCTGCTGCTCCCTAAACTGGTTGAGCTGGTTAAGGCTACGTTTACACTGACAGCGGCAAAATCGCTGCCGCCAGAATGATCTTTCAGGATCGATTTGAGCAGTCAATGAGACCCACTCAATCGATCAGGAAGTCGACTGAGTAAGTCCACCCCCTCAAGTAGTGTAGCACTGAGTCCCCGTCAGCTCAGCGCAGTGTGAACAGCGCACAGAAGGGAAGCTGAGCAGTCGATGTCAGTTACGCAAACTAGTAACTCCCATCGACTGCCGCCAAATCGCTCGGTCAGTGTGAACCAGCCCTTAGTGTGTCTGTCACACAATCCCTCAGACTGTACCAGATTTATGGCAGAGTATTCTCTCTTGAGACCAGTGGCATGGACCAGCACAGGGGTTTGTGTAGCTGTACCACGGATTTCTAATCCAAAGGGAGGATCTGGTTTGCTAATGGAAATACTATTTTGCTGTGTCACCAGTGGAGAAAGGTGATGTTCTTACGGTCTGGGCTCCTGGAGGTGCATTTTGCAGTTCAGGAAACCAAACAGTTTTACCTAGTGATAGTATTCCCAGTGGAAGTTCCACAGTCACTTCCTAGCATCAGTAGGTGACCTGCATCAATGTGTCTATCCAAACTCTGTCCTGCTTTCAGAAATCTCTTAGTGCAAATTGACATTGCACTAACGGCTTTTCCAAAGCCCAGAGATACTTCCATTGACTTCACAGGGCTCTGGGGTCAGGCCGTAATGCTATTTCTTGCCATTTAGAATCTTTGCTCAGCACCCACAGTCTAAGACAATAGTGTGTATTGTATATACTTAATAACTGACCCTCCTGACTTGGTACTGTACTTAAAATGAATAAGTAAAGCCAAGTCATTTTAATTGAAATCCTGTCCCTGTATAGTTGATGGTAATTTTACCATTGACTGTGGTGGGGCAGCTGCATTTCACTCAATGAATCTACACCAGTACTGTACACGGTCCTCTAAGAGAGGGGTGTCAAACTCATTTGCTGTGGTGGGACAGATTTGAATTAAATGTACTTCAAGTGGGCCATACATACCAGAAATCGAAATGCTAGCCACCTTTGGAGCGCTGTGTCTCGTGCACATAGTGCTCCATGCGCTGCCGCCAGAGCACACATCTCGTGGCAGCGCGTGTCGCTGCGACATCTCGCGCTGTCGTACTCTCTGATGGCAATGCACAATGCTGCAAGATCTCGAGGCAGCGCGGGCTGCACCAAAAAGGTTGGTGGGTTGTATCCAGCCCACAGGTCGGATGTTTGACACCCCTACTCTAAGACCATCTGTGCAATTAGGAAAGTCACATAAAATCTGACAGCTACTCAACAGCTATATCAAACAAGCAACTGTGGGTTCAGGTTGGTAAAACATGCCTTCTGGTGGGAGATACTGGCCCTTTTGCAACACATCATATTCCCAAATTCAAAAGCAATCAGCCTCAACAGGGGAATGTCTACTAGCGCAGGGTTGTTAGTCTGAGGTGCCTAAGTGCCGTGTTTTGATAAGGTTACCAAGGATAAACGGCCCCCCAAATTACGGGAGTGGTTTGAAGGGTGCTTTAAGGCACTAAGGCGGTTCGTATATATATCCCCTTTTAAGACAGAGTGTGGCTTGGAAAACGCTAAATTAGAAAAAGTTGGAAACTTCCTGGAAAAATTTGGCAAACCACTCAAATTCATAACCACTTAATAGTCTTTATTTAACAACTTACTAATACAACTACTTGAATCAAACTTTTCTCTTACTGATTTACTTTATATATAACTACAAACAAGAAAAATTGATTACAATAATCAGATTCTAAATACAAAACTTACTAATACAACACTGAAAACTGAAGCAATTTGTTTACCACAAATTTTGTTCCCTTATTCTATTACAAACTGTCAAGAAACGTATCAAACTAAAAAAAACAATTATAAAACACATACAAAAAGCAGTTATTCCAACAGTTACAATCACTCCTGGAATACAAGTAGAATTATTGCTAGTTTTACATTCACATTTACTACTCACCACATGTAGAGATGAACTCAGCTGCAGCAAAGATAACAGATGTTTCATGACCTGGTCTTTCTATTTAGAGCTCTAATTTTTTTCATCCAGGTGGGACCTCTATCGTATCCGCACCTAGGGTATTTTCCTTCAGACAGAACCTCTATTGTATTCACACCTAGGGTATTTTCATCCAGGTGGAACCTCTATCGTATTCATGCCCAGGGTATTTTCATCCACAGAACAAGTCCCAGCGGGTTAGTTACCTAACTATTCGAAGGTAATGTAGGCGACGAGAGCTGGGGAGAGGCCAGAGAGCTGATCAGACCCTCTTGCAGGCACGATTCAGGTGTACCCCTGAGGGAGGCTCGGTGGTCCTCACGACAAGGCTCTCTAATTTTGTCTTTGTCTGACAGCCCTTTTACCTCCACTCCAGCCTACACGTCCGCCAGACCAATGATGGGTATTCCTACGTCACTTTGTCGGTCCCGCCTTGGGAAGTTCCCAGGCCAGAAGTTTATCCTTGACCAGGTATAACTCACCAAATAAAAGTTAAAGCAACTGCTAACTTCCAAATTTGGGCCTAGGAACTGCTGTGCTCACAAGTTACCCCTATTTCAAGTTCAACTGGTTACTTTTGGTCAGGGTTTTTGCTGCCTCTGAGCTCCTCTCCCACGGGGCTTACAACTTGTACCTCTTTATCCATTCTCGAGGCCAACAACTTCTCATCTCCTACAAAAAAATAACTAGGAACAATTATAAGAACAGATGGTTACAAAACCTTGAAATATAATGAACAAGCTTCAGTGAACTTTCCCATTCATCACATACAAATCAATTACTTGTTCCGTTCTCAACATGGACTTGGGGCGCACACACGCACAAGGCAGTGATTTTAACCCATTACGACAGTCTCCAGTGCTGACCTAGCATTACCACAACGCCCTCTGGCTGCATTGATTTCTCGGATGACCACCAGCGTACCTTGGCAATCAAGATGCAATCAATTTCAGCATTGAAAGAAGTAGATGAGTGTGTCACTATGAGAAAGTACCAGCAAAGAAAGGAAATGTCTGTAACTCCGCAATGCTGGGCTCAGAATGTTTTTCTACATTACTATAGAAAAGGAATTGTTGGGTGGGTAGCTGATGTAAGGTGGGAGGAGCTAAACTAGGAACACTCAAAATGATATGTTTTCTTCATTTTAGTACTAATGCAAGATGAGCACAGAATTAGACCTAGTCTGCACTAAGAAGTTAAGTGGTTTACCTGCGAAAAATTTCACAACTTGCATGACATAAGTAAGCTGACCTAAGCCCTGGTGCAGATAACTCTAGGTCAGTGTCTGCACAGCTGCTGCTCTTCTAGTATAGCCTTAGTCTCCTCCCTGCCCCCTGCTATCTGACTTAGCGTATAGTTTTTGTTCCAAGAAATGCAATGATTTAGGTAAATGCGCTAAGGTTCATTGTTACTGCTGAAGTACTGGGGAGGGCCAGGGCAGTAGCAACACTCTCACGTTCTTTGTTAGCATGAATGTGAAACCAGGATGATGTCATCATGAGTTATAACTAGTGGTACAGTCTGGGTTTCTTTTTTAGTCATTGTTGCGCTTCTCACAGGTGGTCTTGTCATGGGACACTAGATGGTGTTTTGCAAGTTTAGAATTATGAAAGCAATGAAAAAAAATCCCTTTCCCCTGTTGTGATGGGGTGTACAAGGCACTGAGCGTGCAGCAGCAGCAGTGCACAGTAAGATAGGCTCTTTTTTTAGCCCCAGGTACTGTTTCGCTATTACGTCTTCATAGTAACAAATTAATCATGCTTCTAAAAAAGAAAAAAAATCTGTAGTCACTGAAATGCGGTCTGTGGGTTTTTCCATACCAGTAAGGCTAGGGTCTGTTGTTGACTATATTATGGCTGTGCCAAAAAGGGCCCTAGCAGGTTTGGGGGTCCTGTACCTATGAAGAGTAGAAAGACAGCTGGGGCCCTGGCAAGCCCCACAGTCAAGAAACTGAAACAAGTGGGCGTAATAAACATTAGGAGCGCATTAAGTAGGGCACATACAGGGTAGCGGAACATGGCTATACACACAACTTCAGGGGCTGAGTCAAAGTTGTTTTTCTTTTAATAAGTATCCATGCTGGCCCTAAAGTACAGGCCTCTGCTGAGACATCATTCTGTGACAATGACATAGCAGGCTTCCTTTTTGATTGTGTTTCATCCCCTCACTTTGTGGCCTGGCTCTGTTCTCCAGGAAGAGCCATCTGCAGCAATTTGTCCCAGAGAGTCAAGTCATCTTAAGTGCTGAAACCCCCACAGCTACCAAACATTCCAGAAGATTTCGCCCCGGGCTAGGTCCCTCTCAGTGACGTTTCAGGCACTTTGGTTTGGTTATGGCAAAGTTAGGAGGGAGATGAAAGAACTCCAGCATTATAGTGGGACGGCAGGGCCCATCATTGCAATGGAGAGGGTAGTGTGTCTATCTGACTTAGTTCAGGAATCCTTTCATGAAGAGCGTTGGGTTTATTGGTGCTGGCCTAGTAAATTTCCTTTTTGTTGGCTATTTCCTTATAGTCCTATGATTACACTCCAGCCTTGACTCAAGGGCTTGCAGGGTTTGGGTCATTAGGATCTGAAACAGTGACTCTTGTTATTTAGGAAGCAGTGGGATAGACAAATCATTCATTACTTTCCCCCCTCTATTGCCCATGTCATTGTGATGAAATGCACTCCATGGCAAACATGCACTTTGTCTGAGAATTTTCTCTTTCTCACTAGTTGTGTGCTGTTTGTGACAAATGGCTAAACTTTGCATAGGTGACTCATAAGCTGCTGTTTCAAACCTTTAGTTTCCTCTTCCTTTTCTTTGCAAAAGGAAAATCTAAGGCCTTTTGTAATTAAATGATACTAGCCAAACCAATAGAGGAAGTAAAACGCTTAAAGGGGCGTGGCCTGCTTGCTGCTTGTTTTCGTGTTCAGTTGACATCAGAGGTATAACAAGCCTTTAAATACAGAGGCTGACTTCCTTGTGGAGATCAGTATTGTTCAAACTCCACCTTGGTGCATTATCAGTAGGACAAGGCAGACGTGACTAATATTGGACAGGTTACAGAGCTCGCTGTGAGTACAAACCTTTTGCTTTTATTCATTTCAGCAAATGCAGAGGGTGCAGAGAGTGGTAGAAGAAAAGTTGAGTTTTCACCCACATGATCCTTCAGCACAACCAAATGCTTTAGCCTCCCTCCAGACATTCTGTGAGTCTGTTTCTCTCTGGCTAGGTATTTTTAGCTTCATAGACTATTTCTTAGAATTTCTTGCAGCAAAAATGTTCAGAGGTAAGAGTCAAATTAGTGGTAGCTGGTATATTTCAAGAGCTGTAGAGCTACTTTGTAAGCTGCAGCTGAAGAGCAGATAGTTGGGGAAGGAGGGATGTGCTAAAGTAGCATAAAGCTGTCTATGCACTCCTGGCATTGCAGCATGCAAGTTAGCATACACTGACAGTTGCTGTAGTTTAATGCCAGCTATTAACAACCCTAAGGGTCCAAAACTGTAGCTTGGACTTTGTGCAGTATAGGAGCAGCCCAGCAATGGCCCCCTTCTTGTGGCTGCCAGCAAGATGAACAGAGGCATGGCTGGGAGCCTCTGTGCTGGCTCGATGGCCCCAAAATTGTCCCTTTGTAACAGTGTGATTCCCCCAGTTATTCTGGCTCTATAGCTTTAATCTGTCAGCCATGTGGTTTAAGACAGCTGCACCTCAATAGAGGATCTGGCCCACCCCACAGGTGAGGCAATATCTTTTATTGGCTCACCTTCTGGTGGTGAGAGAGAGACAAGCTTTCGAGCTCCACAGAGCCCCACTCACTCCTCTGGCACAGTAAATTGTGGTAGCTCATTGGCGTCAGTGGAACTACCCTCTTTACACAAGCTGAGGATCGGGCCCATTGTCTATTTTAAGTCTCTACCTATTGACTATACCCAGTCACCCCATAACCCACGCATTACTCATCAGCCAATAGAGGTGTTGAAGCAGAAGTGAGTCAGGAGGGGAGAGTGAAGGAGAAGCCACACAGGTCAGTTCAGAGAGAACATCGAATGTGAATTACCTTGGAAATGTATTTTTAATTATTTCACCTGTACTGTGCCCCTTAGCCCATCCACTTCTGCTCCTGCTACTCATTTAAAAGTGGGGGGAGAAGAATCCATTCAATTCACATGCTCCGCTTTCCCCCCTCAAAGGGTAATCATCTGGTAGGAGCTGGGGACTGAAACCAGGAATTCAGGATCTAAAAGCACAAGCCTCTACTCTGTTGCCTTAGCTGAAGGACCCAGGTTGCACAGCTCACAGGCCACTGGGCAGAGCCTAGAGCCACAGTGCATACATGCATGTGGTACTGATGGTCTCTGTCCAGGAAAGCTCAGCCCAATTTCCAGAGAGCCAGAGCAGCTCAAATCCCCATTCAGGCCACAACTTGTGTTGTGGGGCCCTGGATGGAGTGGCTGTTGTGGGGCTTGAACCCAGTACCTGTAGCTCTAAAAGCATGAGACTCCACTGCCTAGGATAAGGAGCCTGGTTCCTTAACTCAAAGCCTGCAGCAAACTCATGATCCTGGATCTGGGACTAGCCCCAGGTGAGGACACAGCAGCATTGTGAGAGTGTGGGGGTACACACATGCTCCTCAAAGGGCAATACTCTTTAATAATTATTTATAGTATCCTGGCTAGGCATGACCCCACTGTGCTAGGTGGTTTACAAACACAGAGCTGAATGATGATCGCTGCTTCAAAGAGCTTGCTCATTCGGTGTATGTGAAAAGTTAACTAGAAAATGGAGGTAGTTTCATTGAACTCAGCAAAGGACTTTAGTGAAAACACAGTACAGCAGGTAATTGTGCTACAGCTGTCTGCTGTAAAGGTCAGTCGTATACTGCACGTGTTTAATATTTGTCTCTAAAGATGGTATTACAAGTGACTGCTGAGTAATTGCAGCTCTGAGTTAACTAGCATCCACTTTTGTCCCCAGGAGAGAGCCTCCTATTGCAAAATTCCTAAGCTTCTCAGGCAGGAAACTTCTGCCTTCACTCCTGCAGAGCTCCTCTCAGAGCTTAGGTAAAATACCAGCAGCCAATCTACACTAGTGCTTCCATCACTGCTATTGGCCATGGAGCTGCAGTTGCAGGAGGCTTTAAGAAAAATGCCAGTGCAAGACCCGGTCAAAGTCAGTATAACATTCCTAGTGAAGTGCGGGGAAGGGTATGGTACCCTAGCTTAGCTTACTCTCAGGCACACTCAATGCTGCATCTGACCCTCTCTCCACCATGAATCCAATTGAAATTAAAACTGCTCAGAAAGGTTTAGACTCAAGCTGCTACATCTACAGTTTTGTAAAAGTAAACTGGTTTTGTTCAAGTACAAAAAACCTCGCTGAAAAAGAAGCTAGTACAGGGAAATTAACAGGGTAAGTCATGCATCAGCGGAACATCTGAGTGATTTCACCTGAACAGACTTTCACAAGAGCAGAATTTTTTGAGTGCTGAGAAGTTGTTTTCAAAGTTCCAAGTAACGCTGCAAAACAACACATTCCCTCGTTGCTGCTAGATGAAGTTTGCCATATTTGCTGAGTTGCTATGACATCTGAGATCAGTCCATTGAAATCAGAAAGATATTATCTGTGGCTCATTAACCACAGTGAGCAAATTGAAAATCCCCAGTTATGTTGTATTTTAAATGACTTCCTGTGAGATGACGTTGGAGAGCAAGTGTGTGTATGTCTCTATGTACCTATACACACACACACACATCTCATGTATATGGAGTAGTGTGACACCATCTTAAACCATGCCTCCAAGAAGCTGACAAAAAATCGATGCGCAGCAGAGGTGCTTTTCTAACAAGAGTAGAGCAGAAGAATGTTCAGTGTATCTGAGGAAACGTTAAGCCAATAAGACTGGCCTCTTGTACAGGTTTGTATGTGAGACAGCCATTCCTTGGCTACCACATTTAATTGTATTATTTAAAATCTTTTCCCTACCTAAAGCTGATGCCAGCTAAAAGCAGCTGTGAAAACAAAAGCCTTAAGTGAAAGGAACAGAGAAGCCTGCTGAGACTGGCCGTGGCAAGTTCACATCTTGCAGACTGGTAACAGCCCAGTCCCTGAGGGAATTCTTGCCACAGAGATGGAAGCGCACCTGGGCAAGATGGAGTTTTTCTGCAAGCTGGGGTATGGCAAACAGGACATCTGCAAAGTGCTGGAGAATCTGGGCCAAGGGGCCCTGGAGGATGATGTGCTGAAAGAGTTGCTTCGGGTAGGTAGCAGGCCTGCAGTTCAGGAGAGGCAGGCCCAGTATCCTCCCCCAAAACTTGTCCCCCGTGGATCATGTAGCACTCAGGCATGTAGCACTCTGCCCAAACGGCCTGAAGAGGAGGCAAGCAATTCTTCCAGTCACTTGAGACCTATCGTGATCGATGGCAGCAACGTTGCAATGAGGTACGTGCCCTTCCACTTTGTTTCCTAAAAGGGAACTCCCTTTCTCAGTAACTTGGCATTTTAATCCAGCCTGAAGTTGTGCTCTCCTTTATGTGCGCAGCACACAAGATGGCTGGTGGATGATATCTCATATATATCTGTTTATGGGGCTGGAGCTTATGTCATGGATTTGCTCTCCCTCGGTTTCCTTCATCACTGATTTTTAAAACAATGATCACCATTTCAAAACTAACTCCTTAGCTCTACTGTCTGTAGCAGTATGTTTCACCAGTCCGCTCTTCACTTGTAGTTCATGCTACCTCTCCTCCTAAGTACCCAGGAGATCTAGATCAATATGCTGAGGCATTGGCAGAGCAAGCTAGATGACCAGATAATGTAATCAAAGTGTTTACTGTAATACTGTACTTTTTTTTTAAAATCTGACTCATTTGTATAAATCTAGATAAGCAGTAGCACAGTATTTCAGCTGATTGGCTCTTGTACTAGTTAAGTAGATCACATGATTGGTTCCTGTACTGTTTTTGGTATTTTGTAAATCAAGTGACCATGTCTCCGGAAAGAGAGTGAACAGTCCACCTGACCTGAGAAACAGAGAGCAGTTAAAATGGGAAAATTTGGATTTTGGTTTTGCAAACAACCCAAAACATCCCTGGCTTGTGTGTGTTGGTTTGGATTCATGGTTATAGGAATATGGATTATATTACATTTTCCAAGTGTTTATCAACTCAGTTGTGACCTTCATACTGAAATAATCTCCTTTCTCCCTTTAAATAGTTCTTGCTCTACTTCTAGGATGAGAAATAGAATTTTTAAAAATATCCAAACTCCAGCATTACTGTAGCAAAAATACATATGAGCACACACAAGACCACACTCACCATTGCAAAAATACATGAGAGCACACAACAAGTAGCACCAACACTGCATTATACATGCGTGTAAAGTCTGTGATGGAAATTCCAGAGGTTGAGAGTTAGTTCTGGATAAACATTCAAATGTTTCCATGTTACCTGAATGATCTTAACCTTCAAGGCCATCAAGCCCGACAGGAAACACATTCTATACACACACTGTGACTGTCAGTCATTCCTATCCCACCAATTCTCATTTTCCTGCTTGATGACATCTTTTTGGAGGCTCCTTCGCATGCTATACTTTCTTGCATTTGGGGGTGGGAGACAGACAAAAAAGATTCCTCGTTCAGCTTCTTCAGTGTGTGTGGGGGAAGTTCCCCAAACAGGAGCCTGACCCTTGGGGAGGAAGAGGAAGAAGGGAGAAAATCCATCCAGGGAGTTTGACCCTTGGGGAAGGACAGAGAAAACCCTGCCAGGTAACTTCTTCCTCTGAATGGAGGGAGACGCTCCAAACAAAGATTTATCCTCCAGGCAGAATGGTGGGAGCAACCATCTCCCAGAGGCAGGAAGAAGGCTGAGTATAAGCGTGAGAGACGCATCCCCAAGAATGTCATTTCACATTGAACAAGGAGAAATGGCAGGAGCTGTTTTCCTTTGGGGAAAGCCTCTCGGTATTGCAGATAGTCCAATCTGAACTTCGGCCACAAGGCTGGAGTTCAGCTTTGTGGCCTGTGAAATGGAATGGGTGCCATAGGTTCTCACCATCTTCTCATTCTAGTGCAGGAGAGAATCTGTATTTCAGGATTGCCCCAGACTGAGGCAGAATGACTGCTCCTGTCAACACAGGAAAAAGATATGCAGGACTCCCTACTGTAAGAACTTTGGGTACAAGGGGAGAGAGAAGATGCAGGAGGGTCATAACACGTGGAAGACACCGGCAAAAAGTTGCATTTTGGAAACATGATTGCCCACATGGAGAAGAGCACCCTGATCATTTCTGTTTCTGCTTTGGGATTAACATCTGCTGAGTATTTCATAGCCAGTATTGGAGAGTCACTATGGGGTGCATTTTTTTAAAGACTTATGCAAAACAAAAGAGATGCTTTATTCCTCCACCCCAAAGTTTTCCCTGGAATTGCTTAAACCTTTTGTAAAAGGGATGTGAGCCTCCTCAGGGAAGCAAGCCTCATTGTATAAGTTGTTGAAGGCTCTTCAAGCTGACACAGGTACAACACGATCCAATGGCTGGAAGTTGAAGCTAGACAAATTCACACTAGAAATAAGATGCAAATTTTCAACACCGAGAGTAATTAACCATTGGAACAATTTTCCATGGGTTGTGGTGAATTCTCCATCATTAGCAATTTTTAAATCAAGATTGGATGTGTTTCTAAAAGACGTGCTGTAGTTCAAAGGGGATTTAATTCAGGGACGTTTGGCCTGTGTCATGCAGGTCAGTCAGTCTAGACTATCCCAGTTGCCCTTTTGGCCTTAAAATTTATGAAAATGAATTGGACCACTGACTGGCCCTAGAGGGTGCTTGTAGCTCAAACACTCCCAGTGACCCTGGGGAAAAGGGGCCTTGACATCCTAGCATATTAGTAACAAACTCATCTGGCACATGGTACAGAAAGATTGTGGATAGGGCACTATACTGCACTGTAATCATCTCATCCCTATATATGGTGGGGAAAAGAACATCTCTTGTCTCCCAAACCTGACCAGCAGGGTTGAAAAACAGTTTGCATTCACATCTCTAATACAGTTACAAACTGTGTTAACCATGAGCTAGACTGCCAGGGGAGAAGATATTGACAGCAGAGCTTCTGATAGCAGGGCTGCTTTTAAAAAAAAAAAGTCCCTGTCCACTTGAAAAAGGAATTGCCAGAATCCTACCAGCTGCAAGCCGACTGGAATGAAAAAATGGTTATCTAGGTTGGTACTTGCAGGTATTTCTAGCAATATTCAAGCTGTCATGTGGATGGAGGCATTCTGGGCTGCACAGTCCTGACTTTGGACTCCCTCTTATTTTACTTTGTTTCACTCTAACAACAACACTGCTTATCCAATACTAATCCTTAGAGCTTTTCATCCACAGAGCCTCAAGCACTTTACAAAGGTGGCTAAATATTACTACAGACAGGAAAAGTGGGGCACAGAAGTTGTCGTACTGTGCGTCTGAGGCAGAGCTGGAAGTAGAACAAACAAATGCACACCTCCCCATCCCCAATCTGGTGGAGGCTACCGCTTGCTAATGAAATCGCTGCTTGTGGAGACAAGCTAACTTTTCATCAGCATAGTTAAATCTGCCACAAACACCACAACTCCAGGTGCATGTCACTGGGGAAACCCCAGCAGACTTCCTGTGACTTAATAGTGGCTGTCCTTTGCCAACACTGTATTTTTCCAGGACACTTCCATCTGTTGTGTTCCTTGTTAACCTTCAACTAATTTTGATTGTGTACAGTTGTCTCTGATGGTTTTGCATTGAAAGTCTTGGGATGGAGCAAGGCTAGACAATTGAGACTTGCATAGGGATGGTGACAACTCCCTTCTGCTCCAGTGGGCCATTGCTGAGAGCCACGTGACCCCTAGTGACTAACTTTTACTCCACATCCCTCAAGACTGTTTTCAGTGTGGTTACTTATTCCTTAAATAGTACATGTCCAAACAGCATGCAGTAAATCTCAACAAGATATGAGCTTCCTGTAGATACCTTTTACACATTACCCCTTTTGGCTAAATACCTTGCAGGACAGAGGTTTGGCACAGTGTGTTTGGCAGGGCTGAGACAAGCGTTTTTTGCACAGAACAGAGGCCACTTTGCCAAGGGGTCTGTGTGTCTCAGACTACTCCCAAGTCATTTAGGCATCTTTGAAAATGTCACTTGTGCCTTTATAGAGATCTAATTGTCACGCTGTCTAGAGTGGCTCATGAGTCCAAGTGCCAACCTCAGGGCAGACTGTCCAAGAACAGGGCACAGCCCTCAAACTGGTTGTATGACCTGTAATTAGATTTCACCAACCACGTGTGATTTCCACAAGCACTAGAACAGCCTTAACATGGAATCACAGACAGTCCCTGGGGACTCCAGTCTATTTTGCCACCCTGGGCAAGACAGTCTGTGTGATACAGGGTCCCTTACACCAAAAATCACAACAGGTTATTGAAGTTACTCCCACTCCCAGAAGACCAATCACTTACCCCAGGTCAATTGTACTCTAGATCTATCACCAAAGACAGTGTTTGCAGTCAACCCTGTAATAAATTAACAAGATTTATTAAGTAGGAGAACAAAAATATTTATTTACAAGGTTCACACACACACCTCAGCTGGGGGCCTTTTGCTTATGCTGAGTGATTCTTGCCCCCTTAGGCTCTGTCTACACTGACAGTGGCAAAGTCTGCGCCGTCAGATCGACTTATCTGGATCGACTGAGCGGTCAGTGAAGACCCGCTCAGTCGCTCCAGAAGACGATGTACTAAAACCACCTCCTCAAGTGGCGTAGCGTTGCGTCGACAGGAACGCAGTTCCTGCAGTGAAGACAGAGCGCAGAAGAGAAGCACAGAAGTCGACGGGAATTACACAAGTTCTTTGCGTACTTTGCTTAACTCCCGTCGACTGCCGCCAAATCGCTGAGGTAAGTGTAGACCAAGCCTTAGAGTCCAACCAGCAAAAAGAACCCAGTTTCTCCTTGTCAGGAATTTCACCCCCTTCTCCCCAGAGCCCAGGCTGATGTGATGAGTTCATGCACAGGACTCCTCTTCCTGGAGGGGGGTGAGAACTGTAATTAACAAAGACTTTGTTCTTTTGATGTCTCATAATTGGTGTTTTGGTTTCAAAAGCCACCTCCTTGGGCATGACCTAACATCTTCTCTAGGAAGCCAACCAGCATTTGCATTAGAACAGGCTCCTTTCCTGTTGGATGAGCTACACAGTTACAGAGGTTTAAACACTTGCTATTGCTTTATAACAGGGGCTCTAGATAAGTGAGATTGATACCTGCAGCATCCTACAAGCTATTCGTAAAGTCTAAACACCAAACTCACTCCTACAACTCTAGTATCTATCAACACTAACATACAGGCAAGCTAAATGGGGTGCCAGCTATGCATTTGTTAGTGTTCAGTGCGGCCTGAGGCCTTGGCATGACCTGGCACCTGGCCTGCCAGCGTCACAATGATATACCCAGAATTAAGGATATACAGTAATTTTGTGATCAGCGATCATCAGGCTATAAGTAAAGATACTGAAATGGAGGAAATGTCGGGCTTCACTGGACACAACTGTGTTTAAATTAAAATTAAACAATTATGTAAAACACCTTTATTTGAAACTTGGTACAGTGTCTACAATTATAATCCTATACAGGCCAAATGCCTTCCTTAGGTTGCTGTGTGACCGTGGATTTTGCCACTTAGTGTCTCTAACCCTGTTTTTCCATAGCTAAAATGGCAGTACTGATAACTGTAAAAGGTGAGACATATAAGCATATGGGGTGGCATTTGTTCTCCTGGCCTCTGTCATATAAGACGAGGCAAGGTTACACACTTGTTAAATGGCAGAAGTTAGAGGTCAATGGCTATAAGCATGACCTATTTAATAGTTAAATAATGTTTGCAACATACTAAGAAGAAGGAACTACTTCAGACAGGCTAAGCCGAACAAGCCATAAGGACATTTACCCATGAACTGTATCAATAATTAGAGTAAACAGCAGCACTGAGAAATAAATGCGTACATCATCCTGCTTTGTTAAGGTGATCTGTTTTGTTTTTTTTGGCCAAATCCCTAGGGTCAGATTCTCTTTGCAGCCGCACTGGAGTAACTCCAGCGTGACTTTGTTTAAAAAAAAAATCAGTGGAGTTACAGGGTCATAACACTGGTATAATGAATAGGGAAATAGGCTCCTAGTTCACTGAACTTTGTTTATAACTCCTGGTAGTAGAGGCATGTACCCAGCCATTTAAAGCCAGCTAGATGGCGCCCCTAAATTCCATTTTATCATTTTGGGCTAATTAATTATTTCACTACTGCAATTATGATTAGGTCTACAATGACACTTTCATTTTGGATGATAAATGCACTCTTATCTCCATTAAAGTAATTATATAAAGGTTCTAACCTCTCTATTCTCTCTTTGTAGATGTAGAGATATAACAACACACTAATAATTAGTGTGGGCATTCTGCAAGGTTGAAAGCAGTAGTGATTGTGGAGATATTATCTAGAGAGTTCAAAGTACACAAGTGAAGCTTCTGTAGCTAGTGGGGGGGGAGGAGGTGTGGCTATGTTTTGCTATTTCAGGACCATGGCGTAGGGTTCAATCTCTGTGTGATGAGTACTATATATGAAACCAATACATTTATTTCCTTTTGCAGAGATGGTTACGCACAAGGAAATTATCTTCCTCAATGTACTGTTTGTAGCCAGATTTAGACACGACATAATGACAGGCAATAGGAACTTTATAGGTTAGGGAAAAGAAACTGAACAAGACCATATCCTTTTATGGGCTTTCTCAGGCATTATTTCCCTATGCCATTCTGGTTTATGCTGCATTTTAGTCATCCTGAGTTCCGTAACTGGGTTTGCTACAAACCAGGAGTGTGCAGAAGGTGGGGGTCAAGCAAGGGCATGGTCCCTTTCAATAACCAGTGGGGGGCGGAGGGGTAGCTCTCCTCTGGTCCTCAGTGGGGTACAGTGCCCCTCCAAAAGCGCTGGAATTTAAATTCCTGCACATGCCCCTGACTCCTACACAGATCCTAGGTTTTCCCCTTTCCTTGGGCCTAGACAGGCAAAATCCAACAACCTGGTCAGATTAAGGTGGTCTAGGGCACAGCTCTCCTATTTCCCCATCTCCACATTGTGGTCCTGCCCCTCCCTCCTTGGATGTCATTGGCACCTAACACATGCAATCTGCTGGGATGGCTGCCAGCTTAACAGAGTGGCAAGAGATAGGACCTAAAAAGTTTTATTTCTGAGAGAGCATTGCCACTGTTTGTGTTTCATGCTTTGTGAGTTTCTGCATTCAGCTCCAACAGTGAGTGCTCCTGTTCAGGCCATCAGCCTAGGCAGTAAGAGGAATCCAGTGCAGCCCAAGATGGGGTCAAGTGAAGCCAATATTTACATCCCAAGTCCATCTCTGCACAGAGATTGAGGCAGTCACTGTGGGGGAGGGGGTGAGTGGAAGGATATCTGCCGAATTACTTCTGCCCTTGAAGTGTAGTGTGCAGGAGCATTTGTCCTTGAAAACATTCAAGTTGTGGTGCAAGTGAAAAGTCCCTTGTTCCATTGGGAGATGTATTTGAAGTTGTCCATCTGGAGCTCTCTACTTAATATGTAAAGGTTGCTTCCTTGGCTATCATTAAGAGGTGCCAGGACTCATGATGTGGTTTGTCTTTGTATTACTAAATTACCTTCAGAGAGCTGCCTGAACTCCTTCGAACGCCTTCCTGAATCTTAACATATTTCCCTCTCTCTTTTCTGGTTGCAGCCATGGGAACAAAGACGTGTTTTCATGCCGGGGAATTCAGCTGGCAGTGGACTGGTTCAGGGAGAGAGGCCACAAAGACATCAAGGTCTTTGTCCCATCATGGAGAAAGGAACCACCACGAGTTGATAGCCCCATTACAGGTAGACAGGGCATTCCAAGAATAATCTGAAATGTTACCAATTAACCTTAACTATAGCAGTGCTGTCTCTCTGTCATGTGATCTAAAGAGCAGCCATTGGGGACTTGAGGCATCTGATGCAATTCTTTCCTGGAGAGAAAGCAGCACAATGGAAGCAGACAGCAAGGACCATGTTTCAGGGTATTTCCGTGATGAATCCATGGCCATGTATATGCTGTTGCTGTCTGTATAGCGTCTCTGACAGAAATCAGAATCTTCTGCTTCAAAAGCACAGACCTCTGTCAGTTGAGCTAAAGGAGAATGTATCTCTGTTAGCTGTGAACTGCATTGTTTATTGTAGAGCTGTCAGCTATATTACTGGAGGGTGACATTCCTCTAGCAGAAGGTAGTTGTGACTGACACACAAACATCAGCCAAACCACAAACAATTTTCTGTTATTGCCTATATAGGCACTTACTGTGTGAAATACATAAAACATGTCAGCCGAAGCCTATGTCTGCGCTTGGGAGTGGGGTGGGAAGGGAAGAAATAATGCATGAAAATGAATCAGCAAGAACACTGACCTCACTATTGTGCTGCTACTTCTAGATAATAAATAAGACCCACTTGGAAGAGAAAAGAAATAAAATTGCTATTACAGGTGAAATTCTTGTGTGCAAATAGTTTTACAGAGTCAACAGCATAGATGACTGAAAATAAGCCACATAGCCCATTACAGGTGTTTTGTCATACAGTATCCATAGCCAGAGAGGCTTGTTAAATGGCGGTTTCTCTGGGAGTGGGGGGAGAAGCCCCTGACAGCTGGATCCTGGCTCCCAGCTGGGAGCAGACCCACAAAGCTGGACCCCAGCTTCTGCTGGGGAATGGGTGAGGGAGCAGCCGGGATCTCAGCAGGAAGTTGCTGAGACTGGTCTCTCAGCTTCCCACACTGCCCCTCTTAGGTCAGGGGCAGTGCTCCTGGTGAGGACACACTCTACTACCCCAAGGAGGTTAGTGCAGACATGCACCACCACGATAATTACTGCGGGGGTTGTAAGTCAACCTAACATAGGTTGACTTACAGTCCTTACCTTTCTAGTGTGGACAATGCCTAACTTTAGGCCCTTATTATTTTTAAGATGTTTTTAAATTCTTAAAGGACTCCAATACTTGCTTGATACCTGCTAATCACTAATTTTCCTCCCTCTTGTTTTTGTTTTCAGATCAGCACCTTCTTGACGAACTTGCAAAACAAACCATTCTTGTGTACACCCCCTCCCGCAAGGTGAAAGGCAGGAGGGTGGTCTGCTACGACGATCGCTATATAATTAAAGTGGCCCATGAAAAAGATGGTGTGATTGTTTCCAATGACAACTATCGGGATCTCCAGAGTGAGAATCCTGAGTGGAAGTGGTTCATCGAGCAGCGGCTACTCATGTACTCCTTTGTCAGTGACAAGTAGGGGACAATTGTCTTTATGCATTCATTACTTTGGTTTGCACACCTGAATGCTATGGACCAAATTCAACCCTGCCATAAGTGCAACTTTATTTGAGTCAAAGGGAGCAAATGTATTTTTAAGGGAGTCTGGGTTGGGGTTGTGTCTTTAGTTTCTTCTTCCCCAAGTCTGGTCTCAAAGGTCGTGTGTAGCTCCTTGAGAACTTACCTATACTAAGTTCACTAAAGATGATCTAGAACCCATGTTGCTCCTACCCCCTGCTAATGCAGAGAATGAGAGACATGTGATGGGGGAAGGCCTGGTGTCTCCATGTCACAGCACTATAACATTTATTTTGGACAGCACTACAATGAAATTGATGTCTGGCAACAGGGAGGAATTTGGCTGCTTGGCAGTATAGCTAATATCCCTGGTGCTTAAGGGAGAGTTAAACCTTCCCATCCCTCCTGAGAGTAATTCTTTCCCCTCCACTTGAAAATCCACTGTTACAGTAATCATCCTTCTAGCTGAAGAAAAGAGACGTCAGGATCTGCAATTAGATCTTGGTCTCCCGCACACCAAACCCCTTCACTATTCCCATTGGAGGAAGCTACTGCCAGACTCATATGGTATCTATGCAAAACTGGGTGGTGTATAGATCATTCCCAATTTTGTGTGTCTTTCTCTATCCCTGAAAAGGTTGTTACTCAGTCAACTGGGTCCAGACCTTTTATTTAGCTAGATAATATGCACTGAGAGCAAGTTTTCATTGACAGCCTAGCCAAGAAGCCTCTCAAGTGGGGTTTGCTCCATTGATTTTACCGTTGATAGATAAGAGGGAATGCTGGTAGTTCTCCAGCCACCCAAACTGCACTAAAATACTTGGCAGTGAATTTCATGTAATGGTGTATAATGTCCCTACTTGCCAACATAATGGGACTCAAAGTTCAGGTCTGTTATCTCTCTAACAAACCGATTACTTCCCTTGTTACTAATACGTCTCAGATATTTACATAACATTTTTCCTCATCTTCCTTTCCAGTTCTCTAGGCTGTCAGAATATTTTCACAAACTTGACTAAAAAAAAGTCCAGCTTTTTTTTGCCAAGCACATTTGTAGAATTTCACATTAAGATAGACTTTCTCATCTCTAGGAGACTCTCAAAGCCTCAGCCATAGTGTTTCAGCTGCTGGTTCTACTATATACAGAGATTGGGAATTATATGCCCCTACACCAATCACGTGATGCTTTCTCACTTAACCATGACCACTAACTCACTGCAAAGAGCAATGGCCAATCAGCATTTGTTGAGAGATCCGTGGGCTAGTGATTTGAACAAAGACTGAGGAGACTGGATCTCCTCAGTTCTAATCTACTCTCTGACTCTGACAAATTCAATGGCCTAAATCAGTCAGTTAGCTTCTCTCCCTCTGTTTCACCTCACAGGGGCTTTGTGAGGCTTAATTTGTTTATAGCTATATAAGTGCTAATTATTTTAGATATTGGCTCTTTCTGAAGCATCACATTCAAATGATAGGGCAGGGGAATTAGCATTCCAACTAGCCATGTTTCTAGAACTTATGTAACACAATATCATTGCATGCAGGGGCTCATAGGTAGATCTGGTCCTCAACAGAGGCCTAGGTCTTAAAAATCCATGTGTTCTTACATGGGGTGCATATGTGTTGCAAGGGAAGATGAAAAAGTAAGGGCAGAGTGATGAGCCATGAGCCCTCACTCTGATTTCACTGATGGATTTGAGTCTGCTAACTCCTACTATTTCAAAACATGTATACGCTGTAGATTTGTGGTGGCTAAACGCAGATCGTGCTGTGAACGTGGAGATGCACACTGGGACTAGGCACAGATAGGGAGTTTGGGCAGATACTAATGTGACATTTTCTGTTGTTTTAAAAGTATCATCCAGGGCCTGATACTGAAAAATTCAAAGCCGCTGACTGGCCAATGTAACGCCACGCCTTCCTCTCTGCAGTTTGAGATTCTAACACTGATACTAAAACCTGCGGAAGGGGAGGAGCTTTATACACTTGTAGTACTTTATCAGTAGGGCTAGTCAGCTAAAGAGCACTGCTTGTCTCCTGGAGAGTGTATGGTTGCAGCTCACAGGTCTAAGATGCAAGAGTGTTGTTTTCTTGGTGTATCCTTTTGGTTGGATTGTGTAGATGTTACAAGGCTTTTCTGTCATAACTGCACAATAAACAATTAAAAAAACATTAAAGATCCCAAAGTAGAATTGAAGTGAAATGCAGAAGTTCTCAAGGCGATTTCTGTTTGTTTTCAGGTTTATGCCTCCAGATGACCCGCTAGGCCGTCATGGACCTACGCTTCACAATTTCCTCAGCAAAAAGCCAGTGCTTCCTTTTACTAGATGGCAGTCCTGTCCGTATGGTAGGTTTTCTTTAACTCCACACAGTGCTGCCCCCCCGTTTTTCTTCTGGGGCTCCTTGGTGATTCACCCCTTGGCATAAGGAGAGCAGAGGTGTTACCACACACAGTCCCCCAGCAGAGCTCTTGTGGTCAGACAGTGACCACAAGAGCTGACAGGCTGGAGATGATGTGCCTCCTCCCCAGGCCACACAGCCATGATATTTGTAAAGCCAGCTGTGTTCTTTCCTTCCACGCCACTGCTTCAGAGACGATGGGCTCCTTGGGTCAGGCCCTGTCTCTATGAAAATGAAGGGCTAGCAGCTCCCACTCCTTCCTGTGAGACACAGAGCCCTCTGCGCCTGTTCTGTATCTGCCCTGACACAGGATGGCTGTGCACACCGTTAACATTATTAAAAATGGTCTGGTTTAGACTCATCTTCTGCTATCATTAATTGGCCAGGATAGGGTTTCTCCAAAGATGAGGCCCTCATGCCCTCTTCACAATGGCAAACGTTCCCTGATAGTAGAGTGGATTTAATAACGGAGTCCTCATTCCATGACTGTACTTACTGCCCATACATTCTGCAGCCAAGCCTGGAAATGGGACCCGAATCCTTTTCACTAGGTGAGACAAAAGGGACCTACCGCCAATCCCCGACATCGCAAGCAAGAGCTGTGAGGGCACTGCGCTTTGCTTATCTGATAGGTTGCCAACAGAATGATTTCTCTCCATGCTCTTGGTTCCATTACTGTTTACCTCCCTTCCCTGCCGTCTCCACCATGCCATGTGGTATGTCAGCCACTTTTAAATCAAGAGCTAAAAGGTAATGGCAAATTGCACTTCCCGACCTCCCTGCGGTGCTGAGGATAAATACATTAAAGACTGTGAGGTGCTCAAATACTAAGGTGCTAATAGGGCACCCCTCAGCGATGATAGATAAATTAGTATTTGTCTGATACTTTAATGTTCCACCCCTAGCTCTCAGCTCATACTTATTGTTTTCTTTCAGGCAAAAAATGCACGTATGGCAGCAAGTGCAAATTTTACCATCCAGAACGATTGTATCAAGCTCAGCTGTCAGTGGCTGACGAGCTCCGAGCCAAAACAATGACCTCATTTCGAAGCTTGGGGACAAAGGAGGAAAAGTTGACTACAACCAAAGGAGAGAAAGCAGCCCACGCTGCTTGCATAGAAAGGTGCCAGGAATCCAGTGGTGCTACCGGTGGCGGCAGCAGCAGCAGCTCCATTCCGAGCTTTGCAACTGATTGGCTCCATTCCACGCAACAGGAAAGGAGCTACACAGAGCATTCAGCTAGCGCCTGGGCAGACAGGCCCCTATGTAAACTGGAACCTGAACAAAGTGTATTGCAGCAAGATCTACAGAGAGATCAAAGGCTCATGGAAAAACAGCTCTCTGTGTTATCACTTGGGGACAAGATATATAGTGCACACAGGCCTGCAGACATCTCTGAAAGTGGGGATGCAATGGACAGTCCACATCAATGTTGTACTCTTAGACACAATCACTGTCACAATCTGTGTGTAACTCATCACAACCATAGTCGGGATTGCACTTGCTTACAACGATGTGATTTCCAAGAGGCAGCACTGCTGCCTTCTCATCTTTGTAGCCACCCAGGTCACTGTAGGTCTCAGCACCACTGCAGTGTGCAAATGTCAGCAGTGCAGAGTCAGAGAATCCCATACGTCATTGACAGATCTCAGTCCAAACAAGGTCCGAAGGCACAACAGCAAGTAATGCACTCTTTCAGGTCTCCTCTGACTGGCCCCTTTTCCTACAGCGAACATGAAGACGTACAATACCAAAAGCATTTGCACAATCAGCCTCCCATTCAGCCGTTCTTGTTAGAGCCCAGCAAGGGGCCTGACTCCTTCAGAAGGGTGGACAGTTACTCACCCATGTCTCACAGCGACTATCTCCAGAATCATGCTCCAGAGCCACTTGCTGGAGAGCGAGAGTGCATCCGCAGCGTGCTTTGCTCTGTCTTCCCATATGATGAAGTGGATCGCGTTATGTTCTTGTACCCTGATCTCGAGGATATGACTAGTTTAATTTTACTAATTCAAAGACACAGACAATTATGAAGCAGTGGAGACTCTTCTCACTTCAGGGCCTCTACAGGGGAAAAAAAACAAAAACAAAGACACAATTTGCCAGCTGGGGTCAGGGAGCAGGGGTTCAAGGTTGTTTCCAGCTCTGCCAGTGACTCACTGTGTAGCCTTGGGCAAGTCCATTAGACTCAAATGGTGACAGGCAGCCACTGGCCCCAACAGGCAATGATATGGTGTTACATCACCCATGGAGGGATTGTGCCTCAGAGAGCTATTTCTTCTCTGGAGCACAATCTTCACTGAGTTCCCTAGTGGGCAGGGGGTTGTGCCATCCTTAAGACCCCCCTGCTGTGGATGGCCCACTCTACTTCCTGTTGTGGGGCTGGGGCTCTTTCTCCCTCCCCACCTCCAGTGAGATGCCAGCCACTCCTGGAAGCGCGCCAGTAGAGCAGGCCCTGGGCTCACCGGCATACAGGTGTTGCAACTGTGACCAGTTTTTATATAGCCCACACAAGGAACGTGTACTCTTTGCAAACCTTCCACCCATCCACTGAAGGGTCAGTCACAATCGGGGCCTTTAACCCGCCTGTTCTTTGCTTGCCCATGGGGCTAACAGCATTTCCCCACCTCCCAGAGCCATCGTTGCGAGCTTTAGTGTATGCTTTGAAAGCACTTTAAGAGCCTTTAATCAAAGATGCTATTGCATTGCACGCAACATGACATGAGCAACAAATCCATGAATTCTTCCTATACAAAGCTTCACAAAAGTCCTAACCCTAACAGAGCAACTGAGTCAACAGAGCAGTCATTTGCCCCCTGCTCATGAGAACAATGTTCCTTTTCTTGATGGAAAGAGGGGCAATCTTCCTGTAAGGAGATTTTCATTTTTAAAGGATTCCCCTCAGATTTTTTATTTTTTTTTTTAAAAGAGAAGTGATGACAATCCATAGAAAGCCACAAAGCTTACCTCCCACCACCGTGGCTCCCTCTCAGGAGGACCAAACTTATCTCGGTCACACACAGCTGCTCTTATCTGACTTTCACTGCCTTTCAATTACTCTGTTGACATTACAAAGGTTGAATGGTTCTATTTCTATTGCAGAAATGCAGGAGACAGGCAGCATGTAGGCTTCCTGCACTGTCCTCATTTCTGCGTTCTGAGTTCAACTCTGGCAAATTCAGAACTTCAGCAGAGGATAAATCGTATGGTTTTTACTCACAGACGAGCTTATCCATTGAAATTAATGAGAGTTCTGCCCAAGTAAGGAATATATTACTGCAAGATTTGAGCCCTTCCTGTGGCCTCAGGATGCCATAGTCTATCCTGTGCACTCTGGAAAAGGAGACAGTTTCACCATATCAAAGACTGAGACACAGCAAATCGCTAGTCATGTTTTAAAATCTTGGCTTAAAAGTTTAGTTACTTCAGAAGGCTCATATATTCTCCATTAGCTTTGTACAAACCTCCCACTGTGGGAGGACCACTGCCATAGATCTAGTATATTGCTTTGTAGACATGGGTCACACACCACCATTACATTTTTAATATGGCCTTCTTTTCATTAGTCTGACATACCAGCTACTGTATAAGGTAACATTGGCTTTTCATCATTGCACTTCTGCTTTTATAGTTACAGCAATTAGGCCCAATCCTGTCTTCACTGAAGGGGGACAGGATTTAAACTCCCATTGGCTTCTGTGGGCGCAGGACTGGATCCATTATATACTCACAAGATAAAAAGTGGGTTTCTTTTAAAAACCTATTTTCTGAAGAAATATTAGCAGGGTTCCTACAGAGCATGGTAGAAACAGCTGATGATGATATATGTTCAGCACTTAAGTGCAGTTCAACTCCATTTAGTGAATTTATCTTTGATTTAAACCCTGAATTCATCTGAATTTGTTTCTTTCTGGACACATACAAGGAAGATAAGAGAAGCTATTTTTTTAATATGAAAAAACAGAAAAAAGTAATGGAGTAAAATTGACTTTTAATTACCCACTATGGTCCCATAATGAGATCATTGTACAGCTGATTTATGGATACAAAGTTTTAAACGGTTCCTTTGGGACATGTTTGATTTTGGTAAGCTGTAAAGCTGCTAATCTGTGCACTGTCATTTAATTCTTTAGGTTACAAAACCTAATGAAATCTTTATATTGGGGGCAGTTTTAGTAATGGTAATTAAAAAAAAACTATTTTCATTTTGTTTCATGTGGATTCAGCAAGCAACATGTTTATTAATTTGGATTAATTTATTATGCTGCCAAACTTTCACTGGGGCAGATTTCCCCAGGGTGGTTTTCTGCCAAGTCACGCTAACTCAGCTTAACTTTATAGTTTTGAAGGTGCCTGTGTGTACAACTGAAGCCTGCCTGATTGCACCACAAAGAACCAGGAAATAATTTAGCCTGGGAAAGGCGTTTCTTATCTTGTATTTTTATTTCCTGTAACATCCTTAAGGTAACTGATTACTGGAGGAGAACAGCAGCAAACATGCTGTATAGAACAACCAGTGAACACTATTGGAGTTTTTGATGCCCTTATCCATTCCAGTTAGGAAGCTAAAAGAAACCCAATTCCCTCATCCAATGACATATATATGGCAAAGCTGTGGCGGAAATGTGTTACATGCAAGGACGGTTTTAAACAGAATCTTAGAAAAATCCATAACTTTCCCCTCACCCTAGGTGGTTCTGTCCATTCCTGCTGCTGATCAGAGAGATGGCCTCAGCTCTCACTCCATGTGATGGCGTTTCAGAGAAAAACAGGCAGGGATCTCATAAGCTCCCAAAACATCTCAGACCCTTAAAATATCAGCAGGTGTCAATTATTCAGCAATGCTTGCTATTTAGAAAATTGAGAGTTTTGATTCTAGCTGTCTTTTTGTTCTAAGAGTCAGTCTCATGCTACTTCCCTTTTACCTCTGTAAACATATATTTTCCTTGAAATTATGATACAGTAGAGCTCTCCCAAACAACATTCATAAGCCTCTCACCTTTTGGGGGAGGAAGGAAGTTCCCCCAGGCTTCTGAAAGCAGCAGCTCAGGAAAGAATGTAACCAGGCTGGTTATCAGTCCCTCTCCCTCCCAAACACAAAGCAGACAGGATTTTCACAAGTGCTGAGCACCACCACTCCCACTGCTGAGTGTTCAGCCACTCTGAAAACCATCTGCATATTGTCTAAAAGAAAACAACCACACCTGGCTTTGAGTTCAGGCCAAGAGAAAGTGGAGGACAGATGCTCAACAGATATTTGCTTACACAGGAGTTCCTTTCACTCTTTTGTTCATAATAGGAGGGTCAATTATTTACATAGTTGTTTAGTAAAGTTCTGTAGGAAGAACATGTTCTGCAAGCGTGACACAGACAGCAGTAAGTTCTGGTTTCTGTTGTGTCAAGATTAGTTCTGCAGCCAGCCCACATCTACAGGGAAAATTACAAACGTATATCCTTCTTACCTAGACTAGAGTATTTTAAAATTATGTTCCAGAACACTAGAGGAAAACTTCTCCACTTACTAAACAGTGATCACGCCTTTGAGAAATGGTCCTTTCTAAAGCTACAGTGATGTTGCTGTCTTTGAAAATCCTGACATTTTTTGGAAGGTTATTGTTGAATCTTTTTGCTTTTAGTAAAGCTAAGGTAAGACTTTGGTTTATAAGTAAGGTCTTTCTGAGACAACATAAAATTGTCACGCTATCTCCCGAGAGATCACAGGTGCATGCATCCACAGCTGATTTACCAATACCCTGACATGCCAGAGATATTTAAACTATGAAGCAGAAGTAATGGCTCCATCATTATGGCTAAAGTTAGGTTCCTGAAACCTCTAATTAGGGCATGTCTACACTACAAAGTTAAGTTGATGTAAGGCAGCTTATGTCTAGTGTTCCTCCCGCTGCTGTAACACACTCCCTGCACCAACCTAGTAAATCCACCTCAATGGGAGGCATAAGGCTTCGGTCGACATAGTTCGTAGTGTCTGTATAGATCCTGTGTTACAGTACTTACAACGTCAGTTTCACTGCTGGTAGGGTCTCTTTGAAATTGAGTGGAGGGGAGTGTTCCATCGGTGAGCCCCAGCAGTGCTGACAGCTGGAGCCTTGCTGCTGCCGCCTGATGCTGAAAGCCTTGGCTATGGGTTCCCTGCAGAACTCCCAGGGGGAGCCTGGGTGCTGCCCAGGCTCTCAGCTCCCAGCCCCCGCTCCACATGGAGCTCCCATAGGGTTGCCTCACCCTGCCATTTTTCTAATTGCTGGTAATCAACCAACCAGACTCCTAAGGCTCCCCTCCCCTGCTGCCTCTCTCCTCAAGGCACTGCCCCTGCTCTGCCTCTTCCCCCAAGGCTCTGCCCCCATCATTTGCTGGATTGTCTCCACCTCCCTTCTGCCCGCAGCTGGGCTCCCACTGTTCAGGGGTTGGGATGGGAACGGCTGAGCCTGTTAGGGAGCTTGCCTACAGGTAGGAGATTGAGCAGGGGCTGGTGCAGGTTAATGACTCAGCACCTCCCTTCACTCCACAGTAACTGCACTTTTGGTGTCCTGTCATTACATCTGATCGGACACTGCCAGGTCCCGTTTTCAACCAGACTTCCCGGTCAAAAACCAGGCATTTGGCAACCCTAAATGGCACCCGGCCACAAAAGCCAAAAAAGGGACTGTTTGGATAAAATCCTGATGGGTGGCAACCTTAAGCTCTTAGCTGGAGCTGTGTGGAGTGGGGACGTGAGAGCCCAGGCAGCAGCTGTGATCCCAGGCTTTGGCCCCCCACTTTGCCCCCCTATTAAGTCGGTGCAAGCATTCCTGGTGAGGATGCGCATCACTGACAGGAGAATAGTGTGGACATGAAACACCACAGTAATTACTGCGGTGGCAGTAAGTCGACCTAACATAGGTTGACTTAATTGTGTAGTGTAGACATGGCCTAAATAAGTCTGTGCCCTTGAAATTTCACATGCTACATCTCAACTCAGAGCAGACTTTTTCCTGGGGAATTTGGCAGGGGGAGGGTGAGAGAAGGAAGAGAAGGGAGGGGGGGAAGGAGATTAAAGTTGTGGGATTTTTTAAAAAAAATAATTTTTGTTAAAAATCCTTTTGTATCTCTCCCCCCCCCCCTTTTTTTTGGGGGGGTGGGAAAAACTTTCCTTGTGTTTTTTACTTTTCATATCTTCAGAATGGCTTGGCCTACAAAATTCCCACAACATAAAGTATATAGACAAATATTTTATAAGAACCAAAATGTGGTCTACTGGATTACACTTATGAAAAGGAATACAAAGATTAGAAACTAAAACAAAACTATGGAATAAGCTTCCTCTACTGTTGCTACAACAAAAATTAGTGTTCCCTAGCCAATACCTGCCAGGTACTATTGATTTGAATTAACATAGGACTCAATCTGATCAGAAAAGAGAAAAAACAGGGTTACTTACCAGTAACTGTTGTTCTTCGAGATGTGTTGCTCATATCCATTCCATTATAGGTGTGTGCGCGCCCCGTGCACAGATCCCCGGAACTTTTTCCCTTAGCTAGCCCCATCGGGTCAGCTCCGGCGCCCCCGGGAGTGCCGCGCTCATGCCGCGGTATATAGGGCGCTGCTGACCCTGCGGCCCCTCAGTCCCTTCTTTCTGCCGACTCCGACAGTGGGGACGGGGGGTGGGTTTGGAATGGATATGAGCAACACATCTCGAAGAACAACAGTTACTGGTAAGTAACCCTGTTTTCTATCTTCGAGTGATTGCTCATATCCATTCCATTATAGGTGATTAAATAGCCATACCTTGGAGGTGGGTAGGAGTCAGCGGTGAGCTACTCTTGCCAGTACTGCTCTGCCGAATCCTGCGTCCTCTCTCGCCTGCTGTACGATGGCGTAGTGGGACGTGAAGGTGTGGACCGACGACCAGGTGGCTGCTTTGCAGATGTCCTGCAGGGGTACTCCTCCCAGGAAGGCCGCAGATGAGGCCTGGGCTCTGGTTGAGTGCGCTGTCACAGCTCCTGGAAGCGGCACCTTCGCCCGCTCGTAGCAGGTCCTGATGCAGGCGGTGATCCAGGCGGAGATGCGCTGGGTGGAGACAGGTGAACCCTTCATCCGGTCCGCTACTGCCACGAACAGCTGCGTCGACTTCCGGAATGGTCTGGTCCGCTCGATGTAGAAGGCCAGGGCTCGTCTGACATCCAGCAGGTGCCATCTCCGCTCCTCCTCCGAACCGTGTGGTTTTGGAAAAAACACGGGGAGGAAGATATTTTGGTTATAATGGAACTGAGACACCACCTTGGGTAAGAAGGCTGGGTGTGGTCTCAGTTGGACCTTATCTTTATAGAAGACCGTGTAGGGGGGCTCTGATGTTAAAGCTTTAAGCTCAGAGACCCTCCTAGCCGATGTAATGGCCACCAGGAAGGCTACCTTCCAAGACAGGACGAGCAGCGGGCATGTAGCCAGAGGCTCGAAGGGGGGTCCTGTCAACATGGTAAGGACCAGGTTTAAATCCCAGGGAGGCACCGGGTCGCGGACCTGGGGATAAAGCCTCTCCACCCCTTTGAGGAACCTGACTGACATGGGGTGGGAGAATAGTGACCGCCCTTCCATTGGCATGTGGAAGGCCGAAATAGCTGCCAGGTGCACTTTCAGTGACGCCAGTGCTAGGCCCTGGAGCTTCAGGTGGAGTAGATACTCCAATATCGCCTGTATGGGCGAGGTGGACGGTAGGACACCCTGGGATTCCGCCCAACAAGTGAAACGCTTCCACTTGGCCCGGTACACGACCTGTGTGGAAGGTTTCCTGCTGCCCAACAGGATATGTTGGACCTGCGCCGAGCAGGCTCTCTCCCCCTCCGTCAGCCAGAGAGTCTCCATGCCGTCAGGTGGAGGGAGTCCAGGTCCGGGTGCAGCAGGCGACCCTGGTCTTGAGAGAGCAGGTCGAAGCGCCTCGGAAGTGGAAGTGGCGTGTCGACAGACAGGTCGAGCAGCATACTGTACCAATGCTGTCATGGCCACGCTGGCGCAATCAGTATCATATCCGCTCTGTCCCTCTTGATTTTCAAGAGGACCTTGGGCAAGAGGGAATGGGGGGGAATGCATATAGGAGGGCCCCCGTCCATTCTAAAAGGAACGCGTCGGAAAGGGAGCCCGGCTCGCGACCTCGGAGCGAGCAAAACCTCGGGCACTTCCTGTTCCAGGACGACGCGAACAGGTCCAGTTGGGGAACCCCCACTTCCGGAAGATGAAAGCCACTACGTCCGGGTGCAGTGACCAGTCGTGTCGGGGTAAGAACGACCTGCTGAGGCGATCTGCCTCGTCGTTCCTGACCCCCGGGAGGTGAGAGGCAGAAATGTGAAAACCATGCCTCACGGCAAAATCCCAAAGTTGAATAGCTTCTTGGCAAAGAGTCGATGAGCGTGCTCCCCCTTGCCTGTTGATGTAAAACATGGCCGCCGTGTTGTCCGTGAGGACCTGAACTGTCCTGTCTTTGAGGAAGTTGATGAACACCTTGCAGGCCAAGCGGACTGCTCTGAGCTCCCTGACATTTATGTGGAGAGCTTTCTCTTGTATTGACCACAGCCCCTGGGTGCTCAGGTCTTTGCTGATGTGGGCTCCCCACCCGCTGTCCGAGGCGTCCGTTATTAACGTGACTGAGGGAGCTAGGTCCCTGAACGGAACACCTTTCAGCACCTCCCTTGGGTCCTTCCACCAATCTAGGGAGGACAATACCTGGGTGGGAACCGTTACCACCTTGTTCAGTCTGTGTCTGGCCGGTACATAGACTGAGGCCAGCCACCCCTGGAGAGGCCTTAGCTTGAGGCGAGCTAGCCTCACCACATATGTACATGCCGCCATGTGTCCCAACAGCTGAAGGCAATGCCTGGCTGTCGTCGTGGGGGACCTGCGAAGATCGGTGATTATGGCGGTCATGGTCTCGAACCTGGTTTGAGGGAGGAAGGCTCTGGCCTCTCGTGTGTCTAATATGGCCCCTATAAACTCTATGCGCTGCACCGGGGTGAGAGTAGACTTCTGCTCGTTGATGAGCAACCCCAGTCTGGTGCACGTGGCGCAAGTAAGGGCTAGGCTGTCCTTGACATGGGCCCTGGACTTGCCCCGGATCAGCCAAACGTCCAGGTAGGGGAAGATCTGGACCCCTCTGCGGCGCAGGTGGGCCGCTACCACTGCCATGCATTTTGTGAACACTCTCGGTGCAGATGAGAGGCCAAATGGCAGGGCAGAGAACTGGTAGTGAAAACCAGCTACCATGAACCTTAAAAATTTTCTGTGGTCTTGAAGGATTGTTATATGGAAGTATGCATCCTTCAAGTCGAGGGCGGCATACCAGTCCCCTGGATCTAGGGTGGGAATAATGGAAGCTAGGGAGACCATATGGAACCTGGAACGCCTGATAAACTTGTTTAGGCGACGCAGATCCAAGATAGGTCTTAGACCTCCCTTGGCCTTGGGGATCAGAAAGTACCGAGAATAGAATCCCCTCCCCTGTTCCTGTATAGGAACCTCCTCTATTGCGCCCAGCATGAGGAGGGAATTGACCTCTTGTATGAGAAGTTGCTCGTGAGATGGGTCCCTGAAGAGGGACTGGGTTGGGGGAAATTGTGGGGGGGAAGCCGTAAGTTGCAGTGCATGGCCCCTGCGAACTATGCCGAGGACCCATTGGTCGGTAGTAATCGCTTCCCACTCGGCTATGTAAGGCCGGAGCCTGTATAGGAAGGGTCTGGGTTGATCCAAGGGGGGAACAAGTGCCGCCCTCGTGCACCCCGTCAAAACTTCTTATGGGGTGCCCCGCCTTTATTAGGGCCTTGCTGTGACCCTTGATATGGCCCTCTGTCACGGCGGTTAGGCGCCCGGTACCTCTCCCTACCCCTCCTGGGTTGGGTAGGCCTAGGAGGTAGCCTCAGCGGAGGTTGCTGTTGCCTCTGCACCTGAGGCCTATTCTGGTGCCTCAAGGCCTGAGGCGTGTATAACCCCAGGGATCTCAGGGTGGCTCGAGAGTCTTTTAAAGCATGAAGCTTTTCGTCAGTCCTCTCCGAAAAGAGGCCGGCATAGTCAAAGGGGAGGTCCTGTATAGCTTGTTGGACCTCCTGGGTCAACCCTGAGGCTTGGAGCCAGGAGCAGCGGCGCATGGCAATGGCCGAAGCGATCGCCCTGCTGGCTGTATCCGCAGCGTCACTGGCGGACTGTAGAGCCGCCCTAGCCACCGCCACTCCTTCCTGTGTCACCGTGGCGAAATCTGTGGCCTGGTCGGGGGCAGCCCCGCAGAGAACCTCTGTAAAGAGGACCACAAGTTTAAATTGTACTTTCCCATGAGGGCCTGGTGATTAGCTACCCTCAGTTGTAGGGCCGCAGTAGAGTACATTTTGCGCCCAAACAGGTCCAGCTTTTTGCTGTCCTTGTCCTTAGGGGTGTTACCCTGACCCCCTTGACGGTCCCGCTGGTTCACCGCATCTACTATAAGTGAACCTGGAGCGGGATGGGTGTACAAAAATTCAAACCCCTCCTTTGGCACATAGTACTTTCTCTCAGCCCCTTTCGAGGTGGGAGCTAGTGAGGAGGGGGTTTGCCAGAGGGTCTTTGCGAGTTTCATAACCCTCTCGTGGACCGGCAGTGCCAAGCGTGAAGGGCCTGCTGTGTCAGAGACCCCAAATAGGGGATCCTCCTCCTCTGACATCTCTTTAATTTCCAGACCCAGATTGTCTGCTACCCTCCTCAAGAGGTCCTGGTGGCCTTTAAAATCAAAGGGGGGGCTCTAGTATCCCTGACCGTCGCCTCGTCTGGAGAAGAGGAGGAGGACTGTGGAATGGGTCCTGTGGATGGCCCTTCCTCTGGGTCAGATTCCCCCTCAGAGGGGTGACGCTCCTGTGGGTCTGTAGTGGGGCCCATTGGTGGGGCCACCGAGGTATGTATAGAGGTGGTCCCTGGCCCCATCTGGGTACCCCACGGCCCCCAGTATGGCCATTGCCAGAGGCCCTGGGGCCAGGCAGGTGTTGGTGCAGGCACCTGCTGGCTCAGCTCCATCCTTCCTCTCTTTGAGCTCGAGTCACTTCGCCGGTGCTTTTGAGCTCTGGAAGGGGGAGCGGCTCCTCGATGAGGAGGACCTTCGGTGCCGACATCTGCGGTGCCTGCGAGGGGAGGGGCTGCTGGAAGAGCTGTAGCTGTCATGGCCCCTCCCTCTAGACGACTTTTGAGTTTTCTTTCCCGATCTCGATCGGGAGCGGTGCCGACGGCGACGTCGCGACGTAGACCTGGAACGCGACGTCGGTGCCGTGGCGCTCGATGCCGAGACTGTCGGTGCCGAGGCTGTCGGTGCCGTGGCGCTCGATGCCGAGGCTGTCGGTGCCGAGGCTGTCGGTGCGGGGGAATGCTGAGCGGCGGGACTCCGCACCGGGGTGCCCAAGTCCATGCTCCTGTCCCCACTCGAGGCGGAACTGTATCTCCTTCGCCTCGAGCGTTTTTCCCTGGACCGCCCTCGGTGCCGTGGTGCCGGGGAGCTCGACGACTGTGAGTCGGAGCTGGGAGGGGAGCTCGCTCTCTCGACCCTCCCTGGCCGTCTGGGGGGAGACCTCGATTCCTGTCTCCGCCACCCACCGGGGTAACCCAACGCGGGTTTGCCCCGAGACACCGGTCCCGGAACCCTCGGCCGAGGGGGGGACGGAGGCGTAGTCAGGCCCACGAGGGCGCGAGCCGCAGCGAAAGCCTCCGGTGTCGACGGCCCTTGCAGAGGCGCTCCCCTACCCCCAGGAGTCAGGGGAGGCTCTCTGCGAGGAGATGCCGGTGCCGGAGTCCTCTCCACGGCATGTGGCTGGGGCATCTCCCGTTGGACCCCCTGCTTTCCCGGTAACAGGGGGGAGTCCATGTGAGCGGCCTCACGCCGCTTTTTCTTCGTCGGTGCCGATACGCTCGGTGCCGCCGATGCCGGTACCTTTGATGCCGGTGCCGTTGATGCCGGTGCTGGCGGAGCGCTCCGCACCGATGAGACACTCGGTGCCGCCGGGGAGCGCGATGGTTCGGAGTCCGGCCGGAGCACGGATTCCATTAGGATCGCCTTCAAGCGGGCGTCCCTCTCCTTCTGGGTCCTGGGCTTAAAGGACCTACAGATTTTGCATTTTTCCTTCCTGTGTAATTCCCCCAGACATCGAAGGCAACGGTCATGGGGGTCACTAACAGGGAAGGACTTTGCACATTGAGTGCAGGCTTTAAAGCCTGTGGAGCCAGGCATGGCTCCGTTCTAGCCCCTAAGGGCACTATCAACTACTCTACTAACTATCTTATCTCTAAAACAAAAAACTCTAACAAAAGGGCTAACTGTGAGGAATGCTACTTGCGTTTGAATGCAAGAGGCAGGCGTTCTGTTGACCGTCACTGGCGGAAAGAAGGAACTGAGGGGCCGCAGGGTCAGCAGCGCCCTATATACCGCGGCATGAGCGCGGCACTCCAGGGGGCGCCGGAGCTGACCCTACGGGGCTAGCTAAGAGAAAAAAGTTCCGGGGATCTGTGCACGGGGCGCGCACACACCTATAATGGAATGGATATGAGCAATCACTCGAAGATAGAACTTCTTAGATTCAACTATTTACATTAATCCTGCCTTCTGAATACAGTGGAATTGGAATGCGAAATATTAGAGTATTACTGGGCATCAAAACTGCTGTATATCTGGCATTGTGATACAGAATCAAGAGATCCATCTGAAATGTGGAAAGTAATAAGCTACGATATTCAGCAAGCAATATACATTACAGCAAAGCAGGTGAGCATATTGCTACACATGTCAAAATTTACATTTGAAGTAACCATATATTTTAAAATAGGAAATGTAATAACTGGAACAATCCCTTTATGTTGTAACTCTGGGTTACTGCAGAGAATTGCTTTTAAACAGATTTTTTTTTTTGAGACATCAGCAGTGTTTTTCAATGTTTTAAAATAGATTTGGTATTAGCTTAATGAAGAGTTGGGAACACCTTAATTTGATGATCAATAATGCTGATAAATGAAAGTAGCTGGACAAACTGTAGCTAGGATTAGTCATTGAACTTTTAAAGGAACCTCCAGAAAAATACTTAGAGAGAACTTGCATTTAACTGAGAAAAGGAGTTTGGAGAAATGAAACCAACTTTAATACTTAACAGGATTTGAGTTCTCTTGGCTCATCTTGGAGAGAAGAGTCTTCACTGATGATGTTGGGTTTAAAGGGCAGGACAGCACCACTGTTGTGTTAGCTTAAATCAGCTAAAGGCCCAAGGAGATAGCCAAATCTTCATTACTACCCCACAAAGTAAACATAGGGGATTCAAAGCTAGAGCTCTCCACTTTTTGCTACACAGCCTTTTACAGTTTTCAAAACAGCAGGATTTATTCTTGGATTAAGCAGCCAATGGGATGAGATAGGCATTGTAAACAGAAAGAAATTGGTAATTTAGGAATGGCTCTAAAGAGGCTATTATTTTGTACCTACTGTTCAGACACATTTTAGTTCCAAGTCAAACTGGCAAGATGAAAACCAATCCACAAATCCATGCTCAGCAAGCTCAGAGGCTCGAACAGTTCCCAGGGTTCATTGCTGTATGCTTCCTTGTTTCACAGAAGAAAGCTGACGTTGCACTCACTATCTCTAGAATGAAGGATATATATATTTTCTTAAATCAACTAATGCAGTGTAAAGATAATAATTGACATGTAATTTAATTTAAAAAAAGCAATCTGTAAAATTTCCATGAGTACCTCCCGTGACCTCCAAACATAGGAAACCAGGGAGGCCCCTCAGTTACAGCATGGAGGGGAAATTGGACAAAAAATAAAATACATCACTACAAAGCAATAAGCACAAACTACCCATGTAGGAAGGAGATTGCAGGACAGAGCAGAAGGGACAATGGGTACAATTCAGAAGATCTGGGTTCTATTTCTGCCTCTATCAGAGACTTCCTACGTGAGTGTGGGCAAGTCACAATCTCTGTGCCTGTTTCCAGAGTATAAAATAGGATAGGGAGGGTGACAATTCTCATACCTCCCAACAGTGTTGCGGATAAGTCCATTAATGATGTGGGGTGCTCAGGTAATACTACAGTGAATGCCATAGGAAATCTGTAACATAGATCATCTCACCCTGTATTTGCATTTAACACAGAATGTTCTGTACATATAACTGAAGAGAGTCTGTTAACGTTGAAACTACCCTTTACATGCAATCTGACGCAAAGTTTACAGGGAAGCATCTGAACTTATCACAAACATTTAAACAGAACAAAATGGTCTTCACAGCTTGCTTCCTGTCTACCAATTCTTTTGTTCCCAAGAGGATACAAATAAGCATTAAATTCCACTTAAAGCATTAGAACATCACATGAATAAAAAGAAACAGAATCAGTCTTGTTGAAAGCTTTTCAAAAACAGACTCCAGTCCTACACAACGCACTTGACTTGTGTTCTCTACAGAATGAGCACATTGGCTCACGATTAAATTTTATTTAAGTTGCTCATCACCTTTTTGTATTAACTGATCTTTTGAGGTGCCAGACAGAACTTCTGGGTTCCCTTCCTAGTTCTGCTACTAGTTCACTATGCGGCTTTGGGTAGGTCATCACCTTTCTGTGCCTAGGTTTGGTCATGTGTAAAATGGGTGTAATATCTGCCTTACAGGTACAGACTTACTTGACAGTAAGATTCTTGGATGAAAAGTGCTACATAAGTGCAGAGTAATATTTTCACAGGGCCATTTGGGTGGCTAATGTTACTAAAACAATTCCTTGGGTAATCAGCCTATGACAGTAAGTCAGCTGTGTGTCCTTTACATGCTATGAATCAGAATTACTGTACTGAACAAGTTATGCTCTTTTTGCCACTAGCAAAAGGAAAATTCCCTTGCAAAACATACATTTGCTGACTTTGCAACCAGGATCAACATTTGCACAAGGTTTTAAATAAAATCTCCTCTTAATTGCCTTCTCTGAGAAACAGCTGAATTTCTTTGAAGTTATTTCTGAGAGAGGAATGTGGAATCAAAATATAGCATGTATGCCAGACAAGAGGAGCTGTGAAGAGGGTAATTAGAAGTCATGCCAGACAGGAAGCTAAATTGCTACAGTAGTACACAGGACCATTGAACACAGTCAGCTGATCAAAGTAATCAGCTTCCCTTTGCAGACCACTCAGGGACTCTCTAGAGGACTTGCTCATCACAGCCACCCCACCTACTCTCACTCCCCTTCCCCTTTCTGTCTCTCTCCAGCATTCACAATTTTCCTCTCCTGCTCCCCTGACTAATTTTTGCTTTTCCTCTTTCACTTATTGCTTTCCATGTTTCCAATCCAAGCGCTCCTCACACCCTTTATTTAGCCTGCCCAATTCCTAAATTCTCCCCTGCTATAAGCCCTTTCTTTTCCATCTTCTCTCAGGTTCTTATCCCTACTATCCCTCCTCCATCTGCTACTTCCCACCCATGAACAGCACTTTAATTCCCCTACCCTTCTATTATCACCACTCCTTCCCACCATTACTACACTCTTGGCCACTTTTTTTCCCCTTTGTCCCCTCCTATGCAGTCTCCTCTTGGCTCCAAGGCCTGCCTTGAACTTCCCCCTCACACTTACCAATCCCAGTTCACCCATATTTTCCTCAATCTCTTCCCTCTTCAGTCACCTGGCCTGTCACTGCTCCCACTCAGGTATTAGCTGTCTACTACTTGCTTCCCATGACACAGGCCTGGTCTACATTTACTGGCAAATTTGGCAGCAGTCGATGGGAGATACGCAAGCTACATAGAGTAGTTGGTGTATCTTCCATCAACTTCGTAAAATCCGTTCTGCACGCCGTCTCCACTACACTGCGCTGACGGGAAATGTGTTTCCGTCGACGCATCATTACTCTTTTTCCAGGGGTGGATTTATTAAGTCCATTTCCAGATCGATTGAGCGGGTCTTTACTTCTGCTCAATCGATCCAGAGAAATCGATCAGACAGAAGGAAATTTGCCACCGTCAATGGAAACATACCCACAGTGACAACTCCATCCTGATCAAAAACACCACATCAGTCCCATCCGAACCCCACCATGTCAGATAAGTTCTTAAAATCATTCTACTTACCATCTGATTCATTAATAGAAATCCCTGCTAGTACACATCTTTGATCGATACCATTCATCAGAATATTTATTTTTCTTGCACAGAACTTTAACTGTATAAGGAGTTCCAGTACTATTCTTGAGGTTGATATCTTTTTCCTGACACAGATCTCTTCTCTCAGTCTCCTTAAAGTTACTTTCCCTAAGGTATGATTTGTGAAAAGTCTCATGGATTTGGCCACCACAGGCAAACCTGAGTATAACTTGTGTCTCATTTGCTACACACATTTACACTTGTTTTAACAACTCAAGCTTCCACCAGAAGTCAACAGGAAGTTTTATAATCATAGCTGAACTTAGCTTAACTACTCTCTTCAAACCAAAACCCTAGACCAAGCAGAGAGTTTTTAACCCCCGTAAAAAGGAAGAAGTGCCATAGACATAATGAAGTCTACTAGAAACTTCACAATTGCTATTAATTTTATGTAGAAGGTGCTCAGATACTACAGTGATGGACAGCAGTATAAAATCCTAAGACAAACACACAGTAAATAATGAATGGCATGGGGAGGATCAATACAGGTATATGGAAGTTCTCTCATACAAGAGCAAGAGGACACCCAATGAAATGAAGAAAAAATGCACAATTTTAGAACTAATGAATGGCATTCTATATATTCTATATGATGTATAGTTAACTTCTGGAACTAACTGACAAGAGATCATTGAGCACAGTAAGATTCACAAAAAGATTAGACATGTATCCATCTGTGTTTGTACAACATATAGTAAAATGGGGCCCAAGTACCAGTCCATTGATACTCTAGTTACTGAGCTTAGTGTTTGTACTCCAAAGTGTTTGTACTTTAAATAATTTGGAAACTAGCTTAGTATAAAATGACAAAATATCAAAGTAACCTCTGAGAATGGACAATTTATTGCACTGAATAATGTGAGAAGCAGGAAGGGATTCTGTTATTGCCTCTTACACTTCTATTTCCATATATATATATATATATATATATATTTGCCACAAGGAGAACAACAAAAATCAAACTAAAAAACCAAACAGAAAACAAAACTCCTGGAGTAACTGACAGAAAACTTGATTCCTGGATTTTCAACAGAAAATGGTTAAAGATAGACAGGAACAGTATAAAGCTTACACAAACAATTAAATTAACAAAATAAGCTATGGAGAAGTCAAGGAAAAGCTTTGTCATCAAAATGGAAGAATAGAATGATAAAATGTGCTCCAGAAATGCTACCGCACTCTGAAACTTCATAGAAACTCAAAGCTGTGGTCCATTGAATTACTGCCACACAAGCAGTGCTAGAGAAATTGCAATGGGGAAGTGAACATAGAACATATGATTAGTTATTGCCAAAATATACAGTTATTGGCAGAAAATTATAAATGCTACCCAAAGTTTCATAAGAATGATAAATATTAAGTTTTCCCAACAGGAACTCATGTTAGGAAGAGACTAAAGGGAATACAGATACTGGGTATTTAATATGGAATAAGATTTGTTATTTTATTATTTAATTTTTTAGGGTCTGTGCGTTTGTTTTTGGGTGTTCTGATTTTTATTTTATCTTTGTTATACAAATACAGGGCAGGGGCATTATGAGAAAAGAACATTAAAATATAAGATTCATACATAAATTGGAAATGTCTACTAGTCTGGTTTGCATAAAGGATACGGATAGGATTTCAATCAAAAGCGACTTTAACAAGTGTAATGAACTGAATTCACCACCAGGTATCACTGTGGTAGCACAAAACACAGCAGTAAAGATTTGCTGCTCTGAAGATTACTGGAGGTAAATTTCAGCACGCACAAGACATGAGGTCTCTGGTTCATGAAGGGCCAGAGGATCCCTACTTCATATCTGGGGGAGACAGGGTGCAAGGAATAGGCAACTTTACTTAGGTAAAATAATCAACCCAAACTTTTTCCCCAAAATTCCAGCCAAACGTTTAGAATTCCAGAAAGATCAGTTTGGGTTTGCATGTACAGTAGAACCTGAGTTACAAACACCTCGGAAATGAAGGTTGTCCATAACTCTGAAATGTTCATAACTCTGAACAAAACATTATGGTTGTTCTTTCAAAAGGTTACAAATGAACCTTAACTTAATACATATTACTGCATCTGAAGAACAGAGTTGAAGTCTCTCGAAAGCTTATGTCTACAAATATTACATTTGTTAGTCTTTAAAGTGCCACAGAACTCTGGTTGTTTTTGCTGTATACAGACTAACACAGCTACCCCTCTAGAACTATTAATACATCTTTGAAACACTACCATGCAGAAGAAAAATGCTGCTTTCCCTTTATTTTTTTTAGTAGTTTACATTTAACACAGTACTGTGCTGCATTTGCTTTTTTTCTCTCTCTCTGAAGCTGCCTGATTGTGTATTACTGGTTTCAAATGAGATGTGTGGCTAACTGGTCAGTTCATAACTCTGAGGTTCCACTGCACTTCATAGATGCACTGCCTCATTCAGACAGTGACTAGAAGCAGAACTACCAATAGCACCTGGAAAGCCTGTTCTTGTAGTGTGCTGTACTGACTATGGATCAATCACGACATCACTACTAAGGTAGAAAACCGCTTCTCGTGCTTTAAATACAACAGACAGTGCTGCTGAGACCTCAACCCAGTTCCACAAAGGCATCATCAGAAAAGCAGGCACTGATTTACTTACCTGGCAATCAAAGGATTATTTAAATCACCAATTATTATTCTCTGTATCCAGAAATTTGCACTCTGCACAGCACTAACAGTAAGTCAGTGACAGCAAACATTACGGGAATCTTCTCCAGACATAGATTTCCAGTTGAAGACTTTAATGATACTGGGCTGCAATTTTCCAAGGCAGATTTTAGGCAATTTGCCATAAATTGGGATTTTCATCACAAAACATCGAGTCCAAATTACCCCCAATAAAATGGACTTCTGGAAAGGTCTATACAGATGGTAAAGAACCTTATGAAAAAGATCTTTGATAGTGGGGGTGTGATGGTATGCAGAACCCCTGGGGTATTGCCTACAAGCTGTGGAACTGCTGGGTAACCTTATCAACTATTTATCTTGGGGTGAGCCCTCCACCTTAGTCAGGCTGGTGACCTAGAGACAGCCTATCCAGATCCTGTTATCACCCAACCTGACAGCAGGTGGCACCAGACATCCAACTTAGTTCAATGAATGCTTCCAGCCACTCATGAACCAACAATAGAGACACTTCAGCTGGCTCCTCATCCAGGGACCCCACGATAATACCATCTAACCCTGGTCAAAAAGCCTGACAAGTGGAGATCATCATCCAGTCTGCCCTTCCATCAAAGTGGAAGGAATGTACACCAGCTTTTGTTACTCAGCAGTTTGTCTAAACCCTTCACTCAAATACACACTGGTTAAGATAAAACATTAAATAAGTTTATGAGCTACAGAAAAATAGATTTTAAGTGATAAGTGGCAAGTGTAAAGAGATTAAAAGTAGTTACTAAATGAAATAAATGTAAGATCACAGTCTAAGTTCTACACACTAACAAGCTCTTCAATTAGCAATGTCTCACCTTCATTAGCGGGTACAAGCAGTTTCTTAAAAGCAGGCTGGGCAACCTTCCCTACCTGGGACTATCCCTTTCTTTTTCTTCCAGATGCTCCTTCTGGTGTTGAGTTGGGGGGAGAGAGAAGCCAAGTGATGATGTCATGCTTCCCCTTTTATAGTCTGTTTCATCGTGCTAGAACAATCAGGCTTATGATCTGTGGGGGTCGTCCTCATTGGTCTATCCAGCCCCATTGAGAATGTGCTTCCTACAGTGCAGCCTTCACTGTAAACAATTCCTGGTAGTGGAATCTATTCCTGAATGGGTGAGAGATAGCCATTAATGCTGTCTGGCCACTCTATTATTGTGCCTGCAATACTGTTTGTGGGACTTTCCCCACCTTGCAACATGTTCTAGTAGCATTTACAACAATATTTTATAGCTTCACATACTATGGTAGCACATACAATCCAACAGCATATTAATGTTTAGCAGATCAAGACTTTTAAAGTAACACCGAAAAATGCATACTTAGTACAGAACACATCATCATTATATAACATTGGTGAATATGTGGTTTTTGAAATGTTGTTTTCAGACACTGGATGTCACAGGTGATTTGTATAAAGTGTTACTGATTTACTGACATACACTTCTAGAGAATGGCTCTTCTCCAGCGCAGCTGTTAATGGGAAAAAGGACCAGCTCTGATTTACCAATCACTGATAGCTTGCTGAAACCTCAGGACAATGAAACCAGATGGAAGATGAAGGAAATTCACGTGGAAGCAGAAATATTATTTTGACAAAAGGACCTGTAATCACTCATCTCTTAACCCAAGTGATAGAAGTGTGATTCTTCAGTCACACTTATACTTGGGGCCAACGAGGTACCATTAAAGAAGAGCTGCATCCAACGTCTTCCATGGACCAGATAGACGAAGGGGACACTTTTCGGCATAATCAAAGTGATCAAAGAGTAATCCCAGAAAGTTCCAAAGCAGATGTGGACTCTGGCATTTACCAGCAGACTGATTATTTATCATGAACGCACAAAGAAGAAACTGGCAAGGAACAAGAGAGCAACTCGGACTCTAATGAAAGACTGATACTGAGGAGATCAGAGAGGGAGATTAAACATCCTGCAAGACTCAGAGACTTGCTAACCTACCTGAAGAAAGGGTATTTGAAGAAAATGAGTGGTAAAGAATCACTCCAGAGTGATGTGCTGGTAACCTCTAGATAGCTAGCTGTTTTTATATAAGAGCTAATTGGGGTTTTTTTAGGAGGGAAGATGTAGAGATATTTGTGCAAGATTACAATATAGAGATGCTCCCTCATAAGGTACAATACCATGAAATTAGGAATTTTGAGATGTGCTCTGGAAGCAGGGGTGGAAAACACAGTATAGCTGCATAAAGCAATTCACCACAGATGCTCTCTAGTTTGTTTTAATAAAAGTTTTATTCCTTTCTCATTCATTGGTTTGTTGTTTAATGAACCCCAAGATTATTACACTAAGCTTGTCAATATACAGCATGCAGTAGATTCATTTTTTATTTGACTTTTTAAATACATTTATGCCAACAGCATTCAGAATAAAGCATGCATATACTTAGTAAAGCAGTTAAAAGAAAGGGAGACAGTATATCAGATCCCGCTTAGCTTTGCAATAGGATAACCATCTCACACCTGGTTTTCCTAGAATCAGGACAGAAAAACAAACAAAAAATGCAATGTCATAACATAGGCAAATCATACTCACCGAATATGTAATAACGGGACTGAGCCAAGAACAAAGAGTCCCCTGCACAGGCCCAGGGAGAGCAAAAAAGCACAGAATTGTCAAGTAAATCCCAAATGATTAATATAGGATAAACATACATCTTTGTACAGGAAAGTGAAGATTTATGGGAAAAGTTATTCATAGTAGAAGGCTATAGGACGAGCAACAATGCCCAGATGCTATGAAGAAAGGAAAAGTTTAGGCCAGGTATTAGGGAAATATTTATAATAGGATGTCTGTCTTTGATTTTCTTAGAAGTTCCTACCTCTAAATGCTCTAAGGAGGAGCTATTACCCCATGGAACATGCTCACAAGGGAAATGATAGAGGCACTATAAGTGTATATATTCAAGGACAGTGCTGATTGTGAGCTGTACTGCTGATCAATGCTAAATTCATTTATACACTCTTCTTGCCAGTACAAACACTTATGCAATGGGACATTCTGCAGGAGTAACTACTCTCTCACACAACCCCTAAAGGCCTCAGTTTAATATCAAGGAGTAAAAGTCCCCTCCAAGAAGGGAGGTCCACTTAGGCAAAACTGTAGTGAGTAATGAGAGATCAATAAACAAGAGCACAAAGGAGGGATGAGATCTAATTGTGTGACCATCTTCAGACCACATGAAGATGAAATGGATTCTCTGTCTGGGTTCTGCTGGCCAGTGACTTTTCTTTACTTTGTTTCTCAAGGTTTAGAATAGTCTGAGGAATGCATATCAAGGAGTTAGTAGCAGTTTCTACCCATCTGGCTCCCCAATGAAACCTCATATATTATTAGCCTATTATGACCACTTGCCATGACTGGTTATTTCCTCTAGTTTTAATCTTACTCCAACCAGAGAACAGGTCTGGGTTGGCTGCATTCCTCTTTGCTTTAGACAGATAAATACAGATGGGTTTGGAATTAAAAGATTTTAAAGGGATTTAAAACCTGAGTAAGGGGAAGATCTGCTCAGAGTCCTGGGATTAGATGAATGTATACCTCCAACTATAACCCACTGTGTTACAATCTCTAATCCAATTTAAACTATAATCACTGTGGATTTTCCCCACCATTTTTAGTCAAAAACACTGAGTATCCTCAATAAGCACCAAGAAATCTGGGACTGATCCTGTTTTTCTGCTCATGTGAGTATGAGGCATATTTTAGAAGGTTGGTAGTGCTGGAAATCTTCTAAAAGACGTATACATTTGCTTTATACAGATTAATGGATAACAATGCTATGCCAATACTTTTATCACATTTATACAGTACATGGCATCAGAGGATCTTTACAATGACTAGTGAATTGAGCTTCACAACACTCCTAAGAGGCAAGAAGTATATCATCTCCATTACATGAGGAACAGAGATAAAAGCCCAAATTTTCAAAAGGACAGCCTGTCTTTCCTCAGGCACAAATTGGATCCACACAACTTGTGCCCATACTTTGCATCACTTAGGCCTGGTCTACACTGGTGGCTTAATTCGAATTAAAGTCCCTTAATTCAAATTAATTACTCCTGCATCTACACTTGCACATTGTTAATTCGAATTAAAGAGCCTTTAAAATCGAATTAATAAAACCACCTCTGCAAGTGGATTAGCGCCTGAAGTGCATCAGTTAATTTGCATTAGTGTGAGTGTGGACGCAATGGGACTTAATTCGAATTAATTGGCCTCCAGACTGTATCCCATTATGCCCCATTTCAGTACCCTCCCCCAAAGCAGCCCCGGGAAGATTTCAATCTTCATTTCCTGCAGTGAATGGGTTTGAAATCCAAGCTGCGATCACCCTCCCCTCCCCCCCACACACATACACACAAGCCCTTTGCAGTTTGTCTCTTTAAGGGTTTGAAAGATTTCACCACCCCCCTCCCCGCATGGTGAATGTGTTTTAAATGCCCAGCAAGCCCTTTGCAGTTTGTCCCTTTGAAAGTTTAGCCCTTTAAAGTCTGTCCCTTTGAAAGATTTCACCACCCACCCCAGTCCCCGCATGGTGAATGTGTTTTAAATGCCAGCAGCGAAAGGAAATTCTTTGCTACATTGTTTCAGTGGCCAATCATGGAAATCGATACTTTCTTAAGAGTTTATTCACAGCGCTACATGTGGATACATTATATCATGCTTTCCATCACTGAAATGGAAACATTTGTATCACTGTATTAATATACTAACTGACTCCCTTGTTATTATCTTAAGTTCTACAGACACCTGTAGAATCAAAATCAAAGGCAAGCAATATACAGGGGATAAAAGGCAAATAGCATACAGTTCTAAAGTAATCCAGGATAAACTGCGATGTATTTGTCACAGTCAAAATGAGAGCATAGTTCAGCTGGCTCCATGTGCCTGCAGCAATGGCGATCGGGGGAGTAAAAAACCAGCATGAAAATCCTTTTCCTGTTTGGTTGGGGGGGGGAGGGGGAAGAGGGTGGGGGAAGCAGCGCTGCATCCTGGGATGATTACACTCATCACAACAGCCTCTATGGTTAGTTGCACTGTGGATAGCTTCCCACATTGCACTGCTTTCTAATTCGAATTAAGGCTGGCCAGTGTGGACGCAAGAAACCAGCACAAAGACTGTAGTGTAGACAGCTTGCAGCGTTTTCTATAAATCGCTTTCTGTAATTCGAATTAAGCTAATTCGAAATAGTGCTGCAGTGTAGACATAGCCTTATAAAGTTAGCAGATTACACAGAAATTGGGGAAGTTGTAGATAACGAAGAGGACAGTTCATGGATTCAGAGCAATCAGGATCTCTTGGTAAACTGGGTGCAAGCAAACAATATGCTTTTTAATACAGCTAAATGTAACTGTATTCACATTGAAACAAAGAACATAGGTCATACTTACAGAATACGAGACTTTATTCTGGGAAGCAGTGACTCTGAAAAAGATTTGGGGGGCGGTGGTGGATAATCATCTGAACAGGAACTCTCAGTGCAATGCTGTGGCCACAAGGGATAATGTAATCCTCGGATGCATAAAGAGGGAAATTTTGAGTAGGAGTAGAAAGGTTATTTTGCCTGTGTATTTGGCACTGATGAAAGGGCTGCTGGAATACTGTGTCCAGTTTTGGTGCCCAAAATTAAAAAAGGATGTTGATAAATTGGAGAGGATTCTGAGAAGAGATGCAAGGATGATTAAAGGATTAGAAAACATGCTTTCCAGCCATAAACTCAAGGAGCTCAATCTATTCAGTTTAACAGAGAGAATGTTAAGAGGTGACTTGATTATAGTCTGTAAGTATCTGTTACAAACATTTAATAATGGGCCTTTCAATCTAGTAGAGAAAGGTATAGCACAATCCAATGGCTGGAAGTTGAAGCTAGACAAATTCAGACTGGAAATAAGGTGTAAATTTTGAACAATGAACATAATTAGCCATTGGAACATGTTACCCAGGGTAATGGTGGAGTTTCCATAACTGGCAATTCTTAAATCAAAATTGGATACTTTTCTAATAGATATGCTCTAGGAATTATTTTGGGAGAAGTTCTATGACCTGTGTTATACAGGAGGTCAGACTAGATCATCACAAAGGTCCCTGACTCCTAATCCTCTGCCTTAACCATAAGAACATATGTTTTCCTAGACAAATTGCTTCATAAAATGAACTCAAGTCTAAACTGCTCAAGGCATGTAACACAATACATGCACACACCCTGTGCCTTGAAAAACTTACCTTTCCAGTGACCTAACTTGCATATTTTGGGGACAACTAATCTTCTAAATAGTATTTTACGTATCAGATACATTTAAAATATAATACATAATATGTATATAAAACTTATATTTTGCTGTGGGTCCCCCAAGACCTCTTCCACTTGGTTGCCCAAGAAGTCAGTTAGACTCCAGCGTCATCACTTGGGTTCCTTTATTTAGCACACAATAATGCTATGCTGAGTTGCTCAGACTCGAGCATATGGGGTGGATATAGGGCATATCACACAGCAAATCTCTTTCTTTAAATACATTTATACATTCCATTCCGTTTACTATACATTACATTACACATTTTAGGATTGGCTTGGTCACTTTTTTAGGAACGAAACCCTGTTCAGCATACACTGTCCATGCACAGCCTATGTTATCCATTGTAAATGGCTCCCTGGGTGTTCCCTCTTATCTTAGCTGGTACAGACATTCTGCTTCCAGCCTTCTGATCCATTTACCTCTCTAATCCTCTTTCCCAAGAAATGAGGCCTCCCCCATATCCAATTACTCATGTCAAGCCAGGCCTACATATTTAACACATACAGATATATTAAACTATCTAAAATGTCTTGAAAAATATAGCCAATCCCTTTTACCACAGTGGATAAGCCAGCTTGCCAGGCTAAATAACAGTATATTGGTTGCACAAGCTATATCCTATGTCCAGCCACATTCCCATCTTCCCAGTCTCCCGCTGGGTAGGTGCATCCACTGTTTGGGTTCAAAGACTCCAGTCTTTGGCCTGGTAAATTCTATGCCTCCAGTTAATGTTGCCCCCCCAACATAGAATAAAGCTGCCCTTTATCACCACTCCTCAAATTTGTCAATTAATGCTGCTACGGACCACACAAAGTCAATCTATTAGTCTTCAAACGATTTTATGCACCTCCCATAAAACACTAATTCTGAGCAGTACCCTCAATAGATCAGCTTGTGTTGTTCCTCTTCCCCAGGCCACAGAGTCATCTGCCACAGTGACAAGAATCATCCATCTCCTCCCCCCCCCCCACACACACACAAACAGTGCTCCTTGAAGGGTCCCTCACATATGCAGAGTCCTTTGCTGGGACAGCCAGGCCTCCCCCAGCTCCCCCTATCTCAGGTTGTGAGGATGGCCAGGCCCAAAGAACACCCTGCTCTTAGCAGAGGCAGCCAGGGCTGCCATGTGTCAAGAGTATTCCAGCTGTCAAACTGTATCCATATGCATTCAGCTGGGCTGTGGAGAAAAGCTTTAGTTCTTCGCTCGGCCACCATGGGCTGCTCAGGCTCCATATAGCCAGGTGGTCTTTCTATTTCCCTGCTGGTGTGAAGCTCCTGTGAAGGAGGTGGCAGCAGAAGCTGGCAGGAAGGGGCACCTGACCAAGAGCCAAGAAAGGGGATAGAATTGGGCAGGCCCTGAAAAGTGATGGGGGCAGGAAATTTAGCAAATATGTAAGCGATCTCATTTAAAACACTGCACTAAGTGTCACATGTTGCTGCATAAAACTTGACAGCGATGGGTCAGTGGCCCTTCCCCGCCATCAGCAGCAGTAGTGCTACTCACAGCAGACTTAGGAAGACATCACTGAAAAGTTTAAACTCTGGTTCATGTATGGAAGGCCATATCTGCAACCATAAAGGCTAGAAACTTTATTGTTTAAAATAAAAGGTTGGGTTCTGCACAAGTTGATGCTTAACTGGGCAAGATTCCTGCTCTATGAGTGAATGGATATTCAGGTCTGTTTTAATTAACCCTTTTATAAAAGTGCTCAAGCACTTGCAATTCCAGCACACTGCGCCTTCCCCTTCAAAAATTCTCTTCAATTATCAGTGGCAAGAATGGTGGTGGTTATTAATACTCTGGAGGCAGTTAGAAGCTCCAACCCAGGTTGAAGCCCTATTTTTGTTTGGTACTATGTAAATATATAGTAAAGAGATAGTCCCTGCCCTCTACAGCTTCAAGTCTAAACAAAGAAGAATTATCTCCATTTTAATGATAATGTCACTACGTCACAGTGACTTGCCCAAAATCACTCAAGAAGGCTGTGGCAGGGACAGGACAGGAATCCAGTTCAGAAGCTTCTGGCCCTGCCAGATGATTCCTATATGACAGTGGGCAAGTTGCTTAGCCATTCTGTGTTGCAGTTCCCTATCTATAAACGAGACTGCTTGGCTTCCAAGGATCCAACTTACCATATTTCAAGATGTGAATTTGATCAGCAAAATCAAAACATCACACGATAACCTGAAATCTGATGGGGTGCGCGTGGAGGCATGAAAATGAATACATTTTTGTCTCTACTTCTACTTGGCTTGCACAACCAATTGTATTGCAATTCATATTTTAATGTATTAAATTAAAACTGCACACTAAGAAAATCTCATACTACAGCTGCAAAACAGCAAAGAATGCAAGTAATCTGATGCAAATTTCAATCCAGTGTTGTACAGTATATAACATTTCTTTGGTTGTGCAGATCTGTTAGTATAAAAATAAGAACATGAAATTATCTAGCAACTTGCCATCTAAAGACGACTTCACTCATTGGGAATAGGTTATATAGCACCAAACCAGTGTTGCAATACTAAAAACAAGCAAAATTTCTCAAAGCAAAAAAGGGGAAGAATGGGGATACAGAAAAGATACCATGGTGAAGGACAGGAAGTGAGGAGATCTGGGTTCTAATTCCTAACTTGACTGTTGACATACTATGCAACCTTGGGCAGTCACTTCACCTTTCTATGTCCCTATCTGTGTGTGAATATCCATTTTTCAAGGATTTTACACTGTTGCTCATCATCGTAGTATCTAAGTGCCTTTCAAAAAGGAATACTGAAGTCCCTAGTAGACTCTGGCACATCTCCCTTTTTGACATTAAAATTATGCTTGGGGCAGGAAATTTTGTTATTTTTTGCTTGGTAAGGATTTAATCGGTGGGAGGAGTTGTATTGTGAGTTTCATTCTTATAATGGAAAGGCTTTTTCAAAGAGGGATAATGCTGATTTGCCTCACAGAGGTGTTGTGGGGCCAAAACTCATTAATGGTTATGAGGCACTCAGATACTTTGTAGAGGAGTGCCTTAGAAATAAATGTGTACAATCTTACCTTTAACTTCATTGACGGCACAGTCTAGTTATTGGACTAAGATATCACTAAATAGGAAAAATATCAAACACAAATTAAGAAACATGAAAAAACATTTTGAAGAAATAAATCAAGAACTACATCCATTTTTTCATTGAGCCTATTTCATTAATCCAGATATGGATTTATTTTTGTCTAAAGTACCTTACATTACTTTTAATACACTTTTATGGAGCAATTATAAACTGACTTAATATCAGTTATTTTCCTCTATTACCAACCGAGCTGTTTTCTCAGGAGATATTGTGAGCTGAAACATATCAGATGGTCAGATTCTAAAGGGTAGAGTCTGTTCTTCAAAACAGGACAATGGATGCTTCTCAGCTCCTGGAGTTTCCAGAAATATCACACGTGATGGGCAGCGTGGCTTCTAACAATGGTGGTGCAAACAAGCACTTAGAGGGGTGATTTACTGAGGCATTGGTAAGGATCTTTAAGAGAACAGAAACTCGCTCTCACCATTTGTTTGTTGCCAGTTCTGATGAACTTAGTCTGAAGGAGGAGTGCCAAAAGCCAAGCTCAAAGGGTCAGAGTGCAGCCAGTGCAGTATCTTCAGCTTCTCTAAATACGTTAGAAGGTCTAAGGGAGCATCTAAAGTATCAAACTATGGGGGGGAGGGGAGGACGACAGTAGAGGGATATAGTCACTGTCAAACACTTAGCAAAAGGGAGATTATTGCGTTATGACTTAATTCTCCATCCCACCAAATATTAAAATTACATTTCTTCTGTTCCTCACAGCAGGGGCACCTGTGCCGAGATCAGACAGGGTTCTTCCCTAGGTCAGATATTTAGGTTTCCCTGTTACTTTTGGTACTGCCAAAGGTTAACTTTATTATTTGTACTGAGAGAGCCCCCAGAGGCCCATTGTGCTTGGTACAGTACAAACACTGTTCTTGTTCTTGTTCCAAAGAGTTTAAATCTAAATAGATAAGACAGGCTAGAGAAAGAGTGGGGAAAAGGCAGTACTATTATCTCAATTTTACAGATGAGGAATTGAGGTACTTAATTTCTCTAAGTGATTTTCCCAAGTTACACAGAATGTCTGTGGCAGAACTTGGAATTGAATGCAGCTCCTTAACCACAAGAGAACATCCTCAATTACATTAATTTGGGTTTGAAGTTTGAGTGCAGGGAATTACTTTTTGTCTGCGGTTTACAAGAAATTAAATAATTTAAAATATTTATTAAACATAGTACATATCCCAAATAATTTAATACTTAAAAGTTTTAAAAGCCTTCAACTTTAATAATCTCCCTTATTTCCCCTCTACATTTTATACAGCTATTTTTAAAAAGGGGGAAATTGTTTTGAGCCTCTCCAGGTTGTATCAAATGTCCTCATTGGGAAAGACTCAATTTTTGTGGTAGTTCTCAGGTTTTGTTTAAATCTGATCCTGTACCTTTTTGAGCCAAATACACACATACAAGGGGAGAAAGAAAAGAATAGTAAAAGAAAATGTTAATGGAAGTACACAGAAAAGTATAGTGTGGTTAGATTTGTCCTAAATATTTGCTGTGCTGGATTCTTGTTATTAAATAGAATGTAAAAAGAGAAAGAGAAGAGAGATACAGGAGGAATAAGGTAGAGATGGAAATTGACGCACTAGGTGAGGAGCTGCAGAATTTTAGATTCACATCCCAAAAGCTTCTCAGGACGAGATAACGAAGTCAGCTAGTTCCCTTTTCTTCATCTGGTCTGGTCAAAACATCTTTCAAAATCAGGAAAAAGATGACCTAGTGATGGAATAATAATATTGTAATTAATTCCTGAGTCCCAGCACACTGCAATGGTCATGGCAGCTGTATAGTCTCTGTGTATTGTAATCAATATTTCTCATTGAACCTTCAGCTATTTTTCTCAATAGGAATGGCGAGAAAACTTCATGATTTAAATCTCAAGTGGGACCCTTTCTTGGGACGGCAGTTTTGTGGTTCACGTGCTTTAAAAGGCATGTGATAGGCATATTTTATAAATTAGAGGTAAATAAAATTTACAAATTCTAAACTGCTGTCACAACCTCTTTCCTGGCACCTACTACAGTCCCTGGGCACAGGCTTTTCTTCTCAAGGCCTTTTTATTTGTTGCCCTTCCCCTCTAAAGTTCAGAGACTCATTTATACAAACCTAACTCAGGTCTCGAACCTCCATCTGCATTCAGGGCCAGAGAGCTGTCTGTTCCTTCTACTAGCACAAACTAGTTCCCCCTTAGTTTCTGTCCCATAGCAATCTGATTGGGTGGGAAGGGACTCAGTGGTCCATCAAAATGTCCCCCGAAGTCCCATTTCCAAAACTGCAGCTGCTCTGCCCTGCTAAAAAGATGGTAAAGGGTCTTTTAGAAGCTGTTACAATACCAGAATAACTTATTTTCAATAAGAGCAACTGAATAAATTTAGAATTTCCAGGTCAACGCATTAAGCCATTATGGAGAGATGATGGGTCTTTTTAACCTTTTTCTAAAAAAAGATTTAAAAATGAGCTGTAGGAAACATTTAAAAAAAATCCAAAACACAACAAATTTGTTTAAAACTAAACTTCCCAGAAAATTTTTACCTTAGATAAGATGCAGCATACTGAAATGTCAGGGAATATTGAAAAACAGACATAACGGAAAGCTAGCTTTATCCATAACTATGGAGCCACTGCCACAAATATTAAGTGTCTGAAATTACAGATGAACTTTTGGGTTAAGGGAAGCATTACAGATCTTTTATTTTCCCGATTACATCTGTCCTATTACTTGAAGTACACATTTCCCATCCACCAACAGGAAAGTAAGGGAAGTTCAGTTGCATGAGGTCAAAGTTATGAGGAAGTTAAAGTTATAATCAGCAATACTTAACTCACTTTTAATGTCACTTGCCAATGTATAAATGTGTGATTTAAAAGAAGTTAATCATCTGATTATTAACATATCGTCTGACACCTGAGACGATTATAAAATGCATGTCATAAGAGAAACTGACATTTTAAAAATTAGTTGTACATACTAAGAAATGACAAAAGTGGGGATAGGTCACAATGTATTTTTTTTTTTTTAATGAACAGTGCCTTCAACTTAAAAATGCTTTAATGTAATCATTCTATATTTGTACTTTTCCTTTACTTGCCCTCCATTCTGTTTATTCTGCAATTTAGAAGTCATGCCACAGTGATCCACAGATGACAGGATATCTAGAGTCAGTAGATTTAAAACACAATGAACACAAGCTGATTAAGACAACCACAAGAAGTGTATTGGTTCTCCAACCAGATGCAACACAAAAGTGAAGTGATCCCTTGGATCTTTAAAATGATTTCTAGTATCATAAATACCATACAGGACTACACTAATGCCATTATAGGTACAACACATAGAGAATCTTAATACAGGTTGTCGTAGGAAAGCTCAGGGCACTCCTAAATAAAGACTTGAGTGCATAGTTCTTTGAGGCAGTTTATTACGAGCAGCTCGAAGAAGTGTCGGTCACCCTAAGAAAGGCCAAGGCTCCCGAGGACTTCTGCCTTACAGACTCACATCACTAAGTTTTATACAGTATTCAGACAAAGAGAACAAAGAAAAAGTGATGTATTGCAGTACATTTCCATTAGCTCAACCTTTTCTACACTAAGATATACTAAGAAATTCCTCCATATTGCTAATTGGACAGGGCCCCTGATTCCCATAACAACTATCTTTTGAAGCTAGCTAGCAATGTCCTGTTATCTACTGACAGCTGCAAAAACCTGCAACATCTGCAAAATGTACCTGTTTCAAGGCTGAGAAAGCTACTAAAAATCCAAGATGGAATCTTTAGGATACAAGATGTAGTCTTAAAAGCTTAATACAAAATAGAATATATAACTAGGTATAAAAGTAGAATACAAAAAATAAAGTATATAAAACTGTTCCTTCCACAAGTATTTCCAGTCTAAAAGATCTAATTCAGCTATTTATAGCTTTTTCAAGCTTTTAAGCCTGGAATTTCCCACATTTGTTTTGAGTGTGATTTTTTTTTTTTAAATTGTAGTTGGGGAAGAGGGGAGAGAGAAGGGGAACCAACAAAATCAATCACCTGTTTTTGTGCAAGAAGAGTGAAAAAATGCACTTGCCATTCTAAAAAGCTGTGACTTTAAAAAGCAGCTTTGATACCTCAATGGTTTGTAACAGAAACTTAAAATTTGGCAAGGGTCACCAACCACAGATTGCAGGTGATCTGGTGAAAATCTACTAAGATTTGACTAACTTAAAAAGGGTTACAAAACATCCGGGTTCACTGGTTTCTTGTTACAGAGTAATAAGTTCAACAGCTATTTCCCAAAGTTGCATTGACACTGTGCATGTGTGCATATGTAAGTTGAGTGAAACTTCTCATTTAATATGTGATCCCTCAAAGGTCGATTAGCTTTGCGCATATTAAATAAGTTTAGTCAAACTTCATTTCTAATGTGTAAGTGACAACACTTATGAAACTGTGTAAGGAACCTCATTCTGAATAATCTATTCATCTGAACACTGAATGATGCAGGACTCACTACAAGTCTTGTCTCATTTATTGCTGAAAACTGTACTCAATGAGACAGGAATTTACAGAAGCCCTTTCAACAGTAAGAGAAATACAGAAGAACTCCTAACTAATTTAGTTCACCTTTTTACAACACAAAACATTCGATTGCTATTTAGCAAATAGGTCCACTATATTGAATTTCATCTGAATTTTTCTTTTATAACCGAGAAGTTAAAAGAATGTTAAAGCTACCAAATGAAGCTCACAAAAGTAAACTAAATTTGCCTTCACAACTGCAGCACTGCTCCCTACTATATACACTGACAATACAGACTTTAATTATATGAGCACATAGTACATTTTCTATAGGATCCCCTGCTTCATTCATTCAATGTAGAAGTTAGCTATCACACAGCAAATGTGTATGGGAGCAACATATTGAACAGTTAAGATTTTAAAATTCTCACAATTCCTAATTCATTATGTACGATACAGCCGGCACAGTGAATGATCTGGGGAAAAAACAGTATGTGATCATAGAACTTAAGGCCATATACTGTAATGCACATTCATACTGTGGCGGAATTTAATTTATTCAGGCATCCTTAACTTTGGTATTTCTGGGCTTGATTGTTTCACTTTAAGGTTTCAATATTTGTAATGTCATTTTTTGTACAGAATTTATATATATATATATATATATATATATATATATGTCTTCTATATAAATATATATACTATATAAATAAAGTGTGTGTGTGTGTATATATAAAGTACAAGACATTTTGCTACTGAAGTAAGAAAGGGGAAGAAAGACTTGAGTAAGATATATACCTCTAGTGGTAGTATTGCCAAATCCAGTAATTTTCTTTTTTCCATATCCCACTATTTTACATTAAATACAAAAACTATATTAAAATATATTTCATGATCAGGCAAATGGATAAATTCCAAGAAACTCAGAGGACACAATGGTGTAATTTATGGACAGTGTGTCAGGCTTCAGTATTGCAGGTATCTATAAGAAGAGTGTGACACTACATTACATATATCTATTGTAATAACCGGGGAATAAAAAGGGTCTGTAAGAAAAGAGTTGCAGTTTTAACTCTCAATTTTGTCGTTAGTTTGAGCAATACCTGTTTCTTTATCTTATTTCCCCTACATATCCGTTTCCCCACCAATAGTTTTTTAAATACTAAATAAAACTGAATGCCTAAAATGGAACAGCACGTGTCCCTCAAACGAAATGGGGCCAAAAATGAAAAAATGAACAGCACTTCCTGCTTTTCTTTCACAAACTTGTTTGAAACTTGTTTTTCTTTTGTTACCTGCTTCACTAACATTTTTTTTTTTTTTTAAACAAAGTCTACATTCACCATGAACTTTTTTGAACATTTTTCCAAATAGGCTATATAAAATTAAGGATTATCTTTCAAGGTCAGCAATTAGAAATTCAAATTTAAAAGGTATATTTACTAAGGAGGTGTATTTCCCCCTCATTCTATCTTGTATTAATGAATGGCACCAAAAATTCCATGTCAATTCATTAAAATAATACCTTTTCTTCTTGAACTGTAATGGTTAAAGGGCTAAAAGGAAAAATCTACATTATATTACAAAACAATGTAACACATAAAGCAAGGAGAATCTTGAATCATTCAGAGATGTTGCAATTTATGTAGTTACTGCTGTACACTAATGAGGTGTATCATAGTTCCTAAAGTTGCAGTGCTGTTACTATTAACACATAGCATTTCTAAATAACTGTATAAAAACATTTCTGACCACTATAAAATGAGATTCTAATTCTGGAACACTGACTAGACAATAAAAAGGTATATATTAGCCATTTGTAAACAATCTTGCATAGAACATTGACAGCTGTATTATGTAATTTTTATATGCATGCTTACACTTATTAATGGCATTTTTTCCTCCTTTACATTCCAGTCTCCTAAATTCACACTGAAAATGGATGAATGTCATTCAAGAAATACAGTACTGCTCATCACATTTGCCTTGGAATGGGCATTTTATTTTCTCTGACTAGCTTCACTATATTTGATCCATCTAGAGGATAACTGAAAATCATGAAGGTGGTTTTTAGTTCAAATACAGAAGCTAAATATAAAAAGGCAAGGGTATCAATTCAAATCAAAGTTTTAAACCCAATCTGTCATTAGGTTCAGATTGTAGACACAGACTCTCAGAACAGTACATTTTTCCTGGGGTTGCAGCATACAAGAGGATACTGGGTAACTGTGAAAATTCACTCAGGTGACGAGCAATATTGAGAGAAGAATGATATTATGATTAATGCACAATACTAGTAGGTGAGCTGGTCTATACTTGGTTCTTTCACAGAATCAGTGTGGCCTTGGCCAAATCACCTCCCTCCCTCAGCTTCCACACCAGTAAAATAACTGCATTTAAAAGTTTATTCCATTTTGAAAAGTTTCCCAGTTTCAGAGATATTTATTACATTTACTAGTCTCTCTCAAACACAAGAAACTAAGTGTGATCACTGTACTCCCCTCACAAAGACATGATTAGATTTAATCCATTATTTTTGTAAAGTGTTTAGAGATCCTCTAATGGAAACTGCTACAGCAGCAATAAATCATACCACTCAACGTCTAGCGATAACTTATTTATATGCAAGTTATATAGTTTAACAGTACAGAATCAAACGGTTCAAGTTATGCACTTGTATTTTAAGGGGAAAAGGAAAATTCAGCTATTAAATTTCTTTATCTCCTCAAGGAACAAATGATAAAACATAAACACATTAATCAAACTGTATGAATTTAAAGTAAGAGCTGATACTACTGTAGCAGTAAGCAACACTACAACCATAATGCAAACTAAAAAACCCAAATGAAATTGGATTTTACTGCAGAGGTAGATTTTAGAATCTGTTGAATAAAAGAAAACTGGAAATGTAATCTTTTGTTTCTTGTTTCACTGTCCCAAGATTAGCTATTGAAAATATTACTGGTTGTTACATTCTTATACCAGTGCTTATAGGCTCAGAAGGGCTAAGTAGAGTAAAAAACCAGTAATAAAATAGTGCCATTTTAAAACAGAGTAGAACGCTTCAAATATGATTTTAGCTGAGAAGTTTCTAATACTATTTCATTAGCCAGCATGGATAGGACCAAGGTGTTTTTAAACATGTTCTAAAATACTTTTGATAAGGACTATTTTACCACTCGTGTGTACCCATGAACTCTGACTGGCCAAACTTTGTTAGGAATAGTTTTAGCAAGCTATGTTTAAACGCTGTTTAAAGATTGCTCCATAATAGACCTAACAACAAACATTGCTATAACTGAAGAGATTATTTCTTTTATGGTAGCATCTAGGAGCTGCAGTCAGAGGCTACAATCCCATTGTGCTATCCGCTGTCTAAACAGTTTCCTGCCCGAAGAGCTTACAATCTAAAGACAAGACAATGGGTGCACAGAGAGATGGGGGAGCAAAAGGAAACAATGAAACAATAATGGTCAGCATGATACTCAGCAGTCTTATCACATCAGGTAACTATCACTGCATACAGTCAGCACAATTTCATTAGTGCAAGTGTTTTCATTTCTATAATGTCATCCTTATGTTTTGCTCTGTCATTTCAGCCTGAACAAGTTTTTTTTCAGGAAACTCCCCATATGTAAATTATCTTGATTTAGGTGATAGAACTGCAAGCCCCAGATGGCTCTTAATTCCTACCATATTTTAGACAATTTGCATTTTTAAATTCTCCCCAAAATTTCTAAGTTTAGCACCCCTAAGATGATGCCTTTTATTGTTCAAGTTAGCGATACAGAAACAAGCACAGAAAGGAAAATATCCGTTAGTGACAAGTGTTCAAAGTATTGTGATGAAAATAAAATTAAACATTAAAAGCAAAAGTTTAAATAATATTTATACTGTAATAGAAATTAAGAGTTCCCTGGCTATTACATTGTACAATAGTGTCTGTAAAAATTCCAATTGTGGCACAGGCACCAATAATCATACATGTCCATTTTAATCCAGTAACAAGTATGCTGACCTTGTTCAGCATTACAAAAGCTTCACACCCTTTCCCCCCAAATAATGTTAAAAGGAAAGCGATTAAAGGTCACTGAGTGAACATATTGTGGCTTGCCTGCCTTTCTTGGGGTTTGTCTAGTTTTTGTACCAGTATATTGGTTTCTATACCAATATGGTTAGAGCAGTATAAGCCCTTTGCATGGATGCAGTTACATTGATATAAAGGTTCTTATATCAATATGGCTTATTTCTGTAAATTTATTGATATAAGCACCTTTAATGTACCATAACCCCTAGTGTGGACACAGTTATACTGATGTGAATGTGCTCTCTATATAATAAGCTATCCCAATGTAAGCACCTTTATACCAATATAACTGCATCCGCACTAGAAGATTGTACCGTTTTAAGTATGTCTACTGCTTCAAAATTGATATAGCAGTACAAAAACTGGGGGTAGGCCAGGCCTTGATTGGGTACATCACCTCTGATTGAAAGAAGCTTTACTTTCTGGAGCAGGAAATAATTCTATAGTCAGGATATAATTTTATGGATGCACTATTGTGGAGCACAACAAGCCCTGTACACATTTAACTAATATGTACCAGAAAGAAGCCATAGGAAAGATACAAGATGAAAAAAGATGCAATAAAAATAGGTTTTAATTAAATCTTTGGCCATCACAAATCAGCATATTTTAAAGCTGTATTTAGCTATTTATTGCTCAGTTGGCTACATTGTTACTCCACAAGGTTGTAAAAGAAAATAAATCACAAAACCAAAACATTAGAATATAATTTTTTTTTTAATTTTTATAAATAACTTATCTGTTACAAAGACAGTTTATCCAGCTAATCACAAAACCATCAACTCAAGATATCCAAATTAGGTTTTATTAATAAAACAGGTAAAAACTGATTTGTCAATCTTCACATAGAACTGCAGATGAAGCTGAAAAACAAGGCCATTTTTATAAACAAAATGCATTGAATGCAAGTGCTTTGGGTATATTGCCTAATTACCTGGGATTGTCTTTTTCTTCCCACATAAAAAAATGCAAAGCCTTCAAAACAAAAGGCCTTTGTGCATTCACATAGATCACTTGTAAAATTCCTATTTAAAAATGTCCACTGGCAAATGTTTACAGTGGGTGACAGTCTACTTTATCTCTTGCCTTTTGCTACATTTTTAGCACTCCCTCCAGCCTCACTTTAGTGCTGCTACATTATTATTTACATGCTGTCTTTTTCGTGCATACTGTAATTTCATTTTCTTGATTTCAGTTACATACATTCCTGATCACCTGAATATTTTCCTTAAAAACATAGATCATCAAAATAAAGAGATGCTGAGGTTGCTTCAGTGTTCAAGTGTGCTTGATTTCTCTTTTCCAGCCTTTATTTCAGTTGCCCTAAATATTGCTATCCTTGTTTTCTATAAATAAAAGACTTCACCACCAAGTCAGGTTTAGAAACTGGCTGCCGAAACAGGAAAGCTTTTAAAGTTCTCTGAACAAAGCTGTATGCTGCTGCTGCTGTTGGTTTTGGTATTATATGTACTTCCCCAATAAATATCTCTTCAAGAGTCTGCAAGATACCCAGCAGATGAAGCAAGCTTTAAATCAATCAGGTGCTCGTCTGTTGGTGGGTTGAAAGTTTCTTCGTTTAAGTTTCCTTGTGCCAGACAAAACGCTATCTCTTGTCACCCACCGTAAAAACTCAGTGTACAGAGTGAACTATATGTATAACTCTTCCAACTTTTCCTGCATTTTTACTAAGCTGCATCTGCAGGTCTTCACAGATCATCAGCATTTACAAGAGCAATGTACAGAATGAGCACAGGAAAGCTATTTTGTGCATAGTTTCTTATCATTAATGGTCTTATTTTAAGGCATTGCTTCTCTCAGATAAAAGCTTAAAAAAGGGACATGATCGTGCTTAATCACTTAAAGGGAAAAAAGAAAGTTAACAAAAAAGACTATTACACTATACATACAGAAGTACAAGAAAATAATAAAGGTGAAGAAAAGAAATCACTTAAAGCAGGCTCTAGAGCTATGTACAGTAGGAAAAGCTTTGGGGGTATTTCACGGTGTATTGTACAGACAATGCATGCAGTTTTTCCTTTTCATCTTTAGAGGTGATTGTATAGATCCTGGCTTCACAGAGCAGAGACGTTTTCAGGGAAGACAAGGCAAAGAGTACCACTGATTTGTGAAGTTCTTCCCCTATCGATTGGCACTGTGGTAGCAAACAGTTTAAATATAGTTAACCTTGTTGCTTTTAATTTCCTCTGCATATGTAGTGTTTCACTGAAAGCTTCGAAAACTAAAAAGCTATCATTCTATTCCTTTCCCCTGTCAAAATTCAGTAGTGACATTGGGGGATAAAGAGGGATGGGGAACACCCAAGCACTGAACACGGTGAGAATTATCTTATTGGGATATTGGTAATACTGTACACGGTTTAGGCAGCTGGCAACCAAGTCTTTCAGCAGATTACCTTTCAGCTGATGAATTTCAACTGCCTTGGACACAACACTGAGGTATTATTAGCTCTGTGGGCTGACATTAAACATTAGCAAAACACCATCTTGTCAAACCTTCAATTTTACAAAATCCTATGCATAAATGATTTTTTTTCCCAATGACAGAATAGTCCATTGTAGGTTTGTTATGGTTTTACAGAAGATAATGGGCCTATTGGCTTAGAAATGCCTAGGCATTTCACATTGTTCACAACGGTTTAAGGCTGGATGATTTAAAAAAGTACAGGCAGTACAACTCCACTGAGCTCCCTCATCTTCATCTGTGTCTGGAACAGTCTTTGGTGTTTTGACAATGGACCTTTGATCTGTAGATATGGAAAAAAAAATCAATTACTAACCAGGAACAGCAAGGATGGACAGAATTTTGAGCTGAGTTTTGGGTAACTAACAAAATTAGCTTGTACCTGTGAAAACTGCACAAGTTGTTGTAAGTGACAGACAGATCTCTCCCTCCTCCCTTTACCTGTTTGCCTATATAACTTAGCCAAATGTGAATGCCACATCAAAGGTAAGTCTCCCACCCACTTTTCTTTTCTCTATCAAGCCTCTTCCTAAATTTATTTGAATACTGCAGTTTTAGCAGACTAAATTAGTCAGCAAGGGGAAGGTGTGCACAGAGGAGGAGATTATATAAAGTCACAAAATAAGTTAATATTTATTTACATTTACAAGAGGGGGAAAGGAAAAAAAAAAAAAGCACTCTAGGGGACTTTGAAGTCAAATTTATAAATCTGACCCTGAACAAAAGATGAAAGAAAAGATCAGCAGCTTTCCCCAAACCAGAAAATGAACAACTAGAAATATCAAAAACCATACTCTGCCACGTTCACAAATACAGTTCTTACCATGCCACTTTCCTCAAAGTCTATGAAAAAAAAGGCCTTGCAGCATTCCCTGAAGATCAGACTCAAAGCAGCATAAGACTGGAAGGGACCTTGAGAGGTCATCTAGTCAATCCCCCTGTGCTGAGGCAGGACCAAGTAAACCTACACTATCCCTGACAGGTGTCTATATAACCCATTTTTAAGAACCTCCACTGATGAGGATTCCATAGCTTCCCATGGCTACCTATTCTGTATTTAACTATACTTACAGTTAGGAAGCTTTTCGTAATAGCTAATCTAAATTTTCTTGCTGCAGATTAAGCCCATTACTTCCTGTCTTACACATGGAGGAGACATGGAGAATAATTAATCACCATTCTCTTTATAACAGCCCTCAACATACTTGAACTTACCAGGTTTCCCTTTAGTCTTCGTCTTCTTTCAAGATTAAACATGCCCAGTTTTTTTAACCTTTCTTCACGGGTCAGGTTTTCTAAATCTCTTATCATTTTTGCTGCTCTCCTCTAAACTCTCTCCAATTTTTCCACACCTTTTATGTTAAGTGCGGCACCAAAAACTGGACACAATACTCCAGCTAATGTCTTAACAATACCTACGAGAGTGGAATGATTACCTCCGGTGTCTTACAAACAGCATTCCTTTCAATATATCCCAGAATTATATCTGCCTTTTCTGCAACTGAATCACATTGTTCGCTCATATTCAATTTGTGATCCATTATACCCTTCCAAAATCCTTTTCTGCATTACGACTGCCATTTTGTATTAGTGCATTTGATTTTTCATCCTAAGCGTAGTACCTTGCCTTTACTGAATTTCATCTTGTTGATTTCAGACTAATTCTCCAATTTGTCATGGTTGTTTTGAATTCTAGTCCTGTCCTCCAAAGTGCTTGCAACATGTCCCAGTTTGGTGTCATCCACAAATTTTGTAAGTGTACTCTTTGCACCATTATCAATAGTCCTTGGCTATTTGAGATTAAGGGGAATATGGGCGTGGCGTACGGAATTCCAAACCCGAGGTTCGCTTGTGGAGAGCACCATACCAAAGAGGGATTCAGTTGAATGCCTCCACTAATTTCAACTCCAGCAGAATGACATATAGCTGATACAAGCAGCCAAGTTCTATGCCACAGATCTTTATAGATTTAAAAAATCCCATCACCTAAAAACCAAGAGGCAACTAGTACAGATGACAGAGCACTGGTGTTGCACACTCCCTGTGATATGCACTATTTACATTACACACCAGCTACATTTTATGGGTTAATTTTAGTGCAGCACCATGGTAACAGCATTTAATGATACACACATACACTATGCATATTCTACCTCAGTATTCCACCCTTTCCTAAGCAGATTAATTTCACTACTCCAGATACAAAGTTTAGCTTTTCATAATATGTAATGTCTGTTGTTATTCTCTTGAAATGGCAATGGCAAACATTTTGACAGTTGGTTAGATTTCACTGTAGCTTGTTAGAATCTTGCTTTACTGCTAAAATTTTATTTTGTAACTTTTTGAATCAACATTTCTCAGTTTATTTACAATAAATACTCATCATCACAGATTTTAAGAGAATTATTTTTCACTTATTGTGAATGGTGGAAATATACAAATGTCTCCAAATACTTGCATCCAAAATTCATCATTATCTACACTGTATTTTAAGTGCAAACCTAAACTGTAGAGTTGAGCGGCTCCTCCTGGGGGGCCGGAGTGGAGGGGGAGGAAGGCAAGAGAGCATGAACTCATCCTGGGTTGGGGGCACACAATGCCCCCTCACCAAAGGGGTCAAAGTTAAATTTCTGTGCATGCCTCTGCTTTTGAATATTTTTTAAAACAGCTGACATCAATTATGACTGAGTTTTCAGGCCCAGGAAGCATGACATCTCTTTCTTTCATAATTTGAAGACTCAGATGTCTGCATTCCAAACTTTAGGAATTATTAACCCCCTTCAGAGAGATGTCCAACCCCAGATGCATGCTTCTCCTTTGGAAAATGCTCACAGAATAAAAGCTAAATGTTATGAATTACTTCTATAACGTAGAGCCCATAGTTTTTATTTAAAATTGTTGCAATAATTTGTTTAAACAAACTCCTTATGCTCTTAACAGAAATACTGTCAGTTAAAAATATAAAGCCACAGTATTTTAAATATAGCATCTGACAACTAACTTATTTAACAGTTGTTGCTACTTAAATATCAAGGGTAAGTAATCATTTGCTTTTTGCAAGGTGGGTTAAAAAATGATTTTTTTAAAAAAACAATTTCCAGATTTTTATTTAAATCAGATTTAAAAAATGTTAATAAAATGCATTTTTATTAAAAAAATTATTTAAAATTAAATTTGAAATTAATATTAAAATAATTTATATTAAATAAAAATTAATATTCAAGTGGTACGTGTTTGCTGCTGAAGTTTTAATGAAAGTTAAAGCACTGAACTGATGGAAATCAGAATTAAAATTTAAACACTAACGCAGCTTTTGACAGCAGTAGCATCTTCTGCAGATGCAGAAAGAATATTCTTTTAATGTCAGTTTATTCAACTAATTCAGTTCAATGACTAGTTCATTCAATGAACTTCCAGTTGGGATTTGACAAAGCAGAAAAGCTGATTTTCCCACTTCCATTTTATAAATGAGAACAAATGTGCGAGAGACTGAAATCTACTAGTTCTAAAATCTTGAAGGACATGGTGGTCATAAACAATCAGTTCTATTCACTAACTACAAACAATACTTATTCTTATTACTTATTATAAAACTTACTTTTTTTTCCTTATGTATCCATATACTAAAGGTAGTTAAATGAAACTAATAAAAACAATTTAAAAATGTTGTTCTTGGGGATTTTTAATTGAATTCCAATTTCCATCCAATGCAGCTTGACACAAATAATAACTAGAAAATTAATAATCAACTAATACATAAAAATGGATCATTCACCATTTTCTAACAATCAAAAATAAATATTTAGAATCTGAATAAATTTACATTAAGTTAGATAATTGCTTAAATAAGCATATAGTACATTCTCCTGGTTACCAAAAAATAGTAGTACCAAATTTAGTGTAAAGGCTATATTTATTTGCAAATCAACAAGTTTTAATGGTTTCCAAATGAAGAGAATCAACCTTTATTTAGGGATATAATTAAGAAGTAAAAATGCAAAACAAGATTAAAATTGATTATTTAAATCAAGATTTCCTGCTTGCTGATTTAAATCGTATTAAAATCCGTTATTTAAATCCATCCTCCCTGGCTCTTTGCTACAAAAACTCTCATTTATCTTCTACTTACCTTCCTACTATTAGTCCTTGGGCAACATATTCAGTGTCAAAGCAGTTCATTAGTGAACCATCAGAAAAAGTATGCTTGCAAAGTTGAACTACTTGACTCCTTCCAGAAAAGGGGAACACTGTCACATCTACAATGGAATTGCCCTCCACTATTCTAGAATAAGGAAAGCCCATTTCTTTGATATCTGGTATGCTGCTAAAATAGCTCCTAGTTTTCTTTAGCATTATGTGCTAAACATACATACTTTGGGAAATCATGGATTGTCAGAAATGAATGCTTTGCCAGTGCCAAAATTCTTGAACTAGCCACTTCTCAAACAGTGCATAAAGCAAGAACCAGAAGGAAGAGCTCCAATAGTTCAGAATACATTAAGAACAGCCAACACACACGGAGATCACAAGACATTTTGTATACCCTCCTTGGCATTCTCTACCAACATCGTTCTTTTCTAAAGCAATATTCTTTCACTAGGGACTGTGACTAAGCCACCTAACTTAGTTCAGTTAGAACAGTGCAATAGATTAAGTAAATACAGATCAATATTTAAAAAAAACCAATCTAATTCATGTATTTTAAAATAATAAATGTAATCATTCCTTTATATTAATTTCTTCCCTCCCTGAAAGTCTGAGAATGTATACAATGAAACAGAAAAGGAACGAAAGCATGCAGAGGTAGGAGTTACTCTCATTGATGTTCAACCTGAGATAGGTGCCTAAGGCTATGTCCACACAGCAATGTAAGCCTAGGGTTAGTAGGACTGGAGTCAGCTAAACTATGTCAGAGAACCTGGCTGTAAGCGTCTATGCTGTATTTTAACCATAGGTTAAGAATTTTCTGAGCCATGCTTGAACCGAGGGCTCTGGCATCCACACTGCAGTGCACAGACCCGAGTCAAAGTAAACCTAACCACAGTGCTAGCACCCTCCCCTCCCACCTGCAATGTTGACACTCTAGTCCTAGGAATGTGGTACACTATGCGAAAACTCTATTGATCGCCCTGTTTCCTAACTGTATTGGTGTTATTGATGGGACTCATGTGCCCATAATCAGTATATAAACCACATAATTAGCTCCTCTGGTAGCTATCTCAAGAATGACTGTAGTTTGAGAAGGTTTTACACTGAACTATCATTAAACTGAGAACTGGGCGCTTCAGCTCTAGGCTGAATCACACTGGTAGGAAAACGCCCACATGCACCTTTTCTGAGAATAATTAGGATATCCGTCTCCAGAGCTCTCAAACTAAAATGAAACTTTGCAATTCTTAATTTTTAAAATGTGATGTTCAGTGAAGATGTTTTTGTTTGTTTGTGAAGTGCATCCCCAGAGCGTGGGGAGCAGTATACTCTAGCACTTCCTGGGATCCCTGATCTCTGTTCCCACTGTGCCCCAGGGGGCAGGGCAGAGATCAGCGGGAGGCTGTGGGGGAAGTTTTGGGTAGGGTTGGCAAATTTGGTTGGATGTATTCCAGGAGGTTTCATCACATCACATAATCTTTAATTCCTGGAGACTCCAGGACAATCCTAGAGGGTTGATAACCCTAGTTTTGGGGCTGGCTCCCACTCACTGCCCTCACAGTGCATGCTGCCTGAGTGCCCCTGCACATGCAGCTCTAGGGAGGGGTGTTGGGGAGATAGGAGCAAGGGCCAGATAGTGAAACAGAATCAAGCAGCTGCCCTACAGGGTAAAGGAGGGGGAAGGGCTCCCGGCTCAGCCCAGCTGGGGAAGGCATGACCCGTAACATCCCAATGGCCAGGAGCTGCCTTCCATCTTTGCTTTCTTGTCCAGGTAAGCAAAGAGGATCTGGTGCTGCTGCTTCTAGAGGAGCAGGAAGGAGGAATGTGCTCAGCCAGGCATTAATGGCGCTTCCTGCCACTGTGCTGCCTGCCTGCTGTGCTACTCCTCTGCTGCCATGAATTCTGGAGTACATCTAGAGGACTTCTGGGACCTGAGTCAACCTGGGACTACGTGCACACAGAAAATCATTAGGGCTCCTAGGTCCCAGCTTACCACGGGCTCAGACCCTCCATGGTCTAAACCCTAGGTTAGTACATTTGCAGTGTGGATGCAATGGGTTTTGGCTTCAGCCCGGGTTTGGACCCAGGCTTAAACCGCTGTGTAGACATAGACTTAGTGGCATTCATGCCTTTGAAAACAGACACACCAAAATCAATATTCAGACTGAATCAGTATTACCACATGAGTTGCTAGAGAGGTAAAAATAGGATTTTAGTATAATGGTATTTATGCTAGAACTAAATCCAAACTTACCAACAGATACAGTACCTTTGGGTTTTGGTGGCACAGGACCTAGAAATCCAATATTGTCATAAAAGTTATGAATAGCGCTGGGATTAAAATGTGGTCCTGAAAAAGGGTAAATAAATATAGGTTTTTTAAAAAACACCTCTGGATATAAAAGCATAATTTTTTTTTTGTATAGGTTATAAATGATACTACTACTATGCACCTCATTAACGCCTTTCATACCAACAAATCAATACAGGTCTGAGAAAGATATTACTGGTGGCAATGACAGGCTAAATAACTTTCCCTCTAAGGTTACACAACAAGTGAAGGCAGAGATGGGAACAGAAATCAGGAATCTTGATTCAGTCACCAGCTCTACCTCGCAGACAGACTCCTTAAATAATATTCAATTAAAGTTTTATATATTAAAAACATTATATTGGTGATTTTCATCTGCCTCTTTCACATATTTGGGTTTTTAAGATAATTATTTTACCATAGTCAAAACAAAGGCACTGTCTGTTTCCCACTATACAATATAGTTTATATATTTAACAACTTAATATACAGAAGCTCTGAGGTCCTTAGCCACTTACAATTATGACACACACTTAAATATATAAAAGCTACATGCAACTTATTGCTGAGCTACTATTCATGTAGGAATTACTTAATTTGATTACTTAATTTGAATTTCCTCAATTTCATATGTTTAAACTCTCAATCAATATTTCATAAACTTTTTATTTTGTTTTAATTTCCTCTCTAAAAAGAAAAAGGTGTGTATTGAAACATACTGGAAAGTTATTTTCACTCATTCACAACTTCTCTCTCTTTTTTCTAACTTAGGAAAGCATGCACTGCCCTTGAATATTAATTGTATGCTAAGTTTGGCATTTCAAATGCCAACCATTTCAGTTCTACAAACCTCCAAAATAAATCTGATCAAATCTGAAACCATGTTAAAGAGAAGTGTTTTACCCAATGACCTTTTATTGGATGTCAGCAAACCTCTCTTTTTCTGTTTCTCAACTATGTCCAGGAACTCAAAACTTCAATGTAACGTTCTCTCCACTAACTCCCCATTTTCTTCCTCCTAACCTGCAGGTGCACAATCCTGGTTTTCCATGACCAAAAAATCCAAAAGCATAGGGGAAAACAAGACTTGTGTCCCTGCCGACGAGGAGGGAGGACATGCTGGAAGCAAATGTGAAGCATAGTTTTAATGTGTGATTAGGTAACGGGCAGAAATAAGTGAGGAATGCTGGCCATGCATTCAGAGAAACTTTTTTCATTTTTCATAACTCAAAAAATAGCCAACTAGATTTTTCCAATGTTATGAAATAGTTTATTTCTAGACTTATGGCAAGCAGGATAAATTTCAACCCCAGACTTTTATTTGAGGGAGTAGGTAGCGAGGAGATTATAAAACCACCACAATCACAGGCTTAGAATGAAAGTACTTTTGTAACCATAGCTATAATAATATTATGATAATGCAAAGAACTTATGAACTTATGTGATGATCATGTATAGCTTCGCCTGATATTTGATTTATATGTCAAGGGGCCGATGGAGGTATGGGGGGAATAAAATAAAGAAGGGATGTTTACAGTTGCTGGTGCACTGACAAAATATACTGTACCTCTTGCTTGAAAAAGATCAATCTCTTTGGTTAGGCAATCTATGTCTATCTGTAGCTGTCTGTTACAACTTCGCAACTGTTGCATTTCTTCCAGCTGAAAAGAGACATCTGTTAGACTGAGCTTTCCCACTTCATTATCAACCACTGTTCACATTTAAGCTTATTTTTGGACTGGAGATGTATCGGTCACCTCTGTCATGGTTTTATTGTTACTTCTTTCAGGCCAAGTGCTTAGCTCACATGTGCTCACAGATAGATCGCTACTGAATTACTGTCCCTTTCCAGACTAATAACTGTTTCTGATTCAGGTTACTGTTCAGCTAGTAGTCCAGCTCATGATGGCTGGTAAAATACTATAATCCTTCTTCTTTTAAAAGTGTTATGTTTGGTCCAAAGTGTTAGCTTCTTTTTAAACTAGCTTCACAGATCATTTTGGTATACAGATGACGAGAGGAGAAACACTGACTACCTATTTAATTCTAGATATTGTACAATGTGCCATTAAATAAAATATTGTGCCTTTTTTTTTTTTTATTAAAAAAGATCATGCTTATGGGTTTGAATTTTACAGCATAGAGAGATTTCAACTTACTGAAGGAATTTGGGAAACAGAATTCGATCTTTTCAGGCGCCTTCGTGTCAGATTATTCTCCATTTCATTGACCTCTGATTTTAGTTTATCCAACTTTTTCTTTTGAATCTCAAGTTCACGTTGAAGTCGCTCCATCCTAGCTTTTTGATGTACCAGTAAAGCTGTAATACATATCAGCAGAACAAAGTCCCATTTTAGCTAATTTAATATCCACCATACTGCAACATTTGATAAAGATGAAAGCTAGTATTGCCCTGTGAAAATGATTCCATAAAAATGCTTTTTCATGCCCCTGACAAGTTGCTTCAGCTATGTAAGACCACACATCCAATTATACTTCTGAATAAAGTGTGAATCAAGTATTTTATCTGTATTAAAAGCTAAAGAGTCTAACATGTTATGTCTATGTAGTATGGTCTGGTTTTGTATTGTCTGGCTTTGCAGCTTTGACAAGTTGTAAAATTGGGTAGCTGAATAATTCTAATGGTGATCCAGTGAACCATGTGGTATTTGGAAACATATACAAGCATAAGACATTTACCTTTTAGCACTTTTCATTGTCTGTTTCTTTGTGGAAAAAAAAAATCAAGAAAAAGTTAATCACCCAAAAAAAAAAAAAAAAAAAAAAAAAATCTAAAGAGTCAGAGCAAGCAAATCTGGACAATAAATCTTCTCACATTAACAGAAAAGTTAAATTTGGCCACATATTACAATTTGTAAAAATAAGCTTTTACAAAACCTACAAACTAAATTGTAAAGGGAAGAGTAAAAAAGAAAACAACAAATACCCCTTGTACTGTATTCATCCCAAACACTGCAGAATTTTTAGCAAACCCTATGAATACACCATACGAAGTAGATTTTAAAGTAAGGGACGCCTCTGCTACTGAGCATACTATATTCTCAGTATTAAATGCAGTTTTTGACGTAAACTGAGCCTTGAATAAAACCAAGTGTTTTATTAGTGGCAAAGAGATGGCATGTGAAACTGCACAGAAAAATAAACCAAAACTTCACAAACAACACTGCTAGAAAGTGGTTATAGTTATAACAGTAGACATAGCACATACCAATTTATTTCTGAATTATGGCTCAGAACTATTAATAATTGCTTCTAATTTCTGATGCTGTTAGTGTACTATCACCATCATTCACAAAAAAAATGGTCCACAGAAGGCTAATATACAAAAACTGAAGTAGTGTTTAGGTCACAGCATTTTAAAATAGTGAAGATATTACACCAAGTCTATTTTGCAGCTTACTCCATTAAAGCAAGACATTGTATTAGACTTCACCAAATCATTTCACATTCTAGCTGTACATCAAAACAAGGTTCACCTATGTTTATTGCACTCATTCTGCTTCATTGTTTGATACACAATGATGAGAAAACTTCACAATCAACTCAATTTCTGTATTAGTTCATATTACAGACTGCAATTAAATACTTCACTTTTATTGGGACTATGCTCTGTAAAGCACTGGATACATTTACGCTACTGTGTAAATCAGATGTATTTATTAGAAAGTGGTAATATTAAGAGGCTATTTAAAAAGGGTAGGACAGAAAGTAAACACTCTGCCCATTATAAGTGAAGGGATCAGATAGATCTGTGATTTTAATACAAGGTGTTAAAGTACGTGTCTACACCCAATCTCTGATGAAACATTTTATCACTATTACCCTAATTATTACCCTGCCTGCTTATTCATTCACTCACCTGTTTACATTTCATCTTCTCGCCTGTAGGCTCTTTGGGGATACGGACTGTCCTATACTATATGGTTGTACAGTGCCTAGCACAGTGACACTCCAACCTGAAGTTAGGCCTAAAGTACTAACAGAAAATTATTTTTAAATACAGTCATATATAATGTTAAAAGTTTTCAATCTTGTCATATTTTGTTAGTAAAAGGAACAAAGTAATTCCAACTGACCTGACTTGATGCAGCTGTTTCACTTTCTTTCAGTCTAATTGTTTAGGTCTGTCTTAAAGTACTATTACAGGGAGGCTACTAGTCACATTATAGTAAAACTGCAATACCACTTCTGTTTCATACAAAATTTTCAAGCTTCTCTAAATCCACATGCATAGTCAGATTGGCTTGAAATATGCTATAGCAGTAGAGGATTCAATATTCAGTTTTGATCACAAATTTGGAGTCATCTGGACAAGGAGTTCTAAACATACAGCTTCTCCCTTCCTCCTAATTACCTTTTTAAAAATAGGCTGGTCTATACACAAATTTGCATTGAAAAATTTTTTGAATTAAAACCAGTTTTATAGTTTAGTGCAAGTCTGTATGAACACTTATTTTGGAATAAAAATGGCTAGACAATTTAGCTTAATTCTGTTTATTTCTGATCTCAGCTTATAATGCCTTTTTGCATAGACAAGGGAAAAACAACAGGCAATAACCACTTTTGTCACTGGACTTCCCCGATGAGATATAGTTTCTGGTACCAAGAAATAGCTGCAAAACCTGACTGTTACAAAGTTATTGGATTTTTTTTGGGATGTGGGTAGAAGCGGGAGTTCCTAAGATGTAGCATCAGGAGATCATGAATTCAAGTGTCCTCTTTAAAATCTGTAATGCATGGAAATATTTATCAACGAAGACCATCATTACCCTAGGGGAAAACAACACATCCTTCCCTTCCCACAGTGCATTTTGCAGATAAGATGATTTTGTGTAACTTCTCAGTTACTTCTATCAGAGTTGAGACCACAACCCAAGTCAGCCACATGGCAAATCCAAGTCCCAGTCACTCAGCCATACTATCTTTTGCAATGAATCTGCCAAAGCTGAATTCCCCTTGGGAATAGTTACACATAATGGCACTATACTGTAATCATTATGTGCCTTGAATAAAAGAGGGGCTGCAAGAAGTAAAAAAAAGTGGTCTTTTGTTAAGGCAATGGACTGGCTCTACCTGGGTGCTGTCCTGAGTTCTATTACAGGCTTCCTATGTGATGGTAGGCAAGTCGCTTAAATTAGGTTTTTTGCAACAGCCACCATTCAGAGGTGCACTGAATTGGGACTATGGAGAGCTGGGTTTAAAGCCCTGGCTTGACCACAGACTTCCTGACCAGAGCAGTCACAAAGGCCTTGTTTTCACTGGGGGACGAGGGGGAAAGAGAGTGTTCTTAACTCAAGAACACAAGTTGACTAACTTGAGGTAAAATCCTAGAGAAGACAGGTGCCTATGTATTATTATAGAGTCTTTAATTACATGGTCAAATACTGGTTTTTTTCACAGTACTCTGCCTCATTCAGTGCACAGGATGGACATGCCCTAAAGATGAATCAGGGTTCTGTAGTCAATTGGGCTGTTTTTTTTCCTGTCGGACACCTGCAATTTGTTGCAGAAGCTGAATATAGAAGCTGAATAGTATAGTGAATGAAGCAGGGAACTTATGAAAGAGAAAGGATGATTGTATACTGAACACTACCCTGGAGTGTGTCCAGTGCAGACAATCTTTGGAGAATTTAGCTGCCAACTTCTAACAAGTCTCTACTGATCATTTGACCACTGAGGTTTTCAGAAACTCATAAGCCTGGCCAAATTTTCACAGAGACCGCAAAGGTACATCCCTGATACCACGCCAACCTTCCTGCCAAATTTCAAATTCCTGGGCCAAAGCATGGAGATGCTAAAGCTTCTTAACAGAACTATTGTAGGATTTTTTATTTATTTATTTTTTTAATATGGGCAAAACTATTTTCCCCAAGCTTTATTCTGAGACACAACTGAACCCTTTTGGGTGAAATTTTCCAAAAAATATTTAACCTCAGACAGTCACCTGGCATGGAAAATTTCAGCCCAAATGAATGAAGTTTGGCAAAATTATAACCAAGTGATAATGTGATCTTATAATGGAAAGTGTCAAGCAACCTTAACTACAGATGTTGCTACCTGCACTACCTATAAGATTAAAAAATTAAGTTATTTTTTCATATAAGACACCCAACTGCTGGAGTTCTAGTTGCTAGAACAGGGCAGATAAATCATGATCATGCATCTCAACTTCTGAATGATTTATATGTGTAGCAAAGGATTTAAAAAAGCAGAGCAGTTAGTGTAGCTGAGTGGAAGAAAATATGTTCCAGAAATCTGGAGCATTCTTCTGAATACCGAACACTTGAGCAGCATTACACGTGCGTGAAGGCTAAGGACCCCTGAGAGGATAGAAGCCCCCCAACTGAATAGAGGGGAAGGGACTCGCTCCAAAAAGTCAGTGGAGAGGCAGCTCCTGACACACAGCTTTAATGCCACAGCCCACACTACGCATTGGTCTTTTATCTCTGAAAACCTCCATTCCATTTGGGACTTAATACACAATTGGGGTCCAGTGTAGGCAGGAATCAATCAGCACTTTTGGGGATTGAACTATGTTCCTAGGCAGCCAGAGGCCCTGAAGCAGCCTATGGCAGAGGGCACAGGGAGCTTTGCCTGGTTATGATGCATCAGCTGTCACCATCACCCAATGGGCTATAGGTGCACCTAGTACCAGGATAGGAATCATTGTCCATGGGGCATCTGGGATTCAGAACAAGATATGGCAGGAGCTGCATGCAGCAGAAGCCAGTCCCACAGATATTCTCTCAAGAAAGTCAGAACAGAAGAAAACTGTACCAGAAATGCAGAGCATTTGAGCAGTATGATGATTATATAGATGTAAGATTTATTTTCCTCCTAATGTATGTGTAGCACAAATATTAATGGGGATGGGGGGTTTAAACACTACAGCATTCATGAACCGCCTAATCTAGACAAAGAGGTCACAAGCTATTTCAATATTAATTTACCTCAAAACAGTTGATCTGAAGCCAGTAATCATGGAACAAGACCTATGTCATTTTTTTTAATGCCAAATTGGTTGACAATAATTGAAGGGACTCAAGAATGTGAGAGATGAATTACTTTTGAAGTTTTGTGTCCTACTATTGGAGAACTCAAACAGCATCATTTTCAAAATACTGCTGTATCACGATAATCCTACTCCTAGCCCTCTTTATGTTAACAAAATACATAAAATATAAACACACAAGAGTTGTGGGACTAACAAGAGGAGTCCTTATCACTAATTAATTCATTTGCTTTTCATGTAATCTCATCCTCCTCCTTTCACCACTGTACAATTTAGTTTTTAACTTCTTTGGGATAAGGTTCTTTTTCTTATTTGTTTGTAACAATATTATATAAATAATACAAGTAACAGAACTTTAAACATCCTTATGGATGTCTGACAACAGAAAACAGTGAGGTAAAAAATTCACTCCTGCTCAAATAGCTTCAGAAATCTAGGTTCCGCGCTTTCTATATAACATTTGCAAAATAAACTAGCAAGGAAGCCATATTAAATGGAAACAGTGTCTGTCATCTGGTTGTCTGTAATCTGGTTCAACAATTTGTCAGTAAGTCTGGACATTTGATTTGTTCAAAATCAATTGAAAAATGAGAAAACTTTTTCAGAACAATCTATTAAAATGAAGTAACCACTACGTCAGTCTGGTAAAGAAATCTATCCCATCTGCTAATGCAGAAAAGGCTCCGCAAAACAGGTGATTATAGATAACTGAACAGAAGACAACAGAACGTATATTTTACCTTTAGGTATTTGGTTAAAGCTGCCTTTACCATGCAAAGTTAAGGAAGGATGGATTCAAATGTGTGTTAATTATAAATTCGTATTTCTGATTTGGAACATACTCCAGAGTGCTATGAACAGGAGTTATTTTGTCAATTCCAAAATGGCTGATTGGCGATTCTTGTTTTGCCCTGAAATCTAACTACTGAACCAGATACCTTGGTAGAAATCTCTACAATTTACATTAAGAATATTACCTTGTGTGTAGGCAGCATCATCAGATCCCACACTCAATTTCCGTGCATCACTGATCCTATCCACATGTGCTAAAACAGGGTCAGTAAGATGCTGGATACCCTCTGGTTCTGCATAATGATCAGGAAGGTTTAGAAGATTTGTAGGTTCAAAGGTTGGGGACACTACCCCTGGTGAAACTGCAGGAGGTTTATTTGGAGAAACTGTAATTTTAAAAGTATATTTTGTGTTAGGTTGCGTGACCACCACTCGAGGAGAGGTTGCAGTGGTGTTGTTGCCCACTGTTCGACTCTTGGGTGGATGATGATGAATAAATGCAGGACCCATGCTTACTTGACCAGACATATTCCTAGAGGTGGTAGTTACTCCAGGATTTGTTGATATGAAGAGTGTGGGTTGGTTCCGCACAACTTGCTCATCTCCTGTTGTGGCATTTGCTGAAATGTAGACTTTTGGTTGACTGCGTGTAATCACTTCATCAGTATTTGGTGGACTGGCGGCTATGTAAACAGTGGGCTGACTTCTACTTAATGTCTGGCTGTTGAGGGAAGAGGGATTAGTGGAAGTGCGAGGACCAGATGAACGCAGCTTTGAAGAATTGTTTCTTTGTGGTGGTTCAAGTTTGATTTCAATTTGGTTTTTGCGAGGTCCTGTTGAGATATTCTGAATGTTATATTGGCTATGGGTAGCAGATTGTGGACCACCAGCTGAATGAATCATGGGAGCTTGTGGAGTAGTGGGTGAACTGATAGGCATATAGACATGAGAAGTCTGGTGGCCTTGTTGGTTTGGCTGTGATGATTGTTGTGATGAGGTATGTGGCAGATTGGCTGTAGGAAGAGTAGTCCAGGGACTTGGTTGTGAAGGCTGGTAGACTTGCTGAGGGTGCATGGGATTAAACTGAGACACCCAACCTGGATGCTGCTGTGTCTGTCGAGCTGTACCACCTGGAGTTGTAATATAAGGCCTAATATAGATAGAATTTCCCTGCGGACTATTAAGTACAGGTGGAGGTACACCATGTATGTGCAAAGATGTAGGGGTATTACGACCAGGCTGAATATTGGGGGCTAATGTTACCATAATGGGGTTGAATCTGGGTGTTTGCTGAGAGAGGCTAGATGCTACTTTGCTGCCTATGTGAAATCCAAGGTGCTGTCCTGAATTAGAAGTACTAACTGTATTAGCCATTCCAAAGACATTAAATCCCTGTGGAATTTGAGCTGGTGCTGTCTGTGGTTCCTGCTGAAACAGTTCGCTGTTGGGCTGACTGCTTTGAAGATGTCCATCACTAATGCTGTGAGCTAAAGTTCTACTTCCATTCATTCTACTTCCTTCTCTTCCATGGTGATACACATTCTGCGACTGCAAGTCCAAATTAAGAGATGTCATGTGATTTCGTAGTCCAGGAATCCCAGAATCATCCGAAAAACCTAGATCTCCTTCACCATAGAGATACTTTGTGCTCTCCTGAGACAGAACTGCACAACAGGCATCCAAATTATTATTATTCTATAAAAAAAAACAAAAAACAAGAGTTTGAAGTTACTGATAAAATAATGTCATATGCTTACATTGTATCATCATTAAAAAATTACTATTCAGCATCAAATGAAAAGCTTGGGTTGTTGGCCAGCACAGCTGCTACACATGCATGAAGGGCTTGCATGTGAAGCTTACTATTTTGAAAACAGTGACTCACTCCCTGGCACCAAGGGCGGAGATCTGCATTGTTGCTGCAGTAGTGACAGGGAGATCCAGGACCTTGACAAGCTAATACGGTATGGTACTTCTTGGATGAATACTTTTGCTATTCCTCCCCACTTTCAGAACAATCTTCAGCACTGACCAAGATTTTGTTGAGGGAGAAACTGACAGAAGTGCTGGCTTCACAGTACCTGTATGTTATGGGTAAATAACTCGAAAAACAAAACATATGTTTATTTTAAAAATATTTTCCTAACCATTTTAAAGATGGATTTCATAACATACTACCATCTGCTGAACATAAAATGGCAAATTTATAAATGGAAGAAACATGCAGATTAAGGAAAGTGCAGAAGAGAACATTAAAGATACTTCAAATAAGAATTTAATTTGAACAAAATCTTTCATATGCACAATCTATTTCACAAGATGAGATACTTTCTATAGAAGAAATACTGATTACAGTGGCATATTTAAATATTCATACCATATCTACCAAAATTTCCCTAATAGTTCACTACTTTCAAAAGCTTTAAATCAACCATTTGCAGGGGTAAACTTAACACACTAAACCTTCAATATGAAGACTTTAAAAAAAATGTAAATGGTAATAAAATATAAAAAGAAAAGAGTGAAATGAGGTTCTTGATTACCTCAAACTGAGGTAATCAGAAATGCATAGCTAACTAGTATTTATTTTTAAATTAAAACAAACTGCGCACATTCTTCATTTTTTTCTCTGACTTAAGTAGAGCTCTTAGAGTTTCTAATTAACCTTCCGAAAAAGAAGCTCTTAAAACAGATTATTGAAATTATTCCTGCAGTTTCCTGTCCTGAACCCCTAATCATCCTCTCTTTCATGTGCTCATATTTTTATTCAATTTTCACTGTGATATCTAAAGGAAAAAAATATACTGTAACGTATTCCTTTTGTTAGTCAAGTGACTAGTATGTCATGAGCACTATCAAAACCAGTAATTATAATCAAATAATATATTTTTAATAAACATGCTAAACAGACAAGATAAATACACATAAACAAACTAGAAAGAATACAGATATGAAGGAGAAGCACATATGCAGCACTGGAATAATGAGTACTGTCCAAAAATACAGTTCTCAATATTTATATCAGCAAGACAAATTAACCCATGCTACATGCTTTCTACCAAATTACTTTCATCAGTAGCAGACACACAAAAGGCCCAGTCAGGATCACAGCCGTACTGTGTTAGGTGCCACACCAAGTCAGAGACCACTGTTTTTCTGAAGAGTTTATAATCTAAGATGCAACAAGAGTGGGGAAGGAACAGTAATAAGAGCACACATGTATACAGGCCAGATATATGCACAGTTTGACGGTTTTGAGTCTTGTAATAAATACACAATAAAATAAAGATAACAGGACAGGAGCCCTAATGGCCATCCACCTAGCCATTATGGTAAAGCGTTTTGAGAGCTGATGAAAAGTATTATATAAGAGCTAGGTATATTATTAGTTGACAATTTTCCTCACAATAGAAGTAGGTCTGAGAGCTATGAAGGAGGAGAAGTCAGTGGTATACATAACAAGCTTGGGACAGGTGTTCTGGGGATAATGAGAGACATGGAAGAAGGCATGAAGGTACCTGTGGGAGAAGCAGAGAAATGAATGATGGAAGCTTACATTGGAGAATGGTGTTGTAGAGGGAATACTAAGATACAAGAGTGGGTAAGTACGGAGGGGCCAAAACATTAGGGCTTAAAGGTAAGGACCAGAAGTTTGTATCTGATGGAGTGAAGGTGGAGCCAGTAAAGGGACAAAGAGGATGAAAGAGAATCATGGGTCAGGAAAATCTTAGCAACAGAATTTTGAACAGAGCTAAAGAAAATGGGGTGGATATTGGGAAGTCATAAAAGGAAATAATATAGAAATAACCAGCCAAGCTTGCAAGGCCCATAGGCACAACTTGATAGCATTTCTTTGTCTGGATGTAACACCGTAACTTTTGAATGCCGAAGCCAACCAACTCCAGAATTCCTGGGAATACTCATCATCAGCAGACAAAATCCTATTCATTTTGATGAAAATCAGAAAAAAAACAAAAGGAGGAAGTATGGGAACATCTGGGTACAAAGTCATATTTTCAATCACCTGTTTATTCTCTATAATGGGTTGATGGCAGAAATGAATACAATACCCCTTATTTTAGCTATGCCCATATCCAACTGAATTTAAAATGTTGACACAATGAAAGGGAAAGAAAGAATAAAAATGTTGGGAGGACAAGAAATAGGGGCGCATAGAGAGCCCACAGCAGAAGAAATGGGGAAGGCAGTTATAGGAGCACACACAAACCTCCTGGAATGAGGTAATGGGGGGGCACAGAGCCCCAGCAAGACAGAGAGGGTAATGGAGGGCACACAGAGCCCCTGGTATGAGGGATGGGGATTGCAGCCAGTTCTGGGTATAGAAGGGAGCACATAAGCTTGTGCTGGAGAATGGAGACATTCAAGGAGCCCCTGATGTGTGCAATAAGCTTGGCCTACAGAAGCAACCGTGTGCAACCCCTAATTTAAACAGGCTTATGCTGTGTGCTATTAACCTTTCAACTAGTGGTCCTCTAGTTTCAAGATAAAATATATGAAGTAGACGTGCTCACAGTGAAGTGTTCTGCTTAACAGCAGCTTTCTTATATTGTGCTTTTTCTGAAGCAACCATAGCTGCTCCATAGTAAGTTGCAAATGAATTTTCAATATAAACTCAAATTTTGAGCTCCTCTTCTAAAATCAAGAAAAAAAATCATTTTGGCCTAAAAAACTGATGGGCGGATCTGTGTAGAATTTTTCTAAACAATTTAAAGTGATCTGGACAAGAGAATCCTGTCGAGCTTAATTAAATTAAGTATTTCTCAGTTTCTTGGACTTCCCAACTGGCCTAGAAATCAGGATCAAATCTAGTCGATTAAGACTAGTTTAAAAAGTTTTCATCTTTTGATTTTGTAATGCTGATATGGAATGTCTGCTGACAAGCTTGATATAAAATGACTGCTAGAGGCCTAAGATCATTTTTAAAAAAATTAAATCTATAGCTCATTTCTTTATAGAGAAAATTTCCATTAGAAAGTTGGCTAGGGCTCATGTGCATCTTAACCTCCTTTCCCCCAATCTTCACCTCCAAGGCTGCCCTGGGCACCTGCACTTCCCTGTGCATGTGCCCCTCCCTCCAGAGACTAGATCTCAGTGAACCTATATGAAGGAATGAAGAAAATGGAAGCAGAGAGTAAAGATAAAAGTAAGTTTATAAATAAGTCTGAATAAGTACTTGTAATTGAAGGGAAATGAAGATTGGTCACTCATAACCAGAGTTCTTCGAGATTGCACTGTATATTCACACTTCGGAGTATTATACTGCCTACTGCTGCCTAAGAGCAGAACTTTTCCATTAAGTGTTCATTACAGCAGAGGTTCTCAAACTGGGAGGCATGCCCCCTGAGGGGAGGGGTGCAGAACGTATTCGGGGGGGGGGGGCGGGGCATGAGAGGCTTTACAGAAAAAAACAATCGTAGTTTTGTGCACGTTTCATTAACAATCGCAGTTTTTTCTCTTATTACAATGGATTGTTGGCTCTGTCTGAATCAATGCCTTACTATTTTTAATATTTAGTGAGTTGCATTTTGATTTTTTTTTTAAATTACTATATGTACTTGTGTGGCACAAGAGGGCCATAACTACTCCAGACACAAAGAAGGGTGGCATGATCAAGTAAGTTTGAGAACCACTGCATTAGAGTGCTCTCGCACCCTTCCTGCATCTCCAAACATTCTGAGGACACTGCTACATAAAGATGCCCAGTACCCGCTACCACCTCAGTTCCTTTCACCACCAATGCAGAGACAGAACAAAAAGGGACTCTAAAGCCTGATCAACACTACAGACATTTGTCGACCAAAGTCAGCTTTTTGCGCCGAAACAGTGGTAGTGTACACATTGCAATCCCGTGCCCCAACTCAACTCCCCTGATTTTGCAACAAAATAAAACCACCTTGAAGAGAGGTGTAGAGCTTTTGCGCCAAACTTTTAACAACAAAGCATCAGTGTAGACAACACGCTTGCTTAAGTCATGGTGAACGGCCTCCAAGAAGTGTCCCACAATGCCCATCCTGATCGCTCTGGCCATCAGTTTGAACTCCGCTGCCCTGTAGCCATCAATCCCTCCCCCTTTAAAGTCCCAGGAATTTTTGAAATTCCATTTTCTGCTTGGTTGGCATGAAGAGCTCACATCTCATCTTCCCAGCTGAGCATGGTGGCTCCACGGACCAAACACTCTCCTTCTTGGAGCACACTAAAGCTTCTGGATCTGATTTGCATTTGGAGAGAGGAGTCTGTGCAGTCCCAGCTCTGCCCCAACCAAAGGAAATTCGATACCTACAATCAAATTTCTCGTTTAATGGCAGAGAACAGCTATGAACGGGACATGCTGCAGTGCCATGTAAAAATCAAGAAGCTGTGGCAGGGGTACCAAAAGGCTAGTGAATCAAACCATCACTCTGGTGCAAAGCCAAAGCCCTGCCACTTCTATAAGGAGCTGGAAATCATCCTCTGCAGCTACCTCACCTCTACTACCAAAAGACCCATGTATACCTCCGTGGGCCTGGAGGCAACAGACACCAGACTCGACCCCGATGAAGAAGTTGTGAATGAGGAGGTCGAGATGGAGTGATGTGGAGCAGGGGACCAGGTTGTTTGCTGACATAAGGAGCCTGGACCTCTTCTTGACCCTGGAAGGTTTGAGCCAGTCCCAGCCCTCCAGCTCTGGAGGGCAGGATGCAGGAGAGGGGAACTTGAATAAGTGATTTTTTTTGAGCTGATGCTGCTCAGTAACATGAGGTACAGCCGTCCTTTGCTTTGTTGCATTATACAGCCGGTTGAAGGGATATAAATGCACAACAGTATCTGTGTTTACATGTGCTTCCCATTCCCTTTGCAGCGAGGCAGTGCAATGGTAAAGTGTGTTAATGCACATCAATATTTCATGGGAATCCCCCAGAGAGATCTCTAGGAAACTTTCCTGAAGCTACTTGCCAATCCTCTGCCAGAGACTCCTCAGCAGAACTGCTTTGTTTCTTCCCTGTTGTAAGAAACTTTCCCATGCCAATCAGCAGTCAGTTGTGCAGGGACCAAAGCAGCACAGGAGCAAGCAGCACAGGGACCCAGTTTGAAGCTGCTTGCATGGAGATGCACCCTAGCACGCCTGCTTACTCTCAGGATTGAGATATTGGCTTCTATGGACCCTGCTTGTGGAAAATGGTGGCACAATTTGAAATTTTGTCCCTAACTACCTGAATCAATACCCCAAAAAATCACCCAGAACCTTTTCCCCTGCTTGAGTGCCCCCTTCCCCTGGGCACAACTCATCATGCCCTGGTTGATTGTCAAGCTGTACACCTGCCAGGGGACAGTGAGAAAGGTATATCTGACAGCAATGAATCAATGATGTTACTGCACTCACAATCATGCTTCTGTTCATTGTTTATTATGCTTCTACAGATGTACCCTTGAGGGGAAACCCCTCCACACCTGCTGAGCGCCTGTGGCTGATAAGAAACAACCACGGAGAAGCAAAGAGATGTTCCAAGAACTCTTGCGGTCCTCTGAGGTGATGGAAAAAAAGAAAACAGGGCATGGAGACACACAGTATCCGTAAATCAAAAAATCGATAGGCAGGAGAGGAGCGAAAACCAGGAGCGAGTGAAGCAGGTCATGAGCGCATGATAAAAGCCATGGAGGAGCAAATGGAGCTGCTCAATTCACTAACAACGCTGCAGACTGAATTCACGCGTGCTCACTCCCTTTTGCAGGCAATACAGAACTGCCTTCCATGCCCTCCCCAAACTCCACCCACACATTTCTACCAAACTCCTAGCCTGTCTTGGTACCCTGTTCATTCCACCGCTTCAGACAGCTTTCAGAATGATAGCTGGACTTCTGTGAAGAATAAGCAATCTTTGTCTCTAGCACAATGGTTCTCAAATGCGGCCACCAGGGGGTTTCTGTGTGGCCACGGGCAGCTGGGGGGGGAGGGAGGAACAAGGATCCATCCAGCTCAGGCAAGTTTCATTTGACCACAATTCTGGGAGGGACTTGTAAGTAGCTCCTGCAGGGTGAATAACCCCTGGCCCTTGGCTCCCAGAAGCACCTTCCACCACTGGACTGCAGTGCCAAGGTAAGTGACACCCCTTTCCCCCACGTCTGCCTCGGGGTCCGCACCCCTCCCTGCCAGCCACTGGCTATCTGTCAGTGCCTGGGATCCCGACTCCCACCCCCTTTACTCCCTGCCAGCTGCTCAATTGCTTCCCGGGTCTGCCTGACTGCCTGCTTCCTTGAATTCATCCACTCTGCCGACCATGCCAGAGCCTCTGGGTCCCGATTTCCACCCTCTTCCCTCCCTGCCTTTCCTCCCTTTTCTTCCTCCCTCCCTGCCAGCCACTTGATTGCCTCCAGGGTCCTTGCATTCACCCACTCATCCCCCCCTCCCTGCAACGGGGCAAGTGACTCCCAGCCCCCAGAAGCCCCCTCCCTAAGCCGCAGTTCTTCCCCCCCTTTTCCCCCACCACAAAAGCAGCCCCCTCCCTGCCTCCTGCCAGGTGGCTCAGGGCAGTTGCTGCACCTGTAGCTAGATTGGCTGCTCTGCAGGGAAGAATAAGTAACTCCCTCCAGCCACCTGGCAGAAGCTGTAGTTCTTCCTGCACTCCACTCACCTTTCTTACCTGAGAGGTGAGTGAGGCAAGTGAGGCAGCCTTTCCATTCAAAAGAGCTCCTGAACTTTTGCTAATATTCTGATCCACACAATTGATTCATCAAAACCCAGAACTTATTATTTGGACATGTATATGTGCATGTTTATTTGATTTTCCTAATGTTAACGGAGTACATTAGGAAAAATTGTCAATATGGCCACCAGCAAGAGTTGATGGCCGCACCCTGAGGCCACCAAAAAAATTGTTGAGAGAACCACTGCTCTAGCAGATGGTGTTTGTACTTCACACTGATATGCCATGAAAGCTGGATAGCAGTCATAGCACAGCACTGTGCTGTTTACAAAGACACCTTATTGTTGCTCATTGTCAAAATGGCTCCTTATAGCCTCCCTGATTCGAATGGACCCCTTCTAATAGCCCTGACATCTAGTTGTTCTTAGTCAGCTGCAAGGTGATTTGCCTCTGCTCTCCACCCAGGAGGAAACTTTTCACCCTTAGCTTCACAAATTTCATGGAGCACGCAGCAGTCGGCTATAACCATGGGAATATTTTCCTAATTTAGGTCTAACCTGCATTAATGGCATCACCAGTGAGTTTTTAATCTGCCAAATGCACATTCAATGGTCATTTGGCACATGCTTAACTTGTTACTGAAACACTCCTTGCTGCTATCCAAGTATAAGGCTTCATGAGCCATGGCCATAAGGGGTAAGCTGGGTTTCCCAGGATCACTATGAGCATTTCAGCACTCCCCATTGGAATCTTTTGGTCAGGAAAGAAAGTCCCTGCTTGCAGCTTTCTGTAGAGGCCTGGGTTCCTGAAGAGGTGTGCATCATGCACCTTCCCTGACCAACTCACGTTGAGGTCAGTGAAATGTCCATGGTGATCCACAAGCACCTGTAATACCATAGAGAAGTACCCCCTTTCTATTGATGTACTCTGTCATAAGATAGTCTGGGGCCAAAATTGGGATGTGTGTGCCATCACCCCACCACAGTGGGGGAATCTCATCGCTGTGAATCCATCCACTATTTCATGCACATTTTCAAGACTCACAGTCCTTCGTAGAATAGTGTGATTAAGGGCCCTGCACTCTTGTGATAACACAGCACCAATCGTGGACTTCCCAACTCCAAACTGATTAGCGACCCACCAGTAGCAGTCTGGAGTTCCCAGCTTCCACACGGTGATCGCCATGCGCTTCTCCACCGAGAGGGCAGCTCTCATTCTGGTGTCCTTGTGCCACATGGCAGGGTCAAGCTCCGCCGAGAGTTCCATTAAGGTGGCTTTGCACATTCGAAAGTTCTGTAACCACTATTCGTCATCCCAGACCTGCATAACGATGAGATCCCACCACTCAGTACTTGTTTCACATGCCCAAAAGTGGCAGTGCAGTATGTTCAGATACTCTGTGAATGCAAACAATCTGGTGTTGTTTGTTTGCCTGGCACACAGCAGGTCAGGCACCTCGGATTCCTGTTCCGATTGGGAGCTCATGATATACTTCATGACTAGCCGCGATGAGTTCAGAACACTGACAACAGTGGAGAGTAGTGCAGGATCCATCCTTTCAGACAGAGATGGCGGGTGCACAGGAAACTGGGAAAGATGACACTTAGTGCAAACAATCAAGTTCAGAAGGCTTAATTGTCTACACAGCAGGGCAAGAAGCCAGAGGATTTCAAGACAGTTGGGAGGAACTGGGGAAGGGGGGTAAAGTGTTGGTGGGTGGGTGGAGGGGCCTCAGTGAAAGAGGAGGACTGTTTTGCTCTGGATGGGGTGTGCATGAGCCCACGGAAAAGAACTAGTGCTGGAAACTGCACCAGAAAGCACCTAATGCTTGGATACCTTCTCTATAGCTTTATGAGAAGCAACTTCTGCACTTCTGAAAATAGAATAGCCTCATGAGAAGCCTAAATTTGCTGATAATATGATCTAGCCTGTCTCCAAACAGAAAAATGGAAGGATCCTTGCTGACTGGTTCTCTCAAGTGGTTGACTCTCAGTCCTCACATGAAACTATTTAGGTCTTGATTTAAAAGACCGCTTTTTATACTAGCTCTGGAATGACAGACTGATGAGGCTGTTGTTGATGTCTTTAATTTTATGAGAAATAAGCCAAAGATGACTGTGGATAATATTGCCTCTAATGATAGAAAGGAGTAGAAGGCTTCCTGATAGTAGAAGAAATTAAGTCCAAAGAATGGGCCTTTTCGATCTTGTCTCCTTCCGCTTCTCCAGCAACTCATCTGTCTTTTCACTGAAAAGACCTCTCCTTTAAAGGGGAGGAGATCTTCCACTTTAATTCTAGTATCCAGAGCCAAAGAGGAGGAATGAAGCTACGCATATCTCCTCAGAGTAACTACAGAAGCCAACACTCTAGCAGAAGAATCTGAGGCAACCCTGAGAGTGAGCTTTACCACATTTTGACCCTCCTCTAGGATCACATTTGCCAATCTCCTTTTGTCATCTGGCAAATCATGCCCAGTGCCAACTTTTCCCACAGGTGGAATAGATAGCAGCCATAACAGTTTGGTAATTTGTCACTCTATATTTGCTACCCTAATGCCGAGACATAAAGAAGAGAACACTTTTCTCTCCCTGGGAAATCAATCTTCTTCTCCTTTCTATCACCAGCGGTGGAATATGCCTATCCATACCTTGACCTGCTACTAGCAGCAGCCACTACCAGTGAATTAGGTACAGGGTGCCTATGAAAAGCTCTATGAGGCTATCTTATATAATTTGTCTGCCTTCTTGGATATAGGTTGGCAGGAGTGGACGAAACAGTCTTAGCAGGCTAAAGCATCAAAGATTAGTAAGGACATCCTATTTTTATAGGTACCCCAAGAACATAGAACACCGGATCAGATGCTTCCTTCACAAGCACTGAAGGCAAATTCCAACTGGACACAACAAGATTCACTAAATCATGAAACTGCAGAGCAACCTCAGAAGTGGAAAAGGCCGAGGCCAGTTCCACATGTTCATCTGGTAACAAATCAGGATCATAATCTGTTTCAGTTCCTCTTTTTTAATAGGAGCATGCTATCTTCTCATTCTCTTCTTCAAAAGATCCATTACAGATGAAATATCACCTATCCATCCATACAGAGGACAATTCAAATGTTCCTGTGGTGGTCCCCCAATATGGCCATGGAACCCAGAATTGCCAGTATGCCCAGCAACTGGGATTTGGGAACAACACTACAGGAGGAGGACCAAAAGGAGGATGAACCAGGAAGAAAAAGGTCTCTTGATTTTATTCATCATCTGTCCTCCTTTAGATATGGAGATGTGACCTTGGACCCACGACGGAATGGACTGAAGATAACAACTGACCCTGAGGGAGGACAGAAACAAATGGAGAGAAAACTCTTTGTGAAGACCCTGTAGTAATCTTAGGAGGAGGTACAGACAGATCAGGAGAAAGCCTAACAATCTCCTCTGCTTTTCTCCCTCTCTCAGGTGAAAATGATGCCAACCTTGGAAATGGCGAAGTCTGTCTCTTTCTCAAGACCCACTGCTTCTCACTCTGATCTTAGGAATGCTCGAAACCTAACAGTGTACATCAGTTACCAAAGTCAAGTCTTCTTCAAAACCTAAAATGAACCTCTTATGCTGTAGCTGAAGATTTGGACAGCACAGGATCCAATCAAATACTCAAATCTATCTTCTTTGCTCCTGAAGCTGAGACCAGAACCAACCTTGACTTCAGAATCATGAAGCTCTGTCAGAATCAGATGGATCCGATAAATCTGACGTGCAGGATCTGGTACTGCTAACGTCTTCTCCTTAGACTTCTTTGGAATTGAGACAGCTGGGGCCAACAACATGGCCCTTGGTTCCAACTCAAAAGCCTAACAGCTGGAACAACAGGAACGGTAGCTGGACCCAATTAAGGTTCCAATTTCCTGGAACCCTTAAACTGCTTTGACTTGCTGGAAGAAGTGACAGAAGCTGACTCCCCAGACCCAAAAGATTTAGCCACAAAGGCCTCCTTCAGGAGAAGCACCTGCAATCTGTTATGACTCTTCTGCAAGCTCTGAGTGTCAAAGTCTGGCAATGGAACAACAAGGAGAGCGGTTGTCCAATGCCAGGAAGATAGCAGGGTATGAAGCCTCTTGAATCCTGCTTCTTCTTTGATTCTGCCATAACCTGGAACTGAGCTGAGTAACTACTTAACAACCTATACTTATCATCATACCACAATACAAAACTAACAATTAACACTAAGAATAAAGGAAAGAATCCCAGAGATGAAAGGACTGGAGTGGTTCACGATGGCAAGTAGTTGGAAGGAACTGAGGTGGTAGAGTTTATATAGTTTTGCCTTCAGACCTTCTACAGACGCTGAGGGGAGGAGGGAAAAGACAGTACAAGATGTTCTATCGGACAATGCCTGGAGAAGGTTTTACCATTAGGCACCAGTAGGTGGTGTAATACCCAGAAGAGGGAATATGCAGCACCATCTCAAAGAAGAGTGTTCTCTGTACAAGAGCAGATTAACATGTTCAGGAAGTGGCAGGAACAATAAGAAAAGGGCCAAGTCAGAGGTCAAATGTGGAAAATAAATAGGGCAACTATCTTCCAAATCTCTGACCGCTCAATACCAAAATGCTCAGATACTATGTAGAAGAGTGACACTAACATTCATAGATGACAGTACAAGTACACTGCAAAATTCAGTAGGGCTTCAACTCTCTGGGATCTGTAGGAATCCAACAAGGGAAAGTGGTAGGGTCCTGCACTGGTGTGCACTCATGTCCCACACTAGAGTGTGGGTTGCGCTGCGATCTTGCACTAGCATGGACTGGGGTATCTCCTTGGTGCCATGCACCAAAGCCTAGAGTGCACTGGTTCTGCACCGAGGAATATTAGGGTACTGCAATGGCTTGCACTGCAGTGAATCCATTTCTTGGCAAGTTGTTAGTCCTCCCATCTGCAGGGAGGCAGAAAATACACAGCAGCTGCTGCTGCACATGATTCTCCAGCTGCCATCTGGCAGTGTAAGATCTCTGACAGGAGTAAAAGCTCCCTTGTGGTAGCAGTTCCAGGCCCAGTGGTGCTACCTCTGCTGGTGGAAAGCACCTGAGCCCAAAAGTTAAGGGAGCATGAGAGTACTAGTCAGAGGGTGCAGTCAGGTGAAGGGGATGGTCTTAAAAAGGAGAGAAAGGGTAGTCAGGAGGACACTATGTAGTGCGTTCCCTCTATCTGGGAAGGGGCCTGGCAGAAAACTGAAAGGGCAGAGAAACTGATAGTCTGCTCCTCAGGTGAGACTGAAGCCTGAAAGATGATCAGGAGCCTCTAAGGGATAGTGGTCTGTCTGAAACCCTGAGAAGGCAGAGAACCGTGCCATCCCAGGACTGTGGAATGGGGAGAGGGACAGATGTGAGGACAGTGCATTAAAACTGAGAGGCTCACGAACAAGGGACAGGGTGGCCAGTGGAGCCTGACTGGGGCTGAAGTTATAGTTGACTTTATATTTCTGGTAGACTTGTTAAAGGACTCTGTTGCTCCAGGAGCAGTCAGACACTTGAATGTCTCTTCGCTGAAAGATCAGGACATTCTTGTGTGTGGAATAGGCTGAAGAACACAAGGGGGAAACTGAGGCACAGATGCTGCAATATCACATTTGGTCATAAGGGAATGTGCTGGAGTGGCAACTCTGCTACAGTATTATAAACAGTTTTCACTATAGTGCCCTTCATCCCAGGATCTTCATGTGTTTTACGAACTTTACCTCTCTGAAGTAGAAAAGTATTGTCAATATGCTACAAATAGAGAAACTGAGGTTCAAGTAGGTGAAGTGATTTGCCCAAAGCTCCATAATGAATGGTTTCCGCAGCAGAAATTTCTGAATTCTATGTTCTTTTTCTGACCACTAGACTTGTTTTTTGGATTTAGTCCTGTGAAGCTTTAAAATTGATTTGGTATAAAATTGTGTCAGGTTGTTTTGAGCTTTAAAATCAGGTTCCAAATTTTTGCAAACTTGAGTCACAATTATAATGTGTTTTCTGAGATAAATAAGTTTTATAAAGGAAAAAAATCCACATATTCACTACTTCAGGAGCTGCAGATGCAATTTTTCTTATATTTGAGAAAAAGTATGTTAAAATAAATGTAAAATAAACTTATACAATAGTCATAATATTTAGATAATTCACTCCACTGTACCCAAATACTCTGTACAGGATACAAAATTCACTCACCAGTACCATATATGGACTTGAAAGGGCTACCTTAAGACTTCTCGATCAGTCTTAACTCAGAACTTTCTGGCTCAAGTGAGACTAAGTTAGCTTAAAAAAAAAGCCAGTATTGAAGTTGTTGGGAGTCTCATTGTTATCTCAGTCAAATTAGAGCACATGAGATTACAAAGAAAGAATCATTGACCTGACAGAATTCCATCTGTGTGTATTTATGGAGTCAGCTCAGCCAGATGCTTTCCACCAGCCAACAGATCTGTGGCTGTCAAGGGAACTTGAGGAGCTTCCACCCATGCCAGAGTCACTATGTCCAAAGAGCTCTTGCTGCTGCAGTAACTGCTGAGTACTTTCTACCTCCCTGCACATGGAAGGAATAGCAACTTCCCAGGAAATGAATATACTGCAGTCCATGCAACTGGAGGACCCTAGCACTCCCTAGTGTAGAACCCCATTTATGGAGCTCATAATATTAGTTACTTTACATTATGTATTTAAAGCTAAATAACCTTGTAGTTTAAAAACTTTAGTGAAATACAATTGTCCATATTATGAACATATGATCTAGCCTACAAAAACTAATTTAAATAAAATTGTACTCACAACAGCAAGGTAACAAATAACAGCAGGCATTCATAATGCAGGGGGCTAGGGTGCTATTTCTTGCACACCTCCGCCAACACACTTTTGTTATCTGCCAGACCATACTTTTCTGGTTCCAGGCATCTCCCTCAGTTGAAAAATCAACCTTATCAAATATTACCATAAGGTGTGATGTGAAGGAGGCTGCCTAGGCTAAGACTATCACAAACAGATTCCAGTAGGTGAAGATATAATGCACTAGACTAAGCCAATGCATCACCTCACCCCATGATGCAATTTTTAATGGTAGAAGAACAGCATTTGAAATAAGAAAATCAGTACTTCGCAGGACTAGTTTTTGGGGTTTAGAGAGCATGGCCTCTTTAAATCTTTGTTCTGGAACAATCATGGAATAATCAGCATTAAGAGGAAGTGCTGTTTGGGATTGGAAGAGAGGGAGCTTGGAGAGAGGGAGAGTGATAGGCTGTGTGTGTCTGGACCTCCAGATAGATGGGCTATAGCAAGCAGGCCCTCACACAGTGAAGCAGCAGAACACCTGGGCAGGACAGAGTGGCTGACCGGGACGCCTCAGGACAGGAGCCAGAAGGAACACTGTGCCAAGGAGGAATCATCCAAGAAGGAAAAACCAGAGCCAGACCCAGTCTCACTGTCGCCCAGAGCTGTATAGGGCTGTGACTACTGGGGCTTGCGACCTTGCATTGGGAATAAGAAGGAGGCTGCAGCTAGCTATGTGGAGAGGTTGTTGCTCTGTGGGGTTTGCAGAGAGTGGCAGAAGAGGGCACTGGAGCAGTTTGTTGGGAAGACGACCAGGAGCACCCAAGACTCACCACTAGACTGGAACTTTGCCCAAGACTCTTGAAGTCTGAGCGCTGACACATTGCTCAGCGTCTGCCCTTTCAGACTGTGGTACCACTGGGGCCCTGTGGGGCTTTGTGTTGAATGTAATCCTATTTTACTGTTCCCCCTATTTTCCCCCCTGTTATTTTTCTCCATTCATCCCTCTGTGAATAAATATTTCCCTTTCCTATATTCATTATACTATTCTGGTTTGTGTTTGTGTGTTCACTCCCAGGGGTTTGGAAGAGGTGGCGCCGAGGCGGAAGGGACTTTCCTGTGCACATCTTTTCTTGGCTGTAGCTGCCTGCAGAGCAGACTATATCTTGGCCACAAGGGTGCTAAAGTTGCACAATTTTGAGAGCAGATATGACAATTGCATGGGTTGGTCCACTTTCCTACTTTAGCAAAATTATTAGAGAGGGAGGGGATGGTGGGAAAAATAAAACTTTTTGCCTGTTCCTTACATCTATGAGTAGCTTGAGACCTCACCAAAAATAAGAATAGGGTTGAAATGTTGCCTTCTTGGAACTTAAAAAATGGTCAAACTAGTTCCCTCAATTTGCAGTGTTCATCAAGTTTCACTCCAGAGTGAATTTGCAGCCACATTATAAATCCTTGAAAATAAAAGCATTTATAATGGAAACTTTTAGAGATTCCCAATGTAAACAGTACAAAATATGAATGTTAATATTTGCAAAAACCGAAATTCCTCAATTTTAAGAAACATCATGACAGAGTAGACTATGAAAAAATCTGGAAACTGATTTTAGACTGATTGCTTTAAAGCAAACAGAAGGAAGGCAAAAATATAAACAGATATTTAAACAGAAAAAAATATCTGATATCAAGAGTCTCACCCCCCCATAGCATATTAGAGGGAAAACCTTTGGCAGTTACTTGTAATATCTACAATAAATTAAATGGCAATATAAACATTTAGTAATAATAGAACACTGACCTGTAACATGCATCTGGACACAACTACTTCAGGTACCTCAGGAAATTTTTGTCGCAGGTCATGTAAAACCTGACAATCTACTTGCTGGCTTCCTTGGGCCATTCGTATATTGCCTGGTCAGGACTGTTGTTCAACAGGCAATTCTAGGCCTCAGTGAAAGGAGTACTCATCTCTCCTGTTCCAGCATTTTCTGTAAGAGAGGGATAAAAAGCCCCAAAGTTTATACATGTTCTTAGTTCAAAGTGTGGTTCTGTATCTTATCAAAACCAAAAATAATTCAGCAGAAAGTAGCTACTTTAGATGTAGAAACAAAGACTTTCCACTTAAAAAGACATCATAGTAACCTTTTCCATTGAACAAATATGAATCTGCTCTTGATTCCCCACATCATTGTATATTTGCAAATTCATTATTCCTTCTGATTTTAATCCTTTCAGTCTTTCAAACATTCACAATAATGTTTTCCTGCATAGCGTACGACTGCCTATGTCTCTTTAACGCAAGTCTCCTTTTCACAGTTTCAACTTCCCTTTTATCTTCATGTTTATGTAACTGAACCAAGTATTGTATTTTCCACATCATGCAACTCCATTATTTAAAAATATATTATTCTGAATGCACAATTTAAAAGAACATATATACGGAAATCCACAAAAGTGTTGTTTAAAAAAAACAACACACACTGGAAAGAAATAAAATACTGAAAAAGTGCCAGAAAAGGTCTCCAATGTGCTTTATATTGTTCCGCTTTTATCAAAGTGATCTTCCAAAGACAAGAAGATAGTGTTATGTTCAGTATCAGAGTTCATAATTTAAAAAAATTTGCAGTGATCTCAGGATCAGTTTATTAGTGACATCCCATTACAGTTTATCAATTAATATTATTACATACATAAAAAAGATTCTGGGCTCATGACTGCATGAAGTTAGCCCTGTAATAAGTCAGGCTTTCTTGCGCCATTCATATATAGTTTTCTTCTTCAGAGATAAATAATACAGAGGCCAGCATCAGTGTTAACAAATGAATTTATGTGTACAAATGACTGCATCCTGGCTGACTGCAGCAAGTTTGTACCATTCATTAACTTGGGGTTTTTAAGACATTTTTTTTTTTGAGTCACTAAATGTAATTCCCAGTTATACTGTTTAAAAGAAAGCCGCCTGCTGATGAAATTTTAGCTTAGTTGTATGAATGAATATAATTATGAGTAAATGTAACATTATTATTTATTTTAGACAAAACCAACATATATTGTTCCTCGAGCTTCAACCCTCATACACCTCTTTGGTCAATAAATCTTAATATTCAATTCCACAGAAGACTGCATCTGCTTATCAGTTTATTCTCTTACTTGCTTCTTTCCTTTGCTCCGTCATTCCCACATGACTTGAGGTACTACTCCCTTTGAATTCAAACACGTCCTAGTGTCCCTTTTTCCTAAATACCCTCTATTACCAAGCCTTACTTTCTCATCCTTGCCACTCTCCTGTGATTTCCTTTCTTGAAGGTCTCAGATATCTATTTAGCCTTTAACATTTTTTACCAAAAAATGACTGCTCTAAAAAAGTATAGATTTAACCGAAATTGGTTTAGAAATTGATTGAAACTATGTCTAAACTTTCCGCCAAATTTGGCAGCAGTCAACAGGAGATACGCAAGCTACGTAGAGTAGCTTGTGTATCTCCCATTGACTTCCTAACTTCTATTTACAGCAGTGTCTTCAGTTTGCTGCGCTGACGGGAAATGCCCTCCCGTTGATACAGCGTTATTCCATCTGGTAGAGGTGGACTAGTAGTGTCGATTTCTGGGTCGATTGAGCAGGTTTCCACTTCCGCTCAACTGATCCAGATAAATCGATCTGAAGGTGGTGAATTTGCTGCTGTCAGTGCAGACATAGCCTGTGGCCTGGTCTATACTTAACAGGAAATTCTGTGGCAGTCAACGGGAGTTACGAAAGCTACTCTATGTACTTGTGTAATTTACATCGACTCCTTAAATTCTCTTTTGCGCGCCGTCTCCACTATGCTGCGCCGACAGGAAATGAGTACCGGTCAACACAGCGCTACACTTTTTTTGGAGGTGGTTTTACTGAATCGACTTCCAGATCGACTGAGTGTGTCTTCATTTCCACTCAGTCAATCTGGATAAATCAATCTGACAGCAGCGAATTTGCTGCTGTCAGTGAAGACATTCCCTTAGTTGAACTGGCTTCTGTTGTGAGGACAATTTATTTCGGTTTAAGAGAACATTAGAGATTCCTTATTGACTTAAGCTAAATTGATATAAGGCACTCAAACCAAAATAAAGTTCACATATGGAACTTGAACTAATTTAAATAAATTGGTTTCTAAACCAATTTTACTTAAGTCAATAAATATGTATTGTGTGGACAAGTCTAAGGCCTTGTCTAAGTTATGGGACATTAACTTTTTTGCATCCTTCAATATTGTTTACCACTTTCTCCAACCAAACCTTTTCTTGTAAGGCTTCTACAATAGTCTGCTCTACAAGTTATCATCTTACCTCTGATGGCTCTTTCAACATCTCCTCTGGGGGCTCTATCTCCTCTAGCTGATGTTCCCTAGGGCTTTGTCCTTGTCTTTCCTGTTCCTACTGTTTCTCCCCTGAAAATCATTCACCACTACATTCAGTTACTACAGCTACAATGACACACATAATGTATCCATGCCTCCTTTTTCACCTAAAAAAGGGAATATTTATTTCAACCTGGTAGTTTCAGCTATAGTTAAGATTGTGATTTTTTCCTTCATTACTACCTTATTTTGACACATTCAGAACTGCATATGTTCACCTTTTGAGATGAGACTTCCTATCTGCCTGATAATTAATTTTGTTAAAGCAAAATGTCATCAACCATCCTTGAATCATGAAGGTCTTAAAAACTGCAACACCCTCAATCCATTTGACACTTTCCCCACGTATCCATTCAGACCACCTTCACTCCATGCAGATAACTCAAAAGTGGTTAACTTTGAAACTTCAAAAATGGCATGCACAACATTATTTGAAAACATTGGTTGGTTTAGAAAGTAGTAAAAATTTGAAAAAAATCACATGAGCATGCTTACTAGCATTTGCTCATCTTTTAGCCTCATTAATCCCATTTCCTATCACACATCACAATACATATTTGACTGGGGGTCTCAGGCAGGAAAAGGCGTTGCTGCTGGGATAATCTTCAGAAAGATTTGTTTCAATAAGACATTAACAGAGCACAATTCTCTCATCTAAAATAATTCCTCAATCTAAGGGCAAGAAGAAAATGACGGTGGAAAAAAAGGTGGTGTGAAGAAACCGTGGATTTCATAACTGCATATTGTAGTGTAAATATTCTATAATTTTAAAAGGACATTAACATTTTTAACATATTGTTGTATCAAATATCACCTAAAATTGTTATAATCTGTTATAGACTTTAAGGTCAGAAGGGACCATTATGATCATCTAGTCTGACCTCCTGCACAACGCAGGTCACAGAACTTCACCCACCCACTCTTGTAATAAACCCCAACCTATGACTGAGTTATTGAAATCCTCAAATAATGGTTTAAAGATTTCAAGTGACAGAGAATCCACCAGTAAGTAACCTGTGCCCAATGCTGCAGAGGAAGGCAAAAAAAACCCAGGGCCTCTGCCAATCTGCCATGGGAGAAAATCCCTTTCCAACCCCAAATAATGGTGATGAGCTAAACCCTGAAGTTTCCTGTAATGTGAAGTTTACAGGAAAATCTCTCTATTTTTTCTAGATTTTTCTACTCTGGGCATTAGACTACATTATGCATTTTCATCCTCCCTTGTTTGTGTGCACTTATCTCTACGAACTGAGTCAGTCTGTTCAAAAAAAGGAAAAATTATAAAACAAACATTTTACTACTATAATTTTCAAACTTGTATTGTGAATTCTATTACATGGAAAAAATGCAAAAGGAAATGCAAAAGTTAAAAATAGTGACAGGAAACTTAATTTGGCCATCTTATACATGTTCAGGTACTATACTGATTAATCTTCCAGGCAGGCTGGAAAGCTTCTATTTTCTCTTTTGCATTTAGGGAGAGGGTGGACTGAGGATTCAAGTGATTATCATCATTCCTGTTGTTGAAGGGGTTTTATTATTTCTACCAGTGCATCTTTGTACATTTGCTGGATAGAGGCGAGCCATCAATCATAACATTTTATGAGAAAACTAAATTATGTAAAAGACACCTAGATCATGGAAAGGGCATTTTTTTTATAACTTAAATACACACATAATATAGGATTTTTCTCTTTTAGTTAGTCAGGTATTTAATTTCATATATCAGGTTTTTCATTTATTAGGGCTACTCACACCAAATGGCTTGCAGAATCTGTACTTCAATGTTTAAATATATACTCTACGACATAAAATATGTGCAATGTGGCAGAGTTAAAGTTGCTATAGGAACATTATATTTTTAGACTCTCTAGGAAGACTACATTACTGTAATGATAGCAGTCAATTTTAAAAAGAATAGGTTGATTTACCATACATTTAAATAAATACCGCTCAATGGTTTGCAGTATTAAGGAAATCTGAGCCCGCTGGAAAAAAATAAATTAAGAATTAGGAATAGATTTCCTTTACATTTTTAATAGTTATTGTAGCTGAATTGAAATTCTCCTCTAAATATAATAAAAATTGACAAAAAAGATACAAATTGCCCCTTCATAGTAAAGACAGAAATACTCTCTGAAATCTACTAAATTAAGGAGCAAATACAGTTTTAATTTATTTGTATCAGTTAAGTACCAAATGCCACTCCCTCCCCCCCTTACAACACACCATATATGCAGAGCTTACACACAGCATTAAGTTTGCCTTTCTAAACATAGGGTAATTAAAACCCTGTATCAACCCTCCTGAAGCTTCTAAAAGGATTCTAATATTTCTAAACCGACAACTAGTTAAATAAAGCAAACCTAAACAGCAAGATGCTATATCATTGTCAAAACAGTCAAGTGCAGTAATCTCTCAGCAAACAAATACTCTCTGGTAACATCTTTTCAATTCCCTACACAGTACTGGGAGCTTTGTGTTTGCCATTTATATATACACAATTCCAGCTTCTGCTTTTCTAAGCTGATTCATCAAGCAACATTTTCTGCTCTCCTCTTTAAGCTTGTGATTAATATACTTCTATGGTTCCTACTACCAAAAAAAACTATATGGAAAATTTTTATTCATTGATTTCTACAGAAAGGGTATAAAACAAAAAAAGTTAATTTAAAGTCCTTAAAATAGGGATTTATTTTAGGCAGTTATCTCCAGACTTACATTTGTGACTAACTTTTTAATTAATTTTCATAAACAAAAATACAAAAGGTAAATGACTTACTGCACATTTCACAGGATATCATATAAAATTATGCAATTACACAACTTTTCAACTTGTCAAAGCTGCAAGACCAGACAATATTATACAGACAACATTTTAGAGCACGGTTAACAATAATAATGAATATGACATACACTAACGGGCAAAAAAGGGAAGGAGGGCTTAATGGGGAAAGGGGGGGGGGGGAAGGTCAGATGGAATGGAAGCCTGTCATTACTTGAGTTATCTCAGCATTCTTTATCCAAAATGTATCAAGAAATGGAGTCCACATTTCTTCAAATTCATATAATTGCTCTCTACGTCAATAAGCATCAGGGGTAGAGATCAGCAGGTAAGAGGTTCAACAAGATCAAATCAGGCAGAGCTGGAAATTAGAATCCAGATCTCTAATATAGCAGACCCCAAGTTTCATTCACTGACCCATATGGTCTTTTGGAAAGCATGTGCCAAATTAAATAGACATGAGTAGAATGAGTATGGTGATTCTGTAATTCATGAGGCAGAGGCTGCACAAAGAAAGATTATAAACACAGTAGGATTCTCTCCCCCCAAACACAAGAGTCACCAAGTCTGGCTGGTAAATTGCTCTACAACATCAGCAAAAAACGCTTTGAGTTTTAAGCTCAGTCTAGACTCGGTAAATGCACTGCTTTTTACAATAGTGCAGCATGTCCACAATACAAACCATGTGTTTGAAAACATTTGGATCACATCAACACCAGGCTCTCACTCAAGCCACTGCTATGACAGGGTTATGGAAAACATTACCAAGTGTGGGAGTGGTGGACATTCTGAGATTGTTAACATCTCAGAATTCACCAGAAATAGTCATAATTGCTAGGGCTAACTCCGGCATAGAGCCTGTCTAGTGTAGACTGAGCCTTAAAATCAAAATATTTTAAAACTTACTTTTGAGATGTTGTGGAGAAGCTACCAGCAGGATGTGGTATCTGCCCTACCTTGGGAAATAAGAATTTAAAATTATTTTGGAGGTTGCAAGCCCGGGAAACAGCGAATTGGTACTGTAAGTAACAGTAGAGTTCAGGAGCTGGCAGTGGATCCAGAATAAGGTTAGAAAGCTAGATGTGAGACTGAAAAGTGAAAGAAATATACTTAATTAGCATGGGTAGTTGAGGCTGCGTGAGCAGATAAGGTCACCAATGATATAATGCAGAAGAAAAGAGGCAACTAAGTACAGAACTCTGGAGGTCACAAACAGTAGGAGCAAAGGGAAAACTATTGCAAAGACTGAAGGAATGTTCAGAGACTGATGAGTAAAATGAATATATAGTACAGGACTACAGAAGTAAAGGGAAGAACAGAGTCAAAGAGAAGGGAGTGATCAATAAGAACAGCAGAAATAAGACCTTATGACTTAGCCTAGTCATAGCTCAGTAAAGTTGATAATAACATTGTTGCTCACTTATAAAGTAAAGCAATTAAATGCTTTAATGCAGCGCAGTACAATCTGAAATTACTAATAACCCTTAAAAACACTGCTTTGAGCCATTTTTAAAAACTTTCACGCTCTACGAGATATAAACGTTACAGTAAATCTGTCTACCCAGTTGTGCCAAAAAATTTAAATAAATAAAAGAATTAATTGACAGTGAACCTTGTAAAAAATACTGGCAAAGTCCCCAGATAACTTAGGTCTGACACACAATCATAAAGTGATGAAATATAAATATATCTCTTGTGGAAGATTTATTCTGTGAAAATGATCAATAAAAAGTAAACAAAATGTCATTTCTCAGACACTTAGAACTAAACTCAGAACCACGAGTAAAGGGAATGAATAAAGTACTGGATTTTGTTTGGATCAAAAGAGATATTTCAATCTAGATAACAGATTTAAATATTAAAATTGCTATAAGCTTCAAAGTTATATAACAACTAAAAAATGTAATTTCCCATTTGAAAAAAAATACTCTCTCTTTTGGCACTGCATGTATTTAAAAATGAAGTGTAACAATTCTTTACTACAAATCTTTAAATCTAACACTACACACCTCTTTTACTACATATTCACCACTGTCTAAGACTTGGTCAGAATAATTCAGTCAGTTCCCCTTTTGTGGGGGTAGTGTGCCTGGCAATCTCTGACCAAAGCCTACAGAATGCTCCTGAGAGGAGTATCAGACAGTTACTAACAGCAGGCTTTTAAATATTTTAAGAGGGTGGGCCATGGGAATACACAGAGCTGGGCAATAAGAAGCAATATACTCTTCATAACCCCACAGCAGCAAACAATAATGGAATCTGTATCTCTGGTTTTAGACCTCAGCTGCATCTAAGTGACTTAACTTTAAAGTTCCAGAGGGGTAGCCGTGTGAGTCTGTATACAGCAAAGACAACGAGAGTTCTGTGGCACTTTAAAGACTAACAAATTTAATATTTGTAGACATGAGCTTTCGAGAGACTTAGCTCTCTTCTTCAGATGCAGATACTTGTATGTATCACTGCATCTGAAGAAGAAATTTAATATTTGAGCTAAGTCTTCTTCAGATGCAGACAAGTATCACTGCATCTGAAGAAGAGAGCTCTACAAATATTAAATTTGTTAGTCTTTAAAGTGCCACAGAACTCTCGTTGTCTTAGCTTTAAAGTTCTCTGTACTTTCAATCTGATCCAATAAGACCTTTGTATTACTGACAACACAGAAAATACATTCCTCTGAGTCATGATGGATTGTTGATTTGCTTGGATACAATAAAGATTTCTTATTAAAACCTTATTTTAGGAATTAGATTAAATATTTAGAACCTTATTAAAAGAGACAACATAAAAATTCACATTTCCTGCTCAAATTTTATATCGTTACAAGTCACAATTAAGATAACTACAACTGAAGTAAGATAAAGGGGAAAAATATTTCCCTGCATTCAGATCTGCCAAGCGGCATACTTCTCTTGTGACACACACATACAGGCTGCACTTTACGCATTCCTGTAGCCCAGATTGAATGTCATACATGCAGGTATGGGCTGCAATTGCAGCAGGGCTGCCAAAGACTGCTGTGGTACTTGCTGACATGGCAACCAAGCAGCCTCTGTCTGCTGTGCTCTCTGCTGGATCTGAAAGGGAAAAGGAACAGCCAGGAGAAGCAGGCAAGTGGCTGCAACTAACGGCAATGGGGACTCAGCATCATCCCCAGCCAGCCACTCCCATCCATCCTGCGACACCCATCTGCTCCCCGCTCTCCCATGGATATCCCAACAAGCCTAGTTTCCCCCAGTCACCTCACTGCACTCCTGGGTTTCCCCCACAAAGCCAGTTGTTCACAATTGTCTCCCTCCACTACCTAACCCAGACCTTTATCCAGCCCCATATTAATATATCAACAGCCCCATACTGTTTTTGAAATGTTCTTTTCTGGTTGCCCACCTTGGCAAGCACATCTAGCAGCTCACTTTTGTTGTTTGCATTCCACTGACCACGTCTCCACACACACATACACAAACACACACAAGATGCACTCCAGCCTGGAGCAGTCAGAAAGTGCTGGATCTCCTGGGCTTGTGGGGAGAGGAGCTGTGCAAAAACAGGTACAAAACAGCCATAGAAACATGGACATCAATGAGCAGACTGCATGGGGCATGCAAGCCAAGATGTATGACAAGTAGCAGCAGTGCCATGTGAAAGTGAAGGAACTTCACCACAGATAATAAAGGCAATGGAGAGCAATGAGAAATCTGCTACTGAACTGCAGACTTGCCACTTTTACGATGAACTGCATGCCATATTTGGTGATGACCCCACCAGCACCCCGCAGACCACCACGGATCCCTCAGAAGAGCCTGAGATAGAGATCCCTGCATGAACAGTGGGGAAGAGCATGAGGAGAGGGTAAGATGCAGTTGGGGACTCCAATCAGACCAAGAGTCAGGACCTATTTGAAACTCTATAGTTTAGCCAGATCTGCCAGGCAAGAAGTGGATGAGACCACTGATGACAGGATGGTAGCTTGTGTATGAAATCTTCCTTACAATGCTTTATTATTTGCTTTTCCTTCTTCCCCCCACCCCTCCGACCATTTAAAGATGGTGGCTGCCCCATCCCCAAGTTTAAAAAATAAAGTTATCAACTTTTCATTGATTTAATGGTATATTATCACAAAATAAAAGTTAGGAAGTAAATTCAAAACAAATTCTTGAACAGTATTATGGCAATCTGATTACATGATTCAAATCGATTTGGTGTCCTAAGTTCAAGTAGAGGTAGAACAAAGAGACAGTCGGCATCTCTTTTTCATTCCTTTGTTGGGTTAGGGCAGGAGTTGAGAGGGGCATGTAGCGCACTTTCTTTACATGAATAGGGATGTCCCTTTTATACCCTTGAGAGATCTCAATGAAACGTTTAGGGTGATATTCTGCAATCCTCACCCAAAGGTTGCTAAGGATGGCGGTTTTAATTCTATTTCCATAATAGGAGACTTTCCAATGCCACACAGAGTTTAGTTAGCACCACTACAGCAAACAGACTAACTGCATATAGGCCAGAGCAGCTTCAGGACACCAGTAGCACCTGAGTTCTGTTACCTTTGTCACCCTCAGGAGTGAGATATCAGCCAAAAATCACCATTTACTAATATTCACTGCCATTATCCTATACTTAGAACCCTGGAATAGGGGCCAGAACTTTACAGTTTCATGTAACAGCAATAACACTCCACCCCCGCCAAGATCATACTCACCATGGGTGGAGCTGGAGAGCGGAGCAGCACAGTGGTGCTCCAAAGCTGAAGTGTCAACAAGCATTTCTTATTTAAAGTATTTATGGGAATAAGGGAAGTGAGTTTTGTAAAACTTATCTTTGCCTATCTATGACGACTGTAAATCTAATGGTGCATGTGTCTGTTTTTATCAGCAGATTCTGGTGTGCGGCCTTGAGGGGTGCCTGCTGCATGCTCACACAATGCCTGACCCTGATAAGGAGAAGGAACAGAACTGGAGAAGACATGTTCTGCAAGATCCTACAAGCTAGTGGTGCACTGGACCATGAACAGGCTTAGAAAGTCAATATGACAAAGAGCATGATTAAAAACAGAAGACAGACAAAAGGCCAGGAGTTCTAGTAGGACAAGGAATGGGAAATGCATGAAAACATAATGGATCTTCTCAGGCAGCAAACCCAAATGCTGCAGACCCTAGTTACCCTATAGGTCCAAAAATCCTAGACTCATCAGCCTTTGCACTCCTTGGAGAACTCCACAGTCGCTGCTCCTTACACCCCTCAACATACCATGTGGCATCACAAACCACATCCTTACCCCTACCACTCCATGCCAGGAGACAGCAAGGAAATCCACAGCTTAGCATACACCAATCTATGGTTTTCACAGGTCAGCTTATGTGTAGCCACAATGGACTACACTGAACTACTTTTTATGTCCATTTGTGTGAACAAATGTTTATTTCCTTTTTAAAAGTTTCACCTCATTAAGTTAAGTTTGTATGACATACGTACATTGCACTTGGATTTTGTGCACTGAATTTTTGCACTCAACGTTCTTTTTTTGGAGAATCAAAGTACAGTGATTAGTTCACAACCAATAGTACAGAATGTATAGTGGAAATCAAAAAATCAATCAGTACTTTTAAATGTATTGCAAGCACCACACAATTCATAGTGGAGGGCAAAGTCCCAGGCCCAGCAGTACTTATAGTCTGCAGCAGGCACAACAAGATACAAGCCATCAGCCAAAAATCAGAAGTTACACCAGACAGCCACTATCTCAAGACAGAACACTACTGTGGCTGACTGTAAAAATGAACCTTTAATGGTGCCATGAAATATGTAGCACCATGTTGGGCACTTTTAATATCCCTGGTATCTGGCTGTTCAAATTCAACAGACAGCCCTTCTACCTCACACTTCCACCCTGGTAGCAGCTTTCCCCACATTTGCCTCACATATACTGTAGTACACAACATGTAGCTGTAACCTCTGGGATTTATTTTTATTTTTTTGCTAAAATCTCATCCAGTGAGTAATCAACACTAGTGGCTCCTTCAATCTGCCAAAAGCACGTTCCACAATTATTCTGTGCACTTCCTGAGCCTGTCATTGAATCTTTCCTTGGTGCTGCTGAGGTGGCCAGTGTACAGCTTAATAAGCCAGGGGAGCAAAGTACAGGCTGGTATCCCCAGAATCACTATAGGCATCTCAATATCGCCAGTGGTAACCCACTGCTCAGGAAAGAACATCCCTGCTTGCAACTTTGTGAACAGCAGTGGGTTCTTAAAGATATAAGCATCACCTGCGTTCTCTAACCAGCTTACCTTAATATCAGTGAGGTGACCATAGTGATCCACTACTTGCACAATTATAGAAAACATCCTTTTCTGTTGATGTACTCAATAGTGAGGTGGGCTGGTATCAAAACTTTCTGTCTATTGCCCCACGACAGTTCAGGAAATCTATTCACTATTTCTTGTATGTTGCCAAGTCACAATCCTGCATAATAGATGATTAATGGTCCTACACACCTGCATGACAACAGCTGCAACTGTGTATTTTCCAACACCAGAATGATTTACCATTGACAGATAGCAGTCTAGTGTTGCAAACGTCCAAAATGCAATCACCACTCACTTTTCACTGTCAATGCAGCCTCATTTTGGTGTCCCTATGCTGGAGGGCTGGGATGAGCTTGGCACAGAGATCCAGGAAAGTTCTCCAGTGACTGTCATCCCAACCTGCATTAGGATGCAATCCCACCAGTCCATGCACTTCTTTCTTGGGCCCAGAAGCAGCATTCCACTATCTGCAACTGCTAAGTGAATGCCCCCAGCAACCTGGACTTTTTTTTTTTGTTATGTCTGTTCATCACCAAACTCTCTTCAAAGATAATCCCAGCAGTACTTCCTGAAGGTCTGCACATACCTGTATTTGCAGTGTTGATGAGAATAGTGTTGATCTCTGCTGGCTCCATGCTTCCGTTAGAGATGGTAAAGACTGAAAAGGGCCATGTGAGTTTGTGAGATATTTAAAAATAGTGTGAAAATTATGAGATGTGGAATGTATTAAGGAATAGAGGAAACTGTATGCTGGGAATTTAACAACTAGCTCACACAAATCCCTAGGTGAATTCTTTGTATTTCACAGAACACTGCAAAACTGTCTCAACAGAATTGTGCTGGATGGCGGGACCTGATATACTAGGATTCCTATCCATGATGCACTGCCCTTTATATTCATGCAAATACTCATGGTGAGTAGATGCAGCGTCAACACAAGCAGCCAACTATGCATGTGCTTGAGCAATATACAAATCTCAGTGGCTTCATGATGACAAAACTGTGTCAGTCAAAAATCTGTACTGTAGATCATGGCCTTACTCATTGGCCTCCCAAAGAACTCTTGCAAATATCAGCAGAAAAAGTTTATGAAGAACAGCACAACCCTTATACTTTTTTTTAATTTTTAACAAAGGAATGTGTAAATTATGATCTCTATATACTGTGTGTGACAGGGTGAGCTCTCAGAACTTTGATTTTTTTAAAAGATGGACAAAATTAAAGATAATCAAAATCAAAATTAAAATTCAATCATAAAATAAAATAAAATTAAAAAAATCAATAAAAACCAAAATAAAATCAAAATAATCAAAATTCAACTTTCTGATATTCTATTCTATGTAAGTTTTATACCACACTCACCACTACAGCATGAGACACTGATACAGCCAATGTACTGTAAAATTTGTTCTCTATTGTACATTTACTTGTATTTTATTCAGTCTAGTTTCTAAAATGTGCTACGTATTCATGCATCTATCACTTCCTTGATTTTACTTAACAGAAACCTATGTCTTACTTAGTTTGATACTTAATCAATTCTGTTCAGATCAACTTCAGCAATCGTCTATTTCAAAATCTCCCAGCTCCAGGATTAAATACCAAGTTGTTTGAATGATCCAACTCAACATATAATGTAGCTATGTTACACAATCACAAAAGTGCACCTTTCAGCAACATGAAGTGAATCAGTTATTTTATATTGTTAATCTATTGATTGTATGTTAGCAAAAGAGTCAATTTGCAGCCCTAAATCTATTAAATTGGTTGTGAGAGAGAAATTCTACTTACCACCAAAATATGTTCAGTCTACAAAGAGAATTCATCTAATAGTGTTTCAAAACAGAAAGCTTAAATGGCTTCAGATTGTTTTATTTAAAGATGGTGGTATTTATTGTATTTAAAACTGATTCACAGCAAGAGTTTGTAACTAGTACAGATAAGTGGGTGTTCTTAATTTATATTTCCTTTTAACTCCATTTGAACTGCTGTCCTGAAAAAGGCCACTGAATTTTTAAGTATTAGGTAGATCCTCCTGAAGACACATGCATCATTCTGAAATATGATTTCCAGAGTACACACCGAGTAGGTCACAAGAAGCTTGGTAAAAACAAGATGATTGATTTTTTCCCTCTCACTCAAAGATCAAACTAAAAGTGCCCCCCACCCCTTTTTTTTGTTTTAAAAGGATGAAATATGCTAGCGAAGACAAAACTGTAACTATCAGATATTTAAATTTCTGTGGATGGTTTATTATCGGAAGTTGTATAGCAGGGGTGTCCAAACTACGGCCCGCGGGCCAACTGCGGCCCGCGATCCATTTTTAATTGGCCCGCAGCAAATTCCAAAAATATACCAGAATATGGCCCGCACATGAAACCTGGCGGTATTGCACTTCTTGGTTTTAACTCTAGGTGGAGCTACTGAGTTGATCAAGGCAGTTCCTCTACAAAACAAAATTAAGGAAAGAAAAATTTTGCCACAGCGCACTGAAAATGACAACACCAAAGAAACGCAAGATAGCAAGTGAGTGTAGAAAATTTCAGACACGGTGGGAAAATGAATACTTCTTTATGGAAGTCAAGGGGAAGTGTGTGTGTTTGATTTGTAATGAGAGTGTCGCAGTGATGAAGGAGTACAATGTAAGACGACACTACGAAACCAAACATCAGACCTACATGTCCTACACTGGTGTGGAATGAGAACAGAAGGTTAAGCAGATGACAACTATCTTGCTAGCTCAACAACAGTATTTTTCCTATGCCAAAAAAACTCAAGAAAATGCCACAATAGCCAGCTATGAGGTGGCTCAACTCATTGCCCAGCATGGGAAGGTTTTTTCAGATGGTGAATTCATAAAACAGTGCCTCACTAAAGTCGCAGGAATAATGTGCCCAGAAAAAAGTCAAGAATTCAACAGCGTTAGCCTATCAAGAAACACAGTTGTGCGGCGAATCGAAGACTTGTCAGCCAACATAAAACATCAACTGTCAGCCCAAACTTGTGCTTTTGATTTCTACTCCATTGCATGTGATGAGAGCACAGACGCCACAGATACCGCACAGTTATTAATTTTTTTGCGGGAAGTTGACAATAACTTTTGCGTTACGGAGGAGCTGCTTGATCTCAGCAGTCTAAATACCACAACAACGGGTAAAGACATTTTTGAAGCTGTGTCAAATGCAATTGACAAGATAGGACTTAAATGGGACAAGTTGTGTGGAGTTACAACGGATGGAGCTCCAGCTATGACAGGCGAGCGCAAAGGAATGGCCTCTATGGTGTGTGCCAAGGTGCAGGAGAGCGGAGGTGAGGCAGTTAAAATGCACTGTATCATCCACCAAGAAGCACTCTGTGCCAAGACAGTACAGCTTAGCGATGTGATGAACACTGTTGTGAAAACGGTAAACATAATTCGAGTACGAGCACTCTACCACAGAGAATTTCAAACTTTCTTAACTGACGTTGATGCTGAATATGGGGACCTGCTCTACCATTCAGAAGTGCGCTGGCTAAGTCGCGGCTCCGTGCTTCGGCGGTTTTATTCTCTGAGATCAGAGATCGACCAGTTTTTGAAAGAAAAGGACCGACCTCTTCACGAGCTGAGTGACCCTCTATGGTTGGCAGACCTGGCGTTTTTAGTTGATCTCACTGAACACCTCAACACACTCAACAAAAATCTACAAGGCAAAGACCAACTCATACCGCAGCTTCACGCACACATGAAAGCATTCTGTGTGAAGCTCCGACTGTTTGAGGCACAGTTGCGCACCTTCAATGTCACGCACTTCCCCACATTGTCCGAAATCAGATCTGCATTTCCAAAGGCCGATCTCACTGATAAAAAGGGGAAATATGTGTCTGTGATCACATCTCTCATGACAGAATTTTCTCAGCGCTTCCAAGATTTTTCTACCATTGAGAACGATATCAAGCTGTTCGCGACTCCCTTCATGATAAATGCAGAAGAAGTGGAAGAGAGTCTGCAATTAGAACTTATAGAAATGCAGTGTGATGATTCTCTGAAGAATCAACATCAGCTTCTCTCCTTACCTGACTTCTACCGGAGCTTGGAAGAAGCCAAGTTTCCTCTGATGAGACGCCACGCAAAAAGAATGATGAGTCTGTTCGGCTCAACATACATATGTGAACAAACATTTTCTCTGATGACGCTGAACAAAAGCAGATTGAGAACCAAAATGACCAACGACCATCTCTGTGACGTTCTTTGCATCTCAACCACAAAACTGACTCCGGACCTGCCAGCAATCCTGCAGGCCAAAGCGCAACTTCATTGTTCCCACTGAGCGCAACCGTGTTCCCCTGAGTTCAATATATATTACACGTTCCATGTGTTATTAAGCCCTATTACTTAATAAATGTAATCATTTTATGTTGATAGCATTTTTAAAACAAATATTAGTTGATCTGTTGACAATCCAAACTTATTTGCATAACAAGCTTGAAATATGGTATATAATTTATTTTATATCCCCACCCCCTCCAGGTCTGTCAAGAAGGACCACCATCCAGAAGCAATCAGAGGCAGCTGTTTTGAGAATGAACTGCCAACCTTTTTTGTTCTTAAAAAAAAAAAATCCCATTCATGAAAAGCAGTGTTGTAGGCTGATTGATTTAGTTTACTTACTTAAATAAACCAGGTGAGGCAATACGTACTTCACCTCGAGTGAGTGGCCCGGCTGTTTGTGTATTTTATTGCATATGGCCCTTGGTGAAAAAAGTTTGGACACCCCTGTTGTATAGCATTCCATTTCACTTAAACATTTTGTTTTAATATTGGAGAAAGATGAAGGCTTTTATATTCAATATGAATTTAACCATTTCACCTAGTTGGCTTCTAACAATGGTGAAATTGTTTTTGGAAGAACTTTGGAAGCTACTTCTGATTATACTTTACTCTGCCCAGTTCTTACAGATACCCTATGGGCAATCTGCACTTACCTTGGATATTTCTCTGCAACTCACACTACAATGCTAACATTCACTGCCAGGAAAAAAGTTATTTAATTCTTACTCTTTCTTCTCTACACGGAAGTATGCAATAAATATTACCCTATCACTTGTCATGTTTGTAGAGATGAAGATATTCCTGATTTGGATGGATAGTGACAGGAAGAAAGAGAAGGACAAGTATAGCATTACAAATAAAATGGAAGATTAGTTTAATTACTCAGAACTATGACTAGTATTTTGTTAAATGCATTTGGCACCTTCTGGCTTATTTCCTTGGGTATATCTTCAGAACTTTATTACTAAATACTTGCTTAAAAATATAAGGGACATAGAATAAATTAAATAAAAGCACATTACTTCTGTACCAAATTCTTATGGTAACTTGTTTACCTTTGAAACAGTTTTTGTATTTCTACCCTCTGTGTGGAATGGACCGGAAGTCCTGAGAACCCTATATGCCCTGTAGCAAAAAGCAGATCAGGAACTTTTTGTCTCACACTTATTTTTAAATGTATTAAAGGAGATAGAAAGTTAAATGAATGGATCACATACGTCTCTTCTCTAAATACCTCTAAGGCCTGATTCTACACACAGTTTTTGAACCAGTATAACTATTTTGGTTAAGGGTGCAATTATTTTTAACCAAAATATTTATGTCAGTACACCCCCCTGTGGATGCAGATTTATTTGTATAAAGGTACCTTATACTAGTATAACTTATTCCCCTCTTCAATATGCCTTTATACTGATAATTGCCTCCACCTAAAAGTGTTATATTGCTTTAACTCTATGTGTATTGTTAAAACCGAACAATTTATGTATACAGATGAGCCCAAGTAGTGTAAATGCAAGACTTCATGGTTCTCTGAGAAGCTACGGTTCCTAATATGTTTAGAAGTTAGTAGTATATATTTTTGAGCCAGGAAGTGGAATAAAAACTACACAAGTGCACCCCCCCAAATTTCTTTTTATAAACAAAAGGAAAAACTATGCTTTCTTCAGCATCCAGGATTCTATGTAAAGCATTCAGAACAGAATTATTTCATAAATTAAAGTGGAAAAAATTATATGGAGAGTGAAAAAATATCAACACAAGAACAATCTAGTGACAGAGTAACATATTCTTCTTTCAGCAAGTGAAATGAATGGTAAGGCAGGAAAAGTGGTAAGACCTTACTGAGTTATCCACTAACAGATTTAAATACACTGTCTTACAGGGATAAATGTAGTTTAGGCCCAAAACATGGGTTGTGTAAAAAGCGGACAGAGAATAGGATGGCTAACAAAATATCTCTACATTTAATTTCTATAACTTTCTATAGAGATTTCATCTTCAAAGCATATAACAAATCTTAACAATATCCCTATTTTAGATAAGGAAACTGAATCAGAGAAGTCATGACTGGGCCCATCACCACACTGAAAATCAGTGGGATAGTGGGTCAGTGGGATAATCTCATAGATGAGATTACTAAGGAGCCCTGGTTCCCAGTTCCACACTTATCCCACTAACCAATAATGTCCCTCAATGAAAACTGTTCAAACATTACTTTGCAATGCTGTGAATCCAACAAGCAGAAGAAACAGGATGTTAAACTGACCAAAATAAGTGAAACACAAAAAATTAAAAACTGAAAACTAAATTAATCCAAATGAAGATAAAAAAGGGTTTGTTAGCAGAACATAGGAATTGCTGTACTGGAACAGACCAATGGTCCATCTAAGTCCAATACCTGGTCATGGAGGGCCATTACCAGAGGAAGGTGCAAAAACAAAACAAAATGAAAAACCGCAACCCTGCAGTAGGTTGCAATGGGATAAAGTGCCCAAGGGAAACTTTTTTCCTAAACCCTCACAGTGAAGAGGTTTGGTTTGTACCCTAAAGCATGAGAGTTCATAACTCTTCCAAGACATTGGCTTAATTAAAAATATTCATTATTATAACTGAATATGTATCTATGTAAGTGTCTAATCATTTTATGAATCCTGCTAAACTCTTGGCTTTAATGATGTCTTGTGGCCATAAAGTAAAATTTTTATCTTGACAAGTATCCCCTAGGAAACTGTATGAATGGTTACTAATAATCTTAATATTAAAAATAAATTAAGGTTTTTTTTTTAAAAATTAATTAATTAATTAATCTTAAAATAAATGGAAAGTTTGGAAGATTTCTGTTTCTATTGCTAATTCCTTTAATGTTCTATGGGTCAGCTATAGCTTAACTATGAGCATTAAGTAGATATAATCATGGTTTTAATAAGAAACAGTTTCTTGGAATGTAATTAAAACCAGATTAGCTCTCTTTTGGTTACCTTGGGCCATTTTTTGAAATTTAATAAGGCATGTCTGGGTATGTGCTAATCCGACGTTTTTCACGAGGCTGATGGTATTCCTACAAACTTTATGCATTTTAACACCTGAAGCCTGGAGCTTCCCAGCCAAAGAAATACCATGAATTGTTTCACCAAAAAAAGTGTGGGTATGGTCAGAAAGAGTCTAAACATTACATCATGGTTTTACATATTTATTTGGATTTAGAATTAATTTATTTCAAGCTTGTTCAGTTTACTAATTATATGTGAAATTAACTACAAACATTGTAAACACAATCCTGCTATCTTGACACTCAAGCTGTGTTCTTTCTCCTCTGAGCATTAAAAAAAAAATGCTGGAATCAAAGCTAAAAGGCGATTTTGAGATTTGTACAAGATGCCAGGTATACATTAAATTTATGACCAGGGATGAAGGAAAAGAGTAGAAAAGAGAAGTCTCAAACTATGGGAGTTAAGTTTTATTTTGGGACTTTTGCCCCCCTTGGTTACAAATGCATTTCAGAGTAGTACCTCTCACTTATTCTTTTTTTGTATTCATGGGGGGTTTGCTTGTTTGTTTTTTAAAGAGGGGAAGGTGGAGGCTTAAAGAGTCTGACAAATTTCCCCAGCCCTCCAACAGCATTAAAGGGCTTGTATCACAACAAGACAGCCTCCTGGCTAAAGAGTGCTGGGAGAGCCACTTCCCTGCATTGGACATCTCTCTGGAAGCAGTTTGACGCACAAGTGAAATACAAGGGTCTCCTGTCCAGAATTAAGCACATCTTTTTCTAGAGAGAACTTCACTCCCAATTCCCAATAAAATGCAAAAACACAATAGTAATTAGTTTCCAAACATGTAACTGGATTTCTGGTAGGTAGCTTCATGCATCTGGAACACAAGGGTTCCATCTAGCAACCTAAACTTGGGAAGATGTCAAGGTCAACTGATAACTACTGAACTCTGAGCACATCTCCCAAATGCAGAATCAAACGATACAGCCACATCTACCCAACAAAAACAGCAAATTGTGGAGAGACTCCCAAGTAGCAGATTTACAAAGTTACGTAACTGAAGCTTATCTCTGCACTTAGGAAGCAGCCACAGCCCATGTAGATGCCATGCTGCAACTGTAACATAGAAACGTGGATTGTAATTCATTTAAATTCAGTAAGGACAGGAAAGTCAGAAATCCATTATATAACCAATTTTTAAAAAATTGTAAATACCATAAAAAAGTGGATATGTTTGACTCAATATTACTACTTCTAAAAGCTACATTTTGTTAATGAGCGCGACACCTAGTTCTTCCTGCACTGAGGTTTGGCCTAAACAGAATTTATTCTAATCTAAAATAGTTTGCGTCGGCCCTGGAGATCAGTTTTATAGTCTCTTGGTTCCACCACCTTTTGGTTTTAACCAGTGCCTTCCATCTTCTTCTACTGAATTTTCTCACTTTAAAGTATACGTATTTTTAAAACTATTAAACAATTTGACCCCTCTCCACTGGTCAGAAGGAAGTAAGACATCCACCACAGATCCAGGGGAAGCCCAGAATGGTAACTATTACCATCTCTGACCCCTCAAAAGGTGGGAGTATCTGGAGTCTTTTGCAGCATAAAGACAGGAGTAAGGCAGACTAGTTCTGCAGTGTGCAGCCTGAATTTTTTCTTCTATATCGGGGGTGACCAAACTTACTGACTCACCCCTCCCCCCCCCCCCCCGCTGGGCAGAATCCTCTAGCCCTACCACCCTGCTGCAGGGCAGAAGCTCTGAGCTCCCCATCCCAGTCTGGTAGGCAGAGAATGGGGGGAAGGGCATAGGAGACTCCACAAGCCTCACTTTAACTGTAAAAGAGCCACATGTGGCTCATGAACCAGTTTGGCCACCCCTGTTCTATATCCTTGAAGCTTCAGATAAGGTTTCAGTGAAGATTTTCCTAAAAACTAGGTCAACCTTCTTTACTAAACCTTTAATAAGTTCTTCCCTGGCATATTACTCTGTCACAGCAGAGCAAGTCCTAAGGTCCAAGTTACATGATAAACATCTTGCTTTGTCATATTTTTTCCACACTACCTTTCACCTACTGATGGCCATTAGGAAACCTTTTTGAAAAGAACATAAATCAAAGACCTAATTTCTGCATTCAGAAAAGTGCACTTCACTACCAATGAAACTAATGGAAGTTGCACAGATATCTGAAAGTAGGACTGGGACCACATGTCATGTAAGTTTTTATAAAACACTAGCACACTGTTATTGGAAGCAAGGAAGTTTCTTCCTGAAGAGCTCAAAATAAAGGGAAAAAATGAAATCTTTAACCCAATGGGATGGATCACTTGATGATTACCTGTCCTATTCATTCCCTCTGAAGCACCTGGCACTGGCCACTATTGGAAGACAGTATACTGAGCTAGATGGACCACTGGTCTGATCCAGTGTGGCCATTCTTATGTTCTTAATGGTAGTATTGATTAACTAAGAAAGTTATGATGCTATCTCGAAAACTGATGGAACCCACATAGAAAAATAATCTGGACCTAGTTGGGGCTGCTTTGCCTTCTGCTCCTATTAGGTAACTAGACCAGTCAGCCAGTCCAGAATTTTACATCTAGTTTTCCTCTTAGGCAATCCTGACCTACTCTACCCAGTCAAGAAATTCCTTATAAAAAAGTTTTATAACATTAGGTGGCCATCTTAAACAACTAGGTGGAAGCCATCTAGGTTGTGAAGCCGCTGACAGAAACTCAATCTTCCACATACACCTTAGCATCACCACAGACCACATACCATGACCTCTCTCTTCTCCCACACCCTCAGAATTTCTCTGTTGGCAACAGATTTTTGCATATGAATAATAGCCTGAAATTCAGCTTTTTTAAAAAAATACATCACATTGAACTAGACCCTATTCAGGATACAACACTACGAAATTTTGTGTATATAAACAATTTTATTTTAGAGATATCAATCTACAATAAATGGCTGGATTGCAAAGGGAAAGAATTCAGCTAAAGCCAACATTTCAAATCCTTTCTATTAAAAATGTAGGAGAAATCAAACCAAAACTTCATAGACAATTTAAAGGATCTGAGTATTTTATGTAGTTCCATAGTGAAAGACCACCTACTTATAGAAAAAAGCAGATCTATGCCTCATTTTAGACCATCAGTCACAGTGTTGCTATCATGCACCTCCATAATGAAACTGATGTAAAGTTGGCTACAACCAGGTCACAATTCTAAGAGTTTTAAATCTGGATAGTCAAGCAACAAATTCTACCAATGAAAGAGTCCGAACTAACTCAAAATTTTAGTTTTCTAATTCAGACGGCTGCACTAATATGCCAAAGGCTCTCCACATAAATGCTGGTGGGTTCTCCAAATAACTGTCAATTTAGTGAGTATCCAAATGAATTGTATCGAAGAATGACATATGACTGTAATACCTATGGGTAAGAAGAATTTGAAAATCCTTGGATCACTGAAGATGTGTTACATGAAGTTGAATATATAGCCAGTTCTTTCAAAAATGGTATAAACAAACATGGACAAAACTGGATAAATGACTTGTTCCCATTCCATCTACAGTATTCTGAAATTTCTTCAATATTCATATCAGAACTTAAGCAAGCCAGGCACTATGACCAGGAAAGCCAGATCATATTCCAACTTCTTGGTAGGTAAATCTTTACTTTTACTGATGTACGTTTTGGATTGTTCAATTTATATTATGGAGTTCTGGGATCAATACAATACTCCCACACCCAGGTGGCTATTTCTGTACTTCAGTACTACTAAAAAAGCAGCCAGCAGCAGCTTTAAAGATTTGTCAAAGCTTCCATTATGAAACCCCATCTTACAGTGGTTTTGTTTATAATTAGGCTGTTATCTGCAAGGCTTCTTTTCTGCCTACTTAAGAAGATAACAGTGTGTGTTCCCCCCTACACATTAATAGGACCCAGGAGTCTAGACCCGTACTAATGTAGTGTAACTGCCTCTGTGATCCTTGGCTTTGTGAACTTTTTGTCACATGAGAACAGCTAACTAACAGCTAATGTGAGAACAGCATTCAAGTACAGGAAATATGGGGTAAAGGATTTCAAAAACAAGATTTTGAACCCAAATAACTTGGTGGCTCTGTCTATACATACATATGATGGCTCAGAAATAACCACAAACTACGTCTACCCTGGTGATTGGACATGAGTCCATGTGCATGGTTGTGCCAGAACACTCCCCCCCCACACACACACATCTAAACCCCAGAAACATAGATTTCAAGGCATATATGGGGCAAGAATGCTAGCACGCCTGAGAAGTGTGGGTATGAACATGCCTTGAGCTGTGGCAGAGCCCTGTACCCATACCAGTTTGTAGTGTGGAATGGAGATGAGGGGCATGTATTGTGTTACAAGGGTTTACTAGTCCTTCCTCCAGCCCCATTCCCACGATGCACTGAACACTTTCCTGCCTGACTCACCCAAATCTATAAAAATCCTTGACTCCCAAATCTCATTGTAGTTGTAAGCTACGTTGACCGCTTCAGAACAGGTTTCTGCTGCACTCTTTTTGTGAACATATACATGAACATGCTCCAAGAGCAGTCAGCTGCTCAGCCGAACACACCTGGATGCTCATCAAATGTGTGGTTGAAGTTCACTGTCCTCTACAGCTTCTCCTGCAGTACTGGGGACTTACACTTGTATTAGGAGGTTTTGGAGAGGCTGGACCAGGCAGGCATTCACTACACTCTAATCCAGTGCAAAGAATGGATAAAGTACTGGAGGCTCCAGTACTGAAGGGCTAAAAAATCCAGTTGTCACCACAGGAGGGATTTTCCGATACACTTATTCTTCCAGGAGTTAGTGCAGGTGCTCTCCATGGCTCCCAGTATCAAGCCTAAAGTACACACAACCCCTTCCTTGCCCTCACCAGCCTCATAATCTGAGGGGGCATGAGATGGAGGCAATGGAGACTGCAGATGAGGAAGCTCTGGAAGACCAGGGGAAGAACAACATTTTATCCTTCACTTCAGCCTGGAACAGCTGATTCACAAACCCTTTCTGATGAGCCAGAGAAGAATCCCAAGACTCAGAAGGAGCCAGAACCTGAGGATGGTAAGTTAAAACCTTACCCTCCTCACCCACATCCCCTCCCTCTTTCTCTGGAGCTGCATGAAGGACTGGAATGCCAATCCATGCCTCAACCCCGCGGCGCCTCCCAGTCCGCAACCAAGACAACTGTATATTCAACATTTTACTGTATTATGATGAATGACTATAAAGCTTTTGGCAGAAGCTATAGAACAGAAGATCAACAAACTACCATACTGCCTCTGGGTCTCAGTTTGTCAGCCAACAGGTTGATAGCAAGGGGGGGGGTAGTGCAAAGGTCTGGTTTAGGGACAGGACATGTGTACAAATGTAACAGTTCTCCAAAGTTACAACTGTTTTCTGCTCCTTTCAAGACCATAATATTTCACTGCAGTAATCCCTACCCCTTACAAACTGGATAGGTGTGAAAGGAGAGGGTCTATTTAGTGCCAGGGCCAGTTACATACAGGAGGGAGCAGGGGAACTTTTGCTTCTTCAAGGAAATGGGTGGTCTCACAACAAATGTTTTCAAGCATTCCCATGCCATGGTGTCTGGAATCTCCCCACTAATCGCCATGCCGCACAAGCCAGGAGAAAGAGGGGCGGGTGAGGGATTTGCTTCACTGGCTGCACAAACATAATGTGGTGTCCCTTTGCAGTGGGGAGCCAAGTGGCTAGTGGTCTTGATCAGAAAATTCATGGAACACAATACAGTTGCAATGTAACACTTTCCCTGTTCCTTTCTCCACACTTTGCGGGACAGAGGGACCAGATTTCCTGAGGCTGCAGGGGCTGGTTTGGGACAGGTGGTTCGCTTCTCCCTCTCCAGGCAGGCTCCATCTTCCCGTTTAGAATATAATCTATTTGGATTATTTCCATTCAAAATGCCTCCCCGTCCCATAAGCACATGACAGCAAACTTCTGGTGCAGCAGAAACTCCAGCTGGTTTTTAAGGCTCAATGGCAGCATAAATGTGCTTGGTCCACTTTCACAGCTCACCAAAGCCCTCCATTTGGCAATATGTAGAGAGGGGACAAGTAGCACAAACCTCTCTCTCACACAGAGTGCCAAATCCCCACCACAGGACTGGAAAGCCACTCACTTTTTCAGTTTTGTACTTTCAACTTCAATGTCCTCTAATTGATAGCCACCCTTAAAAGAAGAAATTGAAAACTGTTAATGCTGCACCTGAAACGAATGCAGCCCTCTTGCCAATCGGCCCAATCACATACTTTAAGACATTAAATTTTTAAAAACCAGTAGTTCATGCTACCTACCATTTCCAGCAGGTGCTCCTTTCTTCAGGACTGGAAAAGTTGTCTGAGAACCATGGATACGGAAACAATCGCATTCTAGAAATGCTGAAAAGTATCAATATTGTGTATTTCCACCTGTAGTTATGTTATGTGGGGGAATTTCTTACTCACTTTCCAAGGAAAGAAAAAATATAATGCAGTTCTTGTGATTAAAGCGGTAGGACCTTTGGCTGAGGAGAGTGAACCCATTCTGCCTGGAGCCAGGAGCAGCAGCCAAGGGACAATAGGGTAGGCTGGAGAAGACCCTGGAGCACCTGCTTATTAGGATTGACAGAAGGAGCCAGGGGCAGTTTGACTGTGTGAGGGAAAGGGATGAAAAGGCTATTGAAAGAGAGGAACATTTTTTCCAAAGGCAGGAGTTAATAATGGTCCAATTCCTGGAGCAGGACGGGAACGGGAACTTGCCCAAAGGGATAGGGAGCATACCCTGTTGCAGTCTCTGATACAAGCGATGATTGAAAGGATTCAGGTCCTGCCTGCTACAACAGCTGCTGTCAATGTTCGGGAACTGGCACGTCGACCTCCTCCTCCAGCTATTCTTCCTTGTGCAGTTGAGATGGGGGACCCAAACCCTGACCATGATAAGGGGGGGGGAGGGAGGGAGGGAGGTTGCAGGACTCCAGGCACAACCCTGCACCAGCACCTAAAATCTCTAGCAGGGAAAGCCCTGTGACCATGCAGGAGGGGAACTATGAGCTCAAGACTGTGCCTGAAGGCCAGTATGTGTCCAGCCCCCCAACTCTGCGTGCAGGATACATCCCCATTTGTGCCTCCAGAACACTGCCCACAGCTGTTCACTCCTTGTCTGGGGGAGTGGGAGATCAAGGCCAAGGAGAAGGGGTCATAGGCAGTAAAGTTTTAACATTCTTCAGGGCATCTGATCCATTCTGTTTTCATTCACAGTTCCTTTTTTAAAAAAAAATCAGAGTTATGCTACATCTACTAGTTTCAATAAATGTTAGTTAACTTTATTTATGTGTGGATCCTTCATTCAGGCTGTGATGCAAGAGTACTCCCACCCTTTTGGCCCCACCAACTAGAGCTCTGAGTCGCATAACTCTTTGGGGCAGAGAACTGCAAGGTCCTCTCTCTCTTTCCTTCCCAAAACCACTCCCAACCCCCAATCGAAGTATATGTGAATATAAGTAAATCTCAGACATGCTGGAAATGCAAGGTGCATAGAAATAACAGGTAATTTTATTAACTAGGGGTGGGGTGAAGGGTGGATAAACCTCCCTATGGATACACGAAACAGAACAGGAAAAACAAAGTCAAGTAGCTGACACAACATACTCAACACTGCTAAAAATGTCACCCCTTCTCCCCCCCAAAAAACAAAAAAACCCAACCCCCCTTGACTGCTTTGAACCAAGGTTACTCATGGTTGACAACCAGTAAGTGCCCATATCCCCCTCATACAATCATTATTGCCAGAAAGCAGTTGTAAAAGCACCCCTAACGCTTTCATCAATTATTTGCAATGTTCTTCAGGCACCCAGTAATCCTCCCTAGGACAGATCAAAGTTAACCGTTGTGAACATTAGCACAACACAAAATAATAAAGTGCAATTTAAGATGCCCACTGCAGAACAATCACAAGACAGAAGACGTTTGACCTGGGGAAGCACCCTACCCGTTATCCACAGCCAGTCATTACCTAAATGATCAGCTAATGACTGTTGTCAGGAGGGAACAAAATGCATTGAAACACAAGTGAGTGGGAATGTTCCTTTGTGTTTTTACCCCCTGCCCACTTTTCCAAGATGTAAGTACAAACTGCATCCCTGATTTTCCAGGCCCTCTGTGATCCAGTACCAGCATGAAGTCACTGGATCAGGCTGCTTGCAAAGGCTTTAAAGCCAGAGTCCTGTCCTGCACCCTCTGTCCTACAGTACTTGACTTTAAATCTGACAAATGTTATGAAGGACACAACAACACCGACAGTGCTGGCCATAACGTCATCCAAGTGGTTGCGTAAGCATTCCAACCAGCCTGCAGTCACCCAAGGCACACTCCTCTACCATCCTTCATCTGCTTAGTTTGAAGCGTAATTCCTGTTTTGCCAGGTTGTTGTCAGGGTAGGATTTCATGTTTCCCAGAGTAGCTAGGGCCACAAAGATACAATACAGAACGACATTGTTTCTGGGAAATAAAGTCTCTTCCTCCCCTCAAGTATAGTCCCAATCTCCTCAGTACCCTGCTGTCATGAAACTTTTCCAGTGTGTCCAACACTGGTGCTCATGAACCTGTATTTGCGGTCCACCTAGCCTTGAAGAACAAGGGAATAGTAACCTTTTTGACTGATGTACTCACTCACTCCTTTCAATAGGCAAAATATGGGGATGTGGGTGCCATCGATGACCCCCATGAAGTTTTGGAAACTCCATTCTCTGGAACCCAACTATAATTTCTGGAACCTTGGTAACAGCGACCACCCATGGGTAGATGAGAATGCTGATAGATTCACAAACCTGCACTAACAACCCACACAGCAGACTTCCTTACCCCAAAGTGGTTTGTGACTGACTGATGGCTGCCTGGCATTGTCAGCTCCTGGGCAACAGCCACCCTGTTCTATGCTGATAGGGGTCTTCAAAACAGAGCGTTCTGTCACTGCAGGGCTGGGACCAGCTCCTCACAGAGCTCCATGAACATCTGCTTCCTCATTCTGAAGTTCTGCAGCCACTGGTTATCATTCCAGGTTTTCAAGATGATGTGATCCCACCATACTATGCTGGTTCAAACTGGCAGCCCACTCATGGTCATATAATCCCAACACCCACAGTCTCCTGAATCTGTATGTCTTGGGGCGACAATGGATCAGTCACCATCATGGTCACCTGTCTTTGGCTGGTAAGAAAGATCTGAGTCCATTCACCCAAGGTTCTTGACCATTGCATATTGCACCACACATGCACACATTTGTCTTGCAAAAAGCAGAGAGAGCGCAGAACCACATAGTCAATCACTTGTTCCATGTATTCCACCAAGTTGGGCAGGAGAGAGGTGTAAGCAGGAACTGCTCTTGACAAATGTGTGAACTTGACGTCTACAATATCACCAACATACAGCAAAGTGGATCCTAAACTGTCCCCTGTGAGGCACAGAACCTTGGGATACTGCCCTTAAAATGCTAGCCCTTAACCTTGTGTATCAAAATAAGGAAGCATGGACACGGATATACCCAGGTAAAAAACATATACCCATGTCCAGCACAGCATATGTGGACACCCAGCTGAACAAGGGGTACCAGTACCCAAGTAGAAGCCAGTATAGATATAGCCTCAGTCTGAAGTCCTTTTTAAAGAAAAAAAAAGGAATTCAATTCAAAGTTAGTGCAGTTTTAGATGAGTTTTTGGTACATGAGGAAGCATCACTCTGATTTAATTAAAAACCTTTAAAAAAGTGAAATGTAACAGTTAACCTGTCAGTATCACCTGTGACATTTTTAATAAGAAATTTGTCTGTGGCCTATAAATTTCTCTTCTTGTAAAGGGCACACCCAGCAGAGTATTTCTGATAGTTCTTCCTAGCAGGTGGGTCCTCCTCCAAAGGCTGCAAAAGCAGCAGTGCTATGATCAGCAGGCCCCCTCCTTACAACCATTACTTTAGGACATATACCATCCAGAGCCAGCAGGAACTGACTAATTGTAATACTGAAAAAATACTTTCTCAAAATTAAATTTAAAAATAACCAGCTCCAATAGAAGCCAAATACTTTAACATTGGCTATTTATTCTCACTTTCTTAAGAAAGCATCTCCTGAAACATGGGGTGGGATGAGAGCACATGATGTGCTATCACTTGAGAAATGAAATTTACAGCTAAGAGAACAAATCTTCCATTTCCAAGTGAAAGCACTTATTTTTAATCATATGTTAAGAGGACAGGGAGGAAAAGTGACAAGGAATACACAGGTGTTGAGAAACTTGGAGAGTAAAAGACAGCCAATTCTTGCAACCACTGAAGCATGCTGTAAAAAGAGCACTCCTTGTTTCCTTTTACAAATGTGTCACACTCTCTGCCATGTCTTTGATGATCCTTCTGCCATAAGCTATACCCAAGGGATAGTTCAAGTCCAACATCTAAGACCTTTGTAAATATGAAGATAGATAAACACTAACCACTGTTTAGCTGATATATGTGCCTTTCAGCATATGATGAAAAACAAGGTTACTTACCAGTAACTGTTGTTCTTCGAGATGTGCTGCTCATATCCATTCCAATGTAGGTGTGTGCGCGCCCAGTGCACAGATTCCTGGAACCTTTTTCCCTAGCAAGCCCCGCAGGGCCAGCTCAGGCGCCCCCTGGAGTGCCGCGCTCATATCGCGGTATAAGGGCACTGCTGGCCCCGCGGGCCCCAGTCCCTTCTTTCTGCCAACCCCGACCGCGGGGACGCGGGGTGTGTTTGGAATGGCTATGAGCAACACATCTCAAAGAACAACAGTTACTGGTAAGTAACCTTGTTTTCTATCTTCGAGTGATTGCTCATATGCATTCCAATGTAGGTGATTAATTAGCCATACCTTGGAGGAGGGTAGGAGTTATCGGTGACCTGCTCTTGACAGCACGGCTCTGCCGAACCCCGCATCTTCCCTAGCCTGCTCCACGATGGCGTAGTGCGACGTGAACGTATGGACCGACGACCAGGTTGCTGCTCTGCAGATGTCCTGCAGGGGAACCCGCTCCAGGAAGGCTGTGGAAGAGGCCTGGGCCCTAGTAGAGTGTGCTCTTACCACACCTGGAAGGGGTACCCCTGCCTGCTCGTAGCATGCTCTGATGCAGGCAGTAATCCAGTTGGAGATTCGCTGGGTGGAGACAGGAGAGCCTTTCATCCTGTCTGCCACAGTGTCGACTTCCAGAAGGGCTTGGTCCGCTCGATATAGAAGGCCAAGGCTCGCCTGACATCCAGCGAATGTCCTCTCCTTTCCTCCTCCGAACCGTGGGGTTTTGGAAAGAACACAGGAAGGAAAATGTCCTGATTACAGTGGAACTGAGACACCACCTTAGGCATAAAAGCCGGGTGAGGTCTCAGCCGGACCTTATCCTTGTAAAAAACTGTGTAGGGGGGCTCCGAGGTCAACGCCCTTAGTTCGGAGACCCTCCTGGCCGAGGTGATGGCCACCAGGAAGGTTACCTTCCACGATAAAAGGAGAAGGGAGCATGTGGCCATGAGCTCAAAGGGGTGTCCCATCAGTCTATTGAGGACCAAGTTGAGGTCCCAGGGTGGCACTGGGTCCCGCACCTGAGGGAAAGTCCTCTCCACCTCCTTAAGGAACCTCACCAACACGGGGTGAGAGAACAGGGACCGCCCTTCCATCGGCTGGTGGAAAGCCGAAATGGCTGCTAGGTGTACCTTGAGGGAAGCTAGGGCCAAGCCTTGCAGTTTAAGCTGCAGCAGGTACTCTAAGATAGCCTGTATGGGTGAGAAGCTCGGATGTAACCCTCTCGATTCTGCCCACCCCGAGAACCTCCGCCACTTAGCGCTATACGTTACTTGCGTGGACGGTTTCCTGCTGCCCAGAAGGACCTGCTGAACCTGAAAGGAACAGGCCCTCTCTCCCTCCGTCAGCCACAGAGTCTCCAGGCAGTGTGGTTGAGGGAGTCCAGGTCGGGGTGCAACAATCTCCCGTGGTCCTGGGAGATCAGGTCGCACCGTCTGGGTAGTGGAATCGGTTTGGTGATGGAGAGGTCGAGCAGCATACTGTACCAATGCTGTCTCGGCCACGCTGGGGCGATCAGTATGATGTTTGCCCTGTCCCTCTTGATCTTGAGAAGGACTTGGGGCAGGAGCGGAATGGGGGGGAATGCGTACATCAGATCCCCCGTCCAGTCTATCAAGAAGGCATCAGACAGTGAGCCCGGTTCTCGACCCCTGAGCGAACAGAACCTTGGGCATTTCCTGTTCCCGGCTGAAGCGAACAGGTCTAGACGGGGAACACCCCACCTTTGGAAGATTAAAGCCACTATGTCCTGGTGCAAGGACCATTCGTGGCGGGGTGAGAATGATCTGCTGAGGCGATCCGCCTCGCTGTTCCTGACCCCCGGGAGGTGAGAGGCAGATAAGTGAAAATCGTGCCTCACCGCGAAATCCCACAGTCGGATAGCTTCCTGGCAGAGAGCCGAGGAACGTGCCCCCCCCCGCCTGTTCACGTAGAACATGGCTGCCGTATTGTCCGTGAGGACTCGGACCACTCTGCCCTTCAGGAACTGAAGGAAGGCCTTGCAGGCCAACCGGACCGCTCTAAGCTCGCGTACATTGATGTGCAGAGCTCTCTCCTCCGGTGACCAAAACCCCTGGGTGCCCCGGTTGCGACAGATGTGGGCTCCCCAACCCATATTGGATGCGTCTGTGATGATCGTCACAGATGGGATAAGCTCTCTGAAGGGAACGCCCATCATCACTTCCCTTGGGTCCCTCCACCAATTGAGAGATGACAGCACCTGTGGGGGAACCATGACCACTCTAGTTAGAGAATGCCTATTCGGTATATACACCGAAGCTAACCACGTCTGGAGAGGTCTAAGCCTCAATCGTGCCAGCCTCACTACATATGTAGAAGCTGCCATATGTCCCAGCAGCTGCAGGCAATGCCTGGCTGTCGTCGTGGGGGACCGGTGGAGATTGGATATAATAGCTGCCATTGCCTCGAACCTCGACTGAGGGAGGAAGGCTCTGGCCTGTACCGCATCCAACCTGGCTCCAATAAACTCTATACATTGTACAGGAGTGAGTGTGGACTTTTGCTCATTAATAAGCAATCCCAGTCTGGTGCATAACTCGCGGGTGAGGAGCAGACTATTTCTCACATGAGTCCTCGACCTCCCCCTGATTAGCCAGTCGTCTAAATAAGGGAAGATTTGGACCCCGCTGAGGCGCAGGTGGGCCACCACCACCGCCATACACTTAGTGAAGACTCTGGGTGCTGAGGAGAGCCCAAAGGGTAAGGACCGAAACTGGTAGTGTTGCCCAGCTACCATGAACCGTAAGAACCTCCTATGGGCAGGCAATATAGAGATGTGGAAGTATGCGTCCTTCAAATCTAGGGCAGCATACCAATCCCCCGGGTCTAGGACCGGAATAATCGTGGCGAGGGAAACCATACGGAATTTAATTTGTCTGATATACTTATTCAGACGACGTAGGTCCAGAATGGGCCTAAGGCCTCCTTTCGCCTTGGGGATTAAAAAATATCTCAAGTAAAAACCCCGACCTTCCTCGGCCACTGGGACTTCCTCCACCGCCCCCAGCGTGAGAAGTGACTCAATCTCCTGTACCAGGAGTTGAACCAGGGCAGGGTCCCCAAAGGGGGACAGCCTAGGAGGGGCGTTAGGGGGGAGGCCGTGAGTTGGAGGGTATACCCTTTGGCAATCACCTCTAGGACCCACCGGTCCGTAGTAATGGCTTCCCACTCTGTAAGGAAGGGGCGAAGCATGTCTGCAAACGGACGGTTTAGATCCCGAGGAGAAGGAAGAGTGCTACCCTCCTGCACAGGGTCAAAAACGTTTATTATTACCATTGCCCCCTTTGGATGGCCCTTGTTGGCCCCCCGCAGAGGATCCTTGACGGCCTCCTCTGCCAGGACCGCAGTAGTGCTCACGACCTCTCCTCTGCTAGGTGGGTCGAGGAGCCTGCCTAGGCGGGGGCGGCGGCTGCCTTTGGACTTGAGGCCTGGACTGCCGCCTTGAGGCCTGGGGGGTATACAACCCAAGGGACTTCAGGGTGGCCCGAGAGTCCTTAAGCGCGTGGAGCTTCTCGTCTGTCTTTTCTGAAAAAAGACCTAAGCCGTCGAAAGGCAAGTCTTGTATGGCCTGTTGAACCTCCTGGGTTAGGCCAGATGCCTGCAGCCAAGAACACCGGCGCATAACTACCGCCGAGGCCATTGCTCTACTAGCCGTGTCTGCCGCATCGCTAGCAGACTGTAACGCAGCGGTTGCCACCGCGGCCCCCTCCTGAAGCACCGTGGCGAAATCCGCCTCTTGGTCAGGAGGCAAGTGGGACGCAAACCTCTGCATCGAGGCCCATAAATTTTTGTTATACTTGCCGAAGAGGGCCTGGTGGTTTGCTACTCTAAACTGCAACGCTGCAGTAGAGTAAATCTTCCTCCCAAACAAGTCTAGCTTGCGGCCTTCCTTGTCCTTGGGAGTATTCCCCTGGTTCCCCTGGCGGTCTCTCTGATTAGCCGCATCGACCACTAGAGAGCACGGCGCTGGGTGGTTATACAGGAACTCAAAGGGTTCTTTAGGAACATAATATTTCCTCTCCACCCCCTTAGATGTGGAAGGTAGAGAGGAAGTGGTCTGCCAGAGATTCCTGGCAATCTTCATGACCCTGTCATGAACCGGCAGGGTTGCCCGGGATGGCCCGACAGCACTCAAGGGCCCAAAGAGGGGGTCCTCCTCCTCGGACATGAGTCTGAACTCCATGCCCAGGTTCTCAGCAGCCCTCTTCAAAAGGTCCTGGTGGGCACGGAAATCAAACAGGGGGGCCCTGTGATCTCTGACCGCTGCCTCATCTGGAGATGAGGAGGAAGAGAGGGGTAATGGTGCTGTGGAGGGTCCCTCCCCTGGGTCAGAGTCTTCCTCCGAAACCCGCTCCTGAGCTTTAGGGAGTGGGGGCATTGGAGGGGCCGCCACCGATTGTGTTGAGATCGAACCCTGGGGCATAGGGGCATTCCAGGGTCCCCAATATGGCCACTGCCAAGGGACCTGGGTCCAACCAGGGGCTTGCAAGGGGGGCGCCTGATGTTTCGCGGCCCTCGTCTCCTGAGCCTCCCATATGTCGCTTGCTCCGTCGACGTGTGGACCGGTCAGATGACGAAGACGATGTAGACCGGTGCCTACGTCTGCGGTGCCGGCGATAAGAGGAGACCAGGGACGACGACGAGGTGGAGGACCTGCCCCGACGGCGAGAGGACTTGCGGTGCCGCTTACCCCCTCGAGAGCGGGAGCGGTGCCGACGATGGCGATGCTGAGGAGACTCCTCCCTCCCAGCCATCGGTGCCAGGCCCATCGGTGCCGGGCCCATCGGCGGGGGCTCCCGGGGTACCGGTGCCGCTGGGTGTGGGCCATCGTCTCTCGAGGCCGCGGACAGCGACCTGGATCGATGCCGGGACGGGCTCTGCACCGGAGTTCGCGAGCCCGACAAACGGTCCTTGCCCGGGTCAGAGCTGGACCGGCGACGACTCCGGCGATGGACTCGGGACCGCCCACGGTGCCGAGTCGCTCGACGACATAGAGTCGGAGCTCGGAGGGGAGCCGACGCTCTCCACCCTCCATGACCGTCTGGAAGGAGACCGAGATTGAGAGAGTCTCCAACCACCGGGACCACCCAGCGCGGGTTTGCCCCGAGACGCAGGTCCCTTGTCCCTCGGCCGAGGGGGGGACGGAGGCGTAGGCATGGCCATAAGGGCTCGTGCCGCAGTAAACGCCTCCGGCGTCGACGGCCCTTGCAGGTGCACTCTCCCCCCCCCCAGGAGTCGGGGGAGGCAACCCGCGCGGAGACCCCAAGGCCAGAGTGATCTCCACGGCCTGTGGCAGGGGTGTCTCCTTACTCCCCCCGCTCTGCGGCGGCCGAGGGGAGTCTTTAGGTGCGGCCAGAGGCCGTGCCGTCTTCTTCGGCCCCTTAGAAACCTGTCCTGGTGCCGAGGACGGTGCCGGTGGGGGGGCGTTCCGCACCGACGACACACTCGGTGCCGACGGAGACCGGGAAGGCTCAGACGCAGGTCGAAGCGCCGACTCCATTAAGATCGCCTTAAGCCTTGCGTCCCGTTCCTTTTGGGTCCAAGGCTTAAAGGACTTGAAAATGCGGCACTTGTCTCGACAGTGCTGTTCACCCAGGCACCGGAGACAACGATCGTGCGGGTCACTGACCGGGAAGGCTTTAGCGCACAAGTCACAGTTCTTAAAGCCTGAAGAGCCCGGCATGACTTCCAAAGAAAAAAACCCCGTCCGGGGTTTTACTTATCACTAACTACTAACTAACTCTAACAACTATACAACAGAAAAACTCTAAAGAACAGTAACAAAGCTAGGGAATGAGCTACTTGCACACAGCAAGAGGCGATAGTTCCAGCAACCGTCACAGGCGGAAAGAAGGAACTGGGGGCCCGCGGGGTCAGCAGCGCCCTTTATACCGCGATATGAGCGCGGCACTCCAGGGGGCGCCTGAGCTGGCCCTGCAGGGCTTGCTAGGGAAAAAGGTTCCGGGAATCTGTGCACTGGGCGTGCACACACCTACATTGGAATGCATATGAGCAATCACTCGAAGAGAGAACTATGGATCTATGCATACACTTGGTGGAAAAGTGCAGCCTGGTTCCTTACAAAATCAGCATAGCTCTTGGACAGTGGGATGGCAGGGAGATATGGGGAATAAAGTAATGGAAGGACAGTCAGCTGAGCTGGTCTTTGGGTCCCGCCCCCCCTCACTCTCCTCATTGAAGATGTCAAGAATTAGAAAAACATTAGACACAAAAGCTCATGAGAAACTCAGGTTATTCCTGCCTCTTCACTGGGAAGTTCTGGTGAGTTTTAAAGGAGATTTTTCCAGCTCTACACTGCTCTAGAAGCCTACATAGGGAGGATCTATCTATTAGGAGGAACCATCATTCATAGTTTTGATCAAGAAAAATTAAAGCCAGGATATACATGAAATATTTTAGAATTTATTACTCAGCACCTTCAGTAGCAAACTAATTTGTTCCCCCCAAATACACAAGGTTCTCTTCTGCAGCTTTTTATCTGGACTTTCAAACAAAAATAGCTGAAAATGAGTTATCTTTATTTAAGGAGAGAGCTGCAAAGATAGATGTTAGTGGTGTTGTTCTGTGAAAAGCCTGTTTACAACAGTATTTTCTAAAACAATGCAGTTTTTAAACTTATTAAATTTGTAATACAAAATGAACGTTAGTGTCACGTGGCTGATTTTGGGCATCAGAGCTCGTGTAACCTCCATTAATGAAAGTCAAGTGCACAGTGGAAGTCACCACAGGTGACAAGCTTGCCTGTTCATCCCAGACCTTAAGAACAATTATGTCCAGCATTCTCTGTTTCTGGTCTGATCCCAGAAGTGGCATTCCACCTGCTGCAGATCATCTAGAAATACACCACACAGTTGTCTACTCAGGTAAAAAGAAACATTGCATGACTATGTGTGTGTGCAGTTCAGCCCATTTTCTGGACGTGCTGCTGGAACATCCTCTGCTACATTGCCAAAGCACCTTAGGACACTGATCGCTTTTCAAAATCTCCAGCAGAAAACTTTTTTGTTGAGCAAGAGGTGAGCATTCACTTTATCCTCACCCTTCATTTTGAGTAGAGGACTGGAAAATAATGCCAGCACCAAATAACTTACAGCATTTCCTGACCTCTTTTTCAAGATTTCCCTAAACATCCCAGAAAGTCTACATTTCTCAGAAATTACTGCTATGTGCAGCTATGTTGGGAACTGTGGGACAGGAACCCAGAAAGCAATGCAACGGTATACAACAGTGTGAGTGTGGATACCCACCAAAAGTTTAACAGTATTTCTAATGGTTCAAATAGTAACATTTCAGCTCTATAATGTAGACAAGACCATATAGAGATACATAGTGGTTGTAAAGTCAATCACTCCCACAGAATTAGCTGAAAGGCTATAGCTCAAATTCCTCAACATCTGATGATGATCGCCTTTAAATGTAAGACGATATCAGTAATTTCCTCCCCTTGATATTTATATATTGTATTTCTCCTCCTTCAGAGTCTACAAAGAAATGCTTAGTTTGCCGCAAACACTTGTGGATATGGACACGGACACACATACACCCCACTTTTCCACCACATCTTACAGAAATAGTTTTATGATCCCTTAGCTATTTCTTTTGCAACAGTTAAACATACGCAGCACTTTAACCTACTAGAATGTCTTTGTCCACTAGCACAGTTGTTTTCAACCTCTTTTCATTTGCGGACCCCTACAAAATTTCAAATGGAGGTGCGGACCACTTTGGAAATCTTAGACAGTGTGCAGACTCCCAGTTGTCTGCAGACAAACAGGTTGAAAACTACTGCACTAGAACATTCAATAACAACATGGTTCCAGAAATAGTGTTTAACTTACATTTCAGCTCCATTTAAAAGTAAGATGAGGGAGGAAGGTGGGGAAGAGCAAAAAGTGTAAAATATAAAATCAAGTTTTGCAAAATGGAAAAGGATAAATAGAAGAAAAACAGATTAAAGATATTACATACAAATGAAAGAATTCTAAGAGTTAACAATTAACCTTCTTAAAAAAAAATCACAAAAGCCTGACCCAATGTCACCTACCTTACAGGCAAAAATGGTTTTCAGATTGTTCATTAAATCTAACATTTGATCTTAATTAAGATGATTATTTTATCTAAAAGATACTTTAGTGTCACATTAATACCATAAAATTGCTGTATAGAAAGTACAAGTTCAGTTACAAGGATTCAAAGAACAGTTTATACCAACTGATTTGTCATCTCTTCCAAAAGTATGGTTTTTTGCATATGTACATATATATTAAAATCTAACTCTCAAGCTAAATTATGTAGCATCAATATTAATGTGCTGTAATAAACTGCAAGATCCATATTACACAGAATGTCTGGACTATTTAAGCCCCTCTGAACATAGGACATTCTCACTGCCAATTGTAACAAGGAAAGCTGTGGCATCAAGACTCTAAGGCACCTTTTCTACTTCCTTAAACTAAAAAAGTATCACAGCATTTAAATGTTTAGTGATCAAATATAACTCCCAATTGAAAATAAAAGTCAAAGACAACCCTTTGGCTCGCCAAATCCCGCAAACTCCCATTGGTAAACTAACCTGCTAAATAATATTGTCTTCGGTATTATTGTTTTTTTAAACTTTGGTGACTAATTATCTTCACTGAAGCCAGAAGGCAGTCTAACATGCTTTAACAACCCATTTCTACAGACAGTCAGGTTCTCAAGGGAAGAAACTGAATCTTCTTTTACCTATATTCCTAACACATTTTGGGCACTACTGCAACATAAATGACAATTAAGATTTGCTGGGCATTGACAATACAAAAACACTTCAACTCAAAAATGAGACGAAGTGGGAAAATTAAACCTGCTTCTTGATTTTAAACTGAAAATATGTAGATATGAAACATTCATGAGCTGCATGCCCCTTCCTCCTCTGGGCAAGGATAATTTATAGAAAACCTTACATTCTGTTTCTGAGGAAAAAGCTACCTTTTATTTGATTTAAACTGTTAAATTTGATAAAACCCAGGTCCATTATCTTGACTTAGTTATAAATGTTTTGCTTCCATTTAATCTTCTATCTTCATGCAGTGCATCCTCAGTCTAGACTGTAAGTCACATTGGCCCAGCTAGTCATAGCAGCAGGAATCAGCATATATTCATTTTTGATGGTGTAACAGTGCTATGGATGAGTATAGGAAACCAAGATCTCATAGTCCTAAACCAAAAGAAATTAGGCTCATCTTTTTTAAACTTAAGTCTAATATGAGGAAAGGCATTCTTTCAAAGAGCTGAGTCGGGCTTTATTTTCATAACTTTTATGCAAGAAAAATAGCTTGCTCAGCGTGGAGAGCTCACATTTCTTTTTTACAGCTGGCCATGGTGGCTCCATGCTTGGAGCACACCGGAGCTTCGGATCTCATCAGCTCCACTCTAGCCAAAAGAATTTTGATACCTACAGCCAGATTTCTCATGCCATGGTGGAGAAGGGCTATGAACAGGAAATGCTGCAGTGCAGAGTGAAAAATAAAGAAGCTGCGGCAGGGCTACAAGAAGCCCAGGGAGGGAAACTGTCGCTCTGGTGCAGAGCCAAAGACCTGCTGCTTCTATAAGGAGCTGAAAGCTATCTTCAGCATCGACCCCACCTCCACCCCCAAGGCGCCAGTGGATACTTCTGTGTGCCGAAGGGCAGTGGACATGGGACTTGGTCCTGATGAAGTCATTGATGAGGTGGTGGAGTTGGATGAGGAACCGGGGACCGGGTCATTTGGTAACATGGGGAGTCAGGATCTCTTTGCGACCCCAAAGAGTTCAAGCCAGTCCCACCCCTGCAGCTCTGGCATGCAGAATGCAGGAAAGGGGAACACTGGTGTTTTTGGGGGCTGATGTTGCTTGTTAACGGGAAGCATGGGGGTCCTTTACTCTTGTAAATGATAGAGGTAGTTAAATGCACAAGAGTAGCTGTGTTTCCATGTGCTTCCCATTCCCTTGTGCAGCTAGACAGCACAGGTGAGAAGCATGCAGGCTGAGATTTCACAGGTATCCTCCAGTGAGATCTCTAGGAAACTTTCCTGAAGGTACTCACCAATCCTCTGCCTCAGATTCTTTGGCAGAGTGACTCTGTTTCTTCCCCTATTGTAGGGCAACTTTTGCCAAGCCAATCAGCAATCACTTGTGCAGGGACCAAAGCGGTGCACAGGCGAGCAGCATAGAGACTTGGTTTGAAGCTGCTTGCATGGAGGAGATGCACTCTAGCATCCCTGTTTACTCTCAGCAGCGAGATACTGGCTTGCCCGCCTGTGGAGAATGATGGCACAATTTGAATTTTGTCGCTGTGTACCTGCATTTATGCCCCAAGCAACCACCCACCCAGAACCTCCACCCCAGTTAGACTGCTGCCCCAACCCCTGGCAAAATTAACCATTCCCAGGCTGATCACGGAGCTGTGTTCTTCCGAGGGGACAGTGAAAAAAAGGTGTGTTTAACAACAATGCATTTATAGTGTTAGGGCACGCACAATAATGCTTCTGTTCATTGTTTCTTGTGTTTCCACAGATGTGACCTTCCCAGCTAAACCCTCTATACTAGCAGAATGCCTCCAGTTGATAAGGAAGTGACTTCGGAGAAGCAAAGAGGAAATGTTCCAAAAACTCCTCTAGTCCTCTGAAGTGGCAAAAAGAGAAAAAAGGACACAGAGACAATCTGTGCCTGAAAGTCAGAGAATAGACAGCCTGGAAGGAAGGAAAACCATGACCGGGTGCTGGCAGGTCATGATTGCATAATCAAGGCTATGGAGGAGCAGATGGAGCTGCCAAAGACAATCGTGACACAGCAGAAAGAGTTAGTGCATGCCCGCCTCGCCCCCCCTCCCACCCCTTGAAGCCACTACAGAACTACTTTCCATGCACTCCCCAAACTTCCCACACACATTCCTACCAAACTCCTGGCCCATCTCACTACCCCTTACACTCCACCGATTCAGCTGTCAGACCTCACATTTCCTCTCACTGCTTTCTCCCCTCCAGTCCAGTGTTTTGTTTGTGTTTGTAAACTGTTTACGTTTAATAAAGACAAGCTCTGAGAACAATAAGCACTCTTTATTTCTGTGTTGCACACGGTACTTTCACCTTGCACTGATACACAGCTCAAGCTGTATAGCAGTCATAGAATACCAAAGCGCTGCTCACAAAAACATTTTATTAGTTTTCCTTCTCACAATGGGCCCTCAATGCCTCCCTAATCCCAACGGCCCACTATTGTGCCCCTCTAATATCCCTAGCATCTGCCTGTTCATATTCAGCTCTAAGGCGACCCACTTCTGAGGTCCACCCGGGAGTAAACTTTTCACTCAGCTTTACATAAATTATGGAGCACACAGCAGGCAGTGATAACCGTGGGAATATTCTCCTCATTTAGGTCTAGCCTGCCATAAAGGCATCTCCAGCAAGCTTTTAATCAGCCAAACACACATTCAACAGTCATATAGCACATGCTTAGCCCGTTATTGAAGCTCTCCTTGCTGCTACCTAGGTTGCCCGTATAAGACTTCATGAACCATGGCATTAATGGGTATGCTGAGTCTCCCAGGATCACTATGGGCATCTCAACAGTCCCCATTGGAATCTTTTGCTCTGGAAAGAAAGTCCCTGCTTGCAGCTTCCTGTACAGGACAGTGTTCCTGAAGATGCATGCACCATGCACCTTCCTTGACCTACCCCCATTGATGTCAGTGAAATGTCCATGGTGATCCACAAGCACCTGCAGTACCACAGAGATGTATCCCCTTTCTATTGATGTATTCTGTCGCAAGATGGTCGGGGGTCAAAACTGGGATATGTGCGCCATTTATTGCCCCACCACAGTTCGGTAATCTCATCACCCTGAACCCATCCATTATTTCATGAATATTTCCCAGAGTTACAATCCTTCATAGCAGAATGTGATTAATGGCCTCTGCACATTTGTGATAACACAACGCCAATAGCGGACTTCCTGACTCCAAACTGATTAGTGACCGACCATTAGCAACCTGGAGTAGCCAGTTTCCACACGGCAATTGCCATGTGCTTCTCCACTGAGAGGTCAGCTCTCATTCTGGTGTCCTTGCACTGCAAGGCAGGGGCGAGCTCTGCACACAGTTCCATGAAGGTGGCTTTGCACATTCGAAAATTCTGCAGCCATTGCTCGTCATCCCAGACCTGCATAACAATGCAATCCCACAACTCAATCCTTGTTTCACGTGCCCAAAAGTGGCGGTGCACTGTGTGCAGGTGCTCAATGAATGCAAACAGTAATGCAGTGCTGTTCATTTGCATGTCACCCAGAAGTTCAGGCGCCTCAAATTACTGTTGTGAGTGAATGATAGCTCATGATATAATGTGCGACCAGCTGCAAAGTGTTCAGAACACTGACAGCAACAGTGGAGAACAGTGCAGGATCCGTCCTTTCAGATAGAGAGGATGGGTGCTCGGAAAATGGAGGGCCATTGAAAAATGTTGTGAAATTCAGCCAGGAATGCAAGGAACGACAGGATGGAAATTACTGCATCATGGAACCTTGAGCCCGCATCCATGATGCACTGTGATCCTCCCAGCCTTCCCACAACTCCTAGCGGCAAAAAGGTAGCGAGCTGCACAGTGGGATAGCTGCCCACAGTGCACTGCTCTCACTGTCGATACTAGAGCATCAAGTGTGGATGCGCTTTAGTGACACGAGTGCTGTGCGGATGGGTGCAAGTGCTGTAAATTCAACATTTTTTGATCACCAATGTAACTACTGTCAACAAACCTTTCTAGTGTAGACAAGATCTTAGTACTTAGGGAGGAGACCTCCAAGAAACATTAATGTGCTGCAGGCAACAGAGACAATCTATTATATTTGCAGATAGTCCCATAGAATTTAAGGAAGATTAAAACCCTGATGACATGGCCAAACTGCACCTTGAGTAGTTACTTACTATTTACTTAAAAATCACTTTTAGTTTCAGATGTCATACTATTCTGACCTTAAACTCTTGTGCAGTATTAAATACTGCTATATTCTGCTGCAGTTATCTATTTCCATGGTGAATAAAGCAACTTTTGTAAATATAGTACAAAAACAACCGTGTAAAAGAATTTTAAGGTTGTAAAGCCAAGGACTCAAATTAGGAAGTGTCAAAATTAATGATGCCTTAATTCAGCCCGCTGTTGGATGGCAGTATATACTCATACACACATGCATAATACTCTTGCCTAATATCACTTAGGAATCTGTAGAAGAGCCAAGAACAGAACTGAGCTCTCTTCGGTCCCAGTCTAGTCTCAAAACACAGAAGAAAAACCTCTCTTCTTGAAGGTCTTCTCCTGTCCCTCATGTATATTGCATTGGCTAAGGTAGGAGTCCTGCAGAACAAATAGCATCTTAATGCATATACACAGGGAGATGAATTAAGGTTGCATTGGCAATCTTAACTGTGGCACTTCCTAGTTTTTGAATGCTTGACTTTCAATCTGGACATTCTTTTAACATACCATTTAAAAACAAAAACAAACCACAACTACAAAAGACAGCAATTCCATCATGTGGAATCACATTCCCCACATAGGTTATCAGCAGTGTCTGAACCCAGGACTTTTAGATCCACACCACAGATCTCCATCACTTGAGCAAAACAATTAACTGACAGTTGCAGGAGCTTATGTAGACCAACTACTAGAGGGGGAAGCAAAACACTCTGTCATTGGTTTACACAACTATTTGCTTGAGAGAAAAAAAATGTTGGGAATCAGGATTCCAGTGTTCTACTACTGGTTATGGAAGGGACTGTCATCTAGGGATTACAGGATAACACAAAGCAAAGCAAAGATCTCACAGTTGCCTTAGCCGCTCAGAAACAATGTTCCATACAAAGGTGATGGAAAACATGTATGGGAATGGTTGTGGGAAAACAAATCGTGCTTTCGATTCCCGTGTCAACTGTCAGACCACGATATGTGTACATCTATCCATTAGGCACAGAACTAAGACCGATTTACTGCACATAGGTCACCCAACAGCCATCAATAGGCAATCATTTCTGGTCACTATCAAACTAGGCTGGATCTGACCCACTGATCTGGTTCTTAAAAGGTACGTGTGTCACTACCAGTTTAAAGTATTCAATTCCCACAGATTAAGAGTAAAATAAATAACTGGAGTTTAACAACTTCTTCAGTACCCTATGGAATACAGTATATACAGTCATCTGTATGACCACAAAGCTATACGCAACATGCCATGTGTTACTAAAGTTTTCACTACTATGATAAAATTTGTGATCCTGTTTAGAAGTGTGTCATCACTCAAGGGAATAAAATTAACAGCAGCATGTAGTCTATAGGGAGGTTTATTTATTTAGAATTCCTGATGTGTCACCTTAGGCAACAGAAAAAAGAAGAGAAACAAGCTAATGTACCCTCTCCAGTGGAATTTCTATTTGATATCAAAAACAGAAGCAGTGATATGGATGCCTCTGGACAACTGCAGTTTGTCATTATGACTATACTTTTCCTGTTACCACAATTCTTAGCCGTCTGAAACTCCAACTCACGTCAATTGAGAATTTTAGCACCATGAGCCAACTTCTTTCCATCCCACCACACAGATTGTTTATATTTCAATGTTTTACCTAGTAGTATTTATTTACATAATTTAAATGTGTGATTTGGTCTATCAATCCTTATATTGTTCAGAGAGCTGCTTTATAAAGGTTTTGTTGTAGTTTGATGGGAGCTTCTCATAATAAGTGTCTTCTAACTGAATTTACATTATTTGCAGTGTTGTAGCCATGTGATCCACAGATACTAGAGAGACGAGGTGGATGAAGTAGTAGCTTTTATTGGATCAATTTCCGTTGGTGATAGAGAGAAGTTTCTGAGCTACACAGAGCTCTTCTTCAGGTCTGGGCAACCAAAGACCTGAAGAAGAGCTCTGTGTAGCTCAAAAGCTTGTCACTTTCACCAACAGAAGTTGATCCAGTAAAAGATATTACCTTCTCCCTGGATTTATACTAAGCATTTTGACAAGCAGTTTTTTGTCCTATCATCCATTCTCTTCCCCATTCATGACCTTGCTCATAGGAAAAAATATTTTATTGCCAACATAAAGAGTTTAGGATGAAATTTTCAAAAGCACCTGGAATTAGGTGCCCAACTCCCATTACATTCCATCTATAAGGAAAAAACAGAGATTAAACATCTGAACAGCTTTTAACTAGCAGTCTGAACTTTTACAGTAAAATAAATTGGGTGCTTTAGCTAGTTGCAGAATGTATGCAAAAAGAAAGAATAATTAGAAACTGGTGCCTTTTAAAACTGTGAAATCTACTTCCAAATGGAACACATTGTTCTATTCCAGTCCATAACTGGGATTTAGAAGGTATTCATTCTAACAGATGCAAAGCAGCAGCAGGCTATGGACATCAGATTTTAGAGTTTGACTGACCATATTCTACAGCATGTTTTGCTAAAGAATCTATCAAAACATTTTCTCAAAGCAACTACTAGCCAACCATTTAAAATAGTTATAACATGAAAAGCCATTGACCAAAATCTCGTAATAATTAAAACAAATATGCAAGCTATTGTGTCTGGGTGGCATTTATCTGCTCTTCAAGTTTCAAGTAAAGAAAAAAAATTAACCGGATAGAAGAAAAAACCTTACATTTTGGCAGTGTGCTTCTCCCCTATGGACAGAACAGGCTGTCCCCACAAAATTAGCAAACGTAGTTCAAAGATTAAATTTCACCTTCTCAGGAATTTACCTACTGGTGAGTTGTGTGTCTCAAAAAGCTACAAGGAATATAAAAAAAGGTTTAGAGTAACTCCAAGCCTACCTTTCATTTTCCACAATCTCCTTTAAGAAAAAACCTTGTCAAACCAGTACTACTTGCAAAAAAGCAAGTGTGTGGTTTTTTTTTATAAAGAGTTCAAATTTCAAGAACAAAGAAAAATTTAAATTAAGACAATATCATTTACATAATCAAGGAAACAAAATCAAAGTCATCAATCCAGGCTAATGGTTTTTCTGACCAAGATGTATCGGGCAAAAAGAGTCACTAACACTGAAACTCATCTTTTGGGTACAGATCTTATTTATATCATCATCCATGTCTGTGTGATTTCAAGATTACATTATTCAAATACATCTGGGGCTACCTCTAAATCAATTCTGAAACTAGAACTGGCACAGAAGGCTGTTGGCTGATTGGTAAGCAGGACATTCTATAGAAAGCCTGTAAAACCAGTGCTCTAGGACCTCAGTGGTTACTTGACAGCTTCCGAATAGGTGTCAAGACATTGTTTTTCCACTTACAAAACCCCAAATAGATTGGGACTAGTGTAAATGAGGCTGCCTCTCCCCATGTGATATATTTTTACAGAAACAGCAGAGCATCAGATGCTTCACTCCCTTGAATAAAGGAAAGGACTGCTGGCAAAGTGCTCTCCCTATGGGCCTCAGGGCTCTTGAATGTTCTCCAACCTTGGTCCAAAACTGTCTAGATTTGCTATCTGGGTGTTTTGTTTTGCCTGGGTTTTAAGAACAATAAAGGGAGACTTTGGGTGTAATTTGTAATTTAGAGCTGCTGCATGAAATTTGTATTTATTTTTGTAATTTTAAACAACTGGCAAGACACCTGTGTACAGGCACTGTGTACAGGCACTTACTGTTCTAAACAAAAGAAAAACACCTCTAGATTATTACAACTGAAAGATTACAGAAAATTGTTTTCTCCTTCTCTAGTTTGTGCATTTGACAATAGTAGCAGTATAGTTAGTTTCACTATTTTGTAAATGGTACACCCCCTTCCCATGGCTTTGCAACAAGATGTTCACAAGTAAAAGCAGCAGCCAAACTGCAAAATTTGAAAAAGCAGGGAAATGTGTGCACAGAGACAGAGGAAAGGGAGGGTGGGAGTAGGGCAGGGCCCAATTATATTTTGTGACATTTTCTGAGCCACAAAAAAAGGCTCTTCTTGACATTAACAGTGAGAACAAACATTTAAATATTTTAAAATGAACTTAAAATATAAACCCTAATTATGTCAGCATGGCTTCATTTCTTGACAATATTTTTCAGCAACAAAAATATTTTTAGTGTCAGTATGGAAAAGAAAAATCCTTTTTTCAATACTATATGTTATTACATGAAAAAACTGGTAGGCTCTTTAGTATGGGTAGCCATGTCCTCCCATGTCAGTGACTGACAGGTATTGGTCAGGTATGCTGATAGCCCACTGGTTATGGTAACTGTGCATCGTATAAATGAAAGATCACATATTTATAGGTATCAAAAAGGAGGCAAGTAGTTTGAGTTGTTACTGGCATCAATCACTGCCAAGTTAAAAAAAAATGTTAAAATGGACTTTTAAACTTCATTCCAACCCTCTACCCTCATTTGCTTCAAAAAGCAGTTTCTTTCCAATGAGAAATGGAAACAGCTATATTTTCAAAAAGATAAAAGTCACCAATATTTTGTAAATGAATAGTTGGTTATGTTAAATGAAGTGGTACTAGTTAATTCCTCATGTGGAAAAAACTAATTAAAAACATTTTGAAATACTTGGCTTTTCCTTAACCTACAGACTTTTCAGAAAGCCTACTGGCTGATTTATTAAGAAAATTAACAAGTGAACAGTTTTAAGGACCACATTCAAACTCCTTTAATTTTAGAATGATAGTAGCTTATAAAATTAAAGTGAATTTGATTTTTGAAAAATTTTAGTTAAATCAAGTCAGCAAGTCCAAAGGAAATCCACATTTCTAGCAACTGAAAATGTTTTCTTCCAACTTTAGTGGCAAACACTATTCTGCACAATTTACACATGAAGCTATTTTTAGCTTCAAAGAACACTATAAATCAATCAATTCATTATAGAATGCTTCAAACCCCCTTATATTGTGGCAGGTAGATAGATATGCAGGTAGGTAAAGCATTGTTCTTCACTTTAAATTGGGGAAACGGAGGCTACACAGCAATTAATTTAGCCTACAGCCATCGAGGGAGTCAAAGCTGATATTAAATTTCATGAACTCCTGACTCCCCTTACACCATTCACTTAATATGTATCTCATCATAAATTATTATGCCATATCAACCAAACATTCTTAATCATTTCAGTGGGAGCTACAAAAGATACAGTTGCTTGTTTTTTGTAAATTAACTTGAACCAGAAAGATTCCACAAATAGCTGGAAGCATTGACTCCCACACGTTAATTGAGTTAATGATAAATAAAAACTACCTGGAGAAATCTTCAAGGCATTGCAGCATGAATTTTAGCCACACAACTCTAATTTATTTAAGTCAATGGGAGTTGCATGGGTTTTCACTACATGACTAATTTTACAGACTTAGCGACTTTGGCACAGGCTAAGGGCACAGCTACACTGCAATAAAAGACCTGCAGCTGGTCTGGGTCAGCTGACTCTGGCTCACAGGGCTCAGGCTGTGGGGCTATAAAATTTCAGTGCAGACATTAGGGCTTAGGCTGGAGCCCAGGCTCTGAGACTCTGAGAAGGTGGGAAGAGAGTATGGTTGGGCTCCAGCACAAAAGTTTATATTGCAATTTCTAGCCCCACATCCCAAGCCTAGTCAGCTGACCTGAGCTCTGAGACAAGGTGCTGTGGGTTTTTTATCACATTGTAGACATATACCTTAAAATCTTAGGGTGTATGTCTACGTTACAATGTAAACCCCGGGATCAGACTCAAGCCCAGTTCCCCCATCTCTTTCCATCTACACACAGTTCTGTCTGACTTGGGCTCAAGCCCCCGCAGGGGGTGGATGGTGCCAGCCCTGGCCCCAGTGGGACTCAGGTTCAAACTCCATCATTTTTGCAGTGTGGACACAGCGTGGGTCCAGGCCCCCCGATTCGCATCCAGCCATACTATCCCATAATGCTATGGGATGGTATCCTTCGTCCTTTCTATCCCAAATCTGGCCAAATCAACTCCCAGGAAACAGAAGTCATCCCCTCGTTCAAATACAGCTGCTCAGCCTTTAACCTATCCATTTTATTCTGACCATTGAGATGCAAGTCAAAAGAACCCTTTCCTGCATTTGTAATGGTCACCAACACAAAGTCCCTTACCAACCATGATGCTAGCTGCTCAAGGCAGCACAGCCAGATAGGGTTAATTTCTTGTCTGAGGTGAGCAAACAGTTCAAGTTTATTATTAAGATTTCCAGGAATGACCATGTGTCCCAGAAAATAGCGAAGAAGCTAGCAACACTAATTTATTCACAGGACCAGTGACCAGAGCAGGGAGCATATTAAGTGGCTCAAGAACAACTACTAGAAAGCCAGGGATGAGAATCACACTTCTGGGAACTTGCTGTCATCCTATCCCTTTTATGAGCAGTTTGTTCAGGTTCTGGGTACTGCACCAACCACTACTGCACTTCACTACAGCGTGGTCAGTTGGGATGGTGACTGTGAATCCCTTATAGGACTGGAAGGGAGCCAGCAAGTGTACCATGAGGCTGCCAAAGTGACTTTTGTGCTCAAGCAGAAGAGACTTTGCATCAGTATGTTCTAGGTCCCTACTCTGAAGGGCTTTTTGATGACCCTCCCCCCACCCCAAGATGAAATCAGCAGCAGAAACACAAGAGGCAGAAGTAGCCCCTCACCCTCGTATGTTTCTGGCTCCTGGTTCATTATTTATATATATGAGGGATGAGAACGATTTGTGGTCTACGACCCAATGCAAAATTTGTAACAAGCCAATGGTAGCTAATATTCTCTAACAGACTGCACGCCAGTGCTTTAGGGTCATCCCCCCTTTACAACATGGAATTCAAAATGGAGACTGGGAAGCACAAACAGTGAAAAGCATTTAAAATTAATTTTTTTTACTAGAAAAACTCTCTCATTCTTATACAGATATGCTGGGGTGCTAAAACAAAGAATCTTATATTGCCTTCTCTTTTAGCATACCACACCATACAAATCAGGCATGCCACAACATTACAAGCTGCTTGTAAAGAGAAAACTGGGGAAGGGGGTTGCGGGGCGAGGTTAAATGTAGTCAATGGGTGACTAAATGAATGTCTGAAGTACAACCAGGGGTTTGTGCAGTCTAGAAATGTGCCGGAGCAGCTATGTAATTCTTTGAGTGTGTGTTTGCACATAATCCCTGGGTAGGTGCATTCAGAGCAGCCTGCATTGACAGCCATAAAGAGCCAGTCATCCATATGGAGATTAATACAACATCCTCCTATTGATTCTCCCATAAATTCTGACCCAATCCCAAGAACTGATAGCAGCAAATTTTAGTCAGAGAGGTAGTCCAATTTCAGGGAAGGGCCTATTTCCAAGGCCTTCCTCTGTAAGGCACAAGCCCATTCCACTCATAGATGTGCTGCTCTATCTCCATAAGTATGAAAACCTCATAAAATCTCTCTCTGCCATTCTAGCACCCCTAGAATTGTTATGTCCTTGAGAACATGGAATGCTATAAAGCAGTGGTTCCCAACCTGTGGTCCGCGGATCCCTGGTGGTCTGTGAGGCTACTACAGGGGTCCACAGAAAAGAAAAACATCCTCACCAAGGAAATGTACAATTTCAAATAAAACTAGTAGCATGTAGAGGTCCGTGAAATGTTTGGAGGTTGAAAAGGGGTCCGCACACTTGAAAAGGTTGGGAACTGCTGCTATAAAGTATACACAAAGCTTATGTAGTAGGCTACAGATCTCCTCTCTCCCTCCCAAGGACCAAGGAAGGCTGCAATTTTGAAAAAAACAATTGTAAATTGTAGCTTATCATTGTTCTGCACTCTTTTCACTAGAAACAATGAGAGTCCTGTAGCACTTTAAAGATTAACAAATTTCTGCAGGCATAAGCTTTCGTGGGATGCAACCCACTTCATCAGATGCAGCAGGTGCATTCCACAAAAGCTCATGCTTGCAGAAATTTGTTAGTCTTTAAAGTGCTACCGGACTCTCGTTGTTTTTGCTGTATACAGACTAACACAGCTATCCCTCCGAATCTTTACACTATGATTAATTTAGTTGTGTCCACAGAGTGGCATTCCTCTCAGAATACACTGAGCTCAGTTTTACAAAGTATCGTTTTTTGGCCTTCAGATTCCACAGGGCACTTTTGCCAACAAATGCACTGCACCTACTCTGAGGCACTGAAACAACAATTCACTATTTGATGTCTTTTTTTAAGCCCTTCAACCTCTGATGTTCCTTTGACCTTGACAGTGTGGGCTTATTGCAGCAGGTCCCTGGGATGCAAACTGTCATGGACAGGTCCGAACAGAAAAGTTAATCAGAAATGCATAGTGGACATTTGGAACAGGGCCAACAAACAACTGCAGTAACATAGGGACAAGGATTCACAGCAAATGGGAAGGCACAGACAGTCTCCACAGTGAGAGGACAGAATTTCAGCCCATAAGGAAAGGCTTGCAGCACAATTTCCGGAGGAAGAATGCTGGTATTCAAGAGACTGTTTGCACTTATGGCCACCAGAGTACAGGCTTCTACAGGCACACACACACACACCATGTCTTGAGTCCCCTCCATGATACCATGTGTGGCAGACCAGGAACACTTCAGACAATTCCATGGCTGGGCAGCCCATGTAATCGGAACTTTGCAGGTGGACAGGACAAATTTATCACATGCAGCAATCCACTCCTGTGCAGGCCCCCTACTCCCTGAATACCTCTATTCCTGTGCTGATCACTTCCTCACTGCAAGCCATCACTCCCATGCAGATGCCCACCCCACAAATGCCTCCACCCCCGTGCAGCAACTCCAAGCGTGTGCTAAATGTGGAAGGGAAAGAGTGGGATGCCAGGGGACACACAACAGCTTATTTGGACTGGTTTCATTGTTCAATGTTTGATTTATGCACTTCGTTTTATTTCAGGTTTTGATTTATTACTGGTGTTTTGGTGTGGTAATGGCAGCTAGCCTGTTGGCAATGGTTTAATAAGGTTTTCCTCTCTAATTCATGTTCTAAAATAAAGGCTTCTGTTTTTATTAAGAAATTTTGTTACCATTACTGCATCACATCATATAATGTGTACTTCAAATGGTAAGGTGACAAGGGACAACTGTTAAGTTGCATTCAAACACTATCTCAATCATGCCATACCGTAAATCCTCAGTTCTCACATGCTCCCCTCTTCCTTCCATAAGCAGTCATGTCAGTCACAAGTGCAATGCATGGCAGTCAATCTCTCCACTAATCCAACCATTTCACTACATAATGTGGCAGAGCATTTATTGAAAATATTGTACAAGCACATTCATAAACATACTATTCTCCCTCTTCCATTGGGCCATATAAGTCCATAATATGGGAGCACAGAGCATCCTTGATTTGGGTTGCCTGGATGCATCCTGCTGTTACACAGGCACTTTTTATCTTAATATACCAGTTCAGCAGATCATTCCTGTCAGAGGTCTATTCAGGGACAAATGGCTCCTTTGGTGTGCTGATAGCATCTGACATGCTGACAATGGCTTAGTAAGATTTTTTTTATTTCCTAATTCATGTTCCAAAATGAAGGCTTCTATTTTATTAAGAAATGTTGTTACCGTTACTGAATCACATTATATAATGTGTATTTCAAATCATGACAACTGGCAAGAATCTGAAGAGCACAGAAAGCCACAATAATACAGGCAGCACTGATGACACAGGAATCAAAAATGGGTCTGCAGACAGAGCCAGCAGGATATTTGCCAAACACACATTCAACCACCATTCTGGACCTGCTGAGAGTGTAATTCACTCTTCTTTTGCCAGGCCCTCTAAAATCAGGATATAGTTTCATAAGCCAAGACAAAAGGGGACACGCATCGTTTCACAGACAAAAATGGGGACAGGAACTCCATTTATGACAGTCAAAAAACTCTGGCATCATGAACTTTTCCAGTGCATCCCACGTTGGCAGCTATAAATCAGCCTCTGTGGTCCACAAGGAAATGCATAACCTTTTGTGATTTATGTACTCATATGCTTCTTGAGGATGGCAAATATGGGCACGAGTCCCATTGATGGCCCCGGTACAATTTGGAAACCCTATTCTCTCAAAACCAGCAATTATTTCAGGGATATTGTTCATGCCCGCCGTCCTCCCCCTTTTAGTAAATCACATGCCTGATTGGTGGTGGAAAGTCAACTGTGGGTAAAAAGTAGCTGCGGATATTTCGGAGGCAAACTGGTTACTAACAGACGGTTATAGTAATCCACTTCTTGACTGATACAGCCACCCTCATTTGTGTGTCCTGATATGTAGGATCAAGGCAAGACGCTCACAAAGCTCCAGAAATGTAGCTTTTTTCATGTGGAAGTTCTGGACTCACTGCTGGTCATCCCAGGTCTGTATAACGATGTGACCCCCACCAGTCTGTGCTGCCCCAGAAACATAGGGACAACATAGGGGTCATCAGCAGCTATACCAAGAGTCACGAGGAGCATCAGCCAGTTCAAGCATTCCATGTCTAGATTGTCTTCCTCCTCTGTCAGGCACTTCTGTAGGTCATAAAATACCGCTGGAATATTCATTAATGTCTCATGGATGCTTAACCTATCTACTGGAACAAGAGTGAAAGCGCAAGCAAGAGAAGCTCTTCAAATGGCAATTTCTCAATGTTGCTGGCTCTGGTTGCCACGGTTGTGCATGTCCGAAAGACTGCTCAATAGGATATGCTGGGAATTCAGCAGGCTGGGACAACGTCCTGTAATATGTGGTCTGGACAGTCAAGTTTTCCCAAACTGCATCACGAACCAGGGACAAGAGCAGTCACAGACTGGGACATTGTGATTTGACTCGGGTGTGTGTACTGCAGTGTGGACACCACAGCCCCAGATTAGCCCAGGTCCAGAAACTATATAAACCTAAGGTCATCAATGAGTGTGGATGCTCAAGCCCTAGGCATGCAAACCCAGGGTTCACGCACTTGAGTTCTTCTAACCCTGAGCTTATACTACAGCGTAGATGTACATTTTATTCTACAAGTAAATTACATTGCATAGCAAGTTACCTGTAAAAATATTTACTATCATAATATACTATAGTGAACTCCTATAGAACTACAACATATAAACAATTCATTCTGAAAAGATCTTTCAAATTTTTAAACCAAAACTTGTTCCAAATTATTTCAACTACAATTAAAAAAAGCCCTATTTCATCATCTGTCAACCACCAAGGGGCTGACTGTTCCAATGAAGTCAGCAATAGGTTCCAGTGTCAATACTGCCAATCCAAAATATAAGCCACCAAACTATACCTTTTACAAACAGCTAATGCAAAAAAACAAAATAAACAAGACCTGCCTTGAGAATTTCTAATATAAATATTATGAGCTAAGCAAAACCTTGCATTGGGTTGAATTAAAATCCCATTGAGATTGGTGGGTGTGAACTCATCCTTCAAATAACATAACTGTAAGACAAAAGGTGTGTGAGAGAACCTGCACAAGAGTTTTTGCAAAGCAGTGTTTTGGTTAGGTGTGCATGTGTGTGGGAAGAGAAATCTCATGGAAACCGAGGTCAGATAAGAGCACACTAAGCAACAAGCACTGAAAGCGTGTGGCTGACCTTGGAAGAAATCTGGGGAGAGGTTTCTGCACCAGGAGTGCAGTCTGAAATGAATGCTGTTGGAACTGTGAGCAAAAGAAACTGCTTCCTGCTGTGTTCCCTCGATATTCTCTGACACTCGACTTTGTATATTTGTTTATTTTCAAAACTGCGTCAAATAAATCTCTGACCACCACCAATTTCTACCACCAACTGGAATACCCGAAAGACCACAAACTTTGATTAGATGCATGGGTCGAAAAGCTGCAACACTGGTCTGAGGAGTGTGATCCAGTTTCTAAGAAGAGAGATCGTGAGCTGGAGCAAATAATGGAGGTCCTTGAGAAGTCAAAAATGCCAAGCAAGATTTAAAAGGCAACAAACCTAAAACAAGAGCTGGAGACTTCGCAAAAGGAAAGATTTAAAACAAGTGCTGGAGGTTTGCCAAAAAGGGCTCAGACTTGACTTGCAGGCTGAAATGAGATCTCTGTTGGAGCAGCAACTATAAAGGAAGTGGCCAAACTTACTAACCCCACAAGACTCCCCTCCGTGCTAGGTAGAATCCTCTCGCCCCACCACCCTGTCGCAGGGCAGAAGCTCCAAGCTCTCCACCCTGTCTGGTGGGTGGAGAATGAGAGGGGCATAAGGGGCTCTGTGAGCCGCACTTTAACTGTGAAATAGCTGTATGTGGCTCATGAGCCACACAATTTGGCCACCCATAAGCTATAAAGAGCCTGGACTGACTGGGAAATGAAACTGCAACACACATAGGAAAGAATGGTAAAATAGATCGATTACTGGTCACCTCCATCAAACTGCCACAGGACAGAGGCTTTTTCATGAAATAGTGGAGACCATGCAAGTTTTAGCCCAGGGATCAGCAGCCTGTGGCATGTGCGATGATTCTGAATAGCACTCGCCGCTTCTGGCCATACCCCTCTCCCATGTGGGCCCAGTGGTGCCCTGGCCGGAACCACACCGCTTCTGACCCCAAGCACTGCAGCACGGCAGCCACTTCTCCCTCCTGGCCCCGCCCCCCTCCCACATGACATCATGTAGGCCCAGCGCTGGAAGACGGGCGGGACTGGGAGGGGGGAGCGCCCACCGTGCAGTGCTGCTTAGGGCTGGGAGTGGCTCCTGGCCAGGGCACTGGGCCCACAGCACATGGGAGAGGGACAGGGTGGAAAGGGGGGTGGGGGGGGGGAAGATGTGGCATGCCACATCTGAAAGGTTGCCAACCCGTTTTAGCCAATCTGGAACTTGCCACCTACGATGCTTTGGAGCAAGGACTTGTGGTGCTAAAGATTCAGCTACATAAGAAAATCAAAGGCTCACTGACCACAGTGGAAGGCTGTCACCTAGTTGAGAAGCTGAGCTAGTGAGAGGACCTGGGTAAGACCAGAGACATTTACAATTGTTTCTACCCATTTGTAACCCTCAGTGTCCCTGGTCACATTCTGAACTCCTGGAAGATAAGTTACTGTGATGACTATTTGATTACGCATGCACCAAATCTGAAGCTTAGTACCACTGGAGCAGAAGGAGAGGGATTTTGCTCCTCCTTGCCAGTTGATATAAACATGCACGACATGTTGTTTGTCATTACCTTTTCGTGTTTGCCCCGACTGGGGGTAGAAACTGAAGACAGGCATATCTGGCTACCTTGAGTTCCAAGAGCTTGTGCAGAGTGGTTTCTTGAAGAGTCCAGCTGCCCTGGGCTGTGTGGGTGTCTAGATGCATTCCCCACTCCAACAGAGATGCATGTCGTTATGGGAACCATTGGCTGAGGGAGAGCGAAAAGGACTCCTGCACAAACATGAGGGCTTTTCCACCACTGAGAGATTATTTTGCAAAGGTGAGCATGGAAAGTAATGCAGTTAGACTGTTTCTCTGATGAAATAGACAATCCTGATCCACCCCTGCAGGCAACACATTTGCAGTCTTGCATGGTCATTAATGAAAATATTAGCTACCATATACTCCATCATCTGAAGACAGTTCTTGACTGAGGTTTGAGGGTGGATCTGAATTGTGTTGACTATGTTGCATAGGGCCACGAATCTGTGCACTTGGAGGTAGGCTCTTGCCATTACTGAACTGAAATGAGCTCCTCTGAATTCTAACTTTTGCATAGGGGTCAAGGTGGATTTTTGAATGTTCAACTGTAGGCCCAATGTGAGGAAGTCGTCTATGACTTCGCAAGTTGCCCATGAAGTCATGTCTAAGGAGCAACCTTTCAGAACCCAATTGTCGAGATACAGGAATGCAAGAATTCCTTTACTGAGAAGGTGTGCTGCTACTACTGACATCACTGATGCACCAGTCCTTGAGCCCTTGTATAGATTGCGCCGATCACAACGCATCTTCCATTCTTCTCTTATACTGGCCTTCCTTCTTCATGTGCAGCCATGCCTTTTCACAACAAAATTTTCCCATCTCTTTGGAGGTCAGCTAAATGGTCATTTCAATTCCCATGGATACCATTCAGCAACAGCTGCAGTCCATCGATTGTCAGTGAGCCTAGGTATATGCCAGGTCCATTGCATTTTATTGTACCCCCTTTCAACGACCTGCACTCCATTCTGAAGTCTGATGACTTCATTGGAGATGCAGTCATGGATTGAAATCCCCAGATTTCTTCACTCCATTGCCCTCTCCATGACAGACAGTTGTTGCTTCTCTATCTTCGTCAGCGCCCATGTTTTGCTGCCGTACAACACTGCCAGCAGTACTGTTGAGTTGAAGAGGTTGGAGCGTGTTGCCTTATTGCTTTTTCCTTGGAGAACATCCTTGATAGAACTAAATGTGTGTCAACCAGGTTTCTTTCTTCACATGAGTTCACCTTCCTGATCATGGTGCATATTAATTTCTTGACCCAAGTGGATGTATTGTTTAACTTCTATTTGTTCTCCCTTAACTGTTATTTGGGCTTTTGGCAGGGCATGAGACCACATGCATATAGTTTTGGAGAGGATCATTTTCAGTCCAACTTGGCAGCTTTTTGTGTTGAGTTCTCGCAGCATTTTCTATAGTTTGAAAATGTTTTCGGCAATCAACGTGATATTATCTGCAGATCTGAGATGATTTAACTGTTCTCCATTGATGCTGATTCCACTCTTCTGATTCATCTGCCTTATCATCATTTCGAGGCAGGTTGTGAGGATTTTTGGTGAAACAGTGTCTCCTTGCTTCACACCTTTTTTGATTGGGATGCGGAGGGGAGTGTCAGACTTATATCCATATTGCAGTCAGTTTGCTTCCTTTAGTAATTTGATGTACTTTGCATCAATGCCATACTCTGAGAGAGCTTTCAGCACTGCATCGATCTCAAAGCTGTCAAACACTTTTTCATAGTTGAAGGCAATTTATAAAGGGAATTTCTATTTCCTTGAACACTCCAATAGCTGGTTTATAGTGAAGATATGGTCCAGTGTGCTGAACTTCCTTCGAAAACCTGCCTGCTCCCTGGATGCCACTCATCCAGACTGAGACAGTTTGTTATTTTATTGAATAGCTTGTAGATGTGTGAGAGCAAGCATGTTGGAGGTTGTTCTTTAGATCGGCATAGTTACCCTTCTTATGCAGCAAAATGGTGTTAGACTCCTTCCAACTACATAGTATCTTTTGCAAATCTAAGCAGTGGCTAAGCCTCTGAACAAGAGATTTCCCAGAGGTCAAGTTCCTATTTTGGCTGTCAACCCATCTTTTCCTAGCGCTTTTCCTTCCTTCATTTGACAAACTGCATGTCAAACTTCACTGATGAGTACCGAGAATATGTGCTCGTTTGTCTGTTGAAGTGTTGGTAATGAGAAAGTTATTGGGACGCAAACAGTTCAGTGTAAAAATCTTTGCAGACCGCTTCCATTCCTGTTCTATTACTGCTTTTCTGTCCTTGTTCTTCAGCACTGTTACTGTCAACCTGTACAATATCAATTCCTGTTTGCATTTTTTGAGGCTTCTGTGATCTTCAGCCATTTTTAGAGCCTTTCATTTCGGTACATCTCAAAGCCCTCGTTTAGTCTTATCGACTTACAGAGAAGAGAATGTTTGAGTTTGTCACTTCGTTTCACTTCTTATTCTTTCGCTTCTCTAGCAAGTTCCTCGTTTCCTCCGAGATTCCTCCCTTCACTCTTTTTGGTCTTTCTTTGTCAGCTGATTTCATGAATTGCCTCAACTTATCATTGTCCTCATTGCAGCTATCTGTGATACTCCAATCTTCCTTGGAAATGTTCACTTTCAGGATTGCCGCGTCGAATATTTTCAGCCACTGTCTCAGATTTGCCATCTATAGTGCTTACTTCTCCCATCTTTTAATTGAAGTTAAGCCTCGCTCTAAGCAAGCGATGGTCACTCCCGGTGTTAAATGATGGCTCTACTGAAATGTCTTGTATAACGTGTCACTTACTGATCAGAAAATAGTTCATCTTGTTTCTGTTCTTTGCATTTGCTGTGATTCATGTCCACCTCCTCTTGGCCTTCTTCTTAAACCAGGTGTTACCAATGAATATTTCTTTCATTTCCGCCGAAGTTACCAGTCTCTGACAATCTTTTGAAAAGACTTTTAGGGCAGATGACACACTGAAAGGGAGCACCCTGTGCTGAAAATAGTCCTGATTTTCAGTAAAATGTAGGAATCTTTTGTGAGATGGAAAGAGATTGTTATATGGAAATGTGTCCTGAAGGTCGAGGTCTGAAAACAAATCCCCTGAATTATTGCTGCAAGTGACTGAATTATTGCTGCAAGTGTCACCATTTTGAATTTTTATGCCTTCACAAAAGGCACTTTTGACTAGCCTTAAATCTCGGATGGGGTCTCCAACCACCTTTTTTTTTTTTGGAACCAGGAAATACCTGGAATAAAATTCCTTCCCTTTATCCTGCATGGGAACCAGTTCTATAACATCCAAGAGTCGGAGAGAGTCTACTTCCTGTCATAGCAGGTGTTCATGAATGCGTCCCTGAAGGACTGGGCAGAAGATAAGTAAAATGGATGGAGAACACTCTGGAGATGATCTTCAAAACCGAAAGTAGTGACTCCCAAGCTCACCAAAAACAGTGAAGTTGTCACCAAATGGAAGATGGCAGGTGAATCAATGCAGCTGGTAAGAATGGGGATGGCTACTCAGGACCTTGACCACCCCATCAAAATTGATGCTTGGAGGTGGAAGGCTGCAGTCAAAGATTGAGAAATGGGTGGTTTTCTTCTTTAGAAACTCTGTCTTTTGTGTTAAGGTTTGTATAATCTCTGGAAGCTTGAAAATTTGGTGGGATGGGATCTCTGCACTGTTTAGGGCTTACTAAACTTTCTTTTTTGGGCAGGTGTATAAATCCTGAAAGAAAAGGTTAGTAACCACTTTTTCTAACTGTTGTTGTTTGAGATGTGTTGCTCAAGTCCAAGGTGTACGCAGGTCCACATGCATGGCTACTGGAGATTTTTGACTTAGTGGTATCCATAGGGCTGGCTCTGGTGCCCTCTGGAGTCCCGCACTCATGTGATGGTATATGAGGCCTTCGTGCCATCAACTGTGATGGTGGGGTCAGAGGGCGGGTCATGGAATGGACATGAGCAACATCTGAAAGAACAGTTACAAAAGGTTAGTAACCGTTTTTTCTTCGAGTGCTTGCTCATATTGATTCCATGCTAGGTGACTCACAAGCAGTATCCCTGGAGGTGGGCTCAGAGTTCACAGACGTGCTACTTGCAACACTGCTCTGCTGAAGCTGGCGTCGTCCCAGGCCTGTTGGGTAATAGTATAATGGGACATGAAGACATGGCCTGAAGACCAGGTAACAGCTCTGCAGATGGCCTGGATTGGCACCTGTGCCAGGAAGACTGCTGCTTGAACTCTAGTAGAGTGGGCTGTTACAACTGCAGGTAGTGGTATCTTTGCCTGTTCACAGCAAAATAATGCAGTGGTTATCCATGAGGAGATCTTCTGGGAGGAAACCAGTAGACCTTTCATCCCATCTGTGATGAAGAGCCGTGTTGACCTCCAAAAAGGCTTTGACTTCTTCATGTAAAAGGCCAAGGCCCATCTGACATCCAGGGTATGCAACCTACACTCCTCACTGGATCCGTATGGCTTCGGGAAGAACACTGAGAAGAATGTTTCCTCGTTATTGTGAAATTGCAACACCATCTTTGGCAAGAAAGCTGTGTGGGGTCGCAGCTGGACCCTGTCTTTATAAAACACCATTTATAGCGGTTTTGACATGAGCACTCTGAAATCAGAGACTCTCCATGCTGAGGTGATCGCCACCAATACGACGATCTTCCAGGACAGGAGCAGCAGAGAGCAGGAGGCTAATGGCTCAAAGTTCCAGGTTCAAACCAGATTCAAGTCCCAGGGACAGGGAGGTCCCTAACCTATGGGTAAAGCCTCTCCAGGCCTTTTTAAAAAATCTGGCCCGTATTGATGCTCAGTAGGGAGACAGGTTCCGGTCTGAGGCCCAGCCTCTTTCATTTGACCTGGTATGTTGCTCTGGTAGAGGGTTTTCTGCTGCCCATCAGTACCTGATGAACTTGTGCTGAACAGACCTGCTCCTCAGCATTCAGACACACAGCAGCCACCAGCCATGCTGTCAGGTGCAGGGATGCTAGGTCTGGACACAACAGTGGGCTTTGGTTCTGGGAGAGTAAGTCTGGCTAGAACGGGAGCTCCTATGGGATTGGCTGCTGAGAGCAGTGTGCTGAACCAATGCTAGTGTGGCCACATTGGAGCTATTAGGATTATGTTCACCTTGTTTTGCTTGATCTTCAAGAAGACCTTGTGAACCAGCGGTACTGGTGGAAAAAAATGTATAGCAGCACTTGTCCACGGAAGCAGAAATGTGTCAAACACAGAGCCTCTTGTGAGTCCTCAGATCGAGCAGAACCAGTGGCACTTCCTGCTCTGTTTGGATGCAAATAGGTCAACTTGGAGAATTCCCCACTTCTGGAAGAGGAGATTGACCACCGCTGGGTGGAGTGACCACTCGTGATGAGATGAAAAGGATCTGCTGAGGAGATCCGTGAGACTGTTCCTGGCTCCCGGGAGATCGGAAGCCACGATTTGAATTGTGTTCTGCACATAGAAGTCCCATAAATTGGAGAGCTTCTTGGCACAAGGGTGACGACTGAGCATCACCTTGCTTGTTAATGTAAAACATCGCTGTGCTATTGTCTGTGAGAACCTGGACTATCCTGCTCTCCAGGTGAGGTCGAAAAGCCTGACAAGCTGGGCATGCTGCTTTAAGCTCTCTGACATTTATATGGAGGAATGGATCCTCCTGAGTTCAGAGACCTTGTGTGTTGAGATTATTGAGGTGGACTCCCCACCCCACATCTGAAGCATAGGAAACCAGTGTCACCAAAGGGGGAGGTTCCTGGAAGGGCATTTCTTCCAATACTGAGTGGGGTCTGTCCACCAACCCAGGGTGGAGAGCACAAGTGGGGGGACTGTGACCTCTAGGTCCAGATCGTGCCTGCGGTGGGCGTAAACCAACGCTAGCCATGACTGCAGGGGCCTGAGATGCAGATGTGCATGCTGGACTACCCAAGTACAAGCTGCCATGTGGCCCAGCAATTAGAGGCATATCTGGGCGGTCGTGAGAGGGTATGCTTGCCTGTGCATGATGAGGTTTGCCACGGCTTGAAACCAGGGATCTGGAGGAAAAGCCCTGGCTTGAATTGAGGACTGCTTCTGTAAACTATATCCAATGAACCAGGAATAAAGTTGATTTCTGCTTGTTCACGAGCAGTAATTAAGCAGGAACGGCTTGTGACACAGAGAACACAGTTTGAAACCTGGAACTGAGGCATGCCCCATCCCTGGGCAAACCTGAAGGGACTACTATTCCTAACTTATTCAACTATTAACTAGCTACAAGAACTACGTACAACAGTTTATGATGCAATAACCACTGAGCACTTGCTATTGCAAGAGAGAAAGGCGTTCCTACAACCATCATAGGCGGAAAGGAGGAACTGAGGGGGTGCAGGGCTGGTGGTGACTCATATACACTGCTGCATGAGTGTGGGGCTCCAGAGGTCACCAGAGCTGGCCCTACAGATACCAGTAAGGTAAAAATCTCTAGCAGCTGTGCATGTGGTCGTGCACACACTTAGCATGGAATCGACATGAGCAAGCACTCGAAGAACACAGAGTAACCCCAGAGTCCATTAACAGGTGCAGAGATTCGTCTGTGTTGTCAGTGAACAGTTTAGTACCATCAAAAGGGAGGTCTCTGGTTGTATTTTGGACCTTTGGAAATCCTGAGAGCTGGAGCAAGAGACTGTCCTCAACTACTGCTGCAGAAATCGAATGGATGGCAGTATCAGCAGTGACAAGGGAGACCTGCCGAGATGTTCTGGTGAGCAACTGGCCTTAGAATATACGAATGGCCATACTACGTCAGACCAATGGTCCATCCAGCCCAGTCTCCTGTCTGACAGTGGCCAGGTGCTTCAGAGGGAATGAACAGAACAGATAATCATCAAGTGATCCATTCCCTGTTGTTCATTCCCAGCTTCTGGAAAACACAGACTAGGGACACTTCAGAGCATGGTTTTGCATCTCTGCCCATCCTGGCTAATAGCCATTAATGGAGCTATCCTTCATGAACTTATCTAGTTCTTTCGAATCTTGTTATAGTCTTGGCCTTCATAACGTTCTCTGACAAAGAGTTCCACAGGTTGACTGTACTTTGTGTGAAGAAATACTTCCTTTAGTTTGTTTTAAACCTGCAGCCTATTAATTTCATTTGGTGACCCCTAGTTCTTGTGTTATGAGAAGGAGTAAACACTTCGTTATTTACTTTTTCTATACCAGTCAGTATTTTATAGACCTCTATCTTATCCCCTTAGTTGTCTCTTTTCCAAGCTGAAAAGTCCCAGTCTTATTAATTTCTCCTCATTTGGAAGCTCTTCGATACCCCTAATCATTTTTGTTGCCCTTTTCTGTACCCTTTCCAATTCCAATATATCTTTTTTGAGATGGGACAACCAGATCTGCATACAGTATTCAAGATGTGGGAGTGCCATGATTTATAAAGAAGCGATATGACATTTTCTCATATCTATCCCTTTCCTAATGATTCCCAACATTCTGTTAGCTTTTTTGACTGCCACTGCACATTGAGTGGATGTTTTCAGAGAACTATCCAGAATGACTCCAACCCCATCATTTTATATGTATAGTCAGGATTGTTTTCCAATGAGCATTACCTTGCATTTTGTTGCCCAGCCACCCAGTTTTGTGACATCCTTAACTATCTTAAGAAGTTTTGTATCATCTGCAAATTTTGCTACCTCACTGTTTACCCTTTTTTCCAGATCATTTCCAAAAACTGCTTGGAATTGCTCTCATGTTTTGCTGGTAGATGCTCAATAAACAAGTTCAGATTAGTACAATTTGTATGATTATATTTCAGCATTAAAGCCTGGTAGTTGGTAATTTTGAATTGTAAAGAAGCTGATGAATACGGTTTTCTACCAAACAGGTCAAGGCGCTTATGATCCTTGTTGCAGGGTGTGGATTTAGTGTGGTGCCGCCTTCCACATTTGTTAACTGCGTTGACTACTGAAAAATTAGGAGAGGGATGAAAGAATAAAAATTCTGAGTACTTAGACAGAACATAATATTTCTTAACTGCTCTCTTGCATATAGGTGGAATCGTGGCCAGGGTATGTCAGATAACAAGGCCCTAATGGACCCTGCAAAGGTTAACAGGCAAGGCAATGCAGGCAGATAGAGCTGTATGAAGGATATCAAGCAGCTTATGATATGATTATTTAATATCTTCAAGAGGGCTCTGCAAAGAATCAGCAATTTTCTTGACAAGGTCCTGAAACTGCTTGAAATCACCCAGGTGGATGGAAGTAGTAACATAACTGCATCATTCAGGGATGAAGAAAACATGTTGGCCAAAGGAAAGAGATCTTCATCAGTCCTAGCTTTCTGTTCTGCAAAGGTTTCTTCTTGAGGTTTCAGTCTTCTAGAGAGGGAGGTGATGATGGCTGACAGGTGGTGCTTGAGGCTCCAGAGAATTGCTAGTGAGAGGCTGCCCAAGGGTCCCAGTATGGCTAAGGAGGTGGTGCATAGGGCATAGGTGGAGGCCTCCATCGGTGTTCATAGCAGAGATAAATCACCAAATCAGGAAGAGGAAGTGGATGAGTCATTCTACAAGAAGGTAATAAGAGTAGCTAACACACACGAGCTAGTACTAATGGAGGATTTTACCTTTCCTGATATCTGCTGGAAGACTGTTGTAGCAAAACATAATACATTCTGAAAATTCTTAGCATGGTGTGGGGAACAGCTTTCAGATTCAGAAAATTGAGGAATAACTGCAGTGAGGTCATACATTTTGAATCTGGTTTTGACCAACAGGGATGAATTAGTTGCGAACATGAAGGTGGATGGGAACTTGGAAGAAAGTGATCATGATCCGATAGAATTCAAGATGTGAACAGCAATATAAGGACACTGGACTTCAGAAAGGTGGATTTAAACTGACTCAGAGAAATAGTAGGTAAGGTCCCATGGAAAGACCAATTAGGAAGAAAAGGAGTCAAAGGGGGCTAGCAGTTCTTAAAAAAAATGTAATACTAGAGGCTCAACATCAAGCTATTCCAATTCAGAGGAAAGGTAAGAAGAGCCACAAGAGGCCAATTTGGCTGCATAAGGAGCTTTTTAGCTATCTAAAAACCAAAAGGATACATACAGGAAATGGAAGGAGGGGCATGTCACCAAGGAAGTGAGAACAACATGAAAGAGACTGGGGGAAAACTGGCTTGGTACCAGCACTGCTAAGAGGGATCTGGGAGTTGTGGTGGATCACAGCTGCAACATGAATCAGCAATGCAATGCTATTGCAAAAAAAAAAAGCAAATGCAATTTTAGGTTGCATTAATGGAGGAATAGCCCAAGTCATGGGAGATGATAGTACTGCTCTACTCAGCACTGGTTAGGTCTCAGATGGAGTACTGTGTCCAATTTTGGTCACCAGTGTATAGAAAGGACGTGGAGAAATGGATGGGATGGGATGGAATACAAGCTATATGAGCAAAGGTTGAAGGATATGTTAAGTTTGGAAAAGGGGAGATGGGCGGGGAGGGGATATGAACTTGAAAGGCTACCATAAAAAGATGGAGAAAAGTTGTTCTCTTTTGCCACATAGGGCAATGCGCTCAAACTACAGAATAGCAGATTTAAATTAAATTTCAGGAAAAACTTCCTAAACTTAAGAATATTAGGACAATGGAACAGACTGCCTCGGGAAGTTGTGGAAGCTTCTTCACTGGAGGTTTTCAAAAGGAGGCTGGATAGCCATCTCTCTTGGATGATGATGATGTTTTAAACAAATCCTGCATCTTAGCCAGGGGTTAGACTAGATGACCCTTGCGGTTCCTTCTAACCCTATGATTATATAAGATGGTGGCAGTCTCTCATAAGTGAAACCAATCTCCTCGAAGAGCTATGGGAAAAAGCATCTATATGAATGGAGAGGAGAGCCTTGCACAGATATTTGGGAGACTGAGACCAGTTCATCAGAATCCTCCTCTTCCAGATCACTCTGTAGCAGTGCAGCACCAGAAGAAACACCAGGTGAAACCGTTGGTACAGGGCAAATGTCCAGAGATCTGGAAGTCCTCAGTACCAGGAATATATTGGAGCCAAGCAATGGTGAGTCGGGTGAGTAGATGCAGCAAGATCCTAGGGAAAGCAAAACTCTTGCAGTATCATGAGTGGTGTTAGTATATCCAAGTATAGTAGCTGAGGTAGCTGATGGTACCATGAATCTTGACTGCTCCAAGGGGAATCCAGACGGAACCCAAGCAGGTTATTCGATACTAGGTGAGAAGAGTTAGTGCTCTTCTTGCCACTTCACTCCATTGACACTTCTGATGACTTCTCATAGCCTGGACTTTATAGTCTTTAGGTTTGATAGTGCCCTCGGTATCTGAGGAACTAGTAGCCTTCATGGATACTGGGTTGGAGAGCAGTGAGTGCCAAAATGGCTGAGTCATCAGAGGCCACAACTTCTTTGAGATAGATTCCCTACCTGGAGAACTAGAGGGATGGTCTCTGGAAGTCGGCTGGGAGGAATCTTGGGTCTTCCTCTTAGATGCCCTCAAGGAATGTGGTTCTGAGACAGCGGACTTACTCACAGATTGGCGTACGGGGGGCTCCCCTGGCCAGGATCAGCCCTGCATCATGGAGTCATCAAAGGTTGATCTCCCTTTACTTCTGGTTCTAGATTTTAATGCCAGACAGAAGCTGCACTTTTGGGAAAAATGAGACTCCCCAAGACAGATGCATGGAGATTGTCTGTCAGTCTGCTGGATGGCCTCCCGGCACAAAAGGCAATGCTTGAAAATAGGAGAACCAGGAATGTCCTCCCAGTAAAGTAGAACTCCCAAGTGGGGAGAAACTATATATAATGTTTTTAAAACTAAAACTAAACAACTAAAACTACTACTAAATGCTAACTACTAAGAATGACTATAATAAACTAATAAAAGAGCTTAGAGGATACAGTTGAGGTAAAATTCAATGTGGACAACTGCTAAAGCACCATCTCAGGTCAGGGTAGTTGAGAAGGAACTGAGGGAGGTTCATCTTCACAGTGCTACATAAAAGTACTGAGCACAAGACTGAGTAACACGCATGTGAAGGCTGAACAGACACTGCTATGAGAAATCTCCGATCAAATGGGTAGGGTGCACGAGCGCACCAAGAGTGGAGCAACCATAGAGACACTACTCAAAGAAGCAGCAAATTATCTTTGAGGCAAACACGCCTTTGGAGGCTTTATTTGACTCAATTCAACATTACAGCTCAAATGAATGGCTGGGAGGTGGCACTGAAGGGGGGTTACTTGCAGCCAGTTTTGGTGGTCCAGCTCTGATGATGCTACTGAATTTACCCCCAGAAATGAGAGAGCATTAGTTCCGGAGAACAAGCCTTTGACATGAGGTTTGGAGCCAGCTATCAATCTGAGCTGGCCAGAGCATAGCTAAGATCTAGAAGGAGGAAAAAAGAAGAAACTCCACCTGACCTGGCAGAAGACCTGTGCAGACTTGTGTTCCTGGCATATCTGGATACCGTTGAGGCCTTCTAGGATAGTTTGTCAATGGACCAATTTACAATTGGACTTGCAGATAAAAATGAGCAAAGGGAGGCCAAAGACATTGAGAGGCTGTGGAATTTCCCACAGAACTTGAATCTTTTTCTGCAACAGTTCATTAGAAAAGGAAGCAGGTGCTAGTGAGGAAGATGGAAACTCATCACTATGAACCATGTAAGTATAGCTCTGTGTCTAATATGTATGATGAAAGAGGGAAATTCTAATCTGGTTCCTGACCATATTGAACAATTGGAACAAATGATAAAATTGGTTTGTAAAACAAAGGAAATTGGCAATAATGCAAAAATTAAAGGAAACAGTTCTGTTAAATGCTGGTATTGTGACAAAACTGGCCACAAAAAGGACTGTTATAAATTTAAGGCAGGCCAAGACAGACTGTCACGAGTGTCTAATGAACGCCTCTCTCCCAGTCTGGAAAATAAGAGGGGGGGGGGATATCTAGTTGAAGGAGCATACAGGGAAGTAGAAGAATCAGCCCCATAGTTTTTGTTTAGATCTGGGCAGTTAAACAACAAATAATGGGAGTTTGGATATTAAGAGTGCAATAGGATCTGTGATGTGTATAGGGATAATTGACATGGGATCAAACATAAGTTACTAGACATGATAAAAAAGCTAGGGAATAGGGGATCCAAAAATAAACGGTCTAATTGGTTGCAAATGGAGGAAGTGACTGGGGCAAGGGCACCTGTCCAAAAAATCAGAAAAACTGGGTTTGAAGACTGAAATTCTGAAATTTGAGTAAGAAGTCTAGGTGGCTGAAATACTAGGCAAGCTAATAATTAGGGTGGATTTCATTATGGCTAATAACTGTAATCAATACCAGGAAAGGTGTCTTACAGATTCAGTTTGTGTAAATTCCCTTTAAAGATATGGCCTAGGTTACACAAATGGTTTGTAGGCAATTGGTTTGCAGTGAACAAAATTGTCCTGTTACTCAGGCAGGAAACATTACAGCAGCTATATACTGTGGTAGCTTTCCATCAAAGGAAAGAGGGGAGTGACTGAAAGCTGTTTTGAGATCCAAGGTCTCAGGGCAATCTTAAGGTACACCTACACAGCAAACAGAAAACACAGCAGTGAGTCTCAAACCCTAATCAACTGGCTCACGCTGCATGGCTAAAAATAGAAGTGTAGACGTTTGGGATCAAGGTGGAGCTCAGGATCCCAGACCCTCCAACATCTACACTGCTATTTTTAGCTCCACAGCCTGAGTCAGCTGACCCAGCCTCAGAGATTTGCTGCTGTCGATTTGGGGGTTGGTTTTTTTGCTGTGTAGACATATCCTTAGCTGCTGAAGTTCGTATGGATCTGAAACAAGGACTGATTCTTGTTCATTTGCTGAATATTTCTGACACACCACAAATAGTTTAAAAAGCAACTGCAGTTTTGAAATGTGAGTCGGCAGATCTGGTAAATACTACTATGGAAAAAAAACTACAAGGCAGGAATGGTGAGCTCCCAAAGTTTCTATTGGGCCTATTCTAACACGGTGCTATACACCTAAATGTGAACAGCAGAGTAGTCATAGACTTTCTGGTTAGGAATTAGATGGTGTTGTTCATCAGATTTGGGGTCCCAGGTGAGTTACACACAGATCAAGGGGAAAACTTTGAATCCAAAGTGTTTAAAACAAATTTGTGAGATTCCAAGGATCCACAAAACTCTCACCAACCCAGCACAACTGCTATCTGAAGGGATGGTGGAAAGGTTCAATAGGATTTTGGGGGTTCAGCTGGCTACTTTTGCCAAATAGCACCAAAGGGATTGGGATCAGCATACCCACTCCTTATCTTGTCTACTGAGTCCTGAAGAGGAACAAAGGGAGTTGAACTATTTGGACTATGCAGAAACACTACAATCCAAAACTGAAAATGTTAATGTCTTAGCTAGGGAAAATTTGAGGCTGGCCTCCAACTAAATGAAAAGGCTGTATGATGTGAGGTCATAGGGGGAAATTTTTGACAGAGGTGACCTGGTCTGGTCCTACAATCCTAGAAGGAAGATTAGGAGTCCCAAAGTGGATACATCTTGGCAAGGACCCTATACAGTACTGATCCAAAGCAATGAAGTGGTGTACAGGATACAGTTTGGTCCCATGACTAAACCCAAAGTGAAGTAATCCCTAAGGAACATCAAAAGTGGTATCAGGAAGACAGAATTTCAGCTTGGCTTCATCCTGAATCTAAAAAAGTAGCTGTGGAAGTTGATACTGGGAAAGTTGTTACAGAGTTGAATTCCCCATTAGAACAAAATGAGCAGGACCTGCTTCAGCCAGTCAGTTCCACAGAAACTGTAAGCGTTCTTCAGAGGCTGACAGAAAGGAAACCTAAGTAGAGAAAACTCCCAAAGAGATCTAGGTGGGAATAAAATTTGTATGTTTGTGATATGAAGCTATCCTGACAGAAAGACTCTGTATATATGTAAACAGCTACGCTTTTATCATTTGTAATTTGTTCAATTATTTATTTGTTTTCTTTCTGTTATATCTACAAGTAAGTAATAAAACATTAACATTACTATTTGCTTCTCAAATGGTTAAGCCTTTTTGAAAAAAACATGTATCTTGCCTTCTCTGTCTAATGTGGGCTGAATTTACATCAAAAAACAGAAATCAAGGAGCCAGTTGCTTGCTTCTTTAAAATGTCTGAGAAGACTAATGAGGGACAACTATAGCATATGTAAAGAAAATTTGAAGTTATAACCCAGGCTTGATATAGGCAAGAATTAAATATCAAAGCCTCCCTCAGAATGGAAATTAACAGCTTGTCTACACTGGGAAATAGCCTGGATTACTATGCTGCACTAGCACCCCACATGGACACTCAGGCCTAGTCTACACTAAATTTGGTGGCAGTTGACAGAAGTTACACAAACTACACAGAGTAGTTTGCGTAACTCCCACTGACTTCATAACTTCCCTTTAGTGCGCCGTCTCTCCACTGTGCTGAGCCGATGGGAAATGCGAGATATGAGATGGACATCACTGTTAACCCTTCCTCAGCTTCATGAGCAAGTCTGTGTTATAGGATACTCCTCCCGTACACCATCTCTGCTCAATCTTTTCAAGTAACAGGAGGAGAAAAATCAAATCTTTATCAATTTCACTACTGCCTGCAGGATTCGTAAAATTGATCAGTGTCGTAATCTCTCTCTGCTGCTTGGGAAAACTAAGAGAAATCAATTAAAAAAAGCAATGTCTACAGACTTAGTGGAACACCACCACATCATTTCACACTCAAGATTTCCTTCAGAACTATAACAGCTAAAAGCTTGATTTCTTTATTTTTAAGTAAAAGCTTAAATTCTGCAAATATAAATAGCTTTGGGCCCCCCCACACAAGGAAAGCTTCCTTTAGCTGCCGGCAAGTGGCGTAAGCTCTAAAAAAATATAGGCAATACAAGAGTGTAAAGATTTCTGCTGTAACATTCACTTTTACATTTCCTGACCCATTTTAAGTGTCCAACCATATTACATTAGCACAGTTTACATAAGATAGAAATGTTATTTAAAATAGTGGCTCATTTTAATGGGAAAGATTTCTCCCTCTTCACAACTATAAATACTAAATAAAAACCTGTGCAGGCTGAAAATTTGCATTAAAAAAGCAGAGAGAGTACTAAATACTAATTACTCAACTAGACCAATAAATAGTTACATGTTAACATTCAGTTGCTCTAAGCACAGAATAAAAAAGATTTACAAAACCTTGTTACAATCTATTTTCTAGCCAATATAAATCACTAAACAGTTCATGAACATGGCTAAGGAAAGCACAGATCTCAGATTAAGGTGAAAGTTAATGGTGAAAGCTCTAGGAGCATACAGAAATTTAGCAACATTGACAACATATTTTTATATTATTCTCAGGCCCCCTGTGACTAATTTAGGACCCTCTTTTTCCCTTGTCCTAAGTACCCTCCCCACCAAAACAACCCAACACAGAATTTCACACTTTCAAAGCAATGTGCAAACATAAGCTAATCCTCACAACTATCAAACATGAGGCAGTTAAAATATTATCTTCATTTTACAGATGGAGAAAGAGGCAGAGAGGTGAATTAATCTGAACACTACATAGTGTAGAGAATGAGATAAAGCCAGGACTTTATAAAAACACCTCACCCAGGATGCAGAAAATTTGAAGAGGGCGAGTCAAAGGCCAATCCTGGGAGGAGGGAGATCCAAAACTGTTTGCTCTTTTCCTGTAGAGAAAACTGGATCCAAGGGAATGCAGAGACTGATTTGCCTCTGGATACATAGGAAGCAGTGAAGACAAAGAATTCTACAGAAATTCCACATTACCCTCTGAAATGTCAATCCCTTAGTTCTTCCCAACTCTTACTCTCCCGTTGTAGCTCCTCTGAAACTCCAAACTCTGGACCAGGGGTAGTCAATTATTTTTTGTCAAGATCCAGATTTCTTGGTCAAGGTCCGGACTCCAGAGAAACATTTTTCACATCACAAGTGCCCCTGTTCAACAAACACATACAATGCTGTGTAATATACCCAGGGCCTCTTGCAGAGGTAGTCAATAGGTGGACTTTTTTGAGGTTGGGGGCACCCACAATCAGCCTTTGAGGTAAAATAATAGAGTAGCCAGACATGCTAATGGCCCATTAAGGGGAATCCACTCTCCAATGGCCATCCCACAAGATTTCACAGAGAGAGCACATAGATCATGAAAGCTGCTTGCCCAATGGGGACAGACCCCCATATCACATGCACAGATCTCTCCAGCAAGCTGAAAAAGCTATAAAAGAGGGGAAATGACATCATCACTTGTCTTCACTCCCCCACAACTCAACACCAGTCCCTGAAAGAACATCTGGAAGACAAAGGATTTTGAATGGGAGAGGGACTTCCAGACTTTAAAGCAGATGCAACCTGTATATCAAAAATCTGTAGCCTATCTGTACCATCTGTCAGGGTGAGATATTGCATGATTTAAATCCTGCTCAGTTTGTAGAATTTAGACCACGAAATTATTTTTATTTCTTTGGTAACTATCTCTGATCTTCTATGTGAACCACTTATCGCTTAAAATCTATCTTTCTATAGTTAATAAACCTGTTTTATATTTTATCTTAAAACAGTGCATCATGGTTGAAGTATTTGGGAAATCGGCTCAGTTAAAGGCTGGTGCATGACCAATTCACATCGAGGGAGGGGCGACTAAATAATGAACATAATCTGGCCAGATTTCTGACCAGAGGTACAGTCCTGGAGCTTAATACTGTGGAGCTGGGGGGGAATTGGCTCGTGTCTATATCTATTGTTGATTCATGACTGGCTGGAGAAAGCATTAATGTATCTCAGTTGGGTGTGTCCCTGACTGTGAATGCTTGTGTGAGTACTATACCTGCTAGAAGTTTGTAGCTTGCTGACAGCGTCACAGTGCTAGAGGCAGCCCAGGTAAACCTTCTTGCTATCTAGATGAGTGTGGAGCTCTGCATGTTGCTGAGGCTAAGTGACAACAGCATCTGGAGGGGTTTGCTACTTGTCACTGGCAAAGCATTATAAGAGCCAGCACAAACTGGAGAGTTAAGGGGGCACAGCATTCCCACAGCTTCTATGCTGCATCCCGGGGGGCGAGGGGAAGAGCCTGTCACAGGTGGATTCTCTGTAACTTGAAGTCATGATTTAAGGGCTTCAGTAAATCAGCCAAAGGTTATGGGTCTATTACAGGAGTGAGTGGGTGAAGTTCTGTGGCCTGCAACATGCACGAGGTCAGACTAGAACGCCATGATGATCCCTTCTGGCCTTAAAGTCTGAGTCTACAGGAACAAAAAGTAGGAGTAAATTTTCAATTTTCACAGTGGAAAGAATTAAATAAGGGGTTCCCCAAAGATCTGTACTGGGACCAGTGCTGTTCAACAGATTCATAAATGACCTCGAAAAAGGGGTAAACAGTGAGGTGACAAAGTTGGCAGACAATACAAAATTACTTCAGATAGTTAAGTCCAAAGCAGACTGCGAAGGGTTAAAAAGAGATCTCACAAAACTGGGTGACTAGGCAAGAAATTCACAGATGGAATTCAATGTTGATAAATGCAAAGTAATGCACCTTAGGAAACAATCACACACAAAATGATGGGGTCTAAATTAGCTGTTGCCACTCAAGAATCCAGTTGGAGTCATCTTGGATGGATCTCTGAAAATATCTACTCATGTTCAGCTGCAGTCAAAAAAGCTAACAATGTTAGGAATCATGAGGAAAGGGATAGATAATATGACCGAAAAATCTCATAATGCCATTATGTAAGTTCATGGTATACCACACCTTGAATAATGTGTGCAGTGCTGGTTGCCCCATCTCAAAAGAGATGTTAGAATTTGAAAAAAAAAATACAGAGAAGGGCAACAAAAACGATGAGGAGTATCAAACAGCTTCCCTCTGAGGAGAAATTAAAAAGACTGGGACTACTCAGCTTGGAAAAGAGATGAGGGTTGGTATGACAGAGGTCTATAAAATCATGAATGATATAGAGAAAGTGAATAAGGAAGCATTATATACCCCTTCACATCACACATGAACTAGGGGTCACCCAATTAAATTAATAGGCAGCAGGTTTAAACCTAAATAAGGAAGTATTTCTTCACATAACATAAAATCAACATGTGTAACCCATTGCCAGGGGGTGCTGTAAAAGTCAAAAGTATAACTTGGTTAAAAAGAGAATTAGATTAGTTCATGGAGGATAAGTCCATCAACATCTATCAACCAAAATGGTCAGGGATGCAACCCCATGCTCTGGGTATCCTTAAACTGCTGACTGTTAAAGCTGGGACTGAATGACAGGGGATGGATCACTCGATAAATTGCCCTGTTCTGTTCACTCTCTCAAAGAATCTGGCACCGACCACTGTTGGAAGACAGGACAATGGCTCAACTGACCATTGGTTTGACCCACTATGGCTATTCTTATGTTCTCAATCCATGTAATACTACCACTGAAACACAACAGATCAAGTATTCTAATATATACAAAGCCGGAGTATAATCTTAGATAATAGACAACTTTTGAGCCTCAGAAGGTTGCTTGACATTCTCTGATTGAATATACCAGCCAAATGCTGAGTACAATAAAACCTCACTAATGCACATAAAACAGGTGGTCTCTACTCACCTTAAAGGAAAAATTTAATAGCCTAGATGATAGTGAATTCTCATTTATTCCTTTTTATTTTTACAAAATATGTGCCAGAACATTGAGAAACCAGGACCTCAAAGTTGCCATATAAATGAACTAAGTATATTTTATCATGCCTTATGGTCTATTTACCATTCATTCATATTCTGCAGTAATTTGAACTGATCTCCCAGACATGCATGCAAATTAATGAGGTTCTACTGAATTTATTCTCTCAATTGTAAATTATTACACTTTCCTATATTGGAGAGCGCATGGCAGGAAACAAAAGCAAGCTGGGAGGCAGGCAGTATTTGTACAGCACTTAGAGACGCTTGTATATAAGAGTGCTATAGAAGTGTAGCATAAATTATTTGATCTCACAACAGCAGCTATACATGTTTAGCTGGCTGGTGCAGGCTTCCTAGGTCCATAAAGAGTGGCCTGTGGAATTCCTAATGTATAGATCTCTCTCTATAAATAAGAGCTTGTCCTGAATATGCAGAAAAAAACTGTTATCAAACATTTCAGTATCACACCATAGTTAGAGATATTACACTTTCATAACTTCATATTAAATGGATCTTCTGGGAAGTTCTTGTCCATCTTTCTCTCTTTAAAAGTTTGATAAAGCATGTTTCCAAGTGGATAACTTGGATATGGAGAACATAAGCATTTTCACCAGCTAAATTCTGATATCTTATTAGCTTTAACTCAAGCTACTTACTTTCTTTTAGACTTTCAAACATGACAGGAATATGGCATCCAGAATTTTTTTTAAAAGCATGTATTCCTATTTTAGAAACAACATTATTGAGAAGCATGGTAGTGTGTCTTTTCTGCTAGTTTTGTGAGATGTTAGAGGATACATACATTACTCTTCCTTTCAGGAAGAGTCCAGAGAATTGTGGTGAGCATCTGCTCCAGTTCCTCAGGGTCTCATCAGTAGGGCTTTACTCTGTGATCTATTATTCAACATTTGAATTCAAGGAAAGAGATTACAAGACTACGTACTTTAGAACATCAATATGTGGATGACACAGGCCTATGTATCTTTTGTGAACAGACAAGATTTTTTCTACCAAATTAAATGGGGATGGGACCTAGTAGAAAAGTAGCTGCTTCAAAAAAGGATACCAGGTAAAACAGAAGGGTTCACTTTGCAAAATTGGCTAAATTTATGCCAACTTCAGCAGCTGGATGTTTACCCTCCAGTAGTAAAGTTTGTGCAGTCTCCAAGTTCCTGGACACCCAAATACAAGTGTTAGCTAGAAATGCCTTTTTTCTTAGTTAGCCAGGCAACTACAGTTTACTGTCTTGAGGCAGGCATAGCTGCAGCAAGCCATGTATTTGTCAGATCCAGGCAAAACTACAGCAACACTTCATCTTAGGGCTAACCCTGGCTGTACCTTATGGAATATGCAGCAGTCCACCTTGCAAGCAGAACCATAAGAACATCACTTCACTGCTCTGGGTTATGGTCACAGGGCTAGCTGCACCTCTGTTTCCTTTCGGTCTGAGTGCATGCAATCAGGTGTCCGGCCTCATGCATTTACCCATCCTGGGGTGAATTCTGCAATTCTTCCATTCTTAAGTTATTGTCTACAATACAAGAACTCCACCAGCACAGTTGCAACACTATAATGTAGACCCATACTACAGTGACGGATGGTTTTTTTCCCCTTCGAGAATCTACCCCTTCGAGAACTGTCTACAGATGGGGTTAGGTTGAACCTAACCATGTCGCACAGGGCATGAAGTTTTTCATAGCCTCGATTGATGTAGATAGGTTGACCCAAGCCGCAGGCCAGATCTACACTAAAAAGTTAGCTTCACCCAGCTACATTGCTCAGGGGGTGAAAATCTACACATGAGCATCAATTAAGCTGACTTAATCCCCAGTGTAGACAGCGCTAGGTCAATGAAAGAATTCTTCCCTCAATCTAGCTACCGCCACTCCTGTAGCAGTTTAAGTGTAGACACAGCCTTAGACCAGGCCTTACAAAATCCTGTGTTCTGTTACCCTGTTTCAACCTCTGTGGCTAGTCAAATTTCAGCACCATGGGAAGTTCCATCTGGAAGTAGAAATCAATAGAAACTGGTATTCTCTTTTATGCAAGCTTATTTATCTACAAGGAAAGTACAAAGTTCTGCTTCTCTGAACACAGGAAGAACCAAGAACAAAAAAGAAATAGTTTCTCAACTTATAGCCCCAACCCTCTTTAACCAACAGACCCAAAAGCTCCCTCCAGCTTTTCCCAGGGTCACACTGTGCTCAGAGACTACGGCTTGGCTTTCTTGCCTCTGCTACTTTCCAGGCAGATTTTTTTAGGCCTGGCCTCTTAAGTGTTTCTTACAACTAGCTTAAACTAAATGTATGTTGACAGCAGTTTGAACACATTTTTAACTCAACCCATAACAATGTTTCACCCAGCTCATGACAATACCTTCCACTTCAGCGTCACTTATCATACTGATGAGGCTTAAAATGGTGACACTCGACAATCCATCCCAAATGGAAAGAAAATAAATTGAACAAGTTACAAATGATACAAGGTTAACTATCTACATATGTACAGCATCCTTCTGCCAAGATGTTTTCACATCACCATCCAAACTTGATTTTTATTCCAAACCCCCGTGTGATTTTTCACTCCCTGATGGACCTTTCTTTCAACCACCGGCAACAGGCCCCTTTCAATCAGGCCCTGAAGAATGCCTACTATTTTTGTGGAATTTGCCAGCTGAAGCAGCCCCTACCCACACCGTTCAAATGGGGGAAATTCACCTCTAACTATTTTTCCAGCCCCAACTTCCACAGCTACATTCTCAGATTTGGGAAAGGAGCCAAGGTAAAATTCTGTTCCCCAAACCGTAAGCACTAGCATCTGTGTCCAATATGCGAGGGGTTTTGAAACGTGGATAGGCCAAGACAGGAGCAGTGAAAAGAGCCCTTTTTTAACTCTGAAAGTGCTAAATTACACTCTGCCAACCATTAAAATTGTTTCTTTTTTTTTTTTTTTTTTAAACTATTTGCTGCTATACTCAGCAAACGAATAGAGTCCTTGTTTCAGATCCATAAGAACTTTAGCAGCTAAGATTCTCCCTGGAGACAATGGGTCTCAAAACAGGTTTTAACCACTCCCCATCTCTCCCATGCCGGAAAGCCACCACAGCATGTAGATGTCATAATAGTTTCTGTCCGGGGGGTAGGATGGATGGGGAAGGCAGGACAATTTATTCCCTGCAAACCAATCACCTAAAAATTATTTGTCTAATCTGGGCTATATCTTTAAAAGTTTTCCACAGACTGAATTTGTAAGACACCTTCCCTGGCATTGGATTCCTCAATTATTAGCCATAATGAAATCCAAACCAATTAGCAGCTCATCCACTATTTCAGCAACCCACACTTCTTGGTGAAATTCCAGAGGTCCAATCTACAAAACCATATTTAACAATTTTTGGACAGCTGCTTTTGCCCCAGCCATTGTCTCCATTTGAGACCAATTGAGAGGTTCAGTTTCAGATCCCCTATTCCCTAAATATTTTAGTTTGTGTGATTTAATAACTTGTTTGAGGCCACCGTCAACTATCTCTATATGCATCACAGATCCTATTACGCATTTCACAGACCAACTCCGATTATTGTTCAGTCACTGTCCTTTAACAATTCTTTAAGTATTCACCAAAAGATGGCTTATCTTGTGCCATTCTCTCTCTTTCTGTTTGTTTTTCCTGATAGCCCCCTATTAAACAAAACCAATATATTCATAGAGTAAGTATCTCAACAACTTTTTCAATGCAGTATTCATAAATCATTACAGAGCAGCTCTAAGTCTGTCACACACTGCCCTCTACACTGGCTCCCATACATTTCTCAGTTCAATTCATAGTCCTCAGCTTTAAAGCCTTAAATTGGCTAAGGACCAAATATTTCAAGTACTGCTGCTCTCTTCCTGCACCCAAGTATGTTAGCTACATTCAGTGAAGGACTTTAGTTAATGGACCCCAAGTATCAATTTAGACTGAAATCATGACACTCAGTGCAGGGCTTTTGGCTGTTGAACTCAACCACAAGAGATGAGATTGAGGCTGTGTCTTACTATGTAAGGCCTTTTTTACACTATGGAATATTACAAAAAATTCCCACCAGTTCAGGTGAAGCCCTAATGGCTTCCAATGTTTTCACCACCAGTTTTAGTTCTTCAAAAGATAGAAAATATTCTAGCATTTCTAACATGGAGATCCTATACAACTAGTTTCACAAATTATATCTTTTCAGCAGGATATTAGGGAGACAAGGTGGGTAAGGAAATATCTTTTGGTGAGAGGGACAAGCTTTCAAGCCACACAGAGCTTTTCTTCAGATCTGGGAAAGGAACTCCCAGCATCACAGCAAACTGTGGAGTAAGTAGTTAGCACATGTTATAAGAGACCATTCATAGTAGAGTGGTCCATTAACACCTCTGCAGTCATAGTACAAAAAGAGGCAGTTAGTGGCTTACAGATTGGTGTAATAAGCCATAAATCCAGTCTCTGTTCACTCCATGATTTTTGGTGTCTAGTAGAATAATGAATTTAAACTCCCAAACTCATCTTTTGAAAGTGTTGTGCAGGTTTCCTTTGAGGAAGAGGACTGATAAAGACACTCTGCATCTGACCTCTCACCAACAGAAGTTGGTCCAATAAAAGAAGATACCTCACCCACCTTCTCTCTCCATTATCCTGGGATCAACACAGCTACAATTACAACTGGTCCTTCCTTGAATGCAGGGGACTGGACTAGATACTAGAAGACCTCTCAAGGTCCCTTCCAGTCCTACAATTATATGATTCTACACTGCATTTTCAGCACGATGGCATCCACAAGCATTTGGGCTCAGAAAGCCCAAATTTTATTTTATAAAATTACTTCAGTATATCTCAAATGGTGAGAAACTGTGTACTCAAACTGCACCAATGAACCATAAGAATGCAGCTTTTTCTCTCTTTTAATATAGAGACAGCTAGAGTAAATAGCATTTTGCTAAGTACAAATAAAACTGTCAACTTGTCACTGCTTAATTTATGTTTATGCTGCTTCCAGAAGCAGAAGGAGAGAATATTATCACTCGGTCTAAAGCACACCAAGGGCTGGTTTCTCAAAACCACCACCAAAATTTTAACAAACATTTTTTCCAGAGGCAGACCTTGAGTTTCACACTTCATAATGAAAAAATTTAAACATTCTCTTAGGCCCTTCCAAATGTGCATGTTTAGTTGATTTTTCAAGCACCTTTCAACAATTCTTATATCATTGGGGTAAAACTTGACACTGGCATAAAATATTTAGTTTATGAGAAGCCAAAATAGACGTTAAGTTCAACATCTGACATCTTCAGAGGCACCAGAAACATTACAACTTCAGCTGTTCATAAGGAAACAGAATGAGTTTGCTCTTGTATATCAATCTGCTAAAGCGACTAGAAAACAGATTCTGAACATTCATCTCCATCCACTAACCTACATTATCTTAAGAGGAGCTGAGAACATGAAGTACTTCGGGTTTCAAATGAACATAAGGTTCATTACGTTAACATTAATTTAGTCCAGGTATATATACTGCAGGAAAGCACTATGAACACATACAGTGCTGCCAATGCACTCAATTGTGACCCAAAACAACCCTGCTATTCCAATTCTGGATCCTGAACTGAGAATGCCAAACGGACTGAAATTTTGAGGTCATTTAATAATGTAAACAAATAGCAGAGGCTTAAATTTGGCAACGAATTGCAATAATGGCACATTTATCCAGGTCCACATTTTATTATTTACTCAGCTATGAAAAGACTGCAGAACTCCCATTTCAATCACAATATACAAGTGCTCTTACACAATTATACTTAGCCCAAAATCTGCAGCAATTCAAAGTTGATTATAATCATCTATTCTGATTCAGTTTTAAAGTGTAACAGCTGCTGTGTAAGAGACATGGCCATAACAATGTAAAGGAACCATTTTCTTCTTCTGTGAAGGATATCAGAAAAATGAGAACAAGCAAAAAGGGGACAGAGAGAAGAGAAAGTGACACTAGCAGTGATTTTTTTTCTCTGCTGTTATTCAAGCTACCTAAACTACATCCCTTTAACATAATGGAATGAAAGATGGAGTCAAAGTTCTTGAAGGTTCTGTGGAAAATGGGATGGTACTAGGCCTCAGTTAGCCTCTCCCTCCCTCTCCACTCCTCCTGCAAATTGGATTCAGAGGAGATACTCAAAAGGGCAACACTAGCCTAGAAGTCAAGGACTTGTCCCCAACAGCAGCTGACAGTGGAAGTTGCAGAATACCCTCACACCTTCCTAATCTCTAGCAATGTCAGATTTCCACTTGTGAAAGTTTCTGACATTCTTTCCCGTCTTCTGATTAGCATTTTGCTAGAGTTGGGGGAGAAAGCAGAAGATGGGTCTCAACTTTCATAAGGCTTTTTGATACTGTTTCACATGACCTCATAAGCAAACAAGTGAAATATAGCCTAGATGAACCTACTTTAAGGTGGGTGCACAACTGGTTAGAAAACTTTACTCAGAGTAGTTACTAATGGTTCACAGTCAAGCTGGAAGGCATATCGAGTTGGGTTCTGCAGGGATCTGTCCTAGATCCAGTTCTCTGGCGTAGAGAGTACACTTATAAAGTCTGCAGATAATACCCTGGTGGGAGGTGCTGCAAGTGCTTAGAGGACAGGATTAGATTTCAAAATGATCTCGACAAACTGAAGTGGTCAAAATGATCTTGACAAACTGAAGTGGTCAATAAGGACAAATGCAAAGCACTACACTTAGGATGAAATAATCAATTGCACAAATACAAAAATGAGAAATGCCTGCCTAGGAAGGAGTACTTAGAAAAAGATTGGTGATTATAGTGAAATACAAATGAGGTAACAATGTCTTATTGCTACCAAAAAAAAAAAAAAGCAAACATCATTCTGGGATGTATTAGTTGGAGTGTTGTGAGCAAAATGCAAGAAGAAATTCTTCCACTCTACTCAGCACTGATAAGGCCTCAAGTCCAGTAGCAAGTACAGTTCTGGGCACCACATTTGGATGTGGACAAATTGGAGAAAGTTCAGAGGAGAGCAAAAAAAAATTAAAGGTCTAGAAAGCATGACCTACAAGGAAAGATTGAAAAAATTGGGCTTGTTTTGTCTGAAGAAGAGAAGACTGACCGGGGGGGGGAGGGAGCACGGACAACAGACGGATGGATACACAGACATGATAACAGTCTTCAAGTACATGGAAGGTCGTTATAAAGAGGATGGTGATTACTTGTTCTCCTTATCCACTAAGTACAGAACAAGAAATAAAGGGCTTAAACTGCTGCAAGGAAGATTTTAGATTAGACATTAGGAAAAATATCCTAATTGTAAGGGTAGTTAAGCACTGGAACAAGTTATCTTGGGAGATTGTGAATCTCAGTCATTGGAGGTTATTAAGAACAGTTAGGGAGGGTCTAGATACTACTAAGTCCTACCTCAGTGCAGATGACTGGACTACATGACCTATGAAGGTCCCCTTCAGACCTACATTTCTGTCTTTCCCTTGCCACCTTCCCTTCTCATCCCATGACTTCCTCTGAATACACTTAGTATATGAGTAAACAAAAAGACATACAAAAGATATGGAACTAACATGGTTACTAGCCATCATTCTGCTTTTACCCGGCATCCCCTTCTCCCATGATTTTTTGTTTAAATTAGGGGTGTTTAACCTGTTAAACAGCAACTGTACTGAGCAAACTAATTCAATTCTATTAAGAACTGAAAATGTGTTTCCTGAACCATGTTCTGAAATTTTTACACTGAGTTGTTTGAATCAGCCCTGTTGCTACAGGCTAAAGGTAGGGACACTGCCTCCCACCCTTGCCCCTAATGTTCCCATTCACCCAATCTGAATGAGAAGACTTCTGAGCAGAGGCAGTCTCTCCCCTGCTGCAGCTGCTCAACAGCTCTCATTGCAGGCTAATTGCAGAATTTCAAGTAAGGAAAAAGAACAGCACTGCTCCACTTTCTACTTCCCTTCCAACCTGTCGTAAATATAGTAAAGAATGGCTCCCCTATCAATGCAGCTACCCAGGGCAGTGAGAGAAGAGGTGTAGAAGAGAAATGGAGAACCAACCACTGAACTACAGCTCATTTTATTTCCCAGGCCCAGCACAGGTTAAAACAGCTTGAGGGCTTCTCTAACTTGCATTTGGTCACTTGTCCCCAAGAGACCATATACCAAATCAAAGCCAGGTTTACACTACAGACTTTGGTCAGCATAACTATGTCAGTCAGGGGATGAAGAGGTGTGATCCCTGACTTGACAGTGTGTTGACAGAAGCTTTTAATGTAGCTGGTTTCACTAGCACATGTGGTTTTACTTCACTAATACAAATCGCAGCTTTGCTGGTATAGCTGCATCCAACCCAGGAGCACCTTACCTACACCAGTACAGTGCTCCTAGTGTACAGATAGCCAGAGCACAGCAAGCTCTCTCTACTTGCTCCCCAACATACACCCTGTACCAGAGGCTGTGGAAAGGGAAGACTAGAGGCCAATTATGCTAGTTCTACACCTGCTGGGGACTCACGTATGCCAGGGGGATCCATCAACAGAAGACTTATGGGTGGTTTCAGGAAAGAGAATTTGCCCCAAAATATTTATTATGCTAGAAGCTGGGTTATTCCCAGCAAGCCATCTGATGTGTGGGCAATCTGATGTGTGTGCTGAAGCTCGTCAACATTCTGACTGGTGCCTAGAATGGATCACCATTGAGAATGTCACAATCAGGGCCGATTGCAAGAAACAGAGCAGTTAAACCAGCAGTGTTTGGGGTGTATTCTATAATTAGGTTAATCAAACCAGCAACAAAATGAGCTTCTGTAGCACCACACTGGTTAACAAGAAGCCAAAACATGGCCCTCTTTCAGGGTTATTTTTCTTTCTTTACACAATTGTTTAAGCTTCAAGTCAGAATCTGCATATGACTGTGCTTCACCCATTGTTAGTATTCTTTAACCCTTAAAACTCTCAATATCAAATTTTAAATAGCATGGGGTTTTGATCCAAAGCCCAACTGACCTACGGTAATGTGTATCCTAGCCAGATTATGCCAAATGTGACCAGTGCCTAGAATGGATCACCACTGAGAATGCCTCACTCAGAGCAGACAGCAAGAAACAGGGTAGACACCCCAAAAACTGATGGTTTATTCTATAATTAGATTAGCCAAACCAGTAACAAAAGAGCTTCTGTAACAAGGAGCTAAAATATAGTCCCCTTTAGGCATTCCAGCCTCTGGTTCCCATCTAGATAAACTTGTCTTATATGATGAGAGGTTATTGAAAACCCAATTCACCATACATGAGGTTCTACCAATCCCAAAGAATCAGACACTTCAGGTCCATACATTTCAGAACTTATCCAAATATCACGCTGTCAGTCAATCCTTAGTAAATTAACTAAAGATTTTATTAATAAAGAGTTATTAAATGTTAAAAGAATCACATACATTACAAGAGATTGCAAAGTCCTTAGATCAGAATTGTAGCATTGATGGTGAGTTTGCTGGTTTACACAGAAGTCTTTGGAATAATTCCTAAGGGTAGAATCCAAATGGCAGTTAAGATCTAGAGTCTGTTAGAGTCTTTCCATGCATTTTCCAGAGTATTCCAAGTAATTACTTGGAAGATCTTAGTCCCATAGCCTAAACTTTTCCTGTTTAAAGTTCAGCAGACTAGAGATGGCAGGATCAGGCCTGAGGTTTCTCTTTTATAGATGAAACAAGCTGTCAAGTGTTTTGAGCACAGCATGTGACTGGATCCCTCTTTGTTGAGCACACACTGAATCACCTTTTGAAGTTAACATTCTATTTCCTATGCACACACAGGTATTCTAATTACACTAATTTACTTAAGGCTACTGCCAGTCATTATAACAGGGATAGATAAGCTAAAGACAATATAGGTAATATTACTAGTTTCCTGCAGGGTCTCACATCTTTGATCTTATGGTTAACTGAACACAACTGCACACATAATGTAAAGGCAAATAAGAAATGAATGGGACTTAGCATCTACAAGCCAATTTGGTTACATTGGTAAACTTCTAACAGGATACAGGTAAACGTAGATAAATACACTTAGTAACTATCTTTTTATTCTTATCACTTCAAAGTGAATGGGTTGGAGATTGCTAGCCTAATTAACACTCTTTGATACTACACACAAGTGAATTGTCCTGATTACAATTGCAATGCCTATTATTAAGTTGTTTTGGGTCATACACAGGTTAGCTGGTTTGCCAGCATCACAAACATAACCACTTTCCATTCGGGCTAAATGTCTCTGTTTATCAACAGCTGAAACAATGGAAGCTGCTGCCCTCTTAGACAAGCATAGCCAGACAGGAGTGGGAATTGAGCCATACAGTCTGATGGGTCTCCTCTGGGGTCCGAATGCAAACACAGAGGGGGCTGGAGGTTACTGGGAGGAGGTGTGTGAGAGTCAGAACTTAGAAGGAGACAGAAGGCAGCAGGAAAACCAAGACACTGTAAGAAAAGCACTAGTATCATAGTCCTGAGAGAAAGTCAAGAGAGCTTTTTGGAAAGAGGCTTGGAATTGTAAGCAAAGAAACTGCCTCCTGTTCGATTCTTACTATGTTCAGGAAAACAGACTGAGTGTACACTTTCTGTAAACCAATAGGATTGCAAAGAGCTAGCTACCTCATCAGTTTCTCCCGCTACAGGAAACAAACCCACAAGACCCTGAATTTTGGCTCACTGATCAAGCTAAGAAAGGGTAACATTGTGGCCCTTGTGTTTTGAAATATGTTCTGCCTTCAGGATGAAACAGCTGGACATCACTGACTTAGACTGGAAACTGTTTGGGGCAGCGACCATCTTTTTATATATGGTTTATAATGCCTAACACACAAAGGTCCCAAATCCTGGTTGGGATCGTTACATGCTATTACAAAACTAATAATTGATCTAGGGAATGGGAGATCTACAGAAAACAAAGATGCCTCATAAGATGGCAGACACACAGAGGGAACAAGCAGTGAGACAGTTAAAGGATTAGAGTGAAATAGCACAAGGGAAGCAAAACAGATTTTTTTAAAAAATCGAAGAAAAAAAATATACAACAAAGATTGAGTAACTTACCAAAAAGTTAAGCATGATCTTGTGTTCTCTCACTATTTTGAGGATGTGTGAAGGGTTTGAAATTTTTCCTAGGGTGATCATAAGAAAGCAACAGCCAAGACCAGCAGCACACTGCCTGGGCAGCAACCTACCAGCCTTTCCTTTCTTTAGCACTCTGTATTAGGTTATTCTGAAGCAGAAACCCCTGTCAGGAACTGCTTCAAAGTCCAATTTTCTAGTGTAGAAAACCTGGTGTGCATGCTGCTCCAGCTTTTCCTTGAGGACCATCTTTGCACTCACTAGTCACAGTTGCAGCTCCTTCTCTTCTCTGGACCTCTTAGCCTCTTTCAAACTGACACTATTGCTAGGAAGCAGCTCTTCTTGAGGTACAAGGCACTCTTCCCCTGCACAGAATAGTTCCTTCTTAGGCTCTGGGCACCCCACTCCTTCCTCAACCCTAGCAGTTCCCTGCCTCCTAAGTTTCCTTCTTGGTCTAAGAAAGAGGTGGCGGCTGGGTAAGGATAGTTGCCCCATTTACCATCCATCAAAGGGAGTTGCCATGGCAGGTTAATCTAACTAAATGTTTGTACATCTATGCACATGGGACTGGTTGAGGAAGAATAATTTAGTGTGAGAACACAAATAAGAGAGCATGTGGGGGGAGAGAAGAAAAAGTTTGACAAAGCAAAGAAAACAGAAGTTAATAAAAAATCTCAGAGGAGCCAGAGACAACACAGAGGGTATATCTATACTGTAATTAAAAAAAGAAGCAACTTGGGGCACTAAGTCTCAGAGCTCTGGTCAACTGACTCAGGCTGCAGGGTTAAAAATTACAACATAGACATTCCGGCTCAGGCTGGAACTGGGGCTCTGAGACCCTTCCACCTAGCGGGGTTTCAGAGCCCAGGCTCCAGCCCAAGCATCTATTCCACAATTTTTAGCTGCGCAGCCCGAGTCAGCTGGCATGGGCTAGCAAGGGCCATACTACAGATCTTTTACTGCAGTGTAGACATACCCACAAGAACTTAGGGTACAGCAGACTAGTGTGCTGCAGATACGCACTAAGGCCACATCTATACTACAGGTGCTGTAACGGCATAACTATGCTGCTGTAACCCCGAAGTGTAGATGAAGAGGTTTTTCCCATCGGTATAGGAACAGCTCCTCTCTGAGCAATGGCAGCTAGGTTGACAGAAACATTCTTCCATTGACATAGCTGCACCTACAGCTATGAGGTCAGCACAGCGTCTGCACTCAAGGGTATGCTTTTTAAAAATTTTATTTATTTATTAAAAACACCCCTAAGCCCTATAGCTATATCAATTTACGTTTCAGTGTAGACCAAGTCCCAATCTCCATGTGGACAAGCCCAGAGAGAAAGAGTAGGACTCAGGGAAAGAAAGATTCTAAGCAAGAGCACAGAAGATGATACAGTGCGCCACCACTGGGAACAGAGATCAAAGAGTCCTCTTTTTACATCACATAAATTCTGAGTGTACCACTGTGTCTTCCTGGCCTGCTTTTTGTTTATACATAGAAGTACACACATAGGTATTTTCCCAACTCATGAAGGAGATTGTCCTTAAGACAGTAATTAGCTCCGGTGGGGGTAAATAGGTTCAAGAATTCTATTAGTACTGAGGTTTTTATGTAATACAATGTGCAGATTTGGGGACTACAGCCATTCTAGTTACACTAGAAGTACCAGGACACAGAGCCAAAAGAGAGAAAAAATTGAAATGTCTCCCTCAAGAAGCTTTTGAATCCCCCGTCCTCTTTTAAAAATGCTGGAGGCGGAAAGAGTCAATTTCCATCCCCACAAAAATGCCAGAATTAGGATGATACTAGACTGATTTTTGCCAGTGAGTTAAGCCAAAATTTGAGCCATAAGGCAAGAAGTTCAACTGAACCGCTCAGCCCCAAATCAAATTTTGTTATGAACACCTGGGCTCAAAATATCATGGAAAGCACTCCTTTTCTCCTCTCCACACCTTCCACATGAGAACATATTCTTCTGTTAAAAAGGACTAGAAAGTGGCATTTCAGGAGATACCATTTACAAACAAGTATGCTACTTCAATCCAGAAAAAATAAAGCAAGCTCTTTATCAACATATTAGGAAAGGCTAAATGAATATACTATGTGCATGTACAAAGTGAATGCAGAAGTCAATGACCTCAAGACTGTAGGACTCACTTTATATAACTTCCACTTTTCAATGAGGAAAAATAATTTTTTAAGTGATAGGTAAAGTTTTCAATAATGCAAAAGGGTTCATCAAAGTATAGTGAAACTCATCTTAAGCAATCAGTCAGAGGCCTTTCAAATATCAGGTGATTAAAAGGAGGGGTGAACCTCCTAATAAAGATGAAAAAGAATGGTTCTCAATTCATTTGGGTATACTTTGAGGAAGTTTGAGACAGGAGGATGTTCAGTGAGAGTGGTCTCTTGTGCAGATTTCACTGTAGTTGTCTTCAAGCTGACTGCTTCCTGAAGTATAATAATCACAAATGTGATTAAAGAATATGCCCAAAATCTAATAATGGAGTAAGACTTGAAATGTAAAGCATTATATACTTTAATTGACCCATATTTTGAGAAAATGGACAGTCAATGAACAATGACTCATGTTTAGTTTAAACAAAACGTATGTTTCTGTAATTCAGATTGTAAAGAAAGGCTAGGAAACCAAACTAATTTCCCCCTTTCTTCCCTTTTGATCTACAAGTATTTTTGCATGAATACCACTGGGGCAAAGACAGCAGGCTGCTTCTGAGGCAATCTCTACTCTTCTTTCTATGGCTATTTGATCTAACCTTAAAAGTGAACTCTATGTAGCTTTAATCAGTTCTTCTGTCAATAAGAGAATTTGGACCATTTTCCCCACCCAGTCATCATGTTACTATGTTCCTAGTTAAGGGAAAGAAGTGTTCCTTGTTAGGTGCTCTGTCACCGGATGACTGGTCCCTTTCAGGGGGAGCAGGGTCCAGTGCACCTGGACTGGATTACCTGCTGCACAATTGCTGCCCAATTCATAAAAATAAAGACGGCTGCAGGTGGTTGGGATATGCTGCAGACTTTAAAGGGAGTAAGGCTCCTGTAGGGCCCTGAGTCAGCCAGGGGAAAGACTAGTGGAGAAGGCCAAACTCCAGGAAAGAGGTGCTGGGAGCACAGGAAGACAGACCCTCAGGGAGGAAGGGCTGTACCTAACTTGGGACTGGGGCAAAAGAAATGAACTTTAAAGAGAGAGGACAGACCCAGCAAGGGGATGGGCCCAGCTGAAACTAGGATGAAGACTTTTTTAGGTCTGATTTCCATTTTGAATGACTTTGTGCAGGATCCCAGAAGAGGAATGTTTTGAATATCTAGACTGTGGGCTTTAAGGGGCCCTGAGTGAAGAGGAAACTGAGGCAGGCCTCAGTAGAGCCATGTTTGGCCAGCAGGAGGTGTTATAGGGCAAGTGTGCCCTGTAACACATCCTCCTGAATTTTTAGGCTGCTGTGGCTGTTTGAAAGACTATTTTCACACAAGGGCTGGGTTTACCCACCCCCCATCGGCTCACTGCTGATGAAAGCTATTACTTGAACTGCAAAAGAACAAAAACAAAAAATCAGGTGCTACACCCAAAAGAATACACAGTAGAACCTCAGAGTTACGAACACCTTGGGAATGGAGGCTGTTCATAACTCTGAACAAAACATGGTTGTTCTTTCAAAAGTTTACAGCTGAACATTGACTTAATACAGCCTTTAAACTTCATTATATAGAAGAAAAATGCTGCTCCCCCCCCCTTTTTAAGAGGTTTACATTTAACACAGTACTGAACTATTTGCTTTTTTTTGGGGGGGAAGGGGGGAGGGAGGGGTCATCGGGAGGTGTCCTCTGCTGCTGCCTGATTGCATACTTCCAGTTCCAAATGAAGCATGTGGCTGACTGGTCAGTTCGTAACTCTGGTGTTCATAACTGAGGTTCTACTGTACATTATATTTAATCTAAGTCAGGATTTTTTCTCTCTTTTTAAAAGAATCACAGTCATCATGATTCACCCTCTAAGATGTGAGGTTAAGTACAGTAGCCCCTCACAGCATGAGTGTACTGACTTCCCTGACCCTTATGTCTCCAAAGTTTAGTATCAGATATTACTCGAAGGGTTTCTCTTTCACATTTTAAAGGACCTTTAGATCACTGTAGGAGGCCCAACCCTGCACTATCATAGCAAGTAATTAGGAAGCAAGAGCAGTTAGCTCAACTACAGAAGAAAAGCTCTTCAGCAGCAACATGTAGAGCGGCAACATGGGCCACTAGAGCCAGCAGTGGAATGGTTGACAAAAGAAGAGATCAAGCTTTCACCTCAAAACCTGTATTAATAGGGGAGGGGATAAAAACAGGCACCACTGACTCCCTAACTTTCTCTCCTTTCCCCCAGCTCCCAAGATAGCATGAAAGCAGATATGCTCCCCAAATAATAAGCAATATTTCACACACAAATTGCTTCAAGATGACAAAGACTGGAGAAGAGAAAGTAGTTACCAGCCTCAGTGCTGCTGGGGGAAAAAAAATCCACCACCTGGGTTCAGATCTCCCTAATTCTTCCTGCTGTCTGCTGGTCCTTTCTGCTAGGGAATACTTGAAACACCACAAGAAGTGAAGAGCAAATGAAATTTCAGTCCAGTTGTACCTCTTCCTCTTCACTACCTTGCAAGCCTCCATCTTCTTTCAAAGAGTGAAAGAATGAGTCCCTCCCCCACATCCCTAGTTCTTAGGAGACTGATAAGACCGCCAAGATACCATTTCAAAGCGCCTCCTTGCAGAAAAGAAAGCATCAGGGAAGTAGGGAGAAGATCACAGCCTAGGCAACTGTTCTTTTCCAATCATCCCTTCCCTTGCAGCAGCTAAGGACTTTCTTGGGAGAACAGGAAGATGTTTGTTCCTTCTCCTGCCTAAAGTGATAAGGAAAAAAGAGGAGACAGCAATTAGCTTCTTCCCCTGTTACCACTGGACACTGAAGGGAGAAGGGGCACTAGTATCTTTCCTTCTCCTCCTGCCCTATTGACACTGGCCTGATGGGGAATCCCCATGCTGGAATCCCCATCCCCTTACTTTGGAGTAAGATGACTGTATTCAGGGACTGTTGGTGTGTGTGGTTTAAAGAAGTTTTTTAAAAGCTGGTCCCAGTTTTTATGACCTCTGCAAGCTGGTCACCTAAAGAAACCACTGATGAGTTGAGACAGAGAGACTACCAGTAACTGTCACGGGTTGCCACTCTGTTCTATCTCCCACAATATCTCTTAATGAAAACAACCTGCCCTCCCTGAACACACAGTCATACATGCACAGATTAAGATTGAATAGGGTAATCAGATTTTCAAACTGAAAAATAAGGACATCTGCTCTGGAGAAGGTAGCTCAGATAAGGACTGGTGGAAAGTGGGTTACCTGGTTAACTGACTCTCCCCACTCCTTTGGCATATATCCTAGGTCTGAAAATCTGGCCACTTTACCTGAGGCCCCTAGTGCTGCTCAACCCCTCTCACCATCTATTATGGGAGCCTCTCCCATTGCTACACCAACTGAAAAGGAACCTTCTAAAGCTCCCATGGTAGCAGAGAAACTTATTTTGGAGGATGGAGGGGGGACGAGAGCTAAGCTGGGAAGAGGATGTTCTAAAACCCAATTTTAAAAAAAGCAGCAGCACATTTGGACTATAATTAATTCTGACCCTCAGTTTCTCACCACGTGAATGCTGAGGGATACAACAACACTAAAATAACCGAGACCACACATTCAGAATTCACATTAAGCTATTAGAGAAAAAAAAAGTATTATTTTACTGTTAAATTCAAAGATAAGGAAGCTATCAACCCACTCCAATTGGAGCATCAAGGTTAATTAATTGATTTTTGGGCTAGAAACTCAGATCAATCAGCAGCTAAGTGTATTTAATATTTTTATTCAAAATAATTTTTTATCGTGTTTTGCCTTGAAAATTCAGGTCACCAGTCTACTCTGGAAGAATATTGTGCCTAAAGAACCAATGAAATTATGGCATTATGAAAGCAGATTATAAGCAAAGTAAGTGAGAAGGGAAGGGAATTTTAGTCAGACTTCTTAAATAGGTATTAAAAACACAACTCCAATGAGAGCACAAGCTAATTTTTCTTAAAATCATTTTCAGGTCACCTTAAAAATGAACGGTTTCTAGTCCATTTTATTTTATCCTAAAACCCCTGACATCTTCCCTAGCAGTCCTTAAGTCATATTTTGTCTGTGTTTTGGACATATTAAGTGTGCATACTTGCAGACTTCAATTAAATGCACACCATTAACTATTTTTTTAGCTCTGATTAGAAGCCTATGTAAAATTATAACTAAGTTATTAGACTGATACAAAATAATAAAGGGGTATCTATCCAAGGTTCTAGGCACCCCGCCATAAGTTACGAAAACAAACTAAACCACCCACCGAACAAGCTTCCCTCTACCCCCACATCCAATTTTTCCTCAAAGACAGACTTCTGCAACAACCCATATAAATAACAGAGTGCTATGAACGTCAATAGATTTGGACTCTTTCAGACCCAAATGGGAAACCTGTTCTAGAGCTGGAGGTCCCTCAGAGCGCTCTCTACTGCCAGACCTCCTCCTAATCAAGAGACAGCAGCTTGAATGCCTAGATGATTGCAACTGTGATAGTATTCAGCGGGGGAGTCAGTGTCTTTGTCTGCACTGCCAAAAAAAAGGGTGCATTTTCATAACAAACAAGCCAATGCACATTATCTCACTGCAAAATCCTAGTGGAGACAAAGTACAGGTAGTTTTTATATAATAAAACCATCTAAATAAGGGGTGGTAACTATGTCTTCTGCCGACATAGCGCTGTCCACACAAGCACTTATGCTGGCAAAACCGTTCAGGGGGTGTTCTGCCAGAATAAATGCTCGTGTAGACAAGGCCTTAGTGACTTACCCAATATCACATAGGAAGTCTCTGGCTGAGCTGGAATTGGAACCAAACTTACAGTGACCCAGGCCAGTGCCTTAATCACATCTTTCCTAGAACTGAAAGTAGTATTATCCACTACTTTTAGAGACTGCCTAATTGGCTGTCTTGATCAATTCAATGTGTTTTCCATAGGGATGTTGCAGCTGAAGAAAACCAGGATGTGCCACTCAGGAACTGGGAGGAGAAAATTTGTAGATAGGTGGACTTGTTATAGAACTCCTTCCAGAGGAGATAATAATGAGCATGCTGGACCTAAATTCTACATCAAAATCCCTGATTGGCTATATTGCAGCATGACATACTGGAAATTTTGTGCCAGCTCTGAGTATATATGAATAAATGGAAGTTAGTACTGAGTAAGATATGAAAACAATAGCATAATTACTGCATTATTCTTTTGTTATTTTCTATTACACCGCTCTTATGCTTTCAGCATGCCACAAATTTTTGTAATGTCAATACTAAAACCACATTATAAAAATTATCAAAAGAAACAGGAAGATTTGGCAGCGGGGTGGGAAATAGTTGAAAGCTTAGCACCCCAAAAGCCATCAGAGGTTCTAGTTTGTGAAATAAACCAATTAGCTAGTTACTACTACTAAAATGATATGCAGTGGTATAATTAATATTTAAATTCTCTAGATTCTAGAGAGTTAATACCATATTGTGATGAATGTGAGCAGTTCATCTCTCTCTTGAAGCTATCGTTCCATGCTGTTTACAAGATCAGGAAGACAATTATGCTTCAGTTTATACTCTTCCCATTTGCAACAACGGTTAAAAATGTAATTTTAAATGCAATTTAGATTCTGGAGCACAATTTTGTGGCAAAGGGTGGATTCTACAGCTATGTAATCATGGAATACATGTGGCCCTGTGAATCTGACCTTTTCAACAAAGCCTCTCTCAAGTAGTAACTTCATACCAAAAAGGAGGGAAAAAACCCAACACACACAATTCAGAATAATTAGAAAGTAATTTTAAAAAACCACCTTCTGGAATGTTGGTGTTTTCTAAATAATTAAGTTTGATACCTTGGAAATAGGCATCTGTGAACTATCTCAAAATAGACATGATAATTAATGTTTGTAAAATAATTTGAGATTGCCAATGTTTTTCATCCAAGTACAATTAACATTTGTTAAATTCTAGCTATTTGTTACTCTCTCTACTTTATACAAATGAGCTTTAAATTTGTTTTTCTAGTCATAGCTATAGAAAGACATCAAATGTTTTCAGGAAGCTAAAAATACAAAGCTAAAAACCTCGGTTTTATGATATCAAAGTATGGGGCAGCTCTCAACAATTTCATAAGAGACAAGAGGTGGTCATAAAGTTGGTGGTCTGGATATTGTCTTTTTACAACTGAAATACAGATACAGAAAGCATACTACCATGTAACAAAGCCAAAAGATCCTCAGTTAACAAAATCTGTCCAACTTTGGGAAGAGTAGAGGACCAATTTTATGCAGATAAAGTGGTACAGGATTATACTTAACCTCATATTTGAGAAGGATTCAAATTTTCACCCATTCCAATTTTCTAATGCTTTCTCTGCAAAAATACTAAATTGTGGGTTATGGGCAGGGCTAATTTAAAAATGCAGATGTGGACTTTTTCACAGAAACTGGCAAGAACCAAGGTATGAATAAAACTTTGTACTTATGTTATAATTTCATGATAAGAGAAGATTTTCTTCTCTTTTCTGGAACAAATAATAAAACGAAAAAGTTTATAATTTCTTTTAATAGTACAAAGCTTTTTGACAAATTAGATAGAGGTAATGGGATCAAGCATAAACTCTTATTTATGATAAAATCCTCAAGATAAGCAGGCATGCAATCCTTAAATTCAAAGAGCACAATTAAAGCTGCAATGCCGTACTTAAGAACGTAAGAATGGCCATACTGGGTCATACCAATGGTCAATCTAGTGCAGTATCCTGTCTTCCGACAGTGGCTAATGCCAGGTGCTTCAGAGGGAGAACAGGTAATCATCAAGTGATCCATCCCATCGGCCATTCCCAGCCACTAGCAAACAGCAATCCCTGCCTATCCTGGCTAATAGCCATTGATGGACTATCCACCATGAATTTATCTAGTTCTTTCCTGATTCTACCAAACTAAGAAAAAAATACACTAGTAAGAAACGATAAAAAATTCAGAAAGATTAACTGTGTTGGAGGAGATACAATGTAAAATTAAAGAAGTTTATGTATCATATTGTTAATACTGCTGACTTAAAAAGAGCCAGGGAAGTTTATATGTGCATTTTACCACACTAATTAGCATGACAATCTAAAGCAATGTCTTGCCCTTATCACAAACAGGGAGCATCACTGGAGACAAAAAATTGAATTGTTTTGCCCTTTATTCTGGATTCCCAACAGACTTCAAACCAGAAAACAAGTTTTACAGTAACTCACGCTAACATACTTCTTCTGTCTACTTTTCTAGCTAAATAACTTTTTCAGCGTAAGAATTATATTCTGTGGAGAAAAGTTGCAGATTTCAGGATCTCATTTATGCTGGCAAGCACTTCCTGCTCATTGCTGGGGAGTGGAAAACATTTGCAGAGTTGCCATTCGATCTGCATTAAAGAAAACAAGCTACAGTTTGGTATTGGTCAGCTAGCCAGTTTCAAGAGGAAGGAAGCTTGCAGCCTCTAGCAATTCTGCTAGCACCATTAGGTGTTAACTTTGACTTCAAGATATTGTAGGTTATAGGGAATTTCCTTGAAACTAAAAGTCAAAGTAAAAATTTAAGTATAATCTTGTTAGAATTGTAGCACAGCCAATTACTCTGCCAGGAAACAGTTGAAGTCAAATTTTAAAATCCAGATAAAGGCTTGATTAACCTTAAACATATCCACATGACAAAGTGTGCAGTTCTAAAAGATATTTAGATGTACGTAGACACCTGAATTAGACATGTGTCTGAAAAAAATCTACTCAATACCTGCTAACCTGAATTCTAAACCTACTAGCTGGGATGGATACCTGTGCTGCCATGATCCTAAGGCAATGCACAGAGACAACCCACACCCAGCATTTTAAAGGACACAATAGTTGTACACTTTGTATTCTTTATTTAGTTTTAACATGTTAAGCAACTGTCTACATCACGTTTTTTCAAAGTTTAACTCAGCCCTGGTCTACATTGACCTGGCGATTCGGCGGCAGTCGACAGGAGTTACGCAAGCTACTCTACGTAACTCCCATCGACTGTTGTGCTTCCCTTCTGCGTGGTGTCTTCGCTGCACTGCGCCACTTGAGGGGGTGGTTTACCAGCGTTGACTTTTGGATCGATTGAGCAAGTCTTCACTGACCCCTCAATCGATTCAGATAGGTCGATCTGACAGCCGCGACTTTGCCGCCATCTGTATAGACATACCCTCAGTAATATCAATTGAATAGCATTATTTATTATTCACCCAGTATCTTGTAATTAACTCAAATATTATGTAACCAGCTGAAAAGCTAGCTGAATACTGTAAATAGTTTTCAATACTAATGACACTGAAGTATCTTTGCAAACACACTTCACCGAATACTACTTATTACATCTCTTGCTTTAACTGTTTTTTCCTTTTCTCAAAACAGATATTTACAAACTGTAGTTCTATTTTCTAACTTATCCTACAAGTCTTTCCTTCTCTTGTTCCAGTCTATATTCTCAGGTGGCATTTGTTAGTCTCCTACTAAGCAAGCTGGAGACCCATGGTGAAATCCTAGCCCTACCGAAATAAATGGCAAAACTCCCACTGATTTCAATGGGGCCAGGATTTTACTCCTAAACGGAAGGTGGGGCAACGACATTCAGGGATAATGCCTTACAAAAAGCCAATTATCCTCTTCGTTGCAGGGAAAGGGAAGGGTAGTAAGATCCTACAGGGTACAGTCCCCGAATCCCATATGTGAAACACTTACCAGACAATGACATTTGAAATGTCATGCACTCAGCCATCCCCAGTCCCTAAAGACTGCACTATTTCCACACTTAACTGCAGTGTGTCATGGCTACTACTTTGTTACTCTCCTTCACCTTTCTGGCTGATGCCAAGGGAGTGTCTCCTCACCTATTCTCTTCTCTCAATGAACAGTTTCAGCATCTGCCCCTTCTGCTGTTTAAAAATCTGTGTAAATCAACAGCTGACAAAAACTGTTGTCAGTTTCAGTGCTCCATTACTGCTCTAGATAGCAGCTTTGAAACTGACTAGTCTTTTTAATCTTGTATTGCTGCAGTTTGACAAAGCAAACTGGAGTAGAGGCACATGAATTCTGCAAACTTAAGAGACAGCACAGTTTTGGTTCACAATTGGTAGGTTATCTTTGTAACCATAAAAGAATAGAAACTTTATTTTATGTTACCTTAGATTCTGCAGAAGTTGATAGCAGACAACTGGAAAAGCTTCCTACTCACCCTCAGGGAGGAGATTTTTCAAGCTCTACATCAGACACAGCCATATGCCTTAGAAGAGCATCGATTTACTAATCTGCTGAACCTCTCTGCAGCAGGCTTTGGGTCACAGGAAACTGCTTAAAAAGCCATACCTCCCGAAAAAATTATGCAGTGCTCACACAAATGCAACCTATTTTTGCTGACCCAATGCTTCTGTTTCTAAGACAGCCTGCAGCTCAGAGTTCCGTTTCAAACATCTTTTAATGAAAAACTGCTTCAACAACAGTTGACAGATTCCTAAGTAGCAGCTACAAATTGAAAAAAATCAAGGGGCCCTAATATTTTCAATATTTTAATCAAATGTGACAAGAATATTGCTTTTTTCCTTTACAGTATTTCTGTCACTTCCAAAGGTGAACGAACAAGCAAAAAGGCCAGTTTAGCTAATGTTCCTGAACTTCTCTGAATAGTAATTAAAGTAGCTCATAGCAGGAGGGGGAGCTCACCAGTTTTGGTGTTCTTGGTGACAGGTCTCAAAGTAATGTTGTGATGTGGCACTGCATCATCTTGTAGGGATGGGTTGCACTACGGGAAAGAGAAAGGGGAAAATAAATGTAGCTGAAAGGAGTTCCAACAAAGGTCCAACCAAGCAAGACAAAAACTGCATGCAGTTGTACATGCAACACATATTGCTGTGGAGGGAGGTAGACTCATCCCCGATACTCCACCCATCAATTCTTATAAATGCCATAATTTCAATTTGGCAAGAATGGAGAAAAAAATTGCTACAAAACAAACAACAATGGAGGATCTGAGCGCCTTTCCCCTCCACTTTTTTTTTTTTTTTTTAAAGATACAATTGACTGCATTTTAGAAAATGTTATAGTAGTTTTAAAGAGACATTTTATGAACACAAAAAAGTTAAATTATCTACTATTCAGCTTTAACTTGTCAGAGGCAAGTTGGAGCTAGTAAAGATCAAGAGACCAAATAAACCAAAACAAGCAGGCTCAGGGCAAGTTATTTTCCCCTCTTAGCCACAGAAATACTGAACACTGTGCATCTCCACCTAATCCACTGTAACATACCACCACACACTCCCTCCTCACATTTATAGAGTATTTTTATTGTACTATGTTGGCACCAAGCTACAATCATTTTAAAACGTTAGTGTCTGCTAAGTTTTCTGTACTTCCTTTCCTTTTACCACTCCACTGTTTTCCCTACTTCGTCTTCTGGGTTGTTTTTTTTTTTGTATTTCCCATTAATTAACTTCCCCCTCATCACTTGGCCCCTCCAACATTGTTTTTCCTCCCACATCCTTGCCCACTCGTTCCCATGTAAACCTGTATTCTTTTACCTCACCTAAATTTACTTAACCCCACAGCCACTTCACTACAGAGCATCAGAATAAAGAGAGAGATAACAGGCTGTTACATGGCTCCTGGAATCTTTTCCCTCTGGAATGGGGGAGAGGAAGGGAATTGCTTAGTGTCTGCTCTTCCATTCTCTCCTCTCCTTGGAGCTGTTAATGAAAAGAACTTTTGTGGAAAAGACAGATAAGCTACTTCATCTCTGATCAGTTGATGCTGCTGTTCCACCTAGTGAGAAGAGGGCTTGAAGGACCAGAAATTTCTCAGCCAGACAATAGCAATTCGCCTTGTTCACATTCCTCTGCTTGGCAAGTCCTCACTTCACCAGCCACTAAGAAAGGGGAACCCTGAGAGAAACGCACTCCCTCAAGCATGAGAAATGAAGAAAGTCTGCTGTTTATAAAGGAGAAGGAACTGTTGTCCCTCACCCCCAATGACGTTAAGCCCTGTCTCTAAGAGAACAATATAGCTTCACCTGGTTTAAAATTTGCTGGCCAGTCAAGTTCTTAATTCCACCCAGGAGTTCTCAGTGACTTGTCACAGAGAAGCAGTTCAAGATTCACCACTTTTTGGTCAACCTTTATTTCTAATCTACACATGGAACTACATTAAGTGCAACCAGGCTCCAACATGGTAATGTCATAGTTAACATCTTCCAGCATGATTACACGGCAGCAGTGTGTCAAGACAGTGCTGAAAACTGTTACCAGAGCCAGCTGCATTACAGGTACCAATGCTGAACCAGTGTAACAGTGCTGTGAACAGGCATTAGTAATGATTTTTTGTAAAAATTCCCTGGGTAGATACGACTTAAAGTCACCAGAGAACTAATGGTATTTAGTCATTACAGCAGCTGAAAACTTAGCATTAAGTAGAGTGACTGTTTAAAATCCACTTTTTTGTTTAAAGTCTATTTATCCCCCAACACCCAACAAATACTTTGGATAAGGGATGATTTTGTTATTTGTAAGCCCTCTAGGAGCAGAGAGTTTTTTTTACTATATGTTTGTACAGTGCCTAGCACAATGCGGTCCCATCCTAGTCAAGGCCTCTAGCTCATACCAAAATATATTGTACAAAATTTCCACAATGTAATTTAGCATGACAGCTCAAACAAAACATCCTCAGAGACCCACAAGTCCTTCCCTTGTTTTGCTGAAGGACAGACATGACAACCCTTAAACTTCTAAAGTAAAACAAAAGTGGAACAAATATGTGGAAAGAGAGGCACCAAAATACTAATTTGGGGCATCTTCTTAAGACAATGTTGAAAACATTTGTTTCACACTGACAATTTTTCAAAAATACCTCAAACTAGCATCCTGACAACTTAATCTAACAAGAAAGTTAAAAAATGGTTCAGCTTCAGAAGCCTCATCCACACTAGGGTCCCATCAGTGCTAACACTGGTTGGGGATTTATTGAGATTCCTAGTGAAGGCACAGCCTAAGATAGGCTGTAGCCTGGGCCTGAAAAAAATCCAGATGCCCAGCTCAGGGAAAGTTAAAAGTTGGAACAGGTGACTGAACTGAATGGGGTCAGTGAACAGAGCCTTTTGCAGCACCTAACCTTTTCCCTTTAGGGGAAGAGGGCAAGCATGGGAGTAGGACTGCACAGGGGCTACTACTATTACTTTAAAAGGAAGGAAGAGCAGGAAAGGGGACCAGTGCTGTTTGCTTAAGATAGGAATAGGAGAGCAGAAGGGCTGCTACCACTGCTCTTTCATCACAATGGACAAGGAAATCTGTTTTAACTGAAAAGTAATAGGGGGAATAATCAGGAACAGGGGGCAGGGTGAGGGGGGTGTTGAGGGGGAGATGTATGTGAGCTGGATGAAGGTGCATGTGAGGGGAGATGTGCAAGAGAGTAAGAGATGGAGGAGCTAAACTAGTACCGTGGGATAGAGAACAAAGTGTTTGGTGGAAGAAGGAATACAATGCAGAAAAAGAATAGAAAGACCACAAGATACATAGAAAAGGAAAAATGAGGTAACACCATACTCAAAATACTACATAAACTATAGCAGGGGAGAGTGTGGAATGAAGCCAGAAAGAAGAAATAAAGTATAAGAAGCACAAGAGACAAAGCGTTCCCTTTAAAAAAAAAGCTTATTAAACAGAATTTTGATTGACAAATGCTACAGTTAGATACAATGCACAACTGATTTATTCCTTTGCATTGCATGAGTGTGTTTTTCCAGTGGGAGTGGCAGTGCAGACTTTTTTCACCTAGGCCAATAGACTTAATTGCTGAGCTAGTTCTAGGGAAATTTTTCAAGCCCTCGTCTTGGAAGCCTGTAGAAAGGTTTTGTTTTTTAATTTTTTAAAGCCAATTTTCAGGAAAACAAGAGTCATTCATCAGGCTGAGCACATTAATAGTCAGAGCTCATGAAGCAGCAGATTGATAGCAAAAGTTCTTTAAAAATATTTACTCTGATCAGAAAAAATGTGGTATTTCCTTTTGAATTATTCTTCTGAAAAGACCACTCTTCCTAATAATTACAGATGCTGCAGTTTGTGTTTAAGCTGTCGGTTCCTAAAGGGTTTAGTTTTCATATCCAATTCAATTTTTGTTTAAGTTGTTAAAAAGAAGTTTTAAAAGGTATATTGTACCTTTGAAAGAATACACCAATAGGAGACTGGGTAAGTCAGCTAAATAATTACAAATTATGCAACGGGAGGTTTATATACCAGACACTCACAAAAACAGCATTCACCACTGTGACATGTAGAACTTCAACAACATGTAGAACAGTGAAGACTGACCGAGGGAAAAAGTGTTGGTACACTATACCAACCCACAATTGCACACATTTTTGAGTCCCCCTTCAGAGCTACTCTCTGTCAGGTCTGTCCCTTGTATGACTGAGCCAGATAGCCCATGTACATATTTTTTCCTTGACCTTGAGACTAGATTTATATACAACACATCTCTACATTTGTCAATGAAGAAATTAGAGTAATAATGGTGAAAGCATTTTACCCACCAGGGAGCAACATCCACTAAGAATAGAAGCTACCCCTTTGTAGCAAAAAAACTTTGATACTTGCTAAGATAAACTTGTCTGCCAACAAGTTCTTGCCCACTGCTTTCTCCTATTACATACATTTAGAGATAACAATGTTAAAAATGTTTCTTTCATGATTCATTGGGGTATATAAAAGTTCCAATTTTATTCCCATTATTTGAAAATACTGAAACTAATAATTCATTTGAGATTTAGCAAAGTGGTTAGTTAAAGTTCATAGAAGAGCCTGGAGTTGAAATCAAGCTGCTAACCCAAGTTAAAAGCCAAGTTGCTGTATCTTCACTGCTATTTTTATAGCTAACCTGAGTTGAGAACATTTTTTCTGCAGTGAAAACCTATCATACCGTAAGTGTTAGATTAGCAGAGCAAACATTTTGGGCAAGAATGACAGTGGAATTGTGGCCCCTATCTTCAATTTGTAATGAGTAAATGTCCTGGCTTGCCTTCTTTTCTGGTTTAGAAGACAAAAAAACCTCTGCTACAAATACTTTTAAAAAGAATTATGGGATGGACCCATATCCTTCCCATTCCCATTACTAACCCATGGGAACAGGAGACAGAAAAGGTACATAAATAAATGTCAACTACTATGCACAGTTTCAAATATGAACATTTCTACTGCACTACTTAAAACTGTGCTAGTGATGTAACATGAGCATTGGAGGGTTCAAAGGCCACAGTTTGGTCACCTCTATACATCTCATGTTTGTTTGCTTTTGGGATGTATCATGTATCAATTGTTGCTCTATTTCAACTTACTATACCATAATGGTGACCCATTTCTTAAAGTAGAGAATTGTTTAGATATTGGTATACAAATTTATAATGATGATTCCAAGGACTGGTTGGGAACAACAGTCACCTGTGAAGACTGCCCTCAAAAACAGCAATATAGATAAGTGGTAAGTATTTTTACACACAAATACAGAGGTCCCTAATGTCTGCACCTTCACTTATCAGCCTTGCATTACTATTGATATATATCACAGATAGTACAAGGATCTTGGAAAAGGGTACACAAATCAGCTCTGGGACAAGTGCTCCAAAATGCCTGCAATAGTAAACTTTTCCGCCTTATACAGTCATTTACTCAAAAATATCAGTTTTCTGAAAAATACTGATCTGCAAATACTCAATATTTTAAGATGCAACTAAATGAGATAAACCTGACACTAAATTCTAAGCTTAAATAGTTTATTTTTTTGTTATTTCTATTTTTAAAATACTTGGGTATTTTGAGTGATGGGGGCCATACAAGTACCTAAACAGATAGCAACAAAAACTAGTTTGATAATGCTTGCCTTTTTTTTTTTTTTAAACAGTAAAAAATTGAGCAATACAGTAACTGCTTATATTTAAGATTTTTAAAGCTCTAACTTTACTCTTTACCAGTTTGATACATAACTTCCTTTGACGTATTTTATACTAAGTTTTACTCCTAAATCAAAGCTCTTACATACAATAACTACTAAGCACAGCAAAAATGCTGTCCATTCTGAAATATTACTTTTCCTGAAGTTAGAGTAAGTGAAAAATCAAATTCCACACATGTTGCTACTAGGATTTGAGCAAGTTATAAACTTCTCATTAAAGTGAAATCTTCATCTGTGCTATAAAAATTGATAATGCATAACATTTTTCTAAAAGTGCAATACTGATTTTATTCAAGACCAGAAGTTGTTTTCTCTCTGAGTTTATCACTGAAGTTTCTAAATAAAATAAACTATTGAGCAAATTATACTAGAGAGCTTGCCCTGCCAACACAATGAAGTGTGCAATATTGTTGCTTCCCATCTCAATTTCTAAAGTTCTCTAAAAAGACAAAATCTCTTTTAGGAGGAGTTTACTGTTCTTTAACTAGAAATACATTTCATTCAACAATGGACACACTAAGTTCCAGAAATACCACAATACCATAAACACACTGCATGGTCAGGTCATACCAGATCAATCATGCTAAGTAATTTAGATCTAGTTGACTACAATGTGGTATTACTGAATAAGTGACACCCCAGAGCTGACCAATACACAACATATGCTTAGAAACAATTGTAAGTGAACATTTATATACTAGCTTGAGTATTTTCTGCCCTATAATTGAGTTTGCTGACTCAGCTGAATATAGTTAAAGAAGTCTCCTAATTTTACTAGAGGCATTTATGTAAGGCAGACCTAAAAGAACCCTTAGTCCAAGACAAGATTGACATTTTCATGATATGGTTTCTTCCCTTTATTCCACCAGAAAGATCAAATATAAGCACTATTTTAATGAAATATCTTAATGATATCAACTACAATCAATACTCAAAAGCCAATATCAGGTGGTGAATTGGATGGCTTACTCCCTACCATAAGGTTATTTAAAACTCAGCATTTAGGAACATAGGATCCAATCAAGACTGGTTTACTAACTATGGCACAAGTGGTTTTTTAGGGTCTGTCCTGTCAAATCTCTTTAGGAAGTGTACACTGAAGTGCACTTTTAAACTAAAGATAATTCCAACACATAATTGAAAAAAATTACCTTATGAACACAGTACACACCACTAGAATCAGATTAACTTTCAGTTTGATCACTTTAATATTTTAAGCTTTGAGTATAAAACTTTTGAAAAACACCTACAATTTCTGAATCACTGGAATTTTTGTTCTATTTCCTGTAAAAACACCAAACAGCAACTGTACTCAATATTCAGTTTGCACTAGATCAAAAACAAAAACCAACACTGTGATTGCTCATGTCTTAAGTTTATACTTATCTCAGAAGCTCCAGATCACACCTGACAGACTATTTCTTCCAGTATTTCCAACCATAAATGCTCATAGTACCAGTGGGGAACTTGCAACAGGGTAAAAAGCAACCTTGTTTTGAGCTTTGAATATTTATATTCTCATACACAAGTAGTTTGTCAAAAGCTTTTTAAAACTCATTAGCACATCTATATAAAAATTAGTCAAAAATAATCTGTTGAATAAACGACAAATTTAATTCAACGGGTCTTGAAAAATGTACTAGTCATCTACTAAATTGGAAAGGAAGAGGGTGCTTTCCCTCAATCCTGTTCAGAGACTATCTTTTATACCAAACTCCAGGTTGTAGATGTAGTAAATTTCAAGTCTCCCAGCCTCCCTTCTGAAGTATCTGGCTCCTGGAAAGGAAGAATATTATTCTCTTCATATTCCTCCAGCACCAGCACAGTGCTTTAAAAGCTGGTGTGTGGAATATTTCTGCTCCACCACCCGTTCCTCCACACTCTTCACTGGTAAAACAGAAAATGTTTCTCTGCTGCTCTAGCATGACCCAAGCTTCTGGCTGCTATGAGATGAAGGGAGCTCCTTTGTTTTGGGCTGTGCCACCAGCTTCAGTGCCTGCTTTTTTTTACTGCTTATAGATCTCCTATGCAGTAGCAGCACAAAATTGGCCCAATTCTTGTCAGTTTTCACTGATGCTACTCAGAACCCGATGCCTAACAGAGAAAACGAACAAGAATCAGCTCAGTTTTCATTCTGTTGCAGATTAGGAAAGCTATGAGCAACAACAGAGGCAACAAGCCCCTCCCACCCCCCCCAAAGACTTGAGATGACAGCATTGCAATAGTTTACCTTTGGTTCCCAGTCAAGAGGTTAACCACCATAAGGGACTGATAGTTTCATTTAAATGAAAGATTAGACCTAGGTAATCGACTTTTATAAAAGTGTAGTGTGTCAAGGGAAGCTTCCAATTTGCCAACAGCACATACGAAGGGATTGGACTTGTCAAGCCCCAGATTGAAATCATTCTACAGCAATCCAGATAAAAAAAAATGCATTAAAATATGTGTGTTCCTCTGGTAAACTACAATTTTAGACCTTGTCTATACTGGGGATTAACACTGATTTCAACAAATGATGGCTGATGATTAGTGCACTGAACTACCCTGGTTGCTGGATCCTGATTACTGAAAATATGGTCAATTCCCAGTATAGGCGAGACTTAAGTTTAGTTTATACAGCATCCAAAAGCATGTTATCGCACACTTTAACATGATTAGTAGAGTGATTTTGTATTTATTCATTCAAAACCTAACATCCCCATCCTGAATTTGCTAAAAACTGTGTACCGTATATTCTTTTCAAAGCCAAATTTTGGAATGACAACACTATTTAGTTAGTCTGTATCAACCCTCAAACCACCATCTACTCTGTCTAAGATGGCTAAAATAGGCATTTGACACCTTAAGTCTGTTCTACAGAGCAAAGCTATGACTTCCTAGTAGTATTACAGTAGTGCCCAGGGGCAGCAGTCATGTCTAAGGCACTGTACAAATGCCCTTGCCCCAAAGAGCTTACAATCTGAATAAGGTTCAACGTTTCAAATGTAACTAGATGCCTTTCAATGAATGAAGCTCCATATTTGATCTCTCCATAGTGTATCTGCAGCTTATAACAGGGCAAAAGATAAACCGTCTCAAGCTACTCTCTTAGAAACCTCTATCATGTGAAAGATTTCAATAATTTCCTCTGAACAACTGAACTAACTTGAAAACTGGAAACTAACCCAACAGCCCACATATACTACAAAATGCAGCCAAATCTTATGAAGACAACATCGGCAGCACACACACACACACACACACACACACACACAAATCGCCCCTCTGACACAACCCCAAACAGCAGACTCTCTCAGCCAACAGACACCTGTCAGCTATTTGGCAACATCCTCTCCCCCCCAAACATCAAAACAAGCTCTCATGAATGCAGCTTCCTTTCCTTCTTTGGTCGGAGCAGCCCATGTCCGCAGGTAGAAGAGAGGTGGCAGGACAGGGTCCGCCTCACCCCCGCCCCTAGAGGCACAGCCGCACTCACACCCCCTCCGCCCGCACTCCGAGGAGGGAGAGGGCCACCCCACACCGACCCAACCCCGTCCGCTTGAGGGAAGGCATCAGAGACTCGACAAGGGAAATAGTTTCCATCCCTCCCCGGCCGGCCGAGCGGCTGCTTGGTGTCCCCACCCCGCCCCGCGCGCAGCGCTGCTCCCTCCACCGACAGCTCCCCCGTGCAGAGGCCTCAGCTTCCCCGGCCGCGGACCGGCTGTCTGGCCGCCCTTCTCCGGAGCGGAGCCGGGCCAGGGCCGGTGGCTCGCCCGGGAGCAGCCCCTGCCCCTCTCAGGCCTGCGGGCCGAGCAACCCTCCCCCCCGCCCGGGAGAGGAGCAGCCGCCAGGTCCGCCTCGACGGGGTCAGCCTTACCCTCCTCCCCCACCACGGCAGCAGCCGCCGCCGCCACCAGTGCCGCCGCCTCCCGGCAGGAGGGACACCTCAGAGCCGACCCGCAGCCTGCCGCCGCCGCCGCTCCGCCGCCTGGGGGGGGGGAGGGGGCGGGGGTCCGAGCTGCCGCCGCCGCTGCCGCCGCCGCGGGCGGGAGAAGCGGGAGGCGCGGGCTGGGCGGGTGGGTGTCTGCGGGCGCCGCTCCCGTCCTCAGCTGGAACCGCTCCGGCGGCTCCGCGTCGCTCCCGTCCCCCCCCCCGCCCCTTCGCTGCGCTCCCAAATCAAAATAGTGTCACACAATATGGCGGCCACCAAACAGCGCGAGAGTCCGTTGGCCCCGCGTGCTAACGGGCGCGGGAGGCGGGGCAGGGCAGCCGGGGAGCGCGAGCGCGGTGCCTTCGTTGCTCGGCGGGGGGAAAGGGCGCGCGGCGTGTGTTCCATCGCCCGGGACCGGCATTGGTGTGCAAGTGCCCGGCTCCCCGCCCCACACCCCCGCAGCGGGCCGCTCCTAGGGCTGTCAAGTCACCGAGGGCGGGAGGAGCCCCGCCCGCAACCGAGGGTCCCGGAGCAACGAGAGAGGTGGCAGCGGGCACTTGACTGCCCGATTCCAGGCACCTCTGCAAGAGGAGCTGCCTACAGCCCTGCAGCAGAGCTGGCCGTTAGTAGCCCGGCAGGTCCAAAGAGCGAGCGAAAGGACCTAGGAGATTTGAACTGATAGAGAAATGAAGGGAGGGGGGAGGGGAAGATGACACTGAAGGTAAGTAGGTCAAACTGTAGAAGAGGTTGGGGAGGGTAAAAAAATCAGCCTGAAGGAAGAAGATACAGATAAGGAAGAGAGAAGACAAGAAAAGATGCATCTGCATCTACAGAGAAAAAGTGGAGACTAGCACAGGAAAGAGACGAGAGCCCTAGAGAGTTATTGTGTGGGAAGACTGATTCATACAACATTTTCAGTCTGCTTTTATTAGTGGTTGGTCTGTTACTAGCTACAAAACAAAAGTCTGAATTTCTTTTAGTTTTGGACAGGTAACAGGCAAGTTGAGAAGTAAGCTCAGTTTTAGAAACTTACACCTGGAGAAATGAACTCTGTGCAGGTGAATCCCTGCACTCACATTGTACATACACCTTTTGATTTCAGTGGCAAGACTCCATGAGGTTGGAGGGGTCACTGTTAGCTAGCTATGAGTCCGAAGAGACAGATTGCAAAGCTTGATCAAATTCCTATTAAAGAAAAGACTTAATTGATGTCACAGTTATATTAGGGCATTTCAAGTTTTTATTAAATAAAAAGCAGGTCAGGTCATTCATACACCTTTAGCACAATGTGCAATAACAACCAGGAACTCACTTTTTTCCCAGATGGATTTCTCAGGCTGCTACTGCTAGTTTCTTCATTTACGCTCACTTTTTGTAACAGTCGTGAAGTCAGTGAATACTGACCTTGCTGGGTGACTGAGCCAATCTGCAGTCTTTTGCAATCCTGACTCATGATGTGACTGGAGCCAGGAAATAGTATTACAAGTTACCACCAAAAAAATCTTAACCTTTGGCAAAAAAAATTGAGCCAATGAAGCTCCCTGAATCTCTCAATCTAGAAGGGAACCCGGGGGGAGAAGTGGAAGTTGTAGGACTTACAACTTGCTTTCAGGAAAATTTGGATTACAGAGAAAGCTAAAGATGAAGTCTTCTGCGCTGCTAACCTCAGAGATAGTGGCAGGTTTACAATACAATACATTAGGAGAGTATACAAACTGCTAGACAGAGTCATTCTAAAAAGTTAGGAACACCACGTCTCCCCATGAAAAATAGGAAAAGTGTCTTTTCTGTGGAAGAAAGCAGCCATCAAATGGCATTATTGACTTATGAGAGTAGTCCAATAAAACATATTCCCTCACCCACCTTGTTTACCTAGTAAGCGGATTTTGAGTTAACAGATGGACTAATTGGAAACCAAATTACTTTTGGTATATAATTTAACTAGGTTAAAAGCAAGGTTAGTTGCAAGGAATAAACTTGACTTTGTAATGAACAGTGGATGTTTGCAGCGCTTGTAAAAACTGTACTTTCCAACCGAAAATTTTAAGCAATAAAAAAACCTGAAGTGCATCTAATTAAAATTGGCATAAAGACAGAATACCTGGATAAACAAAGAGACCAGATTTATTTGCAGTAAATGTAGGAACAACTACAGCACAAAGCTGAGGTGTCCAACACGAGGTGAGGTTTTACACATGCAATTAAAAAAAGATTTTGCAAAAAGTATGTTTTCAGTATAAGAAATACAGAAGCAAAATGCATGTTTAGGTAAACATTGATCCATTTTCTAATTCTGCAGAGGTCTACAGATCCTTTATATAATAATAGTTTGACAAAGGAAGTGTTGTTGAGAGACTGAATTTTATTACCTTGCCCCAATCTGCTGACATGGGTGAGGGTTACCAGGGATCCCATGACATGAATCAGTATCTGCTGAATGATTAAAAAAAGTAAAACATATCAGCTAAAAAAATAGCCACAAACAAATACAACCAAATAATAAAAATGAAAGGGTCTAGAATGAAAGTCAGGATGGAAGCTCTGAACCTTGAGTGCTAACAAGACTTTATGTGGTGCACATACTGTTGGCAATACGGTGGGTATTATGTATTTCTGATGTATCCTTAATGCATCCTAGGTGGTTACACACTTAATCATATACTTTAAGGCTCTTTTGCAACCTGTTCTGTAGACATGTTACACCCATTTGATCATTTGCATTTACAGACTGATGGTCAATCCTTCCTGTACCGCTATTTCAAACTTTACTGACCTCATGTACTGGGAAGTATAGCTATGAGCACATTTTTTGCACTGTATATGAAACAAATTTATGGTTTCATTATTTTAAGTCTTTTTTGCATAGTTGCTATGATTATTTTGCACTCATTTCCAGTATCTAGTTTCAAATTCTCTTATATATTTATTTCCAATGTCACAAAGCAATCTATTGCAGAGCCTTGTTTTGTAAATTTATTACAAGACCCAACAAAAAACTGTTTGATTATGTTGGTAAATATCAATTGCTTCCCTCTCCCCCCCCCCTAAAAATATTTCCATTGATAATTGAAATTTACAAATAAGCAGTACTTTTCTTACCTTGCCTAGCCTAAGAACTTAGTTTGACTTAAGAATATTTACTTTGTTTATTTTGATCATTTGTATTTTAACAGTTATAAAGCTTTAGCTTTTTTAATCCCAGTTTTCTGCAACTGTGAAAAGTAAATAAAAATGCTTAAAAACAAACATCTATATTATCTGCTGAAATTATAAAAAATTAATTGAATTCTGCCAAGCCTATATTTGATGTACATATTGGTCAACAAGAAACCTAGGGACATGTTTAAATCTAGATGCGATATAGCATACTGCATACTTAGGCTTCAAACCTGTCAGGAACTCCAGTGGCACAGGAGGTTACCTGCAAAGAGCTTGTTGGAGGTTCAGGGTCTTATTACTGTCACTGTGGATTTCAAATATTGCCAATGGAAAGCCCATTCTGTTGATCATACAAGGTAAATGTTCATATTTTAACGGTCATTATACTATTTACAATGTCTTCATCTTCCATCACTGAAGAATATGAATTGGACTGGAAGAGTTTTTAAGAAGTGTGCTGCTGGAAAACTGCTTAAACAAAATACATTCACGTTCCTGAGATGACATTTCTGATGCTCTAGAACAGGGGTAGTCAATTCTTTTTTGCCAAGCTCCAAATTTCTTGGTCAAGGTCTAGACTTGAGATAAAATAATAAAAAACAACAACACTAATGATTATAAGTAAAGAAAAAGATTTCAGGACCAGTCAACCATCCGGTATTCCGGATTTGGCCCATGGTCCACCTCTTGATTACCCCTGCTCTAGAGACTCAAGAATAAGATTGAAAACCAGTTTTAACAACAGCCAACATAACCAGATTTAAATAACCTCTTTTTAGAACGTTTAAAATTGGTTTTCTACCATGGAACAGTGTTACATAAGCTTTAACAAGAATATTTATTGGTACTCACTTGAAAGTGTCCCTTTTCCTAGCTGAATGGTCTTCAGCCTAGTGGCTGTTTAGGGGCAGAAACCCACCTGCCAGTCACTGGCAAAGGAGGGGCGATGCAACTATTTAAGAGCCCACCAATTTGAGTTAACTTCCACAACTGCTACTATAGAAGCTATTTATCTTGGAAATTAAGCATTAATAAAATGTTAACAAATAAGGAATTTAACCTCATTCATCCAGATTCATCCACTGGAGACTTTGTTCTTGCTACCATTTTTGTCCCTTGCTATAGGGAATTGCCATGGGTGGTGCAGATCTGTAGATTTTGTCATTGCCTGACTTCCAAATGCTTAACTGCAGCCTTAATAGAATCATACAATCATAGAATATTAGATTTGGAAGGGACCTCAGGAGGTCATCTAGTCCAACCTCCTGCTCAAAGCAGGACTAACCTCAGCTATATCATCCCAGCCAGGGCTTTGTCAAGCCTCAGCTTAAAAACCTCTAAAGATGGAGATTCCACCACCTCTCTAGGTAACCCATTCCAGTGCTTCACCACCCTCCTACTGAAAAACTTTTTCCTAATGTCCAACCTAGACCTCCCGCCCTGCAACTTGAGACCGTTGCTCCTTGTTCTGTCATCTGCCACCACCGAGAACAGCCTATCCCCATCCTCCCTGGAACCCCCTTTCAGGTAGTCAAATCCCCCCTCATTCTTCTCTTCTGCAGACTAAACAAGCCCAGTTCCCTCAGCCTCTCCTCGTAAGTCCTGTGCTCCAGCCCCCTAATCATTTTTGTTACCCTCCACTGGACTCTCTTCAACTTGTCCACATCCTTTTTGTAGTGGGGGGCCCAAAACTGGACACAATATTCTAAATGCGGCCTCACCAATGCCGAATAGAGGGGAATAATCACTTCCCGTGACCTGCTGGCAATGCCCCTCCTAATGCAGCCCAATATGCTATTAGCCTTCTTGACAACCAGGGCACACTGCTGACTCATATCCAGCTTTTTATCCACTGTTACCCCCAGGTCCTTTTCTGCAGAGCTGCTGCCTAGCTCGTCGGTCCCCAGTCTATAGCTGTGCATGGGATTCTTCCTTCCTAAGTGGAGGACTCCGCACTTTTCTCTGTTGAACCTCATTAGATTTCTTTTGGCCCAATCCTCCAGTTTGTTTAGGTCACTCTGTATCCTATTCCGACCTTCCAGGGTATCTACCACTCCCCCCCAGCTCAGTGTCATCCGCAAACTTGCTGAGGGTGCAATCTACCCCATCCTCCAGATCATTAATAAAGATGTTGAACAAAACCGGCCCCAGGACCGACCCCTGGGGAACTCTGCTTGTGACCGGTTGCCAGTCTCTTAACTTGGGCCAAATTCTACATTGCCTGCTCAAGCACAATTGCCATGGACTTTACTGAGTTTTTCCTGAGCCAGGACCTCAGAATTTGGCTCTTCGTTTTTGGGAGGGAGTAGACTATACATAACTGGAGTTAAAAGAAAATTTTCTGGTATTTCAGGCGTCGGAATAGGCTAGCTTTTTATGTTTGTTTATAAAGCTTTAGAGGACCAGGGTGAAGGGAGGGGGACAAAATTGTAACTTGCTTTTTTTTTTTCTTACCTGTTGTAAAAGTTCATTGTAATTCATGGTTTTGTTTTTTGAAAAAAATGCTTTAATGTTTTGTTTTTATATTAAAAATGCTAATGCCAGCAGCTCAGAACTCACGAGCAGTCCTAAAATAACAAACCAGTGTAAACCTTCCATAGAGGAAAATAATTTTGTAAAGAAATGGATTAGAACTTCAAACAAGTTAGGGTTTGTTATGAACACTGACAGTCTGGATTTCCTTCTCCCCTCCCCCCCATATTTATGAAAAACTACTGTAACTTGATGCTGTTCTATTACAATTTAGCAGCACCTAGTGAACAGCTATACTGTTACCACTGGGGGGTTCAAAATCACTGGTTTCTCAGGTTGCTCCTTTCCTATCTCCTATGTTACTTCCAGCTTTCATTTTCTGACAGGTCATCTATTTAAGAGTAAAGAACAAACAGGACATTTGAGATAAGGAGATGATTAAGAGGTACTTTTATGCTTTTAGTGGTTTCCAAGATCTAGCAGCCTTGCAAGATTTGGATGAGGACCTTAAGGAAGAGAAATCTATTGAAAGAAACAGCCTGCTTCAGCATTTAAATTTAAATTTTATGATGAGCTGTTACAGTAGAACATTATTGTAGGCTTACATATCAGTTTGGCATACCAAAATAATATGTATTTTTGGAGACAGTAGAATTATTTTGTTCAAGTAACAGCTAAAAAACTATCCAATTATACTGATCATGAATATTTTGGAAAAGTATTTAAACTTAAAGAAAATGTCGTAACCAAGTGAAAGTAATTGAGGCACTTTTAAGTAATGGTTTTAAATTTGAGAAAGACTGCTTTATTAAACCAATATTTTTATTGCATAAGCCAAGAAAGTGCATCATTGATAACATGTATCAACAAATCACATTTGGCTTATTTGAATTTCTAAAGAGTGTGTGTGTGTGTCAGTCGGTCCGGTCCGGTCACAGCCATGACTTACCAAAAACAGATTTATACTTGGTAAAATACATACTGAAGTGATAAAGTCAAGAAATTTTTTATTCTAAGGGAGAACTATATTACTATAAAAATAGTCAATTAGAAAGACAAAATAGTGTTTAAAAGTTTCAATTACATACTACTGTATGTTCAATTTTGTGAAAGTATTTTTTGTAGTCATCTACTAAAATTGAAGGTAGAAAACAAACTAGAGAAAGTTTGGGACACTAAAAACTTTAAGAAAAGTTGGAGGCCTTACTACTTTCCAATCCCACTATGTCTTGTGTGATTGACGTTTGAAAAATTTAGTACAAAAGTTATAGTATTTTTAAAATAAGCCTTTTTCTCTCTTTTGTCAGATACTAAGATGTGGACAATATCCCTGCATAATCATTACATCTAAGGCCTCAAGCATATGACTCTAGCTTTGCTGAATTAAGTCCAGCCCTATAGAGGAGGGCATTTAAGAACTTTCTTTAACGCACAGTGAAACCTAAAGATCAGCAAAGCACTTAAGCACATGCTTAACAGGGATAGTTCGCTCAATGGGAGCCACAAAACCTATCTCAGAGTCCAGACAGATGAAATCCTTATTTCAAATTCAACTCAGTTTTCAATACCATCAGAGTAAAATACCTCTTGGGATCCACTATGGCCCCTACATTTCCCAAGCAGTGCATTGTTTGTAGCTGCCTTTCTCCCATTGACTTCACTTGGAATTCTGTAGCCAAACCCCCCTTTCTACACATTTTGTAAATGTATCAGTAAGAGTCCTGACATACAAACTGTGATGTACTTAATTTTATTACAAAGAGTAACACTCAAGGCGCAATAAAGACTATTTTCATTAAAATTCTTACAAACACTCAGGGAGGTCATTGACAGACAGCTAGTGTATTTAAAAATAACCTCAGGTACTCTCTAAACCTACCAGGTATGTGGCAACAGGTTGTCACCACCATCCTCTGGCCTCACGCCCCACTGCTATAATTACCTTAACTCCACAACCAACATTAACCATTCCTAAACAAATAAACGCTTAATACAAATCTCTATATTTCACCTGCCCCCCTCTCCCACCCCATGTTGTACTTGACAACTTCCACAGTATAAGTTAAACACCTAAAAGCACCAGTTAAAGAAGCAAAATAAAAGTCAAAGCTTTCCAATATGAACAAGTAAAAAAACAAAACAAGGGAAAGTGAGTGACCAACAGTGCCAGGTCCTCCACCCTAGAAAATGATGTTCTCTACATAGGTCTAGAACAAGTACAGCATAGGAAGCATCAGTATAAGCTTCCCCACACTCTCATACCAGCATACCTCATCTGTTCCTTAAGAGACCACTTGTAAGGAAGAAAGTAGTTCCAGCTTCCAGTCCATTCAGTCCTTGGCCTGTCTGATATTGCCAGCCAGAATGATAATTAAAGCACTGCTTTTCATTATGTATTGTAGACAATGATGCACTGGTTACTGAACCAAAAACAACTAATTTGTGCACCAAATAGCTGTCAAGTATCATGACTTTTGGGCTCCAAATTGAGCTATTGAGCAATTTGAATTGGTATCCTACAGTCCTTTTAAAGTGTCCTTAAAAAATGTGTTTTTGTCCTAAGTACACATACATTAAAGTGTATTAATAAATATTACAAAGTAAAATACTACACCATTTTCTCTTACAACATCATTACTCTTGGGTAAGTCACTTCCCAGCTCCGTGCCTCAGTTTCTCCGTTTGTAAAATGTGAATAAAGATACTAACCTCCTTTGTAAAGCACTATGAAATCTACTGGTAAAAAGTCTCACATAAGAGCTAGGTATTATTATTATTAGCAGCAAATCTTATCCTCTTAACCCACTATGATCTCTACAACTCTCCTTATTCTCCAAAAAATAGGAAAACAGACTTAAAGAGAATACTGAAGGTACTGAAGTTGTATTAGGCTCCAAAGGGGGGGGGGGGGGACGGAAGTTCCAAAGCTGGAGGCCCATTATTGAAAATACTCTGCAAGCACATCAGGTATTCTTGACTACTGTTGTACCACCTCAGAAGAGAGGCAGTCTTTCAGGACCCACATAAGTTAGGGCTTTATACACAAAGGCTAATTACATCCATTACTAATTATCCCATATTCATCTCCCAACCAATATATTTTCTAGAATTTTTTCTAGAACATACGTTACACAGGCATGAAAGTCTCCAGCCTCTTTCATGCATTCCTCTGGCAAAAGTGCTTATTTTCTCATGAATTATATGCTGATTTTGAGAGGTGTCTATAATGCCCATCAACTTAACTCACTAACTATGGCCCCAATCCAGCAAAGCACATAAGCTTATGCTTAAAGTTAAGCATGTGAATACTTCAATTGGGCCCATTGGCATCACTGGGATGACTCACATGGTTAAAGTTAAACACATGGTTTAAAGTTTTGCTGGATTGAGGCTTACATCAGAGTGAATTTGTTGGGAAGAATCAAGGTCTCTCAGTGAGAACTTCAGTACAGAAATATTAAAACAGTGACAGATATGATAAATTAAAAAAAAATTCAGCCAAGATCTTAAGATAAATATTAAGGTGAATATTAATTAAAAATCACTTCAGTTTTCTTTTACTTCAAGGACTGACACTTCTTGGAGTGAGGGTGCAAACACCAAATCAAACCTCACCCCAAGTAAGTGGAAAGTTTTCTACATGCACTATCAACAAAAGTCACTTCTGCCACTGTTGAGTTACAGCGCAACTTCTCCAGAGACATGATAATATCCTCTAAAGATACCGACATAGCTAATTTTTTTTAAAAGATGGAGGCTGTTTCATGTGTGCACATGCACTTGCATTTTTTCAGTCAATGAAATGTAGAAATTCAGTTAACTGCAGATGCAAGGGTGTATTTCTATATGCAGTTAACTGATTTTTTTGTGCAAGTGCGTATGCGCACATGTATCATTTTTAATCCTCAGCCTCATTTTGAATATTTAACATGTGGCTAGCCTTCACAGAAAACTTAGTTTGCAAAAAAACACAATAGATCCAATCCTGCTCTTACATAGACTGTCGAGGATGAGATTTTTTGGCAAAAAGTTTCAACAGTTAACAATAGTGTAACAATAATAGGAGTCCTAGGGTATATCTACACTGCAAATAAAAACCCGTGGCAGTGCAGGGCTAAAAAGAACAGTGTAAACATTCAGGCTCAGGCCGGAGCCTGGACTCTGAGACTCCAACCTGAGTCTGAATGTCTACACTGCTATTTTTAGCCCCACAGCATGAGTCCAAGTCAGTTGAGCTGGGCTCTGAGACTCGCTGCTGAGACATACCTCTAACGTAGAGGAAGTTTCTGTAGCTACTGCCATTTTAAACACTGTGGCATCTCTCCCTGCTCAGAACAGCTCTAGCCTAGGCCATGTTCAAAGTACCAGTGATTGCAAGACTCCAGTGGACATTAGCGGTCTCCTTGTTCCTAACTCCGGTGGAGATGCACCCCTGAGAACTTGTTTTCCCATTCCATTATTGTAGATGAGATCTTTCTCTGGTTATACAGCAGTGTAACTCCATTGATTCCAGTGCAATTAGTCCAGATTTATATTGATGTGGTTAAAAGAAGAATCAGGCCCAGTCTATAGTTACCCAATTGCCCTCATTTTAATATATGTATAATCAAGGTCCCTGTCATGATCAATAATTTTAGCATTTACTTCTAAGGTATTCATAATCTCTGTAACCTCAAAATCTCAAGATCTTGTGTTAAAAGAAAGTGTGTTTAAACCTGGTGATATTGCCAGCTTTGCGTGTTAAGAAATCATGCTGGTTGAGCAAAAATATTACCTCACCCACCTTGTTTCAAGAAATCATTAGTCAGGCCCAAAATTTCATGATTTTTAGGCCCAATAATATGAGTTTTTTAATTTGTCATCTTGTTGGGTTGTTTTTTTTGTTTGTTTGTTTGTTTTTGCACCTTCATGGTTCTCTTCTCCTCAACCATGAGGCCTTGAAACGAGGGGAAAAAAAATTAAAGTGCTGAAAGTCTCATGTAGTTACCTGGCTTCAGGAGCTGGGACATTAAGAAAAAAATCAAACAAAAAAATAACTAGTATGGAGTCTTTTTTGATTAACATGACTGTCATAGGCCATCTATTTCTGGCAGAGTGGTGTTCTGGGAAAGAAAATAAGCAATAGATTTAAGGTGACATTAATGTCAGTAGTTATACCACATACCTTTCTAAAAAATAGTTTAGCAATTTGCTTGTTAATAGTCTGCTTGACATTTGGCTTGATGCCCAACCAAGATAATTGAGTTTGGTTTTAATACAGAGGTAACAATTTATTTTTATAATATTTCTTCACATAAAGCATACACACAAAACTTACACTGTTGCTTAAAGAAACCCAACTAGCTCCTTATATATTTTAAGATAAGAAATATTGATTATAGTTATTCTGATCAATACAGAAATTAATCAATAGCCAAGAATTACACAGAAATTCAGTGTCTTTTTAGGCTTAATTGCTTTGAGCTGCCAAAGAAACAAATCTTATCCTAATCTTACCCTAATAAAATATGTATTGTTACTTTGAACTAGGGCTTTAAAAATATTAACTTTTGTTGTAAATTAACAAGCTGTACTAGTGAGGCACATCTTACAAATTACAAAAATTGTGCATATGCATTAGGTGTCTGAAAAGGCAACAAATATTATATACATTGAGTATAATTAAACCATGATCAGTGTTCTTAGCAAATGCAACATACATAGCTTTTTAACTCAAACTAAAGGTTCCTTATATTAATTAATCTATGTCTATCAATTCATTGGGGAGGAGAAAAGTAAAACAGGACCAGAGAAGAGAAAGTTAGTTACTGGTCATTATTTCCATTCTTCCAGCTATGAAATACTATCCTATCCATGAGAAGCAAAGCAAGATCACAACAAAAGTAAGAAAAGGGCCAAAGTGATCATTAACAGTGCTGCTTACACATTGGAAAACAGTTAAGATATAGGGTTAAGTCCCTGCAGCTGAAGCTCAAACTATTTAACAAGAATGTAATTAGCTGCTGCACAAGATAGGAAATGAGATTATTTTTTAAGTGTCTTCAGTGTCCAAGTCAAAAGTAGGCACCCCTGTAGTATTTTAATTTACAGTTTTTACCAGCACCTTTCTTCTGTGACAAATAACTTCATCCCGAATTTTGACATTTAATTTTATGTATGTGTAATATTAATTTGCAATTATGCTTCTGTCTACTTTAATTCTCAAACTGTATTTGCCTAGAGGACAATGGGCTACTAATGTTAATTTACAATTTACATGTTAGTCGAAACTGCTTCAAAAGAGGTATGATCTGAATCAAGTAGATATGCAACAGGCAATGTGACTGCTGGTAGCAAAGATTTTTTTGTTTATTCCAGAGACATGATACTTGAAAAGTATGTGTGAAGGTTTTATATATCTAGAAACTCTGAAACAACATAGGGATGAAAGAAACAACACCCAGAATGCATTTTAAAGTAAAATCAATAGAAGTGTAACAGGAAGAGAAGGAAGGTACAGTTTTGCATATCCTGAAACCACATTAGAGAAATCTATATCACTTTTGGGTAAGCTTCAGGTTAAATAAAGGGACCGTCTGTTGAAAAAGGAATGATGCAATCAAACAAGAGTGTACATTGTATTGGGTGACTTCATGCCTCTGACAAAGTGGGTTGCAGCCCATGAAAGCTTATGCCCGCAGAAATTTGTTAGTCTTTAAGGTGCTATAGGACTCTCATTGTTTTTGCTGTATATAGACTAACACGGCTACCCCTCTGGAACTTAAAATTTGGAGGATTATAAAAGTAGTTATTGGGTGGCTACACCTGCATTCTTTATAAGAGGAGATGTCATACTGAAGTTGACTAAAACAAACAACACCTCTATTGTGGAGGCTATCTGGTAACCTTTGACTTGTCTTTACCTTCCTATGTAACAGTTCTTAGAACCAGCTTTCAGGATTTTCTAACAGATTAACATATTAAAGTGTGTAATTTTAAAACATTTATTTAAAAAATTCTGGAACTTTGGTGAAAGTTAGATTTTCAGCAATATCCTGAAGGTATCTTCTCTAAAAGTATTGAAACTACTCTCGTATTACTTATTCAGTTTCAGGACAGTCTAATAAACACAGTTGGTCCATCTCTCTTGGGAGGCTCCAGGGTCCCCTCTTCAAATAGACACATCAAGCAACAAGCACTTCTATATACAATTAAAACCTTTAACTGAGCTGTGCTCAGATACCATAGTGATATGCCCAACAGTGATATCCAAGATAACATTTTAGTTCCTTGGCTGAGCATTTAGTTCATGTAGCATTTAGTTACATGCTGGAGGAGAGGATTCTGTAACTGTTCAGGAAAAAATTATTAGAAAACCATCTATGTATTTATTTTAAATTGCCCCATTACTGTGGTTTCTGAGTGAAACTCAAATGTTTAAAAATATATGATTGTACAAGTACTTATGCTATGAATATTAGTTCCTATGTCCACTTTTAGCTAGAAAGAGACTCCATCAATGACAGGTGTGTAATGCTTAAGTGACTAGGCTTACAGAGGTGAGTGGCGCTGGCTGTAAGGAATCATGGATATGAGCTATGTTCATATAATGCTGAGTAGTAACAAGCAAAATGGTTCGGAAACCACACCACCATCAAAATATCTCAAGTTGGGCAGGTAGGGCCTCAACATTGCCTGTATATCCTGCTCTGTCAGGATGTGGTAGCCTCTACCAACAGTCATCTTCATAGGAATTGACAACTGTCAGGTCAGTTACTAAAAAATCCTTTTGTTGAAAGAGCAGGTTTAAGGTCACATCCTGCACCAATTGATTTCTAATTACTCAGAATTTCCAGACCTCCCCCATCTCACTATTTATTTAAAGGAGCACTCTAACAGAGCTTATACAACTGATACTCAATACTATGCTAAGCTGCCTCCATTTGACATGCAAAACTTCCACCTGCTCAGTGACCAGAGTCCTGACTTGAACTAGGGGCTCTGGATCTGTAGCTCCCAGAGTGCTATATTTGCTCCCAGCAGGCTGATAATGGAGTCTAACTAATAGTGCCTGATCCAATATATGCTATAGATTAAGACAATAATTATTTTACTCTGGCAGCTACTGTGTATCAGCTGGATCAGTTTAGCTACTTTCTAGAGAAACAGCAAAGCCCTTTCCCCCACCCCCCAAACAACAATCAGAAACTCATGTGTCATAATTCATCAGGCATCAGAAAGCTACTATATCATTAACTGTAATTTTGAGCTTTAACAATACTGTCAATGTGCCTTGGCATTTTGTCATCACTATACCATTTGTAAAAATCAGTTTCATTCTATTGTTTTTCTCTTTGATCTCTGTGGCTGGCAGACTTATTTGTTTTTCTGTCTAATGGAAACAGTAGAACTGTTGGTAGAAAGTGAAGTGCTGCTATGAAAAACACATGATCTTTTTTCTTTAAATATGACTTTCCTTCTCTGTTTTAAAAATTAGTATTTTAAAATTCAAATTCATTTTTTCCATTAGTTCAAAAAGCAGCAAGAACTTGTTTTTAATAGTTTCTGAACTCACTGTCAAGACAGTTCTGAATTACTCTTCATGGTTTGCTATTGCAAACTCTTTCTCATCCACCCCCTTTTCTTTTACAGAGGGATTTTCACAAATCTCCTGTTATCAGGCAGTGCAGAGAGTATAGCAACAGTGAAAGCTTCAGATGTTGTCAGAGCAGATCATGTTTCCAGAGATAAAGTGCAGGAATAAACAAAACACTGTAGACTGTTGTAAAGATTTATTCCTGCTCTTTGTTTAAAAAATAAATCAACAAACTAATAAACCTCTGTGTGCAATAAGAGCAGGTTATACTGGATATTTCTCTTTCTGTTTTAGAAGATCAGTGTGTGAAGCTCTGGCTGTCAGCAAGGTTTCCAAATCCATGTTTCTGGCAATTACCCTCACTACCTTTATGCTTGTTTGCAGTTCTCCAATCTTTTGTTGTTGTTGTCTACCACATGCCTTGTTCTTGATGTTGAATCCAGAACAGGCTTCTTGTAATTTCTTTACCAGATGTAACACAGTCCAATGTACTAAGTGTAGTTAATATTATCTGTTCCAAACCATTTCACATTTATAGAAAAACTATGATAGAAAAAGGCCAGTTCCACCATATAAAGACACAGGGCCAGGTCCTTGGCACTACTCCATCCACCTTTATAATGCTCCAGTAAGATAGTTTAAACAGCCAGTTGGGGATTCCCCTTCCTCCATCTCCTTACTAAGTATGGATTTTAGGGTCTCCTTTCTTTCCCATTGGCTGCCCAAATTAGGGTCTTGGAAGAAAGCTCAGCTAGTTTAATCAACTCAATCTAGACAGGACAGAGGCAGTCCTGGTGTACAGAGAGAAGCATTTTTAGAGTAATGACTGTTCTCTCCAATGAATAGGCTTCCCACTTTCTCCTCTGCAGGCATCAATCTCAGCATTTTACTGGAACTATTACTGCTCCTCAACTCTAGGGGTATGGCAACAATGCCAAAAAAAATGTGTTCTTAACTCAGGTTAGCTAATGCGCATCAGTTAATGTGGGTTACATAACAGTAAAGACACAGCAACTTGGCTTTTAACTTAGGATAACAGCTCAAGCTCAGCTAGAGGCTCCCCCATAGGCTTTAACTCAGATTGCTAACCTAAGTTAAAAGCAGAGTTACTATGTCTATCTTGCTATTTTAACCTGAGTTAGCTAACCTGAGTTAAGAACCCTTTTTTTTTTTTTGCAATATAGACATAGCCTAAAAGATTAGTATTTACGCCTAGTCTGGAGATTGCAGCAGAGAAGAAAAGAGGCAGACCATGGCTAAGACTAAGGCATTAGTCATGCTTGTGCCACCTCTAGACTAGTCTACTATAATGCAGTCTACTTAGAGCTACAATTGAAGACCACATAGAAGCTTCAGCAAGTGCAGAATGCAGCCACTTTCCTCTAGTAGGTCAGTCGTTCTTGAACACAACTCTTCTGCTCCTTGCACTTCAGTCTCCCTGTCCACTTCTGGGTGCAACTCCGAGTGCTGGTCATCATCTACAAGGCCAGTAGGCCTTGGCTATCTCAGAGATTGCTGCTTTCTCTATGTGCTATCAGAGTAGCTGTGTTCCACTGGAAAGCTCTTGGTATCTGTTCCAGCAGTGGATGTTTGATATAGAGCCCTCAGCTCTGGAATTTACTCTCGCTTGCGATTTGCCAAAGACGAAGCTTAGCCTTTTTAGCGTACACTACTAGAAACATGTGTTCACTTTTTTCCTCTATCTTAATTTGGGTTATTTACTGCAGTTTATTCATCCCATCTGTGAGGAATGTTAAAAGAGGCATAGGGGATCAACTAGTATCTATTATTTAATACCTCCAGTTGATGATAAAGTTGTTCGTTTTAACTTCTACAGTGAATCCAAATATCATTGCCTCATTGTGGGAGTGAGTAATTAGATACATTTACCTGATTTATGCATGGTGAGATGGGCTGTTCAGATACATGTACAAATTCAGAAGGCACAACTTGGGTGTCCATGTTTTAAACTTGGGCACATCTTGCAAGACATGTTACAAACTCATGTAATGTCCATGAGTACTTAATTTCACATTTGAAGCTCTGATTTATCTAAAAGATGTGTAATATCTCAAGTAGTCCCATGGTTCCCTGTTTGGGGTCTACAGTGCAAATGATTCTCTTAGTTTACTCCACTGAAATAGTAAAATTGGGAAAACTTTTTTTTTTTTTTTTACTCCTGCTTCATAAGTCATGGGCGCATAGGGTTTAAATCACTAATGTTTGGTCAAATCGAGACCCGATTTCTTCACATTGGATAGGGAACTTTATATAGAAAGGTTTTATCTTGTTGGAACAAAAGTTTTGTGCTCAGGCTACTTCTAACCTTGAAACACCTATGCACATACATAGCCAAGTCTGAGTTTTTTGGGTGCTCAGGGGAGATGCATTACTGTGGGGGAAAATGGGGCTTTAGCTGTTGAATCAGAAACAAAGAGTTTTGCTGTAAGTTTCCAGATACACAGTATGCTACCAAAGAGACTTGTATCAGCTATTATAACACCAGTTAAAAATAAAGTATTAAGGGGGAAAAAACAGGCATTTTAAAAAATCCTTTCATTAGCATGGCAAATAAAATAAACAGCAAGCAAAGAATAAATCCAGAGGTGGATTTATATTTAGATATAAAGTTTATATTTCGGTTTCCAGAACAAGAGATGGATTTTTAGGGTAAGTTTGGATCTTATCATTCTCCTATGATCAGATTACATGGTATTTTTAGATTTTAATACTGTACATGTTTTGACCCAAATGCAATTAAAATCTTCTTTTGACTTGGATCTACTGCAAATTATGCCATTAATACTAGACACTCTATAAACTAGGATTGGAATAGAATTTCATGGACATACGCCTGGAGTGGAGAGGGTTGGTTTTGTGTTTTGTTTTGTTTTTTTGTAAACATTGAGATTTGTAGTCTGTTGAACACTAATGAATCCTTTAACCAGAACTCAGGAGGAAGGCTTTCAAAACATTCTGGATTCTTTGTTTGTTCCAGCTCATAGTTTTGTGGGCATCTCTTCCCAGTGAATAGCACAAGAGCTAGCGTGTGAATAAATAAATATGTAAAGATTCTTGAATTTACACCTTTCCCTTCAAATCACTTACACATGAAATATATTCTAATATGGTAAATATTACATCCTTTCAGGAGACAGCATTGCTCTAACAATTCAGAAGGACTTCTTTTCTTATACTTTGAAATAAAGGACAACTGGTATCAATTTTGGGCTTACTGCCGCTCAGAAACCTCCAAAAGTAACATGAGAGTTTGTTGAAATATTTGTTGAGACTTCACTGTGATCTTTCCAAACTTCACTGGGTGGCTCCTTTGTATTCTTCTTATGCCCCCAAAATGGAACATTTGAGGTTTGAAAATGAGTAACACAAAGTTCATTTTCATGTGGACTGAGGTTTGAGGTTCTTAACAAGTTTCCAATTCCCCAAATTCAGCCCCAATCTGAATAGGTTCAGTGCCATAGCTTTATACCACGGATAAACTTGAGCATATATATCAAACAGTCCTGTCCCCTCAGCCTGCCCCCACTAACCAGCCTCCTAAACCCACCTCCTACCTCCTTACTAACCACAATATGTTATAACCAATGTATGAATACACACTTTTCATATTCAGTACAGCACTTATTATTAGTCATATAGAGCCAGATTGTGGCCTGTCCTGCATGCTTAACATTCAGGGGAATAATGAGGTGTCAGGCAACCGCTTACTTCCCCATGCCTTCTGTCCATGTCATGGGTAGCAGCATGGAGAGGAGAGCAGCTTCCATGAGATCAAGTCTCCTCTGTGCATGTGGGGAGGGAGTGCACAGGAAGGGAGGGAAACAGTCCATTTATACTTTCAGATTATTTTAGCATGCATTTCTTTACTAGATGAATTTTTGTTTAAATTGTACCGCATATTCTGGCTTCCTTTTTTCTTAATCACTTGCATCACATTTCTTCATCCACAGTGTTCAAAACAGTGCTTCTCAAGGAGAATTAATTTGCAGAAGAGATTTCTAGAAGTGTTAAAATAAAATATATAAAAAGCTATTGAGCACGATCAAAGATTTCATGCATTATGTGTTGGAAATAGAAGCAACTCTCACACGTAGTGGCATTTTTGTTTAATAAAATGCCCAGATCCCTTTTTTACAATCTGCTAGTGCCCACCTCCTTTTCACTTTCCTCCTAATCCAGAGAATATAGTGCCCTTTCCCTGTATGTTCAGATGGTACAGTTGATGCTGATACAGTGGCATGACTGGCTGATGAGATCCTATATTTTGTTGGTCACATTGTCTATTAGTATTCACAGGTATAACTCCCACTGATTTTTACTGGGATTTGTGTGTGCATCTGTAAGGGTAGAATTTGGCAGACCTTTAAGGATATTAGATTTGGTTCTCATAAACTGGAACTAAAGGAAACACAGAGTAGCCTGATCCTTTTTTTTATTGAACTTTAACTAGTGCCCTGGTAATTGATTGCTTTCATATGACTTAAAAACATTGGTAATATGTAAGACAATCCAGGTATATTACAAAATTTCTATGTGTTTTTGCCTTTCCTCTAATCTCTCTCTGTTCTTAGACTGCAAGCTCCTTGGAGCATGTGGTCACCCATTCTTGAATATCTGGGAAATGCCTAGCACATTGTGGGCATTAACAAGAACAAACAAAGAACAACAAGGCACCTTATATGGACAGTGATATAAAGAGAGACTATAAAATTTACCTTACTTTTCTGCTTTTCAGTAAAAATGCATTGCCATTGCACCATAGGACAGGTATCTAATCTTCTTTGTGGTTATGGATCATATTTAATTCTCTCTTAGTTCTTTCTTTACTCTCTTTTTGATTCTTCCATACACTTACAGGATTTTTCACATTTTAAAAATGTTCTGGTCTTTCTATGTTTCCTATTAGTTATTTCCTTTTCTTGCTATTGTTTAATTTCTACTTTATTTTTCTGTATCTTTGCCTCACTCCTTTGTCCATTTTGTTCTTTTCTCTTCTTATCACCGTCTTTACTTCTGTTTGTTTTCTCACCCCCTTTTAGCATACCCCCTTGGCATAAGGAGAGTCCTGTTCAGCTAAAAGGTGCCTGCTGAGGTCTCCCAACAACAGTGTCATTTTCTATGAACACACATGCACAGTTCTGTTGTTTAATTAATTGCCCTAGGCCATACTGGGGGGTGTTTCCCCTTCTCAATGGCTAATTTGACTGTAGAGTCCCTTTGGGACTCTTAAACTTCAATACACCAAGGAGGCTGTTTTTTAAAAGAGTCCATAATAAAGGCTCTTTCAATTTTTTTAAACATCCCCAGAATACAGTTGTTGCCTGTCAGAGCTGTCTTTAATTTCATGGGTGTCCCAACTAACCTGTTCCCTGTGGTGCAATATCATACCTTACTAGGCGAACATAAGACCCTTGTCCCTTAAAACTCAGCCTCAGTGGCTAGAAATGTAGATGATGCTAATAACTGTGCTAACTTTAAAGGAAAATGCCAGCAGTTTGTTACTAGACAGTTATTTTCTAAACAAGAATATCTACGGTTTTCAGACATATGCAAGATTGTTTCACTATATACCTTGTCCTCCCCTTCACAGATTTGTTTCACCCACCTGTTGTTGTCTCACATGTTCACATGGCAAACTCTTTGGGGAAGGTGTGTGTAAAAGATCTAGCACAATGGATCCTCTAACTGCTACCATGACACAAATACCACTACTACTACCACTGTTACTAATAATAGAAATACTTGTCACTGTTTCATCATCATTTTTATCCCAGATATGCAAAATCCCAAGATACCCAGAGCAGATAGTTAAACCCTGATCTGATGCCCATTGAACTCAATGAAAACACTCCCACCAACTTCAGTGGGAATTGGATACGGCCCTCAAACAAGCTCAAATCATAGTAGTATTGCTAACTATAGTAACCACTTACTTTACAGTATGATTATCCAATAATTATGCAAGATAATACAGTAACACAGTTAGTTTCCCTGTACTGCCCAAAGCGCTTGCCAAAAATACATGAGCACATTTCATTCATTATCTCCTTTCTTAGCTCATGGCTCTTTATAAATATTCTGTTTTCTTCTGAGGTCAATTGGAGCTGTAGTATTGAGAACTGTCTAGGTATATTTAACCCTGGGGATCATTCCAACATGCTTCTATAAAAGATCATATTGTTTTTCCTGCTTTCCATTTTTGAAGTGGCTAGGCTTTGGCCACGGGACCCGCTACATATCTGGCTGCAAATAGACTATTTGGAGCCAAGCAATGCGATGCCTTGACTAATTTCAGCATTCACTTAAGATAAATTATTTATGACACTCTCTGTGCAGGCTTTTTTGTTGTTGTTGTTTTAATGTTGTAATCTCAGCTAGAATAAAGGGATAATTTACATTCAGTTTCAGCTACTGCAGTAGATAAAAGGTGGTTCTTATGGGTTAAGCCAAGTATGATATATTCCAAGTTTGAATAGAGTGGCCAGAAAGACTAATTTTGTCATTTTAAATGTCATTAAATCGTGTTCCCTAATGGTGAGAAAGCTTAATATTTTACATAAGCAGCTTTTTCTAACAATTTCTAACAAAACAAGCATTTTCTAACAATAGTCAGTCACTATCAAAAACTCAGCCACCTTCGTTGCAGCTAACTTACATTACGGGGATTTTTTTAGCTGAGAAAATTCTAATGGGATATCCAAATTGGTATTACGAATTGAAACTATTTGCCAAGAGAATGTGGCTCAGCCTTTTTAATAGTGCAAAACAACATGCGGTGAAAGGTAGGAAAAACCATGGTGTTTTCTAGGAAACTTTCTGTTTTCAGTAGGCCTAAGGTGCATGAGATATATAACAAAGCAAAGCAAAGTACAAGGAAATGAAAAGCAAAGGGGGACTGATGCCTCACTAGCCAGTGGACTGCCAAAGAAAACAACAACATCAACAGAAACTGGAGCCTGTGATGTGCACGTTAAAGCAGAACTACCTATTCTCTGCCTTTTCTCCTCTGAAAAGCTGTCGTGTGAAGGGAAACATTCCTTTTATTATTTATGGGGACAGCCGTTCTTGTTTATTATGCTCATGTTACTATGTTTTATGCCAAGTATGAGGCCTCTAACTCTTTCTAAAAGTCTAAAAGAAAAGATTTTTCTTCTTAAAAAAAATAAAATAAAACAAAAGGTTGGCAGCTTGAGGAACTAAAACTCAGGGGGAGGAGGGAGTTTCTTACAAGGTGAAGGGGGCCCTTCTCTGGGGCAGTGATCCTGATGCAAAAGTGACAGGCTAGAGGCAAGCTATTTCTAAGGACTTTATACCATGGAGCAGACACATATCATTAGGAGAGGATCATGACAAATAACATCCTTGCCTACCCCAACAGTAGTATGGTACATGGGCTCCCAGGAACCCACAGTGAGATGAGCGCGAAGGAATAACAAATAGGGATAATGATCTGAATGTTATCAGGGCATCATTTGTAAGGGACAGCTAGCTCGCCTCCAAAACTGGGATTATGTATGAAGGAGCAAGAAAAAACCTCTTTTCCCATTAATTTGAATTTAGTTTCTGTTGTCTGCCTCCCTCTTTGCTGCAGCACTGGTGTCCCCAGAGCATCTGAACTTCTCTATTTTGTGTTTGTCCACTGGAAGCTTTGTTAGTGCAAGGCAGCTCTCTTATCAGCTATTACAGAGGAAGCACCATTCAGACTTCTGGGTTGTACCAGGTATATTGCAAGCAGTCAAATAAATTAAGCAAGCCGATGAGACCGAGACACACAACAGGAAATTCAAATGCAAAGGTAGTGAGAATAGGGAGCAGTTCTACCTGCAGGGATGTGGTAAAAGATAAGTAAGACTTGCTATCCAGATGAGAAGACAGGGCATTGTTAAAGGGGAAGGGATGTGTAGCACTGTTTGATCTTAAGGTAGAATAATTTATTCTAGGAGCTGGCTCATTCACAAGCTGGCTACAACTGGGGAAATTCTCCTTTTGGTTCTTCTGTGTTTAACATGGTGACTGTAGGGAGATTTGAGTGCTAAGGCTCACGCTCAGGGACTTGTTTTCACCTCCTTGATGTTACTTCCAAAGTGCAACCTGCTTTTCAAAATAGGCACCCCCGTACTCCTGCAGTCGATCTTCTTAGAAAATGGAAATGAAAAGAGTATAATTATTTTCAGATGTCAGTGAGGCCATAAGAAAGAAGGCTCTTGCACCTCTCCCTCCTAAGCTATTATTAGAAATGATATCCCTAAGGACATAGAGCTATGAATTAAATATTTGGGGCTGGAGCAACAAGAGATTTGTACATTTCACAAAGATGCTATTTCACAAAGCTGGTTTAGTGGGACAGTGGCAGTATGTAACGCTGCTAATTGGGACTTGGATTCTTTGACTACGTGGCTTCTGAATATGTTCTATACTTTAGCAATTTGTAGCCCATGAAGGGGGTAGGTGGTGGACTCACTTCTGCTTCCATAACCCTTTGCCAGTCATTGACATTTGACATCATAGCAACTATAAGCAAGTGAGTGAGGGAAAAAAGAGAAGAATTAAACAAAAAGGCTGGATGATCTAATAGCTCTTTTCCATCTTGAAACTTTGTTAAAAGGAATTGAGGCTGGGGGAGAGAGCAAGAGAAAACATGTTAAAAAGTAAAACAGTTCCTGGCTTACCTCGAACAGCACTCTCTTTTCAAAGTCTGTGTTTACATTACAGGCCACAGCAACATCTTTCCTTTGTAGAAACCACTTATTGCTTCATGCCAACCTTACAAAGAAATATCAAGCAAACTTTTTCCTGTTTATTCGCAAGTCAAATGCCATGTCAGGGCAGCAGAGCTTTACTGAAGGTGAAGTGGAGTGATCTTAGTTACAGAACAATTCAAAACAGCCAAAAGAAATATACCATCCAGACTGAATGGCAGTAAACTGTATATCTGGTAGAATAAACAGTGCAAGGAAGTCATTGGTTTAATATGCCACCTTACCCTTGTTCTCTATAAACTGCTGGGAATCGTACCTGCCTGGTTTCTGTCCTTTGGTTTAGCTCTCGCTGGACATTCTTATAGCAGACTTTACTCTGTTATGGGATGAGAATGAGTAACACCACCCATGCTGTCTCAGACATGGTTTGATGAACTTTGGATGTAGGGCATGAAAGAATGTATAAAATGCTGACATTTAAGCTGAATAAAATCTGAAGAAACCATTCTTTCCAATGCAAAGGGGATAGCAGGGCCATTTTTTCAGCATGCCCTTTAATACAGGTGAAGCCAGCATTACCCCCCAGCACTGCAGGAGGGCATGTTACCCCAGCCCCTACTGTTTCCTGCAATTCCACTGTTGACATGGTGCCGCTGCTGGCTTATCTATTACATGATAATTAAGGGCTTGCCTACACTACAAAGTTAAGTTGACCTAAAACATCTTACATTGACCTAACTAGGGAGATGTACTCACTGCATTGCTCCACCTGCCGCTTTAACTCTCTTTCTACACCCACAAGTAAAACCATCTTTGTCAAGAGATGCAGAGCTTTGGGCAACATAGTTAGAGTGACGCGGAGTAAGTGTGGACATTGCATTGCTTACAACGCCCAAAGTGGCCTTCAGGAGGTATCTCACAATGCCCACTGTGACCGCTCTGGTCACCATCTTGAACGCCATTGCCCTGCAGCCAGGTACACAGGCATGCACTCCTCCACTTTTTAAAGCCCCAGGAAATTTTGAAATTCCAACTCCTGTTTACACAGCATGGCGAGCTCACATAGCACCTGCCAAATTGAGCACACTGGCTCCACGCAGCAAACGCGCTCCTGCCTGGAGTACATGGGAGGTGCTGGATCTCCTGGGTCTGTGAGGAGAGGAGGCTGTGGGTCTGTGGTTGAGTCTGTGGGGCGAAATCACTGTAGGGAGGCAGGGGGAGAGAATCACAAGGACCTCTCCTTCAGCCCCCTCCATGTATCTTCCGGGGCTGCAGCAATACTCAAGGCACTCCACCCCATGGGAGATGAAACACGACAGCCGCACATACACCCAGCTGCGAGAGCCTCGTTGGTGTATGTGCTTATGAATTCCCTGTTCCATCCCCTTTAGATACTTTCCCCTGCATGCATGACGCTTACCTCAGCATTACATAAATATGTTTGCATGGGTGTGGAATAAAAATCTATTTATGGAACCTGACTTTATCTTTATTATTCTCCATTACATGGTGGCTGCTGCTAACCTTCAACACAATAGTAATAGGTGCATGTGCATTGTTATAGTCAGGCACACACAGCAATCATTACCAGGCTCAGCACACTACAGCAATACACATTCCTGTGGCTAAGGCTATGTCTACACTGCTGGTGGAGTTCAGGATTGATTTTGCGGGGTCAATTGAGTGGCAGTAAAGAGTTGCTCAATCGAACCCGGAAGTTGGCTCTGTAAATCCATCCCGGCAAGTAGCTTAGTGCTGTGTTGATGGGAGGGCATTTCCTGTCAGTGCAATGCAGTGGAGATGCCGTAGTAAGTTGATGTTAGGCAGTCGACAGGAGATATGCAAGTTACTGTACGTAGCGTGCATATCTCCCGTCGACTGCTGCCGAAATCTGCAGCCAGCATAGACCAGGCCTAAGTGAAAATGCTCCCTCAAGGCCTTTCTCAGCCGAATAGCTCCCTCCCTATTGAGCTCATCTTATAGCCTTGTGTTCATAACACACAGCACAATACTGAAGAGCAATGCAGGATCCATGCTGACACAGATGGTTGGCTCACAGGTTACCAGGGCAGTTGAAAAGCAGCTGGAAACCTAGTTGGATGCCCATGGAATGATGGGATTGAGAAACCTGCATCATGTGACACTGCATCTGCTCCCATGAGGCACTGCAAACTCTTCCCAAAACACCCTGCAGCCAGTTGCACAGTGGGATAGCTATTCACAGTGCACTGCTCTCTGTGTCTATGCTCTCTGTGGATGCACTCTGCTGACACAAGGAGCATTGTGTAGACATGCAACAGCAGTTTAATTACTGCGGTGGCTGTAAGTCAACGTAACTTAAGCTGATTTAACTTTGTAGTGTAGACCTAGCCTAAACCATCTCCATCACTGACTACTGCTCAGTATACCTAATCCACATCTAGCTCTCTAGCCACTAAACTCTGACCGTTCATAGTTATCTACTTACCTACTGTTGTCTGAGGGTTAATTTGTTATTTAATGAACTTTATTTTGTTGCAAAATCAATTCTTTTGATTTTACTGATTGCTGATTTGATATATCATCACTGATCCACAGTTCAATTAATTAATTGTTATTGATTTTACTAATTGATTAAGTTCATGACATGATTCACTCATTGTTGTGTTAGGCCATTGTTAATTAATTCACTTCTGTGCCTTGTCCCTTCACTATTATACCAAACACAAATCACTCCCTTGCTTTGTCTTTACAGTTGACACCATTAACCTGCCTAATTGATTCACTGTCTAATTGATTTACTAATTATAATTTGCCTCTACTTCCCCTTGACTCTCACCACAACTTTCCTCTACCTCATCTTTCTTTCCCTCCTCCCTATGAGTGTCTCCTCAGCTAGTATAAATCCATGTGGCTCCATTGGCTTCAAGGGAGCTACTCCAACTTACACCCGAGGACAGGATCTATGTTCATCTCCTTTCCCCCTCCCCACTAATGCTCCCATCAACTCTATCTTTTTCTTTCTTCCTCTTCTTCCTACTCACCATTGTACTCCTACCTCCTCAACACCACTTCTGGGCTCCTGTTCCTCCTCTTCCTTGCCCTTACTTCAGGTGCCATCAACCTAACCTGGTGCCCTTCTATCCCACTTCCTGCACCCTCCTCCAACAACCACCCTACTGGCCTCTTCTTCCTTCCTTCTTCCTGGTCATCCAGGAAGGCCTACTTCAGCTATAAAATAGTCAATGGCATGCACAACCTTTTAATTTCTTCCTCCTTCCCATCTCCACGCAGTCACAAAATCTTGGATTTCCATTTTGACCCTGCGTCTGGTGTCATTTCCTCTTGGGACCACTCCTTTTCTTATACCCCCTCACCCAGACCCATCCAAAGAACGACAGTGATATGTGGAGCTGGGATTCTTCCCTCCCAGTCTTACCACTTTTATTGCCTGCCTCCCTCCACCCCCTTCCCACTCATTCAGACTTTAGTCTCCTCTCTCCCTCCACCGTCCTGCCATATGCTGCCTTCTCAAATCCTTTCCAGCTGCCTTCCCAATTTTGACACTTGGCTCTCCCTGTTCTCCATGAAATCCCGCAACCATGTTCTCAATAACTGCATCTTCCATGTTGTTCAACTCCTCAACGTCCCCTTCTTGTTTGACCTTCAGCCTTGGATCAGCTCTCTCACTCACTAAAATGATCACTTACTCAATCTTGTCTTTAAAATGCTGCTCCTTCTTTGATCTATCACCAGTTTCATTTTATTCCAGCACCTATCTCCTTCAACCCTACCTACTTGCCTTCTGGCCCCTTTCCTTCCACCTGACCCTTCCCTGACCTCCAGTCCAGTCTCTGGCTACATTCCCTCCAAGCAATAAACTAAAAATTACTAGCCCTCCCCCACATTCTAAAATGTGCAAACCAGTCAGAGTAGCTCCCAGTTTCTCTTCCCTGGCTTCTGAGCAGCACAATTTACTTACTTCTCTCTCTCCCCCTCTTCTCACTCCAGGAATACCACACTCGTCTGTTAAATTGCTGAGCCTTGATAGGCTCAGTTCTATTGAATAAAACTCCAAGCTAGTCGTGCTATGAGATGCATGTTATCTAGCTCACATACCAGTACACGAATGGGAAAAGTACCTTCCAGCTATTGTGTGCATGTGTAAGAGATTTGAAATGATAGCAGGAAGATGGTAGACAGTGCTTGTTTTGTAATAAATATTGACAATTAACAACATTTATTTTAAACTTTAATCTAAAACTTAATCTCAGAGCTAATATTGACACTATGGCCCTATTATTATATTTTCTCTAGTGTCATAGGCCTGCATAGATCTCTTTAGACAACTAAAAGTGACAAGTCTCTGCCTTGAGACTCAGCAGAGCTCAAGTACTAAATAAGGGGAAAGAGAAAAGAACAAAAGTTACATAGGGGGAGATGATGAGGTAAAATGAGTATGCATGCATCTCATTAGTGCCTTTATATAACAGATATATATTCGGACTTGGTTTGAACAACGCACACTATCCCTTCCTGCTAACAAAGCTATATTGTGCTCTTGATGTGATCCCAAAGCCAGGAGGATTTAGTTAGCTTTGCTATAGTGCCATAGGCATACATGACACTTTACAGATAAAAAGTAAACCAAGGTCCCTACCTTGAACATAAACCTCTTTTTGTTTGAACGTGTCTCTCCTAATATTAACTTGCTATCTCAATAAAATGTCCAGTATATTTTGGTTAGAGGAATTCATATCAATATTCCATAAACATTCTCCATCTAAGTCAGATAACACCTGGACACCTTATCATAACGATGTAGAATTGGATACTACCAAGGTACTTAGGCACTTAAGTCCCATTGAAATTTGTGGGAGTGTAGCTGGGAGGTGTGGCCTCCCTCGGAGATTGACGGCGAGGGAGAACCAAACCCCCTCTGGGGGTTGGAGCCCTGGAGTACAGCACCTGACCAGAAGTAGGTAGGTGGGACTAGGAGAATAAAAAACAGGACTGCCACTCAGTGAGGAGAAGGATGCCTCTCCCTTGCTGCTGAAGCCTAGGGCTGCACCCAACTGCTTCAAAGAAGAGAGGCTGCTGGAGCTACCCACTGTGTGGGGCCCTGAGGACCTGGAGGAGATACCTGAACCCGGTGAGCTGGACGAGACCCCTGGATCTTATGACCTGGAGGAGAGGCTGCCGGGGCTGCCCACTGCCTGCGGCCCTGAGGACCTGGAGGAGCTGCCAATCCCCTGTGAACCAGAGGAGACCCCAGGACCCTGTGACCTAGAGGAGCTGCCCTCCACTGACGACTCTGAAGAGTTCCCGGACCTGCCATTGAGCGATGAGGCTGAGGGCTTCTGGAGTTTCCCTCGGGCCGAGTGCTCTGAGGAATCGGGATACATCCCAGGAGACCAGGTACTCTAGGGAGAGGGTGAGAGAAAGTAGCCCAGGGGTAGCCGACTACAGTCCAGATGAGCTTGTGCTCACAATAAGGCAGTGTGTTTCGGCTGGAGCCCCACTGATGGGACACCCCATCACTGCCAGGGCCCTAGGCTGGGACGCAGTGGAGACGGGTGGGCCTGCGTCCCCCTCCCCACTTCCTACCCCAGCCTAGGGGTGATTGCCCACTGAGGGGTGGGGCTGACAGCAGGGAACCGGCTCTAAGGGCCAGGGCTTTGGGACTGATTGCTCCCCCCTTGGGGGGGGGGGGGGGGCAAGAGACTGTTTTCCCCATTACCTGCCTGCCCTGCTGGAGAGCTAGGCCATAGACTATATTTCCTCGCCCTGCCAAGTGCTAGAGATCATTTTTCCCCATTGCCTGCCCGCTCCTGCCTGAGGGTTGGACCATGGACTATTTCTGTGCCCTATGAAGGGCTCAAGACTGTTCCTGTTTGCTGGCCCACCCTGTCTAAGGGTCGGGCCCTGAACTGCATGCTTGCCCTACTAAAGGGCTAGAGACTACTTCCCTGTTGGTTTGGCTCTCCCACCTAAGAGCCAGGGCCTGCAACTGGGGCTCACCCGGCTAAGGGCAGGGGACGGCTCCCCTTTGTTTGGGACTCCCCACAGGGTGCAGGCACCGGGAAGTGTGTCCTCCCTCGGAGATTGACAGTGAGGGAGAGCCACCGGCGCCACCCACAACAGGGGACCCTTAACAGAGGGTTAGATGCCTAAATACCTTTATGTATCCCACCCATCATACCTAACTCCAGGACCTTCTGAGAGAGGTAGAAAATAACAGTGTGGAGGTTACAACACTGGTGGTGGCTCGGACTAGAAACCCGAGCTTGGACCCAGAGGGGGCAGGAGGGCTTACAGTTGGGTGGTGAGCCCAAGCTGCCGACAGCGCTGTAACGTCCATGCTGCTATTTTTAGCACACACTAGCTCAAGATGAGCTAGTGTGAGTCTGTCTATCCACAGTGGGAGGCACAACTCCCAGCTACAGAGTAGACCCACCCAAAGGCAGTTGAGAGAGTGCATGCTGAGACCCCACCAGCTGTTAGGCCCCATAAAGCTTAAGCTGCTGCAGCACCTACCACAGTTACTAGGACTGGTACACCTGGCATGTGGTACACTGCAGGGACTCCACAGTGGCAGCGTAGTGTTGTAGAGTTTAAGGTCAGAAGGGGTCACTAGATCATTTAGTCGGATCTGTATACCACAGGCCGTTACATTTCACCTGGTCACTCCTGTACTGAGTCCAATAACTCATGTTTGACTACAGCATATCTTCTAGAAAGACATCCAGTTTTGATCTGAAGATATCATGGGATAGAGAATCCCCCACTTCCCTTGATAGTTTGTTCCAGTGGTTAATTACCCTTATCGTTAAAAATGTGTGCCTTATTTCTAATTTGAATTTGTCTGGCTTCATCTTCCAGCCAGTGGAAGCCTGTCTCTGCTAGATTAAAGAGCCCTTTAGTAACTGGGATTTTCTCCCTTTGAAGGTACTTACACTGTAATCAAGTCGCCTCTCAATATTCTTTTTTTTATTAGCTGAATAGATTGAGCACTAAGAATTTCTCTTGCTATGAGATTCTTTAACTAAAGGCTACGTAAGGAGCCCAAGACTGACCCTGCAAGAACAAATTCACTTTGTAAGCTAGAAAATGAATGTTTCTGTATGTTAATTAAATCTCTTCATGCCACTCCTTTCTGCAGGGTTGGGGGGTCGCTATAGGGAAGGAGTTCACTGGTTCTCCAAAAAGATCTATGCCTACATCCAGACATTAACTGTGACTTAACCTAGGTTTAAAAACAAACAATTTGTTCCCTTGACATACTGTTGATTGAGAAGGTCTTTTGAATACATTCTCAGAGGGTCCTTTTCAAATAAACAGTTATGAACCATGAAATGTAACCATAATTACCACATCAAGATGTGCATTATCACATTGCATACCAACATGCTTATAGTTTATTGTTCAGCCTTATACTTTTAAGCACTGAGATGTGAAAGTGAACATTAAAAAAAACCGCTCATACTGGAATTAGTAGTAGTAATATTACATTGCAATTCTGTAGCATCTTCTGTTTGAGACTTTCAAAACATTTTATAAACACTAATTTAGTGTCACAAAACCCTTAAAGTATGTAGTATGATCCCCATTTGAAAATAAGGGATGCAAAAACGTTTGTCAAGTTTTTTACAGAAGTGGCCACAGAGTTTGGTACCTCATTCTTAGATTCCCAACTTGAAACGCCTTGGTGGGCTAGATTTTCAGAATTACTGAGTGCTACAGCTCCTATTGAAGTCAATGAAAGATGCAGGGTCTCAGCATTCTTTAAAATCAGGCCTTCAGTGTCTCAATTAAGGCTTCTAAAATCAGTGGCTGCTTTTGGAAATTCTAGCCTTGGTGATCTGCCCAAGGTCATAAAGGAAGTTTTGTTGTGCAAACTCCTGTCTCCCAGTGCAGTACAATAATCACAAAACCTCATTATCTTCCTCCTGTCCATTCTTATTCCTGCTACACAATCTTTTTTTGTTTTTAAAAGAATAAAACCATTAAGCGCATATGCACGTGCACTCACACAGGTATACAGGACTATAGACCCAAATTTGGATGATTTATTTTCTTAAATTGTTCTAGAAAACCTAATAACAGAAATGTTTTCATAAAAATATATATTTTTATAATTTCAGTTAAAGCAGGTGGGGTGTTCTTGTTTTTAGTTTGGAGAGTTTCTCTGGGATGGGGGAGGAGCAGATGGGTAAAACTTCCCCTGAAGCATTTGCAAAATTAGGCCATATCTACACTACCACTTTTGTGGGTATAACTTATGTCGCTCAGGGGTGTGGAAAAAAACCACCCCTTTGAGCAACATAAGTTACACCGACAGATGCACCAGTGTGGACAGCAGTATGTCCAAACATAGCTACCACTGCTTGTGGAGGTAGTTTTATTATGCTCTCTCCATAGAGAGACATAGAGCAGCGACACGAGCAATCTTACAGTAACGCAGTTGCATCAATGCAGTTCTGCCACTAGAAGATCTATAGTGTAGCCACTGGCCTAAGTGCCTGATCAAAGCAGCATTGGGCATGAGAGCCAGAAAGGGAACCTGACCCATCTCTCTCCATTGTCCAAGCTAACTGAAGTGTAAAATATGCAGTTATAAAGCCTGACATTCGATTTTTAAAATTTCATTTTTAATCATGCATGCACATGCTGCTCAGGATGGTGCTAAAGCCAGGAGCAGTCCCAGTGAAGTAGAATAAAATAAGTAGGATTTCAAAAACATACGGCTCAATAGTTTATGACTTCATGGTGTAAGTCTGAACACACTTATGACTTCAATGGGCCTGTTGGCATTTCCTGGTTATGTCAAGAAGGGAATATTTATATTCATTCTGCTGTGAAAATAATAAGGATGCTAGATTCATAGATGCCTTTACAAACATTAATTAAGCTTCCAAGAACCCCTGTGACGTCATGCTGGCAAATGTTATACACATTTTGGAGCTCAGCTAACCAAGTTCCAGTGAGGTTAAGTTATTCACGATCACACAAGTGAATTAGTAGCAGAGCCGAGGATGGCACCCAAAAGTTTAGATGCCCAGTCTTTGGATCTAATCACTAGGCCATATTCTATTCAATGAAAGAAATAAAGGGTGAACCTCTTTGTTTCCTTTCAGACTCCATTCCTGGGTAGGCGTTCTGCCAAACTGTGCACCTTCTCAGTAGACATTCACACACAGCTCTGCCTGACAAGCTGCTCAGCAGCACAAAACATATGCATTCATTCTGGTTAGTGAAAGTAAGCGCTCGATGAAGATGTGCCACTATTCAGTGTCCTGGGGACAGATAATACTGTAATGACAACATAATCAAGTTTGAATGGTCTGGGAGCTTTAATGGATAGTAATGGGGCTCTCCAGTTTGGACAAGGCGGTGACAGAATTTGCATGGTCTGCATAGTTTAGCGCATTCTTCAGTAGTTCATCCTGTGCCAGACAAACACCACAAGTTTTAAACTCTCTGGAAAGTGCTCCCCATGTCAACATCACCAGCCAAGATTTCCTGAGCAGTTGTTTGAGCACACAGGGGTAACAATTCCCAGAGATAACTGGAATAAGTTTTGGCATTATCAGGAGGGGTTTTTTTTGTTTTTGTTTTTTTTTCCAGAGCCATCAGGGAAATCCTGAAGGCATCAGCCTGGCTCATTTGAATTGACTCAGTAAGAGGATGTGTTGTGTATGTGCTCAGAGAGACACCCCCCATCTTCAAAAGTAGAGGCGGTCTCAGTCTCTTAGTAATGATATATAAAGACTTTCACCAGCTGAAATCTAGCCCAGGTCACTTGGGACCAAAAGTCTTTACTACTGTATCCAATGGTTGTTTTGTGGCCTATATGACTTTAGTTTGTGCTCACATCCATTGCCTAGTGCCTACATCATACCACATCTGGCACACCTAGTGCCTACATCACACCACATCTGGCACTCTTGTATAACAGTCTTATAATAGGCACCAAGGAAATGAATGAACCGTGAGACTGTCATTCAGAGGTGATTCCTCAAGTTCAGAGTTAAGTTACATTGGTAGGGCAGCATGGGGAAGCTTTTATTGCTGCTACCCCTGCTATATATGTTCTGGGGACACACAGATGTTTTCATTCTCCTTCTGCTCCCTTTTATAAGCAATATATTTAACTAAAATCATTTAAAAGGCAGAATCTGGTGTGGGATAATATGGTCCAACCATAAGACAGTCCCGAGAGATCTGCTAACAATGACTCGTTGAGCTTATTCCAGCCATGATTTGTAAGTGCTTCTGCTCAAGTGGAAAGAAACCCTCCTGTTGATGGAACTGTAATCTTCATGTTTACTTTCAAGTCTGACACTAGACCAAAAATCTATCACACCCTATTTTAGATTAAGAATGGAAAAGTTTCTTTTTGCCTCTGCACTTTCCTTAGCTGCAACAGCTTCTGGATCAATCAGTACTTCCAAGTCAGAACGAAGTGAGAGTAATTTGGTTTAATCAGATACACAGATGACTTTCTATCTTTTTAGCTCATTGTCCATTAAGGGCACATCTACACTGTAAACTAGCAGTACGATTCCCCTGCTTGTGTACACATCCTTGCGTTAGCTCTCATTGAGCCAGCACAAGTATAAACAACAGTATAGCTGCAAGAGCACAGGCAGAGGCATGACTAAGTCAAGTACAAACCCACCTGAAAATGGTGGTATGTACTCAGTACAGCTCAGCCATGCCTCTGCTTCCACTACCCGTGCTATTGTGGCTACACCGCTAGCTCATAGTGTAGATGTAGCCTTAGATTATAAGGAGGGCAGGAGCAATCTTTCACTCAGGGTTTGTACTAGGGGGACCAGATAGCAAGTGTAAAAAATCGGGGCAGGGGGTGAGGAGTAATAGGTGCCTATATAAGAAAAAGCCATGAATATCGGGACTGTCCCTATAAAATCAGGACATCTAGTCACCCTAGTTTGTACTGTGTTTCGTACAGTGGGTTCCCAACTGGGTCTTCCAGGCACTAATATAATACAAATAAATAATTGTGCATCTTGGTAGACATATAATGTATCTTTCAAGCTTGGTGGAATGATATCCTGGTTGCAGAATGCATCTTCTTGAATGCCCACAGGTAGACAACAGGCAAAATTATTTCTGTATGGGCAATGAAAATGATTTCATATCCTCTATGCCTTTGCAAAAGTCCCAATTAACATTATCTATTAATAAAACAGATGGGAAATCCACTTTAAAATAACCAGTGGGATGGGTTGCCAAGCTACAGTTTTCTTTTCCTTCCATTATAAAGAAATTTGCTTGTGGTGCAATTTGTGTAGGCTCCATATTCCAGCAAAAATACATCGAGTAGTGTCAGGTTACTAGAGTCAGCCCTAAAGCTACTGTTTCCTAAAGGGAAAAAAGCCTACTTCACATTCAGTAAGTAGTTATTTAGGACATATAGCTTTAAGTGACAAAGCAGAGAGATCTAAGAAACAAGGGTGTTTATGTATGTATTTTATTATAAAACCTAGCAGGGTAACCAAAGATGCAAACAGACTATGGAAATAACCAGTTTGCAAAACTAAACCATAATCACTTTCCTAGCAATGACAGTTTCTCCAGGAAACACTGCTGTTGAGGATAAAATAACTCCTTTGAGAAATTTTCTAAAAGAAAATATAGCTTCCTGTAAATCAATTGACCTGAAATATCTTGTGTGGAATCAACCAGACCTCTTGAAAGAACATCTAATAACTAAAGCCTCCAGTGCACCACAGATAAGATAATGTGGGTTTATCTTGGAAGAACTGACATTTTCAGAGACTTAGACCTTCAGAGAAAAATATAAATACGATTTGCGTCTTTGGCTGAACTGTCTAGGTTCATACTCTAAGAAAGGAGAAATATTCATAGTAATCAGTGCTACTATGACAAAGCCCTCTTTCTGAACAGGAATGCAGGGGTTTGGAGCTAGGTGCATGAAACAGAGCACTGGGCCAAGTCTTCAGCTGTTGGAAATCAGAGTAGCTCCATTAAAGTCAACAAAGTTTTGTTGCTTTGGCCCAGAGTCTTTTTTTTTCAATAGGGATTTTTCTCCTCTTACCTTTTGCTACCTTCGTGGAGTAGCTAGAGCAGGCAAGGAGTGATACCTTGGCCCAGAAGGTAGCCGTGCATCAAACACTGACTTCAAGAGGGAGATGCTATATCTGCTACAGAGAGTAATTATGTGCTATTATAGAGAGTAACCAGAAAGCCTGGAAGAGCCTCAGGAAGCATGTGTGCCAGAATGATATTCTGTCAAGTGAGTGGGTTTGGGGAAGCCTTGAGTCAAGAACACATCCCCAGGAACTCCCAAGCAAAGGGTGGAGTTTAAGGGCAATCCAGGTCAGACGTGATAGTCCCTTTCCAAATCTGCCGGTATAGATATTAGTGCAGCACTGGCCTCAAACTAGGAAACCTCTAGCACAGTGGAGCTCTCAGGCGGACCAAGACAGAGACCTCTGCAAACAGGAAAATGGGCAGCCTGCCCTTCAGTTTATATTTGTATCTTGTTTTTTCTGTGGTGAAGACTCCCAAAAGCAGCACTGGTCTCAGCCAGCCGAGCCTCAGCCTGACTGCTGTGTGCTGCTCTTAAGGCAGCAACGGATGTGCACCAATGCAAGACCTGTAAACTAGGGAGAGGGATGAAGTTGTGTGGATTGTTTCTGAGATCCTTGGCTCTTCTACATAAGACCATGGCTATGAAGGAGCCTTGCTTTGGTGAGAGGCAGACCTACAGTTACCTAGCTGAGCACTAAATCTAGGCAGGCACGTGCATGTTTAATATACTTTTTTTATTAGGAGAACTGCAGCAGCCGCTAGCTCTCATGTTTCTTGCATTCAGTAACTACCATTGCTGGGGTTCTCAGGTTGGAACATTGGGGTATCTTAAAGGGACTTCCTCATTACAGGTATTTGCAGGGTCCTGCCTGCATACTTGCTGTAGCACTAGAACCCTGTTACATTGATGTTTTATTCTGAAAGCCAGTAAAAGCTTCACATATGCATATTTGGTTTTAAGTTTTGGGTTTTTTTTTTTAAGTTATAAGCATGGCTGGATGTGGGTTTTTGTTTTTTAATCAAAGCCAGCCTATGTCCCTTACCCAGGTCTGCAAAGAAACCTTAAACATGCCATTTAATTTCAGGGCACTTCACGGGTAATCCTCCTATGCATAGTCACTGCGTATGCAGAGGAAGAGATTAGAAAACAAATGGCTGACTCATACCAGTCTAAATGTTGACATACTGCAAGATCATTAAGACATAGTTCCCTGAGGCTGAATTCCTACAGACATACCTGTCCAGTGACACTGTACATTCTATGACTCTAACCTGCTGCTATCACAGAACGATATCCTAGGCTAGCTACTGTTCTCTCCCTTCACATCCCTCCCCTATTTCTCTCACTAATTGCCAGGTCTCCTCCATCTCTCCCAACCTGATCAGGTCTTTGTCCTGTCATCACAAGTAGAGTTGGTTTGGCACCTATTACACTTTTCCATACTGCACGGGTTGGGAGTGGGCAAATGAGGCAGGGGATATTTTGGCAAACTTTCTGCAGCATTTTTGGCAATGGATCTATCTGATGATTTTCAGTGGACGAGCTGGCAGGCTTGGGTGCTCTTTTGTACTGCTGTTAGTCGGTCAAGAAGAGTGGAATGACCAAAATTTATGCAATACATTCTATACACATAGTCCTTTTAAAATCAGGATGAGGAGAAGAGAGAGAAAAGATATATGTTTTTCTCTTTCTGGTTATGGGTGATTCATTTTTTTTCTTACTAAAAAGTTAAATGCTAAATATAAAAGAATCTCAGCTGCTCTCCATACAACAAGAAAGAACATGTACAGCAAAAAAAAAAAAAATCTTGAATTCAGTTTTTCCTTCAAAGTGCCTAGCGGCCTGTAATACTTCAACCTTTAGCAGGAATAAATCCTAGACAGATATTTTAAAAGAACAGGCTCACAAGAATATTAACTCTAGAATAAATCTGTGTCACATTAGGATGACCTCAGTGAAAAGATCACCTTTCTCCAGGCTTAAATAATATTTTACACAGACTCTCTAGATCTCAACTACTCTGTGTTATGAAGGTCACTTATTAAATGCTCACTACAAATTCCATCTGTACAGGGACCACCCAGTTATGTACACATTTTTACTATCAGTCTGGCTATAATCAAGCTTGATTAGCTTGTCTGAAAATATTTCTACGCTTTTTTTATGCTGTGTTTTAAAACAAGTGGAGGCCCTTGCTCACTCACAGTTGAGCCACAATCCTGTATGATTAGTTCCACATTGGAATATAATAGGTACAATTTAACCCTCTCTTATATGTGAGTAGCTATGTTTTATGTTCTATCTGTGATATAAACCAACAGAGTTGGGGACCTGGTTACAATATGGTTGCCCCTGGATATGGATAAAACAGTGTCGGTGAGACCAAGGCAAGCTGTATTTTGTATCCACACCTCTCACCTTACCCTAATCCAACAGGGACTGATTGTGCACACTTTGTAGTACCTGAGGCTGGAAACCTGGTGCCTTTAACCACACAAAAAGTACAGCCGAGCTCTATTAATGCACAGTGGATAATTACCAGTAGAGCAATAGAAGTAGTAGAGTTGGGTTTTTTTTTAATTGTGCAGTGTGTGTGTGTGTATATATGTGTGTGTATATATATAAGGTATCCTTCCACTATGAAAAATAGTTCCCAGTAAAAAAATGAAATAAAGCCTATAAAAATGCCTAAGTTAGAAACACCTTTTCCTGCTATTTTGAATACATTTATAGGTTTTTATTTTTAATCTTATCCCTTTCTTAAGGTTCTTGAATTACCCAGATCCCTTCTGCCCGTTTGCTAGTCCCAGAAGCCAGGTAATCAGTTCAGTAGCAGTTTGTGGCTCAGCTGCCACTTTCAAGTCACTTTCCTATATAAACACTAAATTTGGGATATTGAAGAGTTTCCAGTTCAGCTTTAACACCAAAAAATGAGTTAGATGTTGCCAAAAGGATTACCAACTGCAGCTGAAATGACAGCCTGCCTCTTTGAAGAGAAGCTGTCACTTCTTCAGCCCCTCAGTCTCAAAGCTTCTCTGCCCCAATCTCCCACACAGGATATAGAGATTCCTTTTTTCACCTCTCACCTCCATTAAATTCCCTCCTTCCCCATTCACTTAACATAAAGGACATAGAGATTGTAGCCTGATTTTATGGTTATTAATTTATTGAATAGGGTAATAGGTTTGCCAATTAATCTGATTAAAGGATTATAAGGTTTGTATCCTTAATCAGGCTTCAGGTGAGTTTTATAAGGCCCCCGGGTACAACACAGGAAAAATTTCAGTGATAACCAATATTTGTATAATTTTATAAATTTATTAAGATAACATAAAATAATAAACAAATGACTGATAGAGAAAATAAAATGAATAATCAAATGGATAATGGATTAATACAATCTTAAATGTAAAGACTTATTTGATATATATATATCTATGATATGCTTTAAACTAGTATACTCACACCCTTCCTGGACTTGGTTGAAAGAGATGTCTAATTTCTCAAGTTGGAGTTGAGTGGAATAAGCACTGCTTCAAAGCTAAGAGCTATAAGCTAAGACTAACATTACAACATGACAACTTTAAGAATATAAAATGAAAGAATGAATCTTAACACTAAATAAAACTTCAAGCAGGGGTAGCTGACAGTCAACCGCTCCTATGAGCTGGATTTGATCTTTCTTATACACCCAAGAATATGGATCCTCCTTCCTGGCCCATACTTGGCCTTTCCACCTCCAAACTTTTGGGGTACATATAATCTATTGGCTACTAGGTTCGTACGTATTATTGACGTATCCACATCCTTTTCCAGGTGGTCTTTTATCTCACCTTTGTTATTTCTAGCTTATTGTGGGTTCTGTGGTTTTTCTTGTAAAGTTTCTTGGGAGTAACCGGGGACAGCCCTTCCCCTTTTAATGTCTCTCGACTTGTCTAGGGTAAAGGTTATGACCATATATGTCTTATCCTGTTATACATTGATACTTATCTAAGCCAAAGGTTGAATATATATACTAATGGTAGCTGTCATCCAGGATGTGGCCTGGAAGGTACTTTGCATTACAGCTGAATAAAATATCTAATTTTATTATTTAATCACACAATCATATAAAAATATATATGAAAAATATCTCTAATAATAATAATGCAAGCAAGCAGGCTAATTCTATAGGCTACAAGATCAGGTCTCACTATGTGCCACTGAGAACTGGTGTACAGCTGTGACTTCATCTAAAAGCCCCAATCCGCCAATCAGAATGTGGCTTTGGACAGGCTCAGTGTCCCTAGCTATACTCTAATGAACAACATTATGACTTTAATAGAGTAACCAAGTCAAGCTGGTCTTACATTTCCAGAATAAAAGTAACTAAGGGCTAAACTTTCCAGACCTGATTTTTCACTCTGTTAAGCTTTATGCCAGTCAATAGAATTACATGGCATTAAATTGATGTGATGGAGTTGAGAATCAGGTCTTCAAAATTCCTATGTGAACACAGCTACCATGCATTTGTACATACAGATAGGTTCTTGCATACCCAGTTACTCATTTTGTACACAGTTTCCTGAATCTGTATTTTCTAGATGTAATTTGCCTTTTCAGAAAAAAGTGTGCGCGCCCCATAGAATTTGAGTTTATTTTCTTATGGTAATTACACTAATAGGGCAGAACAACACTTCACATAAGAAATGGCCTTTCATCTGTCATGTCAGCCTTAATTTATTTGGGATTTTTCCTTAAAACTCACATAAATAATAATTTCTAAGAGCTGTCACCAAATATATCAAACACAAGACTGATTCCTGTGCTAACAGCTAACACTTTGTATAAGGCTTTTACTTGGTACCGCATGATATTTTGATTAAATACCTAGACTGATATAAAATTAACATGGCACATTAATTGGATTAAAAACTGGCTAACTAATAGGTCTCAAAATGTAACAGTAAACGGAATCATCATTGAGTGGGTTGGTTTCCAATGTGGTCACGCAGGGATCTGTTCTTGGCCCGTCACTATTTAACATTTTTATTATAGATTTGGAAAAAAAACATAAAATCATCACTGATAAATTTTGTAGATGACACAAAAATTGGGGGGAGTGGTAAATAATGAAGAGGATAGGGTCAGATTTAGAGCAATTTGGATTGCTTTCATAACTGGGCACAAGCAAACAGTATGCGTTTTAATATGGCTAAATGTAAATACATATATATCTAGGAACAAAGAACGTAGGCCATACTGACAGAATGGGGAATGCTGTCCTGAGAAGCAGTGACTCTCAAAAAGATTTGGGGGTGGTGGCAGCTAATCAGCTGAACATGAGCTTCCAGTGTGATGCTCTGGCCAAAGGAGCTAATTTGATCCTGGGATGCATAAATAGGGAAAATCTCATAAATAGGATTAGAGAAGTTATGCTACCACTGCTGGCATGCTGTGTCCAGTTCTGGTGCCCACAATTCAAGAAGGATATATTGGGGAAGGGTCAGAGAAGAGCCATGAGAATGGTAAAAGGATTAGAAAACATGCCTTAAAGTGATAGACTCACGGAGCTCAATCTAATCATCTTACTAAAGAGAAGGTTAAGGAGTGACTTGATTACAGTCTATCAGCACCTACCTGGGGAACAAATATTTAATAATGGGCTCTTCAGTGTAACAGAGAAAGGTATAACATAATCCAATGGACGGAAATTGAAGCTAGACAAATTCAGATTGGAAATAAGGCCTACATTTTTAACAGTGAGAGTAATTAACCATTGGAACAATTTTCCCACAGTTGTGGTGGATTCTCCACCACTGACAATTTTTAATTTGAGATTGGTTGTTTCTTATAAAAAGATCTGCTCTCGGAATTATTTTGGGGAAACTCTGGCCTGTGTTATACCAGAGGTCAGACTAGATGATCATAATGGTCCCTTCCGTCCTTAGAATCTATGAATCTATGAAAATAAACTCCTTGACAAAAAATCTCCATCCACCACCTCCTCAGATAAACATTTACTGTCTCGTCATAATCTCATTTATATTTCATGTGATGTTTTTTATACAGCAGAGCCCAGGAGGTGAACTAAAATTTGTTACTAAGCAAAATTAAAAAAACTGTCAAAAGAAATCCTGCTGAGGGGCTATGAGAGAAATCCTCAGGAAATACATACTCATTATAAAGAGAATGAAAAAGAAATGTTAAGTTATACACAGCCATACAACACCATGAGAGGTCAGAAACAGTGTGAAAAGGTCTTTACAGAATCCTAGAAAGTAAAGGTGAGTACAAGACTCTTTCCTAAAGCACAGTGCTTAGTCAGTCCTGTATTAAATCCTTACAGACTATTACACAGTTTAAGATTTGTTTCTGGTATGCAGTTTATCTGAATTTCATCCCATTATTCCATTCTATTTTATCATTCCACGTGTTATGCTAAATAATTCTTCATCCTCAATGATGACAAAGCAAGGTACTAATATAACTAACTTCTTCAGACAAAATAATCCACTGCTAGAAAGAAGTTATAACAGAAAAGGTATTATACCCAGCACAAGATAACTCTACTTTGCACCTCATTGCGATGGATAAACATGAATTAATCACTGCACTGGAAGTTGGTGGTTGCCTAGAGACCAGTGATCATGACCTGATCACATTAAAATATACACAAGCAGAGGACAGTCCCAGCCGGTACTATTTAGTAGTTCAAAAGAGCAAATTTTCCTAAATCTCAGGAAAATTATGAGCAAAATTGATTGGGAGGAAAAATGTGGACAGAAAAACGTGAATGAAAATGGGGTGTTCTGTAAGAGAAGTTTATTAGCTCATCAAAAAGCCATGATTCCACAATAAAAAAAAGAGGACTATTTTGGCTGAAAGCCATCCTGCTTCAGGGGTGAGGTGAAGATAGCAATTAGAAATAAAAGATCAACATATAACAAATGGAAAAAGGCAGACATCGGAAATGTTCTGTACAGTGGCGTACCATAGGTCTCTGGCGCCCAGAGGCCAATGCTTGCATTTGCACACACCCCTGTCAGTGACAGTGGCAGGTAAGGTAGCGCCCCACGAGGGGGGTGTCTGCGAGCCTGTTTTATGCTCTCCTCCACTCCCCCCACTTTTTGTGGGGGTGGCAGGTGTGGGCTGGAAGCAGGAATGACAGGGGCCGATGCACCCGGGCCACCTGGCGGTGGGAAGTGGGGGGCCGTGATGGGCTCTGCCCCGGAGCCCCACCATTGGGTTGGCTGCCTGGCCTCTGTACAGCCAGGGTCCCCATGACTCCCTGATGTGGGCCAGGAGGACGCTTGCCTTGCCCCCTCCCCCCCTTCAGTGGGAGCCATTAGCTGCTGACAGGCCTAAGCTGGCACAGCTGCCGAGGATGTCAAAGCCTGTGGTTCTAGGACCCTGCGAAGTGGGAGGCCCCCAGTGCTGGGGCTGAAGCCAGAGACTGAGCCTGAATGTCTCCAGTGCAGTTAACCTGCTGGCGCCTGCCCATCTCTCACTACCCCCATCAGTCCGCCACTGGTTCTGTATAAATTAGAAACTATTAAGTGTAGAAAATTAAGGGGAACTAAAGACATCCGTTAAAAATCTATTGCTGGCAAGGCTAAGGACAGTAAGAAGGACTTTTAAACTATTAGGAAGAACAGAAATCCTAGCATAGTATTGGTTCATTACTAGATGGAGATGGTAAAATTGTTAATGATGTAAGCAGGAGTGTTTATACCAATATTTCCGTTCTGTATTTTGGAAAGAGTAGTATGATGTTTTAATGTATATGAGGATGATGAAGTACTTTCCAGTCTGTTAGTAACTAACAATATCTGTTAGGGATAGATATTTTTAAATCATCAGACTCAGATAACTTGCACACAGAAGTCCTAAAAGACTTGGCTGAGTAGATTTCTGCCCTACTGATGCTAATTTTAATACATCTTGGTATGCTGGGAAATTTCAGAAGACTGGAAGAGTGCTAACATTGTGCAAACATTTAAAAAGCACAAGCAGGATGACCTGAGTAACTGTAAACTGGTTAGTGTGGCATCAATCCTGGGAAAAATAAATGAAAAGCTGTTATGGGATTCAAATGATAAAGAATGAAAGGATAGGAATATAATTAATGCCAGTCTACCTGGTTTCATGGAAAATACATATTTTCAAGCAAACCTGATTTCATTCTTTGATGAGATTACAAAGTAACTGAGCAGATGTAATATACTTAGATTTTGTAAGACATTTGACTATCGTACAATTTAATGATTAACAAATTAGCACTGTACAATATCAGTAGAACACACATTAAATGGATTAAGAACTGGCTAAGTGACAGATTTAAAAAAGTAGTCTTTAATGCAAAATCATCATTAAATGGGAGTGTTTCTAGTGGAATTCCACAGAGATTGGGAAGGTTTGATGCTATTCAACATTTTCATCAGTGATCTGGAAGTAAATATAAAATTATTGCCAATAAAATTTGTGAATGACACAAAGATTGGTGGAGTGGTAGATAAGGATGAGGACAGGGCAGTCGTACAAAGCAATATGAATCACTTGGTAAATTGGGCTCATTCAAACAAAATGCATTTTTATGCAGCCATATGCAAAGTTATACATCTAGGAAAAAGGAACGCAGGCCATTCCTACAGTGTTGGGAACTATATCCACGATAGCAATGAGTCTGAAAAGGATCTAGGGTCACAGTGGACAAGCAAATCAACACGAGCTGCCAATGTGATGGTAATCCTTGGATGTATAAACAGGGAAGTGATGAGTAGGAGTAAGGAGGTCATTGTACCTCTGTATAGGGCATTGGTGAGATTGATAGGGGAATAAGTGCATACGGTTCTGATGTCCACATTTTAAAAAGGCTGCTGAAAAATTGGAGATGGTGCAGAAGAGAGCCACAGAGATAAAAAACCCACGGCTGGCACAGGTCAGCTGACAGACTTGTGGGGCTTGGGCTGTGGGGCTAAAAATTACTGTGTAGGCTGGCTGAGCTCAGGCTGGATCCTGAGCTCTGGGATCCTCCACCCTTGCAGGGTCCCACGGCTCAGGTTCTAGCCTGAGTCCAAACATCTATACTTCAACAAAAAAACTTCAAAAACAGACTTCAGCGAGAAACTGCAGAGCTGGAACTCATATGCAAACTTGACACAATCAGACTGGGTCTGAACAGGGACTTGGAATGGTTCTCTCATTATAAGAAGTAATTGTCACTGTTCACACATTTTCACCTTCTAATCAACGATTGTGAATAGTCCTCATCTACTCCAACTGAATTGACTTTGTTAGCACTTGCCCTCCCCATTGTTGTTTCTTACCTTTGGATGTATATATACTTACTTCCTATCTGTGACTTCCACTTCATGGACTTCACATCTGACTAAGTGGGTTGCAGCCCACAAAAACTTATGCCCGCAGAAATTTGTTAGTCTTTAAGGTGCTACACGACTCTCGTTGTTTTAACATCTATACAGCAATTTTTCAGCCTGGAGACTGAGCCCTGCAAGCCTGAGTCAGCTGATCCGGGAGAGCTGCAGGCTTTTTATCCCTGTGTAAATGTATCACGAGAGTGAGAGATTTAAAGAGCTTAATCTGTTTAGTTTATTTAAAAAAAAAAAAAGATTCAGACACGACATGATTACAATGCATAAATATCATCACAAGGAGAAAATACCAGGTACTTAAGGACTCTTCAATCTAGTGAAGAAAGGCACAAGATCCAAGGGCTAGAAGCTGAAATCAGATACATTTAAATTAGAAATAAGGCACAAATTTGTAACAGTCAGATTGCTTAACCACCGGAACAAACTATGAGGGGAAGAGGTGGATTTTCCATCTCCTGATATCTTTAGATCATGACTTGATCCCTTTCTGGAAGATACTTTGCCAAACATGCATCATTGGGCTCAGTGCAGGGGTAACTGTGCAAAATTAAATGTTGATATGTCTGAAGGTCAAACTAGATGATATAAGGATCTCTTTTGGCCTTAAACTGTATGAATCTGAGGAGCTTAAATGTTATCTGTTGAAGGCATTTAAAAGAATTCCTACCTACTCCTCATCACTTGTCAGCTTTGATCGTTAGATCCTTACATTTCTCTAGTGAAGAGTGTAACAATGACTTACTTTCTGGGACTCTGTGGCTGGATAAAAGCTGTTGTATGCTTCTCTTGATATTAATTTAATTATGGCATGTCCTCTTTTGAATTAATTTCCATTTGAAGCTCAGTGACTTTATCAGCACCTCACAGTAGCTGGGTGCTTTCTTGTTGCTAGATGCTAGTCACCCTTGGTCATGGTAGGTGGGAAGTTCTCTCTCTCTATCTATTATTACAATTGCCACGTCTCCTGGAAAATATTTTCTGGTGCTCAACTTCCCTGAATGGATGGTTGTCCCTACAATGAGGCTCGAAGTATATCTTCTGTCATTCATATCTCTTCACGACTACTGACAGCCCATTACTTCCTGTGGGTCTACACCTCTGGTAGAGATCCATGACGTCACGTGTCCTGTGTTTACTTTAAAACGTGTATTGTACTGATGATCATGATATGTCTGTGTGCTACAAAAAATTAAAACAAAATAATGCCAGAGTCAGTGGGAGTCATGGGCACTAGACTGAAGGAAAGACGTGTCTTCAATATCCATGTATTATATAGCCACCAAAGGACTCATTTCCCTTTTGATATTTCTACTGTTATTTTGACATTTCTGTTTTCTTATTTCTTTCCTCTTCTTTAACTTTGTTGGCCTTTAACTTCGACTCTGTCGGTTTTCATTGATTTTATTTAAGGACTTTGTTTAATTTTATTCTTTTGTGATCTTTTCCTCTCTCTCCTGGGTTTATTAGATTTTGATCTGCTTCCCTCTTGAAATGAGTGCAAAGGAATGATAGTCACTGGAAAAACTGGAAAAGACTATTTCTTTCCATCCAACACAGTGGGTAAATTATGGTTGAATAGGGTGATCTTCCTTGCTTTCCATTACTGAGTCCCTTGGTATCTCTGCTTTCCATGGTGCAGTTCATGGTTTCCAGGTCTCAGTTCCATAGCTTAGTCAGTTCCAAATCCATGGCTTCTGTGTGAATTGTGTGGGTTCTATGCCAGAATAACAAGTAAACCATGAAAATATTATTTTCAATGTAGTATTATGCAACTTTTTCCATGGAAGTTCTTGAAAACTGGCAAAATCCTTGGTTTTGCCATTTACCGTAGGGAATGTGTGTGTGTGTATATATATCTTTTTAAAATAGTCAACATCAATTTGGAAGATAAATATGTGTTGGTGGATGGAATAGTTCTAAAGGTGAAATCCTCGTTACCTGTGTAATACTCAGGTAAAAGAGGCTTTGTAAAGGGAAACTAAAGAGAGGGATGTAGAATCATCTTTCAGAGAACCCTCAGATCACCAGCATGACTGCTGATACAGCCCTTAGGTCATGGCCTACTACACTGTCCCTAACTGGAACCTTTGGCCATAACCTCTGCTTTGCAGAGATGTAGGCCATAAAATTGCTTTTCATCTGGTCTACCTACAACATCATCCCCTTTCCTCTGGTACCAGGAAGTACTGTTCCACATAAAGTCCTGCACAGTTAAATGCCTCTAACCTTAGCATGTGTATCAGCACTATATTTTAAAAGGTTTCAAAGGGACTCAAATGCATTTGCCAAATTCTTTAGGCAGTAATATGGCTTAGCAGCATTTGTCCTTAGCAGATGCAAACAAATCATTACGCATCAATAATTTGCATTAATGCAGTTTTTAACATGCTCAAGAGGTCAGACGCAATTTGTGAGCTCTGCAGAGACTGGCACATGTTTCCTGAGGAAGGCAGGAGGAAATATGCTCTTTGCAAAGTGCTCAGGAAGGCTAGACAGATGCTCAGTCATTAAGTTGTTCATGGACTCCTACATGCTTGCAAGGTGCACAAGGGCTGTGCGATGCCTGCCAAGTTCTTCAGGCAGCAATAGTTCATGACACTCTGGAGATATCTGCCAGATGCCGACACAGCGTTCTGAAGCTTCTATTTCAGAACATAAGAATTTTAAAAATACTTCTAACACTGGATTTAGACTGCCAGAAAGCATGTATGTACAAAATATAATGTAAACCATAAGCCCTCCAGGAAACTTCAGATCCTCCTTCTTTTGCAGATACAATGTGACTAAAGAGTGTTAGGAAAATTTTCCTATCAGGCAAACACACCTCCCCTCCAATATACTTTTACTATCCCGTATGTAAAAATGAAACCATCAATTAACATAAATCAGGCAAAGGAAAACAAAATTCCCTCCCAAATCTGCTCGCATGTATGCTTGTTTGCAGCATATAAGAGCATTTGAGAAGGGGGTTGACTGGTGAGTAAACTGCTCAGTTTGCTTGGCGTGAAGGCTCCTGCAGTTGTATTAACTTTGCCTGAGCAATCTGAAACTATATTTTTTGTACTGGGTACGCTTAAGGCTCAACGAAGGCATTGGCACAAGTCATTCTCATACTGGCATTATCCCATCTTATTTGCATAGTTACTCATACAATAGTAATATTATACGTGTCCTTTCTTCCAGTGGGGGCCAAATTACCATAATCCAGTTTATACATGGATAGCTAACAGTTCAACAAAACAAGAGTATATATTGTAAACTATTTCTTACTTTCTGCCTGTAGCTGAATTTCTTATATCTTGGAGCTCCAGGAAGCAAGTTTTAGATCCATGAGGAAAAAGACATAGTCTCTCAAAGCCAAAAGAAATGGGCTATGTGGAGGGAATTGGTGGGGGAGAACTTCCAATCTAGGTAGCAGTCAGCTCTTTATGCCCTCATACTCTAGCTCCTGCAGGTTCTGGGCTAGAACAGGATTTTTGCCTCTGTGCGCTCCCTACTTATGCAGGGATTTTTGCCCACTGGATCCCCTGTAATCATAAAAATGTGCCAGGGGTCTCATCTGGCGTTTGAGCCAGCCTGTTTTAGGGATCGTGAAATTCACATCCAGGTTCAGATGTGGAAACCCTCCCCAGAAGTTTGGGGGAATTTAGAGCTAGGCTTTGAGATCAGACTCATTTACACTTAAAAGCAATTAAACAGTCTTTGAAAGCCTGGAAACACCATGTAAGCAGTAGCACAGTCCTATTTCCTTTCTACTGAAGACTTTTCACACCCAGAGTTTGTCCCTGTGGCAATGGGTAAATTCTGTAAATGAAAACACACTAGTAGCATTATTTGCCATGAAAGAATGAACACATTCTGCGCTCTTCATTGAAGTGAAACTAAAGTGTTTAGGAAGGGGAGTATATTTCCTTCCCGCTTTCCCTCATAAGTTTACCCAACAATGACATATTACAGCTTGTTTTAAAAATTTATAGAATTAATTGTGAAGATTATAGTTTGTTTAATTTGCTGCTCACTTATCAGGACTACGGTGTATCATGACATTAGCATCTTCCTAGTATCATTTGTCTGTTCTTATTCTGCATGTATTTGATATAACGATGCAGATAATGAGAACACACACACACAGGATAGATAAGGAGCTTCTGAACAGCCGTTACATTGTGTAGGTTTGTGGGGAGCTGTTCTTAATAAGCTTACAACAGAAGTGCTTTTGCAATTCTGCACAGAAAAGTAAGACTAATATGTGCATGTAAAAAGCCACTCTCCCCTCTTCTCCTTTTATTGTTCTCACGGTAAGATCCTTGCCAGATTCTGCACTACTCTGGGGAGTAATTATGATGTTTTCTGAAATTTCTGTCAGTGGGTAGAGTTTAGTGCATGGATACAGATTCTACTGTTTTGGGATCTGAGAGATCTTGTGAGTGCCCAATAAATTCCTTTGAAGAGCAATGGCCATTGCCAAAAGAACTATATTACAAAAATGGAAATCAGTTTACAATTTAAATATGGAAGAATGCTACAACTGAGGGGCTGAGCAAAATGCTATTGTGAGCTGCTTAGGGAGGGAGTGCTGTCTTCTGCTTGATGGCCCTGATTCTCGCATTCCAATGGTCTGGATAGATTACGACATTTGTATGGCACCCCACTGATTTCAGTCTCTTGATTCCACCTCTGACTATAGTTGAGCTCTGCAAGGGTGGAGCAGCCTACGCTGTCAGTTGCAGGCTCAGGGTCTATGTGTTCCCCATACAATGGGGCCCTCATATAGACTAGGGTATCTAGGTGCTACTATGATACAAATAATAATTACTAATAATAACAAAGGAAGGGGAAAAATCACCTACGATAAATGGACTCTCAAGATTTCTGAAAGTCCTTTACACTAGATACTAGACTGAGAGAAGGAGCTAACATTCTAAGCCCTTTCTCCACAGACAGAGGGCCTTTACACTGATTTGATTTTATTTAGTTTTTCTGGACGGGGCACAGACCCTCAATGGCAGAGCTGCCACGATATAAAAGGAAATAAAAATAAATGCTATTGGGAATCTTTCACACCAGAATTAATCTTGCTATCAATTTTGATTGTAAGTCTTATCTTGATTCTCTGTATCATACACCATATGTGATTTGGTTTACTATAACCGTGGTGCTGAAGGGGCCACACTGAGAATGCTTACTCAGGGCAAACTGCGAGGATTAGGGCAAATAATCCCCAAAACTGGTGGTTTATTGTATAATTATATTTCACTAAGCCAATAACAAAACAGCTGTATTACCAAACTGGCTTACTAGAAGCCAAGATACAGTTCCCTTTAAGCAATCCAGCATTTGGTTCCCACCCAGACAGCCAAGTCTAGTATAGTAAGCCTACTGAAAACTTTATTCAGCATACTTAAAGTTCTACCAGTCCCAAAAGACGGGACACATTGCCCAACAGGTCAATGAATATTTCAGATCTCACCCAGTTACATGCTTTCAGCCAATCCTTATTAATCAAATCTAAGATTAATTAATAAAAGAAAAAAGAAAGCATGGCTGTGGTTAAAAGATCAGTATACATACAGATATGAGTAAAGTTCTTGGGTCAGTTTCATAGCAGAGGTGGTGAGGCTGCTGATTTGCAAAAGTCCTTCTGGAATCAATTTAAAAGGTTATAGTTATAGTCCAATGGGCAGTCCATGTGCAGAGTTTATTCAAATTCTTCCATGAGAATTCCAGGGTGTATGCAGAGTCAACCTGGCACCCTTACAGCTTAGATCTTCCCTGTCAAAGTTTAAGCAGATCTGACATAGCAAGGATCAGGCCCAAAACCTCCTTTATAGCCAAAGTCAGCAAATAATCACAGCAGGCTTTCCTTGGATGAAGTATAGGCAAAGTACATTACTGCTTTGAAGCTAATCTGTTTTTTAGGCATACACCAGTAAGTAGTTGTATTCATTAGCATACGGCAATTAAGCATTCAAACAGCATTCAACTAAGCATTCAAACAGTTCACTGGTAGTTATGCTATGTGAATCACAAATTTCAAAGAGAAATTAAGACAATATTATTATTACACAAGTTCCATCTGAATGGTAATACCCCTTTTGATTTCTGAATGAATAGAATACAGTAACGGACCATTTAAAAACAGGAACAGATTTTTAGCATCTACAAGCTAATTAGATCATATTGTTAAACTTCTAACAAGATATAGGTCAGTGGTTCCCAAACTGTGGGGCGGGTCTCCATAGAGGGGGTGTGGAGGAAAGTTCAGGGGGGCACAGCGGAGCGCGAGCCAGTGTCCATGTGGAAGGGAGGAGTGCCACCCGGCCCTACTCCAGTCACAGCCCCAGCTCTGCTTCCAGCCCCGCTACCAGCTGAAGCCTCTGGCTTCAGCTCCTGGCCCAGGCACAGCTCTGCATCCAGCCACGGCTGCCAGCCTGTCCATGGCTCCACTCCCGGCTGCAGTCCCAGCCCCGCCGCTGGCCTTGGTCCCTGACTGTGGCTCAGCTGCAGCTCTGCTCCCTCTCCTGGCCACAGACCCACCCCAGCTGCGGTCCCAGCCTTGGGCCCTGGCCCCCAAACCCGATCACAGCCCTGGCTCTCAACTGTGCCTGAAGGGAAGAGGGTCGTGGAAAGAGGGTAAGGAGGGCACAATGTAAAAAGTTTGGGGACCCCGTATATAGGTAAACACAGACAAATATAATTAGTATCTATTCTTAATCGTCTAACAATACAGGCCTACATTTCAAGGGCTCTAGTCTGTTTAACATGGCTTTGCTAACTATCTATAAGGAATGGCCCTATTTACCATTTCAGTACTCTTCTAATATGTCCTTACGGGTTGTTTTTGGGTCATCCAGCCTGCTTGTTGCTTAACCATTGCTGACTCAGCATCACATTTACACACAGAGGAAATAATTTGAAACTCCAGAGGTTTGTTTGCTTGGCTGCCTAAATACAGCAACACCTTGCTTGGCAGGCTCCAGGAAAGAATAAAAATATTTTAGCTATAACTTCCAGCCGCACTGAAATCAAGACCATACTCTCCCCTAGCACAGCTTCTTCATTAGGACCATACTTAAGCAACCTTTGTTTGTGCATCTGTAATGAAGTGGATGTTATTATACAGAGCAAAAAGGTATTCTATCAATCCGTCTCTGTTTGTAATATTATGGGCAGTGTTTAAAATGAAAGACTAATGACTGACAAAGTGGCACAGCGATAAAATTCAATTTATCAACCCATTTGCAGTAATTTCCAAATGTAAATACAACTGGCAACTTGTTTTCTGGATAGCAGCAGAGCACATGTAGCAAGGTTGCGCTAACAGAGGAAACAAACACCCCTGGAATTTCTGTGCCAAACTTTTAAATATATATCTTTACACAAATGGGACAGATCCTTACTCATTTTGAGTCCTTTTTCTGCTGCTCCTGTGATTCAAAGGATACCCAAAGCTACCATAAATAGACGGAGGGATGAATTGAATAGTAAAGGCTGGTATATTCCGAAATGGAGCACACAGCTCATGCACATGTGCACTCCATGGGCAGAAATCAGTTTGAGCTGCCTCACAGGCTGCACAGCAAGAAGAGACCCACTCACGGTGTCTTCCACAGTGCTCCATATTCTGAGGTTTTAGTTTGTAGAAACATCTCTCTAGTCCCTAAATGGCTCTGAAGACTGCTTTCAAAATGTGAGCTTTCAAAATGTGACCAATACATCTATGTCAGCTTGAGTTGGCAGATAGCACAAAACAATATCTTTGAGAAAAGTGAACTGCTCCCATTCATCTCAATGGTCTGAAGACTCTGAAGTCTACTGACAGCATCTTCAATGTTGCTATTATCCATTTCACAGCTGATCAAAACATGTAAGAAAGAACTGAGATTATAATATTATGAAAATATACATAATCTATTATAAGTGGCATCTTATTTTCGCCTCACAAATGGGCAGAATTTAGGAGCCTACCACAATTGTTCCCCCAGTCTTACCCTTGTGCATGTATGAGTGAGCACTGCCTCCAAATAGTAACTGTGTAATCAGTCTGCTTCTTATCTCACAGTCTACTATATAGCGTGCCATGCCATGATACATATTAAACAAAGTCCAGTCCTTTCAATTAACAAACGGAATAGTCCTAATCAGTGTTTCTGACCTTGATGTTAATTGCTGACAACTAGACAGGAAAAGATTGCAGGGTAGGATCACTAGGCACTAGTTACTATGGTGATGAGCACAGTACAAACAACTGGACACTTTTAAAATTGTGGGACATCTTGTATATTATGTAGCATCAAAGATTCAGCAACCCAAGACATTTGGAGACAAAATGCAGGCAGGAAGCTAGTGTATCTTTTCTCTCTTTTGAATTAGGATTTCCACCCCGTTTGTCTTCCTCCAATTAGGTGGCTAAGCTTTCAGTAAACTGTACTTCACTTACTTTTACCTTTATTAGTTTATTTCCTTTATTAATTATTCTCTTTGTGAGACAATCAGTCCAATTTCCACTGCCTAAAGAATTAAAAAATGTCTCCTTTTACGAATACAGAATGAAGTTCTGGTAGTGGGCCTCAAAACTGGAAACTTCAGAGGTTTGTTATCCAGAGTGCAGATTTCTAAATAGCCTGTCCATGTTTCTAACAACTTCATAGCACAAACATGCATCACTGCATTTTTAGGCCTGGTCTGTACTTAAAATGTAAGCCAATATAGCTATGTCACTCAAGGGTGTGAAAAATCCACACCCCCCTGAATGATAGAGCTATGCTGACCTAACCCCCAGGGTAGATGCAGGTAGGTCAATGGAAGAGGGCTTCTGTTGACCTAGCTATTGTCACTCAGGGAGATGGTGTTTCTATAGCGACACAAAACCCTCTTCTGCCTCTGCACTATGGGGTTATGTCAGCATAGCTAGCTAGTTATGCTGCTGTAGCCTCTGTAGTGCAGACACAGCCTTACAGCCTGCAAAATTCTCATAGGGTATTCTTGTACAATCAATTAAACTGCTATGGTTTTTTAACTCTTGCTGTTAAGCCACTTGATGAGTTTCTCCCCTCACTCAGTCCCAGACCAGTCACCTATTCTGTGCTTTAGGCCATGGGATTGTAGGGACTTTGGGACAGGGACTGTACCTTCCTCTGAATTTGGAAAGCACTTACATTTTGGGAGCTACTGCAATCTAAATACATTCATAAAAATAATGATAATATAGTGATCACTGATTGCTTTGTGTGTGAATAGTTTTGTCCTTAGCGCTGGTTCTCTCCTTTCTCTACAATGGTTTGCATAAAGAACTTTTCTGACCCCTTTTGTACTGCCCCCATCCTTTGACTGTTTGAATATCCCTTTTCTCACTATACAATAATTCCATATTATCTTTCCTGTAGAGCCCCCTTTGGTGCCGGGATCTCTTCTAAATGGGGTCCCCAATGCAGCAGGAACAGATCAAAATCCTGAAAGAGGTTAGGGTCAGGGGAATCAGGCTGCTAGGTACTGCAGGAGCCAAAGCTGCAGCAAAAATGCTGCACTGATGACCCTGGCAGTTTGGTAATTCAGAGAATTTAGGGGCAGGTTCTATGGCCTATTTTTGTTTGATTTGTTTTTTGATTTCTGGAGTGCACATGCTTTTCCTAGTTGATTAACTGATACATATACCTACTCTGTATCCTGTATATTTGATGTGCCATGTTAAGTTATTAAAAAGTTTCCATTTTATGTGATATAAAGTATGTTTTCAGTGTTGATGATGTGTCCTTTCTAGTATTTATTTCTCTCACTTGGGTTCGGTTGCTCTGCAAAGGAAGCAGCACCTTAACTGTGAATTTCCTGGTTTTCATATGTTTGTGCTTTGTTTTTCCTCATAACAAAGATGTTCTTTGTAGGAATATACAGAGACCTCAACTGAGAGTCCCCTCATTTTCTAACATTTGAGTATGGGTTTCAAAGTCCCTTATTCTGGATGAGTACAAGGAACAGGGCTCTGTGTTAATGACACTTTTTGTAAGTGAATACAATAGAACCACAACTATCTAGATACACTGACTGATTAGTGTTTTCAGTTTGTGGAGTTAAACTTCAAATCTTCTGCTGCACTTTGAATATTAATTGTCTTCCTACTGTGGTGAGAATAGCCTGCGGTCATAGTGGAAAAATGCTGATATTTCAAATAAAACCCAAGAACAAAAATAACTACATAAATAAACCTTAGGGGATCTTAACCAACACAGAACTGGAATCTAACTATTCAGCCAATCAAAACTCCAACTATTTACATTAGAAAGAGAACTTGTATTTCTGTGACAAGCATATCACTAGTCAACGTTTTAATACAGAACTGTCCATTCATAAAAATCATGTACATGACCATACTACACATATCTCATTGAGCTTTTACAAGAGAGTGCACTGAATGTGCCCAAATTCAACAACAACCACAAGCACAACTAAGGATCCAGCACTGGGTCACCTAGGGCCAAGAGAAGCATGATTTGCTCACCCATACTTATGTGGCAAAAAATGCAAATAGTACATTATGGTTAGATTCACTTTTGAGCAGAAAGAGGCCCACACAAGGCCTGTGCACTGTTTAAAACCCACATAAAACCCATGTTAAGCGAGGTCATGAAAAAGCTTTCTCCAAAGGAGTGGGTTTCATGCTACATGCCCACAGATTAGCCACTCTCATTGAAACAGATTTTGGATGAGGTCTTGGTTCTATAAACACAACTAGCTTCCTTGTTGACACACTCCCAGAAATCAAAGGTAAAAACAGGGCTCAATCTAAGGGTATATCTCCACTGTAGCCGGAAGATATAATCTCTAATTTGAGGAGATCCACTTGTGCTAACTTGATCAAGCTAAGAGTGGCAAACATAGAAGTGTAGCCATGGTGGCGCAAACAATGGGATGGGCAAGCCACCTTGACTATGATCTCATCAGAGAACCCAGGTACATGCTTGCATGACTAGCCCCTCCCACTGCGTGCACCGCTATGGCTACACTTCTATTTTTAGCACAGTAGCTCAGTCAGAGCTAGCATGGGTATGTCTACCTTAGCTGGAAATTACACCTTCCAGTCCAGTGTAGATATACCCTCAGATGCCAATTTTCAGATGCCAATCTGCATTTTCCTTAAAATCAAGAAGTGTTAGGATCCAGGTAGCCTATTATAGAGATAACTGCCACTTGAAATATTTGGATTCCTTAAAATTAAGGAATATTTTGATCCAAGGGTTTTTGTTTCGGACTTCTCTCTAATCAAAGTGAAAGCAAGGGAGAGAATTGCTGTACTCTCCCTATTCTTTGTGCCAAGAATGTTCTTCTGCCCTACCTCAAATTAGCTTGACCGCTCATCCCTATTCTAACTTGGCAATAAATATTGTAAATAGTTATCTTTTGAAATGATTTTTCCTCATATCAAGTGTATTTTTATGTCCTTGTAGGTTTCATTTAAAAGAAAGAAAGAAAACAGAACATTGAGACATCTTTTTTTTTTTTTTTTTTTAAACGGAGGAATCAAAAATGTTTGTTTCTTGGCAAATATGCTCTTCCCTAAGAACAGATATGAAACAACATAGGTTCGCTTTTACATTTTGTTCTGCATGGTTTTTCTTTAATGAAGATTTCTACATGGCAATATGGTCACATTAAGCAGAAATGATAGTTATTACAATTGTCAAAACGCTAAGTAGATGAAAATCTCCAGAAAAGGACTTTCAAATTAGACTGGTTACCACAAGGGGGCTGTTTTCTGGTGACTTTGCCTTATTTGTTTTTATAGAAGCAGAATAAGTACAAAAGACATTGCAAAGATAAGATGTATGTAAAGATAAGAGTGATCTTAACCTGTGTTATTAACAACACCTTACTATCTGGATGTAAAAAAACACACCTTCTTCTGCAGGGAAGACAAAGCCAGAGCAAACCATCACCGTCAATATTCATGAGATGTGCAGCTCCCCATCAAGCCTCTCCATGACTTGTCCCCATCATTAAACTACAGCAATTTCATAGGGTTCAGGGCCTTCTACATCTGCAGAGCTGTTGGCAGAATTTTGGCCTATGCAACAGAAAAAAAAAATCCACTGTACGTGCACTCACACACAGCTTTGCTTGCAGTTATGTTCCGGTCAGCTACTCAAACTGGGTGGAAATGATTACCTGCAGAGAGAGGCACTGAAAGAGAAAGAATGCAGATTTTATGGAGAAGCATCCTGGACCTGCACTCTCCAGTGCCTGCAGGCAGTCAACTCCCAGAGAATTTACCCAAACTATTTTAGCAAACAGGATGGGGCTAGCAATTTCCCATGTTGACACATCTTCAGCCTTTCAGCAACCAGCTAATATTAATCCCAACCTAACAAGCAGAAAGAAATAGACTGCACAGTGTGAAGAAGTCAGTGAACAGTGTATATTTCTGCATTTTTATTAGAAGATCAAAATACTGAGTCTTATTAGCAAAATATCTGTAGAAGATTAAAGAGCCACTCCTTTCCCATGAAGAACACTGAAAAATAATCTGTTTAGTGACAATTCTGACACTATATTTTCTGGGCATATTTTTCCTTGTATTTTTTAATTTATTAAAGACTTTTCTATATTAGAAACTGAGGTATATATATATAAGTCACTTTATGTGCTACCACTCCTTATTTATCACTTGAAGTCATCATTATTTTTTTGCCTTCAGGAGCCACCTCTATAAAAAAGCAGCCAGTTAATACAGGGTGGATTGAGGGACAGATAGGATTAATTGGCACTTATGTGTAATAATAAAAATATCCAAATGTATACATGTAGAATAAAATTGTATTTATTTGATTACATCCCACCACCCCCACCTTCCCAATTCTTTGTTTGTTGCTTGTTTTAAATTAGATTGTAAATTTTTTGGGCCAGGGACTGTATCTTCCTATATGTCATCTTAGATTTTTAAGGCCAGAGTTTTTAAGGCCATTAGATCAGCTAGTCTGACCTCCTCTATAGGTCAGGCCAAAAATTTCAGCCAGTTACCCCTATAGTGAGCCCAATAACTTGTTTAACTAAAGCATACCTTCTGGAAAGGCAGCCTGTCATGATTTGAAGACATCAAGAAATGGAGAATCCACCATTTCCCTTGGTAGTTTGTTCCAATGGTTAATCACCCTCTGCTAAAAATCATCATTTACACCTGCACTTAGTGTCAAATGCTACCATTCTGATCTGGTAACTTTCTGAACTTGCTTAGCACAGATATAAATGCTGACAATAAGGAGCAAGGAAATCAAGAATCAGGCCCATTGATTCCAACCGGCAAAGAGCAGAGGTCTAATCTGCCCTGTAAAAGGAGCAAGAACTTTAACAATACTCGGAGAAAAATTTATTGCTCTTAACGCTATGTCCAAGAAAACCTGTTGGATTTGTGGTGTTATTTTCAGATTCTGAGATAATAGCTTTGGGCAGATGACAAGTATCTGCTGGTTCCTAGTGTTAGTCAGGGGTCTGTGGTTAGAGTTGTCCAGTTTAATCCTCCTGTCTAGAAAGCATGAAACATTTCAGCCATTAATTCCCAGGGGGAGGAGCAGTGTAAGGTCTGTTAGGAGAGAATGCATGTTTCTGGGAGTAGGTCAGAGTAGGTCAATTGCAGATGACCAAGGATTGATTTCAATGGGGTTGAAAGACTGTTCACCTTAGCCTCCAGTTTCCCCTTTTGGCTCTTTTGATAAAGAAGTGCAGGATCTTCCCACAATGCCAGGAAAAAAGAGCTTGTCATAATGTTGAAAATTAGTGGTGGGCACAAGCCACAAAATTTGGACCTAGACCTCCTCTAAATGGTGATCCTAAATGATTCCTCGGGGTGTTATTAGTATTAGTGGAAGCAATAGGTGACTCCTCTCAGCCCTTTCCCTTCACTGTTTCAAACCTATGCATGTATTTTATCCCCTGTGGAGCTACGATAATCCAAGCCCTATTTCACAATGTCATCTTTAAGGTAAATCAGCTTCTTGGCTTCATTGCACTGACACTGAAAACATCCCTTTTAATGGACAAGTATACAGAGATACAAACAATGAACTCCGAACTTAGGCTCAGACAGGTAAAGGAAACGGGGAACCTTTTCAAATGTTTTGTTCTGAATGTACTTGTAATTGTAAAGGCTACACATAGATTCTTATTGTTTAGGAGCTGGGGAAAGAGCTGTCTATAGAAATAGCCACCTAGAGTGAAACAGGTGAAAATTAATTGTTCTGCTGGCTTCACAAGGGGTGAGAAAGTTGATACTTTCTGATTGTTCTGTATTACTGGTATGAAAAGGCAGGACTTTGTTATGGGAAGAAAGCAGTCTTTCATCTTAGCAGATGTCACACGTCCAGTAGCAGGGGAAAGAGAGAGAGAAATCCAAATCAGAACTCTGCATCTGAACACCTCTGAATTAGGGGAAATTCAGAATCCAAAGTCTTGGATGTAAACCTTCTATAGACTGAAGGGTTCAAATCCAGAACCAAATTTTGTGGCTTGTGCCCACCTCTGACTTTTCACCGACAAAACTCTTTTCACCGATGAAAATATTTCTAATGAAAACAGAAGCCAGGGCAGCACTGCGGAACCTTCTGTCTTTTGACAATGAGAATGATTACTGCCCCCAAAGAACCTCCCCCTCACAACGAAAGGAAAGTAATGTGAATTGCACTCAGCACGATGGGCATTTGCCAACCTACTAGGGCACTGAGACTTCCAAATAGTTTAGGATTTTTTTTAAAGTGAATTCACTTGACTGAGATGGGGTGGGGGGCGAGAAAGATATGAGAATGAGAATCTATCATTGTCCTAGTTGGAAAGGTGCCCATTATTCTGAGAGAGAAGGGAGTTTACCATGGTTTTGGACAACATACTACTGCTGTCTTTTCAGAGTTTAACATTCCAACTTGATATCTGATCTCATAAACAGTGTAAAGAGGTCAGCATCCCAGCAGTGTGAAGCACGCCAAACAATTAAAGGAGCAGGGGTGTCTGAACACGTTGGCATGCTTGGCTATTCAGATGCAGTTTTCCAATAACTAAAGATGTACATATTTACCTCCCATCAGCTATTGTTATGGACCACGCTCCATTTCAATGGAATTGAGCAACCACTTTCCAGGCTTGATACAACCAGTGTGTTCTCTGAGGCCACTGTATACCTGAAAGAGATGGACCCAAACTGCAAAACTTGGAGCCTGCACTGAAGTTTTGCAAAACGCAGTTGGGAGCTCAGATGTGAACCCAGATCCAAATTTCCCAAGAAAGCATCATGCCATAAACAGTTAGCCAAGGCCAGTTATGGAAGTCAGATTCAAGTGTCACATTTTTCCAAATCTGAGCATGCTTGGATCCATGACCAGCTCTAATTACAGTGGAGCAGGTTCAGATGCAAGCGATACTTAGTGCTGGGCTAAACACATGGAAGAGCCTGAGATTGAAAATAAAACACAAAGGCTAAAAGTTAGTTAAGCCTTAAATTTCAGATGGCTCATTTTTTGCAACTGGATTTCAGTCATCAGCATGGCCCATGCTGCTGACCGTTGAAATGCTGGTGACAGAGCATTACTCATATGTTATTTTATTCACTTGTGAGGTTGCAGAGTGTGATTTAAGTTGATCTCCTCTCCCAAGGCCCTCGGCAAGTCAGGAGAGAAAGGCTAGGTGGCTAGCCAGTGGCTAGGGAGCTACCCTGTGACTTGGGAGACCTGCCACAGTCGTCCTGCATGACCTTGGGCTGATCACTTTGGGCTAGAATCACAGTAGGACTTAGGCACATAAATCTCGGAATTGGGCCCCACTGGGATTCACACAGCCCCCACTCAGCCATCGCTGACCCCTAAACTTGCTTGGTGCCTAAGTGTTTGTAGAAAAAGTTCCCTAAGGGTCTATATTTCTGCTCCTGGGCATTAAACGCCTAAGCCCCATAGTGATGTATGACCCTGGGGAAGCCAGGTGTTCCTCTGCCAAATGTGCTCAGACACTGCCTACTGGATTGGGCCCCTATAGCTGGGCTTGCACAATATGGTTGGGGGGCGGAGGGGGCAGAAGCTCCCTCACAACTTGTGGCCCAGGGGTTAGCGTACTCACTTGGGATGTGGGAGACCCCCGGTTCAAGTTCCTCCTCCATCTGAGGAGGAGAAGTGATTTGAACTGGGCTCTGCTACCTCTTGGGTGAGTGCTCGAACCACTTGGATATTCTGGTATGGGGGCTCTCTCAGGCTCTCCTGTAGAAGCTCTTTGCCTGTGGAGAAATAACTTAAAATTCATTGGAGCAGGGGGACTGGATCCTGGGTCTCCCACTGGCCACGAGAGCTCTAACCACTAGACTACATAGTCTCTCTCATGGTGGCTCTCTCTCTGGCCCAGTGACTCTGTAACCACTAGGCTAAAAGTTAAGCGGGAAGTCTTCCCCTCCCCCCAGTCTCTTGCTAAAACAGCATAGGTGTCTAATGCCCAGAGAGGGTTTGCAGCTGAGAATCTCAAGCAGAGGGAGACCCTCCCCTGTAACCCAGACTTGGGTGCCTATCTCTGGGAGAGCAGCAGGACTTAGCATACCCTCCCATGTCAGTATCTCCCCCTGGCTACCTTAGGAGAGAAGTCTTTTAACATGCTGGCTTTTGTGAGACCCATTCTGAGGTGCCTCTCTCTCTCTCCATTCACTGTACAGTGAGCTTAGGTGGCCTAACTCAGGCTCTATGAATCCCAGTGATTTTCTAGGTGCCTAATTTTCTTTGTGAATCTTGCTCCTAGTCTAGCTAGTTCTCCCTCTGCTAAATGAGGAGAATAGTAGTGATCTATGTCACAGGGTGCTAGGAGGCTAAATACATTTTGTTCAAAAAAGATTCTAAGCAATTTTCATATATCTTAGATCAGAGGTAATGAATTATTTTTTGTCAAGATATAGTCAAGGTAGAGTCCAGAGAAAATACTACAAAAATAACAACGATAAGTAAATAAAAAAGATTTCATGGTCCGTTAAAAAGCATCTGGCAGTCCAGATTTGGCTTGTGATCTACCTATTGCTTACCCTGCATTAGATAGATAAGAGCTATCCACACTGTGATTGAAACAAGGCAAACATGCTGCTATAGATTTTAATCCTGCACAGTGATCTTCCCATGTAACATCCAACTGGAAGTCAAGGTAACTATGCATGGATGGAAGGGACTGCACAGGCAGATTTCTCAAGGATCAGGGTCTTAAGAAGGGATGTCACTAGCACTGTGTCAATAGTAGTGTAGACAGCATCTGAGGGGATGTCTGTGCTGCAATTAAACACCCACAGCTGGCCCAGGCCAGCTAACTTAGGCAAAGGGATTGTTTAATTGCAGTGTAGACCTTTGGACTTGAGTTGCAGCCTGAGTTCTGGGCCCCTCCCACTTTGCAGGGTCCTAGATCCTGGAAGTCTACACAATGGTTAAACAGCCCCTTAGCCCAAGCCCTATGGGCCCAAGTGAGTTGGCCTGGGCCAGCCATGGGTTTTTAACGGCAGAGTAGACATCCTGAGTGGCTTTTAGGTCATGTCTACGTTGGGAAAAACATGTAGATGGAACTGAACTGATATTAGCAACTGTGGGAATTTTAGAGATAATTTCCTCAGTGCAGGCAGGACCTAACGGACTCTAAGTTCAACATGCAAAATGTGTGTGGAGGGATGGGGAAAGGGATTGGAAGAAAGTGTAAGTTACATGAATTTAGCCTCCCCCTGGACTTCTCAAGACCTGGCTACCCTCTGAGCTAGGAGTGAGAGTCCCAGCTCATGGGGATGTACTCGTGCTAGTGCTCATCAAGCTAGCATGCTAAAAATAGTACTGGTCACCTGGGTAGCACAGGCAGTGGCAGCGTGGGCTAGCGGTGCAGTGTGCAAACCCACCTGGACCTGTGGGCATGTACTTGGCATGGCTAGCCTATAGCGTCACTCGCCCGTGCGCTATTTTTAGCATGTTACCTTGATGAGAACTAGCGTAGAATGCGAGCTGGGTATCACATCCCTAGCTCATCATGTAGATGCAGCCTTAGACTCATCTGTGAATGTGGCCCCATGTCATTATTTGGGATCTCTAAACCCTGAAGCACATGGTCAGTGCTTAATAAATAAACCCATTTGTAATAATAATGTGTCATACTCCCATGTCACTTCCATGTCACCTGATCAACCTGTGTATGGAATCAATGCTAATTTACAGACCCGAAGACTCCTCATCTCTACACTATAAGCCAAACTATGTGTTGGTGGAAGTCCATTGTGCCAGTCGAGAATTTGGCCCTGTTTTCTGAGGTGCTACACAGTGAAACTACATTATCAATGGCGTAGGGTGGAAATGCTCACAGTGGGCAGGGCAGGACAGCACTCTGTCCTGTTAATCCTGGACTGGTTTTAATTTATTGCTCTTTCAGAACTTCACATCAGCCTGGGTCACAGAGTTCACATGCGAAGAGCTATCATTTGTTCTCAGGTCAAAGGGAACCCTTTTCATACAGATGCTTGAGTTTCCCTACAGCATCTTTAACAAAAAAAAAAAGTAGTCTGGCTCAGTGTGAAATCAGCGAATAGTAAATGTTGTCCAAGGTGCCAATCAGATTAATGTGTTCCCTTTCATGTTAAAGAATAGCAGATCTCCAAGCTTTGCCAAGGAAGGCAGATAATTGCAGATAAGATCAGAAAGGTTTGGCATATAGTCAAAACAGGCTGACAAGCAACAGGGAGCTAAGCTAAAGAACATGTTCCGCCTCCGGAGCCCACTATTCAAGTTAAACAATACAGGACACTCCTCTGGACTATGAGCCTGGTGTATGCATGGTAATGCTGGCACCACCACAGAAATCAATGCCTTGGCACAACCTGCAACCATCTGCCACTTGTAAAAGCTATTCAGTTGAAGTGATCGACTGTTGCTATTAAACCGAGACAAAAGTTCGGCAACAGCATTTGGAGGGAAAAGCACATTTAATATTATTTGAATCTGCTGTTGCCACTGAGAAACAGCTGGGTTTGCTTTTCACTCTGAGGACCCAATTTCACCAAGGAAGAAACATGGACCTTCCTGATTCATACAGTGGGGCATTCAGTGGACTGTGATTCAAATGAAATATTTTATTTGATGTATTTAATGATGAATGCATTCTGCTACTGCTCACCTCTTGTCCAGATTTAGAATTAGAAAATATGGCCCCAGTTCTACTTTCACTTACACCAGTGTAAATCAGGAATAATCCCATGGAATTCAATGGAGCTCTGTGGATATCAAACAGGGTAGGATGAGAATCAGCCTCTTGGTTCTTTCATCTGAAGGACAGGATGGTCCTAGGGAACTTATAACAAGCAGCTGCTTAGTGGAAACGGCAGTCAAACATTTGCATATGCTATGCCTCAATTCTGCTCTCTTCTCTGGATTATTTTTATTTTATATATAAATATAGATATTTTGTATAAGTGCTGGAACTTCAGACAAACAGTTCTACTATATCACTGGCTGTGCCACTTAATGTTCACAAGGCTAGATGCTCTATGGGTTCAACTTAAAAAATGTCCTGGGGCAAGGGAAGGAAGAGGTCCAGGAAAAACCATGCCTTGAGTGAGCTACTAACTAGCCAGTCTCTCTCTGCAGATGCTGTGTGATTGGTAGGAATATTCCCAGAAATCAACTTTTATCAAAGAAAAGATGCACACACTTAGGGACCCATCTTCTGAACACCTTCAATTCCCACTGAAATCAATGGAAACACCCAGCAGCTTGCAGATTCAAACCTTTCAACTCGATCTTTTTCTCCCCTTTCCAAATCTCCAGCTACTACCAGAGCCTCAAGCGCGATTTTTGTTACAAACTTTCAGGTACAGAAAATCTCCACTAGAGAGTTTCTAAACACTCTCTCTCACATCCCCTCCCCCCCAATTAAATATCTATTTTCACTTTAAAATGCTAGATTGAGGTAAAATTTAGTTATATTGAATCTCAGAATACAAACAACGCCCCAAAACACTTGCCCAATGCTTACTATTCTGCCCCAAATAGCTAGCAACAACGTATTTTAAACATTGGAGTCCATCAGGACATATCCTGCCATATATCCCCATATCTAGAATTTCCCTTTGAAATCGATGGTACATAATCAAGTTGGAGTATATATATCAGAGTATATATCAAGTGGAGTATATATCAGAACATTTTACTGTTAACTCATGAGCTATTAATGGTAATCTGTATCTACACCAATTATTCTGCCTGATAGCTGAAAATTTCTACGGCATTAATTAAAAACTCTGTACATTCTTTAACATGTCCTGAGGCTGTGTTTGAACACCCAGTATGAGAATTGATCTGCTGGGTCATGCTAAGACCTCCCTGTAATATCCTAACAAAACTATTTGTATTGTAACAGAAGGCAGATTGTTCAAGGTCTTGAGTTACTCTCTTCATCTATCTTTCATGCCTCAGGACAGAGTCCTGTTTTATGTCTCAAGTTTCTCTAATCATAGAGCTTGGTCTGCATACTAGCAGCTATGCTACAAACTGTCTAACCTCATCGCAGGGTAATTGCTCACCAGGTATGTGAAATGCTTAAGTGGGCTGCACTTAAAAAAGGAGTGAAAGGAATGGTGATTTTATTCAAGGGGATGCCATATGCTCCGTGGCTTTACTTAGCTGATCATGGGAATTTGGCTTTTGCCTTCCAATTCCATGATGACCTTAGAAGCACAAGTGCATCAATCTCAGTGTTTGATAATACAAATTAAAGCCCTATTCCAGCTGTAGTTTCTCAAACATCTGACCAGTAGAAATGTAAGGAGTGAGGGTATTTTTTCAGAGATGTTTGCATCGCATGTCCCTTTTGGCATTTTTACAGTACATCCCATTTTTGGGGCGTGTTTATTTTACGATAAGTGGTGCCAGACTTTATAACACTTATGGTATATGGTCAAATTATTAATTATTTAACAAGATTTTCCAGACTCAGCCGACTTAGCATTCCTCTGTTTTGTATGGGGGAGCCTTCCCACCCTAGCCCCACAAGTCTCTTACTTCCACTGTGACAGCGAATGGAGGATGTGTCTGGACTGGCAATATTTTCTTTGAAACGTAATCCTAAATCTTTCTTTTTGTTAGTGCAAATTCCTGCCAAAATCTTAAAAAACTATCCCTTCTCGTGCTCCACATGGGCCAGTCCCTTGGAATTTACTTTCTCTGGAACTTCACACGGCCTAAGGCTGGCCTTAATGGAGGTGTAATTTAGGGTCATCACCAATTCAAAATTTCCCAGATAATTCAGGCTGTTTCCAGACTGTCTCTTCTCCTTGTTCCTCTTGTTTACAAGCTGCCTGTGCAGAGCGAGAGGAGAGAAGAAAGAAACTGGAAAGCACACAGAGAAGATATATGAACAGAAATAAAAATCTTAAAATACTTTGGGCTAAGTCCTATCCTTACTAGTAGGAGCTACCCTGGAAGGATATGTGGTGGAATGGAGTATATCAGCACCTAACAGAGCCCTCCTGTTGGTAGAGTGAAAGATGGCTGGTAAGAACAGCTGCACCACATGCTGGAGTACATGTTCTTTTCCTTTGTAAGGAGCAGCACATATCTTTGGCTGTTCTGTGCTGAAGAAAGCAGTACACAAACATACCTGCTGAGTGCTGGTCTTGTCCCCGGGCAGACAGACCAGGCAGACATGCTCCTTTGGGGTGTCATTCTTCTCAAAGACAAAAGGAGTGCTCCAAGTCCGGTTCTTTTGTTTTTAAGATAAATCAGAATTCCATGGTAGTATTCTCCGAAATGCTTCCTGTTCCACATGCAGGGCCAGGTAGGCAGGCAGAACTGCAGGGTCTCAATGTGTGGATGAGACAATGGTGTAGGAAGGAGGAGTTTAGGTTTATTAGGAACAGGGAAAGTTTTGGGGAAAGGGGATCCTATAGAGGAAGGATGGGCTCCACCTAAACCAAAACAGAACCAGATTATGACCTTTTACATTTTACACCACAGCAGAGGAGTTTTTAAATTAAGGGCCGGGGGTGTGGTGGAACACACGGTTTGAACAGAGACATCCCTTAGGAGAATTTATTAAAGAGGATACTCTATACCCTAGTGGAGAGGACAGGATATCAGTTGGTAACGTACAGGTAGGAACTGAAGAGAAACAGTCAAACGAAAGAGAGTCCATTCAATTCCATCACATGAAGGCAGACAACTAAATACTAACAAATTTTATAGGTGCATGTATACAAATACTAGAAGTCTAAATACTAAGATTGGTGAACTTGAGTGCCTGGTATTAAATGAAGATATTGATATAACAGACATCACAGAAACTTGGTGGAATGATGATAATCAGTGGGCCATGGTAATACTAGAGTACAAAATATAGAGAAATGACAGAATAGGTTGTGCTGGTGGGGGAGTGACACCACATGTGAAAGAAATCAGAGTCAAATCAGAGTAAAAATCTTAAATAAATCAAACTGTACCATAGAATCTCTATAAACAGAAATTCCATGTTTGAACAGTAAGAATATAGCAGTAGGAAGCAGTATTCTATTGACCACCTGACCAGGAGGGTGATGGTGATTGTGAAATGCTCAGGGAGATTAGAGAGGCCACAAAACCAGAAAACCCAACAAAGGGGGATTTCAACTATCCCCATATTGACTGGCACATGTCACCTCAGGATGGGATGTAGAGATAACATTTCTAGACACCATTCATGACTGCTTCTTGGAGCAGCTAGTGCTGGAACCCACAAGGGGAGAGGCAATTCTTGATTTAGTCCTCAGTGGTGCACAAGGTTTGGTCCAAGAGGTGAACATAGCTGAACTGCTCAGTAATAGCAAACAATGTAATTAAATGTAACATTCGTATGGGGGAAAAATACCAAAGAAACCCACCACAGTAGCATTTAACTTCAAAAAGGGGAACTGCAAAAAATGAGGAAGCTAGTTAAACGGAAATTAAAAGAAACAGTCACAACAATGAAGCCTGCAAGCAGCATGGAATCTATTTAAAAACACCATCATAGAGGCCCAAACTAAGTATATACCCCAAAGAAACAAAAGCAGTAAGAAGACCAAGAAAAAAAATGCCCCCATGGATAAACAGAGTAAAAGAGGTGGCTAGGGGCAAAAAGACATTCTTTAAAAATGGGAAGTCAAATCCTACCGAGAAAAATAAAAAGGGAGCATAAACTCTGGCAAGTCAAGTGTGTAAAAGTATAAAGCAGGCCAAAAAAAAAAAAAAAAAATTGAAGCGCTAGTAAGACACAAAAATTAACAGTAACATTTTTTTTTAAAGTACATTTGAAGCAGGAAGCCTGCCAAACAATCAGTGGGGCCCTCAGATGATTGAGGTACTAAACAAGCATTCAGAGATGACAAGGACAATGCAGAGAAGCTAAATGAATTCTTTGCATTGGTCTTCACTGCAGAGGATGTGAGGGAGTTTCTCACTCCTGAGCCAATCTGAGGAACTGTCCCAGATTGAGGTGTCAATAGAGGTGATTCTGGAACAAATTGATAAATTAAACAGTAATAAATGACCAGGACCGGATGGTATCCACCCAAGGATTCTGAAGGAACTCAAATATAAAATTGCAGAACTATTAAGTGTGGTATGTAACCTATTGCTTAAATCAGCCACCGTACCAGATGACTGGAGAATAGGTAATGTGACACAAAATTTTTAAAAAGGTTCCAGAGGTTCCTTGTAATTACAGGCCGGTAAGCCTAACTTCAGTACCAGGCAAAAACAGGGTTACTTACCAGTAACTGTTGTTCTTCGAGATGTGTTGCTCATATCCATTCCATTATAGGTGTGTGCGTGCCCCGTGCACAGATTCCTGGAACTTTTTTCCCCTTAGCGAGGGTCGGCGGTGCCCTATGTACCACGGCATGAGCGCGGTACTCCGGGGGGCACCTGAGCCGACCCTGCGGACCCTTAGTCCCTTCTTTCTGCCAACTCCAACAGTGGGAACAGAGAGTGGGTTTGGAATGGATATGAGCAACACATCTCGAAGAACAACAGTTACTGGTAAGTAACCCTGTTTTCTCTCTTCGAGTGATTGCTCATATCCATTCCATTATAGGTGATTAAATAGCCATACCTTGGAGGTGGGTAGGAGTCAGCGTTGAGCCACCCTGCCGAAGCCCCCGTCCTCTCTCGCCTGTTGTATGATGGTGTAGTGGGACGTGAAGGTGTGGACTGACGACCAGGTCGCTGCTCTGCAGATGTCCTGCAGGGGCACCCTCTCCAGGAAGGCCGTGAATGAAGCCTGGGCTCTGGTTGAGTGCGCTGTCACAGCTCCTGGAAGCAGCACCTTCGCCCGCTCGTAGCAGGTCCTGATACAGGTGGTGATCCAGGTAGAGATGCGCTGGGTGGAGACAGGTGAGCCTTTCATCCGGTCTGCCGCTGCCACAAACAGCTGTGTTGATTTCCGGAATGGCCTGGTCCGCTCGATGTAGTAGGCCAGGGCTCGTCTGACATCCAGGGAGTGCCATCTCCGCTCCTCCTCCGAAACGTGCGGTTTAGGAAAAAACACGGGGAGGAAGATATCCTGGTTATAATGAAACTGAGACACCACCTTAGGCAGGAAAGCCGGGTGGGGTCTCAGTCGGACCTTATCTTTGTAAAAGACCGTATAGGGGGGCTCCGAGGTCAAAGCTTTTAACTCAGAGACCCTCCTAGCCGATGTAATGGCCACCAGGAAGGCTACCTTCCAGGAGAAGACGAGCAACTGGCATGTAGCCAAGGGCTCGAAGGGGGGGGTCCTGTCAACATGGTGAGGACCAGGTTCAAATCCCAGGGAGGCACCGAGTCACGGACCTGCGGGTACAGCCTCTCCACCCCCTTGAGGAACCTGACTGACATGGGGTGGGAGAACAGGGATCGTCCTTCCATTGGCTGGTGGAAGGCCGAAGTAGCCGCCAGGTGCACCTTCAGGGAGGCCAGTGCTAGACCCTGGAGCTTTAGCTGGAGCAGGTACTCCAAAATCACCTGTATGGGCGAACCACTCAGTGGCATGCCCCGGGACTCCGCCCAACAGTTAAACCGTTTCCACTTGACCCGATACACAACCTGAGTGGAAGGTTTTCTGCTGCCCAGCAGAATCTGTTGGACCTGCGCCGAGCAGGATCTCTCTCCCTCCATCAGCCACAGAGTCTCCATGCCGTCAAGTGGAGGGAGTCCAGGTCTGGGTGCAGCAGGCGACGCTGGTCCTGTGAGAGCAGGTCGTAGCGCCTCGGGAGTGGGATCGGCGTGTCGATAGACAGGTCAAGCAGCATGCTGTACCAGTGCTGCCTCGGCCACGCAGGTGCAATCAGTATGATGTCCGCTCTGTCTCTCTTGATTTTCAAGAGGACTTCGGGCAGGAGCGGAATGGGGGGAAATGCATACATGAAGGTCCCTGTCCAGTCTAGAAGGAACGCGTCGGACAGGGAGCCTGGCTCGCGACCCCAGAGCGAGCAGAACCTCGGGCACTTCCTGTTCCAGGACGACGCGAACAAGTCCAGTTGGGGAACCCCCCACTTCTGGAAGATTGAAGTCACCACCTATGGGTGCAGTGACCAGTCGTGACGGGGTAAGAACGACCTGCTGAGGTGATCCGCCTCATTGTTCCTCACCCCCGGGATGTGAGAGGCTGATATATGAAGGTTGTGCCTCACTGCTAAGTCCCAAAGGCGGATGGCCTCCTGGCACAACTAGCTAGCTTCATGACTCTGTCATGCACCGGTAGGGCAACCCTAGACAGCCCTGCCGATCCAGACACCCCGAAGAGGGGGTCCTCCTCCTCCTCAGACATTTCTTTGAGCTCCAGGTTGAGATTGCTCACCACCCTTCTAAGAAGGTCCTGGTGAGCCCTGAAGTCAAAGGGGGACCCTGTGGTCCCTGGCTGCCGCATCGTCCGGGGATGAGGAGGAAGACAGCGGGAGGGGCCCCGTGGAGGGACCCTCCTCTGGGTCCGAACCTGCATCAGAGGGGTGGCCCTGGTCCGGTTGACTCAGGAGGGGGACACTGGCTGGGCCACCAAAGAGTGGACAGAGGTGGTACCCTGGCCCACCTGGGTACCCCAAGGCCCTCAGTACGGCCACTGCCAGGGGCCTTGGGCCCATGCCGGAGCAGGCATGGGTGTCTGCTGGGTCGCCTCAGGGTGGCGGCCCCGGGACCCAGAGCCGACGGATCTTCATTTGCGGCTCTTGGGTGGTGACCGGCCCCGCGATGATGAAGACGAGGGCGACCGCCGGTGCCGACATCTGCGGTGCCGTCTGGGGGATGAGCTGCTGGAGGAGCTGGATGATGCTCTTCTCCTCCTCCTTGAGCTCTTGCAGTGATGCTTCCCCCCTCGGGACAGGGAGCGGTACCGTCGATGATGCCACGGTGCCAGGGCAGTCGGTGCTGAGGCAGTCGGCGCAGCAGTCGGTACCGAGGCAGTTGGTGCCAAGGCAATCATTGCAGCAGTCAGTGCTGAGGCAATTGGTGCCGATGCAATCGGTGTAGCGGTCGGCGCCGAGGTAGTCGGTGCCGAAGCGATCAGCGGTCGGTGCCGAGGCGATCAGTGCCAAGGTGATCAGTACCGGGCGGCGGCGTGGACTGCCTGCAGGGGACCTCACCCGGTGCCGTCCCCGCATCGGACTGCGCACCGGGGTTGGAGATCCGTGCCGGGCCGGGCTCTGTATCGGGGTAAAAGAGCTAGAGCTGCAACCTCTGCGTGAGGCAGAACTGGAGCGGCGTCGCCTCACGCGTGTACCTCTCAACCGCCCTCGGTGCCGCGGTGTTGAGGAGCTCAACGAGGGAGAGTCGGAGGTGGGAGGGGAGCCCGCTCTCTTGACCCTCCTTGACCGTCTGGGGGGAGACCTCGACTCCTGTCTCCACCCACCAGGGGCACCCATCGCGGATTTACCCCGAGACACCTGCCCTTGCAGCCTCGGCCGAGGGGGGGACGGAGACGTGGGCAGGCCCATGAGGGCACGTGCCTCTGCGAACGCCTCCGGTGTCAACGGCCCTTGCAGAGGCACTCCCCCCACCCCCAGGAGTCAGGGGAGGCTCTCTGCGAGGAGATGCCGGTGCCGGAGTACTCTCCACGGCACGTGGCTAGGGCATCTCCTGGGTGACCTCCTGCTGTACCGGTTGCAGGGGGGAGTCCATGTGGGGCGGCCGTGGGCCGCTTCTTCTTCTTCGGCACCGAGGACTTCGGTGCCGGTGCTGGTGCCAGCGAAGCGCTCTGCACCGAGGAGATGCTCGGTGCCGCCGGAGATCGGGATGGTTCGGAGTCTGGGCGGAGCGCGGACTCCATCAGTATCGCCTTCAGCCGGGAGTCCCGTTCTTTCTGGATCCGGGGCTTGAAGGCCTTACAAATTTTACACTTGTCCTTTCTATGCTGCTCTCTGAGACAACGGAGGCAGCGATCGTGAGGGTCACTCACGGGGAAAGCCTTAGCACATGACGTGCAGGCTTTAAAGCCGGTGGAGCCAGGCATGGCTCAACCGCAAGCCCCTAAGGGCAACTATCTAATTACCATCTACTACTTAACTCGAACAATAACTGCTAAACGCTAAAGGGTGCTACTTGCCATAGCAAGAGGCAAACGTTCCAGCAACCATCACAAGCGGGAAGAAGGAACTGAGGGCCCGCAGGGTCAGCAGTGCCCTATGTACCCCTGCATGAGCGCAGTACTCCAGGGGGGCGCCTGAGCCAACCCTACGGGGCTCGCTAAGGGGAAAAAAGTTCCGGGAATCTGTGCACGGGGTGCGCACACACCTATAATGGAATGGATATGAGCAACCACTCGAAGAGAGGATAGGCTGAAACAGAAACAGAATTATCAGACATGTAGATCATAGCCAAAGGGGTTGCGGGCAGTCAGGTTTAGTAGAGGAATCGAGAGTTCAGCCTACCGGTTAGAGCTGGGTCCAGACTTGGTCCCGTGGAACTTGTTGCCTGCAGAAGTTGTGAAGGCTAAAAGTATAACTGGGTTCAAAAAAGAAACAGGTATGTTCATGGAGGATAGGTCCGTCAATGGCTATTAGCCCTAAACCTCTAACTGACAGAAGCTGGGACTGGATGACATTGCCTTGTTCTGTTCATTCCCTCTGGAGCATTTGCACTGACCACTGTCAGAAGACAGGATACTGGGCTAGATGGACCAATGGTCCACCCCACAATGACCATTCTTAAATTCTTAACCTGAAGCCTGGGAGGCATGGTGTGTGGATTTGTCTGCATATTAAAATTAAGTATGACCTTTTGACCTCTGTAGCTACCTCTCACATGCCTGCATAATAATATAAGCTGCCCGGAAGTTGGAGCGGTTGGTCCTCCACAACAGCCTTCCTTGAGCCTTAGATTAGGCACAAGACCTGCTACAGATTTGCAGCTCAACATGCCCTTTTCCCCTACTAGTGCACTATTCAGCACAAAGCTGGATTGGCCAATTACCTTGATAGCTGTTATGGACAAAAGGTAATAGGCATGTAATGAATAGCTGTCTAAGGGGAAATGTATTTTTCATTTTTGTGCCCTCCTGCCTTACCTGCCACATTCATGCCAAACCGTTTGTCATTTGCTCTGGGAGAAAATGTGGTGAGGAGGGCACATGGGGCCAGAACTCCTGAATTCTTATCTTCTGCTCTACCATTGGCTCACTGAGCGGCTCTGTGTAAGTAATGACACTATGTCATCCCTCTCTCTGGGTGAAATCCTGACCTCACTGAAGTCAATGAGAGTTTTCCATTAACTTCAATGGGGTCATGATTTTACCCTCTGTTTATGGGAAAAGTAGAAGGGAAAGAGCCAGAGGATCCAAGAGTCAGGTGGGATACTGCTGGTTGGGAGGTGTGGGGATGAGGGAGTATAGCAGAGAGATAAGAGGTGCATACACTTAGTTGCTATCATAGAATCATAGAAGATTAGAGTTGGAAGAGACCTCAGGAGGTCATCTAGTCAAACCCCTTCCTCAAAGCAGGACTAACCTCAGCTAAATCATCCCAGCCAGGGCTTCGTCAAGCCACAGCTTAAAAACTTCCAAAGATGGAGATTCCACCACCTCCCTAGGTAACCCATTCCAGTGCTTCACCACCCTCCTAGTGAAAAACATTTTCCTAATGTCCAACCTAGACCTCCCCCACTGCAACATGAGACCATTGCTCCTTGTTCTGTTATCTACTACCGTTGAGAACAGCCTAGCCCCATCCTCCCTGGAACCGCCTTTCAGGTAGTTCAAAGCTGCTATCAAATCCCCTCTCATTCTTCTCTTCTGCAGACTAAACAAGCCTAGTTCCCTCAATCTCTCCTCATAAGTCTTGTGCTCCAGCCCCCTAATCATTTTTGTCGCCCTCCATTGGACTCTCTCCAACTTGTCCACATCCTTTTTGTAGGGGGAGGCCCAAAACTGGACACAATACCACAAATGTGATATCACCAATGCTGAATAGATGGGAATAATCACTTCCCTCAATCTGCTGGCAATGCAGCCCAATATGCTATTAGCCTTCTTGGCAACCAGGGCACACTGCTGACTCATATCCAGCTTCTTATCCACTGTAACGCCCAAGTCCTTTTCTGCAGAACTGCTGCCTAGCTTGTCGGTCCCCAGTCTGCAGCTGTGTATGGGATTCTTCTGTCTGAAGTGCAGGACTCTGCACTTGTCCTTGTTGATTTCTTTTGGCCCAATCCTCCAATTTGTTCAGGTCACTCTATATCCTATCCGTACCTTCCAGGGTATCTACCACTCCCCCTAGCTTAGTGTCATCTGCAAACTTGCTGAGGGTGCAATCTACCCCATCTTCCAGATCATTAATGAAGATGTTGAACAAAACTGGCCCCAGGACCGACCTCTGGGGCACTCCACTTGTTACTGGCTGCCAGCTAGACATGGAGCCATTGATCACCACCCGTTGAACCCGATGATCTAGCCAGTTCTATATCTATTTTATAGTCCATTCATCCAACCCATACTTCTTTAACTTGCTGATAAAAATACTGTGGGAGACTGTATCAAAAGCTTTGCTAAAGTCAAGGTATATCACGTCCACCACTTTCCCCACATCCACAGAGCCAATCACCTCTTCATAGAAGGCAAACAGGTTGGTCAGGCATGGCTTGCCCTTGGTGAATGCATGTTGACTGTTCCTGATCACCTTCCTCTCTTCCAAGTGCCTTAAAATGGATTCCTTGAGGACCTGCTCTGTGATTTTTCCAGGGATTGAGGTGAGGCTGATGGGTCTGTAGTTCCCTGGAGCCTCTTTCTTCCCTTTCTTGTAGATGGGCTCTATGTTTGCCTTTTTCCAATCATCAGGGTCCTCCCCTAATTGACACAAGCTTTCAAAGATAATAGCCAATGGCTCTGAAATCACATCAGCAAAAGAAGTGTCTTCTCTTATGGTTTTGTGTATGTTGGATGTCTTTTCTTACAAACTCAGAAGAATTCATCTTTTCCTTAGAATTGGTTTCAAATGAGAAAAAGACCAGAAAGAAATCACATTTGAGTTTAAGATTGGAGCCACCAACACTTGCCATCCCCGTCAAATATATTTTGAACATTTTTATGAATGTTGCTGACTCAATACAGACAATGTTTATTGCAAAATATCATACCCAAGAGCCTAACTTTGCCAAGAAATTTCACACACCATGTGTAGAAACTGGCTTTCTGACCACTGCAAATTTAGCTAGTTTTCTCTCTCACAGGAATTTAAAGGCTTTTGTAAATATTTTAGCAACTTAAAAGTCTCTCTCCCACCTTGCTCTTCACAGACACTCTACTGCCTGCTTAATATAATCAGAGAAAAATTCAAGACACTGAGATCACTGGCAGACAGACAAGTACTCTACTGAGTGGAACATATCCAAGCCTTGATCACTGCATTTCAGCGATCTGGCTTCTGGTGTTGAAGTTAATGGTATCATAGTTTTCATCATCATAGTGATTACATATCACTCTTAAATACCTACTATTAAACACAAAACTCTATGTCCAGGTCAACAAAAACATTTTGCCAAGGTCAGCAACACCCCTTCTCGTAGAGCAAAATCCAAAGCCTCTACTACTGGGCTTCAGCCAGGCTATACTCTGCTATATGGATGGACGGATACTCCTAATTGTTGAAGATTACAACCCTCTCCTGCTTCACAATCCCACATCTGGTGGTAGCTTAAAAAGAGAGAGTCCCTGTTGTATGTAAAAATATATCAGAACCCCAAAACTGTTATCATCTTTGTTAAGCTATGCCTACCAGGCCTGGGTCACAATAATGATCTTGCTGTATCTCAGATTGAATACAAATACCCTAGCTCTTCATATGCAAAATGTACTTTGGGGCTGGAAAAACCCAGATACCCTTTTCCCTATCAGAACATAAAAGCAATGAGCTTCAGCTGTGACCACTCTGATCCCAAACACAGGTGAGACTCAGACTCATAGGAGCCCCTACAAGGTTTAAGAATACAATAACTACACAACAGTTAGTGTTTTTACATCTAATCCTAACCCTTATGCAGGAGACCCATCACCATGTCATTTATTTATTTATTTATTTTAAATAATGTAATTGCAGTTGTGAGACACAACCTCAGTTTTATTCGTTTCTTGGGTTTTTTTAGGCAACAAACAACAAGACAGATCTTGTAAATACTGTGCTGGAAAATGTACAGTGACTTGTTCTCTTTTAAACATTGTTAAAATAGAAGAGCCTTTACTTGATTGGTTGCCTGTTAATGCTGCATTATCCAGATACACATACAATATCCAGTATACACATATAAGTAAAAGCTGCTTCTCATGTTAAGTAACCTGTTTGGATAAGTTGATTTATTAAAGATCTCTTGGAAAGGACATCCAGAAAATGGGAGGTATTCAGATTTTCCACCTCAATATATCTGAGATATGTGATTCCCCCTTTCAGACTCCTACAACAGAGTTTGTTTGTTATCCTCAGCTTGTTTCCCCAGATCATTCTTTGTGACTGTTAGACACCCAGGAGAGGAACCATGCCTTGTTCTCCCAAGTGGCTTTTGTTGGTGGTTTTTCACAGATCTATGGTGAATTAAGAGACTGAACTCAGTTTTGTTTCTTCATTTCAGAGCAAGTTAAAACTCTGTTTGACATTAATGGGCCTTCACTCTTTCATAAGTAGCTGCCAGTGCCTGATATTGTGTGGGAAACCTTTAACAGCTTCATCTGAGGTCAAAATCATTGGCTATTTAGAAGGATACTAGAAGCAAATGTTTTAGAACCTACTTTTAAGGATCAATTCTGTAGAAAGCCATTAAGATAAACTCCTTGAATAACTGAGTCATGTCTTCCTTATGTCATACTAGAATGGAATAAACTCATTACACACTTACAATGACACAGGCCATGATGTACAGTAACAGCCACTTCTGCCTACTAGCTGCTAACATCTCAGGGTGAGCATGATCAGTACAGCTCTTCCCCCATCTTTCCCACACTTTCTGTGTTCCTCACTCCTCCCCACTTTTCCCCTTTTCTTTAGCTGGTTGCCCATTTCACAGGGAACACAATCCGTGCTGCTTTCTCTCCTGCACATCTCTCCACTCCCTGTTTCTGGACCCTGGCAGCTGCCCTCTGAATGGACCATTAATGGCTGGTGGAAAGTGAGCAGGAGAGGTTACGTGGACAATTATCTTAAAATACACCTGGCTGAAATGTGGCACACAAAAGGCTTTTTTTTTTTTTTTTTTTTTTTTTTTGTAAATTCTCCACATTCCATATTCCATTAAATATTTGCCTGTTTCATCAGTGGGCCTTTTAAGTTGGCTTAGTTCAATTCTCAATACATCAAGCACTAATACCTCTATCTCTAAAATTCATTAAATTGTATCAATCTCTGCTAAACCGTTCAATAGGGTACAATGATCTGGATAACAATACTGTTGTCTCAGAAGCTAGAGAACTTGACTCTAACTTTATTCAGCATTGGCGGCTTTTCTACCCAGTAACTGTCAAACTTTACTTCCCATATCAATGCCAATAAAAATTCAAAAAACCCCTTTCAGCAAAATTCCTTCTACTAACAGATCAAAGTAATGTTTCTTGTAACTTCTAGCAGAGAGGCATGATCACTACCACAAATTTTAACATGTGCCCTCTTGAATTTGGCAATATGAAAACATCACACACCCCTGCCACTTGAGTGAAAGTAATATGGAAAGAGTTACACTGATGCTGCCATTACAATAAAATTATTGTTATAATAAAATTACACAGTGTTAGTCAACATCAATTAGCATCGGTAGCACAGTCCAATAAATAGGGCACAAGATTAGGAGACATCGGTTCTATTCCCAGCACTGCGCCCTACCTCGGTGTGTGAATTTTGGCAAATCACTTAATCTCACTGGGTCTCATTTCCCCCACCTGTAAAATGGGGGTAGTGACACAGACCTATTTCAGTAAGGGACAGTGAAATGTGTGGATGAAAAGTGGTATTGTCTGCTAACTAAGAGTGTGTCCCTATACGAACATATTGGTTAAACCGTGCTACTGTTATCCAGCCTATCATGCTATGGAAGTTTGCTATTATTCTTGGCACCACAACGTTATGTTGATGGGCACATTAGGATGCCTTTGCTAGCTGCTGCTATTGCATAATTTATTATTACCAGCATTCATGATATCTATCATCTCAGTTTGGTAGAATGGTCCCAGGTGGTCCTGAGGCATTCCAACTCTGCCCTATGAACAGCTCAAAGTACAGTGTATCCCGTCAGACAGTACAGTAACTCAGTCATCAGTCAATCTGACTCACCTTCACAACATCTCTGGATTGTGCTCAGAGATCCAATCTTTATTCCTCTCTGCAGCTTCAGCATGCAGTAGTTACCCTTAGTATATTTGCATACTGTAACTAACTGATTAGTTAGCAATGATGCCATAAGAGGGCTAAATCTTTTAAAATCTGTAAACAAGCCGTTACTCCTAATTTGTCCTCAAGTATCATGGATAGCTACTACACAATAACTGCCCACCTCATTTATATATATATATATATATATATATATATATATATATATATATACACGCAGGTGCACGCACATACGCGCACACACACAAAAAACCCTCTCAAAATCTGAATGACACCTCATGTGTCTAAACCGAGGCGAGCTGCTGCACATGTAACTGCATTTGCATGTATTTGCTTTGGGGAATGTGAGTGTACCCCAGGTAATCAATTGACGAGCTTGTCTCTCTCGCTCTCTGTTTCACCTCTCAAATGTTGTTAATTTCGTAAGGTTTTACCTGTTTGTAACTGAAATCTCTTTATTGTAGTAACAATTGCCAGTCAGAAGTTTGTCAGCAATCCTTCCTGTCTCTCTATAAGGAGTATTGACTATTACTAGAACCTGTCCCCATTCCACAAAAGAAAGAGCAAACCCACAGCTACTCTGTATTATGCATATAACCCTTGGATATAGCTAAAATGGCCATTTTCCTTGATGAGGAATTTGTGGGTAGTATGTGGGGCTTGCCACATGATACCAATTTCTAGCTCTGATGCTGGGAAATTGTGTTATAAATTATTTCTGTCAGTTCTTTTCTGAGACTGCACATGAGTGTACATATATTAATAAATCAGCAGAATACTCTATGTCTTAAGATGCTGCTATTCTACTTTAACCACGCATTCCTTCTTTTCTGTTTTTACACAGAGTTCTACTTCTTCATCCAGTTAAGCCTGGACATATTTTTCTATTTTAAATTTTCCAATGATTTGTAAAAGGGAGGATTAAATTGCTGTAGGGCATATTAAGTATTACAGCTCCATTAAACTTGAATGAAGCAATGTAAATCTGAAACACATTTAATAAATCTGCAGCTTGATAAGCAACCTTTCCTTGCTGAATCTGGCATTTCATTGCACTAATAAGCCATGTGAAAGAGCTGAGGATAATTCTTTTATTCTTTTGAACTCTCTCACCCAAGGACTTGAAACAGCTGCAAGCTTCCCTTTCCCTTGGCGCCATATAATTTAAAACTACCTCCATATCCTTCTGATGCAGAGCATCCAAGCTGGGTGCTATAGAATCTGAATCGAAGTCCGTTGCAGTGTAGCACATGGCTTCACATTCCAGACATTTTTTAATCAGGAAGTGTGACTGCACCAAATTCAGGTTGGAGATAGAAAGCACAAAGAAAGGCATCTGCTTACTTTTACTCAGTATGTGGACTTTGGAGATGGAAGTCATACCAAGAGGGCACCTGGTTGTTCTGACTCTCTGGGAGGTGGAAGGAGTGAAGAGAGAAAATCTAGACCATCCAGAGCAACCTCAGAGAGGTTTGAGTCTTTAGCTGAATTTCTTCCTACACATCTGAAGGAAGAAGAACTGAAGATCCCCCTCACGTTTGAAGAGACCAGAGGACAACTGTAGGGTGATCCATGTCTTTAAGCATCCAATGCAATTCTTGACAAAGTCAGTGGGAGTTGGATTGGGCCCCAGGACAGGCTCGTGAAATGGTGTTACTTAAACACTAGTGATCAGTCTTGATGAATACTAGTTATTCCGGAAGTGTTTTTCCTGTATCTGTAAGGTGTTTTTCCTTTTGTTATGATGTGCGTATAGTGTGACTCTTCCGCATTTTTAATCCTTTGTGGGTTTTGTAGCTACTTAACTCATACAATGTTGTTAGATTTAAAAAGAAATTACTTCTGTAATTTTCCCTCACATTGTGCCTCCTGATTAGAGCAAGTAAAGGTATTTCAAGAGAGAAGGAAGCTGGTTAATGTAACCACCCTCAAAGCTCACTCCTATCACATCGCTGATGGATACGATCACAAACCTTATACTTATGTGTGTGTATATAAACCTTTAAAAATAGGGGTTATTTGGTGGAAGCTTAATATTCCCTGTAAATATAAAACTCATATGCTTATTATAGTCAGCATTTCGTCTGCTGCAGTCAGCTGGGACAAATGTAAATTTTGTCTTGAAAGCACCCTACAAGGGTCATCAATATCACATATTGCTACATAATTTCTGTCTGCAGGGGCCATGGTTCCTAAAAGCCAAGTCGATCATTTTAACTGCACCTGTGGTCACCCAGTGAAATGGTCAGGGCTGAACAACAGAAAAATAAGATCTCGTTCCTCCATTTAACAATATCATCTTGCAGACAGTTACTGTCCATGTCACTAGAAATTAGCACTAAAACACGCAAGCTTTTTTGTGGGCCAGCTGTCAATATTACTTTACATAATTCAGTGTAAAGACATTTTTTATTTAGAATGATGTGGTAAAGTGCCTAACAGTTAATGCTGTGGGGCTCCCCAGACAGGATGCTGACTCTTCTGTATCATTTGCAGGTTTATTTGTAAAAGCAACCACACACATTCCTCTGTGAAACAGGCTTCTGCCTGTACCGCAACCTGACACATAATGATATTTGCCTCTTGTATGAAAGTCTAATCAGCTGTTCAGGTTAAAGGAAACACCCATTTCATGTCACTTCATATTCAAATCAGATGAATGAATCAGCAGAATATTACAGTGCAGACTATCTCCTCCGCCAAAGCATGGAGAGCCTTTGCGATTTGATTTCGGCATAGCTTGCATCACCTCAGGCCCAGCTCAATCCTGAATGTACTGGTGAGAGTCAAGTGGGTAAAAGACCAAAAAAAAAAAAAATAGGAAAAGAAAAAGTGACAGGAGAGCAGTCGAACAGGTGGAGGGTTAAGAGAGAGGAATTTGTTTGAGGGAGGAAATGTTGTAGGAGGGGGAATCAGGGAGGGGAAAAGAAGAAAAGAAAAGAAAAGGAGGAAAGGAAGAATATGAACGGAGAGGGGTGTGGTGGTTCAAGGATGTGGGCAAAGATAGAGAAAATAAGGCATGGGAGGTGAGTGAGGGAAGGTTAATAAAATCATGGAAGCTCTTTCCCCTTTAAATTTGTAGTGAAAGGTTCCTGACTGGCAGCAATGGAGAAGGAAACTCTCTCCTTGTGTACAGAACAGATACAGAATTGGCAATGATAGCACAAGATTCCCCATGCTTTCCTGATGATATGCTTCCACCCAGACTAAGTGACCACCTATCCCGCTCATGCTTCACAGCCTTTCTTCCTGAAACTACCAGCAAGAATGCCAGCTATGATCGTAGATTTCTTTTCACCATACTGAATGGACGATCCTTGACCATCCTATTCCATAGAGCATGAGACAGTTGTAAGTTAGCAATCGCTTTCCCTTAGAGAGAGGCCCAAGGCTCAAGGTTTAAACCACCTGCTCTTTCCGTCCCAGGATTCTACTGTGTGTTCAGTCTTGGTCAAAACAGCTAAATTGGCACCTGTGAAAACCTATTAGTGGTCCCCAGTATAATCCCAAGGGAGAGTCTGTGAGAAGGGTAGATAATTTACATATGGGGGATGGTTTTCTAACCTCCACACAGAACTGGGTGGAGATCTCTAGGTTATATTTCCACCTGTGTCATGCCATGGACTTAACGTCCCTGTGGAAAAGTGGGATAATAATATAGATCTATTTACAGGAGAAAGATGGGACTTAATCCATTAATTTTTTCTAAGCACTTTGAGATCTGCAGGTGGAACATGGTACCTGCGCCAAAGCATCATTTATCATTATTGACAAAATCAGTTTGAACGCAGTTTGGCAGTTTTAAAATTGGTTCAGCAAAGAGAATTGGAGCCCCACTATGGAAAGGGCTTGGTCACAGATTTTTAATCTAATTTCCTTCCCTTCATTGAGCCTTTAAAGCAAACTATGTATTTTCCTCTTGCATCAAGACTCTCCCTCCCTTTCCATTTCTGACCCTTCTAGGAAAGCTGCCCTTACAATAATTTCCATAGACAAACCCACACTCGGCCTTTTCTTTCCCTATATTTCCCATTTCATAGCAGCTCCCTGCTCTAACCTCTTTTCTCCTGTTTTCAGTTCCTGAACTTTTGCCTGCTGCCAGTCCTTCCTTCTCACTTTACATTCCTTTCTGTTCCATTCTTCCTTGCCCTGCCTTCCCTTTCCTTGTAACTTATCTCATACGCACATTCCCTTTCCTAGGATAAAGCAGATTAAATCCACAGGTTTAAGATTTTCTGCAGCCCTCACAGTCTGCTCAGGGGTAGGACATATATTCTCTCTTTCAGCAAGGGGCTCTCAAAACCAGAATTGAGCCCCTTGATTGCTCCTCCTCATATGATTAACCAGATTTTCCATAGGCAGCATAGGTTGACTCATGTGTGTGTTAATTGCTCAGTTTTATATCATGCTCATGATCACAATGCACCACAGTTAAGCAAGATGTTTTTGAAGGACAATCTAATCATTCCATTTGAATCTCATATTAAAGAGCTTCAGTGTCACCTATGTTTTCATGGTCATTGCTGGAAAAATACACATTTTGCTTTTTAATTGTGCATATTCATATTCTTTACGTAAAGCACTGCAGATAAATTAAACTGCAGCAAGGATGGTCTGTAGAAGAACATTATACACCCTACAGACTACCTAAATTATTGTTGTGGTTAGGGCTCCCCCTAGTGCCCATCAAAACACAGTAACCTTTTGGATTCATGACAACATATTTAAAATGACAATTCCACCAGAAAACCAGTAGTCTCTTAACTCAACACTAATGGTTGTACCATACCTGTCCTGTGGCCAATAAAGGGCCTTTTTTCTTCATGATTACTGACCTAAGTACTTTTAATGAGCAAAAATATGTGCACAAATATTTTCCTAGAGGAGAAGCCATTTTAAAGTGTTCAGTATCTTCATACAAAGCTAATCAGGGAGGGCAAGCATTCTACAGAATGTTGGAGCAGAAGAAAGAGGTCACTGCATTTTGTTAGTTGAAATGTACATCTGCTCCTGGTTTTGGGAGTGAAGGCTCTAAGAGGATTGATTTGAGAAATTGAGATCACATCCTGGCTTTAAGTGCTTGCTTGGTTGTTACAACTATTGTAAGTTCTCCTCCAGCCACTTATTTATTTTGGAAAATGAATCTACTGAGGAAATGGAAGAAATCTGAGGAGCACAGGAAGACGCTCACCTCTTAATCATTCCACTGAAGATTATTTTTGTTTCTCCCTAATAAGTAATGGCATCTCTGCCTCACATTATGGAAAAGATTGATCAAAAACAGGATATTGGAACACCAAGAGGTAACAAAGAGATGTGTTCCTTGAAAGATTGAAATGCCTTTTTGTGGAGTATGAGTTCTTCATTTAAATGCTAAAGTCCCAGAGGTATGCAAACAAGAGCAGGGGTATGGGGGAGAGAAATCCTTTCACTGGGAGAAAGGAATCAGCACAATGGCTGACTTTGGCACTGTTTAGGAGATGGGGAAAGGATGGAGATGAGGAGAAGGAAAAAACTTTAAACAAAGCTGACATGGGCAGGCCATTAGAAGAAAACTGGGGGTAGAATCATAGGCAGCCCTGCTTCTCTTTTGCAAACACATTATTATTATTTATTACACACCGGCAGTGTTCCATGCTGTAAGAAACACAGAAGACAGATGCTCCACTGGGCTCACACAGCCAGAAACTTTCAGCATTGCACAGCTAGCTACTTCCAGGATTACACTGCAGAAATGGCTAGAGAGGTGATGTGTGATCACTGCTTTTTAAACAATAATCATCTCACTGTTGCCTTGTGCTCCCTTTGTCTGTTATATCCATCCTCTTGTCTCTCATCATACACCCACACTAAGCTTTTTGGAGCAGGGACCATCTTTTCATTAGATGTGCCTACCACAATAGGGCCCTGATTGGGAGATATTGGGGCCCAAAGGGATGTATATATTTGGTTAATTAATGCCCTAAATTAGTCATTTAAATCTATATTTAGGCACCTAATTAAGGGCCTGATTGGAAGCTCATTGGAGTTTTGTACTGACTGTTACTATTTGTAGCTTTCAAGTGCTGGCAGGTGATCTATATGGAAAAGTTATGAAGACTGCAATGGAAGTGATTCAGAACTGGCAATTAGTCTGCCTCATCTGCCCTCATCTCTTCCTGTACCCAACTCCTGCTCCTTACACTCCCACCAAATTTCTCACATCATCTCTCCATTTCAATCTCTGTATCTCCTTCTAGGCCACGGTCCACACCTGTGACAGTTTAATACTCTATTACTGGCCAACTTCCTTCAGTCTTTGTCTTCAGGAAATTTCTAAAACCCACACCTCCCTCCCCACCTTTTAAAAGCCCTTCTAAATTCTATGGAGTTTTGTGGCCAGAATTTCAAAGCTTAACGCATGTAGTTGTGCACACAGATACCCAATGTGCATGTGCTTAACTTTGAAAACCAGGCCCATACCGCTCTGTTTATGTTTGGTCCTCTCCTTTTTTCCTCTCTCTGTTCAGATTGTAAACCCTCAGGGACAGATATTTAGTCCAGAATCTGCCTGGCACTGTGTAACATAGTATTTTGATATGTAACATGATGTAAGTCTATATTATTATGCAAGTCTGCAGCCCCAGCTCTTCCTATGGTGCTTATCTGTTCTGCTCACAGCCACCAATTTCCAGTTCTGACATCACTTCCATTGCAGTCTTCGTAACTTTTCCATACAGCTCACCTGCCAGCACTTGAAAGCTACAAAGAGTAACAGTCGGTACAAAACTAGGGAAACCCCTTTTAACTGTATTGAAATAAATTGGACTAGTAGTGCTTCTTGGAAGGACAGAATGGAAAAACAATAGATGCTTGTTTAAAAAAAGGACCTGTACCCCCTAAACTGGAATGATTGACATGTATTATATGGGAGGGAATAAAGGAAAAACAAGGGTGCTGCAGCAATCAGGCAACACAAAATAGCCCTGATCTAGTGGCTCCTCAAAACTAACTCAGTCAGTTCCAGCACTAGGATTTGCATTTAAAGGAACTTAGGAGGATCCTATCCAAAGCCATCTTTTGTTGTGAGGCCTATTGTTTGTAAAGCACTGATGCTACAGGGTAAACACAAAGTAGCGTTACTAGAATCAAATGTATTATTTGAATCCAGAACCCTTTGTGAATTAGAATCTTTTGAGTCTGTGAGATGAACGTGTTCCACCTAAACTGATTTAAGGTGACCAATACCTCAGGGAATATTTGTGTGTGTGTGTCGGGGGGGAACCCCATCCGTAAAGAAGATGCTGTTCCTGTTTCTTATAGTTTCTGTATTGCTCTTCCCTGCTCTTTATCAGGAATATTTGCATGAAAAAAGGAATTTGGTTTCCTAGGAATTCATCTGTATCTGCACTTCATTTCCTGATTAACATAGTACAAAGGGTAATATTTTCAAAGGTTCCCAAGTGATGTAGGAGCCTAAATCCCATTGACTCCTAAGTCACTTTTGAAAATTTTACCTAGTCTGTTTTTCTAAAGGTCCTAAACACTTGCATCTTCTGTGGAAGTCAATGGGTGTTACAGGTGCTTAGCATTTCTGAAAATCCAACCACTTGATCTAATGCCCACAGAAGTCAGTGGAAAACCTCCCATTGACTCCAACGGGCTTCGAATCAGGCCCTTAATTAGGTGCCTAAATATAGATTTAGATGACTACTTTAGTTTGAGAAGTCTGGCCGTAACATTTCTATTGTGATTTATATAATCAAAGAACTTTACAAAATGAATTAATTATTCTGCTAAATTTCTGCATAGGAGGTAACTATTATGCTCCAATTTTCACAGATGGGAAAATTAAAATAGAAAGATATTAAATGACTACTCAAGATTATAAAGAAATTCAGCCTTCAGCAATCCTGCCTTCCAGCGGTGTTCAGTCCACTAGACAACACGGTCTCTGCATGAATATCCTCTACTTATAGGACATCACAGTAAGTGACACAGCAGCTGATCACAGTGCCAAAAAGGGAGGGAGATTTCACACAGGGAAAGGTGCAGCAAGAGCAGATGAAGTTTTAGAAAATAAAGGATCCTGGTTTTATTCAAATCTCCTTTGCAAGGAGAAAGGAAAGATCAAATTTCTGAGAGAAGTAGAACTCTATTTAAACAGAATGTTTTTCAAAGTTTTCTAGCAGATGTGGGTGGAAGCTGAAGTCCTGTCTATTTTGTGTAGACATTAAAGATCCTCTGAAATTTGGTAAGAGCTGTTCTTGGCCAAAAAGTTTCCCCTCTCCTTCCATCCCCATTGTTGTGCAGAGTACAGGACTTGCCTCTCCTGTGGAAGTCAGCGGGAGCTACAGGTGCTTAGCACTTTTGAAACAGCCTCCTCCCCAGAGCAGGATGCAATGGTGCTGGAGCTATAAAATTTGAGAAGTGCTTTGGGATCCTTCGGGCTGAACAACTATATATAAATGCAAATTGGTAACTCTAATAAAATAAAATTTCACAACAAACCTACTTTTCTCCTCAAGCTGAAAAGGAGACATTTGCCTCATTTTCTTCAGAGAACCAAAGAGCTGTTTTCCATAGATTCAAAGAATATTGTTTTGGAAAAACAGCTGACTACACAATAATTCCTTCTCCTCCTTCCAAGTCTTGAGTGGTAAGGAGACATGTGCATTGCTGTTTGACACTGTGACATTTAAAAGACAAAGTAGAGGTCACATTTGCTGAACAGTTTCCAAATTCCAATGAGGTTTATCACAAAGAGCCCCATGCACTGACCAATGGACTGTGACTGACAAAGGTTGGATTGTAGAGTCATTAGAAAACTCAGTTTCCGGCCAATATTGATCAACCAAATCATGCTCTCCAGGGCTAAACCTGCTGGAGTTCCACAGTGATGTGGAAAAGTCAGGAAGTTTTCACATAAGTTTCTGACAAATCATCCCATTGTGAGAAGTGGGGTTTTCTTGTCCCCAGAGAGGATATGGTCTTCCAACCTCACGGATGTGCCAAGACCTAGAGCAAAACCGCACAGATCTCAGCCATTCTGTGGCAGTATTCATTGCAGAGGTAGAGTTCGTCTCTACTATCCATACACCCACTCCCCCAAAGTAGCATAGCTCCCTTGGAAACCATGCTCCTATTGATCCAACCCTGCCCCCCCCCATAAGAGAAGGCATTAGAGAAGGTTTTCCACAGTAAGTTCTCTCAGGACCAGCATGAATCTGTCTACAAGATGTTTGGCAGGAATGTCTACAGGCTGGTTCCTATTGAGAAGCTGGCTCTGCTTCCTTCTCCACCCTCCAATACCAGAATCTCTATTCCTGCTTCTTGCACTGAGAGGCTTGAGAACTCAAGTTTTGGGACAGATACTTCTGAGGCTCCTTTTCTCTCCTTATGTACTTATCTGCCAACGTTGGTTGGCATTTGTGCACATTTCAGACTCCCTGCTTAAAACTAAAGGGGTTAAATTTGACTCTCTCTTCCCACAGGAATTATATCAATACAGATAGACCCAAATCCATTATGTGGATCAGAAACCATATTTTGAACACACAGTTGAGATCCAGGGGTATCGTCCAGCTTCGTCCCTTGTGAGTTAAAAGAACCTCCCCCTGCTCACTGATTTCAATGGGAATCAGGTATTTAGCTGCCATTTGTTCTTTGGAAAATCTCCCCACAATCCAGTCCTAAACTTGAATTTAAAAGACCAATTTTAGCTACCCCCTATTCTACTTTTGTGTGTCACAAAGTAGTCTCTTTTAGAATCTCTTGTGATATGTTGGGCTAGATTATCCAGACTGATAAAGGGCATTTGGCGTTGTTGATACGTCCTCCTTGTGCTTACACAGAACAATATGGCCTGGAGATTCCCAAAGAAGAATTCCCTTTGTGTAGGGGGAACCTCTGCTCATGCGGAGCTGGCTGAGCAGCAACCCTCTTGCTCTAACTTGTGCTGGTGCTGGCTTTCAATCGCCTCCCTGTCCCGGCTCCTTTCTGCTGTGGAAATCATGACTAGAATGGGAAGATTACAACAAATGGCCACTTTGGGGTCGTAGTTACTTGACAATGTTCCTTTCAACACTGAGACTCTCTAACTGCCTATTTACATGGGAAGTTATTCTGGAATACCTCTTCCTCATTAATTAGGCCTGATTAACATGTGTGGATTAAACTAATTTGGAATAAGGCACTATTATTCTGGAACCACAGCACCCACACTAATCACCAATAGTAAGGAGCTAATCAGCAATAGTTATTCTACTTTAAATTCACACTTTACCTTGACCCAAATTAACTTCACGGTATAGACATGCCCCAACTCTGCTGTATCATCTTGGCCTGGTATGAACCCAAAGCTTGCTACTTACTATCCAGTAAATACTTTGAACTTTCATTATAGGGCACTAAACAGTTTTGAAATGTTGTGCAAACATTAGCTAATGATTCTTAGTCCCTGACTGTCTGTGGCACTGAATTCGGAGGTAATAGTTTGGCAGTACCGGAGCGCAACCTGGGTAGACTGTGTTGAGGCAGGTCCATGAATCCTAGCAATTCCTGGTCATCATTCACATGTGGAGGTTGTCTCTTTGTGAAGTCACTTAGTAAAGTTTCTTAGGCAGGTCTGCAGTTTTCAAGTGCATAGGAAAGAATTTTAAAAAAACCAAACAAACTCAGTGAAGGTCATACCTGAGGCAGTATTTGGTTTTAACAAAAGCCAGTTTTTATTCAGGTGAGTTGACAGAAAGAAGAAGGGAAAGAGCTTGTGTAATAGCTCTGCTGGAACTTGAACCCTTACATTTTCTTAGTTCTCAGGTCTCTGCTCTTATCACTGGCTAGTACTGGTACTAGTAACACTGACTAGTACTTCCCTTCCCTAGTACTTCCCCATCCTAATCTCCACATTTCTTCACAGCACAAGCTTCCACACAGTTGACATCTCTGGGAGACACCAAAAAACGGAATAGAAAGACTGTTACAGAGGAGATATATTGAAAGGACTATGTGAGGAAGGTTTGCATAAAACCTGCTCCCATTACCTCCTCTTTTACGACAACTAAATTCACCCATAATCACTTAAATACAAAACCAGACTTGCATACTTCCTTTATATATTCAGAAAAGAAAATCCACAGTTACACTCAAAATCCCCATTCAGATGCACCATTGGTCAAATCTCACTACTTGACTAATGCTCAATTGTGATTCTGGCTGTTGGGGAAGCATAGCATGTGGCTAAATACATCAGCCAACCAGGAGAGCTGTGTGTGAAAGAAGGAATGCACATGTCCATCTAGAAAGCCAGTCTACTATGCTTCAAGTACCAGGCAGTGGCATGTTTGTGCTGCCAGTTAAGGCATGTCAGCATTTCCATTACACAGCTCTATTTTCAAGATGTTACAACTGAGCTGTAAAAATTCACTCCATATCACAGTTAGGCATACAGTGCATCAATTTTTGGACAATTTGAAGAAAATGCATACGGCAGCTTTTGAATTATAAGCAAGACAAAATATAATTGGCCAGACCAATGGTACTATGCCAATTCACTCCAGCTGAGAATCTGGTGCTTAAAAAGAGAAAATCTTTAAAGTGAGTTTCTTCCCCTGCTATTCAAATTTTGCAGCTTGTAACCTTTAAAGATCATTTCCACTGAACTGTCTTCCAGTGTGATATGCACATCTGAACTGTTTTGTCTGTGTCTGAACAAGAGCTTAAGCTTTCAAACACTAACTAGTGAGAGCAGTGTATATCAGAGAGAGTAGCCCCATTGATTTCATGGCAGTAAGCACTAATGGTTGGTAGTGGTTTGCAAGATTATGATAAGGTTCAAAATCTTCCTCATTTTGCATATGGTATCAAGTATGTTGATGACAATTTATAAATAACAATGCTGAGTTCTTGCTTTACTTATGTGCTTGTGCAAACACGAAGCTAAATTATTTTCAGTGGCCCTCTGTGTACTTAACTCTTTAAAAAAGAGAAAGTGCTATGTTATTATAGTGCAATTATCCAAATCATTCCAGCTTACAGTAATGACACTGCAATGCTGGGGCTATTAATAAGGAATACTGGAGGTGTTTTTTTTTTTTTTTAAAGTTAAGGGAAAAAAACAAAGCACCATTCAACTGTAGTTGTGAATGACAGGGCTTTATTTTGTATAGGATTTAAACTTGTTTTTTTAAATTACATTTTGATGGACAACAGGCTTTTTTTTTGGTCTCAGTGTACAAAATGCCATTCAACCTTGTTTCTCCTATCAGTACAAATATCGTGCCCTCCCATTAAAAGCTAATTTTACCGTAATAAATACTGACAGGAGTCAGACTTCAATGGCTTTTAGCAACTAGAACCTGCAGATCTATTTAACAATGGCTGAATTTTATTGTTCCGTTTAACGATTTTATGGCACTGATCATCCAACTACACATCAAAACCAAAGCAATTCATCACAAAGACTAGGGGACAAAGAATTTCAAACAAGTGGAAATACTCCAAATGTACCAATCATTTTATACATCTTCAGTTATCTTGAGCTACTCCTCTTCAAGTGAGTGCATTTTAGATGTTCTGATGCAGCCATGCATCATCAGAATGGCTTACATGGAAGACAAACAAATTAAACAACAAACACGCACCATTCCTCACTATCACTTGAAATTTATAACTAAAATTTATTTTACCAGAATGTCGCACTATAACAATGGTTTATTTTCTATTTAGTATGAAAGCACTGGTGATTCTTTTACATTATAAAATGACTTTGTACTCTGGACACAACTGGAGCTTTTTAGCCTGGGTATCAAATACAATCTTACCTATGTCTAGAATATCTAGTAAAATGCAGCGTAGGGGCCTAAGTTGTTTCCCTTGTACATAAAAATAAGTTTCACTTTGCAGTAATAAAGCATACCTGGCAGTGCCTTTCTGGGTATTTATGACACTTCTCAGGTGGTTAAAGTAACTGAACCTTTGGCCTTATGCCTCAAGGCAATTCAAGGTGTAGAATAACTACCCAGAAACAACCTGCCTGAATCTCACTGTTGAAGTACAGCCCTTTAGATAATAAATCATGCTGTATAAAATAAAGCTCTACGGGGTGAGATTCCAGATGAAGTGCCACCCATTGGCATTACAACCAGACAAGGAAAACTTGGGTAACCAAATAGGCCATGGTGAGAAAGAACCAAACAGACTATGGTGAGACTGAGTAGAACAGCACAAGTTGTATTTTCTAACATCACTGGAGTTAAAAAACCAAAACACAAAACCAACCCTCTCCCCCATATGGCTTTTTTATATTTCAGAATCTTAGAGAGGGTAGTGAATAAGTTAAAGAATATTTCATCCCAAACATAGATTGCTTTCATTTAAAGCTAAGTTAATGTACATATACATTTTCTTATTTTCATCAATGCCAAGTACCCACCTTTCCCCCCCCACAAAGATTTACAAGTACATGTATGGCACTTACTGCAAAGCTGTTGTGGGCTAAAGGTTTAAAACAGTGATTTTTGTTTTTGAAAAAAAAATTCTATCAAACCAAAATAAAATCATTTAAATCTACTTCTTCCTGAGCAACATAGAATTTGGAATGTGCTGAAACTTTATAATAAATAAATCAAAGATTAACCAGCTTAAAATGTACTTTTTAAACATTAAAGTAAAATATAAAATATATTTCATGACAGACAAAGGGACTGTTGGGCCAGGAATTGTAGACGTTTATGTGCCAAACATATTTATAAAGTTACCATTCCGGGAGAAGAGGCCAGGTCAATTGTTAGGAAAAACACAAGATTAAAACCCAGCAAATAAATCATATAACAGACTTTTTGTTATAAAGTAAACATGGCTGAAGATATCATTAAATAAAGATAAAAATACTTAAATGTCTACATTTAAGCGGCAGTGAATTTGCAGGAAAGATGAATGAATTAGGTGACTGATTATTCTGCTATGACACTTGCATAAGGACTCAGACAAAATCTGTTTTTAAAAAAGTGAGAATATTAATTGTCTTTCCAAAATATAACAATTCCGCAGTGTGTAAACTAATCAATACTCTTTCAATGCAATTTCATAGAAACCACTTAAAATATACAATGCAGCAGATTCATATATTAGCTACTATGTGAATTGCTATCTAAGCCACTCCAGCTTCCTCCATGGTAGTGCATTGGTACCACACAACTGGGATGTAAGAAGTGAGAATAAAATTCCCCCTGTAATATTTGCTGCAAATTAGCATAATCTTGTTTTAACATGATTATGTTTCTTTACTTCAGTCCTCTGCAGACGAATATAATAATGACCAGTGAGATGATCAAGATGATCCACCATATATTTTGGTTCCCTGCCGGTTCATGGAAGGGGAAGCCTTTGGAAAGCACTTCATAGCTTGGGACTGTACATGTACCTCAATCACTAAATAACTTTTGCTTTTTAGTTCAAAACAAAGGTCCATTTTGCAGACTATATACAGACAGTGAATCTCCCCAGAAGCAATCACGAAAGGGACCAGCCAAAATTGCCTAGGTCTAACCAGGATTAGATTGTGAAAATAGGCACAGCCCCATGCAAGGTGTGATGTGCATGTTGCACCAACCTAGACGTGATGAAGGGAGGCATTATGACTTAGAGACACCCCTTGGAATCACAATTCCTTCTGCATTTCTTCCTTGCTCCAAGGGCTCGTAGTTTACTCTTGCTCATGCCACACTGACTCAGCATGTGTGCATGTGAAGCCAAGGCTCCACCCATTCCTTACTCACCGGGCTCCAGGGAGGGAGCCAACAGGTAAGTAGCCCTGCTTACTCCTAGGTGCATGGACCCAAGTTTGGAGTAGTCTGCTTAAGAGTGGAAAGAAGATATTTACTGGCTTGTATGGGCATGTTGTCCACGTTACAATCTAGCCCCAAAAGTCACAAAACCGTACCGGAAACCTTAAATGGAGCTGTCCCCATTTCATCATCCAATCCCCATTTATTCCACTTTCTAGTGTTTCCTGATGACAATACTAAACTTGCAGTGTCTTTCCTACAACGCATCATTGAATGTGTTTTGTTTTTGATGCTGTATTGATATTTTTCTTTGTTGTTTTATTTTATCATTATGTGATACGTAAGATATCAGTCGTACCTATCAATGTCTCTTATTACAAAAAAACACCCCTCATTTTAAAATCATGTTTACCTCACTTTCACACAAATTTGGTGTTCTCACCTGTATTTCACCTTAATTCTGTTAATTATTTGCATGATATATGAAGACTCACAAAACGAGGTTACAGAAATATTGTTCATACTAAAGGAAAGAGCCTGAAATCCTTTTAAGTTTCTTGCATGAATAACTTCTATGTGTAATTTTGGCTCTGTGTCCCATGGCAGGAATAACAGCAGTATACATTTTTTTTCTTTAAAATAAAAACTATGCACTGCACCTTTTCCTCCAGAGCCTAAAAGCAACATTCTCAACTGCATAAGCAAAATCCCAAGACTACACAATACTGTCCCCTAGGCTTTCCATCTACCCGTTCATTTCAATCATTCAACTTCACTGATAATTGTTTCCTCTTCATTGACTCTGTGAAGCCTTCTAGTTAACTGGGTCCTTTAACCTGTTTTATTTCTCCTGATATAGTCTGCTTGAAGAGATTCCTGCTCCTCTCACTGCAAGCTCCCCAGGGGAGATTGTCTACTCTGTTTTGAGTCCAATACAGTTTGATCCTTACATATTGTAACAATGGCTCTGACCACATACCCATTTATAATTGCTTGCTATTTAGATGTTGTTACTATGCTCCAATGGCACCCCTACTAGCTTATAAATGATATCAGATGTACAATGCCACATCAACGGACAAGGTTTCGACTTACTGCTGACAGACAGATTTTGTGAAAGTTACTTTGTAAATGATGTCTAACATAATATATGTTGTTTTGCAAATGGGTGCATGTGTACAGCAGTATTTTACTCTGCAAAAGTTATTTGGTGATCAGATGATAGATGGTTCCATCTTAAAGTATTACCTATAAAGGATCCTACGGAGCCAAGAAAAATATAATAAAATTAAACAAATATAACCCGCAAAACCGGGTGTCTTCCAATTGCCCCAACAGGTGCGAATGTTTTCTTGTTTTAAATGCTGCTGCGCATTAACTCAGTCCCTTAAGGAATATTTTTTTAACAATAAAAAAATATTGAGAAAGCTGGCGGGGTCACCAGAGGAGAGCTTGGTGCTTGCATCACCTTTTATAGATATCTTCTAACCACTTTTCATCATCTTGCTCCTCATCATCAATTGGTTCTTCTGTTTCCAGGGGAGAAGGAATAAAGAATTCTGGTCTGGGAGGTGGTGCAATGCTATGAGATTTAAGTCCAAACTTGCGCTTTAGCAAATGGAACTGCTCTTTTACATAGTAGTAGAACTCATATTCATATCTCATGCGCTGGTAGAGGATCTGTATGGCTTCTGGAGAAGGGGTGGCCTTTTTCACTGTCACAGTCAGATTTCCAAGTTTCCTATGTTCTGTAAAAGAAAAAAAATTGGGAATGATCAACAGTTAGAACCAAAAATCACATTTTTCTTTAGAAGTAAGGCACTGTCCTACTGTATTATTGATTAAAAAAAAAAAAAAGCCTTTTTTGCCTTATTAATCTTTTAGAAAAGGATAAGGTATAGTGGACCAGATTTTCAAAATCAGACATGCACATTTGCACACGTACATTTGAACATGGCTAATCTTTGCGCTTGCACAAAGTTTCTATTTGAGCCTCCATATGTCAAACTAGGCTCCGAATTGGCCACATTTACATGAGTAAACTAGGATCATACAAATAAATGAGCGTAAGTGAAGTGTACACAAATATATAATCACACCAAGCGTGGGAAATCTTTCCTCAAATAGTTGGAAGATTAAATAGTCAATATTTATTAGAACTTAATGGATCCAGTGTCCCCAATGAAATATTTAATGTACATTCTCTGTCTGCTATAAACATTAGCTATGGGGGAAAGTGTTCCCCAAAATGGCTATGCCTAGTAATTAAAAAATGTACCAAATACTTTGTGTTTTCTTCTTGTTCTAATCTAGAGAGATGGTTGGAGGAGGGGTATTAGTGAGTTATAGCACATAAACCTGTGTGTTACCAGTCTGAATCCAGCACAGGTTAGTACTGATCAACAATTGTTATCACCTGATGATTGTTTGCTTGCCTTTGTGAAATGAATTTGGTGAGTTACTGTCTAGGTTCTAGCGGAAAACCTTAGCAGACATGTAAAGGATTGACTGTGCATGGGGACTTCTCACCACTAGTGGTGGTCGCTCCATGGTCAAGGTGCATGGGCTGGGACTATCTGGAGACTCTTGTCCTGTCCTGTATATATAGGATTTCAGTCTTCATTTCCATTCACCTGATACCTTTCACAAGTGATAAGTTCACATAAAACAATTCAACGCCTGATAAAAACTGATCACTTAACAAAAGCATTGAGCGGTCTTTTCTCTCTCAATATTTGGCTTTTTTTTTTTTTAATGTTGGAGAAACACACATGAAAAAGCTGGCCCAGGTCAGAACAAGGACATATTTACTTTTGTGGTTTCCCAGTTTTCCCACTAGATGGAAACACAGACCAAGAGACAACACTAAGCGTTCCCAACGTTTTCTTCCTCTTTTGGATAGAGAAGTCACAACAAGTCAATGCGAGGAGGAGTGAAATGGTAAGAGTGCCATAAATACTATAGATCAAAAGCCACTTACTATGAAGTACGAATCTTCTAAATGTGAAACCTCCCTAATGCTCACATCTTTCTTTAGCAAAAGTGGAGATGAATTCCTCACCACTTTAAGATTCTCTCTCTATAACTAATCATGTTTCCTGACACTTCGTTTTCCCAATGCAGAACTTACAATATACATGATTTATAGTAACAGTACGGGAACAGCAATACATTATGTGGGACAGGTAAGTTTGGATCTAAAAAGAAGGTTTATATGTTATAAAAAAAGGTTGACAGTTGCATTGAAAGGTTGAGGTTGAAGAGCTAAGAGAAAAGAGGCTCATGGATTTTGGTCCTACCACAGACACCTTAATCGCAAAATATTAGGTAACGCTGACATGAAATAAGAGATAAAACAGCAAGACGAGACGGTTGTTCCACCTGACTTTGTCACCTTGGTCTGAAGACAGTGCTACAAGACAGTGGTGACAGAGATCTGAGTGATGGATACGTTTAGATACAACAAGGACAATGGAGCTATCTTATACCCTGTACCAGTTGGTAAGTTTCCTTGAAATTAAGAGAAAGGCCTGTTTATCCATTCCTTTATACCACATGTGTAACCATGGTCTCTCAACATCTTCATGGTGATTTATTAGAGCCCAACATCTTCAGATTGACCTGAAAGCATTAAGTATGTCTATGAATAAATCAACAAACCCAGCAGGAAAAAAAAATCTGAGAATCTTACTCTTCTCTGAGAGCTGGTCTTCTTTGTCATCAAACTTACCTCTGTGTTAATCTACATATGGATTGTACCAGACTGCCATTATCTAAAAGGTCTATTTGGAATATTTTCTCTTTGATACTAAGAATAACTGCTGAAGAGAAACCATGATCTCTCTCTCTCTCATACACACCCCCTTTCATTCTGTTAGCCTACAAAGAAGCACTTATTTTTCACTAACTTCTTGATACATAAATTATTAGTAGAGGGGCATCAGAATACAAACATTTTAGAATACAACAGAATTAATTTGTATCTGTTCAATTCTTTATACTTTTGTTCCCTCATCCTTTACTACTAAAATTTGCATGAAAACAGGATCTTTGATCTTGGATAATTTCTCTGCTTCTCCTGCTCATTTCTTCCCTGAAGTGATTATCCTATGTTTGGGCCTCCCAATTGCCAATAAGAAATCCAAATATTCTACACAACATTAGTCACTAACTGTCACAACGGAGGGGCCTTGATATTGCTGTTGGAGTATTCACTTTACTGAACCTGCAGTTACCACTACAGACTTGGAGAGATCCAAGGGGATACAGCAGTGGAGTATGGTGAAGAGAGATCTTATAGAAAGCAGGAAGTGGGTAACATACAGTATCTTGAGTTTTAGAACAGGATTTTGCTATATTTCTTGGCACTGGAAGGAGATGAGTTAAATTAAATTGCCCACTGGGGAAGATTTATTGGTAGCTGCCACTTCTTGGGCAAAGAAATAACAAAGCACAACACATCTGCATGCTGAGTCAAGACTACCATGGACAGCTCAACACCATGGCTTAATATGACTAAAAAGGCACTTTTGGTCTATACAGTATTCCATCCAAAAGGAGCCACGGTAGTTTACAGAGAAAGGCTCCAGTCCTGCATAGCACCAACACATGCATAGTTTTGCTCACATGAGCAGTCCCATTAAAGTCTGGTGGAGCTGTTTATGTGAACAAAGCTATGCATGTACTTAAGTGCTTTACAGGATTATTTACATATTATTTACAAGAATTATTTACATATATGTTTACAGAACAGATCAATAGCTCCAAAGAAAGAGTTTCTGGGAGGAACAGTAAAGCAACTTTGTGGACTCAAACAGCTACATATTCACCTAATAGGAATGATCAACAATGATTTTTAGGGAACATAGTAATATTTTTAATTAGATATAAAAGGCACAAGAAATTTATTTTAGGAAAAAATATTAAGTCTGCCTAGAAGACCCAATAACAGAGATCATTATGTAAAAGTATGCACAAAGCAAAAAAGAGTAAGTAAAATGATGCCTGTGCAAATGCAGCTGGCTGGAAGTATAGAACACAACTATGTGATCGTAAGTCGTGGATAATACGCTTTACAACTACAACTCACGTTTTCTTACTGAAAAACAGAAAGACACTTCAAAGCCAAAGCCATGTTTATTTTAGTAATATTTTATTTAGATTGTAAATGTTCAGGGCAAGGGCCTTGTCTTCATATTTGACTGCACAGTACCTAGCACGTATTTGGTGCTAGATTAAAAAAAAGTTTAAGTGAAATATTTTCCCTCTACTCCTGCTTGACAATTACTGAGCCTGCTGCTCCTCTCCAGTTCTATTAGAGCAGAGGAAAACATAATTTGGTGGTGGGAGGAAAGGGGAAGGAAAAGAAAGGGAGATCTGTGCCTTCATTTCATGCTCCCTTGTGTGACCATTTGCCTTGGAGTGCCTTCAGAACAACTCTGGACACGACTACTCAGATTAAAGCAAGCCGGGAGGGAGGTGGGTGCACTGGGCAAGACAAGAACTGGAAACAACTATTCTCTGTACATGGTCTCCCTGGACCCTGTGGGGAAATCCCTGCTTCTAGTAGCACTAATTCCCCTTTGTGGCTGCTAGCTCCAGCAGAGAGAGGGGCTTCTGTTCAGTAACAAGCAATTCTGCCAATGGCAGCAATGCTAAAGGAGCTGGGTTGTTACTGTGGAGGAGGCCTGCAGCTGGTGCAGAAGACTCTTAGATGTGTGCAGTTGTCCTTTGCTCACAACACACATCCATGAGTTACAGCATTCCTCCCCCTCTTCCTGCTTTGAGAGGCTGCAAACCCATACTGCCCTCCACCTACCTTACCCTTGGAGACAAGGAGGAGGCGGCAACTCCACAAGGCTTTTCTTTCAGAATCTCCAGTGTGATTTTCCTCTCCAGTGAGTTTTTCTGTGGTAGGGGAACCTCTAAGCCCATTGTGGTTATTTTTGATTATTCAGGAGCATTTCAGATTTCCTGGCTTTTGTCGGTTTGCCTCATGGTAACTGCTTAGCAGTAACAAACTGCCTGTAAATATACACTGCTATATATGCTTTTTGGGAAAAAGTGCAGGGCAGGGCTATGATCAAAACAGGTCGGCCTGGCTGGCTTTGATCTAAGCATTTTGATAATGCAACTGACCTTCACTTTGTTTTGCACTTAAATTTTAGTTAGACTAGCTTATAATCTTCAATTCTCTTAAAAGCCCCTTTAATACAAATATGAAGAAAAGCACAAAATCACTCTGTGAAGTCACCCTTACCAGCTACCTTAATCTATCAAACAAGTATAAAGGAAAAATTATGCCCAGCTGGCTGCATGCCAAAGTAAACAATGTAAGATGTAAATAATCTGGAACTACTATGTAAACCCAGCTGCTCCAACAGAGGACAGGGTACCCCCCACTTTTATGACCTTTGAGACAATTCACCATATGGAGAGCAACAAACTACACCGTTTACTTTCTAGGGTTTTTTTCTTTTTAAACTGTTTGTTTTGGTATTCCTTTAATTGACTAAAAAGAATATACTATACAGTGACCAAAACCTCCTGAAGTAGTCACAGCTCGTCTTGAATTAACACACCCAAGATATAATAAAAGTGAAATGGATGAAAAAATTAAATACATTTTGGGTAACTTGGTGACAAGTATTTACCATGTCAAAAAAAAAAAAAAAATTGGTGTTCCTCAATGCAATAAAGCAGTTTGAGATTCAAACTGTAGGAAACAATTTTATATGTCCGTTGAGTGAAAAATCTTGGATTGCCATATTAAATCAAAATGAGCATAAAGAAATTCTCTACTAAATAGAGAATTTAGGAAATCGCTAAACTGCCTCAAATGATCTAATATTTTCAGGTGAGATGACAGAATGACAGAGTGGTGCCACAGCAGATAATTGCAGGTCAGCCAGTTTACTACCAATAGTGAAAACTCCACACCAGGCTCTGCTGCCCTGAAACTGTGTGAATACAATTGTTATAGAGACAAGGTGGGTGAGGTAATATCTTTTATTAGACCAACTTCTATTGATAAGAGAGAAGCTTCGAGCCACACAGAGCTCTTCTTCAGGTCTGGGAGAGGTATTCTGCGTGTGACAGCATAATGCAAGGTGGAACAGATTGTTTAGCATAAGTAGTTAGCACATATTGTAAGGGACCCTTCAAGATAGAGTGCTCTATTAGTACCTCTGCACTAATAGGACAAAAAGAGGGGGTTAGTGGGTTACAAATTGTTGCAATAAGCCATACATCCAGTGTCTCTGTTCAATCCATGATTTTTAGCATCTAGCAGAGTAATGAATTTAAGCTCCCAGACTCGTCTTCTGAAAGTTTTGTGCAGGTTTCCTTTTAGGATGAGGACTGAGGGGCCAGATAAACAGTGATTACATTGTGAGAAGTGTTCACCCACAGGTCATAGGATGTTTTTGTCTTTTATCATTTTCCTGTGTGAGTTTATTCAAGAGCATAGTGATTATCTGGTTTCACCCACATAGCTGTTATTGAGGCATTTAGTGCAACAGATGAGACACACCACATGTTGTGATAGGCATATGTAGAATTCCTGGATCTTGAAAGATGTTGTGGGGGGTGTTGATCAGTGTAATAGTGGAGATGTATCTGCAGGTTTTCATCTGTTGTTCTGGCAGGGTATTGGTGCCGCTTTGAGTTGGTGTCTCTTGGTCTATGGGGAGTTTGCTTCTGATGAGGAGCTTGTAGAAATTGGAGGCCAGAAGAGGGGATTCAGGAAAAATTTCTTTCAGGATAGGGTCCCCATTGAGTATAGGTTGTAGCTGTTTGATGATAACCTATATAGGTTCCAGTGTGGGGTGGTAAATGACAATTAGGGATGTGAGGTCGGAGGGGATTTTATTTCTGTATTGAAGCAGGTTCTCTTGGGTTATTTGGATGACCTGTTCCATGATGCAATCTTCTTGTTTGATGGAGTTTTCTTGTTTAGTGAAGGTGATTTTGAGTGTGTTAAAGTGTATATCCCAGACTTTCTCCTTGGAGCATATTCTGTGATATTTGAGTGCCTGGCTGTAGATCATAGATTTCTTGGTGTGTTTGGGGTAGTTACTGGATCTCTGAAGGTAGGTGTGGTAATCTGTGGATTTCTCGCATATAGTTGTCTGTAGGGTTCCACTGTTGAAGCTGATTGTGGTGTCCAGAAAGTTGATGTTAGTGTGGGAGCGTTCCAGACAAAGTTTAATGGATGGGTGGTGGAAATCAATGAGACAGTTTAAGCCATACATCCAGAGGATGAAAATATCATCAATGTATTGCAGGTATATCATTGGTCCATGGTGCATTTCTCCAGAAATAATTCTTCAAGGTGGCCCATGTTGGGGAGCCATATTAGTACCCATGGCTGTTCCCATGGTTTGGGCAAAGTGTTTGCTGCTGAATGTAAAATCATTATCGATGAGGATGAAATGGATGAGTTTGACAATGTGTTTGGTGTGGATATCTGAGGATTGTCCATGGTCTTGTAAATATTTGAGGCAGGCAGCTATGCCATCATTGTGAGGGATATTGGTGTATAGGGAAGTAACATCCATGGTGGCAAGGATGGTGTTCTGAGGGAGGTTGATAATGTTACGGAATTTGTGAAGGAAGTCACTTGTGTCCTGGATGAAGCTGGTTCTTTGTGTGAGTGGTTTGAGGATGGTTTCTAGGAGTCTCAATATTCCTTCAGTAAGAGTGCCATGGCCAGATATGATGGGTCTGCCTGAGTTCCCCTGTTTTTATATCTTGGGAAGCATGCAGTAGATCCCGGGGGTTGGTTTGGAGGGCAAGAGTTTGCAGAGTTTCTCCTGGAGATGTTTGGAGAAGGATTTGATGATATCCTTAAATTCCTGGGTAAATTGTGGAGTGGTGTCTTTTTGAGTTCTTTTTAGTAGGTGGTGTCAGAGTTGTTGGTTGGCCTCGTGAATATAGTCATCACGATTGAGGACTACAGTGGTGTCCCTTTGTCTGCTGGTTTGATCACTAACTGGTGGTTAGATTTTAGGGACTGTCTGGCTGTCCTCTCGGCGGTGGAGAGATTATGGTGGTTATGATGTTTGTTAAAGATTTTGCAGTCATTTTTTCCCCCTGAAGCAATCAATTTAATGATAAAGAGTATGGTTTCATCCACTCTGTGGTGTTTAGTCAAATGATTCTTTTTTTCTTTTTGATTGTCAGTGGAGACATGGTAATTGTGAGTGATGTCATCACTATTGAGAAAGAATTCTTTGATGTGGAGAGGGTAGAAGAATTCTTCTAGTTCTCCACATGTTAGTATGGTATCAGGTTCTGTGATGGGGCAGAAGTTCAGTCCCTTAGAAAGCACAGATAATTCAGCTTCAATGATAAACTGATGATATTTGGGCGTTGAGTAGTGTCCATGTGGTGGGTACTGGTGCCATGGTTTCTCCTGCAGGTGGTATACTGTGGGTTGTGAAGTAGTTGTAGTTGGCTCCACTTTTTGTTTTTGTGTTGGATGGCTGTCATCTGGGCTTTTTTAATAGTTGTTTTGGATTTCTTGCATGATTTCCAGGTAACTTTCCTGGATTTTTTTTCCTCCATGTGAGTATGTGATGATTTCTTATTTGAGGTGGGCCCTTCTGAAGTATGCAAGGTACAGTAAATGGTTCCTCAGTTTCTCTGAAGTCCGTCTGCAGAGTTGTTCAGCACGTTTTCAGTTGTATATAGAAGTGAGAGGGTTATAGATGGTGAGACCTCTGGGGATGTTGTTTTGTTTCTTGCATTTGCTCAGGAAGTAGATGTCGCTGTTAAGTTTTACTTCCTTTTTCTTTATATTGTGGAGCTTCCATTTCAGATGGCTAAATTCAATATCTTCCATTGTTTTATGCAGTGTAGTTGTAGTCATGTCAGTCCCAGGATATTAGAGGTGGTTGTCAGAGATACAATAAATTAATTTCCCCAGCTATACAGAGAGGACCCAAGGTTCAACCACATGGAGCTGAACTACAGTGAATATTTACTTCTCCACAGCTTCATTAAATGGAAATAAATGAATGTCATTGTGGTTAGTAATAATGTACCAGTCTTGAAGGGCCCCTATCTGATACGCCACTCAAATGATCCATGTTCTGTTAAAACAAGATTTTTTTTGGTTAATGTCATGAGAATGACAAAAAAACCATTTAACTTCAGGGCACCAAAACTATTTTAAGACACAATGGGCCAGATCATCAGCCCGTGGTGCCATTCTGGAACCTCCTTGGGAAGGGTCTATGACACCCCTTTACATGGTGTCTGGATCAGTAGTGTGTTTGGAGCAAGGACGGAGCACTATTGTGTTCTGGCAGTGCCTGGCTGGAACAATATCCCGACAAAAGGACGTAGCACCTTGTGACCTTATCTTCATCATCTTTAAGAAGAAGAGAGAAAACAGAAGAGAAGATAGTGCCAGAGTTAATCTAATGTAAATTCATTATTAATTTTATGTAGACAAGCTGGAGGGAGCTCACTGAAGAGCAACAAAGCTGTTGAGGGAGATAGAGGGATTGACTAGAAGAAAGATTAAAGGAGTTAAATATGTACAGCTTGATAAGCAATTATGGAAGCGACACGACAACCATCTACTAATATTTGAAGAGTTAAAACTCCAAGGAGGGAAAGGAATTATTTAGCAAGTGCAAGAAAGTGCATAGCTAGGATTATTTTATCAAATAAAAATAAAGTTAAGGATAAATGTAAGGAAAATACCAATTCACTGGACAATAGAACAGTTCACCACTGAAAATGGTGGAAACTCTTATGACATTTAAACCTTTATTGGGAAAATTTTGCACAATGGAACATACTGTACAGGAAAATCCTGCTCTGGCCTGGTGATGAACTACACAATGCAATAGTTCTTTTCCATCTCATACAGAAATGTTAGTTTGTTATTGATTTAAACAATAATATTGATTAAACTAATCAAAAATGTTATATTACTATTATGAAACACCTTGTTTCAAAAGAATGAATATGCAGAAAATGCCTATGCAGACAACATAGATAGTTCGCTTACCCCATACTGTACAACTGTCAGAGTATGGGCCTTTTTCTCCAGCTAAGAAGTTTTATCATGAAGGCCCTTCTGAGGAAACTGCTGGCAGTACCAGTCTTATTAAATTAGATGCATCTTACTTCCACTAATTTAAAGATGTGGAATCCCAAGTTCTTCCACCCAAGGGTCTGAAATCCCAACTTGGGGCAGTCTGTTCTGCACAGCGGCACGTTGTATCTAGGACTGCACTAGAAGACGGTTTTGTAACAGAATTTTCTCTCTCTCTCTCTCCCCCTACCCCCCATTTATGAAGTGTCACAATCAGACTATACAAAACTGGTTTGATGTGCTTATACTGAACTGAAAAGAAATCGCACAGAAGAGACATACAGACTGCATGCAAGAGAAATCTCCTAATACTGACCAAATAGAAGAGTTACTGACATGACATTATATATATATAATCAGATATTAAACCCCAACAGACTCTTCTAAGTGGTTCCTTACGTTTGATAGTAATTTAATGTTGCATCCCCAATTCAAGTAATTTACTGCAAAAGAAAGAGTTATGCTGAAACTTATTCACATTGGTAGCATGAAAGCTTATGGAATGTGGTCAGGCACTTTTATTTTTGGAAAGAAACTTCTAAGTTGAACTTGACAGAGATGGTGGTGCCAGAACTGAAATCATCTGCAGAGGAAATGCCAGGACACTCTAGCTTAAATTGCAGAGAGACATGCTTTGTTTGCAGTTCATGTGAAACTTCGCATGCACCTTAAATACACACAGACATATGGACTATTGAATTTTGCACAATGAACAAACCCAGTCAATTCAACAATGTGATAGACTCGTAACATAAAACTGAGTCAGAAAATAAATGTGAACAGAGAGAGCAAAGAGAACAGGGTTCCAAGCCCTGGGAGCTTCAGTTCTGTGTCACAACTCAAGAAAAGATTTTAACTAGTCCCATAGTTAATAACAAAACAGCGAGAGTCCGGTGGCACCTTAAAGACTAACATTTGGGTAGCTGTGCTGCTGAACCTTGTAATCCCAGGAAGGGTGGATTAAATGGAGGGCCCAGTTATCTGAAGAAAGACTACCCACTAAGGGATTTTCAAAGGGATACCAGAGCGAGCAACGAGCAGCCAGGGAACACCCAATGCAGCGACAGCTACATTCCAAGACCTAGATGCCAGGAGGTGCAGTAGCGGTGAGTGGGAACCCTGTAACATGGAGTCAGGAAGCTTAGATGCTTAAGTTATTTTTTGTGAGAATGAATGAGGCATCTGCCGGACTCCACACAAAATGGCTGAAAGAGAAGGTGGTGCCCTTTTTTTTTAAATAACTTTAGGTCCAGTTGTTTCAGCACTCTCCAGGGAGTTGGGAGACCAGGCTCAATGCCCCCTCTTCTGACTGGGGGAGAAAGGATTTGAACAGGGATCTCCCAATGCCCAGGAGACTGCTCTAACCACTAAGCTACAGGATATTTTGATGTGGGGCTCCCTCAGTCTTTCCTGTAAAGCTGTTCCACTGTGGCTCTCAGCTCTCTGCCTTCCCAGCTCCAGGGCCAGAGAGGCTGAGCTCCTGGGCTCTCTGATCCCAGAATTGAGGAGAGAGATTGATCACCCTAGCTCTCTGACTCACCAGCAGCTGGGCTGGAAGGCTTTCTTCAAAAAAAGGAAATAGATAAGAACTTCCTTGGGTGTGCAGCCACGAAGACAAAAAAATTCTGGTTTGGTACTCCCAAAATTTAGGATTTCTTGAAATCCCTGCCTGTGAAAATTTTCATGGTTTTGACTTTTTATGCTGGTTGGGGATGAAATATTTTTTTAAAATGTAGTATTTTCCATGGGCAGGGATTTCCATTTTCCCAGCCAGCTCCAGTCGTAATGTTACAACTCCAGCTAACACAATTAGCTTATCCCTCAAACTTGTCATCCTTTGTCACCAACAATTTTAAAAACTGGAAAATAGAGAGCCATAATAAATTGACTTACAAACCTCCAGAATATATTTTTTTCCATGCTAGTTTCATTTGAGCTAAACTGGTTCAGATAACTGTAGGACAAAGGAATGCGAGGGTTTGTAGGAAGTGAGGGGGCTATTTATGTAAAGTGGGAAAAATTAGACTGGGATTCAGCATTTTTAATGTCCAACATTTGTTTATCAAAATATTCTTCTTGTATTTTACTTGTCCTTGATTCCCCACACTCTGTGTTAAGATATATCCACAAGGGTCATGATGTTAGTGATTCATCCTCTGATTTTAATGGCAATCTATATCTGTTCTGCTACTAGTTTAAAGTCAAAATGTTGGTCTGGATTTATCAAGTGCTAATGAAGTATTACATCCCATTTCTTCCGAAAATGACCACATGTGTACACAACATAAAGACACGGGCTTAGTTTCTCTACCAATTTTCTACCGGTAACAGTGTGTACATGTGTTCTTATGCTTGATTTATATTAAAAATACATTTACTGAACAAGTGGGATGTGCAACAGGAGTTGGTCTGTATGGCTAACACATCTCCTAGGAATTAAATATTTGAATTTATATTAAACAAGAACCCTTGCCCTGGATTTACATAAGCAATTTGCAAAACATACACCAAGGAAAACAACTTTACAGTAGCTCAAAACAGAAACTTTTGCTAAGAAGATAAATCTACCCTTAGAAGTAGGCTAAATAGGCTTGTCCACAACAGGGGCCAGCTAGGGACCCTATTCTATATTCCACCACCAGCAGGATGAGGAAATGCTCAGTAAATATTGAACTTCATCATAGAGACAAATATACTTTGGAACTTCACTACTATTCTGTTATTAAAAGGACAAAACAAGCTTGGGCTGAGGGTTTGGTAGATCTCTTCCTTCAATGTGCTGTCACATAAAAAAAACCAGAGGCCTTGTCTGGACGGAGGATTTCAGTCAACAGTCACTAGCGTAGCTGCCCCATGCAAAGCCCTAGCAGAGACCAGGCAAAACTGCTCTAAGCTGTGGTTTGCACCTCTATAACTTAACCCTTGCTTGAACCCACAGCTTTGTCCGCCCATGCTTGGGGTTTGCATAGTGCAACTTGGGAAACAGCAATGTGCAATCTCGGAGGATTTGCACCCAGTGCCCAGAAGGTGTAATGTCTTACACAGAGATAATACCTCCATCCACAGCCCCTGGGCATTCATAGCACTCAGCTCAGCCCCAGCTCTCAAGGGCCATTATGTAGCTTTTAACATTTGCAAATGGTGGGTAAAATGAGGAAATCGAACAAGAAATTGTCTGTTTAATACACACAAAAGATGACATTCCTCACCTACAGGGCAGAGGGCCCATGCTGGGCTTTTCAGTGGTGTAATGGACAATAAAATAAATTTAAAAAGAAACCTCTACTACTAAGAAAAAAAAATAACTGCCCAAACATGAAATGGAAAGGGCAGTGACCTCTTCAAAGTATTCTCCATCTTACAGTAGGGTCCAAGATTCCTAGGATTACACCCTGTCTCTACTAGTATTAAGCTGGAGCCACAGGCATTTAAAGTTTGCCACTAAATCTTCACAGGATGAAATTAAGAAAGGAACATTTAGGCTGAGTATCAGGAAAAAGTTTCTGACTGCAAAATCTATTAGTCTGTGGAATCATAACGTGAGGGAAGTTGTGGAAATACTTTGACACAGAACCTTAACAATTAGACTGAACAAAACATTAGTAAATGTATAATAGAGTTTAAGGCACTTTCGGGGAAATGGGATTAGACCAACAGTTCTCAACCCTGTAAGATGTGACTTTTGGGTAGATCCTGAGGGAGTGCTGAGAAATAGATAGATCAGCAAGATCTCACAGTAGCCAGGACCTAAGAGCAGCCCAGGATGTCTATGGAAGGAGCAGCTTGCAAAATGAATGCCTGGCCAAATATCCAAGCCATCTAGACTTCCTTGCCCAAAGTCTCTTCCTCTAATTGCTCGTGGGGCTCTTCATCCTCTCCAAGATCTCCTCAAAAAGAGTCTGAATACCAAACTTCCCATCCCCCAGCTTTTCCTTCTCCAGCAGTCCAACTCTCTATACAGTTCCTCCAACAACTGCACCCTTTGTGACCACCCAGGTGGCTCCCACTGCCCTTACTGGAGAAAGCCAGAGAGCTTGTCCTTCCTTATCTCTCTTGCTCTCTGAAGGGAGACCCATAATAAGGGTTCTTGCTGCTTTCCCACTCTCCCCTGCGCTGATGAAGAGAGATCCTTATATCTTTGTCCCCATTCCCAAAATCATTGCTGCAAGGCCTACAACTCTCCTTCATCCCAGGAACTATGCCCAGACTTATACTCAGTCTGGGCTGAAACCAGCAGAGCTAAGCCTGCAGTGTATGTTATTGTGCCTCCATACCCCGTTACACACATTGTCGGAGACTTAGAAGTAAATCCACTTTGAAATTTGGGGTCAGAATCCCTTCCTCCTAGGAAAATACATAGCGACAATCCTCTCATAGTCCCCCCCTAGATCTTCTACTCAGAGCCCCCTCCTACCAGTTTTCCCATGGACTCGGTTGAGACCATTAAAGTTGTCCTTCCACTTATCTTTCTGCCAAAGGGAAGGACAAAAGAAAAACTCTGTCCAGAGACAAAATTCCTGATACTCAGAGGAGGCATGTGGTGGCCACAAGAAAGCTACATCAACAGAAATCTGATTCTAACACTTTAAGGAGTACAAAAATATTTCTGAAAGACATCAGACTACCTGACATTTCAAGGAGGATGGAGGAAATAGTTCAGAGAACTTCTGAATGTGATCTAGTTTTATAAGGAAATCAGTTACAATTTATGCTGATGGAAATGTTCTAACCAAAGAAAGGCCTGTACTGGAGAACTAATTTTAAAAAAACACACCCATCAGAAACCAGGATCTCAAAGAATGACTAGTGACAAACAGTGATATAAAAAGCTATTTTAATATGGATGGGCTGGGCCAACTTCTGGACAGGCAAAGAGAATATTAATAGTGTGTGAAATCAAGTGTATTTTGCTTCTGCAAATACTTATTCCCATGAGCAATTTTAGACATGTGAGTACTCCAACTAAGCTCTTTTTTGCCTTTCAGTTCACCTTCTAAATTGTCCTTGAGCAGATTAAAGTCAATTGCCACAAAAATTACACTCAAACTCCTCAGTACCCACAAATTGATACTTTAATGCTCTGAACTTATAAACACGACTCTTACACATTAAGTTACTCAGGTCAGTAAGTGTTTGCAAGATCCTGTGCTTTGAAGTAACAACATGCGGGTACTATGGAGCTGTTGGGTAGTTATTATGACAGATTATTCTAATCGCAAAAGGTGACTGAAAAGCCAAGAAAGAAAAAGGAATTGAGTCCCAATTTAAATACTCACACTAAATAAGCTGTGGAAGCATTCAGGAGAGAAAGCCATTTTCTGCCAACACTTTCCTCAGAATATTCTTTCAAATTTTTAGAAGAATTTGATTTGGCTGTGCTCCTGTTCCTTTGTTCAATTGCTACTAACTTTCAAGAGACGAATGTGCACACACAAGCCATGCAGTGATGAGCATTCTTCATGATCTGTGAAAGAAGTATGCGCTCTTGCTCAAGCTGTTAAGGTCTAAAAGTTAGCGAATATCATGACAACATTACTCACTTAGGATTCAAGTCTGCAAAGTACTGAGCCTGCCGCACTTGATCCAACAAAGCACACTAATCTAACATAAGTGCACCAAGTCAATACGGGCACTCACATGTTAAAGTTCAACATATGCTTAAATGCTTTGCTGGCTCCGGGGCCATGGTGCTCAGCATCTTGCAGCATCAAGCCCTTATTCCCCACTCCTGAGAGTTTTTCCACCTGGGTGGATCCCCTCTGCCTGCACAGAGCCCCACTGACATCAGTGGAGCTCCATGCAGGTGCAAGAGCTTGTCAACACTGAACAATCTGCAGGATCAGGGCCAACTGGTACCCTAATTCTACACCATGAAGATAATGGTAGTTTTGCCATCTACTTCAGTAGGAGCAGAAATAGGCCCTTAAAAGGACAGGGAAGACAGAATTTTGCCATACTGCTACAACAGAACTACAGGAACACAACTCCGAGGTCACAGAGACATGCAGTAAGAGCTACCAAGTCAGTGTGTGAAGGAAAGGACCCTGTCTCAACAGCAAGATGGCCAAAACCAGTCCTGATGACAACTGACTCTCAAACTTCCATTAAAACCTGGTGGTAAATGACCATCTTAGAGTTGAACCACTGATCCTACCACACATGTTGTATCCTGGCTCAACTTTTGGTGAACAATCCATTTAAATTGGCATGCTGGGCACTGTCTACAAATCTATTCACAGAACTTCAAGGTGTCAATTAGTATGTAGTGCCATGCATTTCTTGTTGGGTATCAGTTTGTTAACTTAAATGTTTTCCTGCTCTAGATTCTGGCCACAAAACCATTCTATTTTACCTTATTTTAGTATTTTTTTTAAAGTTAGGTTATTTTACACTGCATTTACAGTAGAATGAATTGACTGGGTCATTTCTACCAGAGAGTTATTTGGTCAAGAGAAGGGCCGGAATCTCCATCAATCTCTACGCAGCACTCCTGATGCAATCAGTGGAATTTTCGAGCACAGATAAATTGTAGTTTTGGGCACTTACGACGATTATACTCCATTATATAACCAATATTAAAAAAAAGATTTTGCATTTCTTGGCTTTGTTAAATCTCCGGGAATATATCAAGCTACAATTTGTTTTCTAGAACTTTTTTTTAAATGAAGAAAAAATAAACTTGTAAATCTATTAAAAAATAAAACTTGTTTGTGTAAGTGAATACTCTAGCTACTGTTATACTGAAAGTGACCAAAGATTGGCAGTAACCTTATTTATATGACTCATCCAAGGTCTTTGATGCTGTCCGTTATTACCCTATTATTTCAGAGACTACACAGATTATGACTGAGGGGAGAGGAGTCGAGTTTGTAACAGAGACAGAGAAAAGGGAAGGGAGAAAATGGAGGAGGAGAAAACCGGGAAAGGCAGAGTGCAAAAGGGACTTTAAAGAAAAGTGAGGGGAGTGAAAGGCAAGAGATTTAACTCAATCAAAAGGGAAGAGAACGTGAAAGGGAAAAAAAGTCAGGCTGAAGTAATAAAATGAAAACGTAAGAAATTAAAATGTAGTAAAAAAATACAAAATGAAAATTATGGGTGGGGAATAAAGTTAGAAAAATAATATTCAAGAGGATGAAGACATTTTAGAAGTACAGTGAAATTCATGACAAATTTAGACAAAGTAAAAACAGCAAAATAAATCAATATAAAAAGAACTAAAGGAAAGGAAATAGGAAAGAAAAGTAAAGAAGATGATAGTGCATTTTTATTATAATGAAGTTTCCTGCCAACATTTGTTATATGATAACATCTGCTATGAATTCTCTGAAACCTAATGTTATTTTGAGACTGAGGGTAAATTTTTAAACTGTTTTTCAGGGCTTTAAGTTATGCAGCTGTAATTAACATCATGGGGTTAGTGACTCAAACTTAAAACCTTGCAAACCAATATCCCATTTTATATCCATACATGGATGTTTGTGTATAAGCACACATATACATATGCACCTGAAACATACTGGGCTGATGACTATGCTTACTAGTCAGGGTGGAAAAACTCTGTGCTGCCACCCACGCCAAGACCGCCCCCACATTCCAATGTAAAGGCAAGTATGTGGTTGGTATAGTGTACTGCATTTAACCGTAACATATGTTCAATCAACTTTCTATTTAACACGTTACTTACTACTAAAGACATGAATTGTTTTTATTTTACCTTCTTGTTTCATTCCACTTTTTCCTTTCTTTTCTTTCCTAATACAGAATAATGTATTACTTAATTTCCTTTGCTTTTCCCTCCAGCATCTCTCTTTGCTTACATTGTGCTGTCTACCTCCTTCCTTACAACCTCTCTCCCCTTTTCATCGTCCACTTCTCCCTCCCACCCCAAACTCTCTCTCTTAGTACCAGAGTTCTCTTTTTCTGACTTACCTCATCAACATCTCATCCTGTAGGACTTGGAAGTTTTACCACTTCCCAAGTGAAAAGCCAACACCTCAGTCCTCAATCTCTTGGAATGTGGAGGAGAAGGATGCTGGGAGTCCTACCATGGTTCTGTTTCTAGAACTTGTTTGACAGGTCCATCTTTTGTATCATCTCCAGCTAGTAAGTATCTGAGAAATGTGAAGCCCAGCCTAAGTTCCATTGCCTGCTGGAAGGGAGAAGTTGCATTCTGTTTCCCTCCTCCCTCTCTAAAGCTGCACTGGGTGCATGTGCCTCCCATAGTCTACCTCTCCCGTCTGGTAGCCAAAAGTAGATTTATTTTTTGCTAGATATACATTGCACACACTTAAAAGCAAGGTGTCACAGAAAGCAAACAGTTTGTAACTGAATGTAGGCAGTCAAAGATGAGGTGATGACAAAAATGTGAGAGACTACAATATTTCTTTAATTTCCCCTCAGTTAGCCAAAAAACAAACAAACAAACAAAAAAAATATCAGAGAAAGAGCCATTCTTTTACTAGAGAAAGCTATAGATACAGCTAGATCTAATGAATCAGCAAAAGCCCTGCTAAAACAATAGCCACTGTAATACAAGGTGATGAAATGTAAGTGCATGCAACAGATACGGGATTCTCCACATCCTCCTTTCAAAGACAGTGGACTGTGTGCCTTAATTCCAATCTGCATGCTTGATATCTTAAAGAATAACCCCAAAACCACATATCTTCTTGCACATGGATTCTGTTTTAATATTTTCTTCTGGTCTGTCTTCATGCTTACTTCCCCCCCGATTATATGTTAAAAATGTTTTCTGGGTGAGCCCATCAGACCAAACACTGATGCTCATATGGAATTTATTTAGAGAAGGGGAAAAAAAGCTTTAAACTGAGTGGTTATGTTATTTTGAATTGGTTTTATATTTTGTGTATACATAGTAGAGCTGGAATTTCGGAGCTGGCTTTTGTTTGCAATCATCATGAAACATTTGTTATGTGAGCTGCTGCTACTGCTACCAAATAAGCTGCTGCTGCTCCTGCTGGAATATCAGAGACCATCTCAATGGTTTCTTTTTCCTCTGTAAGACTAGCTGACAAAGCAGGCTCAGTATTTTATGGCAAAATTAACATTGTTTGGCCTCACTGCCATTCCAGCTCTTTGGTTTAGCTGGAACATAACTTTAGAAAAGTATCTGCAAATTAGAGCAGCAACAACAGAAATATACTGAGACTCTCCAAACACAGACAGCGAAAAGGAAATGGGAACTTCAGGTGGTGTGTGCACAGTGGTTGGCAACTGGATCAGGATCTGGAACACGAGTCTCATCTCCCACTTAAACTGTTTGCTTGTGCAGCATTTTACCTGATTTTTGTTTTGAATAGTAGGTCCAACTACCTGAGATCCAGAGAATCTACTTTAGATCTCCCCTAGCTCATTTCTTGCAGTCTGTAAAATGGAAGGCCACATCCTGCTCTGGCCGGCAGTGAATTCTCTGCCCTATCTTCAGTATTTTCTTAAATACCCCTCCTCCTATTTTGGCTAATACTGTTGAACTGTAATATTCCTTATTTGTATTCCCATAGTGTCCACAGAACCCACTGGGCAAGCTGGTGTGCAAACACTTAGCTTTTGATCCTGCACTGGTTTCTACATTTGTGGACTCTTGCCCGCAAAAGAGCCCCTTTGAATCAAAAGGGTTCTTCAGAAGTACAGCCTATATGAAATGCAGTGTGTGCTCTAGGCCAAGAAAGAGACACTCCTACTAATATAAGGAACAATATCTCCCAAACAGTGCATAAGGCTGTTTGTTATTCCATCAAATAAGTGGATTTGGCAGCAGCATGAGTGGGCAGTTTAAATTATCACTGATTATAGCAAGGACTATGGTTTCACCCCAAAGCACTCATAGGTGGTGGATTCTTCATGCATTCATGCTCATGTTTTACAGGATTTCCTCCCACGAGTCTGCCAAAATTTAAGAAATCAAAGTCTGATCCTTTACTATTTCACTGAAAGTGTGTGAAAGTGGCAATGAGACTATCTTAAGATTTCTCTGATGCTAACGTCTTGGGAAGCCAAGGGGAATTTCAAGTACTGAAAAATAGTAATATTGTAAAAACCCGCATCTGAGCTTGTCCCATGTACTAAACACACAAAAATAAAATAGTTTAATTGTTGCTACTGTATTCTATGTGCAATACGGAACAGACTGCTTTAGTAAGGACTCCGCAGAAGAGAAATGTGTAGATGGCATCCATTGTTATCCAATTGATTTTAATTTCTTCATAAATCTGTTTCTTTATAACTGATAATATGTGCTATTTAACTTTTGGAATATAGTAACAGGCACTTAATTTAAATTTGTAAAGACATTGAGAAGTAGGGAGTGGCTGTTATGGGACTCCATTAATAAAATTTTAAAGAAGGATAATATTATTAATGCAAATCAATACAGGTTTATGGAAAATAGATCCTGTTTAACTCAATTTTTTTTAATCAGATTACAGGTTTGGTTGATAAAGGTGATAGTGTTGTGGTAACATACTTAGACCTCTGAAGTATTTTACTTGGTATCAAACAGCATTTTGATTAAAAAACTAGAATATAAAGTTAACATGGCACACATTAAATGGATTAAAAACTGGCTAACTGATAGGTCTCAAACTATAATTGTAAACATGGAACCGTCGCTGAATAGCTGTGCTTCCAGTGGGGTCCCACAGGGATTGGTTCTTGGCCCTACGCCATTTAACATTTTATCATAAATTTCGAAGAAAACAGAAGATCATCATTGATAAAGTTGGCAAATGACACAAAAATCAGAGGAGTGGTAAATAATGAAGAGGACAGGTCACTGATTCAGAAATAACTGGATAGCTTGGTAAATTAGACGCAAGCAAACAATATGCATTTTAATATGGCTACATGTAAATGTATGTATCTAGGATCAAAGAATATAGGGACATACTTACAGCATGTGGGTCTCCATCCTGGGGAGCAGTGATTCTGAAACAGATTTGGGGTGGTGGTGGTTAATCAGCTGAACATGAGCTCCCAGTGTGACACTATGGCCAAAAGAGCCAGTGCAATCCTGGGATGCATAAACTGGGGGAATCTCAAGTAGGAGTAGAGAAGTTCTCTATTCAGTTTAACAAAGAGACGGTTCAGGGGTGACTGGATTACAGTCTATAAGTATCTACATGGAGATCAGCTATTTAATCATGGCGTCTAGCAGAGATTCCATACAAGCCAGTGGCTGAAAATTGAAGCTAAACAAATTCAGACGGGAAATAAGGCATAAAATTTTAACAGTGAAGGTAATTAACAATTGGAACAATTTATCAAGGATCATGGTAGATTTTCCATCACTGACAATTATTAGATCATAACTGGATGTTTTTCTAAAAGATCTGCTCTAGGAATAATTTTGGGGGAAGTTCTATGGCCTGTGTTATTCAGAAGGTCAGACTAGATGATCACAGTGGTCCCTTCTGGCCTTGGAATCTGTGAAGCTATGAAAGAGGACAAGAACACCCAGGTTGGGCTGGTGCAACATGGTTGGAGGCTACTTCTCCACAAAGAAGCAATTTAAAAACACCTGCTAACTTACATATGTACCTACTGGCTTGAAGACTTGGTGGTATTCAGGTGCGCTAGCGGATTGTACCTTCTAGCATACTCCTCCGTGCTGAGGACGGATCCTCCTGGGCTGCATGTAGCCCGTGAGGTGAATCTGGGGGGAAACAAGACCTGCACTTTTAGTGCAGTGCTTCATTTGTTACACACCATGGGTAACATGCTCAAAAGCACCTTAGCAACTTAGGAGTCCCAGTTTCAAAAGTGACTCAAGCACTTAGCAGCCTGAGTCTCACCAACATCTATTTTTAATTAGGAATTTGCACATCAATTTCTCCATTCACTGAAATAAAATTATATCCTAATGTTTTCAAAGGACAGGTATATCATATTAGATTTGGGCAAAGAAAAAACAAGGTTACTTACCAGTAACTGATGTTCTTCGAGATGTGTTGCTCATGTCCTTTCCACTATAGGTGTGTGCACACCTCCATGCAGTTACCCGGAACATTTTTCCCCTTAGCAGATCCTATAGGGCCGTCTCCGGCGCCCCCTGGACCTCCACACACATGCCGCGGTATATGAGGTGCTGTTGGCCCTACGCCGCCTCAGTCTCTTCTTTCCGCCAACTCTGGCGGCGGGGATGGGGGGTGGGTTGTGGAATGGACATGAGCAACACATCTTGAAGAACATCAGTTACTGGTAAGTAACCTTGTTTTCTTCTTCGAGTGCTTGTTCATGTCCATTCCACTATAGGTGACTAACAAGCAATACCTTTGGAGGTGGGTCGGAGTTACCGGTAAGCAGCCCTCAGCACCGCTCTGCTGAATCCCACGTCCTCTCTCGCCTGGTGGACGATGGCGTAGTGGGACATGAAGGTATGCACCGACGACCAGGTGGCAGCTTTGCAGATGTCCTGCAGGGGCACTCTCTCCAGGAAGGCTGCAGATGAGGCTTGAGCTCTGGTTGAGTGCGCTGTGATGGTTCCCGGAAGCAGCACCTTCGCCTGCTCGTAGCAGAACTTGATACATGATGTAATCCACGAGGAGATGCGCTGAGTGGAGACAGGTGAGCCTTTCATGCGGTCGGCCACTGCACGAAGAGTTGCATCGATTTCCAGAACGGCTTTGTGCATTCAATGTAGAAGGCCAGGGCTTGTCTCACATCCAGCAAATGCCATCTCCTCTCCTCCTCCCAACCGTGAGATTTGGGAAAAAACGCGGCGAGAAAAATATCTTGATTACAATGAAATTGGGAAAGCACCTTGGATAGGAAGGCCAGATGCAGCCTCAGCTGAACCTTGTCCTTATAGAATACTGTATAAGGGGACTCCGAGGACAAGGCCCTAATCTCAGAGACCCTCCTGGCTGAGGTAATGGCCACCAAGAAGGCTACCTTCCATGAAAGCATGAGCACAGGGCATGAAGCTATGGGTTCAAAGGGGGGCCCCGTGAGTCTAGAGAGGACAGGTTGAGATCCCAGGGAAGCACTGGGTCACAGACCTACGGATAAAGCCTCTCCACCCCATTGAGGAACCTTACCGACATGGGATGGGAGAACAGGGATCTCCCCTCTAGCAGCTGATGGAAGGCCGAAATGGCCACCAGATGAACCTTCAACAAGGCCAGCGCCAGATCCTGGAACTTTAGTTGAAGCAGGTACTCCAGGATCACCTGTATAGGTGTGAGGGTGGGCGGAATACCCCGGGACTCCGTCCAACAGGTAAACCGCCTCCACTTAGCCCAATACACGACCTGTGTAGAAAGGCTTCCTGCTGCCAAGCAGGACTTGTTGGACCTGCACCGAGCAGGCTCTCTCTCCCTCCGTCAGTCACAGAGCCTCCAGGCCATGATGTGCAGGGAGTCCAGGTCCGGGTGCAACGGGTGTCCGTGGTCCTGGGATAGAAGGTCGTGGAACCTCAGGAGCTCCAGGGGTGGGGCGATCGAAAGGTCCAGCAGCTTGCTGAACCAGTGCTGTCTTGGCCAGGCTGGAGTGAAGAGTATAACATTTGCCCTGTCCCTCTTAATTTTCAGCAGGACCTTGAGTAGGAGCGGAATGGGCAGAAATGCATACATGAGGGTACCCGTCCAGTCAATGAGGAACACGTTGGAAATCAACCCAGTCTCGTGACCCCAGGGCACTTCGTGTTCCAGGTCGATGCGAATAGGTTCAGTTGGGGGGAACACCCCACTTCTGGAAGATCATAGCCCCCACCTCTGGGTGCAACCAGTTGTGGCGGGGTAGAAACGATCTGCTGAGGCGATCCGCCTCGTCATTCCTCACTCCCAGGAGGTGAGGCAGTCAAGTGGAAATCTTGTCTCATGGCAAAGTCCCACAGACAGATAGCTTCCTCGCAGAGGGCTGAGGAGTGCGCTCCCCCTTGCCTGTTTATGTAAAACATGTCTGCGGTGTTGTCCGTCAGCACCTGCACCACTCTGCCTGCCAGGAATTGGAGGAACACCTTGCACGCTAGGCGAATGGCCCTCAGCTCCTTCACATTGATGTGCAGGTGCCTCTCCTCCCCCGACCGGAGCCCCTGAGTGCCTAGGTTGGCGCTGATGTGGGCTCCTCATCCTACATCCAAAGTGTTGGAAATTAGGGTGACCGACGGGACCAGTTCCTTGAACGGGATGCCCTTCATCACTGCCCTGGGAGTCTGCCACCAGTTTAGGGAGGCTAAGATGGGTGGGGGAACTGTGACCACCCGGTCCAATGGGTGTCTGCTCGGCACATATACCGAGGGCAACCATGCCTGAAGCGGTCTGAGCCTCAGGCGAGCTAGTCTCACTACATATGTGCAGGGCGCCATGTGGCCTAACAGCTGTAGGCAGTGTCTGGCTGTTGTCGTGGGGCATCGGTGCAGCTAAGAGATGATAGAGATCATCGCCTTGAAACGTGGGTGAGGCAGGAAGGTGCTGGCCTGGGAAGCCTCCAGGGTGGCCCCAATGAATTCTATACGCTGCACTGGGGTTAGTGTGGACTTCTGCTCGTTTATGAGTAGTCCCAGCCTGCTGCACGTGGAACAAGTGAGGGTCACGCTTTCCTGCATTTGGGACCTGGACCTGCCCCTGACCAACCAATTGTCCAGGTAAGGAAAAAATTTGGACACCCTTTCATCTCAGATGGGCAGCCACTACCGCCATGCACTTGGTGAACACCCTTGGAGCCGAAGATTGGCCAAAGGGTAGGGCTGTAAGCTGGTAGTGGGAGCCAGCCACCGTGAAATGGAGAAAACGCCTGTGGCTGGGGAGGATGGATACATGAAAGTATGCATCCTTGAGATTGAGGGCGGCATACCAGTCTCCTGGATCCAGAGAAGGGATTATGGAGGCTAGGTAGACCTTGCGAAACCTGAGTCCTTTGGCATATTTGTTTAGACAACGCAGGTCTAATACGGGTCTCAGACCCCCCTTTGCCTTGGGGATGAGGAAGTATCTCGAAGAGAACCCTTTTCCTCTTCTGCCTTGAGGGATCATTTCCACTGCCCCCAAGCTGAGGAGGGTGCCACCTCCTGCAAGAGGAGTTGCTCGTGAGAGAGGTCCCTGAAGAGGGATGGAAGGGGAGGGTTGTTGGGGAGGTACATGTAAGCTGTAGGGCATAGCCCTCTGAGACTATCCCAAAGACCCAACGGTCCGAAGTGATCTTTGCCCATTTGGGATAGAAGGGCTTTAACCTGTTTAGGAAGGGGCGGGGCGGGGCGGATCCAGGAGAGCAGGAGGGCGCTACCCTCAGGCATACCATCAAAATTGCCTCCTCTGGTTGCCCGACCTTTCGGGGGGGTCCTGCTGGGGACCTGAGGATGAGCTAGGGGGCTGATTCCTTCTTCTAAACCACCTATTCCTATAGAGTTGAAAAGGCCTGGGTGGAGGCCTTGGCTGCTGCTGTACCTGGGGCCATGACTGACACCTGGAAAACTGGGGCGTGTAAAGACCCAGGGAGCTAAGTGAGGCCCTGGAGTCCTTCAGACTGTGCAACTTCGCATCAGTTTGATCGGAGAATAGGGCCGACCCATCAAAGGGGAGGTCCTGAATAGACTGCTGCACCTCCTGGGACAGGCCCAAGGATTGCAGCCACGAGCACCTTCTCATACAGATGGCAGAGGCTATGGCCCTGCCCGCCGACTCAGCAGCATCACAGGACGTTTGGAGCACTGCCCTAGCTACTGTGGTTCCTTCCTCCATGATGGTGCTAAAGTCTGCAGCCGGTCCTGGGGCAGGGCCTCAGAGAACCACCTGAGGGAGTCCCACAGGTTGAAATTATATATGCCCAGGAGGGCCTAATGGTTGGCAATCCTGAATTGCAGGCTTGCCGTGGAATAAACCTTTCTCCCAAACAAGTCCAGCTTCTTATTGTCCTTCTTCTTGGGAGTGGACCCTGGCTGACCTTGCCTGTCTCGCTGGTTAGCCGCGTCTACTACCAGGGTACCTGGGGTGGGATGAGTGAACAAATACTCAAACCCCTCAGCTGGGACGTAATATTTTTTCTTGGCCATCTTTGACGTAGGGGCGACCAAGGAAGGGGTTTGCCACAAGGTCTTTACAATCTTAAGGACCCTTTCGTAGACTGGGAGAGCCACTCTTGCTGGGGCAGCCGCTGCCAGCACATTAAAGAGGCTATCTTCGGCCTCTTTTAACTCCTTCACCTCCAGCGCCAAGTTGGAGGCCACCCTCTTGAGCAGCTCCTGGTGTGCCCTGAAATCCTCCCAGTGGCGCCGAGTGGTCCCGGGAGACTGCCTCATCTGGTGAGGAGGAAGAAGACTGCTGAGGTGCGTCCTGCGGGTGCCCCCCCTCCTGGCGAAGGGTTGCACCTGCAGAGGGTCCCTCCATGAGGTCCGACTCCTTATCCGAGGAGTGGTGTCTATGGGCCTTCTCCTGTTCCCGAGGCACGGACTGCGCCCCCAATGACAGGATGGATTGGGGCCCTGACCCCATCTGGAGACCCCATGAGGCCCAATAAGGCCATTGCTGGGGCCACTGACCCTGGGGCCGACCAGAGGCTGACTGTGCCATAGACTGTGAAGCTTTGTGGGGGCGCTGGCTCGCCCGACGACTGTTCCCCCTAGGAGACACCGAGTCATCCTCATAGTCAGAGGCCCTGGACTGGCGGTGCTGTGTACGTCCTCGGTCCCCGGCACCCTTCCGTGCCGGGAACCACTCTCTCGACGCCTCCGACCTGGAGGATGATGAGGACTGCCTCCGTCACCGTGAGTGGTGCCAACGAACGGAGTTGCGCTCCGAAGAGCTAGAGGTACTGGAACGTACCCGAGGGTGCTGAGGGAGTTGGCTGATGTGATTTCAGAGCCATTGGCTATTATCTTTGAAAGCTCGTGGCAATTGGGGGAGGTCCCTGATGATTGGAAAAAGGCAAATATAGTGCCCATCTTCAAGAAAAGGAGGAAAGAGGATCCAGGGAACTACAGACCTGTCAGCCTCACCCCAATCCCTGGAAAAATCATGGAGCAGGTTCACAAGGAATCCATTTTAAGGCACTTGGAAGAGAGGAAGGTGATCAGGAACAGTCAACATGCATTCACCAAGGGAAAGTCATGCCTGACCAACCTGATTGCTTTCTATGAAGAAGTGACTGGCTCCGTGGATGTGGGGAAAGCAGTGGATGTGATATACCTCGACTTTAGCAAAGCTTTTGATACGGTCTCTCACAGTATTCTTATCAGCAAGTTAAAGAAGTATGGGTTGGATGAATGGACTATAAAATAGATACAGAACTGGCTAGAGCATAGGGCTCAACAAGTAGTGATCAATGGCTCCATGTCTAGCTGGCAGCCGGTCACAAGTGGAGTGCCCCAGGGGTCGGTCCTGGGGCCGGTTTTGTTCAACATCATCATTAATGATCTGGAGGATGGGGTAGATTCATCTGCAAACTTGCTGAGCATGCACACTAAGCTAGGGGGAGTGGTAGATACCCTGGAAGGTAGGGATAGGATACAGAAGGATTGGAGGCCAACTGAAGGATTAGGCCAAAAGAAATCTGATGAGATTCAACAAGGACAAGTGCAGAGTCCTGCACTTAGGATGGAAGAATCCCATACACAGCTACAGACTGGGGACCGATGAGCTACGCAGCAGTTCTGCAGAAAAGGATCTGGGGGTTACAGTGGATAAGAAGCTGGATATGAGTCAGCAGTGTGCCCTGGTTGCCAAGAAGGCTAATAGCATATTGGGCTGCATTAGTAGGAGCATTGACAGCAGATCGTGGGAAGTGATTATTCCCCTCTATTCGGCATTGGTGAGGCCACATTTAGAATATTGTGTCCAGTTTTGGGCCCCCCACTACAAAAAGGATGTGGAGAAGTTAGAGAGAGTCCAGCGGAGGGCAACAAAAATGATTAGGGGGCTGGAGCACAAGACTTATGAGGAGAGGCTGAGGGAACTGGGCTTGTTTAGTCTGCAGAAGAGAAGAATGAGAGGAGATTTGATAGCAGCCTTTAACTACCTGAAAGGGGGTTCCAGGGAGGATGGAGCTAGGCTGTTCTCAGTGGTGGCAGATGACAGAACAAGGAGCAACGGTCTCAAGTTGCAGTGGGGGAGATCTAGGTTGGACATTAGGAAAACGTTTTTTTTTACCAGGAGGGTGGTGAAGAACTGGAATGGGTTACCTAGGGAGGTGGTGGAGTCTCAATCTTTAGAGGTTTTTAAGCTGCGGCTTGACAAAACCCTCGCTGGGATTATTTAGCTGAGGTTGGTGCTGCTTTGAGCAGGGGGTTGGACTAGATGACCTCCTGAGGTTCCTTCCAACTCTATGATTCTTGCGGCCATGCAGACACCTTCGGTGACGTAGGTCGGCACCGCTCCAAATTCCTTGGTTCTGAGCCAGACTCCAGTGACCTGCGTGGTGCCGGGTCTTCCTCTGGCGACCGGATTCTGCGCCGTCTAGGTATGGGCGAATTCCCCGGTGCCGGGGATCTGGAACAGGAGCTGTCCGAGCGCCGCCTGGCAGACCTCGACCGGTGCCACCACCTGGCGTGCGCTGCCTCTGGTGCCGGGGATCAATGTTGGCACCGAGAGGGAGACTCCACCTCCTGTGTCAGTACAAGTTGGTTCAACAACACCAACCTGTAGCGACTACCGGGGGAGCGGCTCTGCTCTACCCTCGGAGACCATCCAGTGGGAGATCTTCCTCCCTGTACCAGGGATCTTCACTGCCATTCAGGGGGACCCAACACAGGTTTCCCCTGTGACACTGGCTCCTTCTCCCTCGGTGGAGTGGGGGCGGAGATGGTGTAGGCAAGGCCAACAAGGCTCTTGCTGCCTGAAAAGCCTCCGGTATTGACAGGGGCAGTCTCCCACTCCCAGGAGTTGGGGGAGGCTCCCTGACCGGAGATGCAGGCACCAGAGAAGACTTGATGGGCCGGGTCCAGTGCATCTCCGTACTCAACCCTGCCCATACTGACGGCGCAGGGGAGTGTCCATGCTCTGCACGCTGCTTCTTCCTCTTCGGTGCTGGCGATGTTGTGTGGTGCCGAGTCGAGGGCGGTACACTCTGTACCGAGGTCACACTAGGTTCCGATGTGGAGCGGGTCAGCTCGGACGCTGGGCGGAGCACTGTCTCCATTAACAGGGCTTTCAGCCGGATTTCTCAGTCCTTTTGAGTCCTTGGTTTGAAAGCCCTGCAGATCTTACACTTCTCTTTTCTGTGGGCTTCCTCCAAGCACTTAAGGAGCAGTCGTGGGGGTCGCTGAGCGGAAAGGCCTTCCTGCAGGAGTCACATGGCCCAGCCGCTCAAAGTCCCCGCAGGGACTTCCTTATCTCTAACTACTCTTATCAACAACTTAACTAATTACAACTAACTTAGAATATCAACCAAGTCCAAACAAGGGGAATAGTACTTGCTGAGAGCAAGGCTAGTTCCAGTAACTGTCACAGGTGAAAAGAAGGAACTGAGGGGGTGTAGGCCCAGCAGCGCCTCATATACCGTGGCATGTGCACGGGACTCCAGGGGGCGGCAGAGCCAGCCCTATGGGATCTGCTAAGGGGAAAAAGGTTCCGGGTAACCATGCACGGAGGCATGCATGCATCTATAGTGGAATGGACATGAGCAAGCACTCGAAGAAGAACTATAAAGCTATGTTAACCCTCATTTAAACGTCACTCCAATATCCATACTGAAAAGTACAGTATTTTCCTCAAACACTAGGGTGCATGGTAAAACCCTACCTTTTACAGATACTTCTGTCTAATTATCCTATGGTCATCGCATGGTATTTGAGTTTCACTGGGATCTGCAGGTTAAAGGAAAAGTGAACTAAAGAAATACAAGGTGAAGACAATAATATATTTTAATAATTCACATAAATGAACACTCCTTATTTTAATAATTCATATATTTACATCACTCCAAAACCCCTATGTTAAACAAAAACCAAGATGAACTGCAATGCTAACACAAAAGCTGAGTCAAGTCCCCTAATCAGGTAGTACAGACATACTATTCAGAAATTAAATGTGAAGTTACCTTTAATAATTAATACCTTTAATTTCTTTTCTATGAAATCCTTCAGGACTTCCTGGTTATCTAAATATACACTCGGAGACCCAATTCCAAAGCATCAGAGATACCCTCAGTCCCATGCAACTCCTGGGGCTCTTCCAAGGAGTTTCTGAAGTCAGAAAAATGAGTCAAATGTAGACAGTCTATAGCAGGGGTGTCAAACTCGCTCGAGGTGACGGGCCGAAATCACAGAACCTCTACTTTGAAGGGGCCATACAATGCTCTCAGCCGAATATTTCAGGCACTCTGCACATTTTCGGCGGCGCAGCATCAGTAGTTTTCGGCACTACCGTTTCGCTGTGGGGACGCTAACATTGCCACTTTAAGACATTTGTAGGAGGGATACCTGCCGCCGAAAACCTGAGGACAACTTTCCTTTTTGGCGGCGGGGTTCTGGAGATGAAGGTGTTGCCGCTTTAAGACTCTGGCCCCACAAATCTCTTAAAGTGGCAATGCAGACTTTCGGCGGCACCACTGCTTACTTTCGGCGGCCGGGATCAAAGAGGTTCGCGGGCCACATAAAAAAGGTTCGAGGGCCAAATGCGGCCCGCGGGCCGTATGTTTGACACCGCTGGTCTATAGTGCTATCTTTATGGGTGGGGAGCTATAATCTATGTGCAAAACACACATGTTGCAGTCCTTAGGGAAGAGCGAAAGAGCCAAAGTGTTATTCTGCTCTTAAAAGTAACTGTAAATATGGCATTGTGAGGTCCCATGTTTATTGTGTCTTTTACATTAAAATTAACTCATCTTAGATGTAAATGACAGTTTTCCAACTGCCTGCTCTGCAAACTCATCCTAAGATCTGATGGATTCTTAATGACTTGGGGAGCACCACTAATAATAAAGATTCTGCAGGCCAAACTCTGTCTTCAGGTACATCTGTGCAAGCTTATTGTTTCTACACAGGTGATACCTGTTCTATTCTATTGGAGACAACCAGATTATGTGTATCTTGGGGTAAGATTTGGCCCTACACATTGGAATTTAGTTAAGAGAATCCAGCTCCCTTTATATATTATCTTGCCTGAATAGAGGTTAATTTTCTTAACAAGAAGTGATGCTGATGTAATGCCTAGTCAAATTATCTTTTTAAAAGAATACATTTTGAGATAGATTGTACACAGTAGCAAGGTTTGAGCTGGCTGTCAAGTTATTGATTAATGTAACATTGCAATTTTGGTCTGTTATTAAAGAAAGAATGAACTGTCAACACAAACTAATTACCCAGCCTAATAAAGCTTGTGGTGGTTTTGTCATCACTATTCTGAGATTATGTAAGGGACATGTTCAACAAGCTAATATTGCATCGCATCTGAAGGCATTTTTCACTGCGTACTGAGAGCTTTTGCTATACTTCTTGCTTATGAACTTTCTAAGTTACCATAGTGAAGACAGAAAATGTTCCAGACATGTCAAGGAATCTTGGAGTATTCTCAGATTAAAAGCAGCACGAACATTTTGCAGCACCTGGCACTAGCCACTGTCAAATGACAGGATACTGGACTAGATGGATCATTGGTCTGACCCAGTATGACTGTTCTTATGAGGCTCTGATTTTTTAAAAGGATGTCGTGCTCATTATATAAATATAGAGTTGTCCAAAAGATACCGGTATTGACCTCCTGAAATGATCTCCTGGCAAAGCATATGAATGAATTCTTGACTGATGCAGCCTATAAGAGTTTTGTTGGCTGATTTCTTGTGGATCTAGGCCACAAATACATTTGATTTTTAACAGACTGAAGTATGAAATTACATCCATGTGGGTTTACTTCAAAACCAGAAAATCTATCAATAGTTCTGAATGATGAAAGGAAATTGAAAATAATGCAAGGAGCATGAACATGTGGAATGAAACAACCTCTGGAACCTGAAGTATTTCACAACAGAGTTAAAATGTGGAGGAGATGCTGTATGTGGTCTTAATTTTCATGATGCAACATGGTTCAAATACACTCAGCAGTAAATTCAGAGGGAACTTTACTCTTTCATTCCCCTTGTTTTAATATTCACAACAAGGGGAAAGGAACACAAGCCAAAATAGGGAAAGAACAGGTAAAAGAATATTTAGATAAGTTACACGTATTCAAGATGGTAAGTCCTAATTAAATTCATCCTAGGATACTTAAGGAACTAGCTGAAGCTACCTCAGAACTGTTAGCAATTATCTTCAAGAACTCATGGAGTAGGAGTGAGGTCTCAAAGGACTGGGAGAAACATATGGCAAACATAGTACCTGTCTTTTAAAAGGGGAACAAAGGGGACCAGGGGAATTACAAACCAATTATCCTAACAATGATACCTGGAAAGATACTGGAACTAATTATTAAGCAATTTGTAAGCACCTGAAGGATAATAGGGTTTTAAGGAATAATCACATTGGATTTGTCAAGAACAAATGTCATGCCAACCTAGTTTCCTTCTTTGACACGGTTAGTGGCCTAGTGAATTGGGGGAGATTATAAATGTGATATATCTTGATTTTGGTAAGGCTTTTGAGACAGTCTCTCCTGACAGTCTCATAAGCAAATTAGGGAAATGTGGTCTAGATGAAATTACAACAAGATTGGTACACAACTGGTTGAAAGACCATTCTCAAAGACTAGTTATTAATGGTTCGCTGGCAAACTGGGAGGGCAAATCTAGTAGGGTCTTGCAGGGATGTGTCCTGGGTCTGGTACTATTCAATATTTTTGTTAATGACTTGGATAATGGAGTGGAGGGTATGCTCACAAAATCTGAGGACACCGAGCCAAGAGGGGTTGCAAGCACTTTGGGGGACAGGATTAGAATTCAAAACAACCTTGACAATTTGGAGAATTGGCATGAAATCAACAAGATGAGATTCAATAAAGATAAGTGCAAAGTACTACACTTAGGAAGATCAATCAAATGCACAACTCCAAAACGGGGATTAACTGGCTAGGTGGTAGTACTGCTGAAAAAGATGTGATCCACTATAACTACCACAAACTGAATACAAGTCAACAATGTGATGCAGTTGCAAAAAAGACTAATATCATTCTGGTCTGTATTAATAGGCATGTTGCATGAAGACACAGGAGGCAATTGTTCTGCTCTACTCAGCACTGGGGAGGGCTCAGACGGAGTACTGTGTCCAATTCTGGGTGCCACACTTTAGGAGATACGGACAAGGAAAGGGTCCAGAGGAAAGCAACAAAAATGATAAAAGGCGTGGAAAAAACTGACCTGTGATGCAAGGTTAAAAGAACTAGCCATGGTTAATCTTGAGAAAAGACGACTGAAGGGGGACCTGATAACAGTATTCACATATGTTATGGGCTGTAAAAGAGAGGACTGTGATCAATAGTTCTCCACGTCCACTGAAGGTAAGAGAAGTAGTAATGGGCTTAATCTGCAGCAAGGAAGAATTAGGTCAGACATTAGGAAAAACTTGCTATCTATAAGGATAGTTAGGCTCTGGAATAGGCTTCCATAGAAGGTTGTGGAATCCCCATCACTGCTGGTTTTTAAGAACAGGATGGACAAACACCTGTCAGGAGTGGTCTAGGTTTACTAGGTCCTGCTTAATGCAGGGGGCTGGACTAGATGACATCTTGAGGTCCCTTCACCCAAGGAAAGGTGGATGGTTTTCCCACCACTGCCACCCTCAAAGCTTTTATTTCCCTCCTTGAACAGCACCACCCACTTTTTGAATTAAGCTGAGTCCAGCCACCCCATCTGAAAAAATTTTACAGCTGTTTTGAGCTGCCTTAATTTTCATGCCTAGAGAATTTGCTGTTGCAGGGATGTTTGTGAGGAAGCTGATGTAGACTCTGGCATGAATGTAACCCAGACTGGACAATCTTTTGAGTCCATATTGCAAAACACAAGACCAAGGTTCTTAGGTGTTTGTTAAAATCCTCCCTAAAATCTGCTCAGTTTTTCCACAAAGGGATTCAGATTTTCTAAAGACAAAAAACAGGGCTCCCTCCCTTCTAGGGTATTTGACAAATGCAAAGAGAATGTAGATTTTAAATCACTGATCTGCCCATGTTGCAAAAGTTGGGATCTGACCTTCCCCCAAAGCTTGAGGGGTTTCAGATCCAATGTTCCATCTCAGATCCAACTCTCAGAATCTTATTTCCAAAACTGAGAACCTGATTTAATAGAGATGTTTTTGGCATTATGTCTGCTAGTATTTAGCAAACTAGAGGTAAAACCTTTTTGGTGGGTGGCTGGAGAAAAGACGGTTACACACCTTGTAACTGTTGTTCTTCGAGATGTGATGCTCATGTCCATTCCATTCTAGATGTGTGCGCACCTCCCTCCGTAAACAGTTATTGGAATTGTTTTCCCTTTAGCAGTATCCGTAGGGTTGGCTTCGGCGCCCCCTTGAGTCCTGCACACATGCCGCGGTATATTAGGCGCCGCTGGCCGTACGTCCCCTCAGTTCTTTCTTGCCGTCAACTCCGACAGCGGCGTCGGGTCACAGAATGGACATGAGCAACACATCTTGAAGAACAACAGTTACAAGGTGAGTAACCATCTTTTTTTCTTCAAGTGCTTGCTCATGTCAATTCCATTCTAGGTAACTCACAAGCAGTACACCTTGGCGGTGGGTTCAGAGTTCACAGATATGCTATTCGCAGAACTGCCCTGCCGAAGCTGGTGTTGTTCCGCGCCTGCGGAACAACAGTGTAGTGGGACGTAAAGGTGTGCACCGATGACTGTGCTGCAACTTTACATATGTCTTGAATGGCCACTTGAGCCAGGAATGCCGCAGATGAGGGCTATACCCTGGTCGAATGGGCTGGGATGCTTCCTGGAAGAGGAACCTTCGCCTTCTTGTAACAGAACCTAATGCAGGAGGTTATCCAAGAGGAGATCTACTGAGTAGAGACAGGTAGGCCCTTCATTCTGTCAGCTATCGCCACGTAAAGCTGAATGGACTTACAGAACGGTTTTGTCCTCTCAATGTAAAATGCCAAGGGTGTGCTACTTCCATTCCTCCTCTGAAGCATGAGGTTTTGGAAAAAAACCGTCAGGAAAATATCCTGATTGAAATGAAATGGAAACACCACCTTGGGCAAGAAGGCTGGGTGAGGCCTCAATTGTACCTTGTCCTTATAAAAGATTGTGTAGAGGTGGCTCAGAGGTAAGTGCCCTAATTTCAGATACCCTCCTGGCGAAGGTAATGGCAAGTAGAAAGGCCACCTTCCAGGACAGCAACAAGAGGGGAGAGGTTGCCAAGAACTCAAACGGGGCCCCTAGGAGCCTGGAGAGAACTAAATTCAGATCCCAGGGAAGTAAGGGGTCCCTAACCTGGGCGTAAAATCTTTCTATATCCTTCAGGAACCTAGATGCCATGGCATGGGAGAAAAGTGATTTCCCTTGAATCGGAGGGTGAAAGGCTGAAAGGCACCTTCAATGAAGCAGTAGCCAGGCCTTGAAGTTTAAGGTGCAGTAGGCAGTTCAACATCATCTGGATCGATGCAACTCCCTGGCATGTGGCGCAGCATGTAAACTTCTTCCATTTGGCTAAATATGGAGGGTTTCCTGATGCCCATTAATATGGTCTGCACCTGAGACAAACGAGCCTGCTCTTCTGGGCTCAGCCACTCAGACTCCATGCCATCAAATGCAGAGATTCCATGTACAGGTGCAGGAGACGCCTCTGATCCTGGGAGAGGAGGTTGTGCCAATGTGGCAACTCTGGGGGGGAGGGGGCGTAACCAACAGTTCCAGTAGTGTTGTGAACCAATGCTGCCCAGGCCATGCGGTCGCTACGAGGATGACATTTGCCTTGTCCCTTTTGATTTTTAGCAGGATCCTGTGAATCAGCGGAATGGGTGGAAAGGCATACATCAGCTGCCCTGACCATGGAAGGAGAAAAGCATCGGACAGCGCTCCTCCGTTGAGCCTGAGAGTGGAGCAGAATTGACAGCACATCTTGTTGAACTTGGAGGCAAGGGTGGAGAGCGGTGTCTGGGCTCCCGAGTCCCTTGGTGCTCAGACGAATGCCGCTTTGGTGATGGGGAGTGTGATGTCGGCGACCAGTGGCATCGCCCCCTAGACTGGTGCCACGCTGGACAGGACCTTTGGTGGGAGGAGAAGTGGAAACAGTGCTGTGCCACAGGCAAGTAACTAGGTGCTGGGGATCAATGATGGTGCCGATGATCCCTGGGCGAGCGTCCAGACGCTGGCAACCAGGATCAGCACCGTGAAAGTACGGGCGAACTTGTCGGTGCCAGGGACTGCGATTGGTGCCGACTTCCAGATGGAGAGTGTCTGCTTGACCCGGAACGGGAATGGTGCCGCCCCATCGAGTGCGAGACCTTCGGTGCTGGTGATCGAGAGAAGTGCTGCGCCAATGCCAATGAATGCCTTTGGTGTTGGCGCTCTGCCTCCTGCTATCTTCCTGGTGATGGGGAACGCCTTCTTGGGGATTGGAGACCTTCTCCGTGGCTACCTGGCTTGCGGGGAGGCATGATGGGGCTCCAGAAAACAGTGCAACCATTTGGGGGGGACCCATCAGGGGCTTCCTCTTTGACATTGGTGCCTTCCCTGCCTCTTCCATCCAGGGCATAGGTGTTGGAGGCAAGGGCAGGGCCATCAGGTCCCTTGCCACTTGAAAAGCCTCCGGTGTCAACTACACCATGAGCTACAGAGGCCCCCTTCCACTTCCCAGAGTCGGAGGTGGTTCTCTTGGAGGGCTCAGGGCTGTAGGCAGTGAGCTCTGCTCCTGCTGAGTCGGCTCGGCTTGTTGAACCCGTAGTGATCCCGTGATCGACCCTGTGTCCTTGGTCTTCTTTGGTACAGGGGAACAACCCCTCACTGAGCGTTGTTTCTTCTGCTCCTTCTTTAACGGCGAAGACGATGACCGGTGCCGGGGAGGTTCCAGTGTTGGAGGGGTGCACTGCACTGACACATGCTCGGCATGGAAAGAGAGCAAGACGTACAGATTCGGCACTTGTCTTTCCTGTGCAACTCCCCCAGACACTTCAAGCAACTATTGTGGGGGTCACTAAGCGGGAAGGGTTTGCCGCAGGTCTTACAGGGCTTGAAACCTGGAGATCGGGGCATGTCCCATTCCCAGATAGAGGCCCCTAAGGGGACTAAACCCTAACTACTAAAACTTCTAAACTATTTACAACTATTAACTAACAAAACACACTAACTACTCAATTAATAACTACTTAAGGGAACACAAACTCTGAATGTTAAGAGGCACTTGCAGCAGCAAGCAAATTGCAGTTCCAATAACTGTCAGTGGTGGAAAGAAGGAACTGAGGGGGCGTAGGGTCAGCCGTGCCTAATATACTGTGGCGTGTGTGTGGGACTCCAGGGGGTGCCGAAGCTGGCCCTCCAGATACTGCTAAAGGGAAAAAAATTCCGGTAACTGTGCACGGAGGCGCACACGCACCTAGAAAGGAATCAACATGAGCAATCACTCGAAGAAGAACCCCACTGATGTCACTGCATGATCTGGGATGTCTTTTCCATGGGCATCCTGCTTCCCCAATCACTCTCACAAACACCTACACCTGTGAATTTATTTTAGAGTAAAAGATTAAACACTATACTTAGAGATTAAAAAACTGTTTATTTTAGAAGGTACAATTATTTAAGCAATGATTTATAAAGTAAGTCAGCTGCTCTAGTCCATGTGGCTATTAGCATTCTTCTAGGTAATTTTGAAAGGTCACAGACTCAAGAGAGGGAGGAAAAGAGGAATTCTTTGAGCTTTAATATTTTACTTTTCTAAACACTCAACAGCATATAGGGTGTAAATGCAATCACAGGCAGAATATAAAACCATATTCGCTATTGCAAGTTGCTACAGTGTCTAACTTCCATGAAAACACTGGAAAAGTAGGGAGATTACACCACCTTCTGGACAAAACATGTTAGTTCTTGAACACAGTTACTCAGCTCCACCTGCTAGATGGAAAACACACTATGGACTCATTATAGCAGTGTTTCTACAGTTAAGTTGTCCTAGTTAAATGTTCTTATATTAAACACCACCTTGGATAACTCATCCCAAAATTTTGAAAAATGTTCCTTTCCATATAGAATTTGTGATGCGTAGTCCTTGCTCTTTGGGAAGTTTGTTTATTTAAAGAAAGTCTGAAGTTAATTGGATTAGCTGGTTTTGGGATACGAGCCCGAAAAAAAAAAGTATATGGATGGGGTTATATTTAAAAAATTGTTCCAATTTTTTGTTTGTCTGTGTATTACTTAAAACCACCTTGATGTAAAAAAACTCTGCAGATTTGTCTTATGTACTCAGGGGCGTGCACAGGAATTTAAATTTGAACCCTTTTGGAGGGGGCACATTAAACACACACAAATGAAAAGTTTGTGTGACATCCCTCTTCCTTCCTCCAGATTTCCTGGGACACCTTTGGCAGGGACACCCAGCAGAGAAAAAGCAGCGAGAAGCGGCTCCCCTTGGCAGTGACACTCTGTGTCCCTGCAGCCCGGGGAAGGAGAAAGCAGAAGGGCGGATGGCCACCGGCTGAGCTCCTTTTCCCCCCGATCCCTGCAGATGTAGCCTGCTGTTGGAGTCCCAGCACTACTGCCTGCTTTACAGAGCGCTCGCTGAGGTGAGTCAGTGGGTGGAAGCAGAGGCAACATATGGGACTCCAGCAGCAGGGAAAGAGAAGCAGCAAGCTGCAGATGTAACAGTGGGGGGATTGGGAGGAGCTGCTCAGTTGGCAGCCAGCTGCACTGCTGCTTCCTCCCTTCCTGGGCTGCAGGGACTCAGAGATTTTTTTTTGTGGGGGGAGCGGGGGGGGGGGGGGGGAGTCTGTGCCCCTGCTTGCCCCCCTTGTGCACACCCCTGTACATACTAATCCTTGGTGAGAAATAGTTCATGAAGGTGTTTTCTCCCACCTGGAATGCAAACATCTTTAGTTATAAAAGGGCATTTCAATACATATATAATTTCTATGAGAAGCCTGGTGAATGTTACAAGCTGTACGTCATCTAACCTACATTTCCCATTTTCTTTCTTTTTTTTTGGTCAAAGAGAGACTTTAAAACATAAACTGATCATTGGGCAAACAGTTTGAGGAAAGAAAAAAGGATAACTTTAAAACAAAAGCCATTGCCTCTTTTCCAACCTCTTCTTCTTGCTCTTGGCAGCATTATCTGCACACCCATCCACTCCATCCTCTCTGAGGGGGAAAAGAAGCAATGGTGGAATCTTTCTCCTATGTCCTCCTTGAATTTCACTCTTGGCTTCATCAACTCCCCAAAAGAAATTGCCAATATTGTCACCAAGTCACTGCTAGGTCACACCATTCCAGCCACCATTTAAGGCTGAGGACATTGAAGAGGTTCTAGGGAAATACTTTTTCCTTTGGTAGTACAGGAAATGCATAAGAAATGGAAATGGATCCCTCCCCTCTCCATTCCCTAGGTACATGACAACAAATGTCTGAGCCCCCTCCACACATTAGGAATTTTGTCTTGGCCTGGTCACCTCAGAGGCAATGAGGAGCAGAAATAGTCTGCTCTTCCTCCACTGGTAGAATCATCATCACTATTCATGTCCCCCTTCCAACCCTCCCCCACTCTGGGGGGATGGGCAACACAATCTTTAATATAGCGCACAGGGAGATGCAGATGGTGGCAGAATATTCACTCCCTGACTCCTCTCCTACATGATCAAAGAAAGTAACATCAGCACCTGCATCACACATCCTCATAATATATATATAAGGAGAGGTAGCAGCATCTCCCTCCTTCACATTTCCTACTGAGTATAAGAAAAAAAGTTAAGTTATGAAAAAGATTAGAATCCATGATATCTAAAATGCAAAAAACTAAGTAACATGAGCATAATAGATTATTTAAAACGATCTTTAAAAGGTTTTAATTACTTGAACAGTTATTAGTAAACCAGCTAAAACATATTCTTCTTGAATGTGACTTTTATATATTGACAGTGTACATAAAAGACTTTTAGGAGGTATGATCTCATTTGCATGTATCTTGCACTGTGTTTTCCAAGAGCACGCAGACTTTTTACGCTTTCCTTTGATAGTAAATTTTCCTCCACTTGACAGCATGAATAATTTCACTACACACAATAAAATTAACCATTTGAAAAGCCTACCACCATTTTCTTGCTCCATATTGAAATCTGTGCATTCCCATAGCTATAACTAACTTTCAAGGAATAGAAAAATAAATTCCTAGTATGGGGAAAAAAGATTTTTTATGTTTTGTGGTGGCAAGGTTGACAACGTTTATGATTGTCTATAGAAAGGTGAGGGGATTAGTGCTGTTTCTGGAGTGATAACAGTATTTTTTATTGACTATTCTTTTAAATTAGATGCAGTTAATTTTCACCTTTTCCGGCATACAGGATGCAATAAAAAGGCAGTGTAAAACCCTGTGCTTTTTTCAGTGCATTGTATATATGTTTCCTGTTCTTCATTTGCTTTTTAAACCTATGTCTATACATGTAAAAAAACCTTTAACCATTGTCTGCTTTCAAAAACAGCTGGCAATTAACTAGAGTCAAGGATGTGAGGGTCACAAGCCATTTCCAGAACCAGCAGAGCTAGTGAATTTATTTGGGCATAAGCATTCGTGGGCAGAAACCCACTTTGATGCATCTGATGAAGTGGGTCTCTGCCCATGAAAGCTTATGCCCAAATAAATGTGTTAGTCTTTAAGGTACCACAGGACTCTCGTTGTTTTGCTAAAAACATTCTAACACGGCTACCCACTGGAACTCAGCACAGCTAGTGTTACTCTGGTCACTCTTCTCCTTCAGTTGTGCTCCTAAAACTGTGGGAAAATAAGGAGCAGCAAGAGTGCTTGCATGTACAGATGACTCTCAATCTGGGTCCAGATCTAGATCTGAACATTCATGAAGTTTGGGAGTGTCTGGATGAATGGTTTTGGTTTAATCCCATTAGATGGGAAAGGACCAGTTGTTCAGTAAGGATTCAAAGTCACATTTGCCCAAAATTCTCACGGATTCCAATCCCAGGCTTTGGGACTGAGCACATCTCTGCTTAAATGATGGGCAAAAAAAGCCAAAGAATGAGAAAATTCCAGTGATATAAAATTAGAGTCTAGTAAACTGAGCACTATCACTTGTTCCCCACATTCAAAGCACTTTCATATTCCATCTCCTCCTGCCCCACCTCCTAAGGAACAAGAGGTGTGGGTGAGGGGAGATACAGTATGTTTGTTACATGATGGTTCTTGGTTATCTACAACGTGATAGCTCACTTATGATACATGCTGTCTCTGCACATGAGCTTTTCTTCACTCACAACAACTCTGCTATGTTAACCACCATGTATTCTCTCCCTGTATTGCACCCCTCAAATAGGCATAGATACTTACTACACAGAAGATCTCTGGCAAATATTATGCAGATACCTGGCCCCATGTTCTAACAATTTCTGATCCAATTCACTCCCTGGCTTCTCCAACCTTGGGAAGGCTGTGATACCTAGTGCCTAAAAGAAGGATGAACTACATACTAGTCTTTTTAGTAAACCTCTCTTGTCAAACCAAGAGTTGCAATAACTGATTCCAGAAAGGCCATGTCCAATGTCAACTGGAAGACTTAGTCAACCCAGTGCATGCTTGTGCAGGTAAAGATTAAAGAAGTGTAAATAGCAGGGAGGCTGGGATCCAGAGATGTACCCCTTTTCCCTGCTTCAAAATATTTAGCTCGTTTAGGAAGGCAACACTGACATATCTGCGCACATCAGGGAAGATTCAATTCCTTACAAATGAAGTTAGGTGTTTAAAGGTTGGAGCTTGCGTGTGGAGCAGGTGTTGTTAGCAGGAGAAGACTAAGTAGGGGGCAAGGCTGTGTGTGAGTTCACCAATGCCATTAACATTTTAGCAAAAACGTTAGGTATCCCGGGGCAGTATAATGTTTGTAATAGCGTTGATTGATTCCTATTGTAGTCCCACTGTATTCACAGAGATCCTGCGCCACTCTTTGCTCAGATGGAAGCACATCTAAGAGATCCATGTTCAGAAGTCACCTCAGGGATAAAAAGTGGAAGTCTGATATCAGGAAAAAGTGTTATGCCTTCCAGCAGCCAGTCTACCCTTATCAAATTGGGGTAAGAACACTTTGGGGCAAGTTGGGGAAAAAAGTGCCATTCTACTGCATTTTATCTGATACCACCATTAAGAAAAAAAATGAAAGAAAGAAAGAATAGAAAAAAAGAAAGGAAACATATGGCTTTAAAGCATTCTAGAGGATGAAAATATAGAATTATTAATTAAACGTAACCACGATATCAAACACAAGCATTTCATTGCACGTTGTAAGATGTGTAAGGCTTAAAATATTGGCATATGGATTAACTCAAACCGACATTTTTATTCATGTGATGAAAAAACTAGCTTTCCTGATGTTCTCTGCCGCTAAAATTTCCTGTGTTGCGGACCTATTATTGTTTTTGGAGCCCAAAATTTGAATAATATGCTAACAAGCATTTCAAAACTGCGAGTTTAGTGCAGTCAAAAAGAAGTCTACATAGAATATATACATAGCAGCTGGTAAGCCAAGCCAATAGAGTTTAAAATCTCAAACATTACAAAGTTTGTGAATAACAGTGATTGAGGAGTTTAATATTTTGCTTCTTTTAATCTTTACATTAACCTCCTCCCAGCTTACATAACTTAATTTCTAAAGAAAATATCACCAGTGTTACTGAGAAAATAATCACAATCATATCACAATACATTGGCATCTCTGTTTTACATGGATGGATAATGGATCTCTTATGTCACAGCAAATTAGAGCATAGGTATAAAAACCTATCAGCGTAACAGTGCTCTAGCCTTATTAATATTTTGCTATTTTAACATATGTACCGAATGATTTCTGAAGGAAAGAAGTTTCTAGTCTTTGGTGGTTAGCCAGAAAAACTGTAATCAACAAAAACCAAAGAAACACTCTGATAAACTTGCGTAAATTTACTGATTGCAAATGTTATCTCAGGAATAGGTTGCACTGTAGGGAAAGGCAGAAAGGAGAAATTCGATTAAAATTTGTATAGTCCGGCTAGAAGAATAAATAGAAGAGCAAACATTATAGTACTCAGTTCACTCTGGGTCTGCATAATCATCGTCCTGATGTCAGGAAGTTCATCTGTATGGAGTGATGCAGTAATACAAGGAACCTATCACCTGCACTCTGCCTGGAGGTTGGGAGCTAGCCAGTGTAGTTCCAAAGATTGGTAATTCTGGACAGGGAAAAGACTTGGTCAGGGCTCCCAAATGATGCACTGATTCATAGAAATGTAGGACTGGACTACATTTGCACCAAGTATTAACTAGACCATCCCTGACAGATGTTTGTCTAACCTGTTCCTAAAAACCACCAATGATGGGAATTCCACAACCTCCATAGGTAATTTGTTCCAATGCTTAACCACCCTGACAGTTAGGAAGTTTTTCCTAATGTCCAACCAAAATCTCCCTTGCTGCTGCAATTTAAGCCCGTTACTTTTTGTCCTATCCTCAGTGGTTAAGGTTCAATTTATCACCCTCCTCTTTATATCAACCTTTTATATACCTGAAGACTATTCATGTCCCCCCTTCTCTTCTCCAGACTAAACACACACATTTTTTTAGTCTTTCCTCATAGGTCATGTTTTCTAGATCTTTGATGATTTCTGTTGCTCTCCTCTGGACTTTCTTCAGTTTGTCCACATCTTTCCCAAAGTGTGCTGCTCAGAACTAGACACGGTACTCCAATTGACGCCTACTCAGTGCTGAGTAGAGCAGAAGAATTACTTCTTGTGTCTTGCTTACAACAATCCTGCTAATACAACCCAGAATGTTGTTTGCTTTTTTTTGCAACAGTTTTACACTGTTGACTCAATTAGTTTGTATCCACTATAACCACCAGATTCTTTTCTGCAGTACTCCTTCCTAGGCAGTCATTTCACATGTTGTATTTGTGCAGTTGATTATTCCTTCCTATGTGCAGTACTTTGAGTTTGTCCTTATTGAATTTCATCCTATTTATTTCAGACCATATTGAATTCTAATCCTGTCTTCCAAAGCACTTGCAACCCCCTCCAGCTTGGTATTGTCCACAGACTTTATAAGTGTACTTTCTATGCCACTATCCAAATCACTTATGAAGATACTGATCAGAACCGGACTCAGGACAGAGCCCTGAGGGACCCCAATCAATATGCCCTTGCAGCTCGACTGTGAACCACTGAGTACGGCTTTCCAACCAGTTTTGCACCCATATTATAATAGGTTTGTCTAGGTTGTATTTCGCTTGTTTGCTTACGAGTTGGTCAACGTGAGACACTATCAAAAGCCTTACTAAAGTCGAGATATATCATCTACTTTTTCCCTCCTATCCACAAAGCTAGTTACCCTGTTAAAGGAGGACGTGAGGTTGGTTTGACATGATTTATTCTTGACAAATCCATGTTGACTTATTTATCACCTTATTTTCTTCTAGATGCTTACAAATTGATTGATTGATTGATTATTTGCTCCATTATAATTCTGGGTGTCCAAGTTAAGCTAAGTAGTCTATACCATCACCACCCTTCATTTCCTAAGGGGCGTACTGCTAACTGTGATCCTCCCAGCCTTGGGGGTACATGGCTTCTCCTCTTCCACCTTTGGGGGAGATTCCTCATCCCTTGTTGCCAGGGCAGCACATTAGTTTTTTTTATCTCTATGAATGGTGGGTTGGGAGCAGAGCTGGAGCATTGCCTGCTGCCAGAAGTAACCATCAGCCAGCTTCCTCCCCGTGAAGCAGCCATTTCCTCCTCCCTGGTGCTGCTACTGCGGTCCTCGCCAGCTGGATTGCTTCCTGTAATGCTCGGTATTTTTATCTCGATGGTGGGAATGGAGTAAACGGACAAAATGATTTCAAAATTAGCTTATTTATTAAATGAGATAGCGTAGGAAGGACAGGAGCGGGAGTCCCCTGCCATAATGGAACAGTCCCAGCACAAGTCTTAATGCAAAGAGTATAATGCAGATACAATCAACCACAAGGATATAAAGTAACAACTTGCAGGTATGCATGGACATATTACACTAAGGGGAAGTGCCCACGCTCATTATTATTGTTATCGTTATCATTGGCTGAGCAACAGCAGCAGCAGCAACAATTAGTAAACAGTGAAGTGAACCATACAGCAAGGAAGAGACCCGCCAAGAGGATACCTATAGCAATATACTCCTGGGGGCCCATCGATCTAGTAGAGACAGATTTATCTAAACGGGTAAAGGGGCGCTTACCAATACAAGAACGAGGAGACCCATACTTCGTTCTGATAAGCGAGTGGCATCCGGGGAACCGTCCTGGCCGAGGCACCCGCTAGCGCTTCCATGGATTCACGGGGAGTCTCAATCAGGGGAGGCTCCCGGGGGGTCTGATATACCCTTTTTTCCTCCTCATCTCACAATAAGCCTTACCCAGCAATACCTGACGTATATCTCAATCCCCGTGGGGATTGGGCCTTAACACTTGGTTACTATTAGTCTATTGGTAGTTAGTTAGGGACTTTTTGGAATGAGGTGACGTTAGTTGTTTACTTTAAAAAAGAACTTAATTATAGCATTACTTCTACTTTATTATTGCCAAAACAGGAATCATTCAGCTCATCAAGCATCAACAGGTGTATGTTGTCATCTCGGGATTTTCCAGACCCCATGGCACTTCCTCCTTCGGCCCAAGGTCGGGCAGAGGGCAGCGTCTGGGTTGTGCTCCTGAGAGGCCTAACTCTTGCTATACTTGCTGCAAAAGCTTAGCAATGCTTTCAGGGCCTTGCCCTTGTCAAGCTGTACTGATCTCGCGTCACAAAGTCTTGTGCACCCTAACACTTCCTCAACCTTGGAAATCCCCATATGCATATTTTCAATTAATTCCTCATGTGCATGGATGCGCCTCAGCCTAGCCACCTCCTCATATATCTCTCCCACCTCCTTCCTGAGAGATTCCACCAGTAGGCACTTCTCACATTGCATCGTGTCTCCCCAGCCTGGCTTTCTATGACAGGGAAATGCAGGACACAATCTGTACAAATCCACACCAGGACCTGAGTAGAGGCACCCATGGTCAGGTTCTCTGTCTGGACACAGGTGCAGGTGGAGGAACCAGGAGCAGTGTTGGCATTGGCGACGTGGCCTTTCCGAACCGTGATGATTTTATTCTCTCTCCTTCCTACAAATTCCCCCGTTTGCTAGCTCCCCTCGGTCACTTAGCACCTGGCTTTTAAGCCCTTATCTCCTAGGTCGGTTCTGCCCCCTCTTTAACACGCAGGGGAAGGGTGATCAGGGTTCAGAGGACAGGAAGGTAGAGCCTTGCTAGTGCACACTTGGCTAGTAAGCCTCTGGATCCCACTCCCACACAGTCCCCAACAGACAGCACTGAACTCTAAGCAAAGCAAAGGAAAAACCAAAGAGACAAGCAAGCTCATTCACCCCAAGAATCAGTACTTGCTCCTCCTTCAGCCCAGGATCTCTCATTCAAACCTCCCTCTTTGCTGTTCCCTGTTCACTTGCTCCCCTTGGCCCCTCAGGATAAAAGAACCTGCCGCTGCCCTGGCTCAGGATCCAGGCTGAAAAAAATTTGCTGTGCAGACGTTCGGATCCGGGCTGGAGTTTGAGCTCTGGGACCCTGCAGCCGTGGGTTTTTTAATCCCTGTGTAGATGTCTACATAGCAGAGAAAAACCTACGGCTGGCCCATGCCAGCAGGCTTGGGCCTTAGAGCTGTTCCTTTGCTGTGTAGACTCCTGAGCTCTGGGATGCTCCCATCCCGCAGAGCTGAAGCTGGAAGTCTACACAGCAATGAAAGAACCCTGCAGCACAAGTCCCGCGAGCCAAGTCAGCTGGCATGGGCCAGATGCAGGTTTCTCTTTGCTGTGTAGACATACCCTTAGTGTCTGACTCTTAAGCCTTCTCTCCTAGGTCAGCCGTGCCCCTTCATTAACACACAGGAGAGGAGTCATCAAGGATCAAAGGAGAGGAAGCTAAAGCCATGCTAGTGTACACTCAGCTAGCAGGCCTCTCCCAGACCTGAGGTTAGGAATAGATCATTTTCTAAAATTAGGAAGATTTTCCAGATTATCTCCCTGATTTTAGAAAATTACCCAGTGGTCTTTCCATCAAATTTTGTGACTTCCCAGCTTCCCCTGGCTTTGGTCCCTGCCCCATATGCCAATCTGAATATTAACTTGAATGGAATGTGAACTTGTACTGATTTGAACAAAATCAAGCTATTATAAATGATTCAAACCCATCACCTTAATTTGTTGTATCAAGTGAGACAAAGATTAACACTTCCTTAACTAATGTCGGCTATGTCTACACTACTTCTTATGCTGGCATAATTTATGTTGCTCATGGGGGTGAATAAACCCCTGAGCGACATAAATTATACAGGCATAAGCATTCGTGTGCATGGTGCTCCCACCGACATAGCTTCTGCTGCTTGTGGAGGTGTTTTTTTTTTTATGCCAATGAGCGAGCTCTCTCCTATCAGCATAGAACGTCTTCAGTACATGCGCTGTAGCAGTGCAGCTCTATCAGTACAGCTGTGCCGCTGCACCACTGTACATATAGACATGGCCTTCCTAATCTATATCCACCTCTGACCAATGACTCCTCTCATTTGACTATCCTCTGCTTCAGAACTTTACACAAGTCTATCTAATCAAATCAAATTGTAAGGTGCAGCAACTTAGGAGTTTATGGTTACATAAAGTTCTGTGACCAGGGTGGTCACTGATTGCTCTGATCTCAGTATATTCAGCTGATGACATTTTCCTAGCATTTATCCTTTATCTTCAAAGAGCAGCATGATCATCAAGGTAAAAGCCTTTAAAACACTAGTTGGTGAGGCAGGTTAGTTCACTAATCTATCAATTGTGAAGATCTAATTTTAAGTCCATGCTCAAGTCATAAATAGAAATACATTTTGTAGTCCTATCACAGGCGGTTCTGGACATCTGTTGCTTTCACAAAGCCATCATGTAACCTGTCACGATAGTAATATCAGTGCTGTTCATGAAGCCTAGGGAATGGAACAGCAGAGGGTGTTGTAGATCAGGACTAAGGATAGCTGTGTGGGAACTCTTACTTGGCATTTACCTGCATTAGTCTTAGCTCTGTCAGGTTCCATTAGCCCTTACATTCATGAACACCAAATTTACTCACAGTTAAATAGATACAGTTAAAACAAAACATTTGTATGCGCAGGGTGAAGAGAGGCAGGATATTAACAAGGAAGTTGCTGCTGTCCTATTCTTCAGTGTTAACAAATATAGTTAAAAAATAAAATGAAATTTTATTCAGCATGAAGAACATTGTCAAAAGAGATGAATCCTCAGAGATCTATCTAGTAAATAGCATTATCCTACAGTCTCTGTCCAAGAAAATATGGGCAAATTCTGCTCTCACACTGCAAGACACAGGGAAAAGAAAGCACATTCCAAAGTCTCCCCAGGTGTAAACCTTCAGAATTGGACCATATCCCCTCACAGGGCAGAAGTTCCTGGTCCAACAAAGAAGAGAGGCGGTGTGGAGCTCAAAGATATCAAGGATATCTGGGGGAATCTGATATGACCTCCACTGATCTCAGGGGCATCGCTATGACAAGCAAGACCCTCTCTGTTGTTTGCCAGCTTTCCGCACCCCACACTGGGCCACTGTCTCTCAACAATGCCACACGCTACTCTCTTTAACTGGGAAAACCACAAAAGGGAAAATTTATGGTGGAAAGAGCAGTGGGGAAAACCTCACACAGATCCCCACTGGGATATCTTCACTTAATTAAGAAAGCATCTTGCTGCCTGTCTTCTTTCTCGCTGCTCCAGCTCTCCTACCCTACCCCACTCCTTTCCACTCTGCATAAACCAGAACGACCATCTTGCCAAAAAAGACAGGAGCTGATCTAGCAAACATACAGTTCCTTTCCTTCTTGATATTTTATTTTTATATTACAAATACCTCCATGACTGCATAGGACATTACAAAAAATTAACAACTGCATTATTTTTTTTTAAATAGCTGCATTATCTGTCATATTACAAGCAGCTAATTTAAATGGCAATGCTATCACTTTGCCTCACTAAGACCACGTTTAGTGAAAGATAAGCACAATTGTAAACTTTCTATTATTCTATATCTAAGAGATCAAAGCATAAAGGTTCACCCCGACTATTCAAATCCTCTCCCAAAAGTGAGGACTCCTCTTTTTATTGAATGGCTAAGAGACAACAGCTAACCTTTTAACCGCTCTGAGCATCGCACAACAGTTTCTACAAGGAGTGACTTTGTAACAGAAAAGTTACCTGGGTTTTTGTAGATGCTGAGCACGTCCTTGAAATAATGAGGTAAGAATCTTTCCAGTAAAAGCAGCACATCCTCTAGTTCTTCCAGAATCCCCACAAGTAGGAAATTTTCATTCACGTTCAGTTTTGCTCTTTCAAGGGCCCAATCCCCAGGCTCCCTATACGGATTTAAAAGAAAAAAATAAAAGTCTTTAAATGGTAGGTTTGTTTTGGAAATTCAAATAAAGAACACATGATTGGGTTTCTACAGGTATGTTACCAACAAGAGGAAGATTAGGGAAAGTGTGGGCCCCTTACAGAATGGGGGAGGCAACCTACTGACAGAGGATGTGGAGAAAGCTGAGGTACTCAATGCCTTTTTTGCCTCTGTCTTCACAGACAAGGTCAGCTCCCAGACTATTGCATTGGGCAGCACAGAATGGGAAGGAGGTGAACATCGCGCAGTGCTGAAGGAACAGGTCCAAAACTATTTAGAAAGATTGGACATACACAAGTCCATGGGATGCAATGCACCTGTGGGTGCTGAGGGAGTTGGCTGATGTGATTTCAGAGCCATTGGCTATTATCTTTGAAAGCTCGTGGCAATTGGGGGAGGTCCCTGATGACTGGAAAAAAACAAATATAGTGCCCATCTTCAAGAAAGGGAGGAAAGAGGATTCAGGGAACTACAGACCGGTCAGCCTCACCTCAATCCCTGGAAAAATCCTGGAGCAGGTCCTCAAGGAATCCATTTTCAGGCACTTGGAAGAGAGGAAGGTGATCAGGAACAGTCAACATGCATTCACCAAGGGAAAGTCATGCCTGACCAACCTGATTGCTTTCTATGAAGAGATGACTGGCTCTGTGGATGTGGGGAAAGCGGTGGACGTGATATACCTCGACTTTAGCAAAGCTTTTGATACTGTCTCTCACAGTATTCTTATCAGCAAGTTAAAGAAGTATGGGTTGGATGAATGGACTACAAAATAGATAGAGAACTGGCAAGAGCATAGGGCTCAACGAGTAGTGATCAATGGCTCTGTGTCTAGCTGGCAGCCGGTCACAAGCGGAGTGCCCCAGGGGTCAGTCCTGGGGCCGGTTTTGTTCAACATCTTCATCAATGATCTAGAGGATGGGGTAGATTGCACCCTCAGCAAGTTTGCAGATGACACGAAGCTAGGGGGAGTGGTAGATACCCTGGAAGGTAGGGATAGGATACAGAAGGATTGGAGGCCAACTGAAGGATTGGGCCAAAAGAAATCTGATGAGGTTCAACAAGGACAAGTGTAGAGTCCTGCACTTAGGATGGAAGAATCCCAGGCACAGCTACAGACTGGGGACCGATGAGCTAGGCAGCAGTTCTGCAGAAAAGGACCGGGGGGTTACAGTGGATAAGAAGCTGGATATGAGTCAGCTGTGTGCCCTGGTTGCCAAGAAGGCTAATAGCATATTGGGCTGCATTAGTAGGAGCATTGACAGCAGATCGCGGGAAGTGATTATTCCCCTCTATTCGGCATTGGTGAGGCCGCATTTGGAGTATTATGTCCAGTTTTGGGCCCCCCACTACAACAAGGATGTGGAGAAGCTAGAGAGAGTCCAGTGGAGGGCAACAAAAATGATTAGGGGGCTGGAGCACAAGACTTATGAGGAGAGGCTGAGGGAACTGGGCTTGTCTAGTCTGCAGAAGAGAAGAATGAGGGGAGATTTGATAGCAGCCTTTAACTACCTGAAAGGGGGTTCCAGGGAGGATGGAGCTAGGCTGTTCTCAGTGGTGGCAGATGACAGAACAAGGAGCAACGGTCTCAAGCTATTTTAGAATTAACTACCATACAGTAGTACTAAATTCTCTGGACAGCTTTCACTGAGAGAGGTTCAAAACCTCTCACCCATAAAACAGTATCAGCTCAGAAAATGTACAGCATATGACAAAAATTTATTTTGATAATGTACAGCAGAGCTTTTTGCTTTATATAGAAACATAGCTTACATGGTATCCCTTTTCTTTTCAGAGTTTGCCCATTTTTATTCCTTCCATTCATATTTGTTAAGATAATATTTTTCTCTCTTTCTACACTTTTCTGATGGTCTGTACAGTGGGTGCTATTAAAATCAGCAGCAGCAAGTTATGGTATTGTAATGACTGAAGTGTGATAATATCATGCTTTTAATGGTGCCCACCAGAAACATTTATTGACCCCCATCAGAGTGGAAAGTTTTCACCACTACTTAACCAGTCCTGGTTTCTGAAAAGATCAGTATTACAGTAGGCCTGCAGATTTACCTGTAGGTACAGATTAGCTGATGTAAAGGGGCGTAGGCCCATGGACTCCAATGATTTACACCAGTTGAGGGTACGTCACATAATTCTTTGTAAGTATTATTAAACATTAATAAACAAATTAATTAATATTAACTGCATTTCCTGCAGTAGCGCTTCTCTTTCCTTTCCTAAGAGCATATTCTGCAGCAATGGTGTCCAACCTTTTCAGCCACCAAAGCATGCCAGGGCAGGGAAAAGGGGGACAAGACAAGATCCAACAACTGGTTATGGCTTTTTCATTCTCTACCCCAGCTCAAGTGCAGGATAAATCAGCCTGGGAGCTGCTCCAACTTGCACAAGCTGCCAACAGTTCCCTAGGGACCATATGTCACCTTAGGGATAGCTGAAGTGTAGCCCACTTGAATCACTCCTCCTTCCCAATCTGACACATTCCCTGCACAAAAGGCTACAAGAAGTGGGAGTGTAAGTTTTGGTTATGAGTCTGGATGCCGGCTGGGGACTCAGCAGTGCAAAGGGAGTGGCTTGGGACAGAGTATCTGCCCCAAATTATTGATTGTGGCCCTTCAAGAAGTTTGAAATAGCATGTTTGACCCTCATGCTGAAAAGGTTGGACACCACTGCTGCAATATATGACCTTATGAAAAGAAAAGGTGGTTGAGGCTCAGGTCCTCACTCTGGGGTGAAAGCTTGAGGTGAGGGGGTTGGATCCTACCACTGGGGGGGGGGGGGTGGAGGTGGGAGGCCCTAAGTGGGGTTGCAGAGCAAGATCACCCTGCACTCACTCCACAGTAGAGGCTCCTGTCCTGCCGAGCTGGGCTAAGCTCTCTGCAGTGCGATCTGGTGCCTGGGGTCATAGCACCGCTCAGGTTTGGGCCAGCCACCCCTCCATCATATCCCAGGGGGACAGGAGCCGCCTCAGAAAGTTAAATTTTCATTTTATGTAGTTTATGTTCTTTTTTGTTTTACTTTGTAATATTTCACGTTTCTGAAATACATATAAGGCTCTAGCTATAGTGTGTGTACTCAAAGAAAAAAAAATGCAAAATTTATACCCTCCACTTAACAATTCCCTTATATATTATTTCATAATAAATATATGCTGTTACCACACACTGACACATGAACCCTGTTTTCCACTATATTTACAATAGCAAACAACTGTTGTGTCTCTGATACCACTGTGTGATATCAAGTGTTCATGTCTACTGCTGTACAGAATCAGGTGGGTGAGATACACATTTACCTGCATCTTGGATGCTGTCCACAGAAATATGGTATGATGTAAAATAACCTGGGATTGGAACATTCAGGGTAGTTTTCAAGAATACATACATTAATATCCTAGGAAGAACGAAAGGAAAACAAGGTTAAATAAATAAATAAAAATTTGCTCTTTTCCTTCTCACATAAATAGAGACACTCTTTTCCCCAAACTTCATGATATAGTCCTGACTGTACTGAATCTATACCTAAATCCCTCAAGAGTAACTTGCAGGACATTTAATATTTTTCAATTTCATTAGGGTAGGAAAAGTTTTCTGTGAGCATCACAACATCTTGCTGTAACATCATGCTATTATTCTGTTGCAGTGAATACATTTTTCAAAGCAAGGTTTTAACTTCACACCTTTTGATTAAAATGTATTGAAGAAGAAGTTTGGCATTAGACTGTTTTTTTAACATAGCCATCTTAAACATTAATATATTAATACCATTATTACACATGTTTTGCATTTTCCCCTCTACATATACTCTGGGAAAAGACAGAGGAAGACACAGGAATTTGAATGGATACAAAACTATTTTATTCTACCTTCATTGAATGGTCTTATATGGAAAAAATATATAAACTGAAGTTCACACATCTTTCTCTTCTGATAGCCAAAACATGCATCACTCTTCAATGGAAGTCAGTATACCACCCAGCTATGGTGGGCTGAATCCTATGGTGAAAATTCTCCTTCACAAAAGAACTGTGTGCTCAACAAGCAGGAAAGCAAAGGACTCTGATCTAATGTAGATCATTTATCATTTGTCAAAGACTTGACATAGATATTGAACTTTAATAATATAAACAGAGTGGAATTAGTCAAACTGGAAAAAACTGAACATGTTATTTATTTAATTTGGGCTAAATTCTGCCACTCCTACTTTCACTGAGTAGTATCTAGAGACACCCATTGATTACAGTAAGATTGACCACAGCAAAAAGTACAAGACAACATATAGAATTGTCACACTGTCATGAATCATACCTACTCTTATCATGCAATTAGCTTTGTATATAAAGAATGAGAAACACAATGAGTGATCAGATATAAACTTTACAAGAAGAATGATAAGTGAATATCATGAGAACATGTCAGTGGACAGCATAATATCCTACAGTCAAAAATCATGACAACACTCCTTTTCTTGGGGTCTGGTTCATTAACAAACTAAATGGGGGAAAAAAAGTCTCTCCCCTGCCAATTTCCTCCATCACACCCCTCCAAGGTCTGTCGTGAAGTTTCCAAACTGGGCTCAACTTTCTGCCTTTCCCAGGCTCTGTTCAGTCTCTCCCACCATCACACCTTGGCTCCTTTAAATACTCCTTGCTATCTTCTGAGTATCCACTCTCAGGCCTTGCTACCTGGAGTCTATCGCTGTTCTTTATCTCGGTACGAAGTCCTAGGCCTTTCTACCTATAGTTTTCCCAATGTAAATTGATTCTTATGTTTTCTTTTTCTAAGAATTCCCATGCATCAACTCCATATTTTAAAACATTTTGGACTATCAGCAAGTATTTTTCATATTCAGCAAATTATAACGCTGTATTTAGGCAATTCATTATACTCTTTATGGCTACTGCCATTTTTTAAAGGTTCATATGATCCTGAATAAGAAAGGCATTTGTGTTCTCACTTTAGCACATAGAAAATAGAGGCTCAGAGTGCAAAACAACGACAACACTAGTCAGCCTTAGCTGTGGAAACAGGAATAAACTATTATTCCAAGAGCACGATCTTTCCCAAGGTAGGATTCAGGGCTTTAGCAAGCCAGCGGGTGAAAGCTGTAACTACAACTGCCTCTCCCTGTACCTGGCTTAAAGACAGAAGTTTTCCCTTTGCAGCTCTATCATTTCTTTATAAAAATGAATACAAGATTGCATTCATATAAAAAACCCCAATGAATTATTTGATGTGAAAAGAAACGGAGACCTCCCTTCCCCTTTTTTGAAAGCATAATTTGTTTAACAAAAGCAGAGACAGCATCCATCCAATAAAAACAATGCTTCTTCACAGAGAAAATCCTGCACACTTGACCACCAAATATTTTATATGTGCCTTTACTGAAAAAATTCCCTTGTGTAAAGAGAGCTCTACTGATAGAACCTCAGCTGGAGTAAACTGGTGTAGTTCCATTGAAGTCAATGGAATTACACCACTTTGCAGCAGCAAAGAAAATGGCCCTTATAGTTTGATTTACTAGGGAAAATTAAAAGGTTCAGGAAGAAAACTCAACAATTTCTATTGAAACAAAGCATTCAGACCTGAGAGAAGTATGTTTTACTATGAACTAACAATTTTTCACACAAGGAGTGGACGCTTCCTTTCTAATGCTCCATAAGTCATCCGCACCACGTTTGGTATGTGGTCGAGGGATTGCTATCACTTATTTTACATTATATACTGTATGTGTTGAAAACCAGTATTACTTACTGCCACATGGCGTACATTACAGCAGTCAGAGGGTTCTAAATAGTTTAGAGCACCTGCTATCCTTAGTGAAATTAATCACCAGCATCCATTCCCTCTGTAAAGATTTTAATTTGATAATTATGCAGCCCTATGAGCTTTGAAATTACAGCATTAATCATGAGGAAAAAAGTGTATTTGGTCTGATGTGTACTCTAGTATGAAACACATTTACTTATGTCCTAATTATTATAAATAAATTAAAAGGTATAAACAATTTATACTAATTCTAAATTTGAACATACCTAGACTTCTTTAGTATTTTGGTTTCTTTGCCAGTTGACAGATAACTTGATTAAAACATTTTTTTTTAAAAAATACACACAGAGTGGTAAGGTTAAAAAAAATATCCTGATCAATTTTAACATTTCATTTTATGTTACAATGGCATAGATGAACATATACTTTTCTAACAGGAAACGGATCCTTTAAAGCACCTACGGAGAATTTCACTTGTAGAAGGCACAATTCCAAGATGACAGTTTCAAGCTCTCATCATTTAGAGGTGCTTGGGAGGGATTTATGTTTTGTTTTATTGTTTAGACCAACATGAACATAGTTGAAAATGAAACAGAAAGAAAGCAACCCGGATCACATCCATTCATAATAACGGTCTCAAATTTTTCTTTGTTCCCTTTGTACACCACTCATTAATCTGCCAGTAGAGATGGACCCCTAATTAGGCTGGGGTTTCAAATTGCTTTGACCTGGTAGACTTCTTCTGGTGGTTACGGAGAACACTATAGTCATCTTTTATCCTTGACCATTGAAATGGTGACAGGTATATGCATTACCCTCATGCCAGGGTCATTTTGGTATATAGAGGACTTGCAACAGATGAAGTTTGCAGCAGAATTGTGCTAGTGGCAACGACCATGCTCCGAGATTAGTAAATTATTGTAGGAAGTTTTTTTTGTTTTGTTTGTTTTTTTAATTCTGGGGTCTGACTGCTGGAGATGAAATGTAATATAGCATCTGCAAAGCCCTGACCAGTTCTGCATGATGGATGTGCTGGTGAACCCAGAATGTTTTTGCTCAGAAATATAATTGTTTCTTCTCGCAAGTATTTTTAACCCACTTTGTGTACAAAATTAAAACTAAACTGGAGCAGACTGCCTGCTTGTATAGAGGCATATGGAGGGGAGCAATGTCACTTTTTCATTGAGTTTCAATCAGTTTCACTCACTGAGGTTTTGGATGTGCTAGGGGAAGCTGATTTAATCTCAGAGACCCTGTGTCACTACCCAAATCTAGCTGCATTAAAAGGTCTGACAAAAGAAGTGACCCCCCCCCCCCCCACTCCAAATCTGGACACTTGCAAACTCTGTAATGGGAACTGTGGAATGAGATAGGATGGTACAGTATCAAACTTTCGTTGCTGTCCTAACAAGCTGGGGCACTCTGGTAAGCCACTGAAACCCTGTATCACCCTAGCTAAACTCAGACACATGCCACCACCAAAAACAATCACCACACGTATTTGCCATGAGATCTCCTTAGCCCAATGAAAGTATAATTCTATTCGGAATAACAAGCTTTGATGTGGAGCTTTTCATTAACCCCTCCCTGGCCCGCGGCCTTAGGTCTTGCATTGTTCCCGTTCTGATATTATAAAACTGGAATTTTTTCATAACATATTGATCCCCTATCATTGCTACAATTTTATTTCAAATAATATTTCACTATATCGCATTATTATATCAAAGTGAACTAGTGGTTTAGTCTACTATTCTGGTGATATGTCAAGTTGCCGACCACCCATAAATTTAGCGATGGGTGTTACAGAAAGAAAAGAAACCCCGCCCCCCCTGGCATTTTTCAAAATACTCCCCTGCCCCCACGCCTCTCCCAACACTACGTATCTAGAGTACTGATTAGCTTAGACCATCTCTTTTAGATCCCTAACTAGCTTTCTTCCAACCAGATTACTTTGCTTAGTCTCTCATGTCAACTTTTAGAAACATCTGTGCTTAATAAATTGCCAGAAGACCTTTTAACTTAATGCAATACACACGGTCAGAAAAATAAACTTTACTCAAAAATATATTGTATTTGCAGAATGAACCACAGCCAATATGTAGGAATATAGGAAATGGGTTTCCCAAACCTAAAATTGGGCTGCTAGAGGTAAATTCATTTTCCTGGTACTCTAGTTATGTCCGTGCACATCTGGAAGAGCCAAAACAAGTCGCTTTCTCATTAAGTTACCTCATCAAATATTCTGAGTTACAAAAGCTACTGTTACTCAATGAAATTCAGGCTTCCTATGCGAAGTTTTGAGTAAGATTCTTTCCTTCCCCATTTACAGGAGGTTTGCAGACAGCAGATGCCCAAGGACAGGACACAAATTAAGTCCAAATATTATAAATACATGTCTTTTCCAGTAGGTGTTTTGCTGGATAGTATTTCCAGTGACTAGCAACAGCTGCATCATTCTGTAAATTGTAGGTGTATGTCCAACTAACTAAGCTTTAGATTTTTTACAGAACATACAACTAACTACATCTTCCATGATTTCTCATTGATACAACCTTGTTCCAACCTTTGGGAGTGGTCTGGGGAGATGAGACTTCGGTGAAGCATACAGCACATACGAAATTGAAAGAATCACAATTTGACATGGCCTATGTTGGTAACTGGATTTATTTTATAGTGAAATAAGTGCCAGATAAGAAAATGGAGAAAATACTTCATTACGTAATATAGTAGAACCTCAGAGTTAACAACACCAGAGTTACAAACTGACCAGTCAGCTGCACGCTTCATTTGGAACCAGAAGTACACAATCAGGCAGCCGCAGAGAGAAGAGAAAAAAAGCAAATACAGTACGGTACTGTGTTAAATGTAAACTACTAAAAAAAAAGGTAAAGCAGCATTTTTCTTCTGCATAGTAGTGTTTCAAATCTGTATCAAGTTATTCTTCAGTTGTAAACTTTTGACGGAACAACCATAAAGTTTTGTTCAGGGTTATGAACATTTTAGAGTTATGAACAATCTCCATTCCCGACATGTTCATAACTCTGAGGTTCTACTGTAATACGTATCACTTATGAGACTTCACACATCTTTAAATGGCAATACAATTGTTAGTTAATAAATGTAGATTACTGAAAAGTGGGGATTATTCCTGAAAGTCCCTTAATGAGGAAAATGCAGAAGACAATACACTGTAATGCTGATTTTCCTGTAAGGATTTCACAAACTTTTGCAAATTCCTCATTATAAACTTTGGACCACAAAATACTTGAGTGTTGGACTAGGGTGTCCCTAATATGGTTACTTTTCAATGTTGTGAAGTAATCCTAAATCTTGTTAGTTAGGACTGACTCAAGCATGATATTTTAGCTCTAAATATTTCACAAATTAAGCTGCAACACCTGGAGTCAGTACTAGAAAGCTTTACTTTCTGCTGGAGTGAAAATGTTTGACTTTTTTGTGTTGCAGAAAGATTCTTTTAAAAAGAATTTGTAGATGAAAGATGTTAGATTGCCAGCCCTGTAGATTGAAAGTCCACAATTATATACCTAAGGAGTTCATGCAGCAGTAGTGCAATCTTTTCTACTTCGTCTTCCCAAGTTAGTCTCAAGTCTGCTCCACAGGAATGACCTGTAGGAGCAGGAATATTGGACCTATAGATGTGAACTTTCACTGTCCCAACTTTTTACAATTGTTAGATAAGACAACAATTGTGAAGGGGATACAGGTCCACTAGAAACAAGGACAACCACCAACTTAAATTTAAAGAGAAAATCATTTGAAAAATCAAATCCTTTTTCAATAAAGTCACTTTATACTTTATGATTTACACACAATAGTGGTAAAGTGTAATAAAATCCTTCTTGAGCAAAACACCCATTCTGCCTTTACTCAATTAGGTAAAAGATAAGAATGGTGACAATCAGATTGTGTAATGTTTGCTACCAGAAAGAATATCTAAAATATCCATAAACCATATAATAATAGATCTTTAAATGAATAATGTCCTGGTTACTTGTCTGTAGGTACTGAAATGAGTCAGAGTGTGCAATCAAGCTGTACTATCTTAGAACAATGAATTATAAAAAATTAAGTTAAAATAGTAAAATTGGACTGTGTAGGCTGCATAAAAAAAATCAGATTAGCTCTCATTCCTGATGAGACAGTTGGTGGCACCACTGAAATAATGCAGTACTCCCAACAAAAGCAGTTTCTGCTACAGTATTTTTAGAAAGTTTAAAGTAATACACAGCTTTCACACTTCTGTTAATATAATTCTACTCTCCATGGAACCAAGGAGTTTAATTGTAATATTGAGTTTAAATGTAATATAAAACACATTGCAAAGGATTTCAATGAAATTAGGAACAAAATCTGAGTTAGTTGAGGAAGTGCTAAAAAAGAATGATATCATAAAGACTATGTTTTATAGCTTAATATCACCATAGGACAGATACTCCCTTCTGCTGTGGGGTGAGAAAGCGGCAAAAGGATAGGAAAGCAGATTTGTAACATGTTTCTCTCCCCTTCCCTACAACAAAACACATGGTAGAAATCTATAAGCATGAGGTGGTTTGTATGGGTGGGTGAGTGGGGAGGCAGGGTTGAGGGAGATGCACTGTTCTGGGGAACAGCCACAGTATATGGCACATTCCCCCTTGACAGAGTGGAAAGGCATGTGGAAGTTAGCATTTCTGCAAGGCATTTTCTATCTATTACAGTCTAATTACAATATCAGCTTTATAGGCTGTGACATTTCTGCCTATTATAGTTCTAGGAAGTGTAGACCCTTACTCACTCACCTATTAACACCTTTTTTATTTCACTTGCTGTTAACTGTCAAGCTAACTTTTTGGGGTAGGCTGAATTTTTGTATGCTTGTTCTCAGCCTAAACAGGAATTTTTGAAAGAATGAAGATAACTATTTAATGAATGATTTAACTATATCAAAGTTATGCATATTAAAGCAAAACACAAAAAATCAACACTTTCCTCATATAACCCAATGAGAAATTTTGCACACAGAAAACTCAAACATATGGACCCCCCCGGCCGACCCCCCCTGCCATCCCCCCCCCCCCTTTTTTTTTTTTTTTTTTTGAGATCTCAAAGTGACCTTAGGGCTAAGCTAAATTTGTATGAATGAAATTAGTTCTGCAGTTTTAAAGCTATTAGCATAAAGGCTTTCTCCATACCATTTCAGTAGAATTCACTTTTATATACCCAGTAATACAGAACATTACATCTAAAGAAAGCAGCTGGAGTTAGAGTTCCGTAGCATACTTTGGAACTTCCTGATTCGTGTAAAATCTCAATGTTAGCGGTAGATAACAAGTACTTTTTATTTTTCTCAATGTACATAACACTTAGGATAAGTTGTTGATCCTAATATCCCTAAACACAAAATTATAGAAATTTCAGATTCTATTAACAGGTTTATATTAATTCTTATTAGTGATCCTAAAGACTTTAAATAATGAAGAATTATATTTTAATAACAGATACCCGTGTTTGTCTTACAAATATTTTTCTAGCCATTTCCCATTAATATACTGCAAGTTATGAAAACTGCCTTTTCTTCTCCCATAACCAAAGTGAGAAAAATGACATCTTTCCATGCCCTAAAAGTATGTGGTAACTTGTGTAATATAATTGGGAGGGACTCTATTTATAATATAGCCAGTATGTATTTCCTAATGAACACTGAAGGTAACAGATGTGAAATGAAGGTGCGTCACGAGATCCACAGAGGAAGTGGTGAACTAAATAAATTGTTTTCAACTAGACACATAACCATATAAGGAAACTAAATAAAATAATGTGGAAAACCAGTCAGCAAGCCCAGTCAACAGTGACCTCTCCTGCTTACAAGGCTGTTCTTAAAATAGTTTTTAGTTAACAGTACAGTATCGTACTTATTAGGAACAGCCAAGGAAAATTTTTCAGCTCTATTAAGAGTCCTCAGAATCCCCTAAGTGCTTTTTAAATACTTTTTGCTCAGTGTTATACATGGGTCACACTGACCATCACATCTTGACAATAATCTCACATGATATGAATTAAGTACAACTACACTAAAAAAACCCCCCAAAAACATATCTTTCTCCAAGCCTGGATGGTTCTGAACAATCACATTGCGATGGAGAAGATGCGTAAACAAGAATGCTCAGAAGATCGCTCAAATGAAAGAAGGAAAGATATAATTTCCTACTTTTTAAGGCTGCAGAAATACCTACCTCGTTCCAATGACACCATAAAGTCAGGGGAGTGGTTGGAATGAAGGTTCCCAAATACAAATGTCACGAAGATTTACTAAGACAGTTATTGTACCTTAACATCACAAGTTACTGTAGAGATTAAATAACTATGTAATACATAGCTTTAACCCTGCATAAGTATGATTTTAATCAGTTGGTATTTAATATTTTAATTTATTGTAAATCAAGTAAATATTTGGGCATCTTATATGTAAGGTCAAGATGATGAATTTCTGTTTAATCAGTTTTTTTAAATTTCCATTTTCAGGTTTTGGCAAAATTTGGTTCTTGCTTATGAGGGCAGGGGATTAGAAGCATGCCATCTGGTAAGCAGATGCTAAGCAAGCCTCCTCACATAGCACTGCCAATGGAACTCTGGCCAAATGTTTAGCAGCCAATGCAATTCTGGTGTGGGGCCCCTCCAAGGGCTGCCAGTTGTACTAAATTGTGCCAGACTGTGTGGGTGTTTTCTGGGATGGATAAATGGCCACTAGAGATCAACCGTCAAACCCATTTCAATATCCAAACCAGATTCCAGAGGTAAGAAGCTAATGCCTCAGCCTATAACCCTATCTGGTCACAATTTAACAATGTTACGTCCCATTCACCATGATGCAGCCAATGCTAAATGACCTGAATAGTATTGTTCTGACATTGCAGTTATTCTGTCAACATGGTAATTAAATGACTGAAAAGCATTCTGTCATAAAATCATCTGACCATTTCACTTTGGCACTGGAGCACGTCTGCCTAGATATTTATAAATACACCCACCAATGCAGTATCTGATCAAATACAAAACTCCATAATGTTAGGAGTCAGTCAGGAAAAAAAATCCCTAAAACAACAAAATTATTTTCTTTGTGTGTGTGATGCTGTGAAAGTGACTGACACAAGGTTTTTTCCTTTTTGTTTCCTGCCACCACTCAGATAGCTATCGACAGAAAGGGAAAGAGAGGAGTCTCACATTTCATCCTGAAAAGAGAGAGATCCTTGGTCATCCCGATAACTAGTAGAGAAGAGTTCCACGGACACAGGACAGCTGCTCTGAAAGGCCAACCCTCTATGTGTTTGAGTTGCGTGCTACAGAGTCAGTTCTATTGGATAGAAGAGGCTACTCTGGAAGATCCTGGCCAGAGGCAGAAAGAGAGTCAGTCTTTGAGATAGTTCAGGCGATCATGTCACTGAGGTCCTTGAAGATAAAGATCATGAATTGGACAAAGAGCCAGTACAGTGAATAGAACACCTGTATCATCTGGTTTCTTCATGGCACTTATGTTTATCCATTAAACTGCAGCAATGGAGTCTAGAGGTGATGAATGTGAAGACTGTTGTGGCCAGGTAGCATTCACCAGAAAGGGGCATGGCTTACTAGCCACTCAAAGATAGTAAGAGTACTTTGATGTTCAGAAACAATATGGAGCCTAGATGGACTCCAAGACTGTGCACCCCTTTAATGCCTGAAAGTTGGAAGCCAGATGCCTTGACTGAGGGCAATTTTATAACCTTGGCTTTTTCCACAAAATTTCTATCTTCCCCATCACCAGCACCTTGATCTTGCCTTGGTTTGACATCAGCCTGTTACTCTTCATCTTGATTTTGATCTTGTTCAGGCACCAGGAAACTGGATGAGGCATTGTATTTGAAGTGAAAGGGATGCAGAGCTGGGTATCATCTGAAGACCATGTGATCTCACCATCTTCTGTGTAGGTTTTATGAACAGGATGGGGGATAGAACTGAGCCCTCTATTGGTGTGCTTACAAGATGCAGTTGCAGCCTTCTGCCATCTGTGCAAAACAAAGGACCTTTCAGGCAGCTAAACAAATGACTGAAAATATGATCATGATTCTAGGTAAACTGCCAGTTTTATAACAATAGGACCAGGAAATAATTCAAAGCACAGAAGCAATTTAATTCTGTGATGAAAATGGAAGTTTCACTGTAACTGGAGCCTAACTTTCAGTGACTATGCCCTTCAACTCTTCCCCTGGCATAACTGAAGATCTCTCCCTTATTCATGCAGCTGTAGAGGAACACCTGTGAAAAGTTTCCTCACTCCATGACCGGAGGTGCCCAAGATGGCTCTTCTTCACACACACTTTGTCCCACTCAAAAAGGTTACAAGGGGCTCCTTCAGCACCACTCCTTGTTACCTCTGTAGAGGACAGACAGAGACAGAGAGTAGCACTTCTACAGGTCTCTGCCTCAGAGGAGAGGAGTTAAGGCCCCTCTTCAGTATGAAACTTCACCTCTTCCAGGATCTAACACCAAAGGTAAATATTTTAAAGTTATTAACAAGTTGAAATGTACAAACAAAAAGGAAGCAATTAGCAAGGAAGGAACTAAGCCTTATCAGAGGCACCATATACTGTAAAGATAAGTCTCTTTACATTTAGCAAACCCTAGACAAAGTTGAGATGGGATTTCTATTCTAATCCTTATTTTCAGTCATTTGCACTTCTTTTTCCCTTGTTCTTCCAAACCCCCCACTTTTAAAATGTATTTTTTTTCTTTACAGAAAGTAGCTAGTAATGTATAGCTCCTAAAACAGTTGCCCAGAAACACCATAATGTTTCAGATATTAAATCCCCCTCTATCACATTTCTGATAGCAATTGAAAAATGTTTTTCTTAATCCTGGGCGTCTTAAATGCCCACAAGAACCTCATTATCAACTCAGCCAGCTCCTAAAGCAACTTAAATCACATATTTAAAAACAACTACAGTATCTAGAGAATGGAGGAGAGAAGGGGAAACTGAAAAATCAATCTTCTGTTCACTAATAAATTTGTAAGGCACTCATTTACCACAGTTATGGGTGCAGTAAAACAACCCACGTAGAAAGATTACAACAATTTTCTTTGGAAAGTTTTTAGGGATCCTTAACAACAGCATGTAGGAAAAACAAAAACACCCTGTAGAGCCAATTCATTTGAATCACACCCTTGTCCCTAGCCATCTTGTTCAAAGATTAGTTCAAAACAGAAGCCCTCAGCTGGAACACTTAGGACAGGGCAGTCTGTTCTCAGGAAATAGTTTATTCAATGAGTTTCATTGTCTGTTTATTATTTTCCAAAAGACAATTCTAGCCTTGCAGAGACTCAAGCTCATTAAGTACTATTCAGTAAAAGCATGGCCCATTTGCTCTTCCCCAGGATTACTGATCTGAGTGGTAGCATTGCAAGAAATCTAGTAAAGAACAAACTTGGAGCCTTCAACAAGTCACCCAGGGCAGATGAGAGCAAGCAAGTAGAAAGCAGTAAGGAAAAGGTAAAGGTTTCTTTTCTTTACGCGAAAAAAGTAAATGTTATACAAACGTGGGAAAACAGTTTCCTAATGTAAAAAAGGAAGATGTTAAATTTAAAAAAAAAAAAAAAATTTTCCCTCTAGCAAGAAACTCTCCTTCACAAACAGGATGGTTGTCACTTTTCATTAAAACATAAAATGTAGGTCTGGTGCCACATGACTTTTGGTTGGAATGCACGTTAAATGTTCGATTGTATAAAAATCTATCACCAATTTTTGTATTCAGACTGATTTTTCATTTTTAAAAGACCATTTATTTGGTGTCAGCATGACTTTTCCATGAAAATATGGATAGTTGTAGCTGTGAGTTTTTTGTAGCTGGGAAGAACATGAATGTAAAAAAAAATGGGAACTAATATGAATCATCATTCCTTGCTGCATCAAATTCACTAGATTCATTACAGACTCCTCACCTTCCACCATTTCCTTAAGCCATTCCAACTTCCTCCTTTCCCATCTCCTCACAAATACAAAGGTTTCAAGTGAGAAAGAAATAAAACTGATAGCACCAATGCAGAGTTTTCAGTCAATAGGGAACATGGGGCAGCGATCTCAAGATAGGTCAACATGGCTTCTTACTCACTGAAGACAATGGAAGATGTCAGACATCTTTGAAAAAGGCAAAAAAAAAAAAACCAACAAAGACTGGTTGCAGATGCTCCTGTGATCTTGATCCGGTTACAAAATATATCAGTTGTGGGACTCATGATAAAAGCCTTGAGACCTGGCAAATGTCGGATGCCATTAACTAGTACTTTTTTTTTTTTAACCTTTCAGGTGATCTCCAAAGGGGAAGGTTTCACTGATTAACCTTTTTGGGGGCAAATCTATATTTATCTTGCATACAAATGGTTAGTTTACATTTAGACACTGGACCAAGTCAAACACCATCTCTGTAACTAAGGGGACAGTCATGATTCCTACTGTTTCAGCTTGGTCAGGTGGATAGGTTTAGAGTTTAGAGTATTATCTTAAAATGTCAACCCAACGCCTTCCAGGCACTGTATGTTATTCATTTATCTTTCTATCACCTCCTCAAATCTTGTAGTCAAAATGGAGGACTAGATTTATGTTTTTACGACCAACAGGGATAGCAGCTGGTGGGAGAGACATTTGGACTTGTGGATACATGAAACTTTAGCTTACTTCACAGTGAAGGATAACTTTTCTTTAATTAGAATTACCCTGCAAAGCAGAACAACCTCCACTCCAAAAATGTTGTAAACATCAGAAAAAAACTAATAGGGCCTAGGTTTCTCTCAATAGGGCCTAGGTTGGGAAACTTGGTTCATCTAATATTCCTCTTTCAGTGTTTTTAAATGTGGAAAATTGACTTTTAAAACTAGTCTAGGGTAGACTATGGTTTGCTCAGATTCAATCTGTGGTGATTTAAATCTATGACAGAATTCCTGGCATAGCTGGATAATTTTGGGTTTTCTTTGAATTGGCTTTTCCACTTTTATTTGGCAAATTACATATTTTTAATTTTTTTCCACACCACATAAGTAAACATTCTGTCAGTTTTATTTCCCAGTCCTTTTTTTGTGAAGGATTCTTTTGGCTAGGTAGAAAAGTCAGGCAAATTAAACAACAATGTATTCCTTTCCTCTCCTAAGCATTTCATTACATTAAACAGGGGTTACAAAACTGATGTTTGTGCTGAATTTCTAAGGTTTCATTTCATTGACATACAAATTATTCATTCATTCATTTTCAAGTTTTCTTTGGTACTGTTGCTTAAACCGATCAACTTTACCCACAACACAAAGATTTTTTATATATGACAAAATATGAAATACTTTTATGGGCTTTGGCTTTCTCACTTGTATATATATTCACCTATAATGAATTATCACAAAATTTCCTTACAAGAAATCATAGTATTAATAGGTAAAGAAAAAAATTCTGCTAATGAGAATGACAATCCTTTCATACTTGCAAAGGCTCCATACATTTCTTTTCCCATCACTTTTTGGGTTTCCATCCACTATCTCTTTAGGAAGATGAGTTCTCAAAGTGGAATTACACTAAGGTATTGTTTTTAAAAAAACAAAACAAAATGCAAACCCTTTATGTTTACTTGGTAACTAATAATATCACATACAGTATTGTATTCTTCTTTGTCATTAAACAGTCTGCACATTTATCATTAGCAGGAGGACTGCCCTTCCCAGAAAAAAAATATTTGTACTAAACACATCTCTGTTATTAATTAGTCTTATTTTTCAAACTAGAAAATAAAGAGAATTAATATGCCATTACCATCGTAACAAACAAACCTATCAATTGAACTTTTAAAACCATTACTTAAGCTATTCTGTTAAGAAGAATCACAATTTTAAATTCCTACTCAGGCAGAGCCAAATCCCTTTCTTCTGAGAGCAGAAAGGGCATAATAGCGCATTCCTCTATGAATGGTGGCTCTGCATTGTGCTGACCTACTTAGAGAAAAGGGTGCAGAGTGGCTCTGCACTATCTCCAGTCAGGACTCACAGAGCTGCTAAAGGCAACAGGGAATTTCTACAAACTAGCACCAGCCTCTCTGATCAACACTCCATATATCCTGTACCCTCCCGCCTTTCTCTTTAGAGGCTCCCAGAAACCGCAGTAAACCCCCCCCCCCTTCATCCACCCCACACAGAAGCTGTACAAGAGAGAGAAAACTATCCCTCATAGGTAGAGTAGCCTGGAGGAAGTTCCAGGAGTCAGTGCCAATAGACCTACACATGTTATTCTAGGTGGGTGGAAGGGAGAAGGTGTTTGGCCCTGATGAGCGCTTCCTCCATGATTGATGGTTCTGTTCTGGAACTGTCAACCTGTTCTTCAGCTGTAGCTTACCCTGCCCCTATGCTCTCCCTCATTGTCACTTGGCTAGGGAGAATGCTCCAGGATCCCCCACTGCACAAAAAAGGGGAAGCACTGCCAACCTTGACATCTCTCTGCACTATTTCTATTGCCTGATAACCACTGTTCAAAATTAGGGCCTTGTCATTCTTTATCCCTTTTCTTATGGAGGGGATGAAAGAAATGGTACAGTTTTGTCAGTGTTCTGCTGGAGGAAGAAGAGTTTGTCCCCATGTGTTGTGCACCAATGTGAATCACTCCCTCTGACCAGGCATGTAGGCGTTGACTGTTTAGAGTTCTGCAGTTTTAAGGGGCATAGTTAGATAGGGAATGGGTGGAGCTGGGAAAGTATCATTTCTCCAATATCAATCCCTAGCAAATATATTGAAGATTTCTCCTTTTAAATATAAACACAAACCTATCACCTTTGCCTTATGCAGACTTTTGCTTCATGTGCCAACCTCCAAGGGTAGTTTGTTTCACACATGTGGCTGGGGTGCCTACAGCAACACGGCTCTTCACAGAGCTGTGCTGCTAGAAGTGAAGAGAGATCTGGAGGTCGTTTGGCGATCAGAGGTCTCCATATGAAGTGAATGCCCTTCACAGCAACCCCAAGATCTCTGAATTACCCTGCAGACTTCAAGACATCTATACCGTTGGAGGCTCATCTATACTGCCCATTCCACAGGAAGGTGAATCTTGCTGCCCTTCCCACTCTTCAAACAGGATTTGCTGTCATCCTGAAAGCTGTTGAGTTTTCCACATGAATTTGGCCTTCCTGGTATAACCCTTAATTCTTAGGCTTTTTAGTCTTTTTCAACTGCTATGAACTGCATTCTTTTCTGCTGGGTTTCAATGCTTGAATCCATCTCTCTCTCTTATATGTCACAAAGCAAATCCCGCAACTGACACTGAGCATTTTTCAGAAATGTAGTCACAGCTCTTGATTTCATTAACACTGGAGAATGTTTCCCATGGATACTCAGAAAGTTGCCTTAGGGGACACTGCATGTTGTCAAGGATTTGCTTTGCTCAGCCTCTCATCTCCCCAAAGGACTCAAGCAGCTCTCTTCCACCTTCGGTCCTTTAGCTAAACCAGTCACCACAGTGACCAAGTGCCTCACAACAGTTAAAGTTTGTGCTGAGTGTGTGTTACAAAGGAACTATTCACAGACACTCCCTTGTTTTCAATGTACGTGTTTCTTTGATTTCCCCTCTCTGCCCCCTTTCTACCCTCTTCCCAATTGAGGGTTGGTCCTGGCCAGGTGTCATTACTATCGGAAGGCCTTATCAAAGAGGTGGGGCTTGCATTTAGACCTGAGCATGGTCAGGCTCATTCTGACCACCCTGTGGTAAAATGTCACAGCTGGAGTTCTGCCATGGACCATGCCATGCTTTCTGCACTGCAGTGAGCCATCTTAGGCCAGTCTAGTAAAAATGTATCTGAAGAACACAGCTGTTTTAGAAGATCGGAAATGGACAGATGGTCTTTGAGGTACCTCAGACCTGGCCCATGAGGTACTCTGGTGTTCTGGTCTGGGACCTCTCCAGTTTTAACTGAAGGAAGAGGCAGTCAATAAAGTTCCCAGAATTCTGATGGTGTGTTCACATCTGCCTTTGTTGGCATGCTGCATGAGCTTCAGCTTCCTGGTGGTGGTTGCAATCTTTCTGACACAAAGAGTTAGAATATCTGCTCTGGAGGTGATGAATGCATGGATCCAGCTGTGGTGTAAGGTTCTGTATCTGAAAGGAAAAGGCATAGGTTCCCGGCCAACTGAACACCATAGAAAATGTTCCTTACCACTGAAGCAACAAATGTGCATAGTCCAGGAGCAGCAAGAAATCCAAAATGCTCAAGCTTTATGCCACCTTGATGATCTGTGGTCAGCAGAGGCATTTGTTCATGGTAGAGATCAGTTTGTCAATGAGGTTTTAATTTCTTCCTTCTTCCTAGCATCATAACTCCATCTTCATTGGGATCAGTTTGAGGCAGCTGTTCCTCATCCAGTTATTTCTTATTCCACTATTGTGTATATATATAGAATCTACTGCATTGTTTCAGAGAAACCGGGCTTCTGCAAGTAAAACTGTGCAGTTTGGGGGGAGATTCTCTCCTAAGCATGGGTTTCTCCCTTAGTAAAATCCAGCTATTTTTCTGAGGTGAAATAGGGAGTAAGCAGGGCTCTCTTTTATTTTGCTGCTGCGCTTAGTTACATGAGCTTTCCTTGTGCAGATCTTTATTATATCAGCAGTGCTAGAATCATGGCTATCCCCTGCTTAGTTATAACCATCTGATCTCAAATATTTATGAATTAATAAAACAAAACTATTTTTGCTAACAGGACTGAGCTTGCCTCAGGATTTACTGAATCTGTTGCAGCTCTATTAACAGTGGCAAGATTTCTTTGGTGCCAGAAACTGTATTTGGAAGCTATCCCTACAGCAGCTGGGAGCTTGCCACTGAGGCTGCAATTTCCTGCCACAGCCCCATTTTGCCCTGAGCCTAGAGATATGTTGTTTCAGTTGCTCTTTTTGGATCACCTTTTAATCAATCCCACTGATAGCATGAAAAGACATTTTGATGTGGCAAACCCATGGATTTATTAACTGTAAATTCATCTTATTACTTCATTCCTTTTTTCTTGTCCACATTTTTTTTTTTTTTTTCACATTCAAGCATCCAGGAAACAAAATGGCCTAATTTTCAGAAGTGACTAGTGATGTCAGGTGCCTCAATTTTCAGGTACTCAGCTTGCGACACCTTAAAAGGAGCTGATTTCCTGAAGTTAGGTGATCAGTATTCTGGAAATCAGGCGCTGTTTAGATGTCTTTCAGTTGTGCATCCAAAAACAGAAGCATTCCAAATGACTAGTCACTTTTTAAACCAATATAGTGTTAATTCCTTTCTTGGGTCTTTCAAAACTGATAGAGGATCTGAAGGAATCTCAGGATAAATTTCAGATTCATCTGGTGCATTTTTGTGTAATGGAATTTAAAAAGAAATGCAACTCTTTTTCACCTTTTAAAAGTGTGTTAAATATAAAAGGAACAAATTTGTACCTGGGATACTATACATAAGACAAAATTTAACCAACATCAATTCAGTACCTTGGGGGACAAACATGCAAAAACAACAAATAAATTAATAACTAAAATGGAGCTGAATACACATATAATATTAAAGTCAAATTCATTATTTTTGTCATGCTGACTGAATTTGCCATCTATATAGATTGCTACAGAACACTGGAAATATTAGGTAAAGCAGTGAGATAAAGGAATATACATGTTGCGTCAAACAAACATTTGCTGATATCAAAATGCAGTTACATATAAAAGTTTTCCTCTGAGGGTTTTTGGGTTTTTTGATTACGCGCCTGCTGGAATAATAAATCCAATAAATCAAATAATGCATTAAAATGTTATGGTCATTTTAGAAACTTGGGAATGATTTAGTTTGTTTTTTTAAAGGAATCTTCATTAATAAGGTGACCACATTTTTAAAACAAAAACTCTTGATATATTGCCATATTCCCCTAGTCCTGTTCTCCCATACATTGTAAGTATTACTTTCATTACAATTTTCTTTCTATCTCTGCCCATTAATATGAAGTTTATGCTGTAGGCATCAATCCTGTTCTGAAAGGCAAATGACTTAGGGGGAGAGGCGGTGAGGGTGCCTGACAGCTGGGAGAAGAGCTGCTGTGTATGAGCACTTTACAGCAACCAGGGCGGCCAAGTACCAGGTAGGGGAAAACATGGAATCAATATATTGAAATCAAGACACTGGGACAGTCAGGGCAGTCCTTAGGGGGGTGTGGGGCCCAGGGTAAAACCCACTGTGTGCGCCCCCTGCCTGGCTCCAGTGGCATACCCTGGGTCTCCAGCGGCTGGGGGCCAAGCCTGCATTTGCCCCCCCCCCCCCCTCCCCGACCTCACCCCCACCCCTGCACAGGGCAGGAGGGGTCCCCGGCTCCCACAAGACAGCGCTGCCCTCCCTTCTCCCCCAGCTGCTCCGGGCAGGGAGAGAGTGTGTACCTGGGGGGCTGAGGGGCAACATTATCTTACCTCCTCCTGTGCAGAGCTGGGCTCCACTGGCCCTCTACCCCAAACTTACCCGCCACACAGCGCCCGGCTCTCCCACTCCAGCCCCGCAGCCCTGCGCTGGCTCAGCCTCACCCCCCAGCCTCCTACTCCTCCCGTCCCCAGTGCATGTCGTGAAGGGCCAGCCTGGTGCCCCCCTGCAGGCTGGTGTCCACGGGCCTGGCCCCCTTGGCATGTGACTGCCCATCTCCCACCAAATCCTGGCATGCAGCCGGGAAGGCAGGCTGCAGTCACCTGCCTCCTGCCCACTCTAGAGCGGGACCCCCAAAGCGCAGGGCCCGGGGCGGTCGCTCCGATCCACCCTACCCTAGGGACAGCCCTGGGGACAATTCCTGAAAATGGAAAAATCCTGGTGAAACATCTGGGCATTCTATTTCTTTATATCATTCCAAAAGTAAACTTTAGAACCATGAAAGTTCTCTCAAAAAACGACAGAATTTTCTGGTAAATCTATTAGGAAAGAAATGTACTAAATTCCTAAAAATTTAAATGTGGAATATTCTCCATTTGCCTCCTGCCAACACCAAGTTGAATTATGCGACTCAACAGATACTAATGCTTATGGGAAAAGAAGCAAGCTGAAGGTCCAATCCTGCAAATATTTTTGCTCACAGTGGTACTACAATGGCTGTGACTGTATTTCCCAGCATGGGAAGACAGACACACAGTAGTTAGCATATTAAAAATAGCAGTGTGGCCATTGCAGCATTGGGTGGTGGCTTGGGCTAGCCACCTGAGTATGTACCTAAGAGGTTGAGTGAGACTGTACTTGGGTGCTTAATCTGAGATGCTGCTCATGCCACCATGACCACACTGCTATTTTAGCATGCTAAGCTTGAGCAGAACTAGCTTATGTCTGTTCACCTGCTCTGGGAAGCACAGTCCCAACTTCAGTTTATACATACCCCACGAGTAAAGTTATTCACCTGCATAAATATTTTCAGGATCAGAGCCTACATATTTGAAACTCCTGTTTCATCAGGAGTGTGGAATTAACACTTTATGTTACTAAAAATTGGGGTGGCAATGCCAATGGGACACACCCAAATGGAATGTGTACGACGTACGTTTGGAGAGGCAGGGAGAAGTTCTGCATGCATCAGACATGTGTGAAGTTACACACAATGAAAGAGTACTGTTATCTTAGCTGAGATGATACAAAAGAGTTGGCTTACGAGAAATAGAATATTCTGCACCTGTTAATATCAATATTTATATGGTAATTCAGGGTGGAATAAACTGATAAAACGCAAGTTCAAAATACAATTGGTGCTTTATCACAACACTTTAATAGCAGGAAAGGTGACTGGGACAGTGTTCTGCCCATCTTCACTTCCCTAGAAGTTTGGATGGACTGACTTATGAAGAAAGAGATGAATACTTAATAGCTTGATTAAGTGAGGTCTATTGACAGAGGGAAAGAATACAAGTCTGATGTATAGGGTGTATAGCCAGGAGGAATAGGAAGACATTGAGAAAAGGAAAATGCAGAATGATCATTAAAAATAATCTCCCAAGAGAAATGGTAGAACCTCCATTATTTCACACTTTTAAAATAGAGTAGAGAAATAATAGGAAATGTACTGCAGGAAACAATCCTGTATCAGCAAGGAAGGTGGACCAGAAAGACCTACTGGGTATTTCACATCACTTTATTATTTTATGCTGTCATCTTCTGTATCATACTAAATACTGGATCCTAGAAATATTTCAACAAGTAAAAACCACAGCATAACATCACAAATTCTCACTTCCCTAGTGCACAAATCCAATAATTCTTATAGAAAACCCTATCATTCACCCAGTTCCCAGCAAAGATTTAACAGAAAAACTAAATAACTGTTAAAAATACTACAGAACATATAATATCATGGAGAATTTTAAATCAAGTACAATTGTCAATGAAAAAGTATATTTTTGTGATATGGAATAAAAACATAGGCTACAGTGTATTATCAGACAATTCCATATCTATCATACTTCCTTGCAGTGTTTTTTCTCCCAGGTCAACTATTTCCATCCCATTAAAGCTCAAGTGCACATAAAAATGACACAGAGCAGAACTTTGCAAAAATAAACTCAATAAAATAAAGTTTATTCTAATAGCAACAATCTTAGCTTTTACTGAAACCAGGAGTCTTATAACTAGCAGCATATTGAGTTTTAAAATAAAGCTTGTTAAAGTGCTGTATCTGGTAATATGAAAGCAAGTTAAAATCAAAACCTGAAAGTAAAAAAAAAAAAAAACCAAAACAAATGACATAATTCTTAAGGAGAATTTTAAAGACAGTATCAGAGAGAGAGAGAGAGAGAATCTATCAGACAAATTCATTTCATGGACAACATGTATTGTATTATAACACGGCTGTCTCAGGCACATTGGCAAACAATAGAGACAGGTCAATCTATTTCACTCTACATGTTTTTATGAGACGATTTAGGGCCAAACTTATCACCATTCTTTCAGGGAAAAAGAATCTGAGAAAAAATAAACATTAATTATATAAAGGGGGTGGGGCAGGGATTTCACAGTGTAGCCCAAATAGGCACCTGTTATCTTCAGGAAAAAAAACTTTTTTTTATATTATTAAGCCTCTCCCATGTGTAGATATAGTAAAATCCTCATTAAACAAAATTAAGAGCGGCAACTCTGTTAGAAGCAGCAGCAAAGCACTGGATCTGCTTCGTCTGAAGACGCAAAGACACCAACTCACTGGAGTACATTGTGAAGTTTTTGGTTTCACAACCTTTCATTTTCCAGATGCTCATTCATTATTATTTTTTTTTAAAGCTAAATTCTGAAGAAATTGATGACTTCGCAACCCACATTTACCATGGAAAGATTCCTATTTGCAACTGGTGGGTGGATTTTTCCCCGGGAAAAAGGAAATAATTTGTGATACATGTAGTTATGATTAGTGGTTGGCATTCCTTGGATTACAGTTCACTGGATAAAGTTGTGTTCAAGTAACCTGACTGCACTCTGTTTCAATATTTCATTGAACAAGAGGCAGCTTTTCCTGACACCCTGGCAGTCCACTATGTAGAGATTTAAGAAATATTCAGCTGTGGATCCTGTACTCTGCAGAGACGGAAGGTCCATGGTTTGATATCCTGGTAGCGAGAAAAGAGCAGCCGGATGAGGAAGTACCTTACACTGTTAGTTTATTTAAGCAGCACTCCAACTGTGAAAGTTACAAATCTTAGGCTATCATTACAACACTCAGATGCTGGGGATATAAATCAGGCGCTTACCACAATAAGGGAGGGGAAGCCCATCACCCCCCTATAAGTGGACTGCAGCCAGGGAGCAAACCTGCCATGCAGCACCCGCTGGATCCTCTATGGGTCTGCGGAGAGCTTCGGGGCCGGGCAGCACCCGGGGGGTCCCAATATACTTCTTCCCCCCACTTCTAGCAATAAGCTCATTGGTTATGTCTCAATCCACTTGGGGATTGGGTCCTAACATTTGTTATTCTCTCTGTTATCGGCACTTAGCTAGGGACCAATCCGCTCTAAGCTGTCGTTACTTGTTTTCGTCTCTACCTGCTCTATTTCAAGCTCATATCTAGGTCATGGTGCGATTAACGTATTTCCTGAGTTTATGCCCAGGTCATGAGGCACCTAGCTTTGCTTGAGGCCTACCTTTGCTCATGGGGCCTAACTATTATTACTTATGCTAACTCAGGCCTAGCCTTGTCACTATGCTGCCCCCGCGTCACAAAATTCTTCCACTCCTTACAGATCCTTGGCATTTATTTCACAAACAACCTCTGTTGTTACCCAAAGTACAGGAGATTTAGGAGTCCTAACCCTGACAGGAAAATACCCAACTTTTAAAATAAGAAGTAAAACAAATAACCAAACTTGCCAGTTAATTTAGTGGAGTTTTTCTTCTACCTGAATGCAATTCATGTCGGACCCTGCTTTTCAACTGCTGTTCAAAATCTACAGCTTATCCTGACAGACAAATGTAGGCTTCCATTTAAGACAGGTGGATGACATAAGCTGATTTACAAATATCAGCGAACTCCTCCTCTGTTGATAATTCATTGGCATCTGAGGTCATCACAGTCAGGGCACAACTGATTTTCTATCTGAGCAGAGTTCAACTCTTATTTTAGAATTGACTGTAAGTAGTACACTGCAAAAACATCAAGGATTTGCAATAATTAGTCTCTCTCCTGCCTTTCATCTTTCTGATCTGGGAGTGAGACAAACATGCACAATGTTGGCCAGGAGGAGAGGCCCATGGCAGACACCAAGACCATTTCTTGCTCTATTCATGTAGGGGACCAAATGATGACAAAGCCAATAAAGGCACCCCCAACAACTTCCTCATCGTCAAAAAACACAGACTTTGCAGCCCTGAGTCCTGACAGTTACAATCGGTTCATCCACTCACTTTGTTTTTGGCAACACAGTCATATCGACTTATTAAAAAACCATTTTCTTTGTTTTTAATTCAAATAAAATATATTATGATATGTCTGGAGAGCTCAGAAGAAGTAGAATTTTCTGAACAGCTGTTGGTGACCTCCTAACACCATCAACCTACTTACGTCAACCTAACTATGGAGGTATACACACTGCAGTACTCCTCCCACTCCTTCAACTCACCTGTTACGTCGACATAATAAAACTGCCTCAAGGAGAGGCATATTGTTTAGGGCAATGTAGTTAGAGTGATGCAGTGTCAGTGTAAACACTGCGTTGCTTATGTTGCCCTAAATGGCTTTCAGGAGGTATCCCACAACACTTACCATGACCGCTCTTGGCCACCGGTTTGAACTCTGCTGCCCTGCAGCCAGGTACACAGGTGAATGCCCCTCCCCTGTTAAAACCCCAGGAAGTTTTGAACTTGCTCTTCCTGTTTGTTCAGCATGGAGAGCTCATATGGCAACTGTCCAGCTGAGCATGCCGCCTCCATGCATCAAATGCACTCCTGCCTGGAGCACATGGGAGGTGGTGGATCAGCTGGATCTGCGGGGAGAGGAGGCTGTGCAGGCACAGCTCCAATCCAGCTGCAGGAACTTTCTCAGGGCATAGAAAGGAAGGGCTACAACAGGGACATGCAGCAGTGCTGTGTAAAAACTCAAAGAGCTGCGGCAGGCATAGCAGAAGGCAAGAGAGGAAAATAGCTGCCTGTGGTGCAGCGCCACAGACATGTCGCTTCTACAAGAAAGAGGCTGGGGTCAGGGTGGTGGTGAATAGTGCCCCCCCCTCCCTTCACCCGAGCTCCTCTTATAGCCTTGTGTTCATAATGAACAGCACAATACTAAAGAGAAGTGCAGGATCCATGCTTTCTGACACAGATGGCTGACTCGCAGGTCACCAGGGCAGTTGAAAAGCAGCTGGAAACCTAACAGGATGTCCATGGAATGATGGGCTTGAGAAACCTGCATCAGGTTTCATCATACTGAATCTATCCCCATGAGACATTGCAAACCTTTCCCAAAACATCATGCAGCCAGTTGCACAGTGGGACAGCTATCCAGGGTGCACTGCTCTCTATGTCGATGCAAGAGCTGCTACTGTGGATGTGCTCTGCCTACACATAGTGAAGACGTGCAACAGCAATTTAATTAGAGTGGTGGCTGTACATTGACGTAACTTAAGTCGTCTTAACTTTGTAGCATAGATGTAGCCTTAGGCTGTGCATTTCAAATCAACTACTGATCTCCTCGGCTCCTACAATTTATTCCTCAAAGCACCTATGGTGAGCATTCCCCCCATCATCTCATTAACCCACCATCCCTCCATTAACAGTAACTAATAGCTTGTCTTTTGATGTTCCCAATGATGGTAAATTTCCCCACATATACAGGATCTGATCTTGAGAGCTTCTGGATATGTTCACCTCCTCCTGAAGTGAATGAATGGAGTTGAGGATACAGGACACCTCACTGGAACTCTTATATTGAGGGGACCATTTAATCAATGGTAGAGATGACATTTTTGATATCTTCATTTACTCGAAAAGCTACACTACTGCAAAAATGCCTTTTTAAAAAAGTCCTAGAATCAATATTCTTTATGCCAACATGGAAAATCTGATTTTTAGAATACCTGGCATTTGAAAACCATTCATTCATGAAAGCACACCAATTACTTGCAAAGAAGGGCCAAACTGGACAGAAAGAACATTATCCAAGTCAAACTGCCAATTAAAACCTCTGCCCTTTGGAGTCTATGAAAGTGTCTGTCTGCAAAAAAAAATGCAGGTTCCTGTGAACAAGATCACATTAAAACAAACAATGCTTTACAGCAGACAGAATAGAACGTGTCTGCTTTTTTGTTTGGGGAAAATGTTCCCTTATTCAGATTTACTGGCTCTGTTGTGGAAAAGCACAGGAAGGGCTCTAATTTCTTAGCCCTTGCTCATTTTTATCATCACATCAACCATTCCTTTCTGTGTTGGCGTTCTTTCAGCCATTCAAAATAGTCTTTTTTAATTTTTTTTATTTTAAAGGGAAATAAAAAGGCCTGGTATTTCTCACCACCTTCTTTTCCTCCGTGCTGTTAACTCCCAAAATTTAAATACTTTTTCACAAATAGATTTCCGATCTTAAATTTACACCATCATAATTCGAAGAGGAGAAAGCTTCCTGTTGGGGAAGGGATGTTTGTCCCACAAGCAGAGGAAACTAAGGAGAGCTTTCTGGTTCTCTATAGCTGGACAGGCAGCCAGTGACCAACAGAAGCAGTGCATGGGGAAAGGGGACATCTCAAAGAGGGACCTATTCATTGTGTGGATAGTTTGTTAAAGTGTGTGTGTGTGTGTGTGTGTGTGTGTGTGTGTGTGTGTGTGTGTGTGTGTGTGTGTGTGTGTGTGTGTGTGTGGGTGTGTGTGGGTGTGGGTGTGTGTGTGTGTGTGTGGGTGTGTGGGTGGGTGGGTGGGTGGAGAAGCGATGGGCTCTCAGGATGTCTTAAATTAGGGACTAGAGCTGCTCGCCAGGGAAGAGAGAGTGGACTGCATTCGATGGCTTTGGCCCTTGTATTATCTCTAGTGGTGGTAAATGCGGGGCAGAGTATCACATTTCTATTTGAGCAGAGTTTGTTGGTGCATGCAATCTCATGTAACAGTGGTTTTTATTGTTACACCACATGCTCCTGTTAAGGTAACTGAAACTGTTTTCAATGTTTCTGAATGAAGACCTGGACCAACAGCTTTTATTCCCTTTCTCCCCCCATCATTTTTTTTAAAAAATTCACAAATAAACTTTAAGACCTGGACAAATGGACTATACTTTGACCCCCTCATTCAGAGTCTGGAATTGAATATATAGGGATTCAGATCTCTGCTGAAAATTCTCTTCTCATGTTCCTTTTCATGCCTCTAACAAATTTATCTCCTCCAAACTAAACTCCTTTCTCCTGATCCTCCAGTCATCTAATTCTGTCTCTCCTCCTACCCCAAACTTTAATAACCACTGCAGACTCCCCGATTTGGAGGATTCCATCACAGAGCTAAATCTGGCAATGTCTCTGAACTCTGGGCTTAATTCACATTTCATACATTCATGCATTTGGTATGCAGCTGAAGGGCACAACTCCACAGGTTACAATATTCACATGGACTTCTGACAAGAGTTGCCACATTTAAAGAAAATATATTGGTCACAGACACGCAAAATAATTATTTTACTTACTATGGGTAGGCTATAATACATTTGCTTTAGCACTGCGACGGACCTCCTAGACTGGCCTTAAGTACAAATATCAGCTCTAGGGGGTTAAACAGTGACTAAGTTACAACCAAAAGAGACTGGAATATGAAAGGTTGATAGCAAAACCACAGATGGTCTCAGAGGTTCAGGAAGGGAGAAAGAGCAAGGTCTCTGAGCAATGGGATAAGCTAAGGAGAGGACAGTCTTGAATATATTTGGGGTATTGAATTAAAAGTTTCAAATTCCACCTCACCCCCACTGCATAAAGTGTGTGACAAGAGAAAGTTACTTATCTTATAGTAACTACAGGATCTTCGAGATGTGTGGTCCCTATCTGGATTCCAATATGGGTGTGCGCATGAGCTCCATGGGCCAAGTCGGAGATTTCTTGCAAGCAGTGTCTATTGGTCCACTCATGCGCCTTTGCCTCTTGTGCTTTCAATCAAAGGCATAAAAGGCAGTGTGGACAAAGCACTGCTCCAGTTCCTTTTCTACTGTTAATACAGTAAAGATCTGAAGCGTAGGGTAAAAAAGGTGAGTAGTGGAATACAGATATGGACCATACATCTCAAAAAACCTCCAGTTACTATAAGTAACCTCCTCTTCTTCTTCAAATGCTGGTCCCTATGAGTATTCCACTGATAAGCAGTGCTTAAGTAAGAGGAGGGTGCAAGGATCCAGACGGCAGAGCCATTTGAAGAATGGCTGTCCCAAAAGATGGGTTGGCAGAGGAGTTCTGCACCAGAGCTTAATGTCTTGCAAATGTGTGGATTGAACTCCACATAGCTGCTCTGCAAATGTCAAGTAAGGATACCACTTAAAGTGGTGCCATTGAAGTTGCTTGTGCTTTTGTAGAATGAGCTCTCAAGCCATGAGTGGAGGAAAGCACAACAACCGGTAACAGAGTAGGATACCGCCCAAAATCCCCTTAGAAATCCTCTGGGAGGATGTAGCTTGACCTCAGACTCATTCTGCTATAGTGAGAAACAATCTAGGTGTTTTTCTGACTGCTTTTGTCCTTTGCAAACAGAAGGCAAGAGTGCATTGTACATTGAGGGACTGAAGTCTCTCCTCTTCAAATGCATGCAATTTTGGAATAAACACAGTTAGTTGATCGACTGGTTTATATGAAACTCTGAATCTACATTGGGAATGAACTTTGGATGCAGTTCTAAAGAAAATTTGTCCTTATGGAATACAGGGTATGGCAGATTCTCCATTATGGCTCCAAGCTCTCCACCCTTCTGGCTGAGGTGATGGCCCCAAGGAATGCAACTTTCATTGATAAGTGAGACATGGAACAGGTAGCTACTGGTTTGAAGGGAGGTTTAATGAGTGCCAAAAGTATAAGATTTAAGTCCCAATGGTTTTCCTACAAGTGGGAAAGTTCTGATTAGAACCTTTAAGAATCTGTTAGTTAACAGGTGAGTGAAAATTAAATAACTGTGTGATGGTGCCTGGCACGAACTGATTGCTGCCAGATGGACTCATACAGAACTTAGGGAAAGCCCAGCTGCTTTGAGAGAAAGCAGATAGTTCAAAAGAAGGCAATATCTGCTGAATCAGGAGATAAATATTTCTGTTGTGCACAGATGGAAAAAATGCTTCCACTTGGCTGAATAGCATTTCCTAGTGGAGTCCCTTCTGCTATTATTAAGGATGGTTTGTATGGCTTCTGAGCAGGAGTGTTCTGACATTGATGCCCATCCAAAAAACAAGCCATGAGATAAAGCACTTTTGGGTTGGGGTGTTTGATCTTGCCTTTCTCCTGCATCAAGAGATCAGGAAAGAACTGGATGCTGATTGGAGAATGAAATGACAGTCGTAGGAGATTTGGGAACCAAAACTATCTTGACCAACTGGGGACAATGAGGATGAATTGTGCCCTGTCCTGATGAATTTTCCAGAAGACCTGAGGTAGGAACAGTAAGGGATGAAAAACAGAGCTCAGATGGTCTGACCAAGGGAGAAGGAGAGCATTGCCTCAGAGTGTAGTCCTCTGGAACAGCATACGGTGAATTTCTTGTTCATTTGGGAGGCAAACAGATCCCAGATAGGAGTCCCTTATTAAGGAAAGATGCTGTTTGCTACTGAACTGTGCAATTCCCACTCATGATCAATGGCAAAATGCCTTCTGAGGGTGTCTTCCAACTCACTGAGTTCCTGGAAGATAAGCTGCTGACAGGATAATTTGAATTCCATGGGATGACCACTTCTACACACAAGGGGATTGATCTCGCCCCTCCCTGTGTGTTGATGTAAAAGTCAGTTGTCATGTTGTCTGACATTATGAGGACATGGTAGGATCAGGTGAATTGTAGAAAAACCTTATAAGCTTCTCAGACTGCCTGGAGTTCCAGAAGGTTGATGTGCATTCTAATCTCTAGGGGTGTCCAAGTGCCCTGTACCCTATGGTTCTCCACATGGGCTCCCTAACCTAAGACAGAGGTGTCTGTAATGGTTATTTTGTCAGCAAAGGATGCAAGAAGGAGATGCTCACACATACTTGATGTGGATCCTTCCACCACAACAGGGAAGACATTACTCTGGAAGGAACTGCTACCATAATATTTATACTGTGTTTGGTTCGTGAATAGAGTCTGAAGGCACGTGGGTGGAATCTGGTGAATAGAGTAACAAATACATGAAACCATGTGCCCTAGGAGGGAAAGACAAATTCTGACTAGAGCTTGGGGGTTGTGCATAACTTGATCTATTAGGTCACTCAGTGTGAAACCCGTCCTTGGTAGATAAGCTCTCGCTTTGACTGAATCTAGGGTGGCCCTTATGGAGTATACAGTCTGTGCTGGAGTGATGACAGACTTTTCCAAGTTCACACTGACTCCTAGGGGAGGAAGTAGTGGAAGTACCAATGAGGTCAACTCGTAGGCTTCCTGATGCGTCTTGGCAAAGAGAAGCTAATCGTCAAGATGGGAAAAAGGTGAAGCTGTTCTGTCTGAAATGAGGTGCTACAACCAGAAAGACATTGGTAAAGACCCTGGGGAGGCAATGGTGAGGCTGAATGGGAGCACCCTGTATGGAAAGTGGTCCAAGACCATCATGAATCTGAGAAAATGCCTGTAGGTGGGGTGAATAGCCACATGAAAGAAAATTTCCTTCATACTGAGAGCTCTAAACCATGTATCTTTTTCCAGGGATGAGATTATTGATGCCTGAATAACCATGCAAAATCTAAGGTTGTGAATAAAGTAGTTGAGATTGCAGAGATCAAGGATAGGTCTCCAACATCCCATTTTCATGGGGACTAGGAAGTACGTAGAGTAAAAACCTCTCTCGGAGTCAAAAAGGTATGCACTCTATTACTCCCTGCTGGAGGAGGGATCCCACTTCCTTCCTGTGAATCCCCTCATTAAAACGGTCCCTGAAGAGAGATGGGGATGGGAGTTTTGGAAGAGGTATGGAAATAAGCATGATCGCATAGCCAGAATGGATGACATCTAATACCCACTCGTCCACCGTTCAGGCACTGAAGTTGTGGAAACAGAGCGCTAAACAATGCTCGAAAGGTATGTGGGGATCAGGTAGTGGTGGTATCATAAATGGCTTGCAGCTCTCAAACTCCCATCAAAATATCTTTTTGCTGGGGGATAGGTTTGAGATGCTGCTGTAGATGTGGGAGGTGCAGGGAAACAAGACTTCTGTACTCTTTACAAGGATCATCATAAGACTGCTAGTGATAAAGTTGTTGAGATGCCAGCCTAGCTTTGTAAGGCTGCCTGTAATACTTCCTTTTTTGGGTCAGGTATATATTTCCAGGGAGCAGAGGGTGGCTCTGGAGTCTTTTAAAGTATGTGAGAACTCATCCATCTTTTCAGTGAAAAGATGGACTTCATGAAAGGATAAGTCCTCCCTGCTATTTTGGACCTCCCTGGGAACCTCTGAACTATGCAACCATGACTCCCAGCACATCATAACTGCAGTTGCCATCGACCTAAATGATGTGCCTGTTGAATCAACCGCTGACTGAAGTACAGTTGTGACCATCAACTTACACTCTTCAATAAGAGCCTGGAAGTGAGCCCCGTCCTGCTGCAGTAGCTTGACTATAAAATCTGTGAATTTCGAATAGTTACAGTAGTTGTACTTAGCCAACAGCGATCAATAGTTTGCTATACCCAAGGGTTCTCAACCTTCTTCTTTCTGAGCCCCCCTCCCTCAACATGCTATGAAAACTCCAAGGCCCAGCATGCAGGGAGGGGGAGTGTGAGGCGGTGGCTCTGGACTTCAGGCATAAGGGGAGAGCAGGGCTGTGGGCTTTAGCCACGGGAGAGGAAGAGAAGAAAGAGTCCAGATCCAATGGCGGTACTGATGGTTCCGATGGTGGAAAAGCACAGCTGGCAGATGGAAGAGAGTACAGGCTTCTGTCAAAGGTAACATCTGATGGAGTCACAATCTGCCTAGTAAGAGAAGGTCCTGATGATGGGGTAAACTGAGGCTTGGGAAGAGCAAATACATCCTCTGATGTAGTAGAAGTCTCTGACCTCCCTTAAAGCACAAAGGGTCTTATCTGTTCATGCTGACAGGGTTGGAGGAGTAAGACTCTTTGTGACTAGAGTGTGAGACAACCATGGTAGGTAGTGTCAGTGATAGAAGCTTTGACAGTGCTGGAACCAACAGATCCTAACCTTTTTACTTGGACAGTAAAGTGGGTGTCACAGGTATGGGGTCCAGTACTGGATTTATGGGCTTTAAAGTCATGTCCCTGGGACTTGTACATTCTAAGTCTTTTGGGGTTGAATGAATAGCTTTATTCGATAGAGGCAGAGATGTGTCGGATGTCTTTGAAGCAGACTCATAGGAAGACTTGCTCTTATGCTTGTGAAAGCATTGTCTGACTTCTTAATGAGACCCTGAAGGGGGAGGGGTGTCTGTGGGTATGGATTCCCCTGCAATAAATTTAGTCCTTGTAGTGGTAAGCTCACTCCATGTTGATTTAGGCTGAGATACAACTGCGGCCTCATGGAGTTCTCCATGAGATGTTTTTTAAGCCGGAATTCCTACACCTCACAGATACACCTAGGGAAAGAGCAGCTAGCTGTAACGTTACCTAGCTGTAATGTGTACCTCCCTGAGACAGTAGAAATAGCATTGGTGGTTATCACTGACTGAGAAAGGAATGGGGGGCAAGATGCACAGTTTTTGAAGCCTGGAGTTCTGAGCATAGTCCAATACCTGTAATGGGGTATGGAAGAGGGAGGTTCCCAAGGTGGGGAATCCAACTAGAAAACTCTGCTAAAAGCTATAAAAGTATTTAAAAAAAAAACCAGCAACGTATTAACTATAAAGAACTATATACAAAAGGAACTGAGGCAAACTGAAATATTTACAGATTGAAGAAATGAAAGGAAAGCTCCAAACACTGGAGGTTGCAACCCAGGCCAGAAGGCCGTAAGAAGGAACTGGAGAGGCAGGCAGTTTGCTCTTTCCTTTATGCCTTCAGTTGAAAGGCAGGAAGATAAGGATGCAGAAGAAGACAAGAATGCACGTGTAGACCAACAGCCACTGCTTGCAAGAATTCTCCAGATCCAGACGCGCACACACACCCTGAAGTGGAATCAGCATTCGAAGAAGAATAGGTGGTTATAATGGAAACAATTGTGCAGCCTTTGAAATCTGCAGGAAGAATCCACACACAAAGTAAAAGGACACTGCACAGAAATATTTTTTAATGATAAAGCTAGTCAAAGATGAAGATAATGGGCCAAATATGCATTTTTAAACATGCATATAATGTGTCAGTATCAGGTACTTTAAAAACGTATTCAGTATTTAAGCTGAATGCCTCTGTGAAACTGTGAATGTGTCAGAAATATCGGATGCCTGCTAAAATCTAATGCATGAGCCACACAGTAGGTATTAATGAAAACTTTGTAAGAGACAGCAGCTCACAGATTAGAGTGATTCTATTAACCCAAGGGACTTGAGATTTTGATTAAAATCCTATCCTTTGAAAGCTTCAGGAAACACAATGTTTTCAGGTAAGAGGATTTTAGTTTACTTCACTTGCTGGCGGAGCACAATGGCACCAAACAGAAAAGCAATCCATGAATTGGAAAAAAGGGTAGCAGGAGAGGAGTAGGAGACAAGTATGAAAATGGACTAATAAAAATAAGGTTCGGTTATTTTTAGAGCTTGTCGAACCCTCCACAGGTTGATGGTCATTCAGTTTATTTTATAAGTTAGTAATAGAAATGACATTTTTATCTTCTCAATCTGAATTCATGCAATATGTTGGTAGTAACATGTTCCAAAAATTTCACCAAGGACAGAGATGACATTCTGTTACATCCCTTCCCCACCCCCCAAAAAGAATCGTATTAGCAACAAAACAATTCTGATTTCAACTAGTTTAATGCACAGTTCGCTTTTGTCTATATAAACCCAGGAATACCATACTGGGCCCTTCCTAACAAGGAGCATGTTAAGCATGTTTTGCTAGGGAGAAGCCAGTGTGTCTTCATTGAACAGTCAAACTAAATAGCTGTATTCTTTTATGCAGCTCACTAGACATTTCCAGTTTTGTTTTGTTTTTAAAACACATACTAACAGCTTCCTGCTCACTAAACATATTTTCTTCCCCAAAAGCAGTCAAGCACAATATATTACCTTATGAGGTTATATATATTTTAAAGCAAGTAAATGTACTGGTCAGTGGCAAATGTAGATAGTTAATTAGTCTACAGTAAATCTTTAAAAAAAAAAAAAAATTCTAACCATATCAAAATATATGTATAAAAAGGATTTTAAAAGCATGAAGTTATGTCTTTAAAATGCTTGGAAGGCCCCCTCACCAAAAGCCTGATGTGCTTTTTTTAAGAATGATCAAAAATTTGAGTTCCAAAAAATCATTCTATTCTAACTTGGAACTAAACTATTTAATTGTCCATTTTGTTTTAAAGTCAGAAGGAGACAAAGCTCTTAAGCTCCATTATTTACAAACTGGTAAGCTAAGTGCTTAACATCACACACACAGCTGGAAAACATTACCAGTTTTTACAGATTTGTTTCCAATACTCTGAATGCTGGTTTTGTTCTAGTATTAACAGTTTAGCAGCTAAATATCAGAAGCCATCATGGTTTTGGGCACTATTTAATGCCATTTCCTTTAGCACATCAAGCTAACTTCACATTATTAACATAAATTCTTTTATTAACAGTCCTCATCCTCAAAGGCAACCTGTACAACACTTTCAAAAGACGAACCTGGGAGCTTAAATTCGTAACTTTGCTAGGCACTAAAACTCACGGTTTTAATAAAGACACTGGATTATGATTTATTATAACGATCTAACCCACTAACCCCCTTTTTTGTCCTATGACTACAGGGGTGTTAAAGGGTCACTTCACCTTGAATGGTATCTTAGAATATGTGCAAACTACTTATGCTAAGCTATCTATCTATCTGTTAAATCTTGTATTTAGCTAGGACACTCTTAGTATCTTTCCCAGACCTGAAGAAGAGTTCTATAGTTTAAAAGCTTGTCTCTCATACCAACAGAACCAATAAAAGATATTACCTCATCCACTTCGTCTCTAGAAATCCTTTTGACAAAAGTGCAGAAAACATTGCAAGGGAACTCAAGAAAAAGATGTTCAATTACATTTTAAGAAGAGAAAATACCCCATAGTTACTCCTTCATTGAAATGAATACCTTTGTATTTCAAAATAAAAGTAATTAACATTTTCTGTAAAACACTGAACAAAAACAAAACAACAAAACAAACAAACAAAAAAACAGTAGGGCAGAGCTCATACATCGCTAAGAAAACTTCAAAACCGCACAATTCAGGAATATCTGCAAATGTCCTCTTGAATTACAGCTCCACTAATTATAAAGCATCTGACAAAGTGGGTTACAGCCCAGGAAAGCTTATGCTTGCAGAAATCAAATTTGTTAGTCTTTAAAGTGCTACAGGACTCTCATTGTTTTTGCTGTATACAGACTAACAGGGCTACCCCTCTGGAACTTTTCACTAATTATAAATAATGCTGGACAGCGCCAGGGAAGTTGTGGATACCATGATTTTCAAGCTTTAAAAGAAAATATATCTGTGATTTAACCTTTTTGGATATTTGTTTGCAAGTGGATGGATGTGGTATCAACAATGGAACAAAAATCATTGCCAGCCTTGAAAGATACAATATTAAATCCTAATCTGAAGAGTCAAAATTCAGCCACCAAATTGAAGTGATACAAGGACCAGGCCATGAACCCTCAAGTAGTTGGACAAACGAGCTGAGGAAGGCATGTGACAACATTTTCTTCAAAGTTTGTCCCCACAGCACTTCAAAGATAATCACTGCATTTATCTTCTAACCCAGCTGTTACACTCAAGTGCAATCCCATGTAAACTGGGCTATTTTAATTTAAAAATAAAGATGCATTAATATATCACTGTGAAAATAAAAGTCTAATTAATAACAGTACATGTTCTTTAGATATTACCTACTTAATAGAATAATTAATCTAAAAGGGAATTATTTAATTTTAAAAAGCTGAGTTGCTCACACCAGCTACTAGGACAACCTTCATGATTACCTGGGAAAAGGACAAGTTGTAAATAACAGAGACAAAGCAAGGTAAATAATGCATTTCTTGGTGGCTTCCTTCATCTCCTGTTCAGTAATCTCCAAAATACTGTCAATCTTGCCAAGTAGAGGAGATTATGTGAAAAGCTGAATTGAATGTTGTTTTTCTTCTCCCAATTTATTTCCTTTTATCCTATGAGATATCCCAGAAATCAGTTTAGAGAGAACTCCTGGTACCTAAGAAAGATTAAAATTCACTCATTTGCAGCAAAAGAAAGAACGGAGACATGGAACGGAGTGGGGCCAGATATTAATAGATTGACAGCCACTTTCAACACAAAGTTTAAAGAAACACAGTGCCTGCAAAATTCATTTCTAGAGCTTGAAAGAGGGAGACAAAGGAACCAGTAGGGAAGGCCTCAGGTAGTATTAAATGGCCTTCCATGAGCCCAGCTGATATTTCAGCAGCACATTGGCTCAACAATCACTGACTAATTTTACTTTCCATTACGAAACGTAAACTGGGAGCAGCTTAACACTCCTACTTTAGTTTGTGCAATAGTAATATCATGCAGTCATGTCTTGAATGCCCACTCGTGGCCAGAGGTCACTCTGCAGTACCCTGACTATGTCCCCCCCTCTTCAGTACCCTTAACAATTTACAGTTCAAAGGTGGTTCAAACAATTCCCACAAGGGCTCCCATTTATTTAGTCCCTTAAGACAGTGTTTCTCAACCTTTTTCATACCAGGGACCGGCTTCCTATATTGTGTCAGGGAGATCTCAGGAACCGGTTGCCAGTCCATAGACCGGTCGTTGAGAAACACTGCTTTAACACATGCTGGCCCCCTAGGCCCAGAGCAGTTCAGCGTCTCTCTCCTGATTAACTCAAAACAACGCAAAACACAAACTCGCATAATCTTCATCCCTGCAGGCCTTTACTGTTTGTCCGCCACTTGCACAGGGTCTCTCCCAAGCCTCCCTACCCACAGAACTCTCTCCCATTCTCTCGCTTGTTTCTTCAGCATTTTTTCTCCCCTGCTGACTCAGGGCCCCATGAGCTTTCTTGCTCCCTGCAGTGTCTACAGACCTAGCTGCAAGTTTCTTGGGTTTCTGCCTTTACTACAGCTTCCCATTCTTTTTACCCTGGGATTACCTGATTCAACCTAGGTATGGCACACCCTGTAATCACAGCTGTTTTAGCCCCAGGCTCTCCAGCCCCCGTAATAAACGGAAATAGAAAAAAGAATCTGATTATAAACTGTTGCTGGGAGGGCAACTTAATTTGGATCCAGAGAGGAAGAAGGAGTCTGCAGAGTTAAGGAGCCCACAAAAATTAATTTGTTAAAGGCATTGGGGTATGAGTTCATAACCTTCCCTGTACCCAACAGGCCTGTGAAGCCTGGGTGTAGGTTTGGAGAGGCAGGTGGGTGGAAGAGCAGCGGCAGGAAAGGGAACAAGGCAGGCATAGAGACCCTGAAGTGAGCTGGCAACCCAGCTAGCAGCTGCACTGGCTAGTCTAAAGGAGAAGCTATAACCATATGCAGGCCCAGGCATAGTAAAGGAAGTAAAGGAGTGATATGGTAACTGGCAGGGGGAGGGAAGGAGGAGGAGAGAGAAATGAAGACAGGTTCTGCTTTGGCATCATCCCAGCAACCAGTAAATGGTGAGAAAGTGTAAAATTACACAGGCTTATGCATTTGCATTAGAACATGATGCCAGAGGTGCTACCAGCACAGATCCATTCCATATATGTCCATTCACCAACAGCCTGCCTGTATGCCTGGAGTTCAGTACATTCATTCATCAAGAAGTACAGGACACCCTAATGGGGTGTCTTCAAGGTTCACATATCCCACCCGTGCCCTTCCTGGCCTGTGAAAGAAAGTCCCAAGCAACTGGTGCCATGCACGAGGAAAACGGCCAACACCTCATTCAGGGAAGGAAAGTTCCCCTTCCTCTTTCAAACAATGCAACAGTTCGACCAACACTGAAGAAACCAACACTGAACATGTCAGTTTTAGCTATAACCCAATGTCAAACATAACCTGTTCCTGAGCAAGCTCCTCGCCTTCCTGCCAAGTATGTGAGGCTGCACCAGCACCTGATGGGAGAAGCAGCGTCCAAGATGCTCCATCTGTCTCCTTTTATCTACAAGAAGGGCTGTTTGTCCCCCATTTACTTCCCTGCCTTTCCTCGTGGGGATCAGGGAGGGAAACAGAGAGAGCCTATAACTTTCAGCTCTCCCTCCTGCTAGCTTAGTCACCTCTGGAGTCAAAATCCAAGGGGAAGAGAATGGTCCTGTCAGTTCCATCTCCCTTGTTGGTATTGATCAACAGGGTGTATTAGTGGGGGAGGAGGACTGGGAACACAAGAGTTGTTCCCCTTCAGCATGGAGAGCTGTGTGCTTATGCACATGCTGTCCCTTATATTTGGTTGGCAATGGGTTTGCTTAGTGACATGGACTCCTAGTAAAACATGTATTTCCTTGTCCCCGTTATTTTGCAATTTTATTTTATTCTGCAATGTCTCATCACACAAAAGATGATACGGCACGTCACTGTGGCAAATGCCCTCAACACCCATGAGGACTTACAAACACCAGACTTGGTGATCTTTCTATTTAGTCTTCTACTAGAAGACTTCTCCTCCTGCAGAGATACTCAGCACACAAGCTCGGTCTTTGGGCTGTGAGCTGGAAGGGAAAGTATGGCCATACAGGCATAAAACAAGGAAACAGTATTTTGAAAAACAATAAAAAAAAGAGCTGCATTATATTCTTTCCAGCCATAAGGACAGCATAGAACTGGCTAGATCAGATAGCTGCAAAAATGAAGGTCAACATTTTTTAACTTGGGTGCCTAACATTGGTTTCTAAATATAAGTGGCCTGATGGTCAGTGATCTTGAACATCTGTGGCAACGTTGATTTCAATAGGATTTGACAGTACTAATATCGAGGACTTCAGTGTTTCTTAGGTCCTAAATTTCTCATGGAGTTTCTTAACATTTGCAATATAGTTTGAGATCCTCAGTCACCCAGTGCTGAGCACCCACAAATCTTAGCTTTGTGGTTACCCTACATACTCCTTTACCAAAAAAGGATGCAACAAGGAATGATATAGTTAATTAAAGAAAAAGCATCAGGTTAAAAATCATTCATCAAATCCAAATCTCTTTCCCTGTGATACTAATACCATTTCATGTTGCTGAAACTAACAATATTTTCAAAATCCAATTTTCACCATTGTTATGTTATGTATTTACCATCTGAACCTCACTCTGCTTGGTCATTAAAAATATATTAGTGAGGTTCATTTTCTGGTTCTCATGCAATAACATAATGCTGCAGTGTTTGGGTTGCAAAGCCTGAAGGGAATGTTTATATCTAACCATTTTTTTTTAAATCACTGACATGAAAATGTTTCTGTTAATATTATGTTTTGTATAGTTATTTTTTAAAATAAGAACACAACCTAATTTGGGGTCTAAATTATCTGACAGTGACTATGATTTAATAAATGATTAATATAGAATGGAAGAATTTAAGTGAAATTGCTTTAAGAGCATACAGATTAGCTGAATAGTTAAATAAATATGAGACAAATACACAGCATTATTTTGAGACTTAATGTAGAAAAAGGGAACAGCTGGAGACTATTAAAAGAACTCAGAAGAGAAAAGAAAAAAACACTGTTCTGATTGGGTCAGCTGACAGGTGGCTATGCTTAAGAAGCACCCTGCCTGCATCCTGAATGGAAGCATTAGATATTGAAGCTACTGTGTGATTTTCAAATGAGAATTTACAGCTGGCAAATTTGAGCTTCAGCACTGCAGGACAGACTGGAAGATATCAAAAGTACACCATCAGTCATCTCAGCGTAGGGGTATTACATTGGGACCATGCTGGCCTCTGTGTGCGTGTATAGGTTTGGAGGGGGAAAGAGACACAAGGTACATAAAACATAGTCTTATGGTTAAAGCTCATAACTGAGAACTAGGTGATCCAAGAGCTATTTTTCCTGGCTCTGTAACACTCTTACTATGTGAATTTGGACAAGTCACTTTTAACTGCTCTGTGCTTCAGTTTTCCAATGTAATGGAAACATCATTTTTGGACCTTAGAAGAACGTAGTAAGGTTTAATCAATTCAGCTTGTAATCTGCTTTGAGATCCTCAGTTGGAAGGCACTATTTAAGGAAACAGGACGAACAACTGTAACTAAAGGGCACCCAGGATTTAAATGTTTCCAGGGCCCTGATATCTCCTAGAGGCTATGTCCACAGTAAATTGAACAATACAAAGAATGTTATTACGACATTTGAAATGATACAATACATACTGGGTTTAACAGTCTTGATTTTGAAAGCGCTGCTTACTAAAAGAACTTTTGATGACTGAGAGAAAGTAATGTCTAACCCTTAATTAAGAAACAAGGGTCCTGGATCTTATAGGATATCTATGCACTTAGCTCTCAATTAAGTTAATAGGAAAACAGGAATTAATTTCATCCATAGAGAGTGTGGCAAGATTGGTCCCAATTTGTTCATGCTAAAAAAGCATAACAAAATGAGTCTTTATTGGATATTTTCCATTTCCAAATAAAAGGGAAAAAATACTACAAACAGGATCCAATATCAGAAGTTGTTTATGATGGCCAATTCTCTTCACCACATGAATACTACACATTTTATTACTGATTTCATTAATAAATACAGTACATTAATGGAACTAGAACATTTTTGAGGATTTATTAATTACTTAAATGTACTTATTAACATGCATATATCAAATAAAAAACACTGCAGTAATACAACATTGTTTGCACAGTCAAATTCACAAAGTTGGGGAATACAGTTTGAATAGCAATTTAAGCTTTTTATCACATAAACTAATGACCTAAATAGTAATATACTGATCTACTAATTTAATGAGAAAAACAGATATCTGCCACATGGTGGATCTAAACTTGCGGCAGACACCATAATTAATGTTGCATTAATGCATTTTTTGAATATGTTTTCCCAGGTTTAATTTAAAGATTCTTAAGTGGGGCCACTTGTATAAGTAAGATTTTGCCGAACTGGGGCCTAAAAATGTGCTCAGAATTTCTTTAAAACAGGAAAAGAATATGTATTTTTAACTTTATTAAACTAAAAAGAAAAAGATTAAGAGTTTTGCTTAAAATTTTGAAAATATTCTCCTTTGGGTAGAGACCACGTATGGAGGATTTCATCCCAAAGTTTTCAGAAATTTGTGTGTGTGTAAGAACAGGGAGTTATAATTAAACTTTATAAATAAGTGGCAGAGTATTATCTTAAATTACCCTTTCTTGGGCTCTATTTTTCTGACTAGTCCCCCCCTCCCCCTTTCTAGCTGCTTGGCATGCAAATTATGCCTTTGGACTCAGGGTTTTTCTGATCTTACACTGGAATAAATCAGGAGTAACTCTGTTGAAGTCAAAGAAGTTACACTAACATTTATATATAACTACTATGAGTTCAGAATCAGGCTCCATTAGACTCCCTGAAGCCCAATTAACAACATACAACTTACACACTCCACACATTACTTCTGCATTTGACCCTTAGATCAAAGGTTGTTAAACCGGTATTAAAAGAGGTCCCTACATCTCTTTTATATCTGGTCTCTCATACTCCTCATAGCACAAATGAGTCCAACAGTTTTTAAATGCTGGCCATCACCAGCAGGAGGTTTAGAAAGAACAATTGTAATCCAAAGTTTTCAAATACTTATAATAGTTTATATTCCTTGGGAGATGTCCTTATCTTCTGATTTCTCAGGCCTGGGGCCTAAACTAAATCCATGGATGGAGTTTTTCTTTTAAAAGCTGCTGCCTTACTTGTGCTGATAATGGGGTAGTTGCTTTATTTAGACTGAACTGAATGCTTCCAGAATCAATACATTTGGGCAAATGATATTGGCCAGAAGGGATCAAAAGAACTTCTAATTTTATGGAAACATAAGGTGGGAAAGTTCCCAAATGAATGTGCTTGAAATCCTAATTGAAGTGGGATTGGTGGTTTCAGACCATTTCCCAATATACTGTCACACACACTAAAACATCAGTACTATTTACTTTTGGAGAAGCCCAGGACTGACATGTTTAGTTGACTGACAGTTCACCTCACTTCAGCAGAGACAATGGTCTTTGCAGATGAAGTCAAAGAACCGGCTGAGCTGTGTGGAGAGACTCACATTGCAGCAGCTTCCTGTACTGTATCTGGTACATGAATACAAAATTTTATATGGTCCAAAAAGGGGGTAGGGAAGGTTGAGCTTGGGACCACAGCCCTGTACTCCTTTCTGCCCAACCAGCAGCTCCCTCCCATTTTGGCAGCCTAAAATTACTGTCTGTGCTAGACTCTCCTTGTTTTTATATACATGGAATACAAGAACTGGTATTCTTCCTGGTCCCTGTTCAGGGGCCTAAGAGAAGGGGAACGGGGAAACTTTTTCTGTCCACCTGACTTGTGTCCTCTCTTTTTGCACATACACACATGGTTACGTGCTTAGGCACACGCCATCCCAAGTTGTTTATGTGTAGCACAATGACAAACATTACCACTACCACAGGAGTAGCTCACTTACAACATAATGCTCTATGTTTAAAGCACTTTATGAGAGTTACCCAAAATTAAGATGATCCTCTGAAGCCCTCCCACTTTTCCCTAACAAAAAAGGCCTCCTTAACACACACTATATGACTAGTTTTCATCCAAAGAAAATCTTTAGGAAGTAAATGTGGAGGACTTGAAGGCAGAAACCTACCCAGTGATCAGTAGTATGCTAATAGGCTGCAATGCTGTATGTTCAGGAGTAAAATCTGTATGCTTATTTTCTTCATAGCTGGATCAAGTAATTGATATAGCAGATTTTGAAGCAGCCATAAAACCCAAAATCTCAATTAAAATTATAAATATATACCTCTTTGCACTACATAGGAAAGGATTAAGATGCACTTACATACTATAAAATTTGTTTAGACAACATGTCTTCAAAAATCTTTAACATGCTGAACAACTGACTTTTGTTAAAAGAATGTCACTGGCAGCTGGCCTATACATTACTCAGACATGAACAACCACCCTCTTTGAATAAGACATCTGACAATCAAAGTTTGCCAAAAGGAGGAGGACAGAATCCAAAAGGGGAAAATTTTGTTTCCAGGCTTCTAATACAGCATTATGAAAAGTGAAAATTAAAACAAAAAACAAATTAATTTTTACAAAAACAGTGTCTCTAAAACAACAAAATGCTCTTTGAGGAAGACAACGGGCTACTGACACCAACATTTTACTGGCCTTCTGCTGCTATAATGGTTTTTCTTGTGCCTATAACTTCTGTCTCCATGCAAATATATATGGACCACACTGCATGGTGTGCATACGCACACACACGCGCATTATATATATATATATAAACTTGCCAGATTACAAAGATGGTCATGTTTTTCCATTCTGCCATTAACATTTAAAACAAGAGGGATATTAAGGAATGATATGGGGTTATGAAGTTCCAATCCTGTAGTAGTCCCTGTTGGAAGTAAATATACTGAAACTTCATGTATTTGGTGAATTATAAGCTTTAAAGAATGGGTTAAATTGAATGAAGTCTTATGAAATACCCACCTGTTTTTAAGCAGAGAGGTGCATTTCACCATACCTCCCACTAAAATGACAGGAGAAGGCAAAGTGTACTAGTAATCTCCTATTTTTTCTAAAGGGAAGGCATGATGACACTAGTTTTTAATATAAATATACTTTCCTATATACTGTTCTGTCCTGTACACACACCAGGGAACACAAACACATGCATGTTGCACACATAATGAAAAGCTATTAGTCTGCCTTCCAAATGCAATCATGAGGGTGTCAACAATGACCCAAGCTGACTCAGAGGCCTCTTAGTATCCTGAGACATGCAGTAAATGCAGAAATACTTTCACCACTTACAAATGAGTTTTTAATTATATAGTAGATGTGATAAAATTTTAAAAGGCTAAGTATAATTAACTATTTAAAAAAACAAATAAGCTCTCTAATGCAAGTACCTCCAAGCAGCCATATGGCAAAAGTAACAGAGTCTAAAAACAACCACCACCTAGCTCAGCTATATGCAAAAAACGTAACCTTGTTTAGGTAAAACTGATCTCATCTAGAATGGTTATTGAAGGGTACAGGACATACCTTGTACCTCATCTACTTCTTTGCCCTGCCTCTTTTTTTTTTTAAGATACTGGCCTAGTGGATAGGAGGGAAGCACAAGATGTGATATAGCTTGATTTTTAGTAAGGCTTTTGATTCAGTCCCACATGATATTCTCATAATCAAACAAGGGAAATGTAGTCTTGATAAAATTACTATAAGGAAGGTAGCACAACTGTTTGAAAGACTGTACTCAAAGAGTAGTTATCAATAGTTCGTTCTCAAACTAGGAGTGGATACTGTATAAAGTGGGGTCCCCCAGATGTCAGTCCTGGTCCAGCACTATTCAATATTTTCATTATTGATTTGGATAATGGAGTGAAGAGTATGCTTATAAAATCTGCAGATGACACCAAGTTGGTAGGTGTTGCAAGCATTTTGGAGGACAGGATTAGAATATAAAACAACCTTGTTAAATTGAGAATTTGATCTGAATTCAACAAGATGAAATTCAACGAAGGACTTCACTTAGGAAGGAAAAAATCAAATCCACCACTACAAAATGGGGAGTAACTGGCTAGGCGATAGTATTGCTGAAAAGAATCTGGGGGTTACAGTGGATCACAAATTGAAAGAGTCAATGTGATGCAGCTGTGAAAAAGGCTAATATAATTCATAGGAACATAAGAATGGCCATATTGGGTCAAATCATCTATCTAACCCAGTATCCTGTCTTCCAACAGTGGCCAGTGCCAGATACTTCAGAGGGAATGGAGAGAGAAAGGAAATGTAGCAAGTGATCCATGCCCTGGCATCCAGTCCCAGTTTCTGCAGTCAGAGGTTTAGGTACACCCAGAGTATGGGGTTGTGTCCTCGACCATCTTGGCTAATAGCCACTGATGGACCTATCCTCATTAAATTTATCTTATTCTTTTTTTAATCCAGTTATACTTTTGGCCTTCACATCCATTCTAGTGTGTATTAACAGGAGTGTTATATGTAAGCAACGGGAGGTAATGGTCTTGCTTTATTCAGCACTAGGGAGGTCTGAGCTGGAGTTCTGTGACCAACTGTGGGGGCCACACTTTAGGAAAGATGGGGACAAATTAGAGAGAGTCCAGAGGACAGCAACAAAAATGCTTAAAACAGTTTAAAAAACCTGACCTATGAGGAAAGGTTAAAAAAAGTGGGCATGTTTAGTCTTGAGAAAAGACAACTGAGGGGAAACCTGATAAAAGTCATCAAATATGTTGAGGGTTGCTATAAAAAGGACTGCAATCAATTGTTTTCCATGTTCAGTGAAGGTAGGACAAGAAGTAATTGGCTTAATCTGCAGCAAGGGAGATTTACATTGGATATTTGAAAAAACTTTAACCATTAGGGTAGTTAAGCTTTGGAATAGGCTTCCCAAGGAGATTATGGAACCCTCAACATTGGAGGTTTTTACAAACAGGTTAGACAAACACCTGTCCGGGATGGTCTAGGTTTACTTGGGTCCTCCCATAGTGCAGAGGGCTGGACTTGATGATTTCTTGTCCAGCCCTCTGCAACATTTCTATGATTCTATACCATTTTCCTCTCTTGTAGTTCTCTAGACCCTCATCTATTTTGATTTTGTGCCATTTTCTATAAAGTCACATAATAAACCAGCAAGCTGTCCTGTCACAAATGTGCCTTAGGGATCCTTTTCCTTGGTTGTCTGTGAACTTTGAAGGAAGCACCGTGGTACTTCAAGCTGGTGAGGGAAAGCATAGCTCTGGAAAAAGAATTAAATATCCCCAAATTGAATCCGACCCATGTGCCAATAAGCAGCAATCTTACATGGTGCTGGAATAGGCCAAAGCTTATTTCTAACACTTGTAAGCAGAGTAATTTCAAATTGTCATTTAATTATTTATATCTAATGACACCAAATGTGGTAGGTAGCCATGGGTAAAAGCTGGCACCATTGCAGCCAATTAGAGTTTAACCATTGAGTGCGATGGGGACAGGATGTTACCCTATATTTTTGTCTTTGCTGGGCCATTATATGTGTATACTACACATTGGATATGGGTGTGCAATATGTCACCTCAGGCAGTTTGTACTATTCTCAAGTTGCTGAGCACACTCAATATCAATGTTAAAAAGACAAAATTAGCAGCCGTATCTTCCACAGAACAAAAGATGAACCACTAGTAGCATTTAGGTAACCAAAGAAAGCTGAACAAATAAAAACAAGAACTGGAATCAGATCAGTATGTGAAAGAAACACATGCAACTCCTTGAGTCTACTTTAGCTTTACAGCAAGAATGTGAAATTTTTAGGCTCACCCAAATTTCTTAAGCACTTTAGTGAAACTGCATGACTGACATTATTGGTCTCAGTCTTAAAAGCTATTTAGATATCTAACATGACAAATACAGAGCTTGATCCAACGCCAATTAAGTCAATGGAACTTAAGTCAATTAACTTCAATGGTAGCTGGAATGAGCTGACAGTTAGCATAAGAAATTCGATATCTTCCATTGCTGAATGCATACGATCTCTGTGTAAGATCGAAAACTTGTCTCTCTCACCAATAGAAATTGGTCCAATAAAAGATATTACTTTACCTATCTTTCTCTCTAACACTACAAATAGTTAGATAAATATATTCCTGATTAAGGCAGCGTATGCACTACATAGCCTGATTAAATTCAAGACTATACAAGTTAACCTGAAGCCCTATACCAGGGAATTACTGAGAGGAGACTGCAGATAACTTATTCTTCAACTTTCCAAGCATCCTGTTTCAATTTTTGTAATTATGTATCTGGATGGTGAACAAATAAGTGTTTTGTTAACAGCCTTTAATTTAAAAGAACTTACTAGATATCTTTCTTCTTGCCTCATAGTTGGGGTGCGGATCATATGATTCTGCTCCCCTCTCCAGTCTCCAAATCGACGGAAAAAATAGTTGGATAAAAATCGGTTGACAGGATCCCTAATAATATTGATGTACACTGGCTGTTCTCCTCCAAACCTGGGGGGGAGGAAATGTGTAGATCTTATTAGAGGTTTGCAGACATGAAATCACATTTCATAATCAAATACACCTGTACTTAGAAAAGTTGTTCTCTTTGCCAGTTTAAAGCTGCTACAAGATTAGAAGTTATATTAAGGCCTTTATCAAGGGTAAGAGTGCCTCAGCTACTTCTAAGAGTGCATCAGGCCCCTTTAAGCTGGAAGGAAACTCCAATATTGTAGTAATATACACACAGTTCTGTCAGAGAAAAAAGCACCTACAATGATGAACAACTATGCCAACTATTATGCTACTGGGCTCTTTCCCTGAATTTTTCAGTGAAAGTACTTTCTGCAGTTAAATTTGGTTCCTTGGATTTCTTTTCCTATGTACTCATTTCCCATCTGGGAAATCTTGTTAAAGCAGGGGTGGCCAAAATGGAAGCAAAATGCAACCTATGGAGTTCTACAAGGTAGCCCTGTAATCACCTTCATCTTTACAACAAAGGTGATGACCTGAAAGATGCCAGCTTGCAACACTCAATCTTGTTCCAGCAGCATTCACTTGGAAAAAGTGAAAGAGCTAAAATCATGCTTTCACAAAGGTGGGTGGAATCCCCTTGTTTTCATATGCTGTGGCTTATACAAATCTTTTTTCCTGATTTCTGTTAATGGTTATTAAATATTTATTTAACACCTTAACTTTGCATGGCGCTTTATATAGGGTTTTGTTTTGTTTTTGTTTTTAAAGAACAAGACAACCCCTGCCTCAAAGAACTTAAGATATGAATCACCGGTATATCGGGGTTAAAAGAAAAGGAAGGGAAAGAGGAAGTTGGGACCATTGATAAAACAAAAGCAAAATGCAACCTAAGCCCCCAGATCTTGTAGATGAAGTCATAAACCAGGACTGCTTCTCCACTCTGACAATAGATGGGATCTCTCTTTTCTCACTTCCCAGGGGTTGAGGTAATGGTTTACAACCTCCACTCATTTCTGATTTCGTGTGTGTGTGTGTGTGTGTGTGTGTGTGTTGGGGGGGGGGGGGGGGGAAGGAAGAAGGGAGGTAGGGCAGCTGGCTCTCTACCCTATCTTTTGTTTTTAGTGTGCTGGAAAAAACTTAGTTCTCAATTCAAGAAATGATACTCAGGAGAACAGGCTTACCTTACCAACCCAATACAGAGAGAAGGAAAGTTGCTTGTGTTCCTTCCTCAGCCAAAATATCTGAGTTGAAAAGGGGATATTGTAGGCTACAAAAGCCTCTGGACAGCAAAATGGGATTAGAGCCTGTTGGGGGAGAGGTATTCCTTGGGTGGCCCCAACCTAGAACTTTCCTGAACTAAGGATAGGGGAATGTTTTAATATTTAAAAAGAATTGCAAAGTGACATGTTGATTCATGAAAGCACTTAAGCAGGTGCTTAAGTGCCACTGAGTTTGACAGAACAAAAGCACATGCTTAAATGATTTTGTGAATAAGGATACTTTTCTGAATTGGGACCTAAAGCTTCAGGGGGGGAAATTGATGAGAGGAGAGAAAATTGCAATTGTCATTTAACAAGAGGGAAATAAATCTAATCTTGAAATACCTCTCATTTTTCTGAGTATGATAAATAAATTACGAGATGAGAATGAAATGTTGGAACGCTTTATGTATAACACGGAACCAGCAAAAAAGTTTTTAAAATATGAATTTTAGTAAAAATAATATGAAATAAAAAATTGTTCAGCAATGTTTAGTTGATATTTATTCTATAGGCTCTCCCAATGCATTGAGTAAAGTCTGTACCAACATGGTTTGTACGTGTCCACAGAGCAGTGAGTAAAGTCTGCAAGCGCTTATACAGATGACTAACTTTATGCATCTGAGCAGTTGGATTGATATCTGAGATCAACTTCTGCAGCTTCAGTGCCATAACTTGTAATTGCAAAGACAACAAAAAACTGAACTTCCAGATTTAGAATACACTTCCTGATTAGAGCACTTTATGAGCATTGCCCTCTTTCAAAATTAAGTCTGTTTTGACTTTTATTCAGATACGCATTTTTTCCTGACAGAAGGTTGGAGTTTGAAATATTGTAAGCTAGTTTACATGATTATCTAAACTGTTCAGTTCCAGAATGAAAATGTCCATGGTAAGCAACAGCTGCCTGGCAGGATACAACCTAATGCTTTCTGGAAACACGGTCTTCAGGGGTATTAACAGCAACAACAAAGGTCAACGAAGTAAACTCAATATAATCATCCTTTATGTATATATATTATATAGTATAAACATTAATAAAATCAAAGTAAATATTATTCAAGAATGAATAATTCAGACGGGACAAGGTGCAGAGGACTACTAGAATCGTCAGAGGAATGGATGGCCTATCATACAAGAGGCGTCTAAAAGTGACTTGCTTGTTAGCTTAGCAAAACGAAGGCTGAGAGGGGCTACGGTTGCTGTTGATAAATACACCAGGAGGGTAAACACCACAGATGGAGAAGAGCAATTTAAGCTGAAGGACAATGTTGTTACAAGAACAAATGGGCATAAACTGACCCTGAAGAAATGTAGACTGGAAATCAGAAGAAGGTTTCTAACCATCAGGGGACTGAGGTTCCGGAACAGCCTCCAAACAGGAATGCTGGAGGCAAGCAACCTGACTAGTTTTAAAATGGAGCTTGATAAATTATTGAATGGGATTATATGACAGGGATGCCTGCGATAGTAGGGACTGGACTCAATGGCCCAGGAGGTCTCTTGCAGTCCTATATTCCAATTGAGGTTTTTCAGAATGAGGGCTTTTCGCTAATAATATAAGCCGAGCCATATGAACAATACTCTTCAGCTGTACTCATACACCCTGAATTGTTTAGCTCTGATTATATATTATGTCTTATTATTCATACACAAAGAACATGTACTGAGACGTACACAACAAACAGTAACGCTCAGCCATATTCTCCTGGGACTGAATGAGTGGAGCTTTGTCATTTTCCTCCATGGGGTTAAGATTAGACTATCAACCATCAAGGCACCTGATCATTGTAGGGCCCAGCTGCAATAATGTTAGAACAATCTGGGGTACAGCCTCAGCTGGTGTCAGCTGTCATAGCTCTACTGAAGTCAATGCAGCTATGACAATTAATACCAGCTGGGGACCTGCTCCTCTATTTCTACACTTAACTGCTAATCCTAACTGATGAATGTGGTATACAGTAGCTCTAGCAGTAACCTGTGCTACCCGAGTTATTTTAGGTTTAATTGCATATTATACCATAGTTTTAACTGTTGTGTTTGCAGCTATGATTTATGAATACTCATCAAAATAACCATTGGATTTTGGGGCATTAATGGCTGTAAAATATTCATGATACTTACGCTCATCAATAGTACACCTACTTGTTCTGAGAAAAAAATATTTGTAGTCAAAATCTTAAAATTAATTTAGAAGACTGAATAATGTGCCAAGTGCTGCAAGTTTCCTTTGGAAAAAGAATTTCTAGTGCACTCCAAATTTTCTTATTTGTTTGAATGAAAGCTTTGTTGAAATCTGCTAGCAGATCAAATATAATTTACAACAACTGGTGATTGGTTTGTTTGGTTTTTAAATGGAGAATAGCTCATTTACCAGTAAGTAGAGAGGTTCTCTCAGTTTTTATATACTTTCATTCCATTTGTTTCCGGGTGAGGTTAAATACTAGGGGGAGCTAGCCATTGTATTTCAGGCAGGTTTGTATACCAGCTCAGTAGCTAAAGTACACATAGGAAGAATCAGGCTTACTCATCTTTACAGGTAAACTGCCTTCCTTGAGGGAAACAATATTCCCAGGCTCACCTATACAAGAACTTTTGCTACATCTTAATCTTTTAATTTAAAAAATTCCTGTATGTAAATTAATACGTTTTTAGTAGAAATTAGTTAGATTGTAATGGAGAGCAGACAGTCACTACCAGTCTGCATTGGCTCATACAACTCTTGTTAAGAAGAGAACACAGTCGCTTTTTACGGCTTTGTGTGGCCAAGAATCAATAATGTTAATAGCATAATTGCCCAGGAAACATTGCAGATTTAATTAAATTGTAGCATTATCATGGGACTGTTGAGCCATGTCACATTACCAGGCATGGAGCAGGGCTTCACAAGAGGATGGCACAAAGGCACTGTTAACTCAAACAACTATGACAGGTAAATGCTTCAAATTTTCTAAAAACTAAATTATATCAAAGCTAATCTTCTGAAGGCGAAGTCTGATATACAGAATTAGAAATAGGGGGATACGGCAATGCCGAGCATCAACATCCATTTCTGGTAAAGTAAACCTGTTCTCCATCAGTATATCAGAGGTGAGCAAGGGATGTTGCAGGCTTTGAGGACCCTCCTCAAAGAAGATGTGCTTCAATCTCACATTGTTCCTCTATGAATAATGAACATAATCCTCAGAATAGCATTTTGCCACTCACAGTACTGCCAACCTCAAGCATTCAAAATCACAAGTCAGGCTCCCAACATCATGAGGAGTTGTTTGTTTTTTTTAATTGTGTGCTTTATATTTGCCTTCTAGTTTTTGCGCATGTAGGCCAGGGCTCGACAAACCCCGAGAGCCAGGTCGCCGTGGCGCCTAGAAATTTAAGTCTGGCGCCCTGTATTTTTCTGGGGGGAGCGGCCGCTGCGCTCTAGCCAGGGCGCCACTGCGCCCATGTGGCATGGCTGGGAGGGGGGAGCACTGTGGTTGCCGTGCTCCAGCCAGGACACCCTGCTGCTGGGCCCATGTTGTGAGAGAGGAACGGGGAGAAGGGGCAGGGCCAGGAGGGGAGAGCAGCTGCTGCTCTCCGGAAGGGCGCCCCGCCACTGAGCCCACTTTGTGGGAGAGGGACGGGGGAAAGGGCGGGGCTGGGGGGGGAGAGCGGCTGCTGTGCTCCGGCTAGGGCACCCTGCCGCTGAGCCCACATCGTCTGGCTCCTAGCTCCAAAACAAATTTGTTGAGCCCTAATTTAAGCTACACTTGATCACATTTGCAGGCTTTTCTCCACAACCACAAGGGATAGAAAAAAAATTTTGGGGAGAGGCTTTAAGAAAAAACTCATCAAATAGTGCAAGGTTTACAATAAAACTGCAAGAGTTGGCAACACTACTTTATCAGTGCCAGAAATATCATTTTCTGGAGTCACAACTTTGGGAAATGTCATCGTAAAACACAGTGATTCCTCTGGGAATATGTAAACTGCTTAGTGTACCAAACAGTCAGAAGATCACACTAAAAAGCATTCGAAGTCACCCTCCCCTCTTAGCACTTATCTACATGGTGCATCCCTGTGCACCAGCTGAGGTGTAAATTCTAGTGCACACTAGCATGTGTATGTGGGCCCTGCCGGTATGCACTAAAAGGTTCAAAGTGTGCATTGATGTAGAACGATTTGAAATGGGACTACATTAACACTCACCACAGACCTCTCAGGGCATGCCAGAGGGTCCACATGGACCAGTTAGTGCATAACGTCCTAGTGAGCACTAGAATTTACACCCTACTCGTGTGGACTAACGTACTGTGTAGACAAGCCCTAGACTGTATGTGCCTCAGCCACAGAATGGGATTTCATTTATGCCTTGTACAGTACTGAGGACACCATAGTAGTTTTGCAAACATTAAATCAAATGAACAATTATTACTATTGTCTTCTGGACACTGCTACCCCTTCCCATTTGTGACTACATAACATCTCCGTGGCAAGCAAATGCTTAAGTAGAATATTAGCTAGCGTGTTTTTAGCTGTCTTCAAGCATTTTAGTAGACAGCAACACAGAAATAAGGAGCCACTACCATGTGATTAGCCGGCTCTCCACAGAACACATGCAAGTGCTCCATGGATGTTGGGGAGAGAGGTGGAGTAAGAGCTAAGGGAAATGACAACCGGGATTGAGACTGAGCAGACCTAGGTTGCTAGTCATAGGGTTCCTGGGCTTGAGCCAGAGTGATGGGTGGACCTGGGTTCTCCTACCAGCCACTGGCAAAGTGGCACAGGACCTGAGGTTGCAACCGTAGACTGCCAAGACAGCATATGAACAGCTTGTCCACTGGTAGTTTGTTACCCCCGTGAGGGGCGGGTATATTGCCTTGGCCACGGGACAGAGTCACAAAGAGGAAGTACCCTTTGTCACAGCCAGAGGGGCCACAGTGCAAGCAATCAAAGGAAGGGGATACCAGATGGGGCAAAAGCTAATTCTCAGACCCAGACACAAGGAGGCGGTGCAGTGAGTGGAAGCCCCTTCACACTGCCTTATCCCACATAATGTTTTTCAAAAATGTCCCGGATCACAAAAAGGCCAAAGAGCACATGATAGCTGTGCTGAGCCTTCCATTAAGTTACAGATACCGTCATTAAGAGGTTGAGATCAAAAAGGGAAAAGAAAAAAAGATGTAAGAGAGACTGTAGCATTTTGTGGCCATTCATTCAATATGCATGCTACAAGATGGACCTTGCAAGGTGATAGAAAATGTCTTACAATGTGTATAATGACTATATATAAAAGCTATAGTTTTAAGCTTGTGTATGCAACTTTATCTTTGACATTTCCTGACTTACAGCCTTAACTTTTCTCTTAACATAGTTTTTAATGCCATTCTCTGGGGGTGTCCTAAGGAGAAAAAATCCATAAATCTGGATCCATTAGCTGGATAATATTAGAATACCCTACACCACTCATGGTGTGCATCCAGTGAGGTAAGTGCTCTTGCAACTAAACTGTGCAAGCCAATGGGCAGTGAATGAATTAGGGCTTTTATACTCTGGCTCTCTACTATGCGCTAAAGCGTGGCTCATTCAACACACACACTACTCTTCACCTGAGGAAATGTGCACATTCAGTACACAGTCATGTCAGCTGCACAGATATGCATAGCATAACCTACTTCCATTCCTAACATTGGTGTGTTATGGTTCAAACACATCACTGATTAAATGAAATTACCTTGTGCGTGCAAAGTGCAACTTTCAAAGCCTCTCAAGTCAGCCAAATCTCAATCAGTTTTGAGCAGAACAATCAAAGGCACTTCTTTTCAATTAAGGGAATCTCTCTGTTGAATTTTAACTTTCTGTATTCTCAGCCATTTCAGCTGCAGAACTGTTCATTGAAAGGTTGCACTAATTATTTATAATGGAGAAACTATAATTTTCTGAAACTATACTCGTACTAAAATTCAGCTTTAAGTGTTTAACACTTCCTCCCCAAAATAGAAAATAAATGTTGTTTTATGTAGAGACTAGGGTTAGAAAATGTCATTCTAAATGGTGACATTTTTAAACAGTTATGAGTAACTGAAAACAGGGTTTAGAATAGAAATGCCTCAGCAATGTTAACTATTGTTCCAGGTATTGCTATAATAATATTATCTAGGGATACTCCTGACTAGGCTAACTAAACGTTATCACAAATACAGCATTATTATATTCTGCTCTGCTGCTAGACTGAAGGCCTAGTTTTTGGGATTCCTTCATGCCAGGGCAATGGAGAGCCTTAGAATTCTACGACTCGAGTTGATGAATTTGAGTGTTGCACCAAACTAGTCAACTAACAAAGAAAGAGAGAGAGAGAGAAAGAAAGAGCATTAGTGTTACATGATTTTATACGCACTCTTCAGTTTCCTAGATGAAAAAACAAAAGGAGCTTCAAAGTGAAATCACAGTCCCAAAGCCATACACACGTGACACACTATAGAGCAGCCCAACAACAACAACAAAAAATGCTGGAATGTCAAACCATTTTAAAATTCAACTCTTGAACTGCTTCTGAGTTGGAAAAAAAGGCAGTTCAATCAAAAAAAGGAGATATTCTAACACCTCCGTCAAACTGCTCTACATTTTTAGCTTCAAAGGATAGTATCAGTTGTAGCACAACTACTATAATTTGAGGAAAGGGTCACTGTTTTTGTTTTGTTTTGAAGGATACAATGTTTGGAAGTATGAAAACAATATTATTTCACTAATGAACGTGGATACTATTTGGAAATCAAACAGAGTTATGGACTTATCTGAATTGAATTTTGATTTTATACTGTTTCCATCAGAGGGCATGCTTTATTTCTAGTAGTAATTCAGAATTTACTTTTGAGTGGGAGTTAAACCATCCAGACCTAATAGCAGTACTGTATTCTGCAGTGCCTCCCTCTCTAGCTAATTAAATAAATAAATAAATAAATAAATCAGCGTTAGCTGTTCTTTTAAAAAAACAATAATAGCACTACTGTTAAATAATTTCTTTGCTATTGAAAAATACTTTTTCAAGGAAAAACAAAACTCTCACACAATGGTATATTTGATGAATGATGGAGACAGAGACAAAAATGTACTTATGTCGGTATCAGGAACTACATTAAAATCAACCAACGGGAAAACCACAAGGAGGGGGACTTGCGAAATGTAAATGGAAACCAAAATCATTTTAAATTTTTCAAAAAGTCACTGCAGTTTCCTAAGTGTTACTGAGAAGGAAATGAAAGACAGATCAGAATTCAAGTGACGGCAGATTGACATCTCATGAGAGAAAACTGACCTACTGGCAGCTGGAAGGCCAAAATTGTTGCTAGGTGCACCTTGATAGATGTGAGGGAAGACCTTGCTGTTTTAGGTGGAGCAAGTAATCTAGAATAGACTGAAGGGAAGACCGAGTCAAAGAAAGGCCTTGTTGGGACGATCATATCGAGAGCTGCTTCCACTTGGTGAGGTAGGTATCTGTAGTAGACAGCTTCCTACTGCCCAGAAAGACCTGTTGAACTTGTTCCGAACAGGCTTGCTCCTCCAGTTCAGCCATGGAGCTTCCATGCAGTCAGGTGAAGGGACCCAAGGTTCAGGTGGAGTAAATGGCTGTGGTCCTGCAAGATCAGGTCCAGGAAGAATAGGAGCAATAGTGGGGCTGCTACTGAGAAGTCTAGCAGCGTGCCCAACCAGTGTTGGTGCAGCCATGCCAGGGCTATAAGAATAACTCTCACCTTGTCCCATTTGAATTTCAGAAGGACCTCGTGCACCAGAGGAACCGGAGGAAATGCGCAGATTAGGAACTTTGTCCATGGAAGCAGGAAGACGTCTGAGAGGGAGCCCGAGCTGCACCTGAGCAGTGATCAAAACTGATGACATTTCCTGTTCTGCTTCATCGCAAACAGGTCTACCTGGGGAGATCCCTCCCCACCTTCGGGGGATGAACCTGGTGACCTCTGGGTGAAGGGAACACTCATGGTAAAAGGAGAAAGATCTGCCAGGGCATCCTGGGCTCCCAGGAGATGGGAAGTCTCGAGGTGGATGTAGTATTTCACATAGAAGTCCAATAGATGGAGGGCCTCCTGATACAGGGCGGAGAAGTATGCTCCTCCCTGCTTGTTGATATAGAACATGGCTGTGGGATTGTCTGTCAGTACTCGTACTACTTTGCCTGTGATCTGAGGAAGAAACACTTGGAAAGCTAAGCAGACCACTCTGAGTTCCTTGACATTTATGTGCAGGAACAGCTCTTCTTGGGACCACAGGCCCTATGTCCTGAAGCGATCAAGGTGGGTTCCCCAACCTAGGTCTGAAGCATCTGACACTAGGGACACTGATGGCTGGGGGAGGCGGGAACAAAAGAAGGGATGCCTGCCACTGTTACCTTCCACCAGTCAAGGGAGGCGATGACTGGGGCTGGCACAGTAAGCACCTAGGTGGTGTCTGTTTGATAAGTACACTGAAGCTAGCCACATCTGCAGGAGTCTGAGGCAGCAGCCTTGGGTGCCGTACCAAGTAAGTGCATGCAGCCATGTGTCCCAGGAGCTTGAGGCAAACCCAGGCTGTTGTGATTGGGTGAGCCATGACCTTGGATATCAGGTCTATCATTGTCTGGAATCGAGCCTCTGGAAGGAAGGCTCTGGCCTGGGTCGAGTTGAGCACTGCCCTGATAAACTCTATTCTCTATATTGAAATGAGAGTCTTTTGTTCGTTTATCAATAGGCCCAATGTTCAGAAGGTGCTTTGAACCAGGGAGATGCTGCTCTTTACTTGAGCCTCTGAGTGACCTTTGATCAGCCAGTCATAGAGGTATGGGTAGACTTGAATGCCTCGCCTTCTGAGGAAGGCCACTATTAATGCCATGCACTTCATAAAAACCCGGGGGGCTCCAGACAGGCCAAAGGGGAGAATGGTGAATTGGTAAAGAGTCTGATCTACTATAAACCTGAGGAATCTTCTGTAGCCACAGAAAATGGAAATGTGAAAGTATCTTTAAAGTTGAGAATGGCATGTCAGGCCCCTGGATCCAGGGAGGGGATGATGGAGGCTAGGAAGACCATGTAGAACCTGTTTCTTGAGATAACTGTAGAGGCAACACAGGTCCAGGATACGATGAAGGCTGCTCAGCTCCAAGATGGCCTTGGCTGGGGAGGAGGAGGAAGTGTTTGTATCAGAGGGCAGCTCCTTCCTCGTCTTCAGCCTCACTTACTTCCATGGGGCCAACATCCTGTGTATCGAGTTTGGTATAATAGTCAGAGTTCAGTGTCAAGTGGAGCGGTGTGGGGGCATGCCTCCTGGAAGCAACCAAGTATGACCGGCGGGATGATGGACCCAGTACAGGGGAACCCCCCTCCGCCCCCCGAGTTCCAGAACAGCCATGCCATAGGCCACTGTCAACCTGGCCAGGTACGCAGAGGGACCCGCACGGGGATCCGGCAGCATGTAAGACAAGTACCGGTGGCAGCTCCTGGGATGGGTGTAGGGCTCCACCTCAGACTCAGAGTCCTCCCAAGGTGACCATGGGGGAGCAGTACCCCTCACTTCCACCATTCGATGGCAAGAGTCCAGGGACCAGTGCTGGACGGGAGATGACCTCATAGAAGACTGTAGGGTAGGCTTGCCCCTGGAAGGCACTGAAGGTCCTGGTGCCAGGAAGAAGCTCGGAGAACCATGTTCTCTCCTGCTCGTGCTCATTGGAGCTAGTGGTTGTCCCATCAGAGTCAGCAGTACCAGAAGCGATAATAAGTCCCTGGCTGCTGCACAGGCCTCCGGGGTTGAAGGCACCACGGTTCTGCTGGCACTGCGATGACATCCTGGTGTTGGCGGAGGGTCCTGCACTGGACTCAACATTCTGGGCAGAATCGATGGTGCCTCCATGGGACCAGGGGTGGATGAGTGGCTTGGCATGGGTTGCACTCCAATGCCTTTCCCTTGCTTGCCTTTCCTTGGCACGGGAGAGCACCCTCTCTCAGAACGCTTTTTTTTTCCCCCTTGGACTGGAGATGGGGAATGGTGATGGGACATGGGCGGTGCTGGAGGAGCACTTTGTACTGAGGCCAAAGTGCTCAGTGCCAAATCCGAGCAGCTTGACTCAGACGCTGGTCTAAGAGCGGCTTCTATTAAGATAATCCTCAACCTAATCTCTCTGTCTTTCTTCATATGAGGCTTAAAGTCCCAGCAATCTGACAGTTCTTTTATGTGAGCCTCTCCCAGACACTTCAGACAACTGGAGTGTGGGTCGCTCACAGTCATTGGCTTGCCACAGGAGGCACAAGGTTTGCAGCCCGGGGCATGCCTGGCCCCAGGGGCAAAGGAAGCCCCTCAACAATAAAGCAGGGGTTCTAACTATCCATACTAGTACTATTCACAATCTTTACACTACAACTAAAGTAAGACTAATGAACTAAGATACAAAGTGAAAAAACACTGAAAAACACCTGGCCGAATCAAGAGGAATTTTTCCAGCAATCATCACGGGTAATAAGAAGGAACTGAGAGGATGCGGGGCCAGCAGTGCCTCTTACACCTGCACAGAGCCAGTGCAACGGGTACCACTGAGGGAAAAATCTCCGGCAACAGTGCACACAGCGCATGTACACCTAACACGGAATGGACATGAGCAAGCACTCGAAGAAGAATTGTTCATTCAAAATTGCACTCACTAGTTATATCTGTCTCTACAGAATAGCCCAGCCAGGACTTTCTAAGCCATATGATTCCCTTAATTTGACCTGACTTTGTAAGAAATTCTGCAATCTCCAAGAAAGCCAAAGTGAGAGAGTAAAAATATGGTGGGAAAACTAACTGTGCTCTGCCTCAGAGTGTAAAAACACATGACCAATACCTAATAGGCCAATACAGAGGATTATGGGTGGTGGGAGGTCCCTAGCTAGGTCCAAGAGTTGTTCCCTGGTAGAAGCCAATCCCTCTTCCTAGGAAGCACCAAGGATTCTCGCCAGGGTGGAGTTCCTAACCCTTTTTCCAGTCATCTGTGTCTCATATCAGTCTCAGATAGTATATTTCTTATACCTTTCAAGCCTTCACTCTATCATTTGAAATGGAGAACAAAGCCTTCTTTCTCCCTCTGCCTTTCTCCGTGGCCTCCTGGTTACTGGGAGATGGGTAAGAGTGAGGAGCAAGTTATCTTCGCTATTCTATTACCGAGCTTCCAGGCTGCTGTTGGAGCAAGAAGGATCTCCACTCCTCAACCTAGACACACAGTTTGTGGGTTTTTTTGAGAGGGGCAGGGTTTCATTCCCTGTACATAGTTGCACTAACGTGACTCCTATTTAGCATATAATGCACTTGGAAGGAAGGCCTGCTAGCCAGGGATCTAGATTCTTTTCCCTGTTCTACCACCACCTTTTTGTGTACATTCCCCTGCTGCCTCTCAGAATCTTCCCAAAAAGTAATGAATGAAATTGTCTTGATTTTCATCAATTTCTCTGTTCTGAAATGAAAACTGACCTGAGTTCTTGCCATTTTCACTCTGCTGCTGCTTGTGTAATCTATCAGTACTACAGCTGTCCAAATACTCAGGAAGACAGCAATGTGCACTTATTTACATTAGGTGGTTACCTTCACAACCAGAAGGACTACATTATTTTTAATTAAAAGATTACATTTTGCAGAAGAAAAGCCTGAGGTTTGAATGGGACTTAAGTGCATACTTGTCTTTAAGCACATGAATAGCCCATTGACTTCAATGGCACTACTCGCATAAAAGTTAGGCATGAGTTTAAGTACCTTATTGAAGCAGGTCCAATAACATAAGATACTGTCCTCCTTCCACTTGCCAGTGACAGCTTCCCAGAACACTGTCAAGTAAGCTTTTCAAACCATGCTTTATGTATGCCTATTTTCAAGTTGCAAAGTGTATTAGAACTGTAAATTATTTAAATAATGACTTTTTTGGCTTTGTTTTAATGTTTATGGTTAATTTTCTCCCCTGCCCTGACACTTTTCCGGATTCGAGCCACAAAGAAATAATCTGGACACTGAAATTAAGAGTTAAAACGTGGCATAAAGGAAATTGTATATGTATTTATATTTATATTTGAGAAATTACCTGAGATTTTAACAAGAAAATGTTTGCATCCTTGCAGTATTGTGGTCCTTTGATCTGATAAAATATTGAGAAAGTATTTTGCATGACAGCTACAAATATGTTCCTTCCAAGTTCCAGCACCGTCCTCTAACAATCCTGACCCGAAACATTCTCGTACCCTCAAGCAATTTTTTAAGACGTTTTTAAATTGAACACAAGCTGTTTCTGCCACGGCTGGCCATGTTGTGTTAGGCTAAGAAAAAAAAGGCCACTTCCAGGTTCCTGCCCCAGGCGGGAAGAAATGAAGGTCAATGGCTTTTAAACTGAAAGATAACTTTGTTTTGTTTGAAGGGTTTCATTTATAAAATGAAAATAATTAAGGAATGATGAGTAGATAGTAATGTGCATGATAAAGGTGATAGAAGAACACTTACATATGAATAGACTACAGAGGATTCACATTTAAACCCCTCTCCCCCACCGGCTTGGATTTAGTCACCTTTTACAACTATAAACATATTTAATGCCTGGACTTTAAAAATGTGTAAAGGAAGTGTGATCACATAATGCTGATAGGACCAAGAATTATGAATTAGAGCAAGACATTTTGTTTAGTAAAGTGAAAGCCATTCCCATGGTTTGCTGGGCTTCATCCCCACTTGTATTAAAATAAAAGACCCTGTTTGTCCTCCTTTGTTTGTTTACAATCTTCTCCACACTCCAACCTTTATACGGATATCAAGAATATCCAGAGTTGTTATAACCAGTGATGACAAACTTTGAGAGGGCTATTAAGTTCATGCTTCAGCCAATCTCTAAGCATCAGAGATCAAGATGAGATGCACATAGGAGACAAGTTATCTCATCTCTGTCTACCATGGGGTTCTCACACTGTCCACTGAAGCATCCGATACTGGTTGCTGTCAGAGACATGATACTGGACTAAATGGGCCTTCGGTCTGACCCAGTATGGCAATCCCCCATGTTCCTATTAAAATACTTCAAGTGATTTTCAGTTCCACAGCAGCAGAACTGGCCCTCTAGAGCATTTCTACAGTGTACGGAGATTCCCTTTGTGGCCTAAGGCTGGTGGGATTCCTTATGCCTCCCCACTTTGGGAATGCTGGACATACCTCATGAGCAGGATGAGGAGTGGTCAGAGTGTGCTGTGACCAAACTTTTCTGGAGTGCTCCAATGGCCCACAAGGGGGTGATACAGGCTGCCATAAGCTAGAGCAGCTCCTAGGGTGCTCTCAGTGACTCCCATTTTGCCTATAAATACAGTTAAAAGGACAGCTCAGACGCAGGCCGGGATATCAGGAAATCTAGATTCTTTTCCCAGTTCTTCCACAGGCTTCCTGTGTGACCCTGGGCAAGTTGCTTAATCTCTGTTTGCCTCTGTAAAATGGGAATGTGCTTACCTACTTCACTGGGGGTTGTAAGGCCTAATTCACAGACTCCAGTTTAAGGCCCAAAGGGACCATTAGATCACACAGTTTGACTTCCTGTATATCACCACTGGGGCATAGTCACAGGTGGGCTTGGGTGAGCCATAGTCCACCCAGTTAGCACCCAGGCTCATGCATATCTGAGCATAGGTGCTGTCTTTGGTTTTTGCCGGTGGGTGCTGATGGGTGGGGATGGAAACAGGCAGAGCAAGAGTGGGACCTCAGGGAAAGAGGTAGAGCAGGGGCAGGAACAGGCGGAGTGAGGGCAGGGTCTTGGAGGAAGAGGCGGAGCGGGGATGCAAAGAGGCACAGCACGGAGCCGAGTGGAGGGGCTGAGGGAAGAGCGGGGTCCCAAACAGCTGATCGGCAGCCAGCCCTGTGGCTGCCGATTGTGAACACCTATTGAGGCCCAGGAAAACGGGTGGGCTGACAATGAACAGCTGTGCTCCACTAGAACAACTGAGTGGCAGTGCCCCCATAACAGCTGAACAGCCAAACAATTGATCAGGGGTGACCCCGTGGGTGCTGAGCACCCCTTATTTTTTTTGCAGCACTCACGGGCTTAGCGCCGATACATCTGAGCCTGTGTGACTGTAGAAGCTGGCTGGAATGTGACTGAGCTCATTGGCTGGCTTGGGGGTCTGCCAGGGCACAGCCGCACCCTGGGTCCAGTTGCCTTTGGCACTTCAGATAAAAGGAAACCTACATTTTTCAGTTTTACACTAGCAGCAGCAACATAAAATTATCCTGGAAGAAGTGAAGAGAAAAACCTGGGGAATAGATCAATCTTACGTGAATATAACATAAGAAGCACTTATATCTGTGTGGAGAGGATGTACCATACTGTTAGAATAAATTGGGGGGGGGGGGAGCGGGAATAGTCACATAGATCTTCTCCTCCTTCTGCCCTCTCCCCCCGCACGCAACATATAATGCTCTGAACTGTCTTTGAAATATCCTTCTCTAGAAGTCAACATAATCACAAGCAGGTTCCCTTCACTGTTCCTCAGGCACCCTACTTGCCTGCTCCTGTATTTTGGCAGAGAGAGCAGAGTGAAGAAGCAGGTGTGCATTGTGAGGAACATATTATTTAAAAAGAAAAGTTGTTTTTTTTTTTTTAAAGGAATCCAATGTAAAACAAAACTTAGAATATCAGAATAATTTTTAAGTTTTAGGATATTGAGACATAGAAAGTGCGATAGGGGTGGGGCATGGGAATTTTCAAATGTTGAAAACACATTTTTCTATTTTCTAAAACTTCATACAAAGATCTATTTAAAGACTCAATATTTCACACTGTGTCCTGTAATAGGTTCCAAATACGTGCAGGAACGTTATTTCCCAAACTGCACAATGGGAATCCAAAACACCAGAGGGCACTGCCACCAAGCTGGATGCAGGTTGCTTGAGCTTTGAGGTGGCCCATAGGGAACCCCCTAACATTTTTCTCCTCAGCCCCATCATCCACCCCAAGATATAGTGCGCCTGACAACTGAAACCCCCAAGATGCCCTCTAGCTCTGCATCTTCCTCCTGGAATCCGAAAGCCCCAGAAAAAACAGAGGAGATTTGCCTCCCTGCCATCTACAAACAAACAGGTGCCTGAGCTTGATAGAACACAGCTGATGGCTGTACAATAGAAGGTGGCTGCAGCAGATACAGTTGAAATTAAATCTACAGTTTCCAACCTACAGACAACCATCACTGAACTTCAGAGTGCAGTACACAAGCTCTATTCAGACAGATGGGTGAAGCAGAACACCAAATTTCTGAAGTGGAAGAGTTTTTCAAAGAGAACAAATTACAGGTTACGAAGAACTGTAGTATTAAGACTAAGCTAATTAATCTAAAAAGTCGCACACAATGAAATGACATCAGGATTGCAAGTGTCCCTGAGGAAATAGAGAAAGGTAAACCTTCTGAATCTCTCCATAAACTAGAAACCACGTTGTTGAATCTGCCAGTAGATTTTTGTTTTGATACAGAATGGGCACACCAGGCCCTTGCCTCCATGCCAGGTGCAGGAGGTTGGCCTAGAGCACTGATTGTGCAGTTCCTGAAATTTACCACTCAGGAGTTTATATTGCAGAAATCCAGAGGAAAAAAGGAGCTGTTTTGGGGAGAACTGGCAATTAAAATACTGCTCTTTCAAGACTATATCCATGATGTGGTTGCAGTAAAGACAGCTTTTAACCATGCAAAACAATTGGCCAGGAAAATGGACTACAAGTATTTTATTAAATACCCTGTAATGCTCCACATTAAGAATGGCAAGAAGAGAGTATAATTTTATTCCCTTCAGGAGGCAGAAAAATATCTCAGAAATCTACAAGCTCCTCTCTTGAAAGGGGAGACATTTATGAAATCATCCAACTGTATGGAATTTATTAATTGCTCTCTGAGATCTGATATGACTGCTCTAAACAAGTTCATCGCACTAATTGATATTGATATGTTAGTTCCTTTTTTCCCTCCTCTGAGTGGGGTTGATGGGTTAAAGGATTATCATCTATTTATTTCCTATTGCCTTAACTCATGGGAAAGGCACATCAATGTACAATCTATCATTTCATTAATAAATGTGTGTGTGTGCGCGTGTGTCATTGCTTTATTAGATGATGCTTCCTTATGGACTAATATATCAAGGTTCAATTGGCAATAGGCAATTACTATACTTGTAATGTCAGGGTCCTAGGGGTTGTGAGTATCTCCAAGTCTCATCTGAGCTGGCCACTCTTCTCTGGGTGTCAGGACTGTTTAAACAGATTCGTCTTTTTGACAGCATGGTACTAATGTGTATTTCTCTCTCCACTCTCTTTTCTGTTTTGTTTTTTTCACTTATTTAATTCCTCTTTCTGTCCCTCCCACTACCCCTTGATTATCCTCCTGTACTGGGAATTTCCTTTTCACTCCTGTAGAATATGTACTGGGAAGTGACACCCTATCCCTGGATTATATAACTTTTGCTGCTAAGATATGCAAGAACTGTATGCTGCTCAGGAAAAATTGCAATTTCTCACTTATTCATAAAGCAATTTTATATTTTGTCCAGTATATTTTAACAATGATGGTACTGATAATCAAACGTCTCCTGGAATATAAAGGTTTTAATAACCCTATTAAAAGAAAAAAATATATATATACTCAATCCTTAAAAAAAGAGAATGTTGACATTGCCATGCTCCAAAACACACTTCTGACAGACCTGGAAGCTTGTAAATGGAATAGAGATTGGGTAGGACTTTCGATTTCTAACAGCTTCACTTCTAAAGGGAGAGGCATTGCTATACTACTACATAAAAAGTTGAATGTTACTATTCTGAGCACAAGATTTGACAGCCAGGGCAGATTTAGTGTCCTCAAGGCTGAAACTGGCAATTCTATAATCATCTTTGCCAATCTCTATGGGCCAAACCAGGGTGATTCCAATTTTTTTTCATAAATTGTTTATGAGTATCAATGATATGGGCCACCATCCTATCATTACAGATGAAGGCTTGAACAGAATTCTAAACCTGCCTTGATGGATTTTCTCTATTGTCATATAAAAACACAAATGTTTGTTAAGTACTTCATACATACACGGCTGATTGGGTGGAGACTGGGTAATCCTATGGCCAGAGACTACAGCTATTTTTCCTGCAGCTCATTCAACATATTCAAGATTGGACTATTTTTTCAGTGTCACAAGACTTATCAATTCTGTCACCAGTTGTGACAGTGCTTTTATTGTTATAGCTGACCATGCTACTACACATATGTCTTTAGGGCCTCAGGGTATGCACCCCTAACTAAAATATGAAGATTTAACACCTCTCTGCTGTTTGATACATCATTTGTTAACTCTATCCAGCAAGAGTTAGAACCTTTAAAAAAAAACAAAAAACAAAAAAACAAAAAAAAAACCCAAATACAAATGCCCCCCTGCTTCATCACCTGCCATATCTTCGAAAGCCTTTGAAGACTTCTTCGGAGGCTGTATGCCACCTTTAAAAAGGAAGGGGGAGAACATGGAATTGACATCCTTTTGAAGGAAATTAAGGACTTGGAACCTTCATCAATTTAAGATATGAAATCAACAAACTTGTGTCCCAAAAGGCTGAATTTGCTTTATTCTATTTGAAGCAAAACTACTGGGAATCTGGTGAGAGAGCTGGCAAGCTGTAGGCATACAGAAGCAAAAGGCTAACACAAATAAGATTGGTGCTATTCCTGATAGTAGCAATAAATTATATACAACACAGTCAGATATTAACAGCTTTATTTCTTCTTCTAGCGTTTGCAAACAGTTTTATTCAAAACTATATATAGCTGAAGAGGGAATCAATAAAGATGCCCTAGATAACTTTTTTAGTGGATTGTCTCCACCACAGATCTCTGACTCTCAGAAGGAGCTTTTATATGCCTCTCTAGAAATCATGGAACCGTCTCAGTCTATAAAAGAAATGAAGGTCAGAAAGACTTCTGGCACAGACAAGTTCCCAACTGAATTTTACAGAAAGTTCTCTGAAACTTTAACACCTAGATTACTGAATATATTCAATGAGACCGAGAATGAGCAAACTCTCCCATCTACTCTAAGAGAAGATGTAATTTCAGTTATTCCTAAACCTGGGTAAGATCTTGGACTACATAGTAATGACAGAACAATTTATTTAATCCATTGTGATGCTAAGATTTTAGTCAAAGTGCTTGCTATGCGACTGGACAAAGATGTCTCAGACATTATACACATAAATCAGGAACGCTTCCTTTGTAATAGACATGGCTCAGATAATTTGCATCAGCTGATTGATATTGCTGCTTTGAGAGATTCTAAAGAACTCTTAATGTCATTTCTTTAGATGCCAAAAAGGCCTTTGACTGCATAGCCTGGGACTATCTTTTTTTATATGTTAGCAAAATTTGAATTTGGTAAACAACTTAATGCTTGAATTAAGCTTTTATACTCTAGCCCGACTTCCAGGGTAGTTACAAATGATATTATTTCCACCCCGTTTCTATTACGGAGAGGTATGAGGCAGTGCTGCCCCATTTCTCCTCCTCTGTTTGATTTGCTCTAGAACCTTTAGCCATTGCCATCCATCATATTCATGGTAATAGGGAGCACAAAATGATGCTCTTGTATTTGTATCTAAGCCCCAGGTTACCATTCCACCTTCTAACCACTGTTAATAAGTTCAGCCTCTTTTCGGGATATAAAATTAGTTGGGGTAAATCAGAAATCTTAGGCAACAAGAAGTATGCCCACATAGGCCTTTTCTCAAATTGGGACTTCCAAGAGCAATCCTCTTGTATGAAATATTTAGGAATACTGATTCCCAAAAATATTCAGGACACCGTAAGCTAAATATAGAATCAATTATTGCCCAAGTGGCTAATGATTTGGGGACCCGGAGTTCGTTAACTCATATTTTCTGGAGTAAAATTAATATACTGAAAATGAATATACTTTTCAGAATTTTGTATGTTCTGAAGGAGTCTCCTTATTTCCATTCCTCCATCTTACTACAAGAAAATCAATACTACTTTCAGAACATTCCTTAAGGGTGCAGGTAAAAAATCTAGACTGGCTCTGAACAAATTAGAGCTCCCCTTATCTCTGGAAGAATTTTGTTTTCCCAACTTGGAAAATTAGCACATCTCCTTTTTGTTCAGCCAAGCATCTTTGTGGCTCTAAGATATGACCACACAGACCACACCTTGGGTTCAGATTGAACAAGAACTTGTATACTCTCTCCCCCTTTCAGGCACTGTGGAATCAAATTATTATAGATGTGATAGCTCCACAACTCTCACAATAATGGCTGTGAGGCAAGCTTGGTCAAACTTGGCTAGAAAATTCGGCTTTCATCCATCCACTCCTCCAGGTAGAGAGAGTCCTATGGATCAATCCTCTCCACATCAAGGTTTGCCACTAATTTTAAGGAGAGTTTGGATAGACAGGAATTTTGACTGTGTCTCAGCTAATTGGCAATGATAAATTTATACCATTTGTATATCTTGTCCTGCTCCAGAGCACAGAAATATCTTCATTTAAAGCATTCATTTACTAATGTATTGGGACCAGATTAGGAGCTCCAGAACTTTTATTATTGTGAAGGAAACTTGCTGGATTTACTCAGGCAGCAGTATCATTTATGATTTTCTACACTTTTAATACTTGATGCATTTTATGCCAGAAGGGGCTGCACTCCAACTTTAGATTATGTAATTCCTTCTATATGGTTTGTAAAACACTTTGGTATTTTTTGGGATGAAAGACAATTTTACCCCTACATAAATGTACAAGCATTAGGACAAATTCACCCCTGATATAAAAACACTAAAGTCAGTGAAGGTCTGAATTTAGTCTATTAGCAGACACACAACTGGTGTACATAACAATGTACAATAAGTTAAATGTTCCAATTCATACAACCTCCTGTCCCAGGAGCTTACATTTTAAAGGCAGAAGTTAATAATTAATATTTTACAATAGACCTACCTTCAATGAGGCAAAAATCAACAGGAAATCTGGCAGGAACTTCATTAACACATGATACAGTATATAATTTATATTAGCTAGAAATGTCATTAATCAAAATTACCTCTTGTAATTAAAAGCATGCAGTGGCATGCAGGCTGGTTAAAACAAACTGTATATGAATATTATACATCAGAAGTCTTACCCTTTGACTGTATTTGTGTAGCTTCCAGCATCAAAAGAGATCTTTCTTACAGCAATGAAATACATTAGTTTGAAACTGAAGAGAAGCTAAAAGTTATTTTTATTAACCACAATAAAAAGAAACAAGAAAGCCTTGTAACTGGGAAAGTGCCTTACCTTGAAAAGTTGAGGAAATGAACATGTCTAGTGAATAAATAGGGCTGCTCGGCAGTGCTTATGTTTTTAATCAAATCCATCTAAAAATATTAAACAAAAATTACAAATAAATCAAAATTACCAAATTAAACCAAGTCATATTTTTGGCAACACTCAAACACTATGCTATATAATAATCATTTAGTTTCTAGACCTACTCACAAAAAAAAAAAAAAACACGTCAGGTGCCTCTATAGTTAGGCTAACACTGCAACTCTAGTGTTTGTTACCATGTAAAATAGAATAGATGCCAGAGCATCATCTGTTTAGCACCAAAGTTACCAAAGTTAACTGAATATTGAGCAGACGCAGGAATCAGCATGCTGTGCCATGAGCTTACACACTTTCAAAAATTAATTTCTACTTTAGAGAAAGGAACAAACCAAAATCCTAACTCTAAACCTACCCAAATCTGGATCTGAATTTTGAAAATTTCCTTTATTTTCAAAATGGATCTAAACTACAACTCCAAAAAGTGAAGTGTTTGAAATCTGCGTAAGAAAAGGTGGATTGAAACCATTACTGTTTTTACATAATGATAACTGCCAGAGTACCATATAGGTACTATATAGGTGGATGTCTGCTCATATAAACAAGCAGACACTTCTCATTTCTTATTTTGTATAGCATATTTAGAGTGTGAATATAATCTATATTTCACATAAATCCCTTTTCGAATGCTGGGGCAAAGGTTTTAGCAAGGGCTTTTAGAATTAAAATAATTTAATTTTGCATTATTAAAGATAAATTAAAACTTTTTCATGTAAAACAGCTGATATGAAAAACTGTGGGAGTGTGTATGTATATATATATAAATTCGCATGTATGCAGACTTCTAGTTTCTGCAGTGTTCTGGAAAATGTCAAGAGCATGAACGTGTTAACTTAAATATATGCAAAAAATTCCGAGCATTCTTGTTATTCTGACTTCTGCTCTCCTCTGATTTTTTAATTGGTCACATTAAAAACTACAAGGCTCATTAGAGAATAAAAGACACTGAACATGACTGCAGTTGAAGAGCACAATAATTATAATGGTACATTTTACAAACTGGGTAGTGGAAACTAATGCATGAAGTGGCAACAATCCATAAAGAAAAATGGCAATGGAAGATGAAGAATTACTCTAAAATTCTGCATTAACTTGTATAAATTCATATATTAAACACAAGCTAAAACAAAATTGAGTGGTCATGAGTTTAGAAGATGGTTTCCCTCTTTGTTATGAAGATTCTTTTTTCTTAAAACTGTATGACATCTTACTTGCCACACACAAAACACAGAAGTCTGGTGTCAACTCTATCGTTTAACAGAGATGAAACCAATAGAGTTCTAATGAGTAATCATGCTAAAACCCAACAGAATTTAATAGAAAATGATTTCTCGACCATAGGTTTATAAACTCCAGAGAAGGGACATTATTCTCTGTTAAGTTACATAGGACAAGTTACATAGGTTTTTCCTAAGATGTCTACTACAACTGCATCCCAATTGTCATGCCAATCCTTGTATATTACATGTAGGAGTTAGAATAAAAGAGCAACTGGATTTTTACAATTTCAGATATACACATGCTCTTTCTCCCTGCCCTCAATAACTAATGTTCCCCAGGACACGTATAGGGAGCAGGGATGCAGCCCTAGGGTTGTTTTATCTATCCTGTTAAGCATGGCCCTCTACTGACGGATTGTCACTGTCATTCTTGTTCCAGCACGTGTGAGATCAAGTCTACTGGCTGCAGTCTACAGAGATTATAAATCCTACGAAACAGAGAGAGAAAAGAGAGACAGCTGAAAGGGAGAAAGAGAAGCTAAGGAAAAGAAGAGGTGGAAGTGCACTCTAATATCCTAATTTCCTACCAATGAAGTCTTAAAGGCATGAATTAGCTGTAAGAATAAGCAGGTAATTAATCTTTGAGGCAATCCTAATGAGTCATGTGAAAATACAGTGACTCACATGGCTAAATATTATATTTATTTTTTCCTTAATAGACCACAAGCTAGACACACATTGCAATTGTCCAGTGCAATTACTGCTAGTAGCGTCTGGATTCCTTGATCCAAATATAAACACATTTCCCTAATAGAGTGCTCAGAGACTAGTTAAAATGCTGTGGCAAAGAATCCAGGCAAATCAATGTAGAGAGCTTGACTAGATCATTCTTGAAAGCACAGAACACTAACATTTTCAAAGAGTTACCATCTCCAGCAAACAAATGTCAGCATGATACATCTGCTGGAAGTATGGTAGATGTACCTACAGAAGACTGTCAGAATATCATGACATAATGATCATCACATTCAGAGACTTATCTCTTATCAAGAAACAAACAAAGTTGCCACCTTTTTTTAAAAAAATAAGCAAATTACAGGAGAAATGAAATGGCCAGAACTACATTGTTTTTAATTATATATTGGTATTTTAACTATATTATTTCACCTGCGTGAACGAGTGGCAAACGGGGAAGTCATTCACTACTGATAAATATTCTCTGCACCATAACATCATGTTGCTTACACAGTACTTGATGAAATACATTAACTATGCATGCAACTCTCTCTTTAAAATATATTATATGACTGTGGTGAGGATGGTTGCATGTCCTATACCAAATATTAATACAGGTGTCTCTCTCTTTCTTACAAGCACAAGTTTGGTAACAACAACTTGATCCACATTTTGCCACCATCACAAGATGGATTTGGAGAATTGCATGCTGATGTTGGCACAGCACCTAACTGCCACGTGCCTAGTAGCAGGAGCTAATTAAAATCAGTCAATTTGTTGAGCTGCAATAATATCCACTCTCACTGGAAAACAGACACAGGATTTTATTTTGACTTAAAGTATATTCATATTTAGAGGATTAAGCTACAGTGGACTAACCAGCAGATGGGGATAAGTCTACAGTGTGTATGTGAATAAACAAACATGCAAAAAAAAAAAACAGCAAGAAATGGAAAGTAGGGCCCAACAGAAATAGTGCTGATTTCAATAAAAGAGAAAGATACAGCAAGGAAAATTACAAAGAGAATCTAAGAGAAAAACTGTTAAGAGGAAAGAAGCATAAATGTGTGATGTTTTGGAGCTCATATGGCCCCAGGATGTCTGTGGCCACTTTTTCCTTGGGCCTCACTCCGATTCTCACTGACTAAGATCTATAGGCCTGCCTTAGCTTGGGAGGAGAGACAAGAGAGAAGAGCAAGGAGAAGGTGATGCTGAATGGAGAAGAGGGATGAGACACTGAGGAGGAAATGAAATTGGGGGAGAGGAAGACTGTGAAGAAAATGGAAAGAGATGTAGTAGATTCAAGTGCAAGCCATCACTGAGAACCTTCCCAGGCCAGAAATAAGTGGGAGGGAGAAACTGAGAAATGAGAGGCAAAAGTCTAGAAGGACAATGATGGAGGACAGAGAAGGAAGGAGAGGAACAGTAGGACATATTGATTCTTAAAGGGGATAAGTACATTAAGGGGCAGACTGGGGAGAGAGGAAGAATTAAGGGAGTGTGTGTTTACTGTGGTAAGAGACATGAGGGTGGGTTCTACTGTCTCTAGAGGGATTCATGTCCTCTCTCTGTATACTGCCATGATATCTCCAGACAGGAATTAGTTTTAACCTGGTTTGTGGAGATAGTTCTGAAGAGCAAATAGTTTTCCTTTGAAATGCACTGGATTGCACTAAATGGTGTATACTATGAAACTAGGTTCCGCTCTACTCTCAATTTTAACTTACTCCATTCAAACACAGGAGTGCAGAGAGAGAGTACGTGTAGAGGTAGAGGGAAGGAAGTCGCATAATACCCCATAATATTTTCAACTAATGCAGTCACTGGCAGCACCGCAATGCTGAAGTGTGGTTGCTGGACAAAAGTGAGTTCCTACTGTTATATAAAATGAATCGTGCTTAAGAAAAAATATGTAAGGTACAAACTACTGACAGGTGTCTGGGGAATTAGCAAACAAAAGCAAGCCAGCCGCAATGGCATATCTACCCTACAAGAACGACTGTGCTAGCACAAGTTCTCTGCTATGATTAGAGATGTCCCTGTTATAAAACAATTTATTATCTGTGTGGACACAACACCCGGTTCTACAAATCTTGGAACAGTGATTTAGCCTAGGTCCTGACCAGCCCTCCCAACACAATGAACGAATCAGGACCTAAATTGAAACAATGTTTATTGACATGATTTCTTGGTTGGGTTCTCAACTTTAATGTTGCTGTAACAGTTTTCTCCACTGTATTTTAAATAGAACTGTCAACTACTCAAGCCCAGATCCAGATATATATATAAACAGCAGCACTATAAGTCACAAACTATTTTTAAAGGAAGGTCTATCTTAAACCTATCAAAGCAAGAAGATCAGAATGAAGGGTAAACTCAAAGTAGACACTTCATCCTCCTCACAGGGAAGTTTCAAGTTACCATCCTTCTCAGGAAGAGAGCTTCAGTTATGATGTGAGAAAACCCATCAGGTCAGGATGGATCAGCATCATTAGTGCTTGAATTTAGGCTGCTGCTGCATTTTCAGCAAAAATTCTCCAGGTGGCATAGTGAAAAGATCACAAGAGAAATGGCATGAATTTAGTGCATGGCATCCAGCCACATCATTGATCAAAAATTAAAATAGGTTGGACTAGAAGATAGTGCATCTTGATTTTCCTCTATCAGCACTGATTAACTTCCTTGCTAAGAGCAGTTGCCTTTTGTTTTTGATTTATAAAAAGCATAATGTTTTGTTCCATGAGAAACAAAATCAATAGATAACCCTGACTGAGGAATTTGTTTGCTCTCCAAGTGGTTTTCTAAACTGCTGTATTTCATCAGAAGTGAATTCAAGTTCAAAATGTAAAAACATTGGGGCTGGCATGACTTTCCAACTGCACAGTGGTGTCAGTTTACAATCTCCACTAATACTAATGCAAACAAGACAGACTCTCTCTCTCACTTTCAGAACGTTTTAGCTTCTTACTGTCTTAATTTCAGTTTTTTCAAAAAGCCTGTAAGGTCAAGTAGATACAGGTATCTCCAGACACTGTTTATCACTTTCATCTGCACTGTACTTCATACTTCATTTTGGTAGAAAATTCACATCTGCTTCATCATCAAAGGAATGTGAATCAATCTTCATTTTCAGCTTTAAGTATCCATATTGCTCTGCACATTTTTCCATGGCACGTTGTCTTTTATAAGCAGTTATTTTTTAAAATAAATTGATTTTAGTATTTTATAGAAGCTGACTATTCAAAAAAGGGGAAGGGAATTATGTAATTTAATACAGTCAGGGAATGTTACTCAAATTCTTGCTCTCATTGGACACATGAAATAGTAAATCAGTACACAAATACAGTCTTGAATCAGAGTCCAAAAAGGGCTAAACAAGGGCTTCATTTAGGCATTGTGCCACCTACTGATGTAAAGAAAGGTTAATTAGGATGATAATAATTATTCATTAATATATAATATGTAGTTCTTGTAATACTAGTTTAAATTAGAACACAAACAGATCAAAAACAGTATGACACTTCTTGGGGTACCCTGGGCTGTGAGGCACCTCACGAATACTTGCCCCTAGGATGAGAAAGTCTTGTCTGTGCCTGCTGTGGATCAGGTCATTGACTCCACTGGCCACGGGTAACAGAAGCATTAACTTCCAGGCCTCTGCAGGCCTTGTGCTCTCTCTCTCTACTGGTTAGCAATAGACACACCAACCGCCGAATCCTCTGAGCCTCCCTGTGGAGTGCCCAGATCCTGTTCCACTGAACAAGAGGTCCTTGGGTCACAGACAGGTACAAATCAATCCATTTATTTCCACAACAGAGGTTGCTTAGAGCCACTTAAATGATACCTGGCTACAGCGGTGCTCTCTCTCTAAATCTCTACAGGCAGAGCAAAGGATGGGCAAACTTCATGGGATGAGGTGGGTTAGAAAAGGCAGTGAAGAAGACACAGCCTTAGTCCCAGCCCAGTACTTTCACCACAAGACCATCCTTCCTCTTGCTGCTAAATAGATCTAAGACTGGCATTGGCTACTACACTTGATTAAAGATAGCGAAAAATTCCAGTCCACACTCCTCTCTCACAAATACAGAAAATATAACAAACACACGTCTCCAGGAGGTCAGACTGCCACTATTCAGCAAAATACAATGTATATATCATAAAAGACATGTAGCCATAAATTAAAATAAAAAGATACACAAGTCACATTCGGGCACATACACAATAGTTAAGCCTGAGTTCTGCAGCAACGTGTCCACCACCATCTGTATTCCCTCAAATTCACTATCGAATAATCTGATAACTTCCTGGGTGGAGAAGATGATATATGTGTTTGTCCACTAAAAAATGTTATTTGCTGTACAAGAAATGAATGCATAATCTTCTCGGTATCTTGCAACATCTTAGTGCGAGTACAGTAGAGAAAAAGATTATGTTAGTTGTAGTCTTCTGTGTGTCAGCCCGTGACAAGTATAATCAGGAAAAGAAAATGACCCTCCATTTTCTTAACAGGGAGATGTATGACAGTATCAAAATAAAAGAGATAACAGGGATGAAAGATGGGACTCTGCCAATAAGATTCTAGGATAAATCTCCCCATCAATCAGTGACAAAAATCCCATGAAACAAAGACTCAGCAAAAGTACCAGGAATACTTGTACCAATGGTTCATCTACTCCAGTATCCCGTATCTGAGACTTATAATGGACAATTATAGAGGAAGTTTCTTTCTAACCTCAAGTGGTTGGCTAATGGACTGTAGCACAATGGCTGATATTTTGTTTTTTCATCACAAAGAACAAGGATATGCTGTGTATCAGAATGATTTATTTAAGGTAAATAAAACAAAAATTCTGGATGTAAAGACAGAGTCCAAGAAAAAAAAAAGCTCAGAGAAAACATAGAAGCAATAAAGACGCTTACAGTTTAAAAAGATGAAGTAGAATAGCCACTTACAGAAGGCTTCCACTGAAAATCTGAAGCATATGTTAAAGGTCCTGAACAGCATTCTTATGCAATATTGAACACTGTGTGAAGAGAAAATGATCTTTTCCTCTAATACTGGTGGGAAAAGTGACATTTACAATGTCTAAAGATGTGTTGTCTACTGCAAGCAGGTGAGATGGTGTATAAGGACTTAAGAAGTGGTTAAAAAGTATGCAACAAAAACAAAACTTTCTAGGTGAAAGTTATATTTCATTTAAGAAACTGAATGGAAGGAAAAAATCCCCTGGATTTCCAGCTTGTCTATAACAGCTTTCCACTTGTCATTTTCATGACACAAGGAACTATGAATTAAGAAACAAATTTCTGAGTACTGTTCATACAACTGGAACTGACCCTGGGAGCAGCAGTGTGTAGTTTTATTGCTAGAGGCAAGAACCTCAAAGATATAGGCCCCTAACTCTCATTGAAATCAATGGGATTTTGGCACCTCTGAGGATCTGACCCACGGTCAGCAAAGAAAATGCTCACCAGACTGGGAAGACATATTTGCCAATGTGCCATTTTTCAGGAAAAAAGGCCCAATCTTCCCGTAAAGACAGTAACGGGGTTTGCTTCATCTCAGAGGATATCAGTAAACAAGATGGATCATTGTTTACATTATGCAAGGACTGCTTCAGCTGTAACTATGGAAGTGGTCAACTACCCGCTTGTCCCCCTTCGCCACAGAAACAAGGAGAGCCAAATCTAAAGGGTCCCCTCTGTGCACAGATCTGGGAAGGTGGTAATGGTGGGAAAAATACTATTCCAGAAATTGTTACTTCTAATCTCTCTATTTTCTCCTCAGTTGAAGGTTGCCTATGTACATGAAACTGGGGGAATGATCTGGCCTCACAGGTTTTGGCATAATTTGTATTAATACTTAGTGATAAATAATCTGCTGTAATACATATTTATAGATGCCAATCATCATGTGGAAATGTATTTACTACCACACTACCATATCTACCATATAATAAAGAGATGTCATAGAATATTAGAGTTGGAAGGGACCTCAGGAGGTCATCTAGTCCAACCCACTGCTCAAAGCAGGACTAACCTCAGCTATATCATCCCAGCCAGGGCTTTGTCAAGCCTCAACTTAAAAGATGGAGATTCCACCACCTCCCTAGGTAACCTATTCCAGTGCTTCACCACCCTCCTAGTGAAAAACTTTTTCCTAATGTCCAGCCTAGACCTCCCCAACTGCAACTTGAGACCGTTGCTCCTTGTTCTGTCATCTGCCACCACCGAGAACAGCCTAGCCCCATCCTCCCTGGAACCCCCTTTCAGGTAGTTAAAGGCTGCTATCAAATCCCCCCTCATTCTTCTCTTTTGCAGACTAAACAAGCCCAGTTTCCTTCGCCTCTCCTCATAAGTCCTGTGCTCCAGCCCCCTAATCATTTTTGTTGCCCTCCGCTGGACTCTCTCCAACTTGTCTACATCCTTTTTGTAGTGGGGGGCCCAAAACTGGACACAATCTCCAAATGCGGCCTTACCAATGCCGAATAGAGGGGAATAATCACTTCCCGCGACCTGCTGGCAATGCTCCTCCTAATGCAGCCCAATATGCTATTAGCCTTCTTGACAACCAGGGCACACTGCTGACTCATATCCAGCTTTTTATCCACTGTTACCCCCAGATCCTTTTCTGCAGAACTGCTGCCTAGCTCATCGGTCCCCAGTCTATAGCTGGGCATGGGATTCTTCCTTCCTAAGTGGAGGACTCTGCACTTTTCTTTGTTGAACCTCATTAGATTTCTTTTGGCCCAATCCTCCAGTTTGTTTAGGTCCTTCTGTATCCTATCCCTACCTTCCAGGGTATCTACCACTCCCCTCAGCTTAGTGTCATCCGCAAACTTGCTGAGGGTGCAATCTACCCCATCCTCCAGATCATTAATGAAGATGTTGAACAAAACGGGCCCCAAGACCGACCCCTGGGGCACTCCACTTGTAACTGGTTGCCAGCTAGTCGTGGAGCCACTGATTACTACTCGTTGAGCCCTATGCTCTAGCCCGTTCTCTATCCATTTTATAGTCCATTCATCCAACCCATACTTCCTTAACTTGCTGATAAGAATACTGTGAGAGACAGTATCAAAAGCTTTGCTAAAGTCAAGGTATATCACATCCACCGCCTTCCCTACATCCACAGAGCCAGTCACCTCATCATAGAAAGCAATCAGGTTGGTCAGGCATGACTTTCCCTTGGTGAATCCATGTTGACTGTTCCTGATCACCTTCCTCTCTTCCAAGTGCCTTAAAATGGATTCCTTAAGGACCTGCTCCATGATTTTTCCAGGGATTGAAGTGAGGCTGACGGGTCTGTGGTTCCATGGATCCTCTTTCCTCCCTTTTTTGAAGATGGGCACTATATTTGCTTTTTTCCAGTCCTCAGGGACCTCCCCGTTGCCACGAGCTTTCAAAGATAATAGCCAATGGCTCTGAAATCACCTCAGCCAACTCCCTCAGCACGCTCAGGTGCACTGCGTCCGGCCCCATGGACTTGTGTATGTCCAATCCTTCTAAATAGTCTTGGACCTGTTCCTTCAGCACTGTCATGTTGAACAATATTCCCTGTCTTTCATAATTTTAAAATGGAATAAACACAGAACATCTAAATGAGCATAAACAACTTACCTGTTCATTTTTGGTCAGTCTGGTTTTGTTATGAATGTCTGATGTCACCAGGTTGAAGCCATGTTTCTCTGACAAGATTCTCAAAAGCAAAACCACAGTTCGACTTCCACACTTTCCAACTCTGTTGTATACCACTTGGCTAGGGAAAGGAAGTACCTAAATAAAGATTGAAAAGAAAGGCAGTGAACATACTGGTTTGTCCTCAGAGCCACAGAATAAATTTGCTGTGACTCAAGAGATAGAGATTTCCTGAATACCACACACCTCTATGTCTAGGTCAGGAGTGATCCATTCCACTAGCAAGCTCCATTCTTTAGAATACTAACCTGAGGCTCAACAGCTCAGAAAATGGTGATGGGATACAGAGACAAACCCCACTAGGTTCCACAGTAAGATTCTAGCACAGGCCAGTCGTGACACAGATCTATCACTGCTTGATGGCTTCAATTTAAATGAGTCTCTGGGCTTAAGCTTGTTGCTTGTGCCCATATCACAAAACACATTATTATAATTAGCACTCCGGCTGACTGTCTCATTAAAGAGAACACAGGCTGAATGGTCATGGAAAATACACTACTTCTGAAGTTGGTCCCTTTTGGTCAGCACTGACATACTTCAAAGGGCAGTGTGAGGGAAAATTGTGCTGTAACTGTTTGATGGATAACGGCCTTCAGATGACGGAACTATTAATCTGGCACCTTTCACCAGCACTAAAATTCATTAACCATTTTTTAAAATTAAGAGAATAAATCGTCTAGAGACATTATGCATGAATCATATCTTGAAGGCCAAGTTAAAAATAAGAGTTCAGTTGGTTCCAATTCATAAATGGACTACTTGACCCACCGCACAACACTGTTTATAAACTGACATCTCTCTAAAGCTGTAGATAGTGGATAACTCCAATGAATTTAAGTGTCTGCTAATTAGGTGGGTCAACGAACTGACCTCATTGACAACCCCAATAATCAACCACCAGACTCCTTCTTCTGTTGTACAGTTTGAGTACACCCTTCTTTTGACTAACTTGATCCCACAGTAATTACTCAGACAGAATTGTCCAACCACATTTTAACGCTAGTTGAATACTGACTTTAATGCAGCCTTTGATGGAAAGATCATGTGGTAATAAGTGTTGTTTGCTTGTTGGTGGCTTTAGTAAATCACATATTTCATTTTTGTCAGTTTAATTTTTAATGTTTTGAATTATTTTTGGCCATATATTATTCCAGAGTTGTATAATATAAAATGGATTTAAGTATGGATTCAAAGCAGTCAAGGATATCATGAGATACAGATAGCTAAGGAAGAACATTTCAAATCCAAGTCATTGAGGATAGACAATAATTTGGAAATCCTAAATGGCAAGGATAAAGGAGGTATGGTAATAAAAAGCTCATTTTTAAAGGTCTGTAGGAGGGCAAAAAGAGAAAAGATACAGCAAAATCAGGAAAGCCACCATTACAATGAACAAAGCGAGAAACCATGGCAAGAACCATAATTTTGGCTACAGATCAGGTCAAATGGTGTTGAAATTTTGAAATACTGAATTGCTGAAATAGTAGCTACAGTGGGGCAGGGCTGCTCTGCTGGGTTGGTTGGCGGGGCATGGAATTCACCTCCCCAACCATTCTGTGCTTCACCAACATAGAGCCTGACTATTGAGCCTTTGTGTGGACAGAGGGGATTCCACCCTCAGTGACTCATTTGGAGAGAAGTAGTAAGGGAAGGAATTAGTTGATGAATTTCTCAATTAATAGTAAGACAAGCGAGACAGTCTGCTCTTAGGATACACTTTAGTTCCTTAAACAAAATCATTTTGTATTTTACATAAATATCTGCAGCAAGCTCTTTCCCAGTATTCACATCTATACTAGTGCAGCTGTCCAAGGAAAGAAAACATACTGGATATCATTTAACTAGCCAACTTTATGGACTATTGCTTTTGCCAACAACAAAATGAAGTAAAATAACACTGGCCTAAAGCTGGTTCTGGACTGTAAATCTTGTAAGTAGTATACATCCTGCCATTAATGTCTTTTTCATTCAAAAACCATCAGAGTCTTAATCATTTGTTTGATTTCAATTATACTTTACTGTGAGCCAAAAAATACAGCACAGTTTTCTTCCTGCTGTCTGCACTTCCCTCATGCTAGTCAAGGTAGAAATCTCCATTTTTACATCACAAAGAAACAGTTTTCATTGCTAGGAGTATCTGGCAGAACTAGTTTTGTATTTATTTAGCAGTTCTGATTTCCACACCATGTTGAGAACAAGTTCATTTCTTCTCCTTTCACAGCCTTTCATAAAGTGTATGCTCATTTTGCCTACTCTCTTTTAACAAGCCTTCCAGTTTCCAACCCTGCTCAGCTGCCCTTTGGCAATTCCTTAATGGCCGTAAAGGCAAAAATCAATAAAGCCTCTTTGCTTGCCTCTACTATTTCTATTGTGCCTCTCTTATCAGAGATCTAATGCATTACCTCCAACCTGCATCTCACTTCCATCGGAGTTCCAAGTGTCTCTTTGAACTTGGAGCCTCAAAGAACAGTGCAACATACCTTTATTCTCTGAGCTATGACAGATGTCCTATGGCCGCCTGAGAGTTCTCTTGACTCAGCCAGCTGTCAAAGCACACTTGTGAGAAATAGCATTATACTATACTATACAGGTGTGCATGCTGCAGCACTGTCCCACTCATCTTATGAGAAAAGGAGGCCTAGCAGAACTGATGAGAAACTCTGTTCTCTCTCTCCTATGGTCAGAGAATTTTGGTGTTACAACCACATACATTTCTAACTTGTCAAAAACCAAATATTTATTAAGGAAAACTAAAAAAAGAGCAATAGGATAAAACACACAAAGTCTCAAAGATTTTAATGGAGCGTCACCAGTGATGACTGACATTGTCAAGTCTCTTTATAGAGCTAGAGGAAAGGAGAGCTATTCTGTATAAGAGACAGATCCTAGTGCGACAACTGCTCTTAAACCGTACCCATGAAACCTGGGAAGTGCAAAACCTGAGGGGTATTCATCAACGTCTTATACATAGATTGTAAACACTTGGGGGCAGGGACTATCTTTATATTCTGTGTTTACACAGTGCCTCGCACAATAGGGCCCTGGTCTGGAACTAGGCCTTCAAGGCTCTACAATAATACAAATAATCAACAACAATAAACCAGATGCAGACTTGGTGCATGCCTGTGTGGTTTGCGCACACTGTCCTTTCAGCTAAGACCAACTCTGAGCTATACCTTGATGTGAGCCAAACAACTGCTATGTAACTATGCAAGACCAGTCTCATTCAGTGATCTGATGACTGGAGCAAAAAGTCGAAAGGCAGATTGCACTTATTCTCCACAGTGCCAGCTCACACCGCCAGGGGAGTCACCGTTTCATCTGCTGTGGGGGTTATTGGGTCTGCTGCTAAACTTGTCTTTTAAAAGTATTTTTCCATTATATCATGCTTCTGTAATGGCTTCTGTTAGGAGACCGATATTGAGAGACAAATGTTCCAATGTAACCTGCTGCAAATTGGTGTGTCTGCGCTAGAGTAGTTACTGCTTGGGAGGTTGAACTATGCCAGAGTCAAATTAGGTGGACAGAGTGCTGCTATATTCCATTTCAAGTACACATCTAATTTATTAGATTAGCAGTTTCAGGCCAATGAGTTGAGCCCTATGTCTCATTTAGAAAAAGTACCTTAGGCACTCACTCAAGGAAAAGCTTGTTTTTTTTAATCACACACACACAAAAAAAGACTAGTAAAATGCTTCAAAATACAGGACTAGATCCTTGACTCTAGCCAAGATGTGCCCAGCATAGGAATGAGACAGAGGGTTGGGGGAAGGTATCTGCTTTCCCAGTCCTGTGGTCTGTATAGCCTTTGATGTCTCAGTGTTCTGCCAGCTGCAGATTGCTAGAAAAAGCAGTGGAGGACAAAGATTTGGCCCAGATTAATTATTTATAGGCATTTGTATGGCACTCATCAATGTAGTATCCAAGCACCTAATAGTTGATCCTAGTCAGACAAGCAGATTGATTCTTCTAATTGCAAGAAACTCTCCAGATTACATTCAGAGGAAATTGTCTTTTGTTCTTAACCACTTTGTAAATTTGACCAAAAAGTGAAAGGAGAAACCCAATGATACATACTTGTAAACATACTATTGATGGTAATTCACTGTCAAGAGTGATAAATATAAATTAGGACTACACTCTTTAAATGCTATCCTCCCAACATTACACTCATTCTTGGCAGTAAAGTTTAATGTTGATTAATATCTGGGGGCCTTCATTATTACTTCTGAACCATGAAATTCTAGCACCATCCAAAATATCTGCGGTAGCTGGGAAGTGTTTCGTTATTACCTGGGGAAGGTCTATTATTCCAGACACATTACAAGTTTTTTTTAGAAAATAAACATGGGACTTTCTAGACTGTTATAGAGGCTAGCCAAACACAAGGTCTACACAATATCATAACATATTTCCATTTGAAGCCTAGACACCTACGAATTCATTATCAATCTTTCCTACAAAATTATTACTTTGTTTAAGCAGAGAATTCCTGCATTTACAGCTGTAGAACTCCGCAGGTGATGGATGTCATGTCTGGTAGTAATAGTGCTCCAAAGCCTTTCCAAAACAACTGTCAATGATGGGTAATGACAAACACATTTTATGATATTGAATAACGCTATACATCGGGATCTATGATAGGGAGGTAAAAATGTTGTTAGTAGATCACAGGACCATAAAACGTTCTCTGATTTCAAGACTCAAGTGAGTGATGTTCTGGATTTGTTCATTTTCATTCCATTTAATGTACAATGTACAACAAAGCTTATGGTATACCCTGATAATGTACTCCTAGGGTATGTCTGGACTTTGATCAGGGGGTGTAATTCTCAGCTCGAGGAGCCGTACACTAGCACTAATCGAGCTAGTACACTAAAAATAGAGGGTAGCTGCAGCAATGTGTGCAGCCGGAGGGGCTAGCCACCCTGGGTACATAGCCATCCGAGACTATAAGCAACTCGGGTGTCTAGGCCCTCCCGCTGCCACAGCTATACTCTATGTTTAGTGGGCTAGCTCAATCAGAGCTAGCACAGGAATTACACCCTTAGCTAGAAGTATAGACAGACCCTTACTTCGTCATGCTCTGTGGAAAAGAAGCTTGTCATACTACATGGGGACAAATACAGCCTTCTCCTTTACAGCCACAGAGGGCTCCTTTGCAGGAGGACTGGTGCAGTTATGCTACAAAAGGTGTCCTGGATGCTTGATGGCCACACAAAGGAGGGACACCCCCTTCTCCACATGTCATGAAGCCCAGCTCTGCCAGAGCCCTCTACATTACAGGGGTGTGAAATGGGCGATCAGTGGCTAAAAGTCTCATATTCCATTCTTGCCCCCAGAGGGAGACAGGTGAGGAATTTAGGGGATCATGACCCAGGCACTTTGCTGAAGTAATACCCATGGAGCAACTCTATGGCTTTCAGGTGGCGAGCAGATGCATGAGTGGAAGAGGAATCATCTTTACCTGGTTTGGGAACTTCAGCCAGGCACTATATGTGGGCCATAGTGAAGTCTTTATTTTCACAGGCTAAGCAGAAATGCACTTCGCAATGCGATGAAAAAATGAGAGTTTTACATTCTACATGTGTGCATCACAATAAGCAGAGTTTCACTGTATGTAGACAACTATAGTTCCAGCTAAATCCCCCAACTTGATTATCTATACCTTTGGATGAATTTTAATGGCATCATACTTTAAAAACCAAACCACACATATGTATATTCTCCCCCCAGAGTTCCATGTTTGAACAGTTTTACCAGCTGAAGGAAAGTAGAAGTGCTGCCCAGTTGGCAGGTTCACTCTCACTCTCCCACACACACACCTACCTCTCCTGCTGCTCAATATACAATGATAGTCACCACAAGCCAAATACAAGAAAACCAAGTATATTTGGTAACCTGGAAGGTGGTCAGGTGATGATAGAGAAATCCAACATATACAGCTATTATTTTCAGAGGCTTGTTTAGATCACAGGCAATCAAAATTAAAATGTTTTAAGTAACAGTCATTCCATATATGTGTAATTGTACAAGAACGGAGGGTAAACGCTGGAGTTTTTAAAAGCTCAGTTTATAATAGACTATGTAAATTTAACAAACTTTATTTACAACATTTGCAGCACATGGACAACTTTATCCTATGTATTTAATGCCCCAGCAGTACATTATTATTATTAATTTGTTTATTTGTATTACTGTCCTATCTATGAGCACTATTCATGGACCAGGAACCCATTTTGCTAGGCATTGTACCTCAGATGCTGTAAAGGATCTATATCTTCCAATGCAGCTTACATGCAGACATCTGCATAGTGATTATCTTAAAGATGCTCTACCTCTCTGTTTTCTGGATTGTCACAGGAAGCCCTAAATTCCCTCTCCCTTATAAACAGAACTAAGGTTCCTGACAGAAGCATTTCACTATCACACAGATCCATTCCTGGCAGGGATTGAAACTTTTCAGAACAGTAGCTTTAGTTTAGCCTTCCCACCATCACAACAAAAAACAACCCAAAAAGGTAGAAGATAGGAGATGAAGGAGGCACCAACAGAGAAACAAACCTAAGCAGAATTCCCTGGAGACCTCAGTGGAAACAAGACCATATTTGGACATTTATATTGTGGTTGTGATGATCTGGTTATACTTTACAAGACAGTGACTGTAGTTACAATACAGACGGACTCTTGCAGTTAGCCCTTTGGTTACAAGACTAGGTACATGTAACACCACACATTAACACCTGAATAATTTTAATACAGCATATTAAGTGCTGGTTCAAACCAATAAGCAATTAAAATGTATAACTCACTTTCAAATTATAGGAATTCGTGATAATTAGTTATCAAAAAGCATAACCCAGAGTGTAATTTCACAGTATCTACAGTGGCCCCCTCAAAGAGATAGCCTTAGCTGCTAAAAGTTATTTGTCAGTATAAACACCCCACCCCTTTTTTTGAGGGTTAAAAATGATTGAAGGTGATAAAAATGATTTGAAGCAAAAATCCAGATAAAGACAGAGTGAGTTCATTCCACTGTGAGAATGCACTAAGTGGGAAGATGGTCCAGTGACTCAGTAGGTTTACAAGATGAGTTTCAACAATAGTGCCATTTCTCTGACATCTTGACAGCATCCAGACTCCAGTCTCAACAGCAGGTTCATCTTCAGTGAATTTTGCATCATTTTTCAGAAAGGTTGGCCAAGTAACTTATAGTATCAACACATCAGATAAACACATATAGGTCTAAATCATTTCACATTTACTGTATTAGTAAAAATACTATTTAACCACATAACACAGTCTTGCAGAACTGCCAAAATTTACCAGCCCAGGCACAAAACTACTAGCCCACACACAACAAGGGCCTGAGTCCACACAGTATATGGGCAACCAACCCTCTTTGGTGGCTGCATTACTTTATTGATGAGAGGTTCTAGAAGTTGATTGATGGGAATTGGTTCCTTTTTCTTTGACAGCGCTCAGATAGGGTCACATAAGGCTCTATATTGACAAGGCAAACAGTGAGATGTTTCTAATGGCTATGCCAACAATATGTTGATGACATTCTGAATCAATTCTGAATCAAGTAAAATCTTACCAGTAAAATCTCTCTACCTTCTTGGTGTCTGCTTGAAACAGGTCATGAATTAAAGTGATTTAGTTAAAGAATTAAGGAGATGACAAGAGCTGCATCTGCTATCTCTTCTTCAAGCTGGTTTGCAACCTAGGGGTTTGTTCTGGATCCTCATCTGCACCTGGAATCCCATAGAGAAGCTGTGGCCCAAAGTGGTTTTCTTCTCCAATTTGCACTTAGCAAGGCATTCACATGTCTCTGTTATGCTGGAATGTATTTAAAGGCTTCCTTCAGGCATTTCTTTGATTTCTAGGTAATTAGAGACCTTGTTTAAGCTGAGGAGAGTGCTAGCCACACTTCAGTCAGGCCAAACAGAAGGAGAAATTAAGCTCTTTATGGAGTATGATAGTTGGATATAATGGAAGCCATTGCTCAAGGCGCTAGGCTGCATGCAAGGCCAATCAGAAGCTAAGCTACATGGACTGAGTAGTTTCCCTGTGGACTGATCACAAATGCAGGGGCTGCGGGATTGATTCGTTGCAGTTGTGTGTGCATGAGAAGCTGAAAGCAACCAAACAGCCAAGAGAATGTCAGCAGACAGTGAAAGAAGCATCTCTTAGGTGTATTCCACCAAGAATCTCTGTACAATATTGACAGTTGGATGTGTTAGAAAAGCAGTTTTGATGCTGAGTAGAGGCATTCGATATGAGGAGACTCTTCATTGATGTCTCCATTTGTTCAAGGGGATCCATTTGGAAGGAATAAGATAAGTTAAGAATTTCGGCATCAGACTTTCGATGGAAAGCCACATGTTAAGATGTGATATGAAAAGAGATTAAGCTGCGCAACTTATCCTGTAAAAAGTTTGCACCAGCATTACATGCCTGGTAAGCACGATCTCAATTACTGTTATTCCCTCAAAGCAAGGCTTCTATGTTACCCGTAACTTACTCAAACATAGAGGCATATTTGCTCACTGGTTTGAGAAAATGTGATTCATCCATATTGGCTGCCTGAAAAGCGGTGGATTGATTTTAAGCAGAGTAACCTAACTTTTTAATACATTTACTGGCATAATATCTAGCTATGCTGGAGAGCTCTCTGTAAGCCTTGTTCTGGTGAGTATTGGACACCACACAATATTTAATAATCCAACTTTGGGTAAGTGATTTTGGATTTGATGTGGTGGGGCTTAGGCTACAAAACTAAATCTGCCTCAGTTCATTCCCCCCCTCACTTTTAAGAGAAACTATCACTTATTCCAAAGGTATTGGCCATGGCTGACCCTGTATTTTTTTGAGCCATATTGTCAGCTCATGTTAGGATGTCAATGAAGCTATGCCACAAGGATCTGGTCCATTATCTCCATCCCTTTTTCTTTTTCGTTTCTCCTTTATTTTAAGTCCACTTGACTGGTCTTATCTGTTAAATTTTTAGAAGGTGATCTTTTAATGTTTTCAACACTGTCTCAGTTATGACCTTCAGAGCTGCAGGCACATTGTCAGTGCACTTTTAAGTCAATTATTGCACACAACGAAGGAGGATTTATGGACATAATTGGATTATTATTTTATTTGCAAAAAATTTCAGACAATCTCAGCCAATGGAAACTCATTACTTACATTTTTCAAGAGTTTTGTTTTTAGCATCTCTGTGTTTTAGTTCCATGTACTTGGCTTGCTGTAATTGAGAACTGTAGGCACAGTGCCTGAATATATAATGAACTCAAATCTAATACACTAATACCTCCAAGGAACACCTACGTGGACAAAGGAGCAGTGCTGGTTATTTAATAAAATGGTGGAACTCTTCTGGCTGAGTCAGTAGTGAACTAGAACCTGAATGGAGCCAGATTCTCCTCTCAGTTACACTGACATAAATCCAGACTAACTTCATTTATTTCAATTGTGTTCCAAATTTGGACCATAGGGGCTATTGTGCTGCTGGAGGTGCCATCTTCTAGATGAGTTACTGAAAGAGGCTATGACTATTTAATATTAAAATTTCTCATGGTACTTTTTGCAAGTGAAAATATATTAATCCTGATGTGCTGGCCAAATTCCAACTTCACTTCTATCTACTATATAAATCCCTATTGCTGTTCCAATAGGGAGAAACTATTCTTCATTTCCCCTTCTAAAATCATGTAATGCGGTTAATGAAGAATGGCTGAAGTTTCACAGAAAGGCTACATTTCAGCGGTATTGTAAAACAATCTATTAATACTTATGCTCACTGAATCCTCTTCTCCTCCACCTTGGTTATTCAGACTCATCTTTCATCTTGATTACCTGCATTCTTACTTCTCTTTGAAGCCTTTGATGCTTCTTCCTGAGGGAAATTCTACCCTGTTGGCAAAATACTGTTTCTCCACTGTCTTGTGGGCAGGAGTGCAGTGGTTCCATGATGGCCCATTAATAGACAACTCTACTTTGCTCGATCCTACATTCTGTAACATATCTAAAAGATTGGTGGAAAAGAGGGAAACATCTCATACTTCCTCTAAAGTGATTTGGAGCTTTTCAGCTGCCTTTTTTAGTAATTCCTGAAATTGCCAGGCAGAAAAGGGGATGCAGATGTAATTGCCTCATCTGGGTATGACGACAAGGCCCCTGATGGAGCAGTGGTTCAAGAGCTTCCCCTCCTGTTCCTCTTCCTATTTTGCCTCATGAGGAAGTTCTATTTCCTCTATACAAGGAAAGGTGTGTTGCGAAACCCTTCTGGAACATGTCAATTTGACACAACAGAGGTATGCCACTAGGACCAATGGAAGGGGTCAAAGGGTGGTTGGGGTGGTTCCCAAGGGTTGGGGACCAACGTTTGTGTGTAGCATAATCTGCTCACTGAGATCTCGATGGACACCCTCTCCAGACTGAGCTGGCACAACAGTGGGAGAGGTGACATTCCTTCACCAATATTTGAGTCCTCAGATGTAAAGGTGGGATTGTGTTCCACGGGTGGTGCCAATGGCACCAGAGGCTTAGTATCTCTGCTAACAGAAGTTATTGGAGAGTGAGTTTCTGTATACACTGACAATACCTTCGGTTTAGTGAGACCTTGACTTGTAGATGGTCTAGAAGTAGGACTTCCCCTCGCCTGACACTCCTGGATAGATGTAGTCATAATTTCTCTAAAGATGATAGGGTCCAAAAGGATGGGTGACTCAGGATCCTGCATCACAAAGATGTCTTGTTGAGTAATATATTTGTCCTTTACTGAGGGGGAATAAGGGTTCCTTTCTGACTACACTGTTGGAATCAGTTTAGCAATAGGTCTTGGTGCTGAGGACTCCTTAGTCAAACATCCTGGTACAGTAGGTTCTGGATGCAGCCAATGCTTTTCCTTCAACAGTGTCTTGGACAGTACTGGTGCAACCGATGGTGCAAGTTTCTCAACAGGCTTGCTTTTCAAAGGTGGGAGTTTGGTACCATGCTCTGAAAATGGCTGTTGTGGTATCGCAAAGCAAAGTCCCTGTGCACTTATAAGAGGAGATTTCTTTCTCAGAAGAAGGTTCAGATGGATGGAAATTTATCCCTCCTCTTGTGAGTGAATTTTCCCTCGTGATTTTGCTTGCAGAAGGTAAAGGAGTTACTCCTACCCCTCTCAGAAGCAGTAATGGAGGCCGTGGAGCACTCCGTGACTCCTCAGCCCAATGTAGTGTGTCTATAGGGGGGGTGGGTCTTCTGAGCCTAGCTCAGATGGAGGCCTCACTGCTCGGTCGACAAGGAACCTCCACAGTTCCTCATGGGCTTTTGGGGAAAAGGACTAGCAAACTGAGCACCTGGAGGGAACGACAGCTTCTTCAAGGCCACAGAGGCACCAGACATGGTCATTGCAGACCAGGAAGGTTTGGTGGCAAGAGGCACGGTTTTGAAAACCTGGGTTCTGGGGCATAATCGACTAGAAGAGAATGGATTGGGGGGAATACTCCTAAATTTAACAAAACTAAATAACTATAAAAACTATTATGCTAACTAAGCAAACTGACTATTATTTACATACAAATCCATGAAAGAAGCAAGTATGGGACACTGGAGTATTCCTTCTCAATCGTGGGCGATAGAAAGGAACAAGAGAGATTGTCAGTCTGTGCTGCCGTTTATGCACTTAGTCTGTTGCATGGGGGGGGCAGGGGACTGTGCAGGCACAGACCAATGGACACTACTAGCAAAAATCTTCCAGTGTCAGATAATTGAGCAAGTGTACACTCCCAATGGAATACATTCAAAGAACTCAGCATCATCACTATCAAGGCTCTGCACAACTCTGATCATACACATGACATCTCTAAGTTGTTATTCTTCACCTGCATCTTACAGTATCGCCAAGTCAAAAGTTCAAAAGTCAGGTCAGCAAGCATCAGGAACTTAAACATTTTTTTTTTTTAAATAATACATTTTGGATTCTTATTTACCTTCTGGTTTCTGAGCCTTTAGCATACATTCATTTCTTGTTTTAAATCTTTTCTCTGCAACCATAAGAACTAAAAACTATTACATATCAGCTGAGATTCTCATGCAATCACTTAATTCTAACAGCCGAGGCTGTAGGAACAACACCAAACAACATGAAACTGGTGATAGAAATCACAGGAGTTGGCAACGCTCACCTTACACTCCACTAATGCAGCTCATGTTGCTACTCCCACAAGTGACCCTGAACCTTTTTTTGTGGCCTATGCCACAAACATGCTCCAGGATAAAAGATTCTCTACAAAGTTAAATGTATACAGAATAGGCCTTAATTAGCTCTGACATTTGGATAATCAAGGTGGTACTGCTTTATTGTGTTTTACATGGCATTTTGTGAAGTTACATATTACTGATGCTCTTTTGTAGGTATGGCAGTAGCTATCCAAATGAATCTCCTTTACTGGATACAGACATGCATTGTCATATTTTATTACAATTGATGAATGATTTAAGAAAAAACAGAGGGAAACAGAAAAAGTAATCTGAAGAAAACATTTCTACAACATTTGAATATGTGCAAGAGAGCTTAGCAGGTGAATAGGAATAGACTAATTATATCATGCAGGGGTTATACCTTAAGGTTCATTGTTGATACAGCTACCAAGCTTTAACAATAACAATGTGATATATTGGATAATTATTTATATACAGTATACAATGAAACAAAGAAAGCCCGAATGTTTCATAATGGCCTTTGATAATGTAATACCATTAACGTATTACTTGTTATACATAAGTTCTTCCAGGCATGGACCATCTCTAACAATATATTTGCACAGTGGGCACACAATCCAGATTGGGTCTGTTGGTACTATCAGAATACAAATAATAAGTATGAAGTCTTTTGAGCAAAACCAAACAAACATTTAATAATCTGTGAAAGATTTCACATCAAAAACCAAATTGTCTTCACTAGGAGTTACTGATGTTCTCGTCGATAGAAACTGCCCTACTGCAAAATACTCCTATGGATAAGACTCTCTGTCTTAAAGGCAATAACTTCTCAGAGTTAATAAAGAAGAGTTAATAAATTATTGTTCGAGTCTTCTGATGTATGTCAGTATATGCATTATTGCCCAAAGATTTATCTATTGATGGCAGTTGTCTGGTTTTAATTTAGAAGTCTTTTTGTACTTTCCCCACCACTATCATTCAATTACCTATGCAGTGATATCCTGTATTGCATGTTACTCAGGATGCATGCAAAAAAAGCCCAATCCTTCATCTTCACTATTTCAGGGAAGAATGGAATAAAATAAAATTTCCTGTCTAGAAGATTCTTCTATCTACAAAAAACAAACAAAAAAATAAATAAATAAAAGCTCAACTAACAAAACATAATTCTCTAGTAGCTATTTCAGACTTTCAGATTACCTACACTAGAGTTAGTCCATGTTCACTTATTTATCATTGGATAAAATAATTGGATACGTAGAGTGACACACATATGGCTACATCTGAGTGATGAAAAAATAAGCTCGTGAGGTTTCTCCCCAGCAGTGGGCTCACAAGTATTACAGTACTCTATCATTCAACAGATAAAAGTACAATAGGACTCTACCTCATTTTTATATTGTGGTTAACTATCAGCCAGAATGATGAGTTTTTTCCTGAAATACTGTAATTTATGGGTAACAAAAAGATAATTTAAAAGGTTCTTGTACACGTGTATGTAAACAGCACAAAATATCATACACAATCACAATTTCTTAGATTTCAGCAGTTAATTTAGATATTTTTTGTCAAAATCTTTTGGGAGGATGGAGATTACAATCAACTTTTGTACCATCTTTCTAACATACGGCACTTTCAGATATTCCATTTATTCAATCTACTGCTTATCAAACTTCACAAGCTCATTTTTCTTGTCTCCTAGATGTACACCAGTACTTTGAAATGTGAAGGATGGTTTTGTGGTTAAGGCACTGGATTGGGTTCAGAAGACCTGTTTAGTTTCAGGCTGTGTTACAGGCTCTCTATATGACCTTGGGCAAGCCACTTACTATCTGTGCCTCAGTTCTCCACTGATAACAATGAGATTATAATATTTCCCCACGTAATGGAGTGTTTGTGAGGATAAATTCACTCATGTTTGTAAAATACTTAAATACTACAGGGATGGGGGTCATGTAAGTTCATAGATAGTGATCTTTTATCTATAAAGATCAGCTGCTTGACAACATAATGCCCAGAATCTATAGCTACCATATTAAATATTCAAGTAGGTGTCATTGAGGGTCATCTCTTGAGTGGGGCAGGCAAGTATGCATATGTAACAACAATACTTCACGCTCCATTAGAGCTACTAATTCAATTCATTTAACCTACTAATACAGAATTTGTATTTTTGCCTTTGCAGCATGGACTCTATTTTAATTCTTCTGGTTTAATATGTTAAAGTGTTATCCACTGTGTTTGCTGCTTTTGGTTTTTAGTAGCCACTGAGTCAAGTAAACACCACTACAAGTTATTTACATGTTACAATGTTTCTAAATGTTGACAAGGTCTATTTTTGAAAACTTCCACAATGTATTGTGATTTCCTAAGCACCTCTTTACAATACAAATAAGCAGCACATTTTTATCTCGGAAATAAAAAAGCCAACAAAAATAGCAAACGGAAGAGAATTTCTTGCTGGTGTTTTCTTTTTTTTTTAATTGGCTGTTTCTCCATGTTTAACCTACAGTACAGCACACAGTAGGATCATTTGCTTTTAATAATATGCACCACTTGTTTTGGAGTTGGAATGCTCTGTTTAGCTATTTTATCAAAACACACATCTGCTGTTATTCCCACTTTTAAAATGCTTGATAAACAAGTATATGGAAGAGATTTAGCTTTGTACCTGGCATTTCACCTGTAACAAATTAATCACTCAGACAACACAGCATTATAACAGCAAAAAATGTTTATTAAAACAAACAAAAAAAACCTTCCAGTAAATATATTGCCCATACAAAAAACCCCAGAAATAAAACTCTCCAAAACATCACAATTGTAGCTGTAAACTACATTTGGTTAACTGGATGTTCAGGGAGCCAGAGGAAAAACACACAGGCTGCTCTTTTGGCAAAAAGGATAGTCTGTATACAACATTTTAGCAATCAATAACTAGAGTTTAAACATGTACATAAGTCCAAGATACTACAGAACATAAATGGCGAGCCACACCAAAAACTAACAGGTAAAGAGAAGATAAAACATATAGGACTTGAAAATAAATAAATAAATCTTGACTCCTACAATGCACACATGGCTGAAATGAAAAGGAAAATATATACCTAGAATGATGATGTGATCTTTTTGGCAGGCTGCCTTAAAGAGACTTCCGCTTAACAACTAAAGATAATAATGGACTCATACAGCCTACAACCAATTTTAATTAAGACTTAACCATAGCCCGGTCTTTGAACAAAAGCAGTGAAAATAGTAAAGCCCGTATCTGTTATCACAATAGCACCATATTGCTAGCAGTGGGTGAGAACTAGGATGATATTATCATGATATTATCTAGGTTGATATTATCAACCACCTAACTGGCTCCATTGCCCCAATATCTTTGTAATGGCTTCAACTCTGTTACTAGTAAAATTCAATTCAGATTCAGCGTGTGTATCGATATATACTTTGTTTGTTCTCTTCTTGACCTAATCCTGACCCACACTCATTTTTGTATTCACTTTATGCTTTGAAGTACTGTCGCACAGCTGTTAAGCACAGGGCTTTGCTGATGCCTGAGCAACTGCCAAAAGCATCGGATCCATGACAGGGATCCCATGGGAAGTTTGTAAGAAAAAAAGCCCCACTTCAATAGATTTCACCTGTCATCAAGTGCCTACTGCACAGCTTCTTTATTCATGTCCATATCAGCCACAGAAGCTACTGACTGTATCCTGAAGCTCTTAATGAGTGCTTATACAGGCAAAGGTCTCATCACCTCAATGGTAGATTTGCTAACGTAAGGACTGCAAGATTTGTCCCCAAATGTCAGTTTCACCTCAGTTGTATTGATGGGAAAAAACATAGTAGAGCTGAGAAAACAGTCAGTTCAAGGACTGGAACAAATTACACTTACTGTTTTTGTTTGCTAAACATTTACACATTAATTTATTTTTATCTATTACTGTCACTAATTTGCAGCAACAGCACAGAATTCGTTTTAAATAGGTTTATTTCATCCATAGGTACTACTTGGGCTCCATTTTACATGGGAAAGATGAAAAAAAACATTCACTCCATAACATAATTTGTTTTAATTACACCCGCCTGAAAACTTGAAACAACCTGAGAGAAATCTAGGAATTCTAGGGACCTCATTAAAGAGTTAATTTTTACTGTTAAAGTATTAGAATCTAGTTTTTGGTTTTGGCTGAGCTGTACTCGGAGAACCCAAAGATAGTGAAGATGAGTTGGCTGGCTGTATGCCATCTTTACATCCCCTAGTCTTGGGGCCAGCGAGGGGGTGATTCAGTCCCCACACAGCAATTTAGAGCAGCATTAAGCCTGCTTTAAGTTATGATTAGCTGCATCAACACGCAAGGATCTGCCCTGGCACAAGGAGATGGCTGGAATGCTGCAGGGCTCTGTCCAAGTCCTTTACACTGAGGACCGAGAAGCAGGGTGACATACGCCAGCTACATCAGTTTTGTGCCACTGGAGGATTCCTCTGTGTCCAAAAAATCCTTAGCTGGCCCTTAGGCCACTTTAAGTCTGCTCTGTGCTCTTTCTGCCACCAATATACTCCAAAGGGAGAGCCAGAACCCCACAGCAACAACGTTTTTGTAGATGCAGCAATGAGCACAGCTCACTTTCTTTGCTTATATTTGAGAAAGCTGCTGCTGCTGCTGCTAACCCATTTTGAGGTCTGATGAAGAGCTATCCTGATCTACTGAATCTATGAGCACGCATTGGGTATTTCTCATTCCAAAAACTTGTCCTTTTCTGAAAGTGCTATTTTCAGTTCTTCAGTTGGGAAAAAAAGTCAGTACTATTTCCAAATATTCTTATCGGGTACCTCGCCACGTTGAACGCCAAAATATAAGTAGGTTCTCTGCACAACCTCTAAATTGATTGCACATTGGGCCTTAGTCACTTTTCACTATCATAAACGAAAGTCTTATATCAGTTCTGGGCAGCCAATCATTGCTCATTAGTTCAAATGTTAAAAAAACGTATTTACACTGGTATTAAATCCATTAAACAATAAATTTAAGGGTCAAATCCTACCTTTATGCACATCATTCCCAATGAAATCATCCCTCTAGCACTACAGAATCTGCAACTCCAACAGCATAATATTTAGCTTGAGATAAAAAACACAGAAGCTGCCTGAATGACAATCAGAGTGCATGTTTTTTGCCTCAAGCAGCCGGCCATAACTGATGATTTAAAGGAGAGTAAATAACATATACACATCTACCCAATCATGTAATGCTACAAAAATCAATAGAACTTATGGATCTGAGGGAAGAACCTGGCCCTAAACAAATACTATGAAGTATCTGTACAATGTATAAATGTTACCTTTACAAATGTTTTGATGAACAGGAACGAACAGAAAAATAAGTGAGGGCTGAGCATGTACTGCTGTTTGGACAATCAAGATGCTTAGATCCCAACCTGTGCCCTCCCAATGTTTTTAAAGAAGCAATTAGGCCAGTGCTTCAAAATGTAAGATAATTAGCACTTACATAAAACTACATTCCATTGCCCTGTTATACTGTTTTTATATACTCAAGAGTGAGGCTGGTTGGAGAAAAGGCCCAGAACTTTTATTAGTTGTGCAAGCACTCAATTCAAATTTGAGTATGTTCAGGCTGCTCAAAACATCTAGTTCACACTGGGCAGCCTAGAGACTAAGCTTGATGATGACAACAGAAGGAAGATTTGGTCTTATGAGTACTGCAGATATTAGTGAAGCATGTGATGCACTTCAGACTACAGTATTTGTCATAAGAAGTTTGAAACTTTATCCCCCTGCTGGAAAAGAAGTGAAATGAAGAAAAAATTTGATAGACACCAAATTGTATTAAGTGAATGTACTAAGTAAGGCATTGGGAAGCGCTGAAAGAAATAGCCAGGAATCTTTGAAACAAGGGAGTCATGGTAAATTTTTCAGAATGTACTATGAAATTGTCTGGAACGGATAAAACTGAACTGTTGCTACTGTGCACATGTTCCCCAGCCATTTACTTGGGTAATGCAAAACTCCTGAAATAAGAGGAACAAAATGCTAAATTTGGCATGTAAATCAGAAAAAAGTTTTCAAGGTTCAAAAATCTCATGGGAATCTAGATTAAAGTCCTTTCCTTATTGGCCTAGGAAGGCATTTCTGAATGCTAAATCAAACATGAAAAATATGGATCTGGAATAAGCACTGCTTTTACTCTGTCAAACTCAGGGTTCATCGTGGAGACCAGCTCTATGCAATTCTTTAGTCCATGGATGCCACAGTGTTTCTGGGTAAGAGAGAACCACCAGACTGTACCCATATAACAGAAGAAATGTCTTTTAGGGGGACACAGAAAACTACAATTTTTCGAGGAAAAACATTATTTAGCTTTATCTTTTTACCCTAAGAGTTACAAATGGAGAGTTTATTTCAGTTTATTTTATTATCTCTGCTAGGATTATAATGATCTACCTTCATAACTACTCAAGAAACCCATGAGAGACTTGTGCTCGTCAGGTGCAATTGGATATGAAATATTACTTGGGAGGTGGGAGTGTGATGTTTAAAAAGGGGGTTGTTGGTATTTTGAGAGATTAAGGATAAAATTTTCAAAAGCACCTACGTGATTTAAGACCAGATTTTTAAAGGTTTCTTGGTGCTCAAAGATGCAGATAGGTGCTTAGTGGAATTCTCAAAAGCCCCTACGTACCTAACTCCCACTGAAATGAGTTCACCTAGCAAAGCTTCAAACTAAAATATATCCACAGCCAAAACCATTCTGGTTTTTATAAAATGTCAGTGTATCATGGGATTTCTCCTCCTTCCTTTTATATTACCTCTATTACCAATAACAGAGCAAAATGAGAAATAATTTGGAAAAGGAAACCTTTTACAAATGTTTATCTTGTAATTTTAAATTATTTGCCACAGTACATAACCTTGCAAAGAAAACATTTACATCACCATATTACACTCTGTATAGGAAAATAAGATTAACATGGTAAAATTAACAGCATGGCAGGATTACTCCTTCCTTTTTAAGAAAGCTCACTGTATTTAATTTATAAAACAGCAAAAACAATGTCATTATAATGGTCGTCTTGTGTGTGTTATCTGGAAAGTCTCGGAGGTAAGATAACATCAAATTAGGTTTCAGAGAACCATATAAATTAATGGCTAGATTGTAACTGGATGCACAGAAAGCCTGTCTCCACTTTTCCTCTTGCAAAGGCCAAACATAATCCTGCTCTTTGCATTCTTGAAAACTCTGAAAGCAGTGCCTGTAATGCTGTAGGTGATAAAGAGCATAGCTGGGGCAAGACTATCCACTGTACAGCTCACTGGCCACAAAAGTTGGACCAGCATACTACAGTTACCTAATCCTGTATATAAGTGTATACATCCATCACATGCACTCCTGGAAGCATTATGCTTGCACAATGGTTCTGGCAGCTGATGCCAGCACACAGGCTATTTTCACATCCTTCACCAATGAAAGCAGGGGCTTGGGGCTGGCGTAAGCAATTTTTGTACAGCTATAACTGTATTGGTTTAGAAAATGATATAGTTAAAGAGGTAAATTTCCCTAGTGGGGACACAGTTATTCCAGTAGTAAGGGTGCATCTATTAGTTTAGTGTAATCCCATATATGTACAGTCACAATCCAATGATAAAATCAAATAGTATTATTTATGTCTAGTTTATTCCATACTATATTTTCTAGTTGATAACATACCTAATTTTAGTTTTTAATGTCATAATCTACTCATTTGCAGCCTACCACTCTTCTACTACTATCTTACATTAGCATCACAAGTACTTAGTCTCATTTAAAAATCTTGATAGCCATTTCCTTTTAAAAGTAGACTGTCATCATAAGTCAGCGCCGCAGTCTTAATACTTACTCCCAGACATATATATTTTTTAATATGGACCCCAATTTCACTGAGTTCAAGTATTCTGTACTTGTTTTTTTAAGGTTTTAGAAATACTCTACCTGCTGAAATACTTGCTGTTAAAAAGGAAAACTAAGAGGAAGAGATTTAGTGTGAGGGTTTAGAAACAATAATTTAGCCCTGTTAGGCTGGCTGTTGCATTTGTGAGCAAATACTTGACAAAACAACAAGTGTAACAATTTGGTGGCATTTCCTAAAGTGACCAGGCAGTAATATTGCTCTGGAATAGAGGACCTCTGAGCATTCTATTGTATGCGTTGACAGACTGCATCATGCTGGTACCAGGTCAGAACAGGACTGAAATCCTGTTCTCACTGACATCACAGGACCAGAATTTCACTCAAGTTGAACTTCTTTTTATGCAAGGTATTGACAGAAAATGCCTTTTAAAAAAAAGGGGACAAGAGGGCTAAATTGAGCTTTCAGCTACACCAGTGTAAAACTCAGTGAAGTTATTCTGCACTTACTAAGGAATATCAGAATACAATTTGGCCCAATAATAGCAACTGGTAACTTCAAGACAGAAGGAGCTCACCTTGCGAGGAGGTGGTCCGTGGTCATCCAAGTAAGTGGAATTTCCTGGGGGAAAAAAAGAGAGAAACAATAATGATGCAATGTAATTTCAAAGCCACAAAATAACTTAGTGCCATCTTATGGGAATTAGTCTCTCCCAATGGTTCTGTTTTGTCACATGAACCAAATCAAACCAATTCTCTCTTACTACATTTTTCTTTTTTTAAACTAAGGATGAATTGGCTCATCCGTATTTTTGACAGCTAGTTACATAAATGTTAGCATTTTAGTACAAAACTAAATGGTCCAGGTGTCTGAAATGGGACAGTGATGGAATCTTTAGTTCTTTACACTATTAAAAATACAGTTTACGTGTATAAACACGTATAAAAAGTTGTAAACACAATTATAATTCATGAATCTCAGTAGACATCATTTAGTTTTAAAAACCAAACATAACATCATTCTAGGACTGGCTCCTAGATTTTGGTCAGATTAAGTCGACAAACATGGTGTGATGCATAAACTTGACTTTCTACATTATACTACACTGGGTTCCACCCCAATCCTCCTGACCAGTGATTTATTTTCTGTCTCAGATTATTCAGAAGGTCTGAATAAACAATAGTATTATATCTGCCATACCAACTTGCTCTCCTTCCTTAGGCCAAATAAAAAGCCTGTGATTCTCAAATGCTTTCCTGTAGGTTAGTCCAATACAAAACACCCACCCAACACCCACAACTTCAGAGTTTTTTCTATTTTATAGACACACAAAAACACACATGCATACATAGTCCCATCCCTGCAGCTTTCCTTCCTTAACTCACTCACTGTTTCCCATATCAAACAGAACCTTTCCTAATATACCCATCAGAGGGCAAAAGGCTCTCACAGTAATTCTGGGAGTCTATCAGCCAGACTGCCGCATTCAAACATCTTGTCATCTGAGCCATCTCCAAGCACAAGACAGTAAGAAAATCCCATTTGTCCCTACATCACTAGGTGGTATGTGGATAAAATTCATTAATGTTTATGAGGCACTAAGATACTACAATGATGGGGGCCACACAAAAGACAAAGTTCCTTACAAATGAGATCCATCAGTCAGCCTCTGGATCCCTGGATTGTTAAGTGCTGCAGCAATACACTCTTGTCTTTGGGAGGAAGGAGTTCCTCATGCAGCTCGCAATGAAACGCTCTGGTTAGTTAATATGTATTGCTGAGTCAAAGCGTTCCCATTCAGTCCTCCTTGGCCATGACCATGGCTCAACATAGGGATCTTGCAGAATTTTTCATAGTACCAACAGAAAAGCGGGCATTTTGGACCAAGGAGGCATGAAATCCAATAGGTTTGCCAATGACAACTTCACACAATTAGTTTAGGCCTGGTCTACACTGGCGACAGAGGTCAATGTGACGTCACTTACGTCGATCTCTGAAAGCCTGCGTCTACACTGGCATGGCAGTCCCATCGACTTAACATGCGGCAAAAGTCAATGTAATAAAACCACCTCTGGAAGTGGCGCAGCGCCTAATTCAATTTTATTGGTTCAATTTTGCATCAGTGTAGACAGAGCATAACGTAATTCAACGTTCATGGCCTCTGGGAGGTATCCCACAATTCCCCATTGTGACTGCTCCGGATATTCCCGTTCTGCTGTTACATGGTCACACTCACCAGAAATGGCCCCTCCCCTCATGCCCCGGGAAAATTTCAATTTTCATTTCCTGCCTGGCCAGCGTGGAGGGAGCTTGTAGCTGAACTCCTCATGGCTACTGTAAGGCCCAAACGCGCTCCAGCATGGAGTTGACCAGAGGTCTTAGATCTCATCAGACTTTGGGCCGAGGAGTCAGTTATGGCTCAGTTCAGAGCCAGCAAAAGAAATTTGGACATTTACGGGAAAATATCCCAGGGCATGTTGGAGAAGGGGCACAACAGGGACACGCAGCAGTGCCGCATGAAGATCAAGGAGCTACGGCAGGCATATCAAAAGTCCAGGGAAGCTAACAGCCGTTCTGGCTCCTTGCCCAAAAAATGCCGCTTTTACAAGGAGCTGCATGCCATTCTCGGCGGGAACACCACCACGGTGCCGTTACACAGCATTGATACCTCCGCTCCATCCCACTTCATGCACAATGACAAAGACTCCATGGACAAGGATGAGGAGAGCAGGGTGCAGGAGAGCGGGGTGTTACTTCTCACAGACAGTTAGAACCTATTCCTGACCCCAGAGCAGGCCAGCAGGACGCATGACAGTAATGATCCCGGGGAAGGCACATCTGGTGAGGTTCTCTTTTCTTCTTAGCAGTTATGTTCTTTTTTAAGGGCGGGAGGGAGGGAGGAAAGGGAATTTCAGGGGTTTAGAGCACTGTCTTGGGCGGCTACTGCCGGAACAGATTATTTATGTGCAGAGATATGCTCCGAGAATCATCAGCTGATATCTCAAGGAAATTTTCATGCAGGTAAAATGTTATCCTTTGCACAAGGTTTCTGGGCAGGGCAACCTTGTTCCTGCCTCCCCAGTGTGATACTTTGCCATGCCACGCTGCAATCAAGGGAGCCGGAATCATGGCGGAACACAGCATAGTGGCATAAAGGCAAAGCCGGTACCCCGCTGCGTGCAGCAAATCTTCCCTTTTCTCGTGCATTACCCTCAGGAGACTGATATCGCTCATGGTCACCTAGGGAAGACAGCACATGTTTATTCCCCATTGTATTGTCCCAATAAAGTCACTTTAATTATTTGATTATGGTTTCAGAGGACACTATTAACTCCCCCGCGCTGTTCCCAAATCCTCTGTGGACACCTCGTGACAAAATGGTCATCTTAATTAAACCGTGGCGCTCAGGCACCCCTCTCATACAGGGCATTTGAGCTTTCTTAATCCTCTCTAAAGCAGAGTAAAGTGCCCCTAGCTTACCATCTCTGCAACGGCAGAGTGAGCCGGCCTGGGATGTGCGGAATGGAATGAGGGTCTGTCATACCCTTGTACACAGCAAGGGGAGTTTTTTATACATTGTTGCATTTCTTTCATTTATCTGAGTATGCTAACAATGGCAACATTGTGCATTTCTTTTTATTCTGTAGACACCTCGGCCCAGCTCGCTCGAACTGCTGCAGAAAGACTATCACAGATTAGGAAGAGGGGAAAAAAAACAAGAGACGACATGTTTGGCGAGCTCATGAACGCCTCCGCGGCTGCAGAGACAGAGCTCCGAACGTGGCGGATGACCTTGTCCCAGAACATGGACATGGACTGGAAGAGTCGAAGAGCGATGCAGGAGCATGACCGCAGTACCATGCATGAAATGCTGTGAATCATGCACGACCAAGCAGACACGCTCCGGCGGCTTGTGGAACTCAGAGTCCCACTGCAGCCCCTCCATAACGCTCCTCAGCCTATGGCTTTGCTGCCCTCCCCTTCCCCCACGCGGTCTCGAAGGAGAATGGCCAGGCTGCAGTATTTGGTGCACTCCACCCCGGTGGAGGCGAGCAGAAAGCAGCGGCGGCCCCGCTGACAGCTGGCCTGCAAGCAACCACACCACCCCTTGAGACTGTGAATGAACACTAGTCCCCCACCCCCACCGACTTGAATGTTCATAAATAAAAGTTTGCATTGTTTCAACATGTTTCTTTATTAAATCATATCTTGCTTGGGAGGGATTTGGAGGGTACTGATGTCCATGGTAGGGGGGATTTTAAGCAAAGGCACATAACATACAGGAACAGAAATCATTACTGCATCTCATTACAAAACCTGGTTTTCAATGCTTTCCTAATGCAAAGTGCTCCGTGGTTAGCTCTCAGCGTATTGTTGGCATCTGACTGCTCATAATTGGTGGCCAGTCTTTCTGCCTCCACAGCCCAACCCTGGGGGAACATCTCCCCCTTTTGCTTCACACACATTATGAAGAACACAGTACGCAGATATCACTGAGGGGATGTTCTTTTCACTCATGTCCAACCTAGTCAGGAGACTTCTCCATCTGGCCTTTAAATGCCCAAACGCACATTCAACAACCATTCTGCAACTGCTCAGCCTGTTATTAAAACGCTCCTTGTTGCTGTCAAGATGCCCGGCATACGGCTTAATTAGCCAAGGGATAAGTAGGATCCCCCAGGATCACTACTGGCATTTCAACACCCCCAATGTGAATTTTTTGGTCTGGGAAGAAAGTGCCCACCTGCATGTTAGAGAACAGCCCTGAATTCCGAAATACGCATGCGGCATGCACCTTTCCAACCACCCCACATAGATATCTGTAAAACGACCCCTGTGATCCACAAGGGCCTGCAGGACCATGGAAAAGTACCCCTTGTGGTTTATGTACTTGGTTGAGAAGTGGGCAGGTGCTAAGATAGGGATGTGTGCGCCATCAATGGCTCCCCCCCGCATTTTGGGAAGCCCATCGCAGCATACCCGTCCACTATGTCCTGCATGTTTCCCGAAGTCATTAGCCTTCATAGCAGAAGTCTATTAATGGCCTTACACACTTGAATTATGGCAGCTCCCACTATAATTTACCGACTCCGAAGTGATTCCCAACTGAGCAGTAACAGTCGGGGGTTGCCAGCTTCCACAGAGCGATGGCCACTCACTTCTCCACCGTCAGAGCTTGTCTCAAGCAAGTATTCACGTGCTTCAGGGACAGGGCCAGCTCTGAACAAAGTTCAAGGAAAGTGGCCTTTCGCATACAAAAGTTTTGCAGCCACTGGTCATCATCCCACAGCTGCATAATGATGCGGTCCCCCCAGTCTGTGCTTGTTTCCCGGGACCAGAACTGGTGCTCCACGGACTGCAGATGATGCGTTATGGCCTGCAGCAATCGGGAATTGTTCCGCTCAATGACTTGTAGCAGGGCAGCCTCAGTGGCATAGCAGTTGCCTGTGCTTTGGGTTCTTGCTCTCCTTTGAAAATACTCCATGATAAGCCGAGATGTATTTGTGACACTCACAATAACAGTGCAGAGGTGAGCTGGCTCCATGTCTCCGCAACAATGGTGAGCGCGCGGCATAAACAAACAGCGCAAAAATCGGTTTCCTGTTTGTTTGGGGGAAGAAGGGAGGGGGAAGGAGCATTTGCATCATGGGACGATGAATCTTGTCCCAACAGCCACTACGGTTAGTTGCAATGTGGGAAAGCTGTGCTTTGACTGCCAAAACAATCGTGGCGAGTGTGGATGCACGAGCCCAGCACAAGGAGCATGGTGTGGACACGCTCCAGAGACTTCTAAAACTCGGCAGGTGAAAGTTGACTAAGTAAGTTGACTTCACTCTGCAGTGTAGACATACCCTTAGTTAAATACAACTAATTGATCCATCTTATTAAAATTGATTTGAATTAATACGTAAATTAAATTTAAATACTTTGTTTTTTCAACTTTTTTTCTAAATTTCTTTAAGTTTAAAAATCAATTGTCTGACTCTATAAAGGACTTGAGTCAAGATAAACTATAATCTAGGGGTCAACAGCATGTAAACCCACTCCAAGTCCAAAGAAGATGTTTTTTCACAGTTTCATTAGTCTGGCATGAGATTCCACAAATGCAGAAGCCTCAACATCTTTTATTTCATTGAACTGGCTCTAAAGAATGTACACATTTTTCAATTCAAGTCTCCCTCATCTATCCTTAATGCAAAATCAAAAGCTCATCTTCTTACTATTCTAATATAATAGTACTTCTCATTGGGGACTAATTAATTATTTTATAGATGCAATTTAGTTTGGTTGGATTGCTATTTTCTGTGTTCAGAATGCTCCATTCTCACCCCACACTTAATGTTGCATTCCACTGCTAAGATTCTGGTTACCTGGAAAGTAATTCCATTCACAAATAATTGAAAGGAGTCATACATGGTCCTTCCATTGGCAAGGCCTCTGATAAGACATATTTGATGTTGAAGAAGCAACAGTTCAGAAAAAAAATATTGCTACATATAGTTTGTCAAAGCCAAGAAATTATGCTAATGTCACTCTTTCCAGCACCAGCCAAAGACTACATTTCCCTACAATCCAGCTGTAAGTACACATCAGTCTTCACTAACACTGAAGAGTTTGTATGAAGTAACTAAATGCATCCAGCAGCTCACCCCATAATGAATGCAGCCAAGAGAATGACGTTATTGATGTAAAAATGGCTTTTACTGCTTTCTCTTATTTTCAAGAAAAGTATTCTTTCTTGCTCTGTGTTAAGCACAGACCTATATTCGGCAATGCAGATAATTTTAAAATAAATAATCACAAGTACATTAAAAATTGTAGATAATATCTGAAATGTATCAACTCACAAAAGTACATGATTTTTAATGGGTCTTTTGAATATATTACATCTTACTGAAGAAAGGTATGTTTCAGCCTGTCTATACACATTCACACATGCATACCAATGTAGTTATTCCAGGCATTTGAGTATCCCCAAATGAAAAGAACATTAATTATAGTTTTAGCAAACAGCTGTCATGGTTAATTTTGCTGAAAAAAGGGATCTGAATTACTGCTGTTTTCTTTTCCTCTTCAGTTTCTAAACAGATCAGTACATTCATACTATATACTTTAGCTTACAGTATTTTCCTTAAAGAAGACTGAACTAGAAAGTATGAGCTAATACCTTAAAAGGAGAAAATCTTTTTGAAATACACATTAAAATAGAATATCGTCAAATGATCAACATCTCACCTTTCTATACCACTTGTTCTGTATGTTGCATTTTCCTCACTTTGTTTTCTTGAAATCAATCTTTCAGTGTTTGAGAGACTAGAATTATCTTCATATCTGGCTTGGCACAGGTATTTCATGTTCTTGATTTCTGTTTTTAAACCAAATTTTAGTTTTATGAGCCTGATTTGGATGCTATTGCACGTGTTTAAAAGTAATGGGTCAAATTCTGAACTGATGTAAACAGATTCATCTGCCATGTAAATCTCTGGATGAAATTCAACAGTGAAAAGTGGTGATATAAACTTGTCATGAGACAGATTTAAGTGGTGAAAGTTTAAACAGGATTGACTTGGAACGCATGGAAGGCAACTTACACCAGGGCTCGACAAGTTTGTTTTGGAGCTAGGAGCCAGCCCAAAAATTAAGGAGCCAGACAACGTGGGCCCAGCGGTGGCACGCCCTGGCCAGAGCGCAGCAGCTGCTCTCCCCTCCTGGCCCTGCCCCTTTCCCCCACCCCTCTCCCACAACGTGGGCCCAGTGGCAGGGCGCCTTGGCTGGAGCACGGCAGCCACAGCACTCCCCCCTCCCAGCCCTGCCACATGGGCGCAGTGGTGCCCTGGACGGAGCGCGGAAGCCACTCCCTCCGGAGAAATACTAGGCACCAGACTTAAATTTCTAGGCCCCATGGAGACCTGGCACCCAGGGTTTGTTGAGCCCTGAGTTACACATACCAAAAAAGGGGCAAAAAAGAGTGGGTCACAGCAGGGAAAATAACTTTCACCTTCAAGTTAGATATCTCTTCCTGCTACATCTCATTCTTCTGCCCCTTTGGCATGGACGTTAGAGTTATTTTGAACACATATAGAATAACATCAGTGCACTAATTTAAATACGCTTTTTTCACAAATGTTCCCTTTTGATAAACAAATGAAATCTTTTGCCAAATGGTCCATGTGTTACCCAGAGTATAACAAAAAGGAATCAGCAGATCCAGGAATGGAGGATATTGACAGGAGAGGGCATGCTCTAGTCTATGGCATGCTCCCCGCTACCTTCAACCCTGTTAAAGTTCTTTGGCAAATATTTTTTCTGATCACCACATCATAGAATCAAGTCCTACATTCATATAGATGCAAAGCCAATGATTCAGCATTTGAGCATTACAATAACCGAGAAACGGCTATGCTGGGAAATAAATCCACAGGAAGTTTCATATATCAAGTTGAAAACTTGGTAATAATGAAAAATGTCTTCTAGTAAGTAGAAGGGGTCACAGAAGGCAAACTGAATATTAAACCTGGCAAGACATCTACGAAATGCATGATGGAGGACTTGTTTGTAGGATAAAAGGTTGCACTTTCACCCGCCTAGCTACCCTCAACACGGCCTCTAACAAAATATATATATTGCTAAACAGTTTCATGAATGTTTCAATAAAGAAATAGCAAGAAAAGGCATTCTGTGAACTATTTCCTACTATAAGAAGTTAAAAGAGATGAAAGAGAAAGAAAGACTCAGACTTTCAAGCCAGAAGGGACCATCGTGATCATCTAGTCTGAAAGAAAGATGTGTCCGTAGATGTGAGGGGTTCATTACTAAGGTACTATACCATACACACTACAGTAATTATGTTAATAAAACTGAATATTCTTAATAGGTACCTCTGTATAGCATGCTTACCTGAAACAGAGAATAAGAAATTTATTATTCTGTGTTTATACAGTATATCATCAGGAACACTTAGAAAATTATATCAACATATGAGCATAGAAGAAACTACTTCCTGTGGTGGATTTGGTATGATAATGGAATTTCATTGAAATCTGGGTCCATAGCCCTAGAGTAACCCATTTCATTAAGCAATTGAGATTACTCCTCCCCCCTTTTTTTAAATAAAAGTTATTAAAGACACAATTGATTCTAATGGTCCCAGAAATGTCATCAGATACTTCAGCATATTTATTTTTAAAAAACATGGTTTCCTAAATAAGCCAATAATAGTCTTCTCCCTCCTTTAACATTAGTTTTCAGACTAATAACCACTTGAACTACACCAATACTCAATACAATGTTTGCACGGACTGAACATGTATTCTGAATTCTCAGTTTTTTGAAGAAAAGGAAGATTGAGGTATAGAATGAAACATGGTGCACGTATTACAGTGGTCTGATTTCTCTCATAAATTGTGGTTTTTAACGTGCAGTGAGATATATATATATATAGATATACATATATATATATATATATATACACACACACACATAAGGTCTTTGTGAGAACCTGGTGGTTATGTCTTTTTCTTGGAATCAAAAACATGGGAAGTTTCTCACTCAAGGTCCAGCAGACCAAATTTAAACCAAGAAGAATGTTCAGTACCAGATTAAGGCAGTTATTTCTATGTTCTATTCAAAACTAAATAAGGCAAGAAAAATTACAAAATCAGAAAGATAGGCATTTTTTGTCCTGGAGTATGGGAGAGGTGAGGTGAAACTGCATATGCACATTACAAAGATCATTTGCTTGCACGCAGCTACAATGGGTTATGAAATCAGAGATCAGGCAGAAATAATAAAATAAAGAGCTCCAGAGAGGAAACAGGCTTAAGAAAGAGGAGAAAAGAGTGGACTATGCAAAGCTCTTGAAGATTCCCTTGAGCAAGACCTTGCTTGGTAGGGATTAGAAGTTCTACATCACAGATGCCATGTTTTCTGCAAGCCCCTTTTCCAAGTAGCCTAACTTCTACTGAATTTTAATTGTATTTGGGTGCCTGGGATCAGTTCTTGGCCCTACACTATTTAACAGTTTTAATCAATGACCCAAAAGAAAACATAAAATCATCACTGATAAAATTTGTGGATGACACAAAAATTGGGGGAGTAGTAAATGGTGAAGAGGACAGGTTACTAATAATTGAGCAATCTGGATCACTCGGTAAGCTGGGCATAAACAAACAATATGCATTTTAATACAACCAAATGTAAATGTACACATCTAGAAACAAAGAATGTAGGCTATACTTATGGGATGGGGGGGACTGTATCCTGGGAAGCAGTGATTCTCAAAAAAGACTTGTGGGGGATGGGTAGTGGATAATCAACTGAACATATGGCTCCGTGTGTGGCACTGTGGCCAAAAGTGTTAATGCAGTTCTGGGATGCATAAAAACAGGGGAATACTGAGTGGCAGTTGGAAGGATATTTCACCTTTGTATTTGACACTGGTATGATCGCCGTTAGAACAATGTGTTCAGTTCTGGTGTCCACAGTTTTAAAAGGATACTGATTAATTGGCGGCTGTTCGGAGAAGAGCCACAAGAATGATTAAAGGATTGGAAAACATACCTTACAATGGCAGATTTAAGGAGCTCAATCTATTTAACATAACAAAGAGACGGTTGAGGTGTTATTTGATCACAGTTTATAAACAATTGAACAAAAATCTGATAATGGGTTCTTTCATAGACAAAGGCATAACAAGATCCAGTGTCTGAAATTCAGACTGAAAATAAGATTTTTTTTTTTTAAACAGGGAGAGTAATCAATCACTGGAACAATGTGATGGATTCACCCTTCTGGCAATTTTAAAATGCAGACTGGATGTTTTTCTGAAAGATATGCTCTAGTCCAAACAGGAATCAGTTCAGGAAAGTTCTATCTTGTGTTATACAGGAGATCAATTTGGATGACCACATAGGTCTCTTCTAGCCCTATGAACCTGAGCTAGCTTAGACTCCTCTGAAATGTAAGTAGGAACTTATGATGTATTCTGACAGAAAGATAAATTATACACTTATGAGCAACACTTACCTATCTATTCCTTTAGTAGGCTTGTCTCAAAAAAATTGCTACAGTGTAATACAGTCTCATGTCCCATAGAGCAAGCAGGCATGTAAAAGACACAGTTATCAAGGACCTGGATCTTGCAGCATTGAAATGAATGGGAGATTTGCCATTAACTTAAGTGAGGCAGGGATTGGTCCCTAAAGGTAGAGTCATGTTGCTACTTTTGGCCTGGCACCATTTTTCAGCATGGTCTCTTATTTCAAGAGGTATTTTGAATGCCACCAACAATTGCATGGTAGAGGCTCTCTCGTGACAGCTAAGTTGATTTAAACATTCCACTCTCAGCCCTTGTTACACAAATACCATTTTTCTGAAGAATTCCCCACCACTGCCAACACTGACACGGCCCTAACCGCAGGAGCACTAATGTTAACAAAATGCCAACAACTGCCAGCATTTTCACCAGGGTCACACAGACCTGCTGGGAGCAGGTTTAGAGGACACAATGGTTAAAAGTCCAGCAGCCAGCTGGAGCCTCATCCAAAAGGGCAATTACTGCCATTGCTATAACCAGCAGAGCTGCACAAGTGGGAATGGAGGGAACTTTGTCAGAAAAAAGGCAAGTGTAGACAAAGCCCCAGTAACCAGTCAATGCTGTAGCAAGACTTGTACCCCAGACTTGTACCCCAGACTTGTATCCATCCTGTACGAAAAGCTTCATAACTATTATAAATCCAGCACGTCATTAAGATCTCTAATGGAGTGACACACACCAGCACAGTAGTGTTATTTGACACCTTGAAAGGGAATTTAAATTCCTTGTTTTCCTCCTTTTTTTTTTTTAAATTGCTATATTTTGTTTGTACCACTTTTTAAAGTTTCTAAATCTCAAGAAGAAAATATATTATAGGGCATCATTCACTCCATATCAATGCATACGGGATTGTGCACTGAAAGGAAAGAAAAACGAAAATTTCATTTTCTTATAAAGTAAACTCTGGAAACTTCCAATGTAACCAGTTATAAATAATTCAGCTCTTGTTTACTATTGATTACATCTTTCTAATAGGAATAGGGAACAAAGCACTAATTTCCCAGAAATACACAGTACTGTCAACTAAACTTTAGCAAGCTCTCTCACTGGCTGTTCTGCAGCAACAGCGTATATAAAAAACAATACTAACTGGACTAGTATCTTATGAGAAGGTATAAATAATTTACATATCTGCAGGTATTCACATAGCAATGTTGAAGACCAAATTTAAGAGGAAAACTTTTAGATTAAAAAATCATTATACATAAAAATTAAATCCAAAAAAGTTACCTTTTGTATTATATATATTACCTTAATAGACTCCAATTTAAGAGTGGATTAGTCTATAGTTTGTTGGGGAAAAGTCTGTCTTTCCAAATTCCCCACTGTAGACAAGGCCTTCATTGATTCGTTTTTATAAAGAGTCAATTCAAACAAAGTGAATGGGATAATTGTAATTATCTGAGGAACCTCAGAACTTTCAATGATTCAGTTCAGATAAGAAGCCAAAAGTTCTGAGATCTAGCCAAAGTTTATCCAAATTATACAAACCATAACAAAAACTAGATTGAAAATATCACAGGAATAGGCTTTCCTGTGAGATTTCTGGTACTTTTTACTTTTATTTGGTAGACCATGTACAGCTGTTTTAGTAGTATTTCAGCATTTCTTCAAATCTCATTTGGGACCTGGAATTCCAGAGTATACAAAAAAGGAAAAGTAAAGGCTGAGATAACCAATCATTTTTTTGAAATTAGTTCAAGTTCTGAACCAAGACTTTGGTTGTGTTATTTTTATTTATATTGTAATGAACATAGTGCATATATGTACCATTGTCCTCTATAGGACAGAGTCATAGTTACTCTACTGTGTGCCATAAGCCCTATCATGCTGACTGTGAAAAGAGCTTCAATTTTACAGCCAATGGTAAATACCAGTGTTTTTGTAACACAAAGAGCAGCGTTCTAATTTTCTAATTCCACATTATGTACAAAAAACATTTTTGCAGCCAAATTCAAGAGAACCTAAGTGAGTGAAAGAAAGAAAAAGAAAGAAAGACAGACAGACAGAAAGAAAAGTATGTATGCCATATACAATCCTCATATGACTCAATAAAATATTGACGGCTTATCAATTGAAATCTGAGAGATTCAACAGGCTGCCTGAAGCGTGCCATTGGAATGAGACTAGAAAGTCATCTATTGATGTAGACTGACTCAAACATAATGAAATCTAGATTAGATATTAGGACAAATTGTTTAATGAAGAAAAATATATTGGACTACAGAAATGATGTGGAAAGCTGGCTTGGTTAAGCATAAATAAGAATTGGCAGTGCAATAACTAATGGGTCTACTCAGATTCAAAGTGTGGGATTACCGGATGGTCTGCTCTTATTTTATTCAAACCAGCTTGCCTATCCTTAATTATAACAATCTGGAATAAACGGCGTTCTGTATATGTGCTTTATACACATATCATTTCCCTAATTTGAGTTAGGCTGCCAGCAGAGAAGCTACTATCCTCTGCATGCTAATGAAAAACTACAAAAACTACATGAGCCTTCAAGGAGAGAAGCAAAAGGGATACTGCTTTAGAAAAACAGAAATGAATACTGCAAGGGCCTACCATCTAACGTTTGTGCACACTTAGAAATTTTGGCTAGCTGCCCTGACCTCTAGGAATTGTTTGTCTTATTGTTTAATGAGCAGATGTGACTCTTGGGAAAAGAACATTTGATGTAAGGACAAAAGTCACCACAAGCTACAGACTTCCAGTCATGTGGACTTCAAAAGCTAAGTGTAAGTTGAAAAGGTCTGTAGTTACACAGAGACCCCTTTCTTGGACACATAATCGGAACTGGAGAGTTGGCAGAGGAATAAAGCTTCTGGCTCTGAAAAAAAGGGATTTTCTGCCCCTCTGTTGGCAATTTCAGTATTCCATAGCTAAGATAATGTTATTTTAATGATTCCGTCATATATATGTAGGCATGTTTGGTTTTGTACCTATCCTTTATTTAATTATTTACTTTCTACTTCTGTACAATTGCCAATAAACCATTTTCTCATTTAAAATCAAACTAATATAAGTAAGTGACTTAACTTGACAAGTTCTAGAAACCTGGAGGCAAAATGAAGTATTCTGACCTCTTTCAAAAATCAGACAAAGAAGAAGGTAAAGGCTTGTACACAAGGTCCAGGGCACACAAAAGGCTGTGTTCTCCTTCCCCAAGCAGTGCTGAAAAGTGCCACTGTGAGCAAAGGGAAATCCAAATAACCTATGGGAAATGGGGCACAGTGAGATAAACTCAGTCCCACTATAAATGTGTGTTTTCTTCTAGGGTAATTACCAGTTTAGAGCCTTTTCTCAACCACCTCTTCGTCTTTGCCACCATGTAATTCCTAGCACACGTTTCAATGTTGGTTTAATCAGATCTTAGTCTTCACTAATTTTTTTTGGGTTAGCTCCCAATTTTTGGCCTTGCATAGCATGTAGGAAGTGAACGCTGATTAATAAGCTTCTCTTCAGACCTACTGGTTAGCTGCTTTATAGAACATTCGGCTTCTCTAATGCTTCGCAATGGACTTGGTCTTGTTTCCTAACTTCCTTCATATGACAATCATCCTAAAATAAAAAATTAGGGCCCAATCCTACAAATCGATGTCGCAGAGCTTTATGCAGAGGCCCAATGACTTCAACTGGAGATATGGGTACTCAGCACCACTGAAAATCTGGTTTTAGGTGTTTGAAATTTAGCCATCCAAAAAGGGAGGCACCCAAACTTTTGAAAAAGCTAACCACAAGTTTCAACTGCTAGAACAAACCTTCATTATCAGGTTTATATTAACTTTGGCATGTAAAATTTGCACATGATTGCTAGATGAAGCCTTTATGCTCAGTCCTGTATGAGGAGTGGCATGTAACTGCACTGCTGCAGGAGCAAAATTCATCTCCTGCTCTGGAGGAGGAAGAGAAAGCAATTTACCACACCACTGTATCAGGGTGTAACAGTCTCCATCCCCCCACTTGCTTGCAGGGAATGTATCAGGTGCACAGCCTCCATTCTCACCCTTGAGCTGGAAGCTATCGACCAGGAAGGTACTACACAGCCTTAGGATTAGGACACAATTAAGCCCAAAACCTTACTGATGTTACATATTTTATTTGAATTTCTTTGAATAGCCAGTGATATCTGTGTCACCCAAGACAAACTACAACTTCCTAGATCTTCTCTCTTCTCCAACTTCCATTGCACATTCCCAGGTGAGTTTTGCCACTTACGTGGTATGAAGCTGATTTATATTTTGTATCTAACTCTTAAGATCTCACTGCTGTTGGGTGGCTAATTTTATTTTTAGTGTGCATGTAGAATGTCCCTCTTTTTCTACTTACAGACATGCTGGAACAGAAATTCCTCAGTTTTGTTCCATTGTTTTCTATTAGCACAACTCAGGATAATAACTTTATTTTCACATTATTCAACGTTTTAGCTTTATGACCACACAAGGAGACCACATAAGACCACAGCACTTCAGTTCAGGTACCTGTGGAAACATTGACACTTTATAAATGATCACTTTCCACTAGAATACATTGTTACTGGTACCCTATCTATAAAAGTATAAGATTAGATAAGCTTAATGAGGAACTTATTTATTAGGGTTGGAAAAAGTATATTTTTGCATGGGAATTTCCTTTCTTAGACCTTCCACAACCAGCAACCTGTACAGTAGGTTTCTCTTTTTCCCCTTAGAACTTGGAAGCAGATTAAAATTGGAAGCTGGTTATATCTTTGACCGTGGGCTTGCTTTAGGTCCCCTCCCAGAACTTTTACCCTGAGTTGATAGCTTCCAAAGCCGCAATAACTAAACATAAACAGTATAATTTATTCCCTGCAAACTTTGACCAAACTTTAAAGAATTAACTGTTTGATCTGATTCCTCTAGCATAATCCTCTCAGGATGGGACAGACTACTGGGCATGAAGAGTCTAAAAAAGAAAATATCCAGGCAAGACTAAATGTTTCCTTTCCAGACTTTTATGCATCCAGCAGTCCATATAGTGGACTGTCCATAGTACAGTAGAACCTCAGAATTACAAACACCAGAATTACGAACTAACCAGTCAAACACCCACCTAATTTGGAACTGGAAGTACACAATCGGGCAGCAGCAGAAACCAAAAAAAAAAAAAAAAAAGCAATTACAGTACTGTTAAACATAAACTACTAAAAATAAAGGGAAGTTTATAAAAAGATTTGACAAGGTAAGGTAACTGTTTCTGTGCTTGCCTCACTTTAAGATGGTTAAAAGCAGCATGTTTCTTCAGAGTAGTAAAGTTTCAAAGCTGTATTAAGTCAATGTTCAGCTGTACACTTTTGAAAGAACAACCATAATGCTTTGTTCAGAATTATGAACATTTCAGAGTTATGAACAGCCTTCATTCCTGAGGTGTTTGTAACTCGGAGGTTCTACTGTAGTTTAATGTGAGCCCTGGAAGAATGGAAGATTAGTTACATGCATATTGTACGCCCTATGGGCATGAAAAGTCACTGAGATAGCACTTGCTGGAGAACTCTCCTGTCAAAGTCTTCATCTTCAGGGGACAAGATATCTTGAGAATGTGTATACTGGAGACCATGTTGCTACCTTACAGATTTCCTTGTACAATATATTAGACCTTTCAGACCAAGAAAGTGCCCCGATTCCCTCCAGCTGATGATGCAATAATATGCGCAGGAGGATATCAGAAAAACATACCTTAAGCCATCTTGCTATTGACACTTTTGAAGACTTTCTCACTGTACTGCTGGGTGGTAGTATACTAGAATGGCCACTGATCCTCTAAACTTTTATTTTATGCACTCAGATTTTGATCACTAACATCTAGTGTGTACCACTCAACACAAGGGCAGTCTCGTGGGCATGCTTGAGACTCAGATGAAATGATGGCATTACCCCCTCTTGTGTTCTGTGGAAGACAGTAAACAATAAGTACCAACATTGGGTCAATTCAGAGAACCTCTTCTCTTCACTTAAGGTGCAGTACCGCTCATCTTTCCAAGACTCCACTTACTGAACAGATAATTAAAGGAGAGGTGACTGCTAGATTAGACACCGCAATGCAATTCAAATAAAGCTCTTGCCAAGGCCAGCAGGAAGCAATACAGACTCCAGATAGGGAATCTATAGATGACTAGAGACCTTCATCAGTGATACCACTCTCATGAACTCCTAACACATCAGTGTCTAGTGATCAGACATGGACTTTTGCAGCGGTTCATGTTTGCAATAATTGATATATGATTCTTGGTTAAAGATGTGCCTAATTTTTGCTTATAACACCAGTATGAGGTTTGCAAGTACTTCCCTCCCACCCCCAAGCACAGAGTACGTCCATTTATTCCTAGAAGCCAGAGCAGGTCAATGAATTTTGGAGAATATCCTAGGTAACTCAGTTCAGTGTTGCTAGTGTAGCAAGTCGGGTGTTGGATGGACTATCGGCCTTTATATCAGAAGGGCTCTGATTTGAGGCACTATTATCAGCAGCAGCAGCAGCAGGGTCACAATCTGCATTCTGTGGCTGCCTTAGCCAGTGAAAGGAAATCAGTATCACTGTGGCTCACTCTGTTGTGAACTTTCTCTGCTTCCTGCCAAGAAGTTTTCTGGGCTTCTTCCTCTGCATTGATGAGGAAGCCTGGTGCCGCGATGGAGCCGGTACCGGCAGAGCTTCTGCACTGACCCAGTGCTCGGTGCCATAAGGGAGTGGGACAGCTCTGACGCCGGTCTCAGGGCCACCTCCATTAACAAGGCCTTCAGATGGATATCTCAGTCCTTTTGAGTCCTCAGTCTGAATTCCTTGCAGATGTGGCACTTGTCCTTTCAATGAGACTCCTCAAGGCATTTGAAACAGTCTTCGTGGGGGTCGCTAATTGGAAAGGCGTTCCCACAGGATTTACAAGGCTTAAAGCCTGGAGATCGGGGCATACAATGCCGGGTGGAGGTCCCTAACAGGGACTACCTTAACTACTACTACAACAATAACTAACAACTATCTAAACAACTACTTAACAAATACTTATAAAAACAAAGGCTACAGCTAAGAGGCACTCGCCGAAGCAAGCAAGAACGCAGTTCTTGCTTTCCGCCACTGACGGTTGCTGGAACTGAGGTAGGGCCGGCAGCACCTCATATACCGTGCCATGCATGCAGGACTCCAGGGGGCGCTGAAGCCAGACCTATGGGATCTGCTAAGGGGAAAAATTTTCTGGAGCGTGTGCATGCACCTACAATGGAATGGACATGAGCAAGCACTCAAAGAACCCATTTTACAGAATATACAAGGGTCTAGGTAGATTTTCAAATATTTAACTTACTAAAAATTACATGAATTCTATTTACATATGCTTCTCATAGCATTTCTCTAAATTCACTGGTTAACTCTGATTCTGTTACCCTTGTTGATAGGAGTGGTTGCACTGAAATCAATGGGCTACCTGTCTGAGCAAGGGTTGTGGGATCAGTCTGTGTGTGCTCCAGACTGTATCTCCTTCATAGCTCATAATACAGAAACAAAGATGGAAGGGACCTCAAGAGGTCACCAAGTCCAGCCTCTTGATTTGATGCAGGACCAAGTAAACGTGGACCATCCCTGACAGGTGTTTGTCCAACCTATTATAAAAAAACCTCCAATGATGGGGATTCCACACCGTCTCCTGGAAGCCTATTCCAGAACTTACCTGTCCTCCTTAGGTGTGGCAAACAATTAAAAAAATTAATCGCGATTAATCACGAGATTAAAAAAAAAATCACAATAAATCACAGTTTTAATCGCACTGTTAAACAATAGAATATCATTTATTTAAATATTTTTGGATGCTGGGGAAAGTGTGTATGTACGTTCGGGGATGGGGGAAGTGTCTGAGAGACCAGAGTCTGCTGTCTCTTTAAGCAGAGCGCTCAGCAGCCTGAACGCTTGTTCAGACAGCAGCAGTCGTTAGCAACTTCCTGCCTCCTGACCCAGAGGCAGCAGCACAGCCAAGCTCCCTGTCTCCCCACCCCAGCTAGAGACCGGGTACACAGGTAGTGGGATGAGGAAACCCAAATATCAGCCCTCCCCCCACTCTTCACCATGGACAGCAGGCTCTGGGTCCTTAGCAGCTTGGCTAGGGGTGGTTCCAAGGCGAGGGGGAATAGGGTAGAAGCAACGGCAGGTGCAGATGGCTACAGAGCAGCGGGAGGAGGAGCCCTCATCAGCCGGGCACTCTGGACAGTGGAAGACATCTAGGGAGACAATGGACACTGCCCAGAGGAACTCTGCCCGGATGCGTGAACGGATGGAGGAATGGAAATAGGCCCCACAGTCGCAGAGCACCCCCTCAGGCAACCTCCTCTCTCTGGTGTTATAGATGGCCATCTTGGCCAGTGCTAGGAGGAGGTTGACAAGGAGGTCCTGCAATTTTGTGGGGCCATGGATGAGGAGCATGTAGAGGATCTAGTGCAGGGGAAAGTGCAGCCAGAACATCAGCAGGAGGCACTGAAGGAGCCAGAACAGGGGCTGCAGACTGACACACTCGAGGTAGAGGTGCACCAGGGTCTCCTTCACACCACAGAAGGGGCGGGTGTTGGGGCGAAGGGTGAACCATGCCAAGTACATGCCCGTGCTCACGGCTCCGTGAAGGAACCGCCAACTGATGTCTCCTGCGGGCCGTGGGGTCAGGGTGGAATAGAGACTGGCCCACCGGGGGTCCTTGCCCTCCACAGGTGGTATCAGGTCCCGCCATTTGGTGTCCAGGCAGGACATGAGGGCAAGGAAATGAAGGGTGTGGTGCACGAGCGGGTACAGATGGTCCCTGGGCACGGTTTGGAAATGGACCGGCTGCAAGTCTAGCAGCCGGCTTGATGAGTGGGGAGAGGGTGTCTGGGGGGGGCAAGCGTGGCTGGGGCCCAATGCAAAGCTTTGGAGGGCTAGGACTGAGGGAGGGACCAGATCTCGCAGGACCAGCTCGAGGTAAATCCGAGCAGCAGAAGGCAAGGCTGCCCTCATCTCCTGGAGTACCCGCCAGGGGATTCAAAGGGTGGAGAGCCCCATGCACCAAGCCAGCTGCTGGGGATCCACCCAGTCCCCCCGGTCGTAGTCCAGGAGGTCTCCAATCCTGGTGATGTCTGCCAGGACCAGCCTCTGTCGCACCGAGGGGGCCTCCACCACCTGCACATGGAGTTGGGGGTTGTGTAGCAGGGGCTCCGCGAGGAGATCCTCCCCCTCGGGGACTACAACAGACCTGGAGTCCGAGACCAGCCTGCAGGTCCAGAGGAGGTCCTGGTAGAAGACTGGCAGCTCGGGAGGAAGACCTCTCGGATGGAGATAAAGGAGCTGCCAGTCATATCGGAACCCTCGGAGGCGGCAGCAGAAGGTGTGTGCCAAGTGGCTTCACGCTGGACTACCTGCATTATGAAGGAATCTCTGCAGGGCCTGGAGGTGGAAGGTGTGGACCTGGCTGTGGAGACAGCACGGGCCCTGCCGACCTTCCTCCAGAAGGAGACTCACAGTCCCAGAGGATCTGCAGAGACCCAGTGCAGTCCTGGCCAAAAGAACTCCAGAATCGTCTTTTGGAGATAGGCCAGGAACCTTGGGGATGGGACCAGGATGTTGAGCCAGTGCCAGAGCATGGACAGGACTAGCTGGTTGAGCACTAGTGCCCTCCGCCGAAAGGAGAGGCACCGCAGCAGTCCTGTCCACCACCCGCAGCCGCTCCAATACCCTGCCCTCTAAATCGTGCCAGTTCTCTGCCGGGGAGGGATGGGTGGCAGAAAAGTAAATGCCCAGATAGAGCAGCGGACCTGCACTCCACCGGATGGCTTGAAGCATTGGTGGGAGGGAGCTCATCCGCCACCAGGCTCCTACCATCAGGGCAGAGCTCTTGACCCAGTTGACCCGGGTGGAAGAGGCCACCAAGTAGATGGCCAGGCAGGCCTCCAAGCGTGCCAGGTCACCCAGGTCCTGGACCACGAGGAGTACGTCGTCAGCATACGCTGACAGGACCAGCCTCAGCTCTGGCTCATGGAGCACCAATCCCATTATCCTCCGTTGGAGAAGACAGAGGAACGGCTCGATGGCCAGAGCATACAGCTGGCCTGACAGCGGACAGCTTTGACACACTCCTCACCCGAAGCTGACCGGTTCGGTCATGATCCACTTGAGCTTGACCAGGCACTCCACGGAGGCATACAACACCTGGAGAAAGCCCATGAAACAAGGCCCAAAGCCAAATGCCTGCACAGTGCCCAGGAGATACCTGTGGTCCATTCTGTCGAACGCCTTCTCCTGATCCAGGGCCAGGAGGACGAACAACAGACCATCCCCTACACCCAAGCTCCAAGACCAAATAAAGGTTGTCAAAGATGGTGCAGCCCGGGACAGTGTAGGTCTGGTCGGGATGGACCATGTCCTTCACAGCACGGACCTCAGCCTCAGTGAGATGGCCTTGGCTATCATTTTATAGTCTGTGCTGAGGAGCAAGACGGGACGCCAGTTCCAAAGGTTGTAAAGGTCTCCCCCTTCTTGGGCAGCAAGGCGAGCACAGCCCACCTGCACAAGAGGGGGAGCACTCTGCTGCCTTTGGACTTAGCCCAGACGATGGTGAGGTCCGGGCCAAGGATGTCCCAGAACATGCGGTAGAACTCCATGGTCAGCCTGTCCATGCCCGGAGATTTATTGGTGGGCATGAGACAGAAGACTTTTGAGAATTCAGCCAGAATGAGAAGTAACCCCAGCCGGTCCTGGTCGCCTGCACTGACCGTGGGGAGTTCGTTCCAGGGCACCTTGCAGGTGGTGGCTTCGATTGGATCCGGGGAGAAAAGGCTAGTGTAGAAGGCCCTGGCCCTTCCACGCATCTCTGCCAGATCCGTGAGGGGGGCGCCGTCCTCCGCTAGAAGGCAGGTGACGCGCTTTTTGGCCCCCCTCCATTTTTCCAGGGCATAGAAGAAGCAGGAGCCGCGATCCATCTCCCAAAGGAGACGGATGTGAGATCGAATGAAGGTGCCCCAAGCCCAAAGATCTTCAAGGGCCCTGAGCTCCTCCTGTTTCTCCCGGCATGCTCCACAGAGGGATGGATCCTCGAGGCTGGTGGCCAGATGCCTCTCTAGCTCTAAGATCTCCTGTTCCAGCTGCTCTATCCCCACATTCCTCCACTGGCTGGCCCCACCGAGTATAGTCATGGCAGAAGAGCCAGGCGTGCACCTTCCCCATGTCCCACCAGTGCCGCGCCGAGAGAAAGACGCACCCCCACCAGACCAGCCAGAACTCCCAAAAGGATGCCACGAAGCCCACATCTTCCAGTAAGGTGGTGTTAAAATGCTAGTAGGCCAGCCCCAGCCTCTCCGCTGTGAGAGAGGCCATCACAGTCACCATATGGGCCCCCCACACTACATAACGGCCATTCACTGGAGGGCAAGAGCCCCAGGGAAGAGGCAAGGCCTGTGAGAACCAGAGATATGACCAGGAGCCAGCAGGCAGTGGCCATCTTAGAGAGGCTATATTACCCTCCCCCACCACTAGAGAGTGGAAGAACACTAAAGGGTGAAGCAATTCTCTGAGCTACCGCTAGAAGGAAGCTCTGGACTCACACAGGTAGAGGAAGAGCTTTGTCACAACTTCTATCATCTTTCCTAAAACGAGATGCTCAGAATTGGACACAGTACTCCAGCTGAAGCCCCACCAATGCCAAGAATGAGACAATTACATACAAGACACCTGTTAATAAACTCCCAAATGATATTAGCTTTTTTTTTGCAACTTCATCAAATCGCTGATTCATATTCAATTTGTCATCCTCTATAAATCCTAAATCCTTTTCAGCAGTATTAACACCTAGCCAGTTATTCCCCAGTTTGTAGTTGTGCATTTGATTTTTCCTTCTGAAGTGTAGCACTGTCTACTTGTCTTTACTGAATTTTATTTTATTGATTTCAGACCCATTCTCCCAATTTGTCAAGGTTGTTTTTAATTCTAATCCAGCCCTCTAATGTGCTTGCAACCCCTCTAAGGCTGCTGTCATCCACAAATGTTTTAAGTATACTTTCCACTCCATCATCCAAGTCCTAATGAAAATATTGAATAGTATCAGATTTAGGACTGACCCCTGTGGGACCCCAGTAGATTCACCCTTCTAGTTTGACAGAGAATGACTGATAACTACTTTTGAGTATGGTCTTTCAACCAGTTATGCACCCACCTTATGGTAATTTAATCTAGACCACATTTCCTTAGCTCATTTAGGAGAATATGACTATCAAAAGCCTATTAAAATCAAGATACATCATGTCTACCATTTCCCCCATCCATTAGGCCACTAACCTGTCAAAGAAAGAAAATAGATTGATTTGGAACAATTTGATCTTGACAAATCCATGGGGGCTATTCCTTAAAACCCTATTATCCACCAAGTGCTTACAAACTGATTGTTTAATAATTTGTTAGTAAATTAGGCTGAATGGACTGTAATTCCCTGGGTCGTTTGTTGCCCATCTAAAAGACGTGCTATATTTGATTTTCTCGAGTCCCCTGAGATCTGACCTGTCCCCTCCATGAGTTCCTGAAGATAAATGCAAATGGTTCCAACACTGCTTCAGTTAATTCCTTAAAGTACCCTATGATGTAATTCATCAGCTGCTGTCGAATTGAATATACCTACTTTATCTAAATATTCTCTAATCTGTTATATTTACTAGAAGAGTCACAAATTAAAAAAAGAAAGCAGTTACGCCATGCTCTGAATTATTCTGAAAAGGGTCTTCCACTCCTTACTTAGATAGTATTCTAACAGTATAACACAACAGCAAAACTTTTGATACTGTCTCCCACAGTATTTTTGCCAGCAAGTTACAGAAGTATGGGTTGGATGAATGGACTATAAGGTGGACAGAAAGCTGGCTAGATCATCGGGCTCAAGGGGTAGAAATCAACGGCTCAATGTCTAGTTGGCAGCCAGCATCAAGCGGAGTGCCCCAGGATTTGGTCTTGTGGCCGATTTTGTTCAATATATTCATTAATGATCTGGAGGATGGGGTGGATTGCACCCTCAGCAAGTTTTCAGTTGAGACTAAATTGGGAGGAGCGGTAGATATGCTGGAAGGTAGAGATAGGATACAGAGTAACCTAGACAAATTGGAGGATTGGGCCAAAAGATATATGATGGGGTTCAACAAGGACAAGTGCAGAGTCCTGCACTTAGGATGGAAGAATCCCATGCACTGCTGCAGACTAGGGACCAACTGGCTAGGCAGCAGTTCTGCAGAAAAGGACCTGGGAGTTACAGTAAACAAGAAGCTGGATATAAGTCAACAGTATGCCCTTGTTGCCAAGAAGGCTAATGAAATATTGGGCTGCATTAATAGTATTGCCAGCAGATCAAGAAAAATTATTATTCCCCTCTATTTGGCACTGGTGAGGCCATATTTGGAGTATTTTGGGAACCCACTACAGAAGAGACAAATTGTGGACAAATTGGAGAGAATTCAGCGGAGGGCAACAAAAATGCTTAGGGTGCTGGAGCACATGACTTATGAGGAGAGGCTGAGGGAATTGGGCTTGATTAGTCTGCAGAAGAAAAGAGTGAGGGGCGATTTGATAGTGGCCTTGAACTACCTGAAGGTGGGTTCCAGTGAGGATGGAGCTAGGCTGTTCTCAATGGTAGTAGATGACAGAACAAGGAGTAATGGTCTCAAGTTGCAGTGGGGGAGGTCTAGGTTGGATATTAGGAAAAAGTTTTCCACTAGGAGGGTGGTGAAGCACTGGAATGGGTTACCTAGGGAGGTGGTGGAATCTCCATCCTTAGAGGCTTTTAAAGCCCAACTTGGAAAAGTCCTGGCTGGGATGATTTAGTTGGAGTTGGTCCTACTTTGAGCAGGGGGTTGGACTAGATGACCTCCTGAGGTCCCTTCCTTCCATCCCTAATCTTCTATGATTCTATGAACACAAATTAAAAAGGCTAAAAATGCTCAAAAATAAATCCATTCTTCCCCCCAAAACCTATATGTACCCAAGTTTATACAATAGCAAATTATGTGTACTCTTTTCCCTAGTCAGTTTAGTAAAGGAAAAAAAAAGGAAAAGTTTCTTACAGCTTGTTTTTATTTATGGCCTAATGGATTAATATGATTTTTGCTTTCTTCAAGTGAGATCTAGGAATAGTAAAATAAAATCTAACGGGAAAAGCTGTACAGTGTGAATGTATAGTATCCCACCAGCCACTATTTATGTGGTAATAAACCACATTACATTGGGCCATCAAGATGCACATGAACAAACATATGTAATCAAAACCAGATTTTATCATTCAACTAAGTACATATACAGAGATTCAGGTTAGCATTGTCTTGGAAAAGATGCCCAATGAAATGAAATTCCATGCATTGTACATAGAAAAAACTGTTATGCTTCAAAAATCCAATCCCATCTTGTAGCACTGAGGTCTACACCCACCACAGATATTGCTAGTTACAAAGCAGAGTTAGATCACAAGGAAAGAGAATCGTCAGTGTAAAATGGATAATTAATCCTCATAAACACTGAATTTTACTCAGATCCCTAAGGGGGAACAGTAACACCAATGCATAGCAATATTTTTCCCATTCCTTGGAACCAAATCTTTTCACCTCCTCCATTGCCAGTCAGAATCCTGAGGAAGCTGGGAATGCAGTTCTGCTCCACAAGAGGAAGAATCTGGGCCACAATCTTTAGTAGGACTTGGTGATGGGTTCAGAGAATACACAAGTAGGTAGGAGTCACCAATCTCACCCCAAAATGGAAGTACACCAGTCAGGGAACTGCCATAGCCCTAAAACTATATATGCAGCCACAGAGTAGCTCCGCTACCACTCCAGAGCCTGAGGAAGCGGGAATTTCTTAACTCTGCCAGCCCTGGTAGAGAGCCCCAGTTGACAGCCCAGCCACTCAGGCCTAAGGATTTGACCCTCCATCATTAGGCTACTTCATATGCATTCAACTTTCAAAATCACAGTTTAGAAAAGTTGAAAATGTAGGATTAAAGGGTATATACACATATGGTTTCAAAATGTAATGGTGATTAATCCCTGCAGTTTTGAATCTTCATTAACACATCACTCCTTTAAAAATATACTGTTTGTTTCAGTCTCTTAAAGGGATTGAATTAAAAATACCATAAAACATTCTTACAGCAAAGGTCAACAGCTATTTTGGAGGGGGTGGTAATTATGGCATTTTAAGTATTTAAAAATAATTGATGAGATGATTGCATTGCTATATTTGCAGTCTGCTTATAATAGTAATCAGAATCATTCACAAGGATGTTATTTCTCTATTGCCCTACACCTATCCTGTAAATATCTGCTCTCTTTATGTTGCTGTAAACTAGCTCCTATTGGTGAGAAATGCAATTTGATCAAAATATTAAAAAGGCAACATATGCATTTTGACTCACTGAGGTTTTGCTATTTGTTTATTTAGGGAGGTCTTTGGATACTTTGACCACACTGAAGCTCTGGGGTGCAAACATTCACTGCTGGCAATAATTACTTAGGCGTGCTCTCTATTTCTTTTTATGTCTCTTTCCTGTGTTTTATTTAACTTGTAGAACCACATCAGTATGTCATCAACACGACATGGTAGATTAGCAGACCTCTAACTGCTACTCACCAGCTTTGCCACAGACCATGACTCTTATAAGAAACCTCTTAAAATATACAAAACATGTCTGTGCTACGTAGATTGCCACCACACTGTAAGAGGGCCAGGGGTTCAACTTCATTTCTTCCATTAATGCATACTATGGTAGTGGGAAGTCTTTTGAATGTATAAATTACGGTCGCAACCTTGGTACTTTGCACTAATGGCTGGGGGAACCGTTACAAGTGACTAAGTTTAGCGATTTAGCAAACAAACAAATTAAAGAAAACAGTGCACTTGTGAAGAAATATCCTCATTACTTTAGCCAATGTAGTTCAGCGGTTAATTACACTTAAATGTTCTACAGCACATTTTGTAAAAGTAATGAAGCTTTAATACCAGAAAATCTTGGTACAATATTTGGCTATTAAACCTTTGCCAAGACATGAGGAATAGGCTGCTCTTTTTGCACTAAACATGGGGTGCACAATATCACCGCAAAAGTATTTCACTAATAAAAATTTTTTTCAACATTTCAATTTGTCTCAATTAAGGCAAGCAAAAAAAACATTCAGCAGGTTGACATTCACATTCAAGTAACTGAAAGGAATACAACTTCTTGAACTTTACCCTGGGATAGATTCCCTACATCCTAGATGTCACCATGTTCCCTTTACCCGGGTGTTCAATCTCAAGGCTGTGTGTCATGGGGAGCCATCCTTATCAGTAAGAAGGAATAGACAAGACACCCTTCAGAAGCAGTCTACGCTATTCCTTAACTTTAAGTAAGTGCCTATCCACTGCTCACTAACATAAAGCAACAAATGGTTCACTATAAAGTAATGCACAATACTCCATTCCCAGAACTATATGGCTCAGAAAGGAGAAACTGGAAACACAGATTTTAAAGAATTAAAAATTTACAAAAATATTCCTATCAATCCCTGAAAATATATTAATTTGCTTCACTCTTCTGAAGATTATAGAGACATGTTTTTCTACACTCTAACAGTTTAAATATTAACTTACATACAATTACAGCCCAAAAGGTAAGTCCTATGTACTGTACATGTTTTCATAAGTCAAAATGCTCTAAAAATCTACTGAAAGTGTAGATTTTATGACATTTCCCCTCTTCAGGAGGGACCTTTATTCCATTTTGCCAGTAGTTCTAGAACCACAATAATTTTGCAGCTAAATTATTTAGTCCCTGGTGAGTAACAGATCATAAAACCCTTCACTCACAGCTGAACCCCATTGAGTATGATTGACAAACTTTACTCAGGATATATACATAGCTGAGCTACACTAGCATAGGGACTATATTAAGTCTCATCTCTTTCAAATCAAATGTTTTCTCCACCTGGTTGAAAGGATATGGACCTAAGATTTTAAGAATGACTAGTGCTAATTATGGGTACACAACTTGACTCCTTAAAGAGGCCTGATTTTCAGCAGGCAGATGCTCAGGACTTTCTGGAAATAAGCCCTTTTATGACATCTCAAGTAGGTACCCAAAAATTAAGGCACCCAATATCACTTATCACTTTTGAAAAATATAGGCCACAGTTTTATATCAAAGGTTGTATAGGTGGAAATATATATTACAAATTATATGGACATTTTAACACTTCTATGGCTGTACATTGCTCTGACCTCTGATCTGCTGGCATGGAAGATCTGTTGTGTTTTTGTTTTGTTCTTGTGGATTTTTGTTTTTAAGGAAACTGACGTGTGTGGTTGAAACAGACTCCCATTGACTGCAGTGGGAAAAAAGATTTTATGCACATCTCAAATAGTATTTAATTTTTTTATTTGCTTGGAGTTTTAATTTAAATGACGCACGTGTTTACTCTTTAGGCAAACTAGGTCCAGGATTTGTGGAAAACAGAACATTTTAACTCTTCTCTTTCCTTCCTTTCCAAAGGTGATGCTCACCTCATCATCTTATTGCTAGATTTGTCACTCCATTGTCTCCAAAACTGATCCCTTACCTTTTAATAGAAACCCTTATTCCAGGGTTCTCAAATGCAGCCACCAGGGGGTTTCTGTGCGGCCACGAGGCAGCTGGGGAGGAAGAGGCAGGGATCCACCCGGCCCAGCCAGCCAGGACTTGTTGGGAGCAGTCCCTGCAGGGTAAATAATCCCCTCGGCTCCCAGAAGCACCTTCCACACTGCCGGGCTGCAGTGCCAAGGTAAGTGACCCCCACACACACACACCCCCCGCCGCGCGTCTGCCTCGGGGTCCGCACCTCTCCCTGACAGCCACTGCCTGCCCGCCAGTGCCTGGGGTCCCGACTCCCTGCCTTCCCGACAGCCAGCCCCCCACTCCCGCCAGTGCCTGGGGTCTCAGTTCCCACTCCCTTCCCTCCCTGCCTTTCCAGCATCCACTCCCCTTTCCTCCCTGCCAGCTGCTCGATTGCCTCCAGGGTCCGACTCCTTGCATTCATCCACTCACACCCCCAGCCCCTCCACTGGCCACGCCAATGCCTCTGGGTCCCAACTTCCACCAGCTTCCCTCCCTGCCTTTCCTCCCTCCCTGCTAGCTGCTTCATTGCCTCCAGGGTCCTTGCATTCACCCACTCATTCCCCCTCCCTGCAACCGTGAAAGTGGACCCCCCAGGAGCCCCCTCCCTAAGCTGCAGTTCTTGCCCCCAAAGCAGTCCCCTCCCTGCTTCCTGCCAGGTGGCTCAGGGCAGTTGCTGCACATGTAGCTAGATTGGCTGCTCTGCAGGGAAGAATAAGTAACTCCCTCCAGCCACCTGGTATGAGCTGCAGTTCTTGATGAACCCCACTCACCTTTCTCACCTGAAAGGTAAGTGGGGCCAGTGAGGCAGCCTTTCCATTCAAAGAGCTCCTGAACTTTTGCTAATATTCTAATCCACACAATTGGTGCATCACAACCCAGAACGTATTATTTGGACATGTATATGTGCATGCTTATTTGATTTTTCCTAACATTAACTGAGTATATTAGGAAAAAATTGTCAATGCGGCCACCAGCAAGAGTTAGTGGCGACACTCTGAAGCCACCAAAAAATTGTTGTGAGAACTCCTGCTCTAGCCTCATGAACTCAGCTCCCTGCAATCCACTCAAAACATAGCCATGTAAATATTCTCTCGTTTGTCATTGTAATTGCATTCAAACCATCTTTAAATGCATTCACTGGTTTGTACAGGACCCAGCACACTGTAACTACACCATTAACATTTATACATACAACATGACTAATTTTATTCACTTTTCTCCAACGTTTTGTATAGTCTTACATAATTTACAGCATTCTTGTGGTGTAAACAGACATCACATTCACTTCTAGAAAACCTTGAAATATACTTCCATTTTAAGGTATAGAAACGTAAAAGGAAACAGGCATAATTACGGTGTTGTCAGTCAGAAAGTGTGGTGAAGGAACAAAAACAGAATTTTGCACCAAAGGCTGAGCAAGGCTTTTATGTAATTGTAGCATTCCAGAGAAACCCCAGAAGACCTAGACTTCCACAAATCACCCTGTGTGGATACCACAGGATTTTTTGTTTGTTTTAAACACAAAAAGTCCAGTACATTAATCACAGCAAAACACACAAAGTATTTTGTCTAAAACTTGACAACAGAACTTGAAAGGCTATCTTTGCCCACATAACTCCTTTTGTTTCTTAATTTATTCACTGCTTTCTCTCATTCCCCACTTAAAATGCATGTTTTATTGAACCTAAATCATAGGTTAATTTCACACATACACATGACTTCCAATAGAAGAAAAATAATTTTGCATTTGATTAATCATTTTATATTATGCTACTGTATATCTCCTTTGGATGGGCAGGTTGCCAATAGGTAAGGCAGACCCCCACGTTCTTGAAAATACCTTCCTACTGCCTTTAGTGGGGGAGGAACTTGACTGAATGGTAGGTTAGGAGAAGTCCAAACATATGCATGGCAGGGAAGGGGGCTGTCCCCCTCACTGCCCTTGTTTCTCTGCTTAGCCATTGGCTGGGTAAAGGAAAGGGGGCCAGCTGATTGGTCTGCATACTCCCCTTGCTTATTTGAGCTGAGCCTGGGCTTAGTAAAGGCCCTTCTCTTTCCAGTTAGCTACCCAGCCCGCCCTTATGTTGGTGGCAGATTAGGAGCTGTGCCATTTATGATACTGCTAGTCGGAACAATTTCCTGTTTTCAGGGGGGGGGGGTCAGGAAGGAATTTTCCCTGTTGGGCCAAACTGGCATGTAGCCTGGTGGGATTTTTTACCTTCCTCACAGCCTTCCAGTAGCACAGTGAGTTAAAAGCAATAGGAGTCTAGGTTCACATAATGCTATTACAATTACTGATTCATCATACCTTGTGTCTGGTGTCCAGTGTGGGAAACAGCTAAAAGGACCAGCTCCCATCGGTAAACGAGACCTAGGATTGCACAGCTAGACCATACACACAGGGAGGTGAGGAGCATGAAGTCTTTGTAGACTGAGGTCCACCTTTGTCACTCCACTCCCCTCACCTGGAAGAGGTTTCACAACTGAACTGGAGTCTGCCCCAAGCTGTTGTTGGACTCATGGCAAAACCCTGTAACCTGCTCTGGAATCAATTCAATGCCTGGTATCTGAGAGCTGGGGCAGGCAATATAGTCCCACTCCCCAAGACAAAAATCAATAAAGTTGTGGCCTGCCGTTTAATCCTATGTGTCTGCCAATCATTCATCTGCTTGTTCTGGTCAAAAGTTTTGAGCCTTTTTGCCTATTTCTAAAAGTAAATGAACAGATAGTGTTGAAGCATTTTCCCCCTTCGGAATGGAAGCATACTAAAAACCTAACATACTGCATTTTCATTAAGTAATTATTTTTGTGCCAGTCTCTGAATTCTTGATGTCAAATTTGAAATACCTTGATTGAAAACTGTTAATTAACTGAAATCACTCTCTCTCAGCTCATCAGGATGGTACTACATGGCAGTATATAGATACCCTTTTAAAATCTCATTCCTGCAGAAAGAATGATGGTGAACCTGTGGTTAAGGCACTGGACTGGGACTCAGAGGCTCTCGATTTTCTTCTTATCACTGCTACAGACTGCCTATATAGGCTTTGGCAAGTCATTTAATATCTCTGTGACTCAGTTTTCCATTTGATAAACAGAGACTGAACTGTACTACCTCCATGTTGTATAACTCCACTGCTTGTGAGGCACTGAAACAATACAGCAATGAGCACCGAAAATATAAAATACAGTTCTTGTTCCATTTCTTTTTGGTTTAGGTTTTTATACGGTATCCATCACAACTGTATATGGGTGCCTCAGCAGCTATTTACCACAGTCAAACTTTCTTTTTAAATGAAATGTATATAAGAGTTTGACAGACTGTCCACATTTGACAGTCTTCAGAGCTCCTGCTCCTCCAGGAGCTATAAACATTTGGGTTTCTATTTTAAACACACTGTGGAGTTAACACAAGTGCAAAAATAAAGGTTAATGGTGATGATTCTGTGGAAGTCTGGATTAAACACCAACAGCATCACATGGATCCCCCTCCCTCTGGTTTTACCAGTAATGAATTGGCAAGCTGTTGAAGTACTAGCAAACAGAACAGCTGCTAAGGAGTTTATGGGCTCATATAGGCATTTCTCCAGTTTGAAGAGATTCAACTGAGCCAGAATAATACATCTGAAACTAGTAGTAACCAGATTAAAACACACTAAACATAAAAAGCCAATGGTTTATACACTGTATCCCCTTATTGTGCTATAAAAACAACCACATAAGATCAATGGTTGTCTGGGGATTTTTTTATGATAGTTTTTCAACAGTTTTGAGGAGAAAAAGGGAAACAATCGAAAGCCTAGTATCAAAATACATATGATGGGATGTTAAGAGCCCAGACACATTAAATCACAATTTGTACTGTTTGTTGGAAGTCACTGCTGAAATTACTGGAAATTCTTCAAATGGCTGCCTAAATTTTGTATGAGTTCTTAGTCCTAAATAAGGTTAAGGTTTTGTCACGGTTATTTTTAATAAAAATCAAGGACAGGTCATGGGCCATAAACAAAAATTCACGGAAGCCCATGACCTATCCCTATCTTTTAATAAAAATATCTGAGACAAAATGGGGCTGACTAGGGGGGGATGAGAGCCTGAGCCCTGCTCAGGGTGGAAGGGGGTCCAGCACCCACTGCTGCAGTTGGGGGCCCCCATGGAGGCTCAAAGCTGGGGGGCTGTGGCTAGGGGCTCGCGGGGTTGGCAACTTGGACCTGCGGGGAGTCCCTGTGGCTGCTTGGAGCTCCATGGCCAGCAGCTGGGAGCAGCGGCTCAGAGCTCTGGGTCTGCAGGGCTCCCGCCGTCCCCCCAGCAACACAGGGCTGAACAAAAAATATGTCATGGAGATCCCTGGAAATCACTGAATCCAGGACTTCTGTGTCAATCTTATCCTTAGTCATAAACCTCTCTCTTTTAAGAGTCACAAAAATTTGCTGCAGTTAATTGAGAAGCTAACTATTTTATATATATGAGAGAGAGATACATTTCTGGTACTTTACTCTATTCCTATCAATACTGTGAAATTGTGAATACAAGAACACAAGACTCAGTCAAGGTAATCTTTCAAAATGTGTACACACCTGCAACTGCAAAATTAGCTGCCACATAAAGATAACATTATTTTAAATGTTCCTTGTAAACTTTAACCCAGGTCTCTACATAACTTCATTTTATGCCCCTAAATTCAGCCACACTTTTATGTAGACCTCACACTTAAAACAATGTAAGTTTGGAAATAGAACTCCAAAGCATAGTTAAGATCTAGGGGTAATTCCCAGTCACTCAAGGTATATCTACATTGCAGCTGGGAGTGAGCCTGCCAGCTTGGGTTGAAAAACTCTTGAAAGTGGGGTTCGTGCAAGTGTGTTTAAAGTAGCTATGTGGACACTGGAGCACCAGCGGAAGATCAGGCTAGCCACCCAATCTCAGGCCCAGAGGGTGTGGTGGGCGGTTCCAAGCTTGGATAGCTAGCCTGCCCCTCCACTGATGTGGCAATGTCCACAAAGCTATTCTCTCTACCTGGCCTGGGAGGCTCACTCCCAGCTGCAGTGTAGACAAAACCTCAATGATCAAATGGTGGGAGCGACGGGGATGGGGAGTAGTGGGACTATCCAAATTCTAACCACAATCCTAGAGTAGTGAATCATTCTGCTAAGATGATCAGTAGTGAAACAGACATTTAGGCCATGTCTACTCTCTGGGGCTATAGAGGCATAGCTACAATGCTGTAGCTATGTCAGCATAACTCTGTAATATAAATGCAGCCTACAGCAATGGAAGGGGTTTTTCCACTGCTGTAGGAACACTACATACAGAAATGACAGTAGCTAGGTCAACAGAAGCATTCTTCTGTTGACCTAGCTGAGTATACACCAGAGGTTAGGTTGGCATAGCTATGGTGACCATGGGTGTGGATTTTTCACACCCCTGAGCACCGTAGCTACATCAACCCACGTTTTAAGTGTAGACCAGGTCTCGCATTAGCCTTCACATTAGCCTTCAGAATCAATGCTCCACTGAGATAAACGGAGGCTGTTCACGCTTCTCAGTTATTTTTTTTCCAGCTGTCTGCCACTCTCAAGACAGCACAGAACTTTTAAATATTGAGAAAAGCTGCCTTCTACAAGTGGAAAATTCCAATAAGATATAACAAATTAAGCTATTTTCAGCAAGTTATATCCACCATAACGTTGTTTTTAAATTGCTGATATCATGGGTCTTTTTTTTTTTTTTACTTTTGACATAATCTGGCATGCAACCCTGCTTTTACATTTTATTTATTACATTTATATTTATTTAATTCCTCTAACATACTTGCAAATATCTAATACTTTACGCAATAGCTGTGTTTTGGACTATTTTTTCCTCAGTGGTACTAATTTGTTCTATATTTTTCCAAAGTAGATTGCATTTTGCTATTTACTGCCCATATTTTTAACCTCTAGATTATGCTGCATTATGTCTGTCCTCACTAGGGTTGCAGTACCTCCTACTTTATTATCATCTCCAAATGTAATCAAAATGCTGTTAATGCTTCACTTTCTGATCATTAATGAAGATGTTAAGTAAGACCAGATAGTCATTACTGAACAGACATCTCTCTCAAATTGATACTCTGCTGTTATACTCAGTACTTAAAAAAACAAAAACAAAACTATGTTAAAGTAAAATGCAATTAAAATACTTGGGGATTTTTAATGATCAAAAGGGACATATGTAATCAGAGTACAAAAACGGAGATGGAAAGAAAATGGCATGCTCCTGTATCAAATTATCAGCCTCTGGAATACCTATTAGCAAATGTTAGGCACAATATGCATTATAGAGAGAACCAAGTTAAGTGTAACTAGGCTCTATAGATAAGGTGGGTCAGTACCTAAACAGCAGCATTTTCCCCCCAACACAACTGCATGCCAACAGCTTTAGCCTATCTCACAAACCTCGCTGTGCAGAAGAGCTGGTTTGCATTCAAGAAATATCTGGGCACCTGTCTTGTACTACTAGACAAGACATAAAATGGGAAGTAGTTAAGTAATTAATCACAGCAGACTGAACTTCAAGTGTAGTAGGATCCAATGTAGAGATTTAAGGAAGAAAGTGGAGAATCAGGATAGCAGGACAGAATTTAACTTGTCATGTAGAGAAAATGATCAGTACGACTTGGCAAAAGCCTAGACACAAACAGGACTCAAACAACCATGTTGCACACTTGAATAAGTCTGTAATTTTCTAAAATGCCCATTGTTGCATAATATAGGTACCAGCAAAATTTTAGTGAGATTCAGAATCAAAACTAATGATCAAGGCTGTAATCCTGACCAACATTGCATCATGGACCACCCTCAAAGCTTCAACAATGTTTAACTGAGTTCCAGTGAGGGAAAATGGCCCATTAATTACATCAGTTGTTTGGTTTTTTTTAAATATAAAAAAGTCCACACTGCTTTCAGTAAGGTATTTTAAAAATTTATTGTTATAAGTAGCTCTTAAAATTAGGGGAATACAAAAATATTGGAGGGAAAATATTTATCTCCTTTATCAGTCTGTTTGCTTGTTCATTATGCAAGTATTATGTACGGCAACAGGAGAGAGAAAACACATTTTAATGAGTAACTATAAAACTACAAACTGCCAGAGGAACTTGGAGGCCAAACTGCCAACTGGTTTTTTTAGGGGACTAGATTTCACCTTTCAGGTGAAGGTGAGGCATCAAAGATGTTCCACTCTACGTCTTACTCCAGTAAATGATCCTTTGTTAGGAGTTTCATCAATAAGAGCTTCTGCCTATGGATTATAATAAAACCCTCAAACTTGTTAGGGGTGGATTTTGCACTTGTGTTCACCTTTATCTAACTGAGCTTGTGTCCAGCCGGGAAAGAAAATGTAGTCAAGAGATATTTAATCCTTCCAAAAACTGGATGTATTCTGCTAATTTGCTCCAACAATTTGGCTGCCTATAGCTTTTTTCGTTTATTAATTTTTCTCAACTGGTATCTGAATTAGCCACACCCCTATTCCGCACAAAAAAGTGCTTAACATTTCTTGCAGAGTTAACCTAATCAAACAGTAGTGCAAACATCGAAGAAACTTCTGAATGCTATTCTTCAGGGACATATGGGAATTTTAGTACTTTTGAAACAGAAAAATACCACTCGTTAGAGCCAGGGAAAATCTAGGCATACTGCTGAAGGTTTCCCACACTTTGCTCTGGCCTGGCTATTCAATCCTATCCTGCAAACACTCTAGCTATGCCAGTATCGCACCTTCATCAATTTGCAAGAAACGTGGCAATAACATGATATGGAAAAACAGCAATTACAGGTGAAGAATTAAAAGAATGACTATTTCAGCCAGATTTTTCAGACTCATTTCACCTCTGATGTAAACCGAACTAAGTACCTAACCCTCCTCTTGTTGAAATCAATGCCAAAATTTCCCATTGAAGACTGTGAGAGCTGGCTCAAATCCCCAGCTTTCAAAAACTAATAGTTTAAAACTGAGCCCCAATTCTTCAATTTTTAGCCACTATGGATGTAGAAGCTCTCTACACCAACATTCCACACAAATATGGACTTTAAGCCATCAGAAACATTTCCCCTGATGATATGTCACACCTGACGGCTGAACTTTGTGACTTTGTCCTGACCCACAACTACTTTAGATTTGGAGCCAATCTATACCTTCAAGTCAATGGCACAGCTATGGGCACCTGCATGGCCCCACAGTATGCCCAACATTTTTATGGCTGACCTAGAACAACGCTTCCTCAAAACTCATCCCCAAGCACCTCTCCTTTACCTATGCTACATTGATGACATTTTCATCATCTGGACCCAGGGGAAAGAGTGCCTCGAAGAATTCCACTGGGATTTCAATAATTTCCACCCTACCATCAACCTCGGCCTGGACCAGTCCACACAAGAAATCCACTTCCTGGACACTACAATACAAATAAAGGATGGTCACATTAATACCACCCTATACCGAAAACCAACTGACTGCAATACGTATCTTCATGCCTCCAGCCTCTACCCTGGACACATTACACGATCCATTGTCTACAGCCAAGCTTTTAAGATACAACCGGATTTGCTCTGATCCCTCAGACAGAGACAAACACCTACAGGATCTCCATAAAACATTCTTAAAACTACAATACCCACCTGGGGAGGTAAAGAAACAAACTGACAGAGCCAGATTGATTTCATTTGTATTGTCTTCTCTTTTTCCTAATTCAATTGACTCCCTTGTTAGATGCTGCTATGCTCATTCCTACTAAAATCTTGTGGATTTAGCAGTAGTATACATCATTGTAGAAATATATGACATCCAAAAAACTACATTAAGAGAACATTAAAGTTGCAAAGTCAAGCACTCATATGTTAGGAATAGCAGAGGTTGTCCATATAGCCTTAATTCATTAGACAATATGATACAGTCTTTAATTTCGTGATCACATACTTTTTCCCCCCACAGATCCTTGCCTCATTCAGTGAATGGATAGCTAGTCAATATTTCTTTATAGCCTCTTCATCCTATGTGTGGCCTCAAAACTTCTCTTCTTTTCCTTGCCCTCTGACTCCTATAATTCCCTCAAGCCCCATGCTCCTATTCTCCTCTGTCCCCACCCTTCTTTCTCACCCCTCTGCATTAGAGTCCCCTTCCTCCTCTGCCACACTGGCTTGGGTCCTGCAGGGGCAACACGGAAAACAAGAGACAGTCTCCCTATTCTCTGTTGCATTGCCCACAGTGCTCCCTCCCTCCAGCAATCAGAGGAGCAATTGCAATGAGAAAAGTCCTGCTCAGCTCCCAGCCCAGTGCTGGAGCACGCTCTGTTGCTCTGTGGAGATGGCACAGGCTGAGTCAGGTCAGTATTGAAAAAAGTGTAAGGGGCTGGAACATGCTCAGTACAGAAGGAATCCTCAGAGAATTTAGCTTCCAAACTAACAAGTCTCTATTGAGCAAGTACACACTGCCACTTTCAGAGGGTTATAACTTGGACAAATTTGGGTGAATTTTCAAAGGGATAGCAAGGCACAACCCTGATACCTTAACTACGAGCAGCTGTGCCAGGTCTAATCAGACCATTTCCAAAGGAAAGACAAGGAAAAAAAAGGCATATATTCACCAACTCCATTTTCACAAAGTGATCTCAGTTCTGGCAATGAATTCTAATACAGAAGACCTCGTAAAATGAATGTTTACCAATTGAATTATTTTTTCCAATCTAAACACTGCAAAATGTGTGAACTATATTGTTTTATTTTTCTTCTAAAACTTTACAAGCTACCAATATTTGAAACAAGGGTGAACCTTGATTTTGAAAAAGGCTCTGAAGCTAGACATGAAAATCACAGCTGGAAACAGCATGTCTAGTCTGTTTTCAAAACAAACAAACAAACACAAGCTTGCCGTTCAACTCAAAAGGGCTATCCAAGTGGTTTTAAGTAGACATATGTGAGGTATAATTACACAACATGGAACATAAATTAGAAAAATAAAAATAAAAAACCTTTAGCTAAACCAAAAAGTATCTTATTTTTGTGTTTAATTCATTGCTCTCCAGTCAAAACATCTGAACTGAATTAATTTCTCAATGTTCAGAAATAAACTAATGGCACTGAACATTTACTGTATGTCCAGGGGCAATAGGACAGAAGAAGCATAACCCATGTTTATTAACAGCTGTAAAGAAAAACTTCCATATGTAAAATACTCACAGCCTCTGACCCAGTTGAACTCAGATAGGCAGCGTAATGGCATCAGCATATGATCAGTCTATTACCAACTCATATGATCCTATCTTCAAAAGTAGTTATTTATGGACAAAAAAATTAAAGTAGGCAGATGATATCCCACTTTTCTCTAGCTCTGTTACTTTTTAAAATTTTTGTTCTTCAGAATGAGAGATGCTACATGCCTAGCTTTTTCTCTAATGTGCTACCTCAAAGAAGTCAACAGGGTTGACTAGATATAATTCCAAGCAACATTTGACTCATTACTTCCGGATAAAGCTATACAGTTGCTGTACAAAAGGAATAAGTAATTGTCTGATCCCATAACTTTCTCCACTGATCCAGAATTAGTCAGCTGCTTTTTCTCTCTCCTTTCATTCAGCTAAGTAAACTGTACTTCACTTCCTTCTTCCTTTATAGTTTTGCCACCAATGCCCCAATCTTAATTCTACAGTATTTCACAAGGTCCAGACTGACGACTTTGCCAACAGATGCTTCAAGGGGAAAGAGATAGGCAAAAGTGCTGCTCAGTGTGCAGACTGCTGTAGATTCTATGGGAAATGGGATCCTTCTATGTTCCTGTAGCCTGACTTCATGTCCAAGTTCTGAGTGCAGAGATCAGCTAAGCACTACTCTCCTTTTGTGAAAGGACACAAGTCAGACATCTTGGCCAATATGGCTAGTTGACAGCTCTTTCCTTTCCGTACATAGTCATTCACAGGGCTGCTTTTGCATGCACCAAACGTCTACTTCAGGTTTTCATTTGCTCCACAACACCCCCTCTTCCTGAGATATTAGTATAAATAAAACAAATTAGGTAAGCAAAGATGGTGAGAGCAATGAGCCTTCCAGCACTGTCCACATACATACTTTCCGTTGCACAGCTTGAACCTATTATTCCTGGCTTTTCCTTTGTCCTCTCTACATTGTCCAATAAAAATAATTGTTTCCAGTCTCATTTATAACAGTTCTTCATTTAAATGTAGGCATTAACGTCTCTTTTCCCTAGGCTTATCATGACTGTTTTCTTTAACTACTAAGCTAATTATCCTATTAAATCTTTTTTAACTGCATGGATACAAGAGGTTGTCAGGTTAAAACTGTGGGACTTTGCATCATGTGATCTGTAAAGCATCTATGAAGGTCTTAACGATATCCAAAAATCCACAAAAAGATTATACAAGCTGCATCATGGTGAACCTTTTAGCAGAGGGCACTGTAAATGCCACTGTAACACTTATTTTAATCAAAGCTAAAATTTGATAAAACGTTTAGTTATTTTCCATAGTCAAGCTTGCAGCATTTATGGGCAGTTTCTAATAAGGTGCTCCAGCACTGAATTATTATAGCAGCTAAGAGTATTTTTCTGCACAACTGGGAAGACTCTTTTAAATATATTTGTTTTGGGGTGTTTGGTGTGAGAAATGGTTGACGTCAGTTATATCCTAAGATCCTTTGAGCGGATCAGGGTCACACAATCTCAAATGACAAAAATACTTCTTTCCAAAGTGTTATCTACCACCATCAGACTAACCTCAACCAATAATATAGGTTGTTATTTTTTAAAAAAATCACTGTGGATACTTTGTATATAAAATTAACTAGTTTATCGAGCAGATGCAGGGAATTCTGGTCTTTTAAAAGGAGGAAAGGAGACAGATTTTCAGCAGCAGAACTTCACTATTCCAACCTGCAAATCCACACTGAAAGCAGATTTTCAGTTTACCACAAAACTGGTGACAAGATTCTAATGTCAGTTCAGGGCCAGCATAGGTGACGTTCTACTTTCTGCATGTCTGTGGAGGAGTGCCCCTCCTGGTATTTATAGGCACAGGGCTAGGGAACTTACAATGAGTGCTGAGAAAGCGGGTGCTTTGGTTATTCCTTCTGATGCTGTGAGCTAGCCTTTCATTGCTCTTGTAACTCTGCAGCAGGTAACACAGGAGGGAACCACCATCAGCCAACCTATCTAGTTCTATCCTTCAAAATATTAAAGGCAGCATGCAAGAGCCAACACTCATCAAAAGATTACCAGTGACTTGAATGGATCTCTAAAATAGTAACACAAATACAGGGACAAGTCACTGATAACTGTTTTGTTTAGTGACCTGTGCACATAAAGTAGGGGTTAAGATTAGGAATTGAATTGTTTACAGCCACCTTACTTTAGGATTACCCTAGTTTTACATGTTTGGGGTGTTTTTAACAGTGCCTCTGCTCTTGAATTGCACCTAGCCACCTTAACCATGGAGTAACTGAGTTTTTTGTTTTGCAATTTCACTTTTTTGGGAGTAAACCTCTGGTTTTAATATGATGTTAATCTGCTGTGAAAAAAACCTCTGCACTATGTCCAAAAAACTGTGGGGATTAAAGCTCTATCCTTCCAGAATGTATGTACGCATTTCTAAGGAGCTGCTATGATTATTGTTACTGGTCCCCTGGCTTTGCTCCCCGGTCTAAATCCACAGCCTCTTAGTCATTTTCAAGCCCTGATATCCTTGCAGGTCCTTGTTGCCTGGCTCCAGCCCTCAGGCAGTCCTTATTTTTGGCTGCACCTGTTTTCCAGCTACAGCACGTCAGCCAGCCTTCCTGGATCTCCCTCTGCCCCCTCTAAGTCCACTCTCCTTCTTCTGCTAAGGTCTACAGAAGGGAGTCCTGCTGTGCTGGACAAGATTGACATAAAGCATACATTACCACTGTATCTCAACATCTGAGAATTGGCGTGGGGGGCGGGGAAGTGAATGGTGGGAGTGGTGGTGGAAATAAGAATGGAAAAGATAGGTCAAAGAAACAGATTTTACATTGTACTCTGAAGGCTCTGAGGTTCATGATCTCATTTGGGAGGGTGTTGGGTAATACCTGCTGGAGTGGAGTGGACCTTAGCAGGTCTGCCAGCTGCTTTAAGGTGCCTACTTGCTGGAACTCAGCAACAGCCCCTCCACTCTCCTTCTTTCCAGGCTCCTGGTTCAATACCCCCCGGCCGGCCGGCCACACACACACACATATATATATTAACGAGTCACCTACTATACCAAGATGTTTTATAACAGTAATTTCAGCCTTCTGCACTTGTGATGGAGGTAAACAGTGTTAGCCATATTTTACTGAGGGGAAGTTATCCAAGTGAAACACAAAAAGATTGACACCTTGCCCAAGATCTCAGAAGAAATATATGTGAGAGACGGGAAGTGTACTAAATGCAGCATCATGTTAGGTCCTTTTCCTCAGTACTGTACCCTTAACTTTCACAAATTCATGGATTTTAAAACCAGAAGCAACCATTCAGGTCACCTAGCATAATGTTCTTTGAAAGCTATAGGCATATAGCTATAAAAGCTATATTTCTTTAAAATCTATATAGTATGAAAATATACATTTGTTTTTTGTGTATGGAAAATGCCAGCCACTTGAAAATTCAGTTAAGAGCTCAGCACTTAAAACATAAAGTGGTAATTGTTTAGTAATAAAATCTTTCATAGACAGCCAATGAAAAACAGATCTAGGCCCATTCTGACAAAGATTAACAACAGTTTGGTTTCAAAACCAAAATTCCAACCAATCTTGTGCATAAAGATGTTCAAAAATCTATCTATTTTTGGAGTTCAGCATGTCACTTTAAAGTTAAACTTGGCCAAAGAAATCATGAGAACAGTTTTAACTTCCTCAAAAAGGACAAATCTTTTCATGCTTGCCATTTTAAATTTTTTTGTCCTACATTTGTTTTGATAATCTCCCAGGATGTTTTTCTTATCCTTTAATTAAAATATTTTTTCCTAACAATAGCTCCTCCTATACAAAGAAAGGGCAGGGGATGCCAAAATGCATCTCATAATGGAACTTCCAAAGCAAAGCTTTGCTGCTGAGATGGAGCTATAAACTAGCATTTCCACAACAGATATTTTTCTTTTTTCATGGGTTTATCGTTCTCTCAAAAATTCTTCCCACAATGTAATTATCCATAGTATTTGTGGGGTTGATGTGGGAAGTTTTGGGAGTGTAGTGGGTCCATGGGGGGAGTGGCGCTGAAGTGGTCAGCAGATGGAGCTCAGGAGTGATCACTCCTGAAGATGGTTAACCAATCTCTGAATGATGTAGTGGAATGGAAGATACCAGCATGTTGCCGGGGATCCACAGGAGAGAGACAGGGAGCACCTGGGTCTAGCAGAAGAGGAGGTGTTTTTTGAAGGACATGGAGGGAGGTAAGTGCCTTATTTAAAATGAGAGGACTAACTGGAGTGCATAAGTTTACACATCAATCATTTCAAGTTTCTTTAAATTCTCAATTTAAATTCTCAATTGCTCAATTCTTTAAATGCTTGTTCTCATGGAGGGGATAAATTTAAGAATGACGACTATTTGTGTTCGGTGTCTCTCTCTTCTGGCTTTTCAGAATACTTCCATCTTGTGTGTGTGAATCTGGAAGTTAAAATTGAATATGAGGAAAGAGAGGCCAAAATGTCACAGAAATTAAAGCATTTGAAGTATTAATGTTGGAATCATTATTGTGTGAAAAGAAAGTATGTAACTTAGAGTTATGCAAGATTCAAAAATATTCTTCTCCTAAACTTTATTTTGTACACAAACATTTTCCAACAAATCTGTTCTCTGAGGTCAAATATAATTTATAATTTTAAATCTGAGATGCAACTGAATGAAGAACTACACCCAATTAGATCATCTTGGGAAACAATAGGTGATGCACGGGACAGATAAAAATGTAAAGAAAAAAACTGTCATTAAACTAAATTAAGCTCCGAGCCTGACCTACACACTTTTGAGTAAGTTTACACACACAAATATTTGCAAGACTGTAGTCTAAATCTGGATGGCACAAATCTTTATTAGTGATGCCGCTTCCCAGGCCAAAAAGAACATAGGTTGAGTTTCATGTACAGTAGAACCTCAGAGTTACAAACACCAGTTATGAACTGCCTGGTCAACCACACACCTCATTTGGAACCGGAAGTATGCAATCAGGCAGCAGCAGAGATAAAAAACACAAATACAGGAGAATACTGTGTTAAATGTAAACTACTAAAAAAATAAAGAGGAAGTTTAAAAAAGATTTGACAAGATAAAGGAACTGTTTCTGAGTTTGTTTCATTTAAATTAGGATGATTAAAAGCAGCATTTTTCTTCTGCATAGTAAAATTTCAAAGCTGTGTTAAGTCACTGTTCAGTTGTAAACTTCTGAAAGAAAAACCATAACGTTTTGTTCAGCGTTATGAACAATTTCCATTCCCAGGGTGCTCGAAACTCTGAGGTTCTGCTGCATCAGCGAGAGCTGGCAGCTCTTGCAGTTTCAAAACAAAACAAAACATTGTTTTAGTTGTCAATTGACCATTGATATCTGTGTCGCAAAGATAAAAGTTAAACCTAAAAATGTTGTTTCTAGCATTCTCTTTTCACAGACTATCACAGGGATTGATCACGTGTGTGTTTGCAGGATCAGGGCCTTAACCATTCTGTCGATGCATGAGCTAGGACTAAATATCACTTGCTCTCTCTCAGCCACATTGCATCTGCCAGAACTACCAGAACTAGAACCAGAACTACCAGAAGTGGATAAGAGTTTTTAAAAAACAAAAAACCAAGCTTTTAAACAGAAACGCAGCTACTGTGTAATTCCGAATAGGTACAGGAAGCAGATCTGTTGAGTAAGTTGGTACTAATTATATTTTTAATTAAAAAACCACTAACTTTCCTGCTCATAGCAACTAACCTAAAACTTGTGCCACAGCAGCAGAAATACAGATTTCAAAAGAGGCAGAGCATCTTCTTTTTAAATTATTTTGATTAAAAAAAAGATTAGAGGCCTAAGGCAGCACAAGCATACCATAACTGTTTTCTTCTAAAGAAAACCGTTCAGCAGTCCATCCGCTCCTCTATAGGATCTGTGTTTTGGATGGAAAAATTACTTACATTCCTATTATAGGAGGAATGGAGATTTTATGTTAAAAATGTCTAATTCTAGGTGGGCAATTGCTTTTGCTCATAGTTTTTTTCTAGGATTTTTGTAATTTTCTTCTTTCATTATGAATGTGGTGGCGATTGTTTGGAAGGCCAAAGGGATGATTACAACATTTCCATTACAGAAAATATAAACAACAAAAAATCCCCTGTTAGATTTGTTGTCTTAATTTCTGTTCAGCATACAGTGAACTCCTCCTAACTTTTTTCTATATTGAAAGGAAATTTTCCAAACCACCATGTTGATTTAGGCAGATATACACACACCGTTAGTTTTTAAAATGAGGTAAAGACTATAAATACTTAGCATCTGCCCTTTCAACACTTTTTTAAAAATAATTGATTCATTTAATTTATTTTGTAGGGCAAAATCAATATAACATTCACCTTCCACCCATTTTTTCCTGTATTGCCTTTAACATATTCCATTTTCCTTTTCAAGCTCTTCCAAACAGACTGAATGCCAAAGTGATTTTTTTTATTTTAAGGTGCAATGCCAATTTTAAATATTCGCTACATCAAGTTTGCAGACAGCTGAATTTTGTGCATCATTTAAGGCAAGCTGTTCGAACATTTGGTTCAACAAGACCTGATGAAGGAGTATTATTGCCCTTAGCAGAATTCCATCATATTAAGATGGATTTTTTGTTGTCACCATAAACGTTTGGAAGGTTTTGCTTCTTCTAATGTGTGTAAGAGACATATATATTCATATAAACACTTCCAAATACAACTGGCATGCAACTCTTACCTTCTGGCTATCAAAATCTTAACAACCAGCAAAATTAAATGAAAGGAGAAAGTAAAGGAACCTATATTAAATTTCATGGATGTTCTCTTCCCCTCCCAGGTCGACGTTATATTTTAAATAAAATATTAGAGATCTCTTTATATAACTACAGAAAAATTTCACCAATATGCCTTTGCAAGCACTGCTAGCTGACTGCTGAGTTTTATATCTTGAAATCCTGCTTGTTGCAGAAACAGTGGTTTCCCAGTGTCTCAAGTAGTTCTCTTACATTTCAATTTCATTAGAAGTACTTTTTCTTAACAGTTGTTTGCTGCATCTGCAGAACCAACCTAATTTTGACCAGTTCCCACCATACCACATAGCAAAATGGCACAAAATGATGATTAGACGACTCAAAAAACATTGGGTTTTCTAAGGGTGTGGGGGAAAAGCAGGGAAATCAATACACGTTATTGAAAGTACAGTATTCATTTATCCATTTTATCAAAATTTTCACTGATGTTGGTGATAATATGGCAAAAGCAAAGGGACAGAAACGATATTATACTAAATAGTGGATTCTAAACAGAAAAGCATACAGCTACCACACTGTCCTTAATTTGTCTTTTTGAGCTGAGATAACAGAGCATTATAGGCAGGGATAGTACCACTGCCTGTTATAAAGATTGGCCCCGTTTTCAGTTTGAGCTCAAATTTTCCATGCCACTTGTCTGGAAGTCAGTGAGGATACGGAAAATGGGAGTCAGCGAGGGGAGGCCAGGGTGAAGAAAGAGACATAAATTGGAGGAAGAACTGGGAGCTGGACAAGGAGAATGGGGAAAATGAACTACCGTATTTTCCCATGTATAAGACGCATCTTTTTTTCGAAAAATTTGGGGTCTAAAAACTGGGTGCGTCTTATACAGTGGTACTTACACCGGTGATGTACCGTAATACATTTATTTTCAAATTTCGGTCCCCAAAATTAAGGTGCGTCTTATACATGGGAGCATCTTATACATGGGGAAATACGGTATGTAGTAGAGAGCGTAAGCTGGGCAAGATTCCAGAGAGTAGGAGCATGGGGAGGAGCAGGGAGGAAACTAGGAAAAGGATGAGAGGTCCAGAGAGCAGGACTAGGGTTTGCGGGGCAAGGAAACTGGGAATGGGATGAGAAGCCTGAGGAGTCAACACAGACTGGCTAGATGAGAAGAATGGGACTCAGACAAGGAACCAGAGCTGAGACAAGGATAGGTTGGAGCCGACTGTTGAGAAGGGGTCATATGCTTCAGGGGAATGGGCAGAAGACCGTGTGCCAACTAGAACACGCTCCTCTCCAGACCATGGAATGGAACCCCTGATTCCCAGTCTCACCATTTCTTTGCTGTCAGCAATATCTGTGAAATCCACTGGCGAAGTGTCATGATAACCCTCTCCAGTGCTGGTCCACAAAGGATGACAACCTACTACAGTTATCTGTTCCCTCAAGCTGTAGAGGTCTGTGTGGTGGATCTAAAGGCTCCAACACTGTTGAAGAACCACGTGGATTTCAATATGATGCCACATGATGTAATTTCTGTTTTTTCAGTTTTTTTTTTTTTAAATGTAAGAAATTACACTAAAAACCTACATTAAAGAAATTTACTAAAGTTGCAAAGTCAAACATTCGGTAGTTAGGAGGTGTCAGAATTAAGGCTCCCTGTGCTACTTTAATTTAGCCACATTGTGTGTATGCTTTAAGATACAGTCTTTAATTACTTATCACTTTTTTCCACAGGATCCCCCGTCTCCTCGTGCACAGAATGCATCTGCTCTGGGGATGAATCAGAGCTGTATAATGAAGGAGGCTATACTCTGTATGATCTCTGCCTCAGTTGCTGCAGAAGTTAGAAGACATAGTGAATGAGGCAGGAGATTGCAGGAAGAGAAAGGATAATTTCATTGTTGGGCAGTTGAATGCTGCCCTAGAGAACTGGATTTGATCCCTGTCTCTGCCACAGAATTACTAAGTAATGGTGGGCAAGTCACTTAAACAAAAAACTTTTCACAGGTGATTATGAATAGTATGTTTCTCATTTCAGGATGCATGACTTGAGACTGTAAGGTTTGACTTGTAGTAGTACTGAGCACTCACAGCTGCAACCAAGGCCAATGGGAACTGTGCATTGAATATGTAAAGTGGTCTCTATATAAATTTTAAATACCCTGAAAAATCAGGTCCTAGTCCTCTGAAACGGCACCCAAAATCATTGAAAACTTTTGACCTTAATCCCCAGCTACCCCTGTGTAAAATACCCCTCATCTCACAGGATTGTTGTCAAAATAAATTCATTCATGTTTGTGAAGCACTCAGATATTATTATGATGAGCATCACAGAAAAGCCTATGAGGGAATTAATCATTCTGCCTTCAGAGCAGGGTTTGAACAGTACAGAGTAAACAAGGCATGGGACGACACACTGAACAATATTTAATAGATGTTCATTAAGGGAGTACTATGCATTTTGTGCACTGATGAGACAGGAGTCCTGTGGAAGAAATAGTATGTGATTACGTAATTACAAACAGTATCAAAATGCATATGCACAAATGGGCTGAATTAAGGTTGCCTGGCATTTCCTGATTTTTGAGCGCTTGGCTATGTAACTTTAATAATGTACATGTGTGTGCGTGCATGCATGTGTGCAAAAAATGTATTCTCTATCTCATGGATAGCAGATCTTCGATGAGAAGGTCAAAAGACCATGCAGTTTTCTGCATTTAGTGCAGCCATAGGAAGACAAACTGTCTCCAAGCAGCTGCTGTGGTAAGATGCTTGGGAACTCATGGTAAATTCCTGGGAACTCAACAGTGTCTGGATGAAAGGTATGCGGTGCTGGGACCGCCTAGGAAGACAGCATTGTGCCTAAAAGGAAGGATGAGAGAAGATCATGATGATGGTAGCATCTGTTGCAACGCAGTACCTGATATGTCCACCTCTCGCCCCCACCTACCCACCTGGTGCATCAGTAAAACCTCGACCTGACCTTATTAGGCCATTAGCTCACTCCTGCTGAAACTGACCTTATTAGGCAATTTCCTCACTCCTCCTGAAACTGACCAGGTGACTGGGAGCAGCTGTCTACCTGACTGAAAGCACAGCCACCCTAACAGTCGGCTCACCTCCCAGCCAAAGGTTTGCCCTGATTCAAATGTCTCCCCTCCAATCAGGAGTAACCTTGGCCACCTGAAGTGATTAGTTTAAAGCCAGGGCACGCCCCAGGCTCTAGAGAGAACTCACCATCTGCTAGACACACCAGCTGCCCTGTTTTTTCCCTCTCCCACTCCGGACTCCGAGCCTGAACCTGTAAGCCTGCTCTGTGTTGCTACTTAGCTTCAGGGGTGATGTTGCAACTTTCCCTCCTGGGACTGGTAAGATCCTAACCTTCTTTCCCTTTCAGTTTCTGTTTTAAACCTACTCTGAAAGCAGAAGCCGCCCCCCCCCCCCCATTGCTAACCTTCTCTCTCTTTCAGTTTCTGTTTTAAATCTGCTCTGAAAGCAGAAGCCGCCCCCCCCCCCCCCATTGCTAACCTTCTCTCTCTTTCAGTTTCTGTTTTAAATCTGCTCTGAAAGCAGAAGCCGCCCCTCCCCCCATTGCTAACCCTCTCTCTCATTTAGTTTCTGTTTTAACTGCCCGTGTGCCCCTTTGCAGTTAACTGCCCGTGTGCCCCCCCCTTCTGTGCAGTTTCTGTTTTAAACCCCGTTTGCCCCTTTGCAGTTGACTGCCCGTTTGCCTCTTTGCAGTTGACTGCCCGTGTGACCCCCCCTTCTGTGCAGTTTCTGTTTTAAACCCCATTTGCCCCCTTTGCAGTTGACTGCCCGTTTGCCCCCTTTGCAGTTGACTGCCCGTGTGACTCCCTCCACCCCTTCTGTGCCTTGTAATTAACTCATTGTCTGTGAGATCTCTATGTGGGAGCATTCCCTCCTGTAGTTAATTGCTTCTGCCTCTGTGCTTTTCAGTTAAGTCTGTGTAACCCCTCTCTGTTTCCTAAAAGCAACTAGTTGTCTGTGTAGCATAGTGGTAAGTGTCCCTGTCTACCATGTGGAAGACCAGGGTTTGTTTCCTGGTCAAGGAACCACTGTCTGGTTAATATTAGTTTAGGTCTTTGTAGTTAGTTGCCTGTTTAATACTTTCTTATATCAGTTTATTTTATGCTTAATTGTTTTTATGTCCTTTTATAACTAGTCCTGTTTAATACTTTCTTATATCAGTTTGTGTTTTGTGCTTTATTGTTTTTATGTCCTTTTATAACTAGTTAAACCTATATTACTCCTGTGTTTATAATTAAACTCATTTATTTCTAATCGATTCATTATTGACTCTGGGGGATCATTTACCTGTCGGAACAGCATCATGGTTAGAAAGAATCTTCTGCAAACTTATTCTGGGATTTTATATAAATGGGAGGAAAAAAGAGGATATTTTTAAAATCATGGAAGAAAAAATAGCTGACAACCAATGATAGAAAAGACTAAAGATTTAGAAACTAAGACCAACTGGCATAAGGCCACAATATTGGTGCGTTAAGGCTAGAACTACTGTCCTGTTTTATATAGAAGAGAGCTCACATACAGTATTTCGCAAATGCTTACTTTGCCACAAATAGTTTCTTAGCATGAAGGCAAGACAGTTGCAATAAAACAGTCAGGTAGCCAAAAGTGAGATTTTCTTTTACTACTCAAGTGTTGAACTCAATATCTCTGTGTACAAAATAGATATGAGAGATCACTGTACTAAGCACCATGGGACAATTCTCTCTTTCTTAAAGTGAAAATGCAATGCTTTCCACTTTTCAATGATTAGCTTACACTGGCCAGTTCCACAATGCACCATATGACATCAGTGAGAACAATGCAGGCAACCTGTACTAGTGTCTCCCCACTCCTCTTTCATGTGGTCTGGGAAAAAATTGCAGAGAGGAACCAGCCAGAGACTCGATTTGGTTTCAGCCACTGCAGAAGCTGGCAAAGTTTTGGACATTCAGAGAAAAAAATTTTTTTTTTTAAAAAACAGTTTTGGTTGGACCCTCTCCCCCTGTGCTGATTGGCTGTTTGTTCGAACCCTCTTCCTCCCTCTCTCTAACACCTCCGCTTCACTCCATATCTTCTCCTCCTACCCTCTTCTTTCCTATACCTCCAATCCTCCTTCTCTTCAATGTCCCCCTCTACCTCACTTTTCTTTCCCTTTAGATCATCCCCTCCTAACTAAACCTACCCCCAAAAAATCATGGAACTAACATGTTATTTGCTGCCAACACATTGTTCACTCTGCCTGTGTGTATTATCACTTTCCCTCCCTTTTATCTGTCTTGTCTGTTTAGATTGAAAGCTTTTCAGGGCAAGGACCATCTATTACTCTGTGTTTGTTCAATTCCTAACACAATTATGCCCCTTTCTTGTTTGATCCTTAGGCACAACCATAAGGAATATAAATAAATAATAAAACAGAAGTGATGATATACTATTTCAAGTGGAAGATCTTTCCCATCAGTAGCTAATTCTTATGATTAGATTATTGCATCTATAAAGACCTAACTCAAGCCTTCCACTTCTATCTCTGAACAACAATCCTTACACTGACTCCATAAGCCTGAAAGCAAAACATGGCTATGCTCAAGTTTTTGAGATCTACAATTTAACCGCTCATCAGTGGGGAATTAAAGTATTCCAAAGAACATAGGAGATTGCAGTGCACCTATTATACAGGTCCTGGCTGCAACCCAATTGCTATCAAATGGTTCCATAATAAACAAGTCACTTCTATTCGTGAATGACTGCAGTATACTGTCACTAGTCTATACTAAACACAAAAAAGCCATAGCACATTGTATACCATTAGGAGTTTAACTCAACTAATAATTGCAAGGAAAGTCAAGGTCAATCTTTTGGCATTAAATGATCCACTATTCTTTGTAGCAGTACTGAAAGGTTTCAGAAAATATGTTCTATAGTACCTTAGGGAGAGAGATGATTTAATGATAGGGCGGCAGCTGAAATATTGAATAGCTTTGCTTTTGTCAATGTTAAAAATGTCACTAATCCTACTCAAGTTCTGATTAATTTTTTGCGATTTTACAGTTATATACTCATAGTTTTTTTGTTTGTTTGTTTTTAAGTTTCTCTCTCCTGTCCTCCCTATGCTTCCATTTCTGTGTGAATGAGAAACTAAGGCCCCAATCCTGCAGCATAGTCATGGGGGGCTGCATCCACAAGGAACAATTTAAAGGATTTTGACTTAACTGACTACAGAGGTGATATTGACTATAGACAAAGTAAATAAAGTGAAAAGAAACATCAGAAAAATATATTTTTCTCATCTTTCAGTTTTACTTAAGTTCAGGAGGTATAAGTAACAATAATACATCCAAAATTTTCAGATAGAACTTTGATTTTTAAGTTCATGAGGTCCTTTAAAGAGCCATTTAACATATAAATAAGACTACAAACTTCCTCCCTTTTTCACTGATATTCAGCTGGATCCATCAGTTCTGTTTGGATAAAATAAAACAGTTTTTCAACTACTGAGGCCATAACTTTCTCCCAAATTTGGCAGAATGCTATTTACACACCGTTACGTTACTTCCAACAGATGTTAGAACTTGGTAGGGCACTTAGAAACCCACAAAGGAAATTGTGAATTCCCCCCCACAAACCCAAAAAGGCCAAAATCAATATTATCTCAGTGTCCACATCAATTAATAATACAAGATATGAAACACAATGGTTTACATTTGCAAACAGCAAAAGCATTTTAATACTAAAGAATTGCATTTTTATTTATAAATTAAACCTTTTTATGGTCTGAAGTCTAAGAGCAATTCAAGGAAATGTCTCCAGGTGAAACAACAGAAATCAGATCAACTTTTTAAATCAACATATTGTAAAAATACTAACTGAACTGCATCTGTGCTTGCTGTGACTTTAATTGCCCGGTTTCAGACAGCTGCAAATTTCTAAACTCGTTTAAAGATCTTGGGAAAATGTGTGTTCGTAACAAAATATGACCACAAAGCCATCGGTCTAACCAGGCTTGAAAAATTTACTCAGTAGCGATCAGGGAGAATACTTACAGCCTGACTGTTCTGAATGCTGTACATTCTCAGTCCCATTGTCTTCAGGGAGAACTGACAGCATTCAGCATCTCACAGAAGGTGTTCAGTGCTTCACAGGTTAGGGCCCCAAGATCATAAAAGGAACAACACAGTTCTGTCCTGTATTCTGTCTGTTCTGCGTTCATTCTCCATTTCTCCCTCCCAAGACTCTCCTTAGCTGCTGCAAAAGCAGGTGTGGGGGTCTCTGCTACTCAGCTTCTACTAACGTGGCTGCTGCAAGAAGGGACTGGAGTTGGGACATCAGTTTCTCTGCTTCCATCTCTAAATCCTCTTCTGCAATGAACAGCTCCAATGCCTCCCCCTTTTCAAACATACTAGAACTGGATGCTACCAGACTACAATGGAGATACTCTCTGAATGAAAAGCTCGATTTTTCTTTCCCCCCCCCAGGAAAACTGAAAGTACTTGACTCTAGAAGAAAAATATACTATCATCCTTCATTATTAACCAAATCCTAAGCCTCAGAAACGCTATTTGAGTCTACTTTAACAACTTCAAGCATAAGACTGTTCCTGAAATCCCATAGTCTATCCCTAGCATGCCTCACAAACTTTATTTCCTCTTTGTTGCTCTGTAATTATGTTATATCACTATGTATCTATGGAAAGCCCTAAGCATACTTCTCAATGCATTTTATATGCACTCAAACCTTTGCCCTGCTCCCCAAACAACACAAACTACTCTATTATTGGTAGGATAACACTCTCCCAATTTAATGTGCAAAACCCAACAGTAACCATGTCTATACAAAATTAGTAATGGTGACTACACCAATGGGCACACCTGGAAATAACACCCCACTATAAATTAAACAATTACAGGTTTTCAACAACTATGTGATGAAAGCAAAGACCTTTCATATCAGGAAGAGCATCTTTTTCCATACAAGGGTGATTACCATCTCCATCACATATGAAGCACTACCCTTTCCACAGACCTACTGTTTAGATCCTCTTCCCTCAATATAAACTATGAGGATCCAAAAACATCATGCACATAAACACATGCACATAAACATAAAAAGGATATTTTAAAATGTCAAAAGCAAGGACTGACTAAACTTCCCTTCTCCCTTCCCCATGCCTCTCTACGTCATCATCATCGACTGAAGTATCAATTCCCACAAATTTGACCAGCTAACACCCAGTAACTCCATATACAGGTTAAGAATTCCTAAAACAAAAAAATGTTTGAATGAAATTAAAATAGAGGATTCATATGAATGTGTAATTTCAGATAAGGTGACAACATCTGAGCTGGTCACGTGGATAGTGCTCTGCATTATGATGGAGAACTGGATTTGATCGCTTTCTTTCAAGAAGGGGCTAGGAGTGTTGCAAAGGCTCTTTCCCAGAGGCAAAGTTGAAACACTGACTTCCTTTCCAGAAACCTTTCAATCAATGAATCAATCTAGCAATAAACTCCAGAGAGATAACTTCAGCGATGGTTGCCATTCTCAGTCTTGAGGACTGAAGAAGGGTGGGTGCAGACTTTTCCTAGGTAGAAAGGCTACCTCCCCCCGTCCCAACCATTAATCAACACACTTGCATAAAACAATTACAAAAGACGTATTTTTTTATCTGGGACATATAACTACTTTTTGAATCCACTAATCAGTCATTTTTAATTACTGCTTTCATAAAGTATTGAGAGGCATCCTGGCTCCTACTTCTATATAACATTAGAATAAATTAAGATACCAAAAAGAAACTGCAGACAAATATAATTTACTCTCTCAGTTTTCAGGTACTAACTATGGTGGATCACTCTATACCAGCGGTTCCCAAACTGTGGTATGTGTACCACCGGTGGTATGCAGGCAACCTCCCAATGGTATGTGTCCACCTGCTGCTGGGGGGCCAGCCGTGGAGACTCCAGGGGCGCTCCGCCATGTGGCAGGCAGGGAAGCCCCTGTGGAACAGATGATCAGCAGTCGGCAGGGGAGCCCCCAGAGAACCACGGATCGGAGGCCAAAAGGGGAGCCCTGTAGAAGCTGTTCAGCTGGGCTCCTCTACTAGCCAGCAGGGGAGCCCTCCAACAGCTGATTGGCAGCCAGCAGGGGAGACCCCTCCCCCACAAAGAGCTGTTCAGCAGGGCTCCTTTGTTGGCCGGGAGAACAGCTGATGGGAGGACAGGTCCCACCCCTGATCTCAAAGGCGGGGAAGCAGCCTCAAAGGCTATGAGCTTTGAGATCCGCATTCACCCCACTATCCACCAAGAATGACCTGTAGAGATCCGTGTCCATCCGCGGATTTGCAGAGCTCTACCGCTCTTCCCTTCCAACCCCACCCCTCTCCCACCTGGGCCCAGTGTCCTGACCAGTTAGTGGTGGTACGACAGGTGGTGGCATTTTAGGTTAGTGGTATGCAACGCAGTAGAATTTGGAAATCGCTGCTTTACACATTGAACAAAACCTCTGCATAATAAATATGCTTTCATCCAATCAGGGTAAACCAACAGTATTTTATCTGCCTTACACAGCAGTGGAACTCTTTGGAGACCCTTTAAATTTACCCTGGTATTTGGCATTGCTATTTCTCAGCTTGGCTGCCTGCCTGAAGCTTTCTTGCCACACGGTCTGAGCTAACCATCTTTGAAACAGTTATGTCTGAATTTGTGGTATGTCTGCTAGCCATGATGACTCACCAGCCTTTCCTTGCCAGTTTCAATAATCAACACAGGAAAATCTATTTGCCATGAGCTGAAACAGCATGGAGTCATCTTACAACTGGAAATGAAAGTTTGTCTTATCCTAGTCCCCGTTTGTACACCTCACAAACCCTGAATTGTTGCATCTAATCCATTGTCTATTTCCTAATAAAATGGTTGCGCATATAAACACTATACAACCTAAGAACTGTTCTTTTCCAGGTATTCCTCATAACCATCCCATATCACATTTGTTAAAACATAGCAATCAACTTGTTAATTGTTCTTGACAATATTTATCTGCTCTTATTTTGTTCCCAAATCTCCTTCACTTTGCTTTCATGCTCCAGCACGCAATGAGAAACATATTTCACTATATGCGTCATTTGCATACTGTTTTTCCCCTATTGCTGCTCCCAGCTCAGCAGGAAAGCACAGAAAACCCTTTGCCATAAGAACCAGTGGAAGTCTAAGAGCATGCAGCCACTGCCTCTAAGCTCTTTGCTCTTTCTGTATTATTGTGGTACAATTCAATGCCCAAAATAGTTCCCCTCACAGTCCAACATGTCTGAAGCAAGACTTAAAAAAAAAAAAAAAAAAAAAAGACCTGAACCACATCTTTTTCCAGGTTAACTGCATCTACTAATTTGATCAAGGGCAAAGCCTCCAGCGCAGATTTATTGCTGATTACAATTTTAATTGGCTGTATCCCACACTTCCCATAATTCTTCCTTAGCACTCTCCCTACAGCAAAACATGCCTCCTGTTTTAAGTTGCAGATGCTCCACTTCACCTTAATCCAGCCTTAATAAGCCAGTTGCATAAAGAACTTTCAAATTTCTGTCCTTTACAAATGAATTTTCATCCTGACTCTTCACTTTCTACTTTATTAGGAAGTAATACAAACACTTCATTTACTCATTTGACCACATGGTATTCTATTATACGGTGTAATTGCAGCATTACAGGATTTACTTCAAAAAAATTACTCCAGAGTTATGCTGCTGTAGCAGGGAAGAATCGGACCTATCTTCAGGTTATATACCGAACTGTAAAACCATCATTCAGTAATTTTAGGGAGGGGGCTGCAGGTTTTGTGCAGCCATTTACTCTGAGCATTGAACAGAATTTGGTGAGACATTTTAAAATTCCATTTAAATGCAGTTCCAGCTAAAATGTTCTAAGCATGGGCTGCCTGTCCTATGCGAATGACTCAATAAGTCTTGTGTCAGTTTCAGACTAGAAGTTTCTAAAATTCTTCATATCATGATTGGACTCTAAACACATATAAAACCATTTTGGATGGAACCAGGTTTATACAGAATTTTCAACAAGATCCACAAACTGCATATAAACAGACTGTAAATTGGATCTCCCTTCTTTTTCTACACTAACTTGCTTCTTGCCCCTTCATTCATTTTACTAGCAGCACGTCCAATCAATACAAAAGAAGAGTGGAGTGGAAAGGGAGGAAAGCAAAAAGAGCACTAATACACATATGCCGTCCCCTCTCAAGCCTTTTGAGCCCTATCTCTATATTCACACTGCCCAGTTTTCCAAGATTGGTGCTTTTCTGCAATGTAACACAATTTACTCAGAAAGTCAAAGTTAGCTAGTAATCAAAAAGTGAGCATCAATATAAAGGACCACCAGTCCAAATTAATGGGAACAGCACATGATAAAGATCTGAGAATGTGGCTCCACCAGCAGAAACTTTGGGAAAATGAAGTTTCCCTCTTTAGAATTTCCAGAGACCAAAGTTTAGAACAAGACTACATCAAATTTCGCATACCATTCCAAATATTATACTTAGGAGTCTCATCTAGATTACCTTCTAAAAACAAATATATTTGAAGTCTCTTGTATTCCCTTCCATCCTCTTTTGTCTAACATTCCCTGTCTATCACATCCACTATTAAGTTAGGGGTACTGGTACCTACACAGTACACTACCACTGCCCACAAAAAAACAAACCTTTTTTTCTAGCAAAATATACTGCATCGAGTTTGACACGAAACTAGGATCTAAACATTTGTCCGCTATTTACCAACAACAGCCCTGTATAGATCCAAATCTCAATTCAGACAATACTGCATACGTCACTCTCTTAGGGTATGTCTACACTGCAGATGGCAACCAGCTTCCCAGTGCCGGTAGACAGATGCACTAGCTCTGCTCAAGCGAGTCTGCTAAAAATAGCAGTGTAGTCAGGATACCACGAATGACAGCTTGGGCTAGTCACCAGAGTACAAAAATGCCTGATTTCCTGGATATGCATTCAGGTGGCTAGCCAAAGCTGTTGCCCCTGCTGTTTTTAGTGAGCTAGCTCAGGCAAAACTAGTACATCTGTGTAACCATGCTGGGAAGCACGCTCCCAGCTGCAGCATAGGCTTACTCTTAGTTGCAGAGAGGACTTCTCAGCATCTACTACACATCTTGAAATTTACTAATGGAAAGATTTGTTGTAAGAAAACAAAATGATATACCTAAAGGGGGTTTCTGAAAGGGTTTTCAAACAACAGCAGATGACTTGTTTCCCATCAGTCCTGCTGCCAGCTGTCCAAGTCAGCAGGATGAACAAGAGCTGATGTAATAAATAAAGAAATAAATTATGCACAGGTTGTCATAAGCCCACAGTAAAAACTTAGTTGCAGACCTTCTTGGTAGGGTTTTCTCAACCCAGTGTGAAATACTGTCGTTTTCTTTTGACTCTATGTACAGCTGCAAATGTTGCCCACATGCCACTACAAGAAGGTGGAACCTAGAAACTTTTCCAATGCTTTCCTTGTGTACTTTGGCAGAACAAAGAAATCTTCAAAAGCAAAACTTAGTCCACCCATGAGTTATTTTTATTGAGTAGAGCCCCAATTGTCTCATGCATCTTCGTAGTACATCTCTTTTTTAACAGATACCACCTTACAGGTGCTAAGATGTCTAAGCTTGCTCCCCTTTGACACACCCTCATTATTACAGTATGTTTGCTTTAGTAGGCAATAAAAAAATAGAGGTCAACAATTACTGAGTACATTAAATTTAGAAATGATGGAAAGACAATTTAATGCATCATATGAATGACTCCAGATGTTTTGCAGAAAGGAAAAAGTCATTTTACAACAAACCAATACTATCCTGAGTCAGCTGTATTATATCTGGCACTCATGGAAAAGGAAAGGTATACTGCTTACACCTACACACAAAAATTATATTTGTGGTATTCATTCATAAAAGATTCAATAGGTTCTTAGATTATAACAGCTGCTGAAAAGGCCACATGCATCAATGGGGCCTTTATAGTGTATTTTACCATAGAATATTTCAACCATATCTCTAAACCAAAATCATGTATGTAGAGACTGTATCATAAAGAGAAGGGTACCTCAAATACTGTGTTGGTCTAGGCTTCTTGTTCTTTACCATGTTCTTGCAAGACTGTAGACTATACAAGTATAAATTCCCTTGGAGAGAGACTGGTCAAGACTAACGGCATTAATTGTCAGAATGTTGAATAATCTAATAATTAAAAGATCTCGGAAAAATTCAGTTGCTTTCTTTTCACATACAATTATTTACCAATTCAAAAATATATATACTAGGTATGTCCAAACAAATTTTAAATCTTACCATCCAATACTTAGGTAACAGCCCAATGGAGCAGCTGATACAAGAATCAATTAATAAAGAATTAAAAGAGGGTAACATAAATTAATGCCAAAAATAGTTTGAGAACTTTGAATCCATTACTATAAGGCATGTTTTCATGGGGGAGTGGTAAATAATGAAGAGGACAGATCACTGATACAGAGCAATCTGGATCCCTTGGTAAACTGGGCACAAGCAAACACTTGTTTTAATATGGATAAATGTAAATGTTTACATCTATGAACAAAGACTGTAGAATACACTTACACAGTTTGGAACTCTAACCTGGGAAGCAGTGACTCAAAAAGATTTGGAGGTGGATAATCAGCTGAACAAGTGCTCCCACCGTGAGGCTGTTGCCAAAAGGGCTAATTTGATCGTTGGATGCATAAACAGGGGAATCTTGAGTTGGAATAGAGAGTTTATTTTACCTCTGTATTTGGCACTGGTGTGGCCACTATGCCCAGTTCTTGTGTCTACATTTCAAGAAGGATATTGATAAATTGCAGAGGGTTCTCAGAAGAGTCATGAGAATGATTAAAGCTTTAGAAAACATGCCTTGTAGTAACGGCTTCAAAGTGCTCAAACCATTTAGCTTAACAAACAAAAGGTTAAGGGGTGACTTGATTACAGTCTATAAGTACCTACATTTAATAACTACAAATATTTAATAATTGTCTCTTCAATCTAAAAGAGAAAGGTATAACACAATCCAATGGCTGGAAGATAAAGCTAGAAATAATTCAGATTGGAAATAAGGCATACATTTTTTTAACAATGAGGTAATTAACCATTGAAACAATTTACTAAGAGTCATGGTGAATTCTCCATCACTGACCATTTTTAAAACAAAATTGGATGTTTTTATAAAAGATATACTCTAGGAATTATTTTAGGAAAGTTATCTAGCCTATGTTATACAGGATGTCAGACTAGATTATCACACTGGTCCCTTCTGCCCTTTGAATCTATGAATGAATAAGACCCCTAAGATCCATCTGTGGCAATGTTCTGTGCACAGATTTTACCTTTTGCTCATTTGTGCTGGGGGAATTTATTTTCAGGGTGGTGGCAAGTGGTCCAGGAATGGTGCAAAGGCACAAGGCTTTTGAGCCAATTGCCCAATGTCTGTGGCAGATCTTGGGATGTGTCGGGGAATATAACCTGGTTTTGGTGGAACCCGCAACCTACCCAAGAACTGGAGGAGACTCAAAGGTGTACCCTCAAAACTACCCTTCCCACTCCCACTGGGTTTTCCCACACTAAAGGGTAAGTCAGGCATTTAGTCTGAAGAAGCACTACTCTTCAGAGATATATTTAGCGTCATGTCATTGCTGACATTATGCAACATTTAGGAGTTTATAATTTAGCTTCAACAGTTTACTTCAGGCTGAAATTTTGAATAAAAAGTCTGAGGCCAGAAGCAATTTTTAAAAAAAAACAAAAACTAATTTACAGATGTGACAGTTTTATTTATAAGGACATGTTTAACTACAAGACACAGATAGAGGATAAGGGGAAAAAGTAGTCATTCCCTGTGTATGGCTGCTTCTACAGAATTAACTTCGCTGGAAGAGTGTACAGAATTAACCCCACAATTTAATTTACAAAAAATCATTTGAATTTAATCTAAAAGATGTTGGTGCTGTAAGTTTGCATTATATTCTTAAAGATATATGGTGAGATTGTACTTTCATACAAACCTCTTGGGACGTGGGCAACATCCAAACTGGAACAGTGTTGGGTTTTCCAATGCAAATGAATAAATCTGTAGGTCCAAGCACTATTGACAATTATGTAGGTTATTTTTAAGTAGCTGTCACAAAGCTTTCCATTATTGTCTAATGTGTGGGCTCCTCTTACTTATGGAAGTTCTTAAGAATGTCCAAAGTAGAGAGCTGCTTGAATACAGTTCATCACACTTTTCGTGTAATATGTGGCCTTATTTTCATACACTCTTTATTGAGAGTTTGGTTGTGTGTGATTTAAAAAAAAAAATATGTATGAAAAAATAAGGTAAATTGCTATTGTACACTGTTTTCTTAATGCCATTGTTTTTGTAGATTAATGCTGTTACTCTGCATAATTCAGTATTTTAGTAACAGTTACATCTAAAAAAAATTTTAAAAGCTACCACACACTAATCAATCATCTGATTTTTACAACCAGCCTGTGTCCAAAATCAGACCACAGCAGTTCTCACTGTAATTACTATTGTGCAAATATACTTTAGCAAATTATAAATAGACTGTAAAAGAGCTCTAAAGAGCAATTCAAGTCAATTACCTAGAGAAAATGCATTGGACAATTTTTAAAATGTATTTATTTAAACTAGATAAGCCACATGTAACCTAAGCTTATTTATAGAATGACCTCTCAACTATATATTTTACTTGAAAAAGCAGAACTCCAAAAATTATGAGATTTACACACACATTAATTACTTATCCAAGACAGAGACCTATACCACTCTGAGAAGCAACTTTGCACCTTCACTACCATTTTAAAAAGCCTACATAATTAAAAATATTTCTACATATTTAATATTGTAATAAGCAGAACTAGTACATTCAAGGTAAAGGCTGGACATACCATAGTTAATATCAGCTCTCTGTTACACTGACCAATTCAGATTAACCCTATTGATTTACAAGCATTATTCCAGATTTACACCAACATGAATGACAGGAGACTTCAGTCCACTGTGCTGAACCCATGTCATTCTCAGAAAGAAACCAAGGTACAATATACGTTAACGATGAACAAACCTTCCTTTCCCAACATTATGCCATCCTGACTGTACTCTGCAGCATGCCCAAACTGATTTCCACCTCAGTATTACATGGTTCTCAATCCCTGTAGTATCTGAAATGCCCTTAAACTTCATTTGAGAGCATTTCAGCAAGCATTCTGTTAAGTGGTAGATTAACAATCTTGCTGATATTATTGGTTCTCATATCCCAATATGCCTTGAATTGATGACATTCATTACAGGCAAGTTGATAGCTCTCTTTTCTGTCACATCATGCAAGACATTTTCACTATCACACATGGAAGGGACCTTTATCTACACACTCATGTATGGTCACAGGCTAATTCATGCACAATGAAATAGGTTACCACATATCAGAGATCTTTCATCATCTTCATACAAAAAGGTGTGACGCTCACCTCCGTATCAGTATCACTTACTCAGCATTAAAACAGGAGATCTTTAAAGGAGAGTAAATTGTACAGAGCAGCCTTTGGGCAGAGAGGTGGTCTAGTGGAGAAGACGCTGGACTAAGGCTTGGTCAACACTTACCCCGGCAATTTGGCAGAAGTTGATGGGAGTTACGCAAGTTCTCTGCATAGTTTGCGTAACTCCCGTCGACTGCTGTGCTTCTCTTCTGTGCGCCGTCCTCACTGCACTGTGCCAACGGGAACCGCATTCCCGTCGACACAGCACTACGCCACTTGAAGGGGTGGATTAACAGTGTCAACTTCTGGATCGATAGAGCGGGTCTTCACTGACCACTCAGTAGATCCAGATAAGTCAATCTGATGGCGGCGACTTTGCTGCCGTCAGTGTAGACATAGTCTAAGACTCAGGAGAACTGTGTTCAATTCCTGGTTCACCCATGGAATTCCTGTGTGGGCTTGGGCAAGTTCCTTAGTCTACTTTACGCCTTCTCTCCCCATCCATAACATGGGGATAGGATCTTGCTACTTGACATGGGTGTTGTCAGGATAAAATCCATTAATAATTGTGAGGCACATATACTATTATGATGGGACAAGAAGTAGATAGAGTTTTTGCTCAATATTAAGCATTTTTCTTAAAATGTTTTATTAACATTTTTATTTTAGAGAATTTTAAAAAAGGAATACTTTAAAATATTAGAAAAATAGTGAATGCTTGGAGGCCTCCCTCCCACACATTTTTATTAAGTTGTATATATTAAGGACAGAACATTGACCTAAACTTTGAATATATCAATGTCTATTGCTCTGCCTGGCAACCTTTAGGTTAAAAAATATATATATATATTTTTAACTTAAAAGGTGCAGTGATTTTTCAACCACAGACAGAAATTTTCTACATATCCACATGTAGGGTTGCCAATTTTATATTTGCTGAAAACCAAACACCCTGCCTGTCCCACCTCTTCCCGAGGCCCCGCCCCCTTCTCACTCTTCTGCCCCTCCCTCCATTGCTAGCTCTCCACCCACACTTCCCCCCCTTGTCACTCACTCCCCCCTCCCCTGGGACTCACCTGCCGCCTGCAGAGTCGGGCTGGGAGGAGCTGGCACAGAGCCCGCCTGCCCAATCAGGGCACAGCAGTGTGGGGGTCCTCCAGAGTGAGGGGTTGGGGTGGGGACAATCGGGGTGGGGAAAGGTCAGTCCCTGGAGCGAGGAGCCAGGAGCGAGGCAGCTGGGGCGCAGCGGGGCAGAGGTGGGGGCAGACAGGATTTCCCCGCCATTCCCTCCCCAACAGCACCAGTCCCAACCCCTTAGAGCTGGGTCCGGAAGCCAGCCACTGCTCTCTGTCAGCACTGCAGCAAAGCAGAAAACAGGTCCTCACAGCAGCCGCTGCTGCTCTTCCTGCCTCCCAGTGGCAGAGGTCCGTTACTGCAGGTAACCGGACTTTTAAGTGTCCGGTCAGCATTGCTCCCTTTTTGACTTTCTAGTCTAAAACCGGACACTTGGCCACCTTAATCCACAGAAGAGGTGTACAACATGGACAACAGCAGTAGCTGTTTCCCCACGCCATCCCTCCAACGTGCTTCTTCAGTTTATTATTTGCTGGTATGTTCACCACTGTCCACCACTAGAGGCCGTGGTAACAAAAAATCAAAATCCCTACTATTGAACGCTAAAAGAGACTCTCCTTTAGCGTCAGAGGCAGGGGCCAATGTTTCCTTAAAGCCAGCCACACCCGTAGCTGTGCAAAAATCTGGTTGCTACCGTGCCTCTCACATGGTTGGGTAATGCTCTGCCCGCCAGGCCCTCAACCTGCGACAGTGCCTCTCAGCCTTGGGGACTGATAGGAAGCCTCAAGACAGCAGGGAAGGGAAAGAGATTAGGTAGGGTGGGAGTAGGGGGGCATACTGGACTATTCTCCTTGTCAGTGCAGAGGCTGTTCATGATCCTGCCTCACAGCCCCCACAGAGCCAGCTGTGGAGAGTCTGGTCACTGCCACCGGCAGCAGCATCTGAGGGATAGTGGTGCTGAAATGAACCCCCAACAGGCCAGCCTGGAAGGGCGTTGCAGCATGGGTGGAGAGGGAGCCTGTGGCACCAGCACTGGGACACAGGTGCTTAGTCCGTAAGCTCGTGCCTGCTCTGGACTGCAACGGAAACTTCCTACCAGGGACCAAGGCGGGAGGGGAAGCTGAGGGGAAGAGGAGCAGGGCTGGATAAGAGGCAGAGATGGAAGAGCCTAAAATCCCCTCCCTTAAGGGTAAGGAGAAGGGTGGGTGGAGACAGGGGCTCCTGGGAAGAGATAGCAGGGGCTCCCTTGGAGGGCAGAGGCTCCTGGGAGGGGGTGGGTGTATGTGTTGGGGGAGGGGGGGAGAGGGCGGAGGAGACAGGAATGCAGGGTCTCCTGCTTTCCTGGGTTTTAATTGTTGTGTGGTTTTTAACTCAAACTCTTGAAAGTGTGTGAAATTGTGTGTGTGTGTTTGTGCGCAAACACATGCGGCATGCACGTATCACAATGTCATTTACTTAGTGGTTTAATTGAAACGTTAAAACTATTCTCACTTTAGCCATTCACCTTTGCTCTTTTCAGTGTGCTAAATATACATATTTTCTCCTCAGTGCATGTATACAGTTTGTGCAACACAGAGACGAGTTAGTTCTGTATAAGACGACTTAAAGAGTGTAAGCTTGCCCAGGGACAAAAATGTAGTGTTCAGTGGCGTTTGTAGCCTCCTTGGTACAAAGAAAATTAAGAGGGAATGTTAGTAGGGGCCCATCACACTGGAACCAAAACCCTGTAACTTTTGTGTGCATGGCTTAGCTGTCAAACAATGTCTTTAAGTATGCAGCCCAGGGATTCAGTACAAGTTCAGTCTCCATTCTAATTCAATCCTTGACCTCTCTGCTCAGTCTACTGACAAGGATGTCAATTAGTGCTAATCGAGGTGGTTTTAGTCAGGTGGCCATGAGTCCACTGAGAATTAGACAGATTCTCAACCCCTTTCAAATAGGCTATGGACCATTTATTTTATGTTTGCTTCCATTTATTCTGTGGAGTTTCAATCTATAGTAAATTAACCCATAGTGAGTTTTATTAGAAAAAACTAATAGAGTGAGAACATTTTTGTGCTGAAGTATCTGATATCAGCTTGGCCTTGATCTGCAAAGAATCAGCGGGAAAATATTTAAAAAAAAAAAAATCTGGCAAGTATTGGATATCAATTCTGTTACTCACAGCTGACAGCAACACAGGACATAGGGAATTCGGATGAATTCGGATGAAAATACAAATCATTAACAAAGTCAATTGCCTTGACTTGGTAGTACTCCAGTAACACAGATTTTTGGCCCCTTTGCAACTTTCTTCTCGTGACAACGTAACATAAGCTAACTGGCAGGAATAAAAGGAAACCAGCACTTCCAAGAAATTATGCCACATCATCTTTCAAATATTTTGCACGTCAGTTGAAGCTATGTTATCTGTACCAGTGAAATTGAGAGAACTCAACTATTAAAAAAAATATTTTTTTTCCTGCTCTATGCTGTTAATTTCTTGATAACTTTGGCCTGACTCAGATAATACCTAAAGAAAAAAAAAAGGGGTTGTTATGTGCATGTACACATAGTCAGCCACAGTAGTTTAGTGGTTATTTAAAAAACAAAAACAACTCAGCCCACATGCTTATCTAAAGGGAAAAACAAAACCATAAACTATTTTAGTCTACATAATCCCAGGAGTAAGAGGCATAGAATGTTTTGTTCAAGCTCACACTCCCTTATAGGTTCTTCAGTCACTGCATTTTGGGTTTTAGGAATTTTATACATTTTTATAGCTTTAACACATAGGAAGACCATCAAAAATCTTAATCGTGCTATTCCAAAAGTTCTCTGCACAAGGAAAAGACATGATACTACAGCGTAGTTCTCATTCTGATCTTTCTATTACAAATGTGTTCAGAAAACTAATGCATTTGTATTCTTAACAGTCCTATGCATTGCGCTAGAAAAGGGTTAAACAGTTAGCAAACTTCAAATCCAAATTCATTATTTCCATAGTATTCAGGAGCATTTGGATTCAGAGGTTTGATCTGACCCATCAGAAGAGGTAAGGGCCAGTCCTAAAAAGCTGCACCAAAATTTGCAGTTCAAATGATAAATTGGGCTAATTTTTTTTTTTAGAAGTCTTTCCCCCAAATTATGTGAAGGAATGTAGGGAGATAATACTGCTATACAGCTATAGCCTAATATAAAAGTGAAAGATTATATTTTGGATGCATAATGTTCTGGTTTTTGCTTCAAACAATCCTATCCATGGCTGTAAGATTCCCATTTGTTTTTAAATTACACAAAGCATACATTTTTTTTAAAATTAACAGCCCTGAAAAATTATATAAATGGCTGTGACAAGTAGGAACAGGAATTACTGGGATTAGCGCACCTTGTGCCCAGGGAGAGGGGATAAATTACTCAGGACATTTATGGTTTGAAACTTGGCCTTTGACAAATACCTTCCTTAATGCGGAAGATCATAGAAAACAGTTCAACCATGTGCATGGACCTACTGGCCTCTCCACAGAGCAGCAGTTCTATTCTCTCACCTTTTCTAGAATATGTGATCAATGTTGCAATACTTAGCAACTGATTGCCAATTAACACATATTAACTAGCAGGATTGTAAGTGCTTCTGTAGACACTTCACAGATATTTATTCCTGGTCACGATTTACCATAGGCGGTTTTTAAGAGGTAAGGGCTGGCCATCCTACCAGCCAGGCTGAGCCTAAGATGAACCATACACAGAAGGGTTCCAGCCATATAGAGAAGGGGATGCTCTCTCTTGGGATTTTTTTTGATTTAATCAAAGTATTTGGTGTGCAATAGTATTAGTATTCTATCCTCTTTATAATAGTTTGGATGTACATCTTCTTGCAGTGAACCCAAGTGCCCCTACTGGTTGATCAGTGGTTTACTGATGTGCAGCAGCAAGCCCCACTGAACATTACAAGATAAAAGAAAGAAAGATAGCCCGGTGCCCAGTTAGCCAACAATTGCAAGAAGATCAGCAGAATTATTTCTGGAACAGTCAAATGTAAGTTTTGGACTTTTATTTTAAAACCGTCTCCTACCGTCAAATGGACTCCATTTAACCTGTAGTACAGCTCACGGAAGTTTCTATTTTTTCTGCTGTATACTTGTAACAATTATAGAGTTGGCAGAAATTCTGCTGGGCTATTACCATCATTACTACTACTACAGGGATGGATAAACAAGGGTTACTATGGCCATTATTTGCCATGTTCTAGAGCTGAACTAAACAGAAAGCTCTGTACTTTAACTTGTTAATTGTTTGTTTTACTTTTAGACTGCTTGAAAAGTGTTTCGACAATATAGGATTTGTTTAAAAAATCTGACAACTTCTACATCAAGACACCAGATCTTGCCATTGCAATCCAGATAGTACTAGCCTCCAGACTTAACAATTTCAACTCATGTCTCAGAAAGCAGGAAACACGCTGGAAGAGGTTCACTCTCTTAAAAGGTAGCAGCCCATCTCCTTAAGCCAGCGGTCCCCAAAGGGGGGTTGCACCTCCCCTTACCAAGTTTGCAGCCCCCCAGGAGCTGCAATCAGGAGTCAGACTGGGAGCAGGGCCAAAGCCATGGTCAAGTGCCAGGAGCAGGACCGGGAGCCAGGGCCCATGCTGCAGCTGGGGAAGGGATAGGGGGCAGGAGCTGAAGCTGCGGGGCCAGATTCAGAGGTGAAGTGTCAACTGGCGCAAGGGAGTCTAAACTGGTGCAATTTATATGCCAATGGATTGGAGGAAAATATATGAAGGATGTAGATGAAGCATCAGGTGGCCTACTTAAATCAAGTCTTCTTCTACCTTCTCATTAGTTTCATGATATACCCACCACCCTCTTTCACAGCCATGACATGTAAGTTGCACTGAGAAACTCTTTATATTTCCAGATACTCACTTAAAACATAAGAACAGCCATACTGGGTCAGACCAATGATCCATCTAGCTCAGTAGCCTGTGTCTGACGCTGGACAGTGGCAGATTCTTCAGAATGAGTGAAGAGAACAGAGAAATTTATTAAGTGATCCACCCAATCATCCAGTCCTAGTTTCTGGCAGTTCGAGGATTAGGAACATTTAGAGCATAGGATTGCACCCCTGACCATTTTGGCAAATAGCACTCGATGGACCTACCCTCCATGAACTTATCGAATTCCTTTTTGAACCCAGTTATAGTTTTGGCCTTCACAACATCCCATGGCAATGAGTTCAACAGGTTGACTGTGCACTGCTTGCAGAAGTACTTTATTTTGTTTTAAACCTGATGCCAATTAATTCATTGAGTGACCGATCCTAGGTTCTTATGTAAAGGGGTGAATAACACTTCCTTATCCATTTTCTCTATACCATTAATGATTTTATAGACCTCTATCCTATCCCTCCTTAGCGGTCTCTTTTCTAAGATAAACAGTCCCAGTCTTTTTAATCTCTCCTTATACGGAAGCTGTTGCATACCACTGATCATTTTTGTTGCCTCTCTCTGTATCCTTTCTAATTCTAATATATCTTTTTTGAGATGGGGCAACCAGAACTACAAGCAGTAATTGAAGTGTGGGTGTACCATGGATTTCTACAGCGCCATTCTGGTATTCTCTGTCCTATCTATCCCGTTCCTAATAGTTCTTAACATTGTTAGTTTTTTTGACTGCTGTTGCACATTGAGTGGATGTTTTCAGAGAACTATCCACAATGACTCCAAGATCTCTTTGAGTGGCAACAGCTAATTTAGTCCCCATCATTTTGCAGGTATAGTTGGGATTATTATTTCCACTGAGCATTACTTTGCCCTTATCAACATTGAATTTTATCTGCCATTTGGTCACCCGGTCTTGTGAGCTCCCTTTGTAACTCTTCGCAGTCTGCTCTGGACTTAGCTATCTTGAGTAATTTTGTATCTGCAAATCTTGCCACACTTGTCAATGTATCAGCTGCATCACCTCACACATCTCCTCTGAACATGACCTTTAATATCTCCAGATAACTTTATTATGAAATATGCACATTTCAAAGCGTCTTGCAATCAAATGCATTTAATTCACTATTTACACTGAGTATTGATCTTTTCATGTGTATATATTTTATTTTGAGAGTGAATTTTTATATTAGGAATTCAGGAACTGCCATACTGGAGATTCATCTAGTCCGGGACCTTGTCTGTGACAGTGGCTAATAACAGATTCTTCAGAGCAATACAAACAACCTCATGGAGGCATGAGGTAGATGTGGGCTAATCTGCCTCTCACATTAGGTTCACGTGATGCTCATTAAGGTGATGCGCTAATAACATCAGCTTGTCATGGATATAGTAATAGCAGGTGTTGTGCAATTTTCCCCATACAGCACTGCCAGTGCATCTCTATCCTGTCCTGTAACCCCTTTGATATTCTTACCTTTGCTCACTTTTGCACAGTGACTACCTACTGTGTCAAATTGTTCAGTGATTTTTGTGATGAGGGGAAATTAAGATGAAACTTTAAAAGTTGTTTTCATCAGGACTGAAACATACTGGCTATGATTTGAAAAGCAGAATTAAAAAAAAGGGGGGGAGGGGAAACAATTCACCCATTCTTTGTATGAGCGCTCTTTAAAAAAAAAAACCACAGTGAATTTTTAATATAGAGGTGCACATTTTCTGGAACTGCACATAGATTCAAACAACTTAGTTACATGCATATAAAGTGTACTGAGATAGGTGAATATTTTAATTTGAAAAAAAACAAAAACATTCTATCGCATTCTGAGAGACACTCCCATTTTTCAAAACAAGGTATTTATTCAGAGGACTACAATACCAGAAATGAAAATATATCAGCATGAGATGGCTCACAAGAGAAGAGAGCATGAAGAAACTAGTGTATAACAATGCTGCACAAAGTACAACTGCAGATTCTTAAGCAGAACAATCCTACATCTATTATTCTAGGTTATTACTAGGGAAGGCTGAAAGTTTTCCCATGAAACTGTTTGATAGAACTAAATTTTTTGCAAAAAAAAAATTCCGTTTCTGTGGAAAATTTCATCTTTATTGAAAAACTGAACATCTGAAAACTGAAGTTTAAGGCCAAAAATCATGGATGCATGCAATGGCTCACAAAGAGGGGGAGATCATGGTTTATCATGGAGATAGTCTGGCCATGAAACCTGATCCATATAGAAAAATGTGGGCATGAAGCACCAAAACTATAACTCCAATGAGACGCAGTGGTGGCATTTCCAAATCAAAATTTTAAATTTTAAGCCAAAAGATTTCAGCAGATCATATCCTGTTTTCTTCTGAAACTTTTCAGTTTTCAGCTAAACATTTTTTACTTTCAATTTTTTTTGGGTCAGGCAATCAACGTTTTCTGGCCCACGCTAGCTGTTACCTATTCATAATAAAAGACATATCTAAAAAACTGTATTTTACATGCATACTTTACCTATAAGTTTCTCTCAAAGATTTTTTTAATGATAATTAATTAGCATGAATTTTAAGAATCAGAAAAGGGAGTCTAAACAACTAAATCATTCAACTAGTTTATTTTTTAAAAAAAAGACAGGCCAAATATGATCTGTACAAATATTTTTCTACACCCTTTTGAAATGTGAAAAAAAAAAACACATTCTTACTTACAGATATAGAAACTGTGCACACAGAGAAAAAAGCACTAAGGCACTACTGTTCACAGAAAACAGTAAATCAAACCATGATTATCAGCCACATCCATTCCCAAAGATTTCATTCCCATCTATGTCAATTGCAAATGCACAGTTGAGAAATACACCCTGCATGGAGTCTGAGTTATTGGAATCTGTGTAACAGTGAAAGATAAGCGCTTGTAAATATTCCTCACCTATACAAACTGGGTGTGTGTGTGGAGGGTATAAATATTGTATGCCCCTCAGGTTATCTATTTGATATTAACCTGTCTGAATGCCAGGGGTTAATCAATGGAATCACAGAGGGAAACCCAGAGGAAATGAAAATTGCAAAGATAAGGATTTTGGAGGAAACAATGGAGGGAGCTATCAGTTGGGCAATACCCCATCTGGCTCCATACAGATTAGAATGGTCTACTCTTCCAAAGGCTGAAGGGATCTTAAACCTCAAAGTTAGTAGAAAAGGAATGAGGTGAGAGGCCAGAGGTTTCCCAAGGTGCATCAGTGAAAACTGGCTGACCAAGATGTATAGAGACTGCTACCGCAGGACAGGCTGCTTCTCTTTGCCAAAAATGGAGTTAGCTGGGCTGAGGAGAACTTACAAAGGCTGGTAAGGAAAGTTTAAGGTGTAAGACCGACCCAGGCATATAAGCCACTTATTGTTTCTATCCTTTGCTGTACGTGCTTTGTACCTGTAAGGAATGAATAAATTATGCTTTATTTTGAAGACACTGTTGCTGTGTCACTACTTACTTATGCTGTCACACACTTCTGAAGGGAAACTACAGGTGCCAAAATTAAGTTGGGCCTGTGTTGTTAATACAGTTGGGAAATAGGACTGCCGCCCAGAGATCCAGTCTGAGTGCACATGAGCCATATGGTTCCACCCAGAGGGAGGTACAAGAAGCCAGATCTGCCACGTAAGAGGGTGTACTTGAGAGGGACTAAAGGAGTCTAAGGTACAGTTCATCCTGTGACACAAACTCTCTCTGATAAGCTCATGTTTAAGCTAGTAAGCATTATCCATAACGCTAACCATTTTCAGCATCCGCTTTTCAGTTCTCACAGATTGACATTGATCTGATCAAATGAGAATACTATGATCAGCGGCTAGAGATGAAGAACTAAGGTCATGTTACAGCAAAGCATTTGAGCACACGCATAACCTTATAGCTTGTGATCAGTCCCAATGACTTCAATGGGGCTGATCTCATACTCAAAGTCGCACTTTGCTTATGTGTTTTGCTGGATTGAACCATAAATGATTAACAGATAAACTAATAACTAGAATAATGCAAGTACTCTCTTAAGCAATGCCTTCTCCAAGTCAAAGATACCAGGAAATATCTGCAGGATGTTACAGACCAGTGGCTGGTCATTTAGGCACCCATATTCCTCACATTCTTAATTTACTATTGCTCCAAGCAATTTTTTCTGTGTTGTACTGCCACAGATTTCTCCCATCCAATCAGTATTACCAGACAGACTCTTTCCTATAGAGAAAGAAACTACATTCTTAGTAATTCAGTCACATAAAGACAAAGGGTTTTCTAATTTTCCAAGGTGTACACAGCAGAAAGTTTTCAGGTTTTTTCATTTTTTTTTTTTCAGATTCTCAGTTCATGTCAGAAGAGAACACACCAGAAATATGGTGTACTCCAAGAAGTGCTGATTAGTTACTAAAAACCAGAGCAAGTTTAAATCGGCTCCCTGAGTTTTTTTCTCCTACTATATCCTATATTCCTATTTTATCAAAATTTGATGCTGTGTGTTATTTGCTTTTTCTTTTATAGTTGTGGACAGCACCTAATTTATTTCTATTACACTCTAAAATGCTTTTCATTTATAAAAATAATAGTTGCCAGTAAATACTGTTTCACACATGATAATTTTTAGTCTATTTTAACATCTCTGAACATCTACTGTGTAACCAACAATTATAGACCACATGGAGAGAAAACACTGAGGTACTCAGGTTCATCATCCCATGAGACATTACTTATCTTACTGAAATTACCTCATAACTTTAAGAGCTATAAAAACAATGAAGGTCCTTCCACAGTTGTTTTTAACTGACAAAAAACACTGCAAAAGTAGGTGTGCTATTTTAATTGGTAAACAAAGTATTCTTTATATATTTGAAAATTGTTTTTTGTATATACTTTGCCTCAAGTAACCTAGAACAACCCCACAAGTAACCACTAAGGGCTTTATTAAGACAAATACCCATTTCTGTAATGATGCCTTTGGGCATGATTAAGTCAGATGCCCATATCTGTTATATCCGCCAGTATCTAAAACTCATTTCCATGCACAGATTTTTAATTATTTATTATTTGTATTACCATAGCACCTGGGCCTTAGTCAAGGACCTATTATCCCAGGCGCTGCATAAACGCAAAACGAAAATATGGTCCCTACCCCAAAGTGCTTACAAACTGAGTGTAAGACAAGAGACAGAAGATGGATAGACAGACCTGAGAGTACAAGCAAACAATGAGATAATATTCATCAGCATGACAGGCAGTGGTCTCTACACCTTAGCAGCCCAACTGCTGTCAAGTTTTTTGTAGGCATGTGGCAAAGGAGAGTTCTGAACAGGAGTCCAAAGGTGGATAATAAGGTAGCTCTATAGATGTTTATGAGGCCATCCTCCCAAGTGTGTAGGGCAGCATGTGAGAAAGCATGAAACTGTGTTTGAAAATTTAACTAGTGGGCAGTGGAAGCTGGCATCATGGGCCAATTGGAGGCTGGCATCAATAGCATGATAGCAAATGAGAGATGGTAGGCTAGGTCTATACTGATTATCATGACCTTGAAAACACTAGCAGCTTAATGTCTGATGCAGTAGAGAAGGAGGAACCAGTGGAGAGATTCTGAGAGAGGGCTGACATGATCAAAGCAGCGACAGAGGAAAACGACCTTAGCAACAACATTCTGATTTGATGTGAGTGGGGCAAGATTGCATGTCAAGACCAGAGAGAAGCACGTTGCAGTATTGTACATGACTCTACATCATAGTAGTGGAGTTTGTGTGCTACATGTATTACAGTGATCAATACCCCAACCCTTCTCTCCCCCCCAAACATCTTTCAAGATCCATGGGTCCTACACATACCTATCACAACATGTTGTGTACCTCATCCAGTGTATCAAATGCCCCAATAACAACTACATGAGTGGAAATCAGGCAATCATGACACTTTCAAATGAGCTCTCACAGAAAAATGATACCAGACAAACACACCTGCAAACACTTTTCACAAAGCAATCACTCGATATCTGACCCAGCAGCACTGATCCTCAAAGGAAACCTGCACAATACCTTCAAAATACAAGCCTGAAATCTTAAAATTCATAACTTCGCTAGACACTAAAAATCCTGGTCTCAGAGACACTGGTTTTATAACTCATTACAACAGTTTGTAACTATCTAACCAGCCCTTGTCCTATGACTGCAGAGATATTAATTGCTCACTTTATTTTAAGTGGTTTCTTGCAACACATGTTAATCCTTTATACTTAATCTGTCCCACATCGTATTTAGCTGTGACACTCTGGTTACCTTTTCCAGACCTGAAGAAGAGCTCTATGAAGTCAAAAACCTTGTCTCTTCCACCAACAGAAGTTGGTGCAATAAAAGATTATCTCACCCACCTTGTCTCTCTCATATCTTCAGACCAGCATAGCTACAGCAACACTGCAAACAACAATAGAATTAATTTTAAGAACAGTTTAGTTCAATCATTTTCCCTTCAGGTCAATTGTTAACAGCTTTAAGGAACAGTAGTTTGAAGGAGGGAAGCAGTCCACCGTTGAGCCCATATGTCACAGTTATGAGCACAATATCAAAATCTACAATACAAAAACAATTAGAAAGCCATTTCTGTATCCTACAGGGCTCAGGGAGACAACTTTATCACTTACAATCTATACCTGGGTTGTTTGGGGCCAGAATAGTTCATTTCTAATTTTCCCCTCAAAAAAATCAAAACAACCATATCCTTAGTACAGTCAGCTTTTGGATTTGCAGGAGGTAGCCATGGACAAATGGACCCAGGTAGCTGAGGCAATGGTGTCCAACTCCTGAAGGTGCAGCTAGGTGGCATGCTTTGTGGCTTCCAATTTCCCTGATCTACAAACCAAAAAGGGGCATATATTGCACAGTATAGTAAGATTGTTAACACTGTGAGAGCTCCTTGTAAAATCTTGTAGGAAGAGCTCTTTTCCCCTCCATCTATGGCAGTAGCTTAATGAATGCAAGTAAGGACCTCAGTTGGAGGGGAAAATATTTTATTTATTTATTACTTTTGAAAAGGAAAAAATAACAAACCTCTGACAAACTTTCCTATAGGGCCTCTTGTTTAGTTACATAATTATTTGTGTTGTAAGTTGTTTTCAACTTTAGTTATTTTTCATTAGTATCTGTTAATCTTTATAGTCCCCAACAGAAAAGAGGAAATGTTTAAAAACTCCTGGGTTTTTCAGGTATGTATTGGCCAGGGAGAGAAGGCAAGAACAGCACTTGAGAACTATCCCCACAAGATGCTGCAGGTCAGAGTCACAATGTTAACAATCTTATGCACATCTTTTTCACTAGAGTGAGAGAAACTTCACAGAAAATTGGTAATGGATTCCTTCCAGCGAAAAACTGGTTAACAGACTGAGTTACTAACATCAATATTGAAGACTCCAATAAATGCAACTTGAAACAAACTGAGGACCCTGATCCTGAAAACACCGGTGTACATGCTTAACTTTTAAACATCTGAGTAGTCCCACTAAGGTCAACAGCAGCAAGAAAAAACTACTCTCACATTTAAGCGTTTGAAGGAATAGGGCCTGAGTTCCTAAATGCTGTCAATAGCTGCAATCATCACCACATTTTAAACTACTGTATCATGAGGGTGCTTTTTGGTTAAAAAAACACTGTAGGTACCATTTTCTGAAAGGCTTTGACTCTATATCATGAATAACTGTGGACTCTTACAAAATCATAGAAATGTAAGACTGGAAGGGACCTCAAGAAGTCATCAAGCCCAGGCCTTTGTGCTGAGGCAGGATCATGTAAACTTAGACCATTGTCCAGCTATACCAAAAGGACAGGAGACATTTGATATGGTTTTAATTAGGTCACAACTTTATTATTAGATGTCTGGGACTATTCAGATCATTCCTGACAGGTGTTACACCTGTTATCAAAAACCTCCAATGATGGTGATTCCACAACCTCCCTTGGAAGTCTATCCCAGATCTTAACTACCCCCACAGCTGGAAAATTTTTCCTAATTTATAACCTAAAGCTCCCTTGCTACAGATTAAGCCTATTACTTCTCGTTCTATCTTCATTGGACATGGAGAACAACTAATCACTGTCCTCTTTGTAACCGCCCTTAACATATTTCAATACTTATCAAGCCACCCTTCATCTTCTTTTTTTCAAGACTTACCAAGCCCAATTTTTCTTTTAACTTTCTGATAGGTTAGATTTTCTAAACCTTGTGTCATTTTTGTTGCTCTCTTCTGAACTCTCTCCTATTTGTCCACATCTTTAGTAAAGTGTGGTGCCCAGAATTGGATATAGTACTCGAACACTGAGTAGAGCAGGACAATTACCTCCCATGTCTTACATTCAGCACTCCCAGAAATATATTAGCCTTTTTTGCAACTGCATCACATTGTTGACTCATATTCAATTTCTGATCTTTTGAACTCCCAGATTCTTTTCAGTGGTACTACCACATAGCTAGTTATTCCTCATTTTGTAGTTGTGCATTTGATTTTTCCTTCTTAAGTGTAATATTTTGCACTTGCCTTTACTTAAATTTCAGACCAATTGTTGATTTCAGACCAATTTTCTTGTTGATTTCAGACCAATTCTCCCAATTTGTCAAGATCCTTTTTAACTTATTTCTGTTCTCCAAAGTGCTGGCAACCCTTCCCAGCTTGGTGTCATCTGCAAATTATATAAGAACACTCTTCACTCTACTACTCAAGTCATTAATGAAAATACTGATTAGCTCTAGGCCCAGGACTGACCCCTATGGGACCCCATTTGATATGCACTTCCAGTTTGACAGTATTGAGAACTACTCTGAATACGGTCTTTCAAGCAGCTGTGCACCAATCAAAGTAATTTCATCTAGACCTCATTTCCCTAGTTTTCTTTATGAGACTGTCACATGGGACTATGTCAAAAGCCCTACTAAGATCAAGATATATCAAGTCTACTGCTTCCCCCCATTCCCGTCAATTATGTTGGTTTGGCATGATTTGTTCTTGACAGATCTATACTGGCTATTCCTTAAAACCTTATTATCCTCCACGTGCTTACAAACTGATTGCTTAATAATTTGTTCCGGCATCTTTCAGGTATCCAAGTTAGGCGAAGTGGTCTATTATTCCCTGGGCCCTGTTTGTTGCCCATTTTAAAAGAAGAGTACTATGTTTGTCCTTTTCCAGTCCTCTGAGACCTTAGATGTCCTCCATGAGTTCTCAAAGATAATTGCTAACAGTTCCAGGATTGTTTCAGCTATTTCCTTAAGTATCCTAGGATGAATTTCATCAGGACCTGCTGACTTGAATACATCTAACCTATCCAAATATTCTTTAACCTATAAACATATATGTAACCAAAAATGGATCTGGTAGAATGCTACTCCTTGTTGAAGTATGACAGTCTGTGATCAAAGCTAAATCCTTTCTAAAACAAGAGCTCATCTGCTAAAAACAACATGACAAATATTACATGACTACTTTTATTGCCTCACAGTGAAGTGAAGGATTATTTTTGAACGGCACATGTAATATGTTGAAATATGCTGTAGTCTCTTGACCATACTGGATAAGTGGAATGAAGAATAAGATGCAAAATAAATACGTTAATAATGGATGGGTGAAACACAACATGGTCCATGGGCCAGTTAGAGTTTGTGTTTTATATTGGAAATAGGGAGGATATACGTTTAAAAGGGTTTCTGGTCTATAGATTCGGCTGGGTAAGATAGGGGGACAAAGTTGGAGTTGTTACAAACATAGGGAATGCCATGTTTGACATATGTGGATTTAAGAAGCTATATGTATTGGAAGTGTTTCAGAAGATTTATCTATCTTTCCTAAACTTTGATTTCCCCATTTTTAAATTCATATTTAAAATCCATTCATGTGCACACAGTCACAACCTTCACAGAAATGCAATAATTTTTTGTCTGTGAATCAAAAGGTCAAGATTCCTACAACACGAAGTCCATTAGAGAAACAAGTAAAGACATTTTTCATCTGCTCTCTTGAGCTACCAACACACTCTCTTCTGGCTTCCAGTTTATATTCCCTGCCTCTAGAAGGAAACAGGTGCTTTCTGCAGCCAAGACAGCAGGATTTTCCTGGCTGTAAATGCTCACACACCTAATTGCTAGCTCTAGGGATTCTGGCTGACTGAGGCAGGATTTATACTCTCAACTTGACAGGAACCAGAGGGGAGTTTATTTACTCCATCACAGATACTTATGAAAGAAATAGCTAGGTCAAAAATCAAGGTGGGTAAATAGCAGCATTGGCCAGTGTCAGAAGACAGGATACTGGGCTGGATGGACCATTGGTCTACCGAATAGGGCCATTCCTATCTTCTTATTCTTAAGAAGAAGATTAATTTATTGTTCTAGTTTATATATTCTTGACTTCTCTTAAGTATCTAAGTCAATAAATCTTTAACTCCAAACATAAACCTTTCCCCCTTTATATTTTTATTCATTTTACAATGCTATTTCAGTTTGAGACAAAAAATAATAGTCAAGCTTAGTAACTGAAGCCACTAATACTACAATTGATCCATTTTACTTACATTTATAGTGTATGGCTGTTTCTCTTTTGGTTGGTGTTTTTTATTTCTGTATGTTCACTGGACAGCAACTGTGACTGTCTGGCTCTAAATTTTTCTAGTAATAAGGCAATGATTTCTACATAAGTTCATTATTAAAGTGGTTGCCACTAAAAAGTTAGTATTTACCAACAACTGTCATGTTGAAATGTTGACAATTTGATGAAGACCCCTCTATATTTTAAACCAGAGAATACTGTAGCAGCCTCTGTTAAGGCCAGATTCAATTAGAAACAAATATACGTCGCAATTCTCAGAAGAGATATTCAGTAATTTCTGCAACCTTGAACACTGCTCTGTATTGCATAAGATGGAAATATTTTTAATTGAATTGGGGCATTTCTTACTCTTGCTCATTCTCATGTGCCACTTCCATGGCATATGGTACTTTGACAGCAATAACAAACTCTCTGATGTACTTTAAAATTATGGAGAACAAACCCATTAAATAATTTATTTGTCTGTATATTTTAAAACTTTTTTAAACTTATTTTTTTCTACCAACATTGAAAGGTCCCATTGGAATAAACATTAGTGAAATACATAGAATAAATAATCCTCATCATCTGGGCTGAATTCCTTTTACTTTCATCTTTTTGTCCTCCACAAACTCTTATTTTGCTGGTTAACTGAGCTGTTCTTTTGTTATGAAGCATGCATTTTTCACTGCTACATACAACCTCTGTGCAATGATTCTAGAGATTTTAATTTCCAACTTTTCCCTTCCAGTTAAAAAAAAGTAACCCTCCCACACACACTTTTTTGAGGCGTTGTCTCAATTGGGGATTTATAATGAGCTTGTTACTTGTATGAAATAGAAGAAATTGAAATATAACTTTTGCAACTGATAAAAATATAATTCACAGAATGGAGGTATTTTATGTACACTTCAAGAGTTGATTTCCATTTACACTTCAAGCATTACTTTAGAGGAATGGAAAACCTATGTGACGTGTTAACTAGAATCATGTCATCTTTCACCAACAAAAGAAATCCACACTATTCAGTTGTTCAAGGATATACACATCCATCTTCAAGTGAGAGTGGATAAAGCATAGGCTTCGTATTATTACATCAAGAACCTCAAAAAGTATTCCTGATGTGCAGTTTGAAGGATAGAAATTTTGAATGTCAAGGAATCTGTCATGTGTGCTGCAAAGGGAAATGCTGATAATGGGAAAAGTTTGCCAGACAAATACCTTTGAATGGCTGTGTGAGAAATACATCAGAAAACAAGTCTCAGCTTGAAATCAACACAGGGAAAGCCAATACGCAGTTTGCTGCTACTCTATCCCATGGTGTTGTCCCTGTGGCATTTGCAGATGCGATCTCCGTCTTGTTTAAGGACATCTTTCCAGATTCTGAAGTCAGCAATACCTATTCTACAGCCAGAAAAAAAAAATATTATTTCAAGTGATATTGTCAAGCAGTATTCCCAAGAGGGAAAAAAAAACTTTGAAAAGCCACATATTCAAAAGCCAGAGTCAATCCATATGTAAAACACTGTGTTTAAATGTACAAGCCCATCCTCTCAGTCCTTAGAGAATTTGAACACATTAAGTATTGTCAGCCTCAAGCGTTCAAAAATTCTGAGTCAGGCCTCAAAATCATGAGATTTATTTTTTTTAATAAATAAATTTTGGATTCATGTTATTTGTGCACAAAGGACTAGAAATGTAGGTTAATACAAAACAAAACAAAAAGAATGGAAGAAACCTGAGATTTCCAGGTGATAACGTAACTCAAGAGCTAGGGCTTTAAGAAAAAACACCAAATTGGAGAGCTGGCAACACACTCTACAAAGAAAGGAATCCTGGCTCTCTGTTAACGCCACAGATGTAAGAGCTCCTGCAAAAGTTTCCAGACTTTAACAACTGCCTGCCCATTCAACCACTGATTTGACCCCAAAAGATTCCAATAATCATGCAGAATTCACCTGCCCCATGATGATCTATGAAGCATATTGTGGAAAGACAGTAACCCTTCAATACTTATGGTTGCAACGACGGTCCCATTACAGGCTGGATTTTGAGCCTCTTTGTAAACCAGACCAAAAATATCCTCATGCTTTCAGTTTTTGTAGGATTAAGTCTCATCAGCCACTAGTATCTAGTATGTGCTCTGAAAACTTCAAAAATTAAGGATTTTATAAGATGAATGTTTTAAAAGTGGTTCTTTTTAATATTTTTTGCAAATAGTCTGATGTTCTGGGTCTCCCTTTTTCTGCACACCTCCACAAGACTTTACACACAGGGAGATTTTCACACCGTTTCCTACAAGAGTAAGCTGATTTATCTCACACACTCACTCACTCACACACACAAATGGATTAAAAGAAATTGCACAAGATTCTCAGTGACTGATTGGAACAGGAATGGAATTGATGACAGTGCACACTGAAGCAGGACTTTCCTTGTAACTCTGTGGACCTGAAGTTCAACCCCTATGCTGCATGAACAAATCAGCTAGGTCCCTTGCAGTGTCATTCCAGAAGCCTCTCACATTTCAGTGTTCAATGAGATTGGGCTGGATGTTAATTTTACTTTAACCAGTCATTTCCTTAATTTTTAGCTAGGAAATTACCCTGAGAAACCTTAACTCAAAACTCAAACTTTTTTGTCCAAATCCTATACAATGGATTTACTGCAAGACACAAGGCACAGAAATTGCTCAGATGGTTACCGACAAGTCCAAGATATTTTATATTGGTGTCCGTGCTCTCTTTGGTCAGGCTCCTAGCTATGCCCACGTATTCCCCCTCCCCCCAAAGAATCCAGCTGGGCACTAGGATTTTGAGGACAAAATGGCTGCACATTGTGCAGAAGAATTCTTTGTATACCATTTTCCATACTGCTACCTTTTCAAGAGGGAGAACTGAGAAGGCCCTTCTCATATGAGTCACTATAAGACAACGAAGGCACATTCGTTGCTTGAGTACCACAAACCTGACAGAGTGGTCAAACTATTTCATATTTTGGAGCCATTCTTAAAATAGGGTTCCTCTTATGAATTACCTCCCCTTCCAAATCACTTCAATTCCACATCTTCTATACAGCAACTATAGGCCATGGTTCCACGAAAATGGTCTGTCATTAATTAGACAAGATGAAATTTGCTTTAAGCACCCATGTGGCTGCTTGGTTCGGTTCCCATATTTTGCACTTGTGCTATATATTTCCTCTCTCTGAATATAAGACATTACTTTGATAGTTCCGAATCTCCCATCACTAGACTACAGACATTCGGGAAAAGAAAACCAATGAAGTGCAAACATAGCCTTGAATCCTATAATCTGAACCATGCAGACAGGCCCTATCCCTGCATATTCCCACTGAAGTCATCAATTCTCCATATGGCTGCAGAGGTCAATTAAAATGGATCAGATTGCATGGCTTTATTTTGACATTTTAAAGCTCTTCTGAACTTATTTGTGTGCATCTTAAAAGTTGATCTAGTTAGCACACAGAAAAATAAATAAGTTATGGGGAAGCTGAAGAAGGAGAGTTACGCCAAATACTCAATCCTCCCAAACTCCAACAAATCAGAAACCACTCCCAAAAATTTTCCTTTGAGTTATGGCACTTTACAGATCCAAACATGAATGTCATATAATGCTTATGTAAAATGATTGAATCATTCTCTTTTCTCTCATTAAGTCAATAAACAGAGTAGTAATTCCTCTAAGAAATTCACATCCAACTCAAAGTTAATTTTATTATATCATTTACTAATTTAACCAATACAGAGAGCCTTATTTTCTCCTGCTTCCTGTAGCTTTAAGCCAAAGCCTTCAGACTTCCTGTCCTTTGCAGACCTGAATTACATCCAACTTGCCAGAAGTATCTATTTCATATTGAAACATTAATTTCAATGTTTCAGTGAAATAAATTAGACTATGCTTGGAAGTTAGAGCCAAGCTAGAGGCTAAAAAACAAAGGGACAGAGACAAAGGGACTGCAGTACCCCACTCTTTGAAGTTATTAATATATTTTAAGGCATTGTGGATTTATTGTACTTCCATATTCTGAGAACATCTCCACGCTTTGACCAGAAACAAACCAAAATCTACATTGCAACGTAAGTTGGGGGACCACCATAAAAAAGTAAGCAAAGTGCAGAAAATTAGGATTAGCCATTGTTGCCCAGCCATAAAACATTTCCCATCCCTTCATTATATTTCCATCATCATCATATTTATGTCCTGGGTTGGATTTTCTACTCCATTATCTCTCTCTTTGTCATACCATAGCGTGTTTGATTTTTTATATTATGCAAGATACATTCAAAAGCCAAACAGCCACGTTGTTTTAAGAAGCTTTCAGCTATTATAAATGTTGGCCCGGATCACACTGCTGCAATTCTTGGACCCAAGCCCAGCTAGATAATAAGCTGTAGATAAAGTATAAGACAAGTTTATTACTATATTCACCAGTCAGCTTGGCTACTTAGTCACATAACAGTTATATAGATGTATGAAGACTTTAAACACGGTGTGGGGAGGATAATGAATACATTGCACATGTCTACTAAAATAAATGGTGTAATAATCAGGAGTACAGATCTACCCTAATTGTAACTCAATTGTAAAAAGTATATGAAAGTTCATAATATGTTATAATAACCTATAACAACAAACGTTAATAGAATATAGGTCAAGTTGCTTTCAATAAATGAATGTTAATTCAAAAGCACAAGAAAAACCAACCAGAGACTAAATAAGTCCAAACAAAAAAAGGCCACGTTAATATAATTCAAGGACTATGTTGAAATCATGCTTGGTAAAAACTGAAGATGTAGAACCAGAAAATTGGTGTGACAAATATTAGGCCTACCTGGTGGACACAATAATAAGGCGATAGACTATTCCATTCCATCACTCCCTTTTTGGGTCCTTAAAGAAAGAAAGACTTTGGGAGGGGAAAGAGATGGAAGAACAGGTGAAGGCTACTGGAAAGTGCGCATCACCATCACGGATGCCACCCCAGTCATTTCTTGGGACCCCAGGCTTTCATCATCCTGAGCCTAGGAATTATACTGATCAGGCCAGAGAGATGGATCCAGATCACACTACCACCCCACACCGGATCCAGCTGCACCCTAACCACCAGCTGAGATTAAATGAAATTGGACTTTAACAGCAGCAACAGCAATAGCTCCACCAGCTCATCTCAACTAACTTCTCTTTTACCCAAAAAGGACAGTTATTACCATTTTTAATACCCAAAGAGGCTCAAAAAATGGGGTTTTCTCCTTCTAAAACTTTGTCCAGCTAATGGGAAAGGGAACAAAAAGTGTTGTTAAAATGAAAGCCATATTTAATACTTTACATTTACAATACTTCAATTCTTTTCCTCCTTTTCTGTATCTTTAATAAAAAAGATTTTTAATGGGTTTTCCACCATGGTATGAAGCAGGTTGTGGTCTCTATATACCAAACCCTGACCCTTGTTTAATAAATACTGTTCAATGTTGGACAGTGATTGGGTTATGTTAATACCTTTGGCCAGTTTAGAAAGAATAAATTAATACAGCATAATTCCGTGCAAAGAACGCTTTATGACCAAGAAAACAGTTTGAAGCAAAGTATCCCTCCATCTACATTAAAGAATACAGTATTTAATAGATACTTAAACTGTTCAAAGGTAAACAATCCTGGGTCATAGTTAGTTCTTCCCCTTCAGCAATAAAATAATTAAATCAGGCTGCATGCCTGCCATTAAATGCAGTAGATAAATCAGATTACCAAAAATTATTAAACAAGTTCTGAAAACAAAGTCATTATAAGTCTTATGAAGTCATAAGAGTGATTATGAATGTAGTCAAATGGAATTTCAACAAAAAGTCAGCTGCAGTCTAAGGGACTGAGCAGGAGTGGGTGTCATAAGACCCAGGTTCTCTTTCCAGTGAGTCTATTATTGACACACTCCACACTTTCAGGAAGTAACAATTTTTCTAAGCCTCATTTCACCCCTCTAAAAACGGGGCAAATAATGCACTCCCGGGTCTGTAAAATGCAATGAGATGTACAATGAAAAATGTGCTACTTGGGACTGGACCCTACTGCCACAGAAGACAAGAAAAGTTTTGACCTTAATGGAACTGGGATCAGGGCCTGTAAGCACACAGCACACCAGTAGTATGAAGACTGTTCTTCTCTCTTATTTTTGCTCCTTTTCATTTCCCAGCATCTGGCAGGATGCATTTCCCCTCCACTTCATCCTAAAGCTAACATTTCACCTCTGCTCCTTTGTTTATGCTGACAGCTACCCTGGACTTAGCTGACTTTCTGGAAGAGCAGAATATGCAGTCAACTCCAAGAAGGGATATCACTATTTGATATTGGTCTTAAGGAAGAGTCACTTTGTGACACTATGCAGGACAGCTGGGAAAACAGGGAGTATAGTTCAAATTTTAGGACAAGTGTCCCCACCAAAGAAAAAGTTACTGTTAATGTCCCTTTCACAGATTGCTCAGTATAAGATGCCAACAAGTGCTAACAAATTCCTCCAAGGATATCAAGCACATCTGCTTCAAAACAAACCTGACCATTTCCATTCTTCGAAAACGAATTTCCAGGATGCTGTTTTCATACGATTCCTTATTTATGTAACAATCATGTCAATAAAAATCTTCGCTAAGTGTGGGGTGCGCTATCTACTTCTTGCTTAGTACTAGCCCTCCACAAGTGAAAGGAAACCAGCCACATCTCATATGACCTTGGTGATTAAAAGAGATCTATTAGCAACAGTTACTTTTATTCCTTCACTCATGCCTTACCCATTCTTTTTTTTTTAAATTAGGAGCAATGTCACTGGTACATTGTCCTCCAAGTAACAAGGCAAGGAAAATAATGTAGGTTTAAACAGCAAAGTATTAGATACATTGCATGAATGACCACATGCCTTCACCACCTTGGCTAAATCATACATTAAATCTTGGAGAAACCAAGTTACAAGAAGCTATGATGACTCTCCACCCCTGTGGTGTTAAACTGGCATAATTATTTCAACAAACAGAGGACCTCACATTACAACAGGAGAGGAGAGCAAAGGGACCTGTGCTGTATGCAGAGTCTTTAGTGAAACAAGCTTCATAGAGTCTTCATATTCTTCAGTGGTTAAATTATAAAACAGGGAAAATTAGCTACTGAAGAAACAAACCCAGCTGACCTTTCTCCTAAAAAAAGTAACAAGGAGAATGTGACACTACTAACTGCGTTCCAAATAAAATAAGCCAGAGATAGAACTGCATAAATAAAAAAAATGATAAAATGTAAATTCAAAGATACTTTAATATACTACAGTATAATGAAGCCACTTAAGCAACATGTTTCAATATATTTCTAGTGAAAGAAATTAAAGAAAATAAACTAGTCTCTACCTAACTGCCATCTCAGCAGAAAAACAACCTTTTAGGAACAAAATCAAGAAAACTACATAGTGCCTAGTAAGAAAAGTTAAGGCAAGATCTAACATTTTGGTTACTTTATGCCCTTTGCCAAGATTAAATACTTGGAACTCAAGTAGGAGTAGAATTGGGAAGAGTATATTTCCCTTCTCAAAGAAACACAGTCAGGAGCTTGCACAATGACATTTTATGGGTCTACTCATTGTCATAAACTGTTCTTTGTGGTTAGTTCACGAATAAGTACAACCTCAGGAACACATTACAATCCTACATTAGAGCTTACCTCACCTCATTAATGGTTTAGGAGTAATGGAACAAATGGAAAGGAAGAATGCTTGAGTATCCCTGCCCAGGCTATACATTAGAACAGGAACATATTCCACTGGAGCAGGTTCCTAACTGTGGATGTGAACTTTAAAAATGTTACAAAACTTAGATGAAATATGATAAAAAACACTACACGCATCCATACGCAAATATTTCTAGCGTGAGTTATCACAGAGGGGTAAGTGTCAAATGGAGGGAAAAGTCCATGGTTTTGGAATCCAGAAATCCTTCCCTGCCCCCCAAAGACACAGGTGACCAGGAACTTGGCCAAAGCAAAGGTACCAGAATAAGGGCTAACGTTTTAAAAATAAGTACATCAACTGAAGTGTAGCAGTGAGGAGGATTAGGAAAGCAGAAACTCTACTTTTAATGTATTTACAGTATACTAATGAGGAAATACTGTTGAGCCAGAGCCAAATTTCAATTGAATTGCTAAACTTGTCAATTTTAAACTGGAACTTAATTAGCAAATCTGAACCATGCTGTGTTTTTTTGTGTGAGGTCAACCACCATCTACAGAGGAATGGTCTGAGACCACCACATTTCTTTCTTACAGGAACAAAATTTCAGGCTTGAATTAGAATAATTTTATATGAAAACAGAAAACTTTGTATGTCCAATTGAGCCAAAAACAAATACATTTAAAAAAAAGCATTAGCCATACTATCAAGTGCCTTTAAAGTTTTACATTTAATTTTTGTTTGTGACCTGATAATGATCCATTAGTACTAGAAACCAAATACCTCTGTTTATCCATACTTCAGAAAGAGTGCAGGTACCCACCTTAGAGTTGAGGAAGCCTCTCCAGATTAAAGTTTTAGTCAAAAAGAGCCACATGGCCCAAGAATGGGGCAAAATTTAAATAAAAATCTCTGTAAAGCTTGTTGCGTTAAGAATTGTCCTATGCTCCGCAAACTGAGCGTAAAGATTTGAGGCTTACTATGTGTAGGCTTAAGAAAATAGAATTGAAAACCATTGCGCTAGACAAACTTAGACAAACCTGGGTATCTCCTTTGCTTCTATGCATTTCCCAGTCCTTCCCTCCCTAGCATCAGCAACACAACTAGCTCCTATGCTTTAAGTTACTGGTTCTCAAAGCAGCAATAATTTACAAGGGTATTTTTTAAGTCAGCTATACAGCTTTCAAAGTGAGCACATTACATAAGCAGCTGTTCCAACACCTTATTATCCTTTTTTATCCTTTTTTTCCAGTGTAGAGGGTCTACTGCACAAATCATGCAGAGGAACTGGAGGCAGCTTTACAGTGGTACAACTTGCCGACTATCTTCTACCTCCATGAGAAAAGGCTCCTTTACAAAACAGGACACACATCCCATACCCTGACTTGCCACCCATGTGCTCCCCTCAATACTATGCAAGTTAAAGGAGTATGTGAACCTAAGTTACTGCTTCTCTGTTCCCTCCTTTACACATTTCTAAGTGGAGGACATTAAAAGGTATGTTTTTCTAGTTTAAGCTCCGGAAAATTTAACAGATCTGTCTACATTTCTCCCACGTCTCCCAACAATTACCTTCTCTCCCCTTCCTGTTTTCAGTATTGTGTCATGAACCTGATGCACGACATTGAGGACCCCAGCCCTGCCAATATGAGCAACCTGGATAAAGATTCTTAGAGATTACAATTCATGGGTATGCAAGACTCTTCTATTCTCAATACCAGAGTTCAATCATACTGTATACTGTACATATTCTCCAGTCAAGCCCTTCTCCACACATCCTCAGATTAGAATCATCAGATAAAGACAGGAAAGGTAGGTGAGGAGAGGCAAAGTTGTATCAGTAGTGCCAGATTTAAGAGAAAGAAAAGTACTTGTAAATTTGGGGGCTAGATTTGATCACTCTCTGTTCAGACAAGCTACAGAACAGGAATAATAGAGACAGTAAAGATCAGGATTGCTACAGTTGTGCTTGGAAGCTTGTATAGCTACTTCCTGTACTGCACTGAGTATAAGACAGTGTCATTTATTTGTTCACCCCTTTCACACACACTACCTTCACTACAAAGTCTGCCATTATTTATTATTAGCTGTCCTGATCTCTAATGATGGGAGCGGTAGGGCTCAGTGGATAAGGCACTGAATGTGGACTTAGGAAACCTGGGCGCTATTCTTGGTCCTGCCCAGGTTTCCTTGATCCGCTATATGATAAGTCACATTGCCTCTTTTCCCATCTGCAAAAGGGAGATAATATTCACCTTCCTTTGTATAACACTTAAAGAACTGTGGATAAACAAAACTCCGAGAGCTAAATATGATTGAGATGGAGGAGCAGAAGCCAGCTAGTCCATCAAGTATCGCACTCAGTAGTTACTTTACAAAAGTAGCTGCCCTGCTAAAAGTCTGCCTCCTCTACAACACCTAGCAGGAATTTCAAGTACTGTACAACCACCATTTAAAGTGATTTGTTGCTGATGAATGCCGGATTGACAGCTCTAGAACGAAATCCTCTATACTCAGAACAGGGACAGCACAAACAAATCCAATACATGCTTCCCCACCTTTCCCTAGCTGTGCCTTAACCCTGACCTAGCTGAACCTCATCTAGAGACAAGAGTTCATTCCCTATGTCCCTGGCTTCATTAATGAGGCTGACAACCACTTGGGGTGGTGATGGTGGGAGTTGTGAGATGAACACTGAACTGACATCAATTTGTTCCACATAAGCCACGGAAGAGCCTTGAGATAGTAACAACTTTCTGTCTCTGTCAACTTCAGCTGTACCTGAATTAATGACCAGGAGGTAACAGACACCACATACCATACATAATCCCTTTAAATCAATTAATTCCAAAGCCTCTAGTATTCACAATAAAAAAAAAAAAACTATGGAAAAAACATTAAAACTATCACCTGTTTCCACATATTTTACAAAAAAAGGGGAAAGCCTAGCTATAAAGAATCCTAGAACTGTGCTAAAGTTTGATTTACTGATTAGTTAGAAAAATCAGATTAAAAAATTACAGTGGAGAAAAGTCCATAACATTTTTTTAAATTGTTCGTTCAAAGATAAAGTACCCGAATGTTTGGATTCAACCAGCTGAGTCAACAGAGAAGCACTCTGGAAAGCTTTACATCAAATGATTAGTTTTACTCATTTTATTTTCTTTACTATTAGCAACGCAGGGTGCAGTCTAGTGTTTGGAGAACGGGATAGAGGCACAACCTACACCTTCTGTTCCCACTTCTACCTCGGTTTCACTGAATGACCTTTCTTCATATGTAAAATGGGAACAGTAATTCCTATTTGTCTAACAGAATGCTATGCTTTGTTTCAAAAGTACTTTGAGAATTTTGGATAAAAGACACTGTGAAAGTGCAGATTATTATTTATTTTGATTTTTTTAGCTGGGGGCTGAAAAGAACATACCTCCTAACACACTCAGTCCCAAAATAATCTCCCCTCCCACATCCTACAATCAGCTCAATTCACCCATAAAAGTGGCTCTGAAGACTCCTGGGTTCTGTCACACTATTAAAACAGTGCATTAGGATCACTCTGAAATCAAGGGGTTTGCATGAAGTGCAACTATCCCTTGATTTTAGTTAGCCAGTGAATATCTCCTTCCTCCCTACCTATCCTCCTCTCCTGTGCCTCTGCTGACTGGCAGCACATTACCCCAGGCATTGTGACATAAACCACCAGACAGGACAACAAAAATCAGTATGTGCATTAGACATATTCTTTCTTTGCAGAACTATCAGTTGTGTGTATGAAAGAATCTGAATTAACAAGTTAATGAAACCACAGAGTCGAGTATCTACGTTATACATTTTGGATTATACCAAGACTGTTACTACTCATTTCCTTTTCAAAAGGCCCATAAAAATTAGATAGATGAGCGATATTAGGTCATCAAAACCATCCCATGGGCAGTGCAAAATTTTCCTTTCTACTGCTCTGTCCAGTCTTGTTTTAAGTGACCCAAGCATTGGGGATTCAGCCAAGTACTCCTGGGAGAGTATCTCACAATCTACTAAATCTCACTGATATGTAGTTGTTACTCAACCTATTTTGGTCTATATTTCTTCTTATTACTTCTATTTATAATGTTTTCATACCATCCCTCCAAATATTTTATGGACATAAAGATTATTATATCTCCAGTTTAGTAAACAAACCATATTTAGTCTAACTCTGAACTTACTAAATTTGATCATTCCAGGCCCCACCTTAACTCAGTCTCATTTGTCCACATCTTTCTGGTACAGTGGTGCCCAAAACTGAATGTGATATTCCATGGGTAATCTCATAAAAAAAATTATACAGACAAAGATCACCACTTTCCTAGCTCAATGATAGGACATCTGTGTGTATGCAGCTCAAAAATCATACTGGACTTATTTCTTACTATACAAATTGCAAAGATACGTCTAATTTGCTGCACTCTCTCCTCATGTCTTAGTTAATGATTTCCAGGTTTCTTCCTCTCATCAAATAGCTGGGATTTAGATTATTTTTCCTCTAGATATTTCAGACCAGTGGTGTAAGGGACCTGGATACACAGGAAGAGCTGGTGAGGAAATAGGAACTACCCTCAGAAACTGGAGCCTCCAGCAAAACCAAAGCTGCAAGTCACCAACAGTAAAGTAACACCAAGTGGTATACATGGACAGGGTGGCTGGGCAATGAATCATGTGCAGAGAGAGAAGCTGAGAAGGGAGAGACTCATATGCCGGGGAGCAGAGAGAGAAAAGATCATAGAATCATAGATTCTTAAAAGATTAGAGTTGGACGGGACCTCAGAAGATCATCTAGTCCAACCCCCTGCTCAAAGCAGGAACAAACCCAACTAAATCAGGACCAACCCCAACTAGATGGAAGAATGAAATAAAAGCAAAAAATGACAGCATGCCACCTTTTTAAAAAGGAACAAAAACACTTACTGCATTAAAAACACATAAAATACAATTAACACTTGTCTAATGTTAATTTTCAGGCATTACCACAGTTATTTTTTTTAATTTTCTTTTGGTTTAGAATAAATAAAAAAATGCTTATATACACAAGCGCTAAGCTGCCTGCCAGCTACTTGCTACTACATAAACAAAGTGATAAAAATAATACAAAACAATTACTATAACTGTCAGAGATATTATGCAGATGAAAAGAGGTGGCCAGAGAGAGACTCTCTCTACCAAATTTAAGAACCTTCATTCTAGCACTATATCAAAAGACCTTTTAGCTTTTAGGAAAAAAAAGATGTTGAAATTGACAAGAAACCAATACTTATGCCATAAGTATAGGAAAAATGTCAATGATCTTTTAATTGGGAAATAGAAAGTTTAATATTTTGAGTAGATATTAAATGCTTGGGGAAAAAAGGTAAAAAGAAAAAAAGAGGGAGACTGGAAAACACTGCTGGTTCTACTCTGTATGTGAAGTCAAGGGCAGCATTAGCGAATGTTACAGGATACAACAGGACAAGCAGATTCAAGATAGAATTTAAGACTGAGCCTTTATTTTTGGACCGAAGCAACAACTCATGTGTTATACCTTGTAAGAAACCCAGAGAGAGAGAGACAGCAAAGTTTATTCCATAGTAACCAATTACTCCGATCACTTGGCCAGCAATAAGAGAAACTCACCCATAAATCTGGCATGACAGGTTATTTTGTTATAAAATAAATTCAACAGAACATGAAGACGGCAACCCCAGCTTTCCAAGACACATTTCCTGCCAACATAATGGTTCCTGCCAGCATAGGGAACACCTAACAACCCACCTAAACACACTACATTTACATTTATGCTGGACTCAGAAAGCCAATTCTAGGCTCTTAGCTTTGTGTAGCTCTGAAAAAAATGTATTTGTGTATAAACTACATAGTTTTGGACCATCTGAATGCAACAGTGAAAAAAGTGACCATAAGAACAGAAGAGTCAAATTTCTTCCAGATATTCCGGAAACTTCCAGCATTTAACTACAAAACAGCAAAAATGTCAATTTAAATTATACAAGTGCATTTTCTGTGCCTACGCTGAGCAGGAAAAAAATTAAATATGATATTTTAACGATTCTAAGTTGCTCTAATGCAAGCAATTTTTTTCCCTTCTTTTAAAGTCTGGAAATCTCTTCAATGGAGAGTACAATCAAGAACACAACCACAAAGATGTCAGGATCCTGAAAGCCTGGATCACAGTTCAACTAGCAAACAAGACAGACAACTGCCACAGTTTGGAAAGACACCAATTAGTGGCCACATTTCTGCTCTGTTTTATTTTTCTCTTTTTAAAAATCATCCTTTTAGGGTTTTGCACTGCTTTTTATTCTTCTTTCATTTGCATCTAATCCCACAGAATACTTCAGCAATGCAGACAGATTATTCCGAAAAGTATAACCAACATTTTCCAACAGCTTGGAGACCTGGCATAAAACTTCAAGGTTATGTCAACATCCTCCCTCTGGGACAGGTGCACAAAACAGGAACCCTTCACTTGACCTGTAAAGATTTAAAACCTACACCACAGCTGACCCGCTTGGTAGTAGTGAAATATACCACTCGGCAATTCAGTTCAATATTGTTTTTTTACTCAACACTGCATTAGCTCTTCAGAAATCTCCCTTTTTGCCCTATTCTTATAATGACTTCCTCTCCGAATTATTGAATGTGTTATTGAATAGGGACATTTTGGTAAACATTAGAATGTCAGTTTCTGAAATGTAAGAGCAATGTAAGGCTTGTCATGCTTCTACTCTCTTACATGTAAATCCATGCACATCTTCTTTCTACATAGAAGGGTCTGCTCCCCCAACCCTCAAATGCAACAACAAAGAGCACTGAGAAAAAGTTCTGCAGAATAATTGCCCACCTCTTCAGTTTCAAAACATCCTCTGACAGATTCTAAAATAACAAAAACAAAAAACAAAAAAAGCCGAGCTATATATGCATAAGTAAGGTTTGAAAATCCTCTCAGCTACTCACCACTGATGAGGGTGAAACCATTTCCTCATTAAAGAATCCTGTGCCATTAATTTCTATACAAACTAAGCTTTCACTAAAAGAAGCAAAATTCCTTCATGGCTGAGAACAAAACCTACTAAAAGTCAGTCAACACTGGGTCTACAAGGTGCCTACAAGAGGAAGAATGGTCCAGTGGTTAAGACACTAGTCTATGACTCAGGAGACCTGGATTCAAAATTCCCTGTCCTGCCACACACTTTCTGTAAGATTTTTAGCAAGTTACTTAGGGTATGTCTATATTGACGGCGGAGATCGATCTTTCTGGATTGATTGAGCCGTCAGTGTAAACCCGCTCAATCAATCAGGAAGTCGATATTTGTAAACCACCCCCTCAAGGTGCAGTGCAGTGAAGACGGCCCGCAGAAGAGAAGCACAGCAGTCGATGGGAGTTACGCAAGCTAATCTGCATAGCCTGCGTAACTCCCGTCCACTGCCGCCGAATCTCCACATGAGTGTAGACCAGGGCACTGTCTCTCTGTGCCTCAGTTCCCTATCTGTAAAATGGGAATAACAGCACTTCACTACCTCACAGGATATTGTGAAAATAAATCCATGAAAGTTTGTGCGGCTGTCAAATACTATAATAATGGGGGCCATAGAAGGACCTAAGAAAGCTTGGGAAAGTGGTCAGTATATTCTAACAGCAACAGAATGAAATTGACAGAAAAATGGTTAGTTTCATCTTTGATACACAGAACCTTTCTAGGCAGCAATGAAATGCAGTATCATTCTGCAACTACTTAGGGTAGCTATAATTATGAGGAACCGCTGAGGCACTGCAGTTGTTGCATTTAAACCTCACTGGTGGCCCTCCTCCCTGCACCATTTTTAGTATAGGCCTCTCATTGGTAGGCTCAGGCCTCTGGTTAGTGAGTTAGTGATAATTTTTTCACTGCCTATGGGGCCGTATCATAGGTGCCCAGATACTACGGAAAGGTGTTCCATAGACCTGCCTAAAACAAAACAAATCATCCCATTACTTTTGGCCAGACACAGAAACAAATGAAAAGGGAACTCACTTCTTCACCCCACATTTTTGTTAGAAAGAATGTAGATTGAACAAGACAGTTTCATCCCCACCTGACTCTGCAGAAGCCCTTTTTGTGCCAGAGCATGTGCCTACATGTGTATGGAAAGGATAATGGCACCGTTCACTGTCTCATCTCCCTCCAAACCCACAAGGAGCTCTCAATGCTGTCACAGCATTACATTATTATAGATCCAATGCAACCTCCAGCTCATGGTGCAACTGGGGACCATGAGGGACAAGGGAAGAGGGAGTAGAATAGAATATGCCTTCTCATTATATAGTCCAAACACATCATAGTATCACTTGCTGAAGATTATGACATTTACAAAGCTTCACCAGCAACAAAACTAGTCTGGTGCTATACAGATAACTGCACTAACTTAAGAATTGCAGAATGGCTATCAAAAATAAGAGTTCAATTGCAGAAAAAAATAGATGTGGCCTTCTTTTACTCTTTTCAAAGACTGAAATAATATGAATTGGGGAAAAAAGACTAGCATATCTTTATAATGCTTGCACTATAGGAATCAGGCTAGCACTGGTTGTAAACATATCTAAAATGGTTTCAGTCCAAAATAAAAGTTTTGTAGTTCAGTTTCTTACGTATGCCTGCATACACGGATACATGCGTATGTAGTGTAGTTTTTAACTCTGCTGGCTCTATTTAGAGAAAGCAGAGTTACACAAAGCCTCTATTTTTCCCCCAAGGAATGATGGAGTAATAACAGTGGGCAGTGAATTATCAAGAGATTTGAACCTAGGACTTGTGTCACTAAAAGCTTCCTCCACCAAAGCTAAAGAAGTAAACTCCCCCCCCACTGTCAACAGTAGTAGTGCTCCATCTTTGTATGTATAACAGTCACTAGAGTGGATCACAATAACACAAGAGTTAACAATGTATAAACACTAGCAATGGGGTGAAGCTCAAAAGGTTTCGATAAAAGCCCAAAGTTGCTTTACAGTAAGTATCCAAGCCTGTTGAGCCGACAAAATGAAGGTGAAGATCTTGCAACAAGCACTCATAATTTCCAGTACTTCCTGTTGTAAGAAATACCTTTGACTAAAAAGGTTTTTAATAAAGAACATCAGATACAGGTAAAGAGTAAAAAGAAACTACTTTTTATTTCTTTAACAGGTTTGCAAAGCTGGGCACAACTCCAGAATAAAAATCTGAAAGGAGCGCGCCCCTCCTTTATTATTAACAGTATATATTTCCTATCCCAGCCGAAAGAATCCCTTCCTTCGTTCCCCATTGGCTGGGTACTAAAAGGTTTACACCTTTTGCGACCGCCTACTACATACATGGTCTTTTTTATAAAGGTCTTTTTTATTAAGGTGCCTTTTTGACCTTTTTCTAACGGGATCGTTTGTTGGCACATAGCCTTAGCAAAAGCGAGGGTGCTGAGGGAGTTGGCTGAGGTGATTTCAGAGCCATTGGCTATTATCTTTGAAAGCTCGTGGCAACAGGGGGAGGTCCCTGAGGACTGGAAAAAAGCAAATATAGTGCCCATCTTCAAAAAAGGGAGGAAAGAGGATCCAGGGAACTACAGACCGGTCAGCCTCACCTCAATCCCTGGAAAAATCATGGAGCAGGTCCTTAAGGAATCCATTTTAAGGCACTTGGAGGAGAGGAAGGTGATCAGGAACAGTCAACACGGATTCACCAAGGGAAAGTCATGCCTGACCAACCTGATTGCTTTCTATGATGAGGTGACTGGCTCTGTGGATGTAGGGAAGGCGGTGGATGTGATATACCTTGACTTTAGCAAAGCTTTTGATACTGTCTCGCACAGTATTCTTATCAGCAAGTTAAAGAAGTACGGGTTGGATGAATGGACTATAAAATGGATAGAGAACTGGCTAGAGCATAGGGCTCAACGTGTAGTGATCAATGGCTCCGTGTCTAGCTGGCAACCAGTCACAAGTGGAGTTCCCCAGGGGTCGGTCCTGGGGCCGGTTTTGTTCAACATCTTTATTAATGATCTGGAGGATGGGGTAGATTGCACCCTCAGCAAGTTTGCGGACGACACTAAGCTGGGGGGAGTGGTAGATACCCTGGAGGGTAGGGATAGGATACAGAGTGACCTAAACAAACTGGAGGATTGGGCCAAAAGAAATCTAATGGGGTTCAACAAGGACAAGTGCAGAGTCCTCCACTTAGGAAGGAAGAATCCCATGCCCAGCTATAGACTGGGGACCGACAAGCTGGGCAGCAGCTCTGCAGAAAAGGACCTGGGGGTAACGGTGGATAAAAAGCTGGATATGAGTCAGCAGTGTGCCCTGGTTGTCAAGAAGGCTAATGGCATATTGGGCTGCATTAGGAGGGGCGTTGCTAGCAGGTCACGGGAAGTGATTATTCCCCTCTATTCGGCATTGGTGAGGCCGCATTTAGAATACTGTGTCCAGTTTTGGGTCCCCCACTACAAAAAAGATGTGGACAATTTGGAGGGAGTGCAGCGGAGGGCAACCAAAATGATTAGGGGGCTGGAGCACAGGACTTATGAGGAGAGGCTGAGGGAACTGGGCTTGTTTAGTCTGCAAAAGAGAAGAGTGAGGGGGATTTGATAGCGGCTTTTAACTACCTGAAAGGGGGTTCCAGGGAGGATGGGGCTAGGCTGTTCTCGGTGGTGGCAGATGACAGAACAAGGAGCAACGGTCTCAAGTTGCAGGGCGGGAGGTCTAGGTTGGACATTAGGAAAAAGTTTTTTACTAGGAGGGTGGTGAAGCATTGGAATGGGTTACTTAGGGAGGTGGTGGAATCTCCATCCTTAGAGGTTTTTAAGCTGTGGCTTGACAAAGCCCTGGTTGGGATGATATAGCTGAGGTTAGTCCTGCTTTGAGCAGGGGGTTGGACTAGATGACCTCCTGAGGTCCCTTCCAACTCTAATATTCTATGATTCTATGATTGGTTTCTTTGTCTTGTGGTTTGCCCCTTATCTGTATCCAGGCGCTTGATGTCTGTTCGGCCTTCAAAACTTCTTCTTTATCTATTAACCCCCCTTTCTTTTCTTTCTTACACATTTCTTAGGCTTGAAGCTGATTAAATAACTTTCTAAATATATGTATATAGCAAAAATATTACTATACCTACAACTATTTTATTTCTTTTAGTCTTTTAACTTCTTCACTGTCCTTAATCAAATTAGAAACATTGGTCAGGACAGTCTCTTTTTGATTAATATTTATTATTTTATAATACTCTCTCTCCTGAAACATTTCAACCTCTGGTCCCAAGTGGAGACAGGAAACCCAGAAGTACACAAAAAAGAAAAATGTTAAATGGATGTGAAAAAGTAACGTTGGGGAGGGAAGTTTAAATGTTAGTCATGGTACTTCAAGTTTTTCTGCAAAAGTTGAAATTAGTTCTTATTTGTTGACCTAGTTCACCCATCCCCCAAAGTTCCAAGAACACTGAATCCCCCAGAAATAAAGTCTTACTTGTGTGATATATAGATTTAGAAAAATCATAGGTTCGTATGCAATAAAACAAATTATGACCATTGACAACTCCCATTCCACACACACATGCAGATTCTGAGATTAATTAAGTGCCCAGTTTCAGTCACAAGCGGAGTGCCCCAGGGGTCGGTCCTGGGGCCCGTTTTGTTCAACATCTTCATCAATGATCTGGAGGATGGGGTAGATTGCCCCCTCAGCAAGTTTGCAGATGACACTAAGCTAGGGGGAGTGGTAGATACCCTGGAAGGTAGGGATAGGATACAGAAGGACCTAAACAAACTGGAGGATTGGGCCAAAAGAAATCTGATGAGGTTCAATAAGGACAAGGCCAGAGTCCTCCACTTAGGAAGGAAGAATCCCATGCACAGCTATAGACTGGGGACCGATGAGCTAGGCAGCAGGTCTGCAGAAAAGGACCTGGGGGTAACAGTGGATAAGAAGCTGGATATGAGTCAGCAATGCGCCCTGGTTGCCAAGAAGGCTAATAGCATATTGGGCTGCATTAGTAGGAGCACTGCCAGCAGATCACGGGAAGTGATCATTCCCCTCTATTCGGCATTGGTGAGGCCGCATTTGGAGTATTGTGTCCAGTTTTGGGGCCCCCCTACAACAAGGATGTGGAGAAGTTAGAGAGAGTCCAGCGAAGGGCAACAAAAATGATTAGGGGGCTGGAGCACAAGACTTATGAGGAGAGGCTGAAGGAACTAGGCTTGTTTAGCCTGCAGAAGAGAAGAATGAGGGGGGATTTGATAGCAGCCTTTAACTACCTGAGGGGGGGTTCCAGGGAGGATGGAGCTAGGCTGTTCTCAGTGGTGGCAGATGACAGAACAAGGAGCAACGGTCTCAAGTTGCAGAGGGGGAGGTCTAGGTTGGACCTTAAGGAAAAGTTTTTCACTAGAAGGGTGGTGAAGCACTGGAATGGGTTACCTAGGGAGGTGGTGGAATCTCCATCTTTAGAGGTTTTTAAGCTGTGGCTTAACAAAACCCTCGCTGGGATTATTTTAGCTGAGGTTAGTCCTGCTCTGAGCAGGGGGTTGGACTAGATGACCTCCTGAGGTCCCTTCCAACTCTATGATTCTATGATTCACAAACTTCAAAATCAACTATTACTTCGACCAATATCAGGAATCAGTGCAGGAGGCAACAGGACAGGTAGACAAAACCGAGAAGGATTATATCACTTATCATATGCTATGATTCAGCATATCAAACAGACTTTGTTTCCCCACAGAGCATCATGTGCTGAAGCCTTTGTACTTATGCTACACAGCTTCCAGCTGTGGCAGTTTCAAATGTACATCATTCTTTGACATCCTAAGTAAAGGCAAAAAAACCCAAACCAACTTAATTCAGAAGAGAATATGAAAGTCAGTCCATTAATCCAGGGGCACTTTTTCCCCTGATACTTCCATGCTTTATTTTGGCTTGCATATTCTTCAGATACCATTAAAATGCCTACCACTTACTAGTGGTGGAAGAGAGACTGCAGTATAGAGTAACACATGGAACTGAGGTGGGTTTTTTGTACTACTTATTTTGCAAGTGAAGTCTGCAAAACACCAACAGAAACAGAAAGTAACTGACACAGTTATGCCTTCAGATACAGAGAGCAGATTCAAGCCCCATAATTGGATTCAGAGGTTATTTGCATCAAATACTTATTCAGTAAACTTGCTAAAACAGATCATGTCAAAAGTTTACTATGACAGCTTTAAAAAGAAGGGTAAGTACTTGGAGCACTGATTTTGTGTTAATTTATTTCCAAGTCCCATCTTAAAACCCAACTTGTGCCTTATCTGAAGTATCACTGCCATCTGTTTTGGGTCTGACCAGAATCCTGAGGTGACTATGGGCCATACTACAAATATTTCTCTCTCGTAAGTACTTATAAGACCTCCAGCGTTGTAGAACCTAAGCACCTCACAATCTTTATGTATTTATCTTCAAAACACTTCTGTGATACTACTATCATAATTTTACAGATGAGGAATTGAGACACAGAGAATAATGTCCACTAATGCCCAATGTCATACAAGAAGTCTATAGCCAAACAGGGGCTCTCCCAAGTCCCCAACTAGTATCCTAATCAATAGACCATCCTTCCTTTCCTATCATTTATATCATTCCCTGTCATATAGTCTGATGCCTAATGACAGAAGTCACACGGAGTAGAATCCCGGAAATGATGAAAGTTACACTGTTTTTCACCTGGAAAAGAATGAATCCTTTCAAGATCACAGTTAAGATCAATGATAGGAAATGTGGAGAAGTATATACAGCTGCATACATACCACCATTCATTGATAAGACTTTCCCAGTTCATCTCCAAACAACCACCATTCAATACTCCAAATGGAAAATACTATTTCAGAATGCCATCAAAATACACCCCTGCTCCCAAGTTATTATTGTTAGAACTGCATAGTAACTTAACTATATTACCTTGGCTATCTAAGAGGTTCTTTTCTTCTCCATAAAAATTGAAGTCACTCATGAAACAAACAAGGGCACTCTACTTCTTCCTGTTGAAACAGTCTGTTTACAAATGCCAAATATAAAATTGAAAACACTGTTGTATTCTAAATCTTCATTTTAAGCTTTATTCTTATGAGTGGACAATTTGTGAACAATGATGAGCAAGTAATTCATGTAGGAGGAAACAACATTCCTACATAGCCTTAAAAAAGAAGCTATTTCTTTTTTCCCCTCAAAAGCTCATCTTAACTTTGAGAGCTAGGTAAGATGAATTAAAGTTCAACACATATTCTAGTTAAACAAAATACCTATCATGTTCTCAATACAAAACAGTGCCCAAGGGAGTGGAAAGTAAATTAAGAAAAATATCAGGTACAGATCTTTGACACTGGTATGGATTACATTTTTTCAAGGCTTTGTGCTAAAGTTTTTAGATTTTAAAATTCTACAAATTTAAGGTAAGCTTTGTAATAAATCCTTAAAATCAATATAAAAATCAAAGCATTTCAAAGCTCCCAGGGAGATATCCTATTCTGAGTGAAAAATGTTCTTGAAATGGAAAACAACACAGCAAAGTTTTATTCAATATATTAACTACTTAGTAAAAAACACATTTCTACAGTTTGTTCAAGTAAGCACACAAACACACACGGGCCTATATCCATAATCAGTAGTGTGAGAGTTACACAAAAGCATATTTCATATATACCTAAGATATTCTCATTGCTGTATTCATATTTTCTTTGTTTAAAAAAGCACTTTGAAAAGTGGGATTCTATTATGTATCCTTGTTCTTGCACTGAAGCAGAACAGAGCAGATAAACAGAGCACAAATATATTTATTATATAGATAGCTCCTTAAAGGTAACTGTCAGACCACTTAGTTTGCCCCCCTCATTTGATGTCTCTTACCCACATTTGGACATTGGAAGGTCCAAAGTTCTCGACAATAATTACTCGTACACTTGTGACATGATCCAAAACACAACTGGTGGGTTACATTTTTGCCATACCAGCTCTGACACTGTCTCTTTAAAGAAAAAAGAAAAAAAAGACTGTCTCCTCTACCCTCCCCTACCAAATAGATGACCACAACAGAGAAATCCATTTAATCATATTTTTATATAGGGATGAAAAATGTTAGCCCCATTAATGTCTTTTGTGAAGAATGGATCGGACTCCTATTGGTAGAGAACACGCCATTCAAAATAACTTAATTATGAAAATTGTATACTTTCCATTGTAATAAAGAACATGCAATATTTCTATAGAAACTGAGAAAGTTAGAGAAAATATTTTTCCTCAACTTTGTTTATTTTGTGCATTTCATAACACTTTGTGTATAGTCACTTTTGCTGTTTCCACTGGAGAGCTTTCCTCCCTAGTTTTCCCTTTTGCATGTCTTTCACATGCTATAAAGGGAAAGAAAAACATTTTTAAAACTAGGAAGATTGGCTGTACAGATTATCATTATTACTGACACACATTATTAACACAACACAAAGTCATCACTAGGAATTTTTAGTTTGAATTTTTCTTCCTCATTTTCTGTTCGCTATATCTTCTTAGAGAAGTCAAACATAGCTCTCCTACTAAGTTCTTTTCCATTCAGCAAACACAAATGTTTTTATTTTTATTTTTTGTGTTTTTATTTTAAAAGCCTTCAACTTATACAGTACACCTCTCATGGTAAAATAGCATCAAATGCTATCAGTATGGCTTTAAGAATAATATTAGACTGCTGAAGAACCAACTTTTAGAAATGGGAAGGCTAGGGTCAGCAATAAAACAAAGTTTTATCAGGCCCAACAATAATAGTGGCTATTTTAAATTTATGGTGGAATGAAAAGTGTAAGCAAGAGAGAATGTAGTGTTTGTTAAAAGGAGCTAGACTGACCATCCTGAACACGAAATTGCTCTATTTAACCAGACACAGGAGGTTCACAGAACAGGTGGCCTCCGTATGCAATCAGATCCTTGGTCTCTTCCATGAAACTGCCAACAAGAACGCCAATTAGTGCCAACAGAGGCAGCGGTTTCAGTTGTGTGGCAAAAATTTGTGTACTGCAAACAAACAATGCTGAGCCCACGACAGTACTCATTTCATACTGGCCACTAAATATGGCAATAACTGCTAGTTACTACCAAACACTCGAAACAGCTAAGGTAGGTTACAGGCCAATATGAACATTCTGTAGGCAAAGGCATACAAAGGAGAACAATTTAACACAAAAATACTGCAGCACCAAGGAAAAAGAGCCCCAGCATTCTCCCCAAAATCCACAGAACTAACCAGGATTCAGGAGATCTAGGATCCCCTCTGCCAGGGGAGCTTAGTCATTCACATTAAGGAACTCTACTTGATGCTCTCTGAACCTAAAAGTCCGCTCCTCCTCATCTCTGGCAACATGGCAGAATCAGCAACTACACTACTTTTTTTTACTTGAGTTTTATTCCAATGGAGTTACACTGACATAAAACTGGAGTCATACAGTGGTGAATCAGGCCCAGAATATAAAACAGGAATTTATGCTTCCACATTCTTCTCCTTTGAGTTGATCTAAGTAGGAGGTTGACATGAGAGTAACTACAGTGCTTAAGCACAGCTCCATATCGACAACACTGCCTTTTTTCCCCACACAATCTTGCAGATATTTTGCAGAAGAGGAAAGATGGCTATGCAAAGAGGAACTATCACATATAGACACTTTTTCCCTCAGGAAGGCATCACAGCTTTTTTCCTGAATATATTTTCTCCCCTCTGTGCTGTTCAATAATGGAAAGGGGAGCATACGGCCAAAAATGGCAGGAAATGTCCATAAAAAAGTTTAATGGTCACTGGAAAACATAATATGTTTAAATAGACAAATGAATAACATGGCCTGATATTTTTTTTAATTTATTTTTTTTTTTGGGGGGGGGGGGGGAGAGAGAATAGGGGGAGCGCCAGGCCTAAGACCAAACAAAACTTGATCAGGCCCATCTCCAGCATCTACCCTCCCCTTTCTCACTCTGCATGTACACCTGCCTGCTGCCTCTTCAGTCTCACTTTCAGTTTCAATTTCTGCTAGGTTGTATGGCTTGCAAATATTCTTGCCCATGAGCTCCCCCCAGAGTAGTGCAACTCATCATCAATAAAACAATAACACTTGCTATGCAAATACACTGTCAAATGCACAAAAGTAAACAATAAAAATACCAAACACAGAGAAACCCATTTTTGGACTCTAATTCCTTTTCTGTGCTAGTACCTTTAGTTATTTCATGTAATAATGACAGATACAACATTTTCAGATTGGAAATGTAGTATGAAAATTGATTGTGTCCCTTTAGAGGCTGTACAATCATGTCATAAATCTAATTCTGACCACAGATTCTTATACACACTTTCCACTGACTTCAATACAAGTGTTCAAGGAAGAGTCTGGCCCAATTTTTTTTTAATTTCATTACAAAACATGTATGCAGTGTTATTGGAGTTGTGTGGGTCCCAGGATATTAAAGAGACAAGGAGGGTGAGGAAATATCTTTTATTGGACCAACTTCTCTTGTTGAGAGACACAAGCTTTTGAGCCTCTTCAGCTCAAAAGTTTGTCCCTCTCACCAAGAAAAGTTAGTCCAATTAAAGATATTACATCACCCTCCTTGTCTCATTACAAAGCATTGCTTAGATTAAATCTGAAAGTATAGCAAACTTTACTTTTCACCATTAGGCTGTTTTTCTACTTGTTTCACTTTCTTTCTATGGTCCTGATCCAAAGCCGACTGAGATCAACAGAAAGACCCCCAATGACTTCAAAAGGCTTTGGATCAGGCCATTAGCTTCACTTTGTGGTTCTCATGTATTAGGATAATTTGATAGTATTTCAGTGCCCATCATCGAAGGAAAATGTTTAAAGGGGGGAGGGAGATTTGCTTGATTAATGGCTTGAGAAAAAAAAAGGTTTTATGCTTAGTAATGTTTTCCTGATATTAAAAAAAACTCAGATGTCTATAATCCTTCCTCTACATAAATACACACATACACCTACACAGAGAGAAACTGACTAAACTATTTGGCAGTAACTCTCTGAAGCCCTGATTCAGTATGTGAGTAGTCCCACTGAAATCAACGAGACTATATGAAATTGTTCCTGAGCCTAACCACACAACCAGGGCCTTAGTGATGTTAAAATGTGGGCCTGAAAACTTTTCAGTTTTAGTCAAGATCATTTCTGTTTTTCACGTATAAAGGATTAGCTTTCTCACCAACTCTTGTATTTTAGTTTGAAAGTGAATATGGTCCTTCTGCTGGAAAATCAACATCTCCTTCTACAATGCTTAGTTCTTTATTTGAATTATTCCTGATGTCTTTAATAAGGGACAAAGATCAAAACAGCAACACACTAAAATGAGAAACACCTACTGCCAAAACTTGTAATGTATTTTTTATACTTCATTCTTCACAAAACGTTTTAGACACAGATATGCAAATTTCAAAAATGCTAAAATAAGCTTGGAAGTTTAATGGCCAAACTGCTAAGGAATATTACAATCAAGGATAAAAGAAGCTTTGAACCTAAAAATCTCACCCAAGCTTCAGAAACAGACATATCTATTCTGTCATGAATAGACAGAATATTAAATGTTATTCAGATACCTGTTCATTCCTGTCTCCTCTGTAAGTATAAAACTTAACTTCTCGTTCTTCTGTACTATGGATATGAAAATATGACTTGTTATGCCTGAACTTCCTCATTTTGTAACCTGAGGGCAATAATTGTGGTTTTCACTTGCAATTCCAAATTCTAATCTAAATTAGTAGTGGAGATGTACATTTATAAACCCTTTTTCCATACAGTTTTAAAAGACAAGATAAAAGGCCATCATCATAGTCCTTAATTCTGTTTCTAATTTCAAAAGTCTCCAGTGCACTCTCCTTTACCTTTTGCCAAAGCTCTATTTTCTGAGCAAGTTCATTTTGATCATCCTTTTCCCTACTCCCTACTTTTTACATACATTCTCACACGTATTTACAAAAAGCATCGCACCTTGTTCCTTTCTCACCAGTAGTATAGTTGAGGGATAAACCAAGCTTCTCATTTGGGGACTTTAGTTTACCCACTTCTTTTTTTATAAACCACTAACTACATCACTGCTTCTTGCACAAACTCAGAATATAAAAGCGTGCACATTTACTTCCAAATCTTTCAGAAAGCTTCTTTTGCTTCCACTCGTCAACCACGAAGTCTGAATTACACTATTTTTCTAGGGAATCACCTCTTTCTAACTCCGGAAGCCAGACGCTTAGCCTCACCCCCTGTGGTTCCCCTAGCCACATAGTTGAGATTTACATTCTTTGCAAGAAACATTCAGCCGGAATGAACACCAATATTAGGAACTGGGCTCAGGAAGGTACAGAGGACTCTGCCGTCCCTGAACCGAAGGAAATCTGGGGTCAAGCCGCTCTCGAGAAAGGAACCTTTTCTTTTCGCCTCTTTTTAAAGAGTTGGATAAAAGTGAAAAATACCTTCGCGGGCCTTGTTATTCCGCAAGGACGGGAGAATTAAACTAACTACAGCCGGCCAGGCCTGGATCGGCGTCGCAGCTCTGCACCAGCCTGGACTCCGCGGCTCCCCAGACAAACGCTGGCTGAGTCCCGAGCTGGACTTTCCAGCTGGGGCCCATGCCTGAGACCCGGGGCGGGGGGGGCCTGCTGCTGGGCCACCTTCCGCGGGGCCACGCCTGGCTCCCCGTGCGCACACCGGCCCCGGGCAGTGCCCCGCGATGCCCAAGCCGCCGGCGGCTCGCCAGGGCGCCCCTCCTTCCCCGCCGCCACGCCGGGGGGATGCCCCGCTTGCCCGAGTCCCAGGCACGTCTAGGCAGCGGGAGCTGCAACACGCCGGCGGCTGAGCCCTGTCAGGCAGGCAGGCGAGCTGCCCGGCGCCGGGAAAGGGGGAGCTGCCCGCCCCGCGCCGCCCTTACCCAGATAGTGCCTCAGGTCCAGCAGGAAGTGCGGGGGTCCCCCGTTGAGCTGGTAGAAGAGGGAGCCCAGGCAGAAGAGCAGCAGGGCGGCCATGCAGAAGCCATAGTCGCGGAGCGAGAGGAAAGGCAGCAGCGAAAGGGGCCGCCTCCTCCTCCAGTCACCCCCCGGCCCGGGCCCCGCTCCAGCTGAAGGGGCCACATGGGGCCGGGGCTCCTGGCAGCCCCTGCTGCCTCTGGGCGGCGGCGGCTGCGGCTGCTGCTGCTGCTGCTGTGGCTTCTTCATCGTCCCCGCCGCCGCCCCCTGCTCACAGAGGGGGCCAGCGCATCCTCCATCCGCCTGCCCGGCTCCGGCCGCCCCAGCCCGGGGAAAGTTAGCGGGAGCTCAAGGGAGCTGCCCCCTCCCCATGGCGGGCTGCTCCGAGCCCGGCTCGGAGCGCGAGTCCCGGCTGCCGCCGCCGCCGCGGAGTCCAGCTGCTAGGCGCGGGAGGAGGAGGAGGCGGTCACCATCCTACTCACTCGCTGCCGCTCCCGGGGGCTTCTCCCCTCCTCCGCCGCCGCCGCTCTCTCGCTCCCGTCCCTCTCCGCTCCCGCCGGTGTCAGGTTACAGCCCAGGCACCGCGGGCTGCCGGCTCCAACTCGCAGCAAAGTTGTCCGAGCCGCTCCTCGCCAGCCACCTTCGGCTGCGCTAGTCTCTCTCGCTGCTTGCTTGCTCGCTCGCTGCTTTCTCCTCCTCCGCCTCTTCCAGCCACGCCGGGGGCCGGCTCTTTCCACACCAGCGACCCCTGGGGGCTCCGCGGCTCACTCCCGCTCGCTGCCTGGCGCTGTGGGGCAGCACAGCGGCACTGAAGCTCCCACCGGTGCCCTCCCCCTCCCGTTCACATCCTCAGGTTGTCCCCATCCCCCTTGCCTCCCAAAGCCTTCTGGGCCCAGTTTGCCACCGACTTCCTTGCTCCCTGTGTCTGGCCTCCAAGGTAGCTGCCCGTACCCCACCCCCTTTTCCAATGTACTAAACTTCCCCGCTCCAACATTTCTGGGACATCTTCAGGAGTTGAGCAATGGGGCAGGCTCCAGGTCCAGAATTAGAACTTTAATTCCATATTTCCAATCTCGGACATGTTTTGTGCTGTGGATTTCATTAAAGGTGAAGTAGGACGAACAACAACTGGGTTTTGATTTTTCTGCTCCTTTGTGATCACCATCATCCCCTTGTTTGACCTGGCTGGTATATCCAGACCTCACCTCTCTTTCTACAGGAGGTCTTCGGCAAGATCATCAGAGGGCCCAATTATGGATGGCACATAAAGTTACAGTGATCCCTCTTCCCCCTTGAGGGAAGTAAGCTGATTTTTAGGCCTAGTCTACATTGGAAAGTTTTACCAGAAGAACTATTTTGGTTATGGGTGTGATCTGGATGGGGGAGGGGGAATACAGGAACTAATTTTTCTGCAAACACCACCACAGTGCCTGTTCTTGGAAACACATATGAGTAACAGGTGATGGGATTACTTATGTGAGTAAAATTACTCATACGCTTAATTGTTTGCAGGATAATACCCTTTAGACAGTGTGCACAGGAAGATCTCAATTCAAGTTACAGATTCATGTGCTGTCACTGTTCAGGCCGTCCAAAGAATTTACACAGAACATGCAGCAAAGAGAAAGCAGCATGCACCTAATGTTACTTATGAAAAGAAAAATATATATTCATACATTTTAAAAACCACTGAGACAAAACTACCACACTGAGCTTGTGCTGAAATATCAAAAAGTGATAGTAAAGGGCAATCCCCTTTTTTGGCTTAGCAATTCATCTTAAACCAAAATATTGTTTGATTTAAGAGTAATACAGTTACAGCCTTCATTTTATGTTAAAGACATTGTTTACTTTAAAAAAATAATCTAATGAATTATCAAACAACTGATTTTAATAATCTTTTTATGTTTTTACAACTTCCTACTGTTTACCACTGTTAGCTCATAAAAAGGAATTTTATCTTTTTTACTACTTAAATATGTACAAAATGGTTTAAGATGAATAGAAAGTAAATACATTTAGAGTGATATTTTGTATTACAAATGAGGAACTGATTTGCACTTACATTGAAAAAGTGAGAAAATACACGTTTTTCAGAAGACAACATCTGTAAGGTGAACCAATACATCTTTATTTAGATACAAAAATGTCTGATCTCTAGAAAAAGCTCTTGAAAAAGGTGAAAACACAAACATATCTGAGGGAAGAGATTTAAGTGGAAATACTATATGGGTGAGGAAGTTCTTTCCTAAATCACAACAGGTAAAAATTCCATGAAATAGAAATCTGTTAATGAAACAAACAAATATTTCTAGATGTATACATTAATTAATTCCTTTCACATGCAAACTTCTAAAAATTTCTCTACATCATGCTATCTGCTCAAATGCCTAAAATGAAGTTATCAGACTAATTAAATAGTCTGGAAAAATATTGTTTCTGCCTTCTATTATCAAACCTTAATATGAATTTATTTCTACAGTAGTATCTCAAAGTTATGAACACCGCTGGAATGGAGGTTGTTCATAACTCTGAACAAAATGTTACAACTGAACATTGACTTAATACAGCTTTGAAACTTTACTATGCGGAAGAAAAATGCTGCTTTCCCTTTTTTTAGTAGTTTTCCGTTTACCGCAGAACTGTACTATATTTGCTCTTTTTTTCTGTCTCTGCTTACAATTCCAAATGAGGCATGTGATTAATTGGTCAGTTAGTAACTCTGGTATTTCTAACAGAGGTTCTACTGTATTTCAATTTTTACTGTTCCCATCACTTTGGTGTCTCAGCGAAAACAAAAGCAATGGAAATTTATTTCTGAATCTTTAAACTATATTCTATTACATCCAAAAAGCTACATTAAAAGAATGTAAACGTTGCAAAGTCAAGCACACTCAAATTAGGATATGTCAAAATTAAGATTGCCCATGCAATCTTAATTCAGCGCTTCTGGGTATGCATTGTGTTTAGTTGTTAAATGATCACATATTATTTTTTCCACAGGATCCCTGCCTCATTCATTGTACAGGATGGATTGTGTTCACTGAATGAGCAGCTATTCAATAATTTGTTTCATCCTTGTTCACCTCATGGCTATATAGCACTATTCAAATGCTGGTCTGATGATAGAATTATTAATTTCCTCAAGGACATTTTTAAGGTGGTCATTACTATGAGTGCTTCACAAACATTTATGCATTTTATTTTCACAACAATCCTGTGCAAAACTGTCCTGTATCTTGAGGTGAAGGGGAGGTATTGTTCCCCTTTTGCAGATGGGAAACTAAAATACAGAAAGGTTAAGCTAAAAAATGTCCATGGATTTCAGGTGCCCAATCTGAGATGCCTAGGACCTGATTGTACAAAGTATTTAGCTTGATATATCACTTTATATGTTCAAAGTACTGGCAGGGATAGAATGAATTTCTTCAATACAGCATTAAACTGCCTTATTCAGCACACTGTCCTGTCTCTTCTTGCAGTGCCGTGCCTCATTCATTACACTTGTTCCAACTTCTGCAACAAATGATGCAGAGTTCCTACAGATATCTTGCACTACACAACTCTGATTCATATCCAGAGCATATCCTTCCTGTACACTGAAGAAGGCAAGTTATTCTGTGGAAAAACCAGTATATGATCATGTAATTTAAAAAAAACTGTATCGTAAGAAATATGCACAAGATGCCAAATTAAGGTTGCAACCAACATAAGCAACCTTAATTCTGGCATTTCCTAACTTTTCAGTATTTCACTTTGCAACCTTGATATTCTTCTAACATGGTGTTTATTTTTTTTTAATGTAATTTACTAGGTTTTTAAAATAATCATACAAAAAAAAATAGAAATTCTATCATGTGTCACCATACTGACAGTCACATGTGTCATCAGTAAGATTGTAGCCTTTAGCTCCATGGCACAGATCTCTGCCACCTGAACTAGATAGTAGGTTGTCATGCTCTCTGTGGACCAGTGGTAGAGGCGACAGACACTGGGTTTCACAAATATTTTCTGAGAGAACAGTGCGATTCCAGAATCTTAGGTTTCATCCCAGGTTCTGGTAGGGAGTGTACTCTAGTGGGCACAAACCCGCTGCCCAGTACCCATTCTGTCCTTTCCAGACTTCCCTGTCACAGTACTTTTTTCCTCTCTACTCCCATTCCCCAGCTCCTAGACTAGTCTCTAACCCAAGCTCTTTCGCCAGCTCTACTTCTCACTCTCCCACACTCTGATCCAGCTCTTGTCCCCTAGCCATTTCACTCAGGCTGCATCCCTCCTCTATGCTTCCTGATCTCCAACAGCTGGAGCACTGACAGCACAGAAGAAATAGTCTCCCTAGGCTGTAGCTTGCTCAGTGCAGAAAGAATCTTTGGAGAATTTAGCTGCCAGACACTCACAAATCTCTACAGACCATGTGCAATCTGAGCTTTTGGAAATATTTATGACTTGACCAAAATGGGCAGTTTTCCACAAGAAAGGCAAGAGGCATATTCCTGACACCAAGGTGACACCCCTGCCAAAATATTAGTCCTGCTCCAAAGCATGGCAAGACTAGAGCTTCCCAATGAACAACCTATGAGATTTTATTTTTTTTAAACATGGGCACAACAATGTATTTTTACCTACTTTCTTTCACTGGAATGGTTGAACCATTTTTGCTGAAGTTTTCTAACTACAGTTAGCCTGAGACAGATTCCCAGCATGGAAAACTTCAGCCAAATTGTTAAGTTTGGCAAAGTTATAATCAACTGAAAACAGGGCCTTATAATGGGAAATGTTGGGCAACCTTAACTACAGGTGACACCAGCAGCTCCTCCTACTTTGAATGTTTGAGCCCTACTTTTCAAAGGTTAGGTGCCTCAGTTTTTTGGTATCCAATTTTAGACAACTGACACCTATTTTCTTCCTAGTGTGTTGTGCATTCACATTTTCAACAGAAGTAAATGGGGCCACAAGTGCTTAGCACCACTGCAATTCTGGCCAAAGGTGCCTCAAGATGGACAGCCAGAGATGGTAACACTAAAAGTCAGTGGTCACTTTTAGAAATTGGAGGCATTTACTGGTATAGTCTGAACATCATAATAATGTTTTCTAATCTCATGTTCTAATCCATGTTCTATAAATCTGCATTGTGGTGACTATAAACACTGCAAGTCTACAGGTGAATCGGAGACACATACAATGTCTGCAAAGTGTTTTATAAACAGTTTGACTTGCAGTGTTTATAATATATCTGAGGTGATGTATGCTGCGTATATAAGTACTTATTTCTGGGATGGGACTCTATGAAGGGTGTGTGCATGGAGTCAGTAGTTCAGAAACTACATAGCATGGTTGGGTGTGATGAAAAGAGCATGAAGTGTATATGGTGTAAAGGTATGCAATTTAGGTAGGGGGAAGTGTGACTGTAGCGTGTATTCCTAGTTCCCATTTCCAATCTTAAGAGGATCTAGGCACTAGATTTATTTTTAGAGGTTAAGTGCAGCATATTTAGATAATAAAACCATACAGGCAGCAGAGAGATTATAAAGAGGCAGTTTAAACTGTTTGTGCTCTGTATTATTGATTACATGTTCTTTGTTGATAGGGTGTTGGCTGATTTTTGTATCCCACAGTGTAAATTTTCTCTTTATGGATAACCTATGGTTTCCCCAACTAATAGTAATTTATTCCATGCCTTTATTGAGGAAGTTCTGGTTTTGTGAAGCCAAAGCTCCTGGTTTGGGTCTGTAAACTCAACTCTGAGAGAAAAAAAACAAATTAGAATTCTTTTGTATATCAACATTCTTTGTTCTGGCTACTTTTAGGATGGATTCAAGGTCCAGATATCCAAAGGGTGACAATCCACTATGTGTATTTTAGATGCTACTTGGGGCTCTCAAAGAGACTATTAGGACATGTCCACATGTATCCTATATCATCAACTTTTAGAAGAGATACTTTTTTCCTGCTAAAAGAAGCTAGATCTCCATACCTAGCAGTGATTGAACATCCTAAGCATTCTACACTTCTTTAGGGTGTCGTAGTGCCTTTTAATTAGGATTTTGGGGGAAAGTTTCTTTAGTCTTTCTTCTAATTCATCAGTTTGTTTGTGTGTTCCTCATGCCTTCCTAGCTAGACTGTTTATCATTGCAGGCAAAAGGATGGGGTTTGCTCTGTTTCATTCATGCAATCCTATTGATGTCAGAGGGTTTTGCTGGTGTAACAATAGCATTTAGCTCATGTACTTTAGCTTCCACTGAGAAGCATCAGTGAAGGTTTGCAGCATTGAGCCTCTCGTACTTCCTTTGGCACGATGCACATTGACGGTGTATGGCTCAGGATAGCAAAATATTAGTCAGCAACAGTGCAGACTGCATTTTGCAAAAACTGCTTTGCATAATTCAGCAATTCAGTAATTGCTGGACATCAGATAAAGTTGCTCCATAAAAATGCATGCTGCAGATGGAACATTCACAAATTGCCTCCTCTGCTTTAATCTAAATCCCATTTCTACCATGCTCACTTGTTTTAATTTTTAGTGGATGGTTCAGGAATTTGTCACTGAGAAGAATGTAGCAGTAAAGAGTTCAGGAAAGGAAGTGAGTGACAGAATCTACAGCATTTCTGTCAGACAGAAAACTGGTTGGTGTCATACATTGGTATTTATATGTAAAATGTGATCTTTAATGTCATAAACATATTATATCAATATCATTCAGACAGTAATAGGATTTATCAAAAGGGATTTATTTATACTAATCCTTGGAATGACTATGGCCAGCAGTGAGCTTACTCACTGGGAAATCCCAACTTTTGTTATCAAGGAGTTAACATTGGTGCTCTATGGGGAATGCAAGGCAGTGGGAGCACTCACACTTTTTTTGTTTTTAATTTTCTTGAGTTGAGCATGCAATTCACAAGCGGGGAAGAGGTGAAAGTACAAGAAGACTGTGAGAACAGTCTTCATGAGTGGACCCCAGCAAATGTTCATCCTAAACACATCAATGTTTTCTTATTAGCATAGTTATGAAAAATGTAAATTGACTTTTACCTGAGTAGTAAGAGTAGGAATACCTTTATAATTATAGCTTTTGTGGCAGTGAGAGCAACAGCTAAGTCTATCTGGTACATAACGTTTCATGTTTCAAAAAAAAAAGAGAGTGAAACAGCCATATAAATATATGGTTTCTAGAGGGGAGACAAATGACTTTTTCCCTCCCATGAATAGTCACCCAAAAATCCCACTCCATTTGCTTTGACTCTGTGCCTCCTTTGTACTGACTTTTCTTTCAATACTATTCTAGTCAGTGAGTTTGTTTGCAGCAACAGCTCATTTTAAGTGAGCACTAGAGACTACTAGCAGAAAAAAATGTAGTGTGTAAATTCGAGTATTTACACAGAAGACCTACTATGAGCTGCCCTCATCCAGCCAGGGAATGAAATCATGTAACTTGTGGGCCAGATTTTCAAAGATATTTATGCATCTAATGATGGAGATAAGGATAAGCACTGTGGAAAATTGCATTGGGAGCCTAAATGAGTTAGGCCCCTCACTTCCATTAAAATCAATGCAGCTAGGTGCCTAACTTGCTCAGATTCTTTTGGAAATCCTACCAGGCACCTATCTGCATCTTTATGTGCCTAATACCTCTATAAATCTGGTCATACTGTGTCAGCCTGTCTCAAATACAATGAACCATATACCGGAACAATCTACAGACCAAAAATTATTCCTGAAGTGATTCAGAAGCACAGTTCCAGTAATGAATATATCTGAGAAAATGTTTGTTCGTAGACCAAGCCATGGCAACAAAATGCTAAATAAAAATGATTCACTTCAGATCAGTAACTTGGCTCTAGTGATATCTATAAAAATATCCACATTACAAGAGGCCTAGCTAGTTAAAAAGAGCTATATGTTTTATTAAGAATGAGGTACACCCTAACTGCATGGCCTCCTCAGTTCTTGTGCAGTTGAATTGCATTAGTTTTGCAATAGTTAGGGGAAGTGTGACCCGTCCATGCCCAGTGTAGCCACCTGAAAATGCCAAGATCAGGGCAGGCTGCAAAAGGAGAGCAGATTCTCCCCGAGCTGGTGGGTGACACTGAAGCCCGGCTTCCCAACCAGCCACAAACTGCTTCTGATTTCCCCATACTGGTTATCAAGAAGCCAGTCCACAAATGCCCACAGCCCCCTTTACTGCATTCCAGTTCCTGGCTCCCAAATCAGCACTAGGTCCAGTAAAGAGACTAGTTACTTAAACTCTATGCTCTTTACTAAAAAGGTTCCCTCTGACCCCAAGGGGTCAGCCACAGTACCAGTTCAATATAAGTTTGGATCTTACCTAAAATACCACGCTGCCAGCCAATCCTTTAGTAACTAAAACTAAAGGTTTATTGTAGAAAGAAAGAAAGAAACCATGAGAGAAATGTTAAAGGATTAGAGCAATCACATACATACAAATGATTAAAAGTCCATATACATCAGGTTTCTGGAAGAAATGTGGAGTTGCAGGCTTGTATAATTCCCTCTGGTACACATCCAGTACCTGGATGGGTCTAAGTCCTTCGGTTCAGTTGCAAGATGAATTGATCCAGAGGTAGGTGTGTGTCTGCAGCTGGACAGGAACATAGACAAAATGGATTTTGTGGTTTGATCTTATATACCCTCTGTCCTTGGCCATGTGGCCTTGTGGAATGTTACAAGAACTAAAATGGAGTCCAGAGTCACATAGGCCAATCCTGGTAACTCTTCAGGGATGCCTTTAGTTTCTTCCTGGGCCCTTTGCTTCTGTAAAGGCTTTGATGGGCCATTAAGTGGGCTATTGTCCCACCGCCATCCTATCCGGGGTGTTGCCCAGGCAGCACAATTTGAAATACAGGTACATCAGATATGTTCATAAACTTCTCCTACACACATAACACACGAATATAAACACCATCTTCTTACTTAGCACTTAATAACCATTTTAACAGTACCTGACATGGCATATCCCACATGGATTATTAAGATTTTGACATATTGTTGTCAAACAATATAACAAATGCTCTCCCCCCCATCTACCCAGCATGACACCCCCAACGCGAGACTGCTGTACACCCTAAGGGCCCCCCTCATTCAGGCAGCGTGACAGGAAGTGCACCCATTAATTGTTGGCACCTGCAATGCACCTTACGTGTACATCTAAGAGTACCTCTACACTGCAACAAAAACCTCACAGCAGTGAGTCTCAGAGTCTGGGTCAATTCACTGGCGCTCATGGGGTTCAAGCTGTGAGACTAAAAATTGCCATGAAGTTGTTTGAGCTCAGGCTGGAACCCTTGCTCGGAGACCCACACGCCTTGTGGGGTTTCAGAGCCCAGGCTCCAACCCAAACCCAAGAATCTATATTGCAATTTTTAGCCCTGCAGTCCAAGTTCCTTGAGCCTGAATCAGCTGACCTGCCACATCTGTGCCATGGGTTTTGTTATCGCAGTGTAAATGTACCCAAAGTTCCTGACTGTTCCAGCAAATCTTAAACATCCAAGTGATGGTGCAAATAATTGTAGGCACAAAAATGGAGGCCTGGATTTGAAAATCTGACCCAAAAAAAGGATAAAATTCCTGTTGCCAGAGCAATGCCCCAGATTTTGCACCAGACACCGTCATGTATAGACAGGTGTTCAAATTCGCAGCTGGTGTAAACTGGTATAACTCCACTGACTCCAAAGAAGCTCTGCTGATTTACTCTGAGGACCTGGCTCACAAGAGTTAACTTGCTAAGGCTTTTAGTGCTCTTTTTCTAAGTAGGCTTTGATTACTTCCCAAATTCCCACATCTCATTCACATAATTCCCTTGACAAATTGCATGTATAAACCTGGATGTTTTTATATTGTAACTTTAATTCAATTTTTGGTTTTAAAAGATAAAATTAGGGAGTTCTGTCAGTGCACAACTCAGGATCTGGCCACTTATATAGTAATATAGCATTTTTTATTTTAATTTTTAACTCAGTAGGAATTTATTTTCCTTTTAACTGTTTCAGTGTTGTGATCCATGCAATTTCACATCACCACAGGTATAATATGCAAAGTAGCTAATATAAGTTAGCTATAGAAACTAATTTTTGCCATCTTAAACTGCAACCTTTGCATATTTCTGGAAGACAGTAAATATTTTTTAAAAGATCCATACAAACTGGTTATATACACACATCTGGAAGAAAATGTTAACAAAAATGCTGATTTAGGAAACAATTTAATAATTACTCAGAAATTCTAAAGCAAAATGGAATGAGTTATGCAAAATGAAACAAATAAGCAATACAATTAACATAAACATTTATGCAAACAACAGATAAACATTTGTAAGTGGAGAAATGATCACATTTGTTTAGATGTAATAGAATAAATACATCCAAGGACTCTTGCTCAATTAATTATACTTTTTACTCAACAAAGCCTCCTTTTACCACTTTGATTTTTCTTCAGCCTCTGTATAGAGTCACACACTTGGAGCAAAACTATGAATTGCTTTAAGCATTACCAGCTGCTGGGATGGTGAGTTTCAGACAGCAGAATTCCTAATTCCTTTAGAAAAGTAGATGAATATTTACTCTATTGGGCCCTGGTCACCACATTCTCACCATCGTAAGGTATAATAAATTTTAAGGCCAGAAGGGACCATTTTGATCAGCTAGCCTAGTTTTTATTGCTTTACAAAATACAACTGGTTCTGAGACCTTCATTGTTGCTAGCTTTGTTTCTCACTCTTTTTATCTTCTTAGTTTTGTTGGGAATACATCTGTGCTACAGATTGAACTATACCAAACTTTAATCCAGCACCAAGGTAAAGGCAGACACCTTTACAGTGGTTTCTCTCAAAAGATAAGTCACCTACTTTTTTTTTTAAGGCAACCCAAGCAGAACCAAAACTATTTTAACTTCCACTTAAAACTACAGTACAATATTTAATGTTTCTGTCCAGTATCTGTTTGTGTTCTGTTTGTTTTTAATTTTGCTCTTTATATGTCATATCAAAACAAAATCCTGCATATATTTGCATTGATACAGGCTGCATGCCTTAACTTATTGCAAGTTTAAGTATATTCTGTGTTTTCTTTTTTTCCTTTTCTTTTACAGTGAAATTCACCGCTGGACAGAGCTCAAAATAGGGCTTGAATGGCACATAAGCCTTATGCTGGATCTCTGCAGGAGAATGAATTTCACTCAAAGAATAATCTAACAAATTATTTGCATTTTATTCTCCCTGGATTATAAAACCATCATAATGATATAGTTATGACATCTTATAAATGTTGTTACAGAGAAATGATGTACCTTTGACCCCTGGTCACTCTTTCAAGTGCATTTTTTCAAGTGATAGGAATTGTACCTGCACTTTTCTCTGGGAGGCATCCAGCAATTCTCCCGTTCTCCTTGACCAAGTCCACACGTTGCAGCATCTCTGTTTACCAACTGCGTTTCTTTGGACTGCCTCACCATGTTTCTTCAGCAGGTAGGTTTGGCCAAGAGACTTCCTTTTGGAAACTGTGACAAATACGTTAATGCAGTCAGAAGTTGAACAGTTTCTTCAGAATAAAGTCTCCCCTGAGCTCTAGGGAATGTCTCTTTTTAAAATCAGGCAGGTTTCTTTGTTCTCTGTGTCCACATGTGGGGATCCCTTTCCTTTGTCAAACTTGTCTGTTGAGCAAACCAGATGGTGGTATACCATCAAACAGAAAAGTCAAGTCATTGTTTTGTAAGTGTAGGTAGATTTCTCACATGGTCTTCACTCCCTTGTTTTTAGTCAGTTTTATGGCTTAATTTTCAGAAAGTTAAGGCCTAAGGCTCACATGCTTCTGTGTGTGCCTATATTGAATGCACAGTCAGTGGTGTACTGTGGGTCTCTGGTACCCGGGGGCCATACTTACATCGGCACCCTCCTCCCCCGTCGGCAGTGCCCCATGGGGGGGAGGGAGATCTGTGGGCCTGTGTCCTGTTCTCCCCCACTCTTCCCTGTCATCGGCAGCACCCCACTGGGGAGGGTCTGCAGGCCTATGTCCCACTCTCTCCCACTCCCCTGCCCTGTCGGTGGCAGTAATGGTGGCAGTGCCTTGTAGGGGGGTGTCTGTGGGCCCATTTCCTGCTCTTACCCCACTGTGGAGGTGGCAGGGGCTGCCCGGCAGTGCGGGAGGAGGGTAGGGGCCATGACGGTCTCTGATTTCTGGGGCTCCCTCCTTGCGTCCAGTACAGGGGCAGAGGAGCCGGGAGAATGCCTGGCTGCCTGTGACAGGGGGCAGGGCAGCTCCTTCTCTTGGGCCTGGCCAGCGCCCCTCCCCAAGTTGGAGCCTGGGGGCATTGCCCCCTCTCGGTACACCACTGTGCACAGTTACTACAGCTGTACATACAGAGCACCCATCATAGGTATAAACAGTCAAAATACCCCTTGCATTTGCATGAGCGATTTGTACATTCACTTGCAGAAATCATGCATGCAAAGTGAGTGCAAAAATGGACACCGACATTCCAACTGGGGGAAAAAAAAATCTCACAACTTGCATTTTCAAAAATGTATCTATTAGATGGAAGTTAATCATACAGTAAAATACATTTGGAGAAGTTTGGTAGAATGTTGTTACATTATTTTGAGAGGTATTTGGACAATCACACACAAGTCTTCAAAAAAATTCTTTTCAATCTCTCATTCTGCATTCAGAAAATGTAAAAATTGCTGTTGTTAAACGTCAGACTTTGGGCTGGACTTGGTCCCCTGTAAGAACCAGTGATTATAAAGGTACAATACACAATTCAGTATTAATTCTTGTATTAGAGAGGCTTTGCAGAAGGTTTCTCAAGTCCCTCTTTGAAATGCCATTGCTGACATTGCTTCTTGTTACTGTGGACACATTGTTTCTTGTGATCCTTTTTGAACTCCCTGCTCTCTCTCTCTAAGCTTGTTTAAGCTTTTCCACCGTGTTCCACCAATTCTCTTTTAGGGGTACAAATGTTGAGTAAAAAGATCCGCAAAACCAGTTAGTGCTCTTCAAAAGATCAACCACCAGTACCTACAAATACTGTACATTGTAGCTCTGACAATACATCTTCTCTTAGTTTGGGTGTCCAAACCCATTCTTCAGCTTTCCTTTCCTAAGAGTAAGGACTTAAATTTAAAAAACAAAATGTTCTTTCTTTGCCTTCTGTGCTGAGGATCCCTCTACTCCTTGGCCACGAGGCTCTTTTTAAAGTTACCTTCCTTCCAATAGACAATTAGAGCAAATCTTTCGGTAGACGAACAATTGAGCATCCTAGGGGGCAGCTGAAAAATTTAAAGGGGTGTGTGCATCTGGGAAAATTATGAAATGCAAAACCCTATTTCCTATATTTTAGACATGGGTGGGGGGAATAGTAGGGCACTGTTAGAAGCATTTTATCATTCCATGTTCTGTGCCTCTGTGCACAGTGCGATAAAGACAGCCCCCCGTAGCCCCCTGCCAAATTTAAAACATTTACATCATTGTAACTCAGAAGTGTGACCCCACTTCTACTGCACTATGAGCAAATTTTCAAAGAGGCAGAGACCAGCTGACACAAAAGGCAAGAATGTCACCAATAATGGCAGCAAGATGGAGACAATCTCCTAATTTAAACTCTAGCTAGTCCTTATGGATACCCTGTCCTAACTGAATATTAAAACATAGCAATGCACTCTTTGAATTCTAATACCTGTCCCTTAGCACTATTGTGACTCAAAAAAACACAAAAGAGTTGAATTGGGTTCATTTAAAAACAGCCACGGTAGCAACAATAGACTCTTACATTAGTGACTGAACAGGTTTTGGGGAATAAGAATCAGAAAAACAAAATCTTGAACACATTGCATATTGCTGTTTACTCAGAAAGATCCTGGAAAGACTGCCTAACGTTTGCACTTTCATGCAGGCTGCATAACATACTGCACAGAAGGAATAATTACATACCTGCAGCAAAGAACAGGCTCAAACCAGAAGAAACCAACAAAGATGCTGCTACAGTAGTAACACTACTTGTGACACACTCTCCTGGGGCCCAAAACTCTATCCCACTGCATTATTTCTCTGCCTCAGCAAGAGAAAGCTTTGCTGGAGCTTAAACTGTGTCAGCTCCCTGCCCCACCAGCCTGTCCATCTTGCCAGGAAATATCAAGACTCCGTTAGTCCTAACCTTGCCTTGCAGGTAACATAGAGTGAATCCCTGTTCCTGAGTTCCCCACAAATGTCTCTCACTGGACACTCAGAAATTATTTCCCCCTTCCCCTCCCCCCTCCCCAGGGGGAAAAGCAGAGCCCGTTGGATCTCAGCTTCTCTCTATGTCAAGGGGAGGAGATTTTTGGAGTATGTGGTTATTGTGTGATAGTTAGGTTTGTGGAGGTGTCTCTTATATTTCAGTCTGAGGGTGGTGAAACGTGTGGTCATTCTGATGATCTGCATCAAAGGCCACACTCCCACATTGGCAGCCACATGCCAACCTGCTTCCATTGACAGGAGCAAGAGGATCAAAGGGATTAGTCCTCCAGGTCTTTGTCTTTAAGTAGCTGTCTCTTCAGTGACACGCTCCAGCCCCTTTCTCCTGACCCGCTACAAAGCTCCTCCCACCTAGAGGGCTTTTGGGGGATTTATTAATATCATTTTTCGAGATTTCTAGCAGCAATTGTTGAGTTTTATGTAGATGTCTAAAAATGGGGGTTTTCTAGAGCTCTTTATATATACCCTACTGAATAATGTATATCAATACTGTATAATGTATTAAAATACAGTAGTATCTACTGTAATGAGTGATTTCTTTGTAATGTTCCCTACTGCGCTGTAGTGTAGTAAACAGCAGCATGTTAAAGTGCCCTGGGAAGCCTTTAGTGTGCTCAGCAGGGTCTGCCTGGCTCAACTGATGCACAACACATTAATGCTGTTCAGGCATCATAGCCCTGTAGTGCATATTACCCCACAGTGTAGACAAATCCTTTTAGATACAAGTAACCATTTCTGGTGTTTGTCCAGTGGTTATTGGGTAAACACCCATTTGTATTGTTATTTTATTTTGGATTAGGGTATTTTATCAGCATTTATTGGTTAAAACAAACAAAAAAATCAGAAGCCCTACACCTGCGCTGCAGAAAGGAGGAAAAGCTACTGCTGCATTTGCTCCTCCTGTCCTATGAGAGTGCTATGGGGATTGGAGGCAGATTAGAGAGGTCTTCCAAGCCAGGTCCCTGTTGTATTTTTTGCTGCAGTTACTGGAAGAAGAGGGGGCGTGAAGGCAGGGGGATGCAATGAGTAACCTGTAAAGGAGCACATACAGAGAGAGAGAGGAAGGGATGCACAGAAAACCCAGAAGGGTCAAGGTAGTAGAGCCAAAAGGGAGCTACTGGCTGGCCTGAGACACCTAGAAGGGGACAGGGCTAGGAGGGCTATGAGAGACCCACAGGGAATATGTTGGAGATTGGGGTGCGAGAGCAACAAAGAACAGGCTCTGAGAACCCCAGAATGGGAAGGGGTTGTTGAGAAACCCCCACAGACAGTTCTAGTAAATAGTGGATGCAGAGGGGGAAAAGGGAGAAATAGTGTGTGTGCAGGGAGGTAACACATGAAAAGGTGGCTAAGACAGGTGGGTGCATGGGTGCCTGTGGGTGTTTTAGTTGCAGAGTGAGCAAAGGGTGTGGGCAGGAGGTGGAGAAAGGAGAGATTGAGGGGGATAATTTAGAAAAGAGAATGAGAGAAATAGTATAGAGTGAGGGGTGGAAAGGGGGGAGAAAAAGGGAAGCTGAGAGAGATATTAGTATTGAGGGGACAGAGGGAGTCTTCTGAAAGAGCAGAGGGTGAGAAACCATTATAGAGGGGAGAAAAGGTGAAAAAGATTAGTTGGAAGAGCCATGAATACAGAAAGAAAGGAGAAAAAGGCACCAAGATTCTCAGGGGGGATAAAAGAATGAATGAAGAGGGGGAAAAAGAGGGCAGACAAAAGGAAGACAAAGCAGTAAGTTAAATGTATGTATGTATTACTGTAACATTTTAGCATATACATTTTAATAAACAAACACTTTGTTCCAGAAACTTTATTTGAATACAATCAATCTACAAAATTTCACCATAACTCCCTTCAGTTTACCAGTCTGTGTTTGTAGAACATCTACACAACTGATTCTGCCACATTCAAGCAAGGCATAGTTGAATTTTGAGAGACCTGGAAGTGCAGGTGAATTATTTACACATGAATAAAGGAGGAGGTCATTGGACACTAATCACAACCAAGCCTAGGGCACAGCTCCCTCCTGATGTCTGCCCAGAGCACACGTTTCTCTAGCCATTCTGGGTCCCTTTCCCAGGCCCAGCTGCACTTGCAGCCCTATAGCTGGGCCTTTCAAATTAATTTGTCCACAGGGCCCTTATCCTTTAATATGACCTGATTAGATCTTGACCTGTGTACTACACAAATCACTCTAGATTTGTCATTCATCAATGATATACGTTTTCACGGCTGGAGTTAAATCTTGACCCACAAAGGCTAAAGGTAATTGCAAAAGGACTTTGGGTCTGATGCAACATTCCTTGTGCACTCAGAACTATGGTAGCCAGCACTAGTCGTTCTTACTCGTGAAGAATGAAGGATTATACCCCCTACTAAGAATGAGTAGTAAATTATGCGCTAAGGAAAAGTCCACTTAGATACTGCTGTGTCGTTCTGTAAATTGTATTATTGAAATAAGAATGTATTGCTGTCATTGCCATTAGCCAACTGGGAAGTGAAGGACATGTAGTAGTAAGAATAGACATTTGAGGAAATCCTGACTGTCATTTTCATAATATGCACAACTTCTACAGAGTTAGGAGATAATGTCATGTACTGTACTCTATCTCCAAATATGTCTTTTAGCTGACAGTGAAATAGACTATCACTGTGTTACTCGTCCAGCTATATGATGCCTATGTTTTTGGGGGTTTTTTAAAAGCAAACTTTTGCTCTCTATTTGTTTGGTATACAAATACCGGTGTTTTGGAATGCTTTCAGAACATACGGAGACCACCTCAGCAGAGCCATATCAGCACTTTTAAATTTTCAGTTGAAACCACTGATTAAAATAACTTGAACTTTTTTTTTGCAATCATTTGGGCTTTTCCAAGCATTTAATTATTACATTCCATCCTTACAGGGGTTGGTTCTATGGTGGTGGTGTTCAGTGAAGATCAGTGTTGTATGCTGACACTTTAATCAGTAGGACTTATAAAACCTCTTTTAGGTAGTACTAATGTGTAAAACCCAATATTATTTAATTTGGAGAGCCTGACATCTGTGTATAATTGACTAATTTATGACACACTTGCAGGTCATTGATTTTCTGTGGAAAAAGAAATTAAAGTGGTGCTTGTGCCTATTGTTTTCTTCCAGTTGATTGTTCAGGATGTTATAAAATATTCCTTATGTACCCATTATCTTTTCCACAAGGTAAAAGGCTTTGGAACCTGGCTCAAGATTATTTTACTTTTCAGTCAAAAAGGACAATTTTGTTTCAGAGCATTGCAAAAGGAATTTGCTCGACAAGAGGATGTTGTCATGCTCCCAGGGATACCCAGCATTGTGAGGCACCACACTACTGTCTACCCTAACCACAGGGAAGCCTTTTATGTGCCTGCCAGGGGTCAGTTCACTGACTCAACCACACTGGCCATGGGCAACACAAGCACTTTCCTCTCAGCCCATGCAGATTCTGCCGTCCCTCTGCAAGTCAGTGATAGGCACACTTTCATCCCTGAGCACCCCCCCAGAGTTTAGCCCCTGTTCCACTGGGCCTTCTCAGACTTCACTGATCCACTGCTTACAAAGAAGTAGTGTACACTAGCTTACAATTTTCACCTCAGGATCGCCACTTTGCTCAACACACAACACCTAGATTTGTTGATAGAGAAAACAAATAAAATGTTTATTTAACAAAGAACAGAGGTTGAAGAAACAAACAGAATTAATGTCAAAAATTTTCCCTGCAATCTCTTAATTAGCATTTTGCTCTGTCTGTAAACAGGCATCCCTTGTGAAGTAGACAAACTCAATCTACATATAGCCTGACTGGTAAAGGAGCATCTCTGTTTGGGGCGGGGAAAAAACAAAAAACGCCACCACCTTTGGAAGTGAACCATTAATGGGCCTCTGTGTCACAATGGTCAGAGTAACAGGCTGAGATTTTAATTTGGACAGAAGGAGATAGCCTGGAGTAGAGAGGTAGATCTGTGCGATGTCAGCACAGAGATGGTAGCTGAAACTGTATTCACAGATGAGATTACCCAGAGCTAAGGTGTAAAGAGACAGGAACCAAGGACAGAGTTCTGTGGAAACCTCACAGAAAGTTGGAGTGGTCACTGGATGGCAGGTTGGGATGGCCTAAATCCTACATGCCTTTTGAACGAGTGTTCAAGACCTGTTGTCCCTGACAGGGGCTGGGAGTGTATTGGGGTCACTCTGCAATAGTAACCAATGCTAGTGGAAGCCAGGGTAGTGCAGTTGTGACCATAAACAGGCAACTGGACTCAAAGTTGCTGATCCAGGGATGTGCAGCACACAGACACTGAGGGTGTGACCCGCATGCTTGTTGCTGACTGCAGACAGGGGGTTACAGTAGCAAAAACTTGAAAGCACCCAGGGTTCCAAGGCAGGCAGTGACAACCCCTCACTGGGACTGTGCAGAATGTGACAACAATCACTTCTAGCCATCAGCTCAAGATGAACCTGGCTAAAAGAGAGCGCTTCATCTTCCCCCAAAGTCATCCCTGCTACCTTCTTTTTCAATCACCGTGGACAATACCACCCATCCTGCCTGTCACTCAGGCCTATAATCTAGGCTTCATCTTCAGCTTGGACCTTTCTCTAGGTCCTCACATCCAGGTTATGTCTAAATCTTGCTGATTCTCTCTAAAATGCAGCCTTTCCAATCCATCCACACAGCTAAGGCTCTCACCATCTCATATCTTGATTGTGCTATAGCCTTCTCTATGGCCTTGACAAATGTGATTTTGCCACTTTTCCATCCGTTTCAGCCTACTGCTGCAAAAAATTGTTTTCCTAGCTCCTGGTTCTGACCACGTCACCCCTTATTTGAATCCTTCCTCTGATTCTTCCTGCTCTATTGCATCAAAAGTAGTGTATATAAAACCCTGCCCTGAGGCATGGCTTAAGCCCTCTCCCTTTTGCCTGCTACTTCTCCCCTCTCACTTCAGGGGTACGGGTACTGGTTTCTTTATCCTGATTCCTTCCCCCCCAAAGGGGACCTCTCCTAGTACCTGGAACACAAGGGGTTCTGTTCCTTGGGAAAATGTTTATTACCAAATAATATAGTAGGAGTGTAGTCCAATACAAAACGAATCAAGTAGTTATCACAGTCCCCAAAGTAACAATGCAACAACAGGGGAAACATTACGTACAGGGAACAAAGGATAAGGAAAAAATAGGAGTGTAGCAGGGTCTTCGCACTCCTGGCTCTGCTCTGGCACACAAACTACTCACACTTCACACTATATACAGATCTGGACCAGCAGTTCCCGGGCAGGGGGCGGGGAGGTCCTGTACCAGGTAGGCAAGAGCAATCTCCCTTGTCTGTCTGCTTCCCCCTTTTTCTATTGCCTTCCTGAGAGTCTTTGTAGGCTCTGCCTAATGGCTTAATTAGCCTTTCAGCTCCACTTCACCCACAAATTAGGCACAGCCTGCTTAATCAGCTCCATTCTGCCTTATTTGATTGGAGCTACTATGAACACAGTGCTAAGGCAGGCCTTCTGGCCTCCCACTCTGTCACACACCTCCCACCCCTTATCTAATGGCAAGGTTCTTCTTTCCCCATGCTCTGCCTCTCTTACTGGAGGGGTCACCCCGTGGGAATCTCTCTCTCTCCCCAGGGCAATCACCTGGGTCTCCCTTGTGGGGTCCACTCATCTGCCACCCACAGAAAGCACACAGTGAGGGGAGTGGACACCCCCATAGCTCTTTTGCTGCCCAGGTGGTCATTCCCCCCATTTTTCCCTTAATATCTTGCAGAGGATTAATGTTACTCCCTTCATTCCCCTGATTACCCAGGGCCCCAGCTTCTTCCAGCCTTCCAAACTGCCTGGGTTTCTTCCCCTGGAGATTGGGTTGCAGGAAGCTCCACTGGTCCCTTGATCTCAGCTAAGGAGTTTGGGCATTCTGGGTCCCCTTTACCTCCTTCCTTACCTCCCTGGGGACACCACTTTTCCTCCTGACCTGGGCTTTGTTGTCCAGGGATATCTCCTGCTTCTCTTTTGAGGTCACTCTTCTCCCTCCCCCCCCCCGTTTCCTTTTCCCTAAGTTGGGATTCCTCCCACCACCTTTTTGTTTCCCCAATTGGGGAAACAAAGACAACTGGATAAGGCAGCTCCTCCCTCCCTTACCCTGATCTGTTTCCAACAAAACCTCCCCTGGACCTCCAGGGGCACTTGGGTTAAAGGGCAGTGTCTCTTATCCCCATGAACACATTATGTCCATAGTTGCTCCTGGAAATATCCAGTGAGGCTTCACCAGCTCCTCTGGACAAGACCCCTCTGGCATTTCCTCCCCACCATCATGGGAATGGTGGATATTTTCTGTCCTTCTTTCTTTCCTCCAGACCTGGCCCAGCCACAAAACTCAGCTAAGTCACAATCCATGTACAGGCAGTCCCCTTTTTTGTGTCCAGGTTGCCCACAGTGGTAGCAAATACTGGGTCAGCCCCTGCTGGAACTCCTCAGGGTTCTTCCTGTCCATGCCCCTTTCTGCGGTGGTTTCCCCAGTCTTCCTCCCCAGTGCTAGACCTTTATATGGTCACACCTCTTCTCTGGGAATGTCTGCCTCCCAATACTCCTCAGTCAATTTCACAGCAGTCTCCATCTTGTGGATGCCACCTGACCCACACTTATATGTTCTCAGGGAGGCCCTGGAGGAACTGTTCTAACACCAGTGTACATTATCTCCATCACCATTGGGTATCTGGTCTCAACCAGTGGGTGGCCCAATCCATCAACCTTTGGGTAAATGCCCAGGACCGAAAACCTCCTGTCAACTGTGCCAAACTGAGCTTTTGATAGACAGACCCACCCAATCCAGGATGGCTGCTTTCACAGTCTCAGAACTTCTGGCCTGCTCCTCACTTATGGCCATGTAGGCTGCTTGGGGTTCCTCCAACAGATACGGAGCCAGTCACAGGGCCCAGGTTGCTCTATCCCATCCAGCACCCATGGCTACCCATTCAAAAGTGCCTAGGAATACATCTGGATCACCTGCAGGACCCATTTTGCATAGTCATAGGTGCTGTATCTGGGCACTGTCCTCTCACCATAGAACTCACCACCTTCTGTAGGAGCTGCTGCTGCACGTTGGTGTGTTCTCTTATGAAATCCTGCAAGCTTTTCTGCTGCTCTGCTTGGCAGGTAAGCAAAGCCTGTCTCACCACGTAGTGGAATTGTTGAAAACTTTGCAGGGCCTTGTTTATGTCTTCCTGCTGTTTTACCAGCTATTTCAGGGTCTTTTCCATTGCCCAGGCCACCAAACCTTTGTGCTGGCTCAAGTCCCAGACAAGCCCCCACATATAACAGGGCCTTCACACTCCTGCCTCTGCTCTCATTCACAAAGTAGACTCAGACTCACAGTTTTTAATATCAGAAGGGACCATTATGATCATCTAGTCTGATCTCCTGCACGATGCAGGCCACAGAACCTTATCTGCCCACCCATTCCCGTAGTAAGCCCCTAACCTAGAACTGAATTATTGAAGTCCTCAAATCATGGTTTAAAGACATCAAGGTACAACAAATCCACCAGCAAGTGACCCATGCTGCAGAGGAAAGTGAAAAACCCACAGGGCCTTTTTCAATCTGTCCTGGGGGAAAATTCCTTCCTGACTCCAAATATGGTGATCAGCTAAACCCTGATCATGTGAGCAACTACTCAAAGACCCTTGTACACTTTATTTACACAGTGAGTTCCCACCACCTTCACACTATATACAGTTCTGGCCCAGCAGTCAGGGGGTTTAGGCCCTGTAACAGATAGAGAAGAACAATCTCTTTTCTCTGCCTGCTTCTCACCTTTTCCATTGCCTTCCTGTGTCTCTTTGTAGGCTTTGCCTAATGGCTTAATTACTAGTCTTTCAGCTCTGCTCCGCCCACAAAGTTGGCACAGACTGCTTAATCAGCTCCATTCTGCCTTGCCTGATTGGAGCTGCTGGGAACAGAGTGCTGACTCAGGCCTTCTTGTCTCCCACTCTGTCACAATGAGTATCTAGAATAATAAAATAGCAACAATATCTTAAACCCTCCACCAATATTTACAACAGGCCTAAACCACCCAGCTCTCAGCACCTGCCCAGGCAGATAATGAGCTGAGAATCAGTTCTTTACTGGGCAATGCAGTGCTGTAATCCTTGGACAGTTTAAAACTCAAAACAAAATAGACATGGGATCTCTTACCAGGTCTTCACCCCAATAGGATATGATCATCCAGAGGCTCCCTGGTCTAGAGTCCAATGGAAATTTGGCTGGTTCTTGGCCTCCTGGGTTGCTGGTCTCTATTGGACAGACATTATTCAAAGATCCTGTAACCACAAGCGGAGTTAAGTTTCACTTTGTGTAGGAATGGTAGTTTAATGGGGATTAGCCAGGCTGTGATATGAGTCTCTCTGCTTCTTCTTGCATGTGGTGAAGAGTTCCATTCGAGCATTCACTCAGCAATTGTATGTGGCAGACCTTAGCCATTCCAGTGCTTGTCGGTCAGGAGGTTGAGGGAGACCCATCCTCCTTCGAGGCGATGGTTGGGGCATTCCTCCACAAGATGGTCCACTGTTTGTATTATTCCGCACTCAAAGACTGCAGTAGCACAAAGGTTCCAGCTGTGCATGCAGGAGTTAAAGCGACCAACACCAGTCCTTAGGCGGTTTAAATGGGTCCATTCCTTTCGTGACAGGCTGCAGCCTATGGGTGAAATGGAGGTGGGAGGCAGTTGTTGCCGTCTGCCAGGGTGTTGTTCCTTCCTCCACTAGTTTATGACCCGCTCACTCAGGCTTTGGCCTTTATCTACCTGTATGAAGGCCTGAGCTGCTTTTGTGAAAGGCCTGCGGCTCCTGAGGTGTTGGGCCAGCAGAGGCTGGAGGATTCTTTCATTAAGGGGGGGTGGAGTAGGCTGTGGAATGCTGCCTGTCTAGCTGCAGCCAGTCGTCTCAGGTGGCGGGATGGAATAGCAGAAAGAACAGGCAATTCATAAGATGGTGTGGGCGTCTGCTGATAATGCGAAGGGCAGCGTTGAGATGTGTGTCCAGCTTAGGTGAATGTGTACTCCTGCCCCAAGCAGACACGCAGTGTTCTGCTGGAGTGTACACAAGTGCTAAAGCAGCAGAGCGCAGGGTTGTGAAATCCGCACCCCAATCATATCTGAGCAGCCTCCTCAGCAGGTTGATCCAGGCTGCCACTTTTCGCTGTCACTCCATTGATATGATGGCAGAAAGAAAAGGTTCTGTCCAGCTTTACCCCTAAATAAACTGGGGTGCTCGAGAATGGCAGGGACAATCCATTAAGTCGGATGATGTGTTTTTTGTTTGCTTCCTTGTTGTTCAGGTGGAAGACTGAACAGATTGTTTTTTGCATGTTAAGGTGAAGCCATCACTGATGATAATAGGTGTGCATTGCTTGGATGTCCCTTTTGAAGATCTGTTGCGTGTCCTCAAAGGACTTGTTGGAGTAGAGAATGACCATATCATCAGCATATGCAAGTTTCATGCCTGAGGTGTGTGGAAGGTCAGCAGTATAAGAGGTTGAAGAGCACAGAGGCCAAGACTGACCCTTGTGGGACACCATTTTTGAGAAGCCTTGTCTGGCTGGACTGTCCATTGACTGTGACGCAGAAGCAATGGTTGGTGATGATTTCTTGTATTGCACATGTCATATGACGGTCTTGGAGGCAATTATATAGCTTGAGGATAAGGCCATTGAGCCAGACAGTGTCATAGGCTGAGGAAAGGTCGAACATGGCACCACACTTTTGGTTGGACTTAAAAGCTGGTCTTGAATAGGAATCTCGAAGCAGAGTCTCTCTGCTTCACACTAATGACAACCAAAACTGAAAGTAAAACCAAACTTTTGTCTCTGAATTCTAGCTTATGATTGGTAGTAGCTTAGTAGCTTCCAGTTTGTTCTATCTCTGCCCTAGTCGCTAGGCAATCTGGGAAACAGAATCCTCTGTAGTCAATGCTGTTGTAGTCCAGGGTTGAGTCCCGGAGAGGCTTAGAGTAATATGTCAGGAACAATCAGCTCCAGAGGGTGTTATACATAAGCTACTTGTCTTAATTTTCAAGGCCTTTCATGGCCTATCCCCACCCTACCTATCGTCTCTTATTCACTATTGAAATATTAATTCCCACTTCAAATCAGCTTACGCTGCCAGCCTCCATTGCCCACTTCTTACATTTTCAAACAAGGAATTTCATGCTTTTCCTTATGCTGCAATTCATACTGGGAGAAATCACCTGTGAACAACTGCAAAACTAACTCATTATCCTCCTTCAAATCTCTCCTCAAAACTCTCCTTTTCCATGATTCCTACAAAAAACTTGACAATGGTCAGGCCGCTAGTGTACTGAGACCAGTGCATATCATGCTGACCGTATTTCCTTCCTAATATCTCATGTGTCTGTCACCATCTGTTGTCTCTTGTTTTATACCTAGATTATAAAGTCTTTGGAGCAGAAACTATCTTTTTGTTTTATGTTTGTACAGCATCAAACACAGTAGAGTTCTAATTGGTGACCAGGGCTACTATGTGTTATGGTAATAAAAAAAATAATAGTAATAATAACAACACATAAATTAAATTACTTCCTCAAGGTCACAAAGTGAGTTAGTCACAGAACTGGGAATAGGAGCCAGAAATTCTGGGTCTCAGTCTTATGCTTTTACCACTAGGCAACATTTCCTCTGAAACACACAGAAAGGCAGAGAGCAAACAGAGCTTAAGAATGAAATAACTGATATCAAGAGGACTAAGGAGAAGAAAATTTAAAAAAAACCCAGTGACGAGAGCCAAAACCCAAGTAACAAATATACCTGAGGGAAATTTCTAATTCAAATATGCCCATGTACCAATGCATGAAGCAGCAGAAACACATCTATGCCAAATATTATGGACCTACCAAAACATGGCAGGGAAGCTAGGAAGGGTGGGGAAATGGAGAAGCATTTATAAGGGAGAGTCCAGAAGTGAGAGATGACCAAATAAATAAATGTGGAGTATCATGGCTTCAAGCTGGAGAAATTAGAGAGTGTAAGGTGGTAGCTAGGTTTTCTATGTGTTAACAAGCAATTTGATCAGGGAACAGCAGATGGAAGAGACTACTGCAAGGAGACAAAAAGGTCAGACATATTAAAGAATTGTAACTATCCAATCACTAGTTGGTGCACATTTCAAGAGAGAAAAGCAAAATGCAAACAGGGGAACATTTAAACAATTATGATGTTAATCTAAGATGGTAAGAAATGGGAATTGGGGAATAAAAAGAATAAAATCAAGGACATAGAATTGAAGACAGGAATTCTGTGGTAAAAGAGAGGATGTGTTGAATAATGAGTTGGAAGGACACAGATGAGTAATAGGATCTATTCAAAGAGAAATTACTGTATCTGCTGGGTTAGTGAGCCATCTAGCAATAAATAACAGAAACGGAATGAAGAAAATGTAGATTAGAAGTGAACAAATGGATTAGAACAGAAAATCCCATCCCAGCAAGCATGTTACATTTGCAAATTGAAGCCAAACATAGATTTGAAATTTGGCAGCCATACAAGGGTAAAGCACATCACAACATGATATTTATGTTGCAGCATCATCTAGTTGTGACACCACTCCAAAGAGTATCCCTGGAAAACAGGGAGAAAAGAAAAATCCACCTGCTTCCTCGTGGGGCCACCTGTCTCCTGTCTCCATTGCTGGAGTGTAGTGTCTGCAAGTGTTTCAATGGGAGGGCATTTATGTAGCAGTATAAAATGGGTTGTTCAACGGGGCCAATTCCTGGGTGTTGGGCCACAAACTCCCTCGGGCCCCTTGGAATATCCCAGCTGAAAATGTGATATTACATTGTGACATCATCATTGTCATGTCCTTGCTCTCTTTTAATCATTCCACTGCAGTGCTTAATTTGTAAAGAAAGAGGTTCCAGGGCTCAAGCAGAGAGTGCCGCATGGAGGATGTCATTTTGCAGAGCATGCTGCTCCACCCCCAGCTGGCATGACCTTGCACGCATGGTGCACGGACGGTGCCATAACAGAAGAGGAGCTGGGCCTGTGTCCCGGTATGAAAAGAGGTGCTTGCGCTGAGCCTCAGCACAAATTGAGCTCTGTTCCACTGGTTCTCCCATGCATGCTGTATCTAGTGTCAACTTCATGTCCTCACTTTCTAGATCATACACACCTTTCACTATGGGCTAGATATCAGACATGTCTTTTATCTCACCCTTCCCAATCTTTCTACCCTGATGACAATTGTAGCCTCAACACCCAAATTCAAGTCTTAATGCTCCCGCTCATCTCGGTGACCTATTCCATGTTCCCCTCTATGTGTGAAATGGCTTAAAACCCAGATGGCAGATACAAAGAATCGGTAAAGCATTATTTTAAATTCTCATGAATTTTTGGGGCTTGACTCATGGTTTTTGAATGTGTGGAATTGGCAATGCAGAGTCAGAATAAATAAATAAAATACCATAATTTCTCCCTATCACATTCCAGGATACAATCCAGACCAGTGAGGCTTTGTGTCACCACCTGCCCTGCAGCCTTAGGTGCCTCACAATGCCTTGCTGATGTAGCTTCCAACCTCTCAAAAACAGCTAAATGCATGCAGATCATACCCTAAGTGTCTATGTATAACTGGTCCAGCAGCTCTGACTCCAGCAGCGTGTCAGCAACATACCAGCCACATTCTGACTGCTTGCAGGGTGAACCCCAACACACGCCTAGATTTTCCCCCAAGACACCTGTTTTGCATGGCCCAGCCCATTCCTGGACAATTCAGATATTAGAGGTTTGTTGCCCCCATAAGGAGTCAATGTACAACAGTTTGCTACTTTAGCTGGAATAACCAAACAATTTGGTTTAAACGCAACACTGATTAATTTTGATTAAACAATAAAACAAGTTTATTTAACCAAAAAGAGAGATTTTAAGTGAGGACAAGTATAAGGCATTGAAGTCAGAAATGATTACAGGAGAAATAAAGATAAAACACTTTTTAGTAACTAAAACTTAAAAAAAAACTACACTTGGTTCAAGGTGAAATTCTTCCCACATGTTCCCAGCAACAGAGCAAATTCTCTGACAAATTTTCAGGTCAGAACCCCTCCCAAAGTCCAAAGGGTGGTTCCTTTGTTTTCTCAGTTGAAAGAGCTAGAAAGAGAGAGAGACAGAGATAAAGAAAAAGAATATCTGGGGTGTTTTTGCCCCTCTCTTTTATGGTCCAGTCACCCTTTGAAATGCATTTTCCTGAGGGTTACCCTTAGATGAAGTTCCTTCCAATTGTGAGAATGGAGACATGGGATCTTGTGGTGAAAGAGGTTCCATGCTGTTTGTTAAAATGCAAATTGAGCTGTTCCTGCCTCCCTTCAATGCCAAAGAATGGGCACTTGACCAGTGATTGCCAATAAACTTTGAAGACAGCTGGCTAGAGGTGTCACCTTGTCCTTTGTTTTCAAGAAAATGGTTTACCCACTCTCCAAATTTGTCTGATAAACACATTTCAGTCATAACTTCAGCTTATATTCATAACTTTACATATAATGTTGCTACACATATTTCACCATGATATTATTGACCAGCAAGCTATTAGTTTTCAAATAATAACTCATAAGGCATATTTTATACAAAGATTATTACAGTGGTGTTTGGGGTGTGAATACAGGGGTGTAATGTAATTGGTCACATACACCCTCCCTGCAAATACATTCTTTCCTTCATTTAGGGGATATTCAGAATCTGTCAGAAAACACTGCTCTTTTTCAGGTGTCAACTGTAATTATGCATTGACACACAGCATCTTCTGCAATATAGCTGTGATTCAACAAAGCATTTAAACACAGACGTAATTTTAAGCACCTGGTTAAGGCCCATTTACTTAAAATGGGACCAAAGTACCTGCTTATGTAATTTGCTGAATAAAGACTTATGGTGTTATTTTTAAATATTTCTGTATATATATATATATCTTAACATGAAAGGCTGACAGTCTTTAAACACAGAAGTAGGAATAAGTCATCATTCCTTTGAAAAGGGTTAAAAGTGATGTGGACTGACTCCAGGAACAATCCTAGCCAATTCCATCTAAAAGGCATAACAGAAAGAGATTGTACTGTAGCTGTAATTTCTGCCATTACCTTCACTGCAAGAGGTATGGCCATATATTAGTCATTTTTTTTTCTAGTGCAGCCAAGTTAGAAACAATACAAAACAAAAAAAAACTTATAAAAAAGGAAGGCATGTTATTGCTTATATGAAACACTTCTCCTTTCGTCAGGGGCTAGTGTTGACTGTTCAAATACGTTTTTTTTTCTCTCTCAGAATTATGTATTCCACATTTTACTAAATCATTATGCAGAATCCACACAGCACCAGCATTACTATACCATTTGTGATCTTTGGGGAGTGTGACATTGTGAAGAGAACAACTCTATTTATGTACTTAGCACCATATATTAGACACAAGTGCCTAAATTAGGGCAAGCAATTCTGCATTAGGGCATTTAAATCAGCTCTTGGGTATCCAAACTCCTGAGTGCCAAAATGATGACCTGAGAGGCCGAGCTTAGGAACCTAACTTTTAAAATAGGATTCCACAAATAATTCTCCCTGCAGCATTTTCCTTGAGGGTGACCAGCAAAAATAAAAATGGAAGTTTGTCCTTTTTTGCCTCTTTCTAAAATATAATAATGAAGGCCTTAAAGATTTTTCCCCCTCCTGCCTGATTTTGATCTTAGAAATATCAGGAATGACAAGTCTGGAGCTCCTTGGTTTTGCTAGAGGGCTCATAGCTGAATTAAAATGACAGGATGTCAATTTTTAACATAGTTGTCCTTTTTTCTAAAATGTTAATTAGAAAGTCTCCTGTCTCTTGTAATTTACTAGATCTCCAAATGTCTAGAGAGCTCCAATGACCAGAAGAAGAGTGCTGTGTGGCTCAAAAGCTTGTTTCTCTTACCAATAGAAGTTGGTCCAATAATAGATATTATCTCACCCACCTTGTCTCTCTAGAGTGTGCCAGGACAGACAAAGAGTAACCTTTTCAACAGCATTTTTGTGACTAAGCCTAGATCCTCAAAGATACTTAGGCACCTAAAGCATATTGATTTCAATAGGAATTGGCCACCTAAACACCTTTGAAAGTCTATGAGACTTAGGTGCTGAAGCTCCTTTTGAAAATGGGACTTAGGCTATTAAGTCACTTAGCCACTTCTGAATATGTTTGAATTTATAATGTAAGAAACAAGGAGAAAAATCATTTTTATTTCTGTTTTTTTTTTAAATATTCCAGGCCTTTTAAAATTATAATAATTACCCGTATTAAGCCTGGTCTACATTGCCAGCAGCTGTCGATGGGAGATATGCAAGTTACATACTGTAGCTTGCATATCTCCCATTATGTTCCCTTATTGTGGCATCTCCATTGCATTGCGTCAACGGGACACCCTCCAGTCGATGCAGCCCTACTCTTTTCTGGGGAGGGGATGGATTTGTTGTGTTGGCCGGAGAGCACTCCCGGGATCGATTGAGAGGGTCTCCACTGCCCATTCAATCGATCCCGCTGCATCAATCTGTGCAGCTCCGGCAGTGTAGACGTACCCTCACCGTAGCACCTAGTAGCCCCAGTTATGGACCAGGACCCAATTGCACTAGGCACTGTACAAACACAGAATCATAAAGAGGGACAGAAAGCTCCTCCCTCCTCACTCCCCCTCCCCCCCAATTCCTTCTTTTTTGTGCAGGCTTCCTTTATAGCCAGATACTGCTGAGGCAAGCGTATTGTCTTCAACATGACTGAAAATTAGTTTCTTAATTTAAGCTATTAAATGTACATGTATTAAGATACCACTAGTCATCACTATTTCTGGTTTTTCAGGCAGGAAATGGACCATGGGTCCATTAGGAATCTTTTAAGTACCTTGGAAAGCATAGCTCCTCTTGCAATCCATTTTCTTGTCAGTAGAAGCTAACCTTGCAACAACAGGAGTCATCACTCAATTGGCCTCCAGTAGCACTCATCAATAAGACTTCTTTGCTAGAGGTTATGAAGAGTTATTTGATTTTAAATACAATTTCACACACACACAACACTCAATGATCCCAAAGGGAATGTGTGTTATATTGTGTACAACTAGATACCCATGACTGTTCCTGGATTGTATATACCCATTTGTTTGCCACCAAAAGTCTATTAGAGCGTTTAGGGCAGGAGGGAGGTAATTTAGAACATGGGGATTGACTAGAAGGTTGTGTCAAGGCAGGACCACAAAAAGTTTGGATAAGATACAGATAAGCAGCCAAACTGTTGAATACTTCTTTGACTCTTCAAAACTTTTGAGATTCTCTTGCCACTGCATGCATCCGTGCAGGATTATCCTAGGTTCAGAGCAACAGTGCTGTGCAGTGGTTAAAGCAAAGGTCAGGCACTGGTACGCTAAGGTTCCATTGCCAATTTTATTGCTAACAGTGATCCTGCGTGACCTCTTGGGCAGCCTCTCTGTGTCTCAATTTATTCAGCTACAAAATAGTGATGAGAACAATAATATTCACAGGAGAGATGAGATACAATTAATGTTTGTGAAGTACTTGAGAGCCTCTGATAAGAGGTGCTTTATGTTTGTGACATTACGTATTTGTGAAGCGCATAATTGTACTTAACACTTAACAATAACAACAGCAATACTTATGTTTTGTGAATGCACCACTAAAATGAATAGCTTCTCACCAGATGTGTGTACATGGTGAGAAAGGAATTACAAACATTGGAGAAAAATAACAACATATTTCTTATATTAAGACCCATATAAGACTAATAAATTATTTTCACTAGAAACCTGTAGGTTGGCAAAACAATATTACTATTAGTGGTTGAGCTAACAGGGGGGCAAGCGCTCCCATCCATCCCAGCAGTGTTTAGGTGTATGGATGGCACTTTTTCACACAGCAGCAGCAACTCCTATCCCACTAGGCAGGGCCTGGCTTCCCATCATGGATATTGCAACATGGTACATGGGGTCACATGGTTTTGCAACTCTATGCACCATGTAACACCACTACTGACTCAAATTTGGCCTAGCCACCCCTCCATCATGACCAAGTGGTTGTGGGGCCAAACCTGAATGGTTCTGTGAAACCCCATGTACTATGTTGCAACACCCAGAGTGGGAAGACAGGTCTAGCCCTGGAGGACAGAAGCTGCTGCTGCCAGGTGAGTGCAAGGTGGGCTAGCTCTACAAAACCCCACCACCTGCCTATGTGGCGAGGAGGAGGAGGAAGTGATGGCAGTGGCAGCAAAGGAGGAAGAGTGCAGACCCCACCAATGAACCATCACACACACACACACACACACACACACACACACACACACACACCCCTGCACCCATTTGCAAAAACTTGGCTCTGCCACTGATTACTACATTATTTTGAGGTCTAAGTGTATGTACAGAGAAACAAATCCAAATATTTAGCAGGTTGGCCATTGAGAAAAAAAGGAACAACATATGAAATGTAGTTTGGCAGCTGGTTTGATGAAGAGTGAACGAATCCTGAAATTGTAAATCAAACTGTCAGCTGAACAATTAGATCATTTCCTTGCAGAAGTACCCTGTTGTGGGTAAACATGCAGAACTATGAAAATACATATTAACAGCAGAGATGTACAAAGCAATTACACTACGACAATCAAATAAATTGCCAGGCCAGGCTAGCTAAGTAGCCAAAAAGTACAGATCCATCCTGCAGTGAGGTGTTGAGCCCTCTTTTCCACCAGAAACAGAGACATGTTTGCTTGCAAAGTTTCAGTTGCCATGTACTTTACATCAATTATTGCTCAGCTGTACCAAACAGAATCATGCCTGTTCAATTTGTACAAACACATTTTGCTACTTTGCTATGAAGAACTTCAGTAAATATATTTAGTGAAAATGGTGATAAACAAACATGTGGTGTAAGGGAAGATGATTGAAGTAAAGTGTACTGTATTAGTGGGCTTAATCAAGGCGTACCTGAACTTGTTTATAGATTAGGTGGAGTTTGAAACGTTCAGTGAAAAATCAGGAATAAGAAAGAAAAGAGGCATGTTGGACTGGATTGTCTTTTCTTCCTGCTAAAATTTCTTGGGGCCTTATTCACATATTTTCATTGATTAATACTATTGTTAAATATATTTGTCATCAGACTGATGCTCTAAAACCTAAGCTTTCATTTAAAAATAACAAAATGTTTCTAGCAGTCATGGTTGTGAAGAAAACTTTGAAGATGTGAACCAAGTATAAATGATGCAGTGCTGTCTTCCTGAGACAACAGACAGCCTAAAACAATAATGTGCAAGGATGTGAACTGCTCCATTCGTCTCCATGGGTTGTTAATCCTGAAAACTAAAAATGACTTTTACAACAGTAGTCTGATGACTTCTGCACCATGGTGAAGTCTTTTTATGACTTCAGCACCATGGTGGGGCATTTGCTCAGTATTGAGAGAGAAATGGCAGCTAATGAATTAACATCACTTTCCACAGTCCTTATATGTTCTTTGGAGGTCTCCCATTCAACTTCTGACCACGTCTGAAACTCTTTAGCACATGAGATTTGATATCACTGCTTAAACTGCTCATATGGTTGCCAGGCTCTTTGAGCTGATCAGCATTTCTCTGTGTCTCTACTCATCTAGAGATAGTTTTGTTTCTTCATTGCTTTCCTTCAAATAGCTCTTCTCAAAAACTCCCAGGAAATCAGACCTCACTCTTTTCCTTGATTTGATCTGAAACAACATCATTTGCTTTCTTTCAGGGAGTTAAGTTTTCTTATTCTAAATCTTCCAGCCCTGGCATACTCACTCAGCACAACTGTGCTGGATTTCTCCTCAGGAATTTTTGACCTACATTCTCTGAAATCAGTTGCCATCTCTTCTTTGGCTGCCTTTCCCCAACATATAAAAGGGGATAAAGATTTAACAAAAATAATTCAATAGTAATGTTTGTTCACTTAATATTTTTTAGGTTGTCACAAAGTTTCTGAACACAACGCACCACGCTGGTGTCTACAATAAGAAAGTAATTTTAAATGAGTTCAGTATTAGCACACAAGTCTTAAATACCATTTTCATCATTAAAAATACTACCAGGACCATTACTTCATTTGGCAGCAGCTATTTTAGAGGGCACTGTGAGTTTCAGTCCCGAAGAAAATGTAAAGGCTTAATAAGAAGCAGTCGAGTATGCATAGGAGATGGAGGTAAAATGTGCCACCTGAGTGATTAATGTAATATTATTCAGCCTTACGTCGCCAGATTATATGTTGGAAATTACAGTTAATGCTCATTGTAAAAGATACTATTCTGTGTGGGACTGCACTTCCGCCCTGCCATGCACACTTAGTTAATGAGGTTACAAAACTAAGATATGCCAAACTTCCTGTCCTAGATTTTTATTTTCAATGGCCCTGGTTTAAAAGACACCCTGAAATGCTAAATGGGCCTGTCAAAAGCAATAACACACCACAAAATTAGAAAGCTCCTAGTTTAGGAAACACTTAAAATAGATCACTATATTCTACCTATCTTTAGGAGAGAGTCTATTTGGCCTTTTCCTCTAAAATGTTTAGTAAATTCTTGGGTTAAATTAATTTGTTCCTAGGACAGCATGCTGGTGTTAGCATGGAAAACACAGCAGCTTTACAAGTGAAAATTAACCTCCAGTCTCTTTTTTTTTATCCATTTTACTAAAGATTTCCTGAGCCTGATTCTGACCACTGGCTTCATGACTGTATAACTCCATAGACATCAGTGTGGAGTTACTCCTTATTTACTCTCATGTAAATGTGATCCGAATCAAACTTCCTGTATGTCTATATTGTCTTTTTACTAAGATATATTGAATCAAGCAAACACCCACCTAGCACATTTTCAGGTATCGCACACAGTGATTTGGATGCTAACTCTCAAACTACAGATTTGTATTCCTCCTTGTTGCTCAGTTGGTGTACAGAGATTCTAATGATAGTGAATCTCCACACAGGGAAAGACAGGAGGCCCACTCTACAGGGTTCCCAAACTATTTAACAGGATACTACCCAATTCCTAAACACTACAGTAGCATATTCTTGATAGTGTCAATCACTTGATAGTAAAATCTGTGCTTTAACAAACCATTATTTAATAAGTAGAAGATGCAAATCCCATGATAAGTGGTAAACGCTAACCTTAAACAATGCATGCTTTACTATCATTAGAAGCTCTTCTCCATTATTTATAGAACAGTATTTTGTTCCAGATTCCTGTGAGAATCCTCCTTCACAAAGAGAGGAAATTAATAAACTGCTTTTTCAGGGGCTAATTTGATTTGCATGGCACAACTGAATGAAATGTCATTTATATTTAGTGATCTTTAATCCTTGCTTTCTTGGTATTTCATTTACTGCCAGGGAAAGATTTTATTTCTTCATTGTCTAGGTATCTGCCTCATTTCCCAAGTTTCTTAAAAAGACAAACTTGAAAGGTCATCATCAGATGCATATAACATGAGTGAGAGTAGCACATGAATGGATGACTGCTCTTACTTATTGTAGTGGGAGTGGAGTTTGTCAGTGGAGACTTTCTCCCTCCCACTGTGAGAATAAGATCTGTGATAATGTTGGTTTTCTTACCAGTGTGTATACTGAAGTGCTGACTTAAATAAAAACAAACAACTTTTTAAACCGCTTTTAACCACACATTCCTTCCTGCTTCTCCACGTGGGCACCAATGACACTGCCAAGAATGATCTTGAGCGGATCACTGCAGACTATGTGGCTCTGGGAAAAGAGATAAAGGAGTTTGAAGCGCAAGTGGTGTTCTCATCCATCCTCCCTGTTCAGGGAAAAGGCCCAGGTAGGGACCGTCGCATTGTGGAAGTAAATGCGTGGTTACGCAGGTGGTGTCGAAGAGAGGGCTTTGGATTCTTCGATCATGGGATGTTGTTTCAGGAAGAAGGACTACTAGGAAGAGACGGGATTCATCTAACGAAGACAGGGAAGAGTATCTTCGCAGACAGGCTGGCTAACCTAGTGAGGAGGGCTTTAAACTAGTTTCGACGGGGGACGGGGACCTAAGCCCGAAGGTTAGTGGGGCAGAGGGACACCGCAAGGAAGCAGAAGGAGGAGGGGGCAGCAGGGGAGGCCTCCCGATTCATACTGTGAAAGTAGGCCAGTCGGCTACTTATCTCAAGTGCCTGTACACAAATGCAAGAAGCCTGGGAAACAAGCAAGAGGAACTGGAAGTCCTGGCACAGTCAAGAAACTACGACATGATTGGAATAACTGAGACTTGGTGGAATAACTCTCACGATTGGAGCGCTGTCATGGATGGGTATAAACTGTTCAGGAAGGACAGGCAGGGGCGAAAGGGGGGAGGAGTTGCACTGTATGTAAGAGAGCACTATGACTGCTCTGAGCTCCAGTATGAAACTGGAGATAAGTCAGTTGAGTGTCTCTGGGTTAAGCTTAGAAGCAAGAACAATAAGCGTGATGTCGTGGTGGGTGTCTGTTACAGACCACCAGACCAGGAGGATGAGGTAGATGAGGCTTTCTTTACTCAACTGGGGAAAGTTTCCAGTTCACAGGGCCTGATTCTCATGGGAGACTTCAATCACCCTGATATCTGCTGGAAGAGCAATACAGCAGAGCACAAACAATCCAGGAAGTTTTTGGAGAGTGTCGCTGACAATTTCCTGGTGCAAGTGCTGGAGCAACCAACTAGGGGCCGTGCTTCTCTTGACCTGCTGCTCACAAACAGGGAAGATTTGGTAGGGGAAGTAGAAGTGGGTGGCAACCTAGGCAGCAGTGACCATGAGATGGTCGAGTTCAGGATCCTGATGAAAGGAAGAAAGGGGAACAGCAGGATACGGACCATGGACTTCAGAAAAGCGGACTTTGATTCCCTCAGGGAACTGATGGGCAGGATTCCCTGGGAGGCTAATATGAGGGGGAAAGGAACCCAAGAGAGCTGGCTGTATTTTAAGGAGACCTTATTGAGGGCACAAGAGCAAACCATCCCGATGTGCAGAAAGAATAGCAAATATGGTAGGCGTCCAGCTTGGCTTAACAAAGAAGTCTTTGGCGAACTTAAACGCAAAAAAGAAGCTTACAAGAAGTGGAAGCTTGGTCAGATGACTAGGGAGGATTATATAAACACTGCTCGAACGTGCAGGAATGAAATGAGGAAGGCCAAAGCACAATTGGAGTTGCAGCTAGCAAGGGACGTGAAGGGGAACAAAAAGGGTTTCTACAGGCATGTTGCCAACAAGAGGAAGATTCGAGAAAGTGTAGGCCCCTTAAAGAAAGAGGGAGGCGACCTAGTGACGGAGGATGTGGAGAAAGCTGAGGTACTCAATGCCTTTTTTGCCTCTGTCTTCACAGACAAGATCAGCTCCCAGACTGCTGTACTGGGTGGCACAGAATGGGAAGGAGGCGAACATCCCGCAGTGCTGAAGGAACAGGTTCAAGACTATTTAGAAGGATTGGACATTCACAAGTCCATGGGGCCGGATGCAATGCACCCGAGGGTGCTGAGGGAGTTGGCTGAGGTGATTTCAGAGCCATTGGCTATTATCTTTGAAAGCTCGTGGCAACAGGGGGAGGTCCCTGAGGACTGGAAAAAAGCAAATATAGTGCCCATCTTCAAAAAAGGGAGGAAAGAGGATCCGGGGAACTACAGACCGGTCAGCCTCACCTCAATCCCTGGAAAGATCATGGAGCAGGTCCTTAAGGAATCCATTTTAAGGCACTTGGAAGAGAGGAAGGTGATCAGGAACAGTCAACACGGATTCACCAAGGGAAAGTCATGCCTGACCAACCTGATTGCTTTCTATGATGAGGTGACTGGCTCTGTGGATGTAGGGAAGGCGGTGGATGTGATATACCTTGACTTTAGCAAAGCTTTTGATACGGTCTCCCACAGTATTCTTATCAGCAAGTTAAAGAAGTATGGGTTGGATGAAAGGACTATAAAATGGATAGTGAACTGGCTAGAGCATAGGGCTCAACGAGTAGTGATCAATGGCTCCATGTCTAGCTGGCAACCGGTCACAAGCGGAGTTCCCCAGGGGTCGGTCCTGGGGCCGGTTTTGTTCAACATCTTTATTAATGATCTGGAGGATGGGGTAGATTGCACCCTCAGCAAGTTTGTGGACGACACTAAGCTGGGGGGAGTGGTAGATACCCTGCAAGGTAGGGATAGGATACAGAGTGACCTAAACAAACTGGAGGATTGGGCCAAAAGAAATCTAATGAGGTTCAACAAAGAAAAGTGCAGAGTCCTCCACTTAGGAAGAAAGAATCCCATGCACAGCTATAGACTGGGGACCGACGAGCTGGGCAGCAGCTCTGCAGAAAAGGACCTGGGGGTAACAGTGGATAAAAAGCTGGATATGAGTCAGCAGTGTGCCCTGGTTGGCAAGAAGGCCAATGGCATATTGGGCTGCATTAGGAGGGGCATTGCTAGCAGGTCACGGGAAGTGATTATTCCCCTCTATTCGGCATTGGTGAGGCCGCATTTAGAATATTGTGTCCAGTTTTGGGCCCCCCAATACAAAAAGGATGTGGATAAGTTGGAGAGAGTCCAGCAGAGGGCAACCAAAATGATTAGGGGCTGGAGCACAGGACTTATGAGGAGAGGCTGAGGGAACTGGGCTTGTTTAGTCTGCAAAAGAGAAGACTGAGGGGGGATTTGATAGCGGCCTTTAACTACCTGAAAGGGGGTTCTAGGGAGGATGGGGCTAGGCTGTTCTCGGTGGTGGCAGATGACAGAACAAGGAGCAACGGTCTCAAGTTGCAGGGAGGGAGGTCTAGGTTGGACATTAGGAAAAAGTTTTTTACTAGGAGGGTGGTGAAGCACTGGAATGGGTTACCTAGGGAGGTGGTGGAATCTCCATCCTTAGAGGTTTTTAAGCTGTGGCTTGACAAAGCCCTGGTTGGGATGATATAGCAGAGGTTAGTCCTGCTTTGAGCAGGGGGTTGGACTAGATGACCTCCTGAGGTCCCTTCCAACTCTAATATTCTATGATTCTATGATTCTATGATTCCCATGGGGCAAGGCATTATTTTTTCAGGAGATGAGTCTTTTTAAATCCATTAGCAAAGAATAGCTTTAAAATATATTTCCAATGTGTAATTGAGGGTTGATACAGCTTTAGATTCTTAATTGCTAACATGGACCGAAGGGAGTTAGTTATGGAGGGTAGGGTGGGAATTCCCACAAACAACATATTCTCTTACTTTCAACAAAAAAATATCCATTTCCTTTCCTTTCCTGCAGTGACGTATAGAAACAGTACGCAATTAGGCAACTCTTCCTAATAATGAAGATCAGTAGAAAATATAACCCTCATCACTGCAGTCAAGGCTGACTATAATTCAGTGTGTGGTTGCCCCTCCCCTTCTGGGTCAGAGGGAGGGCACACCACTTCACTGCGTTGTCACAGCCTGGTCCCAAGGCAATTAGCCAAACTGGGCATCTGTGTCTTGACCAGTCCCATGGAGCGGAATCCCTTAGGCAGGACTGGGCTCTTCAATGGGTCTGTAGGTGTCGGGCCCCTCAGGAGGGGCAGAGCAACCAGTGGTCTATTGCCCCTGGCCCTCAGGTAGGGCAGGGCCAACAAACAGTCTATGGCTCCGTAAAGGAGTGGAGCACCAGCAGGCTAGGGTTCCGGAAAGGAGTGGCTGCCACCCCAGAGATAGGGTGGCAGGGGGACGTGGGCCCCCTATCTCCACCCATCCCAGCCCAGGGACCTAATAAAGGCAGAGCATTCTGCCACTGGGTCAGCAGGACTCTGGCTGACATGTTAATTGTACCTCTCGTAGCACTGAAAACCAACTGGAGTCAGCTGTCCCTAGGCCACTTCCTACCCTTACCTTTGGGGATACCTGGCTCCATGGGGCATCCTGAGTCTCCACGGCGTACGTGGCTAGCGGCAGTCCTGGTATGTTCTCTGGTAGGCAGAGGCTCCTGGATAAGCAGTTGGATTATGGGCTCGGCAGCAGCTCAGAGCAAACAGGGTGCATCCATCTCCCTCTCTGTCTCAGCCCCAACTGAGCCAGAGGCCCTGCTACTTACACTTCCTGTCCTGCCCCTATCCACTTCCGATGGGAGGGGTGAAGGTGTTCTGACTCCACCCACCCAGGTAGGGAAGATTGCCCCTTCCCTTCTGGCTTGGAGGGAGGCCATACCACCTCACTACACTGACTCAAATGGTCTCATACTCCCTTGTGCCAGGAGACAATTTTGGCAAGTTTCACAATGCAACATTTTATAATAAATTATTTCTCTATTGTGATGTTCAGGTTTTTTTTTCCCCCTTTGAATTTCAGGGTAGACTTTTAAAAGCACAGCTGGACTTTAGCACTATGGGAATTGGATACCTTAATTGCCTTTGAAAATTTCCCCTTAAGTGTTCACAAAAGGAAGTGTATTGTCAGCTCTGGTGACTGGGTTCTCTGTATAAACAGACAAATAGTAAATGAGGTAATGGCAGGGCAAGCTTCCTCCCACTGCCCTGCCAACATACTTTAGCCCCAACATGAAAGGATCTTCTTTGTGGATGAGATTTATTCCTACCTCCAGAGCCCATTCAGTCTTTGCCTCTCTGCCAAGACTACAAAAAGGGCGGCCAATCATGATGATTTTTACTGCTATTGTAATGTGTAATCCTGTTCACTGGATGCTGGATTGAAACCCAAAAATCTTGTAAAGATTTTTATTAAACAGTCATATTGCTTCTTGGGATCACAATAAAGTTTAATGCTAAAAAACAATTTAAGTTCTCTGTAAGAAGTAGGCTTAGTGTCATCACAAAATGCTCTCCCACATAGGATGCAATCATTCCCAAAAGCTGCATCAGCTGATAAATGATATCTTCCCCTCCTTAGGGCAACAAGGAGATAGCTTAGGTTTTAGACTTCAAAAGAAAATGATAATGTATTTACTGGACATGCAGTTTTTCTATACTGATGGCACTTAGAAACAATTTGTAACAGCCCGCTAATGTCCTGTGTCAGGAAGCATTTAAAAACATAACCATGCTGACAATAATTTAAAAAATTTGACAACTGTCAGCAAGAATAAACTGTTTTTTAACTTCTGCTTGTTACAAATTTATCTGAACCTGATTTTTTTAAGAAAGCAGACTGCTTGAAAACAGAAATGCAATTACTCAGCAAAACAGTTTCTTATCATACATCTTAATGGAAACATTGATCTAATCACTTCAACTTCAGCATATTTATTCCAGCATGCTTTGCAAAGAAAATAACTTCATATTGCAAAGCACTGAGCCATACTAGAGGCATCTCTACAGACACACTATGCATGGAGGAGACAGAAAAGCAGCCACTGAAGTAGAAGAATAGGTGTGGTAGTAGAAACTAATTAGAAGAGTGCATTTTATAGACAGCAGAGAAATTCACCTAGCAAATTACATGAAAAGAATATTAAAGAGCTAATAAGAAACAGCAGCTAATAATTTTTGATGTTAAGAGTCCTCCAACACCACTCAGATAATCAGGGAGATGGAGAATATTGTTTATGTTACATCCTTTGAAGATAGAGCTTTTTTTGGTTACACACACAGTTGTGCTTCCAATACATCAGTTAGACTTGATCCTGCAAGGTGCTAAGCACTCTGAATCAATTCCACAAAGCACTTTAGGCCTAAGAGAATCTTATTGATGTCAATGACTGGGGCCAAAATGCAGTAAAAAGGAACAAATAATGGCGTTAGAGACTTAAGTTACAAGATGGTCAGAAAACTAATACTGTATTTTATATAAAGCTCCAATAAAGCTTTGGTTTTAATATAAGACAAAGTTGATGCTGTCAAAAAGAGAGAAATGCTTTGAGGACAAGTCAGAACCTGACTCCCCTTTGCAGAGAGCTTCTTAACAAGGCTTTGATTCCCCAAGCCCTTTAGCACCCATCAACCCTTAACCAAGGCGCAGGGCTACTCGGGGAGAACCAGAGGTTTAGAAAGCCCGCTCCTAAGCGACCAAAGGAGCTAGCGAGCAGGAGCAGCTAACAGAGGAGTTTTGTGAGGGAATGCGCCAGGTAAAGGAGGAGCAACTACATGACCCTTGGGATGAGTTTGTTGTCTGTAGTGTTTGTGGTGTGCTTGCTGCTTGACTGAAGTATATCGTGTGGTGTGGTCTGTTTATTTGGGAGACCGTGTGCTGATCCTAACACGCTGCTAGACAAGACTGAGAGCTTCTTAACCAGGCTTTGATCCATGAGCCCTTTAGCACCCATCAACCCTTAACCACTGGAGGCGGGGCTACGTAGGGAGAACCAGAGGTTTAAAATGCCCACTTCTATATGACCAGAGGAGCTAGCAAATAGGGTCCATCAACGACTATTAGCCAGATGAGCAGGGATTGCTGTTTGCCAGAAGTGGGAAATGGGTGACGGGATGGATCTCTTGATGATTACCCGTTCTGTTTCATTCCCTCTGAAGGGCTGGGAATTGGCCACTGTCAGAAAACAGGATACTGGGCTAGATGGACCATTGGTCTGACCCAGTAGGGCTGTTCTTAGGTACTTTATGTACCTTAATGAAGGACATTCATCTATCAGCTATTATAGATGGAACAGTTGCAAGAAATGACTTTTCCAGCTAGGAGATAAGCACCTGTTCTTCCTGGGTGAGGACCGAGCCACTGTGATCCATATCTCTGTTACCTCCAGGTTAGATTATTGTAACTCACTCCTGGGAATGAACAGGAACTTCAGTTTGGCACCAGCCTGCCTTTTAAGCAAGAAAGACCATCCAGTTCATATCAGAACACCAAAGTTCTGTGTCTAATTTTCAAGGTCCTTGAAAGTCTAGTACTGACAAAGCACAGAATGAAAATCTTGTGAGCTGGGGTACTGTGTTCTCAGAGGAGGGTACTTTAGCACGAATAGATCAACCCTCACTATTCTCAGAGCACAGTGCAAAACATGCCTCTTCTGAAAAGCCTTTCTTTGGTTCTCATAGATAGACTATGATGCAGAAAAGGAGAAGGAAAAGTCCTCTAAATAGTAGCAGCTGGATCTTGGAGCACAGAATAGTGGTGTGTGTAACAGACAATTTAACAGTGACTCTTTTAGTTTTGTATTTGGTGCCTAGATGTTATGTTTATGGATGGCATTAGAAAAACCAGAGAGAAAGGGTATTTTTGTATATTTTCATGTTTATTTATATTAAAGCATGAAATAAATAATATTTTGTGCTTTTAATAGAAAATACCTTTTAAAGATCTCCAAGCACTTCTCAAACATTAAAGAGTTAAGCCTTACAAAACCTTTGTGAAGTAGGTACAGTGAGTATTATCCCCATTTTACAGATGGACAAACTGAAGCACAGATTAAGTTACTTGGCCAAATTTGTAGAGAAAATTTGTGGCAGAGCTGGGACTAGAACCCAGATCTCTTGATTCCCAAGCCTTCAAAGTATGAGCTAAACAAAAGTTCTTTTCGTCAAATGTTCCTGTATTAAAATTATAATCAAATTTTAGAATCCTAAAAATGACTATTGAGACTCAAAACAAAATTAACATGAGAGTCAGATGTCTTGCAGAAATCATTTCATGTAAGCTCAGTATTTTGTATGCATTTACTAACATATCTAAACTAGCTGTGAACTTTGGATCTTGGAGTTCTAGGACTTCACTCCTTCCACTTTTGCCCTATTCCTGAAAACAAAGGAAATTTTATAAATACCTGTTGCTAGTGTGACATCTGATTTTCATGCAGTGATCCCTGGTCTTTTAAACCTTTCTTGCAATATAAAAAGGTCCCAAAATAAATTTCAGAATCTACAAAATATCATCTCCTCACAATGCATATTTTGCCTTGTTGGACAAACACTCAAAGGCATTAATTAACCTTAGGCCCAATAACAACGAGACAGGCAACTAACTTTGAGACAGGTGAACTTCAAAAGGTTTGGATGTTCAGTTCATTCCTGTCCTTGAAAGTCTGAATGATTATCCCGAACTCTGAGATTTTCTGCCCTGACCCTAAGTTCTCTTCCACTTCAGAATCCAACCAGATCACTTCACCAAACTCATATTTTCCATTAATACTAGCTACAATTTGTTCAGGTGACAGGTCAAAAGATTTTTTTTTAAACTGCCAGCCCTGCCCTCTCACCCTGGGATCTGAAAGGCAAGCTGTGCTCTTATTGGCACATATGTCATTCAACATCAATAACTTGAACTCAATGAAATACAGCACAGGCATAGTTAAGGTGCATTTGAGGTGTACTGGAGATGATTTGTGAGCAGGAATGAGGTCAACTTGACTTTCAGAGCCAGGCTGAGTTTTGGCATCTGATATGGCATTTGGGCAGTGCCCTCATAGTCCTTTGAGGGAGAGGAACACCCCATATTATACTTAAGTCAAAAGTTATTTCCACAGGAAAAGGCCTATTTAGTAATACAAGGGGAAGCCCTGGCTGTGAAATAGGCCATAGCTACTTTAACCTCTGTTTGCTGGTTATGGATCATGCACTCCCTCTGATGCCTGCACAGGATGAAGGACAGAAATACAAGGATCATCATGGCAACGCTCATACTGATGCAGATTTCTTTTCTCTGAGTGCAGACACTATAAGGGACAAGAAAAGCATGCCCACTGTAGAAGGAAAACCCCCTGTGTCATTTTTGAGAGGGAGGATATGTGGTGGGGTGTACAGAGAAGCTCTGTTGTGGGTCTAGTCCTGCCTTCCTGGCCCTATCTATCATGTGTGATAGGGACGAGGCCTTTAAAAAGGAGGAACTGCAGTCAGTGGAGAGGAGAGATCATCCTGAGCAGGAAATGACTGGAGTGACTCACCAAGGGAAATTCACCAAGGGAATTCACCAAGGGAAAGTCATGCCTGACCAACCTGATTGCTTTCTATGATGAGGTGACTGGCTCTGTGGATGTGGGGAAGGCGGTGGATGTGATATACCTTGACTTTAGCAAAGCTTTTGATACGGTTTCTCACAGTATTCTTATCAGCAAGTTAAAGAAGTATGGGTTGGATGAATGGACTATAAAATGGATAGTGAACTGGCTAGAGCATAGGGCTCAACGAGTAGTGATCAATGGCTCCATGTCTAGCTGGCAACCGGTCACAAGCGGAGTTCCCCAGGGGTCGGTCCTGGGGCCGGTTTTGTTCAACATCTTTATTAATGATCTGGAGGATGGGGTAGATTGCACCCTCAGCAAGTTTGCGGACGACACTAAGCTGGGGGGAGTGGTAGATACCCTGCAAGGTAGGGATAGGATACAGAGTGACCTAAACAAACTGGAGGATTGGGCCAAAAGAAATCTAATGAGGTTCAACAAGGACAAGTGCAGAGTCCTCCACTTAGGAAGGAAGAATCCCATGCACAGCTATAGACTGGGGACCGACGAGCTGGGCAGCAGCTCTGCAGAAAAGGACCTGGGGGTAACGGTGGATAAAAAGCTGGATATGAGTCAGCAGTGTGCCCTGGTTGTCAAGAAGGCTAATGGAATATTGGGCTGCATTAGGAGGGGCATTGCCAGCAGGTCACGGGAAGTGATTATTCCCCTCTATTCGGCATTGGTGAGGCCGCATTTAGAATACTGTGTCCAGTTTTGGGCCCCCCACTACAAAAAAGATGTGGACAATTTGGAGAGAGTGCAGCGGAGGGCAACCAAAATGATTAGGGGCTGGAGCACAGGACTTATGAGGAGAGGCTGAGGGAACTGGGCTTGTTTAGTCTGCAAAAGAGAAGAGTGAGGGGGGATTTGATAGCGGCTTTTAACTACCTGAAAGGGGGTTCTAGGGAGGATGGGGCTAGGCTGTTCTCGGTGGCGGCAGATGACAGAACAAGGAGCAACGGTCTCAAGTTGCAGGGGGGAGGTCTAGGTTGGACATTAGGAAAAAGTTTTTTACTAGGAGGGTGGTGAAGCATTGGAATGGGTTACCTAGGGAGGTGGTGGAATCTCCATCCTTACAGGTTTTTAAGCTGAGGCTTGACAAAGCCCTGGTTGGGATGATATAGCTGAGGTTAGTCCTGCTTTGAGCAGGGGTTGGACTAGATGACCTCCTGAGGTCCCTTCCAACTCTAATATTCTATGATTCTATGATTCTATGACTCCTAAGCCACAGGCGGAACTCCCATCCAGGAGATCTCCATTCCCAACCCTATGAGGAGGACAGTGAACTACCAGCGTAAGCCTGACAGAATGAGCCCCATTTAGCTACCCAGCAAGAACTCCTAGGAAAGTGCTACACAGACAGCCCTGAAATAAGAAGGTACCGTTTTCCCCTTTTGAGTTGGCTTTCAGAAGAAGTTATTCTTGAGTGCACTGGAACATTTATTTTCCTTTTGATCCCCCAACAGAAGAAGCATAGGAAGGCCCACAAGGGGCAGACTCCCCCTCGCAAGTACTAAGAAACTGGAGCCTGAACATAACCCACCCAGGGTCTCTCACCATCTGGGAGAAAAACCTAAGGAGACTCCTTTACACTCTCCATATTATTGGCTGAGTTATTTTCACAATCAGTTCTCTGTCTTGATTCACTGAAACAAAATATAACACTGTTCTGGAAATTCCACTCATCAACAGCGAATGGACGATTGTTCTATGCTCCTTTTATCTGGATAAAGATATTTTCCTCTCTAATTTGTCAAAGTTTGATTGAGTCAGAAAGCATTTTAGAATGTAACATTCTCAGCCATAAAACCTTACCTCCTAAGCATGTCCTAATTCTGGGAGCTTTTACCTCTGAACACATTGAGTGAGGCAGCACATAAAGTCTTTTGACCCCTTTAGATCCTCATGGCCTTCCTCAGGGTTGAATAGATTGTTTGTATTTTATATGGGATCAGATGGGAAAGTTTCTCAACAGGGATTTTGATTCTCTTGTTAGTCTGTTTATATTCCCTTTCACTGATTCTGGACTTTCAGGTTTTGGTTTCAGCAGACGATCCTTGAAATTCCTTTTTATATGACTCATCATTTCATAAGTCTTCCTGTTTTATAAAAAGTTTTCTTTTACAAGAACCCTTCTGAGTCTGTTGTTTTAGGTTTCTGAACTTATTGCACTAGAGGAACAGAAAATCATTTTGCTGTTGAACATCCAAGGAAACTTTAGGTTATGTTTCTTCACGAAAGGATACCTGAATCAATCCAACTCTATGTCAAGTGCCTTCCTGATCCCCCAGGAACTGAGTATGAATCCAAAGCACAAATGTCTGACTCAGTCAATAACTGTAAGGGAACGGGGTGTAGATGGTCTGGCCTAGCTGTCACAGTTGAGCTAAAGTCTGCCCACCAGGGATGGGAGTTGCTGGGCTGGTATTGGAGGGATTGTAAGGAGTCAGGGTCAAGGTTAGAGTCAGGCCTGGGTCAAAGGCTGGATATCAGAGATAATACCAGGCTAGTATCCACAGGCAGAAATCAGGGTTAACGTCAGGCTGGAGATCAGAGGCAGGTTACTGGGCTAGAATGGAGAGTCAGAAATCGGGGTTGACATCAGGCTGAAGTCAGAGTCCAGAAGACAAGGTGAAGTCTGGCATTGCAGCAGGCTGCAATCAATCTGTGTGGTTGCCCAGACAACTTCCTGGCGCAACCTTGGGGTTAAGTATGGGCACTTGGCCAATCAGAGGGTCACTCTAGGTCTCTTCCTGTGATTGCCTACTCTCTACAATGCTCCCTGGCTATGTCTTTGCATGGCCTGCCAACAGCACTGTGGGAATATCAACCCCACCAAGCTTTTCACAGCCAGGTTCTAGTCTCCACGTCCTTACAATAATGGCTGAGATATAATTTCCACAGAATTAAGTCCTTCCAGGTTTTTGTAACATCTGTGGGAGTTTGATGGATAGTTTCCTCCTCAGATGCTTCAGAAGTCAAGACATTTTGGCTCAACGGATTAAAAAAAAACAAAAAACAAAAAAAACAGTCTAGCAATAAACAGTTATCTTTTAAAATATAATTTGGAGATGCTTAAAACCTTGCAATCCTTACCTACAATAATTGTGAGTATATAGTAACCCATCAAAATATAAATATTAATGTACCTGAACAAAAACCTGGATCCAGATATCCCTGAATTATGGAAAAGTTTGTATCAGGATATGAAATTATCAGTTGGCCCTTAAGCTACTTATGGGCCCAACCAAAACACCAGCTCTGAACACCCATGAACTATGGGAAAATTTAGATTCATTTTTCATTTCATTTCGTTTCAGCTAAATGTATAGCTTACATCACTCTCCACAAAAAATTCTGATTTATTATGTTGAGCGGCAGAGAAATCTCTCATTTTTACTCATTTCTCATTCTCATGAAAAGGAAAAGACACTTTAAATTTAAAAAAAAAAATCTAATCTCATTCTTTTGTATTTAGTGAGTTGTTCAATCACTTTTAAATTCAGTTTCTCGTAAGTAAAGCAGTCAGGTTCAGAGTCTTTAGACAGGAAAATGAATCATTACTGATCCTGTGCATTTTCAATACCTCATGCTAACATTTAGTCAAGGTCTAATTTTGTATTTCAGAAAGTGATGGGGGGAAGGGGCAGAAGATCGTCCTACAGATCTTCAAATCAGGTCAGGAACACTGAAATGTTCAAACAAACAAGTTCCAATAATCCTGAACATGTGGACCAGACACCACTCTAGATCGAAGATTAGTGGTACTGCTGCTTGATGACTAATGCAATAAAATAACCCTTGACTCTTAGTTCTATCCCACAATAATAAATCTTATAGTGCTAAATACTTCTGCCAGATGGATTGCTCAAACCTTGGAAAGCACTCCCATGCACACATATTGAATCATGACAGGACCCAGTCATGGAAAAACTACATGGCACTTATAGGGGGACTTTTAGTCTCTTGCTTTTAGAAAAACAATGGCAATGAACATGCTATAAAGTGTAAACTTTTATTCTGCTGGTCAGTAAAAAGCCTTCTATTTCCCATCAACAGCATTAAAAGTATTTTATACTTGTGTGTGCTCGATGGGGTATTTAATATAGGATATGAATGAGGGCCAGTACGAACTTGCATCGGCTGAAAATTGTGTGATGAGGTTTTGTAATAATCGCAAGACTGGCTCTAGGGTGTTCTGCTGACCGAAGCAGATCAGTCTTTCCTTATCAGCCTGTGATCACCTCCTGACCCAGTTACAGTATGTTTTTCTGCTGCTGCTATTTTACTTCCCTGTTCTCCGTGGCGGAGTAACCCTTGAATAATTGGATGGGTGCCAGTGGTTTACTGATTTCTCATATTCTCTGCAAATGGTTTTAGACTAGAGTGGGACAGATGCTGTGCTTCACCTTCCGAGAGGGATAGAGCAGAAGCCACAGCACAGTGGGTGAAAGGACAAAAATGGCTTTAAGCTACTTTTGTGCCACCCCCTGGTGGACTGGTCTAATATATGGTAGTATCCCTACAGGCAGATAGGCCTTGACCTCTCACTGAAAAGTGCTTTGCCTACTCATCAAGCACCTCAGATGATTTCAAGACCTGCAGTATCACATGAGGCGGGTGGGGAATGCAGTTTCTTTGGTAACTAGGGTACTTAAGACTTTATACATTAAAAGATCCCTTTAATTGCACCTGGAAATGAATTGGAAGACAGTGTTGAGCATGGCAGAAATATCCCGTAAATTACCATTGCAATTTGCACCAGATGAAGTTTGAGAGATCTCATGGAGTAGCTCTATATACAGCTAATTAATCAGATTTGTAATCTAGAGATCCTTTTGGACCCATGGCTGATTCTGGATTGTCAGGCAGTGTAGCGGCAGTGGTGTGAGGTACTGTACTATCATTTGTGCTTGGACAGAAGATAAACAGTCTTGGATTTTGCCACAATGATCTATAAAAGCATGTCTTGTCACTTCAGCTCTGGATTGCAAAGTAAACTATAACTGCCCATTGGGGCAAATGTGGAAACTGTGACTCCTCTTCAGTCCTACAAAAATTATCTAAAATGCACCAATCACAAGTAGGAGCCAGTGGAGGAATGCAAAGAGCGGGGTGACAAGATCAAAGCAACAGGCTAGTCCTATGATCTTTGCGCAGCATTCTGAATGGATATGAGCAGGGCAAGATTGCATCTGTCAAGGTCAGAGAAAAGGATGTTTCAGTAACTGAGACATGAGATGATGAGAGCCTGGATGAGAATATTAACTGTGTGGATAGATAGGAAAGGCTGTATCTTAGACATGTTATTCTGAAAGAATCTGCAAGGTTCAGGCATGACCTGGCTGTGAGCACCTAGACAGAGATTTGACTCCGAGGTGACGTCCACAAGAGAGCAAAGAGCTGGTCTGTAGTTCCACGTCTGGGACGGAAATCCCATTGTTCCTCCTGAATCTGAGGTTCAACTAACTGGCCTCTTTTCCAATACCCTGGCACAGGCTTTCCTGGGCAGACTGAGGAGTGTGATCCCTTTGTAGTTGGAACACACCCTCTGGTCTCCTTTCTTAAAGATTGGGACCACCACCCCAGTTTGCCACTCCTGAGGTACTGCACCTACCTTCCAAGCAACATTGAAGAGATGCGTTAAGCACAACACCCTGACTTCGTCCAGTGATTTCAACATCTCCAGATGAATCTTGTCCAGCACTGATGCCTTACCACTGTACAGGCACTTTACTCAACCCGGTGGACATGCCCTTCTTTCAGGAGGCAGTGTCAGAAACCCCTGGTGGGATTGGATCTATTTCGGTTGATGAGGTACTCCTTGCACCTCTCAACACTTTTCTTGCACCTCACCCAGATTAGGGATATCTGGACCCACCCCTGGAGCCAGGCCTAAGGGTGGTGTTAGGTGAGCGTCTGGTGGCTGAGCCATCCATGTAACCTGACCAGGCTCAGCCCAAAAAGGCTATATGTTCCCACCCCGTGGGCCCACCACTCACAAGGCAAAGGGTGAGGGCCAGGTGTGATGCCAGCAGGAGCGATGGACCAGGGTGGACTGGCTTTCCACAATGGAACAAGCTGACTGTGACTGAGATTGAAGAGACCATTATTAAATATTTGTTCCCCAGGTAGATATTTATAGATTGTGATCAAGGCACCCTTAACCCTCTCTTTGTTAAACTAAATAGATTGAGCTCTTTGAGGCATGCTTTAATCAGTCTTGTGGCTGTTCTCTGAACCCTCTCCAATTTATCAATATCCTTCTTGAATTGTGGGCACCAGAACCGGACACAGTATTCCAGCAGCAGTCTCACCAAAGCCAGATATAGACCTCCTACTCAAGATTTATACACCCAAGGATCAAATTAGCTCTTTTGGTCACAGTGTTATACTGGGAGCTCATGTTCAGCTGATTATCCACCACAACCCCAAAATCTTTTTCGGAGTCACTGCTTCCCAGGATAGAGTCCCCCATCCTATAAGGGTGGCCTACATTCTTTGTTCCTAGATATATACATTTATATTTAGTCTAATTAAAACACATATTGTTTGCCTGTGCCCAGCTCACCAAGAGATGCAGATCACTCTGTACCAGTGACCTGTCTTCATTATTTATCTCTCCCCCAATTCTTGTGTCAACTGCAAACTTTATCACTTACAAACTGCCAGTCCTTTCTGACTTCTTTCTCCAACTCCTTGGTGGCCAGCTCCTTTCTTCCTTGAACCTGGGGTACTGATATTACCCAAACCAGGCTATCTAGGAGCTCCTCAGCTTCTCTGACTCTGAGGGCTGGTCTACACTACAGTTAGGTTGACATAAGGTAGTGTTTACACTGCAGCCTTCCTCCCCGCTGGTGTAAGTGCCCTACTACATCGAGGCCTGGTTTACACTGCCGTGCTGGGTTGACGTTTTCTCCCATTGACCAAGCGGACCTACACAGACCCACTCAATCGATGTCACTGCATCGATATCTGCCACCGTGGCAGCGTAGACATGCCCTGACATAACTCCACTTCCACGAGAGGCATAAGGCTCATGTCAGTATAATCCGGGCGACGCAGTGTCTGTGTAGACATTGCATTACTTACATCAGCTGTGGGCTGTCTTGTCAATTTTGTGGCAGGAGATACTGACAAAAAAGCCAGACTGCTAAAGCCCAGCTGCCCCCCGCACCCCTGGAGAGTTGGGTGGCTTTGGATCCTGCTCCCAGATGATGAGCACATGCACCACTGACCCAAGGAGGTTAGTGTGGACATGAAGTATCGCAGTAATTACTGTGGTGGCTGTAAGTCAACCTGATATAGGTCGACATGTTTTCTAGTATAGACATACTGTCAGTAGCATCTCTACTCGCCCTTCATCACAGCCACCCACCTGCAGTTCATGACCAGGACGTCCCTTCTGACTTAAGGCAGCAAAGACAATATGGCACATCAGTTGCAAGTCAACACCACTGTTCCATTGCTGGACATCTTGAAATCACACATAGAGCTGAACCTGGAAGGAGAGACTCTCACATTCCTTCTATCAACTTCCTCTGAAACTTTCCTGTTAGCTGCCTCTGTTCGCAGCTCTCAAGTTTGCCCAGTAAGTGCCTTTTTATACCAAGTCTCCCTGCTTAGCTCCAGCCCTCACCACCAAGGAACAATGGACCATTCAGAGACGTAAAGCAGTAGGGCCCATCAAAACTGCAAATGTTAGAGCTTTGCAACCTTTACCTAGGCTCCAACAGACAGCTCTCTCTCAGCTGCTTACTCAGGGATGTCTGGCCCCACTATGCATACCTTACATAGAGAACAAATATACAGTTGGCCCAAATGTACCACTCACCAAGACCTGCTACCTCCAAGCACAGAGTCTGCAGCCATGCCCTTCAAAATTCTCTGGTTAGCAGCAAAGATGAAGAGAATCCTCTGAAGGACATGCTGAAGTTGAAGTTGGAGAGCTAGGAGGAGAACCAGAAGTGAACAGAGTCACAGAAGCTAAGCTTCATATTATGGAAGATAAGTAAAAGGGACGTGCACACACACACAAAAGAAGATGATGCACTGTTTCCCCGTATAGCCTGCTGGTTTGTAAACCACATCCTTCTCTGAGCAGAGAAAATGTATTGATAGCTGCTTTAGCATGACTGGAAATAAAGTAATTTTTCTGGCATCTAGACTATTTGCATGACTGATAAAGATATTATCTGGCTCATAGTGAAGCATTAGCAATATGAAAGAGCTTTTAGGGAATCAATATTTTCTTAAATAGATGCTACCAGCAAAGAGCAGAATCAAGGAATTGATTGTTAGTAATTAAATTAATCAGATGTATATACCTGAAGAGGGGAAAGTATCCAGGAGTACCTGGGTACCTGCCACAATTTTTCATCTAGCCAGTGAGCAAAGTAGCAGAAAGTCCTAAAAATGAGACTCCATACTTAAAACCTGCAGATCACAGACATGTAATATTGGCTCATCTAGAGACTACCAATGTAAATAGAAGGATACAGTGAAAGGTTCTTTGCTGAGCTATTTAAAATGGTTTCATTGCCATGAGAAATGATAAAGAATCACAGCGTTACTTTCCAAAATGGTACAATGCATTTTATTAGAAGAAAGAAAATAGAATTGTTGCTAAAGCATCTCTCACTAAACCCTCTGTTTCACTGAGTGCTATGTTTGTAACCTCTTCCTGATCCCCACTCTGCCTGGCTTCCTGTTATAGTTTTAAAAGAATATATCCTCATTCAGCAAGAACTGAAACTACTGCAAACTACTGTACAAAAATTTTGAATCAGTGGAATGTTATTTGAACTTTTGAGTCTGGGTAAATTTTTCATCAAAAGTAGAAATTAATTTTTTTTGGTCTGTCTGGAAAGTCTTACTTTTCTAGAAGCCAACACTTGCCTAATTTGAGGGGGGAAGGAGGGGAGCATTACAAAAGAATATATGATCCAAGTCACATGGTATGTTAAGTCTTCTGATTGTGGTCAACTGTTCTGAATTTGGTCAACTGTTACAGAAGGTGGCTCTGTTTAGCAGAGCTCGGATTCCAGTCCACAGAAGAAAAGCCCCAGATGTTAGTGTAAGTGGAGCTAGTGGTGCCACCTATAGTTCAAGATTGCCCAACATTTCCCATTGTAAGTTTGAGACACTTAGGGCCTGGTTTTTCAGCTTAGTTAGCATTGTATACACTTGACATCTTCAAAGCTCAGCTCCCATTGACTTAGATGCATAGACTTTCAGAAGGATCAGAAGTGTCAGATCTGGTCAGAAGGGACCATTATGATAATCTGGTCTGAGCTCCTGCACAGTGCAGGCCACAGAACTTCACCCACCCACTCCTGTAATAGACCCCTTACCCTAATCTATGACTGAGTTATTGAAGTCAGTTGTGGCTGTCAATGTTCATCCCTAGGGCCTCAACTTTCATAAAGTCATAGAGTTTAAGGCCAGAAGGGCCCATTAGATCATCTAATCTGACCTTCTGTAGATCACAGGCCATTAAATTTCACCCCAATGTTGAGCCCAATGACTTCAATTAAACTAAAGCATTTCAGTCCTCAGGATACAAAATTGTAGTGAGTCACAGGCAGAGACCAGGAGACCTCAGGTGCCACCAGTGCTCAAGGCCCTTTGGATGGCAGGCAATTGATTAGGTGAGAAATACCTAGATGATCCTAGCAGGCAATCCACACCCCATGCTGCAGAGAAAGGCCAAAAAACCCACAGTCCTTGCCAATCTGACCTGAGAGAAAATTCCTTCTTGACCTCATATCTGGCAAACAGTATGACCTCTGAGGAGGTGAGCAAGCCATACTAGCCAGCTATCTAAGTGATGGCATTCTCTGTACCACCACACAGCACTCTAATGTTTCAGGAGAAAGCAAAAAAACAGCTCCAGATTACAAATGTGCATCAGAGAAAAAATTCTCTCAGGAGTCATGCACCCATAAAATAAGGAAGACACAATTAGTGGCCACTTGTGGAAATTTTGGTTTACGGAACTCAGTGGCAGAAGCAGTGATAGAAGCCAATTTTCCAGCATAGCATTAAATTGCTTGATCCACAAGACTGTCCTTTGTCTTCCTGCAATCCCCTGCCTCCTTCAGTGCATGCCTTCAGCTTCCACAACAAATGACACAGGTAGCCTCTTTCACTATGCAAAAACTTCTTTCACTATATAAGCCTGATTCATCCCCAGAGCTGGTCCATCATCTGCACTGAGTGAGGCAGAGGTGGTGTGAAATACATATTATGTGATCATGTAATGAAAAACTACATCATAATGCATACACACAATGGGTGGACCAATTAAGATTGCACAGACAAACAATGCTGGCATTTCCCAGCTCTTGAGTGCTTGACTTTGCAACCTTGGTGTGCTTTTAACATTTTTTTTTATAATATATGCTGATAGATTCAAACACAGAGACTCTTGTCTTTGTCTAAGCAGGTGGAGATAGACCTTGGGGTGTTTATTTTTAATTTGCCTTTGCCACCACCACTAGTAGTAATTTCACCTCTGAGTAGTATATTATTTGACTAAACAGAACACATTTTTCTGACTGGTAGTTAAACCACAAAGGTGACACAAATGCAGATGCACAGACCTAAGAAATTTTCATTTGTAAGGGACAATGCTTCTGGCTTTTTAACTAGTAATTCCATTTCTAAGTGGATAATATTATCATTTTATTTGGCAGGCCAGAGTTCTTTGCTAGTTATGAAACTGATATTTGTGTGACCTAATACCTGGGGAAAATATTGAAAAGGGTCAGCAGCAGCAATGGCTTCCTTTTATGTAATAATCCCCCTCCTCAAAATACACACATACACATGAAAGAGGCAGCATTTTCAAGGGGCCACTGCTGTACTTGGGGTGATGTGGAGAGGCAGGGAGAGATTACAGAAAAAAATCCACAGGCTGAGGCCACGTAGCTTCCTCATTATGTAATATCTGTTTATTTGTGGTTTATTTCTCTTATATCCAGTAGATGGCAATCCTGTACTTGGCCAATAACATAGCTATGTGAAGAAAATTGTCTTATTACAAGTCCACAGGGACTTTGGTTATACATAATAAGCACAATATAGGACTCAAGACCTATCCAAGTAGATCATTTTAATAATGTGTTTTATTATACTGTGCTATAAGTGGCTAGTTTGAGAACAGGGTGACCAGACAGCAAGTATGAAAAATCGCGATGGGGGTGGGAGGTATTAGGTATCTATATAAAACAAAGCCCCAAATATTGGGACTGTCCCTATAAAATCGGGACATCTGGTCACCCTACTCCAGAACAGGTAAGGATGAAGACATCTTTGTGTATGTGGCAGCAGTTCTGACAAGTCAAAGATCTGTTTGTTTGAAAAGATGCTAATCTTGTTAAGATAACACACTCTTAAATAGCCTTACTTGTAGCTCCACTAATGGATTTGAATTTCTGTGCATATTTGATCCAAATTGTTAATTCCAATTCTGCTCTCAGTTACAATGATACAGCTCCACCTTCATGGTGTACTTTAACTGGTAGATGTCTTATCCAGTACTCTTTGTACCATTAAATCTTTATTACAGATTGTGGTTGTATGTCTGATCCTATAACATAGGACACAATTATTATTCATTGTTACATTCAATATTAACTAATTTAAATATGTTTAGTCTTTTGCCCCTGCATGGGCCACCAGGACTGGTTTCTCTGAGACATGCCAGCAGTAAATCACTAACTCCTGGAGCAAGGCAGAGGCAGGGAAGGAATTCTGCATCCGAGGGCTGTCTCTGAGACATAATGACTCCTGATGTTATTCTGCTTATTCAGGACTGTGCCTAAAGGCACAAGCCAGCCACATAAAATCAGGCAGGGCCAAATCCCACTTCTGCTCTTTGTCTTGGTAAAAGATGTTAGGACAATAGATATTTCCAAAGAAAACATTCCATATATAATTGTTTAACTTTTTCCCCACTGTTTTCCCCCACGTTCAGTTCTTGTGACCCTCATTTAAGAAAATATCAAAATGAGTTAACTGCTCTGTTTTTTCACCCTTTTGAGATTAGTAAATGCTACACTATCTAAAGAAGTCAACTAATCTAGCAATTCTAGGGGTGAAATTGTGGCCCATTAAAATCAATGGGAGTATCATGTCTGTGTGTAATTTCCTAGTTTACTCAGGCAATCTTAACTGCCGGCAGTTCTTATTAATGTTCTTTTAACATAGTCGTTGTGTGTTTAATATATAGATGTAATAAAAATCATGTCTCTTCTGGCACTTAAAGTCTGTTAGCCATCTGGAGAGTCAGGAGATAGAATTTAGCCCAAAAGGCAGTTGTGATTTGTGCAGGGAGCCTCAGGGAATTTAAGAGTTCTCCCAGACATAGGCTGCAGCAATCAAACCTGGTTTGCTATTTACAAAAACAGACAACATACATGGCACAACACTTTTAGTGAGTTTTTTGTCAAGTTGGATATTAGTCACCAACACAGTCCAAAGGAGAAGACTTATCTTCAACCTTAAGAAATTCAAATAACGTCTTAGTCTCTGTCCTGACTCTTACAAGTCAGCACTAGTGTGGTTCAGCATCCCATGGAAACTGGCATCTAGGATTGACCACCCTGCTCACCTGCCCCTAGAACTGCCCCTCAGTGCAGGCCCAGCCTCACTATCCCTGAGCTCTCGCTATGCTGGGCTTTTACCTTACCTATTGCCATTTGGCTTTTACATTGTACTTAACTCTTATGAAAAAGATAAACGAGTATAAAAGATACAAAGTTATTGAATAATATAAGAATCTTTTAATGTATACAGTTCTATTCTCAGGGATCTTGTAAACTTGCAGACTCAGCAGGGGAAAAAACACCTAAGATTTTTATCAGACTGCTCCTTGTTCCCACTGGAGTCAATGAAGACCACTTGGTTTAGTAACATATGATTTTAGTTCTATACTGTGCCAAATAGCTGGTAAGTTTTAGGCAAGCCCTAACTAAATATATACAATATACAGCAAATCAGCTCTATGTATATATAGTAATTCAGTACACACTTAAGGAAACATATTCTGGTAAATCTGACCATGTGAAATGTCAGTAACATAGATCTGAATTTCTGTTTACATTTAACTCACCTCCCTCCAAGTCCAAATGTGTTTTCCATGGTGTTTTTATTCTGTATATACATTTGGTTAGAAGTTGCGTTTGGTTGGCAGTATTTTCTGAAAGCATCTTTCTGGGGTTGATAAAGAGGCAAAAAGGCCTTTTCAAATATTTGCCATTTTCATAACAGGGATTAACAGCAGCAGCAGCAGCACGGAACACTTTACATTTTCGAAGCATGGTAGAAACATTAATTAATGTTAAAACATGTTAAAAGAACACTCAGGGTACGTCTACACAGCAGGAAAAAAAACCCTGTGGCAGTGAGTCTCAGAGACCAGGTCAACTGACTCAGGCTCATGGGGTTCACACAATGGGGTTAAAAACAGGCATATTCAGGCTCAGGTTGGAGCTTGGGATCTGAGACCCTTCTCCAGCCCAAGCCTGAATGCCTACCTGGTTAATTTTAGTCCAGCAGTGCCAGCCCAAGTCAATTGACCTAGGCTCGCTGCCATGTTTGTCGGGTTTTTGTTGTTGTTTGTTTGGGTTTTTTGCTAAAGTTGCAAAGTCAAGCCCTCAAGAGTTAGGAAATGACATAATGACGTTTGCCCATGCAAGTTTAATTCGCTTATTGTTTGTAGAATACTTTGGGGCTTGGAGGAACTGGGGGGAAAAAGCCAAACTCTGCACAGAATGAAGATGAACTGTGCCATGTGACCGTATTTCTATTTCACACGGTTCAGCCATTTTAATCCTTTTGTTAATCAATGAGCCAATTAGCCAACTAACGGGTGTCAAGTTGCTGATTTTTAAAGTAGCATTAGTTTAAGATCTCAATTCACTTCTGAAAATAGTATCAAGGTCTCCTGCAATTTTCTTTCCATTATGAAGGTTTTATTCCACATCTCTGCAGTATGCCTAATCACACTTCCTAGGGTTTTGCTTTAATGCCTTTGGGATGTATACATCAGTATAAAGGTGTTAGATCTTAAATCTGTTATTTAGTTGCTGCTTACATGCTGGAGTTTTAAGATTCAGCTAGAAGCTGGGTGTGACATGCCAGGGTACAATCCAGAGTGAGTAGCTGTGTCACCCCTGCCCTGACCCTTTGGCAAGGCCTGGTAAGGCACCCAAGTAGCGGCTACACACAAGAAGCCAATAGCATGCAAGTCACACCCTGAATGTGTGTGTGTAACTGCAGCCTGCTAGCTACCCTTGGCTTATACTGTGGCTCTCACCAGATTTGGTTATACTACAGAATGACCCCAACACCCCCACCCCCATCCCAGATTTTCCTCAAGAAATCTATGTCCAATATTGCCCAGCCTTCTCCTAGACAGTAAAAAAATATATAAAGTCTGTTATTCTGTAGAACGGGCTCCTGCCTGGTCTTCTCATTGCAGCCCTTCCTCAGGCCCAGGCTTGGAGGAAGGCCACTGCGCTTTCCAACAAAAAGGGGATATTAGCGTCCGTAGGGACCGTGGTTTGGGCCCTCAGGCAGGGTGGGTGAGCAAGCCATCTAGCGCCCCGGCCCTCAGGCAGGGCAGGCGAGCAGCAGTATCCTCTAGTCAGGAAAGCAGGGGCCAGTTTTCACTCCCTGGGCAGTGAGGATGGGGAGGGAAGGGGGACAGAGGCCCACCCGACTCCACTGAGTCCCAGCCCAAGGCCCTAGTAGTGGCAAAGGCATTACCACTCAGTTGGCAGAGCTCCCGCCACAACACGCCAATGGGGCTTGCCCCTTGTACAGCCACGCCTATGGCTGTCCCTGGGCCACTTCCTCCCCGTATCCCCCAGTACCTGCATCTGCTGGTTCCTCAGGGTCGCTGGGTACACTGCCCGGAGCAAACCAGCCAGTCCCTCCTTGTCCACGGGCGGCAAGGCGGGGAGTTCCTCTGCGAGGGGCAGCTCTTCCAGGTCCCAGGGTAGGGCTCAGCCTCAGGCAGCTCTTCCAAGTCAGGGCTGGCCTCAGGGGGGAACTCCCAGCCCTCAGTCTCAGGGGGCTCGGTCCAGTTGCTAGGGCCTGGTCCAGTCATTCGGGCCTGTAGGTCTAGGCCATTCTAGAGGGCCCGGAAGCCCTATCCAGCCCTTAGAGGCAGGCCACTGGGGTCATTCCCAGGGCCTTTATGCTGGGAGGCGTTCGCCTGGGGTGGAGGCCTGGCCCGGTTCGGTCCTTTGCTGTAGCCGGTGGGATGGTACGTCTGCCTCCGGCGGCAGCTCTCCTCCTACTGAGTAACGGGGCCTGCTTTTTGTAGTTACAGCCCTGCCTGAGGCTCCGCCCCCCTGCTGCCGGGTTGGCCGGCTGACAGAACCTATCGGTGGCCGGCTCCCCGGTTGCCAGGCAGACTGAGCTGCCGGCATGTTCAGGGCCTGATCTCGTCCTTGCGGCCCTATCTCGGGCCCAGGCTCGGAGGAAGGCCACTGCGCCTTCCTACATATTCCTTACAGGAAACAATCTGCCAGCTCATGTCTCAAATAGTTATTCAGACACTTCAGTTTAAACACCCTGGATTCAATAAAGCAGCAAACCAAATGTATTAACTACAGAGAAAGAAATGTTTTAAGTGAGTACAAGTAATGAGGCATAAAAGTCAGAAATGGTTACAAGAAAAATAAAGATAAGACATTTACTAAAACCTAATGTAACAAACTATATCAGATTCAAGCAAAGTTTCTCACCACATGCTTTCAGTAATCTTATTTACCAAACCCTGTAGGTCCAACAAATGCTTCCTTTGCTGCTTCAGGTTCAGTGAATGAGATGGGCAAGAAGAGGGGAGGGGGACGTTGGGGTGTTTGTCCCTCCTTTTTATCGTTTCAGTCACTCTCTTGAAAAATATTTCCATCTGGGCTCTAAGATACAAAGAGTCTATGTGGAAGGATGTTCCCTGCCGGCTTTTTCTCACTGATTTGCGCTTTCTTTGTTTTCCTTCCTGCTTGATGACTGTTTACAGCTTAAATGCAAACTGAGCAGAGCACACATTCTTTTGTTTAGGACAGATCTGTTTGCCAACCTCAGTTTGGGCAGGGCTGTGGGGTTTGGAACATGTGTTAACACCACCATACAGGGGAATCGCATAACTTTACATACAATGTTGCCACATATATTTTATCAGGCTGATACTGACCAGCAAATGATGAGTTTTTCAGATGATACCTTACAAGACAAAGATCATTACAATAGTGTGTAGGGTGTGACCACAGGGGTATATTCTGTCATTCTGTGATAAATTTTATAAAACTAACAAGCCAGCCCATATGTCCATTGACTTCAATGGGAGCAGAATGGGACCTAAAGCTGTTATGACTAGGGTACAGATGCATCATACTTACAGTAGAGAGCTAAAAGTAGCAGTCTTAGTGCTAACAGTGGAGTTGTCTTAAATGGTAAAATTTTATATTTCCTATAGCGGGAGGTTTACATCTCACACAAAAGCCCTAATGGCCAGCTGGGTGTCTAGAAGCAATCAGGGATACTATTATATTTCTCAGATGCAATTCCTTAAAGTAAGGCCTCCAAACCTGTTGGCTGCAGAATTGCCATCTGGCTGCCTCCTTTGAGAACTTGACATGCAATGCTCACAGCTGCATCAGCAGAGCACATTGAGCCTTAACAGGCATATTGAATAGTAAAGAATTAATCTAATTACAGAGTAGTCTACAACTAAAACTCTAAAATAAATAACGATGAAAGAGAAGGCGAGAGAAAAACAGTTTAGGTGCCAGGATTCAGACCACAGAATATTTTCTATGGCCTGTTTTTCAGAAGTGCTGTGCACCTCACACCCCAGTACTCAGCACCTTTGAAAACTCAAGTCACTAATGTCTTGTCCAGTCTGTATTAAAATATCCTGAGCAATGGGGCTTCCAGCACTTCCTTTGGCAGATTATGCCACAATGTAATAGCTCCTACTGTCAGGAAGTTTTCCTAATTTAGTGCCTAAATATTCCTTTTGGTAACTTTTTCCTGTATCTCTAAACAGATCCTTCTCTGAAAAACTGTCTTAGAGAAACTCCTCATTAAACCCATGGGGTTGTCCCTGCCTAATCTGCCACACATATACAATTTAGAACCTCTATGTGCCTAGAAGGCAGCATACACCTGTATTTATGAAATCCATTATCACTACCATCACCAACTTCCCGCTGATTGGCTCACTCAAGCCTCCTCTATGAAGCTTCTCTTCTACTCCCACGAAAATGTTTTCTCTTCCATCACCCCGTCCCATTCTTACTATTTTCTCAGGCTACTCCAAGTGCTGTTAGTCAGTTCCTCTTCCTGATATGCTCCTACCACAGCCAGAGTGATCAAGCTGAGGGCAATCAATGGAGCGTTCTTTGTTCTGTTTAATGCTTGCGTTTCCCCGGAATGGTGCTTGGTGCTCTGCTATAATGGTGTGATTCAGACACAGCAAGGCACACAGTTGAGGTTAGGAGCCCAGCAGTCTGAAGGTAATCACGGCTCCCAGGCACTAGCAGGGGTGGACAGAGGTGAGGAACACCCAGGAGACATCAAGGAAGAAAAGAGAGGAAAAGCAAATCAAGAGAAATAAAACCCCTGGCTCCAGCAGATAGCAAAGCGCTGTGCCTTGGTCCCTAGGCGCTGGGGTCCCTGCTGGAGGGAGGGCAGCACTGATCTGTCCCCCTGGATGCAGAAGGGAGCCACTGCTTAGGGACCCAGGTGGAGTGCACGGAGCTAGAGGACACCTGAGGTTTGCCTGTTGCAGCCGGGGGACTGGAGCTCAGCGAGGCAGCAGCGTCCTCACTCAACGCCTTCCATCTGGCTGCAGTGGAAGCAGCTGCTGGCAGAGACTAGTGGCCCTTCAGGGTAGTAAAAATGATATTTGTGGCCCTCGAGCCAAAATGTTTGGGAACCACTGTCCTACGGCATGCTAGGAATAGCTTGAAATAATTTGTGTTTGTTCCCACAGGCTTCTTTAACACAGGGCAGCCAGTTAATTCAGTGACCTAATAGTGCCCTTGAAATGAGCAGACCCGTGTTCTTATTTACCTTTTAGAGTATGCTGACTAGATGGACAGACTAACTTTCTTTAGTTTGATGAAGTGGGTCTCTTATGCCCAAATAAATTGGTTAGTCTTTTCCTTCTAGCCAGCAGCACAGTGCCCTCTGGTGCATATGCATAGAAGCAGACGGCACAGCAGGTACTGAACAGAATTGAAACAGACAAGCCAAAAAATAAAAATCCGTAGTGTATAGTAAATTGCCAACTGTGATCATTTTATGTGCTACATTACTAAGGCTAAATAGTTGTGATGAGTAGCTTTGCTTAAACAGGAGTTATGAATCAACTGTCAGGGTCTAGTCCAAGCCATGATTGTCCTTTCTTCACCTGCTGACTGTGTCCAGCGAAGACTACCTGAAACCACCGTCTGCCATGGATGTTCTGTCCCTGATTTAGACATTATTGGATCCAAGCGATACACGTGATCATTAATCTTAACGCACTGAGGGCCCTTCAGGGAAGCGAATGTGGACACAAGTGGCCATGGATGGTCTACAGATGTGTTTGTATAAGATTATTATTTAGAGACGCTCCCTCACCAGGGATAGTATTATGAACATAGGAATTTCGAGATGTACCCTGAGGGGTGGGGGATTGGAACACCACATGGGCCTGCCCTGCCCTGCCCTACCCTGCAGCAGCTCACTGAAGGAGCTCTGCAGTTTGTTTACGTGTTTCTCATTCACTGGTTTGTTATTTAATGAACACCAAGATTGTTCCATAGTGTAAGAAACACTGAATGAGAAGGAAACTGCTGTGATATTTTGAAGTTAACTCCTGTATTTGCAACTGAAAGCAGAGACAAAAGGAGGCACCAGAGAAGTGCCTGGAGCACCAGGCATAGAGGCTTTTGCCTGTATTTGGTGAGCACAATATAGCTTGACTGTCTTAAGAAGGGGGGGGAGCCAAAAATGGATGTGTTGCAACCTCCATCCAGACTGCAAGCCTCAGGCAATGTTGCAGAGAACTGGAGACAATTCAGACAGTGATTTGAATTGTATGTAGCAGCCAGAGGGACAGAGGAGAAAAATGGTAAAGTGAAATAATGTTGGTGGGGAGGAAGCATTGGATATTTATAACTTTTAAGTTTGAAGAAGGTGCAAGGGACTGCAAGCATGAAATTAAGTAAAATACTGACTCAATTTGATGAATGTTGCCTGCCAAAAAGGAATGAAACCTTTGAAAGAGACAATAGAGGGTGTGCCTCTTGCATTTGGGGGGGCTGGCTCCCCCCAAGGACCAGGCCCTGGCCCAGCTTCTGTTCAAATGCCTCCCCTTGAGGCTCCACACCTTCCCCCAATGCACCCCTGGCCCACCCACCACTGGCAGCAGTCCGCCCCTTCCCCGGAGGTTCCCCCACCCGCCACTTACAGCAGAGGGTTTCTGGCCCTAGCTGAGGTGCTCCAGCATGAGCAGCACACACAGCAGCTGTAGTCCCACCGCTGGGCTAGCTAGTGAGAGACTGAAGTTCAGAACCACTTGTAAAAGTGATGGGCCCCTCGACCCCCCTATTCCAGCACCCCTTAGCTGAGTTGCTCCAGCATCAGCACAGTGGGAGTAGGAGTCCCCCCTGAAGTCCCAATGATATGTAGAATTGACTTTCTAATGAGACATCTCTTAATCTGATAGAAATCAAATTTCTGATTGCAAAATGGTTTACACTTTGCTTCAGATTAACCAGACTGGATTTGCTAGAAAGCAGTGGTTCTTAACCTTTCCAAACTACTGTACCCCTGAAGCCTGAGTCCCACCCCCACGGGGCTGAGGCATGTAACTTAGTTTCATGGCGCCTCTGTGGCTCCAGGCAATTGCCTTTCTTGCCACCCCCAATACCAGCTCTGCACTTGTGACCCCTCTAAAACCCCAGGTTAAGAAACACTGTGCTAGAGGAACCAAAGGATTTGTTTGAATAAGCCTGAAGCACCATCCTCACAGCCAAGCTAGATTCTACTCCCTTTCCTGAAAGAGCTCCCTTCCCCCTTTCTCATGACTGATTCATCTTCACCTTGCTAAATCCAGTCTGCTTTCTAGTATCCTGGGTCAGGACCTGTCAACTCTCCTTTCTTGTTTGGAGTCCCTTCTTATTCTGTATACTCCCATGGTTCTTCCATGTTTGAGTGATTTTGTCTGATGTTGGTGCATGTGAATTTTGCTCCACTTGTAACTTGAAAAAAATCAGTAACAAATTAAGCTACAGTAGAACCTCAGAGTTAGGAACATCACAGTTACAAGCTGACCAGTCACCCACCCACCTCATTTGGAACCAGAAGTACACAATCAGGCAGGCGCAGAGAAAAAGAAAAGTAAATGCAGCACAGTACTGTGTTAAATGTAAGCTACTAAAAAAATAAAGGAAAAGCAGCATTTTCCTTCTGCATAGCAGTGATTCAAAGCTGTATTAAGTTAATGTTCAGTTGTAGACTTTTGAAAGAACAACCATAAGGTTTTGTTCAGAGTTACGAACATTTCAGAATTACGAACAACCTCCATTCCCAAGGTGTTCATCACGCTGAGGTTCTACTGTACATTTATTCGAATTCTTGTTTGGTGATGGACTCTGGTTACAGTACAGTCGGTGGAATAACAGAGCAAAGAGCCAGCGCTGTAGAAAACAGAAAGGCACTGAAGATTTGAACCAAAATTTTCAAACTTCAGTGCCGCAAGTTAGGCACATAAACCCATGTTTGGGTCCCAGTTCTACATTCACAGCTACGCAGGTAACCAATGGTTTCACTGGGGCTCCATGTGGTCCTGCAACGTGCTGGAGCAACTCACTGGCCCCTGTATCAAGCAACACTTCCAACAGCAGTAAGATTTCAGTCTTTTTTTTTTTTTTCAGAGTACTTTTATTTCCCCAAATCAAAACACTTCAACATCAATCTAACTGATCAAACAGTCCTCTCCCCTGACCTGAACATACCTTCTCCCTACAAGTATCACTGTCTAATGAACAGCTTCTTGGCCTTTTATCTAAGGACCAGGTGGATTGCAGGGTATCACTTGAGTTCCAGCCTCAGACTCATCTTCTAGAAGGCAGCTAATTAGTAACAAGTGGGTCTAAGTCCACATCTTGTGACACAGTGATTTAGGCAGGCATAGCATGGGCAGCAGCTGTGTGTATTACATGTTATCTGCTATAGCTGCTTTTTGTCTTTTTCTAAACTCTGTCTGATTTGAAGCACCCAAGTTTGAGAAAGTTGCCTGTAATTCACCACCACATACCCTGTGAAAGGAAAAGCTCAGCAGTAAGAACACGGCATCTCTCCTTTCAACTGAAGGCAAAGGCAATCAATCTCTCCATTCCATTCACTTCCATGGTGTTTGAGTTCAACAAAAGGAGACATGTGAGACTGAGAAAATTTATTTACTTTTTGTCTATGAACAGTATGACATATAATTATAGACAAGGTTTGATACACAGGAAAACCCTTTTGTCAACGTTTTTTTGGGGGGGCTAAATGAAAGCACAATAATCTTTACACATTCATATTGTTTTTTTTACAATACACAGCTTTCTCGGGTTGAAGCAAACTGCAAGGACATATTGGGTACTGGTATATTACAGCTACTTACATCATTTAAGAACAGCAAATGGAGAAAAATAAGTTATTTAAATACTGATTTCATATACAGAAAGTGCAACATTGTTAGTTGTTAGATAACTTGCTTGACAGTTTTGTTTCCCCAGCGGGTGTCAATTAAGGATTACAGTATCTTGGACCAAAAGTATTATTTATTCTAAAAATAATACACTGCAACTGTACAGCCGTGACGTGGTGAATCGACCGCTATTACTGCTCTTAGGGGGAATGACTTGGCTGAATAATATAATACTTAATGCCTCTGGATCATATTCCCATGCTCCCAGTTTGTATCCAAAGTCAGTCTCATACAAGAGCATAGGGCCTGGGACACTCAGTATATCTTAGCTACTCAGATGGTAATACATGGATATTAATAGGCGCTTACAGTTGTAATTTTGCTTACTAATATTTTGGGCATGTGTCTTCCTTTACCAAATAGCTTTTCAAATTAGTATTGTACACAGTGGACACATAGCAGTACTTGTCTGAGCAGAGCAGATTAGGATTTCATCAGCAGGCTTCTTTTGTGCTTCCCAATAGCCAACAAGCTAACTTTTGCATAGAGTGTTGCACCTCAAGAGGAAATTGTAAGGAACCGGTTACTGTTGTTACACCAGGCAATCCCCCACCCGTCCATTGAACTCCACTGAAACCAGCGGGAGAAGCTCACACACTGAGCAGTTTAAGGCTTTTCTAAAATCAAAATATATGCTAAAATATAATACAAAAGAAGACTAAATGGCAGACTCTAAAAGCCAGATCAAAGAGCAAAATTAACAAAAATCTCAAGGAATTCAAGTTCGAATGGCCTCCTCCTGGCAAAGTCCTGATAGGTGTGATTTGATTTCTCCATGCTATTCAATCATTCTAAAGGCATAAGCATTACAATGAGAAATCCAGATGGTTTCCTTCTCTGTTGTGACTCTCCTGTTATTCATCAGGTTGGAAAAAGAAATTAAGGTGAGGGATTTTTATTCTCTGACTTTCTTTTCCTGTGATGAGTGGAAGTTGTTTTACTTTTGTATCAGACGATGCTTCATACTCAAACTCTGCATCGTAAGCCGTTGCTTACCCCTCTGAACTGCTAATGGGTATTCTACAGTCTCCTTACTCTTAATCATTGGTGACCCCAGCTATCAGTGGATGTTGCAGTGCTCCTTCCAGCTACTACTTGGTATAGGCTTCCCTTTAAGCCTTAGGGAGAGATGACACACAAATCATTGCTATGACAAGCAAGGCCCACACTATAAACACTTGGTTCTTTTGTAAGAGTTTAGCCTGTGCAAAACATTCAGTTATGTCACACGTTCCATGATGCTGTCACACTAGAACTTATTAGTTCTCCAGTTTCCCAGAGAAATGCACTAATAAAGTTTTAGACAAAATCCAGAGGAGCTCTGAATCCAGAATAATTTCAGATTATATGAGGAAGTTATCAATATCCTCATTTTATGAGCAGAATAACCGAGGCACAGGGGGGAGGGGAGTGAAGGACTTGCCCAAGTTCACATAGCAAGCTGGTGGCAGAGCTGGTAACAGAAACAGATTTCTAGGCCTATGCTCAGTTCACTAGACTACATCTTCCACTTCACCTACCAAAGGAAAGCCTACTCTGTCTATGATGAAAAATGTCCACTACTGTAAGTTAAAGGAAAGTTTGTGGTATACAGATGCCTATGAAATATCTAGTTAATACTATTCATGCTGATCTGTATTTGGCATATAAATGAGTGTCCATGTATAAAAATAAAATCTGTTAGTATCCACAGCTGTGAATGGGAGATTTTACACTGGTTTAGACAGAAAATAGGGTCATTATTTTATGGACAAAAATGGTTTGTCCAGTATTCCAGACCGACGCTTTCTTCCAGTAAGAAGAAATTTCAACACTCAATACTGGGGGACATGAAGTTTTGTAACATTACAACATAATTCATAAGACTATGTCTGTGCAGTGAAATTACTGCTCTGATACTTTCTATGGGACACAGTTTGCTTCTTCGGTGCATTTTATTTCCCCTGGGCAATCTTTCATTTGAAGAAACCAATGTTTTGAATTGATATGGTCAGGATACCAAGTCAAAGCTGCAATATAATGATTGACAGTATAACACAGTACATAAAAATATAATTAAAATGAAAAGCAATTACATATATACAAGGCAAGATAACTTTGAACATTTTAGTAACAGCCACAAATGTAGACCGCTGTGAACAAACAGTTAATCTGACAATGGAAACTCTGCATTTGCAAAAGCACCTCTCCAAACCAAAGATGTTACGAGACAATTTATAAAAGTTATTTTAAATGAAAATCAGCCTAAGTGCCATGGACTGACAACTGGATGAAGGAAGGTTGGATACGGATAAGTGAACACTAGATAACTGCTTACAAGCTTATTTTAAGGCAAATAAAAAAGCTGATTGCTAGAAAGCAGTTACAAAAATGACTCCATTCTGTACAAAAAAAGGAGTTTGGGACTCCGTTAGGTTAGTTATACTTGAACAACAGAAACGGTCAATGTTGTAAACTAATTACAGTCCATTAGTTTGGCCTAGCTAAAGGCTCTATGGCCTACAGAAACTATACCAAGCAACAAAGAGGATGACAAAAAAATGTATTTAGCATTTGATTGTTAAACAAAACAAGAAAACAAAAAACCCAAGAAGATTTGCAAAAAACCCAAGAAGATTTTACCAGTGAGTTGCACCTTGGCTTGTACGTGGCTTTCAGGGCTGACTCTAGGTAACTGGGAACCAGCATTACAGAGGGCCTTCAATTCAGAGAGACCTTGTAACAAAAACAGGGCTGACAGTGGATATAGCTGTCACAATCTTGTGGAGAGTGTGCCACGACCCCTTTAGCTTGATGGCTGCATGGGGCACCATCTGACCACAGGCTAGCCCCATGCACTTTCAGAACTAAAAGTACTTTGTTGTTGGGGGTTAAGGAAGTACCACAGCTCTGTTACCTGGCGGTTGCTTCTCTTTTCCTTTAGTTGTCAAAGACAGAAAAAAGGACGACTCCCTGAGGAGTTTATTTACCTATCCCTGGGATCCACTTGCTTGATCCCATTTGCTGTGTGGAGAAATCAGGGCAAAACTGGTACAGTAAGAAGCAGCGGCGCTCAATCAGGCAGCGCCACATTCCAGAGCATGTTAAATCATCTCTGGATTGAGGGGTTTGAAGAGTCTTGCTGCTGCCAGGAGCTTGCTTATGTGCCTCTCCTCTGTGATGCCAGCTTCTTGGAGGCAAGTTTGTGACAGGGAAGGCACTTTGCTCAACGTGTTGAATCCTGCTTCTGTGAGGGGGGTAGAATACATAGGTAGGCCGATGGAAACCAGCCAGTCAGTTATAGACGTGATATGTCCAGGCGATACAGGTTTTCGGCAGATTTCAGTGAGCCCTCCACTTGGAATCTGGATAGGGAAAGAAGACAGAAAATGTAATCTTTTGCCTGCTTAGTCTCCTCTCAGTCTTCCTCTGCACCCCTTGAGCTGTAAGAATTTGATAGTTTTAAAAAATGGATGTTTCAAACCTTGATAACAATTCCTCCTATATATGATAGGCAATGAGCAAGTCATCTGCTCAGCACCCATTCAACTCTTTTTAATTGGTTCCCAATATGCTGTTAGAATCTGATCAGAGAAATATAGGGCTGGAAGAGACCACGAGACGTCATCTAGTCTGTTTCCCCAATCTGAGGCAGGACCAAGTATACCTAGACCATCCCTGACAGATGTTTGTTTAACCTATTCTTAAGAACCTCTAATGAAAGGGGTTCCACGACCTCCACTGAAGCCTATTCCAGAACTTAACTACCCTTATAGTTAGAAAGGTTTTCCTTTCTAAACTAAATCTCCCTTGCTGCAGATTAAGCCCATTTATTCTTGTCCTACTTTCAAGCAGGCATGGAGAACATTGATCACCATCCTTTTTATAACAGCCTTAATATATTTGAAGACTTATCAGGTCCCCTCTTAGTCTTCTTTTCTCAAGATTAAACATATCCAGGGTTTTTTTTTTTTTTTTTTTTAAGCCTTTTCTCATCGGTCAGGTTTTTAAACCTTTTATCACATTTGTTGGTCTCCTCTGGACTCTCTCCATTTTTCCACATCTTTCTTAAAGTGGGTGCCTCAAACTGGACACTGTACTCCAGCTGACGCTTCACCAGTGCTGAGCAGAGTGGAACAATTATGTCATGTATCTTACATATGACACTCCTGTTAATGCATCCCAAAATATTAGCCTTTTTTGCAAATGTATCACAACACTATTGGCTCATATTCCATTTGTGATCCACTATAGCCCTGAGATCCTTCTCAGCAGTGCTACTACCGAGCCAGTTATTCCCATTTTGTAGTTGTGCATTTGATTTTTTCCTGCCTAAGTGTAATACTTTGCACTTGTCTTTACAGAACTTCATCTTATTGATTTCATATCAATTCTCTAATTTGTCAAAATTGTTTTTAATTCTAATCCTGTCCTCCTAAGTGCTTGCAACCCCTGCCAGCTTGGTGTCATTCACAAATTTTATAAGCATATTCTCCACTGCATTATCCAAGTCATTAACAAAAATATTGAATGGTACTAGGCCAGAACAGACCCCATTTTGAGAGCACACCATTGATAACTACTGTTTGAGTATGGTTTTTCAACTGTTTATGCACCTGCCTTATAATTTCATCCAGACCACATTTCCCTAGTTTGCTTATGAGAATGTCATATGGGACTGTGTCAAAAGCCTTACAAAAATCAAGATATATCACATTTATTGCTTCTCCTATATGCTAGGCAGTAACGCTGTCAAAGAAAGAAATTAAGTTTGTTTGGAATGATTTGTTCTTGACAAAGCCATGCTGGTTATTCCTTATTATCCCATTAACCTCCAGATGCTTACAAATTCATTGTTTAATAATTTGTTCCAGTATCTTTCCAAGTATCAAAGTTAGGCTGACTGGTCTATAATTCCCCAGATCCACTTTGTTCCCCTTTTTAAAGACAGGCAAACATAGTACTTTTCTCCAGTCCTCTGGGACCTCACCCGTCCTAAATGAGTTCTTAAAGATAATTGCTAATGGTTCCAAGATTGCTTCAGCTAGCTCCTTAAATCCTCAGGTTCTGCTGATACATGCAACTTATCTAAATATTCTTGAACCTGTTCTTTCCCTATTCTGGTTTATGTTCTCTCTCTCTTGTTAATGTTAACTGTGTTAAGCATCTGGTCACAATTAACTTCTTTAGTGAAGAGTGAAGCAAAATAGACATAAAACACCTCACCCTTCTTGGTGTTGTCTATTAGCTTTTCTTCCCCACTAAATAGTGGACCTACACTTTCCTTCATCTGTCTTTCTACCGTATGATCATGAACATCTAACCATGCCGTTCAAAGAATGCAATTTAAACAATCACATTCTTAGTAGCATTAATGGCCTGTTAGAATCATCATTCAAAGGACTTCCCCAAATATCATAGAAGACTGTCACCATTTTAAGAACATCATCATCTAACTCAGGCTTCCTAAAGGCCTTCCATACTAGTAATGGCCACCAGCTTGGATTCACTCTGGAGACAGAGCAAAACATTTCACAACATCCAAATATTGAGCAAAACCCAGGCATAATTTCTCCCTTCCTAACTTCAGGTATGTACACATTATCAGATGTGAAGAAGGAAAAAGCCTAATACGCATATCAGAAGGTGCACAAACTAACAAGAGCCTTCCATTTGCTGTCATTGTTCTGAGCACAACAAAATCTAACCAAAGAGACTCCAGCACTTATATTTTGATTGAAGACAATTTTTTCCCCCCTCCCACGTTTGCCATAATTAACTACACATATGTAGGCCATATGCCTGTTTACTCATGTGTCCACATCTTCCTTTAAACAGGAACTTAATTGTGCTCTTGGAGCAATTCCTCACTGCTTTCCCTAAATCTTGAATTTTTTTGCAGAGAAATTTCTGGGCTCATATTACCACCACATACTGCTGTCTTAAAAAAAATGTCCTTAGTGAAAAAGTGGCAGTAGAAAAGCAGTTCACATAAAGGAGTACCCAGAGCTAAACAAGAAAATAAAGTTTTGCTAAAAACAGACTAACACGGCTACCCCTCTGGGTAAGAAAATAAAGATGCTACAACGTATTTTTCATTAGTATTTAAACATGGGGTGGCCAGAAGCATCCAGCTGTGAGTCTCTCTCTAGGTAGATAAGTATAGCTCTAAATGCCAATCTGTTTGATTCAGATTCTTAGACTTTCCCTTCACTGTGGTAATCGAGTACCTACCTTGTCCATATATTTTTTATCCCTCCCGAGAGCATATTCTCAGAAAGAAAACCCTGAAGGGCTTTGAGGGCTTTTCCCATAGTTTTGATAAGTATGAAGACTTGACACGTAAACAGAGAGTGGTGGGGGCTAAGGAAAGAAGTGCTTGGTAGAGGATACAAAACCTTTCAGATTTTACCACAGAGTCTTGTTTGAATCCATCTTTGTCAGTAATGGCCTATAAGAAATGGAATTGATCTTACTCCAGCTCTTAGCAGACTGGCATCTACAACCTGCAGAAACACCATCACACTGGCATCAGTTGTTACGAGTGTTGGCAGTCATCAGAGATGCCAATGACTGAATGGGCAGGGAGACTCAACTCCGCTTTCAGTACTAAAAGTGGTTCCCCTCCAGCACAGAGGAAAGGAGGGTTGAGGAAAGGTATGTTCTGCTGCTGCTCATGGGCTGTATCTGTGTGAACATAGGCAGGACTTCAGTCTCCTAGGCTACGAATCCAGCACCCTTCGCCATCATTCAGTTAATTTTAAATATGTATTTATAAGCAAAGAACGTGGTATACAGAGACACTCACTGCCATGCGGTGCTGCTTCCTCAACTGCTTCACCCGGACTTGGTCCATGTTTGTAGCGACATCCTTTTCAGGCTGGTCTAGGTCTTCAGTGTATCTCTGCACCAAAGCTTCAGGAATCCCACAGCGCCCGTGCTGCAAGTTGCCATGCAGCCATGAAGGAGGAAGGAAGAGGGAAAGAAAGAAAACCAGAAACAACACAAGTCAACAAAGGTCTCTATACGAACAACACACACAAAATGACAGATCATAGGGCAGCACACATTTGGCCTTTCAGAAATTATGCTAGATATTTTGCTATTCTTTGGCTTAGTCAGAAAACTACTTTGTTATCAAGGCTGGAGAAAACTGATCTGATCACTATGAATTTCCTGGTTCGTGACTTGTACAATGTGGGAGATGTCTGGCAGATTTAGTGGTCCTCTAGAGACAATGGTCAGCGTTAGTGTTGTATTCAGAACACACGAATTGTCAGACCAGTGGTTCATCTAGTCCAGTATTCCGTCTCCAACAGTGAGCCAAATAGGCAATTATGGGATAGACTGTGCCAACAAACACTTCTTCCTAACCCCCATTAGAAGTTGGCTTTTGCCATTATGCAGGAGCATTTATTTTACCCTTCCCAAAGCCATGATTTTTTTTGACATCTTTACAATTACATTTCTATTCTCTATATAAACAGATTCATATGCAATTCCTTCCAGGGTGGGAATTGATAGTTCAGTCAAGAAGAGATCCTTCCTCATCCCTCTAGCCAGTATGCCAGAAAAGTAGTAACTTCATACGAGTTTTCAGATTTATCACTTAAACAACAGGGTAGCAATAATCTTTCCACAAACTACCTTTAATATCCAGTGCAAATTAGAGCAGCTCTGAGAATTTGGGGGGAGGGGAGGCAGAAAGCCATGTATGTCCTCTCCGCTGGGGGGCATTGGACAGAAAGTCAGGCACACTTGAGGATATGGTCCTGTGTATGGAACTTAGCTTACACTAAGCTAGATGTGTCTGTTCAATATTAATACTATCATTTTTACTAAGGTAGCACTTAGGAGCCACGATCCTGGATCAGACCCCATCATGCGAGGCGTGGTACAAACCTATCAAAAAGATGGTCCCTGCTTACTGGGACTCAAGCTCACAGTCCTCAAGATGTTATCCAGGTCTCTGGTAGGACTCACATGTCTCCACTATCTTCCTTGCCTGACGCACAGTAAGGCAGAGTGTGAGCACTGGCTGTGTGGGACAAGCTTAGCGCCATTTCCAACCCACAGTAGGCAAGAGTGGAGTGGGATACACAGCTTCCTTCCCAGCAGGAAGGAGGGGGAACAGGAGATGAAACTGTCATATCATCACATCCTTTCATTGCATCAGCTCATGCAGCTGCTGCACTGTGATGACCGAGTGCTGCCACATAGCAATGGAACATCAAAGCACCATTGCAAGATTAGTGTCTTGTCTCTGCAATTGCATCAGTTGGACATACTTAGCCCTTCAGGGTGGAGTGTCACTGCCTGGCATCATTAAAACACAAAACATTTTAAATTGGATTGACTTTCACCACTTATTCTCTTTGTATCCTTGTTACGTTTCATCCAGCTTGGACATGAACCTCAACTGATGAGTTTCCCTTTCTGCTTTTCCAGCTCAAAATCAGCTTCATTTTAAGTGTTTGTATCCACACATTTCTCCCAAATGCTTTTGTACCCTTATCGAGTACTTGCGAGGTTTTTGGACAAATGAAAAGCTGAGAGCAAAGCAGGCTGTCTAATTCCTGTTCATGGTTATGCAATTAAAAGCACCACCCTCAAAGTGAGATGGGGTCCTGATTTCCAAAAGGGTTCCATTCCCATTTAGGCACCTATTTACACGTCAGATTTCCCAAAGTGCTCAGCACCCAGCAGCTCCCACTGAGACACTTAGGGCCACATTTTCTATAGCTCAGCATATTGGGTGCTGAATTCCTCCAAAAATCTGGCCCCCGTTGTGGGCGCTGAGCCCTTGTGAAATCTCCTGACAGGGTCTCTGAACCCACCTTAGTTCTGAGGAGCATCTCTGGTGTGAGAAAGGAAGCACAGAATTAGTAGGCAGAACCGGGCTGGCTTTCAAAGGAATGGCTATGGAGTAATCAGGGTCAGCCTGGATTCCAAACTCATGCAAGTGGGAATTGGGAAGCATGAGTTGCTTCTTCGTTAAGCCCTCTTGCTGAAGAGCAGGGTGGTATGTGGTTTTATTCCCCCCCCCAAATCCTGCAGCTGGAGAAGATGACCGGCCCCTGCTAGAAATAGCGGCGCTTTCAGGAAATGCAGAGCTCAAAGCAGCAAAGCCCCACACAGCTATTGACTTTATTAGTATTGAAAGGCTGGCTTTGGGTGTGAGGCTTGGTGTACACAGAACAGACTAACAACAGGGTGCCTGAAAGTTATTTCCATCTTTTCCAATGGTTTGTAGAGTGACAAAATAGCTCACTTGCTGACAAATAATACAACAGATACAATGAAAAGTGAGCTGTTACAAAGACCAGAATTAAAATGTTGAGGCAATAGCCCCTTCCTTACCTTGTCTGAATACGGTTCCTCTGTGAGATCAATCTCTTCAGACAACAACTTGTTTTCTATTAACATTTCCAGATCAATTCCTCTAGTACAAGAAATTTTCCTGGCTAAAACAGGGCCTAGTTTTATCACATGTTGCTGAGCGTGAGCAGTCTCTGGAAGCTCTGCTAGCCAAGGGGGCAGTGTGCTTGGTGGGGTAGTGGGCTCCTGCTCAGAGGAAGGCCTGTAGGCAGGTACTACACGACAATCAATGGGGCTGGATGGGCTGACCCTTTTTACTGGCAAACATGGTGCATCTGGACTTGAAAGAGTTCCACTTAGAGTCATAGGGGGATGATACAGTCCATTATAAAGGCGTTCTCGGCTTTTTTTGGCAGGGACTGGTGGTGGCTGCGAAGGATTTTTTGACTGAATTCTTGCCTCGCTCATTGCCTTTTGCTCCGCTTTTAAGCCTTCCTTGAGGACTGGAGAGTTAATAGCCCTTTCAGGGTCATGACTGCTTTTATTAGGATTTTCCAGAGGTGTCCTTGTTACGTTGTGTGTACCTGAAGTAGGCTGAGCCTCCCAGCTTGTAGCAAGGTACTGAGTAGGAGTCCCACCTGAAGTCTCTATTACTGAGCAATCCAATTTCATAACTCTTCCCTTCTGAGTAGTTCCTTTACTTTGCTGAAGGAGAGTATCTTCTGCCCTAACACCGCCGCCAGGAAACTTAGGCTTCAGGACAGAGCCAATTGTCTTTTTTGATATATCCAGTGCATCCTGAGGGAAAGAATCTACTTTCTTGCTAGGGTTTGGTAAGTCAGTGCTGGATTCTCCTTGGAGGTCATCCAGTGAATGAGATCTTGGCCACTTATCCACATTCTGGAGGCCATCCAGTGTTTCACAGCTCCGGCAGACAGCAACTGGTAAACTTCTGCGGTTCTTCTTCAAACCTGTGACACTTGGAGGCTTCATGCAGCTCTTTGGAGCATGATGCATGCAGCTCAACCGGATTTCCTTCTCTCCTTGCTGAAGAGCTTCTACCGATTTAGTCAAAGGCAAAGTTGGATAATTTGGCAGTTGGTTTCTGTTAAAGTGGTGCTCACTGGCTGACTTTGTAGGCAGCAGACAGGTCCTCCGAGTCTTGCCTAAAAACAAAGAAATTACAAACTGTGGTAGAAGTCTAAAAACGTACACAAGAAGCACCCCCATGTACCCGCATCACCTTAAATGCCTTTGAAACACAAGGATTCTTCATTGCTAACTAAAGACATTTGTTCTGACGTCTCTGCCTATGCTGCACTTCAATACAGTTCCACCCAGATTCATTTGAGACCTTCCGGTTTGATTATTAAGAACTGCTTAATATCCATAAGCAGAGAGAGAAATTTAAGATAAGTTCTAGTTTTTACCCAAATTTGCAAAGATGACATTGTCCAGCTGCCTTTTCTTAGTGGAGCTATAGCCTATAAATTATGCTAACAGATTTGACCCCGGCAGAGAAATAACTTATAAAAAAATCAGACAGGTTTTGCACATTTGTGGCTACATTAGGCCAATAATCATCACATTTGATTTCTAATTACACTTGAGAACTCACTCTTGTGGAATAGATTTTTATCCCTTAATCTTGTATCTCAGAAGAAATAATGTTTATTAACTAGAGTTATGACAGAACCTGCCATCCTTTTACTTCATGGTTTAAATGAGCAGTGACCTGTTTACAAAGGGAAACCATGAGGCAGTTTGAATGGTTTGAGGAATGTTATTGCACTAGCCTCTTTCTAGGGCCGTGTTTAGCAGCTGAAGAATTTTACTGGAGAAATGTGCCTTATGTTATGAAAGGGTGAAGTATTTCAAATGGACTAACTTTAACATTAGTCTTAAATCAGAATGTCTTACTAGAGTGGAAAGACTAGGAGGTATATTATTAGTATTTTATGTTCCCCGTGTGAGACAAGATCACATTACAAGAGCATGTTTTGCATTTTCCAAAACAGGTATGTCTCATGGATTGGTTGATGGAAATGACAAAAAGCTCTATAGATCTTACTAGGAGCTGCAACCTCATTTAAATTTTTTTTTTTTTTTTTTTTTTTTAAAAGGATAGGAGCACAATAAAATTTATGGCAGTTACTGAATGATTGTTTGGGTCATATTATATATCCTAAACTGGTGATTTAAAAATTGCTAGTACTGCATAGTATAACTGCTTAGAAAAAACAGAATAGTCCACTTACATAATATATTTGATATATCTACCTCCCTATAAAATACATTCAGTGTCTGGGTGCTGTACATACTTTCCAGCTACCAGATCAAGAAGGCCATTAAAAACCTCCCATTATGAAAGCAAAATGCTCCACATTCAGCCATTCCAGAATCTGAATCCACAGCTCTCCTTCCCACAAGATTAGCTTTTGCAGCAGGTCCCCATATTTGGGCTCGGACAGATTAGATGGGGTTGTCTTTCAAAAAGTGAAGACCCTTTCACTGTGAATTCTAAGACTTCTGTTTGAACAAGGCGTCTCAAGTGTCTCAGCTGATTGCCTCTGTTGTAAATATCACACAAAGGGGGAGTCAGTCTCTAAGGTCTTCAGGACCCAAATCTATTTAGGGCTTCGTAGAATCAACGTCTTGCGATCCAGGGCAAACCAGGACACAGTAATGTGGTCCCCTATGGGAAATATTGCTTGGTTAGGAGGCTGCTGCATTCTGCAACTTCCAAATGGGTTTAGGGTGTATCCCTAGCTAGAATTACCCAGTCTAGTCCAATCAGAAATGACCAAACATGCATAACAGTCATTTTCCCTGTTAAACAGTAAAAACTTTGGGGTAAATCCTAGAGTCCTTGTAGCAAAATTGCCAATGGCGAGAGTGGGCATTTTGTCCATGAAAGGGCGACAGGATCAGCCATTGTGTGAGCAAACTGAAACAAGCACACTACAAAAGAAAAAAAAAATCAAATCCACTAGGAGCCAGACACCCAGCTAGTGTAAATTGGCAGAGCTACGTTGACTTTAGTGGGGCTCTGCCAATTTACACTAGCCGAGCATCTGGCCCTAATATCATCATTCCTCATGGTTTCTGTTTTAATCTATGTGCCAGCCTGGTACACAGTACATAGTGTTTGTTCCTTTCTCCCCCTCCCCAGATGGAGCTTGGCAAATCAGCAACTTTGGGCCTTTTTTACTCTACCCATTCACTATTTGTCATGGGGCAGCTGCCTTTTATGGGAGACCCTGTGTAAGGGGAAAAATCAAATAAGGGCCCGCCTGCAACACCACACCCACTTGCGAAGGGGTGCACCAGGTCAGCCTGGAATGACGACATTATTAAAAAAAACCCAAACTATTTAATGGACTAAGCCAAATAAGGATAATAGAGACTAATCATTTCCATCCTTGCTGTTTTTGGGTCAGTTGTCCAGTCTCTAGCCTAGCTACCTCATCATGTTCCAATGATTGCTTGTTGGTTTAAATAAAGTGTTTCTACTTTGAAAAACAATTCTGTGAAAATGACATTGTGGCGTTCCTGGTTTACTGTTCCTCAGTGGCTTCCATACGCAAGTTGCTCAGTTTACAGTTAGAAGTTGTTTTTTTTCTACCTGCCAGTCTGGCAAACTCAGTCTTGAATCTAAATGGCAGGTGGGGTTCTTTCCCTCTCAGTCATATAGATTTTGCAGACTAAACTGTGCCCTCATTTACATTTGTGCAGCACTGTTAGCCTTCACTGGGTCCTGCATTAGCACAGGACACACTGAGGGTTCAATCTTGTAAGGGGCTGAGCACTGGGGCCCCAATCTGCAAAGCACTTATGCAAATCCTGGATGTCCTGGGCATGTATTCATGTGCTTCAAATTAATCTGGATTGGATCTAGCAAAGTACTTACACAAGTGCTTAACTTGGAACACATGAGTAGCCCCAGGGGAATTAACATTAATCATTTGCATAAGTGCCTTGCAGACTGGGCCTGGAGTGCTCTGCACCCTGCAGGATTGAGTCCTGAGTGGCACTGATGGTGTGTGATTAGTAAAGAACCAAGCCTGACTTTCAGATCCCAAGGAGAGTTGTCAGGGATGACAGATTAACTTTGGAGTCACCGAAAGACAAATCTAGAACCCTGTAATGCCACTTATAGTGTGTATCTTCACACTTAACATCCACTTTCAACCTTACCTTGCTTTCAGTTATTTGCAAGGAGACTTTTTGTGCCTGGACGTAGGTTGGTCGAGGGGCATAATGAAAAGCAGCTCAACTGATTGTCTCATCTTGAGTAGGTCAAACTCAATTGGAATAATATAAACCAGAGGTTTTATGAAAAGCTTTTGTATACGTTTGTCAGAGCTGCACTGCACAACTAACAAGAGCAAACATCCATCAAATTTGCTTGATTGAAAGAAGTGCAGGGACTGATCTTGATTTAGTTTTCATATATGTGAGATGCAAGTTCATTCTCAAATAATGCTTAGGGCTTTCGATCAGAATGGTGAAGTCCCCTCAAAGCAGGTAACATCCCAGAGTGATAGCACATACTGTATGGCTCCTTGCTGAGTGGCAGGGACACCTTCATTTTCTTTTAAGACAGAACTGGATTTTTTAAAGTCAGTGCAGGTGCAAAAACTGATGTTTGAAAGCTCTTTCTCAATCCAAAAACTGATTCTAGGGGCCATTTAGCTGAAATTAAGAACGAAATATAATTTCAGCTAAATGGCACCTAGAGTCAGTAGTATTTGCCAACTAATCGCTATCTAAAGGCATGCTGCATTCAGAGATTTCAGAATTTAGTTTCACTCAGATTTAAAGTGGAGTATTTTTAAGCAATGCATGATTCCTTTCAATACAACTTGCATTCAGAGCTTTATGTGGAAGATACTAAGACTTGGCTTCTGAATAATGCACAGTAATTTCTTTGGATTTGAATCCTAATACATGTCATGTGCTTGCTTCACTGCAGGACATCATGTCTCCAAAACGCCACATGTGCAAAGAAAGAACTCGTTTAATCTAAGATGGAAATTTGTTCCTTTCACTTTTTCTCCTGCTCCTCTCTCAGGCAATTTACAAAACGTGGCATCAGAAAAGCCCCAGAAACACTGGAAGCTGCAACATTTCAGGAGAAAGGTAGGAAACATCCCCCCCCAAACAGGTCTTTTTAAATGTTACGTCTCAAGGACTGTTCCATCTAACAGTTTATGTCAAACAGTGTATCTCAAAACATATATATATGAGAATGAATGTCAGAAAATTTTGTACTCCTCTCAGTGACCGTACCTCTACGACAGCATGTTGAAATCTAGCCTTTCAGCCAGTAGTAGGAAAGGGAATATTCTTTTCTTTTTTAGTTTTTTTTTATCTGCCTGTACATTTACAGTTCCAATTGTAATTCATTTTACTGTCTAGGCTTCCTGTGAAGTTTACACATCAAAACCCATGTAACTTCTTTTGGTTCTGAAGTATTGACTAGCCAGTGAATTGTTCTTACTAAAGCACAACCAGGTCCCAGCAACCTTGTTCCTTCTCACAAAGAAAAATGGAGCAGTACTATGGCACAAGTTAGCCCTTGCTGGTGCAGATGCTTTAAAGGGTATTTATTAACTTCACTTTGTTATCAGTTAGGAAGAATACACTGGGGAAACAAAACCGTTTGAGAATGGAGGAGGAAAAGAAAGAGGCAGAATGAAAAGGAAAACAGAAGAGAAAGAACAAACATTTCAAATGTATGTAGCAGCAAATCCTTTAGTCAACCATAGCCTTGATTCTGGTAGTTGTTCTGCAGGGGCAGACCCTGGCACTCATGCAGGACAACTCGCAGGAGATGGACCTATACTAACAGGAATAAAACCAGCTCTAGAAGGAATTTTGTTCATGAAGAAGATAACCCAACACAAAATTATTCAATGTATTAATTAATAAAATAGCACTCGGCTTCAAAATGGTTTTGATACCCCAGCTGGTCCAATTATCTGAAAAAGGTAGCATCTTGGGCTTGGATGCAAGACAGTGAGCTAGCTTGTGAACTGTTATTATGGTGTAATTCAAGAGGAACGTCAATGGACCTATTACTGTTCCTCCTAATTTACACCAGTGTATGAGAATCTAGTTCATCATTTGCAAATATTTTAGGATTTTTAAAGTTCCAAGTGAAAATGTGTACCAGTGATTTTTAAGTTGACCATGCTTTAGGGTCAATATGGTTAGTATTAATTCATTCTTATGAGGCCTTATCATTAAGCAGTCTGACACCTGTCATAATCCTTTTCAGTCCTATTAATTGGCAGCAGCATCTCTGCACTGTTGGGCTAAACATGTTCAGAAAGATTTAGGTATCTGGGAAAACTGCAGTAATAGACTAAAGGTAGACTTTAGATGTTGCCCTGAGGTAGAGTCTGGAAGCTTTATGTATGTTTTCATTTTAGGGGAGTAATCTGAGTTCAGTTCAGGCTATAAGACTACATTACACAGGCCAATTCCCCTTTTATATTGAGGGGCAAAATCTCCTATTGGGGACAGCAGTGCCCAGGCTCCCCTGTGCTATTTTATGGAATTAGAATATAAACAAGTCTTGTGACCTTAGATCATCTTCCGCAGCAAGAAGTACTCAGAAAGCTGTATTTTACCAGGAAGAATGTCACAGGGCAGATGTGCAATACTATCTGGGGGGGAATTTTTTTGGGGGTGGGTGGGTGGGGGAAGGAGAAGGGAGGCTACAGCAGCAGATTTTCAAACCTACTCCAATCTTTATTCTGAGGAAAATCACTCCGCAGAGCCTAATACTCAAAACCACACAGAACAGGGTGAGTTAAGGATTGCCTGTCTGCCCTAACTCCGGATTTCATTATCTTTACTTTGGCTTTGTTTTCTGGGGTTACATTTTCTTGGGGTTTTTACTGACACAACAAAGATGTGATGGCTGGTGCAATGGACAGTCACCGCTTCATCTCTCTTGTCATCTCTAATGACAATGTAAATTGGTATATATACAGAATTAGACAAAGTGCGTTGAGTACCGGCCTTGTCATTTCTTCTTTTGTTTAGCTCGAGAGGAAGGATGATCCAGTGGTTAGGGCGCTAGCCTGTGATTTAGGAGATCTGGTTAATCCCTGTTCCACCGCATTCTTCCTGTATAACCATGGGCCAGCCACTTAATGTCTCTGTGGCTCAGATCCCCATTTTATAGATGGGAAAACAGTATTTCTTTACCTCAAAGAGGTGCCATAAAGATAAAATACATTAAAAAACGTTAGATGTGCAGATGCTTATGTAATGGGGATCTGCCACATAAGTACCTAAAATAGATAATTCTGCACCTGCTGATGTAATATGTAGCAAACAAGGATTTGTGTTCAAGTTGTAATAGACTCTCTGAAGATTTAGAATTGAAGCTAGGAGGATGGATATCAGCCCACAACCAGACTCTGTACTTGTCATTAGAAAAAATAACCACATCAGAGAACCTGCTTCCTTCTCAAAATGCATTTCCCCTTGCTGTGAAAAGCGGATGATTATTGTATGATTGTTCATTATATCTTGTACTAGGCTGCTGGTTATCCTCATTTTAACAGAACAGAGCCAGCTGAAGAATATATTTTGGAAACAAGATGCATATAAACAATAATGGTCTATGGACTTTGCAAAGAAGGTGGGACACACTTCAGACCAACCAGCCTTGACAGAATCCTTTCCTACAAGGAAAATGAATTCAGTACAAGCGTTATTCCCCTAACAGTTGCTCAAAGCAAGCACTGAATGCAGTGTTATGTAGAAATGATATAAAAATGCAGCAAGCCACAGTTGAACAGCAAAGCGTTAGTGATCTGAGTTCTAGAAAGCTTAGATGGAAATATTTGTTTAAACATAAAAGTAAGCATTCCAAAAGCAGGCAGGCATTGACAATTGCTTTACAAAGATTTTATTAAACTAAAGAAAAAACATACAGGCAGCAATTGAACCCTAATGCTAAAGCCTTCATTAAGAGACCTCTTGTGGATATATGGGAAAGAAAATCAAATATACGCTGCATATGTAATTTTTACATTGTTTAGTTAGAAACATAGGTAAAGTAATTACATTAATTTTTCTCTCTTTAGCACAATATACAGATTTCAATCATGTCTGAAATACAATCATCAAAAGCACCCATCTTTGTAAGGAAATTAAATCACAGAGTTTGGGCTGCTTTGGTCAAGTGACAACACCACTGTGGTGCCAGGGGGCTCCAGTTCTGGGGACAATTCTGATCTCTTGCTCTCTGAGGCCTCTCTGTGGAGTTTAGTGCATTATGCACTTAGTTTCCTAGCATATGGGGATTTCTGTTCCCTTCAACTGGCACATTCACAGAGGAGGCACTGACATAGGCACTTCTACAGCTGGAAAAAGGGAGCTGCACCCACAGCTACCTTAAAGGGGAAATCAGTGTCTTTTTCAACTGCATTCTTGGTTTCTCATTTGCACTGGCCATTGGTGATAGCCCAGCAGACAGAGGCAGAACCAGAACTCAGATGCCTGGCGTGACATCACCAAACCCAACTGACCAAAAGCAATTTAACAGATGACAATTTTACACCTTTTTATACAAGAAACAACCCTCATTCACAGAACTGCTTGGACTTCTTCTAAACATGAGAGTTTAGCCTCTACTGAGATCTGCCTTGCCACTCAGACACCATCTCCCAGCAACACAAGCCAGGATAACTGGGAGTCTTGGTGGTTCTTGCTCTCTCATCTGGCCAACCTTTGGATTCAATTGGCTTGCTGAGGTTCATGCAAATATTTTAACAGCTGAACAACAGGCCCCTTTGATGGCAGGAGGATGCAACATGCATCTTAAGCAAACACACGAAACCACTGCCCAAAATAGAGAACATTCTTTTCAAAAGGTTTTTTTGTTAAGACTGCAAAGAAGATGAGAAGTGAAGGGAGTTCCCCATGGCCTGTACTCCCTTAGCACTAACCCTGTATGAGTTTGAGTACCAGTCTCAAGACAACAACAGGAGATGGAGCAGGAGGAGGATGGGGGTGGAGGCCTGGTTTTCTCAGAACACAATCTCAGACCATCTGCTTTCTTTTGAAATCCTATATCCTCTGCCAGTGTGAAAAAGCAGCATCACCAACAATGACAACCTAAAGCAATGGCTCAGGCAAAGGGAGAAAGAGCAAGCATGAGGGAGCGAGAAAGCCACGTATGAAGCAACTCTGCTTTTAGCTGAAGCATGGAAGCAGAAAGGATGCAAAGTCATGTGCACAAACAGGCTGCGTATGTCAGTGACTCTCTTTGTTCTCATTACCATTCTCCAGGTTTTCGCTGCTTTCATAGCAGCCAGAATCCCGGGGGGAGCATCCACTCAAGCCCGGGCCTTCTATGAGAAGTTTCTCTTGAGACCCTGACTGGTCGCTGTTACCTGGAGGAGGTGAGAGCGTACAATGAAAAAAGAAGATCATTGAACATGGAATCTGGTGCAGGTTCTTGAAAATCATCGCCTCTCCAAACACTTTACTAGCACCCACTGCATCAGCTCAGACATCTGAGCATTAGGAGGGGATAAGGTTATCCACAATGGGGATGAATGCTGTTGGAAGACAAGATACAGTACAATACCCCCCTGTGAGAACAAGCAATGTGAGAAATAGAAAGTGCAGCAGTTTAATGGGACAGTGTCAAGAGCCTCTGATCAAATAACGAACCTACCCTGCAGAGGGAAACCAGGGGAAGGATCAGGTGGAATTACTAGTAATTCTTCCCTATGATGTGGCAGCGAGCCAGCGGGAAACTAGTGGTAAGAATTACTTTCTCCCTCTGTGACTATCCCCAGCACTCCCAGCAGGGGGAATCAGCCTGTGCGCTGCATTCCAGGATTTGGCCCTTACTGTTTCGTCAAACTATATTGTACAGAAACTAAATTCAGGACTGGAGAAATAAAACAACCAACTGCATGATGCACAGCTGCAGTTTATATTCTGTTGTTCTTCCTTCAACAAAAGCCGGAAACTGCTCGCCTGATGTGTATTCTCAGAGCATGAAAAAAAGTAATTATGGAGCAGAGACAGAAGCTGCTGCTCACACAGACAGGCTCCAGTTGTCTCCTCCCCACTCCACTTCCTGTCCATCCCCCTCACATGGAAGAGGAATTCATTCTCTCCAACCCCACTCCAACCAACACCGTACGTTTTTAAGCCAAAGTGGAAGGTCACTATAAAAAGTATCACTGCAAAAAAAGCAAACATACTAAATACATCTTGCAAATAATAAGGAAAAGATCATAGTAGGTGACAAAAATGGCCTAAACCGGGGGGCAGGGAGGCGGGGGGGTGGGGGGGTGGGAAGCCTAAAGTTTGTAATTTGAATTTATTTCTGGGGGAAAGACAGAAAAATTAGGATGGCTCTGTGGAGAACGTATATGGGAGGCTACTTGCAAACTGCACAAGGAGAGGTCAGAAGAGAATGAAGAAATGGCACTGTTTGTGAAAGCATAAACCTATAGCACAAACCTCTTAGCAACAGTACTGGACCCATTGGCTGCGTTAGCAACACTTGATTTCCAGATGAATGAGCCCGATATTGTTCTACAACTAGAACCCTGACTGTTCAAGCTTAGCTTATGTATTTTTTCCCTTAAAAGTTACACACACAATCACAGGACAGCAAATTTTACAGGAAAATAACTGTGGTAGAGAGAAATGCAAATGTAAAACCATCTGCAATTCCCTAGAAGCCTAGTTATTTAACATGGGCACCACAGAAATGCCTAGACTAGATTAGAATCAACAAGCATCCCTGAACTAGTTTCCTATCCCAGAAGTGGTCAAAGAGCCCTCACAGCAGGGCACTGGTAAGAAACCAAAACCCACTTACTATCATATTCCTGTAAAAGCTCCACTGCTGTGAGGAGAACAGCTCTGTGCTCAGGGTCTCGGATATTCAGCTCATCCAAGTCTTCCTCTTCCAAGAGCTTGAAAGTGTCCAGATCTTCGTAACCATTGAATAGAAAAGTGGGCATGTGCTCCTGTGTGGGGGAAAACAGGAAACTAGTGAGCTATACAGCAATGCAAAAGATCCACCACCTGAAAACAAAGGAAAGATAAACCAATCTGTGCCTATCCAGGCAGTTTCTTCTTCAGCTTTATCTTCCTAACAGGTTATTATTTACTACTAGTAATCAACTGTAATACAAAAAAGCCCCCCATCCACCCTATTTACTGTAAATGCAGGGCCTTTGTTACTCAGGGCACAGAAGGGGCTTAACAATATACGTCCACGGACTATACCCATTCCTCTTTCTTTCAATGGTATAGGGCATGTAGAAGGCTTTGTTTGTCCTAACAGGTTCTGTTTTGTGATTCCAATTTTCCTTGAACTGCTGTAAATTCACTGTCCATTATAAAACCCTCAATACACCATGGCAGGCACCTATTATGGCAGACTCTTTCCGCAACAATATTCTCAATAAGTAATGTTTTCAAAAGTCCTTAAGTCTGAAAAGTGAATTAGGCACTTGGGTATCTTTCAATGAGACGCAGGCTGCTAAGGTTATGTCTACACTGTGCTTAAAAACCTGTGGCTGCTGACTCAGATGCGGGACAAGGGGCTATTGTTATATAGACGTTCAGGCTCAGTGGAATCTGGCCTCTAAGACCTTGTGAGGTAGGAGGGTCCCAGAGCTTGGGCATGAATGTCTACACTACAGCTAAACAGACCCTTAGCCTGAGCCCCGTGAGCCCAAGTCAGTGGGCATGGACCAGCCGTGGGTTTTTAATTGCAGTGTAGAAATACTCTTAAGTGCCTAAGCCATGCTTGAAAAGGGGACTTCGGTGATTTTGAACCCCCCATTTCTTTTTCTTGAACCTCTACATTATGAGACCAGAATTTTTAAATTGGACTTAAATTTTGAGCTAAGAAAAAATATAATGGACACATTTTTTGCATAATGAAAGCAGAGATTACACCGCCACCTGATACTTTTGCATTTTGCAGTGATAACGTCACTGTGATGGCGCCTTTTTAATGGCTTTCAGATTGCAGTTCCATAGCTTCATACATTCAATTGGAGTGAAATGGTTGCATGGGCATAAGCCTCGAAGCGATTTACATATTGACTTTTTTTTTTACTGCTTTAAATTCAGGCTTTTAAAAGAATGAAAAGTTATTTTTTAAAGAGCATTTTAAACAAAGCATTCCAATAATAGGATAAATCACTGAAGCCATTTATAAGCTTCTGTGTTTGAATTTTATTCCCACTAATCTGCAGAGCCCTTAACAACTATGAATTAAGAGAACAACCTATTTTGGCAAATTTAAGAAAAAATAAAAGAGGGAATAATTTCACCACTGTTAAAAACAACCAGTAGTTTAGCAATTGCACACAACCATATAATAAAGAAATTACAGGACTGCAGAGTATATAAATACTGTCCGAACCATTGGCACAACTACTTCCCTAAGCTTTCGCTGCCACACCTGCTGTTGGATTTAGAATCCAATCTCCTAAAACAGCATGCTACATAGATGCACAACATGTCACATCTCTTTAGTAACAGAATAATAGGAAGAATAAACTACAGGCACAGCAGTGTATCTCTAACTTGTCTGACCTTGAGCTTCCTGGAACAGGGAATATAAACTTCCTTATTAAAAGAAACAACCTAATGTCCTTTGATATATGCTAGGTTTTTTGTTATTGTACTCTATCTCATTGCCAAACTGTGGAAAGAATTAGGATCATTGCATGTATATAACTGAACCCTTCAGTAGTCCATTACATTGCACGTTACTTGGATTACACATCAGCTATTTCCCATCTGTAAATTAAGAGCTGATTCTGCTTCCATTACGTAAACAGTGAAAATTCCAATGGGTGCAGGATTGGGACCTTACTGTGCAGCCCTTAGAAACTTAATTAACTCAACAGCACACACCCCTTCCCACATGCAAAACTGTATCAAGAGACAGAGAGAATGGGAACTAACCTTTAAATTGATACGGTCTAGGAGATCCTCAACAGACTTGGGCTGAGGTGGTCTTCCTTTTCGTCGTCTCCTTGTGGGCCGCTTTGGCTTCTCTTCCTCCTCATTTAACACGTCCACATAGATAAATTTGAAAGTGCCCACTTTGTTGTTCAACAGGCCCATCCAAGTGCCCATGGGAGGTTTGCTGATTATATCAATGATATCACCTTTCTGAAGACCCAACAAAAAAGAACAGGACAGTTAGGCACATAATTCCTATCAGTATTTAGGCAAACTAACCATCCTCACTCTGGTTTTCACTTATGCAGAATCTGAAGACCTCAGGGGGATTTGCAAACATGAATCAATGATTCCTCACCACATGCTTGTGAGATGCGTATTACACCCATTTTACAGATGGGGAAAAAGACAAACAGAGACCAAGGCTATGTCTACACTTAAAAAGCTACAGTGGCTGCAGCGCTTCAGTGTAGACACTCACTATAGTGACAGGAAAGGTTTTCCCATCACCATAGTGAATCATAGAAAATTAGGGTTGGAAGGAACCTCAGGAGGTCATCTAGTCCAATCCCCTGCTCAAAGCGGGAACAACCCCCAATTAGATCATCCCACCCAGGGCTTTGTCAAGCCACACCTTAAAAACCGCTAAGGATGGCGATTCCACCACCTCCCTAGGTAACCCAATTCCAGTGCTTCACCACCTTCCTAGTGAAAAACGTTTTCCTAATATCCAACCTAGACCTCAGCCACTACAACTTTAGACCAGTGCTCCTTGTTTTGTCATCTGCCACTACTGAGAACAGCCTAGCTCCATCCTCTTTGGAACCCCCCTTCAGGTAGTTGAAGTGTGCTTTCAAATCCCCCCTCACGCTTCTCTTCTGCAGACTAAATAAGCCCAGTTCCCTCAGCCTCTCCTCATAAGTATCATTTTTGTTGCTCTCTGCTGAATTCTCTCCAATTTGTCCACATCCTTCCTGTAGTGGGGGCCCAAAACTATACACAATACTCCAAGCGTGGCCTCACCAGTGCCGAATAGAGGGGAATAATCACTCCCTCAATCCGCTGGCAGTGCTCCGACTAATGCAACCGAATATGCTGTTAGCCTTCTTGACAATAAGGGCACCCTGTTGACTCATATCCAGCTTCTGGTCCACTGTAACCCTCAGGTCTTTTTCTGCAGAACTGCTACCTAGCTCGTCGGTCCCCAGTCTGTAGCGGTGCATGGGATTCTTCCATCCTAAGTGCAGACTCTGCACTTGTCCTTGTTGAATCCAATCCTTCAATTTGTCTAGGTCACTCTGTATCCTATCCCTACCCTCCAGCGTATCTACCACTCCTCCCAGCTTAGTGTCATTTGGAAACTTGCTGAGGGTGCAATCCACTCCATCCTCCAGATCATTAATGAAAATGTTGAGCAAAACTGGCCCCAGGACCAACCTCTGGGGCACTCCGCTTGATACTGGCTGCCAACTAGACATCGAGCTGATGAGCACTACTCATTGAGCCCAATGATCCAGTCACCTTTCTATCTACTTTATAGTCCATACATAAAACCTATACTATAACTTGCTGGGAAGAATATTGTGGAAGACTGTATCAAAAGCTTTGCTAATGTCAAGGTATATTACATCCACTGCTTTCCCCACATCCACAGAGCCAGTCATCTCATCAGAAAAGGGAATCAGGTTGGTCAGACTTGACTTGCCCTTGGTGAATCCATGCTGACTATTCCTAATCATCTTCTGCTCCAAGTTCTTCAAAATGGATTCCTTGAGGACCTGCTCTGTGATTTTTCCAGGGACTGAGGTGAGGCTGATTGGTCTGTAGTTCCCTGAATTTGCTTTCCCTTTTTTTAAAGATGGGCACTATATTTGCCTTTTTCCAGATGTTGGGGACCTGCCTTGATCGCCAAGAGTTTTCAAAGATAATGGCCAATGGCTCTGCCATCATATCAGTCAACTCCCTCAGCACCTTGGATGCATTCCATCCAGCCCCTTGGACTTGTGCATGTCCAGCTTTTCTAAATAGCACTGAAACTGTTCTTTTACCACTGAGGGCTGCTCACCACCTCCCCATACTGTGTTGCCCAGTTCAGTAGTCTGGGAGCTGACCTTGTCTGTGAAGACAGAGGCAAAAAAAGCACTTCAGCTTTTTCCACATGCCTGTCATTAGATTGCCTCCTCTATTCAGTAAGGGGCCCAAACTTTCCCTGACGTTCTTCTTGTTGCTAACATACCTGTGGAAACCCTTCTTGTTACCCTTCACATCCCTTGCTAGCTGCAACTCCAATTGTGCTTTGGCCTTCCTGATTTCACTCCTGCATGCTCAAGCAATGTTTTTATACTCCTCCCTAGTGATCTGTCCGAGCTTCCTGTAAGCTTCCTTTTTTGTGTTTAAACTCACCAAAGATTTCTCAGTTAAGCCAAGCTGCTTGCCTGCCATATTTGCTATTCTTTCTGCATATCAGGATGGTTTGTTCCAGCACCCTCCATAAGGTTTCTTTGAAATACAGCCAGCTGTCCTGGACTGCTTTCCCCCTCATATTAGCTTCCCAGGAGATCCTGCCCATCAGCTCCCTGAGGGCATCAAAGTCTGCTTTTCTGAAGTCCAGGGTCTATATTCTGCTGTTCTCCTTTTTTCCTTTTGTCAGGATTCTGAACTCGACCATCTCATGGTCACTGCTGCCCAGGTTGCCACCCACTTCTACTTCCCCTACTAATTCTTCCCTGTTTGTGAGCCGCAGATCAAGAGGAGCACAGCCCCTAGTTGGTTCCTCCAGCACTTGCACCAGGAAGTTATCCCCAACACTCTCCAAAAACTTTCTGGATTGTCTGTGCGCTGCTGTATTGCTCTCCCAGCAGCTTCCACTTCCACTTCCCCAAGATGCAATAGAAAAGTCAATGGAATAATTCTTCCCTCGACCTAGTGTTGTCTACACTGGGGGGGTTAGGTCCGTATAGCTACATCTCTCAGGAGTGAAGATGTAATAATGCCAATGTAAGTTTTCAGTGTAGCCCTAAGTGAATTGTCCAAGATCATACAGCAAGTTAGTCATGGATCCTGGAATAGTTCCCAGGAGTTCACACTTACACCAGTGGTTCTGAGTTATCGATGGATCGCTGCTGATTTGTAGAGCACTTACTGGTGCTCCCCAGTGTCTTACTTTTTAACATGGTCAGGGAGCTGAGAGCATCTTCCTTGTGAATATACTGCAGCCTCTGCATTTCAGGAACCAGAGTCAGGCCTGGGATATGAAGTTTAAGCCACAACTCCCTTTATTATTTACATGACAAGATGGCTCCTACAGACTCTAAGCACACAGACCCTGTGTTAGACTGCATCATGTGAGACTTTTTACAATGGGAGGCCCCCAGAGACTACCCATGACTAAGACTATGTCTACACTACCACTTATGTCGGTATAACTTATGGCGCCCATGGGTGTGAATAAACCACCTCCCTGAGCAACATAAGTCACACTGATATAAGCGCTGGTGTGGACAGCGCTATGGTGGCTGACATAGCTACTGCTACTCGTTGGCGGTGGATTAATTAAATTGAGGGGAGCGCTCTCTCCCATCAGCTTAGAGCGACTACACTAGAGATCTTATAGTGGCACAGCTGCACTGATGTAAGCTCTCTAGTGTAGACACAGCCAAATTCTAAAAAGACACAATATACTATACCTACACTGTGTCTATCTCCAGTTGCTGTTTCTGCTCTGTGAGACTATTAGTAGCTAGTTTAAATTAGACTAGACTCAGGCTGTTCTAATTCAGTGCACTCAGTGGATTCAGTGCATTCAGTGGATTCGCTCTGGTGGTGTAGGTGGCTGGCTCTAGACACAGGGTGTCCAGTATTGGAAATGTGCAAAGGTGAACTTTATACTATCTTTGCATCTCTTCCCTTACAAGACTCGTGCTTGTCCTTGACGGCAGCCAAGGATCTGGCTCAGAATATTTATTTGATCAGGAATTGACAACCCTTAGAATTTTAAAAAGATACCACAGTGATGGGCCATATTACACTCATGGACTGTAAGGCCAGCAGGGACCATCCTGATCATCTAATCTGACCTCCTGCACGTTGCAGGCCACAGAACCTCACCCAATCACTCCTCTAATAGACACCTAACCTTTCGCTGAGTGACTGAAGTCCTCAGATAATGATTTAAAGACTTCAAGAGAACCTAGATCTATAAATCAGATCAAGAATAAATATAAAAGCTGAAATCCAAATAGGCTAAAGGGACTTATTCATGACAAGTCATAACCAGCTATTTAATTTGGTATTAGCACAGACTGAGTTATGTTAAAGGAAATTCTTCTCTGAAGGGCACCTTAAATGGGTTTGTCCCAACCCTCCCAAGGATTTTGAAAATATTTTTCATGCTCCTGGCCTGATTCTGCTGAGAGCTTCTAGCGACAGGCAAGCAGAAGAAATCTCTGAAAACTGATTTTTCAAATCAGTGTAGAGAGGAAGTAAATTTACAGCATATATTTTCAGTTTGTTAGTAATTAGCTCCGTCACTCTTTGACGCATACCTCTCCACTTCCTTCTCTGCTTGCCTCTCTGGTATTATAAAGCATCTTTGCTTGGATTCTGGAAAATACTAAGAACTACTAACCTGTATTTGCTGTCAGCCAAACAACTCATAAGAGCACATTGCAGTACCAGAAAGAGACAGGTAACGGGAATTCAAGGAGCACCACCTCAGCTGAGGCCATGTCTACAAGTACAGCGCTGCAGCAATGCGTTTGGTGAAGACACGCCACACCAACAGGAGAGAGCTCTCCCATGAGCATAAAAAAACAACCCTTGTGAGTGGCGTAGGCTGTGTTGGTGGGAGAAGCTCTAACAGAGCCCTTTGCACACCAGCATTTATGTCAGCGTAACTTATGTCGCTCAAGAGGTGGAGTATTCGCACCCCTGAGAGACATACGTTTTGCCGACACAGGCAGTAGCGTAGATGTAGCCTAAATAAGGGACTAAGTATTATTAGTCTTCCTCAGGCTAAGCTTGTACTGACTATTCAGTGGGAGTTTTGTCTGAGTAACGTGTCATTTGATCCAAGAAGAAAACTGGTACCTTAAGTTTCAGGGAATCAGTATCATAAGGGCTGGGTGTAAAATCAGTGTGAACCCTGGCTCGTCCACAAAAAGGCCCCCTATACGGAGGCTCTTCATCATCACCATCTTCAGACTTGACGCTCTCCCGGTTGCTGGCTGAGGAATCTGTTGTGCTCACTGTCTGACCACCTGTATGTGGGAGTCAGAACAACAGTTTACAAAAAACAGGCTTGTAAGAAGGGCTCATGCATAGCAATTCATTTCTGCCACTGTCAGAGATCCGATGCAAACATGAAAATGCCAATTCAAACTTTATTTTATTTACTGTGGAAATCTCTGTGCCCTGCAGCAACCAAAACAAAACAATGCAATTATAATTGAACTTACTCATTGAGCTCTGACCACTTAAGGAGCTCCTCAAGCTTTCTACTGAGCCACCAGCTTTCAGTTTGGGCTTATCCAGAGAATCAGGCTCTGGCTGTGGTGACTGCGGAGAACCTGGCATTACATCAGAGCTGGAGTCCTGAAAGAGATTTGAACCCATTGCAGATTAGCAGATTCCCATGGAAGATGACAGAGGCTTGCTTGTATGGATCTGAGGGGAAACTTGGTATATATTCTACTACTACATGTTACCAGCAACGACAGAAGTTGTTATTGTTTGCATTATGGTCTAAAGGACCCAACTGAAGTCATTCTGTTAAGCGCTGTATAAACACAGAATAGGTGACAGTCCTTGCCCCAGACAATTTACAATCTAAGACAAAAAAAAAAAAGAAAGGTGAAAGAAGGGGGCATTATTATCCCCATTTTATAGCTGGAGAATCAAGAGAGAGAAATTAAGTAACTTGCCCAAGTCACACAGAAAGGCTGAGGTAGAGCTGAGAATGGAACCTTCTGAATCCCAGTCCAGTACCTTAATCACAAAATCATCCTTCATCCCCAAGTTCATTTGTTTGCTCTCTCTCTGACATATTACAATTTAGGAAACCATTTTGTATAGTATATTTAAAATCCCAAACTAAATATTTAATTTATGGATTGTTTAGGTGTTTAAAAGCCCATCAGAGAAAGTTTTTCCTGTACACAAAACTCCCAATTTAGAGATTAAAAATTAAGACACTAAATATTTTTAATAACAATGTTTGCCAAGCAGTTAAAAACCTACTGTAAGTTTCTCAACCAGGAATTTGCATAATAAAAGCAAAAATAAGTAGCGTGTAAATCAAACAGAAATGACAAGATGGGCGAGGTAATATCGGGACCTGAAGAAGAGCTCTATGTAGCTTGAAAGCTTGTCTCTTTTACCAACAGAAGTTGGTCCAGTAAAAGATATTACCTCACCTACCTTGTCTTGCTAATATTCTGGAACCAACATGGATACAACACTGCAAACAGATAGAGAAATGGAAATTTTAAACTTATTGCAACAAATTACTGGCTTTTTTTTGTTTGTGTGCATGAAAAGAAAAAACTATAGAATGCAATCCAGGCACAAAGAAAATATAAACAAAACAAGGATGCTTAGACACATATGTGAGGGGGCAATTTCTGTTTTTCATTCATTCAAGCATTAAAGAAAATCCAAACGCATCTTATCCATATTGAAATTGTGACAGGCTATCGGAAGAATGGCTAAAGCAATCATTTCCATTTCTGATAGCTATTTTCAGTCAGAGCAGCATTTGCTAGTTTTTGAACATATGCTGGCAGTACACAGGCACTTAGTTTGAGAAATGATGCCACAAAGATAGATGGTACAGTATTCAAAACTGTTTGCAGCATTTAAAAAAAAAAAACAACAAAAAACAACCCTGCTGATACGCAAGAATAGTTGGCATTTTCACAGATGTGTGGTCAGGAAACCATCTAAATGAAACCTATTATTTACTTGCTGCAGAATCATCAGAAAATATCTCCCCAGCATCTGACTCTACAAGTCAGGCAAATCTCCAGACACAGCAGAAGCAGCAGATCGCTGTTTTTCCGATTTATCTTTTTCTTAAATAGAATATCCAAAGGGGTGCTGCTGTAGGTTTGTTTTGCCCAAACACCTTATCTTCAAAGTTCCATAATACAGCAGGAAATGTGATGTTTATTGCAGCTTATTATTTCTCAATTGAATTGCCCATTTGAAATAATAAAAAAAAAAAAAAAAAAAAAAGTATCGTCAGTGTAGATCCTATTTGTGAACCAGCATGGCTGTATACACACATGGGAAAAGCATTCCACCTCTGAGCCACATTGCATGTGATTGAGGATGACACCACATGCTGTGTTTTTAAAAATTTAGTGGCAGAAAACTCAGTTTGTGTCATTATTTTGACTATGATTAAATTAATTATTTAAAAAAATTATGATGATGATGATGATTATTAACATTTATATGGTGGTAGTGCCTCAAGGCCTAATCCAGGTTGGCCCACATTGTGCTGGGCACTGGTCTAATGAAACCCACAGGTGAGTGTGCATTACAAGGTCTCCTGTGTCCCCAATTCACAAAGGGTTTGAGCTGGTACAGTCCCAGATGCATAGTCTGGTCTCTTTAGCTCAAGCTGTAACTGCTCAGGCTGTTAGTTCTGGCGGTCTCCAGCTCAGTCCTTGTGTCAGCTAAGATGGCGGCTGCCACACTATCCCTGCCCTAAAGAGTTTACATGGTAGTAGCTAGTAGCATGGGTTTGAGCAAGGCAGCCAAGTCTGTGTGAGAAGTGATGGATGATGTCCATTATAGGGATGACCAATGAAATGACTTTGTTCATAAGCATGGATACTGCAGCTCCACCTGCCCCCCTAAACCTTCCCATTGCTTTCTCTGGGGAGTGTGTGGCCTAACACTTTTCCTTACTCTCTCCTGGCATCAGGTGGCCCATTCTCAGGGAGTTCAGAAGGTTCCATGCAGGAAGACTGCTAGGTAGAGCCACTTCCCCCTGGAGTAAACCCAAGATACAGTTCATCGGGGGGAGACAAAGCTCTTCCCCGGCTCATAAAGCACAAGGGAGAAGGAGCTCTTCCCCTCCCCCAATCTCCCATTCTTATTGCTGTTTTCTTATAAGTTTTCAAGAAAGATTATTTACAAAACTGTTTTGGCTAGCTGTTCAATTCCTCTCCAAAATCTGCAAGGATTATCTGAGAGTGATATTGGTACTATTATTCTGGTGCTGCAGGTCCAAATTTATTAGGGGAGTCAACATTATGATTTGATCTATATCACTTGCATTAGCCTGGGATTAGGCTGCTTCAGTAAAGAAAAATATGGATCACTTCAGTTCCGGGCAAAACACCACTATCATTATTATTATTTTTAACTGTAATTGCACCTAGAGGTCCCAGCCGCTGCGTATGAGGCACTGCATAAACATAACACAGAGAAGGTCAGTCAGAACCATTCCCTCAACATCAGAGCTGAGTACTGGATGTCAAAAGAGATAAATAACGGTTGGAAGCATGTTGCCAAACTGTCCTAACAGGTCTCACCAGACGACTCCAAATAAATGAACACTATGATGGTATGTTGTTCCTGTCCACCAAACAGCATGCTCCAGCTTTTTAACACTGCACAGATATGCTAATTGGCTGCTGATTATTAAATGGCCACTAGAGAGTGATATTTGCTAGAGAAAACTTTGCTTTCCCAGCTCTTCTGTAAGCAGTTACTTACATATTTCAGGTGGAAAGACTGATTTTTTAAAATTAGTTATATGCTTTGACAATCCACCAAACCAAAGAAAACTAAGTCTGCTAAAAGGGGCTTTCTTGGAGAGAAATTTATTTTGGCCAGAGTAAATTCAAAGCACAGCTTTACAACTGCATGTACTTATGATTGCCTTTAAGAATTGAACTGTACAAATCTGTGATGAAGCAATGACAGAAAGATCTTATATAGGACATACCCATTTATGACTCTAAGGTGCATCTATTTTCATGACTGCTACAGATGGAGAGGTATGATGGAGGTTAGATCTGCATAGGGGAGGGGAGTTGTATAGAGTTTTAGAGGAAGATCAGTTTAATTTTAGGTTTTTTAACATTTGTATCAGGAGCCAGCACTCATTTTATTACTGTAGAAATCCAAAGAAATAATAAATAAAAATGATAGACAGAAGTGAAAATACAGCACAGGGTGTGTAAAATCATCAGTCCTCTACCTCCGTTGAGCAGCCATCTAGGAGATCTAGGACTGCATTGTCATGATTAGGTTTCTATAAAAGACATTTCACAGTGTGGGATTTTAGAAGAACATAGAAATTGCTCTATCACACTATGCCACGCAGAAAAATGTCTTCCTGACCTCACTGGGCCTTTGGGAGATACCTTGAAGCATGAAGATCAATAGTTTTTATCCTAGAAAGAATAGTCCATTATGAACATTACATACCTGCTCCGAGAGAGAGCTGCTATATTTTTTAGACATCCTTTTCTTCATGGTTTCTTTTACAGACTTCACCTTTTTGCCAAGAGATATACGGGAGGCGGAGGGTGATTTGATCACTTCTTTATAAATGAAGTCTCCTTCTTTGCCCTGCAAAATAAAATAGGGAGTTATGTCTACACTTCCTGCTTGTTACTTCTCACTCCAGCAGTCAGTGCAAAAAGTATCCAGAGAGTGACACTGAAAGGTTTGCTGCTCTCAGCTTCGCCATGGAGACCTTCTCTTTTCTGACCTTGACAATAAACCCAGTTGCATAAACCAGTGTAGCATTCTCATCTACTCTTCCAGCTTCTAAGACCTGATTATAAGAACCTCTTTGCTGCCTGGAGGCACTGCATGAAGCTGTGTTGAGGACTCAGTAGATGATATTCCCCTCCCCTCCTCCTTTGAGTTACTATTGGACATTTGAGCTATTAGGGAACACTACCACTGGAAATTGGAGAAGTGGCTGCACTGACTAATTTATATACAGACAGTTTGCACGATCTGTCTGTAAATCACATTAGTTCTTCAGATGGCTTCTAAAATAAATATTACAATACAACTCTGTTAGAGAGTATCACCACCTCAGTAGCCAAAGCTGCACTGAGATTTGCACTGCAAGCAGGACTAAAATCCATTTCACACTTTAACGGTTGAATTTAGTCTCCAATATGGTGCGCAATAACCCTTCATCAGATAATTGAATTTTACACAAGAATTATATTCTTAGTAAAAAGGTCATTATCCTTATCATTACAAAAACAAAAAACAACACACATGTAAAACCCAAACCAAAGCTGGTCTAGTTTAAAAAAACCCTCTCCCTCCCTCCTCTAAACATCATTGTGAAACCTGACAGTCATCAATTCCATCTTTCTTCCCTTGGAGGTTGTTTGCAAAGATAACTTCATTGCTAACTTTATTGCTTCTTTTCATCAAGTTAAAGATAGTCTTTGGTCTTTTGGGTTCTGTAAACACATTAAACTAATGCAGTTAGTGACTTTCAGCAAATCCACTTGATCTGCACGCGTTAGTTTGGTATACTGTATCTCTTATTGCTGGTCGGAGAGAAAAGCATAACATCTAGATTTCATAGTTTCCCAGATCAAAAGCTAACCTGAACAAAACATAGCAGACTAGTTTAAAGGTACTAGCTGAAAGATATACATTATGTATTTATAAACCAAGCATAAGGAAGAAAATCATTGTGTACTGATTTGGCTAGTTGCAAGGAAACTAATCTTCCTCACTATCAGACATGCTGGTATTAAGCTGTTTTATTATTTAGACTTGATCTAAGCTACTAGGTATAAAATAAGTAGGCAGAGACCAAGGCTGAAATAGTAAAAGTTGTTATTGAGGGAGAAAAAAAGGTACTGTGAGCTAATCAATATTTATAATATAGTTACTTTTGCTTGCAGACTTCACAACAGCAACTTTTGGATCAAAGTAATAAACTTGACAGCATACATTCTTGTTTGTTACTTTAATCACCAATAGCATCAAAGGGCTGTCTATCAATGTTGGTAACAACAACAGGCAATTCTATAGTGACTTCCCTCCAAATATCTCAAAGCCTTTTGCAGACACCAACAAGTGAAGGCCTAAAACACCATTGTGAGAGGTAAGCAATTTTGTATCTGTTTTATAGATGAAGCACTGGACCCAAATTAAAGAATTTGGGGGCCCTTTGACTATGAAAATTGGACCCCCCACCTTCCTTAAAACACTCCCCTATACATACCCCACCCCACACAGCCCCTCCAAATGCCCCTCCCACTCCACACATACTCCAACAATGCTGCACCAGTCCTACTTTTTGTGACAGCTCCCATAGACGCCACTCACTGCAGCCCAACCCCTCAGCCCCACTTGTCACAGTCCCCAACATCCCTGCCCCCGCCTCATTACCCCCCACTTGCCCAGAACCCCTTACCCCACAAAGAACTCTGTCCCAGCATTGCCCCAAGGACCTTCCTGGTCCCTCACAGGCACCCCTCCAGCTCAGTGCTGTATTCCTATCCCAGGCTGGGGTGGTTCCTCCCAATTCCAGCCACCCTACAATGCTCGGGTGTGGCTTGGCCACCCCTCACGGAAGGTGACTGGGCTAAATTGGAGGGAGTGGCCCTGCAGCACCCACTCAGCTTTCTTTTGTTTTTTTTTCCCCAGCGGCTGGGGCCCCTCCTGAGACAGGGGCCCTGTCCAAGTGCACTAAATGCACATTGGTTAATCCAGGCTGGTTGTCGTCATCATCATCATCATCTCCTCCTCCTCGTCACAAACTAGACATTTTTCCGGAACCGTGCTGGTGAAGCACAGATATCACATGACTTGCCTGAGGTATTGCAGTAAGTTAATGACTTAGCTAGGAATAGAACAGAGATCTGACCCCCTAGTCCTGTGCTGTAACCATTTCTTCTCACGTACATTATATAAATAAACATACATGCAGTATACGGTAAGTCATAAAGCTGAGAAACCAATGCAGTGGGTGGTTTAAAAAAAATGCTCTCTGGGCTGCTTTAAAACTTGGATCCCAGAACTGCTATCCTAGAACTAGACTATATTTAACACCACACTAAGGAGCATTTCATAGTATGATGAGCCTCCTGCTATTTCAGACTCAGCCCTTCCTGGCTCATACTTACCGTTTGGTCAGAGTTGTTGTTTCCAATGTGCAGGGAACGATTTGTCAAGTCAAATCCTCCAAAGCTACAGGTTCTCTATGGAAAGGATAGGATTAGTACAAAAATAATCATGTTGCAGACAATTAACTCACTCAAGCATCTTCTTCCATTTGGAGAACAACACTGAAAACACAAATGTGCGCAAAAGAGGGAAATGGGAAAAAGGATGAGAAACTGAAAGTTTGAGCATTATCACCATGAATCATGTAAAGAAACTTCAGTCAGTTGCCTTTTCACAGATCCTTTGAGTTGTCTAGTCCAGGATCTCTTAAACAACCATTCACAAAAACTGAGAGAACTGTCCACACATTTTATGCAGCAAGCCTTCTAATTTTCTGGCAACCTCATTCCAACCTCCCCTCATATACTAGTCCAAAATAGTATCTGTATACTCAACACCCTCAGCTTCCACTGAAATCAATGGATGAACTAAGCACCTTGCAGAATCAGGCCCTGGGGGTGGAGGGGAACATAAGCCCATCCAACTGTCCAAAAGGGATATGCTACTGGAGGTTTATTCTTCGAAAGCAATGACTCCCGTTTCGGCATCTCTCACCATCTCTTTGTTAGTACAAAGCAGCTTTGTCACCCGCTGGGAGAGAAAGTAGGTTATATTTACAATTAGCCCAGTGGAATGACTCACTCACTGCTCCTCAGTCCTGGCCAAAAACTCTGATGCTATTGATAATAATCTCCCTGCCTAAAAGCATCAGCACTATGACACCAGTTTCCTCCCAACAGCACAATGCCACAGAGCGACCAACCACACTCAGTAAAGCCAAATTCACACAGCAAGAAACAAAGTGTTCAGCTCCAGCTGATGGGTCTGTTCTAAAGCTCTTGTATCATTTGGCAGAGGACTTGCTCCTGTGAACTCCATGGGGACACAGCTACTGTCTTTCAATACAAGAAGGTCAAACTTAAGCTGTTTTCCCCCTCAAAAATTGGGGTGCAGTACAGTAGTGATCTAGCTCTGTTCTAATGATTTTGTGTTTTTAGATTCTTTTCACTGACACGAACCACATGAAACATCCCAGGAAAAAAAGGATGCCGCAATCAGTATTTATTTGTATAGCATCAATGGTGAGATTCGGTAACTGATTTACAGACAGGTAGTCCTCGGTTTTAAATGATCTCTTTATAGTTGGATATAAAGGGATGAGGAAATACCTTAAAAACATTGCTGTGCATTTTTAGGGCCTGATCCAACATATAATGGAATCAACTGAGAGATTCCTAGTGACATCAGTGGCATTAGATCAGGTTCTTTATTGTTCAGATTTGCCTAACAAACATCGAGGAGTAGTAGAAAGGCCTGAAGATAGGTAACGCCTAACAGCTGAGGGCTACTCAATGAAAAGCCTGGAAATGGTAATTTTCAGGAACAAAACCCACAAATTACAGCACCCAATTAACAATTAGATGAATTAGTCCCATTAATACAAACCTTAATTCTACCTTATTCATTTTTAATCAGGAGGTGAGGGACAAATCAGAACAACAAATATAGGGAAGAAGAAAGTTGCATGACGTCGAATCTGTCAAAGGTGGCTGTGGATAAAGCAGCAGGTGCCTCTTGAAAGCTACCAAATTTCCCTCCCTGCACATTCAGTGGCACTTAAAGAAGCTGGCCCATAGGAGCAGGGCTGCAGGCTCAGACATAAGCCCGGAGGGCCAAGCCTTTGTTCCTCTGCTTCTATGGCACTCAGATGCAAGAGACCAAACTTCATGGAACCACCTTCAATGAATACTCTTTCAAGCAGCACACTGCTGAGTTGGGAGTAGGGAGCGGAAACCACAAAACAAAAAAGCAACATCGAGAACACAAAAAAAGAACAAAGGAGAAAAAACATAAGCAGGGGAAAAAAAGCAAAGAGAGGAGAGGAAAGGAGGGGTATGTACGCACGCATACGTGCACATTGGGTTAAGAGTACCCCTCTATCACAAGGGGGATGCCAGCAGAAAAAAGCCTGACAACAGATGACCTGGTCATATTGGTCAAGACTAGCAACAACCTAGACCTAAGAATTGTTTTCAAGCACTGATTATAAAAAGTGATGTGTTAGCCACACCAGCAAACAACACACTTATGATCTGTTTCAGACACAGCACATTTTATCACATAATCGGGACCTTCTGTGCCAACAGCATTCTAACTAATTCCACCTTGCACAGTTAACTTAACATGGAGAGAGGACAGTGGAACAGAACTTAAGGAACTGTTCTCAGCCAATGGCTTTTAAGCAAGCCAGAGTAGTCCTTGTAGCCACCTTCTCTGAAAAGGAAGTATCCTTTGGTTAAAGCCTATCTGATCATTTGTACTCTATTAAGGATTCTGACTGTTCCATTCTGAAAACATACAAGTGTCCTTGTAAATCTGTAACCATTACTTTGCCCTTTCACATCTCTTTGACCATTTCAATATTGTATCAAACAAAAAGTCTGTGGATGAAGAGTGGGATATTCAATGGAATGGTCATGTAATCAAAAAAAACCCAACAGGTTAGGATTTTGGAAGGAAAGAAAAACTGATGTGATTCGAAAATTTTAAGCATGCCCATGTCACTGAAACAAATATAAATGACAAAAAACAAATGGCAAGACAAGACTGTGACCACTTCCACTGAATACACAGGCATTACAATTTCCCTGAGGTTGCAGCAAGCAAATGTTACTATTTTAGGAACATTTAGAAGGTCATGAGAAGCTTATCAGCTTTTCTGCTGTTTTAAAAAGAAGTTTGTTTAAAGCCAATGAAAGCAGCCAGCTTCCCCTTCCCCTCCCCCAACCTTTCCTTCTTTTAAAAGAACTCAGAGAAGTACTTAATTGGAAAGCCCACTCCTAAGAAAAAGAAAAATACTCTCCTTTTATTCTCTAATTTTATCTATGTGAACAAGCTAATGAGTTCCATAGTGAGACTACTTATACGTTATTAACTGATTAAACAGCTTTCCCTTGGAGATGGCATCTGTATTTACAAGAAGAGAGCACCAAAAGGCATTTCTAATGTAAAATTGTGGTACTTCTTTAGAAGATATGAGGAACTAATGGATTTTGTCAGCCTGCATATACCCCACAAGTATTCAACCTGCAGAATGGGTATGTCAGGTATCTGGTGCAACCAACTGAAATGTCATTACATAAAAGAATATAATTTGAGAACACTATTTCTGGAAGTAACATTACAGTACCGGTGATGGGTCAACTACTCTACACAGAAGCGCTAGTGGGATAGTCAGGAGAAACTGTTGTACTGGGTCAAAATAAAGTATTACCACAGTGCCCATTAACCAAATGCAAGTATGGAACAAACACAACCATGTTTTAGGTCCTATTGGTGACTGACAATTAATCAGAGACCAAAGATGTGACTATGTAACTCTCACATCTAGAACAACCTACAACCTAAAAAAATTAAGCTCAGGAGGAGGCCTCTTAAAGATGATATAAAATCTAAAATTTGTGAGAAATAATATTTCCTCTCTAATGTCCACTAGAATGTCTTGCTAAATCTTATGGGTTCTAATCATCAAACTCTCTTCCCTTCACCCTAAGTAGGGAGCAAACATGCACTGTCAGACAACTGACTAGATGGCTTAACCCTTGGGACGCTGGCCAGTCCTGATGTTGAGTTATCAGGGGATTCAAAAGACTGGTAGGGGGAACTGTGGCAAATAGATGCTTTTATAGCCCGGAAGAACTAGGTTGGAATCCTGAGTAGAGCTTAACCTACCTGATTTACTACTATACAGAAACATCCACTCCTCTGCTGGCTACCTTTCCCTCTTCCCTATATCCCAACTTCCCAGGTCTTATCTCCATCTCATGCAAGGGAGCAGGAGTGGCGGCCAGGGACAGTGCTGAAGTGACCCAAAGAGGTTCTGTGCTGAAGAGAGAAGCAGGGAAGGAGAGCAGGCTTGTAGGTAACAAAGCTCTCTACCTCTTTGAGAACTTTGTATGGGGGACAGAGGCTACAGAGCTGGGGTACACTGTTAGCAGTTGAGAGGAAAACTGCGGGGGAGGGAAGAGCTTGGATGAGGGCAGGACAGATGAGAGAAGGCAGCAGAGAGACAGAAGCAGAGTTTACTCAGAGTCTTCCATCCATCTGAAGTATTTAGATGCCCTACAATATTTCCTTTTAAAGACCTGATAGGCTATATGCAGAACTGATTTCTGAAACAGCAGGAAACTTTTTTTTACATTGCTTCTCTTTTCACCAAATTCTCAATTTCTGAATTAGAACACGTTAAAAGCAGCTCTTTCCAACTGAGTAACTCCAGGCACATGGGAACTGCACACTTAATAATGCCCTTCTCTTTATATACTGAAAGGATATACCAATTTCTTTACTGGGGACTAGAAAGGCCCCTGTGCAGTTTTGCATTTAACAATGTCTATTGGCAAGTGAGAGAGGAAAAAATACTGAACGAAATGGGTTGGGACAGAAAGCAGAAACACTGCTGACTACAACCTCACAGGAACTGGAAGGCCACCTTCATGATGGCTCTTTGACTCACAGACTTTTGGTGGATTCTCAAGAGAACCCTTTTAGTACAACGGTCCACTGTGGCAGCCCACTTCTGTTTGGCCTCCTCATCCTCATCCAGCAGGCATCTCCTCAGGTCCTGCTTGTCAGCCTTGCTCAGGGTCCTGTCAGTGACGGGACGCACCAGCTGCGAGAGGTTGAGGTGACTGTACAGGCTTCTCTCCACCACATAGGTGATATTGAACTCGCTGACAGAGGTGCGCCCTCGAAGCCTTCTGTTTGGGAAACCACAACCTCCTCCCCCTTTGGCTTTGTGCCGAAGCAGCTGTAGGTCACAAGTTGCAGGGGATGCTCCTTTCCTGGCAGGACGCTGGCAGAGAAAAGCTCTGGAACAGGAATAGTTAGTATCCATTTTCTTCAATCGGATCTGCTTCCTGACACTCTGAACCTCCTCCAGGGACACCAAGAGATGGTGCTTGTGCCTGTTGCTGTCATAAAAGCAAACACTTTCAGTACTTACCCCATGGCTGAGGGAGCCAAGGCCCTTCTTCATCTCCCCATCTGTCAAAGAGCGGCAAACCTTCTGGGTTTTCTCCTCTTCTGGGTAAGAGAAAAATGTCCCCAGCTTCTTGGGGGGCTTAATAAGACCCCGGCTATCAGTTTTGCTGAACGTCTTAACCAGCTTCCTATTAGCACCCCAAGTATCTGGGCTGCTGGATGAAGGGGAAATGGTGAGTGAGTCTGAGTCATCCTCTGGCTGCTTTTCAGAAGAGCCATCGAAGTAGAATTGCTTCTTGTGAACTCCAGCGTAAAGTGCCGATTTGTCATCCAGTACAGGAGAGTTGTCAAGTGAGTGCTCTTCCACACCTACAGGGGACAAAAGCAGCATAACATATGTCATCTTTCACACTTATTGTCTAATTTATGATACACTAATGTGTCTTCCCCTGGAGCTTGTGCTCTGGCAAATCATTTAGTTTAATTAAGACAAAAACAACAGCAACAAAATAGAGATGCTCTTACAAATGGAGAATGTATTTCTGACTACGGTGATGCACAATAGCCCATAACATTTTTGTTGGTGGACTGACTTGCAACAAATTTTCCCACTCCCATAAGCAAAAGCAAGAATTCTGGGATAACATAATAAAAAGTAGCCTTATGGAATATATAAAGAGGACATAATCAAGATCTTTTCAGTATTTTAAACATCATTTTCCCCTCTCAAGTGGTATCAGTAATGAACTTTTGAAAAGTTGACAACAAGATCCTTCCACCCAGAAAAGTTTTTTCACTGATGACTGCACACGCTATTTTATTATATTAATTGGGAATAAATAGTAATAAAACCACTTCGCACTTATATAGTGCTTTTCATTCACAAACCCCACAGTGCTCTAATGATGGAGCAGAAAGAAATTTATAGATTCTGAAGAACAGATAAGTTAAGTGACTTGCCCAAGCAAGTGGCAGAGCTGAGAATAAAACCCAGTGGTTCTCAGCCAGAGGTATGTGTCTCCAGTGGGGGTATGCAGAGGTCTTCCAGGGGGTACATCAACTCACCTAGAGATTTGTCTATCTAGTTTACAACATAAAAAGCTCTAGCAAAGTCAGTACAAGCTAAAATTTCATACGACTTGTTTATACTGCTCTATACACTCAAATGTAAGTACAATATTTATATTCCAATTAATTTATTTTATAATTATATGGTAAAAATGAAAAAGTAAGCAATTTTTCAGTAATAGTGTGCTGTGACACTTTTGGGTTTTTATGTATGATTTTGTAAGCAAGTAGTTTTTAAGTGAGGTGAAACTTGGGATATGCAAGACAAATCAGACTCCTGAAAGGGGTACAGTAGTCTGGGAAGGTTGAGAATCACTGTCCTAATGCATCCTTTATGTGCCAGATTATGCTCCTCCTGTTGGTTTCTTATTGTCACTCTGGGTGCTGAGATGTTGACAATCAGTCAAATTCTACAGTTTTTAATTGAGCCATATTCCCAATGAAATCTAAAAAGTTTGCTTAGTTGAGGACTACAGATTTTGATGCACTGATATTTGCATATTGATTTAAAGAAAACAAGACCACTGAAGCACTGAGTGTGGAGGGAATCTCATCAGAAGTTACATGTATTTTCCAAACACAGTAAAATCACAGGAGTCTTGCCCATTTCTTTCTTGCAAAGCACATTGCAGAAAAGAAATGTGTACACCCACAGGTGCTCCCATACCATTCTTTTGGTTCCTAGAGTTTAGCTACCAGCAATGCAATGAGATCATTATGGGCTAGAAGTGTACTCAAGATACTTTAGAGCAAATACTACACAAAATATCCTCAACTTGGTTTCAGATTCCCGACACCTAGCACTGCTACAAGCCGACAGTGTTTTCCTCTGTAAGAGATGGAGCTGAGCACACGGATCATATTGAAAGGCTAGGACTTCCTGGAGGTGGCACCGAGTTCAACTGACGTTTTGTTTACTTAACACATTTATGAGAGGAACTGTAGGTCAAATTGTGGGCATACCAATCTCAGGCATCCTGTTACTGACTGAAAAATTATTCTTTTCAGCAACTCTCTATATTTAAGGTAGGAAAAGAAGATGTTTGAAACTGAAATATAACTTTAAAATAATGGCTACAGCACAGATAGAGGAAAGGTACTTGGGCTGCTTTTGTCATTAGTGGAGGCAAACTACACATTTAAAACATAATTCCTGTTCATGTGTAAGGATTTAGGAAACATTTTCTTCAGATTTTTCTACTGAGCATTTTTTAAAGCCAAATATCAGATGCTGAATTAGGGAAATTGCCAAAAAACAGCTCACACACTTCACAGTTCTGCCCAACATATTAGATAGTGTGTGTATAGGAGATAACACACATACACACAGCTGTATGTGTTCTACATAGAGTACTCACAGAACAGTCTTATACAGATTGAATGAGGTTTTTAATGAGTCCTGCAACTTAAAAAAAAAAAAAAAAAAAAAAAAGTTAACCGTAGTTTATGGTGCCATTTCCATCCCCATTGTAACTCAAATAGTTTCCACAGTGTTACAGCAGGGATGAATTTGGACCACTGACTTCAATTACGATGTAATTTTAGGTAAATTGTCCTAAAATAACTACAAATAAATTCCAACATGCAAATAACATTACAGGTCTAGCATCAGCCTATATAAGATTGTAAATTCAGAGTTGAGGCTTCCTGTTTCATCTTCTTTTCCTGTTGGCAAGAGACATCTTCTGCACACACATTAGTTAAAACCTCAGCCTCTCATCTGTGAAGGCACAGCCAGCAAAATTAAGGAAGGGGGTGTCAAATCTGGCACATGACTTTAACTCTTCATTTTCTGGATTTGATTAAGATTCCTAACATCACTTTCACTGAACTGTTCTGTGGCTCAATTACTTCTCTTTCATTTTCCAGTATAACAGAATAATAATTCCCATGGGAGTGAATACGTGTTGACATATTACACTAGCCTATAGAGTAAATATGTAACAACTTGTAAAATATGCTTTGTGTGTCATAAGCCACAACAGATTTTGTACAGAGTCAGTTCATAGTATAGAGCCTTAATGATAATAACATAGATATGATTTTTTAAATGCTATGGAGAAAAAGATAGCAGAGAATTAGCATGCATCAGTGACTTAGCCACTAAAAAAAATTAAGATAAAATACTGATGGATTCGGTCATCATCACATACCAGTGTGCAGTCAAATCTACATTTAACAGGATGAAAGAGTTTGTGTGAAAAACATGGGAAGCTGCATCTGGAAATGCAGTGAACTCCTTTCCCCGTTCTTCACCCTCCCCCCTTTATTTTTTTAAATGAAAAAACAGAAACATGGGGAATTTTGGTAAAATTATTGTTATCTATGGGGAGTTCTCTGACTTGGGCATGGAGAATTTCTATGGGAAATTTTATTTAAGAACATAAGATTGACCATAGTGGGTCAGACCAGTGCTCCATCTAGCTCAGTATCCTGTCTTCTGACAGCAGCCAGTGCCAGATGTTTCAGAGGGAATGAACAGAACAGGGTAATTTTGAGGGATCCATCCCATCATCCAGTCACAGCTTCTGGCAGTTTGAGGTTTAGGGGTTGGCTAATAGACATTGATGTACCTATCCTCCATGAACATATTTAATTCAGTTATGCTTTTGGACTTCACAATATCCCATGGCAATGAGTTCCAAAGATTGACTGTGTCTTGTGTGAAGAAGTATTTCCTTCTGTTTGTTTTAAGCCATCTGCCTATTAATTTTGTTGGGTGACAACTAGTTCTTGTGTTACGTGAAGGGGTAACTAACACTTCCTTATTCATTTTCTCCACACCAGTAAGATTGTATAGACCTCTATCATATTCCTCCTTAGTCATGTCTTCTTTGAAGCAGAACAGTCCCGCTCTTTTTAATCTATCTTTGTATGAAAATTATTCTATATTCCAAATCCTCTTTGTTGCCCTTCTCTGTGCCTTTTCCAGTTCTAATGTATCTTTTCTGCAATGGGGTGACCAGAACTACATGTAGTATTTAAGGTGTGGGAGTACTATGCATTTATACAGTGGCGTGATAATTTCTGTTTTATCATCTCTCTTTCCTAATGGTTCTTAATGTTCTCTTAGCTTTTTTGACTGCTGCTGCACATTGATCAGATGTTTTCAGAGAAATATCCATGATGACTCCAAGATCTTTTTCTTGAGCAGTAACAGCTAATTTAGACACCACCATTTTAAAGTACGTACAGCTGGAATTATTTTTTCTGGTGTGCATTACTTATCAACACAGCATTTATTCTGCCATTTTGTCATCCAGTTTGGTGAGATCCTTTTGTAAGTCTTCACAGTCAGCTTTGGATTTAACAATCATGAGTAATTTTTTGTATCATGTTTAAATTTTGCCCCCTTTCACTATTAACCCCCCTTTCCAGATCACTTATGAATATGTTAATATGAATATGTTGAGCAGCACTGGACCCAGTACACATCCTATGGTAACTGAGCCTACACATACAGTTTAAGCAGCAGCAGCACAGGAGCCAGCAAACAGAGCTATAAACAGGGGAATTTGAGTGGGAGTTTGGGGGAGTGGTGTGTGTAGTATTCTGGTTTTGTTTGGGTTTTTTATTTTGTTTGTTTGTTTTTCTTTTTCTTTTTGCTTGACAGGACTTTAGGTGGGAAAGCTATGACAGACACAGAGGGAGCAATGGTAGAGACTGCAAGAGACAATGAAGATGACTGGATGTCAAAGCTGTGCGATACACATGATCCAGGAGAGGGTACCTGGGAAGAAATTCCTTTGTATGAGGTTCTGCCTGATGGTTCTTCTCTTCCACCAGTTCTAAGATCCAAGCTTTGGAGATGCAGGTGGCAACTATAGCTGAGTTTTGAAAGGGATTTGAGCAGATGATGGAGGGAAGGTGAGAGGAGGCTGAAGGGAAAAGTCAACTCTCAGATGCCAGCTGGACTGAAGAACTTGGAAGAGAGACTGCTGTGTGTGAAGAAAGTGGCCAGTGGAAGCATGTGATTATGAGAACCAGGCAGAGGCAAATACCAGCTAGCGAAGGAGAAATAGAGCCCAGAAACAGCTCTGCTAAATTGGAAAATGGAGAAGGGGCACAGCAGGCGAAAACAGAAGGTGGGAGGGCAAGGAAGAAGAGAAGAGCGGCTAGTCCTATAAGAAGAGTGGCAGAGTCAATGGAGATGCACAGAGTTCAGAGGATACAAGATGACTCACAGAAGATTGCAAGGGAGAATAAAAGACAAGAGGACTTGCAGCCAGAAAAAACAGGAGAAAGGCTGGAGAATCACACCATCATCAGGAAAAAGGCAGGTCTACGTGATTGGTGACTCTCTCCTAAGAAGAGCGGACAGGCCTGTCACCGGAACGGATCCAGAGAACAGAGGGAGCTAAGAAACAGGACATGGACCTGAGACTGAAGAGGATCCTCATGAGAGCAGGAAAGAATCCACTGATTGTCCTTCACGTGGGAACAAATGATACAGATAGATTCTCACTGGAACATATCAAGGGAGACTATGCCAGGCTCGGAAAGATACTTAAGGAAATGGAGGCTCAAGTGATCTTCAGTGGGATTCTACCTGTCCCTAGCAGAGAAAAATGAAGGCGAGACAAGATGATGATGTTCAACAGATGGCTCAGGTGGTGCTATAAGGAGGGCTTTGGGATGTGTGACCACTGGGAGACATTCATGGGCAGAGGACAGTTCTCTTGGTATGGACTTGATCTGAGTAGGAAGGGAAATAGACTTCTGGCATGGAGGTTGGAACAACTGATTAAAAGAACTTTAAACTAGAAACTCAGGGGAGATGCTCATGTAATTTCTACACCTGGTTCTAACATTGAGCAGGAGGAAAATCAAGTAAGAAAGGATACTGCAATGGAGAAAAGAACAGCAATGGGTAGGAAAATGGACATTAAGAGGAAAGACAGTGCCAATACCAATGAAGCTAACAGTTTGTTAGGCGATATTGGCAGTAGAATGACTGTACCCAATCAGGTGAGGAATCTGGGCGAAGCCAAGCAGAAACAACTAAGATGCTTGTATACCATGCTTGTCCCTAAAGTGTTTTACTCCACGCCCCTCTTACCCAGTCCGCACCCCCGCAGAAACCAGAACTGCAGTGGGGGCCAGGGCCACAGCCAGGGGCCAGGAGCGGGATGAGAAGTGCAGCCAGGGCCCAGAGCGCAGCCAAGACTTGAGGCTGAGAGCATGGCTGGGGGCCAAGACCAGGAGTGGGAGTGGGGCTGGGAGCTGGAGGCCAAGGCCGGGGCCAAGCTGGGGGCAGAGCAGGGCTGGCTGGTGCTCCCTCCCTGCCCCATGTGGGAGGTGACCCGGGCTCTACCATGCCCCCACACACGTTCGCCTGACAGTTTGGGGACCACTGTTTTACACCAATGCCAGGAGCCTGGGTAACAAAATGGAGGAACTAGAACTCCTGGTGCAGGAAGTGAAACCAGATATTATAAGGATAACAGAAACATGGTGGAATAATAGGCAAGACTGGAGTATAGGTATTGAGGGTATGTGCTGTTCAGGAAAGACAGAAATAAAGGCAAAGCAGGAAGAGTAGCATTGTATATAAATGATGAGGTAGACTATAAAGAAATTAGAAGTGATTAAATGGATAAAACAGAGTCTGTTTTGGGCCAAAATCACTTTGGGAAAGAAAGCTACTAGAGGTTCTCTGGGGATAGTGCTTGGAGTATGCTACAGATCCCCAGGATCCAATCTGAATATGGACAGAGACCTTTTAAATGTTTTTAATGAAATAAATACTACTGGGAATTCTGTAATTACGGACGCCTTGACTGCACAGATATAGATCGGAGGACAAATGCTACTAATAATAATAGCAGGGCTCAGATTTTCCTGATGTGATAGCTGACAGATTTCTTGACCAAATAGTTGCTGAACCAATAAGAGGTGATGCTATTTTAGATTTGGTATTGGTGAGTAGCAAGGACCTCATAGAAGAATTGATTGTAGGGGACAACCTTGGTTTGAGTGATCATGGGCAAATACAGTTTAAACAAAATGGAAGGCAAAAAAAAAATAGAGCTGCAACAAGGGTCCTTGATTTCAAAAAAGCTACCTTTAAAAAATTACGTAGATTAGTTAGGGAACACTGAAGAACTCAAGGATCTTAATGTGGCAGAGGCATGGAATTACTTTAAGTCAAAGTTGCAAAAATTATCTGAAGCCTGCACCCCAAGCAAGAAGAAAAAATTCGTAGGGAAGGGTTGCAGACCAAGCTGGATGAGCAAGCATCTCAAACAGGTGATTAAGAGAAAGCAGAGAGTCTACAAGGAAAGCTTACGCCTCTTGAGGGTCAGAAAGTATAGGGATAAAGTGAGAACTGCCAAAAGCCAAGCAGAGCTGGACCTTACAAAGGAAATTAAAACCAACAGTAAAAGGTTCTAAAGCCATATAAATAAAAATAACACGAAGAAAGAAGAAGTGGGATCACTAACCATTGAGGATGGGGTGAAGATTAAAGATAATGCAGGCATGGCCCAACATCTAAACAAAAACTTTGACTCAGTTTTTAATAAGGTAGTGGCTGGGTAGCTAATGGGAACAAAGATATGGAAAATAGAAATGACCACATCTAAAGTGGAAGTAAAACTCAAACATCTTAATGGGACTAAATTGGGGGGCCCAGATAATCTCCATCCAAAAATATTGAAGGAATTGGAACATGAAATTACAAGACAAACAGCAAGGATTTTTAATGAATCTGTAAACTCAGGGGTCGTACCCTATGACTGGAGAATTGTTAAGTAAGGGGGAAAAAAACGTGATCCAGGAAACTACAGGCCTGCTAGTTCGGTCTCAATTGTATGAAAGGTCTTAAAACAAATTTTGAAAAAGAAAGTAGTGAAGGACATAAAGATAAATGGTAATTGGGATAAAATACAATATGGTTTTACAAAAAGTAGATCATGAGAGACCAACCTGCTCTCCTTCTTTGAGAAGAGAACTGATTTTTTAGACAAAGGAAATGCAGTAAATCTAATCAACCTGGATTTCAGTAAGGCATTTAATATAGTTCCTCATAGGAAATAATTAGTTAAATTGGAGAAAATGGGGATTAATCTGAGAACTGAAAGGTGGATAAGGAACAGGTTAAAGGGGAGACTACAATGGGTCATACTGAAAGGTGAACTGTCAAGCTGGAGGGAGGTTACTAGTGGAGTCCCTCAGGGATCGGTCTTGGGACCAATCTTTTTAACATTTTTATTAATGACCTTGGCACAAAAAGTGGGAATGTGCTAATAAAATTTGCAGGTGACACAAAGTTGAGATGTATTGCCAATACGGAGGAGGACTGGAGTAATAAATAGGATGAATTTTAATAGTGCAAAGTCATTTTTAGTGCAAGAATTTTTGTTATAAGCTGGAGATTTATCAGTTGGAAGCGACAGAGGTGGAGAAAGACTTGGGTGTATTGGTTGATTCCAGTATGACTATGAGCCACCAATGTGAAGCAGCCGTGAAAACGGTGAATGCAGTCCTAGGATGCATGAAGTGAGGTATTTCCAGTACAGAAAGGGAAGTGTTAGTACCATTATACACGGCACTGGTGAGACCTCATCAAGAATACTGTGTGCAATTCTAGTCTCCCATGTCTAAGATGAATTCAAACTGGAACAGGTGCAGAGAAGGGCTATTAGGATGATTACAGCTTAACTTCTGTACCCGGAAAGGTAATGGAGCAAATAATTAAACAATCAATTTGCAAACATCTAGAAGATAATAAGGTAATAAGTAACAGTCAGCATGGAGTTGTCAAGAACAAATCATGTCAAACCAACCTGATAGCTTTCTTTGAAAGGGTAACGAGTCTTGTGGATAGGGGGAGGCGGTAGATGTGGTATATCTTGACTTTAGTAAGGCTTTTGATACTGTCCTGCATGACCTTCTCTTAAAGGAACTAGGGAAATACAACCTAGATGGAACTACTATAAGGTGAGTGCAAAACTGGTTGGAAAACCGTTCCCAGAGAGTAGTTATCAATGATTCACAGTCATGCTGGAAGGGAATAACAAGTGGGGTTCCACAGGGATCAGTTCTGGGTCTGGTTCTGTTAAATATTTTCATCAAAGATTTAGCTAATGGCATAAAGAGTACATTTATAAAGTATGCAGATGATACCAAGATGGGAGGGGTTGCCAGGGGTTGGAGGATAGGATTATAATTCAGAATGATCTGGACAAACTGGAGAATTGGTCTGAGGTAAATAGGATGAAATTCAATAAGGACAAATGCAAAGTACTACACTTAGGAAGGAATAATCAGTTGCACACGTACAAAATGGGAAATGACTGCCTAGGAAGGAGTACTGCGGAAAGGGATCAGGGGGTCATAATGGACCACCAACTAAATATGAGTCAACATGTAATGCAACATGACTAAATATGAGTCAACATGTAATGCTGTTGCAAAAAAAGTGAACATGATTCTGGGATGTATTAGCAGCAGTGTTGTAAGTAAGACACGAGTAGTAATTCTTCCACTCTACTCTGTGTTGATTAGGCCTCAACTGGAGTATTGTGTCCAGTTCTGGAGCCACATTTCAGGAAAGATGTGGACAAATTAGAGAAAGTCCAGAGAAGAGCAACAAAAATTATTAAAGGTCTAGAAAACATGACCTATGAGGCAAGATATAAAGAATTGGGTTTGTTTAGCCTGGAGAAGAGAAGACAGGGGGACATGATAACAGCTTTCAAACTGGTTTTGCTGTTGCTGGACCAAATTGATGGTAAACCTTAAAAAAAAAAAAAATCTAACAAGGCAGCCATCAGGAGTCCCAGCACACACTTTAGCACTTCTACTCTGATTTTTAAGAACCGTAGCAAATCAACTTTATTCACTAAATTTAGCTACTTGCTGAAAGAGAAGGCTAGTGCTCTAACCATGGCATCTGCTGTGGTCTTGGGGAAGTCACTTAACATCTGCAAAATGGGGATAATACTGATCAGCATCAGAGGGTGTTGTGATGATTAATTAGACAGTGTTTGTAAAGCACTTTAAATTTGAAAATAATCCTCTGCCACAGAAAAAAAACTCATACAAGGGGGAAAATATCCTTGGGGAAACTCCACACACATCATCCTCTAGTGAAGGAGAGGTTTTTCAATAGAGAGAGTGATCCCATAATGACCCAGATGTCCCTTGTTATTATTAATCATAACTATTACAGCAGTGACTAAGAGTCAACCAAGAGTGGGGCTGCATTGTGCTAGGCACTGAACACACGCAGAATAATAGATGGTCCCTGCCCCAGAGTTTACAATCCAAATAGACAAGACAGACGCAGGATGGCAGAAGAGGTATAATATCCAAACAGAATGAACAACTTGATGGCAGCAAACAGCATGTTAGTTCCGCAATTTTTGGGGCCGGGTTTAATTCAGAGGGGATAAGCTAAATGGAAAGGAAAATGAAGAAAGAGGGGACAGCAAAGGGAAGAAGGGTGGTGGGGTGGGAAAGAAAGGGCAGGTATGGAGTGAAGCTGACAGGAAGAGACTGCTAGGGAGGGGGAAGGTTGGAGCAAACAGACAATCAGCAGAGGCCAAACAAAGCCCAGTCAAAACTGTAGAAAGTCTCTCAAGTGCAGCAGTCCCTTGAGAAATCCACAACCTTGGGGCATTCGTTCAGTGGTTACATCTTCACTACAGAGTTAACTTGCCCCAACCCGTCCACACACAAAACCATCTCACCCTAAGTTTAGTGGTGCTTTTGACCCAGGCTAGGTGACTTGCATGAGGCTATAGGCTAAAACCCAAGCAAGGCCTTCACTCAGGCTGGTAACCTGCCCACTTTGCAATGAGGATATAGGCTAAATCACTGACATGCTGATAGTCCTCCAGCACCTTCATAATTTCGCCTACGCCCAGAAGGACAGACAAGTTCTCCTACAGTTCACTAGGAAAGAACCACAGAGTGGCTCATTTTACTGCAGCACAAAGAACAAGGGGATATGACCCCAGAAGTCCTAGCGACACCCATAGGTGAGTGCAGCACCAGTGAGGACCCAATAACTTGGGTATGGCTTTGCAGTTTGGCTGCCCACATGCAGGCTAGGCTAACTCAAGTGCTCAAACCCAGATACTGATCACTTGAGTTAACTCTGCAGTGTAGATGTACCCACAGAGTGAGCACCGCTGCATCTCTGCCAAGGCTCTCTCTCCATCAACAGTATGGCTTTTGCATGCGGCAGCTGATTCCCTACATGTTTCCCACGTAGGCTCATAGAAAGCACAGAGTTAACGCAGCAAGAATGTGTGATAGAAATTCTGTGGCCTTGCCAAAGGATGTTGCCATGTAGAACAGTTCCATCTCCACCAAACAGCCACTTCTCTCCCAAATACATAGAGCTGCAACTGGAGAATGTTCTTACAGAAGTGTCTCCAAAGACTTGGAGGGAGGGAGGGAGGGAACATCAGGATGGCTCTGTTCCACTCCTTGTAACGTAATAGGGGCACATATGTCGTGGAATTTCTGCTACCTTCCATTCTTTCCACAAAATACAACAGAGGGGATGAAAATGTAAAGCCAAGCTCTATCTTTCTGATAAAAGGGCTCTCCCATATTGCACTGGAAGTGCTACAAGACCTTCAGCTGTAGCAGTAACCGCCTCCCAAACAGCCACATTGCTCTCCTTAGCATCTTAAAGAGCTGGGATAATTCAGTCTTTATAGAAAACAGAACCCAGTTTCAGAGAGCGACAGGTTTATAGCAATGAGCACAATCATTCTTATTACCCCTTACCCAGAGTTCTCCCTGCCTCCAACCTTCTCTATTCAACAGAGAAAAAGTCACCCATTCAGTTTAACTGAGAATAACTCTATGTACTTTGCTTTTACCTTCTGTGCTGGGTTTTTTCATTTCTTCCACCTTAATTAGTTTCTTTCTGACTCTGCGAGTAGAGTTTACCAGCTTGTGCAATCTCTTAAACTTCACCGACTCCTCTGTTTCATCATCCGATTGTTCTCTTGACTGGCAAAGAAACAAAGGGAATGTTAATACAGTAATTGTTCCATGGCTTGCTCCTTGAAGTCAAGTTAACCCAGCCCAGCTGCTGCTCTGTATCAAGGCAGCTCTGTAACTGGGGTTGTATTCTCAGGTCAGAAAGAAATGCTGAAATTATTGAGAGGTTTCAAAATGCATAACATACCATTCTGACTTCTAATTCTGTGCAACGTGAGGTCCTAAAAGCACTGAAATACATTGCTGCCCTTTGTCTTCCTTCTCATGCATTGTATAATAACTACTTCCACGTCCTCTTTCAATGCATTTCAGGCAGGGCTCTTCTTACCATACCAGTTACGCTCCTGTGGTTTGGGTCAGGCACTGGATTGTCTGGCCTGTCGGAACTTGTATTTTAAACCTGGTTATAAGCAGCTTCTCCAAACTGAAACTCTATCATTGACTTTTTCCAGTCTTCCCAGAAAATCAAAACCAGCAGTACAAGCAGGGGAAGGGAAGGAAGAGACTTCATTCTCTGTATCGTTCATTAGTTACATCCTGCCACAGCTACAAAATCCTTTTTCTCCTCCTCCCCCTACCACACACTCCTTTTGAAGGATCTCAAGGCTAGGCTGAAGACGGACACAGCATTCTTCCAACAACGACCAAGGGAAAACTCTGACCTTTTCAGATATACAGTATAGTCCATATTCCCCAACATCCCGTTTCATTTTGCATTTGATCCATTCTGCTCAGTTCCAGCTGTTTTCCCTCAAGTATCAAACATTACAGAGGCAAAAAAAATTCACTCTCTCCAGCAGCAGTGACACAACAAGCTGAAACAATTCATTCCTTGTGGACGAAATGAGGGCTCCATTTTTTGAGACAGATCCAATGTTCAATATGCTACTTCCTCTGTTTTAATCTATTTAGAATGTAAAAAAGGAGGGAGAGAGGGAAGGAAGGCTCTCCAGCTCTTACAGTACGGGACTGGCACTGTATACAGTGCATTCCAGAAAACAGTGATGACTCCAGCTGGAGTGCTGCACAGATTGTATACCTTGCTTTGTCTTCGTATACAATCCCAGCCAATTCATCACATTCTAAGGTCCAGCTCAAATATCTTAACGCCACTTCCTTTCCATGAACTTTAGGTCATCTGAGCTTCTATGTCAGACTGCATCGTTGTTTTTTCCTCATGTTTTAAGATTAAAACCCTCCTGTTTTTACCTAAACCCGAGCCCATTTAAAGGCCAGCAAAGTAGGAGAGCTGACTGGCTTTTAAAATATACATAAAAGTCAGAATGAAGTAACAGTATGTACCACAGGAGAGGATGTCAAATTGAAAATGTGCCTGTGTGTGTTTGCTAAGTCAAAAATAGCACTAAGATGTCTCTTATTGAAAGTCAATGGGAATTAGGCACAGATTTTAAAATATACCCCACATGGCCAAATTTTCTGCTGGCGCAATTCCTTTGAAGCCAGAGGAGTTGTGCCAGCAGAGCATTTGACCCATATTCTTCAGTTTACTTGATTAAAACAAAATTTACATTGTTATAAATAAAAAGGTCTAGACGGTTTGCTGGTCTGATCCAGTATGGCAATTCCAGTGTTGCTAAACGCAAGGATCTGAAAGACCCAATGAGTCCATTTATCATGGGGACCAACACATTATGTAATTAGTTACCCAGAGCTAAAGATTATTATTTTAACAAAACGAAGTAAGATAGCAGCAGACTGATTTAAATCAAGATAAATGTGCTGCAAGATGAACTTTAGTTCAGAAATTGTAGCTGAAATGAGTTAGTGATGTTTGGAACAACAAATACATCTTATCAAACATTTTTGGATTGGATGAGCAAAGGAGAATGGGGCTGTAGCAAGAGATATAAGTAGGACTTTCTAGTCTATTATTTATATCTTGGCATGCAATCATCATCCAAATACTCCATATGAGATAACACATTTATTTTAGAACAAATGAGGCAGGCAGAGTTTGAAATGCAATGGATTTTAAGTCCCCCTCTATATTTTCCAGGTACCCATCCATGTTTCAAAATTATCAACATAAAAAATTTCGATTGACCTGATCCTCTTTTCTCTTTTAGTGGGAAAAATGTTCAAAATCTCTCACAGGCTGGGAAAACCATTTCCTTCTCAGCTCTAGCAATGGTTCTCCTGCAGGCTTTTTCAATGCTGCTTGCTATCAAAGTCAGATACATCTTCTTAAGTCTTTCAACGTATTGTAAGAATACGAAAGTACAGGCACAGTCTCTGGATATACAAAGGAGACCTTTGCAAAGCGTTGCCCTGAGGTGGAACAATTTTATAGGTAACGAAGGAAATTTACGTTACAATAAATGGTCTCCTGCAGGGAAAGGTCCCACAAGCAATCAGGGCGGGCAATCACGAAGGGCACTTCATAGCAGTCAGCACTGTAGGTGTCCCACTCAGAGGTCAGAGAGCACTTACAGTGCAGTAAGTCCATAAATATTTTATTGTTACATGTATAAGGCTATCCTATTACACTAAATTTCAGCACAGCTAACCCTTTCTGTACAGCAAATAGAGGCACCTAATATGCATAATACCCCAGACTCTTAAGTAGCCTCATTAAGAGGCTTTCCTGAGTTTTCCAAAGGGAAAACAAATGGATTTACAGTACTGTAAATAGGAACAACTTAATTTCCATCTTTGCTGCTTCAAATTTTTTCCATCCAAAAGCCCATATGGCTCAACTTTTAATTATTTTGGCTAATGCTGTATGTAGTAATTCTGTGGTGAATGCTTAAGTGTTTCATTTCTAGTTTCCATGGCAACATTACATCAGATTGCAGACAGCTGGCTCCACAGTTTTAAACCATAACAAATTGACCAAGCCAATATACAAAATTATACTTGCTTTAAAGAGACAGTGCGCCATTCTACTGCCAGTGGAATTGAGCAAAGCCTATGGGGCCTATTTGGCACTTATGCTAGGGCGGAGTCTCTTCTTTCAGCTTCTTTTGGAACAAGTGCATCTTTGACACATCTGCAGTGTTCTAATAGCAAAGAAACTGGGCCAGTTTGGAGAACTCTATTACCCAACCGCACGAAGGGCTACAGGGAAATGGGAACTAAATTAACAACATCTGTAAATACCAAGGACTGCATACAGAGAACTGCAACAACCACACATTGAATGGCTGGAAAAAGCATAACACCAAGCTGTTGCTGCAGCCTCAGTCTGTCCGTAGTCAGCTCCTTCTCCAAGAGCAAGTGTGACCATAATACTGTGAAAATGTTCTTAAAACCCTAATTGTGCCATCACCTTTGCTGTCCCCTATGCCCAAAATGTCCTCCCTGATCCTGTTCCCCATGCAACCTCCCCCTCTTCCTTCAATAGCTATCCTTAAAATCCATCTTTTCCCACAATCCCTCAAACCAAAATTAGAACAATTTTACAAAGTAATTGTTTAAAAACTAATCAAGGGACAACCATAAGCACTGAGTTGCTCAAGCAACCCATAATCTACTGTCCTGCACCCAGTTTGTCTCTTTTCTGTTTCCTCCCCTTTCGACCCTTTAATGCTGTCAATTTAGAACATATCTGTGCCTCAAAAAATGTATGTGCCTTGTTCTATATCTGTGAAACATCCAGTCCACTTTAGGCGGTATATAAATATTAACAGTGAACAGTCCTAACTTCCCCACTTGAATTAGTGCATTACGAAGAGTGTTCACATTTAGGAGAGTATTTGGAATTACTGGACAAATGTAAAACAGGAGTAAGTAGCTAACACTCTGCAGGTAAATTCTTGGGATCCCTTCAGGGGCTCAGAGGCATTCTTTGTAATACATATCATGTATAATAGCTTGCTAGTCCACTCCTAATAGAATAGAAGTATTTAAGAAATATTAGGGCCATGTCCAGATAAAGTCAGCTTAATTGATTTATGGGCTTCAGCTTTGTACACAAAAACATACACGATGTTTTAGTGAAGCTGCGTGAAGCCATCTGGAAAGATGTCAAACTTCTGAAAATAATTTAACACCCTAGAAATAGTTTATTCCTGTACTGAACCAGAAAATCTAACAAATCACCAAATTTGAGCCCAAATTGCTGTTATGTTTGAACAGTCAGACAGTTCTTGAGGGGCAGACTGGGGCAAATACACATGTTCTAATTACAGAGCACATCATGCATAACCCCTTATTAATCATTCCAGATCTCCAAGCCTATATCAAAGCAAAGAGATTTTCTGCTTGTGTTGGGAGACATGACTACATGTGTCCCTTCTCCTTTTCTCTCTGAAACAAGCTTTATGTTCACCAAAAAAAAAATATAATCAATTTACTATAGGGAAGGAAAAAAAAAGCCTGAATATAATCAGAGACAGGAAAACAGAACAGAAGAGAGTATAGAGTCCCAGAGAAATGAAAAGAGGAGACAAGAAAAGCTCAGTGGTGCCTAAGAATAACCACAAAAGTCTCCTCTCCGAGACAGGAGGCACATCCTCTCCACATCACGCCACACACAATGACTTACCGGCTTCGGCATTTATAGGCCTATAGTTCAGTTCCAAATAATCCCCCCAAGTGCTCAATTCCGGCTCTGTCAACTTCGTAACCCTAAAATTTAGGATTAGGCACTTCTTAAGTACTATATTCGATTATTATCCTGTGCACAAGACACCTCTTCTCTGGAGTTACATTATCTGTCATCAAACTGACTCCGACTCCACTGCTTAACATGTAAAGAAGACAAAAAGCATATTGCTGTACTCAATTAGCTGCTTTCTGCTCACTGACTGATTCCCCCAGTTACTTGCTAGCTGCATAGCTTGCAAGAAAGGCATAAGTCATCAGCTCTAAGCAAATCTTCTATTCACCACAAGGAAAAAAGGGAGTGTTGTACATGGCAAACAATCCCTGTTTTCACTGACGAAGGCTTGCTGACCTCTTGCTGGCCTCCAGTTCCTTAATTACTGTCTATGGAATTTCAGTGAAAGAAAAAAATATACAGAGAATCTGTGCAAAACCAGGATGAGAACTGACCCTCAAATACTACCACTAGAGTGGAGGCTGTGTCTCTAGGAAATACAACTAAAACCTTTAACCAGGTTGGGGTTCAGTTTTTTTTATTCTTTTGACAAAAAGCCCCCAGAGAGATCCTCATTTTGAAATAGCTGCTTCCACCTTGCCACGTTATTCCTTAAATTACAGAATTTAATTTTCTTTTTTAAGTAATCATTAAGTGGGAACTCAAATGTTCTTCCCTAACCCAAGTGCCATTTAAGTTCTCTCCCAAATCCTACTTACCAAACCCTCAGTTTAGCTTGTTAACATGATGCTGCTTAGTCAGGCACTAGAACAGGCACATGAAAGGTGAGATCTCTCCTCCCTCTTCACCCAAGGCTGAGCTCAAACCTCTTGCCACATGCCTGATTTCCACCTTTCCTGGAAGATAGTCTGAGGGTTTTGTCCACACGGACACTTCATGAACAGCAAGCTGGGGTGTAAATCTATAGTGCATTAACCTGCACATACTACCAGGCTGCATGGACCCCGTTACCACACACTAAAAGTTCTGTAATGCACTTTTGCTTGCTGCTGTTTCAAGCAGCAGGAGCAGGACTGAGAATTTGGACCATTTGATGTGTGACATGCTGTTCTTTCATGAACCATCTAGCCATCTGGATACTTCTTTACCTTCTCCATCTAAGTACCAATGACTAAAACACCAAAGCTGTACAAACCAGGCCCTTTCAGATCCATAGGAACTATGTGAAACTTTTTTCTGGTTCTGATTTGATTGAGTTCATGCCCCCCGAGTTATGCTTTTCACTTGAACTTTTCACCTGAACCCCAAAAATCCAAGTAAAAAGCTGAAACTTCTGAGCTTTGGGAGAAACTACTGAGTTTTCTCAGATTTCCATGAGACACTGGCCAGCTTCACTTGTAATTTGTCCCAGATTCAAAGATGGGCAAAGCTGGCCTAAGTTTTGAGCTTAAAACTTCAGTTTTGCCTGGCTTCACGTTTCATTAAGAAAGTTTCACAAAGCTCTAATCACAGCACAGGCTGTGTATGTAATAATGTGTAGTGTTCAGATGTGATAGACTATAAGGTTAGAAGAAAATTATCCCCAAATCATTTACAGAAATTATAAGGGGTCAAAAATGTGTTTGCCACTTAGCAAAAAGTAACTGTATACATATAAAACATTGTGCAAATTATCTTTAGCACCAAAATGCAAGAGCACCAGAGATGAATTTGGACCAGTATTATTTATGAAGAAATCAAAGGAATTCAACAACGGCTAGTCTGATGAGAGACACATTACACATTAGGTGGTGACGACATTGTCTACTGAAATTAGTGGGAAATATTTGTCATATGTACCAAGAAATAGATGTAATTCTCCTAGGAGGTCTGCCTATTCTGGAATAGTTGTTTAGGCAAGATTCAAGATGTTAACTATTTGCAGGTTCTCAGTTAAAATAACTTTGTGGGGCATATCTTTGACTGTTCTATTCGTGAGCCAGATACTGGTATGTTTCCTCCTGATCAATAGTACTTTATACTCCGCAATTAGTTTAATTGATTTTAATGGGATGACATGCATAGTAATATATCACTCAACATTAGTAAGGGTGACAGAATCAAGAACTGTTACAATAAAATATCCTCCCTCATTCTCCCTCAAAGTCTAGTACATTTTTCATCAGCCCAAACTAATACTGTATGTGAAATAGTGCTTCTAGCAATGATATCTCTTAACAGCCTCTTGCATGACATGTTTTGGCAGGGCTTAAGTGGCCTGCGGAGAACCGCCATTCTTTGGAATATATACTGTATTAAAAATGAATGGGGCTTAATGTCATCATCCATGAGAACCAACTTCTTGGAACAGAATAAAAACCTTGAGTTAGAACAGTGAAGTAATTAAATGTAGTTAAATTCATATCAAGGATAGTTCATAAAAACAGTGACCCCTGTACGGCCTTGTCTACACAGGTGGTGGCATGCAGAGTACAAGCACTACACATGTAGCTATATGCCCAGTGGAAAGCAGGCTGTGTTCACACTGTGGTGTGTAGCTACACTTGGCAATGAAAGACTCTAGCAGAGGGGAAGAAGCGGATAAAGAGTCCAGCAGCTCCCTGGAGCCTTTCCCCATCACAAGGAGGTGCCCGAGCCTTTCCCGGCTGCCTTCCCCCTACTAGAACCTTCCCCCATGGTGGGAAAAGGCTCCATCAGCAAGACATTTCACTGCTAAAAATAGCAGTGTAGATGGCGGAGGCACTGCTTGGGTGCAGAGAGAGCTGTGTAGGGTACATACCCTAATGTTCAGGCATGTCTTTACTCTACTTGCCTAAGTAGTGCCTTACCTCTACACTGCTCTTCATATTCATGATAAGGGAGCGTGCTGTGTATGTACTCTACAAGCCACTGTAAGATTTGTGCATCATACACATACTCTTAATAAGGGGTGAAGTAATTTAAATTCTATTACAATATTTTTACACAGTAAAATGATTAAAGGCATCATCATAAGCAAAAAGAAGGAAACTCCAGTCATGGGGGAGGTAAGTGGCAAACAACATAAGCTCAATTAAAATTCTCTATTGTACCACAGGTAAAGATTATTTGGCATGGGCCTGGCCAAGCAGGCCAATGAAACACATGGGATTTGAGACTCTTGATTCCTGAGCTGAGCATGGCTTTGTTCCAGAAGTAACATGCTTGGTCTTCAAAGGGACAGGGCGGGGAGAGGGAAACCCCATTACATTTACTGCTCCTCCTGCTGGCTGATTCATACACTGAGAATCGCATATTCCATAGAAAAAAACAGTTAACTATGCTCTCCCAGCTGAATAGAAAGTAGGGGAATTATGCAGCTGCCAGATGAGGAAAAGTATAGAAAGAAGAAGGTAACATGTTAGCCAGAAGAAGGAAATATTAAGGAAACCCCACCCTTCTTCCATATAATGGCCTAACATCTGGTAGTAAATTAAGACAATATGACCTAGTCCACATGGTCAGAACTGTGCTGGCTATCACCATGTTTAAATACACTTGTTGCCTGAAGATTTCTAATCTTTTTTCTTTTTTTTTTAAGCCGTATTAGCAGGGATATTTTCCTTACAGTCTTCTTACAAAACTAATTATATAGGGCCACATCCAGCACTAGCATATGCATGTGCAACTCCTGTTGAAAGTTAATGGAAGTTTTGCTAGACCACCCTTTGACTGAATTGCCTCATATTAAATAGTTTAGTATAATTTGGCTGTTAGAAAATAAAAATTCCTTGTAACCATGGTCAGGAAAACACTAAAGCCCTGCTAGCAACAACTGTGTTTAAACCTACATATAGCTAGGCAGTTTCTAATCACAGCATGAACAGGGCCTCTATGGTCATCTGTAATGGCAGATGTATTTTTAACCCTACAACCGAATAGGCATCTTTTGTACATTTTAGAAATGCTCTGGAAAATTTCAGACTGAAAGGGGAAAAAAATAGTGTTTTTAGAAGCCAAGTATTAACAAATCTTTAAATAATTCCTGCTATGTTATCATCACTGCACAGTATTCACATAACTTCTAAACACTGAATTGTTCACTAGAATGCTTATTTGTGTTCCTCTTGTTAATGTTCCTGCAGGTTACTATACCCATGGAACAGCAAATCTGGCCTCATGTTTGGATAAAGGTTATCTCTTTTGTTAGCTGCTGTTCTTTAGCCAACCACACAAGAACCATATTATGAGCTGCTGAGTGTCTCCTGTGATGTCAATAGGAGATGAGGGCATTCAGCACCTTAAAGGATCAGGTCCTACGTTAGACATGTAACGTGGGTATTCAGTACTATAAAACTAGTATTGACAATTACAGGCTCTTTCTCTGCTATAACTATTTCTAAGCACCACCAATATTATAAGGAGGTGTAGAAACATTCAACGACATCGATGCATGCTGGAACTGATCAAACCTGTGTTGAAACTGGATTAAGTACAGTACAGTGTAAGGACAAAAGCTCTGCATTCATCCAAAAGCATGCTTAGCAACCAGCTTCCTTGCACTACTTCAGAGATCATGCATGGCCTTGAGGGACCACAAGCTCCTCAAGAAACAGTACAACAAACACCCTCCAGACTTTAAGCATCTTGCACAAACTTTGGCGTCTCCATTTATTAGAGGCAAAGATGTGCTAATTGTAATGCCTGAAAGTTCTTACTCTCTATGGTGGAATCACTTTTCAAAATGTTGTAGCTATCTTTCTATATGTTTGTATCACTTTATACACTGTAGTGCCTGAAATAATTACAAAATGATAAATATTCATTGTATTCTCTCCTTTATTCATATTAAATGCAAATTGTGAATAGTCACAGGCTTTTAATTTACTTCCAATTAGTTTAACTGACTATATTACAACAACATAAAAAACTGGGGGTATTTTTCCTTGTTACTTTAATATAGAGTCTCATATTATTAGAAATAATAACGAACAACTGGTTGAAAGTTTCAGGAATCCATCTGTAGCAAGACTAAAAACAATAAAGATTTTTTAATAATTGTTGCATTTGGAAAGTGTCAGTAGTCTTAATCATTACAATTCTGTAATGTAGTACAGCATAGTATAGATTTACTGTAGTTAATTTTCTTAGATTTAGTGACAGAATTGGTTTTAAAGAAATTATAATGTAATTTTTCAACTTCTTTATATTTATCAACAGATATACTAGTAATTGTAAGAACCAATTCTAGTAGCCTTTTATTTGACCAAGTTTTATTCCTAACAGCTTCATAAAAAATGGAAGGTGCACAAATAATACTTTCCTGATTTAACATTTTAAAACATCTTTAAATAATAACTTAATTATAAATTAGAAAAAGATACATAGGAATTACCATAATTAATCAGCCCTGTGGCCCACCTAGTCAAGTATCTGGCAATGGCCATCCAAAATCAACGCTTGACCTTCTTTTAAATTTTAGCCCCATTAAGCTACATAGTAAAACGAAACACATCCTTTGTGAAAAATTACAAAAAATGAAAAGAGCAAAAGCATATTTGGTGCTCGCTGGAACTATTTGCTGTTGGAACTCTATTTCCTCTTATTAATAAATGCATCAGGTTAAGACGAACAACAGTAGAAATCAAGTAGGAAGCTTTTCTAAGTAATAGTCTTACAGTAGATGGTGATTTGCATTATGTAACTCTGAAGTTAGCCCAGTTAGCTGACATGCTTTACAAAAGAAAACAAACTGGTGTGTTAATTTCAGTGCTGGTGAAAGATACTGTGTTGACAGCCCTGGACAGTGCAGTTCTCGGTTTATTGAAAGGATGACACAATCTGGATAGTGGCAGTGCTTGTTTCCCTATTACTCCAATAATATGGCTTCACCCCAGCACCCTTTGTAGGAAAGAGTAGTTCATTTTCCAGGCCCATTCATTCTTTGCTCTCTTTGCTAAGATTGATGAGGGCACCAAGCAGGAGGGGATGCTATATGAGCATGACATAGTTAAAAGAGGAACTCTCTTCAAATGGAACCGCATAATCCCATTTCTGAGTTTGTGTTAGCAAATCAGATTTCTGGATGGCAGACATTTATTGACCAAAGTTGAAACAAAGTACAAAATATCCAGCCAATGATCATGATGACTTAATTTAACTAATATCTAGAGCCAATGTCAGTGATGTTAATTAGTGGTCTCAGGCCTAGTGGGTATACTGTGTATAAGTGTTGGTACACTTTCTGTCACAACTCTCTCTCCATAAAACCCACACAAACAAATAAAACCAAAAAAAGACAACTGGTACCAGTTTGCAGTCTCAGCAGAGGGGCATGGAGAAGGAATTATGCCAGCTCATCCTACTGATGATTCCTTCAAGTCAGGGTTGGGGCACATTTGTAAAGCACGGTAGGGAGCTATGCATTGCTTTCTCCATACTGTACTTCCACTTTGGATAAGCAGCAGATTACATTTTCCAGGGTTATCAAATAGGCCTGTATCTTTGCAGAGCACAAAAGTCTCCTCAGCTAGCATAAAAAAGAAAGCAATGTGGTCATGAAACCCTCCCTTTTCTTCCCCCAAACTTTCCAACTCCTAGGAGAGGACAAATAAGAACTTATATAAACTCCAGCAAGGGGCTTGCTTGTAATCTGCACCTGCTTTACATCTTAACACTTGGCAAGAGGCAGTGAAAGTCTATCTAGAGATTGAATGAGAGCAGCCTTCATTCAAGCAGACACATGAAATCAAAATATTAAGATACGTTTACATAAAATAATTAGAAATTCTACACTCTAGATGCCTCATCTAACCAAAAAGACAGTGACTATTCCCTTGGAGCAGGGATATTGGCTTCCTATACAAGTAAATAATAGATATACTTCCTGAAAAACAAACTGGACATGGAGTAATGAGATTAAAAGGTAAACTGCATGAACCTGGCAGAGAACCAAGTAAGCTACTGGCTTGGCAAATTTTAAAGAACAAGCAACCTTACTATTAACATGGAAACAACAGAAGGCAGCCTCTCTTCAGACACAAGAGAGATGACACTCCTGCCCTTTGCTGATTGATGGTACCCCGTTTGGGAAAGCAAACAAGAGGGATAAGAAGGAACTAGTTAAAAGACAGGAAATAAAGGGTAGGAATAAATGGTCAGTTTTGGGAGTGAAGAGAGGTAAATAGCGTTGCCTCCAAGGTGTCTGTAGTGGGACCAGTGCTGTTCAACATATTCATAAATGATCTGGAAAAGGGGGGTAAAGAGTGAGGTGGCTAAATTTGCAGATGATACAAACTTACTTAAGATAGTTTAGTCCCAAGCAGACTGCAAAGACTTACAAAGGGATTTCACAAAACTGGATGACTAGGCAACAAAATGGCAAATGAAATTCAATGTTGATAAATGCAAAGTAATGCACATTGGAAAATTGCAAGTATCTAAACAAAATGATGCGGTCTAAATTAGCTGCTAACACTCAAGAAAAATCTTGGAATCATTGTGGATAGTTCTCTGAAAACTTCCACTCAATATGCAGCAGCCGTTAAAAAAGCTAACAGAATGTTAGGAACCCATTAAGAAAGGGCTAGATAATAAGACGGTCCGAGGAGAGGTATTCCAAACATCCATACTCGGTTGATGAAATGACAGATGAGAGGGGCAGGCCATGTCTCCAGAATGTCAGAGGAGTGACTGCCAAAGATCTTTTATGGTGAGCTAGAGGCGGCAAAGTGCTCTCAGGGAGGCCAGAAGAAACATTTCAAAGACTCCCTCGAGTTATCCTTGAGGCGTTTCAATATTAACCCAGAACTGTGGGAAGATCTCACTCAGGATCATTCTACCTAGCGAATTTCCATCCATACTGGAGCCACAGTTTCTGAGCAGAGGAGAACTACTGAGGCAGAGGAGAAGCACAAGTAGCATAAGTCTCATAACAGTAGCATGTCTGATGTTATTTAAGTAACCCATAGCGGCACCTCTTGTTCATGGAGCCATAGGCAGTTCAAAGCTCAAATTGGCCTGATCAGCCACTCACGTATTCACAGAAACCAAACCAATCAGTGATGTCATGGTCATCTTCGAATTCCAAGGATGAACAACCACCACCACCACCAATAATAAGACAGAAAATATCATAATGCCACTGTATAAATCCCTGGTATGCCCCACAACTTGAATACTGCATGCAGTTCTGGTCACCCCATCTCAGAAAAGATATATTAGAATTAGAAAAGGTACAGAGAAGAGTAAGATATGATTAAGGATATGGAACAGCTTCCATATGAGGAGAGATTAAAAAGACTGGACTCTTCAGCTTGGAAAAGAGCTGACTAAGAGGTCTTTTTTGAACAGGGTTAGATATATTCCTGGAGGATAGGTCTATCAATGGCTATTAGCCAAGATGGTCACAGATGCAATACCATGCTCCGGGTGTCCCTAGTCTCTGATTATCAGAAGATGGAAGTAGACGACAGGATGGATCACTCAATGATTGCCTATTCTGTTCATTCCCTCTGAGGCACCTGTCGGAAGACAGGATACTGGGCTAGATAGACCATTGATCTGACCTAGAATGGCCACTCTTCTGTTCAATTAAAACCTATATTTATAGGGACCCCATCCCGAAAGAAATATTTCCCAAAGCCCCTCTTCTGACCTTTGAACAAACCCCCAACCTCACCAATCTCATTGTCAGAAGAAAGCTCCCTACAGGTCAGGACAAACTCAAAGTGGCACCAGACCCTGCCAGAACAGCAAATGCACAACCTCAAGACATTTCTCCACTGCTATGATGATCAATCAATGTCCCCCCGCAGGAACCCGCCTTTCAAGATTAATCCATCCTAAACATGCCTATCACAACATGTGGTGTACTCCACTTAGTGCCTCAAATACTCCAACAACAATTAGATGGGTAAAACCAGACCATCTCTATGTTCTCAAATGAACTCTGACAGAAAAAAGACAAAATCACTCTATTACCTGCAGGTGAACACTTTTCACAAAGCAATCACTCCATACTTGACGTCTCAATCCTCATCCTCAAAGGAAACCTGCATAAAACCTTCAAAAGGAGAGCTTTGGAAGTTAAGTTAAAAAATTTGCTAGACGCTAAAAACCACAGACTCAACAGAAGCACTGGTTTTATGGTTCATTACAACAATATGTAACATATCTGACAGCCTGTTAACCCTTAATTGCTCACTTCATTTTAAGTGGTCTCTTATAGCATGTGGGAACCTCTCATTTTTAACCATCTTTCCCAAGTTATATTTAGCTCAGACACTGTAATAACCTTTCCCAGACCTGAAGAGGAGCTCTGTGAAGCTTGTACCTTCCACAAATGGAAGTTGGTCCAATAGCAGATATTACCTCATCTACCTTGACACTCTCTAAATGAGACGGGCCAGGAAGAAAAAGAAAATCAATAATCAACCAACCAATTATTGTTTTAGCATTCAAATCTCTCTCTGTAGGACTGCTGTTTTAGTGCTGTGTTGCAGGGCAAAACTGACTTTGAAGTTTGGAGTGCTGCAATTCTCAGGGCACCTATCCCTCTTGGTCTCCCTCCACTCAGGATCTCCCATCTTAGTTTCCTGGAACTCTCTCCTATTTCTACCTTTATCTCGAGATGCCTGGATGCCTTCTCTGGGGAGCATTTATACCCAGATATACCAACAATGGAATACTCTGCAGGTGACCGCCTACCACTCTTCCCTAGTCAGCTACCAGGGGATAATCACCTTCCCTAAGGGGCGTGGGGAAAAAACAAGAACAGGCAACAGGGTCTCTTCAGGCCTCATTACAAACATAGTAAAATGAAAAAATCCTAATGAAAATCCTAAATGAAAAATTCAGTACATCATTAGCATTGAGTGTTGTGGACAGGACACTTTCCTAATGCAGCTACATGGACAGACTACTGACTCCCTGCCTGAGCACACACTGCCCATTTCTGTGAATGAGACATTTGTGCAGCATATGGGCCTTAGTGAAGCCATTTCGGCGCCTCCCCACCAGGGGACTTAAGGAGCAGGTAAATTTTTCACAGAAGTTTTGGAAAGAGTAGGAGGGACTAGGGGAACAACACTGCAATCTGCTTCTCTCTCTCACCTCTTGCCAAGTCTCTCCCACCGCCCTAGGATGACAAATAGCATTGGGGAATATGTTCTCTGCCAGGAAAGTTGATTGGTAATTGGACCTACACCAGCCTCTGCATGCATGAATTGTCAGGGAAAAACCATTTGTGTTCTTCTCAGTTATTAATAACTGCAGAAGCTTGTGTGTGTAGCTGGATATTAAAGCACAAAGGCGCTATTTGACACAGTCACTTTTCTGATCATAACCACACTAGAAAGCACTTGCTTAGCTCAGAGGAGTCCCTTGGAATTCAGGGGAAGCAACTAAGACTTGAAGGTACAAACATGCCCGTGCTGGCCTGTGTGTCCATAGCTTGCCTGGTTCATTTACTGAAACAGCTGAAAGAACCTGAAACAGTTGAAAGAACTATGGTCTTTCCTCTCCTTTACTCTACCAGCAAGACTAAATGGTAACTTAAAAGGACACAACTTGAAACATCTCACTCTTACCAAACTGAACTGAACACCTTAATTTCCAGAGTGTCCCTCCAAAATTTCTGAATAGATTGTCCTGTTTCTTTCATGTTGCTGTGTCAAAGATCCATACCAAAACCAGGGAAATAACATTCACACTGCAAGGGTCTCTAAGCTATAATGCACAAACTCCTGATACCCTCCTACCAGACTCCCAGTGCTCTATAGGCCAGTTAAGATCTGGGAACAGGAGATACTCTCTTGGCCCCATGCTCAGAAATAGGAGTAGCTCTGCGTCTCTGTTACTATTAACCAACCCACTGCAGGATGTGGTGAAGAGCATGCACATGAGCTTCTCCAGAGCAGTATATGAGAACCATGAAACTGACCATCAGCAAAGCACAGACCCTGACGGTCCACAAAATGCTGTCGAATGCAGCAAAAATAAACTAAAAATACGGAGGAAAACTTATTTTCTCTACCTTCTTTCACTTTTAGTGATCTCATGACTCAGTCACAGTGCTAGTGGGTACAAAGTGTTCAGCTGGAAATGTGATCTTCTAAATTCATGGAGGGCCATTAAAAATTGCTCAGTAATACTTTGGCTAAGAGATTTAATGGGGAAAGGCCAACAAACTCTGCAGAGCCCTGGAGTTTTAATTAAAACAAGAAAATCCAATATGAGTGACTCATTAAAAATCATATCCTGAGCTTTCATCTCTGTTGTGAAAAGTTAGGAGAAAAGGGGCTTTTTAAAGAATGAGTCTAATAAGATTAAAAAATCCCTCGTCTTAAGTTTGGTGGATTCAGTTTAGTTGCTAGTAGATCAGAGTCCAAAGCACAAAACCATCACCACAAAAGTCATCAATTGTCACCTTAGTTGGCAATGAATGAGCATGGAAACTGAACTGAACAGAAGCTGGTCCTTCTAGATCAGGCCAGAGGCACATTGGCAAAGCAGCCTAGAGAAGCATGCACCGCTGCTGCCCATGCTACTTTTGCATAGAGGACTTGTCTCCAGACCCATCAAGTTGACATTTCTCATTCTGGTGTTCTTTACTTGATTTCCCCAACTTGCAATCTTTCACATTTTACCCTGATCACAATCCCATGGCTTTGACCTCATTTTGTAGTTTCTTTTTGATCCATGAAAGGGGTGGCCTCATAGAGTCATAGAAATGTAGGGCTGGAAGGGACCTCAAGTCATCTAGTCCAACGCAGCACAGCACCTCCGAGCTCTGTGCCGGTTGAAGAAGAGAAGCAGTGCCCTCCAGCCCCACACTGGCCAGACGCTTCGATGGACAGGAGCAGCCCTGTGCCAATGGGGGCCTAGATCAGCCCCGGCCAACCTGCCAGAGCCTTCATTACTCTCAATCCATGAGGGATGGGACGAGGTGGGACCACATGGGGCGTGCAGTGGCAGCTGCACCAGGAAACACTTAGCTTCTTACTCAGATAAGAGTAATTTATTAATTATTATTATTATTATTATTATGTAATTTAGTGTTGTTATTACTATTACCATTATATGTGTTTATAGGGGTTATATGTGTCTATGGCTGGTGAGGAGGCATGGCGAGGGTGAATGGGGGGGTGGGGCACGTGTTTTACCTAGTGTTAACTAGGGGGACTTTCACTCAAAAAAAGTTGGGAACCACTAATCTAGTCCAGTCCCCTGCGCTGAGGCAGGACCAAGTAAACCTAGACCATCCCTGACAGGTGTCTGTGTAACCTGTTTTTAAAAACCTCCAGTGACGGGGATTTCACAACCTCCCTTATCTAGGTGCTGAGTTGTGTGTGTGCCAGGGTGCCCAAGCACCCACCAGAAAAAATTGGGGGTACTCAGCACCCCACCAGGGCTAGCCTGGCCAGCGATTAGGCACCCTTCAGGGAGGTGCTTCACAGCCCATCAGCTGATGGGGTTGTGAACAGCCTCTTCCCGCCATTCAGCTGATGGGCTGTGAAGCGGCATCCCCCCACACCAATCAGAAAAAATTAGTGGTGCTTAGCACCCAAGGGCTGTACTAGGAGCAGAGGTGGGCGTGGGACTGGTTACTTTTGGCTAGGAGGGGATGCTGCTGCATGCTGCTCTGTGCAGTGCGTGCAACTCCCTTGGGGACCTGTCCCCTCCCGTTCAGTAGGCTAGCCCCCCACTTCCGCCCAAGGCCCCGTTCCTTCACTCTCACAGCCAGCCAAACCCGCCCCAGCCGGAATGCAGGCCAAACCAACACCCCTGGAGCCTGCACCCCACAGCAGCCCCGCCAGGGCCAGCTGGGACGCTGCTCTGTGCAGCACGGAAGCTGCCTGCAAGAGCCCAGCCGGGGGAAGCAGCCTCCCCCACTCCCCGTCCAGGCTGGCTGTCAAGGGCAGGGGCCAAGTGAACAGGAGCCACCTCCTTCTCCCCTCACCTCCCAGCAAATTTCCAGTTCACTTGAGCCCCTGTCCTGGCAGCCAGCCCGGGGCTGGGAGGGGAAGCCACCTCCCCACTGACAGCCGCCATGCTGCAGAGCAGTGGCTGGGAAGGGCCAGGGTTGGAAGCAGCTCTCTGCCCGGCTGCCAGGGAGAGCGGCCAAATGTGCAGGTGGGGGAGAATGGGAGACAGACAGAGCCACACCTCCCCACCCCTGATAAGTGGGGCAGGGAGTGAGGGAGAGCATGGCAGCCCTGGGTGGGGGGGGGCCCACTGCGAGAGACATAAGTCATGTGACCTTCCCACCCCTCCCCCGAAATTCCACCTCCCACTGGCAAAAATAAAAATTGGCACTATTCTAGTACTTAACTAAAACTCATTAAAGAGCCTGATCAGTTTTACCCCAGAAGGTGAACAAGATTGGTGTATTTCACCAGCACTAAATTCACCTGGGGAAAAATTTAAAAAATGGGCAAAAAATGTTAACAGGAATTTTGAAATGGAGTATATGGGGCCCACACAGAACTTAGCAGGAAGATGGTTAAAACCTAACAAAGAACAGAGCTGTAGCAGAGGTCTCTGTTCTCAGTGTAAAGACAGATAAGTAACCCAGTTTGAGGGGAAAGTTGGTAGGTCCCTCCATTAGGGAGACAAAATTGAAACAATCATAGTCATGTTCTACCTTCAAAGGTACCTCTGGCCACTAGTGACTTCTCCCAAGGAACACCCAGTGTCAAAAGATCTAAGAAGGGAGAGGTTTAGGAAATCAGATCCCTGCTAATTTTGGATCAAGGAAAAGGAAGCTTCTGAGACTTCTATGTTATGGACACCATACCTGACTGCCACAAACCTCAACAAAGACCAGTGCAGACTTTGTTACATGAGTGGTATAAATATGGTCTGCCAGCCACAGAGCCTGAAAGGGACAGTTTTACTTTTATTCAGTATTTATGTTATGTTATAGGAAGCTTATATTTTGGGCTCTGGGAATGAGAGACCCAAAAGACACATTTAAACTCATGGCCTTGCTTCATTTGATTACCTGGTTGTCCAGGGACACAGAGCCAGCTAATCTAACTTATATTTCCTACTATAAATGCTAACATTTCAGCCTCTTTCACCCTCTTGAGATACCACAAAGCAAGAATGACTGTTAATATCCCTTCTATTGGAGCTGTGACTGAACAATGGACTGCACTGGGGAATAAAGAAGGAAAGGGAAGGTAGAAATATACCTCCATCTGATATACCGACTTACTTGCTTTGTAAATACAAAGAAAGGAAATACCGATATAGACTTCCTCAGCTGGACACAAAAATAGCATAGAAGATGATCTACCAGAAGCACAGAGCAATTTACCCCCCAGTTTTCAGATAAATCTGCCATACCAGGGACAGAACAAGGATTATTAATTCCACTGCCCCCATCTAGTTGAAGATGACAATCTTCCAGTTTTTATTGCTCTAGTAAAAATATTTGTACATAAGAACGGCCACGCTGGGTCAGACCAATGCTCCATCTAATCCAAAGTCCTGTTTTCAACAGTGGCCAATGCCAGGTGCTTCAGAAGGAATGAAGAGAACAGGTAATCATCGAGTGATCTGTCCATTCCCAGTGTCTCGCAAACAGAGGCTAGTGACACTCAGAGCATGGGGTTGCATCCCTGACCATTTTGGGTAATCCTGCATGAATTTATCTAGTTCTTTTTTGAACTCTGTTATAGTTTTGGCCTTCACAACATCCCCTGGCACAGGTTGACTGCGTTGTGTGAAGTAGTACTTCCTTTTTTTTGTTTTAAATCTGCTGCCTATTAATTTTATTGGGTCATCTCTGGTTCTTGTGTTATGTGAAGGATTAAACAACACTTTCTTATTCACTCTTTCCATACCAGTCAAGATTTTATATACCTCTATCTTATCCCCTTTTAATGGTCTCTTTTCCAAGATGAAAAGTCCCAGTCTTTTTAATCTCTCTTCATACAGAAGCTGTTCCATACCCCTAATTCTTTTTGTTGCCCCTCTATCTTTTCCATTTCTAATATATCTTTTTTGCAAGGGTAGACAAGAACTGCACACAGTATTCAAGGTATGGGCATACCATGGATTTATATAGCGGCATTATGATATTTTCTCTTATTACCGATTCCTTTCCTAATGGTTCCTAATATTCTGTTAGCTTTTTTGACTGCCACTGCACAGTGAGTGGTTATTTTCAGAAAACTATCCACAACGACTTCCAGATCTCATTTGTGATACCAGCTAATTTAGACTCCATCATTCTGTATGTACAGTTGGGATTATGTTTTCCAATGTGCATTATTTTGCATTTATCAAAAATTAATTTCATCTGCCATTTTGTTACCTAGGCACTCAGTTTAATGACATCCCTTTGTAGCTCTTCACAGTCTGCTTTGGACTTAACTATCTTGAGTAGTTTTGTATCATCTGCAATTCTGTACCTCATAGTTTACCCGTTTTTCCATATCATTTATAAATATGTTGAACAGAACTGGTCCCAGTACAGACCCTACGGGACACCATTATTTACTTCTCTCCATTCTGAAAACCAACCATTTATCCCTACCCTTTGTTTTCTGTCTTTTAACCAGTTACTGCTTCAAGAGAGGACCTTCCTTCTTATCCCATGACTGCTTAGTTTGCTTAAAAGCCTTTGGTGAGCCACCTTGTCAAAGGTTTTCTGAACATCTAAGTACACTGTATCCACTGGATCACCCTTGTCCACATTTTTTATCAGAGAATTCTAATAGATTGGTGAGGCATGATTTCCCTTTACAAAAACCATGTTGATTCTTCCTCACAAATTGTGTTAAATCTATGTGTCTGATAATTCTGTTCTTTCAACCAATTTTCCTGGTATTGAAATTAGACTTATCAGCCTGTAATTATCAGGAACGCCTCTGGAGCCTTTTTTAAAAATTGGTGTCATATTGGCTATCCCCTATTCATCTGGCAAAGAAGCTGATTTAGATGATAGGTTAGATACCACACTTAGTATTTCATATTTGAGTTCCTTCAGAACTCTTGGGTGGATAGCATTTGGTCCTGGTGACTTCTTACTGTTTAATTTATCAATTTGTTCCAAAACCTCTTCTACTAACACCTCACTCAGGGACATTTTCTCAGGTTTGTCACCTAAAAAGAATGGTTCAGATTTGGGAATCTCCCTCACATCCTCTGCAGTGAAGACTGAAGCAAAGAATTCATGTAGTTTCTCTGCAGTGCTCCTTTTCACCTCAATCATCCAGTTGCCCCACTGATTGTTTAGCAGGCTTCCTGCTTCTGATATACTTACATTTTTTGCTGTTAGGTTTTGTGTGTTTGGCTAGTTGATCTTCAAATTCTTTTTGGCACACCTATTTATACTTTTACATTTGACTTGCCAGAGTTTACACACCTTTCTATTTTCCTCAGAAGAATTTAAGTTCCAATTTTTAAAGGATGCCTTTTTGCCTCTAACCGCTTCTTTTACTTCATTGTTTATCAATGGATGCACTTTTTTGGTCCTCTTATTGTGTATACATTTAATTTGAAACTCTTTTGCAGGGTTTTTAAAGAGTTTCCATGCTGCTTACAGGCATTTCACTTTTGGGACTGTACCTTCTAATTTCCATTTAACTAGCTTCCTCATTTTTGTGTAGTTCCCCTCTTTTTAATCTCCAAATAAGGAGGCATAGCATTTCTCTCAGCAACTTGCAATGACATGCCAACCTCCCACTGCATTTACTAAAAGATTCCATTCATGGTTAAAAAAAGGTCTCAAGGGTCTATGATGTAATTATGTGGGATACAAAGAGTCTGAATATGACAGCCAAATGTGTTTGGGCATAAGATTTATCTATAAACTTTCAAACAGACAACTCTACAAAAATGATGATTTCTTCATTCCAA